>NC_052151.1:95884950-98284950 GCF_902713615.1 Scyliorhinus canicula | reverse complement strand
TAGCTGGGGGAAAGGCAATTATGATGCTATTCGGCAAGATTTAGGATGTATAGGATGGAGAAGGAAACTGCAGGGGATGGGTACAATCGAAATGTGGAGCTTTTTCAAGGAACAGCTACTGCGTGTCCTTGATAAGTATGTACCTGTCAGGCAGGGATGAAGTTGTCGAGCAAGGGAACCGTGGTTTACTAAGGAAGTTGAAGCACTTGTCAAGAGGAAGAAGAAGGCTTATGTTAGGATGAGACATGAAGGCTCAGTTAGGGCACTTGAGAGTTACAAGTTAGCCAGGAAGGACCTAAAGGGAGAGTTAAGAAGAGCGAGGAGAGGACACGAAAAGTCGTTGGCGGATAGGATCAAGGAAAACCCTAAGGCTTTCTATAGGTATATCAGGAACAAAAGAATGACTAGAGTAAGATTAGGGCCAATCAAGGATAGTAGTGGAAAGTTGTGTGTGGAATTAGAGGAGATAGGGGAAGCGTTAAATGGATATTTTTCGTCAGTGTTTACACTGGAGAAAGACAATGTTGTCGAGGAGAACACTCAGGTTCAGTCGACCAGGCTAGATGGAATTGAGGTTCAAAAGGAGGAGGTGTTAGCAATTTTGGAAAATATCAAAATAGATAAGTCCCCTGGGCCAGATGGGATTTATCCTAGGATTCTCTGGGAAGCCAGGGAGGAGATTGCAGAGCCTTTGTCCTTGATCTTTATGTCGTCTTTGTCGACAGGAATAGTGCCGGAAGACTGGAGGATAGCAAATGTTGTCCCCTTGTTCAAGAAGGGGAGTAGAGACAACCCTGGTAATTATAGACCTGTGAGCCTTACTTCGGTTGTGGGTAAAATGTTGGAAAAGTTTATAAGAGATAGGGTTTATAATCATCTTGAAAAGAACAAGTTGATTAGCGATAGTCAACACGGTTTTGTGAAGGGTAGGTCATGCCTCACAAACCTTATTGAGTTTTTTGAGAAGGTGACCAAACAGGTGGATCAGGGTAAAGCTGTTGATGTGGTGTATATGGATTTCAGTAAGGCATTTGATAAGGTTCCCCATGGTAGGCTATTGCAGAAAATAAAGAAGTATGGAATTGAAGGTGATTTAGCGGTTTGGATCAGTAATTGGCTAGCTGAAAGAAGACAGAGGGTGGTGGTTGATGGCAAATGTTCATCCTGGAGTTCAGTTACTAGTGGTGTACCACAAGGATCTGTTTTGGGGCCACTGCTGTTTGTCATTTTTATAAATGACCTGGAAGAGGGTGTAGAAGGATGGGTTAGTAAATTTGCAGATGACACGAAGGTCGGTGGAGTTGTGGATAGTGCTGAAGGATGTTATAGGATACAGAGGGACATAGATAAGCTGCAGAGCTGGACTGCAAGGTGGCAGATGGAGTTTAATGCGGAAAAGTGTGAGGTGGTTCACTTTGGAAGGAGTAACAGGAATGCAGAGTACTGGGCTAATGGCAAGATTCTTGGTAGTGTAGATGAACAGAGAGATCTCGGCATCCAGGTACATAAATCCCTGAAAGTTGCCACCCAGGTTAATAGGGCTGTTAAGAAGGCATATGATGTGCTAGCCTTTATAAGCAGGGGGATTGAGTTTCGGAGCCACAAGGTCATGCTGCAGCTGTACATAACTCTGGTGTGGCCGCACCTGGAGTACTGCGTGCATTTCTGGTCACCACATTATAGGAAGGATGTGGAAGCTTTGGAAAGGGTTCAGAGGAGATTTACTAGGATGTTGCCTGGTATGGAGGGAAGGTCTTACGAGGAAAGGCTCAGGGAATTGAGGTTGTTTTCGTTAGAGAGAAGGCTGAGACGTGACTTAATAGAGACATATAAGATAGTCAGAGGGTTAGATAGGGTGGACAGTGAGAGTCTTTTTCCTCGGATGGTGATGACCAACACGAGGGGACATAGCTTTAAATTGAGGGGTGATAGATATAGGACAGATATCAGAGGCAGTTTCTTTACTCAGAGAGTAGTAGGGGTGTGGAGCGCCCTGCCTGCAACAGTAGTAGACTCGCCAACTTTAAGGGCATTTAAGTGGTCACTGGATAGACATATGGATGAAAATGGAATAGTGTAGGTCAGATAGGCTTCAGATGGTTTCACAGGTAGGCGCAACATCGAGGGCCGAAGGGCCTGTACTGCGCTGTAGTGTTCTATGTTCTATGTTCTATAAATCACAAAAGGTAAATAAGAAGAAATGAAGCAAGGGTTAGTCGCTAGAGAACTCAGCTTTAAGATTAGTGATACAAGAACCAAAAATCACATGAGGTAAATAACTCTGCAATGGGTTGTTGTAATATGGAATGTGTAGCTTCTAAGGCTGTTGGAAATTCAATAATAACTTGGATAAATAATGAATGGAGAAAATCAGAGCTATAGAAAAGAGCAAGGGAGTGGGATTGGGTGGCTAACCTTTTCAAAAGGTCAGTACATGCACAATGGGCTGATTGGCCTCCTGTGTGATGCCATTCTATGATTCTGTGCAAAGGCACATATTGACCAATGACGAAAAATCCATCTGTTAGTCTGGGCTGCATTAGGAATTTAGTAAAAAAATAGAGATTTTTCCACTGCACATCAAAAACCTCAATCTTTAAAAAAATGATTATACATGGGATGTTGGTGTCGCTGTCTGGGCCAGCATTTAATGCCCATCTCTAATTGTCCTTGAGAAGGTGATGGTGAGTTGCATTCTTAAGCGGCTGCAGCCCATGTGGTGTAGATACACCTACAGTACTGTCAGGCAGGGAGGTCCAGGATTTGGACCCAATGATAGCAAAGGAAAAGCGATATATTTCTAAGTGTGTGGCTTGGAGGGGAACTTGTAGGTGGAGGTGTTCACATGCATCTGCTGTCCTTGTCCTTTTAGCTACTTTACTTTGTTCTTATGAGAAAATTGTAAGAAGTCTTACAGCACCAGGTTAAAGTCCAACAGGTTTATTTGGAGTCACTAGCTTTCGGAGCGCAGCTCCTTCATCAGGTGAGTGAAGAGGTGGGTTCCAATAACTCATATGTAGATGAAATCAATGATGAAAGATAATACTTTGAATGTGAGTCTTTGCAGGTAATTAAGTCTTTACAGGTCCAGACAGAGCAACTGGAGACAGGGATAATCACAGGTTAAAATGGTGTGAATTGTCTCAAGCCAGGACAGTTGGTAGGATTGGCCAGATGGTGGGGGATGAATTTAATGAGATATGAATCCAAAGTCCCAGTTGAGGCTGTACTCATGTGTGCGGACCTTGGCTATACGTTTCTGCTCGGTGTTGTGCGTCCTGAAGGCCGCCTTGGAGAATGCTTACCCGAAGATGAGAGGCTGAATGCCCTTGACTGCTGAAGTGCTCCTCAACTGGAAGGGAACATTTCTGCGTGGTATTTGTTGCGCGATGTCCGTTCATCCGTTGTCGCAGCGTCTGCATGGTCTCACCATTGTACCACGCCTCGGGACACCTCTTTAACCTGTGATTTTCCCTCTCTTCAGTCGCACCATCTGGACATGTAAAGACTGTGCCCACCCCAGTCCAACACTGGCATCTCCACATCATGGATAAGATTGTGGTAAGAATTGTGAGAAAATTGTGGAGAGACAAATCTGAGACAATTATTATCCTGCTTTAAATACATAACAATAGCAACACAATATCAAGAAACAGTTGAAGGCACTGGATACTGCAAGGGCTATGGGCTCTGAAAATTTTCTGGCAATAGTACTGAAGACTTGTGCTCCAGAACTTGCCGCAAGCAGTTCCCGGTACAACTAAAACAGGGATATTTATCCAACAAAGTGGAATAATGCCCAGGTACATGTCCTATCCACAAGGAACAGGACAAATCCAACCTTCCCAATACCGTCCTATCAGTCTACTCCCGATGATCAGTAGTGTGATGGACGGGGTCATCAACAGTGCTACGAAGCGGCACTTACTCAGCAATAACCTGCTCACAGCCACTCAGATTGGGTTTCGTCAAGGTCACTCAGTTCTTGATCTTATTACAGCCTTGGTTCAAGCTTGGACAAAAGAGCTGAATGCCAAAGGTGAGGTGAGGCCCCTGTCTTTAAGGCTGCATTTGACCGAGTATGGCATCAGGAGCCCTAGCAAAACTGGAGTCCTTGGGAATCAGGGGCAAAAGTCTCCATTGGTTGGAGTCATACCTGGCACAAAGCAAGATGGTTGTGATGGTTGGAGGTCAATCATCTCAGCTTCAGGATATCATTGCAGGAGTTCCTCAGAGTAGTGTCCCAGGCCCAACCATTTTCAGCAGCTTCATCAATGACTGTCCTTCCATGATAAGGTCAAAAGTGGGGATGTTCACAAATGAATTCGCAACTCCTCAGATGCTGTCCAAATGCAGCAAGACCTGGATAATATTCTGGCTTGGGCTGACAAGTGGCAAGAACTCCTGACATTTATGTCATTGGCTCAACAGCTGCGGAAGACAAAAAGCTATGTAGATGGCATTAATGGCGTCATAGTAACGATTAAAGTTATTTGTAAACTCCACAGCCAACAAAATTTTAACAGAGGGATTTCACTTCTACTGTGAATTATGCTATCATCACACCCACATAGGTTTTTCTACTTCTCAAACCAACAATAATTTATATTTATATAGTGCCTTTATCCTAATGAAACATGCCGCAGTGCTTCACAGCAGTATTATAAAACAGAGTATGATACGAGCCACATAAGGCAATGTTAGGTCAGATAACTAAAAGCAGGTCAAAGAGTTAGGTATTAAGAAGCATCTTGGAGGAGGAAAGCAACAGAGGCAAAAGGGTCCAGGGAGGAAAATGCCGAGCTTGATGCCTCAGCAACTGAAGGTACACTCACCAGGGAATTAAAATAGGAAACACACGAGCCACCAAGGGAGGATTGTGGATTTGGAGGAACGAAGGTTTTGTTGCCTGAAAAATGAGAAAGATGTAAAGGGCTCATATAGCAATAGTCGCATCAGATGTCGGGAGGGCATAGTTTTTTTTTAAATGCCAAGAAAATAAAGAAAAAGGTGAAGGTAATCTGTATTAATGGTGTTATTTGCTCTCTGGGTCTTCAAACCATGACACTGCCTGTTGCTCACCAGCCTCCCACTATTAGTGTATCAGGGTCTCAGCCTAATATCCCAGTCTTTTTGTTCCAGCAGGAATGACTTCACATGTGCAGGGCTGAGCTTGATGCAGCTAACATAAGTACATCTATCAGAGCACACCTTTCATAGAATTTACAGTGCAGAAGGAGACCATTCGGCCCACCGAGTCTGCACCGGCTCTTGGAAAGAACACCCTACCCAAGGTCAACACCTCCACCCTATCCCCATAACCCAAGTAACCCCACCCAACACTAAGGGCAATTTTGGACACTAAAGGCAATTTATCATGGCCAATCCACCTAACCTGCACATCTTTGTGACTGTGGGAGGAAACCGGAGCACCCGGAGGAAACCCACGCACACACGGGGAGGATGTGCAGACTCCGCACAGACAGTGACCCAAGCCGGAATCGAACCTGGGACCCTGGAGCTGTGAAGCACCTAACAGGAACCCGAATGGACAGGTTCTTCTCGGAGGTGGAGCACAAATGTGAACGGTGCCAGGGAGACCCGGCCAACCACACCCACATGTTCAGGGCTTGCCCTAAACTGGTTGGGTTCTGGACAACCTTTTTTGAGGTGATGTCCAAGGTTGTGGTGGTAAGGGTGGAGCCAAATCCAAAAGTGACAGTCTTCTGGGTGTCAAACCAGCCAGATGGGAAGGGGGGGCCGACACCCTAGCCTTTGCCTCCCTAATCGCCCACCGAAGAATCCTGCTCAACTGGTGATCGGCAGCACCACCCAAAGTCGCAGACCGGCTGGCTGACATATCAGGCTTCCTCCAACTGGAGAAGATAAAATGTGCCTACCCCTGCAGCGGGTCAGAAGAGGGCTTCCATAAGGCCTGAAAACCGTTCACTAACTTGTTCCAAGACATGTTCATAGCCAGTAACCAGTAGAGCGGGGGGGGGGGGGGGGGGGGGGGGGGGGGGCACAGTGGAGACACTGAGCCGAAAGGAAGGGGGGAAGGGGGAGTAGGGGTGAGGGGAAAGGGAGGAATAGGAGGGAGGGACAATGGTCTGAGAAAAAATGGCGATGGACTTGACCGCAGGGGACGCAGAGGTCAAGCGGAGAGTCAGTAGGAGCAACAACATGCGGGGCTACTCAGGCCAGAGCCAGCGTCAGGAAGGGTAGCCGAGGCAGAACAACCATATGGGACCCACGGCCATGGAAGGGAGGATAAATAATTAGTTGCAAACAAGTATCGGAATCCATGTTTGTAAATTCTCTCATAATACTTCAGTCTATATTTGTTGTGTAAGGTCAGTCTTTCCTTAGTTGCCGTCCCAAACACTATGGGTGGCTAAGAAACCTGTAAACTAATCGTACAAACTGAAATATGCAACATAAAAGTTGTGAAAACCAATAAAAACATTTTTTTTAAAAAAGGAATGTAAATCTCAGGCCGACAGGCAGCACTGCAGAAAGAACTCATCAGTTTTCACAAAGAGATATATGTAATTCTCAAGTATTTTGTTGGGTATGTGTTTCAAACAAATATTTTTTTGTGATGTTTTGACATGAGGGCCAGCTCTTAAAAAAAATGGTGAAAGGGTGATGAAGTGGTGTATATTTATCAAAAAAGGATGTACATTTTGGGTTTAATGTTCTTTTCCTCTATATGCTTGTGTGTTCTTATTTAAATCACTGTATCTCAAATGCATACATATTTATTTCAGCTCATGTGTTCTCCGTAAATGAAACAGAATCCACACCAGAATACTGCTTTTTTTCCAGTCATGTTTAGAGAAGGCACGAATAACGAGGAACTCTAATTTTCTTCATTTCCTCTAGCTCACAGCACCATGGCAGTTACAGTCTTTTTATGTGATATTAATTCAGGTTATCATCAGCAAGTGTGAGGGGATACAATTTGGTTTTAAATAATCAGTAATTATCCCTTTGGGACCTTGTTATCTCATGCGAATTTTCATTTGACAAATAATCCACATTCTTAATCTACATGTCGATTGGTTTAACCAGGTCGGTCAAGGCAGCCTTGAGGAGTAGTTTATAGAATGTATCCGCGATAGTTTTCTAGAACAGTATGTAATGGAACCTACGAGGGAACAAGTGGTCCGAGATCTGGTCCTGTGTAATGAGACAGGATTGATTCATGATCTCATAGTTAGGGATCCTTTCGGAAGGAGCGATCACAATATGGTGGAATTTAAAATACAGATAGAGGGTGAGAAGGTAAAATCAAACACTTGTGTTTTGTGCTTAAACAAAGGAGATTACAATGGGATGAGAGAAGAACTAGCTAAGGTAGACTGGGAGCAAAGACTTTATGGTGAACAGTTGAGGGACAGTGGAGAACCTTCCAAGCGATTTATCATAGTGCTCAGCAAAGGTTTATACCAACAAAAAGGAAAGACGATAGAAAGAGGGAAAATCGACCGTGGATATCCAAGGATTTAAGGGAGAGTATCAAATTGAAGGAAAAAGCATACAAAGTGGCAAAGATTAGTGAGAGACTAGAGGACTGGGAAATCTTTAGGGGGCAACAGAAAGCTACTAAAAAAGCTATAAAGAAGAGTAAGATAGATTATGAGAGTAAACTTGCTCAGAATATAAAAACAGATAGTAAAAGTTTCTGCAAATATATAAACAACAAAGAGTGGCTAAGGTAAACATTGGTCCTTTAGAGGATTAGAAGGGAGATTTAATAATGGGAGATGAGGAAATGGCTGAGGAACTGAACTGGTTTTTTGGGTCGGTCTTCACAGTGGAAGACACAAATAAAATGCCAGTGACTGATGGAAATGAGGCTATGGCAGTTGGGGACCTTGAGATGATTGTTATCACTAAGGAGGTAGTGATAGGCAAGCTAATGGGGCTGAAGGTAGACAAGGCTCCTGGCCCTGATCGAATGCAGCCCAGAGTGCTAAAAGAGATGGCTAGGGAAATTGCAAATGCACTGCTAATAATTTACCAAAATTCACTAGACTCTGGGGTGGTCCCGGCGGATTGGAAATTAGCAAATATGACACCACTGTTAAAAAAAGGAGGTAGGCAGAAAGCGGGTAATTATAGGCCAGTTAGCTTAACTTCGGTAGTAGGGAAGATGCTGGAATCTATCATCAAGGAAGAAATAGTGAGGCATCTGGATGGAAATTGTCCCATTGGGCAGACGCAGCATGGGTTCATAAAGGACAGGTCGTGCCTAACTAATTTAGTGGAATTATTTGAGGACATTACCAGTGCGGTAGATAATGGGGAGCCAATGGATGTGGTATATCTGGATTTCCAGAAAGCTTTTGACAAGGTGCCACACAAAAGGTTGCTGCATAAGATAAAGAGCCATTGCATTAAGCGTAAAGTAGTAGCATGGACAGAAGATTGGTTAATTAATAGGAAGCAAAGAGTGGGAATTAATGAGTGTTTCTCTAGTTGTCAATCAGCCAGCCGCTAGTGGTGTCCCTCAGGGATCTGTGTTGGGCCCACAATTGTTCACAATTTATATGGATGATTTAGAGTTGGGGACCAAGCACAATGTGTCCAAGTTTGCAGACAACACTAAGATGAGTGGTCAAGCAAAAAGTGCAGAGGATACCAGAAGTCTGCAGAGGGATTTGGATAGGTTAAGTGAATGGGCTAGGGTCTGGCAGATGGAATACAATGTTGACAAATGTGAGGTTATCCATTTTGGTAGGAATAACAGCAGAAGGGATTATTATTTAAATGATAAAATATTAAAATATGCTGCTGTGCAGAGACCTGGGTGTGCTCGTGCACGAGTCGCAAAAAGTTGGTTTACAGATGCAACAGGTGATTAAGAAGGCAAATGGAGTTTGTTCTTCATTGCTAGAGGGATAGAGTTTAAGACTAGGGAGGTCATGCTGCAATTGTATAAGGTGTTAGTGAGGCCACACCTGGAGTATTGTGTTCAGTTTTGGTCTCCTTACCTGAGAAAGGACATACTGGTGCTGGAGGGTGTGCAGAGGAGATTCACTAGGTTAATCCCAGAGCTCAAGGGGTTGGATTACGAGGAGAGGTTGAGTAGACTGGGACTGTACTTGTTGGAATTCAGAAGGATGCGGAGGGATCTTACAGAAACATGTAAAATTATGAAGGGAATAGATAGGATAGATGCGGGCAGGTTGTTTCCACTGGCGGGTGAAAGCAGAACTAGGGGTCTGAGCCTCAAAATAAGGGGGAGTAGATTTAGGACTGAGTTTAGGAGGAACTTCTTCACCCAAAGGCTTGTGAATCTATGGAATTCCTTGCCCAGTGAGGTAGTTGAGGCTCCTTCATTAAATGTTTTTAAGATAAAGATAAATAGTTTTTTTGAAGAAAAAAGGGATTAAAGGTTATGGTGCTCAGGCTGGATAGTGGAGCTGAGTCCACAAAAGATCAGCCATGATCTCATTGAATGGCGGAGCAGGCTCGAGGGGCCAGATGGCCTACTCCTGCTCCTAGTTCTTGTGTTCTTATATTCTACCAAATCTCACAACATTCCACATATTTCTGTTGAATACTATCTGCCATATCTCTACCCCACATGCACACATCTCTTTCAGATTTTGCGCATTGCTAAGCGTCATTAATCACAGTACACAAAATAATGTCAACTGCAAACTCATGCATTGTATTACATCTTTTGTACCATCCATCAAAAGCACGTTGAACAAGTCTCTAGCACTCCCAGGATAAAATACTCATAGTCCCTCCAATGGCTGTTGTGAAGGGATTACTAGCAGCTAGAAAAATCATTCCTTTATTCAGAAAATGGGCCACGTTAAAGATTACAATGTTCCTCATTACAAAATGTCCAGTTTACTCTTTTCAGGAATCCAGGGAGTAATAGCTTTACAATGCCAACATTGACAGCAGTGCTGCATATCTGAATGACAGCACTGTAAAGGTATTGGTAAGATGACAGCCATTCCACTTTGGAACATTGGCTGTGTCTTTTTTGTTCTGGTATAATTAAGGAGAAACAAGAATTTAGCCAACTGTGGAGATTGTTAACTGAAATGGGAACCGAGAGAAGAATAATGAGTTAGTGAAGGATAAATAGAAATTGATAGATAGCTAACAAATACTTAGCTTTATCTTCACAAAAGACGAGGGCTTTTGCAAGAAGATAACTTTGGAAGGGGTTAAAAGTGAGATTTTATAATAGACAAAGGAAAATATTGAAGAGGTTCGGTAAGTTAAAAGAAGACCAAGAGCTGGCTGCTGATGTGACACATCGAAGGACTCTGAGGGAAATAGCAGGGGCCCTTGAAATAATTTTTCAGGCAACTGTTAAGAGTGAATGTATGTGAAAAGACTAGAGAATGCAAATATAATATTCACTTTTAAAAAGGAGAACAGAATTAATCCAAGTAAGTACAGTTAGTTCAAATAATTAGGGGAAACTTTGGAATCTGTAATTAAAGGTGAAATTATGAAATGCTTGAATGGGGACAATCATTAGAAGCCGATTGCATGACTGGGGGCAAAAAGAGCAATGCTTTACATGCCTGGTAAAAGTTATTTTGAGCAATTGACCAACATGAGAAATGGAGAAAATATATTGGATGTTTTGTTCATCAGCTTTCAGTAAGTATTTAGGAAGAAGTATTGGATAATCAGAAATTTCCTCCAAGTAAATATTGGGCAGCCTGAAGCCGTGGTTTTGATCCCTGTTACAAATTCCATCCCACACTTAGCAAATCCATTCCTCTCCCTGGCAATTCTTTTGAGGCTGAACTGGACTGTTTGCAAGCTTAGCATCCTATGTTCACCTTGATGTGGAGGTGCTGGCGTTGGACTGGGGTGAGCACAGTAAGAAGTCTTACAACACCAGGTTAAAGTCCAACAGGTTTGCTTTGAATCACTAGCTTTCGGAGTGCGCTCCTTCATCAGGTGAGTGTTCATCTTAGCAACATTGCCATCTCCAGCCGTGCCTCTGAATTCATCTGCAGCTGAAACTCTCATCCATACCTTTATTAAATCTATTTAAATATTCTAATGCTCTCTGTGAAATTGAGCTCATCCTCCAAAGCTCTGCTGCCGACATCTGAATTTGCAGCAATTTCTGTTCAGTCATCACCCATTGATGTACATTGACTCCCAGCCCAGCAAGGCCTCAATTCTAAAACTCTCACACCTATTTTCAAAAGTGCGCTCCCCCCACCCACTCCTCTCCATAACCTCCTTTAGCCCAACAACCATATCTCTGTACTCCTTATTTCTGATCACTTTGTATTATTCTTTCATGGAATGTGAGTTCTATTGGCTAGGCCGTCATTTGTTGCGTATCCCTAAGGTGGTGGTGAGCTGCCTTCCTGAACCCCTGCAGTCCAAATGGTGTAGGTCCAAATGTAAATGTCATCACATTTCCAGAGGACTATAGGCTGCTCTCCCCTTTGAGATTTATCCTGTGGATCATCACATCTCAGGCAAGGGGAAAGGTTGAGAAGATGGGGCCTTCCTGAATAACCTCAGCCAGTAATATTGGAACCCATGCTCTGCATCACAAACTAGTTGTTCAGCTAATTGACCCCAAATAACGACCTGGGTCGGAATTCTCCAGTCGTTGGGATTCACTGTTCCTTCAGCAATGTATTCCCGCCAGCAGGTTTCCCAGTTGCCTGGGGTGGCTTCAATGGGAAATTCCATTGACAAGTGACAGGAGCGAAGACTGTGCCACTGAGAAACCTATGACTTGGGACCGGAGAAACCAGCACCTTATGTATAAATTGAATTCATATTTCACCAACTGCCATGGTGGGATTTGAACTCGGGTACCCAGAGCATTACCTGGGTCTCTTGATTACTAGGATATTGATAATATGCCACTGCTGTCTGCTTGTGGTGTAGGTACACCCACAGTGCTGTCAGGGAGTTCCAGAATTTTGACCAAGTTACAGTGAAGGAATGCAATATATTTCCAAGTCAGGATCGTGTGTGGCTTGGAGGGTAATTTCAAGGAGGTGTTGCTTCTTTATATCTGTTGCCCCTGCCCTTCGAGATGGTGGTGGTTGTGAGTTTGGAAGATGTTGGTAAAGGGGCCTTGGTCAGTTGTTGCATAACATCTTGCAGATGGTACGCATTATTGCTACTGTGAGTTGGTGCTGGCGGGAGTGGGTGTTTAAGTTGGTGGATGGGGTGAGTGTAGAGAGTTGAGGGTAAGTAAGAGCAAGTTAAGGGTGATGGAAGGATTGTTGAGGATGATGGTTGAAAAATCGAGGGTGACAGGGACAGCTCTAAGTTGCCAGATGAGTTTGATAGTGGGTGGTTCTATGGTCATTGAAGGCAGGCCAAGGATGATGGAAAGAGGGTCGAGGTGATGGTGGGAAGGTCAAAGACAAGCGAAGGAAGGTGAAAAGTGATGTCTTGAAACTCCAGTGTTACAGTGGGAGCATCTTCGAAAGCAGAAGAGGCAGCCAGAGGCCAGATCAAGGGGAGTTCGCCATTGTGGTGTGGGGAGACCAGGATTTGGTCGAGTAGGCTCCCTGTTGGTCCACAGTCATCAAGACAGGGAGGAGGGTCAAACAGACTGTGCTGACCAGATCTTTGCTGCTCTTCTTCCCTCAGTTCACTTCAGGCAAGGCCGGCCCAAGGTACCGGCAACTCGGGCAGTCGCCCGGGGCGCCATGTGCTCGGGGGCGCCAGAGACTCGGGTCCCGCGCATGCGCAGTTGGGCCGGTGCCAACCAGCGCATGCGCGGTGGCCGCCCTCCCCGCGCGGTGGCCGCCCTCCCCAAGGGCGCCCCCCCCCCCCCCCTCCGGCCGCCCCCCCCCCCCCCCGCCACCCGGCCCCCCCGCCCCCCCCCCTCGGCCCAGCCCCGCCCCCCCCCTCGGCCCCGCCCCCCCCTTGCCCGGGGCGCCAGCAACCCTAGGGCCGGCGCTGACTTCAGGCAGACAGGATGGGTCCTGAGATGAAGACGAAGGCGAAGAATCAGAAGATTGAAGTGATGCTCATGCTGCAAATGCCAGGGTGATGTCGCAGACAGACCCATGAGATTCTCATTGAATCTCAATTTCAGCAAAAGTGAGGCACCTGTAACATCTCTTGCTTTCTTTCTCAAGAACTGCCACTGTGGGACTGCCACCACATCCGGAACACTGCCCCCAAATCAGCCTACAGGCTCACAACCTCTGGCACCAAGAAGGAAATAGACATCAGGCCTTTGGCATAAACACGCTCATATCTATGATCCTGTCAAAGCCACACGCATTGCTGCTTGGAAAGAGGTCACAAATGTCTCAGTTACACATGCCCGAATCTTGGCAAGACCTGACCAGAAGTGCTTACCTACAAAATATGGAATATCTCAGAAACAGATCACAGAATCATAGAATTTACAGTGCAGAAGGAGGCCATTTGGTCCATCGAGTATACACCGGCCCTTGAAAGCCGATGCCTCCACCCTCTCCCAGTAACCCCACCAAACCTTTGGACACCAAGGGGCAATTTATCATGGCCAATTCACCTAACCTGCACGGCTTTGGACTGTGGGAGGAAACCGGAGCGCCCGGAGGAAACCCATGCAGACACAAGTAGAAAGTGCAGACTCCACACATACAACCACCCGATGCCGGGATTGAACCCGGGTCCTTGGAGTTGTGAGGCAGCAGTGCTAACGACTGTGCCACCTTGCTGCCTTCTTTCACTTACAAGATGTTGCTACAACATCTTACGAGGGTTCAAAAGGGGGTGAGAACACATGCTGGCCTTCCAACAAGGTTCTAACCTCCTGACCTATCAATTAGCTGACCGCTTTGTCTTTGACCAACCCTCCCACCTTTGACTTGAGGTCCTATTCACTTCCAATATAGTACCACACAAGGGTATCACGTGGGCGGCATGGTGACACAGTGGTTAGCACTATTGTTTCATAGCTCCAGGGTCCCAGGTTCGACTGGGTCACTGTCTGTGTGGAGTTTGCATGTTCTCCCCGTGTCTGCGTGGGTTTCCTCCAGGTGCCGGTTTCCTCCCACAGTCCAAAGATGTGTAGGTTAGGTGGATTGGCCATGATAAAATTGCCCTTAGTTTCCAAAAAGGTTAGATGGGGTTACTGGTTTGCAGGGATAGAGTGGAGATGTGGGTATAAGTAGGGTGCTCTTTCCAAGGGCCGGTCCAGACTCGGTGGGCCGAATGGCCTCCTTCTGCACTGGAAATTCTATGATTCTATGAAGAGACCTACGGGGTGGGAATGCTTGTCTTCCCCATGCCGTTTTGGAGTATGAGTTCCCCCACTAGGGGCGGGGAATCTTGTTAATCTCTGTATAAAATGTTGGTCTGTAAGGCACCGACCAATGGAGAACACGGTAGGGATCTACAGGGTCATGTACATATTGTTCTTGTAAATAAACTTTGTTCCTAATCTCACTCGGTGCGAACTCCCCATGTCCTTATTAAAGGCAGGACATTCACTGCTGCAACAGAATTCTGCCCAATGCTTCAGATTTTCAGGATTTAAACAAGGATACCACCAAGTATAACTTTTCCCCTTGATCAATATTTGCATTTCCAGCACTTTAGTTATTTCAGATTTTCAGTTTTACTTTTTGCACTCTTATAATTTTAGGAATTCCTTTTGTTCTTGTAACTTAGACTTCTGCAGAGATTTATTTCTGTTTTCTGCAATGCTTCAATTAAATTTTCTCTGCTTGCAGTAACCTACCCCCTTTGTCTACTTTACCTGCTAAGAAAAAAAATCTGCTCCAGTGTTTCCACATGCAAAAAGGTGACTCAAAAGTAAAAATAAATCAGAATCAAATAAACATTATTTTTTTTATAAACTGATGCTGTAGTGATTTCCCAGCATTATAATGTTTTAAGTTTCATAGAGTATTCATTCCGAAGTCTTTTTCAGTCGGAAATATACTGTGCAAGTCACTCCAAGTGGCAGGGCCTGCATGTTTCACTGCTGTGCTATCTTGGAGAAAGTGCACATTCAGATGTGTTCATTAGGATGCAACCCGTGTACAAAGCAGTCTCAAGATTGTCGAGACTGCATTTTTCCCAGGCTTCCTCAGCGCTAATCATAAAGAATAAAGAGGTGGCAACTACTGTATAGCATCCATCGGCTGATGGTGATGTAACTGGCAAACGACTCACTGAGTGGCTGCAACCAAACTGGTCATGCTCAGTCCACTTGAGGCACAATCCGCTTAGGACTAAATCAGAGCCCAGCTAAAGGCCTTGCACACAAAGCAAACTGAAGGAAGGTATTCATGGACTGTCAGATCTGCAGTGAAGCATGAGACTGAAGGATATCCCACCAAGTGCGCAGTCTTTACCCGCTCTTCAATGACATCATGTGGGAAACAAATCAACAATCTTTGTGCACAAAGTTACAATGGACTGAATCATTTAATTCACCCAACTGTTTTCACTTCTTCGGCTGGCAAGGAATAGTGTAAAAATACTGAGGGAAACAATGCAGCACATTAGAATAATTCTGACAGTCAAAAATTCTGGCTGGTTACTGTGTACTCAGTGCTTTCACTGGTGTTTCACTGAACTATATCGAATTGTCGGAATTTAAAATAGGAATCAGAATTTGACTCTTCAGCATTTAATTAATCAGGATTTACATCAGAACAAATCTACAGAAATCTTTGTTAATGAGGATTACCATACATGGCCAGTTGGGGGTTATACCAGTTCATTGGCAGCACAAGCTAGGATTTGAGGCAGTGAGCAGAGGGAACAGAGTAGATGTGCAGTTGGGGGGGGGGGGGGGGGGGGGGGGGGGGGGGGTGGGGGGGGGTGGGGGGGAGGTTTTATTCTTAGGCTGTTGCTTTTGACAGAAAATTATAGTTTGTTAACGTTTGGCAGGATTCTCCGTTTGGGAGATGTTCTCCCGCCGGACCTGAATTGCACCTGATTGACACTCCTACTGGAAGCGATTCCCAATCCTCAGCCATGAAATGTTTCAGTGGGCGGCCCAATAGCGAGGTCCCACAGCTTTCCTCCTCCACCACTCCCCCTTGCAGCGCAATTCAGCCCCCCCAACTGGGGTTGTCTGGGTCACCCCCAACTTCATACCTCCACAGGAAGGGGTGATTTGACCCACCCCAACTTTCCCTACAGAGACTCCAGAAATAAAGAGACCCACACAGGGATCCCTTAAATAAAGAGACACCCACACAGACCCCCTAAGTGAACAGACCACCATACAGACTCCCTAAATGAACAGACCCTCACATAGACCCCCTAAATAAAGAGACCCCTCCACAGATCCCCTAATAAAGAGACCCCCACATAGACCCCCTAAGTGAACAGACCCCCATACAGACTCCCTAAATGAACAGACTCCCACATAGACTCCCTAAATAAGGAGACCCCCACATAGACCCCCTAAATGAACAGACCCCCACACAGACCCCTAAATAAAGAGGCCCCCACACAGACCCCTAAATAACAGGACCCCCACACAGACCCCCTAAATGAACAGACCCCCACACAGACCCCTAAATATAGAGACCCCCACACAGACCCCTAAATAGCGGGACCCACACATTGACTCCCTAAATAAAGACACCCCCTCACACAGACCCCCTAAATAAAGCGACCCCAACACACCAACACAGACCTCCTAAATAAAGAGACCCCCCCCACAGACCCCCCAAATAACGAGAAGACCACACGGACTCCCTAAATAAAGACCACCACAGAGACTCTGCAATTGAAGAGACCGTTCCAGAGATCTCCCCCAGATAAAGAAACCCTCCACAGACTCCCAGACCTCCCCCCACCCCCCCAGGCGCCACCTGTCAGGAAGCCCCTGACAAGAGAGTCCCCTGTCAGGAAGGCCCCCCTCCCCCCAGAAGAGAGACCCCTGACTGGAAGCTGTGGAGCAGTCCAGACAGAGGCAGTGAAAAACAAATTGCTGCTTTCAAACTCTCCTGGCTCAGGCAGAGGAAGCAGCACCTGTCAGTTCCTGGAAAGAGAAAACCAATCAGTTGGGTTTAAATCCCCTCAGATCTAATAATCTTTATTTGTGTCACAAGTAAGCTTACATTAACACTGCAATGAAGTTACTGTAAAAATCCCCTAGTCGCCACACTCTGGCGCCTGTTCAGGTACACTGAGGGAGAATTCAGAATTCACCTAACAAGCATGTGTTTCAGGACTTGTTAGAGAATCATAGAATTTACAGTGTAGGCAGAGCTATTCGACCCAGCGAGTCTGCACCAGCCCTTGGAAAGAGCACCCAACTTAAACCCACACCTCCACTCTATCCCCGTAACCCAGTAACTCCACCTAACCTTTTGGACACTATAGGGCAATTTAGCATGGCCAATCCGCCTAACCTGCACATCTTTGGACTGTGGGCGTGTGGTAATCACCACTGTTATATATTAGGAGAGGTGTGGTAAGGCCATGTACTACAGGTACGGGGGTAGTCCCTGCCTGCTGGCTCCGCCCAGTAGGCGGAGTATAAATATGTGTGCTCCCCATACAGCAGTCATTTCGCCAGCTGCTGTCGAATGCCACACATCTTAGTGTAATAAAGCCTCAGTTGTATTCAACTCTCGTCTTTGTGCAATTGATCGTGCATCAATTTATTACACTAAAGTTTTCAGAAGATGGACTTCCGCATCAAACCGGATCGTCTGCAGCTGGATCCGCAATAATCAAGCAACGCCAAAAAGGACTTTGAACATTAGCTAGCTTGGTTTGAAGCTTACATCAGGTCTGCACCAGACCCAATTCCGGAAGCTCAGAAGATCCAGATCCTCTACTCGCGACTGAGCTCCAACGTGTTTCCGTTTATCCAGGATGCGCCGACCTACGATGAAGCCATGGCGCTACTGAAAGAGAACTACGCCCAGCAGACAAACACGCTCTTCGCCAGACACATCCTCTCCACTCGTAGTCAGCTCCCTGGTGAGTCCGTAGAAGATTTCTGGCATGCTTTAATTCCCCTGGTCAGAGACTGTGACTGTCAGGCCGTCACGGCCACGGAATATTCGAACCTCCTCATGCGGGACGCTTTCGTCACGGGGATAGAGTCAGACCACATCCGCCAGCGGCTTTTAGAGGGGGCCACGCTCGACCTCGCGGAACCCAAAAAGCTGGCGCTATCGATGACAATCGCCTCGTGCAATATCCAGGCCAACACCCCCGGCCGCGCGGCCCACTCCTCCTACGCATCGTGGACTCCGCAGAAGGCCGCCCCACCGAGGACCCCACTCAGCCAATCCTACGCTTGTGCCACACGCCAGCCAGCCAACCCCGGGGGCCCCAGATGTTACTTCTGTGGGCAGCAAAAACACCCCCGCCAACGTTGCTGACCCGCAGCGCCCATTGCAAGGCCTATGGCAAGAAGGGGCACTTCGCTGCGGTGTGCCAGGCCCGCCCAGTCGCCGCTATCGCCCCCCCCCCCCCCACGTACGGACAGTGGGAGGCGCCATCTTCCCCTTCTTGGACCACGTGCGGTCCATGGATGCCGCCACCTTTTTCAACCCCCACCACGTGCGGCCTGTGGGCGCCGCCATCTTGTCCACCTCAAGATCTTCATGGGTCGCCATCTTGTCTCCCCCATGGCACATGTGTGCCACCATCGTACCAGGACCCGTGCCCCCCGGGCACCTCATCGCCCGACACCAGTGACAATCAGCCGCGACTCGCCTCGGTCACGATTGACTAGTCTCGACCGCACAATCTAGCAACCGCCTCAACAAGCGTGAAATGAAATGAAAAAATGAAAATCGCTTATTGTCACGAGTAGGCTTCAATGAAGTTGCTGTGAAAAGCCCCTAGTCGCCACATTCCGGTGCCTGTTCGAGGAGGCTGGTACGGGAAGATCAATGAGCACGAGATCTCCAGTCTGCTGGACTCCGGGAGCACCGAAAGCTTCATCCATCCTGATACGCTCCCTTGTGGTACACCCGGCCAATCAGAGAATCTCCTTGGCCTCCGAGTCCCACTCCGTGGCGATCCGGAGGTACTGTATAGCCACGCTCACGATCCCCAGGTCATAGAATTCAGCGGCTTCCGCCTCTACATCCTCCCCAACCTCTGCGCTGCCCTGCTACTCGGCCTGGACTTCCAGTGTAACCTCCAGAGCCTAACATTGAAATTCGGTGGGCCCCTACCACCCATTACTGTGTGCGTCCTCGCGACCCTGAAGATCGACCCACCTTCCCTATTCGCAAACCTAACTCCGGATTGCAAACTCGTCGCCACCAGGGGCTGATGGTACAGCACCCAGGACAGGACCTTCATCAGGCCCGAGGTCCAGAGGCTGCTTCGGGAAGGCATCATCGAGGCCTGCAACAGCCCCTGGAGAGCCCAAGTGGTAGTGGTGAAAACGGGGGAGAAACACAGAAAGGTCGTGGACTACAGCCAGACCATCAATCGGTACACGCAGCTCGATGCGTACCCCCTCCCACACATATCTGCTATGGTCAATCAGATTGCACAGTACCGGGTCTTCTCAACTGTAGACCTAAAATCCGACTCTCACCAGCTCCCCATCTGTAAGGCAGACCGCCGATACACTGCCTTCGAGGCAGATGGCCGCCTCTACCATTTTCTTAGGGTTCCTTTTGGTGTCACCAACGGGGTCTCGGTCTTCCAAAGGGTGATGGACCAAATGGTCAACCAGTACGGGCTGCGGGCCACTTTCCCGTATCTAGACAATGTCACCATCTGCGGCCACGACCAGCAGGACCATGATGCCAAACTTGCCAAATTTCTCCACACCGCCACTCTCCAAAACCTCACCGATAACAAGGAGAAGTGCGTATTCAGCACGAACTGTTTAGCCATCCTCGGCTACGTGGTCCAGAACGGAGTTCTGGGACCCAACCCCAACCGCATGCGCCCCCTCATGGAACTCCCTCTTCCCCATGCCCCAAGGCCCTCAAACGCTGCCTGGGGTCTTTTCTTACTACGCCCAGTGTGTCCCAAACTATTCGGACAAGGCCCGCCCACTCATCCAGTCCAGCCTTTTTCCCTGACGGCCGAGGCTTAACAGGCCTTCAACCGTATTAGGGCCGACATCGCCAAGGCCGCGATGCACGCAGTCGACGAGACGTTACCCTTTCAAGTGGAGAGCGACGCATCAGACGACACTCTAGCCGCCACTCTCAACCAGGCAGACAGCCCGTGGCATTCTTTTCACGAACCCTTCATGCCTCCGAAATTCGACACTCCTCCGTCGAAAAAGAGGCCCAAGCTATCGTTGAAGCTGTGCGGCATTGGAGGCATTACCTGGCCAGCAGGAGATTCACTCTCCTTACTGACCAACGGTCAGTAGCCTTCATGTTTAACAACACGCAGCGGGGCAAGATCAAAAACGCTAAAATTTTGTGGTGGAGTATCGAGCTCTCCACCTACAACTACGAGATTTTGTATCGCCCCGGTAAGCATAACAGTAAGCATAACAAGACCCCCGATGCCCTATCCCGAGGTACATGTGCCAGCGCACAGGTGGACTGTCTCTGGACTCTGCACGACAACCTTTGTCACCCGGGAGTCACACTGTTGTACCACTTCATCAAGGCCCGCAATCTGCCCTACTCCGTCGAGGAAGTCAGGGCAATCACCAGAGACTGCCAGGTCTGTACGGAGTGCAAACCACACTTCTACCAGCCGGACCGAGCGTGCCTGGTGAAGGCCTCCCGCCCCTTTGAATGCCTCAGCGTGGATTTCAAAGGGTCCCTCCCCTCCAACGACCGTAACATGTATTTCCTCAGTATGGTCGATGAGTACTCCAGATTCCCCTTCGCTATCCCATGCCCTGGCATGATGTCTGCCACCGTCATCAAAGTCCACAACACCATCTTCACTCTGTTCGGCTTCCCCGCCTACATCCACAGCGACAGGGGATCCTCATTCATGAGTGATGAGCTGCGTCAGTTCCTGCTCAGCAGGGGTATCGCCTCCAGCAGGAAGACCAGCTATAACCCCCGGGGAAACGGGCAGGTGGAGAGGGAGAACGGGACTGTCTGGAGGGCCGTCCAGCTGGCCCTACGGTCCAGAAATCTCCCGGCCTCCCGCTGGCAGGAGGTCCTCCCCAATGCTCTGCACTCCATTTGGTCGCTCCGATGCACTGCGACTAACGACACACCCCATGAACATCTCTTTGCCTTCCCCAGGGAGTCCACATCCGGAGTGTCGCTCCCGACTTGGCTCGCAGCTCCAGGACTCGTACTCCTCTGTAAGCACATACAACTCCACAAGGCGGACCCGTTGGTTGAAAGGGTGCAGTTACTCCACGCTAACCCCCAGTATGCCTACGGAGCGTACCCCGACGGTCGCCAGGATACTGTCTCCCTCAGGGACCTGGCACCAGCAGGTTGCCCACACACACACCCCTCCGGCCCGTTGCCACCCTCCCCTCCCCCGGCGCACCCAGCAGGAACCCCCCCGGGACCACCAGTCCTCCCCCTGCCCACGCCCGAGAATGAGGAGGATTTCGGCATTCTCACTGCGTCACCGAGGACCAGACTGACACTGGAATCGCCGCCACCACTGCATCGCTCCCAACGTCAGATCAAGGCCCCGGACCAGCTAAACCTGTATTTGGTTCGGGACTGTTAAAGCACCTTGTACTGGACTCCAAAATATTTTCGCCTCTGTATATTAAAACTTGTTCTGTATATAGTTCTCCGCCATCCCCACCGGACTCAATTTTAACAGGGGGTGAATGTGGTAATCACCACTGTTATAAATTAGGAGATGTGTGGTAAGGCCCTGTACTACAGGTACGGGGGTAGTTCCTGCCTGCTCGCTCCACCCAGTAGGTGGAGTATAAATATGTGTGCTCCCCATACAGCAGCCATTTCACCAGCTGCTGTAGGAGGCCACTGTAGCCACCGAAGTTGGCCATTCCCTCAATACAAAATGGAGGAACGCAAAGCCTGCAGGTTAAAATGGACAATGTTTGCAGCACAAGCAGGCTGCACCAAGCCAATGTGCATTCTGTCTGCTAAGAGAGCAGACAGCACCGAAACGAACATTCCGCATACTAATGAGGCAATCTCCGGGATAGTTAACATAGCAATGGAACGATCCCAGGGACAATGGACATAAATAGAGAAGTGATTGCAACAGTGTATGGGAAACCAGACACCCCGGCACCAGCGGGGTTCGAAAACAAAGCACCTGAAGGCCCGCCCAGTAGCCGAGAGACAGCCTCAGTATTGGGGGATTCAAACAAATCAATTGGGAAGAGACCCAATCGATTCCCAGCAGGTAAAGGGTCTGCCCAAAAGGACGCGAAGCCCTAGGACCTATAAAATACAGGTCCCACACTTAGTTTGTTCTTCTTGACCAGCCCTCCTCTCTGGACCAGGCCCTCGACCAGCCTTTTACCGAAGAAGACCTTGACCGAGAGAGAGGAGAGGTTTGGGACAGCAGCCACCAGCAAGTAAGTGTCTCACAATGATCACTACCAGAGATAGACACTCCTGACTCCTTTTTAACCCGTACCAACCTGAAGTCTGCGGACCAGTGCAGAGCAAGAGGCCTTGTCCCCTGATCCGGCAGTTCCTTTAAGATAAGTATTGGTTTATCTAGTGGTAGGAATAGTTTAGGCATGCGTGTGCATGAGTAGATTATAATTGTATTATAATAAACTCATTTGTTTGAACTTACTAATTGGTGTATGGTTGTATTGTTTTGAACTTGACCTTGAAACTTGTGGCGGTATCTTAACGATACCTGGCGACTCCAGAGCTAAGTAACGAAACAGAGCCAAATCGAGTGTTAAGCACACTCACCCAGAACGAGCAACACCACACATCTTAGAGTAATAAAGCCTCAGTTGTATTCAACTCTCGTCTTTGTGCAATTGATCGTGCATCAGGGAGCACCGAGCAGAAGTGAGCTGCAGCCAGGGCAGAGGGCAAGTGTAGCATAGGTCCCAGCTTCCCATGCGGCACAGATTCTGTGGCAGAGGACTTCAGTGAACACTTCAAGGCATCCTGCAGAATAATGCTGATATGTATGTACAACAAAACTTCATAGGAACACGAGGATAGCCAAAGTGACATTGAATACAGGCACTAAAGTGAGTGCAGAAAGTTACTTCCTTTTTAATGTAATATGGCATGATTTAAATATTAATTTGGTTTGGAATGTGTTTTTTTTGTTGTATTTTACTTTTGAAATGTGACCAATGTGATGGTCAGTGACAGAGAGAAGGTAAGCAGCATGGGGCAGCTGGTGAATGGGGAAGTGCACTTGCATATACTGATATTACACACGGATGTGTTTTTCATGCACAGCCCAGACAGAAAGAAATACTTAGATTACATTCTCTCCTCTTCTTCCTGCTCTTGCTTCACAAGAATACAAGAACATTAAAAAGAGCGGGTGTAGGTGAGAGCTTTATGGGGCGGGTTTCTCTGTAGGCCAATACCGTCCCGAAAGATGTGTTAGGTAAATTGAACATTCTGAATTCTCCCTCAGTGTACACGAACAGGCACCAGAATGTGACGACTAGAGGATTTTCACAGTAACTTCATTGCACTGTTAATGTAAGCCTACCTGTGACAAAAATAAAGATCATTTTTATTATTGGGAAAAGGGATTGGGCGGAGAATCGGTTCTGACGCCAAAATCCTGACGGAAACCGGGTTCATGCCAAATCACAATTCTCCGGTGCCTCGAGTGCTGCGTCGCGTTCTACTCCACACGTACAGTAAATGTCGTTTGCATATCATTAGCGGGTCAGACCAGGTATTCTCCAGGGCCTGCACAATTCTTCGCCTCCACTGCGGGAAATTCCTGAGGTTCATTTGTGCTTTTAAAAATCGTGGAACAGGTGTATGGCTTGTTGCTAAGTGTTGCTTTTACTTAATTGCTCTGTTTTAATAACCTTTGCTCTAGATTCACCAGGTATTTTTCTGAGACCACCACGAGGTTCAAAGCCAAGTGCTGATCAATAACTCAATACACCAGTTAGTAAGTTTCAAATCAATACACATTTATTATATACACAGTCAATCACTACTCATGCATAAAACTCTACTTACTAAACTATCACTGCTACTAAAGGCCTATACTTAGCTTTCGAATGGCCCACCAGGTCAGAGGAACAATGGCCTTTGTCCGGTTCTGAATCTGCTGGCTTCAAGCTGGTATGGAATAGTAGCTAGGAGCATCTATCTCGTAGCGTGCGTTGACTGGAGACTTACCTGGTTGGTGCAGCTGCTAGGCAGGTCTCTCCTTGTTGAGAGTCACGGTCAAGAGTTCTTTCAGAGCTGCCAAGAGAGCGAACTGAACTTGGGGACTCGACTTTATACTCCCCAGGGGTTTTGCGCCCTTGTGGGCGGACCCCGGACTTGGTCCCAATTAATTGGACCATGTCCCAATCGTTTCTATCGATTTCTCCAATACTGGAGCTGTTCCCTGATCGTTGGGCGAGCCCTATGTGTCCGTTGGCCTGCCTTTGTCCTGGCTCCCACTGGCGCCGGGGAGTTTGGCTTGGTCCCGATTGATTCAATGTTTCTAATTGTTCCTGGGGATCGCTCATTAGTATGTAGATGGCTATTGGTTTTGGTTCTGTCTGGGTTCTGCAAATCTTAATACACAGGAAACATTGCACCTGCTTGTTTTCTTGTAGTTGGCCAATTTTCCCTGTATTCTTTGCGGGCATCCATTTTGGAATCGGGACATGGCCACCCCAGGTGGCTACAGGCTGATGAGGGAGAGAGAGGAGGTCGGACATGCAGAGGCGTGACCGTGGGCTGCTGGTCCTGACACTTGTCGGGCTGGCTGAAGGTGGAGGGGGGGGTGCGAGGGGTTTACCAAGGTCACAGGGGGAATGTGCTGTCAGGCTGGGCTTACCCCCCCCCCCCACCCCTCCATGGGGCTGGTGTCCAGGCACGGACAGCCATTGCAGTGGCCTGGTCATCTTGCAGTGCACCCCACTGACCACCCACCTTGGCCCCTAGTTCTGCAGAGTGCCACTGGCCATAGGGTGCCTCCCCACCCCATCACCCCCGCACCCCAGTCTCCACCCTCCATCCCACCACCCCTGCACCACACCCTCCACCATTACACTCACCCTCCTGCAACTGGCCACACCCTCCAGGGGAGCATCATGCTGCCAGCCCATGGGTAATACTCACTGTGCCCCCTATGAGGGCACTGGGCAGGAGCCACAGAAACTACCCAGGCATGGGCAGTGCTGGCCACATGGTACCCATGGCAGCAAGGACGGGCACCTGGGCCAGAGGCCCCCACAGTGCCGGGAACCGATGGGACTACGTATGCAAGAATGGGGAGGGGGGAATATGCGGGGGCAGAGCCTGTGTAGCCCGTTGGACCTGGTTGAGCACAGGGGGTTACGCACCATGCTAACATGTCGGCCTTTCACCCCCTGCAGACAACGGATATTGGAATACAACCAGCACTGATTGCCGCAGCCCTGGAAGAGCTGGAGATGCTCGAGGAGGAGGACACTGCAGCAACGGAGCCTGCCTCAGAGGATTTAGGAGCCAGTCACTGAGGATGGAGTGCTGGCCACCCAACAGGCCAAGGAGGAGGAGGAGTTGGGAAGGAGGCGCTGCATGAGGGTCGTGTGTACCGGCACGCTTCTCTTTCAAGAGTCTGCTGGTCCCATCGAATCCCTGGGGTGGTGGAGGTGGGGACAGTATTTGATTTTGATTTTATTTGATTTGATTTATTGTCACATGTACCAAAGTACATGGAAAAGTATTTTCCTGAGGCCGAGGGAACGTACACAGTACGTACATAGTAGATAAAAACAATAACCAACAGAGAATAACCAACGGGCATTCTAGCGAAGTTTGCTGATGATACGAAGTTAGGTGGTCAGGCAGGTAGTGCTGAGGAAGTGGGGAGGCTGCAGAAGGATCTAGACAGTTTGGGAGAGTGGTGCAGGAAATGGCTGATGCATTTCAACGTGAGAAAATGTGAGGTCTTGCACTTTGGAAAAAAGAATCCAAGCATAGACTACTTTCTAAACGGTGAGAAAATTCATAATGCCAAAGTACAAAGGGATCTGGGAGTGCTAGTCGAGGATTCCCTAAAGGTAAACATGCAGGTTGAATCCGTGATTAAGAAAGCGAATGCTATGTTGTCATTTATCTCAAGAGGGTTGGAATATAAAAGCAGCGATGTGCTACTGAGCCTTTATAAGGCTCTGGTTAGGCCCCATTTGGAGTACTGTGTCCAGTTTTGGGCCCCACATCTCAGGAAGGACATACTGGCACTGGAGCGTGTCCAGCGGAGATTCACACGGATGATCCCTGGAATGGCGGGTCTAGCATATGAGGAACGGCTGGCGTTCCTGGGATTGTATTCATTGGAGTTCAGAAGGTTAAGGGGAGATCTAATAGAAACTTACAAGATAATACATGGCTTAGAAAGGATGGACGCAAAGAAACTGTTTCCGTTAGGCGAGGAGTCGAGGACCCGTGGGCACAGCCTTAGAATTAGAGGGGGTAAATTCAAAACAGAAATGCGGAGACATTTCTTCAGCCAGAGAGTGGTGGGCCTGTGGAATTCATTGCCGCAGAGTGCAGTGGAGGCCGGGACGCTAAATGGCTTCAAGGCAGAGATAGATAAATTCTTGATGTCGCGAGGAATTAAGGGCTATGGGGAGAATGCTGGGAGGTGGAGTTGAAATGCCCATCAGCCATGATTGAATGGCGGAGTGGACTCGATGGGCCGAATGGCCTTACTTCCACTCCTATGTCTTATGGTCTTATGGAGAACATTGACAAATGGTACATCAACAAACAGTGATTGGTTACAGTGCGGAACAAGAGGCCAAACAAAGCAAATACATGAGCAAGAGCAACATAGTGCGTCGTGAATAGTGTTCTTACAGGGAACAGATCAGTCCGAGGGGGAGTCGTTGAGGAGTCTTGTAGCTGTGGCGAAGAAGCTGTTCCTATGTCTGGATGTGCGGGTCTTCAGACTTCTGTCCCTTCTGCCTGATGGAAGGGTCTGGAAGAAGGCAAAGCCTGGGTGGGAGGGGTCTCTGACAACGCTGTCTGCCTTCCTGAGGCAGCGGGAGGTGTATCCAGAATCAATGTGAGGGTGGCAAGCTTGTGTGATGTGTTGGGCTGAGTTCACCACACTCTGCAATTTCTTGCGATCTTGGACTGAGCAGTTGCCATTTCTTTAGCTTCCGTAGGAAGTGGTGAGCGCTGGCTGAACTGTGACCCCTCAGTCAATTTCACCCCCAACGTCTGCTCATTTCCCCCCTCCACACCTCGTCCGCAGCCAGCCCAGACCAGGCCACCTTCAGACCCTTCTGACCGAGCAATGAGGCAGGTTATAATATTGTGCAAAGGTACTTAATGTGAAAACATATGTATAGATTCGGGCCCTAGCCCCTGTCGCTAAACTGTGCCCTGCACCCGTGCCAATTTAACTGACGTCTGCTTTTCTAGCCTTACTGGCCTTAATGCTACGCCTAGGTGGATCCCCAGACATGCATCAGGAGTGGAGGCAGCCTGCTGTGATTGCAGTCCTGTGTCCTGGGTCCCCTTTGGCGGCCGTCGTCTGGAGCGACCGGGCCTGGATGGCCCTGGCTGCTTCTCGGTTACGATGCTCACGACCGATGTTGTGGTACCATTCTGTTCTGCCTGCTGCCCATGTGATGGCCAGGGACAGGTGGGAATCATCGGCAGAGACCCCATCAACTCCTGTTCTCACGGGGTTCCTGATGGCCCCGGCTATTCCATGGGACCATGGTGTGAGCAGAGCTAACCCCTGAGGTTTGTCCGCCGCCTTGCGCTGCCTGTCCTGGAGACACGCTCTGGTCTCAACCAGGGTCTGCATGCTCGTGGCCATGGAGCACAAGGAGTGGACCACCTCCATCTCTGTCTGCGCCACATCATGCTGTGGTTGTGCCACCACCTTGTGGGTCTGTGCCACATCATCCATTTCCCTCTGGGACTGGGCCACCTCTCTCAGTGCCTGTGCCACATCGGCCTGTGGCTGGGCAATGCTGCCGCTGATCTCAGCAATGGCCCGCTGTGACAGGGCCACACCTCAGGAGCGCCGTTGCATTGTCCAGGTGGCCCTGGCAGTCCTGTTGTGGGCCTCGGCAACTGCCTGCCAGAGTGGCCCAGGCCTTGGACATGTTGATCAATGGCGGAAACCCTTGCCCCCAAGGGTTCGACCGCTGACGCCACCCACACGGTCTTGGTCTGGGTGGAACAGATAGTCGGCAGCACCTCCTGCTGCTACATGCAGTTGGACTCCTTCAACGCTGGATGCTCACCGACAATCCCTCATGCAGTCCCTGGCCTTTCGACTGCATCTCCACGATCGATGGGACTGCCTGTTCCAGAAGCCCGAAACCCATCTGGACAGCAGTTGGTCCTGGAGTCGGCTCACCCTCCAATCGTCTGCCCTCTCGTGAGTTCCTACCTACACCTGTACCAAGGCATGTGTGTGGTGCGTACCAGATAGTGCTCCAAGAGCCACTTCACTAACATGCCCAACTGGGGTGAGTGTCTCTGAGATGGTGGAGGGTGTTGGAGAGTGTTGTGATGGGAAATCTGTTTGGTCCTCGGACTCGAGCTCTAAGGTGTCCTGGGATTCGGGTCGATGGCCTCCTTCTGTGTCGGTGTGGTCCTCGTCACTGGTCGGCACGTGTGGTTCTGGCTGTGGCTGGGGTCAGAGGCAGGGGTCACCAGAAGTGCCCGCCCCATCACCAGCAGCTCCTAAAAGACACAAGACAGGACGCATGATTAGACCGCAGGCCAAGGGTTGGGGGGGGGGGGGGGGGGGGGGGGCGGTGTTGTTAGGAAGGGGGGGGAGGAGGGGTGTTGGTGAGGGTGGTGTGGGGGTGGGGTCGGCGTGGGGTGGTGCTGAGTGTCATGGGGAATCACAACTAAGCAGGGTTGGTTTAGCAAACTGGGCTAAATCGCTGGCTTTGAAAGCAGACCAAGGCAGGCCAGCAGCACGGTTCAATTCCCGTACCAGCCTCCCCGAACAGGTGCCGGAATGTGGCGACTAGGGGCTTTTGACAGTAACTTCATTTGAAGCCTACTTATGACAATAAGTGATTTTCATTTCATTTCATTTCATTTCCTTGCCCGATGCCGACCTGCACTCTGACGACTGCCCTTTCTTCGGGCCCACCGACCATGTCCAGGGCCCTCTGCCCTGCTGCAGTGAGGAACCGCAGATCCGGTGGTCCCCTTCCAGTCTTCTCTCACTCCTGCCAGTCATGGGCATCCTTCTCCTGAGGGGAGGCGGGGGGACTAGTAAATGCACAGCGTTAGACAGTCCAAATTTGGTTCCAACTCCATCTACAATTTTGCTGACGACACGACCATAGTGGGTCGGATCTCGAACAACAACGAGTCAGAATACAGGAGGGAGATAGAGAACCTAGTGGAGTGGTGTAACAATAACAATCTCTTCCTCAATGTCAGTAAAACTAAAGAGCTGGTCATTGACTTCAGGAAGCAAAGTACTGTACACACCCCTGTCAGCATCAACGGGGCCGAGGTGCAGATGGTTAACAGTTTCAAATTCCTAGGTGTGCACATCACCAAAAGTCTGTCCTGGTCCACCCACGTCGGCGCACAACAGCGCCTATACTTCCTCAGGAAAGTAAGGAAATTCGGCATGTCCACACTGACTCTTACCAATGTTTACAGATGCACCATAGAAAGCATCCTCTCTGGCTGCATCATATCCTGGTATGGCAACTGCTCGGCCCAAGGCCGCAAGAACCTTCAGAGAGTCGTGAACGCCGCCCAGTCCATTTACTCCATCTACACATCTCGCTGGGGAAAGCAGCAGCATAACCAAAGATCTCTCCCACCCAGCTTACTCACTCTTCTAACTTCTTCGATTGGGCAGGAGATACAAAAGTCTGAGAACACGCACAAACAGATTCAAAAACAGCTTCTTCCCCGCTGTTACCAGACCCTCTTATGGACTGATCCGATTAAGACGACACTCCTATATGCTTCACCCAATGCCACTCTCTATGTATTTACATTGTGTACCTTGTGTTGCCTTATTATGTATTTTCTTTTTCTTTTATTTTCTTTTCATGTACTAAATAATCTGTTTGAGCTCCTCGGTACACATGGCAATAAATAAATCCAATCCAACAGTCAGACGCATGCTGCCCAGAGGGTGGATAGCTGATTGCTCAGTGGCCAGGGATGTGGCGCAGGGTCGGGGCCCGGCCGGCGTCCAGGTATGGGGGGCTGGGGTTACTGGTGTGTGGGACTGGGGTTGGTGCGAGAGGCAGAGTGCTGTCTGGCCGGCCTGAGGAGGTCCTGCAGTTTCTTCCTGCATTGCAGGCCGTTCCAGATGGTGGGCGGGATTCTCCGACCCCACGCAGGGTCGGAGAATCGGCCGGCAGCGGCGTTATTTCCGCTCCCGCAGGGTTTTTAAATCTCCCACCGGCCAAAAACCGGCGTTGTGCAAATCCCGCCGGCAGCCTCTGAAAACAGCTGGCGCCGGCGGGATTTCATTATATTTTTAGAGTCCACAAATCTCCGGCCCGGATGGGCCGAAGTCCCGCCGACGTGGCCACGGGTCACGTCGGCGAAAATCACAGTTGCTTTAAAACAGCGTCAACCATTGATGATGGTTGACGCCGTTCAGTGTCGGGGGGTGGGTTGCGGCATCGGGGGGGGTGGGGGGTGGGTTGCGGCATGGGGGGGGGGTGGGTTGCGGCATGGGGGGGGTGGGTTGCGGCATCGGGGGGGTGGGTTGCGGCATCGGGGGGGGTGGGTTGCGGCATCGGGGGGGTGGGTTGCGGCATCGGGGGGGGGGGTTGCGGCCATCGGGGGGGTGGGTTTGCGGCATCGGGGGGGGTGGGTTGCGGCCATCGGGGGGTTGCAGCCATCGGGGGGGGTGGGTTGCGGCATCGGGGGGGTGGGTTGCGGCATCGGGGGGGTGGGTTGCGGCATCGGGGGGCTGGGTTGCGGCATCGGGGGGGGTGGGTTGCGGCATCGGGGGGTGGGTTGCGGCATCGGGGGGGGGGTGGGTTGCGGCCATCGGAGGGGTGGGTTGCGGCCATCGGGGGGGTGGGTTGCGGCCATCGGGGAGTGGGTTGCGGCCATCGGGTGGGTGGGTTGCGGCCATCGGGGGGGTGGGTTGCGGCCATCGGGGGGTTGCGGCATCGGGGGGGGGTTTGGGGGCAGCAGCGTGCAGAGAGGGGGGGCTATGGATGCCCTGGGCCAACGCACCGTCGCCCCCCCCCTCTGTACGCCGCTGCCCCCTACCCCAACCACCCCCCTCACCACCCCTACCCCCCTCCCCACCACCCCTACCCCCCTCCCCACCACCCCTACCCCCCTCCCCACCACCCCTACCCCCTTCCAACGCCGCCCCCCATCTCTTGCAACGCCGCAACCCCCCCCCCCCTTAACGCCGGGTCCCCCCCCCTCAACGCCGGGTCCCCCCCCCTCAACGCCGGGTCCCCCCCCCCCTCAACGCCGGGTCCCCCCCCCTCAACGCCGGGTCCCCCCCCCTCAACGCCGGGTCCCCCCCCTCAACGCCGGTACCCACAGCCCGTCCCCCTCCCTCTGATGGCCGGTACCCACACCCCCCCCTCTCTCCTCCTCCCCCCCTTCCTTCCTCCTCCCCCCCCTCCTTCCTCCTCGCCCCTTCCTTCCTCCCCCTCCCCTTCCTTCCTCCCCCTTCCTTCCTCCCCCCTTCCTTCCTCCGTTAGTGGGGGGGGGGTGCGGCGTTAGTGGGGGGTGGGGGGGTGGGGGGGTGCGGCGTTGGAGTGGGGTAGGGGTGGTGAAGGGGGTAGGGGTGGTGAGGGGAGGGGGTTGGGGTAGGGGCAGCTGCGTGCAGAGGGGGGGCGACGGTGCGTTGGCCCCGGGCATCAGTCGCCCCCCTCTCTGCACGCCGCTGCCCCTACCCCAACCCCCCCTCACCACCCCTACCCCCTTCACCACCCCTACCCCCTCCAATGCCGCACCCCCCCCCCCCCACTAACGGAGGAAGGAAGGGGGGGGGGAGGAAGGAAGGGGGGAGGAGGAGAGAGGGGAGGAGGAGAGAGGGGGGGGGTGTGGGTACCGGCCTTCAGAGGGAGGGGGACAGGGTGTGGGTACCGGCGTTCAGGGGGGGGGGAGACCCGGCATTGAGGGGGGGGGGACCCGGCGTTGAGGGGGGGGGACCCGGCGTTGAGGGGGGGGGACCCGGCGTTGAGGGGGGGGGGACCCGGCGTTGAGGGGGGGGGGGGTTGCGGCGTTGCGAGAGATGGGGGGCGGCGTTGGAGGGGGGTTGGTGGGGAGGGGGGTTGGTGGGGAGGGAGGTAGGGGTGGTGGGGAGGGAGGTAGGGGTGGTGAGGGGGGGTTGGGGTAGGGGGCAGCGGCGTACAGAGGGGGGGGCGACGGTGCGTTGGCCCCGGGCATCCGTCGCCCCCCCTCTCTGCCCGCCGCTGCCCCCAAACCCCCCCCCCCAATGCTGGAGCCCCCCCCCCCCAAATACCGGAACCCCCCCCCCCAAATACCGGAACCCCCCCCCAAATGCCGGAACACCCCCCCCCAAATGCCGGAACAACCCCCCCCCCCCCCCCAATGCCGGAACACACCCCCCCCCACGCCGGAACACCCCCCCCCAATTGCCGGAACCCCCCCCCCCCAAATGCCGGAACACCCCCCCCCCCAATGCCGGAACACACCACCCCCCCCCAAATGCCGGAACACACCACCCCCCCCCCCCCAAATGCCGGAACACACCACCCCCCCCCCAAATGCCGGAACACCCCCCCCCCAAATGCCGGAACACACCCCCCCCCCCCCCCCCGCCCCCCCAAATGCCGGGTCTGTCTCTCTCCTCCTCCTCCTCCAAAATACGCCGGGTCTCACCACTTCCGCAGCCGGTGAAACTGACGCGTATCGCGTCAGTCAGCTGCTGGCCCCTCTGGGAACGGAGAATAGCGGCCTTAAAGAAGGCCCCGACGCCGGAGTGATTAACACCGATTTTTCTCGCCGGAAACCCGCGTTACGACGGGCAACGGAGAATCCCGCCCGGTGTTGCTCATGGCACTGACGACGTCTGCCACCTGTGCCCAGGCCTGACGAACGCCGGCGGCTGGCAGCCTCGTTCCCTGGCCGGGGTACAGGGTTACCCGCCTCTCTTCCATGGTGTCTAGCAGGGTCTCGAGCTCGGCATCTGTGAAACGGGGTGCGGCTCTCCAACTTGTTGGCTGGGGTGGTATGTGTGACGAGTGAAGTGTGTATGTTAGGCTGCACTCAGGCCTCCTGAGTGTCGATCGCGAACATGGCGAATCCTGAACCATTTCTAATTGGACTTGATTGTGTTCCATGTGGTGCCGGTGCTAGCCCCTTAATGGTCATTGAATCGGTCCAGTTGTGGCACCAATTTTGCTGTCATAAAAGTCCACAAATCCTGCCCCAGTGTCAACACTTCTTCTGAGGAAGGGAGAATCCGGCCAATTGCCTTTCGAGCTTGCTCCACCATTCAATAATATCATAACGAATCTTCTACCTCAACTTCACCTCTGTTAAACCTACACTGCAACTCCCTAAATTAAGCATATACTTTCTGAAGTAAGGAGACCAAAGCTAGGCTAAAGAACCCACTAAACCCCACTCTTAGCTTCTCTTAATTTAAGGAATAATTTTAGTTCATTATCAAATTCAAGAAAAAAGCTACCATTTAGATAGGAGTTAAACCTGAAAACCCCATCACTCACTAGACTCAGCATTTCTCAGTATAGTGTTCAATCGTTTGAATATGAGAGTATGTTTACTATTGTTGCTCACTGTGTTTTGTTCGTTAAGCCTAGGTGTGGACTCAGAAAAATAAACTAACTTTTGAAATTGTTGGAATGTACAGCTTTAAGCATGGAGCAGACATTTTAAAGCACTGAATAAAACCTGTTATATACTCAGATGCTAATGCCATCTCTGCAAGCTTTAAGCATATAAAATACAACATTTGTGTTTTTAACTTCAACTTTCTTCTACTGTTCCTTATTGTCACCTGAGTCACTCATATCTTTGTTAAGTTCTCTGCTTTTCTGAATCAGTGTTCTTATTTCTATCCAAATTACTATTCTTCTCCAAAGCATTAACATTCCTTTTACTGCTTTTGAATTTACCCTTTACGGAATCATCCCACTCACTGGTTTCATTATTTTAATGCCTTATATACCACCCTATTGACTTGAATTGCGAGAACACAGTTCCCATCTCACCTTGCTCATGCTCCCCGTTCTCACCTGTTCACTGCTGGAAAGGGCTGCGTTCTCATGAGGTGCTGCATGCAGGTGCCCTCTCTGCTGAGTATTCCTGAGGGCTCCTCCTGCTTGATCAGCCGGAGGATGTGCTGGTTTGGCACACCAGCGGTCTCCTATTTTGTGTGACATCATAGCCTTCATTGCATGCATACTGTGCACATTTTGCACAGTACAGCCTTCTGCCATGTTGTCAGCAGTTACGTCTTGTTGCCTAGTAGTCGCTCTTTGCTTTGCCATAGTGGCACAAATGCAGCTGACACAGATGGCTGATAGAGAATGAAGGCACCAAAGCTGTTGGTCCCACCCCAGGTAGATGCTGAAGGAGTGGAGTCTCTTTCACCTATGTTTATAGAGCAGAGTTGGCAACTGAGAACAAAATAAAGTCATATAGTTAATGGCATCCTGTCCTATGGGGAAACCTTCAATCCTAATGAAGCCACACGCTCTTCCTCCTCTCTCTCAAGACAGAATGAAACATAGTTAGCTTTCAATGAATAGAGGGCCCCAGTGTTCCCTTACACAACTATGGATGGCAAACAGCAAGGTGCTGCAAATACAATCAGCTCATACCTGGAAGCAACCATACAGACATTCATTATCACAGTTACTTTCACAGCTTTCAGGGGAGGCATACTGGCATTGTCACTGGACTAGTAATCCAGAGATCCAGAGTAATGCTCTGGGGACATGGGTTCAAATCCTGCCACTGCAGATGGTGAAATTTGAATACAATAAAAAATCTGGAGTTAGAAGTCTAATGATGATCATGAAAACCATTGTCAATTGTCGTAAAACCTATCTGATTCACTAATGTCCATTAGGGAATGAAATCTGCCATACTTACCTGGTCTGGCCTACATGTGACCCCACATCCACAGCAATGCAGTTGACTTCTAACTGCCCCCTCAAGAGCAATTAGGGATGGGCAATAAATGCTGATGTTTTTGAGAGTTGTGGCTGCAATAGGTGGAAGATTTCAGTGAGAGCATCCTCATTTCAGTGCAGATATCACACATTGTTCTTCACTGAGATTCAGGTAGGGAAATTTATCTTTGACTGTCCTGGATGAATGGATATGGTAGAGTCGACGCGAGAGTCATTCTCCCCCTCCTTTTCCTCCCTCTACCAGGAGCTTGTCCTGCTCTCTGTGACCTCCATTCGTTCTTCATGCTGGATTTCAAGGGGAATGGCTATACTGTACTAGTCTTTGGGGGCAATTGGCAATTTGCGCAGAAGCATTGAAGCATCTATAGACAACTACGGAAAACAGCAAACACTTTATAATCAAATAACAGCAAAAGAAAATCAAGAAACTAATGTGTAAGTAGCTAAAGACCCCTTTAATTGGTACTGGTGTGGGATGGAGTGGGGTTTCTAGGGGATGGCATCTCTCCTGCAATTGAATACATGTTCAGAAGTACAAGGTTAAGTTGATGTTGACCGCAGCATTGAGCTCCCAAATGGCATCCTACCATCATATCAATGCTGAGTGATGTGGGACGGCACGGGTGGCACAGTGGCTCGCACTGCTGCCTCACAACACCAGTTCCCAGGTTAAATTTTAGCCATGGGTAACTGTGTGGATGTTTCGCATTCTCTCCATGGGTTTTGTCCGGATGCTCAGGTTTCCAAAGAGGCGCAGGTTAGATTATGGGGTTACGGGATGGGCGGGATAGTGGACCTGGGTAGGGTGCTTGTTCAGAGGGTCAGTGCAGACCTGATGGACCGAATTGCTTCGTCCTGCACTGTAGGAATTCTATGATTCTTCTATTCTATGATGTTATGATCTGCCTGGTATGCATACTTTTGATGGCTGCGCATTGGTGGACGGGCAACACCCGTGCACCATGTCCAACATGGCATCCAGATGACTCATCCCCAAAAGTATTGCGAATGCCACTTTGGAGCTCTAATGGCTCATGTTACCTGCCCTGCTACCAGCCCCCAAGCACCCTCTAGGCCCCAAAAGAACACGGTTCTCAATTTCAGCACCTCACCCACCCCAAAAAAAGTGTATGGTGATTTCCAATAAACTACTCTCAATATCAAAATCTGCCATGCTTTCAAGAGGATGACTAAACCAGTTCTGTGAGCATTGAGTGATGGTAACTCAAAAGGCGAGTAGATAATACATAAATTAGTCAATTAAAATACACAACGTAAGTTAAAGTGGCAAAGAAGCTTTGCCCTTGAGTAAAAATCTTTTTATCAATTAATGTTTCATAATTTATGACTGCTGACTACAACTCTCGCCATCCCCATTAGTAACCAAGCTCACTCAGCTGAGCCAAGAGGTTATTTTAGTTCAATCTGTCTCATTAAAAGCATTGTGAACTCCTTAGGCTGACTTGAATGAAGATTAATCAGTTTGCAGCACAACAGGCAGCTGTTATTCATACTCCAATAGTTGCTTTTTGGCCCAAAATGAGGACAATAGGAATATTGTATTCTGGAAGTAATGAGAGGCGCTTCCTATTCCAAATGCAAACAAATTATCAAGTAAAATTAGATTTTTCTCTAGAATACTAATTATAGATTAAATAAAGTGTTCTATGCTTTCAATGATGTTCGTAAATATATTTGATGATAAGTGTGACACTAAAATAATTTGGCGATGGAATGGAGAATAAAGTTAGTTCCTGTTATATTTATTTCAGTTTCCAGAACAACCTGTTTAATTTGACAAAAGAATGTTGCTCTGCAAAGCTTCTTAAGTGGCATGATATTAGTTCATGCATGGAATAAATCAATGTTGGGCTGTATTTTAATACCCACATCAAGGCAGTAATTGAGTAGTAGTTTGCCTATGACAATAAGACCTGCCCAATCATATCCTCTCTAATTCTATGTCTGAAAGTACTGTGGTTCTGATTAAACATTTTGCCACAACATTATCAACTGCATAATTGAAGGAATTGTCTTTGTTCAGTTGCTATGGGTTTTTCTTTGCCACTGCAATGCAATGTCTTTGCTCGGCATACAATTTAATTCCTTACGAAAACTAGCTGCCTTATATAAAATTCTGATCTGTTCAGCTTCACATTCAGTTTACCAATTCAGATTGAAATTGTGACATAGGAACATTCTTTTTAAAATAAGGATATGACTTTATTCCTTCCAGACAGAAGACTTGGAGGCATTTTGTGTTTGTGCAGGAGAGGTACTCAGTCTGCAGAGCAGTGGAAGTAGTGGGATTTGTACAGTTCTGTGGAATTTTCTTTTGTCAAAGGTCTCGGTCTAACCTCTCCCACAGCTTAATCTTTGTGAAGCTCAGACAGAAATCAGTGCCGTGCATACAAATTACTTCACCAAACTGTTGCCACTGAGCATTTGTGTGAGATATTTATTAGTTGTAGCAATGAAAACAGAAAACTAACCAGACTTACATTAGATTTAATAAAGGGATCATTTAGGTACTTTATTCCTTCCTGTCCAAATTAAGAAAAAGGAAAATCAGATGGCATTGTTTTAGTGAAGTGCCCAAAACATTAATATGGAACTATAGTGGCAATGACACATATGAAGCATGAATAAATGTTTGCATTATGTCTTACAATTACCAGAGAATCCATAATCACAAACCAGAGAAGCATTTTCCCACCATAACCATCATCCTGCATTTAGTTCATTGCTGGGATTGAAAAGAAGTGGTTCTATACAGATTTCAATTTGTTTCTATGCCAGGAAAAATGACAGGATGAGTGTGACAGCAGAGGGCTGGTTATTAGTGAGTGTAGGAAAATGAACCTGAGGAAGGAGCAGTGCTCCGAAAGCTAGTGTTTGAAACAAACATGTTGAACTTTAACCTGGTGTTGTAAGACTTCTTACTCGGAAAATGAATGCCTAGGACAGACTTTAAATTCCAAATTCTATTTGGATTACCAGTGCATTCTGGTGCAGAATGATAGGGTTTGGGTAGCCACATATGCGATTCTCTCTGCTATTACTGGTCTCAGTTGTATCATAATGATAACATACAACCTCACCTGGCTGAGTATTAGATGGGAAATACCCCACCCCAGCAAGAAGTGCCATTCACAAATAATAAATTGGGCGCGATTCTCTGGCCTCGCTTTGCTCGAGCGAGACTGCAACGATGTTCCTTGTACAAGTGTACATACTGCCCCACTATCCCAATGGCCATGCCCCAGTATACCCACCCTCCCCCCTCCCCACCCCAAATGACCCACAATGTCCTCACCCCCTCTCCCCTCCACCCCCACACACACGCAACCCCTTACCCCCCCCCAAATACACCCGATCGCCCTCCCAGTGCCCTCTTAGTGATCCTCAATGTCATTGCCTTCCTTGCTCTATGGCTACATCCATGTGTATCCCCACAAGGCAGATCAGAGGTTGAGGCAGCCAGTTGCTTAACTCGTCCCATGGCCTTCAATGCTCCTTCGCATTGCTGACCGCTCTGCCCTCGGCCACCCCCGTCAACTGCAGGGTCCGTTCTTCGAAGGCTGTGAGGATTCTTATGTCCGGCACCCCTTTTGGGTCCTCTTCCAACAATCGTGGGAAAGCTTCTCCTGCAGAAACAGGGAAGGCAATGTTAGTTGCACGTGCAGTTCACATGGTGGTGGTGGTGGGGGGGGTGTGGTGATATGATTTGCATACCTGTCTGCCATTGGGGCAGAACACCGGCTTACCATTGGCCCTGGTCGGTCATGTGCCTCTCGACCGATTGGTCGAGAGGCTGAGTTAACCGCCCCTCCTTGCCGAGGTATAAATAGTCAAACGTCCGGCGGTCGTCCATTTTATTGTAGACGACCGCAGGGCTAAGTTCTAGTTTATTAAAGCCTAACTTTTGTAAAGCAACTCGTCCCTCGTACAATTGATGGCACATCAGGGGGGTTGGGTGTGAAGGAGGTCATGGGGAGGGTGAATGGAGGGTTAGAGTGAAGGGTGGGATTGGGATGAAGGAAGGTTGGGGTGAAAGAAGAGGGCTCAAGGGAGGGCATGAAAGGAGATGGGGAGGGGTGAAGGGTGGGCTGGGGGGGGTGTAAATGGGGGTATAAATGGAGGGTTGGGGGGGTTGATTTTGGGGGTGGGAAGGTTTCAGGGAGGGAGGTTATGGCAACTCACCTGTGCGACCCAGTTTAGGGTGTTGGCCTTCTTACGGCACTGGAGGCCTGTCTTCCTTGTCACTCTTCCTGAGCTGACGGTCTCTGTCACTTCATCCCAGGCAGCACTTGTGGCTCACCCTGGGACACTCCGGGGTACAGAAGATCACTCCTGGCCTCGACCGCATCTAGGAGCCTCCCCACATCCGCATCTCTTAAAACTTGGGGCCGGACGTCTCGGCGCCATGATTGCGAACCGAGTGGGGTTGTCTGTGCAAGAGCTGTTTAAATGCCTCCCAATCTTGTTAGTGGGGGGTGGCAAGTGCGGTCCAGGCAATCGGCTTACGAGCCTCCATTTGTGGCATGATGTTCGTGGGGCCTTTTAAGTGGACCAATTAACATTTTATGGCATTGCGGCCTTGCCGGGACGAGTGCTGGGAAGCTCGCAGCAATTCCCGCTCACTATCACACTTAGAAATCTTTCCGGAGAATGGCGAGCATTTACTCTCGCAACTCTATACGATGCAGTTTAATACTTGCTGATGGCTCTTATACTTTTATGAATGTATATTTGATTTTTATTTCGTCATTTCTGTATAATGAAAATATCAAAATAACTAGAGAAAGCCTAGTACAGTATATGCCTAACAATGTCCTACTATGCACACTGATTTGGTTTATCAGCATATAAGTCCCTACTTCGTCTTTTTTTCCCATTTTCCCCACCTAACTGAAGCCAAGGTGAGTGAGTCCAAGGTTTTCTTGAATCCAGCACTAAAACTCCCACCAGCTAGAAGGCACACAAACCCATCCAGACACGGTGCCTCCCTCTATTCCTCAACTGGAAGAAATATAAAACTGTAAGAAACACCGGATTAAAAAAATGTACAGATTGCTCCATCATGAATTTAACACAATTAATTTTGAGAGAAAAAAATCCAGTTTTTCTCTGCTACTGAAGTTGAATATAATAAAATTCCAAGGGCAGGATTAGCAGGAGGGCGTACCGACAAAGAGTGGTGTGAACCGCTCCGGCGTCGGGCCACCCGGAAGGTGCAGAATCCTCCGCACCTTCGGGGGTTAGGTCGGCGCTGGAGTGGTTGGCTCTGCCGTCTGGCGCGAGTTGGCGCATGCGCAGGAGCGCCAGCGTGTTCCCAGAACTGCTGCCGTGATTCCTGCGGATACGCAGGAGGTTTCTTCCCCCCGCCGGCCATGGTGGAGCTGTACAGCAGCCGGCACGGAGGGAAAGTGTTCTCCCACAGCACAGGCCCACCCGCAGATCGGTGGGCCCTGATCGCAGTCCAGGCCACCGTGGCCACCCCCCCAGGGCTGGATCCCCCGTACCTCCCTGAGGGCTCCGCAGGCCGCCCTCAGATCCAGGTCCCGCCGGTACAGACCTTGTGTAATTCACGCCGGTGGGACTGGCCGAAAACCGGCGGCCGCTCATCCCATCGGGGACGGTAGAATCGCTGAGGTGGGGGGCCACAGCCAATGGCTCCCGACCGGCGTGGCGCGATCCTCGCCCCCGCAAAAAACCGGCGCCAAAGAATTCGGCAGCCGGCATCGGAGCAGCAGGGCGGGATTCATGCCCCCCCCCACCCCCGCTGGGTCGGAGAATCCGGCCCCAAAACTTTGCCTGGTCTTATATTCTATATTATTCAAACTAAATTGTTTACTAGCCTGGAATGTCATTTTTTTTTGGTTCCATTTACTCAGGAACCACCACATTTTACACAATATAATTATCTCTCGCATAAATAAAACATAATGAGTGGATTCTCTGCTCCCCCAGCAGTGTGTTTCTCGGCAGTGCCCCATTCACTGGCGGTGTAATTCCATTTTCCCGCCACTTGTCAATAGGATTTCCCATTGTAACCACCCCACGCGGCTGGGGAACTCGTGTGTTGCCGGCGGGAAAAGTGAATCATAATGACCGAAGAATTCCAGCCAATATTACATTTTTTTCTCAAATGCTTTACACTCATCAACAAAATGGGAGAAAATTATAAAATTACATCCTTTATAGTTATCATGTGGTCATATGCAGAAGTATGGTATACATACATATTATTCATAGCAGATAACTGGTAAAATCTTCGTGAGCTATCTGGCTCTACTCCTTAAATTTATGAGATTGCAACCATGGAATCACAACTTGCAGAACTGGCAGGTAATGTAATAATAATAATCATAATCGCTTATTGTCACATGTAGGCTTCAATGAAGTTACTGTGAAAAGGCCCTAGTCGCCACATTCCGGTGCCTGTTAGGGGAGGCCGGTATTGAACCCGCGCTGCTGGCCTTGTTCTGCATTACTAGCCGGCTGTTTAGCCCACTGTGCTACTGCATCATCATTCTCAAACTAATTGTTTAAAGAAGTATATTCTTTCCTTCCACTAAGCTTTTTGGAAAGATTGTTGAGCACAATCCTTTTTCTAAGAAATGTGAGTTGCAGAAAAATGTTACAAAATGGCAGAGCAGATTTGAGGGGCCGAATGGCTCCTGCATATAATTCCAATATCTGCATGCTTGTATGTATAATATGAAATGGTAATCCTTCAAAAAAGATTATAGATGACATCATAGATGTTCTGTTCAAGAAAGCGTAACATTAGAGTACAATCTAGAAAATCCATTGATGCCCTAAAACATTCAAGATATGTTTTCCATATTAACATGGTTCCCCTGTATGGTTTCAAACAAGGCATTTCTTATATTAGAATTTAAACTGGGTAAACATTTCACTGCGATAAATTGCTGAAATCCTAAGTAAAAAGAATTAATGGAAAGCAGTACTCTAGTCCTGTGTAAACGACTAGAAAATCTCCTTGGTGATGAAATTAACTTAAGTCCTTGTTTTTAATACACTGGAAAATGCAGAAAGCACGCAAGAGATTTACTAATTAGTTTCCCATCACCATGGAGATTTTCCTAGCAGCGTACATAGAATATATAACGGCTCTGTTTTAATTTCTTCATGGATAAATTCCTATTTAACACTGTCTGGTAAATCTGCATGTTCCTTATTATTATTATGATTGCAAATAAAAAATGTTAGGTAATATGGTCTTATTTTAATTACTTAACTTGAGCTGTTCTTATATTTTTGCAAGGATCGTTAATGGTTTGTAATAAAATGATTTGAAAATACCCAGTTTCACAGATGAGAAACTCACGACTCTTGCAAACCTACAAGCAATCTTGACCTAATTATTGGTCTAACTGCATCATTGATAAAGTATATATCATGGTAAACTTTTATTTTAGTACAAATAAGCTTTGTGTGCTGAGAGGGCCTGCTGAAAATTTTGGCATGCACCTCCAGCACCCCACAATTGTCCATCCATTAAAGTTGACAATAAAATACAAAATAATATGTGCTTCTGTTCACACAGAGCTCTATGTCAGGAGCATGGCACACAATATTGACCTCACTGATGCTAAAAGAACATCTCCAAATGTTTATTCTCATAAAGATGATAAGGTCGCATTTTCATTCATTAAGACAGTTTAAAATTTACACTCTTTCTAAAGTGTTTCCTTCATTATGTTTTCATACACTGTTAGCGGTCGTGTAACACAGAATCTCTTCACTCCCTAAAGCTAATCATATTCATATGTAACTGTATCCAGAAAATGTAACCTTTTAATATGAGGCTTTCTGTGGTTTTAATCTCCTGCTAAGATCTTACTCCAGGAATTTTGCTTTTGTACACCCTGAAAGGCAGAGGAACATAGAACATTTACGGTACAGAAGAAAGCAGCCATTAAATCCATCAGGTGAGAAATAGTCATCCAACCTAATCCCACCTTTCAACTCTTGGTGTGTAGCCCTGTAAATTAAGGCACTTCAAGTGCATACCTAAGCTTTTTTGAATGTGATTAGGGTGTCTGCCTCCACTATTCTTTCAGACAATGAGTTCCAGACCCCCAACCACTGGGTGATAGACATTCTCTTAAACTCACTCTAATCTGTATACCAATTACTTTCAATCTATGTCCCCTGGTTATTGACCTCTCTGCTAAGGGAAATAGATCTTTCCTAGATTTTTTTTCCCCAAAAAATATACTTTATTCATAAAATATCTAATAAACATTACAGAACATTTTAAATTGTCTTGACTGTACATTTCCATCAAAGTTTCACATTCACTTGTCTTTCTTCCATTCAATTGGGATGACATTACACACATATCCTTCTTTATGTTACAGTTCTTTCTTAAATATTTACATTGTCTTGTTTCTTTTATACATTGGAGTATTGAAGACCCGGACCAAGGGGTTTTACACTGTTACCCACCCCTCGGTGTACATTTGCTGGTGAGACCTTACACAGTGGTCTTTCCCCATTGCGCCTTGGCGGCAGCTGCCCCAAGCTTGAGTGCGTCCCTCAGCAAATAGTCCTGGACCTTGGAACGTGCCAGTCTGCAACACTCGGTCGAGGACAATTCTTTGCACTGGAAGATCAGCAAGTTTCGGGCAGACCAAAGAGCGTCTTTCACCGAGTTGATGACCTTCCAGCAGCAGTTGATGTTTGTCTCGGTGTGCGTCCCTGGAAACAGTCCGTAGAGCACAGAGTCCTGTGTCACAGAGCTGCTCGGGATGAACCTTGACAAATACCACTGCATCTCTCTCCAGACCTTCTTTGCAAAGGCACATTCCACAAGGAGGTAGGTGACCGTCTCATTTCCTCCACAGTCACTCCAAGAGCAGCGTGCAACGGTGCTGAGCCTTCGGGTGTACATGAAAACTCTGATGGGGAGGGCCCTTCTCAGCACCAGCCAAGCGAGGTCTTATTTGTAAGTTCTGGTGATGAGGCATTCTTCCAGATGACTCTGACAGTCTGCTCAGAGAACCATCCAACGTCCTCCACAGTCTCCTTTTCCCTGAGGGCCTCGAGGACATTACGTGCTGACCACTGCTTCATTGCCGTGTGATCAAAGGTGTTTTTCTTCAAAAAATGTTTCCACGAGGGACAAGTGGTACGGCACGGTCCAACTACTTGGAGCGTTCCGCGGCAATGAGGCCAGGCCCATCCTTCGTAACACGGGGGACAGGTAGAACCTCAGTATGAGATCTTTCCTAGATACTCGATCTAAGCCACTCCTTATTTTATACACAGCAATTAAATCTCCTCTCTGCCTCTTCTGCTCCACAGAACACAAACTCAGCCTATTCAATCTTTCCTCAATGAGAAAATCTTCCATTCTTAGTAACATCTTCATAAATTTCCTCTGTACTTTTCTCTATTGGTTTTGAATTTGTAGCTAGTTGGGCCAGATACATTACTGCTCCTGGTAAACAAAAACAGCTTGTTCTTTATGCATGTCTGTGGGTTGATTAATATGCTGCTGCTCCATTGTGAGATGCCTGTGGGGGAAGCGCGGTTTCTGGTGGGTCACGGGATGGCCCTTCCACCATCACCATAAGCGTTCTGGGGTCTCCCACCCCTTATTGTCTCAGCCTTTATTCAATCCTTCTTCACCTAATAATTCAGCTGCCGGTCAGTTCTAGTGCATGACCACAGATTACCTTTAGCCATCACTGTTGTGCTCAGCCAAAATATGTTGGAATTATTCAATTCAAATGTTGCCAGCAGATGCCAATATTATCTTGAGATTCCTCCGTGGGGGAGAGCAGGAAATGGGTTGGCAAATGAACATATGGGGCTATTAGTGGTGGTGGTGAGATGGGCAGTTGGTTGTGGAGTGGGGGGGTGAAGCGGATGGGGGTGCTGTGAGTGCCGCTGGTGAGAAGACAGAACAGCAGATGGCATTTCTTTAGAGGACTACTCCAGACTGAGCTTTACCAGACTGTCATCCAGATGACGGCACAGTCGGCAGACTAAGGCAAGTAATTCCCTGGCAAAATCTGTGCCTCCACTTGAGACTATCTCCCTCTAATGTTACAGGCCATTTCTGTGTGAACTAAAGTTCAACCTGACTCCGGCCTCCTCAGAAACTCATCAGGAAGTATGATTCTGAGGATGCTTGACTCGCATTCCAGGGTCATAACAGTGTTGGCTATCTTCAATTCGAATAAGATTTTGATTTATTTTTAAATTACACACAAGTATTTTGTCCAGTCTTTTTTAAGAAACGGGCAGTAGAATGTAACAGCACAGAAAAATTGGAAACAACCTAAAGATATGGGATTCATACAGACAAAAGATTTGTTGCAATTCACAACTTACATCATAGACACAACAATGATGAAATCCTCTCTAAAGCTCGACTTTTAACACTCTGAAAGTTTAAGCCTAGCCAAGTTTTCAAAGACAGATGCTGTTTTCTATATTTTGTTTAATTCTTATTCAACTTTACCAGGATACCATTCAGTTTCTGTTTTTATCCGAATTGACAAAGATAGAATGCTGTATATTGTGATGTGTTTCCTTTATACCTAGGTTTATCAGGATATTATGTTGATCTCCATGTCTTGCACAAGATAGAGCAAAACACGTTTATTTATGTGTCTTTCAGCATTGTGTTGTAGGCAAGTAATGGCAGTAAAAATGTTTTTCCATATTTTTTCTTTTCATTTTTAATCTGAAATCTTTTATAACATGCTGACAGGTTATAAGGAGGTGGGTAAAGGTTAAAGAGGATGAAACATGACCCTTAATGCTATGATACTGAAAATTATTATTTTTTAAAAAATAATTTTTATTCAGATTTTCCAACAACAAATTTTATCCCAACAATAAAAAAAGAAAAAACAAAAACACCTGCCCCCCAATATAAAGCAATAAATTAACAACAAGAAAAAGTAATAAACATAGAATCGTAAGAACAAACCCCCATATCCTCCCTGGTCCAAACCGGTGGTTCCCCCGTATCGGGGACCAAACTGAGGCCTTCATTTCCCCCCCTATGATGCCTCCACTGACCCCAAATTTTGAGGGTAGCTACCACTACTGGACTCGTAGAGTACCTTGCCAGGGGGAGTGGTGGCGGGGCCATCACTAGTGCCTCCAAACTCATGCCCACACAGGACGCTGCCTCCATCCTCTTCCATGCGGCTCCCTCCCCCTCCATCACCCACCTACGAATCATTGCCACATTTGCGGCCCAGTAATACCCACACAACTTGGGTAACGCCAGTCCACCCACCTCCCTGCCTCGCTCCAAGAATACCCTCCTCACTCTCGGGGTCTTTTGTGTCCACACGAACCCCAAAATGCTCCTATTAACCCTCCTAAATCAAAAGCCCCTCTTCCGGGACATCCGCATACCTCCTGTCCACCCTTACCATTTCTTCCACCAACCTCTCCCTCTCAACTTTCTCCCCCCTCTCTCTTTGTGCCCTAATAGATATCAGCTCCCCTCTAACCACCGCCTTCAACGCCTCCCAGACCACCTCCACTTGCACCTCCCCATTGTCATTAGCTTCCAAATACCCTTCTATACACCTCCGGACCCGCCCACATACTTCCTCCTCCGACAGAAGCCCCACATCTAACCTCCACAGCGGGCGTTGATCCTTCCCCTTCCCCAGCTCCAGGTCCACCCATTGCGGAGCGTGGTCAGATATGGTTATCGCCGAGTACTCCGCCCCTACCACCCTCGGAATTAGCGCTCTGCTGAGGACAAAAAAGTCGATCTGGGAATAAGCCTTGTGAATGTGGGGGGAAAAAACGAGAACTCCCTACTTCCCGGCCTCAAAAACCTCCAAGGGTCCACCCCTCCCATCTGGTCCATGAACCCCCTCACCACTGTGGCCGCCGCTGGCCTCTTACCCATTTTGAACCTCGAACGATCCAGAGCCGGGTTCAGAACTGTATTAAAATCTCCGCCCAATATCAAGCCCCCCGTCTCCAGGTCTGGGATCCGGCTCAGCATGCACCGCATGAAGCCTGCATCATCCCAATTAGGGGCGTACACATTGACCAGTACCACCCGCTCCCCTTCGAGTCTACCGCTCACCATTACATATCTGCCACTGCTATCCGCCACCACGCTCAACGCCACAAACGACAAGCTCTTTCCAACCAAAATGGCCACCCCCCGGTTCCTCGCATCTAACCCCGAGTGGAACACTTGTCCAACCCACCCTCTTCTCAGCCTCACCTGATCCGCCACTTTAAGGTGCATCTCCTGGAGCATAACTACGTCCGCCCCAGCCCCTTCAAGTGCGCCATCACCCGGGCCCGCTTCACCGGTCCATTCAGCTCCCTTACATTCCATGTGACCAGCTGAATTGGGGGGGTCTCCCTCTGCGCCGATCAGCCATAGCTCTCCCTCGACCCACCACGTACCTGCAGTACCCCCCAGGCCCGTCCCCCACGGTGGCAGATCCCCTTCCCAACCTCCCCCCCCTCTCCAATAGTTCCCCTTCAGCCCTTCCAGCAGCAACCCGGTGCCTCCCCCCTATTCCCCCCCCCCAACACTCTTCTCCCACCCCCCCACACCCCCTAGCTAGGGCCCCCCCTAGCTGCGTTATCCCTTCCATCGCACTTCCGTAAGTCAGCCGACTCCTGCTGACCCCGGCTGCTCCCACCACCCCAACGACCCCCCTGGCGCAACACAACCACCACCCCCCCGCCCGGTGCCGGCCCCTCCCACTCCACCTCCAGCATGGGAAAAAAGCCCGCACTTCCATCTAGAACCCCGTCCCCCCGACCCAAAACGCGGGAAAGAGAATGGGGCGCGACCCAACCGGCCCGCGATACAGCTCCCCAGCCCTCCACCAGTGAGGAAAAAAAAACCCAAGGCACCAAAATAAATAATTAAAAAGCCCCAAAAAGCGAAAAAACAAAAAGGAACCAACAAAAAAAAAGAAAGGTACCAGGGAGGACAATGCCTCCGGACAGTATACATCAGTCCTCAGCCCCCCCAGTCCTCAGTTCGAGTCCAGCTTCTCTGCCTGGACAAAGGCCCAGGCATCTTCCGGGGAGTCAAAGTAGAGCTGGCGGTCTTTATAAGTGACCCAGAGGTGTGCCGGCTGTAGTAGGCCGAACTTCACCCCTTTCTTGGGGAGCACTGCCTTCGTCCGGTTAAAACCAGCCCTTCTCTTCGCCACCTCCGCAGTCCAGTCCTGATAAATCCGGATCTCTGCATGCTCCCACCTGCTGCTCCTCTCCTTCTCCCATCTCAGCACACACTCATGGTCGACGAAGCAGTGAAACCGGACCAGCACCGCCCTCGGCGGCTCGTTCGGCCTGGGCTTCCTCAGCAACACTCGATGGGCACCCTCCAGCTCCATGGGCCCTTGGAAGGACCCCGCACCCATTAGCGAGTTCAGCATCAAGGCCACATAGGCCCCCTCCGGGAGGCCCAGGATCCGCAAGTTCTTCCGCCGGGAGCGGTTCTCCATTTCCTCCATCCTCGCTTGCCATTTCTTGTGAAGCGCCTCGTGCGACCACCTTCACTACCAGGCCTAGGATTTCATCCTCGTTCTCCAAGGCCTTCTGCCGAAACTCACGGATCTCTGCGCCCTGAGCCGTCTGAGCCGCCATGAGCTTATCCAATGAGGCCTTAAGCGGTTCCAGGAGCTCGGCTTTCAGCTCTCTGAAGCAGCTCCTGCTGCTCCTGCGCCCAGTGCTGCCACACTGCCGGTTCTCCACCCGCCGCCATCTTGTTTTTTCTGCCTCGCACCTTCCTCTGCACCAAAGCCGATTTTTTGACCGCCCCACTCCTGGTCCAGTCCATCCACCGGCAGATGATAGTAGCAGATGTGTTCCCCTACCGGGTAAAGTCCAGCCAGCGCCGCTATGGGCCCTTAAAAGAGCCCAAAAGACAAAAAAAAAAAGTGGGAGCCACCGAACGTGCGGCTTAGCTCCGCATCACCGCAACCAGAAGTCGATACTGAAAATAATGAGGGTATGTATATCTCCCTGGAGATGCACTCATACTCAATGTAGTGAAAGGCTAAGTGAAATTGTGAAACGTTTGGCCTAGGTGCTTGGACTGCAACACACATGGCTGAAGAATCAGAAAATGTGGCAGATCGTTACAAGCTACAGATCGTTGCTTAGTAAAAGTTGAGATGTAGCAGAGAAGTTGCCTGATGCAGAACAACACATGCCAAACTTATGATTAATGATAGAAGTGGTGATAAGAGCTTTTCTACATGCTCCAAGCTGAGAATCTGCCAAATTCCAGTGTCCGTCAAGGTCACTTCAATCCTGAATGTTATCATCTCCCCTCAGACTGCTACAGCACTTACCAGCAACATCAGTCAGCCTGCAGTATACAGCTGCTTTGAGCAAGCGACTTGTGCACTAGCTCCAATCTCTCTTTTCTATCCAAAGTTCTTCACCTTCTGAATCCATTCCCAGCTTTCCCACAACTCCCTGTTTGAAAATAATCACATTTCTGCCCCAATCACAGCACTAAAATAGCACAAATCAGAATCACAAATGACAGTCTCGTTGTTGCTGGGAGTCATTATTCCTCTGTAGGGAATTCCATGTTTACTTATTTTAATTGTTATAGTTTCGTTATGTTCAATTATCAAGGAATTAAAGTGTAGTAATCAATTAACTCAAAAATTGTATGATGCGATGTGAGTTTTGGTGCATACTGTGGTGAATGAGATTCACACGGTATTATAGTTACCAATGTCACTCTGTTCCAAGTATATATATGTATCAATATTGTACGTGCAGTTGCACCACCTGACCACCAGGGGGAGTAGCTCTGGGCGCACTCGAGAGTTTGTACTGGGCTCCCCCCTTGGCTCCGCCCAGAACTCCTCCCCCTGGAGCTGCTGTATAATGATCCGTGCCAAAGAGTCAGCCAGCCAGTTCACCGAAAGTTCAACGGCTAACAGGCTGGCTCTGTTGTAAGTATATTAAAACCGCTATTCTAATCCTACAAGCACGTGTCCGTAGAATTGATGGTTCCATCAATTTAATATACTTACGAAACAGTCGAAGTAAATCATGGAAGCAGCCCTCAAGCCCGGACGCCTAGAACTCGAACCGCAGGATGCAGAGGCTAAGGAAATCTTTTCCCACTGGCTGAGATGTTTTAAGGCCTACCTGGCAGAAGCCAGCACCGCTGGAACAACGGAGGAACAAACACTCAGCCTACTGCACGTGAGGGTAAGCCACAGAATCTCCACACAGCTAAATCCGGCCGGTTCTTACACCGCAGCACTGGCGATATTGGACAAAATGTACTTTAGGCCCATTAACGGGGTTCATCCTTTAGGAGCGACGAGCTGCATCCATACCTGCTCGACAAGGGCATCGCCTCGAGCAGGACTACCAGCTACAACCCCAGGTGGAACGGGCAGGTGGAGAGGGAGAACGCGACGGTCTGGAAGACCGTCCTACTGACCCTCCGGTCTAGAAAACTCCAAGTCTCCCAATGGCAAGAAGTCCTCCCAGACGCGCTCCACGCAATTAGATCCCTCCTCTGTACAGCGGACAAATAAAACCCCTCACGAGCGGCTCTTCATTTTTTCTAGGGGCGCCACCACGGGGGTCTCACTTCCGGCGTGGCTGAGGACACCAGGCCCGGTCCTCCTGAGGAAGCACGTCAGGGGGCACAAAACTGACCCCCTGGTTGAAAAGGTGCACTTCCTCCATTCCAACCCCCAGTACGCATTTGTGGAGTTCCCGGACGGTCGCCAGAACACAGTATCCCTTCGGGACCTGGCACCCACTGGATCCAGCATTCCTAGTCACGGGAAGAAGACCCCAACGGCCGCGACTGTTTTTTTAAGACTGCCGGCCATGGGCAATCTCCGATTGGTTGCAACGTTTGAGGGGGCGGGCCGGCGTGAAGCTGGGCTGTATGCTGGTAACTGCGCGGGGGTGGGGACAGGGGCTGACGGGCGTCCACATGGGCATGCGATGCTAATGGTGGTGGCCCCAGCTTGGAGCTCCACTCTGGTGCTTGTCCTCTGTGTGCTGCTTGGCTTGTCCCCCATCAATGATTGCCAGTATGCGGCCTGCTGCTCCATGATCAAGCTATTCAACGGCCGGCACAACGTCCGCTTGCACTCCCACGATGTGAAGTACTGGTGGGGAAGTGGCCATCAATCTGTAACTGGGGCGGATGCAGCTACTGGACAGTGAGAGGGAAGCCAGGCCAGGTTTGCCATTGTGACATTGTTTGTCACTTCATCTCGCCTAAAGTCAGTTTGTAAAGTAAAAACAAAATTGTACTTTTTTCTATACATGTTTACATTTCTAAAGAAATGGGAATATATTTAAAACAAGGTTTGTGTGTAAATGTAAGAATGTACAAGTTGAACTGAAATTCTTTTAATTTTCAGTAGTAAAAGTCATAAATTTGGAAAAATCAGGTACTGGAAATAAAGTTTCAAAGTAAAAAAATGAATGAAGGCCATATCCGGCCTTTAAATATGAACAAATGACTCATTCTGCCAGAGGCAGCTGCGGAGAGAAGGTCACGTATCCAGCAGGTACTGACGACATGCACCTTGTAAATCTATGTTTTGGGCGCAAAATCATGGAGGAGCAATTCCTCCATTTTATACCTGCTAGCGAGAAAGCAATAGGACTGTGTGAAGAACTGAAGATGGATTGGTTTGTAATAAGGAAGAGGGGGCCAGAGATACAACCAGGCACGGATCTCACAATTGAATCACTAGAGAGAGCTTCACAGGAGACCTTCACAGGCAAGACAAAGCAGTGCTGGTGTGAGCTGTATACAGAGCTCCAGGGCCTCTGGTGAACAAACAGTTCAGAAGAAACTGAAATCGGTAACAAAGCGGTATAAAGATGATTTCTTCAGGTATGACTTTAATTGTGCCAATGCAAATCAGGATGCAAAGACCATGGGCGCGATTCTCCTCCCTCCACGCCGGTTGGGAGAATAGCTGGAGGGCCTCCCGACATTTTTCACGCCCTCCCACTATTCTCCCCGACTCACGCCACGAATCGCCGCTCGCCGTTTTTTACGGCGAGCAGCGATTCTCCGAGGCCGATGGGCCGAGCGGCCGGGCCTTCACGCCCATTTCAACACGGCAGCTAACACAATTGCTCGCTGCCGTGAAACGGGCACTAGATTCCTGTTTGGGGCATCTGGGGGCCCGATTGGCACGGCAGTACCACGGCCGTGCTAAGGGGGCCGTGCATCCGTAACGGACGCACTCTTTTCCCTCCGCTGCCCCGCAAGATCAAGCCGCCACGTCTTACGGGGCGGCTGAGGGAAAAGACGCCAACTGCGCATGCGCGGGTTGGCGTTGTCCAACCTGCGCATGCGCGGCCGACGTCATCAGCCGTGTCAGCCGGCATGACGCCTGACGTGCGGCCTTGACGACCGTCGTCAAGGCCACGCCGTCGTGATGCACGGGGCCGCGCTCCTATCCCTGCCCGGGGGGGAGAACCGGCCCCGGATGTGGGCGTGAAGGCTACCATGGGTCACGGCCTGTCCCACGGCAGCCTTTACGGAGAATCTCGCCCCATGTGTGTTATATGCAGGGAAGTACTGTCAAATGAAAGTTTAAAACCCAAAAATCTTCAAAGGCATTTGAAGACTAAGCATGGCGAGCTAGAGGAACAAACTCTGGACTTTTTTCAAAGGATGCAGCGAGAGCATAACTTGCCTGCTGAAGTCCTTCGCAGAAATGTAACATTTCTTTTTTTCAAATAATTTTTATTGAAAAATTTTGAATTTATACAACAACGAACCATAATAAAATACCAAAAATAACAATAATATTAGCAATCATAAACATTCGCCCCACCTCCATGAACAACACAGCATTTTAACAACAACGCAAATTAACACAATATTAAGTTACATAATAGAAACTACAATAAGGAACACCCCCCCCCCCCCGCCCCCCCCCTCCCTGGGTTGCTGCTGCTATTGACCAAGATACCTATCTTTGAGCCAGGAAGTCCAGAAAAGGCTGCCATCATTTATAGAACCCTTGTATTGATCCTCTCAGGGCAAATTTGACCCTTTCCAATTTTATAAATCCCGCCATGTCACTGATCCAGATCTCCACTCTTGGGGGCCTCGCATCGTTCCACTGTAGCAAGATCCTTCGTCGGGCTACTAGGGAAGCAAAGGCCAGGACACCGGCCTCTTTCGCCTCCTGCACTCCCGGCTCTACCGCAGCTCCAAAAATCGCGAGTCCCCACCCTGGTTTGACCCTGGATCCAACCACCCTCGACACTGTCCCCGCCACCCCCTTCCAGAATTCTTCCAGTGCTGGGCATGCCCAGAACATATGGGCGTGGTTCGCAGGACTCCCCGAACATCTAGTGCACCAGTCCTCACCCCCAAAGAACCTACTCATCCTAGTCCCGGACATGTGGGCCCGGTGCAGCACATTAAATTGGATGAGACTAAGCCTCGCACATGAGGAGGAAGAGTTGACTCTCTCCAAGGCATCCGCCCAAGTTCCGTCCTCTATCTGCTCCCCGAGTTCCTCCTCCCATTTAGCCTTCAGCTCCTCCACTGACGACTCCTCCACCTCCTGCATTACCTTATAGATGTCAGACACCTTCCCCTCTCCGACCCACAACAGAAATGTAACATTGAATAACTAAGAAAGTGTGATTGTGAGGACCAAGCAGGCTCACCTGCCACATTAAAGGCAATCAATAATGGTGTGTCATAAAGGTTGGTGGCAGGGCAGTATGGTGGCGCAGTGGGTTAGCCCTGCTGCCTCGCACTGCCGAGGACCCAGGTTCGATCCCAGCTCTGGGTCACTGTTCGTGTGGAGTTTGCACATTCTCCCATGTTTGTGTGGGTTTCGCCCCCACAGGTAGACGAGGGTAGAGCAGTTGATGTGGTGTATATGGATTTCAGTAAAGCGTTTGATAAGGTTCCCCACGGTCGGCTATTGCAGAAAATACGGAGGCTGGGGATTGAGGGTGATTTAGAGATGTGGATCAGAAATTGGCTAGTTGAAAGAAGACAGAGAGTGGTAGTTGATGGGAAATGTTCAGAATGGAGTTCAGTTACGAGTGGCGTACCACAAGGATCTGTTCTGGGGCCGTTGCTGTTTGTCATTTTTATAAATGACCTAGAGGAGGGCGCAGAAGGATGGGTGAGTAAATTTGCAGACGACACTAAAGTCAGTGGAGTTGTAGACAGTGCGGAAGGATGTTGCAGGTTACAGAGGGACATAGATAAGCTGCAGAGCTGGGCTGAGAGGTGGCAAATGGAGTTTAATGTGGAGAAGTGTGAGGTGATTCACTTTGGAAAGAATAACAGGAATGCGGAATATTTGGCTAATGGTAAAATTCTTGGTAGTGTGGATGAGCAGAGGGATCTCGGTGTCCATGTACATAGATCCCTGAAAGTTGCCACCCAGGTTGATAGGGTTGTGAAGAAGGCCTATGGTGTGTTGGCCTTTATTGGTAGAGGGATTGAGTTCCGGAGCCATGAGGTCATGTTGCAGTTGTACAAAACTCTAGTACGGCCGCATTTGGAGTATTGCGTACAGTTTTGGTCGCCTCATTATAGGAAGGACGTGGAAGCTTTGGAACGGGTGCAGAGGAGATTTACCAGGATGTTGCCTGGTATGGAGGGAAAATCTTATGAGGAAAGGCTGATGGACTTGAGGTTGTTTTCGTTAGAGAGAAGAAGGTTAAGAGGTGACTTAATAGAGGCATACAAAATGATCAGAGGGTTAGATAGGGTGGACAGCGAGAGCCTTCTCCCGCGGATGGAGGTGGCTAGCACGAGGGGACATAGCCTTAAATTGAGGGGTAATAGATATAGGACAGAGGTCAGAGGTGGGTTTTTTACGCAAAGAGTGGTGAGGCCGTGGAATGCCCTACCTGCAACAGTAGTGAACTCGCCAACATTGAGGGCATTTAAAAATTTATTGGATAAGCATATGGATGATAAGGGCATAGTGTAGGTTAGATGGCCTTTAGTTTTTTTTCCATGTCGGTGCAACATCGAGGGCCGAAGGGCCTGTACTGCGCTGTATCGTTCTATGTTTTATGTTCTATGTTCTAACCCAAAGATGTGCAGGGTAGGTGAATTGGCCATGCTAAATTGTCCCTTAATTGGAAAAAGTTAATTGGGTATTCTAAATGTATTTTAAAAAATGAAGGTTGGTGGCATGGGTCGCGAACATCGGCCAGCATGGGTCCTGAAGTTCCGGCGGTGGTAAAAGTGGGTCCCGGGATAAAAAAGTTTGAAAAACACTGATGTAAGGTGAATAGACTATAGTAGTTTGTAATGTGCATATTGTTGCATCAACTTTAGCAGACCAATCATCATTATGAATTGATTTTCTATGTACTGTGGAATTTTGAAATTGCTATATCAGTTTAATCCTGTACATCACTTCACTTTTAATTATTTGTTATAAAGTAACTTGCTTCAGGCATCAGCAGTTACTAAGAAGTTACATATAGATGTTTGAACTTTCCAGAAAACCTAAGATGTATCAGTTAGGTGTTTTGGGACATGAGCCCTGAATGAAATAATAATAATAATCTTTATAATGGTTATAGGTAGGCTGACATTAACACTGAAATACAGTTACTGTGAAAATCCCCTAGTCGCCACACTCCGGCGCCTGTTTGGGTACATGGAGGGAGAATTCAGAATGTCTAATTCACCTAACAGCACACCTTTCGGGACTTGTGGGAGGAAACCAGAGCACCTGGAGTAAACTCAGGACAGACACGGGGAGAATGTGCAGACTCCGCACACACAGTGACCCAAGCGAGAATTGAACCTGGGACCCTGGCACATCCTCTTATCACAAATAAGCAGGCACACAAATTACCTTATGGCGTCATGTTATCTTAGTGGAAAAAGGTTTAAACTTAAGAAAAATAACAAGAAAAAGCTATAAAGAGTAGGATGTTCCCACAAGTTACTTACATTTTAGGATATCGATTAGGAGTTAATGGGAAATGACATCTGCAAGATGACCATCACCCATAAGAGGCCGATCAGACATTGATCATGTAGCATTTAACCAATCAGGGACTGATTTTTTAGAATTAGAATTAGAACAGTACAGCACAGAACAGGCCCTTCGGCCCTCGATGTTGTGCCGAGCAATGATCACCCTACTCAAGCCCACGTATACCTATCCCAGTAACCCAACAACCCCCATTAACCTTATTTTTTTTTAGGACACTAAGGGCAATTTAGCCTGGCCAATCCACCTAACCCGCACATCTTTGGACTGTGGGAGGAAACCGGAGCACCCGGAGAAAACCCACGCACACACGGGGAGGATGTGCAGACTCCACACAGACAGTGACCCAGCCGGGAATCGAACCTGGGACCCTGGAGCTGTGAAGCATTTATGCTAACCACCATGCTACCGTGCTGCCCTAATTATGTGCTGTTTTGGCCAATCAGAACAAAAGGCTATTACATGTGTTGAGGTAGTTGTTAGTAAGGGTTAGTAAGCAACAACTTTCAGTAGCTAGGTATGCAACACAACATGAAGTAAGAAGTTGGTCCACAGAACAGTCAACCAGAAGTGGAGAGCTATTATTCCAGAGTGAATGGACTGATCCACTGCTTTGTTAAGTATTATCGTTTTGTACTTATGACAATTAATTTAATAAATTCAGTGAAACTTGTCACAACATACTTGTTCCCAGAGGGGTCTGTAGCTGGTCACATACTACATGTTAATTTTAGATAACTATCTCATTGAGAATGGAGTGAACCCCAGATCTTACACCTCCTGATTCTTCTTGACTTCTCTGTAACTTTTGACAAGTTGGTCATGTAGTGATCTGTATATCTGCTGGTATGTAAGGGGTAAACATCTGTATTATAGTGCTACACAACCACTAGGTGGTAGCACCAGATCCATGTATATAAACTACACTCAGAGGAGATTCCCGCCTCTTCGTATCAGGAGTGACTAGTGAGCAGAGTGTTAGAGATATGGCTTAGTTGGCATGTGTAGTTAAACATTATTTATACTTATTCTTATTTACTTCATCATCAGTTATAGCTGTAGAAGAGTGAACAAACTCATGATATTTATATTTGTTATTCAATAAATGTTATTTTCTTAATTTGAAGACTGATAGTTTTACTGAACTATAACCATCAGACCATTCTGGAAGTAAGCAAAAGAGTAACAACATATTACTGCCACGTAATATAACCGGTCACACTATCTTCCCTCATGCTTCCATTACCTAGCTAAGCTGGACTACACTCACAGTGGCACAGGAGTTAGCCTCACAGCACCAGGGACCCAGGTTCAATTCTGGCCTTGGATTACTATCTGTGTGAAGTTTTTCACATTCTCGCCGTGTCTGCATGGGTTTTCTCAGGTTTCCTCTCAAAGTACAATAATATGCAGCATAGGTGGATTGGCTATGCTAAATTGTCCTTTGGTGTTTAATTGTTAGGTAGGGTTGGGATGAGGCGGGGAGTTGGCCTAGATTAGCGCGTACATTCGAAGGTTTGGTGCAGACTCGATGGGGTGAATGGCCTGATTCTGTGTTGCGGGGATTCTACCTTGTTCCATTCCAACCTATTGAATTGTAGTCAGAACGATATGCTAATAGTGTCAGATGAACAGAGGAGGAGGAAACTTGAATGGAACATAAGCATCACTACAGATAGTTGGGCTGGATGACCTGTTTTTGTGCTGTAACCAATGTAACTCTATGTATCTGTCTGTCCAGCTATATCTGTTCCTTTAATAGCCTGATTAAAACTGATCTCTTTGACACCTAATATTCTTCTTTAACAATTTTTTGAACAATCTATTTCTTTCTCAGAGTTACAAAGCCAATGTGCAGAGTGGACAGTGAATGGGGCAAGTCCTTAATCCATCTCCTTGCTTGCTACAAAAAATAATTCAAATTTGAATCCAATTCATTGTCCCCACAAAAGGGGCATACTAGATCCAAGCTGACAAGAAAAGACTTTACACCTAATCTTAAATTTGATCGAAGTTGATCTTAGCCAAAAGACTGAGAAGTGATAAATCCTGTGAAGCACCATATGGGCTATTAAAGTACTATAAAAATGCAAGTTGTTGTTGCCAACTTACGGGTTCTGCTTTACCTTCTCAGTAACTTGCTGTTTAATAGTTTAAAAAAAACAAGGACATCTCGCTGAAATCTGTCCTGCGGTAGACAGAACTGCAATCTCAGAGCAGAGCAAGAGCTACAGGCAGAATTCTACCAATGGTGGCTTAATGGTGGGTTGGCCTTCCCACTGACTGGTGGCAAGAATGTAATTTGCATTTATTTGCATCTCATAAATGCTTATTAAAACACTTAGTCACTGGTTTCCTGTCAGATTCTTCAATCTTGCATTGGGGTTCCCCTTCAGTTGTCCAGTTGAGCTGACCTGCCTCCCCACGCATCCTTGATGACCGAACTCCCATGCAGCGTCTTGAGATCTCCAGATCAAGGCTCTAGATATTTACAGGTGGCCATGGTGTGAGTGACTTTTCAGGTTGAGTCCAACTACAACCTCCACCGTGATGTACACACTTCCACCCATAACCATGAACCTTCCAGGTGGGACCTTTGACCTACCCATGGTCACCCTCCATCCCATGCAGGTGAATATCCAGGACAGTTCTGGTCACCCTATTATAGGAAGAATATTGTTAAAGAGTGCAGAAGATATTTACGAGGATGCTACCAGGACTTGATTGTCTGAGTTATAAGAAGAGGCTAGATAGGAGCGTAGGAGGCTGAGGGGTGTTCTTATAGAGGTCTATAAAATAAGGAGGAGCACAGGTAATGTAGATAGTCAACATAATTTCCCAAAGATAGAGGCGTCTAGAACTAAAAGGCATAGGTTTAAGGTGAGACGGGAGAGATACAAAAGAGACCAGAGGGGAAATTTCTTCACTCAGAGGGTGGTGAGCATCTGGAATGGGCTGCCAGAGGCGGGTACGATTTTGTTTTTTAAAAAGCAGTTAGACAGTTACATGGGCAGGGTGGGTATCGAGGGATATGGGCCAAATGCAGGCAAGTGGGACTAACCTAGTGATAGAAACTGTATGGCATGGACAAGCTGGGCCGAAGAACCTGTTTCCGTGCGGTAAACATCTATGACTCTATGATCGCTATCTTTCTGAGGAGCACAATCCTGTTACAATAGACATGCCCCCCCATCCTGCCTTACCCCATATTCCAGTCTTACTTCTGTTCCCTCTCCAACAACCCTCAGCGTTCATTCACCTGTCACTCCAGACCTCCCCCTCACCATACCGGCTCGCACTGTCCTCATCAACTCTTCCTATCAACAATTCCCTCAGTTCTCCCCTCCCCCCCATCCCCCACAGGATGCATGTCGACACCAGTGACCCATCCCTCTGAACCCTTTCCCCTCCTACCCCCTATGCCCATTCATATCTGCATACTCTCATATCTAACGTCACCATGCAGGCCCTGCCCCACTCCTCTCGACACTCTACTATGGCCCTTCGCACTCCCATTCCATAGAACCTCACAGTCCATGCCCCCCTCTCTCCTGCTGCATTTCTCTTAATTCCCTACCACAAACCCCCATCTCTACCCCTTCTAGGCCTCCGCACCTGCCCCTGCTCCTCATTCCTCTCCTCCTCATCCAATTCCCCCCACAGCACAGCAGCTGTCTACCTGCAGTCTGACGATCCACATCCTGGAAACTCTTGCTTCAAGAAAATCCATCTCCTGAGAATTCCTGCTATGATCCTGTGGTGAATGTATGCTATTACAATTCACCTCTGTACTGTGTTGTATTATGTTGATGCCCTTGTGGGCTCTGCCTGTGGCTCCGCCCCTTCGGGGGAGGTATATAGATCTACAGCCTGTAGGCGGCACTCAGTACAGAGCAGTCGCAGGCAGGCACAGATCTAGCTTATTAAAACCACTGTTCACTTCTACTAATCATCTCATATGAATTGATGGTCACATCAGATCCATGCTATTGATGCTCCATCCACCCATTGATGAACGTGGTGTTCCAAGATCCACAGTTGTTGAAGGCCTCCCTTTTCCTATTTACGCAACCTATCCGGCCTTCTTCCATGTAACTCCTTATATCCGCCTCACGTTGGTCTGGACAAGTTTCAGACTGGCGTGATATCCCATTGGCTGTGCAGACAATTGGATAGGGCAACATTTATTGGGATGCAAGATGGCTGAATGCTGTGATGGGTGGGAACTCACGCTCCAGTTGAAATTAAATTATGTTGGAAACGGAGTTTTCAGCTCCTGGCCCATGTTCTAATCTATCCGGGGGTGGAGGGGGAAGGGGCCGGGGGGGGGGGGGGGGGGGGGGGGGGAATGGAGGAGTTGGAGGCCCAGTGGCTTTAACGGGTTTGCCCACAGCAAAATAACGTACTGCAATTAAAATCAACTTCATCTGCATCATATCTGTTCAGATTATTGTTTTGTGACCCCACACAGAGGAAAAAAGGAAGTGGGTACCATAATTTTAATGTGGTTATTTATTTGAAAGACTGAAGGTAAAAAAGATAAGCCTTCAGGACCTGTAAGGGCAAGAAGCATCAGAAAAAATAAATCCCCTCCATTCTTCTCCTCAGCAGTACTTAACAGTCTAAAGAGATAGTACGAAATACAAATTGCCCAGAGGATGCAAGAATGGAAGAGGTACCTAACTTTCTTATTGCAGGGCCAGGAACAGTGCGTATGTTTGGAGATGCAGACAATAAGCTCAGAGATCTTGTAAGGAAGAGAAGAATGCTAGCAGAACATCACACAGGGATTGAGGCTCTGCTTTCTATCTCAAACAATATCTGCCTACTCTCTGTGGATATCAGAGGAATGCTCAAAACAGTGCATCCTTGACCAAGGCAAAACCTGTCAGGAATATTTTGCACCTATCCACATGCCCTCCAAACCACTAATTCTACCATGGAAGCATTTATTAATGGTCTGTAAGCTTTGGAACATCCAACACATTTCTTCCCGGGAGTTTGAGGATTTGAGGGATACTGTTAGGTCTGTTTTCCAAAATATCAGTGATACTAATCTTGCATCCTGTATGAAAGCAGGAATCTGAACAAAGAAACGTGCTCTCCTTCATGAGAGCAACACATCTTTAAGAGGTTGAAGAAATACCCTAAAGTGGGAACAAGTATGTAACCATAAGGTACTGAAGAACCAATCCCAAAAATACATTCTGCCATGGGCCCATCTCAGGTTTCTGTGTACCTGAAAGGAGGCAACCTCTGTCCAAAAAACTCACTAGAAATGAAGTTATTATGTCACTCCTAGTCCTTGAGCAAGCACTTAGAAATAGCATGAGAATTGGGCAAAGGAATAATAATAATCTTTATTATTGTCACAAGTAGGCTTACATTAACACTGCAATGAAGTTACTGTGCTAAGCCCCTAGTCACCACACTCTTGCGCCTGTTCAGGTACACAGAGGGAGAATTCAGAATATCCAATTCACCTAACAGCACGATTTTCGGGACTTGTGGGAGGAAACCGGAGCACCCGGAGGAAACCCACACAGACACAGGGAGAACATGCAGACTCCGCATAGACAGCGACCCAAGCCAGGAATTGAAACTGGGACCCTGGTACTGTGAAGCCACAGTGCTAACCACTGTGTTACATACCAACAACTTTACAACATCCTACTTCAAATTTCCCAAATACATTTTCAGGCTGATATATTTAAAAGATTTATCAGAGAGATGTGGCTGGTTCATTAAAATATAATTCCTACATACTTGATGAGAATTTCTCAGCTCCTAGTGTTTCTGCTGGCTTGTTTAGCCTGTTGAAGAGAATACACATTGCTGCCTGATATACAAATGAACATAGCCTCAAAATAAGGGGAAGTAGATTTAGGACTGAGTTTAGGAGGAACTTATTCACCCAAAGTGTTGTGAATCTATGGAATTCCTTGCCCAGTGAAGCAGTTGAGGCTCCTTCATTAAATCTTTTTAAGATAAAGATTGATAGTTTTTTGAAGAATAAAGGGATTAAGGGTTATGGTGTTCAGGCCGGAAAGCGGAGCTGAGTCCACAAAAGATCAGCCATGATCTCATTGAAGGCTCGAGGGGTCAGATGGCCTACTCTTGCTCCTAGTTCTTATGTTCTTATGAATGCTGTCTCGATGGATAGGTTCTTTTCAGTGCCTGTTTTTTTTTTAGTTTTCAGTAGTTGGGAAGATAGTTCAGTGGGAATAGAGGCTAGGGCAGTTGAATGTTCCTCCTGCAGAATGTGGGAGGAAAGGGTCACCTCGACTACATCTGCGGGAAGTGCCCCCAACTCCAGCTCCTCGAGAACCGCGTTAGGGACCCGGAGCTGGAGCTGGATGAACTTCGGATAATTCGGGAGGCGGAGGGGGTTATTGAGAGGAGTTATAGGGAGGTAGTCACACCTCAGGTAAAAGAAGAAGGTAGATGGGTTACCGTCAGGGGAGGGAGAGGGAACCAGCAGGCAGTGCAGGGATCCCCTGTGGTCGTTCCCCTCTATAACAAGTATACCGTTTTGGATACTGTTGCGCGGGACGACTTACCAGGGGTAAGCAATGAGGCACAGGTCCCTGGCACAGAGTCTGTCCCTGTTGCACAGAAGGGAAGGGAGAAGAGGAACAGAGCACTTGTCATTGGGGACTCCATAGTTAGAGGAACAGACAGGAGGTTCTGTGGGAATGAAAGAGACTCACGGTTGGTGTGTTGCCTCCCAGGTGCCAGGGTTCGTGATGTCTCTGATCATGTTTTTGGGATCCTTAAGGGGGAGGGGGAGCAGCCCCAAGTCGTGGTCCACATAGGTACCAACGACATAGGTAGGAAGAGAGATGGGGATTTGAGACAGAAATTCAGGGAGCTAGGGTGGAAGCTAAGAGCTAGAACAAACAGAGTTGTTATCTCTGGGTTGTTACCCGTGCCACGTGCTAGTGAAGTGATAAATAAGAAGAGAGAGGAGTTGAACACGTGGCTACAGGGATGGTGCAGGAGGGAGGGTTTTGGTTTCCTGGATAATTGGGGCACATTCTGGGGAAGGTGGGACCTCTACAAACAGGATGGTCTTCACCTGAACCAGAGGGGTACCAATATCCTGGAGGGGGGGGGGGGGGGGGGATTTGCTAGTGCTCTTCGGGGAGGGGGGGGGGGGTTAAAACTAATTCAGCAGGGGGATGGGAAACTAAATTTTAGTCCCAGTGTACAGGATGTTGAGAGTAGTGAGGTCAGGGATAGGGTTAAAAGTTCGAAAGAGGGCACCGGCAAGCAAGACACTGGTTTGAAGTGTGTCTACTTCAACACCAGGAGCATCCGGAATAAGGTGGGTGAGCTTGCAGCATGGGTTGGTACCTGGGATCTCGATGTTGTGGTGATTTCGGAGACATGGGTAGAGCAGGGACAGGAATGGTTGTTGCAGGTTCCAGGATTTAGATGTTTCTGTAAGAACAGAGAAGATGGTAAAAGAGGGGGGGGGGGGGGGGGGGGGGGGGGGGGGGGGGCGGCATTGTTAATCAAGGAAAGTATTACGGCGGTAGAAAGGACGTTTGAAGACTCGTCTACTGAGGTAGTATGGGCTGAGGTTAGGAACAGGAGAGGAGAGGTCACCCTGTTGGGAGTTGTCTATAGACCTCCGAATAGTTTCAGAGATGTAAAGGATTGCAAAGATGATTCTCGACAGGAGCGAGAGTAACAGGGTAGTTGTTATGGGGGACTTTAACTTTCCAAATATTGACTGGAAATACTATAGTTCGAGTACTATAGATGGGTCAGTTTCTGTGCGGTGTGTGCAGGAGGGTTTTCTGACACAGTATGTAGACAGGCCAACAAGGGGCGAGGCCACATTGGATTTGGTACTGGGTAATGAACCCGGCCAGGTGTTAGATTTAGATGTAGGTGAGCACTTTGGTGATAGTGATCACAATTCGGTTATGTTTACTTTAGCAATGGGCAGGATAGGTATATACCGCAAGGCAAGAATTATAGCTGGGGGAAAGGCAATTATGATGCTATTCGGCAAGATTTAGGATGTATAGGATGGGGAAGGAAACTGCAGGGGATGGGTACAATCGAAATGTGGAGCTTGTTCAAGGAACAGCTACTGCATGTCCTTGATAAGTATGTACCTGTCAGGCAGGGAGGAAGTTGTCGAGCAAGGGAACCGTGGTTTACTAAGGAAGTTGAAGCACTTGTCAAGAGGAAGAAGAAGGCTTATGTTAGGATGAGACATGAAAGCTCAGTTAGGGCACTTGAGAGTTACAGGTTAGCCAGGAAGGACCTAAAGGGAGAGTTAAGAAGAGCGAGGAGAGGACACAAAAAGTCATTGGCGGATAGGATCAAGGAAAACTCTAAGGCTTTCTATAGGTATATCAGGAACAAAAGAATGACTAGAGTAAGATTAGGGCCAATCAAGGATAGTAGTGGAAAGTTGTGTGTGGAATCAGAGGAGATAGGGGAAGCGTTAAATGGATATTTTTCGTCAGTGTTTACACTGGAGAAAGACAATGTTGTCGAGGAGAATACTCAGGTTCAGTCGACCAGGCTAGATGGAATTGAGGTTCACAAGGAGGAGGTGTTAGCAATTTTGGAAAGTGTAAAAATAGATAAGTCCCTTGGGCCAGATGGGATTTATCCTAGGATTCTCTGGGAAGCCAGGGAGGAGATTGCAGAGTCTTTGTCCTTGATCTTTGTGTCGTCTTTGTCGACAGGAATAGTGCCGGAAGACTGGAGGATAGCAAGTGTTGTCCCCTTGTTCAAGAAGGGGAGTAGAGACAGCCCTGGTAATTATAGACCTGTGAGCCTTACTTCGGTTGTGGGTAAAATGTTGGAAAAGGTTATAAGAGATAGGGTTTACAATCATCTTGATTATCAAGTTGATTAGCGATAGTCAACAAGGTTTTGTGAAGGGTAGGTCATGCCTCACAAACCTTATTGAAGATTGTTGCGAATGCCTCAGTCTTGTCTTTTGCACATATGTGCTGGGCTCCACCATCGTTGAGGATGGGGATATTTGTGGAGCCTCCTCCTCCAGTGAGTTGTTTAATTGTCCACCACAATTCATGGCTGGATGTGGCAGGGCTACAGAGCTTAGATCCGATGTATTCATTGTGGAATCACATAGCTCTATCTATTACTTGCTGCTTATGTGTTTGGCGCACAAGTAGTCTTGTGCTGTAGCTTCACCAGGCTTACACCTCATTTTTCTCTATGCCTGATGTTGCTTCTGGCATGCTCTCCTGCACTCTTTATTGGCCTCAACTACTTTCTATGGAAGTAAATTCCACGATTCACCACTCTGGGTGAAAAAATGTCTTTTCATCTCAGTCCTAAAAGGTTTGCCCCTTATCCTCAAACTATGACCCCTAGTTCTGGACACACCACCACTGGGAACATTCTTTCTGAATCTACCCTGTCTAATCCTATTAGAATTTTATGTAAGTATCGATTAGATCCCCTCTCACTCCTCTAAACTCAAATGAATATAATCCTAGCTGACTTAATCTCTCCTCATATGACAGACCAGCCATCCCAGGAATCAGCCCGGTAAACCTTCGCTGCTCTCCCTCCATATCAAGAACATCCTTCCTCAGACAAGGACACAACTGCACACAGTACACCAGGTATGGCCTCACTAATGCTCTATACAATTGCAGAAATATCTGCTGAAACCAGAAAAACACAAAAGAAAGAACTTGCATTGATAAAGTTGCTTCACAGCCTCGGTGCGAAGGAATCCAGCTATAAATAAAGAGTTATAAGATTATCATTGGATCAGTCATGATTTCATGGAGTGGTGGAGCAGACTGGATGGGCAGAATGGCATATTTCTGCTCCTACGTCTTATGGTCCTAAAGTCTTCTGGGCTAAAATTGATTTTCTTATGAAGTAGGGATTAAAAATTAAGAGAGTTCAACTGCTGGATAAAGGTTTAGAAGTCATGCCTGGGTATAACTGTGCACTCAAAGACAATAACATCCTGTCGCATAGAATATAGCATATCCTTTAAAGCAAGGCAGTCCTGAAAAAACAGGAATTGGCCTATTCACCACTTCAGCATGGCACTGACAAATTAGAAGATACTACAATCTAAAACATGACATCCTTAAGGTTGATCCTAAAGAATGATCCTTGTCTACTAAATCCTGAAAATTGAGTGTAGTGACCACTATCTGCATACCTTAGTATCCTGTTTCCTTGAAGGTTGTTGACTAAATGAAGGGTCTGAACAAAAACAAATTATGTTGCCCAACGTAAGTGCTCAAAATGCTTCCTGCTGGTCCAGTTTATTTATGGAACCACACAGTAAGATTTTTGGATTCATCAAATTCACTGCAGCATCTCTCAAGGTAAAGATATAGCTGCTGCAGTTTAGAGTTGATACCCAAACAGGCGATGGAATGTGGCGACTAGGGGCTTTTCACATTCATAGGTCATAGAATTTACAGTGCAGATGGAGGCCATTTGACCCATCGAGTCTGCACCAGCTCTTGGAAAGAACACCCCACTTAAGCTCACACCTCCACCCTATCCCCGTAACCCAGTAACCCCACCTAACCCAAGGGCAATTTAGCATGGCCAATCCACCTAACCTTGCACATCTTTGGACTGTGGGAGGAAACCGGAGCAGCCGGAGGAAACCCACACACACACGGGGAGAACGTGCCCTAATTATTATTATATCCTTAATTGGGACAGAGGTAAGTTGCTAGACTGGGTAGCTTTCTACTTGGGATTTAAGGTAAATACTACTTGAAATATTGATGGATATTGTAAAAATCCCTGTAACCTTAATAAGATTTGGATTCCACATTAGGAACAGGATTATACTATCAATGTTGTGATTACCGTCAAAAGTGAATTGCGGATTTGGTTTTTTAGAAACGTTTATATGATTTAGAAAACTATCTCCTATAGTTTTTTGTATCCAAACTCGATAACCTAACTCTGTACAGTCTTCAGTGAGTAGGTACATTGTTGACGGGAGATACTCAAGCCCTTAGACCTTGGTGGTTATAATCTCGCCAAAATGTATTCAAAAGGCTATCTGGAGGACGGTAATATTCTCCGGTTAAAAGCGAATTACTGCAGATGCTGGAATCTGAAACCAAAAGAGAAAATGCTGGAAAATCTCAGCAGGTCTGGCAGCATCTGTCAGGAGAGAAAAGAGCTAATGTTTCGAGCCCAGATGACCCTTTGTCATATATTCTCTGTGGTTCCTTTCCTTTGGGAAAAGTTAGATCAGTTCTTCAGACCCATTTAAGTGTCTGTGGGCCCTGTCTTGCTCATCCTTAAAGTAAGAGTGATCATCAGAGGAGTGCACCTGATCAGGAACAGTTCCAAAATGGAGATAGGATTATAATCCACTTCATTAGGACATCTGAAACAACCAATGGAGTATGTTTCTGAAGCAAAGTTATTGTTGCAATGTTGGAAATGCAGCAGCCAAATACACACAACAGGTCTCACAAACAGCAGGCTGATAATAACCAGGTTAACTTGTTTTAATGTCCAAGATACAGTGAAAACACTTCCTCCTCCAGTGATATGGGTCTCTACCACCGTCCAGCTAAAAGGGCAGATATTATCTCAGTTATGAGGCTCATCTAAAAGAGGGCACCTCCTACACTCCCTGAGCATTGCACTGAGGTTTCATCCCAGATTCAATGTACAATTCCCTTGCGTGAGACTTGAACCTATTACTTTCTGACTCCGAGGTGAGAGTGACACATGATTCCAGAATCAGGAAAGAAAATTTCCTTGCAGATGTTGAGAATTGTATACACAATTCTTAGTCTTATACATAGAGGCTATGTTAAATGTTTGCAAAACAATGGTTAGGCACCAGCTAGCGTAAAGTGGCCAATTCTTTGGGAAGGATATTAAAGCCATGAAGAGGATGCAAAAAAGATTTCCGAGAATGATACAGTATGAAAGGTCTTCAGGTTATGCGGAGAGATAGGAGAAACTGTTTGTCCTCATTCAAACAGACCGAGCGGAGATTTGACACAGGCATTCAAAATAGTTGAAAGATTTCAATAAAGTAAATAAGGGCACACTGTTTTCAGTGGCCGAAGGATCTGTAACAAGATGACATAGATTTGAGTTAATGGCATCTTGAGGAAAAGTATTTAGATAACAAGCTGCACTGACCTGGAATGTACTACCTTGGAACGTGGTAGTAGCAGATTCAATACTAGCTTTCAAAAGAGAATACTCAAAGTGGAATAATTTGCTGAACTTTGGAGATAGATATGGGAAATGGAACCAATTGGTCAGCTCTTTCAAAGTCCTGGTACAATACGTCAAATTACTGCTTTCTGTATGATCCTAGAACCATAGAAAGGTTATGGTGCAGAAAGAGACCATTTAGCCCATCGTGTCTGCGCCAGCTAAAAAAGAAAAAAAGAAACTTACTGCTCATTTTAATCCCACTTTCTCACACCTGGTCCATAGACTTGCAGGTTCTAGCACTTTAGATACAAATTCAGGCACCTTTGAAATGAGTTGAGTGTTTCAGCCTCAACCACCAATTTAGGCAGTGAATTCCAGACACCCACCACCCTCTGGGTGAAAAAGCTTTTCCTCATGTTCCCTCTAATCCTTCTATCAATCACCTTAAGTCTAAGCCCCGTGGGAAACAAGTCTTTCCAGTCCAGGCCCCTCATAATTTTGTACTCTTCAAATAGGTCGCCCCTTAGCCTCCATTCTTCTAAGGAAAGCAACCCAAGCCTATCCAATCTCTCCTCATAGCTGCACCATTCTTGTAAATTTCCTCCGTACTCTCTCCAGAACAATTATGTTCTATCTGTAATGTGAACTGAACATATAATTCCAGCTGTGGCGTAACGCAGCATTTTATACAGTTTCATCATTACATCCCTACCTTTGTATTCAATACCTCACCCAGTAAAGGAAAGCATTCCACATACTTTCTTGACCACTTGGTCCACCTCCCCTGCCACTTTGACCTGTGGACATGTACTCCAAGATCTCTCACTTTTTCAACCCCTCTCAATATCTTCCCATTTATTGATTATTCCCTTACTTTGTTTGCACTCTTTGCCATTTCTCTGCCCACTCAACCAAACCATTGATATAATCCCGGAGTCAACAACAATCTTTTCACTATCAACTTCACAGTCAAGTTTTTTCTCATCTGCAAATTTCCCAATCATGTCTCCCATATTAATAATGTCTGCAACTAACAGCAAGGGTCCCAACACTGAGCCCTGTGGAACACAACTGGAAGCTGGGCTGAAACTGGACCTATCTTTGAACATAAGGAAACACCAACTGAAACTCTGGAAACATAATTCAACAAAAATAATTCAAAAAAGTGTTGCAGGAAAGTAGAACGGTGGAAACTTTGAAATTTTGAACCCGTGTCCACTATCAGTGAGAATAGAAACATGGGCGCAAAGTCTCGAGAGATTTCGCCGGTGAGCTCATTTCCTAATTTTCCACTCCATTCGTCGATGACAAAATGGGGATCACGGCCACAAAGGGTGGGAGTCTCATTTAAATAGATTTGCATATATTTTAATTTCATTACCAAGCCCCCTGCCACATGATCTCCCCTCACTGAATATTCAAACCTTGCCAATGTGATATCACATCAACAAGGTTTGCAACAAGTTTGGAAAGTTTGAATGTCAAGGGGATCCTCCTGGGGGGGCATAAAAGTAAGTATAACCCGGGGGGGGGGGGGGGGGGGGGGGGGAGGGACATACCCAGGCAGTTCCCACTGGCAAAGGGTGTCACTGTCAGTGCCAATCTGCACCAAGGGTGGACCCTCTGGGGAGCCCCATTAGGGGTGGAGCTCATGTTATGTTTGTTGGGGTTGTGGGCCCTGTTGCTTGCGCTGGGATGAGAGGAGGGGAGTCTCAGGTGATTGTGAGGATTTGAGGCGGGGGTTTATTTTCTGTTCTGATCGGGGTGCCGTTTCTAAAAGGCTCCCCGGGAGGTGGCCTTGCCGGCTCTATCAGGCCCCGTCCTGCCACAGTGATGCCATAAACTTTTTCTTTTTCAGAGAGGCTCGTGATCTGGACTAAAAGCGCAGCTGTGCAGCTGGAGAGATACAATCCGGGTTTCAGTCAAAGCCTGACACGGAAAAAAGATGGGAAAATTCTATCCAAAAATGCACGTGGAGAGGAAGAAATGAAAGTTGGGAAACTGATTTAAAAAGAGCAAAATAGAAGCAGCCTCTCAGGAAACAAAACAAAATGAAGAGTTTTTTGAAAAATTACAGGTAACAAGAGTTCAACACAAATATTTTCCTTGAAACAGTCCTACTCTATTCCTCTTAAAATGCAGTTAGTGTATGCAGCATGATCTAAATATTTTATAGCACATATCTGTTTCACTTTACAAAGGCCAACACAACGCACACTGATATTGTAATTGACAAAGTAATGATCATAATACATTTGAAATTTTTTACTGTGCAACCCTATGAATTGATTAGTTAAATCGTACAAGGACTCTGGCTGTACGTCTTTTATGCCATAAGCTTCTGTCATGATGTATTCCAGCTTCCAGTCAGGTCTTTTCTCCTCATTGGCTTCAGTAAGATTCAGATAATACTGCCAGAAATCCTGCAAGAAAAACAATATTTACTCCACTGTATTACCTGGGACATCATTTTTAAAAACTGCTTTTGATTTTAAAGGGTCTCTTGTCTATGTGGACAGACTATTTGAACTAAGGAAAATAAACGTTTGTGTGTATTTAAGCTATGCAGCTGCAGGTCGAAGTTAGACATCAAGAGGTTTAAATGAAGACATACTGACAATTGGAATAGGTTACCAGCTCACATGTTAAGTGTGGATTTGTTGCAATAATTCAAAAAGGAGCTGTGTGGGTTTCTTGCTGTAGCATGTATCACAACGTACAGAAATAGTATACACCTCACGGTCACTAACCTCCTGGAACTTACCTTGATTTCTGCTACGGCCCCCAAAGGGGTTTGAACCTACATTGTTTTAGATTCCCCTCCTACACCTTGGAATGCAAACTCCCCAGGTGATTAGGTGACAGAGCTTCCTTCCAATTGGAGGATCCCCCAGAGAATATAAACCCCGGCCTGGGAGCAGGTCGGGGAGGAGAACCCTGAGGGGCAGTGGAGAGTGAGACAGTATTGTATTGAGGAGTAGTAGAATAAACCTAGTTGCATCCTGTCTGTCTGGCTACGTGCAGAGTCCTTGCCTTGGATCACAACAATTTCTTTGAGAATGAAAGATGGGAAGACGAATTTACTAGATTTCGTTCCTGAATTCGCCGAGATCTCTTTAAAGTTTTTTTGTTGCAACTTTCAAGTGAATACAACAGTTTAGTTGGGTCATGACTGTTTGAGACAGGCTTGAAGAGCGAGCTGCTCTGCCCATTAGGGATTTTGTATGTTTGTAGATTATTTACAGATAGAGACGTATAAGGGAGTAATCAAGGACAAATAAACAAAGAAGCAGGTGAGCAACACCAAGATGACAAAAACGTCCAAAAGGCATCATTTACATGGAATTTACATAGAATTTACAGTGCACAAGGAGGCCATTCAGCCCATCGAGTCTGCACCGGCTCTTGGAAAGAGCACCCTACCCATGCCCACACCTCCACCCTGTCCCCATTACCCAGTAACCCCACCCAACATTAAGGGCAATTTAGGACACTAAGGACAATTTAGCATGGCTAATCCACCTAACCCGCACATCTTTGGACTGTGGGAGGAAACCGGAGCACCCGGAGGAAACCCACGCACACACGGGGAGAACGTGCAGACTCCACACAGACAGTGACCCAAGCCGGGAATCGAACCTGGGACCCTGGAGCTGTGAAGCAATTGTGCTATCCACAACGCTACCGTGCTGCCCAGGCATTCTAATTCACAGGTCCGAAGACTTCTCAGCTTATGATGTGGCAGTGCATTGGGTCTCTGGAAGGGAACTTTATTTGTACGAGGTGGATGTGGAGAAGTGCCGCAATGAGTACACCACCATCTCCCACACCACTGATTTCTTGGCCCTATGTATAAGAGAGCCAATCAGAGAAGTAACAGGAAATCCGTGGATGTCGTCTACATGGATTTTAAGAAAGTGTTCCAAAAAGAACCATATGAAAGGCTGGTTAACAAAATCATGGCACATGGAATGGGGATGCGTGTTCGATTGGATTAATAAAAATGGCTTAAGGAAAGGGAACTACAGGTCGTGAAAATGGTTATTTTTCAGACAGGAGGACAGTAAACAGTGCTGCTATTCCCCAAGAGCCAGTGCTTGGACCACAGGTATTTTTATACATAGAAATTATGTGGCTCTTGAAGTAAAGAGTAAAATTTCAAAATGTGCCGATTGTACCAAAATTGGAAGAGTGGCAAATAGTGAGGATGATATGAATCATCTGCAAAATTACATAATTAGGCTAGTAGAATGGTCAGACATCTGACAGGTGGAATTTAGAATCTATATAAATCATAGAATCCCTACAGTGCAGACAAAGGCTATTAGGCCATCTGCACCAACCCTCCAAAAGAGTACCCTACCTAGGTCTACATACCCACCCTGTGCCTGTAATCCCACTTAACCTGCACATCATTGGATACTAAGGGGCAATTTAACATGACCAATCCACCTAACCTGCACATCTTTGGACTGTGGGAGGAAACTGGAACACCCGGAGGGAACCCACTCAGACACAGACCGTGCAAATTCCACAATGACAGACACCCAATGCCAGAATTGAACACAGGTTACTGGAGCTGTCAGGCAACAGTGCTAACAACTGTACCACCGTGCCACCCCCCCCCCTCCCCTCCCCCCATCAGAATCATGATGGAAAGTGCTGTCAATTGGCACTTAGCAATATCTTGCTCACTGATTCTCAGTTTGGATTCTGCCAGTGTTATTCAGATCCTGACCTCATTGCAGCCTTGGTCCAAATATGAACAAAAGAGCTGAACTCAAGAGATGAGGTTAAGCCTTTGTCCTCCAGACCACATTTGACTGAGTGTAGCATCAAGGGGTATTTGCAATACTTGGGGATACCTTTCCACTGGTTGGAGTCATACTTAGCACAAAAGATGGGTGCTGGAGGTCATTCATCTCAGTCCCAGGACATTGCTGCTGGAGTTACATCAGTCAAATCCTGCCAGCAGCAAACAATTCTGCACAAAATTTCTGAGACTTTTTTTAAAATACAGTCGTTCCCAAAGTGAGGTATGCGTGTCCCTGTGGGTATGCAGTTATCATTCAGGGGTACTTTTCTCTCCTTGTCTAATGGCAGATTTTCAGTGGTGACAATATTTTTCTGACCTCGTCCTTCCTCTCTCCGTTATCCAATAGCTCCCAAACTCAAAAGTCTCTGGTGCTCAGGTCATCGCCTTCTGTCCGGGTAGAGAGTGTTGTCACTCCTATGCAACAGGGCCAGCACTGCGAGGGTGGCATCCACAGTGGAGACCTTGGCACATGACTTGCACTCCATGGCAGGGGATGTCCGCTCCATGGTTTGGCTTATGGCCTCCGTAACTGAGGGAATAAGTGCAATGATGCAGGCACTCATGGGAATCCATGAATATCAGTGCCAGAGTGCGACGGGGCTTCAGGATCTCACTCCAGCTGCCCTTCCATCCCATGGAGGAGGCCAGGACTCCCCGGACACCCGAAGAGAATAGGATAGGCTGGAGTGCAATAGGAGACCCTCTGGGGTGTCCATCCCATCTGACCCCACCACCCAATGAGCAAAACACCTCTAGCCTCACACAATGAGATGGGCAGTCCTGCCCCACCCGTGCAGCCTGAAAGTAGGCCCAAACTCTCAAGGTCCAGGCCCCTCATGGAACGCCTGCCGAGATCATCTCAAGCAGCAGGGTGTGGAAGTTAGAAGGTCGCCCCAACCTCAGCTTCGGATCCTGGGGATACACCTAGATGTAGTGAGTGGGCGAGGAAGAGTAAACAATGATAGGCACCTACTGGACACGGGTGAACATGGGCACTAATAGAGATATGTCACCATTGTATTAAAGCACTTATATTAAATATCACTTTGATCACCCATATGAATACTCCACAATGTCATGGTGCCACGCTTCGCAAACCCCCACACAAATGCAATGCTTCATCCCTGTGCAGTGTACGCTATGTCTCTGGCGCCGGGATCTGCAGCTGGAGCGGCGCGGACCGCTCCAGCGCCGTGCTGGCCCCCTGGAGGGGCCAGAATTAGTCGTGGGAGCGGTCCGTTCACACCATCATAAAACGCGGGACACTCTGCCATGGGATTGCAGAATCCCGCCCCCTGTACCTGGGGCATGCCAGTATGTGGGAGAAGTCCAAGGCCCTGGTACCATGGTTTGCCTGGGTCCCAGTCCAAGTTGATGCACATGTGGGCCCTCAAATAACACATCTGTGACCTCCTTTATGCACTTGTGCACTGCTGACTGGGAGATGCCGCATAGGTCAGTCATGCAGCCCTGAAACAAACTGCTGGCATAGAAGTTCAGAGCGGCAGTAACTTTCAATGCCACAGGCAATGGGTGGCTTCACAATCCATGTGATGCCAACCCTTGCGTTACCTAGCACAGGTGCTCCACTGACCCCCGGGACAGAAGCAGTCTTCTCTGGCACTGGTCCTCGGACATCTGGAGATAAGCAGTTCTATGGCAGAATACCCTTGGCCGATCGTGTCTCGTCCGAGGCTCTGCCACCTGTGTCACAGCATCCAGAATATCAACAGGCCCTGTCTCTCCCTCCTCTGCAGGGCGCTGGTCCAGGCCATGTGCAGCGGCATGTCAGTGTCACTGCTGCTGCTCAATAGCAATCAAAAGAACTGTTAGCGTGACTGGCTCCGTGATTTTACCGAATCAAAAACTGAAAGGAAAAGATCAAAGTGAGCATTGAGGAGGCCTGGCCCACAGCCCTCTCAGGATCTTGGACAGCCACCTGCGCGCATCCCCATATACGAGCACCTTTCCAATGAGCCTCACTGCCTCTCCTGTCACATAATAGCCACTTCCGCACAGTTGCCCCTCTCAACTCCACCGAAATGAAGCACTTTGACCCTTCCAAGCCTTTGCGGGATGGGTGACTCCTCCAAGGGCAGTTGAGTGCATTCAATGGGTCTGCATTCTAGCCTCATGATGGAAACAAGATTCTGCCGCCCATCATCGCCTGAACAAGGTAGCTGGTGAGCACCTTTAACATAATGCCTTCCATTTGGAGCTGCATTGTACCCGGTTTGGCTTACATGTGACTCCAGGCCGGCAGACACACAACAATGTGTTTAACTCTTAAAATCCCTTCTGAAATGCCCTCTGTTCAAGGGCAATTAGGGATGGATAATAAATGCTGGCCAGGCCAAGGATTAATAAAAAAAACCTCTCTCTGTTATGGAGATATGAGTATTAGCCTTAGAGTTTAATGCTTGGGGGTTAGGCTTCCAACTATTTGGTCAACAATTAACCAAGGAAACTAAATCAAATAAACGTAAGGACAAATTAAAGAGACATCCCCTTAAAGAGAAACTGCCTTAAACCAAACAGGGTTAACAATTGGGCACCAATCAGTGACACACTCACGCATTGCAATGCTGACTAAATTGGCACAATTAGCTCGAGGAGCTCATTCAGCAACTGGCTTCCTTTTGTGGTAAGTGAGGCATACCTGATGCATGTGAAGACTGCAATTTGCAGTCAATGTCTTCCTTAGAGGGCACCCTCATTCCCCAGTTCTCGTGGGCTGCGGATTAAACCTTGAACATGCCAGGCACCATACACAATCCCTGACAGGCTGGCCTCCATAACCAGTGGCCTTGAATGTCCAGACAGCTCATGCCCTCTGGCTTCAAAGTACAACCAGAGTGTCGAGGTTCATTCTGACTGCACTTGTCCTCCTCATTGTGTATGGATCTTCAGCCCTCATGAAGTTGGAGAACACCCCTTGTCAATGTCCCCCACTCAGCCTATGCTGCCTGCCATATCACATGACACCACCCAGGGACCTCACAGTCACTCCCGGTGTTGACTCTGGATTTACCTAATCCCACCCACTTTCAAGCTGTTGCTCTAGAAGGCCAATCCCTCAGCAATGATATCACCACAGGCCCAGCAAGGAGGACACGGGAGGTGCTGCCTGCAAACCAGTCACCAGACCCCTTTAAAACTAGAGGCTCACAACCATGAAGGGTTAAGGGCTGCGAGCCACCCCCCTCACCATAACCACCCCTCCCCCCCCCCCCCCCTAGATACTGAGCTTGACCCCCCCAACCTCCCCAAGGCGACGAGTTGTACTTATTTGGGTCACCCGCATCCTCTCCAGGGCCCCCTCTTCAATTGGCACCCTGGAGGGTGATGCCGACCTGAGCGCTCACCTCCGGTATCCCCTTGGGGGTGAGGTTGCCAGGTTCTTGTTCTTATACAGCTGTTGTAAATCATGCTGGTGTGACGTCACGTTGGCACCCAATGAATATTCAGCGAGGGGAAGTCTCGGGAAGGCTCGATAAGATGCTCATGTGTTTAAATGAGGTTCCTGACCTTCCGTGGTGAGGTTCTCGTTACAGCACCTGCAAGGGCCTGGAAAATGGGAAAATGTGATCCAGCCAGCGAGAATCACATTCCCAGATTCTCATTGTCCACTGCGCCTGTGCCGCTGATCTCGCGGATGGCTAACATGGGCTGAAAATCGCCAGCGCCATTCTTTCTATTACATTGCCCAACTGTTCCGCTTCATGGAACACTACATTTATATTTAAGCAATTCATTTTCACACAAACATGAAGCCCAACCCAATTCCATAGCAAGCATGTTTTGACAAGAATTTTCTGATTGTGGCCAAAACAGAAACACTGCCTCACTTTTGTCCAAATTCCAGTGTCTAAAAGACTCTTACCAACAAGGTGTAGTCATTTGTGTCATACTTGTACAAGCGTAATCCTGGGTTATTGGTTACACCGTTCAAAGTTCGTCGTTGTGGAGTGACAGCTGGTGCAACAAATAAAGAGTTGATAGGATACCCTGGTGAAGAATAATGGACATGAAATAAAATAACTTAATCATTGAAAACATTTGCAACACCGATACGTAAATTTCTAAAATATATTCCTGAAATTATTAATATGCTTTTAGAGATCTAAATCAATATGGGGGCGAAACTGGAACCCACCCATGGAAACAAGCATGGGTATTGTGAGGCACATTTAACTTGCACTCTTTGATTAAAATATAGAAAGCATAGCAACTGTGTGTTACCCATTCATTGGATGATTGCACCCAGCCACATTGAGTGGCTGGAAGGTTAGCTCATACAAGCTGAGAAACAGCTTCTGAAGAAATACAGCCAGAGTTTCTGCGTGGTTCTTTTTTTAAAATATTTTTATTCAGGCATTTATAGCAAACACACAAATAATAGTTAGGGTGTCAGTTACATGAGCTGTTTTCTCCCAGATGGTGTCAAGCTTCTTGAGTGTTTTTGGAAGAGTTTGTTTCACTTCAGTCCCTCAGATCTCACAGAAGGACCTTCAAGTAAGAGCGAAGCACCTTCCCAGGTCTCCCCATTGCTATGGTTGCTGAGCCTCAAAACGACGTGTGTGGTTCAATCTTTCTGAACTCTGCCAAGGTCCCTTTAATCAGAAATCCCTTTCTTAACACCTTCAAGGATGTGTGTTCAGCTCTCTACTGTACTCCCTGTACACACACGACTGTGTGGTAAGATACAACTCCAATTCAATCTATAAGTTTGCAGATGATACGACTGTGATGGGTCGTTTCTCAAATAACGACAAATCAGACTGTAGAAGGGAGATAGATCACTTCATGGTGTACCAAAAACAACCTCTCTCTCAGTGCTGGAAAGACCAAGGAACTGATCATCGACGTCAGGAAGCATAGCACGACCACCCCTCCCCATCTATATCAATGCCCCACCCCGCTGACTACATCAATGGCTCCGAAGTAGAGATGGTCGATAGCTTTAAGATCCTGGGGGTCACCATCACCAACAGTTTGTCCTGCCCCACTCACATTGATGCAACAGTCAAGAAAGCCCAACAACGTCTCTCCTTCCTATGGAAGCTAAAGAAATTCGGTATGTCTGCATCAAATCTAACAAACTTTGACAGATGTGCCACAGAGAACATCCTATCCAGCTGCATTACAGCTTGTTATGGCAACTGCTCGGTCCAAGATCGCTAGAAACTGCAGAGTCTGGTGAACTCAGCACATCACATCACACAAGCTTGCCACCCCCACATTGATTCTGTTTACACCTCCTGCTGCCTCAGGAAGGCAGACAGCATTGCCAGAGACCCCTCACATCCGGACTTTGCCCTCTTTCAGATCCTTCCATCAGGCAGAAGGTACAGAAGTTTGAAGACCTGCACATCCAGACATAGGAACAGCTTCTTCCCCACAGCTACAAGACTCCTCAACGACTCCCCTTCAGACTGATCTGTTCCCTGTAAGAACACTATTTACGATGCCCTATGCTGCTCTTGTTTGGCCCCTTGTTCCGCACTGTAACCAATCACTATTTGTTGATGTACCATTGTCAATGTACTCTGTCCATTATTCTTTTGTCTACAATGTACGTACTGTGTACGTTCCCTTGGCTGCAGAAAAATACTTTTCACTGTACTTTGGTACATGTGACAATAAATATCAATCAATCAACTAGCACCCTCTCTGATGGACCAGGAAACATGGAAGTGGAATACCAATGCTGTGAATCAGTTAAAGAGTCAGACCGAAGCCCCTCTTGTTCAGCATTCGGGTGCCTAACGCGCGAGTGGTCTTGCCATTCAGCAGGGGCAAAGTGTTTTTAATTTTGCCTGGGATTTGGATCTTCAGAAACCTTTGATGAAAGTTTGTGGGTACCATGTGTAATATGACTGAACACATTTTTATTCTTCCACAACCTGATTATCCATTTTCTGGACATCTGTATGAAAAACAAGCCACATGAACAAGAGAGGATCAGCAACACCCTTGGAACTATATTCCAGCAGGGAATTTATGCTTTCCTGGGGGAAGGAGAAACCGACTGGAAAAAAACTGTCAGCAACAGGAGGAAGGAACAAGAATCCATTACCGTGATTATCCAGAAGGACCATGATGCTGTCCTTGTGAGTGTGACCAAAAAACTGTCCATCGATGACATCGCTGTATTTGCAAAGAATCTGCAGCAGCCGCTCATTGTCTTTCTCCCTTATTGCCGTGGTGCTCATTGAATCTGGCAAGTAGCCCAGAGGAACATGTGCTATGAGATATACCTGGAAGAAATGCATTCACTGATGAGAAATTGAAACCCACTCAGCATAATGTCGTTATTTAAAACTCTTCTTCCAACTGTCCTTCTTACCTTTAAATACATAGAAGGCAAATCTAAGCCAATCATTAAAGAGTTTTACCTTTAAAATATTTCTGCCACCATACCCTACTAACAGAAGCTAACTTTTGGGGCGCGATCTAATGGAAAGGTTTCTAAGTGTGGTAGCAAGCAAGAATTGCCAGATGCTTCCCGACGGCCAACAACGGCGGAACAGCTACCAGTATCTAATGCCAATCAGGGTCGGTAATGGTGTTCCAAGGGCTTCACCTTGGAAACTATTGTCCTGCCAGCTAAATCGCCTGGTCCGCCTGGCAGCTCTCCGCTAACGAGGGGGAACAGCACTCAAACCAATCCCACAGAGCAAACCCCAGACAGCACGCTGCCATGCCGTAGGACAGACCTGCTACATGATTCGAAGATGACAACCTGACCAGACTGTTGCCTCACAGCTCCAGAGTCCTGGGTTCAATTCCGGCCTCGGGTGACTGTCTCGGTGGAGTTTGCACATTCTCTCCGTGTCTGCGTGGGTTTCCTCCGCGTGCTCCGGTTTCCTCCCACAGTCTAAAGCTGTGCAGGTTAGGTGATTGGCCATGATGAATTGCCCCTTTATGTCCAAAAGGTTAGGTGGGGTTACTGGTTTACAGGAATAGGGTGGAAGCGTGGGATTAAGTAGGGTGCTCATTCCAAGGGCTGGTGCAGACTCGATGGGCCGAATGGACCCCATCTGCATTGTAAATTCTGTGATTCTATGAAACGGGTACCCTGTTCCCCTGAGGGAGTCGGAGGGTCAGCCACAGGGCAGCCGGTGCCACCTGAGGGACAGTGGCAACGGCCGTCAGCACGGGGAGTGTCATAATTAGAACTGGCACTTAGTGCCGCAAGAAGCTAAACAACCTCCACTGAACTGCACTGGTGAGCTGACATCGGCCCCATGGCACTGGTCCCAGCTGCCACCCTGGGCCACCACATGACCCCCCCCCCCCCCCCCCCCCCCCGCCGCCCCTCTGCAAATCAACGATCCTGCGGCTGGCACTGAATCCCCAACAGCACAATACCATGCTTGTGCCCCAGCACACCCTGGCACCCACCAGTATACCCCAGCCATTGGAATGGGCCCTGGAGGTTGCAGGTGTGGCCAAGGACAGAGTGGTCATCGATGCCGAGGTGAGCCTGCGCCGCAGAGGTAAGTATTCACCGACCCGCACCCAGATGGTCTGTCACATGTAGGTTGTCCATGTCAGACATAATGATTCTTCCCTCCCACAGACCACATGGGCATTCTCCTGCAGGATCTCCATTCGATGGAGCCAGCCCATCCAGGGTGGTCCCCGCCCCTGCTGTCGAAGACTTGGATGCCACAGTCAAGGCATCACAGTTGTCATCCCCACCCTGTACCAGCGCAGAGCCACACATCTCACTGGGCGAAGTGATGGACGGGCACATTATGGTGAGCACCACATGTTTACCAATGCATATCAAGTGGAAGCAGGAACATCCAGAGGAGGCAGCAGTCGGAAGTCTGCTGCATCCCAGGACCAACTGGGTCCCAGTCAGGTTCTAACCTCTGGATCAGGTTATCCCAGAGCAGATGCAGACGCAAGAGTGCAGCCATATGTTTCAGAAGGGGATGTCAGTGACACTATAGAATCATAGAATTTACAGTACAGAAGGAGGCCATTCGGCCCATCGAGTCTGCACCGACTCTTGGAAAGTGCACCCTACTTAAGCCCACACCTACATCCTATCCCGTAACCCAGCAACCCATCCTAAACCAAGGGCAATTTATCATGGCCAATCCACCTAACCTGCGCATCTTTGGATTGTGGGAGGAAACCGGAGCACCCGGAGGAAACCCACACAGACACGGGGAGATTATGCAGACTCCACCTGGGACTCTGGAGCTGTGAAGCAACTGTGCTAACCACTGTGCTCCAGTGGGTTCACAGCCGATTGGTGGAGTTCCAAAGGCTATGGGCACAGGTGATGCCACTGCCAATGTGTAGCACCGAGGCCAACACTGCTAGGGTGGCGACCGCAATGGAGAACCTGGAGTACGATGTCAGCAGCATGAGTGGCTCAGGAGTCAGACTATGGCATAGATTGAGGAGCACCAGAGCTCCGTTCATTATATCGGGTGTCCGCATGGATCTCCGGCCTCTACACTGGCATCATTAGCCAGGACCTCAGTGGGTACCCCTTATCCCCCAAGAGCCAAACGGTCATCCTGGAAGGTCCTCCGAAGACACCGAGGATCTCCAACTGCCCCAGAATGTAGTTGTCATGCGCCCTCCCTGGAACCCTTTCTGTTAATGAAGGGCACTCTTGGACCACATGTGCGTGTAAGGCGACATGCATGCCATCTATTACCCTCTGTGCCTGGGGTATCTCAGTGATAGGGGTGAATCCTGCTGCCGGGCATCTTAATGGGCCTAGTCCAGGTCAAAGTTTATATAGTTGGCTGCCTGGGAGATAGGGCATCTGTAACTTCATGGCTGTACTTGTGGGCTGTTGGTTGGGAAATGCCACACAAGTCCCACTCGAACCCCGGAATGTCAGGGTTGCTGGGAAGACCTTGATGGCCACCTGGAGCAGATATCCTCCTCCTCCTCTATGTGGTGCCAAGTTCGCAAGAACATGGCACAGGTGCCGCATCATCCAACTTGTTGAGGTGGAGTGGCCTGCGGCACATGCTGTCTGACATCTCTTCAAATGACCAGCGATGCTGTACACAATGGACCATCGCCGACCTCCGCCTCTGGGTCCCTCCCTGTCCAGATAAGTGGCTGAGTCCTCAGCATCGGAGGTGGGCCCCTACACATGGACTGTCACCTCAGGCCTCTGTCGACGCTGCCGCTGCCACCTTCTGCGGTGTCTGGCCACCTGGACTGCCACTGCCACAGCGATGGAAGCTGCTGCGGAGTCCACAATATATGTAAGGAGTTTGAGAGGGTGAGGGACGACAATTGGTTATAGCTTCCACCCTGGTACCCTTGAATTCCCCCAAGCCTGTCTGTCCTTACAGATCCTGCCATCTCTCAGGGTAGCATCCAAAGAGTCTGTTTAGCTGGGGGACCCTGCCTCACACACACACCGGCCTCAGTGGGGGCTCCCTAGTCACCGGACCACAGACCCCCGCCTGGAATATTACTTTGATTGGGCAGAGGTCCACTCCCTGGTCCACACAACATACTCCCTGGTAACGGAGATGTCCCCAGTGCTCAAGCCCAGCTCATGGGTGTTTGATTGTTGGCTGCTGTATCTAAGATGTTGATGCCTCTAGGGTTCAGGCATAGTGTCCAGACCTCAAGAGTGTGATTGGGATGCCAGACAGTAACTCCCGTCTACCTACGGGAATCCACTGGGAGTGTGGAGTGCTCACATTACTAATATTGACAATTTCTTATTCCCAACAGCCTCCAACTGTGCAGCCAGAAGCCGGCACAGTCAGTAGGATTTAAGGTGAGCACACACACACAAACTCACGCACACACACCATGTACCTCCCACTCCCCTCGCGAACAATTCCCAATTATAAAGCAGCAACCATTTCTTGTAGATATTGTGACATAGAGTATGCTATCCAACAGCTCAGTTTTCATTCAGTACCAGTAATCTCTTATCACTTTACAGAGTGATAAAAGATCTCCATCTATATATCTCACTTCTATATTTGAACCCAATGCCAATTCCTCTTCAGGCTCGCTCTGGTCTGATTTATTACTCTGCAATGATTATTACATTTTTATTTTTGCCTGCCTTCATACTTTCAATAAAGTATGCATTTTAGTGAATTGCAATCTTTAACATACTTTATAAATCTTGCACACTTCTAACAATCCGTGACTGTTAATCAAAAAATAAAGGAACTAAACATTCTATTCTATATAAAAATACTAGAAATACTTCCAAAAACATGAAGAAATTGTGGAAATTTACAAAACAAAATATAGGAATGCAGTGTTTTTGGAAAGTTTATTTCTGTCATGCTGTGAAACATCTTGTGTTGTGACTCATTCCTAATGTAAAAGAAATGAGCGGAAGCTCACCCACGAAGGCCATGCCTTATAGACACAATAGGGGAAATCATGCGGACTCCACAGCTGTAAAGGTTTCTTAGAAAATGTTATACTGGCTTTATTTTCCCACCAAACCAATGGTATCTGGACACATCCAAATGAAAAAATATTGTTACAAGTTTAATTTGTAACTTTCAACGTGTTGAAAAATCTTTGGCGCAATTTAACGGCCGCCCTGCACCCAGCGGGGATCTGTGCGAGCGTTAGATCGCAGGAGAAGCCAAAATCAGGATCCGCGGCAAGTGTCGATTGGTTTCTGATATCATAGAATCATAGAATTTACCGTGCAGAAGGAAACCATTCGGCCCATCGAGTCTGCACCGGCTGTTGGAAAGAGCACCCTACCCAAGGTCAACACCTCCACCCTATCCCCATAACCCAGTAACCCCACCCAACACTAAGGGCAATTTTGGACACTAAGGGCAATTTATCATGGCCAATCCACCTAACCTGCACATCTTTGGACTGTGGGAGGAAACCGGAGCACTCGGAGGAAACCCACGCACACACGGGGAGGATGTGCAGACTCCCCATAGACAGTGACCCAAGCCGGAATCGAACCTGGGACCCTGGAGCTGTGATGTAACCGGCCCGCTCCAGTTTTCGTATTCCAGGTCCCGCCTAGACATGGTGAAGTTCCAATTAACACAATTCCATATCATTAATGGGATGCACGCCTTATCTAATGGCCTGCTGAGATCTAACCGGCTCCCCAGCGGGAGGCCATACAGTAAGGTTTAACATACCTATTTAAAAACAGGAAGCAAGCGCAATGGCTGCTGAGGGAATCGGAGGAACTGAGTTGCCATCTTCGAAATTAAGCATACATCCCGGGACCTTTGGAGCTGCTGCCACAGTTCTCCAGGTGGAGGAGCCGCTAGGGGATGGAGGGGGCTTGGTGCCATCAGTGATGAGGGAGGGGGGTTCTCCCCTGGGCTAGGAGGGTGAGGCGTTCAGCGCCCACGGGTCCGGATTGTGTTTACCCATAGAAGGGGCACCCTCAGCTGCTGCCTGTCCATCCTACTGAACATGGCCAGGGCAGAGCACTGTCTGTCTGTCTGTGGTAATATGATGAAAGTCACTTTAACTCCCTCTGACTGTGAGCAGCCTCTGGTTGCATAGCTGAAGACTATTGCTAATTGGGAATTAGTATTGTTCTTTATTTATCTAAATTTAGAGTACCCAATTCATTTTTTCCAATTAAATGGCAATTTAGCGTGGCCAATTCACCTACCCTGCACATCATTGGGTTCTGGGGGCGAAACCTACGCAAACACGGGGAGAATGTGCATACTCCACACGGACAGTGACCCAGAGCTGGGATCGAACCTGGGACCTTGGCACCATGAGGCAGCAATGCTAACCACTGAGCCACTGCGCTGCACTTACATTGTTAGTTATATGTGCATTTCACAGCTCGAGTGGAACCCTATGGGTACATGTGCCATATCTCAGACAAGTGTTATTGCCTAACATTCCAATCAAACTGTGAGGGCTGGACACTTCTGCCTGAACCCTCCAGTGATTAACACCACTGAGGCAGCAGGCAACAATCAAACAGCTGAATGCCGGGCTTCACACTGGGGATATCCCCGCAGCCTTGTGTTGATCAGGGAAGGAACCTGAGCCTGGTCCAAATAATGTTCCCAGCAGGGGTCTGGGGTCCACAGTCTGGTGTCTGGGGCCTCTGCTGTGGCTTGGGGCATGTGTGCAGGGCGGGGTCCCCCAGCACAACTGGCTCACTGGATGATACCCTGAGAGATAGCAGGGAATGTAAGAGCACGAGAGACTTGGAGGATTTGAGTCTCAGGATCAAACCCATAACTGAGTATCAGTCTCTCACCCTCTCCAATTTCTTACAGGAATCACATTATGGATTTTATCGAGGGCATCTGCCCTCAGTGATGGTGGCAGTCCAGGCAGCCAGACGCCTAAGGTGGTGGCGGAAGCCCATGTGCAGGGGCAGTCCATGTGCAGGGGCCCCACCCAATGCCCTGAGGACCCAGCCACCCATCAGGCTGGGGAGGAACCCGGGAGGGAGCACTGCGGCACCCCCCAGAGGGTCGCCTGCTTTATGGTGGTCTGCTGTGCCCTCCACAACCTCGCACAGCAGTGAGGCAATGTGCTGAGGTGGTGGGGAGGAGACATGTGGCCTCCTCTTAGGAGGGGTGCATGGAGGAGACGGACCAGGAGGGGTTGGAGTACGTGCTCGGGGAGGACCTGCGGGAGCAGCTGAAGGATGAAGGAGAAGCGGCGGAGAGGGCTTGGCATGCCCAGAGGATCAGAGAAGCCCTCATCTTCGCCCACTTTTCATAGGACAGGGTTTTGTCCGTCATCCCAACCAATTTCCGCACACCTCCCAATCACTCCCCCCCGCCCTCATCTATTTCCCCATCCATCCCTCCCCAACTACCCTGTTCTACCCTGCCAGGGTCTGTGTAACATCACTCCAGGGTGATAGTCTTCAGCGATGCTTCTCTGTGATTGGGCCACACTTTGGAGTGCCTCGGCAATCTCCACCTGCATCTGGGACACATCATTCAGTGACTAGGCCACAACAATGTCCACATGCATCCAGGACATGTCCTCCAGCAACTGGGAGATGCTGTTGAGGCGCTCAATGATGGACACTCCCACTCATGAAACTGACATTGTGCCTCATGTTTTCCACTGCGAACACCACCCCAGCAGTGCTGACCTCGGTGCCATGTGTTGCCGGCGGCATCTCCTGTGCCGTAGCCTTTGGGACTCCTCCAATTGGCTTTGGACCTGCTAGAGTCTCTGAATCTCATGGCTGCACCCTAACGTCTACATCAGCTCCGGGATAACTTTGTCCAGAGGCTTGGCATCCGACTGGGACCAGATCTCCGACTGCGGTCTCGCCTGGATGTTTCTGCCTCCATCTGATATGCAAAGCATCTGTGAGGTGCTCACCAAATAGTTCTCCAGAACCCTGTCCACTAAAGGTGTGGGTCTCTGTTCTGGTGAAAGGCTGTGATGCCACGATGGTGGCATTCCCGGAACTCTCCTCCAAGATGTTCTCTTGGAAGGGGGAGGGGTGAAGGAGGAGGGCCTGCATGGGCTCGCACCATAGGATGGAGCTCCTATGGTAGAATGGACACGTGGTCAGTGAGTCTGACATGAACAACTAACTTGCTACAGGTTATCTGGGTGAATCCTTATCTCTGCAGCACAGACCAACCTTGCTGTCAGTGACTGCTCCATCCTCGGTCACCCCGACGACCAAGGCCCACTCCTCATTCCAGGTGAATGTCCGGCACCCCGCGGCCTGTCTGGGCATTTTTCCACCTGTTATGTGCCAACGTCTCCTGTGGGGAGTGAGAGGGCATTTTTAGCTGCACGCTTCATGCATTGGCGGGCATCTATGCCAGGAGAAAGGTGTGGGCACCGCTGCTGGGCATGGGTAGGTTGTGCTGGTGAAGGCCAGGGCGTGCCAGGGCACAGGCTTGGTATTTTACTGGGGGGGGTGGGGTTTGCGATACAAGCTGCCAGCTTGTAGTTTGGGGAGGGGGGCAGTGGCAGGGTCCATGGGTGGCCCTAGTGGAGCAGTTGAACGCTGGACTGAGGTATTCCTCGTAACCCTACCGATCTGATGGCTGATGCCTCCCAGGCAGCACTGGCTAACCTGTGGCTGACCCTCCAGCCCTCTCAAGGGAACAGAGTGTCCTGTTCTGACTCCACCCCATCCAACTGTCTGGCCAGATCAGCATCTCCGAAACGTGGAGCGGATCTGCGTAGTGGCATGGCTCAGAGGCAGCGGTTTGTGTGACACACCTCCTCGTTAGCAGGGAGCTGCCAGGCTCGGTCCAGGTGAATCAGCTGGTGGGACAGTCATTGTTGTCGTGAAGCCTGTGCCATAGATATTTGTCGTGGTCTTGTCATGTCGGCCATTGGGAAGCACCCGGCAAGTTGCGCTTGCTACTGCACTTAGTGCTTATCCCTTCAGATTGCTTAGTCCCTTTATATTTGTACAATTCCTTGTCGTGTCCTCAGGACATTCAAAAGAAGTGTAAAAATAATGGATTATTATTTGAAGGGTAGATACTTATGATTAAGAATATTCACATTCATCTGAACAAACTGACAGGAACTTAGTTAAAATTTCATCTGCAAGACAGAACATCTAACAATGTCAGTAAATGGTGACAGTCAACATTCTGGTCAAATTCTTCATGGGTATTGATGGCACAAACTTGAGAATCGAATGCCACTAACTGAGCCAACTTGTTAAATACCTGTAGCAAATTCATTTCCAAATAAATGTAACATTTATTAAGGAGAATTGTCACAAAATCTGCTTATACTAGTTTAAATTCACATCTTTTTTGGAAGATTGTTAAATGGATTTACCCTCTCTTTGTTTTGTTGAGCTCTCTTCAGTGTATCTTCAAGCCAGGCAAACTGCCCTGCAGGGTCCGAGATTCCCTCAGTCACTTTATTGGGACCATAGTATAAGTTTGTGTTTAAACTGATTATCCTGAGAGTCTGTTGGGTAACATTACAATTAAAGACTTGGGTATAGAACCCACCTATAGAAAGAAGAAAGCAAATGTAACAAAGAATTTAGTTATAAAAATACTCCAGAAAACTAAAGAATTTAGCTCAGGGGGCTAGACAGCTGGTTTGTGATGCAGAACCAAGCCAGAATCATGGTTTCAATCCCCATACCAGCTTACACGAACAGGCGTCGGAATGTGGCGACTAGGGGCTTTTCACAGTAACTTCATACTTGTGACAATAAAAGATTATTATTATTATTAAATCAATTTACAGAGGAAGCTATTATTTTTAACAAAAGGATGTGGGAATCTCACTGTAGCTTGACTTTGGACACAACGAAAATATGGGAGGGTAGAATGTCATCATTGTGATTTTGATTACATTAATTCAGATGAGAATTATTGCGCACCAGAAAATCAACTGGATGAATTTGAAAAAAAGATTACACAGATACAATTAATTTTGAAGAGTTTCCCCTCCACTTCTTTACCATTGTTTTTAAAGTCAAGTCAATAATATTGTCATAAACCATCTTCTGCTTATCTACCCTGAAAGTATAAGAACTGAAATGCCTCAACCTCGTGTGCGAGGCTGGGGTTGATAAAGGTGATGCACAGGGAGCAGCTGATGAAGTCAAGGATGAACCGGCTGTTTGAGTGGGTAGAGGATATTTGTGAACATGTGGGAGGGGTCCAGCTAATAATGTGCACATGTTAAGGTCCTACCCAAAGTTGGAGAAATTTTGGGAGTTATTTTTCAGCACCATGTCGGCAATCTTAAATGTGGACTTGGAGCCCAGTTCCCTGGGGGCCATATTCAGGGCATCAGACCCACCGGAGTTGCAGACGGGAGTGGGGGCACATGTTTTAGTCTTAGAACATAGAACATAGAACAGTACAGCACAGAACAGGCCCTTCGGCCCTCGATGTTGTGCCGAGCAATGATCACCCTACTCAAACCCACGTATCCACCCTATACCCGTAACCCAACAACCCCCCCCATTAACCTTACTTTTTAGGACACTGCGGGCAATTTAGCATGGCCAATCCACCTAACCCGCACATCTTTGGACTGTGGGAGGAAACCGGAGCACCCGGAGGAAACCCACGCACACACGGGGAGGACGTGCAGACTCCGCACAGACAGTGACCCAGCCGGGAATCAAACCTGGGACCCTGGAGCTGTGAAGCATTTATGCTAACCACCATGCTACCGTGCTGCCCTCTTCTCGCTGATTGATCGCAGGTGGCTTTTGTTGGGGTAGAGGTCAGCTTCTCCACCCTGTGCCTCGGTGTGGCTTGGGGGATCTAATGGAGTTCCTGCAGTTAGAAGGTTAAATTTGCCCTAGAAGTGTTCTACAAGAGGTGTGGTTTGTTTATTCTGCATTTACCGGGAAGAGCCGGTCTGGGGGGATGGGGGCTACCAAGGGTGGGGTTCTGTGTTTGGTTTATGTTGTATTGTAATGTTTTTCAAATGTTAAAATGTAAAAAGTTTGAATAAAAATTACTTTTTTAAAAAAGTAATAGAACTGAGGAATTTGTAAAACAGATAGCACTACGGGGGGAACGATTGGGATAAAGGACAACTCCGAACCGATGATAAGTTTGCAGTAAACTTAAAACTTTTGTTTTCTTTCAACTAGGAACGTTGCTACATCTGAAAAGGTCAATTCTAAAAAGGGTCTTCACACACCTAAACAATTCTACCCAAAAGTTGGTTTAAGAAGCACCATTTTGTTCAATATGATTTAATTAATTGTGGTGTTTTATGTTGCACTGAATGGAAAGCTGTCATTATGAAAAGTTTGATTCTAAATGATAATGAGTATAATGGGAGAGGGGGCATGCGTGGAGGTGTGGGTTCATGAATTCAACATGACTGTGCTTAGATTACATACTCTTAACTTGTTCACCTGTTCAGGGAGACTGTTATCACAAGGCACTTTAAGCTGTACTCATGGTGCACTACCGTTTCAACACAAAGTGATTTTGGGTACCCTACAATACTAAAGTGGGTATATAACTCAGAATGCAACCTTGTGTACTTAAACCTTCAGTTGAGAGGTTCTTCCCCCATGCCATCTCAGCCAGTAAGGAGGTTCCAAGGCATACAGTATAAATTCAGTCTTACATGCATTATTGAATCAGAAGACTGCACACTTGTCCAGAGAGAGGAACATTTTTTTTTCAATTCTGCTTCTTGTTACCAACATTTTTTTGAAAATAAATTTAGAGTGCCCAATTCATTTTTTTTCAATTAAGGGGCAATTTAGTGTGGCCAATCCACCTATCCTGCACATCTTTGGGTCGTGGGGGCGAAACCCACGCAAACACGGGGAGAATGTGTAAACTCCACATGGACAGTGACCCAGAGCTGGGATCGAACCTGGGACCATGGTGCCGTGAGGCAGTAGAGCTAACCACTGGGCCACCGCACTGCCCTTCTTGTTACCAACATGTTTCGAATTGGACATTTTGAATTCTCCCTCTGTGTATCCGAACAGCCGCCAGAGTGCGGCGACTCGGGGATTTTCACAGTAACTTCATTGCATTGCTAATATAAGCCTACTTGTGACAATAATAAAGATTATTATTATATCATTAAATAAATTAGCTCCACTGTAAGGAAGAATAATGTTATGCAGAAAGTGGCAATGTGCTGGAGCTAGCTGCTTACAAGAGTGGTAGAAGCAGGAACAATCAATGATTGGGCGACACAGTGACACAGTGGTTAGCACTGCCGCTTCACAGCACCAGGGACCCAAATTCAATTCCAACCTCGGGCCACTGTCTTCCTGTGTCTGCGTAGGTTTCGTCCCACAGTCCAAAGATGTCCAGGTTAGCTGGATTGGATATGCTAAATTGTCCCTAGGTGGGGTTACAGGGATAGGATGGGGGATTGGGCTTAGGTTACGTTGTTCTTTCAGAGGGTCAGTGCAGACTCGATGGACCGAGTGACATCCTTGTGCACTGCAGGGATTCTATGATTTCAAAAGGAGTTTGGATGGGCACTTGAGGGCAGTAACCCTTCAGGGCTACAGGGAGAGAGCAACACAATGGTACTGACTGGATTCTTTTACAAAGAATTGCATGAACTCCATGGATTAAATGGTCTTCTTTTGTGTCATACATCACTTTATTAAAATGGCGCTGCAAGTATACATATGAATTAGGAGGAGAAGGCCATTCAGCCCTTCAATAAGATCATGGTTGATCGGATTTCAAAATCAATTCCATGTTCCCGCCCACACTCGGCAACCTTTCCCTCCCTTATTTATAAAGATACTCCTGCCTCTGCCTTAAAAATATTCAAAGAGTCTGATTATACCACCTTTTGAGGAAAAGAGTTCCAAAGACCCACGACCCTCTGAAAGGAAAGATTTCTCCTCATCTCTGCCTGAAATGGGTGACCCCTTATTTTTTAACAGTGGCCCCTAGTACTAGATTCTGCCACAGCGGGAAACATCCTCTCCACATCGACCCTATCAAGCACACTCGGGATGTCACATGGTCACGTTACTCTTGGCAAAACATTTTGAAGAAGAAAATACACATAAATCCTTTAAAGTCAATTTTTAGATGGTACTTTACATTTAAATAGAATTTCCACTTTCATTTAAAACCACAATCCAAGCAACAAGGATTAAATTTTAACCTTTTTGCAAAGTCCTACGTGCATTGCTCGTCAACCACTGTTTCCACATGTCAGCTGCTGCATTGTAAACTTCACTTACATTAACAGGAAGCTGGTCCTATCAAAATAAGAAAAACAAACAAAATCACCATTTTTTTGTTTTAAGAAATTACTTACTTTGAATTTTAAATATCATTGGGATTTTTATTTCATTTTCTCTTCTACTCCTCATCCTTCTACTGATAATGTGGCCTTTGCTGGGATACAGTTTTATCAAGTTACTTTTGGCAAGACATTTTGAAGAAGAAAATACACAGCGGTGACTTTAAAAAGCATTCTTCCTGCGGTGTCTGGACAACATCACAATCAAGCAATGTCCACACTTCTGTGTTTTCAGAAGATGTCACAGAATATTCAGGGCAGGAAACTCCAAATAGTATTTATCAGAGTCCTACAATTTACCTTTGTCAATTATACCACTCTTCCAATTAGACAACCTCAGTCAGGCCAGGATTACCAATTAAAGCACAAATTACTTAAACCTGGGACCTACTATCTGTGCTGGATGGACTCGAAAGACAATTGTTCATCAGGGGAACCAATACCACTGTGATTCAAAGCAATAGTTACAAGCAGAATTGTTTTCTGATTGTTCTTCTCAGTTGAATAACATGTTCATCAAAGCAAGGGATGATAGCATCAGGGGATGGAAGACATCTCTGTTTAAAACGTCCACTTTTAGTATCAAACATGATCAGCTCAGATATAGCACAACTGAAATAACAGAAAAGCTCCCCTACGATGACTGACAATGTGCCTTAATCCTCAAAATCTCAGCAAGGGCAAAGAACAGAGAAAAGTACAGCCCCTTAAGTCCTCCAAGGTTGTGCCAACCATGCTGCCCGTCTAACCTAAACCCTTCTACACGTCCGGGGTCCGTATCTCTCTATTCCCATCCTATTCATGTATTTGTCAAGACGCCCCTTAAATGCCACTATCGTCCCTGCTTCCACCACCTCCTCCGGCAGCGAGTTCCAGGCACCCACTACCCTCTGTGTAAAAAAAATTAACTTGAACCTCGGGTGCGATTCTCCGATGTCACGCCGGTTGGGAGAATAGTGGGCAGCGCTAGTTTTTCATGCGACGCTGGTCCGACGCGCTCCCGCGATTCTCCGAAATGGCGAAATCTGTTCCATCGTGTTCCGCGCGCCAAAACCCACAGAATCGCCCGAGGCACCCAAAATGGCGATTCTCCAGAACTCCCGCTATTCTCCGGCCCGGATGGGCCAAAGTCCCGAAGGCGTGACCCCAGTTCAAGGCATCGCCGTCCACACCTGCTTTTTAAAGTCATCAGCCAGCACGAGCAGTGAGGAGGTGAGCGGACCGTCCCGGAGTCCTGGTTTCCCTGTGGTTGATGGGCACAGCCCACTGATGCACCAGTGAGGAGGACGTTCTTAACTGACCGTCGGACGCAGAAAGTGACCAGGGGTTAGGCTGGCCGCGTGTCAGCAGTGCGACCAGGCCACCGGGACACACAGGTATCCCGTGGCAGGCGGCTGCCGAGGTGTCGAATAACCTCCGTCTAACATGTCGTTTCTCTGCTCCCCACCACCCTTCTGTAGGTCACCATAATGTATTCGAACTGAACGGCGATGTTCAGCACAGTGGTTGGGGCCGCTGCACTGCAGTTGGACATCCAGCAGCATCCACAGCGACATCCCACAGTGGATGCAGGGGCAGCTGCAGCAGCAGAGGGAATGGCCGCGGAGTGGCCCGTCGTCGCCGTACAGGCCGCAGGCGCTCATGGCCGGTATGTCCAGGGGGAGGCTGAGGGGAACATTGACCCCCAAATGCTGAGGAAGGCACAGGATACGGGCACTGATGTCGAGCAGCATGGGGGGGGGAGGAGGAGGAGGGGGAGACACTGTTGGTGGAGCCAGGGCGCCAGAGGCGACAATCGAGGCCTAGGGTGTACCGTGCCCGGATCTCTTTCGAGACACTGCCGGATATCACCTGCAGGAGACTCCGGTTCAGCAGAGAGACGGTCGCACATATCTGCCACCTCGTGGCGCACCTCGCCCCACGTGGAACGGGAGGAGGACACGCGATACCGGTTGCCGTCAAGGTGATGGTGGCACTTAACTTCTATGCTACCGGTTCCTTACAGTCTCCGAGTGGGGACCTATCCGGGATATCGCAGGCATCAGTCCACAGGTGCATCCGGGACGTGACCGACGCCCTGTTCGCCATCGCGGACCGTTACATCACCTTTCCCGAGGACCGAGCAAATCAAGAAGCACGAGCCCGTGGATTTGCCAAGGTGGCCGGGATACCGATGGTCCAGGGTTGATGGTGTACACGTCCCCATGCGCCCGCCTGAAGGCAACAGGGAAGTGTTCACTAACAGGAAGGGGACATACTCCATGAACATCCAGGTGGTATGCGACCCCCACATGAAGATCATGCACGTGTGCGCAAGGTACCCAGGGAGTGTGCATGATTTGTACATTCTTGCGCAGTCGTTCATCCCTGCTATATTTGAGGGACGGCCCCCCCGGCTGAGGGGCTGGTTGCTGGGCAACAGGGGTTATCCACTGAGGTCTTAGCTGATGACGCTCATACGGAGGCCTTAGACCAACGCGGAGACCCTTTACAATGAGGCCCATGTGGTGGAGCGCTGCTTTGGTCTGCTCAACATGAGATTCAGGTGCCTGGACTGCTCTGGAGGGGCCCTGCAGTACCAGCCCGAGAGGGTCGCTCGCATTGTTGTGGTCTGCTGTGCGCTGCACAACATCGCAATGCAGAGGGGAGATGCCCTGGTGGAGGAGTCGGAGGGAGAAGCCACTGGCAGTGGTCCCAACATGGAGGAGGAGGTTGACGAGGAGGAGGAGGTGGAGGAGGTGGAGGAGGCTGGTGGTGCGTCGGGCGCAGCACACAGACACGACCCGGGTGCTGGTAATGTCCAGGAGGCTGCCTGACGGCACCGGCGAGGTCAGCGGGCACGTGATGCGTTGGTGGCTGCAAGATTCACGCATCATGTGCGACGGCATTGCTCAACACTACCACTACCACCTGCATCGCCAGTCGTGCAGACGGACAGCACACAACTCCCACCACCAACCCCCCTCCCCCACACCCCTGCTCCGTGTACTATGCTCCACTTCGAAATCATCCTTACCACTGCGGCGCAACGGTATGGCACGACATTGATGGCTGTGTCAGTGGGTGTGATCAGTGCCATGTTGAATGATGACAGCTTGATCTGCGATGAGCTGTGAGCTCAGAATCGTTAGACAAAGTCTGACTCATGGCAATAGCTGAACCATCCATCTTGGTGGTTGCTGAGTTCGTCAGCCGAGGACTACAGTGTCAGACTGCGGGAGGGAGGGAGGAAGGGACTGCACACCCGGCACCAACATTTCACCGCTCGTCACCCCCAGCGACACTCGGTCACCATCACGATCCCTATGGCAACGGAAAAATCACACAGTCTGACAAGTTAGGTGCAACAGTGAGTTTAATGGTGAATATTATGTACAGATGCCCTAGCCCCTACAACTAAACTGTGCCCTTCACCCATGCCAACTTACTCTGTGTCCCTCTTCATTGCCTTACGGGCCCTACCACTATGTCTAAGTGAATCCCCAGATGGTACAGGAGGAGTGGAGGCGGACTGCTGAGAATCATGCCTAGCGACATGTCTCCCTGTCGGCACTCGTTTCCTGGGGCGACCCGGCCCTGATGGGCCAGGCTGCTCTGCGGGTATTTCGGATGACGTGGTGCCACCCTGCTCTGCCCGCTGCCCACCTGATGCACCAGGGATGGGACGGGGGGAGGCCGAGCGTCCCGGGACGTCCCGTGATGGAACAAATGGGACGGGCCCCAGAACCTCCTCCTCCCTCGGGGAGCCCAGTGGCCCCTGGGCCTCACTGTGGGACGGAGGTGCGAGCGAGGAGGTGCCCCGTCGCCCCACCGACACCTGGCGCTGCCAGTCCTGGAGGCCTGCAACGGTATCGACCAGGGTCTGAACGTTCACAGAGACGGAATCCAGGGAGTGAGATATTCCCGCCAGGGACTGTGCGACCTCAACCTGTGAGTGCGCAACGCCATCCAGCACGTGCATCAGGCGGTCGATGCTGTCCGCGACTGACTGCTGGGACTGTGCCATGGCGTGCTGGGACTGGGCCATGGCCTGGTGAGACTCGGCCAGGGCGTGCTGGGACTGGGCCATGGCCTGGTGAGACTCGGCCAGGACCCGTAGCGCGCCGGCAATGTCATGTTGGCTCTGGCGTATTGCCTGTGAGAGGGCAGCCCTCTCCAGGGCCATGGATGACGCGTGCACGTGAAGCCCAACGCCATGCAGAACCTGACCCATGGTCGATACCGTTTCACTCATTGCCTCGACCGCGGACGCCACCCATGCAGTGCCAGCCTCGGTGACTGCCATGAGCGGCATCACTTCAAGCTCCTGGACGCGGTTTGACTCATAGAACATTACAGCGCAGTATAGGCCCTTCGGCCCACGATGTTGCGCCGTCCTGTGACACCCCTCTAAACTCCCTCTACACTATTCCCTTATCGTCCATATGCCTATCCAATGACCATTTGAATGCGTTTAGTGTTGGTGAGTCCACTACTGTTGCAGGCAGGGCATTCCACGCCCTTACTACTCTCTGAGTAAAGAACATACCTCTGACATCTGTCCTATATCTATCTCCCCTCAATTTAAAGCTATGTCCCCTCGTGCTGGACATCACCATCCGAGGAAAAAGGCTCTCACTGTCCACCCTATCTAATCCTCTGATCATCTTGTATGCCTCAATTAAGTCACCTCTTAACCTTCTTCTCTCTAACGAAAACAGGCACAAGTCCTTCAGCCTTTCCTCATATGATCTTCCCTACATACCAGGCAACATTCTTGTAAATCTCCTCTGTACCCTTTCCAATGCTTCCACATCCTTCCTATAATGTGGCGACCAGAACTGCACACAATACTCCAAATGCGGCCGCACCAGAGTTTTGTACAACTGCAACATGACCTCATGGCTCCGAAACTCAATTCCTCTACCAATAAAAGCTAAAACACCATACGCCTTCTTAACAACCCTCTCAACCTGGGTGGCAACTTTCAGGGATCTATGGACATGGACACCGAGATCTCTCTGCCTCGTCCACACTACCAAGAATCTTACCATTAGCCCAGTACTCTGCCTTTCTGTTATTCCTTCCAAAATGAATCACCTCACACTTTTCTGCATTAAACTCCATTTGCCACCTGTCAGCCCAGCTCTGCAACTTATCTATGTCCCTCTGTAACTTGTAACATCCTTCTGCACTGTCCACAACTCCACCGACTTTAGTGTCATCCGCAAATTTACTCACCCATCCTTCTACGCCCTCCTCCAGGTCATTTATAAAAATGACAAACAGCAACGGCCCCAAAACAGATCCTTGTGGCACACCACTAGTAACTGGACACCAGTCAGAGCATTTCCCATCAACCACCACTCTTTGTCTTCTATCAGCTAGCCAATTTCTGATCCAAACTGCTAAATCACCCTGAATCCCATGCCTCTGTATTTTCTGCAATAGCCTACCGTGGGGAACCTTATCAAACGCTTTACTGAAATCCATGTACACCACATCAACTGCTTTACCCTCGTCCACCTGTTTGGTCACCTTCTCGAAGAACTCAATGAGGTTTGTGAGGCACAACCTACCCTTCACAAAACCATGTTGACTATCTCTAATCAAATTATTCCTTTCCAGATGATTATACATCCTATCTCTTATAAACCTTTCCACGACTTTTCCCACAACAGAAGTAAGGCTCACTGGACTATAGTTACCGGGGTTATCTCTACTCCCCTTCTTGTACAAGGGGACAACATTTGCTATCCTCCAGTCCTCTGGCACTATTCCTGTAGACAAAGATGACTTAAAGATCAAAGCCAAAGGCTCAGCAATCTCCTCCCTAGCTTCCCAGAGAATCCTAGGATAAATCCCATCCGGCTCAGGGGACTTATCTATTTTCACACTTTCCAGAATCGCTAACACCTCCTCCTTATGAACCTCAAGCCCTTCTAGTCTAGTAGCCTGTTTCTCAGTATTCTCCTCGACAACTTTATCTTTTTCCTGTGTGAATACTGACGAAAAATACTCATTTAGCACCTCTCCTATCTCCTCGGACTCTACGCACAACTTCCCACTACTGTCCTTGACTGGTCCTACTCTTACCTTCGTCATTCTTTTATTCCTGACATACCTATAGAAAGCTTTAGGGTTATCCTTGATCCTACTTGCCAAAGACTTCTCATGTCCTCACTTGGCTCTTCTTAGCTCTCTCTTTAGAGCTTTCCTAGCTAACTTGTAACTCTCAAGCGACCCAACTGAACCATCACGTCTCATCTTCACATAAGCCTTCTTCTTCCTCTTGACAAGTGAGTCAACTGCTTTAGTAACCCATGGTTCCCTCACTCGACCACTTCCTCCCTGCCTAACAGGTACATACTTATCAAGGACACGCAGTAGCTGTTCCTTGAACATGCTCCACATTTCCATTGTGTCCATCCCCTGCAGTTTTCCTCTCCAGGCGATGCATCCTAAGTCTTGCCTCATCGCATCATAATTGCCTTTCCCCCAGCAATAACTCTTGCCCTGCGGTTTATACCTATCCCTTTCCATCGCTAAAGTAAACGTAATCGAATTGTGGTCACTATCACCAAAATGCTCACCTACCTCCAAATCTAACACCTGTCCTGGTTCATTACCCAGTACCAAATCCAATATGGCCTCGCCTTTTGTTGGCCTATCTACATACTGCATCAGGAAACCCTCCTGCACACATTGGACAAAAACGGATCCATCTAAAGTACTCGAACTATAGTGTTTCCAGTCAATATTTGGAAAGTTAAAGTCCCCCATAACAACTACCCTGTTATTTTCGCTCCTATCCAGAATCATCTTTGCAATCCTTTCCTCTACATCTCTGGAACTTTTCGGAGGCCTATAGAAAAGCCCTAACAGGGTGACCTCTCCTTTCCTGTTTCTTAACTCAGCCCATACTACCTCAGTATTCGAGTCCTCATCAAATGTCCTCTCAGCCACCGTAATACTGTCCTTGACTAACAATGCCACCCCTCCCCATCTCTTACCACCTTCCCTGAACTTACTGAAATATCTAAACCCCGGCACCTGCAACAACCATTCCTCGCCCTGCTCTATCCATGTCTCCGAAATGGCCACAACATCGAAGTCCCAGGTACTGACCCATGCCGCAAGCTCACCCACCTTATTCCGGATGCTCCTGGCATTGAAGTAGACGCACTTTAGACCACCTTCCTTCCTGCCGGTACACACCTGCAACTTTGAAACCTTACTCATGACCTCACTACTCTCAACCTCTTGTGTACTGGAGCTACAATTCAGGTTCCCAATCCCCTGCTGAACTAGTTTAAACCCTCCCGAAGAGCATTAGCAAACCTTCCCCCGAGGATATTAGTACCCCTCTGGTCCAGGTGTAGACCATCCCGTTTGTAGAGGTCCCACCTACCCCAGAATGAGCCCCAATTGTCCAGGAATCTGAAACCCTCCCTCCTGCACCATCCCTGCAGCCACGTGTTCAACTGCTCTCTCTCCCTATTCCTCGACTCGCTAGCACGTGGCACGGGTAACAACCCAGAGATAATAACTCTGTTTGTTCTAGCTCTAAGTTTCCACCCTAGCTCCCTGAATTCCTGCCTTACATCCCTATCCCTTTTCCTACCTATGTCGTTGGTACCTATGTGGACCACGACTTGGGGTTGTTCCCCCTCCCCCTTAAGGATCCCGAAAAAACGATCTGAGAAAACGACTCCTCTACCTGCGTCTGCAGCTGCTGGAAGACGGCCCACATCCCGTCATTGTGTCCCTGGGTTTCAAAATGCATCGGCTGTCCAGGTGGGTCGAGTAAATCCAGGAACCCGGGAAACGTCTGGGTGCCAGCTGGATGCTGGGCCTGGGCTGCCCTCCAACCGTCCAGCCCCTCGGCTGCTCCGAACTCCACCTGCTGTACCGGCTCAGCTGTGTGGTGCACACCAGTCTGTGACCCAGGAGCCTCATCACTTAATTGCCCAACCGAGGTGAGTGTCTCTGGGATGGTGGATGGTGTGGGAGACAGCAGTGCCGCAAGCTCTAGGTCCCCGTCCATCAGAAATTCAGGATGGTCCTGGTCCCAGTCATATCCCAGCGCAGTGCGCAAGCAGCCCATGTACGGTTCAGCGTCAGGCGAGTCCGTGACTGCGTCGCCGTCCTTTGTGCGTCTGGGTATACTGACCCCATCCTGTCCTGTCTCACGGCCCGACCTTCGGGCAACGCACAGCCATGAAAGTCGTCACTGTCCGTCCTCTGTACGTCCCGCTCGAGTCCCGGATTTGGAGGATGGCACTCCTGGCCGATCTCCTGCCACCCTCTGCCGTGCGACCCTGGGTGCGGTGGTTGTCGTGGATGGTCGCCTGTGTGTGGCACCAGACGGCCCTGGACGTTCGTCAGCTAGCCCTAGGGAACAGAATGATACGGGATTAGTTAGACACGCTCGGCCGGGCGTAGGATGTTCCAGTGGGCAGAGTGTGAGGGGACAGAGGATGGGGGATCCAGTGGGCAGAGTGTGAGGGGGACAGAGGATGGGGGGTCCAGTGGGCAGAGTGTGAGGGGACAGAGGATGGGGGGTCCAGTGGGAAGAGTGTGAGGGGACAGAGGATGGGCTGGGGTGGGGGGGGGGGGGGGATGTCATGCAGGGTTGTCTCACTTGGTTCTGCACCTCCAACCTCGCATTGCGCGACCTCCCGAGTGGCAGATCCCCCAGCAAGGTCCAGTGCCCTCTGCTCAAACACTGTCAGGGGCTGCATAACGGGTGAACCCCCTCCGGTTCTGTTGCACACCAGCTGTTGTGAGCAGTCTTGTCCTGTTGGGGGTGGGGGCATAGATAGATCATCACAATTCGGCAGGGAACATCAGGGCGTTCAGATATTGGCACAGGTTGGGGTCAAAGTTGCAGCTACACCATGGCATCTCTCCAGGGGGTTGCAGCGCTCATGTGAGTCTGTGACAACTTTGTTAACCACCCTCCACTCACTCTCGCCCCCCCCCCTCCCTTGTGCCCGCGGGAGGGGGGGGGGGGTGTGATGAGGGACATGGGGGGAGGGGAATGGTTGTGACCCGGGGGGACCCTCGTGGCACTTACCCTGGCAGCCCTGGTGAGGTCGTGGAGCTTCTTGCGGCACTGCTCCCCAGACTGAGGGGTCTGCCCCACAGCACTGACTGCCGTGCCCACCTCACGCCAGGCCCGTCGCACGACGCTGGAAGGGTGGCGATGCCCTCGTCTTGGGCAGACGATGCCCCTGCGCTGCTCCACCTCATCGAGAAGGTTCTCCAGGTCTGTATCACGGAACCTCGGGGCGGCCCTCCGTGGCTCCGACATTTCCCTCCATCCTTTCTGTGCGTAGATCGTGCCCTTTTACGACGCGGAGCAGCGTCATTCGGGCGTCGCGCACAGACGACGCGCATTCGACGTCACGACCCCGCGTTCTGCGCGGCCCCGATGCTAGCCCATTCCCGGGGCCAGAAACGATCGCGATCGGGGCCGTTTCACGCCGTCGTTGAACTCGACCGAGTTCACGACGGCTTTCTCGATGCGGCGCGACATCAGAGAATCACGCCCCTCACCTCTAAACTTTGCCCCTCGCACCGTAAACCTATGTCCCCTAGTAATTGACGCTTCCACCCTTGGCCAAATAAAGAGCCTGTTTGAGCAGGATGTGAATTGGATATTCAGACTTGGAAGGTTAGTGTCTGAATTTGCAGCACTTGTGATTTCCTTTTAATAATTCATATAAATCACCAGAAAATTGGAAGCCCAGTGAATCAGACACACTGGTCTCATTGACCACTGTCTTCATTTACTCTGCTGTTGGGTGAGGTTTTCACAAGGAGGTTACTCTTCAATGTTAACAATACTGAACAATCCTTGATGGGAGAGAAGTTGAAACACTTGCTATATTTGGCTAATTGTCTTTCCCCCAAAACATGTTAGTTTTTATGCTTATTGATTTTTTTTAACAACTTTTTTAAAAAGCATAAAAATGATCATCCTTTCAAGCTGTTAATAATGAATCCAAAATGACTTTCTCGTTAATCTAAATTGTGAATTTTGTTGATTTGTTATAAAATAAATCAAACCTTGGCGTTATTTTTCACTCTTACAAATCTGAAAGTTTCTACCTAAAGAGCATCTGCTGAAGTTGGTCTGGACTGTACATTTAATTTTAAACAATTCAACTATTTGGGTTTGTGGAGTTTCTCTCTTGTGAATATAAATACAATGCATGTGGTAAATAGCTGTTTTCTGTTTCAGCTAAGATCTATATTATGTTATATATTCTGCAATATTTCCTTCATTACAAAATTGAACTAAGCTACTAACCTGTGGCCAATAGTCATGGTTTCCCAATGTAGGGAAAACCTGCAGATCTTTGAAGTATTGCCGGATGGTCTGTGTCATATTATGGAGAATGTCGATCACAATTTTTGTAGAAAGCTTTGGCACAGGTACATGGGGAGGACTATCTCTACAATAACAAAAGAAAAGTAAAAGCAACGATGATGGAAGTGGTCACAGGACTCAATATTTTGACAACCAAACTACATGCTCTTATCCTTAGACATTTACAGAGCGGAAGGCCATTTGGCCCATCGAGACTACACCAACACCTAAAAGAGCTAAGCCTCCACCCTCTCCCCATAACCTAGCAACCCCACCTAACTTTTGGACAATTTAGCGTGACCAATCCACCAAACCTGCACATCTTTGGACTGTGGGAGGAAATCGGAGCACCCGGAGGAAACCCACGTAGACACGGGGAGAAAGTGCAGACTATGCACAGTGACCCAAGCCAGAAACGAACCCGGCTCCCTGCCGCTGTGAAGCAACAGTGCTAACCACTGTGCTACCATGATACCCTGTTATCCTTGGACATTTACAGGGTCAACTTATAATATTTTGAAAATACCGAGCAGGTCAGAACATTCCATTTCAAAATACTTCGTAAATTCAGGTGCTGTACAGGTTAAATGGTAGCATTTATTTTCCGAATAATTAACTCCTCCTATTGCAGAGTAAAATCAGCTTTGGGTGCGGTTCTCGGGTCTCATCCATGGTGGGACCCATTGCCAATGAGTATGGAAATTTTGGTATCCCTGCGAAAACTCCATTAACTTTTGGTATCATTGGAAAATTCCAGCCACGAACGATGAGGGAAGATTTTGGCCTTTGACTCAATGGTACCACTCCCACTCTTGAGTGGGTTCCTGTGCCACTGGGGAGACTTGACCAGCTGATACCTCAGTGAAGTACAAAGTGAGCCTGGACTGCAGAAGATGTCAGCATTCAGAAGAGATGCCAAACCGATACTCTGACTTCCTTCTCTTGACATGCATTGACAAAGAAGAGGGGAATGCTCCTCAGTGACCTGGTCAATATTTATCCCTCAGTTAACTAGAAACTGGTCATTCTTATTGTGGTATCTAGCTGTGCACAACTGCCACATTTCTTCTATTACAGCTGTTTCAAAGGTACCAGAATAGCCTGAGGTTGTAAGGTGCTACACTGTGACAAAATCCATGGCAATTTGGTAAGACAAATGCTTTTAGCATGCTTGCAATTGCAGAGTCCATCCACCAGGTACTGGTGTGGTGTGGGAAGAGCCATCACATTGGGCGCGATTCTCTGGAAAAATTTCAAAATGTGACAGCGAGCGGGAATTACCGCGAGCTTCCCGGCGCTCAGCCCAGTGAGGTCGCCGACGCAATTCAACGTTAATTGATCCACTTAACTAGGCCTTACGGGCTTCTCGATGGAAATGACTGCTCGCCAGCTGATTTGCTGGGACCACACTCGCCAGCCCTGCTAACCAAGTTCGAGCAGCACTTGTTCGCATACACTTGCTGAGCCAGCCCCTGCCATCTCGCAATAATGGCACCGAGGATACCAGCCCCAAGCTTTGGGGAAGCTGACCGAGGGAGGCTCCTGGACCCGGTGCAGGCCTGGAGGGATGCCCCGTTCCCCCGACGGTCCCGGAGGGCAAGTCACAAGACAGCCAGTACTGCCTGGGATGAGGTGGCGGCACCCGTCAGGTCAGGGAGTGTGACCAGGAAGACTGGCATTCAGTGCCAGAAAAAGGTCAATGACCTACAGCGGACAGCACAAATGAGTAGACACCAATGCCCCAACCCCGGCCTAAACACCCCCCCCCCCAACCCCAACCCCCCCCCCCCCTCCCTCCCTCACCCCCTCCCACCACTGTGAACCACCCATGTGGCTAATGATGCCCTCTCTGTGTCTCCTCGGGAAAAGCTCTCCCATAATCGCCGGGAGAGGGCCCAGACTGGCGGTGGGGTGCCGGACATCAGAATCCCCACCTCCTTCAAGGATCGGGCCCTGGAGGTGACTGGGGTGGCCGAGGGCAGATTGGTCACCAACGCAGAGGTGGCGGAAGCCGCAGAGGCGAGGAACTACTAGGCTCCACCCGGAGGACATATCAAACGTGAGTACTGATTGACCCATCCCTCCCACTGAACATATGTCCATTCTCTCATAGGTCCACTAGCCGAAGGAGCTGGCCCACCCCCTGCTTGCCCTCTCTCCTGACTCCGAGGAGAGCACCTCGGATGGGAGCTCCGAGGATGCAACTGTTATAGCTGCGGTGTAGCTGTCATCACCACCCCCCACCCCCACCCGCACCACCGCCCCTCCCATCTGATGAAGAGGAAAATACTGCCTCGAAGCAGTTCACCAAATTTCATCCAATTCTACGATGGTTCTTATCACTCTTTCATCTGGGTTCAATTATCCACCCACCCACATTACTCTCCTTGATCTGGACACTGTACTTGATCTTGGCTTTGCATGAAGAACACCATGGGTGACTAGACTATAAAGGTAGAAGTTCATAAAATTTCAACAGGGCCATTCAGCCAAACTAGCCAAAAATGCTGCAGCCAGGGCAGCACGGTGGCACAGTGGTTAGCATTGCTGCCTACGGCACTGAGGACCTGGGTTCGAATCCCGGCCCTGGGTCACTGTCTGTGTGGAGTTTGTACATTCTCCTCGTGTCTGCATGGGTTCCACCCCCACAACCCAAAAGATGTGCAGGGTAGGTGGATTGGCCGTGCTAAATTGCCCCTTAATTGGAAAAAATAATTGGGTACTCTAAATTTATTTTTAAAATTTTTTAAAATGTTGTAGCCATAAACCATGGGCTGGATTCTCCCCTATCCGGTGGGGCGGGAGGTCCCGGCGGAATGGAGTGGTGTGAACCACTCCTGCGTCGGGTCGCCCCAAAGGTGCGGAATCCTCGGAGCCCGCCTGGTCCTGCCGGTAAATACCTTGTTTAATTCCCGCCGGCGGGACCGGCATAACAGCAGCGGGACTTCGGCCCATCGCGGGCTGGAGAATCGCCGGGGGGGGGCATGCAAATAGGCACGGCGTGATTCCTGTCCCCGCCGAATATCCGGTGCCGGAGAATTCGGCGGTTGGCGGGTCGGGATTCACGCCGGCCCCCGGCCGGGTCGGAGAATCCAGCCCCATGTTCTTTCAGTCATTGATCTGATTTATTCTTCGATGCTGATATGGTCCCTGCTTCAACTCCAGTAACACTCATGGCATTCATGAAAAAAAATCTGTCCTCTGACTAACTCTTGCCTTTAATGTTATAAGCAAGCCACGTGTACTAAATTCCTTCAACTACTGCAAAGAGTTAATTTCGATCTACACCTTGTCCCAAATATTCAGAATTTTAAACACCCCTATCAAATAGCACCGCCAACGGTCTGAATTTCATTTGTATTTCATCATACAATGCAGCATCCTAGCGATTCTGATCTGGATCCTTTTGATGCCTAAACATCCTGCCTTTAGTTTGAAGCCAAAACCTGCATGGTATTCCGACTGTGGTCTTATTGGCCTGGAACCTCCTCAGAGTAGCGCTCTCCGGATCGCCAGTGCCGATGGATTTACCTTCACTGGGAATCCAAAGCCACCGCCTCGCCCAACCTTCCTCACTCAGGCTGGGAATCGTGCCCCTGGCTGCATCGACATGGAGTAACTGGGGCGCAGAGAGGTAGGTCAGTCCCCCTTTATATGGCAGTAGCTGCCAGAAAGGAGCGGTTTAATGGGACACTTAAAAGGTCAGTGATTCAAACAATATGGGGGCAGATCGGGTTGGACTGGGGGAATTGGGGGAAATGAGGTCGGACCAGAGGGGGAGAAAGGGGGCTGGAGGGAGGAGGCAGACCAGACCCAGGGAGGGGGGTGGGGGGGGTTCGGACTGGAGGAGCGTGATCAATCCAGGATGAGGAGGGTTGAGCCGGAGAGGGAAGGTGGGTTGACCAGAGGTGGGGTCAGTACAAGAGAAAGGGGGGTCATATCAAGTCACATGGGGAAGGGGGATTGGACTGGGAGGGGGTGTCGGGTCCAGTGGGGGGAGATGGGTGTCAGGTCCGGAGAGGCGGGAGGGAGGCTCAGGTCCATGGAGGGTGGGGGCCGGGTCGGGAGAGGATGGTGGGTGTCGGGTCCATGGGGGGTTGAGGATAAGGCCGGGAGGGGAGGATCTCAGGGCGGGCCAGGGATCGGGGGAATCAGTCCAGGAATGGTGGTGGAGGCTGGGCATTAGCCCAATCTTTTTGCTCTGGTCAATTTCACCTCTGGCTCCTTAACAGCTTTCTGATCTTGCAAAACAAGATTATTTTTAAAAACATGACTACTGCAGTCAAACGCACTCCAACCCAGGCTTGATCCTTAAATTGCCAAATGTTTATAATCCAATATATCTAAGATCCTGCATTCGTCACAAAGAGATAATTTTTTGCCAAGGATTTAGTGAGAACTCTTCTACAAATTATTCCATGGAATATTTTATACTCACTTGCCAGGGCACACATGATGTAAATTCAACATCTCATCCAAAAGATGGCACTTCCCAACAGTGTAGCATAGTCTCTCTATTACAATCGATACCATTTTAGACATAATCAAAGGTTTTACACTCTGCTAGTACTTGGCAATAAGACTCATCTAGTTCAGTTTGACATTGTGTCAATATTTACCCAGTCCAGATCATAAAGGAAGGTTGAACTTTAGCATCTTTCATAAACGTTAAAGCAGACTGGATAAGATTATATGGTGAATCACATAAATAGTCTCCATAAGGTCCTGCATGCTTTGCCGGGCGCCCCATTGATGAAAAGCAAACTTTGGTGGGGTCCTTCGTCAAGTGGTAGGTGGGATCCAAATGCAAGTCAGTTATGTGCCAGAATTGTCCTAACAGAAAATAAAATGCAAAGGTTAGCAATTTGCCAGACAGAACCTGCCACACAAAATTCAAATTCCAATAAGATATCAACAGTGAACCAAATTGAACTGCCAATGTATATTTACTTGCAGTTGCTCAATGAGGTTCATATCACTGTTGGATCTATTTTGAAATGTTAGGACTCGTGCCGCAGCACGCACTTTGAACCTGTGAGCCACTGTCACTTTCCTCTCTGAACATCTACTTCTGCTCCAGCTTGTTCCTACCCTTCATCATTTGACCCTTTCCAATTGAATGCTGTAACTTGTTTTATCTTTACTTGGGTTTTTATGTTAAAAGAGGCCGCTAACACGTTTAGTGGTACCCCCACATTTAAAAATAAATGATAATCACATTTCTTTTTTTAAAATGATCAATTATCGAGAACCACAATTCTAATACATTGTCGATATTTGTTCCGTGCAGAATTGCATTTGTATCAGACTATATGAAATGACCTTATCCAAAGCTAAAATGCAGCATCATATCAGTAAGGGTGTTGCAGAGCTGGGTTCCATTCCAGCTCGATGTAGCATCTTCATTCCATTGTCATGCTTCTCACTGAGGTGCTCTCCTACATGACACATGGGCACAAAGATACTAACATGTCTAAACAGGCAACTGAGCATGTTAAAATACTTGGGCTAAAAGTAAGCTCAACCAGATACTGTCACAATCCTTTCCAAGAGATGTCAAAGGAATCAGCAGAGTTCATTCACGATAAGACCCTACTAGTCATTCTCCTGCTCGATTCACAGGCGGGGAGGGAGTGGACAATTAGCCCTCGGATCGGGTTGGCTCCAAGATGAGGTGGGGCAATTAGAAAAAATGTAACCAAAACCTGCAATTATATAATGTGTTTCATTAGCACAGGACATCCCCAAGCATATTACAGCCAGCGAAGTACTGTTCCAATATGGGAAATGCAGCTAGCAATTTTCACACACGCTCCCACAAACAGTAATTTGATAATGATCAGATAATCTGGTGATGTGATGCTGGTTGAGGGATGAATATTGTTCAGGACATTGGGGAGTAAAATAACTCCCTGCCCTTGTTTGAAATAGTGCTATGGGGCTTAGACAACAAGCCAAATCAGAAGGGCATGGTTAGAGGAGGTCTGGAGGAGGTTACAGAGGTGGCATGGAGCAATGCCGTGAAGAATGTGAAAGTCAGGATCAGAACCTTGAAATCGAGACACTGCTGCACAAGGAGCCACGTAAGTTAGCGAATACAGATGTGATGAAAGAATGGGATTACTGTGAGTTAGGATATGGGCAGCAGAGTTTTGAATGAACTTGAGTTATTTGTATATTGCAGTGTAAGATTAAATTCAATGGGCGGGATTCTCCGACCCCCCACCGGGTCGGAGAATCGCCGGGGGGCGGCGTGAATCCTGCCCCCGCCGGCTGCCGAATTCTCCGCGCCGGAGATTTGGCGGGGGGCAGGAATCGTGCCGGTTGGCGGGCTCCCCCCGCGATGGCCCGAAGTCCCGCCCGTTCTATGCCAGTCCCGCTGGGTGGAAATTGGAATTGGTCCCTTACCAGCGGGACCTGGCGGCGCGGGCGGGCTCCGGGGTCCTCGGGGGGGGGGGGGGGGCCTCTGGGTGATCTGGCCCCGGGGGGGTGCCCCCACGGTGGCCTGGCCTGCGATCAGCGGCCACCGATCCGCGGGTGGGCCTGTGCCGTGGGGGCATTCTAGTCCTACGCGCAGGCCGTGTAAGTCTCCGCGATGGCCTGTGCGAAGGTGAACCCGCGTCGGCCAGCGGAGTCCCTTCGGCCCCGGCTGGCGAGGCGCCAAAGGCCTTCCATGCCGGCCGGCGGGGCGCAAATCACTCCGGTGCCGGCCTAGCCCCTGTAGGTGCGTAGGATTCCGCACCTTTAGGGTGGCCCGACGCCGGAGTGGTTCCCGCCACTCCACTGCGCCGTTTCTGCCCACCCCTCCGATTCCCGGAGAATTCCGCCCAATATGGTTTTTTTTTATCAAGGATTTAACCATAAGTTCAAAGAAAGAGTGGAAATTAAATTGTAATTTCAGAAGTGAACTCTAACCAGTTATATATGCTATTCACTAACAGAAATTCATCAAATCCTTTCTTTTTTAAACTGCAAAAGTTTACCGTTACATAATCCCCATTAGCAATCTCTAATTCTAACACCCTTTCACTAAATAACATATTACCTACGTTTCTTATTTTGCTTGACACCTTTAACTTTAAATTGTATTTCCTAATCCATGAATCCTATGTCCTAAACAGCGTTCTTTGATCCAAATTCTCCATACGTATGGCAGCCTAATGACCTCTGTTAACTGCAGTCATACATTTTTTTTCCAATGAGCAAGACCCATGACAGCCAATGTTTGCTAACACCTCAGCCTTCTAAATTCAGAAGACAACTTACAGGTCTTCTCTTGTAACTCTGGGCAGAACTTTATACTAAAGGGGCAGGGTGGCAGGGAATGTAAAATTGGGTCCAGCGCCACAAGTGCTATTCTAGGTGCTTACCCGCCCATCTCTGGCCCCACCACAATGACTGGGGAGGCATTGGGCATCCTTGGGCCAATTGATGGCCACTCAAAGGCCTCATTGCAATTCTTGATGCAGTGGGTGGAGACCAAAGTCAAGTTTGAAGCCCCAATCAAATTGTTGTTTAGGTACAGGCCAGTCAACCAAACCACAGTAGTACTCAGATTGCTGTAAAAAGATTCTGAAGATCAGTATTACAGTCAATGTTAATTTAATAAGGGAAGGTCATGTCTGACTTCTTTCTGAGGAGGCAACAAAGAGGGACAGTGGGGGTAACACGTAAGATGTAGCCAATATGGATATTAGCACAGTTTTTGACAAAGTCCCATATGATGTATTGGTCAGAAAATTAAAGTTCCATGGGCTCCATGGGCATGGACCAAGTTACATCCAAAATTGGGTCAGTGACAGGAAGCAATTGCTAATGGCTGATGGGTATTTTGATCCTTTGCTTGTTCTTGTATATATCATTTAGATTTAAATGTAGGGGACCCAATTAAAAAGTTTGCAGCTGATACAATAATAGGTAGTATGACTGATAGTGAGAAAGAAACTTGTACACTGCAGGAAGATAGTAATGGTTATGTGAGCAGAAAAGTGGTAAATGAAATTCAATCTGAAGATGTCTGAGCTAATGCATTGGGCGGGGAGGTGGTTGCACTTCTGCAGATTCCTAGTAGTAAGACAAGTGGATGAGGCGGCTAAAATGGCACACAAAATACTTCCCTTTAGGGTCAGCACGGTGTCACAGTGGGTTAGCCCTGCTGCCTCACGGCGCCAAGATCCCAGTTCGATCCCGGCTCTGGATTACTGTCCGTGTGGAGTTTGCACATTCTCCCCGTGTTTGCGTGGGTTTCTCCTCCACAACCCAAAGATGCGCAGGCTAGGTGGATTGTCCACGCTAAATTGGAAATAAATAATTGGGTACTCTAAATGTAAAAAAAAAATACTTCCCTTTAATAATCCACAGCATAGAATTCAAGAGCAGGGAGGTTATACCTGAACTGTATAAACCACCAGCTAGCCCATAGCTTGAGTGCTGCATATAATTCTAGCCAGGAAGGACACCACCTCACTAGAGAGTACAAGAAGATTTACAAGGATGTTACCAGGAATGGAGAATTTTAGCTGTGAAGAAAGACTGGATGGGTTGGGATTATTTTCTTTGGAACACAGGAGGCTGAGGGAAAATTTAATTGAGGTTGGCAAAATTATGAGGGACCTGAATAGAAGATGGGGCTGGGCCTATTTTCTTTAGCAGGGAGGCTGATAATCAGGGGCATAGATTTAAATTAACTGGCAGAAAGATGAGTAGGAAGCTGAGGAAGAGCTTTTTTTCACTCCGAGTTGGGGGTGGGGGTTTCTGGAACTCACTGCCTGAAAGGTAACAGAGGCAAAAACTCTCATTGTATTAACAAAGATTATTGGGATGCACTTAGAGGTGCCGTAACCTTCAAGGCTACAGACCAAGAATTGGACGGTGGGATTCGGCTGGATAGCTTTTTCTTCAGCTGTCGCAGATAAGATGAGCCAAATGACCTCTTTTCTGTGGTGTAAATTTTTTAAGTTCCTGTGTAATTTTGTGATGGTGACTATCCTGCAAACGTTTCATCTGCCTCAAATCACTAAAGAATGAAGGCTGTTTTATTCACTTATTCAGTTGTTTATTTAATCAAGTCACTTTTCTTGTGAGCGCAAGTATTTTAACAGTACATCAGCATTTAATTCAAAGTCTGTCTGTAAACTGATCTTCCATTCACTGAAATCCTTCCCTGGCTTCTGTGCCATCATCGCAGTTCCTAGTTTGGTGCTGGGTGCCTGATACACCATTGTGCTTTCAGCACAACACAACTTTTCAAGACTGTCGCCCTACCCTCCCAAGCACCCTAAATATTGCTGTCATCTAATAATTGGTTTGCTGTGTTGTAATGCTGGAGGGAGACCCAACTGTAAGCTGATACACTTTATCCTCAGCCATATATTGTAAAACTGCATGGTCTTCAAAAAGCTGTTACTGAACAGTCCTTAACTGTGTCAAGTATTCAGAATTAGACAGACTATAAAAGTAATTCCATATCTCCAGCAAGCAGAGCACCCCTCTAAAATGGAAGTAGGTAACTTGAGTGAATTCAATCTGCATGCAGACTAGGTAAACCAAATCAGCCGTAATGCTGAGGTGGGTTTCTGGATTGGTTTTCTAGAGTAGTATATCAAGGAACCAACTAGAATGCAGATTATTTTAGATGTAGTATTATGTAATGAGAAAGGGCTCATTAATCTCGTAAAAGAACCTTTTGGCATCAGTGACCATAAAATGATAGAATTTTACACTGTATTTGCACTGTATTTGAAAGTGAGGTAATTCATCTGATGCAGAGTTTTAAATCTGAACAAAGGAAATTATGAAGGTACGAGGATAAATTGGCTAGGATCGATTGGAAAAATACATTAAAAGGTATGACAATACATAAACAAATGGACAGCCTTTAAAGAATTATTATATAGTTAGGGCAGTAGGGTGGTGCAGTTGTTAGCACTGCTGCCTATGGCGCTGAGGACCCGGGTCACTGTCTGTGTGGGGTTTGCACATTCTCTCCGTGTCTGTGTGGGTTTCACCTCACAACTCAAAGATGTGCAGCTTAGGTGGATTGGGCATGCTAAATTGCCCCTTAATTGGAAAAAAAATTGGGTATTCTAAATTTATTTTTAAAAAAAGAATTATTATATAGTTTATAGCAACTATACATTCCTTCAAGGCACAAAAGTCCTTGAAAGTAAATTCAGTCAACTGTGGCTAACCAAAGAAGTTAAGGATTATATGAGGTGAAAGGAAAAGGCCTGTGAAATTGCCAGCATTAGGAGGAAACCTGAGGATTGGGAGAATTTTAGAATACAGTAAAGGAGGATCAAAAAACTGATCAGGAAAAAGGATAATAGAATGTGAATGTAAACTAGTAAAAAATAAAAATGGACTTTGAAATCTTCTATAGTAAAAAGGAAGCGCTTGGCTAAAACAAATATCGGTTCATTACAGGGAGATTCAGGAAATTTACAATGGGGGATAGAGAAAGGCCACAGAAGCTGCTGGCGTATAATTCACCCTTTGTGTCTGTCTTCACTGAGGAAGGTACAATAAATCTCCCACTATTAGAGATCCATGAGACTCTGAAGAATGAGCAATCAGAGAAGATTGTAGAAGAAGGTTATGTTGGAAAAATTAATGCGACTGGAGGTTGATGCGTCTCCAGAACCTGATATTATGGGTCTCCCAAGTATTGAAAAAGGTATTTATGAAGATAGAGGATGCAATAGTGATCATCTACCAAAATTCTATAGATTCTGGATTGGTTCCTGCAGATTGGAAGGTAGCAAATGCCATCCCACTGTTTAAGAAGGGAGGAAGAGAGAAAATAGGAACTACTGATGTGTTAGCCGTATATCAATACTGTATATTCTAAAGTCTATTCTAAAGGAAGTGATAAATGGATACTAGGATAATAATAAGGATCTGATGATAATAATAATCGCTTATTGTCACAAGTATGCTTCAACGAAGTTACTGTGAAAAGCCCCTAGTCGCCACATTCCGGCACCTTTTCGGGGAGGCCGGTACTCAACATGGATTTCTGAATGGGGAATCATGTTTGACAAATCTGTTGGGGAGTTCTTTGAGGATGTTAATAGTAGAATTGATAAAAGGGAGTTGATAGATGTAGTGTACTTGGATATTCAGAAGGCTTTTGACAAGTCACCAACAGGAGGTTGGTTAACAAAGTTAAGGCACATGGGATAGGAGGTAATACATTGGCATGGATTAAGGATTGTTTTAACAGACACAAAACAGTAGGAATAAATGGGTCATCCCCGCGTTGGCAGGCTGTGGCTAGTGGGGTAACGCAAGAGTTTTATTTGGGCCCCAGCCATTCAGAATATTTATTAATGATTTGGGTGTGGGGACCAAATGTGATATTTCTAAGTTCACAGATGACATAAAACTAGGTAGGACTGTGTTTTATAAGGAAGATGCAAAGTGGCTTCTCAGTGATTTGGACAGACCTGGGACAGGTATTTCTGGCCGTTCCCATTGGCAGGATCTTTCGGTCCTGCCAACATTACCCCCTCCACCACACCCACCATCTACCCTGCAGATTCCCTGGCAGTGGACAATACGAACAATGGAAACCCCACTGTTGACAGCAGCGGAACCCAAAGGATCCCAGCGTCGGGCAATGGTGGGATGCCTCCGCTGCCGCAAAACACGCCACGGGGGATGTTGAAAATCCCATGCAGTGAGTTGGCAAGAACATGGTAGATGGAATATAATGTGGAAACATGTGAAATTATCAACTTTGGTAGGAGTATTTCTTAAATGATGAGAGATTAAAAAGTGTAGATGTACAAAGGGACCTGTGTGTTCTTGTTAGTAAGTCATTGAAGGCTAGCATGAAGGTGCAGCAAGTAATCAGGAAGATTAATGACGAACTTCATACCGCCATCAACAACCAAGAAACAAATCACCCGAAAGCCCTGCCAATCGTGGCTGGAGATTTCAACTAGGCCAACCTCAGGAAGGTTCTACCCAAACTCCATCAACATATCTCCTGCCCCACCAGAGGTGCAAACACCCTGGATTATTGCTACACAAGCATCAAAGGTGCCTATCGCTCCATTCCCTGACCACACTTCAGCAAATCCGACCACAAATCGGTATTCCTACTCCCGGCATACAAACAGCAACTCAAGCGTGCTGAACCAGTCAGGAAAACCGTGCAGTGCTGGTCCGAGGCATCTGAGGACATCCTCCGCGACTGCTTGGAGACTGTGGACTGGTCCAAATTCAAGGCAGCGGCAGCTAAGCTGGACGAGTAAGCAAACACCTTCACAGACTTCATCAGTAAATGTGTCAAAGACTGTGTACCAAGAGGATAATACGTGTATTCCCCAATCGGAAACCCTGGCTCAACCAAAGGGTTCACTCCCTGCTGAAGTTCCAGACGGAGGCGTTCAAGTCTGAAGACCCTGACCTATATAAGAAATCCAGGTACAACATACTGAAAGCCATCAGGGATGCAAAACGATAATACCGCAGCAAACTGCAGTCCCAGGCCAACAACACTAACCCACAACTACTATGGCAGTGCCTACACAAAATCACAGGCCACAAAGCAAGGCTAGGTGGAATATCTGGGGCTGGAGCATCCCTACCCGATGATCTGAACAAGTTCAACGACTACCAACCGGTGGCCCTGACGTCTGTTACCTGAAAGACTTCGAGCGGCTAGTCATGAGATGGATCAATGCCAGCCTCCCAGACGGTCTCGATCCATTGCAGTTTGCCTATCACCACAGCAGGACTCAATCAACACTCGAACACCTCGACAACAAGGACACCTACATAGACTGCTGTTCATAGACTACAGCTCTGCCTTCAACGCCATTATCCTGACAAGACTAATAACCAAACTCTGCAATCTTGGACCCCTCCCTGTGCAGCTGGATCCTTGACTTCCTCACCAATCTGTCAGGATAGGCAACAGCACCTCCTCCACAATTGTCCTCAACACCGGGGCCCTGCAAGGATGTGTGCTCTGTCCTCTGCTGTACTCCCTCTGCGTGGCAAGATTTAACACCAACTCAATCTATAAGTTTGCGGATGATACGACTGTGGTGGGCTGTATCTCAAACCACGACGAATCAGACTACGGAAGGCAGATCAATCACTTGGTTGCATGGTGTACCAAAAACAACCTCTCTCTAAATATTGGAAAGACCAAGGAACTGATCATCGACTTCAGGAAGCGCAGAACGACAAACACTCCCGTCTGCATCAATGGCTCCGATGTGGAGATGGTCGATTGCGTTACGTTCCTGGGGGTCATCATCGCCAACAGCGACGGTCCACGGGTGCTCCATAGAGAGCATCCTATCCGGCTGCAGCTTGGATGGTGTGGCAACTGCTTGGTCCAAGATCGCAAGAAACTGCAGAGTGTGGTGAACTCAGCCCAAGCATCGCACCAGTTTGCCACCCCCACATTGATTCTGTTTACACCACCTGCTGCCTCAGGAAGGCGGACAGCATTATCAGAGACGCTGCCCACCCAGGCATTGCCTTCTTCCAGACCCTTCCATCAGGCAGAAGGTACAGAAGTCTGAAGACCCTCACATCCAAACATCAGAACAGCTTGTTCCCCACAGCTACAAGACTTATCAATGACTCCGCCCTCGGACTGACCTGTTCACTGTAAGAACATTATTCACGATGCCCTATGCTGCTCTTGCTCATGTATTTGCTTTGTTTGGCCCCTTGTTCCACACTGTAACCAATTAGTGTTTATCGATGTACCATTTGCCAATGTACTATGTTGATTAGTCATTTTGTCTACTATGTACGTACTGTATACGTTCCCTCGGCTGCAGAAAAATGTTTTTCACTGTACTTCGGTACTTGTGACAATGAATCAAATCAAATCAATCAAGATTAAGACATTCTAAAATCCGATATCAAATTCAAAAGAAACTTCATGGACAAAAATGTTGAACTCATGACTGCAAATAATTGTTGAGCCAGCTAGCAGAGATGCATTTAAAGGAAAGTTGAGTAAACACATGAGGAAAGAAATGGAGTGTCATGCTGCTAGAGTTGGATGAAGAGATTGTAGGAGACTTATGTGGAGCGGTTGTTAACATTATATACATTTGTTAAAATGCAAAAATAACAAAAACACCAGCTATCCCCTTCCCCACTTCACCGGCCAACACCCCAATAATGCCACAAAACACCTCCCCATCAACCACCCACCTCCCTTTAGCAGCTGACGGTAACCAACTCTTAAAGTGCAGAATAAACAGACCCCCATCTCTTGTGGAAGCCTTCAATCGCTCCTCTCAAAGCAAACTTAACCTTCTCCAAATACAGAAACTCCATCAGGTCCCCAAGCCATACCGAGGCACAGGGCAGAGAGGTTTATGTTCACCACAACAGGTCCCGACTGCGGGTAATCGGCGAGGCGAAGACTAAAATATCTGCCGCCACTCCCATCTGCAGCTCCGGCAGATCTGATACCCCAAATATGGCCCCAGGGGACTGGACTCCACATCCACATGCAAGATGGCCGACATGGTGCTGAAAAACGTTCCCGAAAATTTCTCCACCTTCGGGCAGGATCAGAACATATGTTAAATCAGGGGTGGGCAAACTACGGCCCACCAAAGGTCTTTATGCGGCCCACCAAGATCAAGTCATAAAAAAAAAAAATGTTTTTTTTTTAAATTTTTTATATATTTTTTTATAAGGTTAATGGGGGGGGGGCTGTTGGGTTACTGGTATAGGGTGAATACGTTGACTTGAGTAGGGTGATCATTGCTCGACACAACATCGAGGGCCGAAGGGCCTGTTCTGTGCTGTACTGTTCTATGTTCTATGTTCTATATGAGGCGCCCAGAATCATAACCGGGTGAAGCGCCATTTTTGAAAAGTAGAGAAAAAGAGGGTTAAAGGCAGGATGCCGCCGGGGGAAGCGCTGAGGTATATGCCGCACGCTAATTGGTTACAACCGGGACTATTAATTAATATACTATGCGGCCCTTTAAAATTGTGAATTTCTGAATGTGGCCCTTGCACGGAAAAGTTTGCCCACCCCTGTGTTAAATGGTTATCCGGACCTCTTCCACACCGTTCGCAAATGTCCTCCACCACCTCAAAGAAGCGTCTCATCTTCAACCTTGTCAGGTGCACCCTGTGCACCACCTTTAACTGTATTAACCCTGGCCTCGCACACGAGATTGATGCATTCACCCTCCGCAACACCTCACACTGCAATCCCTCCTCCAGCTTCTCCTCTCACTTGGCCTTAACCCCCTCCAGCGACGCCACATGCTCCTCCAAAATCTTCCCATAAATTGCTGAGATGACCCCTCCCTACAACCCCATCACCGACAACACTCCCCCCAAAAACAAGGACGATGGTATTACCAGAAACCTTTGGGAAATCTTCCTTGCAAAGTCTCACACCTGCATATACCTAAAGGCGTCTTCCCGCGGAATCCCAAACTTCTCAAAACTCGCAAACCGCCCTTCCAAAAATACTTCCCTTCATTTCCATCACCCCCGCTCCCCCCAACCCTGAAACCTAGCATCCAGCCACGTCGGCTCAAACATATGATTTTCTCGACAGGCATCAGCTTTGACCCCGTCCCCAACTTAAAATGCTGTCAAAATAGCCTCCATATCTTCTGCGTGGCTACCACCACCGGACTACCTGAGCATTACCCTGGGGCAAGCGGTGCTGCCAGTGCCCACAAACTCGATACCCTACAAGAGCCTGCCTCCAACCTCACCCACATTGCCTCCGGCACCCTACCCCTGCCCCACACCTTTTCGTCGTTCGCCAATCAATAATAATACAAATGTTTTAGAAGAGCCAAACCGCCTAATTGTCACCCTCTCTGAAGCACCGTCTTCCGAATGCTCGCTACCTTACCTGCCCATAAAAAAGGTAAATTCAAGCATTCTACCATCCCTTATAAAATGCCAATGGCAAAAATATTGGTAAGCACTGGAATAAAATAAAAACCATGGCAAGATATTCATCTTTACCGCCTGCACCCGGCCCGCCAATGATAAGGGAAGGATACCCACATCGACAAATCCACTCGAACCCTATCCATCAGGCTGGTAAAATTCAACATGCGGAGGGGGCTCAGTCCCAAGCCACCTGCACCCCCAAACACCTGTAGTCGCCACACGAAACTGCAATCCCCCCATTCCCCGCAAGTCTGCCCTTACTCCTGGAGAAGAAACCAAAAAGCTCTTTTCCAAATTCAGTTTATATCCCAAAAAAGCCCCAAACCTCTTGAGTAGCAATGTTATATCCCCCACCATGGGACCCGGGTTAAATATAGCAAAATGTCATCAGCATACACTCTCCCACCTTACTATCGCCATCCACTTTTACCTCAGTGTAATGGCCAAAGGCTCTATCGCCAACACAAACAAGGGACACTGCTGTCTCGTTCCCCTTTGCAACTGAAAATATTCCGAATTCACCTCATTCATAAGCACACTCGCCTTAGGCTCCTTATGTAACAACTTAACCCATAAATACTCCAACACACAAACAAGTAACTCTGGTCTACTCGACCAAACACCTTCTCCGCATGCTGTGCCATCACCGGTTCCCCACCTTCAGATTGGGTTAGCACCACATTTAACAAATGCCTACCCTTTACAAATCCCGTCTGATCCTCTCCAGTTACCGTTGGAAGGCACTTTTCCAACCTGAGCGGCAACACCTTAGAGAGAATAGAGTCATAGAACAGTACAGCACAGAATAGGCCCTTCGGCCCTCAATGTTGTGCCGAGCCATGATCACCCTACTCAAACCCACGTATCCACCCTATACCCGTAACCCAACAACCCCCCCCTTAACCTTACTTTTATTAGGACACTACGGGCAATTTATCACGGCCAATCCACCTAACCCGCACATCTTTGGACTGTGGGAGGAAACCGGAGCACCCGGAGGAAACCCACACACACAGGGGGAGGACATGCAGACTCCACACAGACAGTGACCCAGCCGGGAATCGAACCTGGGACCCTGGAGCTGTGAAGCATTTATGCTAACCACCATGCTACCCTGCTGCCCATATCTTGGCATCCACTTAGGGCAGCACGGTAGCATAGTGGTTCGCACAATTGCTTCACAGCTCCAGGATCCCAGGTTCGATTCCCAGCTTGGGTCACTGTCTGTGCGGAGTCAGCACGTTCTCCCTGTGTGTGCGTGGGTTTACTCCGGGTGTTCCGGTTTCTTCCCACAATCCAAAGATGTCTGGGTTAGGTTGATTGGCCATGCTAAATTGCCCTTAGTGTCCAAAATTGCCCTTAGTGTTGGGTGGGGCTACTGGATTATGGGGATAGGGTGGAGGTGTGGACCTTGGGTAGGGTCCTCTTTCCAAGAACCGGTGCAGACTTGATGGGCCGAATGGCCTCCTCCTGAACTATAAATTCTATGATTTAGCAGAGATATTAGCCAATAGGTCTCACTCTCCACCGTTCCTTATCCCTTTTTAACAATGGGGAAATAGATGCCTGTCCCATCGTCTTCCATAGCGCCCCCTTAGCCACCGCATCATGAAACATCTCCACCAGCAACAGCGCCAACCTATCCAGAAATGTTTTTTAGAATCCCACTGGAAAACCATTAGGCCCTGGTGCTTTACTCGTCTGCATCTTCCCCAATATCCTTCCAAACCTCCTCAATCACCACTGGCTCTTTCAACCCTGCCCGTTCTTCCTCTCCGACGAGGACACTCCAGCTCCCGCCTGCCCCAAAAAACATACCTCATATCTGACTCAACCCCCGGTGGCTCCAACATATACAACCTTTTACAAACCTCTTTCAATGCCCTGCTCACCTGCTCCAACGTCACTGTCAGCCCCTTTTTCCCATCCCAGTCTCTCACGAGGCCACCTGCTGCTGGAGCTGAGCTACCAACAAGTGAATGGCCTTCTACCCGCATTCATAAACTACCCCGTCGCCAGCCTCAACTGACATCCCACTGTCCTTGTAGACAAAGGTCAAACCGTGCCTGCAGTTCCCTCCTACTGACCAAAGGTTCCGGAATGGGATCTTCCGCATAGTTCCCATTAACTTCCAAGATTTCATCGACCAGCTGCTGCCGCTCCTCTCTTGCCTCCCTGTTCATCTGTGCTTTAAATGAGATGATCTCACCCCTGACTACTGCCTTCAGCGCCTCCCAAACCACTGACAGTGAGACCATTCTTATTGAACGCCACATAATCATCAACGACTTTCCCATCCTTGCACAAAAGCTCGGATCTGCGAGCAGCCCCACATCTAACCTCCCTGCCACCTCTGTACAGGTCCCTTCTCAAGGACCACATTCACCAAATGTAGAGCATGATCTGAAATGACAATCGCCAAGTATTCTACTTTCCACAACCCCGCCAACAATGACCTCCCCATTATAAAGAAATGAATCCTCGAATATACATTATGCACTTGCAAAAAAAAGGAATACACTCTATCCCCTGGATGTAAGAACCACCTGCTACCCCCATCTAGAACATAGAACATAGAACATAGAACGATACAGCGCAGTACAGGCCCTTCGGCCCTCGATGTTGCACCGACATGGAAAAAAAAAACTAAAGGCCATCTAACTACACTATGCCCTTATCATCCATATGCTTATCCAATAAATTTTTAAATGCCCTCAATGTTGGCGAGTTCACTACTGTTGCAGGTAGGGCATTCCACGGCCTCACCACTCTTTGCGTAAAAAACCCACCTCTGACCTCTGTCCTATATCTATTACCCCTCAATTTAAGGCTATGTCCCCTCGTGCTAGCCACCTCCATCCGCGGGAGAAGGCTCTCGCTTTCCACCCTATCTAACCCTCTGATCATTTTGTATGCCTCTATTAAGTCACCTCTTAACCTTCTTCTCTCTAACGAAAACAACCTCAAGTCCATCAGCCTTTCCTCATAAGATTTTCCCTCCATACCAGGCAACATCCTGGTAAATCTCCTCTGCACCCGTTCCAAAGCTTCCACGTCCTTCCTATAATGAGGCGACCAGAACTGTACGCAATACTCCAAATGCGGCCGTACCAGAGTTTGGTACAGCTGCATCATGACCTCATGGCTCCGGAACTCAATCCCTCTACCAATAAAGGCCAACACACCATAGGCCTTCTTCACAACCCTATCAACCTGGGTGGCAACTTTCAGGGATCTATGTACATGGACACCGAGATCCCTCTGCTCATCCACACTACCAAGAATTTTACCATTAGCCAAATATTCCGCATGCCTGTTATTCTTTCCAAAGTGAATCACCTCACACTTCTCCACATTAAACTCCATTTGCCACCTCTCAGCCCAGCTCTGCAGCTTATCTATGTCCCTCTGTAACCTGCAACATCCTTCCGCACTGTCTACAACTCCACCGACTTTAGTGTCGTCTGCAAATTTACTCACCCATCCTTCTGCGCCCTCCTCTAGGTCATTTATAAAAATGACAAACAGCAACGGCCCCAGAACAGATCCTTGTGGTACGCCACTCGTAACTGAACTCCATTCTGAACATTTCCCATCAACTACCACTCTCTGTCTTCTTTCAACTAGCCAATTTCTGATCCACATCTCTAAATCACCCTCAATCCCCAGCCTCCGTATTTTCTGCAATAGCCGACCGTGGGGAACCTTATCAAACGCTTTACTGAAATCCATATACACCACATCAACTGCTCTACCCTCGTCTACCTGTTCAGTCACCTTCTCAAAGAACTCGATAAGGTTTGTGAGGCATGACCTACCCTTCACAAAACCATGCTGACTATCCCTAATCATATTATTCCTATCTAGATGATTATAAATCGTATCTTTTATAATCCTCTCCAAGACTTTACCCACCACAGACGTTAGGCTCACCGGCCTATAGTTACCGGGGTTATCTCTACTCCCCTTCTTGAACAAAGGGACCACATTTGCTATCCTCCAGTCCTCTGGCACTATTCCTGTAGCCAATGATGACCTAAAAATCAAAGCCAAAGGCTCAGCAATCTCTTCCCTGGCTTCCCAGAGAATCCTAGGATAAATCCCATCCGGCCCCGGGGACTTATCTATTTTCACCTTGTCCAGAATTGCCAACACTTCTTCCCTACGCACCTCAATGCCATCTATTCTAATAGCCTGGGTCTCAGCATTCTCCTCCACAATATTATCTTTTTCTTGAGTGAATACTGACGAAAAGTATTCATTTAGTATCTCGCTTATCTCCTCAGCCTCCACACACAACTTCCCACCACTGTCCTTGACTGGCCCTACTCTTACCCTAGTCATTCTTTTATTCCTGACATACCTATAGAAAGCTTTTGGGTTTTCCTTGATCCTACCTGCCAAAGACTTCTCATGTCCCCTCCTTGCTCGTCTCAGCTCTCTCTTTAGATCCTTCCTCGCTTCCTTGTAACTATCAAGCGCCCCAACTGAAACTTCACGCCTCATCTTCACATAGGCCTCCTTCTTCCTCTTAACAAGAGATTCCACTTCTTTGGTAAACCACGGTTCCCTCGCTCGACCCCTTCCTCCCTGCCTGATTGGTACGTACTTATCAAGAACATGCAATAGCTGTTCCTTGAACAAGCTCCACATATCCAGTGTGCCCAACCCTTGCAGCCTACTTCTCCAACCAACACATCCTAAGTCATGTCTAATGGCATCATAATTGCCCTTCCCCCAGCTATAACTCTTGCCCTGCGGGGTATACTTATCCCTTTCCATCACTAACGTAAAGGTCACCGAATTGTGGTCACTGTTTCCAAAGTGCTCACCTACCTCCAGATCTAACACCTGGCCTGGTTCATTACCCAAAACCAAATCCAAAGTGGCCTCACCTCTTGTTGGCCTGTCAACATATTGTGTCAGAAAACCCTCCTGCACACATTGTACAAAGAACGACCCATCCAATGTACTCGAACTATATCTTTTCCAGTCAATATTAGGAAAGTTAAAGTCTCCCATAACAACTACCCTGTTACTTTCGCTCTTTTCCAGAATCATCTTCGCCATCCTTTCCTCTACATCTCTAGAACTATTAGGTGGCCTATAGAAAACTCCCAACAGGGTGACCTCTCCTTTCCTGTTTCTAACCTCAGCCCATACTACCTCGGAAGAAGAGTCCCCATCTTGCATCCTTTCTACCACCGTAATACTGTCCTTGACTAGCAGCGCCACACCTCCCCCTCTTTTGCCCCCTTCTCTGACCTTACTAAAGCACCTAAACCCCGGAACCTGCAACAACCATTCCTGTCCCTGCTCTATCCATGTCTCTGAAATGGCCACAACATCGAAGTCCCAGGTACCAACCCATGCTGCCAGTTCCCCTACCTTATTTCGTATACTCCTGGCATTGAAATAGACACACTTCAAACCACAGACCTGAACACTGCCGCCCTCCTGCGAAGTCAAAACTGTGCTCCTGACCTCTCTACTCTCAATCTCTCGCACCCCAAAACTACAATCCAGGTTCCCATGCCCCTGCTGAATTAGTTTAAACCCCCCCAAAGAGTACTAACAAATCTCCCCCCCAGGATATTGGTGCCCCTCAGGTTCAGATGTAGACCATCCTGTCTATAGAGGTCCCACCTTCCCCAGAAAGAGCCCCAGTTATCCAGAAATCTGAATCCCTCCCGCCTGCACCATCCCTGTAGCCACGTGTTTAATTGCTCTCTCTCCCTATTCCTCATCTCACTATCACGTGGCACGGGCAACAACCCAGAGATAACAACTCTGTTTGTTCTCGCTCTGAGCTTCCATCCTAGCTCCCTAAAGGCCTGCCTGACATCATTGTCCCCTTTCCTACCTATGTCGTTAGTGCCAATGTGGACTACGACTTGGGGCTGCTCCCCCTCCCCCTTAAGGACCCGGAAAACACGATCCGAGACATCACGTACCCTTGCACCTGGGAGGCAACATACCAAACGTGAGTCTCTCTCGCTCCCACAAAATCTCCTATCTGTGCCCCTGACTATTGAGTCCCCAATTACTAATGTTCTACTCCTTTCCCCCCTTCCCTTCTGAGCAACAGGGACAGACTCCGTGCCAGAGGCCCGTACCCCATGGCTTACCCCTGGTAAGTCGTCCCCCCCACAAGTATCCAAAACGGTATACTTGTTACTCAGGGGAACGACCGCAGGGGGTCCCTGCACTGACTGCTTCTTCCCAGTCCCTCTTACAGTTACCCATCTATCTCCAGTCTTTGGTGTAACTACTTCCCTGAAGCTCCTATCTATGACCCCCTCTGCCTCCCGAATGATCCGAAGTTCATCCAGCTCAAGCTCCAGGTCCCTAACACGGTTTTTGAGGAGCTGGAGTTGGGTGCACTTCCCACAGATGAAATCAGCAGGGACACTGACGGCTTCCCTCACCTCAAACATTCTGCAGGAGGAGCATTGTACTGCCTTCCCTGACATCCCCTCTAGATTAAAAAAAAACAAGAAAAAGAAAAAGAAAGGAAGAGCTTACCTGATATTACCTCAAACCCTGATCCCGCTGAAAGGTAAGCAAATTTAAAGGCACTCACTCACCTTCACGACAGGCCCCTGCTCCCGCTTCCCAACCACCGTGGGGTGGGGGGGTTGGTTAGAGGAGGAGGTAGGGTGGGAAACACTCACAAAGTGTTTCTGGTTTAACTGTCACTTGCCAACAGCCCCTCCACAAACCACCTTCAACTTATGCTGACCGCACTGCACGTATGCAAATTTCCCCAGAACAGCTGATCAGTAGCTCTGCTCTGCTGCCCTCTGCTGGTTGCTTGCCTTTACTCAAACTCCTTGGGTCTTCTTCGCAGGTTCACCTTCAACTTAGGCTGACCGCACTGCACGTATGCAAATTTCCCCAGAACAGCTGATCAGGAGCTCTGCTCTGCTGCCCTCTGCTGGTTGCTTGCCTTTACTCAAACTCCTTGGGTCTTCTTCGCAGGTTCACCTTCAACTTAGGCTGACCGCACTGCACGTATGCAAATTTCCCCAGAACAGCTGATCAGGAGCTCTGCTCTGCTGCCCTCTGCTGGTTGCTTGCCTTTACTCAAACTCCTTGGGTCTTCTTCGCAGGTTCACCTTCAACTTAGGCTGACCGCACTGCACGTATGCAAATTTCCCCAGAACAGCTGATCAGTAGCTCTGCTCTGCTGCCCTCTGCTGGTTGCTTGCCTTTACTCAAACTCCTTGGGTCTTCTTCGCAGGTTCACCTTCAACTTAGGCTGACCGCACTGCACGTATGCAAATTTCCCCAGAACAGCTGATCAGGAGCTCTGCTCTGCTGCCCTCTGCTGTCAAAACCTTCATGCCCCCGAAGGTGTCAACGAGCATGGCTTAGACCAATCTATCTTCAGATGCAACACAATGTTTAAGCCTCCACGTAAAATTAACTGATGCGTATCCAGACTTGGTATTGCAGCCAACGTCCTCTTCATAAACCCAATATCATCCCACCTCAGGGCATACACGCTAATCAACATCAGCAACCTCCCCTCCAACGCACCCATTACGATAACATATCTACCCCCCTGATCTGCCACCTCCTTCTCCATCTGAAACCTAACTCTCTTACCCCCAAGATCCGCTATCCCCTGGGCCCTGCTAGCAAAGCCCAAGTGGAACACCTAACTCACCCAATCCTTCCAAAACCCAACCTGGTCCTTCACCTTCAAATCGGTCTCCTGCAACAGCACCACGTTGGCTCTGAAGCTCTTTAAATGCAAGAAAACTCTCACCTGCTTCACCAGTCCACCCAACCCTACACGTTCCACATTACCATTCGGACAGGGGTCTCTCACCTTCACCCCCCCATCAGTCATGATCCCGGCCCCACCATCCGAGCGGGACCAAGCCCTGCCCCTAGTCACCGTCAACCAGCTACCACTCTCCTGCCTCCCAGAAACCGCCCGCCCACCCCAACACATCATCTGTAAGTAATGATCCTTGGAGTTATGCATAACTCTCAACTTCGCCGGTTAGACCAAACCACACATTACTTTTATATAGCTCTGCCTTCACCGTTAAAGGCCGCCTGCCATTTTGCCAGCTCGACCATGACGTTTCAGTATATACAAACACCGCTGCCTTCCCACCTCACCTCTCATTTCATCTTGGCCCATCTCAGCACCTTCTCCTTCATCCGATATGTGAAAACAGACTATCACTGCTTTTCATCCCATATTCTTCCGTTGGGCTTGTGACATCTTCTAATTACTACATCCTTGCTGGAGACCGTTCACAGAACATTTCCCTCAAAAACTGGGTGAAAAGGTCCAAAATATGAGAACTCTGGCGAGAGCCTCCCAATGTGCGACTCCACCTACATGTCGTCACCGGAAGTGCTGGCAATTCTATATAACTGTCTCTTATGAACTTATTTTATGTTATCTCTGTTTAAACTTTCATGCACCCATCTTTCCCATTGCTACAGGTGCTTTCAAAGGATTCTGTTCCAGTTTTGCAGCTGAGCACTTCTTTTCCAGTTAGTAGCTTTCAAGAAATTGATTGAATTTTTTGAATATGTGATCAGGTGTGTAGATGACGGTAGTGTAGTTGATGTAGTTTACATGGATTTCAGCAAAGCCTTTGACAAGGTCCCACATGGGAGACTTATAAAGGCAAATGCACATGGGACACAGGGTAACTTGATAAGGTGGATTCAAAGCCGGCTTAGCTATAGAAGAGGGTGATGACAGACGGCTGCTTTCGTGATAGGAAGCCAGTGTCCAGTGGTGTAACACAGGGATCTGTACTTGGTCCCCTATTGTTTGTCATTTATATAAATAATGTAGATGACTATGTGGTGGGTAGGATCAGTAAGTTTGTGGATGACACAAAGTTTGGCCGGATGGTTAACAGTGAGGTTGAGTGTCTTGGATTACAGGACGATATAGAGGGGATGGCCAAATAGGCAGAAAGGTAGCTGATGGAATTTAACCCTGAAAAGTGTGAGGTGATACACTTTGGAAGGAATAATGTGACAAGGAAGTATTCAATGAAAGACATGACACTGGGACGTTCTGAGGAACACAGTGACGTTGGCATGTTTGTCCATAGATCTCTGAAGACAGAAGGGCAGCTTAATAGGTGGTGAAAAAGCGTATGGGACACCTGCCTTTATCAATCAAGGCATATATTACAAAAGCAGGGAGTCAAGTTGAAGTTGTATAGAACTTTGGTAAAGCCACAGCTGGAGTACTGTGTGCAATTCTGGTCGCCACATTATAGGAAGGATGTGATTGCATTGGAGGGGGTGCAGAGGCAATTCACCAGGATGTTGTCTGCGATGGAACATCCAGAGAGCTTGGATAGGCTTGGGTTGTTTTACTGGAGCAGAGAAGATTGAGAGGCAACCTGACTGAGGTGTACAAGATTATGATGGGCATGGACAAGGTGGTTCGGGATCAGTTGTTCCCCTTAGTTGAAGGATCAGATACTAGTTCAAGGTCAGGATGTTTTGGGGGATTTGAGGAAAACCTTTTTACCCAGGGGGTGGTGACGGTCTGGAATGCACTAAGTGGGATGGTGGTAGAGGTGGGTTGCCTCACATATTTTTAAAAGTACCTGGATGAGCACTTGGCATGTCATAACATTCAAGGCTATGGGCCAAGTGCTAACAAATGGGATTAGATAGTCAGGTCAGGTGTTTTTCATGTGTCGGTGCAGACTTGATGGCCGAAGGGCCTCGTCTATGCTGTATTATTCTGTGATTTTCTGAAAACCTCAATTCATTACAACTGGGATATTCTATTCAAACCTATTGACATTCAGATATTTCTGCAACTCCTGTTTTATACGCAACCTTTATCTTCTTTCTAACCTCTCCTTTTCCCCTATCACAACCATTTTGGCACATTTTACATATATACTTTTATAGAATCAGATATGTTCACAGCATAGGAGGATGCCATTCAGCCTGTAGTGTCTGTGCTAGCTCTTAGCTCGACGTATCAAAATATTAACCCCATTGCCTATGCTCTCCCCACAGGCCACAGTCTTCTTCCGCTTCAGTTAACCATCATTCACTTAAAATAAATGTAAAGCAATGCCGGCTGAAAAGCATTCTCTCTGCATAAAATTTAGCTCTCTGCTTAAAATTCTCCTGACCTTCCTCTCAGTGGAGATTTTAAATTCATTATTGACTCCACAATTGGAGGAAATAGTCCTTCCCTATTCACCCTAACACGAGCTACGTTATTATTTTTAAATCCCCTGGAAAATCGTGGTCCAGTTGTGACATTCCCAGTATTTCCTTGCAATCAGATTCCCTTCCCTGGCATCATATTGGTGAATCTACTCATTTTATTTATCATGCATTTAATGATTTGGTTAATAAACTGTGGCCCAATCACTGTGTTGTATAAACTTACAATTTCAGATATCCTATTGATGACCGAGGGTTACTGTGAATAGGTATGGAGTCCAGTGGAGTGTAATAAAGCGAAAGCTACGTGTGGCTGATGAGGAATTTTAATGCAACATTTTTAAACGGGATGCACCGGCCTAAAACTGCACTCACAATTTGTACCTTCAACTTTGGATTTCCGTTCAAATATCCATCCCTTTTTTCTTGTTTCCTACGTTGTCAGGCACACTTCTTGCAATTGCTGACTTAAAAAGTGATAGAAGGACCTATTTTCCTGGCACCTATACGCAGTAGCCACTTAGTTAGTGGTGCTTCACTTGTTTGTCTGTTATAGAGATAGTTCTTTCACAAGAATTTGAAGAAAAGCCAGGTTGCTGAGCAACTGTCCTGTGTATTCTAATTATGTTAGGTTCAATTCACTTCTCGGCAAGCAAGTTTTTCTTCTTTTGATCGGTAAGGAGTAGAAATGTCTTACATCCAGAAATACTCTCACTTCCACAAAGGTCACTAAAAATTGTGAATTATTCTATTTTAAAAACCTATAAAATGGACCAAAACAAGTGTCAGAAATGAAGTGACAGAAATTTTCTGTGGAAGGTTCTTCTCGACCACTCCACTCTTCACAGTATTCCGGTCTAAAGTTATGTATCAATGTTGAAGTGAAAGAGTGAGGTAATTCTGTGCCTTTATAAAGGGCAGCACGGTAGCATTGTGGATAGCACAATGGCTTCACAGCTCCAGGGTCCCAGGTTTGATTCCGGCTTGGGTCACTGTCTGTGCGGAGTCTGCACATCCTCCCCGTGTGTGCGTGGGTTTCCTCCGGGTGCTCCGGTTTCCTCCCACAGTCCAAAGATGTGCAAGTTAGGTGGATTGGCCATGATAAATTGCCCTTAGTGACCAAAATTGCCCTTAGTGTTGGGTGGGGTTACTGGGTTATGGGGATAGGGTGGAGGTGTTGACCTTGGGTAGGGTGCTCTTTCCAAGAGCCGGTGCAGGCTCGATGGGCCGAATGGCCTCCTTCTGCACTGTAAATTCTATGAAAAAAAAAATCGCTAGTGTGACTGCACTTAGAATACTGAATCCAATCATGGATCGGATATTAAATGGATAAAGAAGAGAGCAACCGGAGGAATTCTGATGAGTTATTGTGCCGATGGAATATATTCTCATTGGAAAAGTGGAGAATGGGATGTGTGGAGGTGTTTTGATTATTGCCAAAATTCTAAAGGAGCAAGATCTATCGTTTTGAAACTGAAGTCTGTGGGCCTAAAGAGAGTTCTCAGGAGTCCATAAAATGATATGAATAGGAACCATTGCTGCAATGGTGTGGGTCCGGTGCATGCTGCCAGCCAAATGAGTTACTGGCAATGTCACAATGGTAGAAATGTCACAATGACACACACCAGGCAACATTTCAGTGATACTTTAGCACTGACCAGCCAATAAAAAAGGAGGGGGGGGGGGGAGAAATAACCTAAATAACAGGGGGCTGAGTGACAAGTCAGCAGGGGGTGGAGGTTTACATCTGGAAGAGTGTTATTTTACCTAAACCAATTCTCATTCCAGGAAGAAGTGTGCTGTAGTGACGTTTACAACAGACATGTCTGTGAACCTGTAATATTATATTTTTGCTTCAGCGTAAAGGCAATATTTCTTCAACAATTATATCAATGTTCACTGTTTCTCACAGCACCAGCAAAATGACATGCAAGTCCTTTGGCAAGCCACTAATGAAGTTTACATTAATAAATGTAAATGGGCAAAATGTTTAGTGTGTTATGACACTGAAGAGGGGTGTCTGTGATTTGAAATCAAATTGAAAAGGATTCCTTTAACCAAATAAGTTTGTACGTGGTAGCTTTTGGCATTTTTCACCTGGCAATTAATTTGTTCTAAAATTGCCACAACAATAAACAATTCTGGAGTATCATCCAGAGATTGTGAGGGTGATGCGAGAGCAACAACTCAGGCAGAAATTGAAAAAGAATGAGATTTGAGTCAGAAAGGAAGCAGCAAATCACAAGGAAACTTACATTATGATTCAGGTTGTGTATTGAGATAAGAATCTCAGATAAGTGAACATTCTTAAGTTGTTTTTAAAGTCTTATATTATTTCTGATAAGAATATTGGTCTAATAAATAGAGACATGGCAAGAGACCTTTGTTCCTTGGAATGAACATTCTGCTCCATGTGGGAACTGCAAGACAATGTTTGTGCGTGAGCAGTATAATGCATCCAGTGGTGGATGGAAGATTTCTACAAATTATTACCTCGCAACTAAAGGACATGCAGGCTTGGAGGGAATGAGCGACTGTGACTGCAGCCTTGTCCATGGCACCACAGGTCACTGAGCTGCAGTAGTGGGAAGTAAGAAAGATTTGGAAAACAATACTCATGAAGGATTCCATAGTCAGGAAAACAGACAGGCTCCTATAATTCCTGGATCATATTTTACTTCACTCACAAGAGTCAAAGACGTTACTGAGTAGCTTCAGGGCAGTCTGAGTGGGAAGGATGAACAGCCAGAGGTCAGGGCAGCATCGACATAGGTAGAAAGAGGGATTAGCACTTTATTTATTCTTTCGTGAAATGTAGGTCATCATTTTGTTGCCCAGCCCTAATTCCATTGAAAGTAAGCATCAACCACTGCCATGGGTCTACAGTCATGTGTAGGTCAGACCAGGTAAGGATGGCAGATTTCTTTCTCTAAAGGGCATTAGTGCACCAAGCGGGTTTTTATGACAATCGATAGTTTCACCATTACCGAGAGACTAGCTTTCAATTCCAGATTTATTAATTGAATTTCAATTCCACCAGCTGCCACGGTGAGATTTGAACCTGTGTCCCCAGAGCAATAGTCTGGGCCTCTGCATTATTAATCCACTGACATTAATATTACTCCACAATCTCCCCAACAATTTATATACCATGACCTTCAACTTGCTGGCATGCCTGTTATGTGGCACCTTATCAAAGGCCTTTTGGAAGTTAATGTACACCACCTCAACCAATTACATTCGTCAATCCCCTCTGTTACCTCATCAAAATAATAAACCTAGGGAACTTTGCCTTAACCAATCTGTGCTTTTCTTGAATTAACCCACACTTGTCTGATTGTTGATTTCGACCCAGATTATCGTTTCCAAAAGCATTCCCACCACCAAGGCTAAACTGATTGGCCTGCAATTGCTGCTTTTGTCCTTGCATTCCTTTTTTTGAACATGGATTTAACATTTGCAATTCTCCAGTCCTCCGGCACCACCCTCATATCAAGGGAGGATCGGAAGATTATGGCCAATAGCATGGTAATTCCCAGCAACATGAGAAAATTATTTTCTTCCAAAGGGATTGGTTGGAATAAAAAATGGCACCGCTTGAGCATGCGGTGGAGGTAGATTCAATAGTGGCATATGGAAAGGAATTATTTGTTTGCCTTAGGGAAAGTAAGTGTAGGACTATGAGCAAAGGGTGGAGGGACGGAAGGAGCGGGGTTGCTGTCTCAGGCAGCAGGTCTGAAAGCGAATGCTAGGCAGCATTCCCTGTCAGTGTGTGATTGTCCCTCTCCAAACTGCTGTGCGTCACTCAACTACATTGGGCACACCTCCTTCCCACTGTTATTATATCCGGATCAGCCACTAAACAACAAACCTTTCTCACAGAGTTGCTGTCTGAGATAGAAACCGGTTTCGTCCAGATAATTACAGCAACAACTTCTCGGGATATTTTGTAACAAATCGGACTGCAACCCGCAAATGATCGACTTGTTCCAAAACAAAAAAGGTCATCTTATCTCTGCAGCGACGTTATATTCCAAAACATAAAATGTCAGCAAATGCTCTCCCAGCATGACTTTAGATCCAAACAATTGCAGCAATAGGTATAGCTTGATTATTTGATCATTGCTTTTCGAGACACAATAAATCAGCAATGAGTGTGAACGGAGTAAAAGGGAGGGGGGAGGGGAGGGATGAGACCCCAGCTCAGGCAAAGCGCCTTCACTCCAGCAGCTAAATACTTCCTCTGTTCCTTTAACTTCCAGGACAGAGGTAACTCACCAGCAGCCCTGCCTCCGACCCTTTTCCGATGCAAGGCAGCGGTGAAAGCAGAAGCATTTGGAATGAAGGCACACAAGCTGGAGAAGCAGAGACACACCACTGCCACCCTCGCTTCCATCGCTGCCTCAGCAGAGCTGAGCGACCTCACGTCACTGACGTCCACTCTCTGATACGCTCATTGAGCAAGTGGGAGAGTTTTCACCGAGTTCCCAGTGTTCCTGCCCCGCTAGCATCTAACAGTGTTCACATTGAGGAAACATTGACAGTCAAAAAAAGGACTTGCGAGTCCACCCCGGTCATTGTAATTCTTAAACAGTGAATGCAGATACCTAACTACATTCTGCACTCTTACAAATCTGCCAGAGCTTTTCCTTTTCCTCCTGATTTTGAATTTGGTACATACAAAACCCACTCGTAATGCATAACTAAAGGAGTAGGTTGTTCCTCTAATGTGTGTCGAAGCAGTGCAACATTTGTTTTAAATTCATTTGAAGTAAACTGCAGCTGCTTAAATAATCAGCCGGTTGCACTCCACAGGTTCAGTTCACTGGTTTTGAGGGGACTTTTTTTCAAAACACCACTTGTATTGCCCTATTATGTATTTTCTTTTATTTCCTTTTCTTTTCATGCACTTAATGATCTGTTTGAGCTGCTGACAGAAAAATACTTTTCACTGTACCTCGGTACACCTGACAATAAACAAAATCCAAATCCAAAAATGTATTCGGAATTGCCGTGTTAATCTTTTTTTAAAACATCGATTGAGGACATGCTGCATTTCCAGTAGTGTAGATTGAAAATTCCCGCCACATAAAAGTGTTCTCCAGTTGCAATGCTTCCACCCAGATCACAGTAAGAAGTCTTACAATACCAGGTTAAAGTCCAACAGGTTTGTTTCCGAGCAGTGCTTCCAAAGCTAGTGATTTGAAACAAACCTGTTGGACTTTAACCTGGTGTTGTAAGACTTCTTACTGTGCTCACCCCAGTCCAATGCCGGAATCTCCACATCATGTCCACCCAGAGAGCAGTGACCCAGACCAAACAGGGCGGAAAGCTAGAAGAAAGTTCTCTCTGTCTTTCTGCAAAGCAAATTTGAAGCATGACTTTCTCGCATGCATTGGAATTCCTATAGTTTCTGGGAACAATGTTCGGTCGTCTACAGCATATTTCATAAACGTCAGAGTCCATCATCAATCCTTAATATTTTTCAAGGACAAATAAGGATACTGCCAATTTTATATTACGGGTCATTTTTTTAAATTAACGTGGAACAATTTCTTAATCAACCTTTAAAAGGTATTACTATTCTGCCAATAGTTTGTCAAATAATAAATCATCTTTAAATAAACACGTGTTCTGCTCCCACTCTGACTATTGTATTGAATGGGGTTGACTGTGGACCCAGTCAGACTATTTTACACAAATGTAGCAAACAGGCCTTTGAAGTTCGCCGGAGGGGACGCAGGAATCAGCCGAATGACAGACACAATAAACATATAGACTCGTGTATTTAAATGCAACACTCGTGAAACCTACTGCACGAAAATGAAGCTACAACACCCAGTTTAAAAAATAACTTTTGGATAGTCAAAACTACGCCAGGAGGTGATTTGACGACCCGATCAATATCTGATATTGAAGCAAACCCACCGTTGACATAAGAAACACCACCACTGCCAGTTCCAGAGCAACACTTTTATTCACCGTTTCAACTTGTCATTGTGACTAAAAGACAGGCTTTCCACAGCTGAACTCCGTTTTATAAAAAATAAAAAGGTGGATAAGTGATGTACAGATATTACAAAATGGTTATTCTGTTAAGCTTTACAACATAAAATGCAGTATTTCGGATTTTGTTACAAAAGAGGTTGGAGGGTTCGTCCCCCTCCTCCAGTGGAAATCCCTGCAAGTTACAGAACTGCAAGAGGAAGAACCGCTCCAGATTTCAAATACTGTCATTGAGTCCAATAAATCGGACCCGATTACTCTGACAGGGGAGCACGGAACTCCCTCCCCACGGAACGTTATGCCTTCTCGTAGGTACGAACGGCAACAATATCGTCAAATGTGAGAGTCTGTTTGAACACAAAAAGAATTCAATAAGACAACTAAAGCCACGCGCGCGCGCACACACACAGCAAGAGCAAAACACTAGGAAATGTCACTGCAGGTTAACATACCATAACCATTTTGCCATCCTTAATCTCTCTGGCGAAAGTGGTTTCCTTTCCATCCCATTTCTGGACGTGGACAAGCTTATCGCCGTTCAAAGTCACCGTTGTCTGTTGACACCAAAATACCAATTACCGACTGGTAAACCTTTTAGTTAAATGGACAAGGCCTTTTCTAAAGAATGGACAAGGCCACCCATTGCCAACCGCCACAGTTGTTAATGTAACTGGAAATATTCCAGTTTAGAGAACACACTTCTCCGTATAACGGTGCAATGGGCAATATTTCAGCTCGGTGCCACCTAATCTGGGTGGGTGGGGTAAAGAAAACGCAGAGAGCAAGTCCCACTCACTCCCCATCCTAATAGAAACACAGAATGGCCACAGTCACTTTCTCAACTTACTTTGCAGTTTCGGTCATCTGGCGTGGTCTCGTCAAACTCTTCCCCAAGTTTGAAACTGATTTCGGTATTTTTAAAGGTACTCTGGGTCTTTAGCACCACCTTATCCTCCTCTTTACTGATAATAATGGTCGGTTTGGTCACATTCCCAACTTGGCGAGTAGCGAAACTCACACCTGCCAAAAAGACACAACTTGCAGGAGTTGCTGCTCTTTGGGCAAAGACAGAGACTGAAATTACGGCTAGCCTCACTAAAAAAATCACCAGAAATGTTTAGCTTGAACAACATCAAGACATATGTAACAATATCAATACATACCCGCAGCTTAGCTCCTAAAATCTGGACCACTTTGCACTGTAATCAAAGTCTAAACGCATTTATTTCAAGCACACGTCTCCACAAGATTTAGCCATCCTTTTTGGCTCTGCCTGCAGATATAAGATTTAGATTGAACCTCCAGCTATTTAAGCGGGTTACCAATGCGCTGCTTACCCAAAGCTTTCATGTATGCATCGAAATTATCGCTTTCAATCAGCTTCCAGGTTCCAACAAAAGTATCGACCATGGTGACGGTTCTGGAGATTGGAGAAAGGACGAGATTTGGCGTTGGAATGGGAACTGACTGACGGTGAAACTGCAAAGCCCGTGGGCCAGTGTGGGATGTGAGCCCCTAAATACAGTCCCCTGGGGGGAGGAGCTGTGGGCGGGCCGGAGCCAAGAGCGGATAAGACAAATTGCCTTTCATCGGATGTGATTGAAACGATAAAAAGTTTCACAAAAGGGAATTCAAGGGGGGGAAAGTAGCAAAGAACAGTGAAAAGAACAAAACGCTGGAAATAGCGAGGCTGTAATTAAAACAGAGATGAAGTTCTGTTCACTATTTTGTCTCCGTTGCGTTTACGAATCTTTCCATCTGTCGCCGCCAGAATCTTTACAGTTCACTAGTCACCGTTTTGAGTGGAAAATGAAGCGATGTAAACTTTTCTGCCCAAGCAGGGAAATCTCTGCTTTATCCGTGCACATTGGGGCACTGTTCCCGTTCGCAAATCTGAGTGGGGCTGGCATTAAAGACCTGCTCCACATTTCCAAAGACTATGTGATGTAGTTGTTCCCTAAGAGTAACAATGGTATTTAATTCGGTTTAATTTAAATGCAGTGTTATACATTCGCAAAGATTGAATAAGATTGAATGTTTGTGTACAAGGTTCTTTTTCTATAATTGAAAGGAGCGTATCTTAGGCAATTGTGATAAATCCAGTCTGGGGACGGAATGAATGAGAGAGAGAGAGAGAGAGAGTCCTGGACAGTTGTGGCCAGTACAAGCGACACCTATTGTTCAATTTAAAGAAAACACTAAGATCGGAGGAAAGGGCCGCCTGGGAGTGAGTGATAATGCTCACGGCCAGTTTCTTATTCGAATGCATCTACTTTATATTTATTGCATACTGTAGGCAGAATTTCTCAGCAGTAGTTACTGTCCACGATAGCTGGGATCGTTTCCACGAGCAGCAGAGCCACAGAGTGAACGGGAGATGGGAAGGAGATGAATCATAATGAAGGAAGAAAGGGATAATACTAAAATGAAAGAAAAGAATGAAAGGGAGGTGGTGAAATGAAAGTCGCTATAGTCCTCGAGGGTTTCTCTCCCCTTTGAGCGAGAGAGCTGACTGGTGGTGATTTAAACTGAGGGTCACCACACCTTAGGCGAAGGGCAAGTTTAAGAAGGTGAGGCCTTCATGGATAACCTTGGCGGGTACGGGAATTGAACCCGCGCTGCTGGTGTCGCTCTGCATCACAAACCAGCCGTCCAGCCAACTGAGGCGAGGGGTTTGCAGAAACAGGGCCAGGCCAGTTTAGGGGGAAATTGTGCAAACCTGGCAGATTACAATAATCTGTGACAGTTCGATCAGGCTCTATTTGCAGCTATTAGTTCCTTAGCCTTCACTGGGAGGCGGAGGGGTTTCCATTCACCCCACAGAATTTGCTGTGTGGGTAGCTAGCCTATGTCACAATGAGGGGGAGGACTCTGGAAATACAGGTGGGTCAATGCTCTGGGGGCTGCTGAGGTTCATGCACCACCCGCTTTTGTTTCATCATATGTCTCTGATCAGAGATTGTAGGTTACTGTAATAAAAACAAAATACTCTGGATGCTGAAAATCTGAAATAAAAACAAAATGCTGGACAAGCTCAGCAAGTCTGGCAGCATCTGTGAAGAGAGAAACAGAATTAACATTTCGAGTCAATAAGATTTCTTCAGAACTGAAGAGGGATATAAATGTAATGAATTATATAGTTGGAGAGGGGGTGGAGGTTTGCAGAATAGGAGGTCAGGGAAAGGTCAGAGCTAAGGAGGGATGGACGAATATGTCATGGACACATGATAAAGGGGGTGTTAACGGTGACATTAAGGACTAAAGAAGTGTTAATTGTGGACTGAAGTAAGGTAGCAGAACATATAAATGGGAGAACAAAGTCACTGCTCAGTGAAAGGAACACAGTAAGAAGTCTTACACCACCAGGTTAAAGTCCAACAGGTTTGTTTCAAACACTAGCTTTCAGAGCACTGCTCTTTCCTCAGGTGAATGAAGAGGTCTTGGAGCAGTGCTCCAAAAGCTAGTGTTTTAAACAAACCTGTTGGACTTTAACCTGATGTTGCAAGACTTCTTACTGTGCTCACCCCAGTCCAAAGCCGGCATCTCCACATCAGTGAAAGGAAGATGGTCCTATGAAGGAGGCAGTGGGCATTGGGACAAACCAAGAAAAAAACCCAAAAAGAGGGGTCAAGGTGGAGGGGGAAGTTCATAGTCTAAAGTTGTTGAACTCAATGTTGTGTGCAGGAGGCTGTAACATGTCTAATTGGAAGATGATAAGTTAGAGTGTTGATTTTAATGTCTTCCAAAAGGCTGAAATAGTGCTTCACACCTGGAAGACAGTGGTAAGCAAAAAAGGTACAGCATGGACATCTGATGCTAGCAAGATCCCGAGAAATACTCTTCTTCAAACTAGTGTCTCCCAGCTGGGAGAGCAGACAGCACCACAGTTTATCATCTCACCTGAAAGCCAACGCATCCAACAGTGCAGTGCTCTTTCAGCCTAGATTCGTATGTTCCAAGATCTGGAGTTGGACTTGAACCCACAATGTTGTGACTCACAGTCAGGAATGCTGCCAACTAAGGTGCATAAAGTACTGACATTTGGCATGTAGGTACATACATGCACCAAGGGAAGCACACATACTAATAGAAAAGAAAAAAAACGTGGATGCAGGAAATTCAAAATAAAAATAAAAAATACTGGAAATACTCAGCAGGTCTGGCAGCATCTGTGAAGAGAAACCGTTTGTAAGTTCAGATGCACAAGTGCCAGTGTGCAGGTGTGTGCATCTTCAATGCAGCTTCACCAGCTTGGTCTCACCTTTGATACGCCTCCTCCAGATAGACACTATTTGTCTCTTCACATCCGCTGCCAGAATTGCTGAATGTTTCCAGTATTTTCTGTTTTTATTGAAATACACACTTTATCGGTTTTGATTAAAATAACGAATGTACTAAAAGCGTGGCGCATTCACACAATATTCTGGTATTCTTGGAATTAACAATAATGAGCTATTGTGGGTGGCAGGTTACGTAGGTTGACCTATTTAAGGATGATTCAGCAGAGCTGGCATATGAGAGGGAAGGAAGATGTGCACATGGTTATATGTGCAATGGCCAGGCATGATAGTCTCCAGTGTATTAGTATAGCACATGTGTCAGGCAGCCTGGTATCATCTTCATCTTCTGCTGCTGCTCCTTAAATGCATCACAACATCACTGCAGGAGTTCCTCAGGGTAGTGCCCTAGGCCCAACCATCTTCAGCTGCTTCATCAGTGACCTTCTTTCCATCACACGGTAAGAAGTGGGGCCTGCATGACTGCACAATGTTCAGCACCATTCATGACTTCTCTGAAGCTGTCCATTTCCAAATGCAACATGACCTGGACAATAGGCACGTAACATTCGCGCCACACAGTTGCCAGGGAATAACCATCTCCAAAAAGAGATAATCTAACCATTGCCCCTTGACATTCAATGGCACTACCTTCACTGAATCCCTCAGTATCAAATTCCTGTAGGTTACCATTGACCAGAAACTGAACATATAAATACTGTGGTTACAAGAGCAAGTCAGAGGCTAAGAATCCTGGAGTAAGTAGCTCGCCTCCTGATTCCCAAAGCCTGTCCACCATCTACAATCATAGAATCATAGAATTTACAGTGTAGAAGGAAACCATTCGGCCCATTGAGTCTGCACTGGCCCTTGGCAACAGCACCCTACCTAAGGTCACACCTTCACCCTATCGCCGTAACCCCACAAGGCACAATTCAAGAGTGGAATTGAATACTGTTGCTCGTTCTGGGTGAGCGTGCTTAACACTCAATTTGGCTCTGTTTCATTACTTAGCTCTGGAGTCGCCAGGTATCGTTAAGATACCGCCACAAGTTTCAAAGTTAAGTTCAAAACAATAAAACCATACACCAATTAGTAAGTTCAAACAACTGAGTTTATTATAATACAATTATAATACTACCCATGCACACACTAAGAGGATTAAACTATTCCTACCGCTAAATAAACTAATACTTATCTCAAAGGGAACTGCCGGATCAGGGGACAAGGCCTCTTGCTCTGCTCTGGTCTGCAGACTTCAGGTTGGTATGGGTTAAAAGGGGTCAGGAGTGTCTATCTCTGATAGCGATCGTTGTGAGACTTACTTGCTGGCGGCTGCTGTCCCAAACCTCTCCTCTCTCTCGTTCAAGGTCTTCTTGGCAAAGCTGGTCGAAATGCTGGTCCAGAGAGGAGGGCTGGTTAAGGAGAATGAACTAAGTGTGGGACCTGCCTTTTATAGGTCCCAGGGATCCGCGCCCCTTTGGGTGGACCCCTTTACCTGCTTGGAATCGATTGGGTCTCTTCCCAATCGATATGTTTGAATCCCCCCAATACTGAGGCTGTTCCTTGGCTACTGGGCGGGCTTTCAGGTGCTTTGTGTTCGGACCCCACTGGTGCCGGGGTGTCTGGTTTCTCATACACTGTTGCAATCACTTCCCCATTTGTGTCCATTGTCCCTGGGATCATTCCATTACTATGTTAACGATGCCGGAGATTGCCTCATTAGTATGCGGAATGTTCGTTTTGGTGCTGTCTGCTCTCTTAGCAAACAGAATCCACATTTGCTTGGTGCAGCCTGCTGGTGCTGCAAACATTGTCCATTTTAACCTGTAAGCTTTGCGTTCCTCCATTTTGTATTTAGGGAATGGCCAACTTCGGTGGCTACAATACTCACCTGGGTGAGTGCAGCTCCAACAACTTGCCTGGATGAGTGCAGCTCCAACAACACTCAAGAAGCTCAACACCATCCAGGCCACAGGAGCCCTTTTGATTGACACCCCTTCCACAAGCAATCACTACCTCCACCACCAGCACACATTAGCAGCCTTGTGTACTATCTACAAGTTATATTTCAGGAGCTCACCATGGCTCCTGAGAACCTTGCAAACCCATGGGAACTACCATCTAGAAGGACAAGGGCAGCAGATAAATGGGAACATCACCACCTGGAAGTTACCATTCAAGCCACTCACCATCCTGACTTGAAAATATATCACCGTTCCTTCACTTTTGCTGGGTCAAAATCATGGAACTCCCTCCCTAACAGCACTGTGAGTTTAGCTAGATCACATGACTGCAGCGGTTCAAGAAGGCAGCTCACCACCACCTTCTCAAGTGTAATTAGGGTGGGCAATAAATGCTGTCTTAAGCAGTGATACCCATACCCCGAAAATGAATATTTTATGAAAGGTTGTACATTGTAGTCAGTGGATTTTAATTAGTAATTGAACCGTGAAAGCCGAGTATACTATTAAGTAGCTGTCAAAATCGTCAGGAACAACTTGTTCACTAAGGTGGATTGCAGTTAAGAGAGGTCGTTAAATGAAGAATTATTCACCAAATTGGCATTAAGCTTCTTTCGTAGTGTTAGCAGGCAATTTAATTGTCAATCTCTCAGTAATCCTCCATGTGGCTGTCCTGAGCATGCCCTTCAACACTTTACCAAGACACGATGAATGACATTGCAGTTGAAGACCCCATCTGTACCTCCTTAACGCCCAAAGTATTCATCCAAAATCACTTCATAAAAGTTTAACACATCCACGGAGTTGATCCTCCCTTGTAATCCAAATTATTTTCTGGTCAGTATGCAACAGCTGGAGGTGAAATAAAGCAAGTCTCCTGTGATGTGTACGCGACTGCATGAAGTCTATATTTGGGCATCCTTAATGAAATGAAAATCGCTTATTGTCACAAGTAGGCTTCAAATGAAGTTACTGTGAAAAGCCCCTAGTCGCCACATTCCGGCGCCTGTTCGGGGAGACTGGTACAGGAATCGAACCTTGCTGCTGGCCTGCGTTGGTCTGCTTTATAAGCCAGCAATTTAGCCCAGTGTGCTAAACCAGCCCCTAATAATGACAGGTGTAAAAATGCCCCAGGTTTTGATGGGTTCTCATTTGTAACCCTCTCCTGAACTTGTCTTCCTCATCTAAGGCACAGAGAAATAACTACAGGAAAGTGTTGTCACTTTCCTTCCACACAAGAAATTGGCCCTAATTATACTGATCTAGTCACTTCCCGTATCTCTTCACCCCCATTCCCTTCATCTACCTATCCAATCTTATCTTGAATATTGATTTTTGTTTCTGAATCATCCACTAGCCTCTCCTTCCTGGGAAGAAATAAATGTTTTAAAAAGTAAAAGTAAAGTCGCCGTAGTCTCAGATGACCATAGCCTTCTTTCCCCTTTGAGGGGGAGAGCTGACTGGGGGTGATTTAACCTGAGGATTACCACACCTCAGGCGAGGGGCAAAGTTGAGAAAGCGGGGCCTTCATGAATAACCTCAGACAGTACAGAAATTGAACCTGTGCAGTTAGTCTCACTCTGCCATCCAGCCAACCGAGCTAAGTGTAGCATTTGCAGCTACATTCTCACTCAGGTTATTTTGTTTGGAGGCTTCATAATGGATATCCCTGTTGCCATTCAGAAACAGGCGAGCACCTCATTAGCCCATACAAATCAGGGCACAATATGGCAATAATATCCTGGTGAAGTTTAATGACCATTGTCACCAGAGTGTGCACCATACATCCTCTGCAGTTTCATAAATACTCCTTAAACGAGCTGCTGCAAGCTTCACCAAAAGATTTTTAAAATGTTGTTTAAAGTATGGATTTGTGAGCCAACCTGCCTTTTTCGAAGTCTTGCATCTATAATGCTGGATTAGTTTCGCTTATTGCACACAGCAGGAGTCTAAGTTGATCACACAATGTATTTTGACCAGGGGTTTGGAATGGAAGTTAAATCATTGGCTCTTTCCCTCTGTTTTGAGAAAAAAAAAGTCTGCAGAGGCTTTGGGGCCTAGGACAGTGAGATTGACCGATAATCACTTTAAACCCGCGGGAGTCAATTTATTACTATAGTCTTGCAAAGTAAAAGTATACCGATATAAAAGGAAAATATTTCTGTAATTTGTTATTTTTGATGCTATGAGGAAAGAGAGGCAATAAGTAATTCTCATTCAGTTTTCAGTCATAAAATTAGAAAATTCTGGAAACGCTCAGCAGGTCAAACAGTTAACATTTCAAGTCAACGAGCTTTCATCAGAACTGGAAAAAGTTAGATGTAACAGTTTTTACACAAGGACAGGAAAAGAGAGAAAGGGAGTAAAAGGTGGAAGACAGGAGAGATTAAATGACAAAATAGATTATGATGAATGGCAAAAACGAATGGTAATGGGACAAGTATATGGACATGGAAGAGATTTGAATAACTTCAGCAGAGCTATTGCAAATAGCTGCGGCCCAAAAAACGAGAGCAGTGATTAACAAAATTATGAGTAGTTATGCAATTGTTGTTATGGATCCCGGGTGGTGCTACTGTACAACTATGTATTAGGTCTAAAGGTGCAATCTAGGCCTTAGGAGCAGTGGGGGACCAACCAGCAATAGTAACCAGTGGCACTGAGCTCAGGAGAATATCCAGCATTGACCTAAACATTTTAACACTGTTCGGTGGCTGGTGGAGAAAGCACCACAGATCGTAGGGGGAGTAAAGCCCAATGGTATAGAAGGCGTGCAAAAGAATTTCAGCAGTAGTGATGAAAAAGGTAGGATGGAAATGGTGTTCCCGACGTGGAGTTGGAAGTAGAAATTACCTTCCAGTATAAATTGATGGGGGCAGAAAATCTGGTGCAGAGACATTAAGCTGGCTTTCCACGAACCTTGCTACTTTTTGGACTTTACACTTTAACTGAGTGAACCATTGAGTCATACAACACAAAGGAGACCAGTTGGCTCATTATATCTGTGCTGGCTATTTTGAAAGACTTAGTCCCACTCAACTGCTCTTTCTCCATTGCCCTGCAATTCCTCTTCCTTCAAATATTTATCCAATTCCCCTTTGAACTTTATTATTTAATAAGTTTCAATCACCCTTCCAAGAAGTGCATTCCAGATTATGACAGTCACTGTGTACAAACATATTTCCTAATGTTATCTCTGGTTATTTTGCCAATTACGTTACATCTGTTTTCACTGATTACCAACTCTCCTGCCAGTAGAAACAGTTTCCTGCCATCTACGCGCTATCATAACTTGTGCTTCTTGTGTGTAGAATGTTGGACCTGCATGTTAGCTTTCTCTGATTCACGTGCTTCGAGAGGTTGACCATGAAGCGCATCACCTCCATACTCCCAGAACGCCTTGATCCACTGCTATTCGCATACCGTTGCAACCGGTCTACATCAGACCCCATTTCCCTGGCCCTACACTCATCCCCAGAGCATCTCGAAAACAAGGACTCCTACATCAGATTCCTATTTATTGACTACAGCTCCGCCTTCAACAGCATAATCCCAGCCAAGCTCATATCAAAGCTCCAAAACCTCGGACTTGGCTCTCCATTCTGCAACTGGATCCTCGATTTTCTGACCACAGACCACAATCAGTAAGAATGAACAACAACACCTCCTCCACAATAGTCCTCAATACCGGGACCCCACAAGGCTGCGTACTTAGCTCCCTACTCTGCTCCCTGTACACACACGACTGTGTGGCAAAACTTGGTTCCAACTCCATCTACATGTTTGCTGACGATACGACCATAGTGGGCAGGATCTCGAATAACGACGAGTCAGAATACAGGAGGGAAATAGAGAACCTAGTGGAGTGGTGTAGCGACAACAATCTCTCCCTCAATGCCAGCAAAACTAAAGAGCTGGTCATTGACTTCAGGAAGCAAAGTGCTGTACACACCCCTGTCAGCATCAACGGGGCTGAGGTGGAGATGGTTAGCAGTTTTAAATTCCTAGGGGTGCACATCTCCAAAAATCTGTCCTGGTCCACCCACGTCAACGCTACCACCAAGAAAGCACAACAGCGCCTATACTTCCTCAGGAAACTAAGGAAATTCGGCATGTCCACATTAACCCTTACCAACTTTTACATATGCACCATAGAAAGCATCCTATCGGGCTGCATCACAGCCTGGTATGGCAACTGCTCGGCCCAAGACCGTAAGAAACTATAGAGAGTCGTGAATACTGCCCAGTCCATCACACAAACCTGCCTCCCATCCATTGACTCCATCTTCACCTCCTGCTGCCTGGGGAAAGCGGACAGCATAATGAAAGATCTCTCCCACCCGGCTTACTCACTCTTCCAACTTCTTCCGTCGGGCAGGTGATACAGAAGTCTGAGAACACGCACGAACAAACTCAAAAACAGCTTCTTCCCCACTGTCACCAGACTCCTAAATGACCTTCTTATGGACTGACCTCATTAACACTACACCCTGTATGCTTCATCCGATGCCAGTGCTAAGGTAGTTACATTGTATATCTTGTGTTGCCCTATTATGTATTTGATTTTATTCCCTTTTCTTCCCATGTACTTAATGATCTGTTGAGCTGCTCGCAGAAAAATACTTTTCACTGTACCTCGGTACATGTGACAATAAACAAATCCAATCCAATCCAGTACAATCATAGTGTTTACAGCATGGAAACAGGCCCTTAGCCTCACCTTGTCCATGCCACCCAGTTTCTATCACAAAGCTAGTCCCACTTGCCTGCATTTGGCCCATATCCCTCTATACCCGTCTGCCCAATGGACAATTTCTATCCAGATGCCTCGCTATTTCTTCCTTGATGATAGATTCCAGCATCTTCCCTACTACCGAAGTTAGGCTCACTGACCTATAATTATCTGCTTTCTGCCTACCTCCTTTTTTAAAGAGTGGTGTCACGTTTGCTAATTTCCAATCCGCCGAGACCACCCCAGAGTCTAGTGAATTTTGGTAAATTATCACTAGTGCATTGCAATTTCCCTAGCCATCTCTTTTAGCACTCTGGGATGCATTCCATCAGGGCCAGGAGACTTGTCTACCTTTAGCCCTATTAGCTTGCCCATCACTACCTCCTTAGTGATAACAATCATCTCAACGTCCTTACCTGTCATAGCCTCATTTCTATCAGTCGCTGGCATGTTATTTGTGTCTCCCACTGTGAAGACCGACCCAAAAAACCTGTTAAGTTCCTCAGCCATTTCCTCATCTCCCATTATTAAAACTCCCTTCTCCTCCTCTAAAGGACCAATATTTACCTTAGCCACTCTTTTTGTTTATATATTTGTAGAAACTTTTACTATCTGTTTTTATATTCTGAGCAAGTTTACTCTCATAATCTATTTTACTCTTCTTTATAGCTTTTTTTAGTAGCTTTCTGTTGCCCCCTAAAGATTTCCCAGTCCTCTAGTCTCCCACTAATATTTGCCACTTTGTATGCTTTTTCCTTCAATTTGATACTCTCCCTTATTTCCTTAGAAATCCACGGTCGATTTTCCCTCTTTCTACCGTCCTTCCTTTTTGTTGGTATAAACCTTTGCTGAGCACAGTGAAAAATCGCTTGAAAGGTTTTCCAACGTTCCTCAACTGTTTCACCATAATGTCTTTGCTCCCAGTCTACCTTACCTCTTCTCTCATCCCATTGTAATCTCCTTTGTTTAAGCACAAAACACTAGTGTTTGATTTTACCTTCTCACCCTCCATCTGTATTTTAAATTCCACCATATTGTGATCGCTCCTTCTGAGAGGATCCCTAACTATGAGATCATGAATCAATCCTGTCTCATTACACAGGACCAGATCTAGGACCATTTGTTCCCTTGTCGGTTCAATTACATACTGTTCTAGGAAACTATCACGGATACATTCTATAAACTCCTCCTCAAGGCTGCCTTGACCGACCTGGTTAAACCAATCGACATGTATATTAAAATCCCCCATGATAACTGCTGTACCATTTCTACATGCATCAGTTATTTCTTTTTTATGGCCTGCCCCACCATAATGTTACTATTTGGTGGCCTGTAGACTACTCCTATCAATGACTTTTTCGCCTTATTATTCCTGATTTCCACCCAAATGGATTCAACCTGATCCTCCATAGCACCAATGTCATCCTTTACTATTGCCTGGATGTCATCCTTAAATAACAGAGCTACACCACCTCCCTTACCATCCACTCTGTCCTTACGAATAGTTTGATACCCTTGGATATTTAACTCCCAGTCGTGACCATCCTTTAACCATGTTTCAGTGATGGCCACTAAATCATAGTCTTTCACAATGATTTGCGCCATCAACTCATTTACTTTATTCCAAATACTACGAGCATTTAGGTAAAGTACACTTATGTTGGCGTTTATACCTGTTTTGAATCTTAACACCTCGATCAGTAACCTCTCCTAAGTTATATTTCCTCTTAACTTTTCTCCTAATTTTCCTTGTCGTTGAACCCATATCTTCATGAAACAACCTGCCGCGTTGCTTACCATTTATGTTTTTACTTCCCGTTTTATTCCTTTTAGTATTACTGGGCCTATTCACTGAGCTCCCCTCAGTTACTGTACCTTGTACTGTCGCCCTTTTAGACTGTGACTCCTGTGCCTTACACTTTCCCCCTTACTGCCTTTTCTTTCTGTCCCTGTTTTATTACCTTCCAACTTCCTCCATTGGTTTCCATCCCCCTGCCACATTAGTTTAAACCCTCCCCAACAGCTCGAGCAAAGTAAGGACACTTAAGTAAGGAGAACAAAAACTTCACACAGTATTTCAAACTCACCAGTGCTCCGTCCAATTGTAGTACAAATCCTTACTCTTATATTACAATCTCTTTGATAAAAATGCTACTGCACTAAATTGCGTTTTGAATGATTGCTGCACCTGCATGTTAACTTGCTATAATTCATGTACAAAGGCACCAAGGTCCCTCTGACTGCAAACATTTCCCAATCTCTCACCATTCAAAAATTGATGTGGAGATGCCGGCGTTGGACTGGGGCAGGCACAGTAAGAAGTCTTACAACACCAGGTTAAAGTCCAACAGGTTTGTTTCGAATCACTAGCTTTCAGAGTGCAGCTCCTTCATCAGGTGACTTACCTGAGTCAACTGAGGAAGGAGCAGTGCTCCGAAAGCTAGTGATTCGAAACAAACCTGTTGGACTTGAACCTGGTGTTCTAAGACTTCTTACTGTGTTCCTTTCACTGAGCAGTGACTTTGTTCTCCCGGGGATACCGAGTTGCTGCTGGAATGGCCCAAGAAGGAGCTGGAGAGTGCAGAGGGGGTCGGGATGGGGGTCTGTCGCTGTGGGGAACGGGCTGAGCGGGGGGGCGTGGGCACGTGGCGGATTACGGAAGGGCGATGGCTAGTCGACGGGGGAGGGGGGCAGGTGGCCCTCCAATCCGGCTGATCACCTGGAATGTGAGGGGATTGAATGGGCCGGTCAAACGGTCCCGCATGTCGCGCACCTGAGGGGGCTGAAGGCGGACGTGGCTATGCTTCAGGAGACACACCTGAAGGTGGTGGATCAGGTTAGGTTGCGGAAGGGGTGGGTGGGCCAAGTGTTTCATTCGAGGCTGGATGCAAAAAACCGGGGGGTGGCGATCCTGGTGGGGAAGAGGGTGTCGTTTGAGGCGCGAGTGTTGTGGCAGACAGCGGCGGGAGGTATGTGATGGTGAGCGGCAAGCTGCACGGGGAGCGGGTGGTGCTGGTCAATGTATATGCCCAAAATTGGGATGATGCGGGTTTCATGCAGCGCATGTTGGGCCGGATTCCAGATTTGGAGGTGGGGGGCCTGATATTGGGGGGGGATTTCAACACGGTGCTGGATCCGCCACTGGATGGATCCAGTTCCAGGACGGGTAGGAGGCCTGCGGCGGCTAAGGTGCTGAGGGGGTTTATGGACCAGATGGGAGGGGTGGATCCTTGGAGGTTCACGAAGCCGAGGGCCAGGGAATTTTCATACTTCTCCCATGTGCATAAGGCCTACTCCCGGATCGATTTCTTTGTTTTGAGTAGGGCGCTGATTGCGGGGGTAGTAGACGCTGAGTACTCAGCGACAGCCATTTATGACCATGCCCCGCATTGGGTGGACCTCGAGCTGGGGGAGGAGAGGGACCAGCGCCCGTTGTGGTGCTTGGAGGTGGGGCTGCTGGCGGACGAGGATGTGAGGGGGCGAGTTTGAGGATGCGTCGAGAGGCACCTGGAGGCCAATGATAATGGGGAGGTCCGAGTGGGGACGGTCTGGGAGGCGCTGAAGGCGGTGGTTCGGGGGGAGTTGATCTCAATTCGGGCCCACAGGGAGAGAGGGGAGCAGAGAGAAAGGGAGAGATTGGTGGGGGAGATGGTGAGGCTGGTCAGGAGGTACGCGGAGGCCCCGGAGGAGGGATTGCTGAGGGAGCAGCGCAGCCTTCGGGCTGAGTTTGACTTGTTGACCACCAGAAAGGTGGAGGCTCAATGGAGAAAGGCTCAGGGTGTGGTGTACGAGTATGGGGAGAAGGCGAGTTGGATGCTGACACATTAGCTCCGTAAGCGGGATGCGGCTAGGGAGATTGGTGGAGTTAGGGCAGCACGGTGGCCTAGTGGTTAGCACAACCGCCTCACGGCGCTTAGGTCCCAGGTTCGATCCCGGCTCTGGGTCACTGTCCGTGTGGAGTTTGCACATTCTCCCCGTGTCTGCGTGGGTTTCGCCCCCACAACCCAAAAATGTGCAGAGTAGGTGGATTGGACACGCTAAATTGCCCCTTAATTGGAAAAAATAATTGGGTAATCTAAATTAAAAAAATAAAAAATAAATAAAAAAGATTGGTGGAGTTAAGGACCGGGGAGGAAATGTGGTGCGGAGGGGGGTAGACATTAATGGGGTCTTCAGGGACTTTTATGAGAGACTATATCGGTCCGAACCTCCGGCGGAGAAGGGGGGGATGGGGCGCTTTTTGGACCGGCTGAGATTCCCGAGGGTGGAGGAGGGATGGGTGGAGGGTCTGGGGGCACCAGTTGAGCTTGAGGAGCTGGTTAAAGGGATAGGGAACATGCAGTCGGGGAAGGCGCCGGGCTGGATGGGTTCCCGGTTGAATTTTACAAGTCGTATGCAGACCTGTTGGGCCCCCTGTTGGTTAGGACCTTCAACGAGGCGAGGGAGGGGGGCTTTGCCCCTGACGACGTCTCGGGCGCTGATCTCCTTGATCCTTAAGCGAGACAAGGATCCCCTGCAGTGTGGGTCATACAGGCCGATCTCACTCCTGAATGTGGGTGCCAAGTTGTTGGCAAAGATCTTAGCCACGAGGATAGAAGATTGTGTGCCGCAGGTTATCCACGATGATCAAACGGGGTTTGTGAAGGGGAGGCAGCTGAACACTAATATACGGAGGCTCTTGAACGTTATTATGATGCCGGCGGTGGAAGGGGAGGCGGAGATAGTGGTGGCGCTAGATGCGGAGAAGGCCTTTGATAGGGTCGAGTGGGGGTACTTGTGGGAGGTGCTGGAAAGGTTTGGGTTTGGGGAAGGGTTTGTCAGTTGGGTGAGGCTGTTGTATGAGGCCCTGATGGCGAGTGTGGCCACGAATACGAGAAGGTCGGAGTATTTTCGACTATACCGAGGGACGAGGCAGGGGTGTCTCCTGTCCCCCCTACTTTTTGCGCTGGCACTTGAACCCCTGGCTATGGCGCTGAGGGAGTCCGGGGATTGGAAGGGGCTGGTCCGGGGTGGGGAGGAGCACCGAGTGTCGCTCTATGCGGATGACCTATTGTTATATGTGGCGGACCCGGTGGGGGAATGCCGGTGGTGATGGGAATTCTCCGGGAATTTCGGGATTTCTCAGGGTATAAACTTAACTTTGGGAAAAGCGAGCTGTTTGTGGTACACCCGGGGGACCAGGAGGGGGCGATTGGGAGGCTCCCACTGAAAAGGGCAGAGAGGAGCTTCAGGTACTTGGGGGTTCAGGTGGCCAGGAGCTGGGGGGCCTTGCATAAGCTAAACCTCACAAGGCTGGTGGAGCAAATGGAGGAGGAGTTTAAGAGGTGGGACATGCTGCCGCTGTCTTTGGCGGGTAGGGTGCTGTCAGTAAAGATGACGGTGCACCCGAGGTTTCTGTTCCTGTTCCAGTGCCTCCCCATCCTTATCCTGAAGGCCTTTTTCAGGCGGGTTAACAGGAGCATTACGGGGTTTGTGTGGGCACATGGGACTCCAAGGGTGAGACGGGTGTTCTTGGAGCGGGGCAAGGATGAGGGGGGCTGGCGTTGCCCAACTTCTGTGGGTATTATTGGGCTGCCAACACAGCGATGGTGCGTAAGTGGGTAATGGACGGGGAGGGGGCAGCATGGAAGAGGATGGAGATGGCATCCTGTGTGGGCAAGAGCCTGGAAGCGCTGGCAACGGCACCGCTGCCGCTCCCTCCGACGAGGTTTACCACGAGCCTGGTGGTGGCAGCTACCCTCAAGATTTGGGGGCAATGGAGGCGGCACAGGGGGGAGGTGGGGGCCTCGATGGGGTCCCCGATACGGGGGAACCACCAGTTTGTTCCGGGGAGAATTGATGGCAGGTTCCTGAGTTGGCACAGGGCAGGTGTCAGGAGGCTGGGGGACCTGTTCATAGACGGGAAGTTTGCGAGCCTGGGTGAGCTGGAGGGGAAGTTTGGGCTTCCCCCGGGGAACACCTTTAGGTACATGCAAGTAAGGGCGTTTGTCAGGCAGCAGGTGGCGGGGTTCCCTCTGCTGCCGCCGTGTGGGGTCCAGGACAGGGTGCTCTCGGGGGTATGGGTTGTGTAGCCACCTAAAATGGAAGCTGAGCTACAAAGTAAGCCAAGCGCTAAGACTGCAGGGAAACAGGCAGTTTAGCCAAAACAGCAGTCTGCAAAGACAGCATTTTGCATTCTGCAAGTAGCAGAAACCAGTTTGGGCTCAGGTGAGAAGACCTTAGTTAGGTGCAAATGGAAAACGCTTTGCATGCTAATGAGGCAATCAGACCTGAACACCCACACAATAGAAACATTTGATTCTGAATGGACACATTTGAACCCAGGCCCAGACATCGAGGCACCAGAAACCTCCAAACAAAAGGGCATAAGAAACGCCCCCCCCCCATCACGGAGACCCCCTCGCATTGGGGAATTAAAACAGTATCGATGAGGAATTGACCCAATAGATATCCAAAGGTTAAAGCCCGCCCAAGAAGAGGGAAGGACAATGGGATCCCTATAAAAGACAGGGACCTCGTGTTGTCCGGTCTGTTATTCCGTGCTCCGGCCCTGACCAAGACCTTGAAGATACACTCTGACTCCAGCCGTCGAGCACCAGCCGCCGAACCGTAAGTGCCAGTACGACGCTCGCTACGCGAACTAAGCCCGCTAGAACCCCCAGTGACCAGAACGCTTGCTGAAGGTTGCAGCCCAAGACCAGGACGAAGGCCTCGCTCCCTGACCTTGCCTGTTCCTGTTAGATAAGTATTCTGATTACTTTAGTTTAGTCATAGCTTAGTCTCTTAGTGTGTGCATGAGTATTTATTATAACTGTATAATAAATATTATCGTTTGGACCTTACTAATCGGTGTACCCTGAAATTTGAATTAGAAGTCCAAATTACAGAGAAAGTAAGAAAGTAAAGAAAATCACGAGTATTCAAGGTGTTCAAACTAATAAGCGTAATTCGGAAGTGTGTTTAGTGCATGCGTACTAACAGGGCTGTAAGGTAAAACTGAAAGCATTTTTGTTGCGACAAACTTTCGGCAGTTTTTGAACGGAACATAGCGTAAGCCGTACCCGTTTCTTGAAACACAACCCCAGCAACCCCCTGTTCCAAATTAACTAAAAGAGAGTCAGAGAAAATGGCCATGCAGGCAATGGAACGTCTGATGGATCCAGAGAGGTTTGTGGTCGCAGCGACCAGCAGCAGTAGCAGAGTAGGCCAGTGTCCCACGTGGGAGCTGGAACTCCGCAAATATCTGCAAGGAAAGGGATGGCCCCTTTGGAAAGAGTTTTGTGCAAATGAGGAGACAGGTCCCGGAAGTACAGGACATACTTGGTGGGAGAACCTCTCTCAAATTCACAAAAAGAACCTTAGTAAAGCACGTAAGCCGATGGCGATTGTGTCCTATTTGGCACAATTGCGAGGCACAGAGGAGGTCGTCAGGACGCTCCGGGCAGAATTAGAAGAAAGGAACCGAATGAGTAAGGTCGATGTCAGGGACATTGAGAAGGAAAACCTGGATCTAAGAGGGAAGTTGGCAGAGAAAGGTAGAGAGGTGGATGATGCCAAGAGGGCACATCAGTCTTGTCTAGCCCATCTCAGCAGTTCCCAGACCCAGTACGAAAAGGCTTATCAGGACGTGCAACGTGCCGTTCTGATAAGAGAGGAATCAGACAAGCAGGTGGAGGCTTTGCAGAGGCAATGCTCTGATCTCAAAGCAGCTTTGAGAGCACTCCATGCTGCAACCACAGAGCAAAGGCAAAGTACTGTGGATCACGCGAAATGCAGGAAACAGATTGCAGAGCTGCAATCGCTGCTTTCGGTGCAAAATGGGTTTCCAAGCACCTTTGGAACCCAGTTAGATGGAGAAAATGCCCCAGATTGGCAAGAATTAAGTGAGACAGCGCAGCGATATGTTCAGGGAACATGTGCGCCAGCAGCACAACAGAAAAGGCAAGCACCCCCACCCCCCACAGATCAGATCATAACCGCACCCATGAATCCAGTAACCACGCAGAGAAAAGCTATAACAGAAGGCGCACCAGATATAACCTACACCACCCCCTTAACTGTAACCCAGCTCAGGGACGCATGTGAGAAGATCACTCCGTTCCTCCCCACCGCAGACCCCCACCAGTTCTTTGCTAAAGTAAAGCAGCAGGCTACAATGTACGGCCTGGATGAGAGAGAGCAGGTTAAGCTCACCGTGCTGAGCTTAGACCAGTCAGTAGTAGCAGCCCTCCTCGACCCACAGAACGTTGCCGGAGGCACCCTAGAGGAGATGCACACCTCCATTTTAGATGCCATAGGGTATAATCGAGGTGACCCCGTAGAAGGACTTAATAAGTGCCGACAGAAAAGATCCGAACACCCCACAGCATTCGCAGGAAGGCTGTGGATTCATTTCAACGCAGTTTTCGGCGAGTTAAATAGAGCGCATTTGAACCAGGAAAATATGGTCACACGCGACAGAGGCAGGACAGAGCGCTTGCAACAGTTATGACCCCTCAGAAGAGGCCCATAATGAGAAATGGGTCCTGAAAAGGTTGTCCCGCGCTTGGGAGCAATCAATTCAGGGAAAGAGTAAGGTTCAATCCCCAGAAGAGGCTCAGGCTGCAGCAGATATTCAGGCAGTGAGAGAGCACCAGAAACCCGCATGGGTAAATGAAGGGAAGAGCAGCCCACAGCAGAAAGGACAGGAATGCTATAACTGTGGACAGTTAGGGCATTGGGCAAAGGAATGCAATGCACCCCAGCGATCTCAGAGAGGCCAGCAGACAGGCACTCTGAACCGCAGTAAGGCAAAACCCATCCACAATATAGCAGTACAGTCAGGACCCACCAATGTGGACGAGACAAACTGACGGTGTTCGGGCTCCCCCACTTGGGTCTGTGACACACTATGGGATCCATCAGGGAGACCCGTAGTCACAGCGAGAGTAAAAGGGAAGCCCATAGAGTTACTTTGGGACACAGGAGGGTCCCGCACCACCATTAACTCTACGACCACGGCACACGCAGACACGTGGCCGACCACATCCACCATTACACTTAGCGGGTTCACAGGACACTCGCAGCAGGGACACATTACGGCACCCGTAGCAATCCAGCTAGGGAACATTTCCACAAGACACCCCGTAGTTTTAGTAAATCTTCCCCGGACAGCAGAGCACATCCTGGGGATAGATTTTATGAACGCTCATAGCCTGTCGTTCGACCCAGTGAACCAGTGTGTCTGGCGAATGGCTAGATCAGACAGAGCACCCGCCACCCTCACAGTAGGAGACTACGCTAATCGGATTAGCGCAGTGGGAGAGTACTCATTTGACCTGACTACACTCCACACCGACAGACAAATAAAAGCCCTACTGAACAAACACAGGACAGCATTTGCCAGTCACCGTCATGACTGTGGCAGAATGACTGGACCAGTTCACGTTACCGGACAGGACCCCCGACCACAGAAACAGTATAGATTTCCCCTGGAAGCAGAGGTGGAAATAGAAAAGGTGATAGGAAGCTTATTGGAGCAAGGTGTGCTCAGAACGGTAGCCTCGACCAATAATGCCCCTATTTGGCCAGTGAGGAAGCCCGATGGATCATGGCGTCTGACCATCGATTATCGGGAACTCAACAAAGTAACCCCCGCAGTAGCCCCAACGGTAGCTACTAGTCCCGAGACCATGCTCAAGCAGGGACTCAACTCCAAATACTTCACGGTATTGGACATCAGTAACGGATTCTGGTCAATACCATTGGCAAAAGCGTGCCAGTACAAATTTGCCTTCACTTTCAAATCGCAGCAGTATACGTGGACATGCCTTCCACAAGGATTCCACAATTCCCCCTCCATTTTCCACCGACAGTTGGCAAGTGGTTTAGAGAAATTCTCCCGCCCCGAATGTCTGGTACAGTATGTAGACGACCTACTACTGCAGACAGACACAAAGGCAGAGCACATTACGCTTCTGGCCGAACTCCTGGAACTGTTGACTTCAATTGGATGTAAAGTTAACCCGAGAAAGGCCCAGATTTTGGAAAATAAAGTGATGTATTTGGGAACAGTCATCACACACGGCAAACGCGAGATCGAATTCAAAAGAATTGATTCGATTGTCAAATTGCCCCTTCCCCAAAATGTTTCGGCCCTCCGGTCGTTTTTAGGACTGGTTGGCTATTGTCGGAACCACATCGACGGATTCGCGACAAAAGCCGCCCCACTCTCAGACCTCCTTAAGAAAGGAGCCCCCTGGGAATGGCTTCCGCAGCATACAGAGGCTGTGGAAGAGTTAAAAAGAGCCCTTAGCGCAGCACCCGCGCTGCTAGTCCCAGACCAACTTTCCCCCTATGCAATAGAGGTAGCGAGCACCGATATGACCCTCTCGGCCGTGTTGCTTCAGGAACGGCACGAGCAGCTAAGACCAGTGGCTTATGCCTCCCGACTGTTAGACCCGGTAGAACAAGGATTCTCTGCCTGTGAGAGGCACCTCCTTGCTGTCTTCTGGGCAGTACAATACTTCTCATACATTACCGGACTCAACCCCATTACTATTCTGACCGAACACACACCCACACAGTTACTCCTAGACGGTCGACTGAAGGACGGTTCAGTTAGCCAGATTAGGGCAGCTAGATGGACACTACTTTTACAAGGACGGGACATTACAGTAAAACGGACCCGCACACACACATATTTAGCAGACAACCTCCAATACCCCGGACAGCCCCATGACTGTGAAATTGTAGCTCCCCTGCATAACACAGGACCCTTTATCGCAAAAACACCCCCCAGGAAGATAGGGAACCCAAAACAAAGCCCCCAACCCACAGACACATGTGGACCACTGAGGATTTACGTAGACGGTTCATCCACAGTTTTAGAAGGTGAGCGTATCACAGGATGCGGCATCTATGTAGAGGACGCGCAGGGTCGCGCTCTCGAAGAGATAGCTTTAAAACTACCCGGACACTTAGGCGCGCAGGCAGCAGAGCTCGCGGCCATAGCGTATATAGTGGACCACCCCGCTTCTTTCCCCAGCCCAGCAGACATATATTCAGACAGCTTATATGTCTGTAACAGTTTAACCGATTTTCTGCCCCTGTGGAGGACACGAGGTTTTGTCTCCGCAGACGGGAAACCCCTTCCATCAGCCCCTCTACTCCAGCATATTTTAGAAAAAGCGAAGGACAGGACCTTCGGCATAATAAAGGTACGAAGTCACCATAGGTCATCCCCCCCTGGGAATGTAAAAGCCGACGCACTGGCTAAGGCAGGTTCCAGGCGAGGACACTTATGGACACCCCCAGCTAGCGCACCAGCTAGCACCCCTGTGAGCGCAGTCCAAATCTCACAGACAGATATTAAAGATCTTGTAGCAGCACAGAAGCAGGATAAGGACCTCAGGGAGGTTTTCAGAGGCAACTTTGTGCCAGAGTACGAGAGATTTAAACACGCACTGACCACACATGAGGGTGTGATCATAAAGGAACAACTTTATGTGGTCCCGCAGCAGGACAGGAATGCAATGATTGCTTTATTTCACGATAACCACGGGCACCAAGGAATTGATGCAACCACGAGGCACCTCAGACAACTCTGTTGGTGGCCTAATCTCAGGACTGATGTAACGCATTATATTGAGAATTGCCTTATTTGTGCTCAGAATAACCCGGAGAGGTATTCTAAAAAGGCACAACTTCGGCATACTCGCCCAGTTAACGGCCCCTGGACAAACCTCCAGATCGATTTTATAGGACCATTGCCCCCTTGCAGGAATGGCTATAAATACGTTCTGGTGGTCATTGACACCTTTACCAAATGGGTAGAGGCATTCCCCTCTAGAACAAATACAGCTAAGACAGCTGCAAAGATCCTGACCCACCACATCTTCACGAGATGGGGTTTACCCCGAGGTATTGATTCGGACCAGGGATCTCACTTTACAGGACGGGTCATGAAGAACGTCCTGACAATATTTGGAATAAAACAAAATTTTCATATTGCGTATCATCCACAGTCCAGCGGGATTGTGGAGCGCATGAATCGGACTATAAAAACTACGCTTAGAAAAATGGTTCAGGAGAATAACTCCACATGGGATTCAGTGCTCCCATTTGCACTCATGTTCATAAGGAACACTGTTTCCACTTCCACAGGCTACACACCACACACACTCATGACCGGACGCCCTATGAAAGGTACAGAATTCCTTTTAGGACTGGACATGACCAGCCCCGAGGTGACGGCCCTCACACACGAAAAGACGGTTAAAGACTTGGTTGAGACTGTGAGGTCTGCACAGATTGCAGCCGCCGTTCAGCTAGGGAAACGCCGTCAACAACGCACAGCTTGTTTTAATAAGACCGTCCACCCCACAGAATTCCAGGTTGGGCAACAGGTAATGTTATCTGTTTACAACCCCAGCAGTTTTTTGGCTCCAAAATATTCCGGCCCATACTCAATTTCGGATAAAATTAGCCCCTCAGTTTATAGGATAAAATATCCTAATGGTAAGACCGCGTGGTTCCATATCAACCAGTTAAAGGCATATGGAACACAGGCCAACCATGCTCACCATGTCCTGCTAGACGCAGCAGAACACTTCACCCCACCCACCAGAGACACCTTTCCACCATCCCCCTCACAGACCAGTTCATCAACGGACTCGCCCACGACTCCGCCTACAGACCACGACAGACCACGCCCCGAAACGCCCACAAGCTGCCGCGGCAGAGACAGCGATGCAGACACTGACTCTGAGGACAGCCACAGCACACCACACTACAGCCCACATAGCAGCGACTATGACCCCGACTACAGTGACCCCATGGAAGTCACTTACATTAAAAACCCAGACCCACCACCCGACCCCGACGACCCCGACAATACCCATTCACGTTTGGACCCAACACTATGGCACAGGGACAATTCGTACCGACTTGTCCGCAACGATGAAAGTGACCCCCGGTCACATAATGCAAAAATAGCATGCCTAATCCACACAAGGGTGTGGGATCCGGGAGAGCAGGACGACACGGTGTCTGAATCCCGATACGGCAACCCCTTTGTGACCCTGTTCACAGAGACAGAGGAAAAGTGAGGTGTCCAGATGATGTAAAATAGGAATCGTTTGAGGGAAACGATGTCCTTTCTGATGGAACCTGCACGTATGTTTGTCTTCGTTTTATGTTTGTTTTGTCTCAGTAATGTAAATGGTTCAGCTGGAGGATGGACATCTTCTTTTCACCTGAAAAGATTGTGACCACCTCACATACACGTTAGTTTGTCCGCCGATACCTTTGAGAACTTCGGTTCCAAAACACCAGTTTGATTGGAGATCTTTTCAAAGTTGTAAGGCTTGTGACCACCTTACACGCACTTTAGTTTCTCTGCCGAAACCTCTGAGAACTTCTATGGTGAGCAGCTCACCTTCCTTATCGGCTACAATATCTGAAGCCCAGCTCAATTTTCAGATGAAGGAGCATCTTGGCTCCCTTGTTTTTAGGTGCCCCTCTATTCGGTGAATAGAGGCTGCAAGTCACGGTTAACACATTCTTACCCGTTTACTCCAGGTTACTCAGGCAGTGGACAAACGGCACTGAGGACCCGCCCTGTCTGAGAACCCACTTTGGTCAGCCAAGCTCGGGTATGGCACAGCACGCCCTACCCGGGGATCCCATCCAACTCGTACCCGTCGCGGCCCATACGCAACTCATTCGGACGTTTCTTTCAAAATTTTGTTTTCATTTTTCGTTAGGCAGCCCTTAGGCCGCCATCCCACATGCTATTTACATCCGGGAACATTCGGATGGTAAACTAGCAAAGCCTGCGAGACGGCTCGCAGGAGAAGGATTGTTAGGTGTATTCTGGTCTTCAAATTCGCTTTTGAAAAAAAAAAAATGAGGGGAGTCACAGGGTGTGACTTGGCCAGTCATTTTTAAAGGGTCAATTGGAATTTAAAAGACAGATGCACTAACAGGTAAAGATCTTAAACTGTGTATTGACAGATACTGTGCTTGATCCCATAGCTTTCGAAGGACGAGACAGGGATTGAAGCAAGGATTGTCCATACAGGAGGAAGAAAGAAGGAAAACCAAGTTGAAGATGATGGAAGCTCACCTATTGTTGTTAACTGTTATATCTGTTTGTGTGGAAGCAAGACACGTTTCCCCCACAACCCCCACCGTAAATGTTTCCCGTACAGCCACTCCCCAGTGCTCAGCTCTGATCAGTGAGGTTCAGACCTGGTGCACGAAATTTATGACATGGTACTCCATGTCATACGTAATCGAATCACTGCTAGTGATTGCGATCCTCGCCATACTTGTACAGACCCTCAGGTTGAGGAAGTGGAAGAGGAGAGCCTCCCGTTCCTGCCCTTCCGTCTATGGAGTTCGATCTCCTATTTTCCGATTTCATCAATCCCCTTTGCCCCATGATGAATAAAGCACTCTGTAAATAAAGTTCGACCCTGTATTATATTGTCCTATACTCGACTGCCGAGTTAGGAAGTGTGATGTTGTGGTGTGAATGGTTAAGGTTTTAGAGTGTGAGGAAATGTTTAAGTTAAGTTAAGGATAATTGTGATAGGTAGAGGTTCCCAGTTTATGGTAATGCATGTCCCCTTTGACATAGCGCCAAATAGAGATGTAAGGTAAAAAAAAATTTTTCTTCCCATAGTTTAAGATAGAGTAGCCCAGGAACTGGCAAGAGGTCAGGGGACACAAAGAAGGCAACCCAGATGCACTCAAGGCGACGTACATAGGTGATCCTTCACAATATTTTGATTGTGAGGATCACAAGGAGGGAATGTAGCCACCTAAAATGGACGCTGAGCTACAAAGTAAGCCAAGCGCTAAGACTGCAGGGAAACAGGCAGTTTAGCCAAAACAGCAGTCTGCAAAGACAGCATTTTGCATTCTGCAAGTAGCAGAAACCAGTTTGGGCTCAGGTGAGAAGACCTTAGTTAGGTGCAAATGGAAAACGCTTTGCATGCTAATGAGGCAATCAGACCTGAACACCCACACAATAGAAACATTTGATTCTGAATGGACACATTTGAACCCAGGCCCAGACATCGAGGCACCAGAAACCTCCAAACAAAAGGGCATAAGAAACGCCCCCCCCCCATCACGGAGACCCCCTCGCATTGGGGAATTAAAACAGTATCGATGAGGAATTGACCCAATAGATATCCAAAGGTTAAAGCCCGCCCAAGAAGAGGGAAGGACAATGGGATCCCTATAAAAGACAGGGACCTCGTGTTGTCCGGTCTGTTATTCCGTGCTCCGGCCCTGACCAAGACCTTGAAGATACACTCTGACTCCAGCCGTCGAGCACCAGCCGCCGAACCGTAAGTGCCAGTACGACGCTCGCTACGCGAACTAAGCCCGCTAGAACCCCCAGTGACCAGAACGCTTGCTGAAGGTTGCAGCCCAAGACCAGGACGAAGGCCTCGCTCCCTGACCTTGCCTGTTCCTGTTAGATAAGTATTCTGATTACTTTAGTTTAGTCATAGCTTAGTCTCTTAGTGTGTGCATGAGTATTTATTATAACTGTATAATAAATATTATCGTTTGGACCTTACTAATCGGTGTATCGTCTTTATTACTTTGAACTTGACCTTGGAATACTCGTGACGGTGTCTATACGGCACCTGGCGACTCCAAAGCTGAATAAATACATAGAACAGAGCCTAGTGGTGTTAAGCACTTGGAAGTTAATACACCCCAATAAACGCGTTTTGCCCACATACCAAAACGTGCAACAGTTGGAGAGGGGAGGATCTCGGGAGTGTACCAGGTGATGCAGGTGGTAGACGAGGCCTCGGTGGAGGAGCTGAAAGATAAATGGGAGAAGGAGCTGGGTGAGGAGATTGAGGAGGGGACGTGGGCGGATGGCCTAGAAAGGGTGAACTCCTCCTCTTCGTGTACGAGGCTTAGCCTCATACAGTTTAAGGTACTGCACAGGGCTCACATGACCGGGACAAGGATGAGCCGGTTTTTTGGGACCGAGGACAGGTGTATTAGGTGCTCAGGGAGCCCAGCAAACCATGTCCACATGTTCTGGGCACGCCCAGCACTGGGGGAATTTTGGAAGGGTGTAGCAAGGACGGTATTGAGGGTGGTAGGATCCAGGGTCAATCCAGGCTGGGGACTCGCAATATTTGGGGTTGCAGTGGAGCCAGGAGTGCAGGAGGCGAAAGAGGCCGGTGTTCTGGCCTTTGCGTCCCTAGTAGCCCGGCGGAGGATTCTTCTTCAGTGGAAGGATGCAAGGCACCCAAGCGTGGAGGCCTAGGTCAACGATATGGCAGGGTTTATTAAATTGGAGAGGGTGAAATTTGCCCTAAGGGGGTCAGTGCAGGGGTTTTTCAGGAGATGGCAACCATTCCTAGATCACCTGGCAGAACGGTAAAAACAAAAGGTCAGCAGCAGCAGCAACCTGGGGTGGGGCGGGGGGGGGGGGGGGGGGGGGGGGGGGTGGAGTTATATCTTTGTTTTTGTATTGGGTTGAATATCTGTTTTTTGCCAACGACGGGCATTAATTTTCTCTTTTGTATATACGGGGGGATGGGGGTTCTGTTCTTTTTGTTCTTAGAATTTTCTGTTATTGTTTTCTTTTTTGTGAAAATGTGAAAATTTGAATAAAAATTATTTTTTAAAAAACTCTGCTTAATCGTATTATGATTTTCTAATTGCATTGTTGGTGGTGGTGTGTCACAGAACATTCTCGGAGTCCTGGTTGCTGTGGTAATGGTGGTTGCTGAGAGAGATAGAGAACCTAGTGGCATGGTGTAATGACAATAATCTCTCCCTTAATGTCAGCAAAACGAAAGAACTGGTCATTGACTTCAGGAAGTATCGTACACGCCCCTGTCTGCATCAATGGTGCCGAGATGGAGATGGTTGACAGCTTCAAATTCCTAGGTGTACACATCATCAACAATCTGTCTTGGTCCACCCACGTCGACGCTACGACCAAGAAAACACAACAGCGCCTATACTTCCTCAAGGAACTAAGGAAATTTGGCATTTCCACATTGACTCTTACCAATTTTTACAGATGGCCCATAGAAAGCATCCTATATGGCTGCATCACAGCTTGGAATGGCAATTGCTCGGCCCAAGACCGTAAGAAACTATAGAGAGCCGTGAACACAGTCCAGTCCATCACACAAACATGTCTCCCATCCATTGACTCCTTCTACACCTTCTGCTACCTTGGGAAAGTCGGCAGCATAATCAAAGGCCCCTCCACCCGGGTTATTCTCTCTTCCGACCTCTTCCATTGGGCAAAAGTCTGAGAACACCTGTGCAGCACGGTAGCATTGTGGATAGCACAATTGCTTCACAGCTCCAGGGTCCCAGGTTCGATTCCGGCTTGGGTCACGTCTGTGCGGAGCCTGCACATCCTCCCCCTGTGTGCATGGGTTTCCTCCGGGTGCTCCAGTTTCCTCCCACAGTCCAAAGATATGCAGGTTAGGTGGATTGGCCATGATAAATTTCCCTTAGTGTACAAAATTGCCCTTAGTGTTGGGTGGGGTTACTGGGTTGTGGGGATAGGGTGGAGGTGTTGACATTGGGTAGGGTGCTCTTTCCAGGAGCTGGTGCAGACTCGATGGGCCGAATGGCCTCCTTCTGCACTGTAAATTCTATGAGAACACGTATGGACAGACTCAAAAACAGTTGCCAGATTCCTGAATGACGCTCTTATGGACTGAACGGATCTCTCCACACATTTTCTGTACTGTATAGCACTACACTCCGTATGTCTTTGTATTTACTCCGTATGTCCTATGTTTTTCATGTATGGAACGATCTGCCTGGACAGTATGCAGAACAATACTTTTCATTGTACCTTGGTACACATGGCAATAAATCTAAATCTAACATGCACTTTTACATGCATGATGCAGTCTGGAGCTATAGATGGTCATTTTGTAGGCTCCAATTTTCTTTTCATCATATGGCTGACCATATGGCTGACCAGGAATAGCTCCTGCTCTTGTCATCTGCTATTGATGTGCGTTGAAAGGATTTACAAGTCAATAATCAACTTAGTTGATTGCATTACGAATGCACCCAAATTGACCATCAAATCCTGGGATAGTATTCAAACGGAGAGTAGGGATACTACACATATACACAAGAATTCCCTAATTGCACAATTACCATGTCTTGAAGGGTGGCATGGTGGCACAGTAGTTAGCACTGCTGCCTCACAGCAGCAAGGACCCGGCTTCAAACCCGGCCCCGGGTCACTGTTCGTGTGGAGTTTGCCCATTCTCCCTGTGTCTGTGTGGATCTCACTCCCACAACCCAAAAAGATACACAGAGTAGGTGGATTGGCCATGCTAAATTGCCTCTTAATTGGAAAAATAGTGGGTACTCTAAATCTATTTTTTTTTAAATTACCATGCCTTGAATAATATATTGTAGCAGTACTATGTTGGGCCAACTGGCCTATAGGTACCAGTTTATTCTCGTCTCTCTTAAATAGCAAGAATATATTTAAAACATTCCAGGAATCAGAGAGTCGAGAGATTGGAAAGTTGCAACCAGTAGAGGGCCACAGGGATCAATGATGGGGCCTTAAGTATTTTCCATTGATATTGATGACCTGAATGAAGAGACTGTCTGTTTCATAATCAAATTTGCTGATGATAGGAAAGCCAGTTGTGAGGAGAATGCAAATAGTCTTTAAAGAAATATGGATAGGCTAAGTGAATGGATAAAAAAATTGGCAGATGGAGTATAATGTGAGGAAATATGGCATTGTCCACTCAGGGGGTCTCGAGGGGTGTGTGGGAATGGTAGGGGAGAGGTGGGCAGGGTGTGCATTGGGGGATGTCCTCGGTGGACTTTTGGGGCAGCTCCCTTAAGGAGTTACTCCCTTGGTCCATGGTGAGGTCACCAATGTCAGGAGGGCCACACTGGTAAATACCAGCAGTAATCCATGCCCAGCAGTGATCCGTGACCAGCAGTGATCCGTGCCCATATGATCTCGGCCCTGAGGACCGGAGAATTGCAAAGACCCAGAGACTGATGCGAGCCCGCTAATGGATGCAAATGGGTCATTAGGTTCGCATGCACGAACCCTGTTCCAGTCGCCAGCAGGGGGGCCAGAGCATAGCGGTCGGTTGGGCGTCCAGTGCGAACCTAGATTGTGATCCGCGTTGCCACGTCACAGGGAAGAGAATCCAGCCCCCTATTTAAAAAGGAGATACAGGTTGGCTGGATTGGTAAAACTGGTGTTTTGATATGTTGATATGCCCAGGTATAGTGAAAAGTATTGTTCTACTTACAGTCCAGGCAGATCACACGATACATAAATAATAGAACGTATCATAATAATACGATAATAACGGTTATAAAAGATGTAGGAAGAGGAGCTGTAGGGCAGAGCTCGCAGAGAGTCACCGCGCTCTGGCACCATCTTGGAAATGTAAAAAAAAGTAATATCCAGCTGCAGCCCGTTGTTTTTTTGTGCCCGATGTTCAGTCAGGAAGAGGAAGAGCTGGTTCGATTCACTTGTAGTCGGCCTCCTTGGCTTGGTACAATTGTTAGAAATATTCATACCTTGCTGATCTGACATGTTGTTGACACCTCAGCATTTTAGAAATGTGAATCAGTCAAGCGATCCCTCTGGAGGCACAAAGGTAAGTATAGCCCCTGGGGTGTGGGGGGGGGGGGCACATATGCCTTGGCACTGCTCCTTGGCATTGCCTCTTGGCAGAGGGTGGCAGTGCTGATCTAGAAATGCCACACTCGCAGTGCCAAAACTAGAAGAGCCAATATGTGCCGGGACAGTGCCAGGGGCTGGCCCTCATTGTAGACCCATTGGTGGGGGGGATTACATTTATGTGTGTGGTGCCCCGATCTCTGTCTAGCTGGGTGCCAACTCTATTAAGCTCCTACCCGCCAGAGTGACAGCTTAAATCACCCCCTCTCATTTTTTATCTTTAAAGAGGGTCAAGATCTGGAGTGAAATCTGGTCTGTGCAACTGGGGAGCCATGCCCCAGTTTTCAGTCTGTGCCTGATATTTTGAAAAAATATGGTAAGATACCACCCAGTGTATCAGGGACAAGTTCACCCTATGCAAGTTAGCTGCTGTTGACACCTCATCCCACAACAAGAAGCTGTCAACTCTCCACAAGCTGTGCTCGGAGAAAAGTCTATTTGAGAAACCAGTTGTTTGATCCTCAGCTGAAAATAACCCCGACAGGTGTAAGTGCAAAGTGTGGTAACTATTGCTTGATTTTGCCTATAGTTTTAAAACCCATGGGATATTGTTTGGAGAGGCTTAGTTCTGAAATTTCGAAAATAGGGTGATTTGGAACTGGAAAAATGTTAATATACTTTGGATAACCATTAAAATAGTTAGTATATTTCTACTTGACTTTCCTGTGTGTTTTATTGTTTAATAAACATTTATTTTGTTTAAAATCATCACCAATGCTTCTGGGGCATCCTTCAGATCTTTCCTCAGAATATTCCAAATGGCAAAACACAATTGAGTGTAGGCATTTCAAGCTTCCCTTATGGGATTTGACATAGCCTAGCATTTAACATTAGCTGTTTCCTTAACAACAGGATGAATTAAAAAGCAGAATATTATTTAAATGGAGAGAAACTGCAGCATACTGCAGTGCAGAGGGATCAAGGTGTCCTTGTACATCAGTCACAGAAAAGTTAGTATGCAGATACAGGATGTAATTAGGAAGGCAAATGGAATATTGGCCTTTATTGAAAGGGGATGGAGTATAAAAGTGGAGAAGTTACAACTGTATAGGACATTGGTGAGATCACACCTGAAGTCCTGTGCTAATCTTTTCTCCTTACTTAAGAAGGGAAGCAGTTCAGAAAAGGTTCACTAGACTGATTTCTGGTATGAGAAAAAGTTGAGCAGTTTAGGACGATGCTCACTGGAGTTTAGAAGAATGAGAGGTGATCTTATTGAAAGCTATAAGATTCTGATGGAGTTTGACAGGGTAGATGCTGACGATGTTTCCTCTCATGGGGGAACCAGAGGATGCAGTTTAAAAATAAGGAGCTGTCCGTTTATTATGGAGATGAGGAGAAATTTCTTCTCTCAGAGAGTTGTTAGTCTTTGGAATTTTCTTCCACAGAGAGAAGTGGAGGCTGGGTCACTGGGTGCATTCAAGGCCAAGTCAGACAGATTTGTTTGATCTACAAATGAGTCGAGAGTTATGGGGCCAGACAGAAAGTGGAGTTGAAGCCAATATCAGATCAGCCATGGCAAAGCAGGCTCTATGGGTTGAATGATCGACTACAGTTCCTATTTCTTATGATCAATCTTTGGGAAATATCCTAGAATCTAAAGATTTCTGGAAGATATCAACTAATGCATTCACTGCCTCTGCAGCTTTCCCTTAGAAAATGCGAGGATACAGCTTACCAGGTCCAGGAAAATTGTTGCCACTTATTTGCATTAATTTTCCCATCACTATTTCCTATAATGACACTGATTTCTTTAAGTTCCCCTCTCTCACTAAACCCTTGTGCCCTAATGATTGTGATGTCTGAAATAACTTTGGTATTTTCTACTGTGAAGCCAAATACAGATATTTGCCAATGCCATTTCCTTTCTAATTTCACTTGTCTCTGCCTCAAATAGAGCTACATTTACTTTTACTAATCTCTTCCTATTTACCTACCCATAAAAACGTTTACAATCTGTTTTTGTCTCTTGCTAATATTTCTCATATTCTCGATTCTCTTTTCTTTCTTCTTCTCAGTTTCTTGGTCCTCCTTGCTGAATTCTAAAATTCACCCGTACCTCAGGCTTATTTTGTTTTGGCAACATTATAAACCTTTGTCTTTTGATCCAACACTATCTTTAACTCCTGTTGTTAGACATGGTTAGACCATTTCTTCTGTGTAACTTCTGTGCTTAATGAAATGTATATTTGTATTAATGATAGCTATTGCTTATCTACTTGTCATATATTTTAATGTGATTTCTAAATTTCCATAGCCAACTCCATCCGCTTACCACTGAAGTTTGCTTTGCTTGGATTTAAGACCCGAGTCTTAGACTTGACTAAATCACTTTCAAGCTCCATATACACATTATGGTCATTCTGCCTGAAGGGCCCCTATACTACAAGGTGAGCAGTTAAACTTTTTCATTTTACAATGCGAGATGCAAAATAACCTGGTCCTTAGATAGTTCCCAGTAAACTGATCCAGAAAACATTTTAAAAATGTTGTCATTGAATGTGATGTCGCTGGCATGGCCAACATTTTGTTGCCCATCCGTAATTAATGGTTAGCTGCCTTCTTGAACTGTTGCCACCCATCTGGTATAGGTACACCCACTGTGCTATTAGGAAAGGAGTTCCAGGATTTTGATCCAGCAAGAGCAATGTATTCCAAGTCAGAGCTGAGTGTGGCTTGGAGGGAAACTTACAGGTGGTGATGTTCCCAATCATGTGCTGCCATTCTCCTTCTAGGTGGTAGAGTTCACAGCTTTGGAAGCTGGTTTTGAAGGAGGCTTGGAAAGTTATTGCAGGGCATCTTGTATGGTACACACTGCTGCCACTGTGCATCATGGTGGAGGGAGTGAATGTTTCAGGTGGTAGATGGAGTAACAATTAAGTGGGCTGTTTTGTCCTGGAGGGTGTTGAGTTTATTGTGACTTACATGCTGTACAGGGTTATGGTGGATATTAGCAGGATGGTGGTGTTTCTGGATATGGTCAATGTCAAAGTGAGTATGGTTCAAGTTATGGACAAGCACAGTCTGAGTTGAATTTTCAATCCTCAACACCAGGCTACTGGAAGAATGGACATGGCTATGGAAGAGCGAGTTCCCATTATGGACAAAAATAATTGTATGGAAACTATGGTCAGATTCCCCAAACAGCTGTGGCTCAAAGTCTGAGACACAAGCCAGCTATATAAGTGTTGTTGAAGCTGCAGCCATGCAGGTGAGTAGAATGTATTCCATTACACTCCTGACTTGTACCTTGTAGATGATGAATAGGTTTTGGGGAGTCTGGAGGTAAGATTCTTGCTGCAGATATACAGTGACTGGCTTAGTCTTATAGTATTTATTTGGCTGTTCCAGTGCAATTTCTGGTCAATGATAACCCATAAGATGTTAATTGTGAGGATTCAGTGATGGTAATGTGAATGAATGTCAAGAGGGTGTGGTTAGATTATCTCATATTTTCGATAGTTATTGCTTGGCACTTGTGCAATGTGAATGTTCCTTACCTGATGTGATATTTCAAAAGAGAAACTTGCAGACTGTGAAGGTACATTACAACCAAGAGTTTTATTGGGAATGTGTTGCCACACAGGCTGCCTGTGTAGAGTGGCTGTTAGCCCACCCAAACTGCCGATGACATCATTAGTATGTCACGTGATTCAACTCTTAAATTGACCTTGTTCCAAGTAGGAACAAACATGAATACACAACACTTTATGTCCAGGGCCTAAGGTGATTGGCCTTCAACAACCACAACCATTTTCCTTTGTACTGATATAACTCCAACCAGTGATTCCCATTCACTTAAATTTTGATAGGGCTCCTTAATGTCACGTTCACTCAAATGGTGCCTTTATGTCAAGGACGATAGCTCTCATCTCACCTCTTGAGTTCAACTCTTTTGTGTTTCTTTGGACCAAGGCTGTAATGAGACCAGGAGCTGAGTGGTCAGGCAGAATTTAAACTGTGTTTCAGTGAACAGGTTATTGCAGGTTAAATGCCCCTTGTTAGCATTGTCGACATCTTTCATCAATTTACTAATGATCAAAAGGAGGGATAGGGGTGGTAATTGGTTGGGTTGGTTTTCTCCTGCATTTTTTGTGGACAGGACATAGCTGGTTCAAATGTTTCATCTGCTAGTCCTTCACGATGGCCTGACTGGACTGTCCATACAATGCAAGATGTGTCACCTTCCAGGAGACTGTCCATTTTTAAAAATAGAATGTAAACAAAAGAATACAGAAAAGAAACAAACTTTTGAGATTTTAATTTCTGCGCACCTTCTCATCATGACTGTTTTCTCAGTCCATATGCAAATTAAAGTCCCCCATGATTATCATATTACCCGTATTACATGTGCCTCTAACTTCTTGATATATACTCTGTCCTGCATTGACACTACTGTTGCAGGACAGAGAAACACCTCCTGTGTTTTCTGCTCCTTGCTGTTACTTAGCTCAACCCAAGTACAAAGTACAAAGCCCTGCCTGCTGCTGCCCTAGATATTCAATTCATCAGGACACTTGTCCTTGTGCAGTATGAGTGGGGTCTGTCCCAACAAAAAGCTCCCTCTTTCCTCAGTAAGCATGCCAGCGACCCTAAAGCAAACCTCCTTTCTCCTACACTATTCCTTCAGCCATTCACTTAAACCTCTACTCAATTTACCCCGATGTCAATTGGTGCGTGGCTCAGGTAAAAATCTAGTGATTGTTTCTGAGGTTCTGCTTTTTAACTTTAACTCTTACTCCTCAAATTATCTCAGCAGAACATCATTCGGAGTTCACAGATTCCTAGATGGATCACAGCAACTGGATCCTTCCCCTCCAACTTTTGGATCTCATCACAAGATGCTTTTAACCCTGGCATTGGGCAGGAACACACCATCCAGACTTCCACTTATAACTGCAGAGAACAGTATAGTATCTATTGCCCTTTATATACAATTTCTGAGCATTACCATGTTCCTTTTCACTACCCTCCTCACTGTACTTATGGTCATTTTACCCATGGATTGGATGTTGTTTATTGTCACGTGTACCAAGGTACAGTGAAAAGTATTTTTCTACAAGCAGCCCAACAGATCATTAAGTACATGAAAAGAAAAGGTAATAAAAGAAAATACATAATAGGGCAACACAAGGTACACAATGTAACAACATAACACCGGCATCGGGTGAAACATACAGGGGTGTGTTAATGAGGTCAGTCCATAAGAGGGTCGTTTAGGAGTCTGGTAACTGTTTTGTTACCTGTAAGGCAGGTAATCTGTGCTACTCAACTCAGTTACAGTAGAGGCTTTGGAAGAAGGCTCGAAGTTGAGGAATTGAACAAACGAATGTGATACAAAATGGGTAATTGCTAGGACGAGAATGCTGAGTGAAAGGGGGTCCCCAAGGGCTGAAGAATGTGAACTGAGCCCAGGGCTGAGGAATGTGAAATGAGCTAATCAGGATATATGGGCAGGTCAAGAAGTGTATAGGGATAGCCGATGGAAATTTTGCATTCATTACTGTTGCCTTATTTGGTCGTATGTATGTGAAATTTGATGCAACTTGAATGTATCTGTACAGAAATGTTTTGTTCCTTTGTTCACTCTGGCTGTTGAAGATTCAGGAGACTGGTTGTGTCCTGCTCTCCCAATAGAGTGAGTCACCCCAGCTAGCTAGTTAAAATAAACAATAATTGATACCTGCAAATCCATCTCAAATTTTATTGAGACCAGACTGACGGCAAAAGAATCAGGATTGTCAAAGTCATCCAGAAGTTTTATAGAAGGTTTATTGAGCAACACAACTTAAATAACTGAGTTCTTACTTTAAGAACTGTACTAGTAGGAAGGTTACAACTTTTCTATGCACTACAACTAGGCCTGACCACACTAGCAGCCCTGAGCTAAATCGCTGCCTCTGTACTCCTCACAGTCTAATCCACCCCACAGCCCAGAGAGCTGCTTGTTTCCCCCTTTTATACACGCCAGTGCTGCCCCCTTGTGGTCTTTCCATTACCCAGCCCCCTCTGTACATACCCATGTAAAGATCACTACAGTAACAGCAGGGAAGAAGCTGTTTTTGAATCTGTAGTTTCTCATCCACATAAGTAGCAAGTATTTTATACCTGTTGATCAAAGTCAAGGGCCAAAGCTCCTCTAACACAGTCACACCCTCCTGCCTCTTTTATTCTTTATGACAGGTTTCTGCTGGTATGCAAAATCCTGGATGGTTCTTCTTGGTAATTAATACGATAAATGATCTGAAGCTCATCTAATGAACTGAAGATACACAACTTTGGATGCAGCCTCAGCAAGTAGGCTGGGGTGCTAAACCTTTCATAGGAATTGAACAAATTACCTTCTTTATTCAAAAGACTGGTAGAAATTTGAATTAATGGTGGAGTAATGAAAGGAAGGGAAAGTGAAAGCGACAGGGAGCATGGAGTTAAATGGCAAGATACGCAGGAGGATAAAATGTAGGCAGGTGGATTTAAGCTTGAGGCAGACTAGGAATTCAACAAAAAGGAAGGATAACTTTGGACATCTTAGGACTTCCAATATCTGTAATGATAAGAAAGTTAGCATTAAGGTACTTTACCTGAATGCTCGTAGCATTTGTAACAAAGTAGACGAACTAATGGCACAGATCATCGTGAATGATTATGATGTGGTAGGCATCACAGAGACATGGCTGCAGGGGGTTCAGGACTGGCAGTTAAACATCCAAGGATATACAACCTATCGAAAAGACAGGGAGGTGGGCCAAGGGGGTGGGGTTGCCTTGTTAGTTAAGAACAAAATTAAATCTATGGCACTAAACGACATAGGGTCGGATGATGTGGAGTCTGTGTGGGTAGAATTGAGGAACCACAAAGGCAAAAAAAACCATAATGGGAGTTATGTACAGACCTCCTAACAGTGGTCAGGACCAGGGTCGCAACATGTACCGGGATAGAAAAGGCATGTCAGAAAGGCAAGGTCACGGTGATCATGGGGGACTTCAATATGCAGGTGGATTGGGTAAATAACGTAGCCAGTGGATCCAAAGAAAAGGAATTCATGGAATGCTTACAAGATGGCTTTTTGGAACAGCTTGTCATGGAGCCCACAAGGGAGCAGGCTATTCTGGACCTAGTGCTATGTAATGAACCAGACTTTATAAAAGATCTTAAAGTAAGGGAACACTTAGGAAGCAGCGATCATAATATGGTTGAGTTCAGTCTGCAGTTTGAAAGAGAGAAGGCAAAATCGGATGTAATGGTGTTACAGTTAAATAAAGGTAATTACGAGGGCATGAGAGAGGAACTGGCGAAAATCAACTGGAAGCAGACCCTAGTGGGGAAGACAGCAGAGCAAAAATGGCAGGAGTTTGTATGCATAATTGAGGACACTGTACAGAGGTTCATCCCCAAGAAAAGAAAGATTATCCGGGGAGGGATTAGACAGCCATGGCTGACAAAGGAGGTCAGGAAATGTATCAAAGAGAAAGAGAGATCCTATAAAGTGGCCAAAAGCACTGGGAAATCAGAAGATTGGGAAGGCTACAAAAACAAACAGAGGTTAACAAAGAGACAAATAAGGAAGGAGAGGATCAAATATGAAGGCAGGCTAGCCAGTAATATAAGAAATGATAGTAAAAGTTTCTTTCAATACATAAGAAACAAACGACAGGCCAAAGTAGACATTGGGCCAATTCAAACTGATTCCGGAAGGCTAGTGATGGGAGACGAGGAAATGGCTGGAGAAATTAATAAGTACTTTGCGTCTGTCTTCACAGTGGAAGACATGAGTAATATCCCAAAAATTATAGAGGGTCAGGGGGCTGAGTTGAGTATGGTTGCCATTACAAAAGAGATGGTGCTAAAAAAGCTAAAAGGTCTTAAAATTGACAAATCTCCTGGCCCCGATGGGCTACACCCTAGAGTTCTGAGAGAGGTGGCTGAAGAAATAGCGGAAGCGTTGGTTGAGATCTTTCAAAAATCACTGGAGTCAGGGAAAGTCCCGGACGATTGGAAGATTGCTGTTGTAACCCCCTTGTTCAAGAAAGGATCAAGACAAAAGATGGAAAATTATAGGCCAATTAGCCTAACCTCGGTTGTTGGTAAAATTCTAGAATCGATCGTTAAGGATGAGATTTCTAAATTCTTGGAAGAGCAGAGTCGGATTAGAACAAGTCAACATGGATTTAGTAAGGGGAGGTCGTGCCTGACGAACCTGTTAGAATTCTTTGAGGAGGTGACAAGTAGGTTAGACCAGGGAAACCCAGTGGATGTGGTCTATCTGGATTTCCAAAAGGCCTTTGATAAGGTGCCACACAGGAGGCTGCTGAGTAAGGTGAGGGCCCATGGTGTTTGAGGTGAGCTACTGGCATGGGTTGAGGATTGGCTGTCTGACAGAAGGCAGAGAGTTGGGATAAAAGGTTATTTTTCGGAATGGCAGCCGGTGACCAGCGGTGTCCCGCAGGGTTCAGTGTTGGGGCCACAGCTGTTCACCATATATATTAATGATCTGGATGAAGGGACTGGGGGCATTCTAGCGAAGTTTGCCGATGATACGAAGTTAGGTGGTCAGGCAGGTAGTGCTGAGGAAGTGGGGAGGCTGCAGAAGGATCTAGACAGTTTGGGAGAGTGGTGCAGGAAATGGCTGATGCAATTCAACGTGAGAAAATGTGAGGTCTTGCACTTTGGAAAAAAGAATCCAAGCATAGACTACTTTCTAAACGGTGAGAAAATTCATAATGCCAAAGTACAAAGGGATCTGGGAGTGCTAGTCGAGGATTCCCTAAAGGTAAACATGCAGGTTGAATCTGTGATTAAGAAAGCGAATGCAATGTTGTCATTTATCTCAAGAGGGTTGGAATATAAAAGCAGCGATGTGCTACTGAGCCTTTATAAGGCTCTGGTTAGGCCCCATTTGGAGTACTGTGTCCAGTTTTGGGCCCCACATCTCAGGAAGGACATACTGGCACTGGAGCGTGTCCAGCGGAGATTCACACAGATGATCCCTGGAATGGCGGGTCTAACATATGATGAACGGCTGAGGATCCTGGGATTGTATTCATTGGAGTTTAGAAGGTTAAGGGGAGATCTAATAGAAACTTACAAGATAATACATGGCTTAGAAAGGGTGGACGCAAAGAAACTGTTTCCGTTAGGCGAGGAGACGAGGACCCGTGGGCACAGCCTTAGAATTAGAGGGGGTAAATTCAGAACAGAAATGCGGAGACATTTCTTCAGCCAGAGAGTGGTGGGCCTGTGGAATTCATTGCCGCGGAGTGCAGTGGAGGCCGGGACGCTAAATGGCTTCAAGGCAGAGATAGATAAATTCTTGATGTCGCGAGGAATTAAGGGCTACGGGGAGAATGCTGGTAGGTGGAGTTGAAATGCCCATCAGCCATGATTGAATGGCGGAGTGGACTCGATGGGCCGAATGGCCTTACTTCCACTCCTATGTCTTATGGTCTTATGGTCTTAAAACAGTAGAGGGGATTAGAAAATGCAGCCGAACGTCATTTTCACTTTCAGAAATTCCCAAACTTTAGTCAATTACATATTTTTTTCCAGCTGCTTTTGCACCCCTATCGGCATACAGGTTTAATATTTTAACCACTTTAATGCTAAAGCTTTGTACAAAGTACAATACGCGTGTACAACATAAATAATGTGATGGATTAAGTTATTTGCTCGAGCAGAGATGCATAACGTTTGGAGTGATATATGATAGCTTGAGTCATAATTATTCAGTAACTCAGACACTGATGAATTATGATTTTTTTTTGTACACTATACAGATGGGTGAACAAAACTTTTGTTAACCTTCTGCACTTGTCTACCATGGGAATGACAGTTCAGAACAGATGGTGATGCACTAAGCTTTTTCTGGATCAGTGAACAATGAGCTGAAACAGTTTCTGCTGAACATGGGATGAATTATGTAAGTGGGTGGGGCTGCCTGAACCACTCACTTGCTCGGCCTGGCTGTCTTCACTGGCAATTAGAAAACCTCGGGTAACTGGGATTCTCTCCCTGTTTGTGTTTGCCCCGCTGTCATTGGTGGTCTAGTATCCATGCTAGCTTCAATGCTAGTCTCCCCCTGGACCTTGCTGTTATTGTTGGTGGGAATGGTGTCTGACCCGGGCCACCCTGACACCGTTGTAACCTGGTAGCTTCAGTCCTAGTTTCCAGCGGATCTACCTATTGTCATTAGCGGCCGTAGAGTCGATGCTGCTGGTGCTGCTGCTGCTGACACATCAACATCTTGCTCACATGAGCTTTGGGCAATCCAATTTGTAATCAATATTTTCAACTTTTTCTGACTATCCTCTTGAACTTGTTTTTTGTTTTTCATTTCTGGTCCCCTGGAAGATGCTTTTCAACGTTAATCATGTCTGACTGCGTTTCTCAGTTGACTCACATCATAGTCTTTTTTTTAAGTGCTCTGACTGAAAGTGACGTAAAATGATAACAATGTGCATGTCAATTAGTTTTTTGCAGAAAAATGCCGATTGGGGTATGCCATTCAGTGTCTATCACCTAGATTGTGTTTTCATACTTGGTAATTTCAGATATTTTCATATGTAAATATGCGCATGTTCGACATGGTTTGTAGCCTACTTTTTTGAAGTATATTTTATTTACTTAACTGCTGATTTGGGGCTCCCCTTGTGGCCATGCGTCACATACTCTGTGTATCGTCTGGTTAAAGGCAAGAATGAAGAATTGATGGAATGTGAAAGTTACTTGTGTGGTAATATAAACAGGGCCTAGTTTTAAGGCCGACGAAATTGGATATCCTAAATTAAAGAATTCAACATTTTAAAATTGTGCTGCAGTCAAACTCAGGAAGGCTGTTGGAATCCAAACTTGAACAAAGTCAAATACACAACAAACAGACAAGCTGCCAAAACATGTCTGGGCCTGTCCCATTAATCACCCATCAAAGATCATCACACTCTACTGAGACCCAGCATGTGATCATCATACCCCATTGAAATGCACAGGTCTATTGTTCGTAGCCTAGATCGAACCAGACTTTCCGTCACCCAGAGTATCTATTGTTACCTTATATGGAAACAGATCATGTGCGGCCCACACCACCAGAGATTGGACTCCTGGGGCGGGCTTAGGTGGCCTGTCAAACAGCCATCAACCAGACCATTGGCTGCTGGGACCCATTCCTGAGACCTCATTGGCCGGAAGCTAGAGAAGTTTCTGGAAAGGCGAGGAGAGAGGGGGATAAAGGTGGGCATCTCAGATGCACCAGCGGCAAAGACTTGGGGCGGGATTCTCCGAGCCTCCACAGCGAAGTCGCGATCAGCGCGGGGTCGGAGAATGGGCATCAAACCCGAGATCGGGTCCGAAGCCGCCAATCGTGTGCATGCAGTTGACGCGGCGCCGGTTGAGGGCCATTGAAAGAGGCCCCCATGCGGCGATTCACCGAGTGCAGCTGGCCGAGTTCCCGCCGTGGTTCTCTCATGGTTCCACCCGGCGGCAACTCGGCGTGGTGGCTGCGGACTCAGCTCGCGGCCGCCCTGGTGGGGGGTGGGGGGATCACTCAGGGGGAGGTCCATAGGATGACCAGGCTACCGATCGGGGACCACCGATCCGTGTGCGTGGGCGATCTGGGGGGGAGGGTGGCTATCTTCTTGGTGCCGGTCCGCGGTGTGGGTCGGCCATGTCTCGCCTGGCATGCCATGCGTATGCGCGGACCACCGTATCAGCAGCCGGAGCTACAAGGAGCTCTCCAGTGCTCTGCTAGCCCCCTGCATCGGAGAATCACCCTGGACTTTCTCCAGATAAGTCCAGAGTGATTTGTGTGCATTTTGTCTCGGGCGGGGGACATAGCCCCATTATTGGAGAATCATGCCCTTGGTGTGTAAGGTGACCTTGGCCAGACAAGAAGTAAGGAAGGAAGCAAGGAAGCAAGGAAGAAATAGCCATTGAGAATCATCTTTGCGAAGAGGAACCAGAGAGATTCAGGGACCGGATCTACAGCATACCTAACCACCGTTGCGGGTAATATAGTCAAATCCTGGTGTTAATAGTGGGTAATTTATGAGTTGACTATATTTCATAAAGTGTGTTGCATTGTATCTGTACTTTGTTCTCCTAATAAATAAAGACACCTGGGTAAACTTTAATTAAGGAGCTGGTATGAAGTATTTGAATTGGACAGATACACTCGGCTCATGGGCTGGATTCTCCGCACCCCGACGCCAAAATTGGCCAGTGAATCCAGTTTGGCCCAGCTGGCAGGTGCCAGTTAGCAGATTCTCTGGGCACCGAGAAGCGGCCTCTCCGGGCAGTACGCCGCGCCGCTCAGCAATCCTCCGCCACCGACGGCCGAAGTCCCGACGGCGGGAACTAACCTGGTCCAGCCAGTCGGGATACTCGCGTGGCAGATGCGGACTCAGTCCGGGGCCGCCCTGGTCGGGGACGGGTGGATCGGATGCCAGTGGGGTCCTTATAGGCGGCCAGGGAACATTCGTGCAAAGGTTGAGGGTCGGACGTGCGGCCAATCGCGGGGTCTTTTTTTTAAAATTTTAGATTACCCAATTATTTTTTCCAATTAAGGGGCAATTTAGTGTGGCCAATCCACCTACTCTGCACATCTTTGGGTTGTGGGGGCGAAACCCATGCACACGAGGAGAATGTGCAAACTCCACACGGACAGTGACCCAGAGCCAGGATCGAACCTGGGACCTCAGCGCCGTGGGGCAGTTGTGCTAACCACTAGGCCACCGTGCTGCCCTCGCAGGGTCTTCTTTGTGGGTCTACTTCCGCGGTCCAGGCCCTGGAGCAGGGCGTGGCTACTAGAGGCCGCCGCTTGCGCATGCGCGGCCTCTGACCCAGAAGTGCGGGATGCCATATCTGCAGCAAAAGCTGAGAGATTTATTCCGGATCCCTGCTAGTCCCCTGCAGGGCTGTGAATTTGTGTCCCTTTATTCCAGGATTTTCAGAAGTAAATCTCCACCGTTTTGAGGCTGGTGTGGGGACATAACCCCAATAATGGAGAATCCAGCCCGTCTTTTGCTAAAAGCAAAATACTGCAGATGCTGATAATCTGAAATAAATACAGGAAATGTAAGTCTAGCAGTATCATAGAAGCAGAGGCCATGTTTTGAGTTAAATTACTTCTTCAGAACTTCAGAGTTCTTCAGAGTTTGATTTTGACTTGAAGTGGGACATATAATCAGGTGATAAAAGTATTGAAAGAGATTGAATAGACCTATAATTCGATCCCAGCCCCGGGTCACTGTCCACATGGAGTTTGAACATTATGCCCCTGGTCTGCATGGATCTCACCCCCATAAACCAAAGATGTGTAGGATAGGAGGTTTGGCCATGCTAAATTGCCCCTTAATTGAAAAAAAAAAGAATTGGGTACTCCACATTATTATTCTGGTATCATGGGTGGGATTCTGCACAAATCGTCGGGGGAGGGGGGGGGGGGGGGGGGGGGGGGGGAATGGCGCAAGCTCTGGCGGGAACCACTCCGGTGTCGAGCCGCCCCAAAGGTGTGGAATCCTCCGCACCTTCGGGGGCTAGGACAGCGCCGGAGTGGTTTGCACCTCATCGGCCGGCGGGAAGGAGCTTGGCACCACACCAACGGCCTGATGGGCATCTACCGGACGGCACGAGTTGGGGCATGCGCGGGAGTGCCAGCGTCTGCTGGCGTCATCCCCGCACATGTGCAGGGGGGTTCATCTCCGCGTCGGCCATTGCGGATCGGCACAAGGCTAACGCAGAGAAATAGAGTGCCCCCATGGCACAGGCCCGCCCGCGGATCGGTTGGCCGTGATCGCGGGCCAGGCCACCGTGGGGGCACCCCCCGAGGCCAGATCGCCCCGTGTCCCCTCGAGGACCCCGGAGGCCATTCACGGAGCTGGGACCCGCCAGTAGGGACCAACCTTGATTCACGCCGGCGGCACCCTCGTTAAACGGGCGGGACTTCGGCCCATCGTGGCCCGGAGAACTCGGGCGGCCCCAGGGTCCATTGCGTCGCGCTGGTCCCCATCATTCTCCGAGGCGGGTGGCGCGATTCATGCCCGGGCGAGTTTTGGGGGGGCGGAGAATTCGGAGGACAGCGGTGGTGGGATTCATGCCGAGCCCCCGGATATTCTCCGACCCTGTGGGGGGGGGGGGGGGGGGGGTGGGGGGGGTGGTGGGGTGGGGGGGGGGGGGGGAATCCCGCCCCATGTTTCTGCACACTGGCCAATCCACATCAATTAGGAATTAAAGTCTACTGTCTTTGGGAAGCACGGTAGCATAGTGATTAGCACTATTGCTTCACAGCGCCAGGGTACCAGATTCGATTCCTGGCTTGGGTCATTGTGCGGAGCCTGCATGTTCTTCCCGTGTTTGTGTGGGTTTACTCCGGTTGCTCCGGTTTCCTCCCACAAGTCCTGAAAGACGTGCTGTTAGGTAACTTGGACATTCTGAATTCTCCCTCTGGGTACCCAAACATGTGCCGGAATGTGGTGACTAGGGGCTTTTCACAGTAACTTCATTGGAGTGTTAATGTATGCCTACTTGTGACAATAAAGATTATTATATTATTATTAAAACACAGCCATTATGATATAATCATCAGCACCTATGGTCCTCCTGGTGTTTGAACCACAATCAGCACTCTTCTAAGTCATGATCCATCCTCCATTTTGATGAGTCAGGGGGAGCTGTTCATACCTCCAAGAGTGCCACTGCCTCTGTTTGGGTCTCGGTAAACTTTGCACCTTCCTGGAATAGAACGTGACTTCATAGTGCCAATTAGCAGTTACTTCCTTTGTTTAGCAATATGTCTTTTTTATAAAAAAAGGTTGAGTATTCATACAAATGATCAAGTGATGAAGTTGCAAATTAGCATTCCTCACAGCACATCTTCAGTCAGTAAATCATCTTTCTCACTATCTGCTCTAACTGCATGTCATGTTATTACAGATAAAGATGAAAATGACAGCCATAAACTCCCTTGGAAACTTTTACTTCAGAAAAGGCAATATCCAAGTCCAGGTTGTTTATCCAGAACAAGAAAAGCATTCATTCAAATACTGAGCCCTAGAGGAGACCACAGCATCCATCTTTCCAGTCAGGAAAACATCCATTCACAGTTACTCTTTCACCCCTACTCCTGCGTCAACTTTGTACTCAAATTACCATTGTCCTTTTAATCACAAGTGCTTCTATTTTCTGAATACATCTATTATGTGGTACTTTAGTAAATGCTGTTTGAAAATTCATATATAGACCATTTATTGTATTACTTTCAACAATCATCTCTGTTAATTCATCAAAAAATTCAACCTAGAAGACCAAGCACAATTTGCCTTTAGCAAATCTGTGCAGGCATCCCTTATTAACCCATGTTTCATCCCAGCCAATCACTCATAATGAAATAAATGGTCTGACATTTTGGCATTCTATTCTAAAGGATTGCTAGACTGGATCTCATTTCTCTTGAGCAAAAAAAAAGGCTGAGGGGTGATCTGATAGAGGTCTTTAAAATTATGAAAAGCTTTAATAGAGTGGATGCAGAGAGAAAGTTTCCTCTTGTGGGGAAGAGCGTAATCTGTTGTGGCACGAGGTAATACAACGGTGACTTATTAAAGGAAGAACTGACAGAACAGCACAACTTCACCACAGTTCCCTCGACTCCCAGGCTTACACTATGATACCCGCTTCCCGGGTCTGCGCTCTGGCACCCAATAGTCCCAGGTTTGCACGATCAAATTTCCATAGGTACTGGGCGGGTCGCGTGACCCATAAAGGATCACCCCTTAAGGGGATCACATTTCTTCCCCCTTGAGTTCCATTACACTGACATACAACTCTTCAATGCAACTGGGTACAATTAAACAGAATTCTCAGTAAGGGAGCCCAAGGGTAAAGTTCATAAGTTCAGTCTATCAGGGGCCTTTCAAACTCTTGCTGAACACTTCAACTCTGCAACAGATTGCTCCCGTACCAGCCTCCCCGATCAGGCGCCGGAATGTGGCGACTAGGGGCTTTTCACAGTAACTCCATTGAAGCCTACTCGTGACAATAAGCGGTTTTCATTTCATTTCATTTCCATATTGAAAGAATCAGAGTCCCCATCGGCAGCAGGTAAACTGAAGATGAGCCAGTGCCGACACTCTCACCAACACTTTCTGCTGACACACGAGATCTCCCTTGGGAAATCTTTGGTTCTACCATCACCGACTCTTCAGTGTTAATGTAAACCTACTTGTGACAATAATAAAAATTATTATTAAGTGGGGTAGGAGGAGGCCATTCGTATGTGGTGGATATTATTAAACTTGATGAAAAGTTTAAACTCCTCAGCTGAGAAAGCAATTCCGATATCAGAAATAATACTGTGTGATGCGAAAATCTATTGCAGCTTGACTATCATAGCTGACAAAGTCATATAACGTATGAGTTGGCCGTCGAACCATTTTGAGTGGGTGTACACAACAATTAAAAACATCATTCCCATAAAAGGACCAGGAAAATCAATGTGGAGCCTCATCCAAAGGCAGCCCGGCCACCCCCAAGTTTGTAGCAGAAGGGTCAGCTGCATCTGGCACTGGTCGCAAAGGTTGACAACTCCCTCTTAGTTTGTCTATCCCTGGCCAACAAATGTAGCTCCTGGCTAACATCTTCATCTTGGTTTGCAGGATGCATGCTGTGAAACTCCTGGATAAGTAATACTCGACCTGGGATGACACTATTTCTCTGCTCCTTCAAATAAGCACCCCGTCTTCACAGGTAATTTCATCCCATTGCTGCAAGTATGGCGTAATTTGCTGTTACCTTGCTCTAACTTATCAATATGCCAGCTAGGGAGAGCCATCCTTTCATCTTTGATAAAACTGGGTCCCTGTTCGTCCATGGTATGGGCTGACGAAATAGGCAGAGTGTCAAGAAAATTCAGAGCCGAGATGATCTCCTGAGGAATGGGAAGCACAGATACCATCTGTGGAGGTGGATGCCGTCTTAAAGCATCAGCATTTGAGGTCTGCGTATCTGGTCTGTATCGAAAAGTAGAACAATACACAGCCAGCAGTAATACACCTTTGCACTCTGGCCGATGTGATTGGCAGAACCGGTTTATCCTTGCGGAAAAGCCCAAGTAACGGTTTATGGTCCGAGATGATAAATAAGTTACGGCCATGAGGTAAACCACTGTTACACCTGTATTAGGTGATGTAAGGTAGGACCTGTACCACAGGTTCGCCGGTAGTCCCTGCCTTCTGGCTCCGCTCACTAGGCAGAGTATAAATATGCGTGTCCTCCATTCAGCAGCCATTTCGCCAGCTGCTGTGGGAGGCCACACATCTTAGAGCAATAAAGCCTCAGTTGTACCCAACTCTAATCTTTGTACAATTGATCGTGCATCAGGCCATAAACATATTGGTGGAATTTTTAGATGGCATATGTGATTGCCAAAATTTCTTTATCTGTCTGTGAGTACTTCCTTTCAGCATCTGACAAGGTTCTGGATGCAAAGGCTACAGGCTGCTCCACACTATCTCCCAACTTATGAGAAAGTCCCTCCCCTATGCCATAAGGTGATGCCTCACACATCACTATTATGGGTTTGTCTGGATCCAAATGGACAAGGAAGGTCAATGATTGAAAGGTCTGCTTCAATTGGTCAAAATATATTTTTTTGGGAATCTTCCCACTTCCATCATTGGTGCTCCTTCAACATCTATCGTGGAGTGGACGGAAGACCATAAGACATAGAAGCAGAATTAGGCCACTCGGCCCATTGAGTCTTCTCCACCATTCAATCATGGCTGATATTTTTTTCGTCCCCATTCTCCTGCCTTCTCCCCATAACCCCTGATCCTCTTATTAATCAAGAACCTATCTATCACTGTCTTAAAGACACTCAATAATTTGCCCTCACAGCCTTCTGCGGCAAAGAGTTCCACAGATTCACCACCCTCTGCTGAAGAAATTCCTCCTCATCTCTGTTTTAAAGGATCGTCCCTTTCGTCTGAGATTGTGTCCTCTTGTTCTAGTTTTTCCCACAAGTGGAAACATCCTCTCTACGTCCACTCTATCCAGGTCTCGCAGTATCCTGTAAGTTTCTGTAAGATCCCCCTCATCCTTCTAAACTCCAACGAGCACAGACCCAGGGGACGAAATTCTCCCAAAGGGAGACAAACAGCCGACGCCAGAGTGAAACCCGGAGTGTTTCACTCCGGCGTCGGAGGCCGCTCCTTGCCCCCTATTCTCCCCCACCCTCCTCCCCACCCGGGGGCTAGGAGCGTCGGCGCGTGAATTTCGAGCGCCGGGCCTTGACGCTTGCGTCAAAGCGGAGCGGCCGGAATGACGCAGCCGGCGGCGCCTAAGTAACGTCACCCGCGCATGCGCGGTTGCCGTCTTCCCCTCCGCTGCCCCGCAAGACATGGCGGCTTGATCTTGCGGGGCAGCGGAGGGAAAAGAGTGCGTGTTTTAGAGACGCCGGCCCGACGATCGGTGGGCACTGATCGCGCGCCAGACACCTCCTGAGCTTGCCCGTGGTGCTCGATCCTCCCTCCACCCCCCACAGGCCCCACATGCAGTGGTCGCGCGATGTTCACGCCGGCAGTGACTAGGTGTGGTTGCCGCCAACGTGAACCGGTCGGGTTCGGCAGGCCGCTCGGCCCATCTGGGCCGGAGAATCGCCGCTCGCCGTTAGAAACGGCGAGCGGCGATTCTCCGAGCGGCCTGTCGCAAAACGCGACACGCCATTTTGGGGGGGGGGGTGGGAGAATCGCGTGGGGGTGCCAGGGCGGCATGGTGTGATTCACCCGGCACTCCCGCGATTCTCCCACCCGGCGTGGGGGTCAGAGAATCACGCCCAGGGTTCCTCATATGATAAGCTCTTCATTCCAGGGATCACTCTTGTGAACCTCCTCTGGACCCTTTCCAAGGCCAGCACATCCTTCCTTAGATACAGGGCCCAAAACTGCTCACAGTATTCTAAATGTGGTCTGACCAGAGCCTTACACAGCCTCAGAAGTACATCCCTGGGTCTTGTATTCTAGCCCTCTCGACATGAATGCTAAAAATGCATTTGCCTTCCTAACTGCCGACTGAAACTGCACGTTAACCTTAAGAGAATTGTGAACAAAGACTCCCAAGTCCCTTTGTGCTTCTGATTTCCTAAGCATTTCCATATTTAGAAAATAGTCTATGCCTAAATTCCTCCTTCCAAAGTGCATAACCTCACACATTTCCACATTGTATTCCATCTGTCACTTCACTGCCCACGCTCCTAGCCTGTCCAAATCCTTCTGCATTGACTTTGAAACCTAAACATGTGATCTCATTGGCCTGAAACACAGAAATGTACCTGCAGATACATGAAAAATTTAGGAAAGAAAATCATTGCAAAGGGATTGGAGTATAAGAGTAAAGAAGTCTTACTGCATCTATATAGATCTTTGTCAGACCACAGCTGGAAGGTTTCCTTCCCCACGGAAAGTTATGTTGGTTTTGGATGCAGTGCAGTTCACTTGGCTGATTCCTCGGATGAGAGGATTGTCCTATAAGGAGAGAGTGAGCCAGAATTCCTGGGGAATGGTAATTGCCATTCTGCTCTTTTTTTATACTTGTGCTGAAATGCAGCTGCACATTTCTTGCTGAATGTTTCAAGTTGGGTCAGGTGAGAATTGTGCAGCAGTGTCTACTCCTGGGGTCTTCTGTTGAATGTAGCAAAGATGGGGAATGAAAGTCACAATTCCTTTTTTAAGGCACGAGCTGTTGTAAAGCAGGTAGTTTAAAGGTACCAGCCACTTTCGGAAGAAAGGGAAAAGATAAGTGTGCAAGATAAGTGGGTAGGATGGGTTAGCGGGTGGTCAGTTGGGGTGGATGGTCATTCCGAGGGATAGTCAGTCCAGTAGTCATTTAGGGTGGGGGGGAGGTGGACAGCTTGGTGGTCAGTCAGTGGTGGGGAGGGTTGGGGGGTTAATCAAGGAGTAGGATGGGTTATGAAGATGGGGAGGTTGGGATAGGAGTAGTTGGGAGGTCAGGAGGACAGTCAGTGTGAGGTGGGTGGGCATTTGGGGGATCAGGAGTGTAGTCTTCGGGGTGAATGTGTAATTTGGTAAGTGGTGGAAAGTAGAGGGAAGGCTGGGGGCATGGGAGGAAGTCAGGGCTGGGGATTAATTTTGGGGATGGCAAGTAGTAGGGGAGCTGGGGCTTGTTGGGAGGTTCGGGAGTAGTTGAGTAATTGGGAGATGGGCGGGGTTTGGGAGGGTAGTTGGGGAACCGGTGAATTGGGAGGTAGTCGGGGGCCAGGAGGGTGGAGAGCTGTCAGGGGGGTTGGGGATAACCGGGTGAGGAAGTTCCAGTGAGGAAGCGGGTTTTGCTGGGGGGGGGGGGGGGGGGGGGGGGGGATGTCAGTACTCCAGTTTCTCAGGAGTTACAAATGGTTTTAATTCTTATAACTGGGTAACTGCTCCATTAAGACATTCTGATTCATCCAGAGTCTCTGATTTGAATCAGGGTTTCAAATGGCTCCCAGGGCAGGCTAATTGCCTATTAGATGTTTGAATTTCCTGAGTAATCCTTGAGTGGGGACGTCCGTGGGACGGGGAGGCGCAACACATCATCTGGGCACCTCCCGAGTGTGACCCTCACCCCCTGGTGGAGATGCCGAGAAACACCCTGTTAAACAAACCGTTCAGGGTCACCATCTCAAAATACGAAGTTGTCCATTTATGACTGAGATGAGGAGAAATGTCTTCACTCAAAATCTTTTAGACCTGGGGCAGCATGTGGCGCAATGGTTAGCACTGGGACTGCGGCGCTGAGGACCCGGGTTTGATTCCCGGCCCTGAGTCACTGTCCATATAGAGTTTGCACATTCTCCCTCTGTCAGTGTGGGTTTCACCCCCACAACCCAAAGATGTGCAGGATTGGCCACGCTAAATTGCCCCTTAATTAGAAAAGAAAGATAATTGACTATTCTAAATTTATAAATTAAAAAAAAATCTTTTCGACCTTTGGCAGTGAGCAGTCAGTGCTTAGTCATTGAGCATATTCAAGACAGAGATCGCTAGACGTTTGGATAGTCAGGGAATTAAGGAAGATTAGGATTAAGCAGGAAGGTGGAGTTCAGGTAGAAGAAATTAAATGAAATGAAAATCGCTATTGTCACAAGTAGGCTTCAAATGAAGTTACTGTGAAAAGCCCCTAGTCGCCACATTCCGTCACCTGTTCAAGGAGGCTGGTACGGGAATTAAACCCGCGCCACTGCCTTGGTCTGCTTTAAAAGCCAGCTATTTAGCCCTGTGCTAAACCAGCCCCAGGGCAAGCAGCTGAATGACCTACTTCTGCTCCTTTTTTAAATTTGCTATCGGTGAGCTTGGATACGAAAGGGATTTGCATTAATGTTCTAACCTTGCATGCCTTCGCAAATAGAATTAGTAATTTGTGTTTCCATTGTGATATGAAATTGTCTTTTATTAGGTAAGAGTACCATCTAATGGGCACATTATTATAATCAGTGCGGAATAACTAATATAATCCTATTTGCGGTGTCTTCTGATGTAGCTGCCATCAGACAATCTAATGCAGCTGGGCAGTCCTAGGGAAGTTCAATATTAGTACCAGCCAATTACTGCACTCAAGTTGTGATTGATCTGATTACTTCTATGTCTATATGATTTTTATTCAACTCAAGACCTACAACTCCATAGTGGAAGAAAGTCAGTCTCAGTCAACGAAATATCAGAAAATTGTATGAGTCAGAAAACAGGCCTGCCAAGGAACCTACCTGATTTCCATCAGTTTAAATGAATGTTAAAATTGGGGGATCCCTCTTTAGGCATCAGCTTCGGTCTGTACATTGTTCTGATGCATGTTGCTATTGTTGCACGTTTTACTATGGGCGTAAAACGCGTTTATTGGAGTGTATTAACACGCCTCCGAGTTCGACGTGTGCTTAACACTGCTAGGCTCTGTTCTATGTAATTATTTAAGCTCTGGAGTCGCCAGCTGCCGTATAGGCAACGTCACAAGTATTCCAAGGTCAAATTCAAAGTAATAAAGACGATACACCGATTAGTCAAGTTCAAACGATCAATATTTATTATACAGTTAATAATAAATACTCATGCACACACACTAAGAGACTAAGCTACAACTAAACATAAGCAAACAGAATACTTATCTAACAGGAACAGGCAAGGTCAGAGAACGAGGCCTTCGTCCTGGTTTTGTCTGCAGCCTTCAGCAAGCGTTCTGGCACTTGGGAGTCTAGCGGGCTTGGATCGCGTAGCGAGCGTTGAACTTACGGTTTCGGCGGCTGGTGCTCAACGGCTGGAGTCAGGATACCAGGTGTCAGTCGAGGCCGGAGCACAGGTTTAACAGACCGGACAACACGAGGTCCCTATCTTTTATAGGGGTTCCGTTGTCCTTCCCTCTTCTTGGGCGGGCTCTACCTATTGGATCAATTTCTTATCGATACTGGATTAATTCCCCAATGCGAGGGGGTCTCCGTGATGGAGGGGGCGTTTCTTATGTCCTTTTGTTCGGAGGTTTCTGGTGCCTCGATGTCTGGGTCTTGATTGGAATGTGTCCATTCAGAACCAAATGTATCTATTGTGTGGGTGTTCAAGTCTGATGGCCTCATTAGCATGCAAAGCGTTTTGCCATTTGCACCTAGCTAAGGTCTCTTCACCTGAGCCCAAACTGGTTTCTGCTGCTGCAGAATGCAAACTGCTCTTTGCAGACTGCTGTTCTGGCTGAACTGTCTGTTTCTCAGCAGCCTTCCATTTTAGTTTGGCTCAGTGTCCATTTTGCGTGGCCAGCATGGCTACATTCCCTCCTTGTGATCCTCACAATCATACTATTGTGAAGGATCACCTATGTACTTTGCCTCCTTGTGTTCTGACCTCTTGCCAGTTCCTGTTCTACTCTGTTCTAAACTATGGGAAGAAGAGAAAAAAATTTTTAACTAACATTTCTACTTGGCCCTATGTCAAAGGGACATGCATTACTACAATTGGGAACCTCTACCTATCACTATTAACCTTAACCTTAACTTAAACATTTAATCACTCTAAACCTTAACCATTCACACCACAACATCACACTTCCCAACTCGGCAGTCGAGTATGGAACAATATAATACATGGCTGAATTTTATTTACAGAGTGTTGTAATCAGTGAGGGGTTGAGGGGTTTGGTGGAATCCGAAGATGGGGGATTGCACTCTATAGATGGGTGAGGTGCTGGAACGAGAGGCTCTCCTCTTCCATTTCCTCAACCTGAGGGTCTGCACTAGGATGGTGAGGATCGCAATCACCAACAGTGATTCGATTATGTAGGACATGGAGTACCACGTCATGAATTTAGTACACCAGGTCTGAACCTCGCTGATCAGAGCTGAGCACTGGGGGTTTGCTGTACTAACATTTACGGTGGGGGTTGTGGGGGAAACGTGTCTTGTTTCCACACATATACATATGACATTAAACAGTAATAAGTGGGCTTCCATCATCTTTTGTTGTTCTTCTTCTTTCTCTTCCTTCTTCCTCCGGTATTGACAATCCTGGCTTCGACCTCTGTCTCGTCCTTTGAAACCTTTGGGATCAAGCACAGTATCTGTCAATACACAGTTTAAGACCTTTACTTGTTAGTGCATCTGTCTTTCAAATCCCAATTGACCCTTTAAAATGACTGGCTAAGTCACACCCTGTGACTCCCCTCATTTTTTTTTTTTTTCAAAAAGCGAATTTAAAGACCAGCATACACCTAACAATCCTTCCTTCTGCGAGCCGTCTCGCAGGCTTTGCTGATTTACCATCCGAATGTTTCCGGATGTAAATAGCATGTGGGATGGCGGCCGAAGGGCTACCTAACCTAAAATGAAAACAAATTTGGAAAGAAACATCCGAATGAGTTGCGTATGGGCCGCTACGGGTAAGAGTTGGATGGGATCCCCGGGTAGGGCGTGCTGTGCCGTACCCGAGCTTGGCTGACCAAGGGTTGGTTCTCAGACAGGGCGGGTCCTCAGTGCCGTTTGTCCACTGCCTGAGTAACCTAGAAAGAAACGGGTACGAATGTGTTGACCATGACTTGCAGCCTCTATTTCGCCGAATAGAGGGGCACCTAAAAAAAACCAAGGGAGCCAAGATGCTCCAACTGAGGACATCACTGAAGTTCTCAGAGATATCTGCAGATAAACTATTTGGCGTGTGGCCTTACAACTTTGGAAAAGATCTCCAATCAAACCGAAGTTCTCAAAAGTTTCGGCAGACAAGCTAACGTGTATGTGAGGTGGTCACAATCTTTTCAGCTGAAAAGAAGATGTCCATCCTCCAGCTGAACAATGTACATTCCTGAGACAAACAAACATGAAACGAAGACAAACATACGTGCAGGTTCCATCAGAAAGGACATCGTTTCCCTCAAACGATTCCTATCTTACATCATCTGGACACCTCACTTGGATTCTGCCTCTGTGAACAGGGTCACAAAGGGGTTGCCGTGTCGGGAGTCAGACACCGTGTCGTCCTGCTCTCCCGGATCCCACACCCTTGTGTGGATCAGGCATGCTATTTTGGAGTTGTGTGACCGGGGGTCACTCTCGTCATTGCGGACAAGTCTGTAGGAATTGTCCCTGTGCCATTGTGTAGCGTCGAGTGTGTTGTCGGGGTAGTCGGGGTCGGGTGGTGGTTCTGGGTTTTTAAGGTAAGTGACTTCCATGGGGTCACTGGAGTCGGGGTCGTAGTTGGTGCAGTGTGGGCTGTATGGCTGTGTGGTGTCGCTGTCTTCAGAGGCAGTGTCTGTCCTACTGTCTCTGCTGTGGCAGCTTGTGGGCGTGTCGGGGCGTGGTCTGTAGTGGTCTGTGGGCGGAGTCGTGGGCGAGTCCGTTGATGAACTGGTCTGTGAGGGGGATGGTGGAAAAGTGTCTCTGGTGGGCGGGGTGAAGTGTTCTGCTGCGTCTAGCAGGACATGGTGAGCATGGTTGGCCTGTGTTCCATATGCCTTTAACTGGTTTATATGGAACCACGCGGTCTTCCCATTAGGATACTTTATCCTGTAAACGGAGGGGCTAATTTTGTCCGAAATTGAGTAGGGGCCGGAATATTTTGGAGCCAAAAAACTGCTGGGGTTATAAACAGATAACATTACCTGTTGCCCAACCTGGAATTCTGTGGTGTGTACGGTCTTATTGAAACAGGCAGTCCGTTGCTGTCGGCGTTTCCCTAGCTGGACTGCGGCTGCGAGCTGTGCAGACCTCACAGTCTCAACTAGATCTTTAACTGCCTTTTCATGTGTGAGGGCCGTCACTTCGGGGCTTGTCATGTCCAGTCCTAAAAGGAATTCTGTACCTTTCATAGGGCGTCCGGTCATGAGTGTGTGTGGTGTGTATCCTGTCGATGTGGAGACAGTGTTCCTTATGAACATAAGTGCAAAGGGGAGCACTGAATCCCATGTGGAATTGTTCTCTTGAACCATTTTCCTAAGGGTAGTTTTTAGGGTCCGATTCATGCGCTCCACAATCCCGCTGGACTGTGGATGATACGCAATGTGGAAGTTCTGTTTGATTCCGAATATTGTCAGGACGTTCCTCATGACCCGTCCTGTAAAGTGAGATCCCTGGTCCGAATCGATACTTCGGGGTAAACCCCATCTCGTGAAGATGTGGTGGGTCAGGATCTTTGCAGCTGTCTTTGCTGTATTTGTTCGTGAGGGAAATGCCTCTACCCATTTGGTAAAGGTGTCTATCACCACCAGAACGTATTTATAGCCATTCCTACAAGGGGGCAATGGACCTATAAAATCGATCTGGAGGTTTGTCCAAGGGCCGTTAACTGGGCGAGTATGCCGAAGTTGTGCCTTCTTAGAATACCTGTCCGGGTTATTCTGAGCACAAATCAGGCAATTCTCTATGTAGTGCGTTACATCATTCCTGAGATCAGGCCACCAACAGAGTTGCCTGAGGTGCCTCGTTGTTGCATCAATTCCCTGATGCCCGTGTCCGTCATGGAACAAGGCAATCATCTGATTCCTGTCCTGCTGTGGGACCACATAAAGTCGGTCCTTAATGATCACACCCTCATGTGTGGTCAGTGCGTGTTTAAAGTGCTCGTAAGCAGGCACAAAGTTTCCCTTGAAAACCTCCCTGAGGTCTCCGTCCTGTTTTTGTGCTGCCACGAGATCTTTAATATCAGTCTGTGAGACTTGGACTGCGCTCACAGGGGCGCTAGCTGGTGCGCTAGCTGGGGGGGTCCATAAGTGTCCTCTCCTGGAACCTGCCTTAGCCAACGCGTCGGCTTTTACATTCCCAGGGGGTGATGACCTATGGTGACTTCTTACTTTTATTATGCCGAAGGTCCTGTCCTTCGCTTTCGCTAAAATATGCTGGAGTAGAGGGGCTGATGGAAGGGGTTTTCCGTCTGCGGAGACAAAACCTCGTGTCCTCCACAGGGGCAGAAAATCGGTTAAACTGTTACAGACATATAAGCTGTCTGAATATATGTCTGCTGGGCTGGGGAAAGAATCGGGGTGGTCCACTATGTACGCTATGGCTGCTAGCTCTGCTGCCTGCGCGCCTAAGTGACCTGGTAACTTAAGAGCTATTTCTTCGAGAGCGCGCCCCTGCGCGTCCTCTACATAGATGCCGCATCCTGTGATACGCTCACCATTTAAAACTGTGGAGGAACCGTCTACATAAATCCTCAAGGGTCCACACGTGTCTGTGGGCTGGGGGCTTTGTTTCGGGTTCCCTATCTTCCTGGGGGGTGTTTTGGCTAAAAAGGGTCCTGTGTTATGCAGGGGAGCTACAATTTCACAGTCATGGGGCTGTCCGGGGTATTGGAGGTTGTCTGCTAAGTATGTGTGGGTGCGTGTCCGTTTTACTGTAATGTCCCGTCCTTGTAAAAGTAGGGTCCACCTAGCTGCCCTAATCTGGCTAACTGAACCGTCCTTCAGTCGACCGTCTAGTAGTAGCTGTGTGGGTGTGTGTTCGGTTAGAATGGTGATGGGGTTGAGTCCGGTGATGTATGAGAAATACTGCACTGCCCAGAAGACAGCAAGGAGGTGCCTCTCACAGGCCGAAAATCCTTGTTCTACCGGGTCTAACAGTCGGGAGGCATAAGCCACTGGTCTTAGCTGCTCGTGCCGTTCCTGAAGCAACACGGCCGAGAGGGTCAGATCTGTGCTAGCTACCTCGATTGCGTACGGTGAAAGTTGGTCGGGGACTAGCAGCGCGGGTGCTGCACTAAGGGCTCGTTTCAACTCTTCCACAGCGCCTGTATGCTGCGGAAGCCATTCCCAGGGGGCTCCTTTCTTAAGGAGGTCTGAAAGTGGGGCGGCTTTTGTCGCGAATCCGTCGATGTGGTTCCGACAGTAGCCAACCAGTCCTAAAAACGACCGGAGGGCTGAAACATTCTGGGGAAGGGGCAATTTGACGATCGAATCAATTCTTTTGAATTCGATCTCGCGTTTGCCGTGCGTGATGACTGATCCCAAATACATCACTTTACTTTCCAATATTTGGGCCTTTTTCGGGTTAACTTTACAGCCAATTTCAGTTAAGAGTTCTAGGAGTTCGGCCAGAAGCGAAATGTGCTCTGCCTTTGTGTCTGTCTGCAGTAGTAGGTCGTCTACATACTGTACCAGACAATCGGGTCGGGAAAATTTCTCTAATCCACTTGCCAGCTGTCGGTGGAAAATGGAGGGGGAATTGTGGAATCCTTGTGGGAGGCATGTCCACGTGTACTGCTGAGTTTTGAAAGTGAATGCGAATTTGTATTGGCACGCTTTTGCCAATGGTATTGACCAGAATCCATTACTGATGTCCAATACCGTGAAGTACTTGGCGTTGAGACCCTGCTTGAGCATGGTCTCGGGACTAGTAGCTACCGTTGGGGCTACTGCGGGGGTTACTTTGTTGAGTTCCCGATAATCGATGGTCAGACGCCATGATCCATCGGGCTTCCTCACTGGCCAAATAGGGGCATTGTTGGTGGAGGCTACCGTTCTCAGTACACCTTGGTCCAACAAGCTGCCTATAACCTTTTCTATTTCCACCTCTGCCTCGAGGGGAAATCTATACTGCTTTTGCGGTCGGGGGTCCTGTCCGGTAACATGAACTTGTCCAGTCATTCTGCCACAGTCATGACGGTGACTTGCAAATGCTGTCCTGTGTTTGTTTAGTAGGGCCTTAATTTGTCGGTCGGTGTGGAGTGTAGTCAGGTCGAATGAGTACTCTCCCACTGCGCTAATCCGATTAGCGTAGTCTCCTACTGTGAGGGTGGCTGGGGCTCTGTCTGATCTCGCCATTCGCCAGACACACTGGTTCACTGGGTCGAACGACAAGCTGTGGGCGTTCATAAAATCTATCCCCAGGATGTGCTCTGCTGTCCGGGGAAGATTTACTAAAACTACGGGGTGCCTTGTGCTAATGTTCCCTAGCTGGATCGCTACGGGTGCTGTGATATGTCCCTGCTGCGAGTGTCCGGTGAACCCGCTAAGTGTGATGGTGGAGGTGGTCGGCCACGTGTCTGCGTGTGCCGTGGTTGTGGAGTTAATGGTGGTGCGGGATCCTCCTGTGTCCCACAATAACTCTATGGGCTTCCCTTTGACTTTTGCCGTGACTACGGGCCTCCCTGATGAGTCCCATAGTGTGTCACAGACCCAAGTGGGGGAGCCCGAACACCGTCAGTTCGTCTCGTCCACATTGGTGGGTCCTGACTGTACTGCTACATTGTGGATGGGTTTTGCCTTGTTGCGGTTCAGAGTGCCTGTCTGCTGGCCTCTCTGAGATCGCTGGGGTGCATTACACTCTTTTGCCCAATGCCCTAACTGTCCACAGTTATAGCATTCCTGTCCTTTCTGTTGAGGGCTGCTCTTGCCTTCATTTACCCATGCGGGCTTCTGGTGCTCTCTGACTGCTTGGATATCTGCAGCAGCCTGAGCCTCTTCTGGGGATCTAACCTTTGCTTTTGCCTGAAGCGATTGCTCCCAAGCGCGGGACAATCTTTTGAGGACCCATTTCTCGTTATGGGCCTCTTCTGAGGGGTCGTAATTATTGCAAGCGCTCTGTCCTGCTTCTGTTGCGTGTGAGATAATTGTGCGCGTCCACTTAACCATGTTTTCGCGGGTTAAATGCGCTCTATCTAGCTGTCCGAAAACTGCGCTGAAGTGAATCCACAGCCTTCCGGCGAATGCTGTGGGGTGTTCAGATCTCTTCTGCCTGCACTTATTCAAGCCTTCTACGGGGTCACCTCTATTGTACCCGATGGCATCTAAAATAGCAGTGTGCATCTCCTCTAGGCTGCCTCCTGCCACGTTTTGTGGGTCGGGGAGGGCTGCCACTACACTCTGGTCTAAGCTCAGCACGGTGAGCTTAACCTGCTCTCTCTCATCCAGGCCGTACATGGTAGCCTGCTGTTTTACTTTCGCAAAGAACTGGTGGGGGTCTGCGGTGGGGAGGAACGGAGTGATCTTTTCACAAGCGTCCCTTAGCTGGGTTACTGTTAAAGGGGTGGTGTAAGTTATGTCTGGGGCGCCTTCTGATTCGGCTTTCCTCTGTGTGGTTACGGGATTCATGGGTGCGGTTATGATCTGAGCTGTGGGGGGTTGGGGTGCCTGTCGTTTCTGCTGAGCTGCGGGCGCACATGTTCCCTGAACATAACGCTGCGCTGTCTCGCTTAATTCCTGCCAATCTGGGGCATTTTCCCCATCTAACTGAGCTCCAAAGGTGCTTTGGAAGCCATTCTGCACCGAAAGCAGAGATTGCAGTTCCGCAATCTGTTTTCTGCATTTCGCGTGGTCAACTGTGCTTTGTCTTTGTTCGGTCGTTGCAGCGTGGAGTGCTCTCAAAGCTGCTTTGAGATCGGAACATTGCCTCTGCAATGCCTCCACCTGCTTTTCCGATTCCTGTCTTATCAGAACGGCACGTTGCACGTCCTGATAGGCTTTCTCATACTGGGTCTGGGAACTGTTCAGATGAGCTAGACAAGACTGGTGAGCCCTCTTGGCATCATCCACCTCTCTACCCTTCTCTGCCAACTTCCCTTTAAGATCCAGGTTTTCTTTCTCGATGTCCCTGACATCGACCTTACTCATCCGGTTCCTTTCCTCTAAATCTGTCCGGAGCGTCCTGATGACCTCCTCTGCGCCTCGCAACTGTGCCAAGCAGGACACAATCGCCATCGGCTTGCGTGCTTTACTTAAACTCTTTTTGTGTATCTGAGAGAGGTTCTCCCACCAAGTATGACCTATACTTCCGGGACCTGTCTCCTCATTTGCACAAAACTCTTTCCAAAGGGGCCATCCCTTTCCTTGTAAATATTTGCGGAGTTCCAGCTCCCACGTGGGACACTGGCCTACTCTGCTACTGCTGCTGGTCGCTGCGACCACAAACTTTGCTGGATCCATCAGACGTTCCATTGCCTGCATGGCCATTTCCTCTGACTCTCTTTTTATAATTTGGAACAGGGGGTTGCTGGGGTGGTGTTTCGAAAAAGGGTACGGCTTACGCTATTTTCCGATCACAAAACTACCGAAAGTTTGTCGCAACAAAAAGCTTTCAGTTTTACCTTACAGCCCTGTTAGTACGCATGCACTAAACACACTTCCGAATTTCGCTTATTATTTTGAACACCTTGAATACTTGTGATCTCTTTCTTTCTCTGCAATTTGGAGTTCCAATTCAAATTTCAGGGTCCTGGACACTGTGGTGTTTCCACTTACAACAGGGTCCCGGCGGATGTCGCCACTAAATGTGCACGAAACACAGGTCCTCAAGGGTTCAAACGAATAAAAGCTATACACCGATTAGTCAAGTTCAAACGATCAATATTTATTATACAGTTAATAATAAATACTCATGCACACACACACTAAGAGACTAAGCTACAACTAAACATAAGCAAACAGAATACTTATCTAACAGGAACAGGCAAGGTCAGAGAACGAGGCCTTCGTCCTGGTTTTGTCTGCAGCCTTCAGCAAGCGTTCTGGCACTTGGGAGTCTAGCGGGCTTGGATCGCGTAGCGAGCGTTGAACTTACGGTTTCGGCGGCTGGTGCTCAACGGCTGGAGTCAGGATACCAGGTGTCAGTCGGGGCCGGAGCACAGGTTTAACAGACCGGACAACACGAGGTCCCTATCTTTTATAGGGGTTCCGTTGTCCTTCCCTCTTCTTGGGCGGGCTCTACCTATTGGATCAATTTCTTATCGATACTGGATTAATTCCCCAATGCGAGGGGGTCTCCGTGATGGAGGGGGCGTTTCTTATGTCCTTTTGTTCGGAGGTTTCTGGTGCCTCGATGTCTGGGTCTTGATTGGAATGTGTCCATTCAGAACCAAATGTATCTATTGTGTGGGTGTTCAAGTCTGATGGCCTCATTAGCATGCAAAGCGTTTTGCCATTTGCACCTAGCTAAGGTCTCTTCACCTGAGCCCAAACTGGTTTCTGCTGCTGCAGAATGCAAACTGCTCTTTGCAGACTGCTGTTCTGGCTGAACTGTCTGTTTCTCAGCAGCCTTCCATTTTAGTTTGGCTCAGTGTCCATTTTGCGTGGCCAGCATGGCTACACTATCAGGCAATGCTGTTTTCCAGGCCCAAGGAAACCGCCCTCACTCTGTATTATAGAACGTAGAACAAAGTTATCAGACCGGGAATTATTTAATGTGTTGGTATGATATTTCTCTGTCAGCTCTTTTAATATATTGGTCTATTTAAAATAAACCTCTTTGATCTGTTATAGAAGGCAGAATACATCATAAAGTGCCAATTTTCTATGGTCAAATATAATTTATCTGTTTTTAAAATATTGTCACTGCAAATATGTTTGACTGCATTGATGACATGGCGGATTGTATCGCACCTGTCCAAAGACAGTTACGGTGTTTTTCCGAAGCTAACTTCTGCCATTTTTCAGTGCAAAGCTCCAGCCTTTTAGAAGCCACAGAAATCACTCATAAGGATGTGAGAATGGCCACCATCCATCTCCCATTGCTTTGACAAAGAGTCATCCAGACTCAACGTTGGCTCTCGTCTCTCTCTACAGATGCTGTCAGACCTGCTGTGACTGTGCAGTATTTTCTGTTTTTGTCCCATTGTGTAGAATGAATTCAAACTTCAAATCGTTCTGGATGGACATTAGAAGTATTGACCATGTTGTCACCTGATTGAAACTGTCTTCGGGTAACCAACCTTACTTCAAGCATCAGGGAGAAGCCAGTCAGTCTGAAAACAATACAGCAATCAATAACCACAGCAACAAAGGCAGCAACATCTATGCCTTAAAACTGCAGACTGCAACACCAGAAGGTTTCTAAGACTGTTCCTTTTCAAGTCTCCCAGCACAGCAAAATCAATCTCCTGATAATAAAAACATAAGCAACTAATGTTGTGGCCTGCTGAAAATCCATCACTTCAAGAGAAACCTGCAACAAATTTGATATACAACTTTGGCTATTGAATTCACCTAGCTAACTTCAAGAGTGGAAACATTTTTTTTAGTTACCGTGTCTGCGCCTAGATAAGACAATCACATAACATAGAACATAGAACAGTACAGCACAGAACAGGCCCTTCGGCCCTCAATGTTGTGCCGAGCCATGATCACCCTACTCAAACCCACGTATCCAGCCTATACCCGTAACCCAACAACCCCCCCCCCCCTTAACCTTACTTTTATTAGGACACTACGGGCAATTTAGCATGGCCAATCCACCTAACCCGCACATCTTTGGACTGTGGGAGGAAACCGGAGCACCCGGAGGAAACCCGCGCACACAGGGGGAGGACGTGCAGACTCCACACAGACAGTGACCCAGCCGGGAATCGAACCTGGGACCCTGGAGCTGTGAAGCATTTATGCTAACCACCATGCTACCCTGCTGCCCATGAACTATGAACTATGTCTTTGTAAATTGTATAAGTGCACTATCATCTTTAATTGATTTTTCCTTGAGAGAGAGGGAAAGTGTGTAAGTGCATGTGTGGTATGTGTGTTTGTGTGTGTGTGAGTGACGACATGATGTTAGGTTTTCAGAGTGAACTCATGAATAAATATCCTCTCTATTTCAAGCCATTCAAATTGTACGCACTCAGCAGTTAAGAAGCATGCACCATTCTTTTCAAAATCATACTGATTACAGACAGTAAGGGAAGGAGTTTCAGTCCTCTCTCATCCATTTCCCTAACAGAATATATTCTTTAAAAATTACTTAAAAGCATTATGATGAACTGAGGACTTGAAAATGTCTTTGGCATGCTTCCAGAACACATCCTTATTTTTAATTCCTTTTCAGGATGTAGGCTTCAATGGGAAGGAGAATATTTATTTCTCATCCCCATTTCTCTGAGCAGGTGGTGGTGGGCCTTCTGCTTATTTCTTTGTAGTCTGCTTGATACAGGTGCTCCTCTTGTGCTGTTAGATTGAAGGTTGGAGAATTTTGATCCAATATCTATAAAAGAACAACAATATAAACCCAAGTCAAGATTCTTTTTGACTTGTAGAGGGATTGGAAGGTGGTACCTATTACTGTTGTCCTTATAGTGTGGGGAGGTCACTAGTTTGGGAGCTACTGGCAAAGAAGCCTTGATGAATTTCTGCAGTGCGTCATATTGACAGTACACACTTCAGCAAGGGTACACTGGTGATGGAGAGCTGGGTAGTATTGTTTCTTTCACTACCTACTGCAAGCCCAGTCTTACAACTATGGCGGGGATTCTCCGTTGCGAGTCCACCCCGCTACCACGACTCCCAAGGACATAGTATTTGGCGCTCAGCCAAATTTCCCAAACACTGCAGTGGGACCTGAGAATCCTACTGCTGTGACTGGACGGAGAATTCCGCCCTGTGTCTGTCAGAACTCAGACAACATGGCCAAAATTGGTATTACTAAGTTGCACTTGATGATGGACAGTGAATTCCAACATCAGAGTGAATTATGTGCTCTTGCTACCATCAGTGCTTCCTCCAAGTGGTGAGGGGGGTACTGATTCATGAGTTGAGAGATAGATGGTATGCAGCGGGATGTTTTCTTGCCAATATATGTTTGTTCTGAAATTTTATATGGTTTTAATGTTCAAGGCCAACACCCCCACCCAATTATGCCCCCCTGAACTCTTCACCACCCATCTCCCAAACCCCCTTTGACCTCCATTTCCCTCTGCCATGCCCCACTCCACCCCCCACCCCCACATCATCCCACTGCAGCGTTTTAGTAAAGAATCAGTTTGAGCTTTACATTTCAGTTCACATTTGCAAGACAGATTTTTAAGAGGGACACATGAAATAGCAGAGTTTTTTTTTAAAAGGTGACTTTTATATCAAAAATCTCACCTAAAAGGTTTTGCAAATACCATACAAGCTACAACAGTACAAAGCAGTCAATGCCCATCCTGAAAGTTCAGAAGACCAGACAGTACAATGCCACAAAGAACAGAGAGCAAATAATAGTTTTGGAATTAGAAATAGGACAATCTCCTCTATACGCCATTTTCTGGAAATCATTGTTAGAGCAGAAAATAAATTCTAGATGTACTCTAAACATTGAACCACAAATTACTGATACCTTTAATATTCTAGCCACACATCTTAGATTTTGCCTGGTTATAGCAATATAATTTGAATGTATCAGTGTGTTGGTAAATGCTATCAGTCAAAGAAAAGGTAATCAGGTAAAGCAAAACATGTTGCTTGAATTTTATCTTTGAAAATTCAATCTAATTTTTCTCCATATTCTCAAAATACCGAAATACCTAGCTTGCTTAAATTTGGGGTGGCAATCTGGGGCTTTGAGGTGATGTATAAATCTGAGCCTCAAGGTGTCTCTTGTGAAAATGATATGTACACTTGTCATGTAATATTGCACTTCAGAGCCCTTTTATGATGCATTGTCCTTCTCCTCACATTCTGGAGGTTTGGGGAGTGCTTCTGATGGAGATGTTTTTTCTTCTCCTTCATCTGGAATCAAATCAAGAGAAAGAAAAATAATTATGAATAAGGATATATATCTCAGTTATCGGTTGCTTAGAAAATATAGCTGTGGTGATTGATTTTGTAATTTGAAAACACTTTTTTGAATATTTATGATTTATGCAGGTTTTGTTGTATCCTTAGCAATATTATCCAGATATTTCAGAGTGCTGCTCTTTCCAGTTTCATTTTGGCAAAAAACACACTTTTTACAATTAATATCCTTCTTACTCAGGTAGAAAAGAATAATAGTGTTGAATTTGTTTTCATAGGATTTATCTAGATCTTCATTCATTTTTGTTTACACTTCTTATTTAGGAAAGCCTTCATAGAGGATGTCATTCTTTGAGATTTTTCGTAGAATTCATAGTATTTCATAGAATCTACAGTGCAGAAGGAGGCCATTCAGCCCATCGAGTGTGCACCAACCCTCTGAAGGATCACTCTACCTAGGCCAATCCCCCACCCTATCCTTACAACCCTGCGTATTGATAATGGCCACCTAAGCTACACACCTTTGGACACTAACTGACAATTTGTCTTGTCAGGTACTCATATCTCTTTGTTGGCCTTGATGTTTCGCACTACAATTACATTCATACCAGTATAAATATGATGCAAAGGTTTCAGGACAGATTTGCTGAATCTGAGATTTATTGACGTCAATGAGAACCATCAGGGTGACAATACAGTGAGACAAATTGACAGTGTGCTACATTTTCGATTGTGTTTTTACCTCTACGTACCACTATGAAAGGCAATTCCTTACGGCTGCACAATATATGCTACCAGATTACATTGGTCTGCATAGCTCTTTCTGCAAGTCAAGGACCATTATACTTATGCAAGTATATATATCCAATATGTGGTTCAGCATGTACACAGCATTTGGAAAATGCTGCATGGCTTGTAGGAAGCCAAGGCACCACTAACGTGTGGCTCATATAAATTGCCCATTTAACTGGATAAGTTTAATCAAGGCACTTCACCCCAAAGTATACTAAAGGCATGATAATGTTGAGTTACTCAGATCACACCTGAAAAGTGGGTGAAACTACAATCTTTGTGACTGCTTTATATGGGTTTAGTGCTGCTTATTAGCGAAATGATACCAAGAGGAATTTAATGGCATTTTAATCTGCTCAAATCTTTATACATGAATAAATTATGAAGTTATGAGGTGAGAAGATTATTTTGGTCAGTTCATTTATTTGCACAGTGGTCTACATCTCATAAATTCAGAGACCAATACAATCATTTTTTCCAAAAGAAAAACTGAAGTAAAATGTTTGAAATCATCAGTAACTGAGGCTTGGTAAGGAATCTGCCAAGGTTTTGCCTGATCCCAAGATTTTCCTAATTCACTCTTAAGCAAGCCACACAGCGATGCATGGAAGGGGACTATAGGATTTTTCCTCACATTTTCTATTCCTTCTTGGTCTCCGACTCCCTACTTTATGAACAATAACAGGGTTTTGGGATTCAGGCATAAACCTGCATTCTTACACAATGCAAGAACATCGTCAAGTGCACCACAGTATCTGACTCCTTTTCCTGTGCACAATCTGCATAATTAAGATAAATTCAAAAAAATCTATATCTGAATTATCTATAATTATTCAATGATATAGCTGAAAGCTCAGTTGCTACAACTTTTTCGGCAAAGATATTGGGCAGGATTCTCCGATTGCCGACGCCGAAATTGCATTCGGCAATTGGGCATGGAATCCTTTTTGATGCCGAAATCGGGGGCGGTGTCTGTTTTCGGATGCTCCGCCCCCTCCAAAGCGGCTCATTGGTGAGTAAGACGTACGCAGTTGGGACGGCCTCAGGATGTCACCTGAAGACCCTCCCCCGATGCTCCGCCCCTGATGGGCCGACTTCCCCACGGCATGGATCACTTGTGATCTGAATTTTGTCAACCTGGCATGTTGGTTGTGGACTGTGTCCAGTGCTGCCACAGTCTGGGGAGGGGGGGGGGGGGGGGGGGGGTGGGGGGGGGGGGGGAGAGGTGGTGGTGGGGGGAGCCACTCAGCTGGCAGGGGGGGCACTATCTGGCAGGGGAGGTCCACCTGCAGATCGCCGCCATGGCGCGGCCACAGACCCAGCAATTCTCTAGCCGTTTCTGTTGGGAACGCAGGGGGTTTTACGTGGGGTGACTGCTCGCCCCCTAACGGGCGGAGCATTGCTGCGGAGGCGAGGGTGGCACCAACCTTTTCATCGTAAAGCTAGACACATGCTCCAGACCTAGCCTCAAAATCAGAGAAATCAGTCCATTGACTTTATATTTCTATTTAGATTGTAGCTACTATAGTGACTAATTACAGGAAATTCTTGGCCAAAGTCCTTACCTGTGCTTATGGATAACTCTGACAGTTTGTGTGGTAAATCAGATGAATTGGCTCCTGTTGGAGAGCCAAGGATATCAGGTAAGGCATTTCTGCGGCCTGCCCGTCCTGATGAAACAAAATCTGTGACACCAGGCTCCACATCAGTCATTTCTGAGTCGTCTCCTCATAGCAACAGCTGAAAGAAATAAGGTTAATTGTAATGAAATAGCACATGATGTTTATATTGCTCCCTTCAACCCACTACCAAGCCAGACCAAAAATAAACTCAGCACTAAACTGAGCAGTGTATTTATAATAGTCTGCAATTCTTAATCCATGGATAACTCAAGTGACTCCCAACACTGTTTGACAATTAAATCATCCAGATTCACTCGAGATAGGAGGGTAGATTTTGATCTCATGCAATAGCCGTTTTTTTTATTTTTCCTATTTTTTATTTGTCAGATTTCAGCTGTTGCAAATTGATTATCACAAAGACATAATGAAACAATGCATTGGATTTTTGTTTGCAAGTGTTTTCAAACCACAATTCCAAATAAATATATATTTAAGGCGGTCAAAAAAAATCTCATACTGGCTCTATAGTGAGGGTAATGGGTGGAGGACTTGGATTTTAATTATTGTAAAATATTATACAGTTCTTAGTGCAGGGCAGCACGGTAACACAAGTGGCTTGCACTGTGGCTTCACAGCGCCAGGGTCCCCGGTTCGATTCCCCGCTGGATCACTGTCTTATTATTAGTAATGGTAGTAAGTCGGCCTCGCTACAGCTGGCAGCAAGACGGAGAATTTGGCGCTTCGCCAAATCTCCATTCACTGCATTGGGAAGTTGTTGGAGCTGCATTCACCCGGCAAGTGGCGAGTATTCCATTACACTGCCGATTGTGCCGGGCAGCATGGTACAACAGTGGTTAGCAATGTGTCTTCACAGCGCCAGGATCCCAGTTTCGATTCGTGGCTTGGGTCACTGTCTGTGCGGAGTCTGCACGTTCTTCCCGTGTCTGCGTGGGTTTCCTCCAGGTGCTCCGGTTTCCTCCCACAGTCCAAAGACGTGCAGGTTAGGTGGATTGGTCATGATAAATTGCCCTTAGTGACCAAAAAAAAAAGGTTAGGAGGGGTTATTGGGTTATGGGGATAGGGTAGAAGTGAGGGCTTAAGTGGGTCGGTGCAGACATGATGGGCTGAATGGCCTCCTTCTGCACTGTATGTTCTATGTTCTTGGCTGCATGTGCACTCAAATGTGGCTATTTAACAAGAGGCCGAGTTTTCACGTGGAAAAGTAGAGAAATGAAACTGTCTGTATCTTAGTGTCATTATGTGTTGTAGAAAAGTCTGAGTCAAGACTCACTTATCAAAATAGGAACATAGGAAATAGGAACAGGAGCAGACCATTTCGCATCTCAAGCCTGCTCTGTTATTCAACTAGATCTTGGCTGATTATCTACCTCAGTGCCATTTACCCACACTATCGCTGTATCCCTTGATATCTTTAATATCTGTCCTTCTCTGTCTTGAATACACTCAATGACTGAGCCTTCACAGTCCTCTGGGGTAGAGAATTCCAAAGGGAATTTCCAAGAGAAAGAGTAGGGCACATCAGGGACCAAGGGGGCAAACTGTGCACAGAGCCGGTGGACATTGGTCAGGTGTTAAACAAGTACTTCACATCTATCTTCGGGAGATGGAGGATGTGGGTACAGAATTCGGGGAGAGAGACTGTGAAGTTCTTCAACGGTTTGACATAGTAAGTTTGACATAGAGATTGAGGAGATTTTAGCGGGCTTAAAAGTAGACAAATCCACAGGTCCAGATAAGTTGTACCCCAGGCTGCAGGGGAGGAAATTACTGGGACTTTGATCCAAATTTTGAATTCCTTTCTGGCCATGAAGGAGGTGCCAGAGTATTAATGTGGTTTAATTTTCAAGAAGGGTGGCAGAGATAAACCAGGGAATTACAGACCAATGAGTCTCAAGTCAGTGGTAGGGAAAGTATTGGAGAAAATTCTGAGGGACAGAATCAATTGCCATTTGGAGAGGCAAAGTTTGATCAGCGATAGTCAACAGTGGCATACCACAGCGTCCAGGTGTCCAGCGGCATACCACAGAATCAGTTGTCGTTCCCTAATAGTTTGTGATATATATAAACAATATAGATGAGAATGTTCAGAGAATGATAAATAAGTTTGCAGATGACATAAAGGTTGGCAGGGTGGTTAACAGTGAGGAAGAAGGTCTTGGGTTACAGGAGAATATAGATGGGTTGGTCAGGTGGCCAGATCTTTAGCAGATGGAATTTAACACTAAAAAGCCTGAGGTGATGCACCTTGCAAAGAATAAAAAGACAAGGGAATACTCAATGAATGGCAAGACACCAGGAAGCTCAAAGGAACAGAGTGATCTTGTTGTGCTTGCCTGCAGATCTCTGAAGGCAGCAGGACAGTACCTAGGGTTATTACAAAGGTATAAGGGACACTTACCTTTATCAGTCGTGGCATAGATTATAAGAGCAGGGAGTTATGTTGGAGCCATACAAAACTCTCTATTACCAGAACAACAATGCTCTCCCGCAGATCAGTCTGATGAACCTTCATTGCTCTCCCGCAGATCAGTCTGATGAATCTTCATTGCACTCCCTCGATGGTATGTATATGCTTTATTAAGTAAGGAGACCAAAACTGCATACAATACTTCAGGTGTGGTCTCACCAAGACTCTATACAGTTCTGATCACCACATCATAGGAAGAATGTGATTACACTGGAAAGGGTGCAGAGGAGATTCACCAGGATGTGGCCTGGGGATGGAGCAATTGAGCCATGAAGAGAGGCTGGACAGGCTCAGGTTGTTTTCTTTAGAGCAGAGAAGGCTGAGGGGGGGGGAGGGGGGGACCTGATTGAGGTGTATAACATTATGAGGAGTGTGCACAAATGGATAGCAAGCAGTTGTTCCCTTTAGTTGAAGGATCAATAATGAGGAAACATCATTATAAGGTGAGGAGGGAGGTTTAGAAGGGATTTGAGGAAAAGATGTTTCACCCAGTGGTGGGAGTCTGGAATGCACTGCCTGGGCGGGTTGGAGAGGCATCAAATCTCACAACCTTTAAAAAGGCTACAAAGTGGAAATGGTCAATAGCTTGAAGTTCCTGGGGGTCACCATCACCAACAGTCTGACTTGGTCCACTCACGTTGATGCAACAGTCAAGAAAGTCCAACAACGTCTCTAATTTCTATGGAAGATAAAGAAATTTGGCATGCATGCCTGCATCAACTCCCTCAGACTTCTACAGATGTGCCATAGAGAGCATCCTATCCGGCTGCATCACAGCCTGGTATAGCAACTGCTCGGCCCAAGATCGCAAAAAACTGCAGAGATGTCTCCTCATCTCAGTTCTAAATAGCTTACCCTTTATTCCGAGGCTGAGCCGTGGTCTTAGAATCCCGAGCCAGAGGGAACATCCTTCCTGAATTTACACTGACAATCCCTGTATGAATTTCACAGGTTTCAACGAGATCACGTCTCATTCTTCAAACTCCAGAGAGCATTCATCAGTCTCCTCTCCTGTATTCAAATCCTCTTACAATAAAGGCTAATATATCATTAGCCTTCCTAATTGCTTGCTAAACCTGCAAGTTAGCTTAATGCAACTTATGAACAAAGACACCCAGCTCCCTTTGGGCATCAACACATCCCAATCTCTCACCATTTACTTGCAGCCAGGATGTTACAGCCCTCCAATGGTGTGTTTCCTGCCAGTGGATATGGCAGGCCATTAAAATTCTGATCCTTCTGGTACTCAACTAGTCACAGCCTGCCATCCTGAAAATGATCCATTTAATACTCTGTTCCTGTCCATTGACCAATTTTCAATCCATTCTATTATAATTATATTCTCCCCAAACCCATGTACTCTAATTTTGTTTACTAATCTCCTGTGTGGGACCTTATCGATTCTGCTAGTTACATGCTCAAAAGGCTCTTAATCTGATGGCAAATGTTCAATGGAAGAAGAATTACTCAACTGAGTCAGGAGATTGTGGCATGTATGTTGAGTTTATGACCTGGTCACTCTGTTCATACACTTGGAGCAACTAATCAAAAACGGTAAATAAAATACTAAAAGTAGTACACAATGGTTTTATGACACAGTTCTGTTTCAGTTGTGCTTGCATATCTCCAAAGGTCCGTTCTATGGATAGTTATGACCTTTACCTGGCTTTGTGTAAATTATCATGCAAGACACATCTTTCACATGAGCAAGGCGTCTGGGCGAATATTATACTGGCTATTGAAGACATGAACGCTTGAAGGTATCAAAATGTTAAGGAAATAATTAAACGATAATAGTGCCCATATTTCTTATAATTTACCAGAACAATATTTTAAAAGAAAACTTTACTCTTAACTGTTATAATGGGGGCAATTCTTCAGCCCTGTTAGCCCCAGGTGCAAATCCAGCTGAACTGGTGAATTTAGCGAGAAGGCAAAATGAGATTTACGCTGGGTGTTAAACAATTTCCGATGCTCCCGGCTCGCCGCAGAAAGAGCAAGAACTCGATAAGGGCTTGTTTGTCAGTGAGATTAAAGTCAAATGCAGCGGCCTTCTGGTATGCTCCCATATCTCCCCAGCAGGAAGTCACCTGGGCGCATATTATTACTGGCCCTTAAAACTGGGGACCAGGTGCCATGGACTGCGAGGGGGAGCAAGGAGATGAGTACAATCTGCATATATACCTCCAAGGTGGCCATGCGCAAAGCAGCTGCTGCCAGGGTACAGATGGGGTCCTTCAAGGGACATGGGGTTTGGGTGTGCTGGAGGGGTTCAGGTCGGGGGTCACATCTGGTTTAGGGGTCGCAGGGCTAATTTTCTGTCTGTTAGTTTGAAAAGATTTGAACTCTCTTCCAACATGTCTATTTCAAAGAGCTGCCAGGTTGATTCTCTCTGTTGCCTTGAAAAGCTTTGAAGTGATTTTTTTTTCATATTCCATTTCATGCCCCATTCACTTTTTGAAGCCTCTGGGCTTTCTGAGATGCCTCAAAGCTTTGAACTGCAAAGTATACATTCAATTTTATTTATTTATTTTGTTTTACAAGCGTCTTGATTGACAGTTCCAGGGGGAATTAGCGGTCCATTAACTCTGAAGTGCTTCCTCGTTTGAGCAGGTGTTCTTTCAAACCATGGTATTTTTATAGTGGGTTCTCCAGAAAGAGGAAGTACTCTGCCTGACCACATTTGTTTCATAGTGGTGCTTTTTCGACCACTTATGCCTGAATGCATGCCTGTACTGGAGGTTGTTTTCCTCCATAGAAACAGCTGATACAACTCAGGTATCAAAGTCCAAGGGTTCCTCATTGAGGACCTTCTTGCAGCCACAGTAGAATTCTTTGGATATACGCAAAGACTATTCTGGAGGGGGGTGGGGGTGCTCAGTCTTTGTAACCCTCAGGTAATCAGGGAAATGGCTGATCAGTGCCCTGGCACTGCCCCTGGTACCTTACTTGGAGCTGTCATTGTGCCAGGTTAGTACTGCCCAGGAGCAAGGCCTGAAGAGGGCCTTACGGGTGTGGAACCTTTGGCAACTCCATAGCACAGTGTTACTTACTTTGGTGAGGGACTGGTGCTGGCAATTGTGGGGGGTGGTGCTGGTGCCAGCGAGGATGGTGAGGGGCTGGTGGGAGTGATGCTGGCGGGCGTGGATTGGGGGTGGTGGTGTTGGGTCAGCATGATGCCTATGTGGTGTTGGGGTGGTATTGACCCAAACTTTGGAGATGGGGGGTGGTTTTCCCTCTGTGGTGAAGGGTTGGTGGTGTTCCCCTTGTCTGCATGAGGTTGTGATGTCGGGGTGGGGAGGGTGGGGGGAAATGGACTCGTCACTTAAATTTGAGATTGGCCGCCCTTGAGAAACGACACCGGATCTCTGAGGAGTTGGAGGTCCTGGCATGTTTAGGCTCTGCCTCTCTCAATGCCGGTGCAAAACATGCCCCTCTTGCAAAAAATAAGACGAAGTGGGTTGATTGCGATTGGGATCATGCCAACCTATCTGGTGGGAAAAGCATTTTGCTTCACATCGGAAATGACGCTTAGGGCAAAATTTTCCGCCTTACGAATGTGAATGACGATAGGGTGGAGAATCAGGCCAAAATAGAGGTCCCCGCCCGGCACCGATTTGGACGCCATGCTCCGGTTCCTCGCTGGTGGAGATAATGAAGTTTGTGCCCCGTGCCAGCGGCTGCATGCAAAACCGGCATTTGCATGCATTTAAGTATGAATGGGGTTGGACACAGTGTGCTTTGCCTTTCTGTGCTGCTCCGTTCCTCTCATGCGCAAGTCATGTAGGCGGGGTTTACTACAAGTATTTACAAACGTGGACTGGGCACCATGGCTACAGAGGGGAAGAGGTAGACTAAAAAAACACTGAAAAACCATGAAAACTGTCAGGCTTGCTAGGGGATGACTGCCCAAGGGCAGTAGCTGGTAGTGACTTGGTGGCCTCGGGATCAGGGTAGCCTGGCCCTGACTGCCGTTTTTGCAGTCTGTCTTTTAAACGCAACCCCTGGCTGCTCACGCTGCTGAGTGCTGCCGGTGTCCTTTAAAAGCTCAAAAGGCCTCTGGTCATCTGGGAGCCCATCTAGGCCGCTCTCTGGACATCCTCATACCCCAGCCGTATCAGCATGAGTCAAGCTCAATCAAGAGCCCCCTAGGTGTTGGCACTCTTCAGAGGCGATGCCCTACTGCAGAGGAAGCAGGGGATCAGCAGAGCTCACCCCACCAGAGGACACCTGGACTGCAGCCTTTGGAACCCTCCTTCATTCTCTGCCCCACTCAGGTCAGAGGACTCACCAGTGAGCTCCACCCCTCCGGATCACCAGCTGTCTCCTCCTGGTGAGATTGCCAGCGCTAACTGCCTCTGCAATCACCTCCCATGCAGGAGGACAGGCTTGTGTCTGCGGCCCATTCTGGGGAAGAGGGTGTCCCTTGGAATCCCGACTTCAGGGGGCAGGTCTTCTCTGAGCCATCTTGGTGGCTGCAGTGAGTGTGTGGTGAGTGGAGTGCTTAAAAATAGCTCCGACTGCCAGGCTCTTTGGCGCTAACTCCGGCCCAGTGGTTAGAATGCCCACTGGGCCGGGAATTGCTCAGAATTGCCCAGAATAGCGACTCCCAAAGGGATGACGAACCGCCACAATTCAGTCGCGACATCAGTACTTAGGGCTTGTAGTGCCAAGAATGACCTCACTATCGAATGTAACTCTGTTACTATTCCGGACCCCAATGAGGAATGCCTCCCCCCCCCCCCCCCCCCCCCCCCCCCGAGGTCACAATTAGCGGAGCTCCTCAGTACAGGAAGATATGCCATTTCTAAATGGTGCTACTACGATCTCCCAATCCCCCGAACGTGACCAGCGGACCCCCTCAATGCCTCTACTCCGATAAGGGGTCCTCGGATCTATTTCCTCCTTAAATTAGTTTAGTGTTCCGGCATCCACTGCACTCTGGGATAGAGAATTCCACAGAATCATGACCCTTTGAGTGAAGTAATTCCTCCTCATTTCTGTTTTAAATCTGCCCCCGAGCTTAAAACTATGGCATCTCCATCTAAATGTCCAACAAGGGAAAACATGAGCTCTACATCTACCCTGTCAATCCCCTTTAGCATCTTATAAATTCCAACAAGTTTAAGCCCATTTAAGCATTATAAACTTGGAAACACGTTCTGCTGAGAACAGGGGTGGCATGGCGTGGTGGTATTGTCACTGGACTAATAATCTATGAGACCCTGAGTAATGCTCTGGCGACCCGGGTTTGATTCCTACCAGGGTAAATGGTGGAATTTGAATGCAGTAAAATCTGGAATTTAAAAAAAGTCTAATGATGACCAAGAAACCATTGTTGATTGTGTAAATCTATCTGGTTCACTAATGTCCTTTCGGGAAGGAAATCTGCCATCCTTAGCTGGCCTGGCCTACATGTGACTCCAGACCCACAGCAATGTGGTTGACTCTTAAATGCCCTCAGGGATGGGCAATAAATGCTGGCCCAGCCAGTGATGCCCACATCCCATGAACTAATAAAGAAAAAAACCTGGGCCTGGATTCTCCCATTTGGGGACTAAGTGCCCACGCCCGCCGGAAAACGGGAGAGAATCACTCCGGACTATTTCCCTCAGTGATGTAGACCATGCCGGCGTTCGGCCGGTCGACTGCAGAGCATCGCCACGGGGCCTCTTCCAACAGCCCCCGACCGGCATTGCATTGACCGCGCGCATGACTCGTGGGTCTGCGGAGAATCGTGAAAGTGCCGTTGTGCTGGATTTCTGGCGTGAGCAGCTATTCTCCACCCCCCGCACCGGGCGCATTTCCGGCACGGAGGGTCAGAGAATCCTGCCACTGTTTCATGCTTTCTGCATGCGTTAGACACTATCGTCATGTTTTGACACAAACATCTGGTTTGAAAACTATTTGAGGTGATAACAATATCACCGTAAAAGCCTCCCCAAACAGGCGCCGGAATGTGGCGACTAGGGGCTTTTCACAGTAACTTCATTTGAAGCCTACTCGTGACAATAAGCGATTTTCATTTCATTTCATTTAATTTCAATACGTTATCCAGTTGACTCTTGTGTTTTATAATCAGAGAATACAAATTTGGTGTATGCATTTAATCAGATTTTTACAGTGATTTCTTATTGGTATTCTAAAAGCTGGTAAAACTTCTCCCAAATTCAGTATGTCCAAGATGATTCAGTTAGACAAATCTGAAACCGTCATCATTGGCATTGGCTACTTGAGTCTTTTTAATATTAGAAAAGGGTCAAATGTTCTCTGGTTACTGAGAGATTTCTAAATTTCACTTATACTGGAAAGTTGAAGTAGTTCATCCAGCATAGAGATGTTTGTATTGTTTTGGAATCACAATATTGAAGTCCATTATGACATGGATCGGTACAAACTGCACATGATCCAGAGGGTGTTTCACCTCATTTCTGCAAAAGTTGTGACAAGGAAAATAATTAAGTTTAGTCTGGTAAATTGCATTGCTTTGGAAGGAGATGTTTGTTCCATCTGTAAAAAAAATCCCTTCATTGTTGTGTGGAGTTGAGGCTGGGATCTGACCAGCTATGGTCCTGTCAGGTGAAAGAGTGGATTTGAAGGGCTGAGTGGACTCCTGCTCCTAATTCTTGTGATCAAGGTCAACTCCATGAGGCTACCTCATATCCAAAGTTAAACTTTGAGCTAAATGTGGTTCTGCTGCATAGCTGAAACTCGCTGAGAGCAATGCAAAGTTTGTGATAGAACTTCCCAATTGGAAGATCGAGGGAAAGGTGGCACTTGTTACACAGAAAACATTACATTGAAGTCTACATCCATACATAAATATATTTAGAGCTGTCACAATACCATGGTCTGGATTTTCACAACCACATACAGCCTCCATTTTTACAGGTGGAGAAAGGACCAGGTCAGCATTTGCGCTTCCGAGTTTCAGAGGCAGCTGCTGATATAAAATAATAGTTGCCTCCAATCATATGTGATTTCCATCAGCCAGGACTGGGAAACATGATATGTTCAAACTAGGCCTGGTAGGAGAAGGCCTAAACTTTTACAGAGTTCTTTGGAATAATGGGTTACTCTTTTGGAAAGGTCTGGTTGTTTCTGGGAAGAGGTCAGGTGCCGTCCGGGAGCAGTCATTTGCTCTTTGGGAGAGGCAAGGTGCCCTTTGTGATTGTTAAAATTGGACATGAGTAAAAGGTGCATAAAACCATTGGAACTTTCGAGAGCTGTCAAGAGGAATTGCTGGAAGTGTGAGAAGCAACTGAAAGAGGAACAGTCAAAAGTATCAAATCAGTTTCAATAGCAACTGTCAGGTTGTCAAGGAGTGATTCAAAAAAAATCATTGCTTGCTATTTTATTCTCTTTGTTGATATAAATCTGAATCCTATCATTGGTGGATTTGTGTTGTATGACTGATTTTTATAACTTCCATTTCATTGTTTGATTGACAGCTCTAAGTGGTTACAGACTCTTTGAAAGGGTACTCTGATTAGCGGGCGCACAGTAGTACAGTGGTTAGCACTATTGCTTCACAGCTCCAGGATCCTAGGTTTGATTCTGGCTTGGGTCACTGTCTGTGTGGAATCTGCATGTTCTCCCTGTATCTGCGTGGGTTTCCTCCGGGTGCCTGGTTTTCTCCCACAAGTCCTGAAAGATGTGCTAATCCGTAATTTGGACATTCTGAATTCTCCCTCTGTGTTCCCAAACTGGCGTCAGAATGTAGCGACTAGGGGCTTTTCACAGTAACTTCATTGCAGCGTCACAATAAAGATTATTATTATTTCCAAAGCTTATTTTTATAATAATAATCTTTATTATTGTCACAAGTAGGCTTACATTAACACTACAATGAAGTTACTGTGCAAAGCTCCGAGTCGTCTGTTCGGGTGCACAGAGGGTGAATTCAGAATGTCCAATTCACTGAACAAGCATGTCTTTCGGGACTTGTGGGAGGAAACCAGAGCGCTTAGAGGAAACCCACGCAGATACGGGGAGAACATGCAGACTCTGTACAGACAATGACCCAAACAGGAATCAAGCCCAGGTTCCTGGCGCTGTGAAGCAGCAATGCTAACCACTGTGCTAATTAAGGGTTAATAACAAAATGGACCAAATAGTCTACTTCTGTATAAAAGGAAATTACTGCAGATGCTGAAATCTGAAACTAAAAGGGAAAATGCTGGAAAATCTCAGCAGGACTGGCAGCATCTGTAGGGAGAGAAAAAAGCTAATGTTTCTGTGGTGATATGCATCATTGTAAATACACAAGGGGTTAATGTAAATACACGGAGACTAGATAGACACTAGAGGGAGCACCAGAGACATGACACACCGACATGAATGAAAAAATGAAAATCGCTTATTGTCACGAGTAGGCTTCAATGAAGTTACTGTGAAAAGTCCCTAGTCACCACATTATGGCGCCTGTCCAGAGAGGCTGGTACGGGAATCGAACTGTGCTGCTGGCCTGCTTGGTCTGCTTTAAAAGCCAGCGATTTAGCCCAGTGTGCTAAACCAGCCAATAGGCTAGTAAGATAGAACATGACCAATGAGCATTCACGACACACATAGAGGTGACACTACCACAGGGGGCATTACACAAAACCAATATAAAAGGACACAGCACACATGCTCAGTCTCTTTGCAGTGGAGACACTTAGTGAGTACACAGGGTTGATTTGAAACACATCACACCCACCACGTGGATTGTAGCAGACTGGTTCGTCAGTCTGAGTAGCTATTGCAGGATTAACAGGAGAGTCGAATCCAAGTAGGAGAATCGTTAACAGTTTAATAAACGTGTTAAAGCTATCTCCAAATCTGAACCTTCCTTTGTCAGAGTGCACATAAAGGAAGCAGCTTATGCTACGTCAAAAGCATAACAAAACAGTTTTGAGTCCAGATGGCCCTTTGTCAAAGCTGAGGTGGCATGGTTGGGGCATGGAAAGTGTGTGCGGGTGAAGGGGTTTGAGGTGTGAGGACTGATTTTTGTTGCAATGTTTTAAAAAAACTTTTTCAAAGTGCCATGCCAGTGTTTGAAGGGAGCCCTTCAGCTCAGCTCGGCTCCATACCCAGCAGCCTTCCGCACTCGTTCTGGGGTCACTCAGCCCACCCCTACCAATCCCAACTCCAGGGTATATTCTCCCGGCTCGGGTTTGTGGAACCGGGAAATGTCCTGACTGCACTTCTGAATGAAAACATTTCTGGAGCAAAATGGCAAATATCTTAGTTCTTATAAAGAACAATAATGACATTGTGGCATCGCAACAATATATTGGACAATATACCAGAGTGGACTCTGGTAAGTGATCAGAAAATATTGGAAGATAACTCCATCTCCATTACCCTTCCTGATTTTCCTGAAGATGTACACATACCCATACAGGTGAGACTCACACAAATATATTACCAGCAGAGGTCACTGTTCATTTTAAAACAGAGTAAATTACATTTACTGCTGCTGTTGGTGAAAAGAACGTTTCAGGATGTCACTCTGAAAATTCCCTGAAGACAAAAAGCAGGACAACTAACTCGGCCATATACGGCCCCATTACTCTCCATCTACTCTCCATCATCAGTAAAGTGATGGAAGGGATCAACAACCATGCAATCAAACAGCACTTACTCAGCAATAACTTGCTTACTGCCCCTCAGTTTGAGTTTCGTCAAGGCCACTCAGCTGCTGATAGCATTGCAGCCTTGGTCCAGCCATGGATACGAGAGCAGAACACAAGAGGTGTGGTGAGAGTGAATATCCTTGACATCAAGGCAGCATTTGACTAACTGTGGCATAAAAGAGCCCTAGCAAAACTGGAGTCCGTGGGAATGAAGGAGAAAGCTCTCCATGGTTGGAGTGACACCTCGACAAAGATGATGGTTGTGATGGTTGGAGGTCAATCATCTCAGTTCCAGGACATAGAACATAGAACATACAGTGCAGAAGGAGGCCATTCGGCCCATCGAGTCTGCACCGACCCACTTAAGTCTTCACTTCCACCCTAACCCCGTAACCCAATACCCCTCCTAATCTTTTTGGTCACTGAGAGAAATTTATCATGGCCAATCCACCTAACCTGCACGTCTTTGGACTGTGGGAGGAAACCGGAGCACCCGGAGGAAACCCACCCAGACACGGGGAGAACATGCAGACTCCACATAGACAGTGACCCAGCGGGGAATCGAACCTGGGACCCTGGCACTGTGATGCCACAGTGCTATCCACTTGTGCGACCGTGCTGTCACCACTACAATAGTTCCTTGGGGTAGAGTCCTAGGTCCAAGCATCTTCAGCTGTTTCATTAATGGCCTTCCTTCCATGATAAGGTGAGAAGTGGAAAGATTTGCTGATGGTTGCACAATGTTCAGCATCTTTAACGACTCTTCAGATACTGAAGCAGTTTGTGTTCAAATGCAGCAAAACTGGGAAAATATTCAAATTTCAGCTGATAAGTGGCAAGTAAGGTTGGTGCCACTGTGACAGACGATAACCATCTGCACCAAGAGAGAATCTAACCATCGGCCCTTCACTTTCAATGACTTTACCATCACTGAATCCCCTACTATCAACATCCTGAGGGATGACCAGACACAGAACTGGACCAGCCAAGAGCAGGTCAGAAGCAAGGAATCCTGCTGTAAACAACTCACCTCCTGACTCCCCAATTAGTCCACAAGTATGACTCTGAGCTTCCACTCGCTTACTATTTTAATTCTTTGTCCCTCTTCCAATGTGATCTCTTTGTTCCCGGCCTCAAATGACAGTCAAATGAAGTTCAAGGAACAATACTTCTTCTTTTGATTGGGAACTTTATAGCTTTCTGGACACAACATCAAGTTCAGCAATTTTAGCTGTTGATAATGCTTCCCCTATTCAATTCAACACAACTGCCTTCCACACTATTACAGACCTCTATTAGTTTTACTCTTCCCTCCACACTTCCTCTGTCTCTCTTCTTGTTTACAATCTATTTGCATCTGTAACATTTTCAAATCTAATGAAAACTCATCAACTATTAACTCCGCTTCTCTCTCTGGGGATGCTGTCAAACCTGCTGAATATTTAGAGCACCTTGTTTATGTCTCACCTTGTTTCTTCTCCCTCCAGCTTCTCCCATTCTAATTGGGGCCTGTACAATGCTGGTTATCTCCATATTCTTCCCAATTTCCTCTTGTCACTCATCTATTCTTCTTCCAATCCCGCTGCATTTAAGTCTCCTATCAGTATACTGTATTGTGGTCCTGGGGACAAGCTGACAAAGGGAAAAAGACATAGGCCGAAAACGGAAATGACCAAGTAGGGCCCTGGCCGGAATCAATATTGACCGTCGACCGGGCCACTCAAGTTAGCACAGAAATTCACTATTGCTAAACAGAACTTCGTTATTACCCAATAACAGCATTCATAACGTTAACAAAAGGGACAAAAGACCTTTTTGCTGTGAATATGTAACTAACTTTGAGACAGTAAAGATCAACTTTGCAACAAGAAAGATGATGGTATCACAGTGGTTTGTACTGTTGCTTCACATCACCAGGGTCCTGGGTTCAATTCCCACTTGGGTCATTGTGCGGAGTCTGCACATTCGCCCCGTGTCTGCGCAGATTTCCTCCGGATGCTCTGGTTTCCTCCCACAAGTCCCGAAAGAGGTGCTTGTTAGGTGAATTGGACATTCTGAATTCTCCCTCCATGTACTCGAATAGGCACCGGAATGTGGCGACTAGGGGCTTTTCACAGTAACTTCATTGCCGTGTTAATGTGACTTGTGACAATAAAGATTATTATTATAAAAAAAGAGGCAATTAGGCTCCATAATTGGCTAATAGCTGGTCAGACAAGAGTGCTCAGAGGGGTTCAACAGGAGTATTCTGTATATTTCTATTTATGAGTTTTAGTCCTGATGAGACCATAGAATTCAGGCCAGGTGTGTGTGTATTTTGACTCAGCGCTAGCAGAACCTGGATAAGGAAGGAATATCGGAGCACATCATCAGTGACAGCCAGCAAGCATCAACGAGGAGCTGGAGCTCAGAGCTCAGGGAAAAAGACACCCACATTGAGTGATCATAGCTTGGCCAGCCTCCTTAACTATTGCAGGTAATACTTAGATCTCAGTCATCAGTCTGAGTCATTTCAGAAATCACAATTAAGCTAGCTCTTCTAAATAAAGTAGACTTGTATTAAATTCAGGTCTCTTTATTGCGTTTGTCTAAGCTGATCGAGCAGAGTCTCAGTCAACTGTGACCAGAATCACTGGGCTTTCTCCACTGGCAGCAGGTTTCCCGACGGCATAGGGTGGCTTTAGTGGGAAATCCTTTGACAAGCGGCGGGAAGAGAGAACAGAGCTGCCACCGAACAGAGCACCACCGAGAAACACAGGGCTGGGGGATTGGAGAATCCCAATCCTCTGGTCTTCGGCCTATCTCTTCTCTTCCTTCCTGGCAGTCCCATCTCCATCACTCACCTCACCACTTTTCCTCTCTTTTTCCACAACTGATGACGAAACCATTTCAATTTCCTCTTGTCCACTCTCTTTGATGCTTTTACAATCTTCACTGACCCCCTTTCCCATTAGTATCCAGTCGTTGTTCGTTCCTCTCTTCTTGATGTTGCCCATGTTTCTGCACTATATACCAGGACCAGTCTTACAACTGGCTTGTAGATTTTTCCTTTCAGTCTCAACACTGCCTTTCTATCTCCACTGCATCGTTACCATATAACACTCCACTGCACTTCTACCAATTACTCCAGTCAGAGCTAATCTGTTACTCAATTTTAATTTCCACACTTGCATCTTTTGCTACCACTGACAAACAAACACACGGAATAGAAGCAGAAGTAGGCCATTCAACCCCTCAAGCCTAGTCCGCCATGGCTAATCTGCTTGTGCTTTGAATGCCACATTCCAATCTACCCCCGATAGCCTTTAATTCTCTGGCTTAGCAAGAATCTACCTCCAGCTTAAAAAGATTTAATGACATCATCTCCACTGCCTTCTGAGACAGAGAGTTCCAAAATTGCACAACCCTTAGAGGAAAAAACATCTCCTCATCTCTGTCCTAAAAGAGCAACCACTAATTTTAAAATAGTGCCCCCTTGTTCTGGACTTACCCACAGAGTAAATTTTGGCCAGGATTCTCCAAACTCGTCCATTGTCACCCTGCTGCCAGTAAGAACTGAGAATTTGGCTTCCCAATCAAACCTCCATTCACTTTCAGGGGAACCGGAGAACCCCAGTAGGGAGCAAAGTCAGAAAATCCAGTCACCCTTTCCATATCCATCTTGTCAAGACCATTCAAGACCTTTTGTACTTCAATCAAGTCACGCTTCACTTTTCTAAACTCCAGTGGAAATAAACCCAATCTGTCCAACATATTCTCATAAGACAACTCGCTTATTCCAGGTATCAATCTAGTAAATCCCCTCTGCACTGCCACCAATACATTTACATCCTTCCTGAAATAAGAAGACCTACTGCTCACAGTATTCAAGATGCAGTTACACCAATGTCATGTGTAACCGAGGCAATACTTCCTTACTTTTATATTCAATTCCTCGTGTAATAAAGGATTATGCATCCAAGCCACCTATCTGAAATAGACTTTAGGCGCTCTGTTTATTTAAATAGGAGATCTACCACAACCGATCCCTTCCTAGCCACCACAACTCTCCAACCTATTTGCCCATCATCATGATTTCTGGGTTTGCCTTTAATTACTTTCCCAATGACCAGTGTTGGTATTACAGCAGCTGGATCACCAAATCCTCCAAATCCCCTTTGCTACCAAGCTGCCTGGGGCACCTCTTCATTATCTGCAGCTTGCTGGCCAAATATTGGGGGCTTTGAAGTCAAGAATTCCAGCTTACCTTTTATTTCAAATGTTTAGCAGACCATAGAAATGCATTTACCATTGTTCATTGATGTATTTTTGACGTTGATCAGTACAATAGTATAATGTAGTGCCTCTAACCAATTATTTCATTTTCTTACATTAGTGTAAAATATGGATGAAAACAGATAGGGCTGGATTCTCTGCTTCGGAATTCTCCATTACACCGGCAGCGCATCCTCGCCCAGGGATTTCCCGATGGTATGGGGCTGCCCACAATTTGGAACCCCATTCGCTGGCTGGCAGGATGGAGAATCCTGCTGCTGGCGGGGGTGCACCACACCAGAAAACTGGTGCGGCGGGAAGGGAAATCCCGCTCTTGGTGTCTGGTAAATCACCTATTTTGTCCAGGCAGAATATATTTTATGTATTTTTCTTAGGATGTGAGCATTTATGACAAGGCTGGTCAGTGTTGCCCGTCACTAATTACCCTTAAACGGGTAATGGTGAGCTGTTTTCTTAATCTGCTGCAGTCCACATCATGTAAATACACCCATCAGCACTGTTTGGGAGGAATTTCTGAGATTTTGACCCAGTGACACCAGAGGATTGACAAAAGAGTTCATGCTCGCTACGGCCGGCGGGAGTTCGAGCATACGCGCTACAGCCGGTGTGATTCCGCGCATGCACATGGGTTCCCGTCTCTGTGCCAGCCCCCAGGCAATATGGCGGAGCCATTACAGGGGGCCGGTGCGGAGGAACATAGGCCCCCCCACGGAACCAGCCCACCTGCTGATCTGTAGGCCCCAATCGCGGGCCAGGCCTCTTTGGAGGTCCCCCCCAGGGTGAGATCCCCCCCAACCCCCCTCCAGGACAGTCCCCACAGACACACCTTCCAGGTCCCGCCATGTGGGACCTGAGTAACCCACGTCGGCGGGACTTGACCGAACTCGGCGGGCACTCAGCCCGTCGAGGCCCGGAGAATTGCCGGGGGGCCGAAAATCAGTAACGGAGAATCGGCAAGCTGGCATCTGCGCGGTGTCACATGAATCGCGCCCAGCCTGCCAATTCTCCGAACCGGCGTGGGCGGAGAGAATCCCGCTACATATTCTTTGATCAGGCATAGAGTGCCTTTGAATGAGAGATCCTGCTCCTGCTACCCTCAACACCCTGGAAGCCCACAAGCAACCAGCTTTCCCCTGGTGAACACACAACTGCCTATTGGTTAATACCAGCAGCGGCATGATGAGCCACTTATGTGGACAATTAATGCGCACTTAAGAGCCTCAATTAGCAGGTCAGGAAAGCCATCCACTGGCCTTTCCCACCACAGACATAATAGAGGTGCACCATCCTTCCACCTGATCAAATGCCTTGCCACCAAACCCTCACCCTAAGAAAAGGGCCTCAACATCTATTTCATTGATTGACAGCACCTGGACACTTCAACCAGAGTTAAGTGCATTCCCTTAGGTTTATAGATGGCCACTTCAAAGTCATCAAGCATGAAGTGAGATGAATGGAAAACATTTAACTCTGTTTGAAGTGATTCAGGAAATGTCAATTAAAGCTTGATGTTTAGAAACATTGCAGTTTTACAGCTGACTACTTCAAAGTTACTCAACCATGAAGAGACATAAATGGAACAATGCTGACAGTTTGGTGTGTGTGCAAACTACCAGTCACAGACTAACAAAATCAATATCAAAGAGGAATGAATGATTGGCCTGCAGATCAAAGATTTGAGGGGGTTTAAACCCAGCTGACTGGGTTTTCTCTTTCCAGGAATTGACAGATGCTGCTTCCTCTGTCTGAACCAGCAGGTGGATTACCCAGGTGAGTTTTAAAGCTGTGATTTTTTTTCATTGCCTCTGTTTGGACTGTGCTCTATCTTCCAGACAAGGGTCTCTTTTCAGGGTGGCTTCCTGACTTGGGTCTCTCTTCTGGGGGTTTGCAGATCGGGGTCTTTTTTCAGGAGTCTCTGTTCAGGGGGGCTTCCAGACAGGCGTCTCTTTTCTGGGGGTTTCCAGATAGGGACCCTCTTCTGGGGGGTCTCTTAATTTGAGGGATCACTTTATCTAGGGGTCTCTGAAGGGGTCTCTATCTTTAGGGGGTCTCTATGGCGGATCTCTTTATTTAGGCGGTTACTGTTGGAGGGTATGGTGGGAGGGGGGGTGGATTCGGGTCACACACGGACTGGGGTGAGAGTGAGCTATGAATTGGGAATCGCTTCCTGATGAGCGTGAGCATGAATCAGTTGCAATTCAGCTCCGGCGGGAGAACATAGTTTCCCAAATGTAGAATCCTGCACATTGGTGACCAAGATTTCAACACAAACTAACATGAGAAGTGTTTTGGTGATAAATCGTACCAAAGCCCAGCGCAAACTAACGGTTATTTGATTCATCAAGAGACCCAAAAGGCAGAAAGCGAACAGATCAATCTCTGCCTCCTCTTACATTGTGAATTCCGATGTCTTTATGAAGACTGTAGTGGGGAAGGAGTGAACAATTAGCTCTAATCATTGACTTGTTAAAGCCGTTTTTGCTGAAAATCATTTAAAATGTGGTGCACATATGTCCATTCTCAGGTTTCGATGATAGAAAGCAGTGTTTAGGCTTGTTTTCAGATTGAATTCTTGGATGTAAATGTTTCCTCTCGGGGACACTAGCTGACTGTCTGGAGAATTCTAAAACTAGGTTCGAAAATTTGCATTTTAATGCCTGATTTAAATATTACTGAAAGCCACCTGGTGAATGGCTGAATCAGAATTACAACAGAACTGATTTCCTAACGATTCATTAACTACACACACAACTTGTCATTTGTTTTTTTTTAAATCTTTTTTTAATTTGATTTTGTCGTTAACAGACCTCACTGCTGGGGAATGGAGCATTTTCTAATTTTAGACACTGATTGGATGCAGAATAAAGCCTTAGCAAAGAGGTAATATATCGACATCAAATTTGTATCGTGAAGAGAAAACAAAGTACATTCTATGAGTCTCGCTTCACAAGTTGAAACCCCAAGATTTGGAATCTTCCTTACCTCTCTCCCCTGACTGTTTCCAGTGCGACAATGTCCTGTTATGCCCTGTTAAGTGTAAGGTGACCAAAATCAACATTGGGCAGCTTTTAATGTACCGCCTACCCCACCACCAAGGAGAGGAATTTGGAGGCCATGTGATCGGGTAGGAGGGTGCAGGTTGGAGATCCCAATCTCTTCCTCCGACACACGTTAACCGGAGGCCACCTAGCAAACCTGTCATCTAAGAAGGGGGGGGGGGGGGGGGGGGGGGGGGGGGCGGGACACTCGTTCAGAGGAACTCAATTCTAAATCGAGGGAACAGGCATTGGAGAGGGGAGGCCCTTGATGTCAAGACCTATCCTTCACCACCAGGGAGGAAAAACCCTCCCTGTGACTTCTCCCCCCTCCCCCATCCCCCACCCTATCCGTGTAATCCCGTTACACCACCTAATCTTTGGACACTAAGTGGCAATTCAGCATGCCCAATCCACCTAACCTGACATCTTTGAACTGTTTGAGGAAACCAGAGCACCCGGGGGAAACTCACGCAGACATGGGGAGAAAGTGCAAAACTGCACACAGTCACCCACGACTGAAATTGAACACAGGTTCTTGACACAGAGGCAGCAGTGCTAACCAGTGGGTCACCGTGTCACCCCACGGTAGTTGCTCCTCTTCCCGTTGATTATCTGGGGGTCTACAATATACACCTAGCAATGCAGCTGACCTTGTTTTATTCCAAGCTCTACCCATGCTTCATTTGAAGCCCCCTCCAAGATATCATCTCTCCGTACTGCAGTAATTGACTCCTTAACTAATAATGCCTCCTTCTCTTTTACCCCCTCCCCTATTTTACCTGAAGATTCTATAACCGGGATGTTGAGCTGCCAATCCTGCCCCTCCTTCAACCACATCTCTGTGGTGGCTACTATATCACAATTCCACAAGTCAATCTTCGACCTTAACTCATCCGTTTTACATAATGCTCCTGGTATTAAAGTAGATGCCATCTAGCCTTGACTTACCCCCTTGAAACATAATGCTCCTTCTCACTTGATTGCCTTACTGTATTATGCTGTGTCCCTATTCTTCTAAATTCCAGCCATAATGTTAAATACTGGCCACACTGCTGCTCTATATAATATAGATTTATAGAATGCTATTACACAAAAGGAGGCTATTTGCCCATCACCATGTTGGCTCTTTGAAAGAACTATTCAATTAGTCTCAATCCGTACCTATTCCTCACATTCGTGCAATTTCTTCCCTACAAGCATATATCCAATTCCTTTTTTGAAATGTTATTATTTGTAGCACCCTTTCAGGCATAAACCTCCTCCAACTAAATAGGCAACAGATTGAAGCCACTGCTTTTTTCCCCCATTTCAAACATCGTCCTTTGCCGCCAATTTCCCCATCCCTCTCTTGTAACAGTCTGAGATTAATTAAATCCATGCTGATTTGTCCAATCCTGCCATTGTTTTCTAAGTGCTCAGCTACAAAATCTTTGCGAATAGATTCTAGATTTTTCCCCATTACCTACGCCAGGCTTATTGGTCTATAATTCCCTGCTTTCTCTCCACCTCCCTGTTTAAATATTGGAGTTACATTAGCTACCCGCCAATCTGCAGGAACTGAGTCTATAGTATCCTGCTATTTCTAGAGCCATGGACGGGATTCTCCCAGACCTGCACCAGGCCGGAGAATCCCCGCAACTGCGCCACACCGCCCCGACGCCGGCACGCGATTTTCTGCAGAGCAGAGAATCGGTGCCATTGGCACCCGTGCATTTGATACGGTGCCGGTTGCGGGCTGCTCTAGGCAGCTGGGCTGCCGATTCTCCGGCCCGAATGGGCCGAGCTGCCGCTCTGAAAAGGCAGAGTCCCGCATGCGCCGTCCACACCTGGGCGCAGCCGTCGGTAACTCTGCATGCAGGGTGGGTGGGGGGGGGGGGCGACCTGTGGGGGTGGGGGGGGGGGGGGTGGGGGCCTCCGATGCTGCCTGGCCCGCAATCGGGGCCCACCGATCAGCGGGCCGGCCTCTCGCTCCCTGGGCCTATTTTCTTACGCGCCGGCCCCTGAAAATGAAAATCGCTTATTGTCACGAGTAGGCTTCAATGAAGTTACTGTGAAAAGCCCCTAGTCGCCACAATCCGGCGCCTGTCCGGGGAGGCTGGTACGGGAATTGAACCGTGCTGCTGGCCTGCTTGGTCTGCTTTAAAAGCCAGCGATTTAGCTGAGTGAGCTAAACCAGCCCCTGAACCCCTGCGCCATGTTGCCTCAGGGCCGGTGTGTTGAGGGAGGCCACCGCGCATGCATGGGTTGACGCCGGCGCCACTGCGCATGCGTGGGTTGGCACGGCGCACAGTTCGCGCCAGATTGGAAGCTGGAGTGGCGTGAACCACTTCAGCGCCGTGCTCCCAGCGGCCCGTTCACGCCGCCGTGAAACGCGACGGAGTTTCCGACAGCGTGCTCACTCTGCCGCCGAATGGGAGAATCCCGCCCCATTTCATTAAATACTCTGGGATGTAGGTTATCAGACCCTGGGGATTATCAGGCATCAGTTCCATCAATTTCCCTAATACCATTTCTCTACTAATATTGATTTCCTTCAGTTCCTCCATCTCACTAAACCTTGTGTTCCCCAACATTTCTGCTGTCTAATTTGTGTCCTCATTTGTGAAGACAGAATCGAAGTATGTGGTTAGTTGCTCAGCCATTTTTTTGTCCCCTTATTATACCTTCCCCTGTTTCTGTCTGTCGGGGACCTACATTCGTCTTCACCAATCTATTTCTCTTCACGTACCTGTAGAAACGTTTAGTCAGTTTTTATTTTCCCTGCAAGCTTCGTACTCTATTTTTTGTACTCTACTTTCCCCTTCTTAATCAATCTCTTGATCCTTCTTTGCTAAATTTTAAACTGCTCCCATTCCTCACACATGTTGTTTTTCTTGGCCAATTTATATGCATCTTCCTTGGATCGTATACTATCTCTATTTTCCCTTGTAAGCCATGGATTGACCACCTTTCCCATTTTACTTTTGCGCCAGACATAAACAATTGTTGCAGTTCCCCCATACGCTCCATGAATGTTTGCCACTGCCTATCCACTGTCATTCCTTTAAATAATGTTCCCCAATCGATCAAAGCCAAATCACGCCTCATATCTTGCAGTTTCCTTAATTTAAGATTCAGGACCCTAGTCTCAGAATCAACTACTTCACTCTCCAGCTTGCATTCTATCATATTATGATTGCTCATCCCCAAGAGGTCTTGCACAACTAGTTTGTCAATGATTCCGTTCACATTACACAGTGCCCAGTCTAGGATGGCTTGTTCACTAGTTGGTTCCTTATGTATTGGTCCAGAAAACTATCCCATATACACTCCAGGAATTCTTCCACTATGGTATTGTGGCTAATTTGATTTGCCAAATCTACATGCAAATTAAAATCACCCATAATTACTGATGTTTCTAATTTCCTGTTTAATGCCATTCCCAACATCACCGCTGCAGTTTGGGGGCCTATATACCACCCACTAATGTATTATGCCGCTTGGTGTTTCTCAGCTCTACTGATACTGTTTCCACATTGTCTAAGCAAATATCCTTCCTCACGATTGCGCTAAGTTTCTATTTAACTAGCACGGCCTTTACCTTTTTGTCTGTCCTTCCTAAATACTGAATACCCATGGATATTCAGTTCCCATCTCTGGTCACCTGACAGCCATGTCTCCATAATCCCGATTTATATCATGCCCGTTCACATCTATTTGTGTGATAAGTTCATCCGCTTTATTACGAATGCTTCAAGCGTGTCTTTTTAACATTACTTGTCTCGCTCCCAGTATTTTCCACTGTCGCGTTGTTTGCATCTTTCCCATGGTTTCTCTGCCTACCACTTTTCTTGTTTCCCTTTCTATCTTTTATTTTTGTCCTTGTTTCCTCCTCCTCTGATACGTTTGCATTGGTTCCCGTCCCCCTACCATTTTAGTTTAAACCCTCCCCAACCTGTCGAGCAAATACTCCCCCTGGGACACCAGTCATGATCTTGCCCAGATGTAACACGTCAGTTTGAATTTGCTCCAACTGCCCCAGAACCGGTCCCAATGCCTTAGGGATCTGAACCCATCCGCCTCAAACCATCGCTTCAGCCGTGTATTCACCTGATATATTCTGCTTTTTCTACTCTGACTAGCACGTTGCACTGGGATCCTGACATCACTACCTTTGAGGTTTGACTTCAACTTTCTTCCTAACTCCCTGTATTCTGCTTTGAAGACCTCATCCCTTTTTTTACCTATGTCGTTGGTACCGATGTGTACCACGGCCAGTGACTGTTCACCCTCCCCCTCCATAAGGTCCCTTTTACAGAGCCAACTATGGTGCAACAGATTTGGCTATTGTTGCTTTCCTCCGAGAAGTCATTCCCCTCAACAGTATCCAAGTATTGCAGGGGAATGGTCACAGGAGATCTTGCACTGCCTGCCTAACTCTCTTGCTCTGCCTGATGGTCAACCATTCCCTTCCTGCCTGTGGAGTCTGAGCCTGCAGTGTGACCACCCCCTATCCATGACACTTCCCACCTTGTAGATGCTACACACAGTGTTCCCATCCATCACTCCAGCTCCAAAACCCAGGCTTCCAGGAGCTGTAGCTGGAGACATTTCCTGCACACATGCTGGTCCCGGGCACGGGAAATGTTTCTGGCTTCCCACATAGAGCGAGAGAAGCAAACCAAGACCTTGAACTATCCTGCCATGACTTACCCCTTTAAATTAAACCTTTGGAAGATGCTTGATATTAGATTAAATCCAATTCTCTGGGATCCTTCTTTCCTTATCCTTGTTATTACCAATTATAACGATTATAGTTTATAAACCGCAAAACGTACTCTCAAATATAAGTGATAAAAGTTGTAAAGACTTACTGGCCTTACCCGCTACTTACCAATCAGCTCTCTCTCTTGAAGCCTCAGCTGCAGCAGGGCAAGACCCCTCTCTGAAGATTTAAAAGTTACAAATCAAGGAGAAAAAGCAAAGAACACCTCTTCCCGCTTTGCACTGAATTCCCAACCTATTTCAAATTCCCAAGTTTAAAACTCACTTTTGCTGTGCCTCACTCCAGATGTGGTTGTTTGTGCGCAAAGCTCACTGTGTGCACTTTGAAGACCTTTTCTTAAATAGAGCTGAGATGGTCTGAGATAACTCACTCATCAGTTAAGCTTCAAATGTAAGTAATCAACACCTCTTGACTCTTCATCAAGCTTCAGATGATGGACAGATAACTGCCACTCAACTATCTGGGTGGGGCAGCTCCTAATTAAATCTAATTAAAAACAGTTTCTCCTTATTTATTCAAAATTAGTTTTTACATTTATTATTGTCTTTGCTTTTTTAAAAAAATACAATTTTATCCTCTCTTTGTCTGTAGATTTGACTCTGTCTAAAGTGCTACCCTGCAGGTACCAAACACCTACAGGTACCAAATACTCCCAGTTTCAGTGCTAGCCAAGCACAGTTTTTTTAAGACATCTATAGTTCAAAAATTGTTTTGGAATTAGATGTTTCTCTACAAGTACTCAAATTTTGAGTTTAACATTCACCCTTTAAGGTGGTCATACCCTTCAGGTCAGGGTCTTCTGATTTAGTCAATGGTCAAAATTCCTTTGATTCTGGAAGGGTCCCAGTGGATGAAAAATAACTAATATAACAGCTTTTTTCAAGAAACCGCAGGTCAGGAAGCCTAACATCTGTCATAGGGAAATTGCTAGAATCCATTACTCAAGAGGTTCATGATACTTAGAAAATCATCAGACAGAGTCAACATGGCTTTGCGAATGGGAAATCGTGTTTAATTAATTTATTAGAGTTTTTTGAAGAAGTAGCAAGCAAGGTGGATATGAGGAACACCTTTCATCGTGTACTTGGATTTTCAAACGGTGCCATATCAAAGGTTACTATGCAAGATAAGAAAACATGATGTAGGGGATAACATTTATTTATTTGTTTGTTAATTGGAAGTGGGCGTCACAGGCTGGGCCAGAATATGTTAGCACTGCAATGAAGTTACTGTGAAAAGCCACATTCCGGCGCTTGTTCGGGTACACGAAGGGAGAATTCAGAATATCCAAATTAGCTAACAAGCATGTCTTTCTGAACTTGTGGGAGAAAACCTGAGCACCCAGAGGAAACCCACGCAGACACGGGGAGAATGTGCAGACTTCACAGAGACAGTGACCCAAGCCAGGAATCCAACCTAGGACGTTGGCCATGTGAAGCAACTGTGCTAACCACTGTGCTACTACGCCGCCCTAACAGGGGTAGGCTGGAGTGGACGTGGGTAGAGTGTTCTTTCGAAGGGTTGGTGCAGACTCGATGGGTTGAATAGTCTCCTTCTGCCATGTAGGGATTCTATGATTCTATAAATGTAGGAAAATGTGAACTTTGACGATAAGGAATAGAAAAGTAATATACTATTTAATGGAGAGAAATTGCAGAACGTGGCGGTACAGAACGAACCGGGTTTCCTGGTACATGAATCACAAAAGTTAGTGGGCAGTTACAGCAAGTGCAAACAGGAAGTCACTTGGGCACAAATCACTACTGGTTCCCAAAAGTGGGGCCAGGTACTAGGGACACCGACGGGGAGCAAGGGGATGATCTATAACTACCTCCAAGGGGCCAAGAAGTGGTCCTTTAAGGAAGGTGGCGGTCAGGGGTGCTTGGACTAGGCTGGAGTGGCTTGGTTGCGGGTCTTCCCAGGATGGAAATTGTGTGACAACCTCCCTCTGTCGCCTTGAAAACCCTTAAACAAGTTCAAAGATCTGTCAGATGAAGATAAAAGGTTTTCCCTTTGACGTGCTGGAAAGATTTGAAGTGCTTTTATAATGTTAATTTTCATTTCCCTTTAACCTTTCCAAGCCTCTGGGCTTGCTGAGAGCTGAAATATTTTAACTGCATTGTTTAGATTCAATTTCACAGTCCATTAAGAAATTTAAAGGACGGCACGGTAGCACAGTGGTTAGCACTGTTGCTTCAAAGCGCTCAGGTCCCGGGTTCGATTCCCGGCTTGGGTCACTGTCTGTGTGAAGTCTGCACATTCTCCCAGTGAATGCATGGGGTTTCCTCCGAGTGCTCCGGTTTCCTCCACATGTCCTGAAAGGCGTGTATTTGGGTGAATTGGACATTCTGAATTCTCCCTCTGTGTACCCGAACAGGCGCTGGAATATGGCGACTAGGGGATTTTCACAATAACTTCACTGCAGTGTTAATGTAAGCCTAATTATGACACTAATAAAGATTATAAAACTTGATTGACATGTCCAGACTATTTCAAAGAGGGGGCAGTTTTTTGTTTGTTTTAATAGACCTTCATGGTCCATTAACTCTGAAGTGATTCCTCTTTTGAGCAGGTATTGTTTCTGATCATAGTCTTTTTAAAGAGACGGTTTCTTTGTTCTGATGGGCTTCCTGGGAAGAGCAGGTGTTGTTTCTGACAGTAATTGTTTTCTACTGTGAAGTCCTCTTGTTGTAAAGTCCTTCCTATAAAACCCAGGTGCTCTGTCTGAGAGCTGCCCCTTGTCATCCTGGCAATGTCATACTGGCACTGCACCTGGCAGCTGGGCACTACCAAGGGAAGAACCTGAAGTGGGGGACTGAGGGTGGACCTGAAGAGGTAGCCCTGAAATTGCCTTTGGCAAATCCATAGTGGAATGTCGCTCACCTTCAGGATGGCCTTGCCAGTGATTGTGGGGAGACCTTGTCAGAGATTGGAGGGGGTGGGACAAGTGTTATTCTGAGATTGGGGCACCCTTTAAAAATGGTCTCCGATATCTGTGGATGTGGCCTTGCCAACTTGGTCGAGTCTCATGGCGTGAATCACCCTTGGCTCCAAAAGGATTTCCAAGTATTGGGAAAAATCTCATCAGGGATTCTCCCTGTTGGGGACTAAGTCCCCACGCCCGCCGAAAAACGGGCGAGAATCACTCAGGACTTTAAGACCGGGGTGATTCTCCGTTTTCCAGAGGGCTCGGAGAGCCCCAGCGTACGTCCTGCAGCTCTGGCTCCCGGCAGGGCCCTGCTGTCCAGACTGTGCGGCCGCGCATGCGCACAGCGGACGAAAGCGGGTCCGCACATGCGCGCGACTGCCCACCTCGGCGTGGGCGCCGCCGACATGGCGGAGCCATACAGCGGGCCCGCGCGGAGTAAGGCAGGTTCCCCGGAGTCAGATACCCCGCGCCCCACCAGGAACACAGCCACGGCTCCGAGCACCCGCCAGGTGGTACCAGATGTAAACCGGCGGGAGTTCGGCCGGTCGACCGCGGAGAATCACCATGTTCCAACAGCCCCCGATGGGCGCCCCACGACTGCGAGCGTGCGACGGACGCAATTCCGGCATGGAGGGTCGGAGAATCCCACCCCTCATTTCCCACTTCCCATACCTCGTTTCCCACCAGAGACTACATTTCGAAACCTTTTGGGTAAATTCTCCACATCGTTTCCTATAACCTCATGCATGACGTGTTGGATAACAAACTGAAAAAAATGTGGTTTGATTTGCCTCAAATTAAAGATCCTTTAAATTTCCTAATCTCTTTCCAAAAGGCAGTTATCTATTTAAGATGGAGCTGAGGAGAAATGTTTCCTCTCGTGTGGTCCTGAGTATTTGGAACGCCTGTCCTCAAAAGGCAGTGGAAGCAGAGTCTTTTAGCAGAGCTGAATCGATTCTTAATTATCATGGGGGTGAAAGATTATCAAGGGTTAGTGGGAATGTGGAGGTGAGGGAACAATTGGATCAGCCATGACCTTATTGAATGATGCAACAGGCTCAAGGGGGTGAATGACTACTCCTGCTCCTAATTTGTTTGTTTGTACGTTTTTATGTTGATAGATGTTTAGGTCTGAGCTGGGAATGTGCCCTCGAAGCAATGATTTTCAGCCCGTGTTAGCCGTCAGGAGAATGACGACGCAGTGGTAAATTACAACGAGAATCGGGAAATGTGACTCTTGCAGGCAAGATCACGTTTCCTGATTTTCCAGGCCCCTTGCCAATGACATAATGAGAATCGTGCCACAGAAGGTAATTTAAACACATCAACATTTCATTTGAGAGCCCTCCTGCCTGGACTTCACTCCTCACTGAATATTCATCATGTGCCATCATGATGTCATGCCGACACAACTTACAACAGCTGTTTCACAAAGAGAACCTGGCGTCCTCACCTCCAAAAGGAATATCGGAGGGAGCGCTCAGGTCGTCATCACACTCCAGAGTGCCAATTACAGAGGGGGCACCAGAGAGGACAGGGAAACCAGATAAGTACAGCTAGGGCTGGGTGGAGAGGGGGGGGCGGGTTCAGTCTCAGCATCTCAGGGAGATGGGGTCACTTGCAGTCCTTAGCGGCCCTTTATGGCTATGAGCTTTTAGGTTTAAGGGGGTCTTGCGAGTAGTGTGCAGGCATAGCTTCAAAAGTCCTCCTTGCTGGGCTTGTGGTGATTTCTCCACTGAGGGATTGCCCTTCTAGAGCAGCAGCTGGAAATTGGTTGGAGCAGACAAATACACAGGGTCAGCACTGAGGGCGACTATGCGATCCCTGGGCGGGGTGCCGTCGGATGTCAGGCTTTTTGGGCAGAGTGGGGTACTCTGCTATTTTTAAATGCTGCCCCTATATTTCAACCCCCCTCAGACTTTCCACCAAGGCCTCTGGACCCCCTCTTACCTGTTAGGGGGGCCCCCAAGCCCCCCTCACCACACCTCATAAGGCAGGGTACCCCTGAGCTCGATTCGTGGCACCCTGGAAGTGCCACGGTGCTTGGGTGGTAGCAGGAGAGCTAGGGTACCACCTTGCCCAGAGCTTGACCACTCATGGCCTCCGATGGCCTGGGAGACCGCTCCCAAGTGTCGTTATGCCTGATTCACGCTTGTGTGGGCCAGTGCTAAATGGCACCATGTCGAGGTCGCTCAGGCCCGGGCATTCATTCCTGGTCCTCGGGAACATCAGGCAGCGATATATTTAAGTGGGCCTCACTTTAATATATAAATCTGGATTTCACCCATTGAGGGCGAGACCCCAGATCGCGACATCCCACGAGGCGTTCTGAGCGTCACAAACCTCGAGATTGAAACGGTCCCATGGAAATGGACTATGCTGACAATCTATGCTGAGCTACTAATTTTACTAAGAAGATTATACCAAAACAAAAATAGAACATCAGATGAGACAAATTATCTACCATTGATAGATAAATGAGTGCTTTCTCTGAGCCCATTGTAATGAATTATTTCAATTATCTAAACGTATTTTAGTAAGAATTATTGAATTGATGTTTGCCTCAAGAATTAGCTGAAATAAACAAACTCGAGCAGCTTTAATATTCATCCAAGCTTTGGCAGCTTGTTAAACAAATCCAAGATAAAGGTACACTTAGCAGCAAATGGAGAAATTCTATGTTGATGCAGTGACACCTAGTGTACAAATATGGTACTGTAAAATCTTGTTAACTTCCAGACCAAACAATATGGGGCTAGATTCTCAGCAGCCCCATGCCAAAATCGTGTTTGGCGCAGGGGCTGAGAATCCACTTTTACGCCCGAATCGGGCTGGCACCTGAATCCAGTCCCCAGAGAATCGCTCGCTCGCGATTTACACGGCGAGGCCGGGGGGCCATTGTCAGAGGCCGAATTCCCGACGGCGTGGCTCTAACCACATCTGGCTGGTCGTGACTCTCACGCGGCCGCCCTGGTGGGCAGTGGGGGATCAAGTACCGGGGAGGGGCCTTATGGGCGGCCAAGGCGGCGATCGGGTGGGTTAGATGGAGCAGCGCGGGGCAGATAGTTGGAACCTTCTTTGTTGGTCCAGGTCCGCCATCGTGTTCGGCATGGCTGCTGAAGGCCCCCATTGTGGGTATGCGCGGACTTGGAACTGGAAGTGCGGGGGGCCGTATCCGCAGCTAAAGCTGCGAGAAGCACTCCGGGGCCCTGCCAGCCCCCTGCAGGTAGGTGAACAGGTCTTACATTTTTTAAGGTAAGTCCAGAGTGAAATGCCAGCGTTTTTTTATGCTGGCGAGGGGACATAGACCCATTTTGGGAGAATCCAGCCCATGGTCTTCTTTATTCATGACTTCATCCAGTATTCAGCTGATAATCCCATGAGGAAAAACAGTGACCATTTTACATTAGCCAACTCAGAAAATCATTTGTTTTTCCCAGCCATTTAACTAAAGAGTATAGGAATATATAATTCAATAATTTGTTGAAATTCAACAGAATAGAGCACTTTTCAGAGAATCACACATTTTACAGTGCAGAAGGAGGCCATTCAGCCTATTGAGTCTGCACCGGCCCCTGGAAAGAGCACCCTATTTAAGCCTAAGCCTCTACCCTATCCCTGTAACCCCACCTAACCATTTTGACAGTAAGGGAGCACCCGAAGGAAACCCAAGCAGACACGGGGAGAAAGTGCAAACTCCACACAGTCAGCCGAGGTCGGAATTGAACCCGGATCCCTGGAGCTGTGAGGCAGCAGTGCTAACCACAATGCCACTTTTAACAGAATAAAATATTCCTCGGTGCTTCACAGGAACAAATCAATCACATTGGAGCCACATAAGCAGATATTCGGGCAGAGGACCAAACATTTGGTCAAAGCGGTTGGTTTTAAGAAGTTTAAGGATTGTCTTAAAAGAGGAAAGAGAGGGGAGTCAGAAAGGGAATTCGAACTTGAGGTAGCTGAAGACATGGCCATCAATGGCAGAGCAATTAAAATTGAGGGGTGTGCACGAAGCAGGAATTGGAGAAGTGCAGATATCTCCGAGGGTTGTGGTGCTGGAGGGGATTGCAGAAACAGAGAAGGGAGACGTCATGGAGAATTTGAAGACATAGGATCATAAGAATAGGAGCAGGAGTAGGCCATTCAGCCCATTTAGCCTGCTCTGACATTTAATAAGATTATGGCTGATCTGAATGTGGCCTTAACAACACACTTTTTCTTGGCCTTCATAATCCTTGACTCTCAATTAAAAATCATTTTAACTCAGCTCACTGCGAAGAGAATTCCAAAAACGGACAACCCTGAGAGAAGAAACTCCTCTTCATCTCCTTCTTAAATAGGAAGCCCCCTTATCCTTAAATTGTGCCCCTAGTTCTAGATTCCCCCATGAGAGGAAACACCCTGTCAGCATCAACCCTTCCAAACCTCCTCAATAACCTATATGACTGAAATTCTTCATCCTCATTCGCAGCTGGGATTTTCCATCCACTGAAAGTGAATAAAGTTTTGGCTGGAATGCCAAATTTTCCATTCTTGCTCGCATTCGGCCCTGCCACATGTGAGACTGGAGAACCCTACATTATGAATCATTTAGGCCGCTTCTCATTCTTCTAAACTCCAATAATTCTAGGCCCAATTTGCTCAACTTTGTCTCATTTGTCTCTTATCTTAGATATCAGATTATTGAAACTTCTCTGAACTGCTTCCGATGCAAATTTATCCTTCCTTAAGTAAGGAGACTAAAACTGTGCACTTACTCCAGGTGCAATCTCATCTGTATAATTGCAGCAACATTTCCCTTAATTATGCTCTATCTCCCATGCAATAAAGGCCAGTGTTCAATTTGTTTTCCTTTTATTTCTAAATTTTATGTTACTCAATTCATTTTTTCCAATGAAGGGGCAATTTAGCGTGGCCAACCCACCTACCCTGCATTCAATTTGTTTTCCTAATTACTTGCTGTACCTGAAGGAAGCCCCATAGGACAAAGGAGCAGAATTAGGCCATTCAGCCCATTCGAGTCTGCTCCCCCATTTAATCAAAACTGATGGGCGCGAATCTCCGCTAAGGCGGAGATTCGTGAAGGCTGCCATGAAAACGGCCATGTTTCACGGCAGCCTCCGCGCCCCCTCCCGGGACACGATTCTGCTCCCCGGTCGAGGCTAGCATCGCGGCCCCGTGAACTACGGCATCGCGGGCTTAACGAATTTCGCTAAGCCCGCACGCCAAAGTTTGACGTCAGCCGCACATGCGCGGATTGGACGACTCCAACCCGCGCATGCGCGGATGACATCATCCGCGCATATGCGTCAGACCTGCGCATGCGCCGTCCGTAATGCCCCTCAGCCGCCCCGTGGACTGATCCAGCGGGGCGGCGGAGTAACAAAGAGTGCGCAGGGTAAGTACCCGCTGCCTGCGATCGGTGGGCACGATCGCGGGCCCATGCCACCCTTGGCATGGCCGTGGTGCGGCCGTGCCAATCGGTGGCATGGTTGTGCAGAACGGCACTTTGGCGCCGTTTTCACGAACTTGTATATAGCAGGTGTATTCAAATTCGTGAAAACGGCCATAAAGGCCTTGGAAATCGGCCCATCGGCCAGGGGAGAATCGCTGCTCGCTGTAAAAAAACGGCGAACAGCGATTCGTGTCGGGGGGCGGGCGTGTGGGGGGTGGGGGGAGAATAGCGGGAGGGCGTCGGACCAGCGTCGCCGTAAAAATTTGCGCCGCCCGCTATTCTCCGCCCTGTCGTGAGTGCGGAGAATCGCGGCCGATATGTTTCTCATTTCCATTCTCCTGCCTTCTCCCCATAACCCCTGATTCACTTATTAATCAAGAACCTACCTATCTCTGTCTTATAAGATGCTCAGTGATTTGGCCCCACAGCCTTCTGCGGCAAAGAGTTCCACAGGTTCCTCCTCATCTCGTTTTAAAGGATCGTCCCTTCAGTCAGAGACTGTGCCCTCGGGTTCTAGCTTCTCCTACTAGTGGAAACGTCATCTCCACGTTGACTCTAAGCCCCTCGGTATTCTGTAAGTTTCAATGAGATCCTTCTAGAATCCATACAGTGCAGACCCAGAGACCTCAACCACTCCTCATATGACAAGCCCTTCATTCCAGGGTTCATTCTTGTGAACTTTCTCTGGACCCTCTCATTATTGTTTTTGGGGTAGCATGGTGGTTAGCATAAATGCTTCACAGCTCCAGGGTCCCAGGTTCGATTCCCGGCTGTGCGGAGTCTGCACGTCCTCCCCCTGTGTGCGTGGGTTTCCTCCCACAGTCCAAAGATGTGCGGGTTAGGTGGATTGGCCATGCTAAATTGCCCGTAGTGTCCTAAAAAGTAAGGTTAAGGGGGGGTTATTGGGTTACGGGTATAGGGTGGATACGTGGGTTTGAGTAGGGTGATCATGGCTCGGCACAACATCGAGGGCCGAAGGGCCTGTTCTGTGCTGTACTGTTCTATGTCTATGTCTAAAGGCCAGCACATCTTTCCTCAGATACAGGGCCCAAAACTGCATACAATATTCTAAATGGGGTCCAAAACAGTCTCAGCAGTACATCCCTGCTCTTGTATTCTAGCCCTCTCAACGTGAGTTCTATCATTGCATTTGCCTTCATAATGGCCAAATGAACCTGCACGTTAACCTTGAGAGAATCCTGAACCAGGACTTCTAAGTCTCTTTGTGCTTCTGATTTCCAAAGTCATTTCACATTTAGAAAATAGTCTATGCCTCTATTCTTCCTACCAAAGTGCATAACTTCCCACTTTCCCACATTGAATTCCATTAGCCACCTGTTTCCCCACTCTCCCAGCATACCTGCATGCTAACATTTTGTAATTGATGCACAAGCAATCCCAGGTCCCTTTGTACTCCACCATTCTGCAATCTCTTTTGATTTAAATAATTTTCTGTTCTTCAATTCTTCCTGCTAAAGTGGACAACCTCACATTTTCGCACATTATGCTCCATCTTCTACATTTTTGCCAATTCATTTAACCTATCTATTTCCCTTTACAGACTCTTGGGCCAGGATGTCCCTGCCCTGCTGTGAGAATACGGTGAGCCAGCTTAAAGTCTATTGACGTCAGCGGCATCAGTAAATCTCACCAATGGGAAGGTCCAGAACATCCTGCTGTTTGTATTCCACTCACAACTTGATTTCCCACCTGCCTTTGTATCAAATGACACTAAGGTTGTGAAAGGTTTGTTTCAGTCTTTCCAGGGAGAAGGATGAAATTGGTGGTTAGGGAGCAGAGTTTATGGGGTGACTGTTCATCCAGTACTGGACATCGGACAAACAATCTGACAATTTAGAGACCAGAAAGGTGGAGAGAGGTGGTAAGGTTTAGTTGGGTGTCATGAGCATGGAACCTGACATTGTGTTCAGATGATGTGGCCAAGGGGAAGCATGTAAATAAGAAATAGGAGAAGCCAACAAGGACTCCTTGGAGACATCAGTGATAACAGTACAGTTCAGGAAGAGAAGCCATTGAAGGCGATTCTCTGGATACAACTGAATAGCTTAAAATGGAACAATGAGGACAGCCACAACCAGCTGGATGACAATTGAAATGTGTTTGAGGACATAAAGAAGGATACATTTGCAATAGAGGCAGTGCAGCAAAGGTTCACTAGATTGGCCCTGGGATAATGAGATACTGAGTAAATTGGGCCTATAATTTCTAGAGTTTAGAAGAATGAGAAGAATGGACAGCACGGTAGCATTGTGGATAGCACAATCGCTTCACAGCTCCAGGGTCCCAGGTTCGATTCCGGCTTGGGTCACTGTCTGTGCGGAGTCTGCACATCCTCCCAGTGTGTGCGTGGGTTTCCTCCGAGTGCTCCGGTTTCCCCCCACAGTCCAAAGATGTGCAGATTAGGTGGATTGGCCATGATAAATTCCCCTTAGTGTTCAAAATTGCCCTTAGTGTTGGGTGGGGTTGCTGGGTTATGGGAATAGGGTGGAGGTATTAACCTTGGGTAGGTTGCTCTTTCCGGGAGACGGTGCAGACTCGATGGGCCGAATGGCCTCCTTCTGCACTGTAAATTCTATGTAAATAAGTGATCACATTAGACTAGATTCAATGCAATCACCTGCAATAATATTATCGATGACAAATTAAGGTGTTTTCATAACATGAATGGACTCTGGATTCTGGAGGTTAAGTATAGAGAGAGAAATGTTGATCTCCTGGCAGAGTCTGAGGGGATTGTGGCACATGTGGTGAACTGGATGGGAGAGAGGTTAACAAAAATAGCCTCCAGTAGGCATACTGGGCGAGAAGATTGGTGAGAGGAGGAGGTTGGGCCATTTGGAATTGATGCTCATAACGAGGTGGTGATGGGCGTCTTGATTCGTCCTTCAGAGAGTGTTGCAAGGTTCAAAAAGAGTGGCTATGAGCTTATTCAAATAGGATGCAAACCTGGGACGGGGCAGGAGTGTAGTAATCCAGCAGAGTAATGACAAAGTTATTAAGGTGTTGAAGTTTTGGAGAGTGAAGAATTAAAAGTAATATCACTGAATGACAGGAAGGAAAATAGAGGACAGAAGGACCAGGAGGGGCAAATAAGATTTTAAGAAAGGACATGGGAGTAATAGACTAGGGTCTGACATAGTAAACTGAATGTACCCATGAATAGGCACACGGTGGGGGGCAGGGGGTAAATTGTGATTAAACATGTGTGATAAAGATTAGGAGAGACATGCCCCAATTGTACACAGAAGCCAGAGATTAGACAGTACAGGAGTGTTTTACAATCCTATTGCAGATCCTGACCATCTGTTTGTGTGTATAATCAACAAACCATTTAAAATAAATAGTGGAGAAATTTGTTCACATAACAGCATTTCTAGAGGTGTTACAGAGACTTTATAGATTGCCTGGAGACAGGCAATGCTGCACCACTTGTGTTCTCCAATGATATAAATACGGAATGCTGTGGGAGTTGCTCTAGTGGTGGCCAGCGGTTCTCATGTCTGCCCCAGGGAATCAGCATAAATCTGCCAAGCACTGCTGGAAGCAGCACTACACAAATAAATTTCTCCCCAGCGAAATGCATTTAAATAGGTCAGGCTATTAATTGGCCTCAGTCAAAATCCCTTTAATCTTTCTCGAACGGCAGTAATATTTGAGGGATAAAATCTGTTAATTTCAAAAAGGAGGGTAAAAACTTACTTCTTGTGTACTTTAATATTCTACAGGAGGCTTTTTCCATCTCATGACCCAACAAAGGGAGATACTGAGGCATCTCCGTTGCAAAGGTCTCTCAGAAATAATACTTTTTTCTCACAGATTGAATAACAATGCAAATGATTTATGATCAAATATACATCGTCAGGTTCTTCCAACAAATAAATACTCCTTACAGCATGGCATTGAACCTAGTCAGCAACACACCACAGGTAACATCCTGGTTTTCAGTGGACTGCTAAACTCAACATGGGCAGTGATAACGATGATACACTGGTCTGGGCCAGAAGGTGGAGAAACTGAAGCAGCCAGGCTTCTTGTTTCTGTTTATCAGTTGGAAAATGCATGTGGAGATGGACAAAGGGACACATTTCTGTGCTCCTTCCATGAATTAATATGCTACCACCAGTAACTGACGTGGATCATACATTGAGATGAAGTTCTGGATGGAAACATAGGCCTGTAAAAATGTGCCCCAGCAACAACAGAGTGGATTTTCCAGGCCCTGTGTAGATGGGGTTGGAAGTAGGGGAGTGCTGAGGAAATACAGAGGGGGGGGGGGGGGGGGGGGGGGGGGGGGGGGAGGAGGGGGCACATTAGAATGGCCCCTCCCCCACCCTCAATGCATTTCTGCCACTGAGGAACTTTTCTAGGGTTTGGCTGGTGGCAGGATTAACTTCCAGCTCCATGCAACTGGGCAGTCAGTTAGAGTGGTCAAGGCCCCAGTGAGAGGAGATATGGCAGTGTCATCAGAACTTTCCCATTGGTGCAGCGGTCTTGGTCTAAGTTTAAGAAAATTGTCCCACTGATTTAAATAGGTCTTTTGTTTCAAATTGACTGTCGGAGAAGATGAAATGAAATGAAAATTGCTTATTGTCACAAGTAGGCTTCAAATGAAGTTACTGTGAAAAGCCCCCAGTCGCCACATTCCGGCGCCTAAGTGTCAAGTAAGTTAAGAAATATAAAGCAATAACTGAGGAAGCAATGCCTCTGCCAAATGTAGTTGCACTCTGTACCAATCGATTAATTTGCTTCATCTGGAATATAATGATGGACGCAAATGTCAGAATAAGTGTTAATGTTAGTCAAAGTTCATTCTATGTTTTGTGAAATATTTATACTGTATGTCTGTTAGTTCAGCAGAATATATTGATTTCCTAATTTCCATTTTCCTCGTGAAAATTGAGAATCTGTGGTTCTCTATGATATATTATTAATGCTACAGGGCTGTGTGCTTGTATTAACCTTGACATCCCCCAAATTCACGGTTACTCGGATCATCTTTAATGCATGTACCTTACCTTTCATTCCGACCTCAATAAGTCTGATAAAGGTGAGAGCGAATGTATAAAATAGTATTCTGGTGATTTCTTCTCAGATCTGACAAAAACACTTTAGAATAATAATATAAATTTGCAACATGCAGAGAACTCTACCAACAAGAATATTGGACGTAATTAATGGACTGGATTTAATAGCTGCTGATATAGGGGAGGTCTTCGGCTTCATGAATTATTCCACTTTGTTTGAATCATTTGTTTCCAATACTTAGGTCAAACAAATGAAACGCATAGAGTTTTAATTTAAGACATTTCACATGAGCTTGAAAAATAATTGTTCACTTGTTTAGTATGCACATTCATTGCACAGCTAATAATTGAAGTGCTTTCACTTTGTTGTCCATTTAATGTATTTCTGAAGAATTAACTGCTTTGAATAATGGTTAGTTCCCTTTTCTTTGAGAACCCTTTTTTTATAAAAGGAGTAGGGCATGATGGCATTGGGCATTTAATGTATTCACTGCCTGAAGATAATAGATATCCAAATGATATGACCTTGATATGAATACCATCAAGAAGTTTTGGATTTCTTTTATCTCTTTACGAGATGTGGGTGTCGCTGACTGGGCCAGCATTTATTGCTCATCGCTAATTTCCCTTGAGAAGGTGGTGGTGAGCTGCCTTCTTGAACTGCTGCAGTCTGCAAGGTGTAAATACGCCCACTGTGCTGATAGGGAAGCAGTTCCAGGATTTTGACCCAGCGACAGTGAAGAGACGGCTATGTATTTTCCAAGTAAGGATGGTGAGTGACTTAGAGGAGAACTTCCAGATGATGGTGTTCTCATGCGTCTGCTGCCATTGTCCTTCTAGATGGTAGTGGTCGTAGGTATGGAAAGTGCTATCTATGGAATCTTGGTGAGTTCCTGCAGTCCATCTTGCAGATCGTACACACTGGCGGGATTCTCATTCCCGGCTTGGGTCACTGTCTGTGTGGAGTCTGCACGTTCTCCCCGTGTCTGCGTGGGGTTCCTCCGGGTGCTCCAGTTTCCTCCCACAAAGTCCCGGAAGATGTGCTGTTAGGTGAATTGGACATTTTGAATTCTCCCTCAGTGCATCCAAACAGGCGCCGGAGTGTGGCAACTGGGGGATTTTCACAGTGACTTCTTTGCAGTGTTAAAGTAAGCCTACTTATGACAATAATAAAGATTATTATTAGTAGTAATGGTAGTAAGCCGGCCTCGCTACAGCTGGCAGCAAGACGGAGAATTTGGCGCTTTGCCAAATCTCCATTCACTGCATTGGGAAGTTGTTGGAGCTGCATTCACCTGGCAAATGGAGAGTATTCCATTACACTGCTGATTGTGCCGGGCAGCGTGGTAGCACAGTGGTTAGCAATGTGGCTTCACAGCGCCAGGATTCCAGTTTCGATTCCCGGCTTGGGTCACTGTATGTGTGGAGTCTGCACGTTCTCCCCGTGTCTGCGTGGGTTTCCTCCGGGTGCTCCAGTTTCCTCTCAAGTCCCAAAAGATGTGCTGTTAGGTAATTTGGACATTCTGAATTCTCCCTCTGTGCACCCGAACAAGCATCGGAATGTGGCGACCAGGGGCTTTTCCCAGTAACGTCATTGCAATGTAAACATACTTGTGACAATAAAGATTATTAAAAAAGATGGCGGACAGGCTTGGGTAGACAGCCTCTGTATTTATTTGGCTAGACCAATTTAGTTTTTCACCTTTTGCCTTTATTCTTTTATGCGAATCCTTGAACATTCTTTGAGGTATGTGTGTTTAATGGTCTTTGTATCACACAATTGTATTTCAAAATAGACAATTTGTTCTGAATGCATTGTTTACATCACTGCTTACACCCATTTAGTAATCCTCACTAATTGTGATGAATACACTGACCCCACTGACATAACAATAACAATAATAATAATCGCTTAATGCCACATGTAGGCTTCAATGAAGTTACTGTGAAAAGCCCCTAACAAGTGGCTTGAAGCAACAGTATGTTATGGCCCGTGTACGCCACAGTATAATCTTTGCTGTCATGCATTCTGGGGAATTATATGAAATGAAATGAAAATGAAAATCGCTTATTGTCACGAGTAGGCTTCAATGAAGTTACTGTGAAAAGCCCCTAGTCGCCACATTCCGGCGCCTGTTCGGGGAGGCTGGTACGGGAATTGAACCGTGCTGCTGGCCTGCTTTCAAAGCCAGTGATTTAGCCCAGTGTGCTAAACCAGTCCCTATATAAATGTTGATGGAATATATATCCAATTCAAAACAGATGGAAAATTTAGCATTTGGCCATTTACACAAGAGACCATGGAGAAAACGAGATATCTCATTTACATTAGAACCTGCTGTGTAAGATATTGTGACTACCCCTTTTATGTGACTGTGAAACATGAAACATATTCCAAACATATTAAGCACTTGGAAAGGTTCTACTTTGTAACAATATGTATGAAGGGGCTGGTTTAGCACAGTGGGCTAAACAGCTGGCTTGTAATGCAGAACAATGCCAGCTGCGCGGGTTTAATTCCCGCACCGGCCTCCCAGAACAGGCACCAGAATATGGCGACTCAGGACTTTTCACAGTAACTTCACTGATGCCTACTTGTGACAATAATCTATTATTATTATTGTAAGGAATTACAAAGGGTTAACAATATGATTTTAATACTTCTCACCACCAGATGGAGATAAAGAGCAGTGAGAAGGTGCTGAGACGTGAGATAGATTAGTTGCATAGTGTAGAGTTACATAGTTAGAGATATCGCATAGTTTAATTTAACAACTTATACCTTGCTTTAGTGTAAATAAACTAAGATTCAAACCTTAATTAAGTACTGTAAATAAACTAGCTTTGTTCAATAACTTAGCTTGATGTTCTTTGGTGTGTCTATCAGGATGTCTTGAGAACACAGTATAGCACAAAGAACATCACACACATGAGAGGCATTCGGAACAACATGGCATCAATTGAAAGGGTAAAGCAGGGTGATGAACCGTGACTTATTTTGTACGATTATTATGGGATTAGCTCTGATTTGATGACATTGGTGCATGTCCCAGGTCAATGCTGTTGGGACACTGCTTTTGCCATAATTCAATCCTGTAAATCTCAGCTTGGCAGCAATCGCGCACCCCCTCCCCACCCACCACCCAGGTGCCCCCACCCCCGAAGGCTCAAACGAGGGAGAAACTGCATGTAATGACATGGACTCAGTCTAACATAGAACAGAATATACAGTGCAGAAGAAGGCCATTCAGCCCATCGAGTCTGCACCGACCGACTTAAGCCCTCACCTATCCCCATAACCCAATAACCCCTCCTAACCTTTTTGGTCACAAAGGGCAATTTATCATGGCCAATCCACCTAACCTGCATGTCTTTAGACTGTGGGAGGAAACCGGAGCACCCAGAGGAAAGCCACGCACACACGAGGAAAACGTGAAGATTCCGCACAGGCAGGGAATTGAACCTGGGACCCTGGCGCTGTGAAGCCACAGTGCTATCCACTTGTGCTACCGTGCTGCCCCAACATGAACCAATCACAAACCAATCACATTGCAACACATAAATCAGGCAGTCAAGACAGATCATGCACGAGGGCTCCCTCACATATGGATCCAGATAAAATAAATTATAAAGCCCTGTTTGGCACAGCAGAGAAGAAAGAAGAACAAAGAGAAGAACTTAATAAAGCTAGAATTGGACTTGTGTGCTTAGCCATCCAAGTTAACCATCCAAGTTTGATATGGAAAGTAAAACCTGTGCTGATCTGTTAATTATTGGGTAAGTTTGTAACTGGTGTACTTCATAAACTTACTCCAAACTTGTTGTGGTAATAAGTCTCCTCACCAAAATTATTTTTCCTGTCTGGACCTAGTTTTGAAGGGAGAAATTCCTGACAAATTAAGTTCCTTTCAGAAGTAAAGGAAACTACATTTCATGGGTTTAGTGTTGAGAATCCCAGAGTAAGTGTTTTTGTATTTTGATTCCTTGGAGAATAGGGAAATCTGTATTTCCAATAAATCTACAGTTCAGAAACTGGCCAGCAACAGACCTTCCACGAATCCAGTCTGCAGTGGGCCACGTTGCCCCACAGCCACCCTCTGATTTGATGTTGTGGCTGAAAGATTGCTGGAATCATGAACTGACCTGGAATGAAGGCATCATGACTCCTGCTGGAATAGAGAATATTCACCAACATGATTTACTGATATGATGGCACTCCATTTGTACACTGATCAAAAGCTAATCTTTGCTCTTGTGGAACATAGAAACATAGAAAATAGGAGCAGGAGCAGGCCATTTAACCCTTCAAGCCTGCTCCAGGCCATTCAATGTGATCATGGCTGATGTTCTATCTCAACGCCATACTCCCACTCTTTCTCCATATCCCTTTACTCCTTTCGAGACTGGAAATTATCTATTTCCTTCCTAAATATATTCAGTGACTGGACCTCCACAGCCTCTGTGATAGAGAATTCCACAGTTCATCATCTACTGAATGAATAAATTTCTCCTTAGCACAGTCGTACATGACCTACCAGATATCCTGAGACTGTAACCCCTTTATCTAGAGGAAGCCACAGCCAGAGGAGACAGCATTTCTGAATCCAGCCTGTCAGAATTATGTTTGTTTCAATGAGATCTCCTCTCATTCTTCGAAGTTTCAAGGAATAAAGGCCCAATCAGCCCAATCAACCCAATCTTTCATAGATTATCATAGAATTTACAGTGCAGAAGGAGGCCATTCAGCCCATCGAGTCTGCACCGGCTCTTGGAAAGAGCACCCTACCCAAGGTCAACACCTCCACCCTATCCCCATAACCCAGTAACCCCACCCAACACTAAGGGCAATTTTGGACACTAAGGGCAATTTAACATGGCCAATCCACCTAACCTGCACATCTTTGGACTGTGGGAGGAAACCCATGCACACAGGGGAGGATGTGCAGACTCTGAACAGACAGTGACCCAAGCTGGAATCGAACCTGAGATCCTGAAGCTGTGAAGCAATTGTGCTATCCACAATGCTACCGTGCTGCCCCAAATCTGTCCTTATGTGATAATCCTGCATTCCTAGGAATCAGTCTGGTGAACCTTTGCTGCACTCCCTCTATGGAAAGTATATCCCTTTCAAGATAAGGAGACAAAACTCTACACAGTCTCACCAATTCTCTGTGCAGCTGAAGGAAAACATCCTTTCTCCTGTACTCAAGTCATCTTGCAGTGAAGACCAACATACCATTTCCCTTCCTAATGACTTGCTGCAATTACATTGCTTTCAAAGACTGGTGTACAGGGATACTCTGGACCCTTGGTATGTCAACATTTCCCAATCTATCATTATTTAAGTAATACCCTGTCATTGTTTCTCCGTCCAAAGTAGCTAACTTCACATTTATCATGGCATCTGCGATGTATTTGCCCACTCACTCAACTTGTCTAAATCAACTTGAAGCATCTTAACATCCTCCTCACAACTTACATTCCCAGCAAGCTTAATGTCGTCAGCAAACTTGGAAATATTACATTTGGTTCTCTCATCGAAATCATTGATGCAAATTGTGAATAACTGGGGCCCAAGCACTGATCTCATTGCTTGAAACTTTAAAAAAGACCCATTTATTTCTACTCTCTGTTTCCTGCCTGCTAACCAATTCTCAATCCATGCCAATTTATAATAATAATATTTATTAGTGTCACAGGTAGGCTTACATTAACACAGCAATGAAGTTACTGTGAAAATCTGCTCGCCACCACACTCCGGCGCCTGTTCGGGTACACTGAGGGAGAATTCAAAATGTTCAATTCACCTAACAGGCTCGTCTTTTGGACTTGTGGGAGGAAACTGGAGCACCCGAGGAAACCCACAAAGACACAGGGAGAACATGCGGACTCCGTACAGACAGTGACTCAAGCCGGGAATTGACCCAAGCCAGGCCCCTGGTGCTGTGAAACAACAGTGCTAACCACGGTGCTATCATGTGCTTTAATTTTGCACACTAACCTATTATGTGGGACTTTATCAAAACTTTTCCAGAAGTCCAAGTATATACATCCACTGGTTCACCCTTTTCTATTCTACAAGTTACATCCTAATAAAATTCCAGTAGATTTGTCAAACATGATTTCACTTTTATAAATCCATGTTGACTTTGCCTCTGCTCGGGCAGCATGGTGGCACAGTGGTTAGCATAGCTGCCTCACGGCGCTGAGGTCCCAGGTTCGATCCCGGCTCTGGGTCACTGTCTGTGTGGAGTTTGCACATTCTCCCCGTGATTGTGTGGCCTTCGCCCCCCACAACCCAAAGATATGCAGGGTAGGTGGATTGGCCATGCTAAATTGCCCCTTAATTGGAAAAAAATGAATTGGGTACTCTAAATTTATTTAAAAAAGAAAAAAAAAAGACTTTGCCTGAACTCATGGTAACAAAGTCTCCATTTGTGCGACTAAGTGCTGATACCAAGACGGAATTGTGAGTGTTCTACGTGGATGAAAGCGGTGCTAATCCTGTTAATGGGCTAATGTTACTGGGCTTGCACATGCACCACATAGAATTTGCAAAATTCCAATGCATGCCAACCCTCGTCCCAGCCAAGTTAGTGGTACTGCTTACGCTGGAGCACGTTCATTCCATTAATGGGTCGGTGGGTGCCAGAGGGTACCGAGGGGGGTTGGCCTGGGTGGAGCTCCCATACATTCATGGTGCTGAGTTCTCAGTGGGAAGTCAGCGACATGTGCAGCTGTATGGCTGCCTTGTAGGCTGCTGCAATGGCGATCTGTGCCCGGCCACCCCGACCCCACAGCCCACCTCCTAGCCACACTGCACAACTCCTCCCTGAACTGGCAGACACCCTTTGGCCAGTGGCACGACTGTCAGAAAACCACAAGTGAACCCCGCCGTCGGTAATTCCTCCTGGCTTGGGCGGAGCATCACGGAAGGCCTAAAAAATGGCGGGTCAGGCCTGTTAATGATATGCCAACGTCCTTTACTGTACAATTTGCATGCCCACACAAATGTGCGGTGTAGAACACATTCACGCCGGGTGCATGGCATTCCGTTTGGCACCCGCCGCCTATATCTATTTTCGGCTGATGCCAATCGTGTTTCCCCGATTCCAGCGTCAGCCAACGGAGAATCCCGCCCATGATATTTTCTAAGTGTCCTGTTATCACATCCTTTATAATAGATTCTCGCATTTTCCCTACTACTGATTGTGGTGGTATGATTAACATAGCTGCCTGCCATTGGTGCAGAACACCGGCTTACCATTGGCCCTGGTCGGTCATGTGCCTCTCGACCGATTGGTTGAGACCAGTCATGTGATGGCTCCCCGATTGGTCGAGAGGCTTAGTTAACCCCACCTCCAGGGTGAGGTATAAATACCCAGCATGCCCGGCGGTCGGCCATTTACTGTAGTCGACCGCAGGGCTAACATCTAGCTTATTAAAGCCTACTTTTGTACAGCAACCCGTCTCGCGTTCGATTGATGGTTCATCAATTTAATAAGCTTGAATTTTGAAGATGGAGCTCTGGATCAAGCCCGAATGTCTCCGCATCAGCCCGCAAACTCAGGACGCTTCAGAAATCTTTAAACATTGGCTGGCATGTTTCGATGGTTACCTGGCGTCCGCAAACAGCCCCCCCACCATGGCACAGAAGCTTCATATCCTCCATTCCAGCGTGGGCATGGCGGCCTACGCGATGATTGCAGAGGAAAAAGATTACGACGCGGCCATAGATAAGCTGAAAGGGCAGTTTCTTTAACCGGTAAACAGAGTATTCGCCCGACATCTGCTGGCTACCAGACAACAGCTCCCCGGTGAGTCATTAGGCGATTTTTACCAGGCCCTCGCTGTCCTGGGGAGGAATTGCTCCTGCCTCCAAGTTTCAGCCACGGAGCACATGGAACTTCTGATTAGAGATGCTTATGTGGCTGGGATGCAGTCTGCCGCTATCCGCCAGCGGATGCTGGAGAAAGACGACCTCAGCCTAACTGAGGCACGGACTCTCTCCACCTCCCTGGAGGTCGCCGACTTAAACACCCGCGCCTATGTCCCCAGCCGCGCTGCAGCACCCTGGGGCCCCTGGCACATTTCCCCACCGCTATCCGCCGCTCCCGACCCCCCTCAGGCCTGCGCCGCGGGATGCCTCGACAAGGCCGCGGGGCCCCGCTGCTATTTCTGTGGGTTCGCTAAACACCCTCGCCCGCGCTGCCCGGCCCGCTCCACCCTCTGTAAGAGCTGCGGGAAGAAGGGCCACTTTCCGACGGTCTGCCAGGCCAAATCGGTCGCTGCTGTACTGCGCAGCGATCGGGGATCCCCCCCTCTGGGCCCTTGCGGACCCTTCCAGCACACCGCGCCAATCTCTCCCACCCCGCCCCCGGGCCCCTGCGCCCGTCCTGCGTTCCTCTCTTCTGGGCCCTTCCAGCGCACCGTGCAAATCTCTCCCCCCCCCCCCCCCCCCCCCCCCCCGCCCCCGGGCCCCTGCGCCCGGCCTGCGCACCTCTCTGCCCCCGCTCTCAGCCGCACCATTTGGCCCGCCGGCACTGCTAACCCTGCCCCCAGCAACCACGAGGGCCCTGCGGGCACCGCCATCTTGGGCCCCGGACGCCACGTGCAGGTCCTGGGTGCCGCCATCTTGGGGCCCCGACTCCACATGTGGGTCCTGGGCGCTGCCATCTTGGGGCCCCGACTCCACGTGCGGATCCTGGGCACCACCATCCTGGACTGGCACGCAAGGTTGTGCCAGCACCTACTCGGCCGACGACGACTACGACGATGGTTCTTCTCCACGGCTCGCGGCCATTCAACTCGACCAGTCACGGCCACGCACGCTCGCCAAAACAGCAACGCTGATCCACCTCCACGGCCACGAGACGGGCTGCCTGCTGGACTCCGGGAGCACGGAAAGCTTAATTCACCCTGCTGCGGTAAGACGCTGCGCGCTCCCTGTCCATCATTGTAAAACAGTGCATCTCAAACTATCTGATGTGGCAGTTTTTTTTTCAATGTGCCAGGGACCGGTAAGCGAAACAAGCCAATCCAGGATTACTGTCTCTTTCTTTTCTGGAAACACTCCAAGTACCGGCAGACGATGGCTCGAGTACCGGCACCGGTACGCGTACCACACTTTGAGAAGCACTGCTGTAAAACACAAAATCGGGTTAGCCTCAGGTTCGCACTCCGTCCGCATCTCTGGCTGCTGCATCGCGGACCTCACGGTCCAAGGGAAGGTTTTTTAAAATTACAAACTCCTTGTCCTCCCTGACCTTTGCGCACTGGCACTCCTAGGACTGGACTTCCAGTGCAACCTGCAGAGCTTGACCTTCCAATTTGGCAGCCCTATACCCCCCCCTCACTGTCTGCAGCCTCGCGTCCCTCAAAGTGGACCCCCACTCCTTGTTTGCTAATCTCACCCCCGATTGCAAACCCGTCGCGACACGGAGCAGACGGTACAGCGCCCAGGACCGGACCTTCATCAGGTCCGAGGTCCAGAGGTTGCTGAAGGAAGGGGTCATCGAGGCCAGCAACAGTCCCTGGCGAGCCCAAGTGCTGGTGGTCCGGACTGGGGAGAAAAATCGGATGGTCATCGACTATAGCCAGACCATCAACCGGTTTACGCAACTGGACGCGTATCCTCTCCCCCGTATTTCCACCATGGTAAACGAGATTGCGAAATACAAAGTCTTCTCCACGGTGGACCTCAAGTCCGCCTATCACCAGCTCCCCATCCGCGCGAGTGACCGCAAGTACACCGCGTTCGAGGCTGATGGGCGCCTCTAACACTTCCTTAGGGTTCCATTCGGTGTCACAAATGGGGTCTCGGTCTTCCAACGGGAGAGGGAACGAATGGTCGACAAGTATGGATTACGTACTTAACCGCAAAACTCCTTAACCTCACTTACAATAAGGATAAGTGCGTGTTTAGCACTGACTGTCTAGCCATCCACGGCTACGTAGTGCGTAACGGAGTGATAGGCCCCGATCCCGAACGCATGCGCCCCCTGATGGAACTCCCGCTCCCCAATACCCTCAAATCCCTCAAACGCTGCCTGGGTTTCTTCGCTTACTACGCCCAATGGGTTCCCAATTACGCCGACAAGGCCCGTCCCTTATTCAGACCATGACCTGCCTGCCGTCGACAGAGGCCTGCCAGGCCTTTAGCCGCATCAAAGCGGACATCGCAAAGGCCACGATGCGCGCCATCGACGAGTCCCTCCCCTTCCAGGTCGAGAGCGACGCATCAGAAGTAGCTCTGGCGGCCACCCTGAACCAAGCGGGCAGACCCGTGGCCTTCTTCTCCAGAACCCTCCAGGCTTCCGAACTCCGCCACTCCTCAGTGGAAAATAGGTGGCATAGTATCGTTGTCTCATCTTTTTGGCGGTGTTCCGCAGCTGGTCTGCTGCGTCCTGAGCACAAGTTGAGAATATGATCTCTATCTTGGTTTCCAGGTTGCGTCGTCTGCTGTAGAGCTGGCGTATGAGATGGTTGAGGAGTGTGAGAGAGGTGCGACGGCAGAGTCTCTCAGCGTAGTCTGTGTTGTAGGTCGACTTGAATAGGTTTGTGATCTGTAGCCCTTTTGGGATCTTGTCTGCTTTCTTGCATCTTTGTAGAAACTTAATGTCCGTGTCTATATGCGCGATCTTCCTGGAGATCCTCTCCACTTTGAGTCGGCAGTTTGTGGTGTCGATGGTAGTCATGATGTGGAGATGCCAGCGTTGGACTGGTGTGAGCACAGTAAGAAGTCTTACAACACCAGGTTAAAGTCCAACATGTTTGTTTCAAACACTAGCTTTCGGAGCACTGCTCCGAAAGCTAGTGTTTGAAACAAACATGTTGGGCTTTAACCTGGTGTTGTAAGACTTCTTACTATCTCCTCGATGATTGATTCCAGCAGTTTCAGTTACACTTTAATTTTCCAAGAACAAAATATTACCCCTAAAATATTCCTATGGACAATGAACTAGGAATTCATAACACCACTGAACTGAATTTTGTAGCCTATTTGTTAAATAGTGAACACTTATTATTGTATTAACTTTCATATTGGCCTCCTCATCCCCAACCCGCCAAATAAAAACAAATTTAATTAAAAGGACAGCTAATTATTTTTATATTGCTGTCCCTGCCAGCCTCGACTCACTAATTCCCTCCCTTTTATATACACAGTGCATAAGTACTCTTATAGAATTCTGTTGCTGAGCAACAAATGTTTTCTGCTTTTCCAGCAGATTTTGCAAATGGAAAACACTACCTTTTTACAAATAAAAAATAGTCTCATTATTGGAAAATCAGCTACATTGTTAAATGCAATTATCTCTGTCTATTTTTGCCTTTCAACATTAGTCCAAGAAAGACAAGTTTTAAAAAGCATAATAGTAATGGAAGTAACACAAGGCGTTTATATAAAATAAAAGAAAGCAAATGTCAAAAACAACAAGAAGTTTTCTTTCACGATATTGAAGCTTGTATTCTTCGAATGCTGTCCAATATTTCACCCTGGATTAATAATTTGTTACGAGTACTATCTTCCAAGTATCCCATATTTACCCTAATCTACAATTATTATTTCCTTTTTAGTTCCTTTTATATGATTTGTATTTTAAAAATAAATAAATTTAGATTATCCAATTATTTTTTCCAATTAAGGGGGTAATTTAGTGTGGCCAATCCACCTATCTGCACATTTTTGGGTTGTGGGGGCGAAACCCACACAGACACGGGGAGAATGTGCAAACTCCACAAGGACAGTGACCCAGAGCCGGGATCAAACCTGGGACCTCAGCGCCGTGAGGCAGCTGTGCTAACCACTAGGCCACCGTGCTACCCTTGTATGATTTGTATTAGTGGTTATTACAAAATACACTGTTTAAAGGAAAGTCGAAAATGTTTTAACCTGAATGCTATATGACTGATCATATCTAGCCTATACCATTATAACTAAATATATTAAAGAGAATTAGTTCAAAATGAGCTCTGTACAAATGTATTTTATTCATAAAACAAAATCATGAAGCAACAGTAGTGCATGCATCATACTGCAACTACAAAACAGATGCTGTGACAGCTTTGCTGTAATATGAAGTTAAAGCGACTTATTAGAAACTGCGTTTTAGCAAGACCTAGTACTACTGGACTAATTAAAAGAGTCATTTCAACAGATGTCTATCACAGCTTCACAGCTAACTCAGTTGTAGAAAGCAGGTTCTCCCTGCAATGGTTCGGAAATAAAATAAATGATAGAAATGGTAATGCATTAAAATGGAAACATGTTTGGAAAACAAATATTGTCATAAACATAATCCCCCTCAAATAAACTATTTCTTGATAAACCTACAATAAAAATATGAAAAATCAATCAATACCCATTTGTGAAAGTCATCCCTTATTACAAACATCAAGCATACTGCTGATTAGCCATGTCCAGTAGTAAGATAAATTAATAATACAATTGTTTTGCTATGAATATACATATTTTATATACATGTAAATCAGTATTATTTCATTTCCCCAAGTTTTGCTTTCATAGGTTTCTGATATTGTCCAAACTCATTAGTTCAATGTTTCTATTTATTATTTCAGAATGGTAGCAAGTAATTATTTTTAAATGTCAATGTATGAATAGAAAATCATCCACAACATTTACATCTCTAGCACTAATTGCTTGGTAGCTCGAATACAGAAGTGACTCACCTGTCCAGATACACTTAACTCTTGCCTCCCTTTCTTGAAGCAATCTTACTGGAAATGTCCGGCAAGGACTGCAGTCTCCTGTTAATCACAGACGCTGATGGACTAAGAGTGCCCTTGAACGATTAGTGAAAACTGTATTTGCCTGCCTCAGTATTCAATTACATTGCCTGTCTGTGTCTTTCCGATACTGATAAAGGCGATAAGTAGATGCTAAATATCTTGTAACAACAAAAAAATGAACTTTACAACTGTAAAATATTAGGTGAGTACCAATATTCCAAGACAGCTGTAAATATTTGCCAAAGTACTTGTGCGGCTTGTTGATATAAGCTTATGAGCACAAATGTCGAAGAATTATTTTTGTAATAGCTGTTACTTATTCCGATACAACTTTCAGAAAATAAATCAATTTCTAATTTCACTGCATCAGATGTACTTACAATGTCAGAAAAAGATTGGCATAGTTTTCAGATGCAGGCTAAATCCGCTGCCTTATTTGGTTGCTGTCCTATCACATTTGATTATGATGAAACAGCTTATTCTATTCAAGGAACAAAAGCTGCTGAGAGGACAATGGATACTGCTGTGTTAACATTAATAATATTGCCCACTGAACTGCGATAACCTTGTTGTCCACCGCTGGGGAAAATTTCAGAAACAAATGTTAATTTGTTACACTATCAACTAAAGCAAGCATGAGCTAACAGAAGCGATAAAAGTATTAGAGACCAGATTTACCTGCCTGAAAAGTTAGGATTTTTTGGCATAATAAATGATATTGGATGAACGTCACAGGTAGTCATCAATAATTTAGAGAAATTAGATCTGAGCACCAAAGGAACAGTATTCAAATGATCATTTTTTAAAGAAGGTGTTTGTGAAATTGGACCTTGTATTGAGTTGCACATTGCCTTTTGGAAATCTTAGCCTGTCCACTTTTGAGCTGGGAAAATGATAATCACCCTGTTATGAGAAATAATTTCTCATTAGGGGTGGCACTGTTGTTAGCACTGTTGCTTCACAGCGCCAGGGACCAAGGTTCAATTCCGGCCTTGGGTGACTGTGTGGAGCTTGTACGTTTGTCACGCGTCTGCGTGGGCTTCCTCCGGGTGCTCCGGTTTCCTCTCACAGTCCACAGATGTGCAGGTTAGGTGGATTGGCCATGCTAAATGAAATGAAATGAAAATGAAATTGCCCCTTAGGTGGGGGTACTGGGTTACGGGGATAAGGTGGGGATGTAGGCCGAGATAGAGTGCTCCTTCAGAGGGTCTGTGCAAACTCAATGGGCCGAATGGCCTCCTTATACACTCTAGGAATTCTATGATTCTATTAGGCAGCACCTCCCTTCTGTCGGTGCCATTTCACCAAGCTTCATGGCCCAGAGGACCATACTTGAATATTTTCCTGGTTATGTGTACGGGGTCCGCAACTCAGACCATGAACCATTAGCTTATGCACTAAGCAGCGAAATTGCAATCTGTTTCAAGAACAGACAATGCTTATGGCAGCTCAGAGTCTCTTCAGTCATTGTTGACCCTTGGGTCAGTCCAAAAGGTCAGTGAAGAACCCACTATTGTTAGATGAAGCCAGGAGTTACGTCCTGTTTGGGAAAAGTGGCCTAATTCTTCAAACAGGTCCTAGATAAATCAGTGAGCGGGCATTAATTTTCATAGAATTTCCATGAGTGCTTTAAGCAATAGATAGCTTCAGATAGCTATACAAATCCTACCATTAACCAATACCAATGCATAAATGGAAAGAGATTTCAAAATCTTAGTGGATCTTCCTGGCTAGAGAAGCATTTGCTAACTATCCTTAGTTGCCTTGTATGAGTGCTATTGCTAGGCCATATGAGAGAGCAGTTATATATGTGTTTAGAGTTACATATAGGTCAGTCTAGCTAAGGGCCATAGGTTTCTTTCATTTAAGGAAGCTAGTGAATCAGTTAGGTTTATCAACAATCCAATAAATTCACCATCAAGACCACTGAATTACCAACCCAAAAACATAATCACGACACTATCATACACACTTTCTCCTACAAAAATACAGAAGTCTGAATTTAAACAGGCTGCTGGCCAAGAAGAAGTAGTTGAAACCCTACACAATAGGTGGTATATGTGGTTGCTCTTCTGATGACGGCTGGTTATGGGGTGACGCTGCCTCTCAGAATTGTTGTTGCCGTGGTGAGTGCTGCTAAGATAATTGCTGCTAATCCATTGCATTTGATGGGGAGGAGTTGACCTCTGGGACTGATGGTTGTTCAGTTCCTTGTTCAGTTGGTGAAATCAATTCTGCCTCAGCAACTGTCTGCTGTTAAAGACCTGCTTCTTAAGTTGCAAGTAGACATCAATGGTTGTAATAATAGATCTTGTTATTCATTTTCACCATGTATGATCATGATGAAAACAAGCTATAGGGGCCAAAGTTGCCATGTATGTTCACTTTTATAGAGTGTGTTGAATGTTTACACTCTGACCTGCTTTTCAACTCATGCCATCTTGTATAATCACTTAATCTCTGTAAACCCAATACACTTAAATAGCAATAGATGTGTGCTTTTTAAAAATCCATTCATGGGATGTGGGCATCGCTGGTTGGGATAGCATTTATTGCCCATCCCAAATTGTCCTTGAACTGAGTGGCTTGCTAGGTCATTTCAGAGGGCATTTAAGAGTCAACCACATTGCAATGGGTCTAAAGTAACATGTATGCCAGACTGAGTAAGAACAGCAGATTTCCTTCCCCAAAGGACATTAGTAAACCAGATGGGTTTTTATGACAATTGGCAATGGTTTCATGGTCATCATGAGCATGAGAGGGTGTAGCATAGTGCTAATGTTACTGGACTACTGATTCAGGGGCATGGACAAATGTTTTTATTTGGGGCAGCACGGTAGCATTGTGGATAGCACAATGGCTTCACAGCTCCAGGGTCCCAGGTTCGATTCCGGCTTGTGTCACTGTCTGTGCGGAGTCTGCACATCCTCCCCATGTGTGCGTGGGTTTCCTCCGGGTGCTCCAGTTTCCGCCCACAGTCCAAAGATGTGCAGGTTAGGTGGATTGGCCATAATAAATTGCCCTTAGTGTCCAAAATTGCCCTTAGTGTTGGGTGGGGTTAATGGGTTATGGGGTTAGGGTGGGGGTGTTGACCTTGGGTAGGGTGCTCTTTCCAAGAGCCGGTGCAGACTCGATGGGCCAAATGGCCTCCTTCTGCACTGTAAATTCTATGAAATTTTAATTCCAGATTTTTATTAAATTTAAATTCCAACATCTGCCATGGTGGTATTTGAACACTGGTCCCCAGAGCATTAACCTGTATACTGGATTACTGGCGAAGCAACAATAGCATGGTGGTAGCATAAATGCTTCACAGCTCCAGGGTCCCAGGTTCGATTCCCGGCTGGGTCACTGTCTGTGCGGAGTCTGCACGTCCTCCCCGTGTGTGCGTGGGTTTCCTCCCACAGTCCAAAGATGTGCGGGTTAGGTGGATTGGCCATGCTAAATTACCCGTAGTGTCCCAAAAAAGTAAGGTTAAAAGGGGGGGTTGTTGGGTTACGGGTATAAGGTGGATACGTGGGTTTGAGTGAGGTGATCATTGCTCAGCACAACATCGAGGGCCGAAGGGCCTGTTCTGTGCTGTACTGTTCTATGTTCTATCACTACGCCACTGCCTCCGCTAATGATTTCAGATGCTTGATGGTTTCAGGTCATCCTTTCATCACAACATCTGACAGAACTTGGAGAGTTTCATCTCATTGCATATTTTTCTTGATCTGAGCAAGTCACATGCCCATTAGATTGAATGGGTGGGATTCAGTGACCCCGTTACACGTGGACAGATCCAGGCACAATGGGTGAATCACTTGGGAGCCCCAAATTGGGCTCTGTGCCAGGCCGATTGTGAGACACTGATCTGCTCCACACAGCGTGATCTGGATCTCGTCCTTGCTGGCTGAGATCCAGATCTGCATATTTAAATGAGCTTAATGGCTCAATTAAATACCCAGACACTGATTCACCCGGCAGCCAGGACTCAACCACCCAGGGTTTACCGCCAGGGTACCATTTAGTACTGATCCACACAAACGTGGACCGGGTGTAACTGCAGTTCGAGGGGTCTCACAGGCCACTGGAGACCCCCAGATGTTCAGGGACAGGGCAGGGTGGTATCCTGGCACTCTTTCTGGCAATTGGGTACATTGACACTGCCAGCCTGGCACCCGGTTGGAGCCACCCAAGCACCCTGGCAGTATCCCCTGCCAGAGTGCCAGACTGGCAGTGCCAAGGGTCAGACCTAGGAGAGGGGGCCTTGCCAATTTGAGGAGGGATTAGGGATGGTTTCCAGCGGCCGTTACGAGGTTGGAGGGGTGAGGGGCGGGTCAATAAAGTGGTGGTGGTGGTGGTGCTGAAAGTGGGGGGAAGTGATTAGCGAAGCCAGTCAAAATGGCGCCGATTTGCAAGCAGCCATTCCTGCTGGTGAGATCATCTTGTCAGCAGGAAATCACTCTAAATGCGGCCTCGGTGGGGAGAGGTTCCCTGAGGCCAAAATAAAGGCAAAGTGCTGATGGATAATGGGATGTTTCTCAGCGATTCAGCTGTTGAGAAACACCCCATTAAACACGCCCAAAAACAGACTTTAATATTTGTCAGTCGGATCGAGCACAGCAAGGAGTAAAACTTAAGGAAGCTTTTAAGGTTTAAAAGTTTACAAATGAATGATGAAAGCACATTCTTCCAGATTTACCTGACATCAGCTTCAAGTCCCTCTTCGTAAAACATTTTTTGTTTTTTAAATTTAGTGTACCCAATTAATCTTTTCCAATTAAGGGTCAATTTAGCGTGACCAATCCACCTAGCCTGCACATCTTTGGGGTGTGGGGGCGAAACCCACGCAGACACTGGGAGAATGAGCAAACTCCACCCGGCCAGTGACCCAGAGCCGGGATCGAACCTGGAACCTCAGCACCGTGAGGCTGCAGGGCTAACCCACTGCGCCACCGTGCTGCCCTTCTCTACGTAAAACATATCGTTGCTTCCCAAACTGTAACACCCGTGGTTTTGTATGTGAGCTCAGGAAGCAGCAGTGTCAGTGTTGAATTCATTGATATTAAAATCACATTGGAATCCTAACAGCATGGCTTGATCCCTTTTGAATACAATAATGAGGTCCCTGTTTCCAGCAAATGAGCTGGTAGCGCACATTGAAATTAGCGGGTCTGATACTGTGAGCATCAGAGATATGGCTGCAAGGGGATCAGGGTTGGTAAATTTGTCCTATCAAAAGGACAGGCAGATGGGCAGAGGGGGTGGGCTTGCTATGTTAGTAAGAAATGAAATATAGAAGCGATATCTGGTCATAAGGTGGATAATCTGCGTGGGTAGAGTTGAGGAATCGCAATGGAACAAAGACCTTGATGGGAGTTATGTACAGGCCCCATAGCAGTAGTGAGGATGTGGGGCAGAAAATAAATCAGGAGATAGAACAGGTACATAACAAAGGTAATATTACAATAATCATGGGGGACTTACGCAGGTGGACTGGGAAAAACAATTTTACAGTGAGTTCCAAGAAAAGGAATTCATGGAATATCTATGAGATGGTTTTTGGAGCAGCTTGCGGTCGATACCACTCGGCAATCCTGGATTTGGTGATGTGTAATGAGGCCGACTCGATTAAGATGAAGGAACCGTTAGGGAGAAGTGACCACAATATGATAGAACTTACCCTGCAGTTTGAGAGGGAGAAGCTAGAATCAGATGCAACAGTTTTACAATTGAGTAAAGGTAACTACAAAGACATGAGGGAGGAGCTGGCCAGAGTTGATTGGAAGGGGAGCCGAGCAGGGTAGACAGTAGAACAGCAATGGCAGATGTTTTTGGGGGTTATTCGGGAGGCACAACAGAAGTTCACCCCAAGGAGGAGGAAAGCAGAAGGACTTGGACAAGCTAGGAGAGTAGGCAAAGAACTGGCAGGTAGAAAATAATGTGGAAAAGTGTGAGGTTATGCACTTTGGAAGAATAGAGGCATAGGCTATTTTCTAAATGGGGAAACGCTTTGGAAATCTGAAGCGCAAATGGACTTAGGAATCCTAGTTCTGGATTCACTTAAGGTTAACATGTAGGTTCCATTGGCAGTTAGGAAGGCAAATGTGATGTCAACATTCATTTCAAGAGGGCTAGAATACAAGAGCAGGGATGGACTACTGAGACTATAAGGTTCTGGTCAAACCCCATTTGGAATATTGGTGAGCGGTTTTGCACTCCATATCTAAGGAAGGATATGCTGGCCTTGGAGAGGGTCCAGAGGAGGTTCACAAGAATGATTCCTGCAATGAATGGCTTGTCATATGAGGAGCGATTGAGGATTCTGGGACTGGACTTGATGGAGCTTAGAAGGATGAGGGGGATCTCATTGAAACTTACAGAATACTGGGAGGCCTAGGTAGAGTGGACGTGAAGAAAATGTTTCCACTAGTAGGAGAGACTAGATCCCGAGGGAAGTCTCAGACTGAAGGGAAGATACTTCAAAACAGAGATGAGGAGGAATTTCTTCAGCCAGAGGGTGGTGAATCTGTGAAAATCATTGATGCAGAAGACTGTGGAGGCCAAGTTACTGAGTATCTTTAAAGTGGAGATGCAGGCGTTGGACTGGGGTAAGCACAGTAAGAGGTCTTACAACACCAGGATAAAGTCCAACATGCTCGTTTCATACACTAACTTTCGGAGCACTGCTCCTTCCTCAGGTGAATGAAGAAGTATGTTCCAGAAACATATATATAGACAAATTCAAAGATGCCAGACAATGCTTAGAATGCGAGCATTTGCAGGTAATTCAGTCTTTACAGATCCAGACATAGGGGTAATCCCAGGTTAAAGAGGAGTGAATTGTCTCAAGCCAGAATAGTTGGTAGGATTTCATAAGGCCAGGCCAGATGGTGGGGGATGAATGTAATGCGACATGAATCCCAGGTCCCGGTTGAGGCCACACTCATGTGTGCGGAACTTGGCTATAAGTTTCTGCTCGGCGATTCTGCATTGTCGTGCGTCCTGAAGGCCACCTTGGAGAACGCTTACCCGGAGATCAGAGGCTGAATGCCCTTGACTGCTGAAGTGTTCCCCGACTGGAAGGGACCATTCCTGCCTGGTGATTGTCACACGATGTCCGTTCATTCGTTGTCGCAGCGTCTGCATGGTCTCGCCAATGTACCACGCTTCAGGACATCCTTTCCTGCAGCGTATGAGGTAGACTACATTGGCCGAGTCACACGAGTATGTACCACATACCTGGTGGGTGGCGTTCTCACGTGTAATGGTGGTATCCATGTCGATGATCTGGCACGTCTTGCAGAGATTGCCATGGCAGGATTGTGTTGTGCCGTGGTCACTGTTTTGAAGGTTGGGTAGTTTGCTGCAAACAATGGTTTGTTTGAGATTGCGCTCTGTTGTTTCTGGAATATACCTCTTCTTTCACCTGAGGAAGGAGCAGTGCTCTGAAAGCCAGTGTTTGAAACAAACATGTTGGACTTTAGCCTGGTGTTGTGAGACCTCTTACTGAGTATCTTTAAGACAGAGATAGGTTCATGATTAATTAGGGGATCAGGGACTACGGGGAGAAGGCAGGAGTGTGGGGAGAGAAACATATTTGCCAAGATCGAATGGCGAAGCAGACTTGATGGGCCAAATGGCGTAAAGTTGCTCCTATAACCTATGGTCTTATGGATATTTCTCTGCAGTTCTATTGGCCCTAATAGTAACTTGGAGATAGGAAAGGAGAGGTGGGGAAATTCAGCTACCATTAAGTATAGTTTCCAAGTGGTTATATTGAATTTAATGGCTGGAGCTGATTTAATCAACTGTGATCAGTTCCCCAGCCAGGTCTAGCAAGATTGAGAGACTGATGGCTGTCTGTTGGTAGGGAATCAGACATAGAGTGGATGGTGGGGGAAGGAAGAATTGGACATCAGGGCCGGGTTTCTCCAATAAAGGGGCTATGTCCCCACGCCCGCCATAAAATGCGCGTGAATCACTCTGGACTTTTTTCTAAAAAGTCTGGGGTGATTCTCTCTTTTTAAGGGCGCTTGCTGGGCCCCAGCGTGCGCCGTGCAGCTCCGACTGCTGATACGGGGCTCTGCACTTCCGGCCACGGGTCTGCGCATGCGCGCGGCGGCCGCCTGCGGTGCCGGCCCTGCGAAACATGGCGGACCCACACAGCGGGCCTTCGCTGAAGAAATGCCCCCCCCCCCCCCAGATCACCCGCGCCCACCGATCGGTAGCCCCCGATCATGGGCCTGGCATTCGTGGAGGCCCCCCCCCCACAAGGATTTCCACCGCAGTCGCGACTCCGAACTCCCGTCAGATGGAACCGTACAAGAAGCATGCCGACGGGAACTCAGGCGGTCGACTGCGCAGAATTGCCGCGGGGGCCTCTTTCAATGGTGCGCATGGCTGGCGGCGATTCTCCAGTTGCTGGAAAATTGCGCTAAGGCGTCGCGGGTCCGACGCCCCTTTCTCCGCCCCCGCACTGGGCGCGATTACGAGGCGGGGGCTCGGAGAATCCTGGCCTAAAAGTCTGGTGGTAGGACCTGGGGAGTGCTGGCAATTAAATTGAAACGTTGAGACGGTCAGGTGATGTTAACTGCAATGTTTTTGCCAAATCTAAAAGCCTGTTTTTATTCTCTGTTCGTAAGGTAATGTGCGTGGCCATCTCCACCCCCAAAAACTTCAGAGCCTCTGAAAGAGCCATTGTCCACAACACACTCCCTACTTAAACTGGAATACCACATCTGAAAAGCGGGCTCACCCCTCACTGTCTTTAAGTTCACTAAGCCAACCCAATCATGAAAGATAGACTTTTATCCCACAAACCCCCATTTTGTTATGGGCCAGGGTTAGAGAACACCAAAGAATATCATGGAGTTCACCTGACCCACAACTTTGAATAGATTTTGGTTGTGGGGAGCACAAGGGCTCACTTTACAGATGTGATGCAACAGAGATCTAAAGTATTTTTAAAACAGAATAATGTTTATTCTATCAATCCAGTTAACATTTTATAAACCACAGTAAACATCTTACCAACTACCAACACTGAACCCCCCCCCCCCAAAAAAGATACCCTCTGTGGTAGTGGAATTGGTGCGGGTACGGCTCCAATTCTCCTGTTGTAAAGGTCCATAGATTCTCTGCCGCCAACACATAGTTGCAGATGTAGAGAATCCAGCCCATAAGTTTTATTTTGTGGAGGAACAGAGTTACAGGACTGCTATTTCGCTTTAACAACATGAATAATGTTTTACTAAGCATGGAAAATTTGGATTCTGATACAATACTATTTTACCCCCCTCTTAAGTTAAGTTAACAATTATACACAGGTTTTTAATTAATATGGATGGTTTAGCACACTGGGCTAAATCGCTGGCTTTTAAAGCAGACCAAGGCAGGCCAGCAGCACGGTTCAATTCCTGTACCAGCCTCCCCAAACAGGCGCCGGAATGTGGCGACTAGAAGCTTTTCACAGTAACTTCATTGAAGCCTACTCGCAATTTTAATTTTCATTACATTTGAAGCTGCAATGGTTTAATTAGCAAACAAAGTCCTTTAAAAATCACACCCACATGATCACCTACATTAGTGTCACAAGTAGGCTTACATTAACACTGCAATTAAGTTACTGTGAAAAGCCCCTAGTCTCCACATTCCGGCGCCTGTACGGTACACTGACAGAGAATTCAGAATGTCCAATTCATCTAACAAGCACATTTTTCGGGACTTGTGGGAGGAAACCGAAGCGCCAGAGGAAACCTACGCAGACACGGGGAGAACGTGCAGACTCCGCAGATTGGCTGTGGTCAAACTCACACTCCACTCTGAACCCAAGTTACTGTCCATGAGTTTTAGCTCAGAATCTCCCGAGGTGATTGTCATAGAGAGTATGACACGGGAGGCACAGTGGTTAGCACTTCTGCCTCACAGCATCAGAGACCCAGATTCGATTCTGATCTCAGGTGACTGTTTGTGAGGCTTTTGCAGATTCTTCCATGTCTGCGTAGGTTTCTTCTGGGTGCTCTGGTTTCTTCGCACAGTCTAAAGATGCGCAGGTTACGTGTATTAGCTATGCTAAATTTCCCCTAGGTGTTGGACTAACCTAGGTAGGGTGCTCTTTCAGAGAGTCGGTGCAGACTTGATTGGCCAAATAATCTCTATCTGTACTGTAGGAATGCTATGAGAGTTTCCAAACTCTAATCCATCCCTAAAGAATGCTTTGAAATCTTCTCTCAAAATCGTCTTTTCTATTAGCATTTGCTTTCCGAAATCTAATCCACCTCTTCCAAAAGACTCTTGTGAACAGAGTTTCCATTGCACTTTTACCAGTAAATCCAGGCCAGGACTTTACACCAACCTCTTTCAGGATTTTACCAATTCCCACAGATATTTCAATTCATGTTCCACAGACAGCAGTAACATTTCCCTAACCTGAAAATCACTTCAGATGTGTTTTGGGTGCCTCAGTCTTCCTCTGAGCTCTCTCTGTCTTTACTGAACAGTCTTCTGTTGTTATACCTTTAACCTCAGACCACCTGGAAGCTTCTTTTCAATTTCACTTCTTTCCTTAATTCGCTGCTCTTTAGATAGATTACTGCATTGTATGTTTTTTCTTATATAGCAAAACTGAGAGAGATGTTCCCTCTTTAGTTTTCTAAAACCATTGCTGTCAGCAGAACTCAGGAAGTTGATCCCTCTCTGGCTGTCAATCTCCAAACTGCTGTAGCTTCCAGCTAAAATGAAAGAACAAAGGAAAAGAATTTCCCTCACAAGGGCCTCGAGTTGCCAAGCAACTATATTTACTCTTCAATCCGAAGCTCTCTCCATCACAATAGAAACCCAGTTGGAACCGAAACCAACCCCTACATGCACAAACACCTTTGTCCAGCATGAATCTAACTATCACTTCCCGGCACAGAAATGTTAAATTAAACCCATCTAAAACTATACCTTATTTTGAATGTTTAGCCATACAAATATAACTTCCTTAAAGCTATCTTTGTTTTCCTAACAGCATTCAATACAATTAGGCTGATACTTGGCCTCAACTCCACTTCCACTTACATCTCTCTCCCATGATTCTCAGAGAGACCAAAGACATCCAAACAAGGCTCAGTTAAACCTAAAAATGGATGCATTGAAGCTGGGTTGCTGTCATGATCCAAAAATCAATTATTTTAACTATCCACCCAACCAGTAGGGGCTGGTTTAGCTCACTCAGCTAAACCGCTGGCTTTTGAAGCAGACCAAGCAGGCCAGCAGCACGGTTCGATTCCCGTACCAGCCTCCCCGGACAGGCGCCGGAATGTGGTGACTAGGGGCTTTTCACAGTAACTTCATTGAAGCCTACTCGTGACAATAAGCGATTTTCATTTTCATTTCCTCAGCACACCAACTACTGGGGATTAAAATTGCCTCCCTTGAGTCTGTTGGAGGATCAATTTTTGACTTCCATAGATTAAGATCAAAAATATCCTTTCATATAAACTAACTGAACTTATCATCATTGATTTTCTAACTTAGCGGTTGTTGTTATACAAAGAAAAATGCTGTCGGGATTTTTTTCATCTTGCATTTGCAGACAGCATGAGAGTAGGACAAACCTTAATAAGTAATTGAATATTTATCAAGGTCAGCGGAGGTTGTACAACAATAACATTGGGTGTGTTTCTCTGGCCTCCCTGTGGACATGTTTCTTGGCAGCGGGAGGTGGCCCTCCTTTGGCTAGTGGCGGGATCTTCTGGTCTCGCCGCTGTCAATGGGGTTTCCATTGAATCCACGCCACACTACTGGGAAACCTGACTAGAAGATCCTGCTGACTTGAATAGTTGCAAGATCACGCCCATTGTGCAATAACTTGGTTAAACAACCAAGTTATTTCCTGGATCATCCTGGATCATCAGTGAGATGGAATCCTTTGGGTGAACCGACAATTTACGAGGCATTCCAAAAGGAACAATCCAGAAAAGAGTGACAACATCAGTAAATTCCATGGGCTGGATTCTCTGCTCCCCGACGGCGAAATCACGTTCGGCGAGGGGGTGGACAATCTGTTTTGACGCCAATATCGGGGGCGGCGCCGGTTTTCAGATTCTCCGCCCCCTAAAAAGTGGCATACTCTCGGAGCATGCCATGTCCATGGCCTCATGCCATTGCCTGAAGCACGCCCCGCGACGCTCTACCCCCAACCACTGAGTTCCTGAGGGCATGGGACTCTCATGGTCTCACCACCGTGAACTTAGTGTGGCGGTTGCGGACTCAGTCCGGCGCTGCCACGGTCGGGGGAGGGCCGATCCACGGGCACGGGGGGCTTTGATCGGGGCTGTGGGCACTGTGGGCAGGTGGTCCGCGGCGCGCGTGCACTACTTTTTAGGGGGGGCACTACTTTTGCGGCCTGGGTGCGCAGGCTGAGCCCGCCATGAAGCACGGCACAGCCGTTGCAAGCCGCCGCCAAGCACATGCACGGCCACGGAACAGGAAATGCTCAGGGCTGTAACAGCAGCTAGAGGTGTGAGCCCTATCCTGCCTCCCTGCTAGCATCCAGCAAAAGGGGGAATCAGTGGCCGTTTTGTTGCAGTTTACCTGGAGCAAAACACCACCGTTTTCACGCCGGCGTGGGGACTTCGTCTCCCAAATGGAGAATCCAGCCCCTTGTATCTTGGAATGTTATCAAAAGTTTCAAACAAAATTAATTTAAAAGGTCAGATCGGTATGAATTAAAAATAATATTTGTCATGGATTTAATTAATCTTGGCAAGCACTGGGCAAAGATAACGGGCGGGATTTACCAGATGTTTACGCTGGCGGTAAATTCTCGACCCGTTTTCCGGTGGCAAGGGGTGCTGTCAACTGGATTTCGTTGACAATAGTGGGACCTGTCGATCCCGCTGGTGGGCCACATCGCCAAAAAACATGCCTCCCTTTAGTAAATCAAGGCTAACAATGCCTCATTCACATTGCCTGTCAGTCTAACTCTGAGTATAAGAATGGCTTCCCGTGTCCTCCAGGAATTCATAAGCTGCCTATACCATACCACATTCTAATTCCATGCAAATTACATACAGTAAATTGATTCTTGTTCAGCCACGAACAGAATGTGAGTGATGGAACCATCAATTCACCAGACACGCGTTTCCGATATGAATCTAGGCTTTAATCGACTTACTTCAGAGCCAGCCTGTTACCCGTTGATGAACTCGTAGTGAACTCAGGCTGACTCTGGACAAGGGTATTTATACAGCGGCACTAGGGGGAGGAGTCGTGGGCAGAGCCCAATTTCACAATTGTCAATTTCACAATATTAGTTGACATAAGAAAATAGTTTCAAGTGTTCATTGATTCTGGTTTATGAACAAAAAAACTGATCTTTCTAGTCTGTTCAAATTTTTTCTGAGCCCCACATCCAAAAATAATTTTAAAATGTCCAAGTCATTTTATAGTACCTGTGCCAGTTGCTGCTGGCTCTTCATCAGGTATCTTCTGGTTCCTGGGGTGACGTTGCCTCTTTGGGGACTATTACTGCTGCGGCGAGTGCTATTGCTGTGGTAATTGTTGCTGCTGATGCATTACCTTTGATGGGGAGGAATTGACCTCTGGGACTGATGCTGTTCAGTTTCTTCTTCAATTAGAAAAATCAAATCTGCCTCATCAGCTGCCTGCTTTGAAGGAGCATCTTCTACTGTTGTACGTGGGTATTCCCAGTTGTGAGGATAGCTCTGGTTGTTCACTTTCACAGTGTACAATCCAGTTGAAAACCTCTCTACATAGGACCAAGTTGTCAAGTGGGCTCACTTTTATTGAGTGTCTTGAATGTTTGAACTCTGATCGGCTCTCCAACTCTCAGTTCTGGTAATATTTCAGTAGCTTTATAATAGTGGAATTTGGCTTTCTGCCAAATGCACTTTGATCTTGTTACTCTCTCCTGTTACTACGCGTGCAATTTTACTAATGGGAACAAAATCTCAGAGCGAGTGTGTTTAGACGTGTTTAGCTACAGCACCGAGAAACGCAAGGTAAATATCACTCTTTGGATAAAAAGGTTTCTCCTGAATTACTCATTGTATTTATTAGTGTGAATTATTATTAGTGACTATTTTACATTTCTCATCCCTCATTTCTGACACCCCATTTTACAGGTGGGGGAAGTGATTACCCTGGCTCCCCTGTCGAGGTGTATTTTTAAGAATAGTCTGGATGTGTGGAGGAGGCTTCTGGAATAACAGCGGGATCTGCAGCAAAATTTTAATACCCTAGACTTTCACTTCAACATCTTCCAAATATGCTGTGTATCTGCCACCATCAGTCACAATTTATTATCAACATATAGTGCCGAACCACAGAAGTGACAAGGTTCACTACTGGAAAATTAAGCTATGTTGATTATAAAGGAAAATAAAGATGCATTAATGCTTCAATATTTGAAAAGGGTTTCCAACTGGCTCCTTTTCACATGGGGACGAGTAAAATGCTTAACGCAAATGGTTACCAACTATGATGTTCACAGCCGAGTAAGCCCATCTGGGGTCATTTACAACTTACCCCAGGCAGTAATATGGTGAAATGGACCAACTGCCATCGCAGAATTCAATGGTATGGGGGAATCAGGTGAGTCTTACAACAGGCAGGAAGTCCACTCCAGCAGCCATCAGGCAGGTGACTGTGACTTCTGTCCACAAGATGTTTCTTAAACAATCATCTTTAAACTTTCTTTCCATTGGTGGCTGCAGGAGATACGGAAGAATCTTGAGTGTGTTAAGTCCAATGTCAACACTACTGACCATCGACAAGTTTTATCACCAGGTGTCAGGCTCCTAATTTACTAAAGATACCTAATGGCTGGGGATAAATAAAAGGCCCCATAAATTAGCAGTGGGATCAGCACATGTACGGTAGAGGCTGTTAAATTTGTGCCCACTTTAGACTTAAAAAATAGACATAACATGCAGTACTTCTACATATTATGTATTCCCCCATGTCCATTTCTGCCCTCAGGAAATGTACCAACAAACTGAAATACACAATCTGAGCACAAGTCTTTCATTACTTTCCTCAATGCTATCTGCAGCGTGACATGTATGTGACACATTCTTGCCGTCATTTTATGCCAATTGTAACTCAATGCTAAGTATTAAAGGTGTGCAGTTTAGGTGGATTGGCCATGCTAAATTACCCCTTAGTGTCCAAAGAAGTGCATGTTAGGTGGATTGGCCATGATCAATGCGTGGGGTTTATAGGGTTATAGGGATAGAACAGGAGAGTGGGCCTAGGTAGGGTGCTCTTTCGGAGGGTCGGTGCAGACTTGAGGGCTGAATGGCCTCCTTCTGCATAGTAGAGATTCTATACTACCAGTGTTGCCAACTGGGTCATGCCCTTTACTGAGGAAGCATGTTTGTTTTAAATATAATAAAATATTCACCACAGATTTGGGTGAGTATTAACCGCACGCCATTCTTGTGCTGTATTGTTTCCAGGATTAAGGAAGGAGCCTCAATTGTGGAAGATTAAGTTATGATAAATGTATTGAATAAACATTTTGCATTGTTTTTTTTTACAAATATGAATGCAATTGTTCCAGAGGACAATATGGTTAGTAATAACATAAAAAATTAATGAGTTCTCCCAAAGATAGCAGAATTGTGTATAAGTTACTTGACTCTGACAGCATTGACTTAGTCTGCTGAAGAAGTCACACACAAGATAGCACAAGGCTCTGGGCCACAGCTTCACAATATTCTTTATATATTCTGCAGGCCACAGGACTGCAGAATAGCCAATGTAAACATATGTTCAAGAAGATAAAGACAGATAAACTGGTAGCTATAGATCAGTTCTCTAATGTTGTGGCCAATCTCCTAGTATCCATAATTTGTGACTTAAATTAATGAGAATTTAAAAATTAATGAATTAATCAAGGACAGCTGGCATGAATTTATTAAAGGCAAATTGTGTTTGACAGATTTAATCAGCATTTTTGAGCAAGTGACCCATTGGATAGATAGAGCAAATTCAGCAGAGGAAGTGTATCAATTTTCAGGGGGCACTCAATAAAGATCTGTTGGAAAAGTCCAGATACAGTGTATGATAAAATAGGTTGCAGCATGAAATAGTCAGGAAACAGTTTTGGCAAATAGATATTGCTCAGAGAGGAGACATGTTGGAAGTAATCTATCCTGGGTGCTGTACTGATGCATGGTGGAAGTAGGACTGAGGCTTTCAAAAAGGAATTTGATCACTTTCTGTAAACTAAGAATTGGCAGAACCATGGGGAAAAGGCAGGAGGTGAATTGCTCCTTCACAGGCCCAGCATAATAGGGTGAATGGCCTCTTCTCTGATGTAACCATTCTATGGGTGGCATGGTGACACAGTGGTTAGCACTCACAGCACCAGGGACCAGGGTTAATTCCGGTCTTGGCTAACTACCTGTGTGGAGTTTGCACTTTCTCCCCTGTGGGTTTCCTCTGGGTGCTCCGGTTTTCTCCCACAATCCAAAGATGTGCAGGTTAGAAGATTGGCTATGATAAAATTCCCCCTCAATGTCCAGGGATGTACAGATTAGGTGAGGTTATGGGGATCGGATGGGGGAGTGGGCCTAGGTAGGGCGCTCTTTCAGAGGATCGGTTCAGACTCAATGTTGCCAAATGCCCTCCTTCTGCACTGGGAAGACTCTAAGATGATTCTATAGATCTTTTGATCTTGGACATAAAGGGCATGATCTTGATATTTTCTACACACTCAAATGTAGAGTAAATAACAGTAAGGAGGCATGTAAAAGACGTCAAGACAGTACCGTCATATTATTGCAATAGGAGAGACAGAGATGGCAGTTGTAACTTAATTGAAGGGCAAGATAATACTTTTGCAGAAATAATATTGGCAGAAAAAAGGAATGGGAATGGATATTCAATGGGAAAATACTGGACATTTGTGGATGTACTGAAATATCCAAATGCATAGTTGCCCAAAATACATCCAAGTGGTAAGTAGAGAAAGCTATAAAAGACTGCAGAATTTGAGGTTTTGTAAATAGACGCACGGTTACAAGGACAAAGAAGAGACTGTTGGACAGGATTCTCCAGTTCCCAAGCCCCATGTTTCTCGGCACCGCGCCACTGCTGGCGATAGGATTCTATCTTCCCTCCACTTGTCAATGGGATTTCCCAGTGAATACACCCCACACCACTGGAAAACCCAGGCGGGGGTGCGATGCCAGTGGGAAAAGTGAATCTCGAAGGCCGGAGAATTCCAGCTATGGTCAAGTCAGTTGGCTTTCTGAGTACAAGGTGCCACCTTCCAGCAAGAACATTAAAACCACAGAAAAGGTAGGACAATGATTCCGTAGGAAATTGGGAAACTATTGCCATGACAAAAGATGGAATACTGGGGCTATTTTCACTGAAGGAGAAGCCAAGGAAAAATGTAATTGAGTGTCTTAAGGTGTTGAGGGTGAATTAAAAAAGAGATTCATTATTTTGGTTGCAGAGTTAGCAAGTAAGAGTGAGGAGAAATTAGGAGGATTGGCCATGCCACAGGTTGAGACAGAGGCTAGTGTCTCTTTCAAAAGAAAATTGGATGCATATTTGAGGTAGAGGGAGATACAAGGCATAACTAGATAGTGAAGCAGTGGGTTAGTGTTCAATTGTTCTAGGTAATAGCCCATAAAGAGAGAAGGGGCAGAATGGTCCCCTTTCATGCTGTGCCTACCTTCTGTTTTCCCTGAGCTATGTTGCAGTATGAAAATGAAAATCGCTTATTGTCACGAGTAGGCTTCAATGAAGTTACTGTGAAAAGCTCCTAGTCGCCACATTCCGGCACCTGTTCGGGGAGGCTGGTACGGGAATGTGCAGTATGTTGCAATAGATCACTGATAGAAAACAAAATCAAGGTGATTGAACTGTATAAAATGTTGGTTAGTCCACAGCTTGAGTACTGTGTGCAGTTCTGGTATCCACATTATAGGAGGGATGTGATACCACTGGAAAGGGTGCAGAGGAGATTTACCAGGGTGTTCCCTGGGCTGGTGAGTTTTAGCTATGAAGAGAGTTTGGATAGACAGGGGCTGTTTTCCTTGGAGCAGAGGAGACTGACTGGGGACATGATTGAGATGTATAAAATTATGACGGGGCATGGATAGAGTAGACATAAACCTTTCCCTTTGGTGGAGAGATCAATGACAGGGGGCATAGATTTCAGGTAGAGGGCAGAAAGTTTAAAGAGGATGTGAGAAAAAACGACTTTACCTGAAGGATGGTGGGAGTCTGTTTATGAAAAATGTTTACAAAAAAGTTAAAACTTGGATTACAGTGAGAAACAAGAGAAAAAGATGAATGGAGAAGGACTGAATCAATGGGCGGAATTCTCCGACCCCCCGCAGCATTGGAGAATCGCCCGGGACCGGCATCGATCCCGCCCCCGCCGTGGCCCGAATTCTCCGCCACCTGGGAATCGGCGGGGGCGGGAATCGCGCTGCACCGGTCGGCAGGCCCCCGCGGCGATTCTCAGGCCCGCGATGGGCCGAAGTCCCACCACTGACAAGCCTTTCCCACCGGCGGGAATCGCGCTGCACCGGTCGGCAGGCCCCCGCGGCGATTCTCCGGCCCGCGATGGGCCGAAGTCCCACCACTGACAAGCCTTTCCCGCCGGCGGGAATCAAAGCACTGGTGCCAGCGGGATTGGCGGCACGGGCGGGCATCGGGGTCCTGGGGGGGGGGGGGGCGCGGGGCACTCTTTTTCTTCTGCCTCCGCCATGGTCTCCACCATGGTGGAGGCGGAAGAGACTCCCTCCCCCACGCATGCGCCGGGATGACGTCAGCAGACTTCCGCCGGCTGGCGAAGGCCTTTCGGCCCCGGCTGGCGGGGCGTCAAAGGCCGTTCGCGCAGGCCGGTGGAGCGGAAACCACTCCGGCGCGGGTCTAGCCCCTAAAGGTGCGGAGAATTCTGCACCTTTTGTGGAGGCCCGACGCTGGAGTGGTTCTCGCCACTCCACAACGCCGGGACCCCCCGCCCGCCGGGTAGGGGAGAATCCCGGCCAATATCTGAGGAGAAGTTTGCAGAAGTACAGCGTTAAAACCAACTGGGTTAAAACCAACAACTGATGATGCAGCTATGGCTTTAAGTGTCTTAGACCATAACTCACTTGAATTGATAGCGAACGAAAAGCAGTTTTGGGACTTCCAGCATTTTAACATCAGAACGCCTGGTCGACCCCACAGTGTTCCCTATGGCTTTAGTGGTGTTTCATAGTAATGAAAAGCACGTCACCTAAACGGGCTGTTTGAGAAAGGCCGATGATTTACATTCTGTAACCTGCAAATTGCAGCTTGAGAAAAATATTGTTTTCTTGGTGTATTGCAAATGAAACAATTCAATATGACACAGCATAAAGTATTGCGATACAACCGGATATGCATGGCAGTCCCATGTAAGCAATTACCAAGCAAATGATTAGCAAAAACTTAATAAACATAAAATTCAGTGACAAAGGTCAAGTAAAGCAGTAATTCTGAATTCCTCTGAGTATGAGTAGAGTGACCTTGAAACGGTATTTGTGACTGTTTTCATTCAAAGTACTGAACAAGAAATCTCGATGAAGCAATTCACAATGTTACTACATCAGGCAGTCAGAGGAGCTCTTTCCGGATTTACTCCATTTCAAAAATCATATACCGATTGTTTTTAGAAAAATTTTAAATGCAGCAAAAACATCTCTAATACTTAGATGGTTCAAATTTTGGGCAATTGAAATAGGCGCATCATTATTGAGTCTTTGGTTATTTTTATGTTATCTTGTGTGACTCAAATTTGAATAAAAGCTATTGTTTCAGCATTGAAGATGCATCACATGTTTTCTTATAGCAATAGCACAGATAACAATACTTGAGTAACTTAAAATTGCACCAACATTGTGACTGAGTGCCTCAATTAAATATCCCTTGATTATATTTCAGAGTTAAATATATTCCCACAGCTTACCTTCTTTTCTTTTTAATTTTTGTTCACTTGAGTGCCCATGGTTCAGCTATTCTTCTGAGAACTATTGCGAGAGAAGTTTTATGGCGCTTTGATTGGCTATTCTAATCAGTTTACAAATTAAAACACCTATGCTGTGTTCTGATTAGCTATTCTAAGTGAGCTCAGCTGATCTGCATGCATTACCATGGCCACTTGCCTAGGAGGGTAAACAAAAGAAATGGAAGATAAAGGAGTTTACTTAACTCCCTCCTGCACTGAACTGGTTCTTTATTAATGTGCACATATTTGAGGCCTATTTATAAAAATAATGTTCAGTTAAGATATTCATCTGTAAAGTCATTAAACGTCCATGGCCTGATTCTGAATAATCTTTACATAATTTAAAGTGCCAGAAGAGTGATTGCTTATGTTGCGTTTGCCATTTCATAGTAATCCGGTTTGAAACGAATGCTTCCGAGGCCAACATCAGATCCGTGATGAAGTTTAGTTGCCTTATAGGACCGGCCTCACAATGGAAGTCTTTCATGCATTTACACAGAGGTCAAGTTGAAACAGCTGCTATTATAACTATCTGGCTGTACATCCTGTAGTTACCTAATAACCATTGTTTTTCCGCTTCCTCAAGTACGCTTCCATCGTCAAACGAGAGAAGCTGGAAGGCCACTTACCAGTGTGCAGATGTTTTCTTTGTATCGCATTGAGCGAAGCTTCTTGTATTGAAGGTGAGTAATCCCAGAGAAACCAAAGCCAAGTGTCTGGCAGACGCCCAACCCAGGATTATCCAAAACAACAACAACAGCAAAAGATAGCATAAGATTCAGAGCCCAAGCAGCAGTTTCGAGCTGTTATTTTGCCACAAGATGTCACTATTCTATTTTGCAATGCTTCACCTGCATTACAAAGAACCTCAGTTATAATGGTATTTCTATTATAAAGACAGAGAATTACAGCTGGTTACTGTTAATATTTTGGGGTCTTCAATACATATTCTCTCTTGGAAATGCGTGGAGTCACCCCAAACGCAAGTTGCCCTTGCCGGGCTGTGGTGGAGAAACGACCGTTGTTCACCTCCTTGTGGAATGTGCCTTTGCAAAGAAGGTCTGGGGGGAGGTGAGGTGTCTTTTTTTCAAGGTTGATCCCGAGCAGCTCCATGATGCAGGACTCTGTGCTCTACATGATGTTCCCAAGGACGCGCCTGAGACAAACATCACTTGCTGCTGAGGATCATGAACTCGGTGAAAGACGCTCTTTGGTCTGCCCGAAGCCTGTTGGTTTTCCAGCGCGAAGAGTTGTCCCCAATTGAATGTTGCAGGCTGACACATTCCAAAGTCCAGGACTATGTGCTGAGGGATACATTAAAGGTTGGGGCAGCCATCGCACGGGCAGAATGAGGAAAGGCGCCGATTCTCCGCTCTGTGGAGAATTGCGTCGGGGCGGCGTGGCACGATTCGCGCGGCCCCCCGGCGATTCTGCGACCAGGCACGGGGTCGGAGCATCCCGCCCCTGAAGTTTAAAGTATATTTGTGCAAAATTTTTTAAATCCTCATATTATTAGCTACCCAGCAGGTGGGTCAGTCTTCTTGCATTCAGAAGTGCATCTGTATTGCCCTGTAACTAATTACACATTTATGTAAAGGGGGAGTCCCTTGTGATCTGAAATGACGACTGTGACATTTGCACATGTCTTGACATGTAATGGTCCAATCTTTCTGATTATGGGCGAAATTCTCCGACCACCAGCAGGGTCGGAGAATTGCCTGGGGCCGCCGAAAATCCCACCCCCGCCGTGGCAGAGATTCTCCGCCACCCGGGAAGTGGCGGCGGCCGGATTCACGTCACTCCGATCGGCGAGGCCCCTGCGGCGATTCATCGGCCCGCGATGGGCCGAAGTCCCGCCGCTGGGAGGCCTCTCCCGCCGCCGAGGTTTGAACCACCTCTGGTGGCGGCAGGATCGGTGGTGCGAGCGGGCCCCCGGGTCCTGGGGGGGGGTGGGGGGCGATCGGACCCCGGGGGGTGCCCCCACGGTGGCCAGGCCCGCGATCGGGGCCCCCCACTCAGACTCTGGGCTAGCGCCCTGGGTGCACACTTTCTCTTCCACGGCCTCCACCATGGCGGAAGCGGAAGAGAAACCCACATCTCGCATGCGCCGGTGGTGACATCAGCGGCAACTGACCGCTGACGTCACCGCCGGCGCATGCGCCGACCGGCGAAAGCCTTTCGGCCAGCCCCGCTGCCGGGGGCGCCGGTTTTTTGCGCCAGTCCTCTGGTGCCAACCACTCCGGCGCGGGGCTAGCCCCCAAAGGTGGGGAGAATTCCCCACCTTTGGGGAGGCCCGACCCCGGAGTGGTTGGCGCCACTCCCCTACGCCGGGACCCTCCGTCACGCCGGGTGGGGGAGAATCCCACCCTATGTGTGGGGTTCTCCGGTCCCCTAGCCGCATGTTTCTCGGCTGTGCTCCATCACTGGTGGGATTTCCCACTGAAGTCACCCCACGCCGCCGGGAAACCCGTGGGCAGGGGTGTGCTGCCAGCGGAAAAAAGAACTCCAACAGCCAAAGAATTCTGACCTATATTGTGACCAAATAAAAATCATCAAGTCGCTTTTATTTTACAGATATCAAGTGAATTTACATGAGCAACAACCGTGATCAAATGTTAACCTGTTTCAGCTACCTAGAGAGGACAATCTCAAATTAATAAGAACATATCTGTTTCATTATTCTCATTAACAGACTCATTTGCCCCTTGCAGATTTTTATAGAGGGGGCCGGCTACCTTCTCAGGCAACAGCAACAATGAAAACTTTTATTTTTATCGTGCCTGTGAGATAACAAAATACCGCAAGGTGTTTCACAGGAGTACGGGAAAACTAAATATGACAACAAGCCACTGATGGAGATATTGGGCATAATGTAAAGCGAAAAGACATCTAATTTTGGGCACGTTTAATCAGGCAGCGAGACCGACCCCACTATCAAAGGGGACTCTGCCTTTTCTTTGGCCTCGGCGAGGAACGCCCCGCTGTTGCATTATTTCCTGCACTGATGAGCTCAGCTCGCCAGTGCAGAAAGAGTATTCGCGGATACGGGCGTAATTTTTAAATGCTGTCCAGAGCTTTGACCCGCCTCAGCCACCCAACTGTGGCTTCCAGACCCGCCCAATGCCCAGTTTATCACTTAGGGGTCCTCGAGCCTTTCCCTCACCCGATCTCTTTTTTTTATAAATTTAGAGTACCCAATTCATTTTTTTTCCAATTTAGTGTGGCCAATCCACCTAGCCTGCACATCTTTTGGGTTGTGGGGGCAAAACCCACGCAAACACTGGAAGAATATGCAAACTGCACACAGTGACCCAGAGCCGGTATCGAATCTGGGACCTCGGCGCTGTGAGGCATCAGGGCTAACCCACTGCGCCACTGTGCTGCCCCTCAAATGACCTGCCAGGCTGGTACACTGGCAGTACCCCTTCCAGCCTGCCAATGCAGGGAGGCACTGCCAGAGGTTCTAGGTGACGGTGCTACACTGGCAGTGCTAAGGTGCGTAAGTGCCAGTTTACTACCCTGCCCAGAGTCCGACCACCCGGGGCCTTCAATGACTTGGGAGACCACCTTAGGTGCCATTACATCTGGTCCATGTTTGTGTGGAGCAGTGCTAAATGTTGCCACCGCACTATGGGGCAGCAATTTCCACACCTTCAGCACTCCCTGCAAGACGTAGTTCCTCCTCATCTCAGTTCTAAATCTATCACCTGTCAATCTATATCAGTGACCTCTTGTCCTCAATTGCCCGACAAGGGGGAACATTTGGACTACATTTACTTCATCAATTTCTTTTAGTATTTTATACACCTCCATCAGATCCCCTCTCATTCTTCTAAACTCCGACGAGTATAAACCCAAACTGTTCATTCTCATCCTCCAATGCCATCACATCCTTCCTCAAATAAGGAGATCAAACTGGACACAATAATCCAGATATGGTCTCATCAACACCCCATTCAATTGCAACAATACTTCTCGATTTTTATATTACAAGGAGCGGGATTCACCAATTGCTGATGCCAAAATCGTGTTCGGTGATCGGCCAGAGAATCCCCGTTTATGGCGGAATCAGGGGCGGCGCCCTCCCACGATGCTCTGCCCCTGATGGGCCGAGTCCCCAACAGCATGGGACACATGTGCTCATGCCATTCGGGAACCTCATATGATGGCTGCGGACTGAGTCCAACGCCGCCACAGTCGTGGGGGAGCCATTGCGCTGGCAGGGGGGGGTTTTGGCAAGGGCTGGGGGGACTGGTGGGGGATGTCCAGAGGTGGCGAGGGGGTTACAGGGGGGCAGTTTTTGGCCAGGGTCATGCGCAGCCATTCTCCTGCCATATCCGCAGATAAAGCCAGGAGCTTTACACTGCGCGCTGCTAGACCCTCACTGGACGGATGATCAATGCGGGGGCGCCGCCGACTTTCTGTCATAGCCGCAGAATTGGAGAATCTGACATAGCCGCAGAATCGGAGAATCTGACATAGCCGCAGAATCGGAGAATCTGACATTGCTGCAGAATCGGAGAATCTGACATAGATGCAGAATCGGAGAATCTGACATAGCCGCAGAATCGTAGAATCTGACGTAGCCGCAGAATCGGAGAATCTGACATAGATGCAGAATCGGAGAATCTGACATAGCCGCAGAATCGGAGAATCTGACATAGCCGCAGAATCGGAGAATCTGACATAGCCGCAGAATCGGAGAATCTGACATTGCTGCAGAATCGGAGAATCTGACATAGCCGCAGAATCGGAGAATCTGACATAGCCGCAGAATCAGAGAATCTGACATAGATGCAGAATCGGAGAATCTGACATAGCCGCAGAATCGGAGAATCTGACATAGCCGCAGAATCGGAGAATCTGACATAGATGCAGAATCGGAGAATCTGACATAGCCGCAGAATCGGAGAATCTGACATAGCCGCAGAATCGGAGAATCCAGCCCCTGTTCTTTTGCAATAAACTCTAACATTCCATTTGCCTTTTTAATTACATACTGTACCTGCACACCGACGTTCTGCAATTCATGAACAAAGACACCCAGGGTGGCACGGTAGCACAATGGTTCGCACTGTTGCTTCACAGAGCCAAGTACCCGGGTTCGCGTCCCAGCTTGGATCACTGTCTGTGTGGAGTCTGCGCGTTCTCCCGGTGTCTGCGTGGGTTTCCTCTGGGTGCTCTGGTTTCCGCCCACAATTCCTGAAAGATGTGCTTCTTAGGTGAATTGGACATCCTGAATTCTCCCTGTGTACCTGAACGGGCGCCAGAGCATGGTGACTAGGGGATTTTCATAGTAACTTTATTGCAGTGTTAATGTAAGCTTGTGACACTTAATAAAGATGATTATTATTATTATTAGATCTTTTTGCCCAGACGCAGCTTGAATCTGCTTTCCATTATTACTTGCTTTTCTATTTTTTCAGCCAAAATGGATAACCTCACACTTACCTACATTAAACTCGGTCTGTCATATCTTCGCCAAATCTCCTAGCTTATCTATAACCATCTGAAAAATCTTTATCTCCTCTTCATTGCCTGCTTTCCCACCTATTTTCATATCACTCACAAATTTTGCTATGTTACTCCCTGTTCCTGGTTGTAGATCATTTATATCGACAGTAAACAGTTGTGGTCCGAAGACTAACCCCTGCGGCACCCCGTCGGTTACAGTTCACCAGCCAGGGAAGGACCCATTTATCCCGACCCTCTGCTTTCTGTCAGTCAGCCAATCCTCAATCCAATCTAGTACTCTACCCCTAGTCCTCTGCGATCTCACCTTATGGATCAGTTGTTATGTGTCACCTTATCAAACACCTTCTGGAAGTCTAGATATGCCACATCAACAGATTCTCCATTATCCACCTCGCTGGTTACGTCCTCAAAGAACTCAAGCAAGTTTGTGAAGCATGACTTACCTTTGATAAAACCAAGCTGACATTGGTGGATTGAGCTTTGTCTTACCGAATGTTCAGTTATCTCCTACTTAATGATTGATTCCAGCAACCTCCCCACCACAGAGGTCAAGTTAACCCTTTTTGAATAGGGCGTCACATTAGCATGTTCCAATCCACTGGGACCCTTCCAGAATCCAGTAAATTCTGAAATATCGTAACCAATGCATCGCTATCACCACTGCCACCTCCCTATAATACCCTAGGGTGCAGGCCCCCAGATCCCGAAGACTTATCTACCTTTAATCCCATCAGTTTATTCAATACCGTCTCCCCAGTGATGGTTATTGCACCAAGTTCCTCTACATTAACTGTCGTTTGGGGAAAATTGTTAGTATCTTCTACCATGAAGACAGAGGCAAAATATTGGTTCAGTGCCTCCACCATCTCTGTGTTCCCCATTATTACCTCAATAATAACGTCCTCTAAAGGGCCAACATTTACTTTAGCTAGTCTCCTCCTCTTTATGTTTTCTGCTAGTTTCCTTTCGTAGTTCATCTTGGCTCTTTTGATTTTATTTTTAGTAGCCTTTTGCTGAACATTAAAATTCTCCCAAACCTCCAGGTTATCACTAGCTTTTGCAGTATCTAGTTTTTGCCTTTATGCCTTCCTCGACTCTATGCTTAGCCATGGAATGTTTTCTCCCTTTTATAATTCCTCTTCCTCTCAAGAATGTACTTTAATTAAGTGATGTTAAATATCTCACTGAACATCTGCCGTTGTTCTCAACTGCCCTCCCCTCAATTATCTGTGTCCAGTCTCCTTGGGCCAACTTTTTCCTCAGGCCTGTATCATTACCTCAGCCCAATGCTAACTCTTTCCTCAGGCCTGTATCATTACCTCAGCCCAATGCTAACTCTTTCCTCAGGCCTGTAGCATTACCTCAGCCCAATGCTAACTCTTTCCTCAGGCCTGTATCATTACCTCAGCCCAATGCTAACTCTTTCCTCGGGCCTGTAGCATTACCTCAGCCCAATGCTAACTCTTTCCTCAGGCCTGTATCATTACCTCAGTCCAATGCTAACTTTTTCCTCAGGCCTGTATCATTACCTCAGCCCAATGCTAACTCTTTCCTCGGGCCTGTATCATTACCTCAGCCCAATGCTAACTATTACCTCAGGCCTGTATCATTACCTCAGCCCAATGCTAACTCTTTCCTCAGGCCTGTATCATTACCTCAGCCCAATGCTAACTATTACCTCAGGCCTGTATCATTACCTCAGCCCAATGCTAACTATTACCTCAGGCCTGTATCATTACCTCAGCCCAATGCTAACTCTTTCCTCGGGCCTGTAGCATTACCTCAGCCCAATGCTAACTCTTTCCTCAGGCCTGTATCTTTACCTCAGCCCAATGCTAAAACTCTAGTATGGCACTCTGTACTCTCTCCCTCAATCTGAATCTGAAATGTGACCACTCCTTCCAAGAGGATCCTTAACGACAAGACTATCAACCCTTCATCAGTACATAATACTAAATATAAAATAGCCTGCTCCCTGGTTGGCTCCACAATATATTTCTCTAAGAAACAATCCCTCAGACACTCCACGACCTTGGCTACCCTTGCTAATTTGATTTATCCAGTAAATAGGCATGTTAAAATCACCCATTATTACCGTTGTGCCCTTCTGGCAAGCCCACATTATTTGTTGGTTTATACTATGCCCTACTTTGGAAGTATTGTTCAGGGGCCTGTAAATTACTCCTACCAAGGGTTTTTCCCTGTTATTTTTTTATTTCCACCCAGATCTATTCAACATTTTGGCCCTTAGTGCCAATATAATTTCTTAATGCAGCCTTGATGACATCTTTAGCCAATAAAGCAACTCCACCTCCTATTCCATCCTGTCTATCCTTTTGGAATGCTGAGTACCCTTGGACATTCAACTCCCAGCCCCCATCCTCCTACAACCATAATTCAGTAATCCCCACCATATCATGCCCATTTGTCTCTATTTGTACCGTCAGCTCATTGACCTTATTCTGAAACCTGCGTGCACTTAGGTGCAAGGTTTTTAAATAGGTCTGGTTGATTTGTCTTTCCCTTGCAGGATTTTCTGGTGCACTACGAGGTGGGATACCCCCCCCCCCCCCACCCCAGCCGGGTCGGAGAATTGCTGGGGGCAGCACGAATCCCGCCCCGCCACCCCAACGCCAGCTAACGTATTCTCTGGCGCTGTATTTTGGACGGGGGCGGGATTCACAGCCCCAGCAATTCTCTGGACCCTGATGGGCCGATAGGCTGTCTGTTTTTGGCCAGTCCTGCCAGTGTGAATCACTCAGCTCACGTACCGGCGGGTCCTGGCAGGTAATTTGGCTGGGGCGGTCCTCAGGGGTTGCGCGGGGGATCCAACCTCAGGGGGGGGGGGGCACGGTGGCCTGGCCCACAATCGGGGCCCACCGGGTGGGCCTGATCCATGGGAGCACTTCTTCCTTCTGCGCCGGCCCCTGTAGGGCTCCGCCATGGCCGGCGCCAAAATATGCCAGCCGGTCTGCACAAGCGTGGAACCACGCCGGCGGTTCCACGCATGCGCAAGATCACGCATGCCCTTTGGCGCATGCACGAACTCGCACCGTTCCTTCGCCGCCGGCTGGAGCGGCGCCGACTCCTCGGCCATCAACCTAGCCCCCGAGACAGATGAGAATTCCTCACCTTGGGGGCCTGTTGATGCCGGAGTTGTTCCCGCCAGTTTGCCCGCCGGCATGGGGACTTAGTCACCGGAAGGGAGAATCCCAGCCCATGTGTCAGACATTCTGACCTCCTTTATTAATCTCTGATCAATGTTCATCAATGTTCTTAGTGTGCAAGGAGAAGCTGGTAGATGAGAAATATGAGGTGAGAGTACAAAGGTAGATCCTGGAAAACACCAGAGCTAAGAGTGGGAGAGCAGGAAAAGAAGCCATTGCAAGTGATTAGACGGATAAGAATGGAACCAGGTGTGAGCACTCACATCTTTCACAGTGGAAAGGTTTTGGAGGAGGATGATGTGGACAGTCCTGTCAAAGGCTATACACAGGTTGAGAAGGATGAAAAAAGGAAGTTTATCTTTATCACAGTTGCGTACAATGTCACTTGTGACTGTGAAAAGATTTGCTTTGGTGTGGCAGGCGTGACAAACTAATTGGAGGGATTCAAATATACAAAACCAAGAAAGGAGGAAACAAGGGGCGCAAAAATAACTAAGGGCTGGATTCTTCCACCCTGCCCTCCACAAGATCGCCATTGGCGGGATGCGAACAATGGAAAAGTCCATTCACCGCAGGCGGGATTCTCCGCAGGGCAGGCGCGGCCAGAGAATCCCGCCCTAAGTGTTTTTTAGCTGGGTTTGGCAGAGTGTTTCCCATTGGCTTTTTGGTGAGATATAGACATGGATTCATCCACACTTAGACATTTTTTTGAGTCTTGGGAAATTTCTCCTTGGTCTAGCCCACTCTTAGAATTTGTTTTCAGCAGTGGAGAGCTGAATTCGCCAGCAAGACTGGCTCCTTAGAGATCGAGGCGCCATTTTGAAACGGTTCCCTGATGCCTAAATGAGTTTGAGTGTCCCCCACTCTCACCACCCATGCTCCCCACATACATGGGAATTACCTCCCCCATCCCAAAGAGAGTACACCAGCTATGGGGTTGTTGAGAACCCTCATTCAGGAACCCTCCCTCCTCTTCACTCCCCCAAACTTTATGGAGCCCCTTCATGTCCCCCTTTCACTCCCCCATCCTTCATACCCAGCCCTTCACCCCTCTCTTTCATGGGCATGGCCCCCTTCAACCTGGCATCGGGCACCCTAGCAATGCCAACCCCCAGGTTGGCCATTATGCCTGGTCTCTGATTGTGGAGACTAGTACTAATCAGCACCCGGGTGATGCCTTGTTGGTGCAGCCGGTGACTCCCAGGCGCTGTAAGAATGTTGCCTCAAATAGGCTGCGCATATTTAAATGAGCTTAATGGATCATTTAAGTATGATTATCTGGATCACATCCAACGCGGGCGCCACGGGCCGGGTGACTTGGGCGAGGGTTTGCTCTGGTGCAATGCCCGATTTGGGCCTGTCCCATGATGCTCCTAGTGCTGGGCGTAACGTGGTACCCAAGATTTTGGATGAAACAAAGCATTCAAGAACTTTGGGGAGGAAATGGATGTTGGAGATACAAATGTAACTTGTAAGAATGACGGAGTCAAATCGGTTTAGTTGAGGAGAGGATAATGACAGCAGGTTTAAAGGAGAGAGGGAAAACACCTGAAGGGAGTCAATATCCAAACAAGGAAATTTTGCATAAAATCAAATATACACCTAAATAGTGAACTGGGGCTTTTCAGTTGTTTCTTAAGCAGCTTGATTAACTGTTTGAAGTAACGCTGACTCACTCCAGTGGTGTTAATTAATTACTTTATTACTGAATTAATTTCAGATGAGAATTTCCTAAATTTTTGATTTTTCAATATCAAAGATATCATAGAATTTACAGTGCAGAAGGAGGCCATTCGGCCCATCGAGTCTGCACTGGCTCTTGGAAAGAGCACCCTACCCAAGGTCAACACCTGTACCTTATCCCCATAACCCAGTAACCCCACCCAACACTAAGGGCAATTTTGGACACTAAGGGCAATTTATCATGGCCAATCCACCTGACCTGCACATCTTTGGACTGTGGGAGGAAACCGAAGCACCCGGAGGAAACCCACGCACACACGGGGAGGATGTGCAGACTCCACACAGACAGTGACCCAAGCCGGAATCGAACCTGGGACCCTGGAGCTGTGAAGCAATTGTGCTATCCAAAAGGCTATAGTTACTAATGTGGCTACTAAAGTTGGGGTCAGACTCTGGGAGTTCTGTGACAAGGAAACATGACTGACAAGAGTTATACATAAAAGAGTTTCTAAAATGGAAGCATGGAACCTTCTTAAAAAAATTCACTGACTGACCTGAGAGTGGATCATTTGGCCGCTACCTGCCCCACCTCTGTTAAAAACCAGGAGGGGGCATGTTCAAGATGGTTACAGCTACAGAAAAACTAGATGCTGGGGTGAAGACCCTCAGTAGATGAATTAGAGATGTTGGGACTATTTTGCTTGAAGAGGAGGTTGAGAGGATATTTGATAGAAGTATTCAAACCTATGACGGATCTGGAAACATTGGGCAAGGTCTGGAGGTCCTATGCGCCACAGATGCAAAACCCATTATGGCTCTAAATCTCACAAGAGGGCCAAAACGGGATTTGCGCTGGTGAGATCTTGGTTTGAGATCATCTCTGTTCCTCTGTTGGTGACACAATCAGGCTCAGACCAAGAAAAGGCGTGAGCCTGATTTCCATTCATTCGAATAAATTTACATGTACTTGAAGAAGGGCTTTACACTGTATCGTCCGCCCACAAAGTATTCTCCTCCACTGGCAGCATGAGGTCACATCGGTGCAAATCACTGCTGGTTTTCAAAAGCGAAAAACAGTTGTGAAAACCACACTAAGTCTGCAGAGGTGTCTGGAGGTCTTGGGGGGTGGGGGGGGGGGGGGGGATGTTAAGGGCCAAGGCTTGGCATTGCCTCTCCGCATGCTGGCTGAAAAGTAGCTCTCTACTGGCGGGGATTCCTTTCATGTGTGGTTGGGGGGGAAGAGGGGAGTTCCCCCAGATACTTCTGTGGTAGGGGGTTGCCCCAAAGCTTGTGGGAGTGTATGATGGGGTTGGATGAACATACTTTAACTGCAGATAGGGGTACCCTTTAAAGAGAGCACTCTGATCTCTGTGGAGTCGGCCTTTCCGGCTCTATCGGACTCCCCGCCCAGCCAGAGTGTCGGTGTAAACCAGGCCTCTGGAATTTCTGTGCGCTAAGTGCCAGAAAGTCAGGTCTCGAAAGAAACATATCATTTTTCAGTCAGAACCTGACACTGACAAATTTTGGGAAAAGTTTGCCCAGTATTTCCATGTGTGGAAGGATTGAAAATGAAAGGGTACAGATTGAAGGCAATTGACAAAAGAAGCAATAGGAACACTGTTACGCGCTCAGTCGAGAACTGAAACCTTTTTAGGAAAAGAAATGTGAAAATCCAACTATTCACTAAAAGAATGAAGCCACAATATTTCATGGTATTTTTCTGTTCTTCAAGAGTCAACAAAGCAAACATTAAATACTGGGCGAGATTCATTGGCCTTCCGTGGCTGGTATCCACAGTGTCAATGTGTCGCCCTTCTGCTTTTTTAACAATTTGGTGATTCTGTGAATCCTGGGTTGGAAATTCTAAAAATGTTCAACTTTTGCCAGATTCAAACTCAGTCCTGCTTGGGTGTTAGAGTTACCCTCAACGGGTAACCTTGCAATGGCATCAGGACACAATGTTAGTGCTATTCATCAATTGAACATTATGAAACCTGACTACCATTCATTTCAATGGAGATGTATATCAGACCTTATGATAATAGGCAGCCAATCGACACCATTAGTTTTATACTTGCATACATGTAGAAAATCCATCCACGGCACAGTGTCACCGTGGTTAGCATTGCTGCCTCACAGCGCCACGGATCTGGGTTCAATTCCAGCCTTCGATGACTGTCTGTGTGGATTGCACTTTCTCCTCTTGATGTGTGGGTTTCCTCCGGGTGCTCTGGTTCCTCCCACAGTCCAAAGATGTACAGGTTAAGTGGATTGGCCATGCTAAATTGCCCCATATTGTCCAAAGATGTGCAGGTTACTGGGATGGGGTGAGGGAGTGGGCCTTGGTAGGGTGCACTTTCCAAGGGCCGGTGCAGACTCAATGGCATGAATGGCCTCCTTCTGCACTGTAGGAATTCTATAGTTCTAACTCCAAATTCACCTCTATTCTTTCACCTTGATTAATTGGTGATTAAGTTGTGTTTTGTATCTTGTCCGGAACATTGTAGGTTAAATCATGTGAAGAGAAATGGGTAATGGAAAAGGGGTTTCAGATTAATTTGCTGAATGCTATAAGTTAGAAATTGTCAAAGTCAATAAATGAATGTTCAATACATTAGCGTGGTTGTGATTTATTATTTTACCTGAGGAGCGACTCATGTAAAAATAATTGAGTTAACCATTGTGTTGAATAATGGATTAAGAATAGTATACAAACATTCCAAGCATCGATCTGCTAATATTGGCAGTAGTAATTTATAGATATACATCGAATATAATAATTATCTTTTAAAGATGATGTACCATCATTTGTACGCGAGGCGAGTGATTTACCAAAGTCTGGCTTTAATTGACTAGAACACAGCTCTGCGATCGTCTACAATGGAAAGGGACGATCGTCAGGCGTCTGACCATTTATACCTCGTTAATAGAGGCGTGGTTAACTCAGCCTCTTGGCCAATTGGTCGAGAGGCACATGACCGACCAGGGCCAATGGTAAGCCGACGTTCTGGCCCAATGGCAGACGAGTATGCAGATCATATCACCACAAAAGATGCATTTAGTTTTCCTATGTGTTGCACTAACTTCTCGTGTCCATTTGCTAAAGCTGTTCCATTCAATTAACGTGGGCTGACAAAAGGTAATTTACCTGAAACATTAGCTCTGGACCAGATTTTCAATTGTCTGTTGGGGAACGGTCAAATGCGGACACACTTTAAATACAACACCCCCAGATGACATTCCAACACCTCTGGAACATGCTGCAATTTTCAAAGGGAGGAAGGGGGGTGCATTATGGGGTAGGCAGCAATCCACTCACCTCCAATTGACAGGCTATCACACTTACTGAAACGTTTTTTCTATGTCCTGGAGAGGGCCAGAAGGAGGTTTACAAAGTGTTGTGTGTGAAGATTGAATGGTCTGGTACATGCTAGTGAATATGTTTCAGAAGCATTGTGGGAAACTGTAAAGTGATGTTGGTGCTGAATTAAAGTGTTGAAATAAAAGGGCTCATTGAAACTGAGGTGCTCATTTGGTGACACAAAGGGCACAATCTAATGGGGGGGGGGAAACAGAGTCCGTTCTGGGCGGGATTACAGGGCACCGGGAATGACCCGCTATCCAATTCTGTTTTTTTTTCGGGCCTCAACAGGAACGCTCAAGGTGCCCATTGCTTGAGCAGAGCAGATCAAGTGCCTTGTGAGTAATTGTTTGGTCGCTTGTATACACTGTCAGGATGCCACAGTCTGGCGTGCCAGGGTGCCCGGCAGTGCATCAGCAGTGCCAGGGTACTACTCTGCGCAGATACCAACCCCCCTGGGCATCTGATCCCGGGAGATCCCCCGAGTGCCATTCCACCATTTGTGGGACCAGTGTTAAAGAGCACCCGGCTGGGGTCTCCCCGGTGAGGCCTATAGATCCAGGAAGCTGGTTAGATCTGGCGTCGGCAGAGTTAAGTGAGCTTTTAAACTCATTTAACTCTGCAAGACTGGGTCCCACCCATTGTGGGCAGGATTGCGATGTCTCATGAGATTTCGTGAAGCGTAACGACTGTCGGAAGAGGCCTCTCCCGGGATCTACCGGCCGCATCACATCCCGATTCCGGCGGGACATGGCTGGTAAATCGCGCCCAAAGTTGCCATTGTTTGAGCAGAGCGGGTCAGGTGCCTTGTAAGTAACTGTTTGGCCGATTGTATGCACTGTGAGGCTGCTGACGATCTGCTTTACTGTTTGTCCCAATCTACAAGGTAACAGCAAGCCCATGCATGCCTGCCATCTGGCTTTGAGTATTGCACTGCATAGCCAATTCCTGCCCCCAGCCAGTGCTCAATTCGCTTATGGCCCAATTAGGTGCATTAAAGCGTCACTAGCGCGCAGATGCGGCATTGGGTTGGGACCTGGAAATGTCTGGGATACGGGTTCCTGACTCCGGATCGGAAATCCAGTCTCTGTTGTACTCACCCCAGGTGCTGTGTGGCCTGTTGAGTATTTCCAGCGTTTTCTGTTTCTCCTTCAGATTTCCAGTGCCCACAGTATTTTGCTTTATGAATACAGTTTAATTTTTGGGTTACTAAATGCTAAATCACTATTAAGCTGTTTTTCATGTCTCCATTGTTCTGGGAGGAAAGTGGGGATGTAACACAACACCGTAAACCATTCTCGCTGTTCCACAGAAGCTTGCAAATATCGGATTTCTGAGATGATAAGAGTAATCTGAGATGTGCCGAAAGCATTGATTAATTTACTAAACTCTGAGTGTAAAAGCTGTGGCAACAATTTCATTTTAAAGAACTTTAATTTTGTCATCGGGTAAAACCCATCAGTTTTTTCATCTCACAGAAGCGATTAATTAAGTAATTTTAGAAATAAAGATGATAATTTTCACGAACTGTAGATATTTTCATCTTAGCAGAACATTTAGAATGTTAAAAGAAAGTTTTGATTCTTCTTATGAAACATGCCAAATTTTTTGCCTTCTATCAGGCTCCACTGTTCAACACATTTCTGTAAAAGGAGATCATATGGGTCACACTAAATAGCCAACAGTGACATTGAAAAGATCACTTTGTAATACAGAACTTAAGTGTTCAGTAAGTGTAAAATTATTTTAATTGGTATTTTTCACCAGCAGGATACTGCCATCAAACCAAAAGAAAATGCACTAACGGGAAATGTGGTATATGAATTTTAGTGCCACCGTGTTGCCAGGTACACAGGCTGTATATCCCAATGATTGGCGAGGCGATTCAAATAGCACGTCCCTTTGGCTGTTCGCATAAGCAGAGCACTGACTGTGCTGAACCAGCAAAACCCAGATTAGCTTGCCTGTCGTTAAATGTAATTCTATGATTGGACAACAGTTGCTGAAAAATCCTGAGTGTATTAAGAATTCACACACGATCAATTTAAGATTATAAATCGGAATCGTAAAAAAAGGCTCACTTATGTTTACTAGAAGTTACATTTAGTCATACATAGGGACCTGCCCTCTGAAGGAAAAAGGAACCTATCAAGGCCTTTCTTAAAATAAACAAAAGTGTGGGTGACAATAGCTCCATAGTGCATTTTCCATGTTTTCTAATTAATTTAAGGATGTGGGCATCGCTGGTTAGGCCAGCATTTATTGCCCATCCTAATGGCCCTTCAGAAGGTGGTGGTGAGTTGCCTTCTTGAAGGTGTAGGTATACCTACTGTTCTGTTAGGGAGGGAGTTCCAGGATGGTGCCAGAGTGACAATGAAGGAACGGCGATTTATTTCCAAGTCAGGTTAGTGAGTGAATTGGAGGGGAACCTTGGTGGTGGGATTCCCAGGTATCTGCTGCTCTTTCCCAAGAAGGTAGTAGCTGTGGGTTTGGAAGGTGCTGTCTAAGGATCAAAGGAACCTTGGTGAGTTACTGCAGTGCATCTTGTAGATGGTACACATGGCTACCACTGTTCTTCGGTGGTGGAGGGTTTGAATGTTTGTGGAAGGGGAAGCAATCAAGCGGGCTGCTTTGTCCTAGATGGTGTCAAGCTTCTTGAGTGTTGTTGGAGCTGCACTCATCCAGGCAAGTGGTAAGTATTCCATTACACTCATGTCATGTGCCTTGTAGATGGTTGACAGGCTTTTGGGGGGGTCAGGAGTTGAGTTACTTGCCCTAGGATTCCTCGCCTTTGACCTGCCCTGGTAGACATAGTATTAACATGGCTGATTCAGTTCAGTTTCTGATCAATGGTAACCCCAGGATATTGATTGTGGGGGATTCAGTGATTGTAATGCCATTGAATGTTAAGGGGCAGTGGTTAGATCCTCTCTTGTAGGAGATGATCTTTGCCTGGCACTTGTGTGGCGCAAATGTAACTTGCCACTTGTCAGCCCAAGCCTGGATATTGTCCAGGTCTTCCTGCATTTGGACATGCACTGCTTCATTATCTGAGGAGTCGCGAATGGTGCTGAACATTGTGTAGTCATCCGCAAACATCCCCATTTCTGACCTTATGATGGAAGAGACACGACAATGGCTTTACAAATCAGAGTCAACTTGCCAACCAATCAGCACTTTTGTTTCAGGCAATATAAATTGTTGCTGCTCCCTTTGAAATTTGGCATTACCAGTTCCAATAACAGCACGTCTATCTTTTCAGCAATATTCCATAAATCGCTGTTATTTTTGGTAATCAGAATGATTTCAAGAAATCAAGCATAGAGATAATGGAATATTGATTTTAATCTGTATTTACACAATAGTGTGATTTATCTAAATTGACTTTCAAATGAATATTGCAGGGATTCTCTGGCATGCTTTGCCACTGAATGGAAGGAACAAGGATCACCCAAGAGGTTTCAGTATACTCAGCTGTAAGGTAACAAGATACCGTCTTCAGAGGCAGAAAGTGAAAGGCAGAGCACTAGCAAACTTCAAACATTCTCATGAGTCTCCTTGTGGTAAATTATAAAAGATTGTGGGGAAGTGGGAAGATGCCTTCCAGACCGGTCCACATGGTGCAGAAACAAGCTTCTAAGCATGGAGGCGATTGATGGCACACGTCACCCTCTTCACCGCATAACCAGGTACCATCCTGCTGGTGGGATAACACACAGACACCCAGTGAGGACACCCACAATAGAGCCCACTGGGGAGACAGGACAGGGGCTGCAGAACCTATAACTGACATTGTTTATGGCAGTCACTGGTACCCCTGTTGACAGGAATGGGTGGTGAGGGTAGAGGCTTCCCGGTGCCACTCACTGTGGGGGAAAGGGGGGCAGTGCAGAAAGCAAATTATCGGGGGTGTGGCCAAGGGTGGGATTGTGGGGGGACATGTGGAGGGTGGAGCTGAAGTGCAACACAGGGTTACCATGTAAATTGTTGGATCTAGATACTCATCTTATTAACTTGTCTTTGTGACTGGGCCGAGTTCTGAAGCGCAACAGCAATGTCCATGTGGGCCCGATACATTGCTGCCTATGACTGGGCTCCCCTGTCCTGAGCCTCAACCACTGACTGGACACCGAATTCCACAGATTCACAACCCTTTGGGAGAAGTCGTTTCTCCTCAAATTTGTTTTAAATTTGACACCGCTTATTCTAAGGTTATGACCTCTCATTATAGAATGCCCCACAAGAGGAAGCATCAACTCCACATCTACTTTATCCATACCTTTTAGCAACTTGTATACCTCAATTAGCTCTCCCCTCATTCTTCTAAACTCTAGACAGTACAGGCCTAAACTGTCCAATCTCTCCTCATAAGACAAACCCCTCATCTCTGGAATCAATCGAGTGAACCGCCTTTGAATTGCCTCCAATGCCACGACAACTTTCCTCAAATAAGGGGACCAAAACTGTGCCCAATACTCCAGGTGCGGTCTTACAAATTCCTTGTATAGTTACAACACTTGCTTATGTTTATACTCAATTCCTTTTGCTATAAATGCCAAAATTCCATTTGCTTTCCGTATTATCTGCTGTACCTGCATGCTCGTTTTCTGTGACACATGCACGAGGAAACACAGATCCCTCTGCATCGGAACACCCCGAAGTCTCTCCCCATTAAGATAATAAGTTGCCTTTTCATTTTTTCGACCAAAATGCTTGACCTCACACTTCTCCATGTTAAACTCCATCTGCCACATTTTGAGCCACTCTCCTAACCTATCTATATCCATTTGTAAGGTTCTTATTTCCTCATTGCAACTTACTGTTTCGCCAATTTTTGAGTCATCTGTGAATTTGGCTATAGAACCTTCTATCCCTGTATCCAAGACATTAATATAGATTGTAAATAGTTGGGGCCCAAGGCCCAAACCCTTTGGCACCCCACTAGTTACACCTTACCATCCAGAAATAGACCCATTTATCCCCACTCTCTGTATCCTGTCAGTCACCTATCCAAACTAATAAATTATCCCTAATCCCATGTAATCTCACCTTGTGAATTAGCCTTCTGTGCGGCACCTTATCAAATGCCTTCCGGAAGTCCAGGTAAACTACATCTGCAGGATCCCCATTATCCATTTGTTTGTTACATCTTCTAAGAACTTAAGCAAATTAGTCAAACATGATTTGCCCTTCATAAAACCACGTTGACTCTGATGGATAGCACTTTGGCTTTCCAAATATCCTGACATCACATCCTTGACAATTGATTCTAACTATTTTCCAACAACAGATGTTAAACTAACTAAACTGCTGGTCTGTAATTTCCCACATTCTACCTCCTCCCTTTTTGAATAAGGTCATTACATTAGCATTTTTCCAATCCACTGGAACCTTTCCCCTGTCCACGGAATTTTGGAATATCATAACCAATGGATCCACTATCTCTGCTGCCACTTCCTTTAACACCCAATGATGTGGGCCATCAGGCCCTAGGGACTTGTCTGCCCTCAATCTCAAGAGTTTATTGAGTACCGTTTCCCGCTTGATGCTGATTGTTCCAAGTTCCACCCTTTCTATTACCTCTGAATTGCCCGTTCCTATAGGAATGGTACTAGTGCCCTCCACCGTGAAAACTGAGGCAAAGTATTGATTTCACATCTCTGCCATGTCTGTATTCCCCACTATTAACTGACCAGTTTCATCTTCCAAGGGGCCAACATTCACCTCAGCAACTCTCATCCCTTTCATGTACCTGTAGAAGCTCTTGCTCTCCTTTTTGATATTCTGTGCTGGTTTATTTTCGTAATTTACCATACCTTTTTTAAATTACTTTTTTAGTATCCCTTTGTTTATGTTTGAAAGTTTCCCAATCTTCCATCCCGCCACTGGACTTTGCAATATGACATACCTCAGTTTTTGTCTTCATAATGTCCTTGACCTCCATGTTTAACCATGGATCTTTTCTCCTCCTCTTCCCATCTTTCTTCCTCACTGGGATATGTTTTAGTTGTGAGGAATTGAGTATCTCCTTAAACAACTGCCGCTGCTCATCAGCTGTCTTACCCTTTTAGCCTTCCTGCCCACTCTATTTGGGCCAAATCTGACCTCAAGTAATTTTCTTTGTTTAATTCCAGAACACGAGTGTGGGACTCCACTTTCTCACCCCCAAACTGAACCTTGAATCCTGCTATACTATGGTCACTACTCCCTAGTGGATCCTCATTAATTAATCCCTCCTCATTACACAATACCAAATCCAGAGCAGCCTACTCCCTGGTTAGTTCCCCAACATACTGTTCCAGGATACATTCAATGAACTCTGCCTCCAGGCTACCTTTGCCAATTTGATGGCATATTAAAATTGCCCATTATTATTGCCGTACTTTTCTTACAAGCCCCCAATAGTTCCTGGTTTATACTGTGCCCCACTACAGAACTACTGTTTGGGAACCTATACATTACTCCTACCAAGGTCTTTTTCCCTCTGCTATTTCTTACTTCCACCCAGACTGATTCGATATCTTGATCTCCAGTGCTTATGTCATTTCTCATTCCAGCACTGATCCCTTTCCTCAGCAGCAGGGCTACATCACTTCCTTTTCCTTTCACCATATCGTTCCGAAATACTGTGTACCCTTGGATATTCAATTCACAGTCCTGTGGTGGGATTCTCCGTGACTGCTCCGAAATGGCCCGCGATACTGTTCCAATGCAGGGACGCGAACCTCCAAACCCACGAACACCGCGGGCGCCGCACGGCCCGGAGAATCGCGAGAGGTAGCCCGACGTCCGATTCTCAAGGCCCCCAACGATAATGCTACCCGGATGGGTCAAAGTCCCGCTGGCATGACCCGAGGCCATGCCAGTGTGGTTCTAATCTGCTTTAAAAAAAGCGTCAACCAGTCGTTCTGGCTGACGCTGCAGCGGGAGGAGGTAGGGCTCGGTGTGGGGGGACCACAGGCTGGCAAAACGGGCACGGCCATGGCTGCAGGAGTGGGTAGGGGAGGCCCTCCCGGGTCGGGGGGGGGGGGGGGGGGCTGGGGTGCATGGCTGGGGCCAGGTAGGAGGGTCCCACTTGGTGGCTCGCCCCCAATCTCGGTATTGGCAACCTCCTGGTCCTCAGGTCCGCCAACGAGATCCAGTGCCCTCTGCATGTTCATGGTGAGGGGGTGGAATACAGGTGTACCCCCTCCGCTTTTCACCCACTCCCTGCAGTTATGGACGTTCTTATCCTGGGGAGGGGGCAGGGCACACAAACATCAGCAGTGTTAGGCGGTCCGAAGAATCAACCCAGCGGTTGGGCCTATGATGGCATAGGTGCACACGGCACCCGGCCAATGCGGCTGGCATGGGTGAGTGTGGCCATGTGGTTAAGGGTGGGGTTGTACCGTCCCCCTGGAGGGGTGGGAGGCGGTGTCACATGTGTGGTGAACAGGGAGTTGGTGCCAGTGGCACAGTGCTGGGTACTCACCCTGGCTGCGCTGTGTGGGTCGTGCAGCTTCTTCCTCACTGGTCGTCCGTCCTAGGTGTCGTCCCGTCGCGCTGATGGCATCGCCAACCTCCCTCCACATATGCAGGATGGTGTTGCGCGGGGTCCAGCGGACGGTCCGGGGTACAAAGACCCCCTCCTCTGCTCCACGGTGTCTCGGAGCATGTCGAGGTTGCCATCCCGGAACCTTAGCTCTGCGCGGTGGGCGGCCATCTTCCCAGTGTCAGCTGTGTCTGGGGGGTCGTGTTATTTCAGTGCGCAATGGCGCCGTGTCAATGAGGCGGCACGCGTATCGGACACCGGTCTGGGGCCACGCCCCTGCACTTCACGTGGCACCCGTGCTGACCCCTTGTGCGCCGCAGAATTGGCTCAGTGGTTACCACTGCAGTCTCAAGGCGCCGAGGCCCCTGTCACTGTCCATGGAAAGTTTGCACATTCTCCCCTTGTCTGTGTGAGTTTCACCTCCACAACGCAAAGATGTGCAGGGTCGGTGGATTGGTCACCTTAAATTGCCCTTTAATTGGAAAAAAACTTTAAAAATTTTTTTTTTTTTTAAAACAGTGCACTATGGGGCCCTTTGACGCAGGCGGAAAACGCTCCGGTGTTTACACCGGCATCAACACTTAGCCACCATATCGGTGAATCCCGCCCCGGTCTCCCTGTAACTACACTCTAGTAATCCCCACCAAGTCATAACCTTTTGTTTCTACGTGCAGACTTCACTGTCTGTGTGGAGTCTGCACGTCCTCCCCGTGTGTGCGTGGGTTTCCTCCGGGTGCTCCGGTTTCCTCCCACAGTCCAAAGATGTGCGGGTTAGGTGGATTGGCCATGCTAAATTGCCTGTAGTGTCCTAAAAAGTAAGGTTAAGGGGTGTTGTTGGGTTACGGGTATAGGGTGGATACGTGGGTTTGAGTAGGGTGATCATTGCTTGGCACAACATCGAGGGCCGAAGGGCCTGTTCTGTGCTGTACTGTTCTATGTTCTATGTACGCCGTTAGCTCATTAAGTTTGTTATGAATGATTCTTGCATTTAGATACAAAGCTTTAAAATTTGTTTTAATGTTAGATTTCCACACTCTTCTATAATTGCTTGGTGCATAAAGACGTTTACCTCTCCTGTCCTTCACTTTTATTTTCTGGTAATCATTCACCATAAATTGCTAATCTGTACTCTTACCTCCTCCTTTAAATTGGGTTTTTCCCTACAAGTGACCCCCCCCCCCCCCCCCCCCCCCACATTTAGATTAAATATACGTAATTGTGCTGACAACTATCTCCTTTGCAGAACTCAGGATATGAAAGGAACTAGTTCCCTGCCAGTTCTGCTCTCCTCACTTCTCCTGCATGCCACCCTGTCCTGCTAGACAGTGGGCAGAATATCCGTCATTGTGTTGCACTGTCTTTGAATAATCTGCCTGCCACAGCTGAACAGCTGGAGGTTCATGACGGCAGTGAGAGGTAGGTGTGAGCATTGGGAAGTGCATGCTGGCAGGTCTAAGTTCTGACTCTAGGAGTTCTCATCTCTGGCCACCCTTCTAAGGGGGGGGGGGGTCCTTCAGGAGAACCTTAGTGTCGCTCCTCCTACCCACGTTCCCCCAACAGAGCCACCAATGTCAGATCCGTCATATTGGAGCCTTCACTCTCCCAGTCCTGGTGTTTGCCTTCCCCCACCCCACCCCCATCACCATTACTTTATTACCCCGGGTCAATATCCTGGAATTCCCTGAATAACACCATTACATGTGGCATGGTCAGCAGTTATTCAAGAGGAAGGGTCAGCACCAACTTCTCAGGGGAACTAAGGATGGGCAATAAATGTGGCCGTGTTAACCTCCTGAGAACACATATTGAGGCACTCTCAATTACGACGCGAGAGCGAGGTTGATAATCAAAGGCTTTAATATACAAAGAACAGGACAGTATTCGAGAGAAGTGTGCTCGCCACATGGAGCCTTATCCTATATACTGTTTCCTGGGGGCATAGCCAGAGGCGGAGTCCCCCAGGGTTCCAAGCCTCTTAAAGGGGCAAGGTATTAAAGGTAAATACCATTCATCACATTCACCCCCTGTTTAAAAAAAACACATAGTCTGTCGGGGGTGAAGTGCTTTAAATTATAAGTTCAGTCTTTATGGCGGTCTGATAGTCCGTGCTGACTTTTGCCGCTCTGGTGGTGGCGCCGTGGATTCGGTCGGTTCCGATGGTGGTCTATCCGGGAGCACGGTTGACTGAGCCTTTGCCCGCCTTTGGGGGGGGGGTATCAGGGGTGATTAGGGTGGTCAGTGCCGGCGCTGGCTGGGGGGCAGGGAGCGCTATGGGGAGGCGCTGTCGGAGTAGGTGGTCGGTGCGAGGCGGGGAGCGTCGGTAGAGGGGGGGGTCGGGGGGAAAACGTTGGGGTTGGTGGGAGGGTCGGTGGGAGAGCCAGGGGTGCCAGGTCTCGCAGGGAGACAGTATCCTGCCTGCCATCGGGGTGCTCGACGTAGGCATATTGAGGGTTTGCGTGCAGCACGTAATATACAGAGAACAGGACAGCATTCGAGAGAAGTGTGCCTGCCACACGGAGCCTTATCCTATATACTGTTTCCTGGGGGCGTAGCCAGAGGCGGAGTCCCCCAGGGTTCCAAGCCTCTTAAAGGGGCAAGGTATTAAAGGTAAATACCGTTCATCACACATATAAAACAAGCAGCTTTCAAAATACCCACTAACAACAAAAGCCTTTGTCAGAACTGATAAAGTGCGTGTCATTACCTTATCCATTCACTCCACGTATGCTGCCTGACCAAAGTGTTTCAGGCATTTTCTATTCCAGCCTCATTCCTATTTTTATATAGCTGTACAGTTTAAATTATCTCTTTCACCTTGCCATGCAGCAGGTTTTTTTTTAAACCACGTAGAAACCTGAAACTTTTATTTGAATTGAGCAGAAATGCAGCATTGAAGTATTTTACTAAACAAACCCTTAAAGCTGGCAGTTTCAGCACTTGAGCAGGATGATATTTTCCAACCAGATTTTAGGGGTGCGCTCTACTGGGAGAAGCACTAAGTGCAATAGCGAGCAAGAATTGCCAGGTGCTTCCCGATGGCTGATCCAATGAGACTGCGACCAGTATCTAATGTTAATTAGGGCCGGCAATGAGGCCCCACCGGCGTCACTGTGGAAATGGCTGACCCGCCAACTGATTCACCCAGACTTCGCCTGGCAGCTCCCCGCTAACATTGCAGAACATTGAAGAGCAGTACCCCACTCCTGGTACTATGTTATGCTTCCTGAAAGAATGCTTGAAGTCGTCTTTAAGTTAAAGGATGGTTTATTGTGCTCCACAATAAGTTACAGAATTGCACTTGAGAATATACTGCTCTTCAATGTTCTGCAACTAGGCCCAAAAGACTTGCAGCCCTGAGCTCAACTTCCACGTCCTGCCTCCTTAACCCTCCGGTCCAAGTGGGCAAGGGTGGGCCTTCGGCGTCCCTCTTATATGTCCCCGCGCTGCCCCCTGGTGATACTTCCATTTCCCCTCAGCCCCTTCTGTACACACTCAGGCGAGGATCACTACAGTTGGCACATCATCACCTCCAGCACAACTTGGCACCCACCAGCTTACCCCACCCATGCCCAGCAACAGTGCCCTTGCCTATCCCCCTCACCGTTTCCTCCCCTCTCCCCCACGATTCATGAAGCAGACAGCTCACAATGCTTTCTTTGTCCCCGCATGAGATGTTAGCCCACAATTGGTGAAAAAGGGCTGTGGTAGTCACCACTAGCAGTATTGCATGTATTACGGTAAGGTCGTATAGTAAAGGTACATGGGTAAATCCCTGCCTGCTGGCTCCGCCCAGTAGGCAGGGTATAAATGTGTGTGCTCGCCAGTGCTGCAGCCATTCTGGTTCCAGCTACAGGAGGCACAACAACTTTGCTCAATAAAGCCTTGATTATTCTACTATTCTCATCTTTGTGGTAATTGATAGTGCATCAAGGGCCCAGACAGGCGGTGGGGTGCCAGACGTCAGAGTCCTCAGTCCTATGAGAAATGGGCCCTGGACGTCACAGGGACGAACAAGGACAGAGCGGTTAACTACATCGAGGTTGGCCTGCGTCACAGAAGTGAGGATCCACAGGCTCCACCCAGATGACCTGTCACACGTGAATTGTTTGCGCCAGATATAAGGGCCCTTCCCTCCTACTGACCACATGTTCATTCTCCAGCAGGATCTCCATCGAATGATGCCAGCACATCCGGGGTGCCCCCAACACTGCCTTCCAAGAGAACACCTCAGGGATCAGCCCCGAGGATGTGACCATTGAGGCATCACAGCTGTTATCCTTGCCTTCCGTCAGCCCAGAGGACACCCACCAGGAGCATCCAACACCACAGGGCACAGTAAGCAGCAGGTTGCCTCCAGCTCCGATGTGTCAGCCCAGATCCTGGTGACACACCCAGTCAGGGCAGCAGATCAAGGAGAGCTAAGCAATTTGAGGATTACTGAGAGAGCACAGGAGGAGGGGGATGACACAAGCAATAGCTCGGGACAGTTAGGGTCATAATTGTTCACAATTAAAACACTTTACATCTGAGACGCCTCTCATGTTATTCCACACTGCGGGCCAGCCTGCACCCATCACCCTCCAGTGCCCTCTGCCCAGTCCTCCCGGGCACGGTGGTGCTGGATCTGGTTTCCCCCACCTCCCAGGGCACACCACGTGCAGGTGATGGGTGTGAGTGTTCACTTAACAGACAGACAGGAGTCAGACTATGGGATAGATTGAGGAGCACCAGAACTCACCTCACACCAGGTTATCATCACCCTTCTAACTTGTACATTAACCAGGTGACGGTGCCGGCACAGGCCCAACACCCTGGAGTGATGTTACACACAACTTGGGAGGGTCAGGGACAGGATCATTGATGTGGGGGAAGGGGAGGAATGCGTGGGTGGGGAGAAAGTTGGGGGGGGGAGGTAGCTCTGTAAAGAGAGGGGAGGATGGGTGGGGGGGGGGGGGGAAGGTGGGTGGGAAGGGAGGATGGTGCGATAATGGACAAAGCTACACCCTATGAGAAGCAGACAAGGATGAGGGCCTCTCTGGATCTCTCAGAATGCAGGACCGTCCCCGTGGCTGCCTGCTTTCCATCCACTGACTGATCCCGCAGGTCCTCCAGGCTCGTCCTCCAGCCCCTCCTGGTCTGGCACCTGCTCCTCAGACAAGGCCGCATGCTCCTCCTCCTCCACCTCCAGCATGTTCTGGAGGTGGTGGTCACACATGAGTTCATAGAATCGTAGAATCATAGAATTCACAGCACAGAAAGAGGCACACTGAGTCTGCATCAACCCTTGGAAAGAACACTCCACTTAAGCCCACACCTCCACCCAATCCCCATAACCCAGTAACCCCACCTAAACCTTTTTTTAGACACTAAAGGCAATTTTATCATGGCCAATCCACCAAACCTGCATATCTTTGGACTGTGGGAGGAAACCGGAGCGCCTGAAGGGAACCCATACAGACAAGGGAGAACATGCAGGCAGTGACCCAAGCCGGGAATCGAACCTAGGAACCTGGAGCTGTGAATCAACTGTGCTAACCACTGTGCTACCGTGCTGCCCTCTGTGTTGAATATTCAAGGAGTGGAACCCTTTCCTGTACATGAAGGGAACTCCTGGACCGCCTGGTGTGTGCAAGGCAACATGCATGCCATCTATTTCCTCCTGAACCAGGATATCCCAGTGATGGCAGAAAATCCTGCTGCCGGGCATCTTGATGGGCTTGGTCCAGGTCAAAGTAGTCCATTGCTCGAGCAAACAGAGTACCCATGATCTCACAGATGCACTTGTGGGCTGTAGCTTGTGTGATACCGCACAAGTCCCTGTTCGAACCCTGGAATGAACCCGAAATGTAAACGTTCAGGACTGTAGTGGCCTGGGCGGTTACCGGGAATGGGTGTCCTCCTCTTCCACGTGGTGCCAAGTCCACAAGGACATGGCACAGGTGTTGCACCATCTCCTTGTTGAGGCGGAGCCTCCTGCAGTACACGCTGTCCGACATCTCGAGTGGCCAGCGATGCCTGTACAACTTGGGTCATCGCTGGCCTCCTTCTCTGATGTACAGTTGGTTCCTCGTGGTGTGGGCCAGACCCATGCACATGGACTACCACCTTGTGTCTCCATGGCGCAGCTGCTGCTGCCTTGTCCAGCATCTGGCCTGGACAGTACCGCAAGGGCCTCTGCTGTGGGGCCCACAGTCCTATCCATAATGTGATATCTGTAAGGAATTGGAGAAGGTGAGAGACTGTTTACTGCTTCCATACTGAGACATTTGAGTCCCCCCGGCCTCCCCCACCCTTACATTCCCTACTTTCTCTCAAGGTGCCATCCAATGAGCTGATTGAGCTGGGAGACCCCTCCCTGCGCACACACTTAAGGCCATAGCAGGGGCTTTCTGGGCACTGAAACCTAGACCCCAGACCCCTGCCGGGAACACAACTTTAACTCAGATTCCCTCCAGATACCCACCCTCTAGTCATGGGGATATCCCCAGTCATGAAGCCCAGCTCTTGGGTATTTCATTGTTGGCCGCTGCCTCTGTGGTGGTGATGCCTCCAGAGTTTAGGCAAAGTGCCCAGCCCTCACAGTCTGACTGGGATGCTCGGCAATAACACTTGTCTGCGACGAGGCAAGTCTACCTACAGGAATCCACTTGAGAACTGTGAAGTGTTTGTGTAACTAACACCTTCGCGACCCATGCCGGCTGACCTGCGCGACCCACCATTTTCTCTTCCCTTGTTTGTTGCTGGCAAAAATTGAGGATATAGTTTTGGGTCCATTTGGCCCCAATGGTACATTTGTCCCTTTAGTCCCTTTGGCCCCCCGAACTAGTTTTAAAAAGTCTGCGACCGGATAGAAATATGCGGCCACACTGCGCATGTGTGCCCGATCATCGGTACGCATGCGTATAGTTTTGCGCTGGTGCACCAATGATCAGCACGCGTGAACAGTGCGGAAATTTTTTTTTTATCTGTTCCTGGCCATTTTGAAGGCTGCGCGCAGCCGGCATTATCGTGCATGGATTTGCGCGATCGGCAGCGCCACGACGGTCGGCTCCGCGACCCACCCGACGCCCGCGACCGACCCGCGGGTCGCACCCCAAGTTTGACAATGCCTGAGTTACCTCACGGGAGACCGTTCGAAAGGGAGTCTGTCCCATTAATTATATGGAGATTGGCCTTAATTGGTGACTATTGGTTTCTCGCCCCGTCTAGGCGGGATCCGGAACCCACCAACTGGAGCGGGCCGCTTAGATCGGAAACTGATCGGCACCCGATGTAGATCCCGATTTCAGTCTCTCCCGTGTTCTAACCAGCTCTCATGGATTCGCGCTGGGCGAAAAGTGGCTGTTATATCGCGTGCAATATTTATTGCAACTTTTTTAACATAGCTCCTTATATTTTTAACGCAATGAAAGATCACATATATCACTTGCGATAAAATCACAAATAGGTTAAAATAGACAGATGGCCTGTCTCAAACCAATTTATTGGCTTTTTTGATAATCTAACATAATGTGGCTTGACATACACCCCTACAAATTCACACTTCTTATTACTTATGAGATTTTCAAGACATTTTTTTTTAAAATTACTTAATGTTAACTTTTTTTAAAAGACCGCTGGGTGGAATTCCTCCTGCCAATAACTTCACTGTGAAAATCAGCATGAAAATAAGATTAAATATTCCATTTTGTATTCATGCCGACTCTTTTGCCGAAATTATCAGAAAAAATGTACCGCATAGTGTTGTGCAAGCTATTTCCACTGTGCCCCGAATGTAGAATCAGGGGACATGCTAATTAACAGTTTTATTTCATATTGACTATTGCTCGGTGGCCAAACACCTCTTTGCATTACAATAAATTATTTCAGTATTTCTACTGAAAGGGCAGTTGTTAATTGCATGCTGGTCATGCAGTTTTAGAGTTTTAGAATTTTTCTGTTTCACATAATGGCCAGGTTACTTCCAAGTGATGCATCAATGTGTGAAATTTCATGCTGTGGAGCCATTCTTGCTAAGAATTGAATTCAGATTGCTTGAGCCAGTCTCACCGCAGCACTCAAAGAACAAATGACTGTCATCCATTCAGTTGGAGCTCAATTCAAAACACTAAAGAAATGGCATTTTGTCTCCAAATTATCAAGAAGCGCACTTACTCAGTAGGTTTTGTGCAGTTGCAACATTTATAAATGACTATTTAATATGGATAATTTTTATTTTATTGACGCTTTCAATCCTAGCATGGAGATTCAAATATTATACTTCTGAGAATAACTGGACAATCCTGATCAATATCGGCAATAAGCTACAGGTGTATTTTATGAAATAATTTTGCTATACATAAATTCCAGATCATGGTGGGGAGATCGCAACAGTCTCATTATGCGTGTTGTGTTGTGGAAGTTAAGCTCATTCCAAATTTTATAATCAATTTTGTCATCTTGATTTTGGCTTGTTATTGTTTCTTTATTGCAATTCTGTAACTATGAAGAGGAATAGTGCAGATAGAAGGGGACGTGAGGGGAAACCAGGATATGACAGGACTCCATCCTTCAATACTCTGGTTGGTCTCTGCCATAGATATTCTGACCAATAAAACAGAAAATGATTTGAGATAAAATGACTGAAGGCACAATAGGACTGCGGCAAATGTCCTATTCAAACCCCACCTGCACCTAAAAAAATGCCTAATCCTGGATCATTTTAGGAGGTGAGCCATGTGGATTGAGTGGAAGGAGGCATTTTTACTACCTAATATTAGTTAAACAATAGCATGACCTGGGGCCATAGCATAAGACGTTTTCTTTGTATTTATGAGGTAGTGTGATCTTGGACATGATGCCATGTCTGTTTCTCTTGTCTCCTAGAAGGAAAATTGATAACCACTATAGTGAATCACCGCTAATTCTAAACGTAGAAAATGAAGTAGAGGAATGAACAGAACCCATTTCCAGTGGATTCATCTCATACCTTGCAGCATCGGAAATATCATAGCCTTTGCTATCTGCACTGGTTCTACCAGAGTCCTCTAGTGCCACATGCCTTGCGTGCACTGTTCAAAGCTGGACAATGTTTGGGTGCATGAATCTGCGGAGCTCCTCAGTACAGGAAGGGATCAGGATGACATTTTTAAATGCTGGGCCGATCTTCCAACTTCCCAATGTGACCCCCAACGCCTCAACACGCCAATAAAGGGGTCCTCGGGGCTCCCCACGCTCCACCTCACATCGGCAGGGCACCTGCGGGCCCGGTTCCCCAGCGCGGAAAAAAGCCAGCCTGGCACCTTGGCACTGGCAGCCTAACATCCTGACGGTGCCCCTGCCAGCCAGGCAGTGCCAAGGTGCCAACCTGCCTGGAGTCCGACCACCCAGGTTTGTGGGGACCAGTGCTAAACGGCCTGGCTGGCTGGGGTCTCCTCGGCGAGGCCGGTAGATGGCGGGAGGTCGTTCGATCTGGCGTCAGCATGTCTTAGTGGGTTTCTAAACTCACATAACTCTGCAAGACTGAGTCCTGATCATGATGTCTCGCGAGATCTAGTTAGAGGCATATCGACCATCAGGAATCCCAATGGAGGCCTCTCCCAGGATCTATCGGCTGTGTCCCACCCCGATTCCAGCGGGGTGCAGCCAGGAAATCGTGCCCAAAGTGGGATACTTAAACAGAGGAAAAAGTACTTTTAGCAGTCTTCTTCTAGCTGTTCAGAGCTGCTGAGATCTATTACTGGAGGGAATTCTTTTGCCAAGGCCAGTCTCCCGTGTTTAACCTCTCCTCAACTCCCTGAAGGTATGGGTCTATAGCAACAATGGTTTCTCTTGTCTGTGTCATGCTGCTTAAAGCTATACCCTTCAGAGTCAGCTATTTAATCTCTGTTCATGCACAGGTTTTGCTGCTGAAGACTTGTACGAGTTAAACTCTCCCAAATTTGAACAATCTCACTGAGACCCTGTATTGGATTCTCCGATTCTGAAGCTATGTCTCCACGCCAGTGTTGGAACTGTGGCCAGCAAAAATGGCGTAAAATGGCCACCGTTCCTCCATTTGGCTTGGGGCCAACATGCCAGCAGTGTAGAGCACCAGGTTCTAGCTGCCGATACGCCCCGGAGAATTGCCAGGTACGTGGCCGTGCATGTGCACGGCAGTGGCCACTCCATGCTATGTGGTGCGGGCAGCTCGCGGACTCGGCCCGCGAAATACTGCTCCCCTTTTGGCCGGCTCACGCACTCCGGACCATCCCCAGACCTGAGTAATGTCCCCCTCTACCCGCCGATCGGCCCTCCCTCGACTGTGGTAGCACTGGACTGAGGACACAGCACCATGACAAGTTCCCGACGGATGTTACCACAAGCAACCAACAGCATCGGGACTGAGCACCGGGGGTGCGGGCTTCAGGCAATGCCGCTTTGGAGGGGCAGAGCATCTGGAGGGGCCAATCTTCTATTTATCACAAACTAACCAATCGTATGACAAACCTTGGTAAAACAATCGTATGAAAAACCTTGGTAAAACAATAACTTTTGGATCATAAATCAGATCTGACAGTGCACTTTCTCTTGAAGCATAATTTCCTAACTCATACTACCTGGCTCATGTGTGAAAATCTGATCCAGAGAGAGACAAAAAATTAACCCTGACCTCTTCAGCTATCTGATGTTGGCACTTACACCGTGTTGTTTGTTAAAATTAATTCATGGGATGTGGTCTTCTCTGGCTCGGCCAGCATTTATTGCCCATCTCTAACTGCCGTTGGAAAGGTGGAGGTGAGCTGCCTTCTTGCAGTCCCTGAAGGTGTAGATACACCCACTGAAGGGAGGGAGTTCCAGGATTTAGACTCAGCAACAGTGAAGCAACAGCAATATATTTCCAAGTGAGGGTGGTGAGTGACTTGGAGGGGAACCTCCAGGTGGTGGTATTCCCAGGGATTTGCTGCTCTTGTCCTTCTAGATGGTAGTGGTCGTGGGTATGGAAGGTGCTTCCGAAGGAACTTTGTTGAGTTCCTGCGGTGCACCGTGTGGATGGTACACACGGCTGCCACACATTCGGAATGAATGTTTATGGATGAGGTGCCAATCAAGCGAGCTGCTTTGCGCTGGATGGTATCGAGCTTCTTGAGCTTTGTTGGAGCTGCACTCATCAAAGCAAGAGAAGAGTATTCAATTACACTCCTGACTTCTGCCTTGTGGATGATGGGAAGGCTTTGGAAAGTCAGGAGGTGAGTTGCTCTACACAGAATTCCTAGCCTCTGACCTAATCCTTTATACATTGGGCAAGAATTTACGGCCACATCACACTTGAGCAAGAGCGTGACGTGGCCGTTATGTTGCGGGGAAGGCCAAAATAGAGAACCGTGCCAATCAGATTGTGATCCAACCAGCCCGCTCCCGTTGGCAAAATCAGGATCCTGCCATGGCCTGGCGAAAAACCAATAATCATCAAATAAAGCCAATCTCCATACCATTAACGGGAAAGTCCTTCGATCTAACAGCCTCCCGTGATCTAACCGCCTCCCCAGCAAGTGGTCACGTCGGTGCCGATTAAAAACGTGAAGCTGGCAGAGTGGCTGCTGCTCCTCGTGCATTGAGACTGGGACCCCATTGTTCGGGCGGGGGGGGGGGGGGAGGGGAGAGTGCGGGGGTGGGGGGGGGGAAGAGGGGAGTGAGGAGGGGCGAAGTCCCCATGGGGCAGCCTCTGTCGGGGTGGGGGGGTGAGGTTGGCCACTGTCGGTGAGGGGGTGGGGTCACCCCTGGGCTGGGGAGGGGGAAGTGGGGAGATGGTGGATGTCTCAGCACCAGGCGATTTTTGGAATTGTCAAGTCTAGAGGTAACAAAGGCATGAATGTGGGCTCCAGTAGCCGAACCCTTAAAAAAAGGAGCACAGAGGTGATAGAGGCGCATTTGTGATAAATTACAATTAATTGAACATCTATTATAAGAACTGGAAGATTTTACTGTTTGCAGGTTTAATAATACCAGTTTTCTTGATGACAAGTATTTCCTGTGTTTGGATCTGCATTTTTGCCTATGGTCTAGGTTCATTGCAGACATCGAAGAAAGCTGCCCACAAAGGTTTTTAGCAATGTCAGTGGTGGTTATTTCCCCATTCCTCACAGCCATTTAACTCTGGCACCAAATGAAGGGACTTCTTGCAATGTGACAGCAATAATGTCAGCAAGCCTCAGACAGGCAAATCAAATTGAAGTAGTCACACCGAACAAACCAGGGAGTTGAAAGTACTTACAATTGTTTAATTTAATTTAAATTTTCAGACAGTGAAATAAACGTATGACTGTGTTAAGATAGAAGCTAAAATAAAGATGGACATCGAAAAAAAAAAATTTCATGTTTTGATCAAATATTTTTTTTTAAAATTTAGATTAGCCAATTATTTTTTCCAATTAAGGGGCAATTTAGCGTGGCCAATCCACCTACTCTGCACATTTTTGAGTTGTGGGGGCGAAACCCACGCAGACATGGGGAGAACATGCAAACTCCACACGGACAGTGACCCAGAGCCGGGATCGAACCTGGGACCTCAGCGCCGTGAGGCGGTTGTGCTAACCACTAGGCCACCGTGCTGCCCTTTGATCAAATATTTGACTCTTCTGGAGAAATTTAACATTTTACAGTTATTAAAAATTAGCTTTTTAGACCAGTAAGGGTGTTCAGCAGTAATTATGAAGTTAGCATTCTGTTAAAAACTGAAGTTACATCTAGCTCAACAGCAGGATAGTGGGGACTAATTGGATAGCCCCACAAAGGTCCAACACAGCTGCAACGGGTTAAATGAACGCCTTTTGTATGATGTGACTGTACGATGTGCCATCAGAAGTTCATTTCATTTAGGATGAACAATGGTTTTTATACACCACCAACTGAGTTATACCGAGTCACTGATGAGTTTGGATTGAATTTGCAAAACTCTACAAAAAACCATCCATTCTTTCTGGTTTTCGAATCACAGCACAGTCTACTGCTGCTGCTTTATCATTAAGACAGTCAGTGTGCTCCAAACAATCTGCACCATTACCAATGATAGGCAATATTTTTTCATTATTATCACTAGGAGACGCAACAAATTTTCTATCACTTTGCACTAAATTTCCATATTTGTTTATCTTCTTGGCAGAAGTTATGAAGTGTCTTTGCTACACCCAGGCTGCTGTGAATGGATGAATAAAATGTGCAAGATTCTGTGTGAGATGACGAGCTAGATTCTCTCTTTTTTGGGATTATGTCCCCACTCCGTCGCAGAAACTGGACTTACACGGCAGAAAAACTGGTGTGAAAGGGCCACATATTCCTAGCTCTACAGGGGGCTAGCAGGGACCTGGCGTGGAGCGAGCAGCTTCTGCTTCAGATACGGGCACCTGCACTTCCGGGTCAGAGGCCACGCAGGCACATTGCGGCAGCCTCCAGGAGCCGCGCCATGCCCCATGACGGACTCAGCAGAACCCTAAAAATAGACCCACCGATTGGTCGCGCACCCGACCCAGACCGCCTGCCCAAAAATTTCCTGGCTGCATATAAGGCCTTCCCCGCCCTCCGCTCGGCCCACCCCCGACCAGGGCGACCACGCACTGAGTCAGCAGCCGCCATGCTAGTATCCCAACCTGCAGGACTATGTTAGATCCACGCTGTCCGGACTTCGGCCGGTCGGGGATGGAGAATGGAGGGCCTCCAGCAATGGCCTCAGGTAAGGGAATGTGTAGCGCGGCGTACTCTCTGAGTACATCGCTTTTCAGCCCCCAGAGAATTGGGGTACTGGTGCCGGTCCCGATTCCATGCGGGGAACTGTAGTCTCCGCCCCAGCGATTTCAGCGTCAGGGTTTGGAGAATCCAGCCCCCTATCTCTCTGTGGTTTGCTTCTGTTGACTCTATTTTTAAATTCATTTACGGGGTGTGGGCTTTGCTGATTAGGCCAGCATTTAGTGTTCATCTCTAGTGGCTCTTCAGAAGGCAGTGATGAGTTACCTTCTTGAACCACTGCAGTCCAACACGGATGCTCTATTTTCCCAGGCGGATCAATACATGTGAACCGAGCCCACCAGGATGCCCGGGCAGCGGGTTTCGCCATCATCACCGAGTTGCCCCAGGTCCAGGGGTGATTGACGGGATGCATGTTGCCCCACAAGCACCGGCTCTACATCAACCGAAAGGGATTCCACTCGATGAATGTGCAGCTGACATGTGACCCTCAGCTGTGCATCATACATGCCTGTGCCCGGTACCCGGGCAGTGTGCACGACAGCTTCATCCTGGCACACTCGACGATTCCTGACATATTCAAGATGCATCCCCCCCCCCCTCCCCCACCCTGGCTGAGGGTTTGGCTCGTGGGTCACAGGGATTGTCCACTATGGTCATGGCTGCTGCCGCCTATCTGGAGGCCACAGACCGCCGCGGAGATCGGCTACAATGGCGCTTATGAAGCGACCAAGGGTGTGATCGGGCAGTGCTTCAGCCTCCTCAAGATGTGGTTCAGGTGGCTGGACTGCTCTGGCGAGGCCTTCCAGTATGATGCTGAGAGGGTCGCACACATCGTGAAGGCCTGCTGCATCCTCCACAACACCGCGCAGCAGAGGGGCGACATGCTAGAGGAGGAGTATGATAGCTAGGCCTTCGATGACGGGGATGCGGAGGAGTGTGAGGGTGGGCCGAACATGGAGCCCAGGCAGGCACAGGAGGCCAGGCAACTTGTGTGCCAGGTCCAAAGCGCACAAGACACTCTGATCGCCTCCAGGTTCACTAACTAGGAGGGGGGGATAAAGGGGGAGACAGGCCAAGCGCACGGACACCGCATCCCAACCCCCGCTTCACTGCCACCCCCCTCCCCGCCCAGCCATGCCCTGCCTGCGACCCTGTCCATGATACATACCTGCCGCACTGCGGGGTGGTGGCCCTGGGTTAGCAGTAACACCGGGTCTGGATGATGACAACCCGCTCTGCGATGAGCTCTGGTGCTCTGCATCGTACAACTCCTGCCCACGATAGCGTGTTCCACCATCCGCCTGTGTGATTCCTACAGGTGAGCGGACCATTCCATCACACGGTCCCATTGGATTCCTGGGAAGGTGGTGGTGGGGACGGTTGGGGCAGTGCGAGGAGGGCAGGGAGCATGGACCACCCAAAGGGTCCGCCCATTCCCTCCCCCAATGTCTGCACATTTCCCCCCCCCCACCCTCAGCCAGCCCAGACCAGCCCACCCCTCAAACCCATCTGACTGAGCACCGCGTAGGTTGTATCACTGGTAACAAGTGTTAATTGTGAACAAATATATACAGGTTTGTGCCCTAGCCCCCATAACTAAACTGTGCCCTGCACCCATGCCAACATCTACTGGTGTGGCGAACGAGGCCTCTCTCAGGATCTACTGGCGGATACCGATACCGTCCGTTGTATCACGTCCGATACCGGCGGGACGCGGCTGGTAGACTGTACCCCTCATCTTTGTCCTAAACGGGCAATTCCTAATTTTAAAACAGTGCCCTGTAGTGCTAGACTCACCCACAAGGGGAAACATCTTCCAATGTCCACCCAGTGAAGACTGTTCAGGATCTTATACACTTCAATCTTGTTAGCCCTCGCTCTTCCTGTGGAAACAAGCCTAATCTTTCCAATCTTTCATTATAAGGCAGTCTGTGAAACCTTGCTGCAACCCCCCTTCCCCCCAATACAAACACAGTGGTTCAGCACAGTGAGCTAATGCAGAACAAGGCCAGCAGAATGGGTTCAATTCCCGTATCAGTCTCCCCAGACATGAGCTGGAATGTGACGAGTAGGGGCTTTTCACAGTAACTTCATTGAAGCATACTTGTGACAATAAGCAATTATTATTATTACAAACACTGGAGCCTTTGCCCTGAGGTTTTCTTCCTTATGCTGCCTTAACCCAGCCCCCTCACACTGGAGCCTCAAAGAAGTCACTGTGCTGACTTGCCTCGGAGCCTCCACCCACTGAATGCACAGCGCCACTTCCTTGTACTTCTATTGGAGAACCCCGCATGAACTGCATTGAGTTACGTGAACTCACTTCTGAGTACCACTCAAAGTTCTGGTTGCCAACTGCATGGGCGGGATTCTCCGACCCCTACCAGGTCAGAGAAACGCTAGGGGGGCGGTGTGAATCCCGCCCCGCCGCTTCGACACTGGCTACCGAATTCTCCGGTGCCATTTCTTTGGCAGGGGCGGTGATCACGTCGTGCCAGTCGGGGGCCGTTGGCAGTGGCCCCCCGGCGATTCTCCGGGCCCCAATGGGTCGAGCGGCTGCCCGTTTTTGGCAGGTCCCGCCGGCGTGAAATACACAAGGTCCATACCGGCGGGTCCTGGCTCTGAGGGCGGCCTGGGAGTCCTCGAGGGGGCGCGGGGGGATCCGGCACCCCCACGGTGGCCTGGCCAACCGATCTGCTGGTGGGCATGTGCCATGGGGGCACTCTTTCCCTCCGCGCCGGCCTCTGTAAGGCTCCGCCATGGCCCGCGTGGAGAAGAAACCCCTGCGTATGCGCAGGGATCACGGCAGCAGTTCTGCACATGCGCCAGAACATGCTGGCGCTCCCACGCATGTGCCAACTCGCGCCGGCCAGCGGAGGCCCTTCGGCACCGGTTGGCGTGGCGCCAACCACTCCAGCGCTAGCCTAGACCCGGAAGTGCTGAGGATTCCGCAACTTCCGGGCAGCTCGACACCGGAGTGGTTCACGCCATTCTTTGATGCCAGTACGGCTCGCCCGCTGGTTGGGGGAGAATCCCAGCCCATGTCTTTTAAACGCAGTTGTAATCTCGCCATTCTCCATTCATTCTGATATGAGGCTGAGTTCTCTGCCGTCGGGATTCTCCATTTTTCTGACAGCCCGGGGGTCTCCCGACGGCGTGGGGCTGCCCCACAATGGGAAACCCCATTGACCAGCCGGCAAAATGGAAAAGCCCGACGGGGTGATGCACCAGAAATCTGGTGCGCAGGATGGAGAAACTCGCCCATGGTATTTAAATTGTACATGGAGTGATTCTAGCCTGTGGCCACAATGATGAGATGCAAGCATGCAAATAATGTTCAGTGTGGGGAAATGTGGTCCACCATTGATGGGGGCTGAACACAATCACTTTCTCATTTTACCTCACTGAGAAAAGAGCCTCGGGCCTTTTCGGGATATGTTGCAATCTCCCAAACAAACATGTCCGTCCTGATTGGGCATCGCAAATCCTGACCACCATCTCTCAACACATTTCATCAGCCTGTCTAGAGGACTCATACTGTCCACAGGACCATCCAACTCGAATTATACTTTTGATTCACTTCAGATTTTGATAGCTTCTCATATATTGGTAAAATGTTGAAATCACAGTGTTATTTTTGACCTTTGCAACAGGACAAACTTGACTGTGCAAAGGCAGCTGGCACAAAACCAATTATCTCCTTACCAATTGGCAAATGACTACCATGTCAATGGAAGGTTATGTGCAAAATAATACAGAGTATTACTGAAAATAACGTACAGCAAAGCCTTCAGTAATGTGGCAGCAGGGGCAGCAGGGTAGCATGGTGGTTAGCATAAATGCTTCACAGCTCCAGGGTCCCAGGTTCGATTCCCGGCTGGGTCACTGTCTGTGTGGAGTCTGCACGTCCTCCCCCTGTTTGCGTGGGTTTCCTCCGGGTGCTCCGGTTTCCTCCCACAGTCCAAAGATGTGCAGGTTAGGTGGATTGGCCATGCTAAATTGCCCGTAGTGTCCTAATAAAAGTAAGGTTAAGGGGGGGTTGTTGGGTTACGGGTATATGGTGGATACGTGGGTTTGAGTAGGGTGATCATGGCTCGGCACAACGTTGAGGGTCGAAGGGCCTGTTCTGTGCTGTACTGTTCTATGTTCTATGTTCTAATGTGCATTGGAGGCATTTGCAATAACTATTTTGAAGAAATGACTATTTCATTATTGTATATTTTTTAAATCACCAACACAATTCATTCTCCACATTCCATCAAGTTTTCCTATTTGAAATACATTTTGCTTTTAATATAGAAAACGACAATTCCTATGAAAGATGCGTGGAATTCTCCGATCCCTGCCGGGCTGGAGAATCGCCGGCGGTCCGGGCAAATCGCATCATGCCGTCCCGATGCTGGGACACGATTCTCCACAGAGCGGAGAATCGGCGCCATTGGGGCCAACGTGGATGGCACGGCGCCGGTCAGGGTATATGCTGACTCTGGCCCGGGCCGGCACGCCGATTCTCTGGCCTGGATGGGCCGAGCAGCCGTCAACAAAAAGCTGAGTCCCGCCGGCACTGTTCTAATATCCTCTGAGCCGGCGGGACCTCAGTTTTGAAGGGTCCGCATTCTGTGGGGGGGAGAGGGGGGTCTGACTCCGGGGGGAGGTGGGTCTCTGTAATGGCCTGGCCCGCGTTCGGGGCACACCGATCGGTGGGCCGACCTCTCTTGCTGGGGGCCTCCTATCCTCCACTGGCTCATGTAGCCCTGCGCCATTTGGCGTCGGGTCGGCGTGGGGAAGAAGGCCACTGAGCATGCGTTAGTTGGCGCAGGCCCAACTGCTCATGCGCAGACCCCGCGGTGCCGGGTTCACGTTGGGATCAGTAGCTTGAGTGGCGTGGGCTGCTCCAGCTCCGTGCTAGCCCCCTGTGGGCCGGAGAATGTTGTCCCGGAATGGGCACCGCGCCAGACTAAAACACTCCGATTTTACGCCGGCGTCGACACTTAGCCATCCGATGGGAGAATCCCGCCCAAGGTTTCTTGCATTTTGAAGGATTTTTTTTCTCCAATGAAGTATTTTCTTATGACAGAATCTTCCCTTATAGAAACAGTTTTCAGATGGTATACTGTCTGATTATGGGCGGTATTCTCCGCTCCCGGGACTAAGTGCCCGCGCCGTCGTGATCGCCGTCGCGTTTCACGATGGCGCGTACAGGGCTCGGGCACTACCACAGGGGGCCAGCACGGCTGGAGCGGTTCACGCCGCTCCAACGTCCTTAAGCGGCACCGAATGGGCGCAGCGCCAACCCACGCATGCGCAGTTGGGACAGCTCATTCCTACGCATGCGCCGTTGGGCCATGCCATCCTGCGCACGCGCGGGGAACTTCTTACGCGTGCCGGCCCCGACCCAACATGGCGCCGAGTTTCTGGGGCCGGCCACGGAAGGAGGTAGGCCCGGGGGGGGGAGAGGCCGGCCCGCCGATCGGTGGGCCCCGATCGCGAGCCAGACCCCAAAGGAGGCCCCCCCCGTGAAGGAGCCCCCCTCCCCTCCCCACAGGCCGACCCCCCCAGCGTTCCCGCACAGTTCCCACCGGCAGCGACCAGGGGTGAACGGCGCCGGTGGGACTGTCACTTTTTTCGCCGGCCGCTCGGCCCAATCCGGCCGGAGAATCGGCGCTCGCCGTTTGCGGCGATTCTCCGAGCGGCGCTGCGTGATTCTCACAGCGCTAGTTTCAGGTGGGTGGGAGAATCGCGTGCGGGGGTCGGGACAGCGTGGCGCTACTCGCGCGGCGCCCTGGCAATTCTCTCACCCATCGTGGGGGGGGGGGGGGGGGGAGAATACCGCCCTATATGTTTTCTTTGTGTGTTGTTGCATTTATCAGTAAGCAGTAATACCTTAAATAGCTACTATCATGGAATTTTTAAAAATAGTGTCCATCAGTGCTCTGTGGAGCCATTTAAACTGTAGGAAATATGCCACAAATGTAACTGTAATGTTTCTGTGAATATGAACCTTTGATTGTGAAACGAATTAGGAATCAATGGATCTTGTGTTGTTACATTGCTGCATTTTCTCTCAAGAAAGACATTATTACCATGCACACATCAATTTATATGTTGATTTCAGATTCAATATTCAGTTCATGTGAAATAAAGTGATATCATTTAGAACAGCAATTTTTGCTCCATTTCCTAATGCGAAGAGAAAACAGAAATTAAACCCCCTGCACTCAATATCGATTAAGTAACTTGTGTCTGAACGTACGAATGTGACAAGATTAGGTTTGGCTGTGATGCCTTGAACGCTGTCAATATTCACAATCAAGATTTCCACAAGAAGGTGGTCTGGTTAGGTAAAATCTGTGAATTTCAATTAAACTTTTAGGTCAGTTCTGTAGTCCAAGAAGGGAGTACATTCATAGGATGTGCTGGGCCAAATGGTCTCCTTTTGCACAGTCTCATTCTATGAAATCACAGAAATTCCAGGCATACATGACACATTCCATTAAAATTAATCATCAGAAATCGCAAGCAAAGTATCGGACCAAATGTATGCATTTCCTGAGCATAACTGTTCAAATGGAACATAGCAAAGATATGCTGAAGCCCTCAAGGTCCATCTGCTTTTGTAATACTTCTCGGACTTGTCATTGTCCTAGAAGACAAATTGTCATGTGTAACACAATCCATGGATTGGGGTAGGAGGAATTACCAGTTTGGGTCTTTCAACAATACTGGCCAAGTAGCTTAAGGATTTAATCACATTCTATCTTCACAGAAAGCAATGTTACAAATGAAAACAGTAAGATTAAAATGATTAATAACGATTATTGAAATAAACTAGATGCTATCATGGCGACTTACTCTGTGCAAACTCCAGCCTACAAACATAACTTAAGCTTCAGAATCCAAATAGCTCCTCAAAATAAACTGTGTTGTGCTGCTGTCTCCACGCTCTCTAATTTCATTTCTAGCTTTGTTGGACTGTGTGCTCAGGTGCCTGGAACTAATGGTAATGACAAACAAAATGAACGCATTTCAGAGTAATGTCTCGTAGCAATATTTCTGCAGGGTCCACTGAACTGAAAGCAGTCTGTAATAACCACTGTCAACGGGAATCACCTCTGCACACCAACATTATATTAAAAAGTCTCTGGAAAATAAACCCCCCAGAATCATCTTTCAGCTGTATTCTGTCTCACACTTGGCTAATGATGTCTGATGACTAATGATGTGCTTGCACTTGATCTGTGCAACACTAAAAAAAATGAAATCAATTAGGTAAAATTGTGCCATGCCAAATAATACCATATATGCAATAATTTCAGACTTTATCAGAAAAACTTATAAAGCATGAATTCTACATTTCATGAAACAGATATTTGAGATGCCCATGTTATGAGAGTCATTTCACTTTTGCGAATGTGATGTATAAAACTACACCGTGACAGATGGATCACACAGCAACTGTATTTAAAACATAAGCATCTTAAGAATTCCAATTCAGCATATTATCAATTCCTGCATAAAACTGATTTTATGTATTTACTTACCAAGCAGCGGAGCTACAAGAAGATTATGCGATCCACTCAGCAAGCAGCCAGTGTAATGATTAAAATCCAGAGGGAAAGCTTCAGCATAAGAACACATGTTGGTCTATATTTGTTACAGGCTATCTCTGCCTGGCTGATTTTGATGTGAGCATCACATTGGGTCTGTGATATGACATCAGCCAAGTTTTTGCTTCACAATAGAGGCAGGTCTGAAGCAAAACCCAAACCTCTTCAAGGCAACACAAGATCATTTTCTGAAGATAATTATTTCAAGTCAAATTGCCGCACACTTATACTCTCAATTACAGGAGAGATTTCCATGGCCACTAACTAGAGGCGGGAATCGCGATGGCCCGCTGAATCAGGTACGAGATTCCAGCCAGGCATCAAGCCCATTGTAAGTCTCCCGCCGGCCATGACAAGGTTTCTGCCGGCCCTGATGATGTTCTTGCCAAGAGTATGCAAGAGCATTCTGATAGCCATTAACATGCACCTGAATGTAATTATCCGGTTGGAAACTCAATTTACCTGCCTTATGGTATGTTCCAACCACCCTCCCCAGCCTGGAGTCACGCGGACATGAATTGGTGCAAATTCTGACAAAGTAAGGACCTGCCGCTTTGCACAGCAAGTGGAGGGAAAGGGGGTGAGTGCCCTCCCTACACTTGTCCCCAGGGTGCCAGAAGGATGGGGTCTTTCAGGGAAGATGGGGGTTGGGTAATCTTTATCTGTCTCTTTGTTCTGAAGAGCTTCTAAGAAAAAACAGATGTGGGGGGCAGCATTCCGACAGAGCATTTGGTCTTTCTAGGAAGTTGTCAGAACAAAGACACAGAGGCCGGTTTAGCTCAGTGGACTAGACAGCTGGTTTGGAATGTAGAACAAGGCCAGCAGCACGGGATCAATTCCCGTACTGGCTTACCCAAACAGGTGCCGGCGACTAGGGGCTTTTCACAGTAACTTCATACTTGTGACAATAAAAGATTATTATTATTATCAAAAACTTTGATTGGAAAGAAGACTTGCTCAAAAGAGGAAGATTTCCAGAGTTGATTGAACCCTGTAGAGCCAGATAAATAAACAACGGTAAGCCTTCCTTTGAAAATACCTGTCAATCAAGAGATTTGTAAAAGCAACGGTCTGTGAAATTGAATGTAAACAATGCAGTTCAAAGCTTTTAGGCTTCCAAGCATGCACAGAGGCTTAAAAAATTAACAGGCAATGATCTTGACTTTGATAAAAGCACTTCAAAGGCTTCCACCACATAAAGGGACGACTTTCAGCTTCATCATACTAATAATTGATATTGACATGCTGGGAGAGAGTTTAAAAGGTTTAAGGCTACAGGGGAGACACTTTCACTTTCTTCTTTTCGACCATTGATATTGACATGCTGGGAGATTCCAGCATATCAGAGGGAAGATTTTAAATTGAAACATTGCATGCTCTCAGACAGTTTAATGATTTTCAAGGCTACAGATAGGAAGGAAAAGCAAAACAATTCACATCCCAGGAAAGACTCCTGACTTGAGCCCTCCAGCTCAGCCCAGGTCCTGCCGACTCCGACTCCCCTGAAAGACCCACTTCGACAGCCTGGAGGCAAGTGTACAGTGGGTACTCACCCCCTTGCTGCCCTCAGAGTGCAAGCTGTCATGTTGGTGCATTCAAGGGGCAAGGCCTTAAGGGGAACTGAAGCAGGTGTTGAAGGGGGGACATTTGATGAGCCCATAACAGGGTGTCATCCGTAATGGGAGGGGGGGGGGGTTCATGCCACTGACTGGGACAAGGAAGGGTCCTTACCACTGATTAAGGGGAGTGGGGCCTTGCCAACGATTAGGCGGAGGGGCTGCAAAGTTGTTCTGAGACCGGGGCGGGCTTTAAAGATGGTGGCCCGATCTCTGAGGAGTGGAACCTGTCAACAGGTTTAGGCCCCACCCCTCTCACATCCAACGTAAAACCCAATCCTGTAAAGAGAATTTCTTAGTGCCATTGAATGGCACCTCAGCATCACTCTAATCACCAGCGGGAAACAGTCCTAATTCCCTGCTGGTGGGAGCACTTCGACTGGAAACAGGAGAATCGCACTCTACATGTTTTAAATGCAATGAAAATTTAAAGAAGTAAAAACTCCAATGATTAACAATTGCAATAAAGGTAATTATTTAGAAGTAATTGCACATAACATGCTTGGTACAAACCAATACTGACTTCATATTAGGACATGATGCATTTCCAAAGCTGTCAACATCATCAAAATCATAAAGAAAACATTTATAATGAGTAAGAATGATATAGCTGTCAAAACTATCTAAACACATAAGTTATGATTACAATTAAGAGTGACATACATCAAAACAAGTCACACTTCAAATCATGTTGAGCCACTGTCAATCTTAATTGCATGTCAGGTCTACTTTTCATTGAGGCACATCAATGTGAAACACTGTTAAAGAATGAGACCATTTAAAAGGAAGAAAGACTTGCATTTATACAGCACATTTAACAACCAATATGTCTTCCAACACTTCACAGCTAATGAAGTACTTTTTGAATAGTAGTCACTGTTTTAATGTAGGAAAATGCAAATCATTTGCACTCAGCAAATTCCACAAAGAGCAATGGGATAGAACATAGAACGTAGAAAATACAGCACAGAACAGGCCCTTCGGCCCATGATATTGCGCCGAACTATTGTCTTAGATTAAGAACAAATTAATCTACACCCCATCATTCTACCGTTATCCATGTACCTATCCAATAGCCGCTTGAATGTCCCTAATGTTTCCGATTCAACTACTTCCACAGGCAGTACATTCCATGCCCCCACTACTCTCTGGGTAAAGAACCTACCTCTGACATCCCCCCTATATCTTCCACCATTCACCTTAAATTTATGTCCCCTTGTAATGGTTTGTTCTACCCGGGAGAAAAGTCTCTGACTGTCTACTCTATAGGGGCTGGTTTAGCACACTGGGCTAAATCGCTGGCTTTTAAAGCAGACGAAGGCAGGCCAGCAACACGGTTCAATTCCCGTACCAGCCTCCCTGAACAGGCGCCGGAATGTGGCGACTAGGGACTTTTCACAGTAACTTCATTGAAGCCTACTCGTGACAATAAGCGATTTTCATTTCATTATCTTTTCCCCTGATCATCTTATAAACCTCTATCAAGCCTCCCCTCATCCTTCTCCGTTCTAATGAGAAAAGGCCGAGCACCCTCAACCTTTCCTCGTAAGACCGACTCTCCATTCCAGGCAACATCCTGGTAAATCTCCTTTGCACCTTTTCCAAAGCTTCCACATCCTTCCTAAAATGAGGCGACCAGAACTGCACACAGTACTCCAAATGTGGCCTTACCAAGGCTTTGTACAGCTGCATCATCACCTCACGGCTCTTAAATTCAATCCCTCTGCGAATGAACGCTAGCACACCACAGACCTTCTTCACAGCTCTATCCACTTGAGTGGCAACTTTCAAAGATCTATAAACATAGACCCCAAAATCTCTCTGCTCCTCCACATTGCCAAGAACCCTACCGTTAACCCGTTATTCTGCATTCATATTTGTCCTTCCAAAATGGACAATCTCACATTTTTCAGGGTTAAACTCCATCTGCCACTTCTCAGCCCTGCTCTGCATCCTATCTGTGTCTCTTTGCAGCCGACAACAGCCCTCCTCACTATACACAACTCCACCAATCTTCGCATCGTCTGCAATTACTGACCCACCCTTCAACTCCCTCATCCAAGTCATTAATGAAAATCACAAACAGCAGAGGACCCAGAACTGATCCCTGTGGTATGCCACTGGTAACTGGGCTCCAGGCTGAATATTTGCCATCCACCACCACTCTCTGTCTTCTATCAGTTAGCCAGTTTGTTATCCAACTGGCCAAATTTCCCACTATCCCATGCCTCCTTACTTTCTGCATAAGCCTACCATGGGGAACCTTATCAAATGCCTTACTAAAATCCATGTACACTTCACACACTGCTTTACCTTCATCCACGTGCTTGGTCACCTCCTCAAAGAATTCAATAAGACTTGTGAGGCAAGACCTACCCCTCACAAATCCGTATTGACTATCTCTAATCAAGCAGTGTCTTTACAGATGCTCAGAAATCCTATCCCTCAGTACCCTTTCCATTACTTTGCCTACCACCGAAGTAAGACTAACTGGCCTGTAATTCCCAGGGTATCCCTATTCCCTTTTTTGAACAGGGGCACGACATTCGCCACTCTCCAATCCTCTGGTACCACCCCTGTTGACAGTGAGGATGAAAAGATCATTACCAACGGCTCTGCAATTTTATCTCTTGCTTCCCATAGAATCCTTGGATATATCCCGTCAGGCCCAGGGGATTTGTCTATCCTCAAGTTTTTCAAAATGCCCAACACATCTTCCTTCCTAACAAGTATCTCCTCGAGCTTACCAGTCTGTTTCACACTGTCCTCTACAACAATATGGCCCCTCTCATTTGTAAATACTGAAAAAAAGTACTCGTTCAAGACCTCTCCTATCTCTTCAGACTCAATACACAATCTCCCGCTACTGTCCTTGATCGGACCCACCCTCGCTCTAGGCATTCTCATATTTCTCACATATGTGAAACTGCCTTGGGGTTTTCCTTGATCCTACCCGCCAAAGATTTTTCATGCCCTCTCTTAGCTCTCCTCATCCCTTTCTTAGTTCCCTCCTGGCTATTCTGTATCCCTCCAGCGCCCTGTCTGAACCTTGTTTCCTCAGCCTTACATAAGTCTCCTTCTTCCTCTTAAAAAGACATTCAACCTCTCTTGTCAACCATGGTTCCCACACTCGACCATCTCTTCCCTGCCTGACAGGGACATACATATCAAGGACACGTAGTATCTGTTCCTTGAACAAGTTCCACATTTAAATTGTATCATAGAATTTTTTCATAGAGTTTACAGTGCAGAAGGAGGCCATTCGGCCCATCGAGTCTGCACCAGCTCTTGGAAAAAGCACCCTACCTAAGGTCAACACCTCCACCCTATCCCCATAACCCTGTAACCCCACCCAATACTAAGGGCAATTTTGGACACTGAGGGCAATTTAGCATGGCCAATCCACCTAACCTACACATCTTTGGACTGTGGGAGGAAACCGGAGCACCCGGAGGAAACCCACGCACACATGGGGAGGATGTGCAGACTCCGCACAGACAGTGACCCAAGCCGGAATCGAACCTGGGACCCTGGAGCTGTGAAGCATTTGTGCTATCCACAATGCTACCGTGCTGCCCTCAATCCTTCCCTGACAGCCTATGTTCCCAACTTATGCACTTGATGACCAGATCATTGGGTTTTTTTTTTGTCATGTTGATTGAGGGATAAATTTTTATATTATTTTTTAATTTTTTATTTAGAATACACAATTCATTTTCTCCAATTAAGGGGCAATTTAATGTGGCCAATTGACCTACCCTGCACATCTTTGGGTTGTGGGGGCGAAACCCACGCAGACATGGGGAGAATGTGCAAACTCCACACGGACAGTGAACCAGAGCCGGGATCGAACCTGGGATCTCGGCGCCGTGAGGCAGCAGGGCTAACCTACTGCGCCACTGTGCTGCCCTGAGGGATAAATTTTGAGCAGGATAATTTGACCAGTGATAACACCCTTACTCCTCTTTGAATTATTGCGATGGGATTTTTTACATCCACCTGAGCAGGCAGATGAGGCTTCCATTTAACATCCCACCTGAAAGACAACATTTCCAACAACACAATGCTAACTGAGCACTTCACTGGATGATCAGTCTTGATTTTTGTGCTCAAGCCCAAGACTGGGATTTGGACATTCAGTGAAACATTTGGTGCATTATATATTCTAAGTCCTCCCCAGGATGTTGTATGCAAGTCTCTTCCTGTACACTGCCCCATCAGAGTCTTCATCTGCATCCTCTGCAGCACAAGATGTGTTTACACATGAATGACATGATTGAATAATATGATATATTGTACAATATTAAAGACAATTTCTACAAACTAAAATCTTGACGAATGTTCTATAGAGTTGTAAGGTGCAGGCACTTGCTCTAGCAGGCTATAATTTCTGTGACACAGCCCAGTTCAACACAGACCTTCATTAATCCTATTTTTCAAGGCCCTTATTTTATGTTCTGCTCTTTTCTGCACCTCTCTGATTTTGTGTCAACTTCTGTTCCATTTTCACTCAGCCAATTTGATGGTGAAAATGACTTTTAAAACTCATTAATCACCCTCGTTTCTCATTAACTGAGGCAGTAGGATTTGAAGCTCCTATCATTAAAGGAAATGTGATTATGCATATCATTTTTGTTCCATTCTTGATTGAGAAGTTTGTTATTAAAACAGAGATGGATCTTTTAGTTTTAGTTATAAGGCTGCTCAGCTTGTAGTATTAGTGTCTATGATTTATTTGATGCTTTTATTATCATTGATGTGGTATCTTGAGAAATACACTGGAGGCTTCCAGCAGTTAACAAAGGGGTTTATTGATGAAAGGCAAAAGAAGATAAGTAACAGGCACAGAACACTATACAAATGGATCTTTACACTTCAGTTCCCTGGTCCACAATGTCCGGACTCTTGCTCCCAGGCCCTGCGCAAACTCCCTATTGGCTCCCACACACCTGGCGCTGTACCAGTTATGTGGTGTGGAGCCCGCCCTATTAAAGGGGCCACACTATCACAATTAACTGATAATTACACAAAGATATTCAATTTGTTAGGCCATGCATTTTACAGAGCGCCATGGCCCCTGCTCCCTCACCTCCCCACCAACTACAAGGCTGGGAGGAGGGGAGTCTGCCCAGGTGAAGAATGGCTGCCTGGTTGTCATAATAACTAGAAATGAAACTCCTGCCCCTCAGGAGCAGGAAATCCAGCCTCAGAGAGCTGCTGGACAATCAAAGGAAAGTATATCCAGTAACAGCATTGCCATTTCGCGCAGTGAATCAGACGACAAACTAGGCTTCAGGTCAGCACTAGATCGCGACTATATAAGTGGCTGAGGACTCTTCTGTTCCACTCCTGGCGTGATTCTCCGCAAATGCGGAGAGTCGTGAAGGCTGCAGTGAAACTGGCCGTGTTTCACGGCAGCCTCCGCGCCCCCTCCCGGGACCCGATTCTGCTCCCCGGTCGGGGCTAGCAGCGGGGCCCCGTGAACCTCGGCATCGCAGGCTTAGTGAACTTCGCTAAGCCCGCGCGCCAAGGGTAACGGCGGCTGACGCGCACGATGACGTCAGCCACGCATGCGCGGATTGGACGGCTCCAACCCACGCATGTGCGGATGACGTCATCACGCATATGCGTGAAACCCGCGCATGCGCGGACCAACATGTCCCTCAGCCGCCCCGCGGACTGATCCAGCGGGGCGGCGGAGGAACAAAGAGTGCGCGGAGTTCGGACCCGCTGACCACGATCGGTGCCCACCGATCGCGGGCCCATGCCACCCTTGGCACGGCCGTGGTGCGGCCGTGCTAATCGGTGCCATGGTTCTCGAGAACGGCACTTTGCGGCCGTTTTCACGAACTGTGAGAGCAGGTGTGTTGGAGTTCGTGAAAACGGCCGTAAAGGCCTGGGAAATCGGCCCATCAGATAGGGGAGAATCGCTGCTCGCCGTAAAAAAACGGCGAGCAGCGATTCTCGTGGGGTGGCCGGGGGGGGGGGGGGGGGGGGGGGGGGTGGAGAGAGAATAGCGGGAGGTCAGGAAAAATGTCGGGAAGGCCCTCCCGCTATTCTCCGACCCGTCGTGGGGGGCGGAGAATCGCGCCCCCTGATCTTTCCCTGGAAAACAAGGATTTCCAAGCTATTGTCTCCTATGAGAGCATACCAAATGGCTATCTCAGCTGACAAAGATATGCTGTTACATTCTCGATGCCTCGGAGCTGCTCTTCAGAGGCTTCTTGCTCTGGCTGCGTCTTGTGGGTATCACAGTGATAGATAGATCACTTGGTTGCATGGTGTCCTGAAAACAACATCTCACTAAATGTTGGAAAGACCAAGGAAATGATCATCGGCTTCAGGAAGCGTAGTATGACACACACTCCCATCTGCATCAATGGCTCCGAAGTGGAGATGGTCGATAGCTTTAAGTTCCTGGGGGTCACCACCCCAACAGTCTGTCCTGGTCCACTCATTTCGATGCAACTGTCAAGAAAGCCCAACCAAGTCTCTACTTCCTACGGAAGCTAAAGAAATTTGGCATGTCTGCATCGACTCTCACAAACAGATGTGTCATAGATTGCATCCTATCTGGCTTCATTACAGCTTGGTATGGCAAACGCTCGGTCCAAGGTCACAAGAAACTGCAGAGTGTGCTGAACTCAGCCCAACACATCACACGAGCCTGCCATCCTCCCATTGATTCTGTCTACACCTCTCACTTCCTCAGGAAGGCAGACAGCATTGTCAGACACCCCTCCCACCCAGGCTTTGCCCTCTTCCAGATCCTTCCATCAGGCAGAAGATACAGAAGTCTGAAGACCCGCACATCCAGACATAGGAACAGCTTTTTCCCCACAGCTAATGGCCTCCTCAACAACTCTCCCTTGGACTGATCTGTTCCCTGTAAGATCACTATTCACGTCGCCCTATGCTGTTCTTGTTTAGCCCTTGTTCCACACTGTAACTAATCACAATTTGTTGATGTACCATTTGTCAATGTACTCTGTCGATTATTCTTTTGTCTACAATTACGTACCCCGTACGCTCCCTTGGCCGCAGAAAAATACTTTTCACTGTCTTTGGTACATGTGACAATAAATATCAATCAATCAATCTCACTGAATAACTAAATTCTGGAGCCTGCAGAACATAAAAACATAGAAAATAGAAGCAGGAGGAGGCCATTTGGCCATTTGAACCTGCTCTGCCATTCATTTTGGTCATGGTTGATCATCAAATGTAATACCCGCATCCCGCCATCCCAATTAATTTGGAAACTGGCTGTGCTATTGAGGCTTCTTAACTTGAACAATGAAACTTTATTTACAAAGTTTTTTCATTAGCTGCATGCTTCGAGATAATCCATAGTATAAAGAAAAAAGAACAAAGAAAAGTACAGCAGAGGAACAGGCCCTTTGGCCCTCCAAGCCTGTTCTGACCATGCTGCACGTCTAAGAACAAAGAACAAAGAAAAGTACAGCACAGAAACAGGCCCTTCGGCCATTCAAGCCAGCGCCGACCATGCTGCCCGTCTAAACTAAAATCTTCTACACTTCCGGGGTCCGTATCCCTTTATTCCCATCCTATTCATGTAATTGTCAAGATGCCCCTTAAATGTCACTATCGTTCCTGCTTCCACCACCTCCTCCAGCAGCGGGTTCCAGGCGCCCACTACCCTCTGTGTAAAAAACTTGCCTCGTGCATCTCTTCTACACCTTGTCCCTCGCATCTTAAACCTATGCCCCCTAGTAATTGACCACTCTTTCTAATTAGCAAAACTTCTTCCCTTGGAGAGATTTACCATGCTAGGTGTTGATGGGTGAATAGAAAACACTAGCAAAATCTAAGAAATAATTTGTGCTTAGTCTTGAATTCTATTTGCACATTGGGCGGGACTCTCCGACTTGCCACGCTGCCCCGATGCCAGCACACAGAGCAGAGAATCGGCGCCGGCATGGTTGGCACGGCGCCGGTCGCGGGCCACTCTATGCGGCCGGCCCAACGATTCTCCGGCCTGAATGGCACCGTTCTAACTTGCTCTGGGCCGGTGGGACATCGGCGTATAAGGGTCGAGTGGCGGCCTTTGGGGAGGGGAGAGGGGCCTCCGATGTGGCCTGGCCTGCAATCGGCGTCCACTGATCGGCGGGCCTGCCTCTGTGGCAAGGGGCCTCCTTTCCTACACGCCGGCCCCTGTAGTCCTGCGCCATGTTGCGTTGGGGCCGGAGCGTTGAAGGAGGCCACTGCGCATGCGCGCGTTTGCGCCAGTGCCACTGCGCATGTCCTCGTTGGCGCTGGTGCAAGTTTGCGCTGGGATCTGCAGCTGGAGTGGCACGATCCACTCCAGCATCATGCTGCCCCCCTGGAGGGGACAGAATTAGTCGCGGGAGCGGCCCATTCATGCCGTCGTAAAACGCGACGCCGTTTACGATGGCGTGGACACTCTGCCGCGGGATTGAAGAATCCCGCCCATTATATTCATAGGTTCAGTGATTATAAATTAAGCCTTTGAGGAGGTTTTCTGTTTTTGACACAACAGTTTCATTCTATAGTTTTAGATGCTTCCACAGAATGGACATTAACAGGAATTGTAATAACGGGTACGTCTTTTGACACAGGCAGTTCAATAATAATTGCTTCAACAGAGACATCAGTTATGTCTGTAACAGGTTGATCAGGTAGTTTGGTGTTTACGTGTTCAAAAACATTTCTTCACGGCAACGCTGACTGCTGGAGAGTCTTTCTACTCCACAAGTTATCCACGTGTTCATGAGCGATCCATCCCTCCATGTCTGCTTGGACACAAATCCCTGGGATCCAACATGGTCCACTGCCGATGTTTTTCACAAATATGGCTTTATCTATCATAAATTTTCATGCTCCACGATAGGAATCGGGGCTTGCTTTCTGATTACCTTGGCTGGTCTCTACCCTCCCTGGCAAATTTGGAAACACGAGGCTCAGTCTTGTTCTGAGATGACATTTCATTTGTGGTTCTGCTCGTGGCACATTTGTTGTTGAATGTGGAGTAGTACAGTAGCTAGGAAGGAAGAGTGAGAGTTTGGTTTCCAAGGTTCCTCCTGATAGTTTCTTTAGGCCAGACTTGAAAGTTTGGATGTCTCTCTCGGCTAGTCTGTCTGATGCTCCGAGGTAAGGCACAGTTCTGATGAGTGGCATACCCCCGGGAAGTGTTATCTAATTAAATAGCACAGTGGACTAAACAGCTGGTTTGTAATGCAGAAAAATGCCAGAAGCGCGGGTTCAATTCCCATACCGGCTTCCCCGAACAGGTGCCGGAATGTGGCGACTAGGGGCTTTTCACAGTAACTTCATTGAAGCCTACTTGTGACAATAAGCTATTATTATTGTTAAGCTACTGGTACCTGTGACTCATATCCAGCTTTGCATAAGATTGACCTCCTACCAGTTTTACATACAAGTCTTAAATTCTTGGAATTGGACACTTACCCAGCTTGGTGGCCTTATTAACTATTAGCTTATAATCGTCGCAAATGTAGATGGTCTTAACCAGTTTCAGTGCAGGGACAGTGGGTGCTACCTATTCCAAAAACTGAACCAGCTGGATGATGCCTAGTTTTTCTAACCTGTTTAACTCAATATCCACTTTTTCTCGTAAGGCCTATAGTACTGGTCTTCCCTAAGGAATTGAGGAGTTGCCTCTGGATCAACGTAAATTTTAGCTTGCAAGCTTTGATTTTGCCTAATTCAATAGACGTTATCACATTTTCTTAACAATTCTGGCGATTCCCCTGCCCGCATTTGAAAGATCTCGGACCAATTCAACTTGAATTCCTTAAGCCAATCAAAGGAATTTCCCATTTACCTCTCAAAAGCTAAAGTCAAATTTATGCAGGTAGTATGTAAAAGCGGTATATTCCCAGCATAAACAGAAGAATGAAATGTGGAATGAGTTAATGCAGCAATCCCACATGATCGCTATACCACGTTTAAGCGCTCATGTATTTCAGATTTAAATGAAGAAATTTTAACCAAAAAAAGGGACCAGGTGGGTGGGGGTTGGGGGGGTGTGGGGGGGGGGGGGGTGTGGAATGGGATGACGGGGATCAGGATCAGGGAGCTGAAAGCCTTAAAAATCAGTTTCTCAACCATCACCTGCTTCCAACCAGTCCACCTCTGGCTTTAACTGAGATGTGAAGGTGAGCAGCAACCAAACCTCTACAATGTGATAATGAGGCTGACTTCTGACTCCTCCTCCAGATATCAAAACTTTATCCACCAAGGCTGTAGACTGCCTCCCCCACCAGACCACTTCTAACCACCTCCCGCAGACCTCCCACTGCCCAACCCCCACCCCACCCGACTTCTGACCACTCTCTGTAAACTTCCCACTGCCCACCAGACTTCTAACTACCTCCTGCAGACCTCCCACTGTCCAACCCCCACCCCACCAGACTTCTAATCATCTCCTGCAGACCACTCACTGCCCAACTCCACCCCACCAGACTTCTAAAAGACTAATCAGGAGGGAAAGGTTAGAATATGAGAGAAAGTTAACTAGAAACATAAAGACAGATAGCAAGCGTTCATGTAGATCTTTTAAAAAGGAGAGTTAACCACTATAGAGGATACAGGTAATATCCCAGAAATAGCTGTAAATCAGGAAATGGAAGGGAGGGAGGAAGTCAAGAAAATTAGGATCACCAGGAAAGTGATACTGAACAAATTGTTGGAGCTGCTTGCTGACAAGTCCCTTGGTCCTGATGGATTTCATCCTCGGATCTTAAAATAAGTGGCTAGTGAGACAGTTGATGCTTTAGTTTTAACTTTCCCTAGATTTGGGGAAGCTTCCATCCAATAGGATAATACGGAATGCAACTCCTTTATTCAAAAAGGGAGCAATACAGAAAGCAGGAAACCACAGGCCACTTAGTTTAGCATTGGTTGTAAGGATTGTTAAAGATGTTTTGGCCAAGAAAAAGTCAAGGCAACCAGGCAGAGCCAACACATTTGTGTGATAGGAAAATCATGCTTAAATCAATTTATTGAAGTTCTTTGACGAAGTAACATGAGCTATGTATAAAGGGGAACCATTGAATGTAAAGTTCTGTGATTTGCAGAAGGCATTTGGTAAAGTGCCATATAAAATCATAGAATCATAGAAAAGTTACAGTACGGAAGGAGGTCATTTGGCCCATCTTGTCCAGGCCAGCCCTAGGACACGCAGGTGCCCTTTCTAATCCCACCTTCCTTCACCCAATCCATAGCCCTGTAGATCAGAGAGCTTAAAGTGCAGATCCAGGTACCTTTTAAAAGAGTTTAGAGTCTCTGCCTCCAAGGTTAAAGATCAAAGGTTACTGCAGAAAATAAACGGTCATGGTATATTGGGAGTAACATATCATCATGGGTAGAAGATTGCTTAGTAAACAGGAAATTGAAAGTAGGCCTAAATGAGTCATTTTCTGGTTGGCAAGATGTAACTGATGTGCCACAGGGATTGATGGTGGAGCCTCAACTCTTTACAGGTTTTATAAATGACTCGGATGAAAGCGCTGAAGGCATGGTTGTTAAATTTGCTTATGACACAACAATAGGAAGGAAAGTAAGCTGTGAATACAAAATAAGGAGGCTACAAAATGTGCTGAATTATAAACCTAGTAATTCACACTGTGTTCTATTATATGTATTGTGTCCTTATGGGCTGCCAGTTCATCTCATCGCAGGCAGGCTCTGTTGTAAGATTATTAAAACCACTGTTCACTTCCAATCACGTGTCTTGTGAATTGATGGTCACAACACAAAGGACACAGATAAGTTAAGAGACTGGGCAAAGATCTGGCAACAGGAATACATGTGAGAAAAGAGGAATTGTCCATTTTGGTAGGAAGAATAAAAGTGAAGTATATTATCTAAATGCTGAGAGCTCTGAGATGCAGAGGGATCAGTCTTCTTGTGCATGAATCACAAAATGTTAGCATACAGGTCTCACAAATAATTAGGAAAGTTAATGAAATGTTATTATTTATTGTGAGGGGAATTGAACACATGAGTTGGGAAGTTATGCAGACCACATCTGGAGATTGTGCATTATTAGTCTGTTTCAAAATGTAAGGATGTTAATGCATTACAGGCAGTTCAGAGAAAGTTTACTGCACTAATACCTGGAATGGGTGGGTTGTCTTATGAAGAAAGGTTGGATAGAGTTTGGAAGAGTAAGAGCCAACTTGACTGAAACATACAAGACCCTGAGGGGTCTTGACAAAGTGGATGTGGAAATGATGTTTCATCTGTGGGAGAATCTAGAACTGGGATAACTGTTTAGAAATAAGGGATCGTCCATTTAAAATGAGGTGAGGCAAAAAATTTCCCCGGAGGGTTAGAGTGTTTGGATTCAAGTAATATCCCAGAAATAGCTGTAAATCAGGAAATGGAAGGGAGAGAGGAAGTCAAGAAAATTAGGATCACCAGGAAAGTGATTCCATGGGATTGGGGTGCTCTTTCATAGGGTCAGTGCAGACTCAATGGGATGAATAGCCTTTTCTGCACAAGGATTCTGTGAGATGCAATTTGCCCGGTAACAAGATTAGCAGACATCTAGAGACATTGAAATGTGAATGGCCATACCAGAAATATTGTTTACCAGAGATCAGCGGGCCTATACAAATGATAACTTATAAAGGCAAGGAATTTAAGAGATGTAGACAGGCAAATCCATAGGATGGGATATCAAAATGCCATTATTTTGGTCAGTAAATCTTACAAAAGGTCGCTCACGAGATTTAACTGGCTTATAACACCTCATGAGATCTAAAGGATCCCACCCACAATTGGCAGGATTCAGATTTGCATATTTGTGAGTAGTTAGCCTCACTTAAATACATCCACGTCAGATCTACCCAGTGCTCAAGATCGAATCCCCTTACCTCGGAGACCCTGGCTGGGCACTGTTTAGCACTGGTCTCCACCAATGTAGACCAGGTGGAATGGCATTTGGGGGTTCACTCAAGCGATCGGAGGCCCCCGGGTAGTCAGCCTGTGGCAGCCTGGTACCCTGGCACTGACGATACCAACTGGGCACCTTTGCACTGCCAGCCTGGTGTCCTGGCAGTGCTACCTAGGATCCCCGGCACTTCCAGGTGGCACTGCCCGGCCAGAAGGAACACTGCCAGGCTGACAGTGTCAAGGTGCCCAGGTGGTAAGGTGGCATCTTTCTCAAGCCAGGGATCGGCCTTTGGGCGCACTGCCCTTATGAGGTGGAGTGAGGGGGCTTGAGGACCACTTAATTTGTAAATTGAGGTGCTGGGGTAAATTGAGGTGTTGGGGGGATCCGAGGGTCATGTTGCGGGGATGGCTAAGAGATCAGGGTGCCATTTCAAAATGGCACCCCATCTCTTCCTGCACTGGCAAGCTGAGTTTCTGTAATAAGTCCATGGAGGCAGAAGGTCATTCACCAGAATTCCTTTTATTAACAAAACCAACAGCAGTACAACCAGGTGAATTCAGCTTGCTGTCTACACTAGGCGTACAGAAGGTCTGACACTCCCTGTTATATACAGAGAAGAGGTTCCCTGATTGGGCCACTAATCAGGGAACTCGTATTCCAATTGGCCAATCGCAAAGGCCTGGTCTAAGTCATTACACCTCCTCAGTGCAGGAAATGAGTATAAGTGCAGCCTCGGCAGGATCCGGGAAAAAAAAGGAGTCCCATTTAATAGCGCGGTTGTTCTTGGCAGTGCTTGGCTATTCATTGTTTACACAACAATTGGACTGGTTCCTCACTGAGTTTTACATGATTCCTTGCATTATTTCAAACAAATATGCACCACTAAGAACCAGTGTTACAAGATATAATTCCGCTTTTGAGACGCTCTCGCAGATAACATAAGTGGAAACCTTAGCGCAATCTTAGTCAAACTATTTATGCCTGCTCAACAACGTCCAAAATCCTGATGTGTTCGTACTCCCCTCCCTCAAGATGGATACTCGGATTTTAGAGTAGTTAAATATCTTGCAGCTTCATTGAGGTAACACAGACAGCTCTGGCCTTGGAATTTGTTGGAAATATTTTAAGTTTTGGCTGCTCTATTATTGCTATAACACATCATTAACAGCAATCTCTGAGAAATGGAAGACATATTTATTTCAATTACATTCTCTTAGCCACCCTGGAATTTAGGAATTGGACGACAAAACGAGACATTAGGGTCAGAGTGTGACAATTCCTAAGCAGAGACAAGTGGAATGTACTGATTTTAAATTTAAAATGGGCCAAATTTTCCTGCTGAATAGTTTAAACATAATTCAGAACTGAGACACTGATGTAAACCAATCCGATTTAGGTATCTACATGGATTAGTAACTGGGATAATATCATTTCTACCTAACTTAGCTACATAAGAAGTAGAACAACATTTCAGGCAAATTCTACAAAGGGAGAGAGTATTATACTGGGCAAAGTATTAAGACATTGCCATCTGTGCTCTCAATTTTTATTTTTTAAATGAATTTGGGTTTGTTTATATGCTGAAGGTTTTTAGGATATCTGACTAGAATCTATAATAGCTCTTAAAAAGAAAGTGGATATATATTAGTAAAATAAAAAAAATGGAAAGGGAAAATGGGAATAGGATAGGGCAATGGGACTGACTGGATAGCTCAGTCAGAAAGCCTGAACAAGCTGACCTTCTGTGCTGTGAAATAGTATACATCTATGCAAATTATTTTGAAAATGGAACCCAAATGTGGAACTCATCATATTCAATAGAAAAATTTCCATCTCCGCCATGCACTGCCAGTAGTGGAGTTCCCGATGTGGCGGAGAATCCAGCATTGAGGAGAAAACAGGCTCGGTGCCGGGTACCGATCTGTTCATGATGCTCCGGCCCACCGTTGGCATCGGGATTGAGGGTCATGCCCCACCTTTTACCAGGTGGGCACATAGAACATACAGTGCAGAAGGAGGCCATTCAGCCCATCGCGTCTGCACCGACCCACTTAAGCTCTCACTTCCACCCTATCCCCATAACCCAATAACCCCATCTAACCTTTTGGATACTAAGGGCAATTTAGCATGGCCAATCCACCTAACCTGCATGTCTTTGGACTGTGGGAGGAAACCGGAGCACCCGGAGGAAACCCACGCAGACATGGGGAGAACATGCAGACTCCGCACAGACAGTGACCCAGCGGAGAATCAAACCTGGGACCCTGGCGCTGTGAAGCCACAGTGCTAGTCACTTTGTGCTACCGTGCTGCCCATATTCTCTGGGCCCAGAATCATATGGGCGAGAATTGATACAGATCTTGACATGCGTGTACCTAACACGGTGGACGGGGCGGTGGGCAAAGGGGGAAAATCTTTAAGTGAGTTGCTCCCAAAATACATCCGAAGGCCACCTTCCCCTCACAATGGAAGGCCTGCCCTCCCTACCCCCACCAGAGCCCCCCAACTACCACAGAGACCTCCCCCACAGAGACTCCCTAAATAAAGACACCCCCCCCCCCCCCACAGATGTCCCCTAAATAAGTGTTTTCCATTCATCTCCCTTCACGGTTGAGTGACTTTAAAGTAGTCAGCTGTGAAACAAATAGCCTTTAATTCTGTTTGAAGTGGTCCAGGAGCTGTCAATCAACGCATGATGTTTATAAACATTGAAGTTAGCTCTGCAGCTCACCACTTCAAATTTCTTTAACTGTGAAGGGTGATGAATGGAACAATGCTGACAGCTGGGAGTATGTGGAAGATATCAATCAATGAGGGGATTTAAACTCAGCTGACTGTTTTTCTCTTTCCAGGAATTGACAGGCACTTTTTCCTGTGTCTGAAACAGCAGGTCTATTGTCCAGATCAGTGTTAAACCAGTGCTTTTTTTTCACTGCCTATGTCTGGACTGGCTCTCTAGCTTCTGGACAGGGGTGCCTCCTTTCTTGGGTCTGTGGAGGGTCTTTATTTAAGGGATCTTTTTGGGGCTCTATTTATTTTGGGGGTCTGTAGGAGGGGTCTCCTTTTTTAGAGGGTCTGATGGGGGGGAGCGGTGGGCGGGGGGGGGGGGGGGTCACTCTCGTACTGGGGCAGGGGGGGGCAGGAAATGAGTAGGTAGGTGACCCAGAAAGCCCCGGGCTGTGGGACTGAATTGTGCTGTGGGGAAGAGGATTTGAATAGCAATGTGGGGAGGAGGAGGGACCAGCTGCAGAACCTCACTTTCGGGCCGCCTACTCAAATGGCGGCTCTAGAGCAGGATTCCCTAAGGAATCTCTTGCAATCCTCGTCATGCACAACTTTGCTGGGAGTGCAAATCAAGTGCAATTTAGCTCCGGCGGGAGAACATTTGGGTGCATTCTCCATTTGAGAAACTAACTGAAGCTGGGGCTGAATTGTGGGAATTCTACGATTATGTTGGGGGGAGCAATTCAGGACATGCTAATGGGCCCGTCCATGTGGAACTAGTGCAATTCCCACAGATACCAGTGTCGGATTTGCTGTGGTCAGGATTGGCACTGGAGAGCCTGGCAAGATGGAGCTGCATTTACTGCCCACACACTCTTATTCCAGCGAAGACGATTCTACTCCGGAGAGCTGTTCCCCAGGTTGTCCGATGCTAACCGGGCCTGGGCGCAGGTTGAAGAGGCCGTGAGCGCCCGTGGGCCCCGCTGCCAGGACCGGACATGCTTGGTGACATGCGTGCAGACAGAGCTGAAGGGTGGAGCTCAGCCGCGAAGTGGGCACCAGTGGGTCCGTAACTGTGGTCAGCTGTGGCTTACCGATTATGCCCACTTGTCTGGTGGCTGGATGGCTGGGGCAAGGGTGCAGTGGGCAGTCAGTGGAATGTGGAGCCAGACAGCTGTCTTGCAGGCCACAGTAATGGCAGTACATGCCTGGACACTCTGGTCCTGGGCGGACACCCCAACCCCACGCCCATCCCCTGGTTGCACCCCGCTACTCCCCCTGGCAGATGCACAACTGTCAGCCCACAGTTGCGTTTCTGTGGACATTACCTACCTCTTCTCTCTCCCTTAGCAGCCATGGTGCCTGTTTCCCAGTTTTAAATATCACAAGTGAACCTCACCACCCTCATATCCGCTGGAGGCCGGAGACTACTGGGTCAGTCCCGTTAATGAGATATTAGTGCATGCTGCTGTACATTTTGCATGCCTACGCCGGCATGGCATGGACTGCATTCATGCCGCTAGCAAGGCGCCGAAGCATGGCGTTCCGTTGGGTACTTGGTGCCGACCTCAATTTTCGGCTGACGTCGTATTTTCCGCCCGATCGCAATTCGCAAGTCCGGTGTCACTGGATGGAGAAAACCGTCCCTCATGTCAAAATACAGGTCAGGAGGGGAGAATGAAGGGTGTTGGGTTGTCTTGTTGTCTCATGTGATCTTGGGCTGTTCTTCTGCACTTACACTATATATAAAATCAACCACAATTATAATACACGCAAAAGACCTAAGGTCACCTTTGACAACATCTCGAACTGACAATCTCCGCTTCCCAATATCCAGAACGTACGGATCTTATTTTGCCCCTCAGTGCTGAGGACCACATAACTTTCACACTCAAACAAATGTGGGCAACAGGAAGGCAGGCGCAATGATATTGTGAACAAGATCTGGCAGATTGAAATATTTGAAGCACCAGTTTGGAAAGCAATGTTTTGTCACCAGACCAGAGCTCTCATTCTTGTTTGCACCGCACACCTGGTACATCCATTTTTAAAAAAGAAATGACAACCCTATCTGACAGTAAAGAACAATTTTTTGGAGAGGTGCTGTCAATTGGACCTAAGCGGAATGCCTGTGAGACCGATGGTGATGTACATTTTGTGGTGAATGTGATTCACACCGGATTATAATCTGTATATACATGTGTCTGTATTGTAAGTGCAGTTGCACTACCTGTCCTCCAGGGCGAGTAGCTCTGGGAATGCTCGAGTTGTATGGGGCTTCTCCCTTGGCTGTGCCCAGGACTCCTCCCCCGGAAGCTCCTGTAGAAAAGCTCAGTGCTACATGGTCAGCCGGCTAGTTCACCAAAAGTTCAATGGCTAACCGGCTGGCTCTGTTGTGAGTATATTAAAACCGCTATTCTAATCCTACAAGCACGTGTCCTTAAAATTGTTGGTTCCAACACATTTATGGTTTTTATTGCATTTTTTTAAATGATGAAAGAGCAACCACCGCTGTTGGTTAAACACCATTATACCAAAAGTAATATGATACAGCAACAGCTTTCAGCGATAGAACCAAGACAATAACAACTCTCACAGTTAATACCAGCATGTGGAATACAAGTGAAAACTCTATTAAAGAGCTCTTTATAACATCCTCTCATTATCGCGCTCCAGAGCAAGACATCACGTCACCAAGGTTTACGGCAGCTTTTTTAAAATGGGAACCAGTCAAAAAGAGCCTGTTGAGGGCACACAGGCAGGTCTATTCCCCGAAGGAGAGGAACATGGCTGGACAGTTGCCTGGCATTGTTCACTGGCACTTTCTCTTGGCAGTGCCGGGAGTCGTGCTGGGGGGCCATGCCTGGAGGTCCCCTTCAGGGACCTTTCACTTGTCCTTGCTGGTGGAGAACGATGCGTGTCTGTGGGGGGTTAGGTGCAGTGGGGTGGTGGTGGCGTGGGGGGTTGTCCATATGCGTGTGGGGGTCTCTGTGTTGGTGAGTGGGGCTTTGTTTATTGTTATCGGAAATCGGGGCTCCCTGATCTCATGATCCCTGACATTGCTGTCTTTTCCAGCCCCGCCCCACCAGTGTGTCATGTGGATCACCCCTCCATTTTGTTTGTATCAGGTGCTGAATTATTTGGCAAGAAAAAACAGCTGCCGATCTGTACACCGGCCTTTTGAGCTCAGCCAGCACTTGATGCAACATGATAATATTTCACCCATAGAATTAGCCATCACTTCCATTCTGAAAAGGATGGGCTCCAATACTGTGCAAAGCCCTATGCCAAATTCCTGCCAGGCACTCACCTCCTGAACAGTGACAAGAGGCTGACAAACAGGCCAGCCAGTACATCAAGTTTATTGGTGTGCCTAACCATCTGTGTTCTCCTGAAAGCTGCTCCATCAATGCCCACTGCAGTTGAACCCCTATGTGACCTTACCTTTTGGTGAGCTGAAACACATGCTCTCTTTTCTTCCTTGTCTAGTTGCAGCTCAATGGAATTGGTGCCACTGACTGATCCCAAATACATGACCCTCTAAATTATGTACAGTGCTAATATTTGAGATGATGGCTGTGAAAGTCAGATCAAGTGACGGTGGGTCAGATGGCAGTTGGGAACAGACCATAACACTGCCCAGAATCCACAGTAATTTTATCAGTGTGTGTGTGTGTGTGTGGGGGGGGGGGGGGGGGTGGCATTGGAAGGCCTGTTCACTTGTGGGCCAATTGAGGCCTGTAAGTGGCCAATTTGTGCTCACTTTAAAGGACCCTGGGATTTTACGAACGTCAGGGGAGGCCCGTGCTAAATGCTCAGTGATACCTGGTGGACTGGAGTGCAGACAAGGCAGTGAACCTTGTTTTCAGATTTCCTGCTCCAATCAGAGAGCCAGAAGGTATTCCCGCTCCCTGCTCTTTGCCTCGTCCTGTGCCCAGTCTATCTCAGCCCCTCAGTCCACTCGCTGGAACCGGCCAATTTGACCCCAGCAAGACCCTGTACTTACCTTGAAGTCCAGGCTTCGTCGCAGCTGGCTGTCCTCCAGGACTTACTGCAGTCCCAACAGTGGCTACCACTTCTGGCAGCTCCCAGAGGCAAGACTTACTCCCCAATGGGGATGCAAGTCCCACCTGAACTCAACTACTTATCTAACTGCCGTTATAACTTAATTTAGAGAAAATAATAAACTACTAGTGCTAGAAATCTGAAATCAGCGAAAATGCTGAGCACGTAGAAACTATTGATCAGATTGATTGGTGAGATATCCACTTCAGCTTCTTACCAACCTCTCGAAAGCTTCTTGGCTATAATACAGCTTCTTTACCCGGTGTCACCATTTTGATTTCCTTGATGCCCACCAATGGCATCATGGGTAACTATTGATTAAAAATAAACTTCTGCTTTCTTTCCTGCTTTGATATTGTGGACCTCTTGCCTCAATCTCTGGCTGGTGAGCAAAGTATTGACTCAGCTAATGAGCATCTCCCAATTAAGATTACCTTCCTGCAGTGTAATGGGGCAGCGCGAGGGGAATAGAAACGTCAAACAAACAGAAAATACTGGACAATCTCACCAGGTGTGACAGCATCTATGAAGAGAGAAGGGAGCTAATGTTTTGAGTCTGGACATGGGAAATGGGATCCTATTTATACTGGAGTAGGATTGGATAAAGAGGCAGCGATAGGTGGAGATGGGCAAAGAAGTTGAGGACAGAAGGCAAAAGGAATGTAAATAGGGATGATTAAGGCAAAGAAGGGTGCTGGAGGGTGCCTTAGTCTTAATCACCCCCATTTACATTCCTTGTGTTTTCTGTCCACGCCATTGCTGACAATCTCCACCTATCGCTGGCCCCCTATTCTGCTCCTCCACTCCACCCGCCCCCCCCCCCCCACACATCAGTATAAATAGCATCTCATTTCCACTTCTCTCCAGCTTTGACAAAGAGTAACCCAAACTCTAAACATTAGCTCCCTTCTCTCTCCACAGATGCTGTCAGACCTGCTGAGATTGTCCAGTATTTTTTGTTTTTGTTTCAGATTCCAACATCCACAATAATATGCTTTTATAAATATTGTCGCTCTGTTGGAAAGGACCAAGTGGACAATCAATAGCTCCTCTGCATTGTCAAAACCCCCTGGTCAATCTTTTAGTTTTGGCTGACAAATTTTCAATGAACACATCTGTATCACCAAGTTTGTTACTGAAGGGGATTAAGAAGACTCAGTGTAATTTGTAAAATATTGGGCCAAAATTTTGAGCCTGCACTCGCGACGGGGCTGAAAATTCTCACCAAGAATTAGGGAACGTGATTCTTGCCTGAGGGATCACGCTTCCTGATTTTTCCCACCCCTCACTGGCAATTCCACTAGATTCACACCTTTTACCTCATTGTAATAAATTTGAATAAGTTTAAATATAATTTATTATGGGAGGTCATGGCGTAGTGGTATTGTCACTGGTCTAATAACCCAGAGACCCACAGTACTGCTCTGGAGTCCCGGTTCAAATGCCGTCACTCCAGATTGTGAAATTTTATTTCAATAAAAATCTGGAATTGAAGTCTAATGATGACCATGAATCCATTGTCAATTGTTGTCAAAACCCATTTTGTTCACTAATGTCCTTTAGGGAAGGAAATCTGTCACCCTTACCTGGTCTGGCCTATATGTGACTCCAGACCCACAGGAATGTGCTTGACTCTTACTGCCCCTCAAGAGCAATCAGGGATGGGCAATAAATGCTGGCACAGCATGCGACGGCCACATCCCATGAATGAATTTTTAAAAAGGTTTACGGCCAATCACACCCCACTAAATGACTCACTAAATACTCATACCTCAATGATGTGACATCACATCAGTGAGCTTTATAACAGGTTTAGCCAAACGTGAACAGTCAAAGGGTTCTCTTCGGGGGCATACATGTAGGTATAGCCCTGGGGGGGGAGGGGGGGGGGGCGGTGGTGTAGAAGGACATGCCGGGCTGGCAGTGCCAACCTGGTAGTGCCAACCTGGCAATGCCAGCCCATATCAGAGAGAAGTCCCAGGGTTGGGCCCTAGGGGGAGGGGTATGCTTTGACGTGTGGTGGGCAAGGAGGTGAGTGGAGATTGGGGAGTGTGGATGCTGATGATGAATGTCAGGAGTGGTTGGGGGTGGTGGGGGGATGCTGAAGGTAAATGTCAAAGCTGAATCCTTAAAGATGGCACCCCCTGACTAGTTTGGAGCCGATTCTTTTGAAAATGTTTTAAATTTATTTTACAGGATGTGGGCATTGCTGGTTAGTCCAGCATTTATTGCCCACCACCCCCCCAGTTGGCCTTCAGAAGGTGGCGCTGAGTTGTCTTCTTGAACGGCTGCAGTCCTTGAGGTGTAGGTACACCCACTGTGCTGTTAGGGAGGGAGTTTCAGGATGTTGCCCCAGTGACAGTGAAGGAACGGCGATATATTTCCAAGTCAGGGTGGTGAGTGACTTGGAGGGAACCTACAGTTAGTGGGGTTCCCAGTTATCTACTGCTCTCATCCTTCTAGATGATAGTGTCGTGGATTTGGAAGGTGCTGTCTATGAACCTTGCTGACTTACTGCACTGCAGCTTGTAAATGGTACACACGGCTGCCACCGTTCATCGGTGGTGGAGGGTTTAAATGTTTGTGGAAGGGGGAACAATAAAACGGCTCCATGAGGCCCTGCCTCGCCAGAGTGATAACGTAACCCACACACACAGTCATTTTTTGACAAAGGGGCTCAAGATTCCGTGAGAAAACTGCTCTGTGCCATGGGAGGGTTCCAGAGCAGTGTTCTGCGTAGTAAGATTCCGCCCACCGTGTTTACAATAAATGGATTCATTTAAACATCGTTTGGTAATTATAATGCGGAGCAGAAATACAAAAATGACTTGATATTTAGACCCTGGGTATGTTGTGAGGAAATATAATGACATTAGTTTTCAGTTCATTACAGACAGAATCATTTCATTTTTATTTCATAAATATTCTTTTCTTCTAGATTGCTGCAAATGTTGGCATTTGTTTGGTAAAAGCAGGATAATCTTTGGTCCTTGGTGAGTTGGATAAGGGATGACTCAGCAACACAAAGCTGGGAGATGCTAACATGCACCTGCTCTTTTGTTGTTTATCTGAATATTCTGTATCTTTAACAATGTATTACTTTGGGCATGATTCTTCACCTACATTGCGCCTGGCACAGCTCCTGCTATTCCTGGATAATAGCGGGAGAGCCCCTAAATGGGGTCTGCACCAGGTGCCAAATTGAGCATGATTCTCTTGGCTCATTGGATTGGTTTATTGTCACATGTACCAAGGTACAGTGAAAAGTATTGTCCTGTCTGCAGTTCAAACTGATCTTTCCATAAATGAAAAGAAAATACATAATAGGGAAAATATAAAATACACAATGTAAATAATAATAATAATCGCTTATTGTCAGAAGTAGGCTTCAATGAAGTTACTGTGAAAAGCCCCTAGTCACCAGAATTCCGGCACCTGTTCGGGGAGGCTGGTACGGGAATTGAACCCGGACTGCTGGCATTGTTCTGCATTACAAGCCAACTGTTTAGCCTACTGTGCTAAACCAGGCCCTAAATACATAGATGCAGGCATTGGGTGAAGCATACAATCTGTTCACAATCTGGACACAGTCTGGTTCACACCCAGCGAGGGCTTGAACCAGTCTCACATATTTAAATGAGTATTTGAAACTCCTTCAAATTTGCATTTCCAGGATTTAATAGAGTCTACCAGCTCCGGGGACACACCGCCACCGGCAGCGCAGCAGGAGGTTGGTGAGAATCACCCCTGGTCCTCACAAATATATGTGATGACCACGTCAGAGAGCCTGGAGGCCACTGGAGCTCCCAGGTGGTTGAGGACAGGACAGGACAGTGTCCTGGCACTGCTCCCTGGCATCTTGGCACACTGCACCCTGGCACCAAGGCACCCTCTTGCCCTAGATGTGCCAACCTGTCACTTCCAGGGTGCCAAGGAGAACTGCCAAGGTACCAATGGGCCAGGGTGCAAGGGGCAGTGACAGGATGCCATGAGAAAAAATGATCAAATTGGCCACTGGGATGAAGGGTTCAAATACCAAGAAATTGTAAGTTTTGTGTAACAATCAAGTCAGACTAATCATTGACCTATATACCCGTGAAATAAATAGTATTAATGAATCAAGAAACAGTTATATTCTGGGGTTGATTATCCAGGGCTGCTAGTCCCAAGCGAGCATCGCGATAGCTGTTGAATCGGGCATAAGGGCCAAAACGGGATTTCCCACTGGATGTCAAACCCATTATGAGTCTCCCGGCCGGGGGCACTGGCCCGGAACAGATCTCCGCCCAGAGCAGGTGGAAACATACTAACTGCTCATTTACATTAATTGGAATGTAAGTATTGGACAGAACCCTGATTCACTGGCTTCCTCAGATGCTCCCTCTTCCCCCCACCCCAGCTGGGGACCTGGCACCGTGGGCACCAAGGGGGTGGGGGGGGGATCTTTCAAGTGAGTTTGGCGCTGGGGGAGGGGGGGTGGTGTGTGGGGGGGGGGGGGGGGAGGAGGTAATTAGGCTGGGTAGGCTGGGCTGGAGGGGCTCAGATCAGGGTCATGTGACTGATTACTCTCTGTAGGTTTGAAAATCATGAAACTATTTTTCAGTATGTCAAGTTGTAGGTAAAAGCATGGTGTGTTGGAACCCCTTGATGTCTCTCCCAGTATGTCAATGTTGGGGGACATTTTCTGATACTGGAACATGTTATAAATTATAGGTGGCTCTGTAACTATATCTTTGCTCCTATATTACTTTTGAATAGTTCTGATGAGACAAAAGGTACTCATTGGCTTAGATGCCTGTTTAGAAGAGGCAATTTGTAAAAATAGATAGTGTATACACAATGCTTGTTAATATCAGAAAGGACACAAAATGGCTGTTAGCTGTTAAAGCAATACTAAAGACAAAATGGCCGAACTAGCCACTTTCCTGAAGAATAAGTTACAAACTGTGTAAATTACTTCATGAAAACCAAGCGTGGGTACTTCTAGGGAGTATCTCAACAGCTGCTGATAACAGCTTCACAGAATAAGGAATGCAATGTACCCATAATAGATCAAGGCCCCCAGCTGTAGACAGGACATATCCTTGTGTTAGTTTTGAATGACGTCTGTATGAAGTTAGGGGCAGGTAAGACAACACCCACTTTAACCATACATGTGATAACTGGGATGCTAAGAAAATTGATTGACTGCATGTAATGAATTGTGACTCAAATATAGTTGATTGATTGCATGTAAATGAGAATACAACTAATTCCGCCCCTTGAATCTGAATATTAACCCGTGTGAGCCTTAGCTCAAGTGAGAAAGAGTGCTGTCAGAAAGGCTGCGGAGCCACAGGCCTTTCTCCCAGAATTCTGATGTAATAAACTGCTTCTTTACTCATCCTCAGGCCTTTGTGTGAATATTTTCGCCTCTAACAGTCAATATCAATGATCTGTGAGATGAAGGTGAATTTGTTGCATCTGTAACCTTGAAACCCTTTGATGGCTCTCCCAGCGTGTCAAGTTCAAAAATCTGTCACATGAAAGTAAAAGTGTTCACTTCAATATGTTGGAAACCTTTGAAGTTCCTTTTTTGCAGGAATCAATTTGATTCCCCTTCAACCTTTTCTAGCCTCTGAGAATGCTGAGCAAGCTTTGAAATGGATTGTTTAATTCAATTTCAAAGCCAATTACCATTTACAAGTCTGTTGATTGACAGGTCCAAGCTATTTCAATTTGCCTTCCTAATTATCTGCTGCATCTCCAAATCAACTTTTTATGATTCATGCACAAGGGCACCCAGGTCCCTCTGAACAGCAGCGTGCTGCAATTTTTTTAACTATTTAAATAATAGTCCATTTTGCATTATTCCTACCAAAATGGATGACCTCACATTTGCCTACATTATATTCCATCTGCCATGCCCTTGCCCCCTCATTTAAATTTTCAATATCCCTCTGCAACATTCTGTGTCCTCTGCACATTTGGCTCGACCACTCATCTGAGTGTCATCTGTGGACTTTGACACATTAGACAAATCGTGTATGTAAATTATAAACAATGGCGTCCTAAAACTGATCCCTGAGGCACACCACTAGTCGCTGATTGCCAACCAGAAAAATACCCATTTATCCCCACAATTTGCTTTCTGTTAGTTAACCAATCCTCTATCCATGCAAATGCATTGCTCATAACGCTGTGCACCCTTATCTTATGCAACAGCTTTTTGTGTGCACCTTGTCAAATGCCTTCTGGAAATCCAGATACACCACATCCACCAGTTCTCCGTTATCCACCACACTCGTAATGTCCTCAAAGAATTCCAATAAATTAGTTAAACATGACCTGCCTTTTATGAACCCATGCTGTGTCTGCCCAATGGACAATTTCCATCCAGATGTCTCGCTTTTTCTTCCTTGATTAAAGATTCAAGCATTTTCCCCACTACAGAAATTAAGCTAACTGGCTTATAGTTACCCGCCTTTTGTCTACCTCCTTTTTTAAACAGTGGCATCACATTTGCTGTTTTCCAATCTTCCGGAACCGCCCCGGAGCCCAGCGAATTTCAATAAATTACCACATGCGCATTTGCTATTTCCCCCACCACCCCTTTTAGTATCCTGGGATGCATTCCATCAGGGCCAGGAGACTTGACTACCTTAAGCCTCATTAGCTTGCCCAACATTACCTCCTTAGTGATAATGATCATTTTTAGATCCTCACCTGCCATTGCCTCCTTGCCAATTATTGGCATGTCATTTGTGGGCAGCTGGGTCACTGTCTGTGTGGAGTCTGCACGTTCTCCCCGTGTCTGTGTGGGTTTCCTCCGGATGCTCTGGTTTCCTCCCACAGTCCAAAGACGTGCAGGTTAAGTGGTTTGGCCATGTTAAATTGCCCTTAGTATCCAAAACGTTTAGGAGGGGTTATTGGGTTACGGGGATAGGGTGGAAGTGAGGGCTTGAGTGGGTCGGTGCAGACTCGATGGGCCAAATGGCCTCCTTCTGCACTGTATGTTATATGTAATTCTATGTAATTTGTGTCTTCCACTTGAAGGCAGACACAAAATACCTGTTCAATGCCTCGGCCATTTCCTCATTTCCAACTATTAAATCCCACTCCTCATCCTCTAAAGGATCAATAGCCTCTCTTTTTCATTTTATATATTTGTAGAAACCTTTGCTATCTGTTTTTATATTTTGAACTAGTTTACTCTCTTAATAATCTATCTTACTTTTGTTTATAGCTTTTTTGGTGACATTCTGTTGACCTTAAAAAGACTTCCCAATCCTCTAGTTTTCCACCAATCATTGCCACTTTGTATGCATTTACTTTCAGTTTGATACCCTCCTTAATTTCCTTTGATATCCATGGCTGATTATCCCTTTTCTTACAGCCCTTTTTCACTGATATATTTTGCTGAGCAACTGTGAAAAATCGCTTTAAAAACCCTCCACTGTTCCTCAGCTATCCCACCATAAAGTTAGCCAACACCTCCATCATCCTATTGTAGACTCCTTTGTTTAAGCACAAGATACTGCGATTGGATTTTATCTTCTCATCCTCCATCTGTATTTTAAATTGAACCATACTGTGATCGCTCCTTCTGAGAGGGTCCCTAACTACGAGATTATGAATTATTTCTGTCTCATTACACAGGACCAGATCAAAGAGAGCTTGCTCCCTCATAGGTTCCATTACATACTGTTCCAGGAAACTATTGTCGATACATTCTATTAATTCCTCCTCAATGCTGCCTTGGCTGACCTGGTTTGACATCTTCTACAACTCAGCACCTTCAAAAACATTTTACAGCCAATGAAATACTTCTGAAGTGCAGCCACTATTGTCAGAAATATGGCATCCAATTTGTGTCCAGCAAGATCCCACAGACAACAATGTGATAACAACCCGATTATCTGTTTTAGTGATATGATTAAGGGACATGACATTATAGAACATTAGAAGTTACATATATTAATACATAGGGCCATGATTTTTGCAGGCAGAAAGAACATGTCCACACATTGTGCCTGTTTCAACTAACAAAATAGATGACAACCATTGTCTGGTTTATTCCCCCGGGCAATACCTTAACCAATCAGAGTTTGAATTTAGACAATGCTTGGCAGTTAACTATCAGTCATCAATTAAGTGGTGCATTCTTCATGCAATACCTCTACCATCATAGTCCATTTGCCAACCAATGAAGCATAAATTGTTATTCGCATAACATTTGGTATTTTTGCGAATGTCCAGGTGAGCACAATGGTAAAAGCTTCACTACATATCTTTTTTCAGCAATACTCAAGTTTTATAATGGGTCAATAGAATAGAATTATGTTAATGAGTGATACAGATCATGATGTAACAGTGACATTAGCAATCATGTGCTGGTGCGGAGAAGAAACCCCCTGCTCATGTGCAAGAACACGCCGGCGGTTCTGCGCATGCGCAGGACTACGGCGGCCCTTCGTCGCCGGTTGGCATGGCGCCAACCCTTCCGGCGCTGGCCTAGCCCCCAGAAGTGCGGAGGATTCCGCAACTTCCAGGAGGCCCGACGCCGGAGTGGTTTAGCCACTCTTGGCGCCAGCATTGGGCCATCCGACGAGTTGCAGGAGAATCCCGCCCAAACTTACTTGTGACTGCATTACATAGACATAGAACATATAGTGCAGAAGGAGGCCATTTGGCCCATCGAGTCTGCATCGACCCACTTAAGTTCTCACTTCCTATCCCCGTAACCCAATAACACCTCCTAAATTTTTTGGCAGCTAAGGGCAATTTATCATGGCCAATCCACCTAACCTGCACATCTTTTGACTGTGGGAGGAAACCGGAGGACCCGGAGGAAACCCACGCACACACGGGGAGAACGTGCAGAGTCCGCACAGACAGTGATCCAGCAGAAAATCGAGGGGAGCAGGGCATTGTTATTTTTATTTTTTGTGGGATCTGGGCATCGCTGGCTGGGTCAGCATTTTTTGGCCATTTCTGAGGACTTTTGAGAGTCAACCACATTGCTGTGGAGTTACACGTCGGCCAGATCGGGTAAGGATGAAAGGTTTCCTTCCCGAAAGGACATTAGTGAACCAGATGGGTTTGTACAACGATCGATAATGGTTTCATGTTCGCCACTGCTTCCCTCTTGTTGCTGGACAAGAGCCTCTGCTCTTTGATGCAAAACTGAAGATTTATTATAGACTCAAGACAACCTCACACTTGATCAAGCACTTCAATAAGTTAACCAGACTGAAATTAGGAAGCCAAATCGGCCTCTTATCTCTCAACATACTGAGACATTGGAGACATCCATTAATCTCCTGGGCCCAAATGCGGCAGCCCCATCAACTCAAAACCCTGCCAAAATGCCCAAAAGGGCTGGAAACGCTACAATGGCGATCTTGAAGTGATTACATGCAGTGCAAAGAACCAGCACAGACACCAAGCTCGTCCACCTGTGGGCACATGGGAGGACAAAACACTTTAAGCTGTTCTGTAAATTTAAAATTCTCCAAATTGAGCTGTTGATCATGTACCCCGCCCCTTTTCAATCAGAGAATCAAATGAAGGAAAGAGAAAGAACAACAGAACCTAAAGCTAGTCCCATTTTATTTTCCAGGCGCGATAATTGGCACGGAGGGACATCATCTAGCTGATGTTTTAGGATAGCAGCCAAAAAGGTGTCGATAAGCAAAGTGGATAATGGGGATCCTGCAGATATAGAATATCTGGGCTTGTGAAGGACATTTGAAAAGGTGCTGCACAAAAGGTTCATTCAAAAGGTGAGATTAGGGGTAAAACATTAGCCTGGATGGAAGGCTGGCTGACGGACAGAAGACAGAGAGTTGGGATAAACGGGTCTTTTTCTGGATGGCAAGATATAACTTCAGGTTTCGGTTCTTGGGCCCCAGTTATTTACAATCTATATAAATGACTTGGATACAGGGATAGAAGTTTCCATAGCCAAATTTAATAATAATAATAATAATCTTTATTGATGCAAGTAGGTTCATAAGCTGAGAAGACAAAGGAGCAGAATTAGGCCATTTAGCCCATCAGGTCTGCTTTACATTAACACTGCAATGAAATTACTGTGAAAAGCCCCTAGTCGGCACACTCCGGCACCTGTTCGGGTACAGAGGGAGAATTCAGAATGCCCAATTCACCTAACAAGCACGTCTTTCGGGACTTGTAGGAGGAAACCGGAGCACCCAGAGGAAACCCACGCAGCCACAGGGAGAACGTGCAGACTCCACACAGACAGTGACCCAAGCCGGGAATCAAACCTGGGACCCTAGCACTGTGAAGCAACAGTGCTAACCACTGTGCTACCGTGTGGCCCATAATTTGCAGATGACCCAAAATAGGTGGGACAGTAAGTTGCAATGAGCAAATAAGAACCTTACAAATGGATATAGATAGATTAGGGGAGTGGACCAAAATGTGGCAGATGGAGGTTAACATGGATAAGTGTGAGATCATGGGCGCGATTCTCCCATATGGGGAGAAATCGTAAGGCTGGCGTCAAATCCGGGCGGGTTTGACGCCAGCCCCCCCCCCTTCCTGACCGGGAACCGATTCTGGTCCCCGGTCGGGGCTAGCATCCCGACGCCGTAAACTCCAGCATTGCGGGCTTAACGAATTTCGTTAAGCCCGCTTGCCAGAGTTAGCGCCGGCTGACGCGTCATATGACGTCAGCCGCGCATGCGCGGATTGGAAGACTCCAACCCGCGCATACGCGGATGACGTCATCGCGTATTTGCGCGAAACCCGCGCATGCGCGGGCCGGGATGCCCCTCAGCCGCCCCGCGAATGGATACTGCGGGGCGGCGGAAGGACAAATAGTGCGCGGGCAGCGGGCCCGCTGCCCGCGATCGGTGCCCACCGATCGCGGGCCCATGGCACCCTTGGCACGGCTGTGGTACTGCCGTGCCAATCGGTGCCATGGTTATAAAAAGCGAGAGTTTACGGCCGTTTTTACGAACGGCCAGACCAGGTGTGTTTGCCGTTCGTAAAAACAGCCGTAAAGGGCTGGGAACTCGGCCCATCGATCAGCTGAGAATCGCTGCCGGCCGAAAAAAGCGGCGGCAGCGATTCGTATCGGGAGTCGGGCGTGGGGGTGGGGGAGAATAGCGGGAGGGCGTCGGAACAGCGTGGCCGTAAAATTTTACGAGCCACGCTATTCTCCGCACCGTCGGGAGTGCGGAGAATCTCGCCCCATGCATTTTGGTTGGAAAATTGGGAAGGCAACTTATTATCTAAATGGGGAGAGACTTCGGGGTCCTACGTTGCAGAGGGATCTGGGGGTCCTCATTCATGGGTCACAGAAAACGAGCCTGCGTGTACAGCAGATAATACAGAAAGCAAATGGAATGTTGGCACTTATAGCTAAAGGAATAGAGTATAAAGGTAAAGAAGTGTTGTTGCAACTATACAAGACATTTGTGAGATCACACCTAGAGTATTGGGCACAGTTTTGGTTCCCTTATTTGAGGAAAGATGCAATGGTATTTGAGGCAGATCAGAGGAGGCCCACTAGGTTGATTCCAGAGATGAGGGGTTTGTCGTATGAAGAGTGATTGAACAGTTTACTCTCTAGAGTTTAGAAGAATGAAGGGAGATCAAATTGAGGTGTACAAGATGATAAAAGGTATGGATAAAGTAGACGTGGAGCAGATACCTCTTCTTGCGGGGCATTCTAGAATGAGAGGTCTTAGGAAAAGAGGTAGCAATTTTAAAAAGAGTTGAGGAGAAACTATTTCCCCTAAAGGGTTGTGAATCTGTGGAATTCACTACCCCAGAGTGTGATGGATGCTGGGATAATGAGTACATTTAAGGAGGAATTAGACAGATTTTGAATTAATAATGGGTTGAAGGGTTATGGAGAACAGGCAGGATGGTTAAGGCCAGGATAAGATCAGCCATGATCGAATAGCAAAGCAGACTCGATGGGCTAAATGACCTAATTCTGCTCCTATGTCTTTTCAGCTTATGAACTTACGTGCTTCCATTTTCAAGAAATAATTCTCCTCTCACTGTTTCCAAAATTTAGGTGCTTCCTACATCAAAGCTGTACTGGGGAAGCATGTGGTCCTCATAAGTGACATGGATTAAGAAATACAAGTGAATGCAGTACATGTTTGGTACATTCCAGGGATTACAAAATGGGCCCCAAAGTTGTAAGTTCATTAAATCTGCATTAATGTGTGTCTGATCTTGCTGTTGCTTTGAGGCTGAAATTATGTTCAAGATTTGTGCATTCCCCAATGGGCCTGTGCTGAAAGCACAGGAGTCATGTGTTGCACACCAGCACAGATCTCATTAGTGGATTCAAGTTGAGGCTTGTCCTTGCTATCCTGAGAATTGACATTGATGTAAGACACAGGCATGCCAACCCCATCTCATCAGTCATGTGACCAACTTTTAAAAATCAAGATATTTGGTATAAATGTCATGAATGCTATTTTTTTCAAACATAAACCAATATAGATTGAGAGTTGGTTTATGAACCTTCTTAATGGCCTACTTAATCTGTAACTCTTCACAATTTTATTTTACTGGATCTGAAAATGTTTTATAGAACTTTTTTTTAAATTCTACCTGCATGTATTAGAGAAAGAGCTCTCCCACCACAGTCACTATGGGGTGGAACTGTAACCTTCTGATGGAATGAAAGATAACCTAACTGTCCCAGTTTAACACAACATAATACATTTATCTACAGCAGAGTAACTTTCCTCACTTCCAAATTAATCAAAAAATAATAACTGTAGTTAAGTGAATACAACTATATGTCTATATAATTCTAACAGGATTAGACAGGCTAGATTCAGAAAGAATGTTCCCGATGGTAGGGAAGTCCAGAACTAGGAGTCATAGTTTGAGGATAAGGGGTAAACCTTTTAGGACTGGCCACGGATTGGCCATGCTAAATTGCCCTTCGTGTCCAAAATTGCCCTTAGTGTTGGGTGGGGTTACTGGGTTATGGGAATAGGGTGGCTGTGGGGCTTGGATAGGGTGCTCTTTCAAAGAGCCGGTGCAGACTAGATGGGCCGAATGGCCTCCTTCTGCACTGTAAATTCTATGATTATATGATTCTATGACTGGGGTGAGAAGTTTTTTCACTCAAAGAGTGATGAATCTGTGGAATTCACTACCCCAGAAAGTAGTTAAGGCCAAAACGTTGCGCAATTTCAAGAAGGAATTAGATATAACTCTTGGGGCTAAATGGATTAAGGAATATTGGGGAAAGGCAGGATCAGGGTATTGAACTTGATGATCAGCCATGATCATAATGAATGGCAGAGCAGGCTCGAAGGACCGAATGGCCTCCTCCTGCTTCTATTTTCTATGTTTCTATGTTTAAATATAAATAATAACTGACAGGTAAAGATGTTCTGGTCTATTTAGCCTGCGTTACACAATTGTCATAACTCTGGTATCAGATATACACCGCCCATCCATAATATGTAAAGGTTTCAATGATCAGTTCCAATGATAAGCTTCAATCATTATTTTCATTTCTAATGTTACAATCACATGAGGAGAGGAAAGACATCCTCCCTCTTTTCCCACTCCTTGTTTTACCACAACAGTTTTTTTGTAGAGGGTATGCTTACCAATTCAGGGACTGTTTAACTGGTTACATTCTGTGATTAGGGAAGACACACACAGACTGGTTTCCTTGAGTTTTTAAAAAGAGAGTAGTGAGTTTTGACTTTTATCTGGCCTGAGTACTCCTCGATCAAAAACACTGAACGCTTGATCAAGAGACTCAAAATTGAGAAAAGAGGACCTACTGGCCCACGGAGAGCCAGACCTCTGCCTTTGCCTCCAACCCTCCGACACACCTCTGCCTGCAGTTCCCACCCCACGAAACCCTTCCCCTCAACTTTACTTCCCTGTGGGCTGGGTCAGTCTGCAAGCTTGTCGAACCAGAAGCTAATTGATGATGGCAAGGCCAGTGGTGGGCCTTCCCCTGTCTTAAGGGTAAATTTCAAAATCTTCAGTGACCATTGTGGGAGAGCAGACTTTATGCCTTTAGGTTTGAACAGTATTACAGCCAAACTTTCCACGTTCACTGGGGAAACTTGGAAAACCCTTGGAACCACCAATGTACCAGTGACATACAAAGGGCAGGAGGCCAATCTGCCCTTGGTTGTTATGGAAGGACACCCACCCAGCCTGAGGGGAAGGTGTCCTTCGAGATGTCATAAGGAAGTATGAAGACATTTTTCACAAGGAACTGGCGGGATCAAAGGCAAAAAGTCAAAATCTATATCAATTCAGACTCAACGCCCAATCTTTTCAGAGCCAGACCAGTGCCAAATGCCCTACATCAAAAGGTTGCAGCTGAGTTTAAGAGATTAGAAAAGCTGGGCATAATAAAACCGTTTAAATTCACTGAGTAGGCAGCGCCAATAGTCCCCATTCTCAAACCAAATCATTTGAAAAGAATTTGTGGGGGCTACAGCCAAACCATGAATTAGGCTGCCTAGGTTGGTATGTATTCGATTGCCCAGATCGAGGACTTCTCTGCCAAGTTGGCAGATGGCCTTACCTACTAAAAATTGGATCTTAGTCATGCATACCTGCAACTAGAATTGGATGAAGAGTCCCAGATGTTTTCCACAATAAACACCCACAAGAGCCTTCTTCAGTACACAAGACTACCTTTCGGCAACACTTCAGCATGCACTCTTTTCCAGTGTATAATGGAAAATATTCTTCAGGAAATTCCCACGGTGATGTTCTGCCTTGATGACATTCTAGTCACTGGCACCAACCCCAAAGAACACATGGCCAGCCTCGATCAAGTATTGACAAGGTTTTGGGACATTGGGATCTGCCTCAAATGCGAAAAATGTACTTACCGGGCCTCAGAAGTGATGTATCTAGGTTGCATCCCCTGATAGAAAAAGTCATGGTTATACACAAAGTCCCCACACTCAAAAATGTCAGTGAGCTCAAATCCTTCCTCAGTATGGTAAATTATTATAGAAGATTTATTTTGAATTTAGCCACAACATTGGCATCATTATGCTTCCAATAAAGAAGCATCAACAGTGGCAATGGAGAGAGCCCCAAGAGGAAGTTTTTGAGTATTGAAGCAAGCCTTACAGTCCTCGAGCTTCTTGATTCACCTGGACTCTGGAAAACCGATCGTGCTAACGTATGATGCATCCCCTTGCGGCATAGGGGCAATATTATCCCACAAGATGGGAGTTGGTTCTGAGCGTCCTGTTGCCTTTGTCTCAAGGGACCTTTCAGAAGTGGAAGGAAACTATGCCTAGATCGATAAGGAGGGTTAAGCAGTTATATAGGATGTGAAGAAATTCCACCAATATGTATGTGGTGATTTGATATACTTGCCAACCATAAGCCACTAGTGGGACTTTTAAGGGAAGAAAAGCCAATATCACCCATTGCCTCAACTAGGGTGCAATGCTGGTCTTTGCTGCTGGCACCCTACAGTTACGCTTTCCAGCACCGGCCTGGCATGCAGATTGCCAATGCAGGTGCTTTAAGTCGTATCCCCCTGCCAAAGAGTATCCTGCCACTACCAATACCCCAGGACATCGTACTGGCTTTGAACTTCCTACACACCCTGCCAGTGTTGACCAGGCACATTCGTAACTAGACTCAGAGAGATCCCATCTATCAAAAGTGAATAGAATGATACAGACCAGGTGGTGTTACCTTTGGTGCTAAATGAGTGGAGGGAGCATCCACAAATTTTAATATTAGGTCAACTTTCAAAGGTTTCCGTAGTACCCAAGCAGAGAGAGAAGGAGAAAGACATCGCTAACACTCCTGTTCTCTGCGTCACTATCTTCAGCCTTTCCTTTATGGGCTACTATCTCTTTCAAAGTGATGAGAGTTGCTTTGAAGAAGTAGTTAGGACTGAGGGTAATATGAAAAAAATCCGATGGCAGCCTTGGAGGGCTTCAGACCCTGCTCTCTTGTCGGTAGCAGATAAGTAGTCAGCAAACGGGTCTGACCTAGCCATCCTCGAACAAGTGGTTCAATCAGAGCATTCAAGAGGGAATTAGAAGGTTATTTGAAAAGAAACAATCTGCATGGTTGCAGGAGAATGAAGGAGGGTGGCATTCGATGAAATGCTCATTCACAGACACGATGTCCCGAATGGTCTCTGTCTGCACCATAAAATGCTATGATACTGAGTGTCAACAGCAGCAAATCCTGAGATATAACAGCCCTTTCATGAGATTGCGAGTGAGGCTAAAGCTGTGGAAAAACAGACACCTAGCAGTACATCGATAAACTATTTATCCTAACCTTTTGGTGACATTCATCATTGATTTTAAGCCACTTTTGCTATCTTTAGATTGAATCAATTTGTTCATAAGGCTCGTTCATATGACAGCTCATAAGGCTGTCGTAGCAGATGTTTTGCAACTGTTGTTGGTAAAGGAAGCAACAATTTCATTGTATCTTTTACCAAACCCTAAATACTCCCAAGCAACAGATGACCAAAACCAAGGAGATGTTTGTGCAGGAAACTTGGGACTCAATTTCAAATACTCATGGAGGATTGAAGCAGCCCATCACCTCATAGCCTTGTGTAGGTGAAGAAATGGGACCGAAACTCCAAAGATCCCCTCTGCCACTGGTGTTGTGATAGGGTGGATGAACACAGCATACTTTCACCATTTACTCTTCTCCTTTGCTACTATGACAACAAGGTGAAGTAACAAAGTTAAAAATGGTTCCCAAAACCATTTTTCTTGCCTACGCACATTTAAAAAAAAAACTGAAATACTCCAAAAGTGAATAATGATCCTTTCACTCACTCAACTGTCACTGTTTTTGCATCCAAAAACTCATTTTAGAGCTGGGACATATCTGAAGCTTCACAGTTCAGTCTAGTTTCCTAAACCTCAATCTTTATTCTAAATGTTGCAAATCTTGTCACTCACTTCGAGTATGGTCAATAATTGTAGGGATTTAACCTTATTACTTACAATAGGATATGACGTGACAATAAAGTCCAGTTATGGGCCAGCTTTATTAAGAGTGAGGCAGGACAAACGTATACAGAAGTGCTTGAGCTTCATACTTCACATGAAATATCCCTAGATAGAGTGCACTTCTTTTCAAGTAGTTTTCTTTTGTGCTTGCAGCTTCTTCTGTCCTGTTTCTCGCTCTTTTGTCTTCTTTCCTTTGTTCTTGTTATATGTATCAGAGAATGCAGGTGGGATCCTCCGGCCCCCAGCTGCGTGTTTCTTTCCGGCAGGAGGTGGTACACCGTTTGCTGGTGGCTGGATTCTCTGCATCTGCCACTGTCAATGGGATTTCCCATTGAAACCAACCAACGCCACCGGGAAAGCCAAGTGTGGGGTTGTGCTGGCGGTGGGGTCAGAGATTCCTACTGTCAGTGAACAGCCAGAGAATTCCAGCCATACATTCCTGTTGCTTATGTGATGTGTAGTGATGTCAGCAGAGTGTTTGCGCGGGCTTTGGGCAAATCACCATCTTGGTTGTATAAGCATCAACCTTAATAAGCCTCTCATCATGTTTTACAAGAATCCAGAGTGTAGGCACCTCCATACTTTTTCTCTTTGCGGCAACAAAGCAACATAACAGAAAAGAGAACTGGCGATGAGGATTTGAGCCAGAGAGAATTGACAATGAGTATTGAGGCAGGACTATAACTGAAAAAAAGAAGATTTTCATTGATTAACAATGAGATGGCATCGGGAGCAATGGAAGATTTTGGGGACTGGAAACACACATACACGTCGGGGGAAGTACTGCCACCAATGTGCAGGTTTCTCACATTCTTTGACAGCAACGGTGAGTAAGAAGACCGACAGTTGGGGAAGACTTGCTTGTGTTGAAGTGATTGGAGTCTGGGCTGCAAGGACCGCGGTAGTGGCAAAGCTACACGGGTTGCTGGGAAGGGGGATTTTGAAGGATGCTGACTCTGCATGGCTACTATTATTCAGGGGCAAAAGTTAAACTACAGTCAGGAAAAATGGAAAGAATTCCTAGTTGCTTGTAAAAGGGATCATTTGTGCTATATTTCCCATTAAACATCGGAAGGGAGGAAGTTTAGATCTTAGGAGCCAGGATCCAAAAATGGCTGGAAAAATGGGTGCCATGGACACATTCGATGAGGATAATGAGACATGGAATTCACATGAGGAAAGATTCAAATTGTTTCCAATAATAAATGAGATACAGGAGGACCTAAAGGTTGCGGCATTTAGGGCAGCACGGTGGCGTAGTGGCTAGCACCATACTGAGGAAAGATTTAAGCTCGCTGGCAGTTTTGGGTCAGCGTTGCCTCGTATGGCCTTGACCTTTTCTTAAAAGGGGTGCAACCCTCTGAAATCCTAGGTATATAATTTCTGAGGGCTGAAAAGGCAGACCTCTGTATCACATCATCTTTTTAATACTTCCTCAAGGGTGATCATATGTTCTTCTGGGGTAGTGTCAATGACTAGCATGTCATCTGCAGGAGATTTTCCATTGTGTTAGGAAGATAGGACAGGCTGAAGCAATGGCAGTCTAGTATACTGGAAGAGACCTTTGTGAGTATTGATTAAAGCAAACTTCTGAGACTCCTCATCCAACTCTAGTTGCAGATAGACATGGCTGAGGTCCACTTTTGAAAAGGTGAGGCCCTGCCAGCTCAGTGTAGAGGTCCTCAATTTCGAGAATCAGCAGCTTGATTTATGGTCAGCTGAGAGTCTCCACAAATCCTTAGTGATTGATCAGGCTCAAGAACAGGGACAATCGGTGTCACCCACTCTGAAAACTGGACGGCTTGATTATTCCCGGCTCTTCCAAACTCTTTGTCTCTGCTTCAGCTTTCTGATGTAATGCATATGGCACTGGTCTGGCTCTGAAGAACTTGGGCATCGAATCGGGACTAACATATATCTTGGCTTTTGCGCCCTTAATCCAGCCCAATTCCTTGTGGAAAATGTCGTCATCCCTCCTAAAGGCATTTTGGAGAATGCAGTTAGATATTTTGAAGATTTCCAGCTCGTTGAGCCTGCTCTTCTGTAACCAGTCTCTTCCCAACAGACTGGATCTATGCCCATTCATGACAACCAAAAGCAGATTGGCCTCTACCCTCTGTAGGCCATTGGGGTATTGGTTGTTCCAAAGATCTTCAAAATTTCCCCGGTATATATTGAAAGCTTGGCTGTAGTACTCTTCAAACTTAAAGACTGCGTTCCTGCACAAAGATTTAAAAAAATAAATTTAAAGTGCCCAATCTTTTTTTTCCAATTAAGGGGCAATTTAGTGAGGCCAATTCACCTACCCTACAAATCTTTGGGTTATGGGGGTAAGACGCAGGCAGACACGGGGAGAATGTGCAATCTCTGCATGGACAGTGATCCAGGGCCAGGATCGAACCTGGGTCCCCAGCGCCGTCAGGCAGCAGTGCTAACCACTGCGCCACCATGGCGCCTTTCCTACACCAAAGATTTTGGAAAGTCTGCTCACCCACTGCTGTCACCATGCCATGGTGTCAACTTCCATTTTAAGGGGTCTACCATTTATCCTTAAATTCAATTGGAGCCATCTGATTCAGTTGGACTGCATTCAACCAATATATTGCATGCTCTTCATCAGAGCTCTTTTCCACTATGTTGAGTAGTGCTATGGACTGATGTGGATGTTGTTTTTTTTGCATTGCCGCATTTTGCCTCACGCGGCAACGTGCTTGAATGTGCCCCCTTTAATTGCATGGGAAGCACACAAGATCGCTAACATGGCAGGTCTCCTTGGGATGGTTCCACCGCAATAATAAGGGTCCACCTCAAATTTGGGTTGATGCCCCGACTCCTTCCCGCTGCTTGGGTTAAGGTCCTGTCCTGAGGACCATGTCTGGTTTTATACTGTGCCTGTTTATTCTGCCGCAGACCTTGCGGCTATACCACCCATATAGGGTTAATCTCCCCTTCAGACATGCAAAACCTGTGGCAAGTAGGGTCATATTACCAAGGCATTTTGGGTTCAGAAAACGTCTCCTACACTAAAGTGCGAAAAGAACAACGTAAATAAACAATCTAGTTGTTTGATTTGGTTTGATTTGACTTATTGTCACATGCACCAAAGTACAGTGAAAAGTATTTATCTGCGGCCGAGGGAATGTACACAGTACGTACATAGTAGACAAAAAGAATAATTAACAGAGAACATTGACAAACGGTACATTGACAAACGATGATTGGTTACAGTGCGGAACAAGGGGCCAAACAAAGCAAATACATGAGCAAGAGCAGCATAGAGTTTTTTGAATAGTGTTCTTATAGGGAACAGATCAGTCTGAGGGGGAGTCGTTGAGGAGTCTTGTAGCTGTGGGGAAGAAGCTATTCCTATGTCTGGATGTGCGGGTCTTCAGACTTTGGTAGCTTCTGCCTGATGGAAGGGTCTGGAAGAAGGCAATGCCTGGGTGGGAGGGGTCTCTGATAATGCTGTCTGCCTTCCTGAGGCAGCGGGAGGTGTAAACAGAATCAATGTGGAGGTGGCAAGCTTGTGTGATGCGTTGAACTGAGTTCGCCACACTCTGCAGCTTTTTGCGATCGTAGACTGAGCAGTTGCCATACCAAGCAGTGATGCAGCCGGATAGGATGCTCTCTATCGCACTTCTGTAGAAGTTTGAGAGAGTCGATGCAGGCATGCCAAATTTCTTTAGTTTCCATTCGAAGTAAAGACGTTGTTGGGTTTTCTTGACTGTTGCATCAACGTGAGTGGACCAGTACAGACTGTTGGCGATGGTGACCCCCAGAAACTTAAAGCTATCGACCATCTTCACTTCAGAGCCATTGATGCAGACGGGAATGTGTGTCGTGCTGCGCTTCCTGAAGTTGATGATCAGTTCCTTGGTCTTTCTGACATTTAGAGAGAGGTTGTTTACGGTACACCATGCAACCAAGTGATTTATCTCACTCCTATAGTCTGATTTGTCATTGTTTGAGAGACGGCCCACCACAGTCCTATCATCCGCAAACGTATAGATTGAGTTGGAGTTAAATCTTGCCACACAGTCTGGCACACGTCCTTGCGGGGCCCCGGTGTTAAGGACTGTTGTGAAGGAGGTGCTGTTGCCTATCCTGACAGATTGTGGTCTGTTGGTGAGGAAGTCAAGGATCCAGCTGCACAGGGAGGGGTCAAGTCCAAGATTGCAGAGTTTGGTAATTAGCCTTGTTGGGATAGTGGTGTTGAAGGCGGAGCTGTGGTCGATGAACAGCAGTCTTACATAGGTGTCCTTGTTGTCGAGGTGTTCGAGTGTTGATTGTAGAGCCAGGGGGATAGCATCTGCTCTGGACTGGTTGCAGTGATCGGCAAACTGCAGTGGATCGAGACAGTCTGGGAGGCTGGCGGTGATCCGTCTCATGACGAGCCGCTCAAAGCATTTTCTGATAACAGATGTCAGGGCCACCGGTCGGTAGTCGTTGAAGCAGGCTACCTTGTTCTTCTTTGGTACCGGTATTATGGTGGTCTTCTTGGACGGACTTCCGATTCGCGAGCGGAGAGGCCGCAAAAAAAAGGGGCTCCCGCAGGACAACGAAGTTGGGGCTCTTTTCAGGGGGTCTTCGCAACGGGAGGAGGCGGGAAGGGGAAAAAAAATTCTAAGTCCCGCGAAATGGCCCAGACCAAAGCAGGGCTGAGCCTGCAGAGAGGAGGGATCGGAGGAGTGACCAACGACCCAACCACCTCCCCCCCCCCATCCCCCAGCGGGAGAGCGCAGAGTGCAACGAGCGGCGGCCCAGACCAAGTAGCGGGAACAGCAGCGGGGACCGACCCACCGCCCCCCCCCTCCCCAACTGGCAGGGACCACCACGAAGCAAGAACAAAGAGGCCTCTCTCTCTCTCTCTCTCTCTCTCGACCCTGGGTGAGTGAGGGAAAAGGAAGGAAAAAAGAACTTTTGCAAAAACAAAACTCTGAAAAAAAAACTTTTAAAGAGAGGGAAGGGGGAGGGGGAAAATATATTTTATTATTTTTTTTTGCACTTTTTTTTTCTCACCCAAAACAAGCCCACCTGAGAAGAGTTTTATAAAAGAGAAAAAATGAAGTGGTAAAGGAGAGAAGGGAGGAGAGAAGAAAAAGGGAAGAAACAAAAAAAAATAGGGGGCGGAAAAGGGGGGGAAAGAAAAACAAGGGGAGAAGAAAAGAAGAAAGGGAAGGGAAGAAAAAATGCTAGAAGGGAGCCAAAACAGAGGGAGAAGGGGCACCAAAGGCAGATGGGGCAATGGGCGAGCCAGTTCAGACGAGGGAATCAACGCACAAAGCGGCAGAACGGAAGTATCACCGCATCAAAAAGAGCTGGACAGACAGGTGCATTCTCCCCCGGGGCCAGGGGGGAGCTGGAACTGGAAGGCAGCCTTTACCGAGGCACTGAGGGAGCATCAGCAGGTAAACAAGGCAGAGGCGAAGGCAAACATAGAGGCCGCAGTGCAGGCAGCAGTGGCCAAGGCCCTGACAGAGGTGCAGCAGGCCCTGGAAGCACCGACTGACATGAGCGACCGGGTCACGGCCCTGGAGAGGGAGGTGACGAGACTGGGCACAACACAGGTGTTGGAACTAACAATTCTACGGACACGTGCTTGTAGGATTAGAATAGCGGTTTTAATATACTCACAACAGAGCCAGCCGGTTAGCCATTGAACTTTCAGTGAACTGGCCGGCTGACCATGTGGCACTGATCTTTATACAGCAGCTCCAGGGGGAGGAGTCCTGGGCGGAACCAAGGGAGAAGCCCAGTACAATTCTCGAGCATTCCCAGAGCTACTCCCCCTGGTGGTCAGGTAGTGCAACTGCACTTACAATATAGGCACATGTATATATACAGATTATAATCCGGTGTGAATCACATTCACCACAACAGGGGAGCCTGAAGGGCAGAGTAGACGACCAGGAAAACCGCTCGAGAAGGCAAAATATCAGGATAGTGGGCCTGCCAGAGGGGATCGAGGGTAGAAACCCCACAGCATACGTGGCCGAGATGCTGGGCAACTTAGTGGGAGGAAAACCTTTCCCAACCCACCAGAAATGGACAGAGCACACCGGGCGCTGCGCCCGAAGCCCAAGGCAGGAGACCACCCGAGAGCAGTTATAGCTAAACTGCACCGGTACCAGGATAGGGAAACAATCCTGCGCTGGGCCAGGAATAATAGAGCCTGCAAATGGGAACGACACGCCATTAGAATTTATGAGGATATTGGGGCAGATCTAGCCAGGAGACGGGCAGAGTTCAATAGACCGAAAGCAGCTCTTCACAGGAGCAATGTGCGTTTTGGTATGCTGTACCCAGCGAAACTCTGGGTCACATACCAAGAAAGAAACTACTTCTTTACAGCCCCCGCTGAGGCAAACAAGTTTGTCGAGGAACACGGGCTGGAAAACCACCAGCGAGGGTAGGGATGAGGGTCCCCTGCAAGGAGCAACAACACGCCGACGGGGGGGTGGGGAGGGGTGAGGCAATGCCAGGCCCCCCCGCCCCCGCCACGGCAAGAGCACCCTGAACATAGAGCAAACCACTGCCCGAGGGACCGCACCAGGTGGGAGGCCCCAGCACGAGGGAACGAGAGTAGTGGAGAAGGGAGAGCAAGCGAGAGGGGTGCAGAGTAGGATGGGGGAAGAGCGGGCAGAAAACCACAGAGGCCAGGCAGGGGAGAAGCAAGACAGTAACTCCCGAGAGGGGGGGCCACCATACTAGCAGGAAAGCTAGCGCCGGGGGCACGCAACAAAACAGGGCTGCAGTGCGCCCCCAACAGGGGGGAAGGCGCCAGGCAGGGGATGGGGGGGGATCACCCAACAGAGTCGGGAGAGCAAACGGGTCAGGAATAGGGGATAGGGGGGCAAAGGAGGGGTATACGGGGGAGGAGGGAAAAGGGAGAGACTGGGGGGAGGGGGGGGGGGGTACACAGGGAGCGAGAGACCGGGGAGGGGAGATGCAGGGAAGGAAGGACAAATGAGGCTAGAAAAGGAACAGAGCCACAAAGTGCCACAACCAAGGGCTCGAAACAAGGAACCGCTGCAAGCACCCACCCAGTACGGTCTCTGGGCGAAGGGGGCCCCCAGAGTGCAGGGGACTACCCGCGTGGCGGATGCACAGTGGGCGGCCATGGCAGGTGCCCCCGGGACAAGGGGAAACCCCGGAGCGCAGAGACCCGACCGCATGGGGAGAGCAGTGACAGCGACCATCCTGGACGGCCCCCTAACAAAGGGAAACCCCCGGATGGCAGGGGTCCGTCCACCAGGTAAGTATGGTTAATCCCACAGGAGCGAGGGGGAAGAAGCCCCACCAGGATAGTCACCTGCAACGTAAGATGACTCAATGGCCCAGTGAAGAGATCCAGAGTCCTCACCCACCTAAGAAATATGAGGGCCGACATAGTCTTCCTCCAAGAGACACACCTGAGAGAGCAGGACCGACTGCGGGTAAGAAAGGGCTGGGTGGGACAAACCTACCATTCCTGCTATGGGACAAGGGCCAGGGGGGTGGCGATATTGATCGGCAAGAGGACAATGTTTAGGGTGACAAAGACGGTTACGGACCCGGGGGACGGTACGTCATGGTCAGCGGGGCCCTGGATGGTACTAGTCAACGTGTACGCACACAACTGGGACGACACAAGCTTCATCAAGAAGACCATGGCAGAAATCCCCGACATAGCGACGCATCGACTAATCATGGGGGGAGGGGTGGGGAGGGGGACTTCAACTATGAACAGGATCCAAAGACAGACAGATCAAACCCCAAAACGGGGAAAACCTCAAGCATGGCAAGGGAACTCAGTCACTTTATGGAGAAGATGGGAGCGGTGGACCCCTGGAGGTTTGCCCACCCGGGGGAGAAAGAATTCTCCTTCTTCTCCCCAGTACACAACGTATACACCAGAATTGACTTCTTTGTGGTGGGGAAAACGGTGCTTCCAGGGATAGACAAAGTGGAATACTCTGCAATTGTGATATCAGGCCACGCTCCACACTACATGGACGTGCGGCTGGAGACGGGAAGGGCCCAACGCCCCACATTGAGGTTGGATGGTGCCTTACGAGCTGACAAGGCCTTCAACGAAAGGATAGTGCAGGACATAGCAGAGTACACGGAGAACAACCAGAACGGGGAGGTCTCACCCTCCACGTTCTGGGAAGCGCTAAAGGCCCTACTAAGAGGGGAAATCATCACTTTCAAAGCGCGAAGAGACAGGGAGAAAAGGGGGGGGGGGGGGGGGGGGAAAGAAAAACAAAATCCAGGGGGGGACTAGCCCTCCCAAACCGACAATTCTACCACTGGGCAGCGATGGCCGAGCGAGTAAGGGGATGGATCAAGGAGCCAGAGGCCGAGTGGGTGTGCGTAGAGGAGGCCTCCTGCGTAGGGACCTCCCTCCGGGCCTTCGCCACGGCAGCACTCCCAACCCCACCCAAAAAACACTCCAGCAGCCTGCTGGTGATAGCCACCCTCCAATCCTGGAACCAATTGCGGCAGCAATTTGGACAAACCAAAATGTCGGACAAAGCTCCCATCTGCAACAACCATAGGTTCACACCAGCACTGGCTGATGCCACCTTCAAAAGGTGGGGGCAGGACGGAGGGACACTGACAGTCAGGGACCTATACACGGACGGCAGGATCGCAACACTGGACGAACTGACAGATGTGGTGGTATGATTTGCATAGCTGTCTACCATTGGTGCAGAACACCGGCTTACCATTGGCCCTGGTCAGTCATGTGCCTCTCGACCGATTGGTTGAGACCAGTCATGTGACGGTTCTCCGATTGGTCGAGAGGCTGAGTTAACCACGCCTCCATACCGAGGTATAAATAGTCAGAACGCCCGACGGTCGTCCATTTTATTGTTGTCGACCGCAGGGCTAAGTTCTAGCTTATTAAAGCCTAAATTTTGTATAGCAACTCGTCTCTCGTGCAATTGATGGCTCATCAATAGAGAAATTTCAGCTAACCAGGGGGAATGAGCTAAGGTATCTGCAGCTTAAAAACTTCCTACGAAAGGAGACAAGGACGTACCCACAACCGCCACGACAGACACTACTGGAAGAACTACTGGACGCAAGCATGCTAGACAAAGGAAACTGTAGTGACATGTATGACCGACTGATAGAAAGGGCCGACACCGTACTGGATGCAACAAGAAAGAAATGGGAGGATGACCTGGAGATTGAGATAGGGTGGGAACTCTGGAGCGAAGCACTGCACAGGGTCAACTCCACCACCACGTGCGCAAGGCTCAGCCTGACGCAGCTAAAAGTGGTACATAGAGCCCACTTAATAAGAACCCTTATGAGTAGGTTCTTCCCGGAGGTGGAGGATAGATGGGAACGGTGCCAAGTACGCCCGGCCAACCACGCCCACATGTTCTGGTCTTGCCCCAGACTTGTGGAGTACTGGACAGCCTTCTTTGAGGCTATGTCCAAAGTGGTGGGGGTGAGGGTGGAGCCATGCCCGAAGGTGGCGATCTTCGGGGTCTCGGACCAACCAGATCTATTCCTGGGGAGGAGGGCGGATGCCCTTGCCTTTGCCTCCCTGATCGCCCGCCGTAGAATCCTGTTTGGCTGGAGGTCAGCAGCACCGCCCAGAGCTGCAGACTGGCTGTCCGACCTCTCGGAATCTCTCCAAATAGAGAAAATAAAATTCGCCATCCGAGGGTCAGACGACGGCTTCCACAGAACGTGGGAGCCGTTCGCGCAACTGTTCTGGGACCTGTTTGTGGCCAACGAACAAGAGGAAGAATAGTCAGGTAGCCGAGAATCAGGGGAAAGTAGTCAAGAATCAGGGGAAAGTAGCCAAGGCATGAAAGGGAGAGATACATCGGGAGTAAGGGAGGGAGGGAGGGAGGGGGGAGGGGGGGGGGGGAGACAGCTAAATATGAGGAAAGAAAGGTGAACCACGGGGGGAGGGGAGGGAGGGGGGGAGACAGCTAAACCTGAGGAAAGAAAGGCGAACTGTGGAGGCGGGGGGGGGGGGGGGGGGGGGGGGGGACAAGAGAGGAGAACCAGCGAGGTGGGGGGGGGGGGCAGGGAAATGGGAGCCGGAAGGAAGGCATGGGATACCAAAACGAGCATGACATTTCCAGGAGCGGGGAACGAGGAAAAGAAAGACGGAGGGAGGGAGGATCAGCAGAAGCGGAGGCGAGCGCGAGACGGCAGCGAGATCTGTCCGGGAGAAGCAGGCGACAACAAGATGAACCACAGCCAAGTATCGCACACTGTAATTATCTCCCCGGAACCCAAATGTATATTTGCCCCCCCAATCCCCACCCATCCCCCTTCCCCCGCAAACAGTCACCTACTTACGTGTTGTAAATAATTTTGCCCGGTGTACAGAGCTGCCGCTGTCGAGCTGGTGCACAATACCCTATATCGTACCACAATATCATATTTTTTTTTTACTATGTACTATTTTCATGCAGTGATGAGGAACATGATTGACTTGGTCCAAAAAGAAATTCTGCCAAACGTTCATAAGAAAAATCCAGACCTCATTCCTTATATCACATGAAAACATGAGTTGTTTGGGTGTTCCCTTCTCTTCTATGTATGTGTGTATATATATTTTGTAATATATATATGTTTCTCATCCTGTGTACATAACAGTAATTATACCTTGTTCAAAAACCCAATAAAAAAACATTTATAAAAATGGTGGTCTTCTTGAAGGAGGTGGGGACCTCAGAGCGGAGGAGTGAGGTGTTGAAGATATCTGTCAATACACTTGCCAGCTGGTCTGCGCAGGCTCTGAGTGTTCGTCCAGGGACTCAGTCGGAGCCCGTCGCTTTCCGCGGATTCACTTTCAAGAAGGCAGCTCTTGAAACATTGCACCACTGAGGCTGTAATAGTGGGTATGGGTGTATCCAGGGCTGTTGGGGCGGGTGGTACTGATGCATTGGCTGACTGCTCAAAGTGGGCATAGAACTTGTTCGGATCATCGGGTAGGGATGCTCCAGCCCCAGATATTCCACCTTCTGCAATTAGTGAAGGTGGGGGTGAAGGTGGAGCCATGTCCGATAGTGGCGGTCTTCGGGGTTTCAGAACAGCCAGATCTATTCCTGGGGAGGAGGGCGGACGCCCTTGCCTTTGCCTCCCTGATCGCCCGCCGTAGAATCCTGTTTGGCTGGCGGTCAGCAGCACCGTCCAGAGCTGCAGACTGGCTGTCCGACCTCTCGGATTCTCTCCAAATGGAGAAAATCAAATTCGCCATCCGAGGGTCGGACGACGGCTTCCACAGAACGTGGGAGCCATTCATGCAACTGTTCCGGGACCTATTTGTGGCCAACGTACAAGAGGAAGAATAGTCGGGGGAAGGTAGCCGGCGGGGGGGGGGGGGGGGGGGGGGGGGGGGTTACTACGAAGATGCTCACCTGTAAATATATATGTTAATTTTTGCGTGTTCTTTTTTTTTCTCTCTCTAACAATTTGTAATTTGTTCAATATAAAACATGAAAACTGAATAAAAAACATTTATAAAAAAAAATAAAAAATTAGTGGATGAAGTTCAAGATCAATCAAAGAGCAAGAGCTACAGCCAGGTGTTTTATCAATGAAGGCTGGTCCACAATGTTTTGGGGCATATCCAAAATTTGAAGCTCATTAAATTAAAATGGAAGTGAATATGGTCGCAGCAATATTGCTAATAGCTGAGACAATTTATCATCAAAATCTGAAGCTTTATCAGAATTGCCATTACAAGTCAAGAATGACCCAGAGCACATTTTGTCAATATTTTGTGCTTCTCACTCATGGATATTGTACCTGTAATGTTATCTCAAGTTCAAATATATACAAGAACCTATGCAGTGATGAGGAACATGATTGACTTGGTCCAAAAAGAAATTCTGTCAAACATTCATAAGAAAAATCCAGACCTCATTCCTTATACCACATGAAAACATGAGTTGTACTAAGACTTGAGTTGACAGTACAGAATGGAGTTCTATTGTGGCAAATCCGTATGATTATCCCTCAATGCTTATGTAGTAGAGTCCTTGACTCTGTGAGCATGAGGGACATCCTGGTGTGGTAAGAATGAAGGAATTGACATGTAGTTATTTTTGGTGGCCAGGATTAGATGCTCAAATTGAAGTGAAAGTTGGGTAATGGCAATCTTGTTCAAAACTAGAGAACACTCCACTATTACAACCATTACATCCATGGGAATGGCAAACACAGCCATGGCAGAGAATACACATTGATTATGCTGGCCCATTGGAGGTTCACGTATTCTTAGTGATTGTGGACATGCACTCTAAATGGCCAGAAGCTGTAATTGTCACGTGAGAGTACCTTTTAAGAAATGGGTGTTTATTAGAGAGCTATAGTGATGTCAGAGAGTGGGTAGAGCTGGGCTGTCTGTCTGCTTTACTTTTGTTTTCGGCTGTTCGCTACAGGGTGTGGTTAGTTTTGGTTTGAGAGCTGGATAGCTGCAGGCAATCCAACCCATTCGCTGTCGTGGGGCAGGCGGCCCGGCCGTCCTGACGTGTGCCAGAGCCCCCCCACCTCCCCCACTGGATACCCATGGTGCAGGGGGCGATCGATGGAGTGCACATCGTCATGCGGCCCACCTCAGAGGAAAGGGCCATGTGCCTGAACAGGGAGGGTACATATTCAATGAATGTGCAGGTGGTTTGTGACCATAGGCTGATGATCCTGCACGTCTGCGCCAGGTAACCTGGCAGTGTGCGTAACTCCTTTATACTGTCCCAATCGTTCATCCCCGCCATGTTCAAGGGACAATCCCCCCCGCCTGCAGAACTGGTTGCTGGGCGGCAGTGGTTATCCGCTGCGGTCGTGGCTGATGAAGCCTATACGGAGGCCACAGACGGACGCGGAGCGCCGCTACAATGATGCCCATGCAGCGACCAGGAATGTGGTCGAGAGGTGCTTTGGGCTGCTGAAGATGCGCTTCAGATGCCTGGACCGCTCTGGCATTACAGCTCCATTGTAATGCCAGATACATTTAGCATTACCCTCAAAAGAATAAAGGCACAGAGTGAAGGATGGAATGTCAAAGCTTTAAAGGATGTAGACATATGGGTAAAATAGATGTCAATGTATAAAACAGCAAAATACAAAATGGGTAACGTGTACAAAACATTCTGCTTCCAAAAGATTTCATAATTAGCTTGTAGCTTTTAAAAGTGATTGTCAGAAGATTGTGATAGTATGTCTGTAGTATCAAATCAATATTTCTCAAATAAAGCTTTGACAAAGAGTCATTCAGACTTGAAACCCTACCCTCTCCACAGATGCTGTCAGACTTGTTGAGATTGTCCAGTTTTCGTTTCAGATTCCAGCATCTGCAGTAATTAAATTTTGGCTGTAACTTTATGTATGTTGTATTGAATCAATGGCCGTCACTAATATTTCTTAAAATATTCCAAATCTAACTATTGCAAGTAAACACAGTAACAAGAATGCTCTTTTGTTGGCATTCATCAGGCAAATGTTGATGACATGCATAGGGCACCCTCTTGTGGAAATTCGAAAGAATTTTGAAAGAAGCCATGACATATTTATTTTTCAAAGTTATTGGGATTTTTGGACTTGAAAGTATTTTAGATATTTTGTGGCATTGACCTTTATTGGTTGCACACTAAAATCATTGCATTTCATCAATATCTTCTCAGAAATCATTCCTGCCAACAAGCTGATGTTCTCCTCTTATTCAGGAACAATTCCTTGAAATCTGAATGATAGATATTAAATGTGGAGGACCTGAATTCTGTATTTTGCAAATCCAAAATCATATAATTTGTTTATTCCAAATTAACAATATCATAATAAAAGGTCATGTATGTTAGGTTCACATGACAAAATACATCAACAAACAAGAAAGAGAAAATATATATATGCGCTTGCATAACTGCATTTAAGCAGTACAGTCAGGTAAAAGTAATTCTTTCAACAGCATTAAATGAGAAAGCAAAGGTCTGAACAAATCATGAAGATTAATTAAATATCTTCAATGCAACAAGTAAGATGTTGATGATTAGTGAATGATAATTGATTATTGAGCTCACAGCTCTATTGGGAAAAATCACCTGGCAGGTTCAGTCTTCAAATGGTGGATACTTCAATCCTCAAACAGGTGAAACTTTGAGCTGGATTCTCCGTTCCTGCAGCTAAGTGTCAGGTCGAATGGAGAATCCACGGGAGGTTCACGTCAAAACATTCGGCACCAATCCCTGACCGATTCTGGTACTGGTGAGGGACTAGCTGTGGTGAATGTGTAACCACTATAATTCACACTGCACATTACTGTGTCCCTGTGGGCTCCATCTGTGAGCCGTTGCGTGGCTCTGCCCACAGGGGGAGATGAGGAGCATGTTCAGGGCTCCGCCCTCGGCTCCACCCCCTTCAGGAAGTATAAGTTCTGCGGTCCTGCGAGTCCACCCTCAGTTCAGCATAGTCGCAGGCAGGCTCAGTTGTAAGCTGATTAAAGCCACAGCTTACTTCAACTCGTGTCTCTCAATGAATTGATGGTCGCATCAATTTAATCGACTTAAAAACTACTATGGAATCAGCCCTCAAACCTGACCGACTGGAACTCGATCCACAGGCCGCAGAAGCAAAGGAAATTTTTTTGCATTGGCTTCGGTGCTTCAAGGCCTACCTGGCTGCGTCGACTACTTCCTCTGTTACAGAAGAACAGAAACTCAGTCTTCTCCACGCACGGGTGAGCTATCGTATTTCTACTCAACTTAATGTAACTGACTCTTATACTGAGGCCCTCGCGATACTCGACCGTCTGTACGTCCAGACCGTGAATGAAGTTTACGCGCGACACATCTTTACAACTTGCCGCCAGCACCCTGGGGAGTTGCTAGAAGACTATCTGTGCGACCTTAAAGCCCTAGCACGCGAATGTAACTTCCAGTCCGTGACAGCTGCCCAGCACATGGAACTCGCCGTCCGAGACGTGTATGTTGCAGGGGTCCGATCCAGTTATGTGCGGCAGCGTCTTCTCGAGAAAGGGGCCCAGGACCTGGAGGACACGGTAAAACTAAAGCCTAACCGCGTTCCCAGCCGATCACGCGACCCCATCGTGGACCCCCGACCAGAGACTGCCCCAGGCCTGCGCCGCACGACCACCTGCCCACCATGGAGGGCTATCGTGCCACTTTTGCGGCCAGCCCCAACACCCACGGCAGCACTGCCCGGCCCGCAACGCGACCTGCAGCAGCTGCGGGCGGAAAGGGCACTTTGCTGAGATCTGCCTGGCCAGAGCTAAAAACTCGAACTCCAACCCGAACACTCGCTCCTCCGACTCCCAGGCCCGCAGACCCCGCAATACAGCAGCGTGTCTACCGACTCCGCCTCCGCACAACATGTGCGACTCACGGGGGCCGCCATCTTGGCAATCCTCTCCCACGCGGCCGGCCATGTGCGATCCATGGGGGCCACCATCTTGAGCGCCATCTTCCTCGCCGCCCGCCACGTGCGATCAACGGGGGCCGCCATCTTGGCCATCACCCGCTACGCCACTCGAAAACTACGACCTCAGCGGACAGTCATCACGGGGCCGCTCCAGCACCGTCGACCACGCCACCGACTACCCTCAGCTCAGTGCAGTCACTTTGGATCAGTCGCGGCCAAAGCACCTCAAGAGCTCCATGATGTCTGTCCAGATCAACGTATACGAGACACCGTGCCTGTTCGACTCCGGGAGCATTGGGAGCTTCGTTCACCCAGATCTGGTAAGGCGCTGCTCGCTCCCGATATTCCTGACACCGCAAACAATCTCCCTCGCCTCGGGGTCGCACTCCATTCAGATACAGGGGCGCACTACTGCGACGCTAACAATACAGGGCGCCGACTACACCAATTTCCAATTGTGTGTGCTCCCAGACCTCTGCGCCCCCCTCCTCCTAGGATTGGATTGCCAGTGCAACCTCAGGAGCCTAACACTCAGCTTCGGCGGGCCCCTGCCCCCACTCACTATATGTAGTCTAGCAACTCTGAAAATCGACCCCCCTCCACTCTTCGCTAATCTTACCGCCAACTGCAAACCAGTAGCCACTCGCAGCAGGAGGTATAGCCTGCAGGACAGGGTGTTTATCAGATCCGAAGTCCGGCATCTCTTGTGTGAAGGAGTCATAGAGGCCAGTAATAGCCCCTGGAGAGCTCAGGTAGTGGTCGTCAAAACCGGGGAAAAGCTCCGGATGGTGGTTGATTACAGCCAAACCATTAACCGGTTCACGTACCCCCTCCCCCATATTGCAGACATGGTAAATCAGATCGCCCAGTACCGCATATTCTCCACGGTGCATCTGACGTCTGCATACCACCAGCTCCCAATCTGCCTGGAGGACCGCCACTACACGGCGTTCAAGGCAGATGGCCGCCTTTTCCATTTCTTCAGGGTTCCCTTTGGCGTCACAAATGGGGTATAGGTGTTCCAACAAGCAATGGACCGAATGGTGGGCTAGTACGGGCTGCGGGCCACATTTCCGTACTTGGATAACGTCACCATCTGCGGCCATGACCAGCAGGACCACAACGCCAACCTCCACCGATTTCTCCAAACCGCCCAAAAACTCAATCTCACCTATAATAAGGAGAAATGTGTTTTCCGCACAACCAGGCTAGCCATCCTCGGCTACGTCGTGGAAAACGGGGTCCTAGGTCCCGACCCTGACCGTATGCAACTCTTACAACTCCCTCTCCCTCACTGTTCCAGGGCCCTCAAGGGGTGCCTCGGATTTTTTTCATACTACGCCCAGTGGGTCCCCCGGTATGTGGACAAAGCCCGGCCACTATTTAAGGCCACACTCTTCCCACTGTCAGCCGAGGCTCGCCAGGCCTTCAACTGCATCAAGGAGGACATCACCAAAGCCGCCATGCGGACGGTGGATGAATCCGTCCCATTCAAGGTGGAGAGCGACGCCTCAGAAGTCGCTCTCGTTGCCACTCTGAACCAGGCATGCAGGCCAGTAATGTTCTTTTCCCGAACCCTCGCCGCTTCGGAACTTTGACACTCCTCAGTCGAAAAGGAAGCCCAAGCCATTGTGGAAGCCGTACGGCACTGGAGGCACTACCTCGCAGGTAGGAGGTTTACCCTCATCACCGACCAGAGATCGGTTGCCTTTATGTTTGACAACTCGCAGCGGGGCAAAATCAAGAATGATAAAATCTTGCGGTGGAGGATTGAACTCTCCACCTATAATTATGATATCGTATATCATCCTGGGAAGCTCAATGAGCCCCAGATGCCCTGTCCCGCGGCACATGCGCCAGCACGCAAGACGACCGACTACAGGCTATCCACAATGACCTCTGCCACCCGGGGGTCACCCGGCTCGCCCACTACATCAAGTCCCGCAGTCCGCCCTTCTCCACAGAGGAAGGTAAAGCCGTCACCAGGAATTGCCTGATCTGCGCAGAGTGTAAACCGCACTTCTATAGACCAGACAAGGCACATCTGGTAAAGGCATCCCGACCCTTTGAACCCCTGAGTATTGATTTCAAAGGGATCCTTCCTTCGAACAACCGTAACATCTATTTTCTCAATATTATAGATGGGTTCACCCGGTTCCCTTTTGCCATCCCATGCCTCGATGTGACCACCCCCATGGTTATCAGAGCCCTGCACAGTGTCTTCACCCTGTTCAGTTTCCCCAGCTATGTCCACAGTGACAGGGCTTCGCCCTTCATGAGTGCCGAGCTGCGTCAGTACCTGTTCGGCAAGGGCATCGCCTCAAGCAGGACTACCAGCAATAACCCCATGGGGAACGGGCAGGTGGAGAGGGAGAACGCGACGGTCTGGAAGACCGTCCTACTGACCCTCCAGTCCAGGAATCTCCCGACCTCCCACTGGCAGGAGGTCCTCCCCGATGCGCTCCACACTATTAGGTCCCTCCTTTGTACGGCCACAAACCAGACTCCTCATGATCGCTTCTTTGTCTTCCCTAGAGGCACTACCACCGGGGCCTCGCTTCCATCCTGATTGAGGACACCGGGCCCTGTCCTCCTTCGGAAGCACGTCCGGACACGTAAGACAGACCCCCTGGTAGAGAGGGCCCTGCTCCTGCACCCGAACCCCCACTTGTCGAACACCCCGATGGCCAACAGGACACCGTTTCCCTCCGGGACCTGGCAACCGCATGATCTACTACCACTACCGCCGATGTACCTCCCACACGACACCCCACCCGACCTCCCATGCCCTGCGCCCGTGCACCTATTTGCTTCCCGCAAGTCCACAGGAACGAAGCTCAGGAAGAACCACCCCTGGAGTCCACCCTCGGACTCGCACCGAACATCCTTCCACAGCCGTCCGAAATGGCTGCAACACCAGTGCTTCGTCGGTCGCAACGCACGATTCGGGCGCTAGACTGACTGAACTTGTAGACCCGTCACTCCCGCCGGACTTGATTTTTTAACGGGGGTGGATGTGGTAAATGTGTAACCACTATAATTCACACTGTACATTACTGTGTCCCTGTGGGCTCGATCTGTGGGCCGTTGCACGGCTCTGCCCACAGGGGGAGATGAGGAGCATGTACAGGGCTCCGCCCTCGGCTCCACCCCCTTCAGGAAGTATAAGTGCTGCGGTCCTGCGAGTCCGCCCTCAGTTCAGCATAGTCGCAGGCAGGCTCAGTTGTAAGCCGATTAAAGCCACAGTTTACTTCAATTCGCGTCTCTGAATGAATTGATGGTCGCATCACTAGCACCAGCGATGACTGAAACTCCCACCTCCCGTGCCGAAAACGGACGGAGAATGGCCAGGTCTCGAGCCGCGCATGCGCATGGCTGGCGACCTGCACCGGTTGCACTGTACAACATGGCGCCGGCCGAGGTCCCCACCCGCCTTCCACGACCCCACAGCCCACCCCGTGGCCACCCCCTGGCTACACCCCACCAGTCATCCCAGCCCTCGCAGAAACCCTCTCTCGGCCAGCGGCACGGATCCCAGCCGAGTGTGGCGACTCTGGACACACTCCACAGCCGGCACGCTGGGGTCACGATTTGTGGGACCATACATGTCCCGCGCCGTCGGGGACTCAGCCATCAGTGGCAGAGCATCGCAGGTGGGCTGGCCGATGAGGCACCAATGGCATTGTGGCTGCGTGTAGCACGCGTCCCGATGACGCCATTTCGATGAGGTGGAGCAGGACTAACCTGCATCAATCCGGCGCTGGCCTCCGATTTCGGCGTCAGAGCCCATTCTCCGCCCAAATGCTGAATACGATTTCGGTGTCGGGATACGGAGAATCCCGCTCCTTGTCTTTACACTGATGCCTACGTTTATTTATTTAATAATGTTTATTTTAAGCTTTAAAAATTCAGTATGCAGTGAACTCATTACACAATATTTCATTGTGTTTTTCAGTGTTCTGCACTGATAGTATTTTTTGGTTTGAACAGAAATGAACACAACAGATTTAGTCATTATTGAAAATCCACAGCATGTATCTGGTAAGATTGATTCTGGGTGACAAAGAGTAGAGGTTAATTATAGAAAATAAAAGGTATATTCCACAAAACTAATACATTTGAATTTATGATGAAGGGAGAGCAGATTCTTTGTTAGTGTGATGTAGATGTCATTAAAAAACTCATAAGTGCTTATATATTTCATGCTCAATAATTCAGCATCACTTGTATATGGTGCATTTCAATTTGGAGACCACCGACAATAAGTAGGTCTGCCAAAGGATTTTACTGTAATTGGAGAAAATGATCACTGGCATAGACATGGGTGAAATTTTCTGTTGTGCGAATACATATTTAAATATCATAATAATAATCTTTATTGTCACAAGGAGGCTTACATTAAAACTGCAATAAAGTTATTGTGAAAAGCCCCTAGTCACCATATTCCGGCGCCTGTTCGGGTACACGGAGGGAGAATTCAGAATGTTCAATTACCTAAGACAGGGCTATGGCGAGGGACTGAATAGATGGTAAGTTAGCAGCTGATATTGCTTCAACAAACTGGAGAAAAACTCAAAAGTTTTCTTTGCAAAGGAGGAAGTGAAAAATAACCATAAGGCAAACTAAAGAAATTATAATAGAAGTAAAATCCTGGAAAAGCAAAATACTGGAATTCTGAAATAAAAACAGAAAATGCTGGAAGTCCTCAGCAGATCTGGCAGCATCTGTGAAGAGTGAAACAGAGTTAAAATTTTAAGTCTAATATGACTTTTCTTTGAAACCGGTGAGAGGTAGAAATGTGATGGATTTCAAAGAAATGATATCGCTTATAGAGTTGTGTTTCTATCACACTTTGTTGAACAGTTACAGTCACATATTCATGGGTGTGCGCTTTGCTCAAAAGTAGGTGCTTGGCTTATTGTCTGTTGATGTTTCACGCTGAGGTATTTTCGGCACGGGTTTTATCAGCGGAGTTTGCTGTTACCTTCCACTCTCAGGGGAATGAGGAGGCAAGTCTCAAGTTTACCTTAGCCAGAGCAGGAATTGAACCTGTGTTGCTGGCATTATTGTAAACCACACACTAGCTCTCCAGCCAACTGAGCAAATCACCCTCCACCACGTCCCAAGAAAGTTTTATTTCTATAAAGGGAAAGGATAATTTGGCGTCGTACATTTTATTCAATTTACAGTTGACGTCAACAACCTAATTACGGCGAAATCTTACCAAAACGTAACAAAGTGTCAGCCCTGTGAGAAAAACGGTGCAAATCTCAGTATTTTACATGGAATAGAGTCATAGACGTTTACAGCATGAAAACAGGCCCTTCGGCCCAACTTGTCCATCCATCCAGTTTTTACCACTGAGCTAGTCCAAATTACCCACATTTGGCCCCTATCTCTCTCTACCCATCTTTCCCATATTACTGTTTAAATGCTTTCCAAAAGAAAAATTGTACAAGCCTCTACCACTGCTCTGGCAGCTCGTTCCAGAGACTTACCACCCTCTGTGTGAAATAATTTCCCCTCTGGACTCTTTCGTATCTCTCCCCTCTCAGCTTAAACTTATGCCCTCTAGTTTTAGACTTCCCTACCTTTGGGAAAGGATGCTGACTATCTACCTTCTCAATGCCTGTCATTATTTTATAGACCTCTGTAAGGTCACCCCTAAGCCTCCTATGCTCCAGGGAAATAAGTCCCAGCCTATCCAGCCTCTCCTTATAACTCAGACCATCAAGTCCCAGTAGCATCCTAGTAAATCTTTTCCGCACTCTTTCGAGTTTAATAATATCCTTTCTATAATAAGGTGACCAGAACTGAACACAGTATTCCAAGTGTGACCTTGTACAAGTTCAGCAAGACGTCCCAACTCCTGTATTCAATGTTCTAACCAATGAAAGCAAGCATGCCGAATGCCTTCTTCACCAACCTGTCCACCTGTGACTCCACTTTCAAGGAACTGTGAACCTGTACTTCTAGATCTCTTTGTTCCATCAGCACTCTACCATTAACTGAGTAGGTCCTGCCCTGATGGCCAGTTTAGCTCAGTGGGTTAGACAGCTGGTTTGTAATGCACAACAAGGCCAGCAGTGTGTGTTCAATTCCCATATCGGCTTACTCAAACAGGCGCTGGAATGTGGTGACTAGGGGCTTTTCACAATAACTTCATACTTATGACAATAAAAGATTATTATTATTATTCAATCTACCAAAATGCATCACCTCATATAAATTCAATCTGCCATTCATCAGCCCACTGGCCCAATTGATCAAGATCCCATTGCAATCCGAGATAACCATCTTCACTGTCCACTATGCCACCAATCATAGTGTAATCTGCAAACTTACTAACCATGACGCCTAAATGCGCATCCAAATCATTAATATAAATAACAAACAGGGCAGCATGGTGGCACAGTAGTTAGCACGGCTGCCTCAAGGCGCCAAGATCCCAGGTTCAATCCCGGCTCTGGGTCACTGTCAGTGTTGAGTTTGCATATTCTCCCCATGATTGTGTGTGTTTCTCCCCCCACAACCCAGGCTAGGTGGATTGGCCACACTAAATTGCCCCATAATTGGAAAAAATTAATTGGGGACTTGATTACTTGGGTAATCCAATTAATTGGATGATGCACGATCAATTGCACAAAGACGAGAGTTGGATACAACTGAGGCTTTATTGCTCTAAGATATGTGGCCTCCCACAGCAGCTGGCGAAATGGCTGCAGCATGGAGGACACGCACATTTATACTCCGCCTACTGGACAGAGCCAGCAGGCAGGGACTACCGACGTACCTGTAGTACAGGTCCTACCATACATCACCTAATATAGGTGCAACAGTGAATGCAACCACATTCACCCCCTGTCAGAATTGAGTCCTGCGGGGGTGGTGGAGAACTATATACAACAATTAAATTTTACATTTACAATATTTGAGAGGAAAAAAAATGTCTCTTGAAATCCAGTGGACAAGTTAGAGGTTTAACCGGTCCGGGGCCTTGATATGCCGCTGGGAGTGACGCAGTGGTGGCGGCGATGCCGATGCTGGTCTGGTCTTCGGTGACTCCGGGAGCTTGCCGAAATCCTCTTCATCCTCGGGCCTGGGGAGGGGGAGGACGGATGGTTCTGGGGGGGTTGCTGCTGGGAGTGCCGGGGGAGGGCAGGGTGGTGTCAGGCGCCGGGGAGGGGTGCTGTGTGTGTGGAACCTGCTGGTGCCAGGTCCCTGAGGGAGACAGTATCCTGGCGGCCGTTGGGGTACGCCACGTAGGCATACTGGGGGTTTGCATGGAGCAACTGCACGCTCTCCACCAACGGGTCTGCCTTGTAGAGTCAGACGCGCCTACGAAGAAGGACGGGTCCTGGAGCTGCGAGCCAAGTCAGGAGCGACACCCCGGATGTGGACTTCCTGGGGAAGGCAAAAAGACGTTCATGGGGTGTGTTGTTAGTGGCGGTGCACAGTGGTGACCGAATGGAGTGCAGTGCATCAGGGAGGACTTCCTGCTAGCGAGAGGCTGGGAGGTTCCTGGACCGTAAGGCCAGTTGGACGGCCCTCCAAACCGTCCCGTTCTCCCTCTCTACCTGCCCGTTTCCCCGGGGATTATAGCTGGTAGTCCTGCTGGAGGCGATACCCCTGCTGAGCAGGAACTGACGTAGCTCATCACTCATGAATGAGGATCCCTTGTCACTGTGGATGTAGGCGGGGAAACCGAACAGAGCGAAGATTGTGTTGAGGGCTTTGATGATGGTGGCAGACGTCATGTCGGGGCATGGGATGGCGAAGGGGAATCTGGAGTACTCATTGACCACACTGAGAAAATACGTGTTACGGTCGGTGGAGGGGAGGGGCCCTTTGAAATCCACGCTGAGGCGTTCAAAGGAGCAGGAGGCCTTCACCAGGCGCGCGCGGTCCGGCTGGTAGAAGTGCAGTTTGCACTCCGCACAGACCTGGCAGTCCCTGGTGATTGTCCGTACTTCCTCGACGGAGTAGGGCAGATTGCGGGCCTTTACGAAATGGTACAACTGTGTGACTCCCGGGTGACAAAGGCTGTCGTGCAGGGCACGGAGCTGGTCTGCTTGTGCGCTGGCACATGTACCTCGGGATAGGGCGTCTGGGGGCTCGTTGAGCTTGCCGGGGCGATACAAAATCTCGTAATTGTAGGTGGAGAGCTCGATCCTGCACCTCAAGATCTTATCATTTTTGATTTTGCTCCGCTGCGTGTTATTGAACATGAAGGCTACCGATCGTTGGTCAGTGAGGAGAGTGAATCTCCTGCCGGCCAGGTAATGCCTCCAATGCCACAAAGCTTCAACGATAGCTTGGGCCTCTTTTTCGATGGATGAGTGCCGAATTTCTGAGGCATGAAGGGTGCAGGAAAAGAATTCCAGGGGTCTGCCTGCCTGATTGAGGGTGGTGGCTAGGGCAACGTCTGATGTGTCGCTTTCCACTTGAAAGGGCAGCGTCTTGTCTACTGTGTGCATCCCGGCCTTAGCGATATTGGCTCTGATACGGGCGAAGGCCTGTTGAGCCTTGGCCGTTGGGGGAAAATGGGTGGACTGTATGAGTGGGCGGGCCTTGTCCGCATAGTTTGGGACCCACTGGGCGTAGCACGAAAAGAACCCCAGGCAGCGTTTCAGGGCCTTAGGGCAGTGGGGGAAGGGGAACTCCATGAGGGGGCGCATGCGGTCGGGATCAGGCCCCAGAACTCCGTTCTGGACCACGTAGCCGAGGATGGCGAAGCGGTTCCAACTAAACACGCACTTTTCCCTGTTGTAGGTGAGGTTTAGGAGAGTGGCGGTGTGGAGAAATTTGACAAGGTTGGCACCGTGGGCCTGCTGGTCATGGCCGCAGATGGTGATGTTGTCTAGGTACGGGAAGGTGGCCTGCAAACCATACCGGTCGACCATTCGGTCCATCTTCCTTTGGAAGAGCGAGACCCCGTTGGTGACGCCGAAGGGAACCCTGAGGAAGTGATAGAGGCGACCGTCTGCCTCGAAGGCCGTGTATGGACGGTCCGCTTTACAGATGGGGAGCTGGTGGTAGGCGGATTTGAGGTCTACCATTGAGAAGACCCGGTCCTGTGCAATCTGATTGACCATATCAGATAAGCGTGGGAGGGGGTATGCATCGAGCTGCGTATACCGATTGATGATCTGGCTGTAGTCCACGACCATTCTGTGTTTCTCCGCAGTTTTAACTACTACCACTTGGGCTATCCAGGGGCTGTTGCTGGCCTCAATGATGCCTTCCCGAAGCAGCTGCTGGACCTCGGACCTGATGAAGACTGGTCGATCGTCACTGAGGCGATTCGTGGTTGGTCATCGCTGGTGTCGGATGATGGGGTGCCTGGAGGGCACGGGTCCTGGAACGCTGGTGGTGCCCATGTGCCGTGGGGGAGACAAGATGGTGGCGCATGAAGATCTTGGGGAGGACAAAATGGCAGCGCCCATGGGCCGCACATGGCAGGAGTTGAGAAAGATAGCGGCGCCCACTGGCCACGCGTGGTCTGAGGGGGAGAAGATGGTGACGCCCACTGGCCATACGTGGTCTGGGGAGGTGAAGATGGCGGCGCCCATTGTCCGTAAATGGGGGGGGGGGGTGGGACGATAGCGGCGACTGCGCGGGCCTGGCACACTGCGGCGAAGTGCCCCTTCTTACCGCAAGCATTACAAAGGGCAGCACGGGCCGGGCAGCATTGGCGGGGGTGTTTCTGCTGGTTACAAAAGTAACATCGGGGACCCCCGGGGTTCGCTGGCTGGTGCGTGGCCCTGGCGTATTGGCTGGGTAAGGCCCCTGCTGGGGCAGCCATCTGTGGGGTGGGCCACGTGGCTGGGGGTGTAGGTCTGAACATTGCGCTAGGCGACTGTCATAGAGAGGGCTTTGTCTCTGCAAGATCGAGCGTGGCCCCTTCTAACAGTCGCTGGTGTATGAGGTCCGACCCAATCCCTGTTACAAAAGAGTCCCGCATAAGGAGGTTAGAATGTTCAGTGGCCGTAACGTCCTGACAGTTACAGTCCCGGACTAGTGGGATTAGGGCCCGCCAGAAGTCTTCTATGGACTCATCAGGGAGTTGAGAGCGAGTGGCGAGCACGTGCCTGACGAAGAGCATGTTCGTCTTCTGGGCGTAATTTTCTTTAAGTAGCGTCATGGCTTCGGCATAGTTTGCCGCATCCTGGATCAGCGAAAGACGTTGGAGCTCAACCTCGAGTACAGTATCTGTATTTTCTGAGCATCCGGAACAGGGCTGGGCGCCAAGTTGATGTACGCCTCGAAACAAGCTAGCCAGTGCTGAAAGTCCTTTTTGGCGTCGCTTGATTGTGGATCCAGCTGCAGGCGATCTGGCTTGATACGGAGGTTCATCTTCTGAAAATCTTAGAGGAATAAATTGATGCACGAGCAATTGCACAAATACAAGATTTGGATACAACTGGCGCTTTATTGCTCTAAGATGTGTGGCCTATCACAGCAGCTGGCGAAATGCCTGCAGCATGGAGGACACGCACATTTATACTCCGCCTACTGGGCGGAGCCAGCAGGTAGGGACTACCGACGTACCTGTAGTACAGGTCCTACCATACATCACCTAATATAGGTGCAACAGTGGTTTACCACATTGGAAAAAATTAATTGGGAGGCACACCGCTGGTCAAAGGCCTCCAGTTTAAAAAACAACCCTGTATAACCACCCTTTGTCTTCTGTCATCAAGCCAATTTTGTATCCAATTGGCTACCTCATCCTGGATCCCGTGAAATTTAACCTTATGCAACAACCTACCATATGGTACCTTTTCAAGGGCCATGCTAAAGTCCATGTAGACAACGTTAACTATACTGGCCTCATCTATTTTCCTGGTTACCCATTTCAAAAACTCAATCAAATTTGTGAGACATGGGGCTGGATTCTCCGGTTTTCAGGCTATGTCCTGCCGCCAGTGTGGGAACGGTGGTGTTTTACGACCGATAAATCGGCGCAAAACGGCCACCAATTCTCCATCTGGTGGGGGGGTGGGTCTAGCAGGCAGGCAGCATAGAGCACCCGGCTCCAGCTGCCGATACAGCCAGAGAATTGCCGAATCCATGGCCTTGCATGTGCACAGTGGCGGACTGCAGCGGCCGCGCCGTACAACATGGCTTCGACTGTGAGCGGACCCGGCCTGCCAAATAGTGCCCCCCTTTGGCCAGGCTCGCGATCCCTGGACCGGTGCTATGTCTTTTCGTCCGACGTCACTTCGTCCAACGACACTTCGTCCACGTCTTTTGGTCCAACGTCTTTTTGTCCGCCCGTCTTTTGGTCCAACGTCTTTTTGTCCGATAATTTTTTTCGTGAATGACTTTTTGTGACTTGTTACGTTTTTTTGTCGGATGATTTTTTTTGTAAAAGACTTTTGGTAACTTGCTTAGTAGCACTCCACTCCACTCCCCACATTAACTTTTTGTAAATAGAAATCTTCTCTAATGCACAAAGCAAGGTACAATATGCAATAAAGGATTTTTATTACCGGTCTCTTTCCTTTAACGAGCCTCGTTAAAGGATAGTTATTATTGTTCTCTTTCCATTAACGAGTCTCGTTAAAGGATAGATATTACCGTTCTCTTTCTTAATTCGGGAATTTTAAGTAATTAGTAAACTTTTAGATTTTTTAACTGCATTTTTAGATTTTTTAACTACATTTTTCAACTTGCATTTTACTTGCATTTTATCAATTACTTGCATTGTAGCAATTCAATTCACTTGCTGTATTGTACTTGCATTTTATCAATTAAATGGTTTTATACGGAATTAATTTATAATTGGATAATTGGACGAAGTGACATTGGACCAAAAGACGGGCGGACAAAAAGACGTTGGACCAAAAGACGTGGACGAAGTGTCGTTGGACGAAGTGACGTTGGACGAAATGACGCGACACGCCCTGGACCACCCCCCAACAGGGCACTCAGCACCTGTCAAATTCACCCCTGCCTGCGAATCGGCTCTGCTCCGACTGTGACGCCGCTGGACTCAGTCCGCAGCCGCCACGCCGAGTACCCGACATAAAATAGCACGAGAGACCCAATCCATCGGGAACTCAGTTGGTCGGGGGCGGAGCATGGGGGGGAGGGCCTCAGGTAACGTCCTGAAGCCATCAATACCGCGTGCAGTGCACTCCTAGAGTGCCGCGCTTTGGAAAGGCGGAGCATCGCAAAAGCGGCACCTCCCCCGATTCCGTTGCAAAAAGGGATTCTCTGGCCGATTGCCAAATGCGATTTCAGCGTCGGAGACTGCAGATTCCCACTTACTATTTCCCACTCGCAAAGCCATGCTGACACCAATCTTCAGGCACCACTTGTGACTGTCAATGATTCAACTATCTCTGCTAGGGGACCTGCAATTTCATCCCTACCCTTCCACAACATCCTGGGATACATTTCATCAGGTCCCAGGAGTTTATTTACCTGATGCACTTTAAGACTACCAGCACCTCCTTCTCTGTAATATGTATACTCCTCAAGACATCACTATTTATTTCCCCAAGTTTCCTTACATCCCTTACAATAGTAAATACCGATGAGAAATATTCATTTAGGATCTCACCTATCTCTTGTGGATCCGCATATAGAGGCCTTACTCTCTCCCTCGTTACTCTTTTTCCCTTTATGTATTTGTAAAAGCTCTTTGGCTTCTCCTTTGCCTTATCTGCCAAAGCTATCTCATGTCCCCTTTTTTGCCCTCCTGATTTCTCTCTTAACTCTACTCCAACAACCTCTACACTCTTCAAGGGATCCACTTGATCCCAGCTGCCGATGCATGTCATGTGCCTCCTTTTTGGCCAGGGCCTCAATATCCTGAGTCATCCAGGGTTCCTTACTTCTACCAGTCTTGCCCTTCACTCTAAAAGGAATGTGCTTACTCTGAACCCTGGTTAACACACTTTTGAAAGCTTCCCACTCACCAGCCATTCCTTTGCCCGCCAACAGACTCCCCCAATGAAGTTTTGAAAGTTCCAGTCTAATACCATCAAATTTGGCCCTGCCCCAATTTAGAATTTTAACTTTTGAGTCAGACCTATCATTCTCCACAGCTATCTTAAAACTAATGGAATTATGGTCACTGTTCCCAAAGTGATGCCTCACTATCACTTCTGTCACCTGCCCTTCCTTATTTCTAAAGAGGAGGTCTCTCTCTAGTGGGACCATCCACATATTGAATGAGAAATTAATGCACTCAACAAATCTCTCTCCATTCAAGCCACTAATGTTATGGCTGACTCATACAATGTTGGGAAAGTTAAATTCCCTAACAAGTACCATGCTATTTTTCTTGCAGCTATCTGTAATCTCCTTACATATTTGCTCCTCAATTTCCCGTTGACTATTTGGGGACATGTAGTAAAATCCTGTCAAAGTGATCTCTCTGTTCTTATTTTTCAGTTCTACTCATCTAAACTCTGTGGGCAATCCCTCGGATATATTCCCTCTCAATACTGCCAAGATATTCTCCCTAATCAAAAACACAACTCCCCCCCCCCTTCTCTTACCTCCTGCTCAATCTTTCCTATAATATATGTACCCTGGAATATTGAGCTGCCAGTCCAGCCCTCCCTTAGCCATGTTTTGGCAATAGCTATAATATCCTAGTCCTTTGTTCCCATCTATGCCCTGAGTCCATCTGCCTTGCCCAAAAGTCCTCTTGCATTGAAATAAATGCAGTTTAATCTAGACGTCCCTTGCTCTCTGTCCTGCTTTCTCAGACCATCTCTCTGGTCATGTTTTGTACACTATTCCTGTGTTTTATTTCTCTTAGCCTTACTTTACCCATTCACTGAGTTCTGCACTGTCTCAGTACTTTGTGCTGTGACCCTTTTTGATTTTTAACTTTGGTTTCTCTGTCTTTCACTTTTCCCCTTACTGCCTTTTGCTACTGTCCCCACTTTAATTCCCTCTGACTTCCTGCATTGGTTCCCATCCCCCTGCCACATTTGTTTAAACCCTCCCCAACAGCACTAGCGACACTCCCCCTCAGACATTGGTTGCAGTCCTGCCCAGGTACAGACTGTACGGTTTGTACTAGTCCCACCTTCCCCAGAACCGGTTCCAATGTCCCAGGAATTTGAATCCCTCCCTCTTGCACCATCTCTCAAGGCACGTATTCATCTTAACTATTCTAACATTCCTACTCTGACTAGCACGCGGCACTGGTAGCAATCCTGAGAGTATTAATTTTGAGCCTCTTTGCCAAAGGAAAGTGAGTAAGCTTGGTTTGCGCCATGAATATGGCAGGGCAGGGCTTGGCACAGCTGGTAGCTGGCTCCAAACAGGTCAGGACGCCATTTTTAACAGGCACCCCAACCAGCGTTGCAGTCAAACGCCCCCCAGCCAACATCACTAAGGTCCCGAGGGCTCCCTCCCCCGGCATTCATAGCCAGCATCCCCTTTCCCCCCCCTCCCAATATCAGCTCTCCCCCCCCCCCCCCCCCCCCCCACCCACCACATATATTTCCCGCTCCTTCGTGGAGCTCTGACTAGCATTTTCCCCCGGCACTGGTTACCACTGCCAGTTCTGCACTACCACATTGACATTGCATGACCAACCTGACAGTGCTAGCCTCTGCTGGGGCAGTGCCTGGGCACATCCAGACCCCCCCCCCAACTCCCCTGGGGGCTATACTTACAGCTGTGCCCCGGAGGGTTTCTCTTGACTTGCTTGCCAAACCTGTTGTAAAGAACGCCAGTGTGTCGTCCAGCTGGCGCACGATGATTATTCTGGAGAGGGTGCTCACTAATTACATGCCAATGTATTAAAATGAGGTTCCTGGGCTTCCATGGCGTGATTTGCACTACTCCACTGGTGAGAGGGAGTGAAAGTTCCAAAGCCCAATCACGTGATTCTCTCTGGATTTTGAGCCCGTGAGAATTTCTCACAGTGGTAGAGTGCAGGCTCAAAGTTGCACCTTATGAAGTATAGTTCAGAGAAAAAAACTATAAAGTACTCATCAGAGATCTACAATCTTCGCCTTCATCTCTCGAATAATGCCCCTTATTCATTTAAGTTACCTGTGTCTTGGAGTAGTTTCCTTTACTTCGAAGTAGAACATAAATTTGGGAGATCCGAGAAGTCAATCTGGAGCCACTAAATTCTCGGAAAAATTTTCCTAGGAAGGTGGGTTACCTGCTTTTGTTTCCTTGTCCTGTTGAATATTTATCAATATAAAATAACTGTAACTCCCAATCTCATTCCTAACTAAATATTCATGCAGGCGACACATCTAGGAGTGTCATCTTCTAACTTGCAGTTATAGGAATCAGAATCATGTTGTCACCTTCCTTTGTAGCTGCTCCAATGTTATTGTGATATTGTATATGTGATATATGTGTAATGGGAGCAAAGTATCAGCGCTGCATCAAACCTTTTGTAATTTTCTTTTAGTTAAGTAAATGCAAATTTTAAAATTGGCTTCCTATCTTTAAGTTCCGTTTGTCTTTATGTTAAGGCACTGTTTAGTGCCAGAATGGAAATAATTGGATTATTCCCTGTCAGTCACAACTGGTAACTTCACTGCCGTAAATGACTAAGATTGATTATCTGTGTACGTTAGGAATTATCTAACCCTTCTCTATTTACTGCATTTTATTTTTTTAAATCAAGAATCATTGGTGCAGTTTTGGTCATTTGTTCTACAGTTTACAGAGAATCTTTTTAAAAAAGTGATGCTGTAAACTGTTTGCTCCAATGCAGTTCTTAAATAGATTGTTGCTGGGTAAATAGACTCGGCTTGTTTTATGATACTATGCTTGTTGTGAGTTTTACCATCGGTCTCGCTGCTCCACCAATTCATTGATGTCAAAACACTGGAGGCGTCAGGAAAATTCCCAGCTCCACAAACCTAAATCGTTAGAAAGTGATCTTTGTTCTGTGATGGCAGGTGTTAACTGGAGTTGGGCCTGCCACCACAAAAAAGAGTTTTGAGGTAGCCACAGGTACTGCCGAGTGTATAGGCAGACTGTTTGAAAGACACACCTCGGTGCTCCAGCTCTTGCAGCTGTAAAAACTAAACAGAAAATAGTTCTCTGGCCCTCATTCCCTAGACCACCTCACCCCATTCCTTATGTTCCATCTATGCCAACTCATGCCACCTCATTCCCCCAACCATTCCCCTTAGCCTCTCACATCCTTCAGGCTAGGTTATGCCCGACTACCCACCCCCTCATATCCTCCATGCCAAGCCATTTCCCTCTGCCCAAAGCTCTTTATAGTCCCATGCCAACTTAGTGCCAACATATGTCATCCCATACTGCCACAGCCTACAATTAACGACAAGGCAGGTGAGCCAGAAACTCCCAAGAACAAAATGCCAAGACTTTGACATAAATGTTCCGTCAGAGATTCAGGTGGACAGGAATGAGAACAGGAGCAGGAACCTGGCCGATTCAGAGTCTGCATTTTTTTGATAAGTATTTTCTGCAAACAAAAATCTAAGGGTATGGCATTTCTTCTGATATGGAAAAGGACAGACCCCTGAGCCATGACAATAATCTTCTGCAAATCATTTATCAATTGTGGAATACAAGGAATACAAAATTATTCATGCAGGAAGAGCTTTTTATTTTATTTCTAATTATCCTCTGCTTCCAACTGCTGTGCTATATTTCAACAGAGCTAGTTGATTTGCCACCAAAGAATGTAGTTCTTCAAAAGAGAAAATGCTGGAAAATCTCAGCAGGTCTGGTTGCATCTGTAGAAAAGAGCTAACGTTTCGAGTCCAGATGACACTTTGTCAAAGCTTTGACAAAGTGTCATCTGGATTCGAAACGTTAGCTCTTTTCTCTCCATACAGATGCTGCCAGACCTGCTGAGATTTTCCAGCATTTTCTCTTTTGGTTTCAGATTCCAGCATCCGCAGTACTTTGTTTTAATCCGCTAGTTAAAGATGATCTCTTAGCCTGGGTTTTTATGGAGTTGTAGCAGAAATGTGACAGGGAGTTGTTCCGCCAGGCGCTCAGCATCCATTATCACTCCTGGATTTTTAAAATTTTATTTTAAATTTAGAGTACCCAATTCAGTTTTTTCCATTTAAGGGGCAATTTAGCGTGTTCAATCCACCTACCTTGCACATCTTTGGCTTGTGGGGGCGAAACCCACGCAAACACGGGGAGAATATGCAAACTCCACATGGACAGTGACCCAGAGCCGGGATCGAACCTGGGACCTCGGCGCCGTGAGAATGCAGTGCTAACCCACTGCACCACCGTGCTGCCCTCACTCCTGGATTTTTAACTGGACATTGACTATGTCTGCCCATATTTGGGTGAACATTCAATTGATAGGTTAATGGCACAAATACATGCATTTCCAATTTTTAAAGTTTTATCAGCGATGAACAGTTAAGAATTTTGTTGTGCTTCCAAAATCCAGCATTACCAAGGAGATGGAGCTTTAAAAATTAAAAGTTTATCTTTCCTGGTCTAAATTCTTGTGTTTTAAAGGCATATTCACAAATAATTATCCTTCCATGACTATAGTTAAGGTGGTTGCAGAGATTATTCTCACCTCCTCATCGTAGTGACTCAGTAAAGGTAATGGTACTCTTGGGACACCGCCAAAAAATAATTCAATCCGATTGGGTCAATGCTCAGAGCTGAATCAGAAAATACAGCACAATATTTTTAAATCAATGCTGACAACTTACTATGTCCTCTGAGCTCTTGAGATGAATGTTGATAGAATCCAATAAAATGATTTGCAACATCATCCTTAAAGCAAACTAACTTCATTGTGATTTCATGCCCCAGTCCTTTAAAAAAAAATCATAATAATGATTTCAGATATGCCCTCAGATATAGCTGCAAATGCTACAGACCACACTCAAACAGCCTACGCTTACAACATCCATTCAAAATGCCTACTGTTAGCTGTGATTCCGTGATTGGGCAGCACTTGCTGAACAATCCTGAGTGTATTACACTGTTAGCTACACTAACAACTAATTTAAGACAAACAGCTGAGCTTGTAATATGTCTCATTTATACTCGCTAGCTGTGACATACATTATTATGCAGGGATCCGTTGTCTGCGAACAAAAAAATATATGTTCAAGCCTTGCAACTTTTTGAACGAGTAGTTTGGGGAACCTACACTTCCCCATTTCATTCTCCATGCAATGCCTTGGTGAATCAGAGACAATTTGTCTTTTTCGTTGTTGTATAAATTGTTGTGATGATTTGAATTTTGGCATTTGCATTTCTCCTGATCAGTGCAAGACAAAGAGGTTCGGCAATATGTTTCTTTTTAGCAATATCTTTCCATGTCACTTTACCTTCTCTGATGAAAGTTTTAGTTAACCACACTAAATTGCATTTAACTACCCATACTCACTATGCTTTGATTTTCAAAGATCTCTTCAAATATTGCTGCTTGGAATTATGGTAATTTTGGTTAACAAAATGTGGTGAATGTATGATGACAACCATTCACCACTGTATTGCATTGTACTATGTTGTTGCCCTTGTGGGCTCCACCTATGGACCATTGTATTGCATTACACCACTTTGTATCATGTTGGTGCCCTTGTGGGCTCCGCCCCTGTCCCCGCCCCCTTGAGAGGCGGTATATAGAGCTGCTGCCCTGCAGGCGGCTCTCAGTGCAGAGCAGTCACAGGCAGGCACAGTTCTAGCTCATTAAAGCCACAGTTCACTTCAACGCTCCATCTCGTGTGGATTGATGGTTGCATCACAACCCTAATCATTGAGACCCAGGATTTTTGCCACATTCTTCTTTCTTCATAGATATTTCCTTTTAGGTGCTAAATAATCACCTAAAATAGTACATGGAGGCATCAAAGATAGTACTCCGGCATCAAAGATTGTAAACAGAAGGTAGTAACGCACAACAGGGGTATTGGCAGGAATAGAAGAGCGATAACCGAGAATGAAATGGATGGCAATCAAAGAGGAAATAATGGATGCCAGTGGGAAAGGGAAATGAGTAGTAATTGAGGAAACAGGGTACAGGTAGTAACAAAGGGGAATTGGAAGTAATTTAGGGAGAAGAAGGAAACAGCTGGGAATAGCGCACACTGGGGTAGAAAATGAAGGAGAGGGCAGCATTAATTGGATGGCAGAGGACTGAAGAGAGGCTTGAAAAAATTGTTACAACACCAGGTTAAATTCCTCATTCACCTGAGTAAGGAGCTGCGCTCCGAAAGCTCATGATTCAAAACAAACCTGTTGGACTTTAATCTGGTGTTGTAAGACTTCTTACTGCGCTCACCCCAGTCCAACACCGGCATTGCCACATCTTGAAGAAATTGAGTTAAGGAGTTTCAAAAAATGTGGAATAGGTTATCCAAATACAAAAAGATCTGTATAGGTTGGGAAGGTAGACTGACCGATGGCAAATTGTAATTAATGAAATGGACAAATGCAATGTCACAAGACTGGCAAAGGGAAATAAATAATGAGAATGTAACTATTCATCTTCACCCAAATGTAGTGATTAAAGAGATTGTAGAAGAGCTACTGAAGGATTTGTTATGAAATATTTGTTTTCTACCTAAAGGTAGATCTGACTTACAGCATCACGACCTCCACCTCTGGCAGGGCAAGGAGACATGTCCCAAATTCACCTTAGCTGGAACAAGGATTGAATAGTGTGCTGTTGGCACCAGTCTGATACACACTGGCCATCCAGCCCACCACTATCCTTCCCACCCTCCCTCCATTCTAAGCTGTTTGCTCAAGAGGTAGGAATGCTACCCAATGCGTCACCAGACCTTTATTATGGAATGTGGATTTATAAAGGAGGGGATTTGTAATGGCACTGGACACAACAAAGGAGACATATTTGGAGGTACTGGTGAAATGCTTAGTGCAAGTAGCAGAAAATAACATTGAGGAGAATTCATCAATACAAACAGTTCAAATTCACAACTTGCAAGTTCATAATATTGAAATAATGCAACAAAGAAGTAGCTGTCTACATCATGGAGGGGACCATGTATCTGCGAATTTTGGGAACAAAAGATTTTGGAATGTTGTTGCTGAGGCTTGGCCAGCTCCGGAAGGGGCTGTGCTGCTAAATCAGGGCTGGGGATGAGACCGAGAGCGGAAGCGGCGCGGGTGTAAACAAGCTGTCAGTCACTCTGCGGGTTCCACTCATTCCCAGGGCCAGGAGCCGGAGAGGCGGTAGCAGCAATGGGAGCTGTGCTTGGGGTTTGTTCGCTAGCCAGCTGGGTAGGTGTACAGCTTCAGTTCAGCGATCCGCAGATAATTTAGCGAAAGCGTTCGTCCTAAAGCGGTCGCAAATGGATTGCTTGTGCGGGAGAATACGCCGGCTGGCTTCCGTCATCACTTCAAACAGAGCGGATAACAAAGAGGGAAAACTGAAGCCTGTGACCGGACCCTGGCTGCTGGGGGCTTTCCTCTTTGAATTTCTGCTGCGAGCTTTTTTATTGGCGTGGGCGGGGGGAGGGTTGCAGGGTTTTTTTTAAAGGCCTGTTAATGAGTCTGGGGTATGTTTATTTTTAGATGCGCTGACCTGGTGAAGTCACTGACTAGTGATACTGCAGATCTGAGTCATGATGGACTCATGGCCTTCAAATAGCTAACGGCCTCGATCCGATTATGTAAAATTCCAGATAGCTTTCTGTTTAAAAACTGATCGCTGGTGAGGGGAAAATGCATGCGTTGCACCAAATGCCTGGCGAATTCTGCCACTCCCTTCCCCACACAAATACCCTGTCCATAGCCAGGTTGTGGAGGAAGCTGGATTGAGTGCTGAAGGATGACAATTCGACTGGAGACAGCCTTCCTTAGAAACCTCAAACCACTGTTTGCCTGCGTTAAATAAGCGGTGAAGCATTACAGTGAGGGATGATGGGGTGCTGCAAGGCACATATCCATTACAACGAGGAGAAAGGATGATATCGTGCATATTTATGTTTTATGAAAACGGTGTCAAATGAGTTCATTTCAGCAAATGCAGAGTTTTCAGCAACAAATCTCGAGCTGCTAGTTTGATTGGATGCAAATTGCACCGTGTTTTTGGACTGGGCTGCTGTGCAGATCGAGCCTACCTTAAAACATCCTCATTAATCTATTGGTTTCCCTTTAATTACTCCTTTAAATCACTTAAAATATCTGTGCACTTGCCCAAACAGATGGGTGGGGGATGTGGGGTGATGTGCCTTTTTAAAATCTAAGAGTGATTGTATGTAGGTTGAAGTAACAAAGGAACGAATCATGATCTAATGCAACCTTATGCACAACCACTTGTGTAAGTACAACCATATTAAATAAAACAGGTACAAAAAATAACTAATTTCTGTTATGATTCTATACATCCTTCTGATGAGTGCAAGCTCCAACAAGAAGTCGAGCACCACCAAATGTAATGATTATATACTTCTGTTGATGCCAAAATAAGTATATTCGTGGCTTATTCAGCTTTCAGACTATAACTGATCATTAAAGGAGTACACTATACTTCATAAAGCACTAAACGGGTATTCCAGTATTGAACTATATCTTTACTACATGTATTATTCTTGTTGTTGGACATGACAAAAATCATAATTTGGTTCAATGCATGAAGTAATATAAGTTTTTAGTTTGAGTACTTTTCTTCCCCAGAGAGCAGTGGAAACTGGGTCATTGAATATATTCATGACTGAGTTAGGATTTTGATCAACAAGGGAGTCAAAGGTTATGGGGGGGGACAGAAAAGAAAGCCACAATTTGATCAGCCGTAATCTTATTGATCATGGAGCAGGCTTGTCTGGTTAAATGGCCGTCTCCTACTCCCAAATCTTGTGTGTTTTCCAACTAAAGTCATTTAGAATTAACATCTTAAAAACTTATATCTTGGGTAAGCATCCTTCATTGCTTGGCTTCACTATACAACCAATAGACTTCTACAAAGACAAACAAAACCATGAGAGATAGTGCGCACAGTTTAAGTAGCATAAAGGAGTGATAAAGATCCGACTTCAGGGCACAGTATGACCCTCTCCTGGTAAGATGGTCCATTGTCGCAATGGAGTGTTTCATTTTGAATTCATATTTAAGAGAAAAAGCCACCAAGTGATATGTAAGGTTTTTGTTTAATTGTTGGATGTGATTTCTCAGGGAGGGTGTGGTATCATAATATATATTTTGAAAGCTAATTTTAAAAAATTAATTTCATGGGATGTGGACATCGCTGACTGGGCCAGCATTTATTGCCCATCCCTAACTGCGTGGCTTGCTAGGCTATTTCAGAGGACATTTAAGAGTCACATTGCTGTGGATTTGAAGTCTCATGGAGGCCAGACCGGTAAGGATGGCTGATTTCCTTCCCGAAAGGACATTGGTGAACCAAATGTGTTTTTACGACAATCGACAATGGTTTTAAGGTCATCATTAGACTTTTAATTCCAGATGGATAGCTGTGAGATGTAACATCTCTAAACGAGGTTAGCTAAATGTGAAGTATTCACTGGAATATAATATTAAAACAATGTGTTTGCAGCTGGACGTCGTATTTGTCCAAAGGCTGGATGTGATTTAACAGACATGTGTGATTTTTGAATTTGAAATATACAAAAGAATTATGGGAATAGAAAAACTACACCTGGAATATTAATTTAAATTACATTACAATATTGGAGAAAAGAAACATTGGTTCAAAGTTGAAGGCCAGTTTGACAAAAGGAAATTATTCTCTACACAAAGATAAATCAGTATTTAGAATAGGCCTCTGGACAGCAAACAAAACAAAAACTTTGGCATTATTTGAGATAAAAATGTAATTGGCGCCTTTTTCTGGATTGTGTTGAATTTAGTTAACAAATGGCTTTCCTTATCCTGAACTATGACATGAATGTTGCCTGCCCATTGCACAATAGTTTGGTGTAGGTTAACATTTAATCTTTGAAATTAGGTCTTAGAATAGTTCTAATGCAACATTTATTATGGCAGTTGGCATATTGTGCCTCAATTGCATTAAGGAAGAAAATCATTGCTCTGTCATTGTCATGGAATCAAACATTTATGTTGGAATTGGACGGTGTTCATTCCACTTTTAATGTTTTGGAGCAGGTGTTCTAACACTCTATTGAATGTCTGGGCTCCCAGCCAAGCCTGATTATGTAGCCTCATTAAGTTTGTTGAAACAGAGGAAACATTATTTCATAGCTCAGGTTCTCTGATCTCTCCTGTCAATTTCACAAATGTTTGTTTACACAAGATCAAGGGTTTGTTGTTTTTTGATACTTCAGAGGGCAAGTGTGATTGACGATTTTGTTAGCTTGCAATGATGACTTTTTTAAAACATAGGAGCAAGTTATGAATTGACTACTTTTCAAAACTTTTTTAAACACGTATTACTGTACATTATAGGTGTGTATTGTCGCTAGAAATGTATAATGGGCCAAAATACATGGCATAGGGTGTATGAGGAACCATAGGGGATGAATGGAAAGGAAGAACTTGGCAGAAGGGGCATGAGGACGATCTTTTGAACTGTTTAAAAGATTGCCTCGTGCTGACCTCATGCAGACTATGGTTCATGACCCCTCCAAGGGGTCATGCACCTCGGTCCCCTGAGGGCTTGTGAACCTTAGTCCTCTGATGTGGGGGGGGGGGGGGGGGGGGGGGTCATGAACTTCGGCTCTTTTAAAAACTTGGCTTGGCTCCATGAAAATTGCAGAGAGTAGGACATGCCTATCTCAGCACTGGAGCCAGCCAGGTCTGGCGTTCCAGGTATGGGCTTTTGACAGGAACCTGCAGTCTTTGAAGGCACTCCCCTAATCAGACAGCCACGAATGGGGTCAGGAATCCCGGATGTGGGACTCGCCTGCTATTTTTAAAAGCTCCCGAGTCAAACCTGACTTGTTGAAAATCCAGGACTTGATGCCTGTTTCCTATTCCACAGCATGTTACTCTAAATTGACCCACATTACAATCTGCTTTCCTGAGTGGAATTATTTGATTTGCCTAACATTTCAAAATATTATCCGTGCTCTCAGTGCAAGTCAATTGATTATTTAATTCTGGGTCACAAACGAATGTTGTGCTATAAAAGTGCCCCTCCTCCTCCAGTATAATTTGGGTATGATGTGAAAACCAAGAATCCCAAAATAAATCTGTGCTGATGTCTACAGGTTAGTTTCCATAAATGGTACCTAGTTCATGTAATTTCACATCTGGGGCGAAATTCTCTGCGGACCGGCGTGACGCCCATTTCCGGCGGGGAAAAGCGGTGCGGATGACTCCGGCGTCCGGGCCTTCTTTTAAGCCGGTAATCTCCGTTCCCGAAAGGGCCAGCAGCGGACTGACGCGATACGCGTCAGTTTCACCAGCTGCGGAAGTGGCGAGTCCCGGCGTTGTTTGGGGGGGGGGGGGGGGGGAGGAGAGAGAGACCCGGCGTTGTTTGGGGGGGGGAGGAGAGAGAGACCCGCCGTTGTTTGGGGGGGGGGGGGGGAGAGAGAGACCCGGCGTTGTTGGGTGGGGGGGAGGAGGAGAGAGACCCGGCATTGGGGGAGGGGGGGGGGGAAGAAGAGAGAGACCCGGCGTTGTTGGGGGAGGGGGGGGAGAGAGACCCCGGCGTTGTTGGGGGGGGGGGGGGGGGGGGGGAGGAAGAGAGACCCGGCGTGAGGGAGAGGGGGAGAGGGATGGAGGGAGGGAGGGAGGGAGGGAGAGGGGCGGTTGCGGCGTTGAGTTGAGAGGAGTGGAGAGAAGGGGGTTACCTGCGTTGAGAGGAGAGGGGGGGGAGGGGGTTACGGCGTTGAGTTGAGAGGAGGGAGGGAGGGAGGGAGGGGGTTGCGGCGTTGAGTTGAGAGGAGAGGAGGGGGGGGGGTTACCTGCGTTGAGAGGATGGGGGGGAACCGGCGTTGAGAGAGAGGGGGCGGCGTTGGAGGGGGGGTAGGGGGAGGGGGGTAAGGGGGGTAGGGGTGCTTGGAGGGGGTAGGGGGTGGTGAGGGGGTAGGGTGGTGAGGGGGGTAGGGGCGTTGGAGGGGGTAGTGGTGGTGAGGGGGGTTGGGGTAGGGGCAGCGGCGTGCAGGGGGGGGGGGTCGACTGGATGGCCTTGCCAATGCACAGTCGCCCCCTCTGCACGCCGCTGCCCCCAACCCCCCCCTCACCACCCCTACCCCCTCACCACCCCTACCCCCTCCAACGCCCCTCCCCACCGCACCTACCCCCCTCCCCACACCCCCTTACCCCCCTCCCCACCACCCCTACCCCCCTCCAACGCCGCAACCCCCCCCCTCCAATGCCGCAACCCCCCCCTCCAACGCCGCACCCCCCTCCAACGCCGCAACCCCCCCCTCGCAACCCCCCCCCCCTCGTCAACCCCCCCCACTCGCAACCCCCCCCACTCGCAAACCCCCCCCACGCGCAACCCCCCCCACTCGCAACCCCCCCCACTCGCAACCCCCCCCCACTCTCAACCCCCCCCACTCTCAACCCCCCCCACTCTCAACCCCCCCCACTCTCAACCCCCCCCCCACTCTCAACCCCCCCCCCACTCTCAACCCCCCCACTCTCAACCCCCCCCCACTCTCAACCCCCCCCACTCTCAACCCCCCCCCCACTCTCAACCCCCCCCACTCTCAACCCCCCCCCCCTCCCACCCCCCCCCCACTCGCACCCCCCCCCACTCGCACCCCCCCCCACTCGCACCCCCCCCCACTCGCAACCCCCCCCCCACTCGCAACCCCCCCCCCACTCGCAACCCCCCCCACTCGCAACCCCCCCACCCCCCACTCGCAACCCCCCCACCCCCCCACTCGCAACCCCCCCACCCCCACTCGCAACCCCCCCACTCGCCCTCGGACACTGAACGGCGTCAACCATCATCAATGGTTGACGCTGTTTTAAAGCTACTCTGTTTTTTGCCGACGTGACCTGTGGCCACGTCGGCGGGACTTCGGCCCATCCGGGCTGGAGATTTGGTGAAAGAAAAAAAATAATGAAATCCCGCCGGCGCCAGCTGTTTTCAGAGGCTGCCGGCGGGATTTGCACAACACCGGTTTTTGGCCGGTCAGAGATTTAAAAACCCGGCGGGAGCTGGATTAACGCCGCTGCCAGCCGATTCTCCGACCCTGCGTGGGGTCGGAGAATTTCGCCCCTGCTTTCTATTACTGAGACGGTTTTAAATCCAGCTACCAAGTTCACTGAAATTAATTACATTTATTTTATTGTTTTTTTAAAAAGATCTGTTACAGTTGGGATCAGAGGAATGTGTAGTCTGGCTAGCCCCACAGGTCACACCATTAGTTTAATTCACTCACGAAAATGGCCAATTGTTTACCTTCGCAGCTTTTAGAACCAGAATATAGGACTGTAAACAGGCTTCTTTCAGTAAACTCAGAATGATTTTTGTTTCATAATAAATCACTTTTAAGAAAAACAAATTGCAATAGCATACAATTAAATAGCTATCTACCCATTTTAACAATACCCCAGCGCACAAACAAAGGAGAAACAGATACGAGATGGGCTTTGAAGGATAGGCTTTATAAAATAAAGGATAAAGTTTGCAGGTTTGTGCTGGTTAGGTGGATTGGCCATGATAAATTGTCCCTTAATTGGAAAAAAATAATAATTGGCTACTCTAAAAATACTTCTTTAAAAATGTCGACAGGCAGACTTCTCTTTCCCCACCGCAAGATACTATATCAAAGAGCCATAGAGTTTTAAAGCACAGATTTTGATCCAATTCATTTGTACCATGTCTTAGAAAGCCTTGTTCACTTGGCGCCATTTTACTTTTTGTTTCCATATGCCCTTATTTCTTTTTCAAATGAATAAATCTGTTTTTAAACACCTTCACACCTTCTGTTACCTTTACTTTTTTTGTGAGGCTACTTTTTTTGTGAGGCTGTCAGTCTTCCTTCAGCTTTCTGTTCTTCCCCTTTGATTACCTTTAGCTTTCATAATCGTTATTGGTCAAACTTGCAAGGAGAGGAGAGTTTGAGGCATGAATTACTAGGCCATGTTGATATTACCCCCCCCTCCTCTCTGTAACTGTTTCCAAGATTTTAAAAAACGTGTTTGTAGTGCTTTATCCAAATTCATTTCAGCAATGTATGAAAATAATCCCGTGTGTACTCTTAATTAATTAATGAAAGAATAAAAACTATAAAAGTTCTTTCTTATAGGTACAGTGCAGTATTATACATTTCACTTACAGTTACTCCCAATATCAATTGCAAATATTCATGGTTTCATGATTTGCCTTTATAGAGGTAGAGTTTCATTGCTTATTTTTTCTCTCTTTGTAGATACCCTGTTTATGTGGTAGTGCACCATGTCTTCTCTGTGGCTGCTGCCCAAGTGGGAAGAATTCAACAGTGACTCGCTTGATCTTCGCATTCTTTCTGCTGCTTGGAGTGGGAGTGGCTTGTATTATGTTAATGCCAGGAATGGAAGAGCAGCTCAAAAAGGTTGAGTATCTGTTGGCAGTATATTCCACTACAAGTGCAAAGCATACAAACACATCTTAATATTTTAGATGTGGGAAATTTAGAATAAATCTCTTTGCCCGAAGAGTGATGAAAATGTGGAATCTGCTACCACAGGGTATCGTTGAGGTAAATTGTATAAATCATAAGATATAGGAGCAGAATTAGGCCATTTGGCCCATCGAGTGCTCCGCCATTGGATCATGGCTGATCTCATCCAACCTGAACTCCACCATCTTGCCCATTCTCTATAACCCTTTAACCCATTACCAATTAAAAATCTGTCTAACTCCTTAAATTTACTCACCTTTTTATCATCTTTTATATCTCCGTTCAATCTTCCCTCATTCTTCTAAACGCTAGATAGGCCTAAACTGTTCAATCTCTCTTCATACGACAAACCCCATATCGCTGGAATCAATCTATGAACCTCCTCGGAACTGCCTCCAGTGCAACAACACCTTATGAAGTGGGCAGCACGGTAGCATTGTCGATAGCACAATTGCTTCACAGCTCCAGGGTCCCAGGTTCGAATCCGGCTTGGGTCACTGTCTGTGTGGAGTCTGCACATCCTCCCCGTGTGTGCGTGGGGTTCCTCCGGGTGCTCCGGTTTCCTCCCACAGTCCAAAGATATGCAGGTTATGTGGATTGGCCATGATAAATTGCCCTTAGTTTCCAAAATTGCCCTTAGTGTTGGGTGGGGTTACTGGGTTATGGGGATAGGGTGGAGGTGTTGACCTCGGGTAGGGTGCTCTTTCCAAGAGCTGGTGCAGACTCGATGGGCTGAATGGCCTCCTTCTGCACTGTAAATTCTATGAATGAGGATCCCCATATCCGTCTGCAAAGGAGCACCCCGAAATCTCTCCACATTTTCTGACCAAAATGCATGACCTCACACTTATCCACTTATCAACTTAAGAGAAAGTAGATACATGGGAACACCACCACCTGGAGGTTCTCCACCAGCCACTCACCATCCTGAATTGGAAATATATCACTGTTCATTCACTGTTACTGGGTCAAAATCGTGTAACCCCCTTCCCAACTGCACCCTGGGCGTATCTACTATATGGATTAGCCATATAAATACTGTGGCCAAAAGAGCAGATCAGAGGCTAGGAATCCTGCAGTGAGTAACTCACCTGAGTACAAGAAGACAGCACACCACCACCTTCTCAAGGGTAGTTAGCGACGGGCAATAAATGCAGTCCTAGCTAGTGAAGCTCACATCCCAGGAATTACATAGTTGTCCATACCACCCTCTTCCAACTGAGAGGGACTGCACTCACCTGATTCATTCTTATCTATTTAATTTTGGTCAGAGAATTGCCAACATTGACTGCTTTTCCCATTCCTGCACAGTTCCCTCTGGTTTCCCCCAAAGATTTATACTTGGCACCCTCTTGTTTCTCATCTACATGCTGCCCAACTACAACACCATCCAGAAACACAACTTCATGGATGTGATTCAGCCAAAATATTTCTGAAGTGTCATTTTGGGTGAGTTTAGCAGGATGTTTCCCGCTGGCTTTTTGGGCGAGATCCAATCCAGACCTGGATTCACCCACACGTAGTCATTTTCTGGGCCTTGGTTTCTCCCTGGTTTAGCCAACACTTTGTACTAACGTCTATTTGTAAAAAAATAATGATTCCTGAATAGTTTTAATTTCTCCCTATCACCTCTTTCCTGTTCAGATTCCTGGATTTTGTGATGGCGGAATGGACATTCCTGGAGTCCATGGTCAGGTGAACTGTGATGTGCTGGTCGGATATAAGGCTGTGTACCGGGTTTGCTTTGGCATGGCAATGTTCTTCCTCCTTTTTTCCTTGCTGATGATCAAAGTGAAAAGCAGTCAGGACCCAAGAGCAGCAGTTCACAATGGGTAATATGCACCATTTCCATTTTAAAAATAAGGCGTAGGCCGCTAGCTGGGCAAACTTCAGGGACCCTGTTACTAGCAGTTTGGTTTCATACAACAATCGGGTAATCAGCTATGAGCTTTGTAGTTTATTTCGCTATTCGTGTGACGGGAAGTAACATTGTTATGGTTTAGTCTGTGTATCTGCTCTTGAGCCAAGGTTTGTTACCACGTTTTGATTTTTTAGTATGAGGTAGCTGAGTTGACCCCTTATATCATGGCTGCAGCGAAAAGGTAAAATGACCTTCTCCCAGGTTGTGCCAGTGCCACTATGTACCGGCTAAAAGGAGGTTTATAAATGGGCATCAAATGTAATAAATATTCAGTCAAAATATCTGTTAAGATTGGAAATATGATTCAAACTTGTTTTGTAATGAAGTTTTCTTGAGCATTGGAGATTAGTAGATTTTTTAAAAATGCACATGCTTTCCTTCGGCCTCTTGTGAGTTTTCCCCTCCTTCAATTCATCCTTTGTGTTTATGCCTTTAATCACCTTGATCCCAAGTTCTGAAATTATTTTCTTCACTTCTCCATTTTCCTCTTCATAAGATCCTCAGTTTTTGGTCACCCTATCCAACTTTATTCTTTTTCTTACCCTATCCAACGTTATTCTTTTTGCTTTATTTTTCTTTTGTTCTTGACATGTTCATGAAACATTCTGGAACATTTCTACATTTAAGGCACTGCATTTTACAGTTGCAGTTGATTGTCTTGTGTTACTGCAATGATTATCTCCAAGGTGCCTCCTTTCCAGGTTGAAAAGCCCAAGATTCATCAGCTTTTCCTTATAGCTCAAATCTCTGACAATAGGCAGACTCTCCGGGTACGATTTGATCACTGCGTTGCCTCCAGCATGGATCTGTGTGTGCCGGTTATAGTGGGCAAGGCGAAAATTGAGATAGTGCCTGGCCTAAATCAGTTTACCATCTAACCAATCCCAATGGAGAATTCCGGAGCTCTCCCAAATATAGCGAGCATACCATTAACACCAATTTGCATTAACTTCCATCTCATTAGCGAGATTAGGGTTGAATGTAACGGCATCCTCGGAATTAACTGGCTTTCCAGCAAAAAATCACACGGGCGTCATTGAGTACTCCTTTTTTTAAAAAGGCGAAGCTGGTGCTGAGGGGAACTGAGGAGGTGAGTAGCCGTTTCCATTCTCCGATATGCAGCACAAGGGCTCTGGAGCGGCCTCAGTGCTTGGGGAGTGCAGAGGAACCCCTCGGGGGGTGGGGGGGGGGGGGGGTTCAGTTTGGTCAGGGGGCTGAATTGTCCCAGGTCTGGGGTCACCCCTGGGGGAGGGGGAGGATTGGGTGTGAGGGTGTCAGATTTTTGTCTGTGAGAACTTCAAGCCATCTTTAAATATTGTGGATACCCATAACTACCTGTCCTACCAAACACCAGGACAGAGCCATATTCTTGGTTATATGCTGAAGGTCACTTTAACTCCCTTTGACTGTGAGCAGCCTGTAACTTCACAGCTGAAGACTGTTGCTAATAAGGAATTGTTGGTTGTAAGAGCACTTCACAATTCTCAAGTGGATTCTCGTGGGTACACATGCCATGGCTTACCTTAGACGATGATTATTGCATCGCATTTCGATCCAACTTTGAAGCATCAGCATCATAGAGACAGCAGTTAAAAATCACACACTCAAGAGCTGGGCTTCAGCACTGGGGATATCCTGGCAACTAAAGGACGAGTGTGAATCAGGGCAGGGCACTGGTGCGTGGCCTCTCTACTGTTCACGGCAGGGGTCTGGGGTCTAGGGGCTCCTGATGTGGCTGGGGGGGGCGGTGGTGAGTGTGCAGAGCGCGGTCTTCAGCACAACCGGCTCGCTGGATGACACTATGAGAGAAGGCAGGACACTTATAGGTGGGGGGGATTGGAGGATTTGAGGGTCCTGGGGTTGATGTCCTTACTGATTATCGGTCTCTCTTTAGCTTCAATTTCTTACAGGTAATAAAATGGACAGAGTACTGTTGGTCCTGCAGAGGATGCCCTTGTGGTGCTGGTTGCAGCCCTGGCCGCCAGACACCGGACAAGGCGGCAGCAGTGTCGATGCAGGCTGGGAGTGGCACCCCATGTGAAGGGGGCCGCCATACATGGTGAAGACCTGGTCACCTATCAGGCCGAAGAGGAACCCAGAGGGGGCTGCCAGCGATGGGCCAAGGTGTACAGGCGTCAGTGGTCTTTTGAGCAGGCAACAGACAGCATGTGCTGCGGGAGACTCTACGGCCCCTGTGCCATGTTCTCGTGGACTTGGCACCTTGTGGAGGAGGAGGATATCCACTCCCAGTGGCTGTGGAAGTCTCCGCAGCTCTGAGCTCCAATGCTGCTTTTCATTCCAGGGCTCGAGCAGGGATTTGTGCGGCATTTCACAAGATGCAACACGAATGCTCTGTATGCCCGGGCATCTGACTTTTATCAGCTTTGAACTGGACCAGGCTTAGCAAGATGCCCGGGCTGCAGGATTCTCCGCCATCACCGAAATGCCTCAGGTCCAGGGGGTAATTGATGGCACGCATGTTGCCTTGCACCCACTGGGACATCAGGGAGTGCCCTTTATTAACAGGAAGGGGTTCCATTCGGGGGCACTTTACCCCTCTTTCCCCACCCACCCCTCAACAAGTATTGACGGTCACTCTTTTCCACCACTCCCCACACCACAACAGTATTGCAGTCACTCTCCTCGCTTCACATCACCCACCCCCCCCCCCCATCACACATATTGGTCATGTGGGTGTATTAGTGCCCATAACATTTGACATTGTAGAAATCTTCCCTCAAATAAAAGCCCACTATTGATGTCACTTATTTTACACTTGCAGGCAAATAAAATAAGGCACAACTTTTACCTCTCCAATAGTTGGTTGCACCTTTATTGAAATTTACAGGACAAGAAGTATTAACAGCTTGAGATATTAGGTTTAAGGTGCGAGGGGCAAAGTTTAGAGGAGATGTGTGAGGGAAGTTTTTACACAGAGGACAGTGGCTGCCTCAGACTTGCTGCTGGAGGAGGTGGTGGAAGCAGGTAAGATAGTCCCATTTAAGGGGCATCTTGACAAATACATGAATAGGATGGGACTAGAAGGATATGGGCCCCAGAATTGTAGAAAGTTTTAGGTTATATGGGCAGCATGGTCAGCACAGGCTTGGAGGGCCGAAGGGCCTGTTCCTGTGCTGTGCTTTTCTTTGTTCTTTAGAACTGGGTGAGCAGTATAATGAAACTTAAGAGAACAGCAGTGTTTAAACAACTGGATGTGCTGCTAACTTCTGAATGTTTTTCCTGCCCTCTTTCATTACATTGATTCTGTCAAGCTTCTGGCATATAATATATTTGACTATATTAACAATATACGTACAATTGATTGGAATGAAAATATTGATGAGAGATGTGATAAATTGTTCAGACACATTGAAATACTGTATTAAATTTCCCCTTGCTGCTGTAAAATCTCTGCTGCAGTCCTGAGAAGGATGCAAGATTGTCTTCTACTTTAGAGACAGGCTGACCAACTTTTTTTTTTCTTCTAGGTTTTGGTTTTTTAAATTTGCCACAGTGATTGCTATCACAGTGGGTGCTTTCTTCATTCCAGAAGGGCCCTTTACAACAGGTTCGTATAATGCATGTAATGATAACACTACTCTGTTGAGATACTTTAACTTGGACTTAGACGATGCATTTTAGTTGCACGGGTAGAATTTTACCAAGATTGGTCAGTCAGGCTCTGACTGAAAACTGGCGGGCATCTCTCCAGAGACACAGCTGAGTTTTCAGGCCAGATTTTCTGGCACTTACAAACTCTAGGGGCATGGTGTGCGCCATCAGTCTGGCAGGGCGGGGCATTATGGAGCCGATCCATAGACATCTGTATCTAAACTATACTTGCCCCCACCCTTCCCCCCACCACCCCATGGACACGGAGGACCACTTCCATCATGCGAGTATCGGGGGCACTTTACCCCTCTTTCTCCACCCACCCCTCACCACACAAGTATTGAAGGTCACTCTTTCCCCCCCCCCCACCACACACACACCACAGCAGTACTGCAGTCACTCTCCACGCTTCACATCACCCCCCCCACCACACATTATTTTTTCTTTTTTTTAATAAATTTAGAATACCCAATTAATTTTTTCCAATTAAGGGGCAATTTAGCAAGCCCAATCAACCTACCCTGCATATCTTTGGGTTGTGGGGGGTGAGAGTCACGCAAACACGGGGAGAATATGCAATCTCCACTGGACAGTGACCCAGAGTCTGGATCTAACCTGGGACCTCGGAGCCGTGAGGCCGCTGTGCTAACCACTGCGCCGCCGTGCTGCCCCCCCTTCCCCCCCCCCCCCCCCCCCCCCCCAAACCACACATAAGGGGAACCCCCACATTGGGGCTCCACAGAGGGCCTGCCCCTGGCACTGCCAGGATGCCAGAGAGCAGTACCAGGCCACTGGCCAGCCATGGCCCCCACCACCTGGGGGCTATACTTAGCTTTGCACCCCCCAGTCTGGTTATCACCTCTGGTTTTTTGATTTTGAAAACCAGTAGTGATGAGCGCTGGCGTGACGTCACACTGACTGAGCAGGAAGATACTGTGAGGCAGAATTATTAGCGTTGGGCCCGGGAATTATATTAAAATTTATTTTTAAATACATTAATCAGGCTAACGCCCTTCATTGGCGTGAACTGGATCACATCATCGGAATGGGCGGAGAATTCAAAACTGAAACCTGACCGTTTTCCTGCTATTGGCCTCTTGCAAGATTTAGCAGCCAATACGAGATTTGTGCCCACTGTGAATTGGACCATTAGACCGTTAGATTTTTTTATCTTGGTATATCTTATGTGCATGAAATCTGAATAGAATTGCAATACACCACTGTTGCAACATTGTCAAATAAATAACTTTGGGTCTACCAAGTGTCACATGGTCTCAAGTTGAAGACAGGCATCATTTCACATAATGCATAGAAAAGGATCCATGCAAGGCCAACTGGGAGAAGTTGATTTTTTTTTAAACTTTTAATTTACTGAACTGGCATTAACTGAAATTAGGATCAGAGGTGATGTACCTGATCTTGAAGAGCTTAATGCCGACACTGAATACAAAGACATTGATAAACAGTTTTTTTTAATCTCAGGAAAGCCAGTACAGGTTTGTTGGCGAATCTTGTTTAGCCAATTTGATTGAGTCTTTGGTAAGGTAACAGAGAAGATTGATGAGGTAGTGGCATTGGTGATGTCTGTGCAGACTTCCAAAAGTGTTTGATGGAGTGCCACATAATAGGCTTGCCTGCAAAGTTGCTGCCATAGAAGCAAATATATAGTGGCAGTATGGATATGAAATTGGCTGAGCCACAGGAAACAAAAGTGGTGAACAGTTGTATTTTGAACTGGAGGAAGGTATACAATGGGGTCCCTATTAGAAGTTTGTTTTGATCAGTAATGAAGACTTGGACATGAGTATTCAGGACGCAATTTCAAAATTTGGAAATAGCACTAAATATGCAAACTGCGAGGAGAAAAGTGATGGACTTCAAGAGGAGATGGACAGGCTGGTAGAATGAAAAGGTGTGTGGAAGATAACATTTTAGTGCAGAGATGTGATGCATTTTGGTCAGTAGAAAGAGGAGGGACAATGTAAACTAAAGGCTACATTTCTAATGGAGTACAGGAACAGAGAGACCTAGTAGTATAAGAACACAAAATATTGAAGATGGTAGGGTAGGCATGATAGATGTGTGATCCTATGATTTAAACAAGGAAGTTACGATGAATCTTTATAAAACACTAGTTTGGCCCTAACTCCAGTATTGTGGCTCGATTGTGGACATTGTGTTTTAGGACGGATGTGAAGGCTTTAGAGGAGGTGCAGCAAAGAATGGTACACAGATGAGGAACTTCAGTTTGTGGATAGATTGCAAAAGCTAGAGTTGCTTTCAGAGAAGAAAAGTTTTGAGAGCCGATTTTGTAGAGGTGTCCAAAATCATAGGGGGGGGGGGGTGTAGATAGAGATAAATTATTCCCATTGGCACGGAAGGGACTTGAACCCGAGGACCCAGATTTTAATAACTATTGTATTTCAATGTTTGTTTTTTCTTTTGTTTCTATACAAACCTATTGTGAAAAGGTGCCCAATTTTACTTGGAATACTTTATACAACTCTTAGGGCCTTTACTTTTTAATTTTGAAATTGATCTTCACTGTTTTGTGACTTTCGTAATATATTAAAAATACAACTTTTTATGTTTATGTGCAGAAATTATTTTACATAATTTCGTACTTTAAACGTGATGTAAGCTCTACCAATTTCTCAGCCTTACTTTGTGTTACTTGCAGTCTGGTTCTATGTTGGAATGGCTGGTGCGTTTTGTTTCATCTTAATCCAATTGGTCCTACTCATTGACTTTGCCCACTCTTGGAATGAATCGTGGGTTGAAAAAATGGAAGAGGGCAACTCCAGGTGCTGGTATGCAGGTAAGGGAGGCAAACTGAAGAAGGGTAACTCCTGGGCCTGGTGGGATTATGCAGATTTTGCCGGGGCAATGTGGCAACAATTAAAAGTTTGTGTTGAATACCGATGCTGTACTCCTCATTCATTAACTTGTTTGGTTGAAACATTGATTGTTTCTCATTGGGAGCCTGCTGCAATACATTGCCATTCCTACCACCCAGACTACGTGTTCATCCTCTTGCCTCATGCCTCAGTTTATATCTACCGAAAGCAAAACCGTTCTAAATATTGAATTTTTAAAAATATGGTTCGCTGAAATTACTGTTCCAGAATCCCAGAGAACTAATTTCTCACAATTTGCATAATCTTTCAAACAGCACTGCTGTCAGCAACAGGAATGAACTACCTGCTGTCGCTGGTTGCCATAGTTCTCTTCTACTGTTACTACACACGCCCTGAGGGCTGCACGGAGAACAAGGTCTTCATCAGCTTAAATATGCTGTTATGCATAGCTTCCTCTGTCATGTCCATCCTCCCAAAGATACAGGTATAATCCAGAAACTTTAGAACAATTGACCTAAATTGTGGAGGTTGAATGATAAAATCCAGCTCTTTCAGTTTTATTTTGTTTTGCCAAAGTAGGTGCTGTTTCAGTGGTGTGTTGTAAATATATTATCTGCTCTAACAGAACGCCAATAGAAAAAAATATATAAAACAATGCCAAGGAACAGGAATCAAGAAATAAAAAGTTTAAGACTGTTCATTGCAGCTACTTTCAAACATGGGCCTTTGTTATATTTTGGAGTCATAGTGAACTTTTCCGTGACTGATACAGACCAATATTTACAGAAACTGGAGTAGCCCATTCAGCCCCAGAGCCTGTCTACCATTATGTTAAATCATGGTTGTACACATCACCATTTGTCTGCATTTTGTTCATATGAGAAATGAAATGAAATGAAAATCGCATATTGTCACAAGTAGGCTTCAAATGAAGTTACTGTGAACAGCCCCTAGTCGCCACATTCCGGCGCCTGTTCGGGGAGGCTGGTACGGGAATTGAACCATGCTGCTGGCCTGCCTTGGTCTGCTTTCAAAGCCAGCGATTTAGCCCTGTGCAAATTCATTTGACCCATAATTCACAGCATTTTGCAGTGAAGAGAATTCTAGATTTCCATTACCTTTTGTGTGGGGGTAAAATGCTGCCTTATTTCACTCCTAACTATCCTAGCTCTAATTTTAAGATATGGTATCATATGAATTCTCCTCTAACAGGAAGTAACTCTTAAATAAATAAATAATACAAACCATGTTTATATAACTTGCCCTCTTAGCTTCACCTTCAGGCCTTGTTATCTTTCTGGTCAAACTGTGCTATAATAATAATCTTTATTGTCACAAGTCGGCTTACATTAACACTGCAGTGAAGTTACTATGAAAAGACCCTAGTCGCCACATTCCGGCGCAAGTTCGGGTACATAGAGGGAGAATTCAGAATGTCCAATTCACCTCTTTCGGGACTTGTGGGAGTAAACCGGAGCACCCGGAGGTAACCCACGCAGACACGGGGAGAACGTGCAGACTCCGCAAGGCAGTGACCCAAGCTGGGAATCGAACCTGGGACCCTGGTGTTCTGAAGCAATAGTGCTAACCACTGCTACTGTATCGGGGTATATGGTGGCATAGTGGATGAAATACAGAATCCCAGACTATTGTTCTGGGACAAGGGTTTAAATGCCATCATGGCAGCTGGTCAATGGCACCACTGTTGGTTGTCATTAAAAACCCATATAGTTGACGAATGTCCTTTAGTGAAGGAAATCTGTCATTCTTATTTGGTCTGGCCTACATGTGACTCCAGATCCACAGAAATGTGGTTCACAGCCCTCTGAAAAGGTGTGGCAAGTCACTCGATTCAAGGGCAATTAGGGATGGGCAATGACTCCCATGAAATAATTAAAAATAAATCTCTCTAAGGCCACTATGACCTCAGAGATGCGGTGCCTAGAACTGAACACATTATTCCAGATTGTGTATGACAAAATCACTCTGCAAATAAAGGATCATTTCCTCACTTTTGAATTCAAATTTACTTGAGATAAAGATCAACAATTGTACCTGTGCACTAGCAATTATTGTATATTGGCAAGCAAAAACAACTCAGATGGAAATATTCCTGTGACTTTCTTGGATCCAAAGTGATTGGCTTAACACCCTCCCAACTTACTTAATCTCTATGCCCTGTGGAACTTCCTTCTCCCATTCACGCAACTTACATGTCCTAACTTAGAGTTGTCTCTAAATTTGTATTTGCAATTCTATTCCTTCATCCAGTTTATTTTAATGCTGAATAGCTGAGGCCTGAGCACCAGCCAATGCAAATCAATGGGTGTTCCCTTTATCCCTGCTCCTGTCTCTCACCTTCCAATTAATTATTAGTCCATGCCGCAAGGTCATCTCAAATTCTATGCATCATTTATGATACTCTTGTGCAAACCCTATCAAATACCTTCTGGCAGTTGGTCTAGAAAATATCTATAGACATTCTCTTATCTACCCTGCCAGCGATCTTTCTCAAAAATCAACTAGATTAGTCAGACATGGTCCACTTTTCACAAATGTGCAAGTCAAATGTGTTTTGTGAAATATATATAGACCTGAGGAAGACAAAGCTCTGACAGGTGACCGACAAATGACAAATTAGATATCGAATCAGATAACAAGTGTATGCTATCTGTGTAAATGGAGTGTAATAATAATAATAATAATTATTAGTATCACAAATATGCTTACATTAACACTGCAATGAAGATACTGTGCAAACGCCTAGTCACCACATTCCGGCACCTGTTCGGGTACACTGAGGGAGAATTCAGAATGTCCAATTCATCTAATCTGCACGTCTTGCATATAAAAACTGTTGCATGTGTGCATATACAAATAAGTGTGCATATAAAAAGACTGTTGAAACTAAATAAATCTTTTTGAAATGCATGTTATAAATATATTAAAGAAATTGTTGATGCTTTCGTTTTTGTAGGAGTCCCAACCTCGATCTGGTTTGCTGCAATCTTCTATCATCACATTGTATACTATGTATCTAACATGGTCTGCTATGACTAATGAACCAGGTAATTTGTTCATTTTTAGTTATTGCGTTTTAGTTCCTACATTCCACTGTCCATGAATAATGTCATACAGGAGATAGATTATTTTTGAGCGCATTATGAATAATCCCCCATGATATAGACTAATCCAATTTGGGGAGTAAAAATGACCTCTAAAGTCCAATAGTCCTCCAGCAGCGAATAGCAACTGTTTCATTTTGTACAATGACACTGTGGTACTCCAGGATGCTGCTAGATTGCCTTTTTATTTTTATCTGATTGTGATTACAGAATTGCTAAAATGTCATTGAAAATTGCATTGATTTAACTTTCTCAACATGCTTTGGTTTATATTTCCTGTTTGGCAAATAGGCTTTATAGAAGCAGTGGGTTATATTTTCTCTTTCTTTTAAAATGTACATTTATTAATTCCTCCAGCTGGTACCTTTTTAAAAAAAAATATTTGCATCTAGTTGTTTCTCAGAAATCTGCACTCAGACTTGTCAAGGTTCATGCGTTGCTTAGAGAAATTATGCCAGACCAAAAACAAATGGTAAAATTGTAACTGGTGCTGCCTTGGCCTACCGGTACTGAAAATGGTGCTTGTTGAAGTAACGCAGTTCTATTCAATTTGAAGAGATGCTTTCTTTGGCAAGTGGGGCGGATATGATCACAATGTTACTAACAGCAATCACAAATTAAAATCTAGTTGCCCCAGTAATTAAATCAGTTATTTGGCTGCTGAGAGCAGGTTAATTTTACGTTAATCAAGGGCAGCACGGTGGTGCAGTGGTTAGCACTGCTGCCTCACGATGCCGAGGTCCCAGGTTCGATCCCGGCCCTGGGTCACTGTCCGTGTGGAGTTTTCACATTCTCCCCGTGTTGACGTGGATTTTGCCCCCACAACCCAAAGCTGTGCAGGTTAGGTGGATTGGGCATGGTAAATTGCCCCTTAATTGGAAAAAATGAATTGTGTACTCTAAATTTATTTAAACTTTTTTTCGTTAATCTGCTTCTGCATGTACCTATTAATAAAACCACAGTCTGGCTGCTGGGGTTGGAAACCATGTGCAACCCCTCAGGTTGCATGCTTTTCATGCAATATAACACATGCATCGCAGTTGTTTGAGGCAGCTCAGAGTCAACATGCTCTGTGGAGGAAAGTTCAACTTTATTATAATAATCTTTATTAGTGTCACAAGAAGGCTTACATTAACACTGCAATGAAGTTACTGTGAAAATTCCCTCGTCACCACATTCCGGCACCTGTTCGGGTACACTGAGGGAAATTCAGAATGTCCAGTTCACCTAACAAGCATATCTTTCGGGACTTGTGGGAGGAAACCGGAACGCCCGGAGGAAACCCAGTCATGGGGACAATGTGCAGACTCTTCTACAGATGTGCCATAGAGAGCATCCTATCTGGCTGCATCACAGCTTGGTATGACAACTGCTGGGCCCAAGATTGCAAGAAACTACAGTGTTGTGAACTCAGCCCAACACATCACACTTGCTACCCTCCCATTCATTCTGTCTACACCTTCTGCTGTTTCAGGAAGGCAGACAGCATTGATAGAGACCCCTCCCACCCAGGCTTTGCCCTCTTCCAGAACCTTCCATCAGGCAGAAGATACAGAAGTCTGAAGACTCGCACATCCAGACTTAGGAACAGCTTCTTCCCCACAGCTACGAGACTCCTCAATGACTCTCCCTTCGACTGATCTGTTCCCTGGAAGAACACTATCCACGGCGCCCTATACTGCTCTTGCTCATATCGTATTTGCTTTGTTTGGCCCTTGATCCGTGCTGTAACCAGTTACTTATTTGTCAATGTACCTTTTCGCATTCACTGTAACTATCACCTATTCTTTTTTGTCCACTGTGTACGTTTCTTTGGTCGCAGAAAATTAGTTTTCACTGTACTTGGGTACATGCGACAATAAAAATCAAATCAACCAATCAAATCAGCCAGGGACCCGGGAATCGAAACCGGGTTCCTGGCGCTGTGAAACAACAGTGCTAACCACTGTGCTACCATGCCGCCCATTGCACCTTTCGCAATGTCCAATTTGAAATGTTTTGCAAAGGTATTTTTTGTTTCCAAATATTGTGAATAAAATATATTTTTGGGAGAAGAATGATCCCACGAGTTTGTGATACTTCAGTCGAGTGAAAATTCTTAAATCATTCAGTAAAATGAACTGAAGTGATGGCTGCATTTTACTGTGATGTAAAGCTGAATGTGTTTTGCATATTGTAATTGGATAGAAAATGTGACTCAGACAACATCAAGTCAGATTGAAGCACTTTTCAAAATTAGGTTACAACTATTTGCCTATGCTGAGTGAGTAAAGCACAGATGCCCTTCAGGCTTCATGGATCAGCGCGTCCAAAACCTTCTGCGTTCTACCTTCAATTAAATTAGCAAACTTCACGAATAATTTATTTTTCATGGTGGATTAAAAACAGTGGCATCAGGAGAATGCTTTGCCTTGTTCAAAATTTAGTCAAGTCAAATCTTTAAATCACATTTCTTTCAAGGTAATGGGTCTTTAAAAGAGAATATTATGTAGTTCACTATCTTGATTTCGTAAGAATTTGAAGTATAGACAATAAGTTGAAATTAATCACATCAAGGGGAATTTACTTTTGCATGTTTAATTGCTTACAGACCGAAAATGCAATCCTAGCTTGCTGAGCATGATCGGCTACAACAGCACAGGAACCCATGTCCCTGGTCAGGTCATCCAGTGGTGGGATGCACAAGGAATTGTAGGACTGGTTCTATTTTTGCTTTGCGTTCTTTATTCAAGGTAACCATCAGATCTGTACTTCTGTTAATAGCTGTCTTTTTTCCCAATGATGTCACTTTGATTAGGGGGCACTTTTGAAACAAAAATCCGTTTGTCAGAAGGGTAACAACAGAGCAAACGGGAGCTAAAGTGACTTGCGTGAATTGTACTTGTACTATGTAAAATAATGAGGGGTGGGTGGGCTCTCAGTTTACTTGTAATTTACATACTCAATTGCTACTATATATGATTTGGGTTGTCATTCCCTCAAAGTAATCAAGCAATATATAGAATCATAGAATTTACAGTGCAGAAGGAGGCCATTCGGCTCATCGAGTCTGCACCGGCTCTTGGAAAGAGCACCCTACCCAAGTCCACACCATCCTATCCCCATAACCCAGTAACCCCACTCAACCAACACTAAGGGAAATTTTGGACACTAAGGGCAATTTAGCATGGCCAATCCACCTAACCTGCACATCTTTGGACTGTGGGAGGAAACAGGAGCACCCGGAGGAAACCCACACACACACGGGGAGAACGTGCAGACTCCACACAGACAGTGACCCAGATTCATAAACACCTGCTTCCACGCTGTTGCCAGACTCCTAACCGACCCTCTTATGGACTGATCTCACATCTTTTCTACCAAGTAGTACTACACCTGATACCTCTATGTATTTACATTGTGTATTTTATGTTTGCCGTATTATGTATTTTCTTTTCATGTACAGAATGATCTGATCGAGCTGCACGCAGAACAATACTTTTCACTGTACTTGGTACATGTGACAATAAACAAATCCAATCCAAAATGGTGGCCCAATACCAGGATTCCAATGGAATCCAGCGAGTTCTCCCCGTGCATAAATTAGCAGAGACGATTGGCAATTCTCCACAGGTAGGGGCATTTAGTCTCCAGAACGGAGAATCCTGGCCGATAGGTGACATATTTTCCATAAAACGTTCCATGTCATCATGACGAACACCAAGATGAGTGCTCCAACCCTCAACAATAAATTTTAAAACAAATTATTTTTCTTTGCCAGTTAATATTTCCCTATTTTGAGTAAAATAAGAGTTAAGTAACTTTTAACAAGAGAAAACAGAGGGTAATGTGCCCACGCAGACAACTTACAATTCAGTAACTGTTCAATTGCAATAATTGACCTTTTATGTTGATTTTAAATGATCTCTTAATGTGATGTAAAACTTTTTAATTTTCTCACAGTATCCGGACATCAAATAATAGCCAGGTTAACAAACTGACACTAACTAATGATGAATCTACACTGATAGACGAAGGAGAAGGTCGAAATGATGGTTCCCTGGCTGATCGTGACAATGAACATCGTGCCGAGGACAATGAGAAAGATGGTGTTACATACAGCTACTCCTTCTTTCATTTCATGCTGTTTCTTGCTTCTCTTTATATCATGATGACATTAACCAACTGGTATAGGTACGTATGCATTTTAAGTCAAAAATCCTTACTGCTGATAAGCTATCAAAAAAGTTACTGGTTCAGTACTCTGCTTGGTTTTCGAGCAAACATTATGAGCAATGTCTATAACCTAACCCTAATGTCTAACAAACAAAGAGAAATATAAAAGTGGAATTCTAACACCAAGGAATTATAGACTGTAGGCTAATACTAAAAATATGAACCATTTTTGTGACATGAGGTAGTTTAAAATGAAATAGGCATCGTAGCTTTAATGAAATGTGATAAATTTCATATTTGTATATTTTGTTGACATAGAACCATAGAATTCCTACAGTGCAGTCCATTTGGCCCACCGAGTCTGCACCAACCCTCTGAAAGAGCACACTACCTCGGCCCACTCCCCCCATAACCCCACTCAACCGTCACATCTTTGGACACTAAGGAGCAATTTAGCATGGCCAATCCACCAAACCTGAACATCATTGAGCTATGGGAGGAAACTGGAGCACCCAGAGGAAACCAAAGCAAACACGAGGAGAAAGTGCAAACTCCAGTCACCCGAGGCCAGAATTGAACCTGGGTTCCTGCCGCTGTGAGACAGCAGTGCTAACCACTGTGCCATGCTGCCCTACTGATCCAAAAATAAATCTCTGGCTCCTTAATGGCTTAGTTAAATTAGCTATTAATTGTGGAATTAAGCCATAAAGATGAATGCATTCTCAGATTTGATCTGTTTGTGCAAAATACTTCATCTTGGGAATATATCAAATAGGAGCTATTTGGCCTGTTGAGCATGCTCCATTACTCAAGTAGATCATCTACCTCTTATGCTATTTTTCCCCACAATTCTTGATGTCATTAGTAATCAGAAAACTATTGATTTCAGTCTTGAACATTCTCCATGGCTGAGTTTCCACAGCTCTTTGGGAAAGATAATTTCATAAATTCAGCACCCCGAGTGAAGAAACTGCTCACCCCAGTCTTAAGTGGCGTGTCCCTTCTTCTGAGACTGTGTCCCCTGGTCCCACCATCCAGGGGAAACATCCTATCCACATCTGCCCTGTAAGAATTTGTAAATTTCAATTCGATTATTTCTCATTCTACGAAACTCCAGAGAACAGACCCAGTTTCCTCAATCTCATCAACAATCCCATCACCCCAGTAATTAGTCTGGTGAACCTCCATTGCACTCTCTCTGGAAAATCGAGGTAAGGAGACCGCTACTCCAGATGCAATCTTGGAGTTGCTGTCTTTTGTCTCAATGGCCCAAATTGGCTATGGTTCCTGTTGTTGATTACTGTTCAGCTAAAGAATGCACATACATAGAATTTACAGTGCAGAAGGAGGCCATTCGGCCCATCAAGTCTGCACCGGCTCTTGGAAAGAGCACCCTACCCAAGGTCAACACCTCCACCCTATCCCCCTAACTCAGTAACCCCACCCAACACTAAGGGCAATTTTGGACACACGGCAATTTATCATGGCCAATCCACCTAGCCTGCACATCCTTGGACTGTGGGAGGAAACCGGAGCACCCGGAGGAAACCCACGCACTCACGGGGAGGATGTGCAGACTCCGCACAGACAGTGACCCAAGCCGGAATCGAACCTGGGACCCTGGAGCTGTGAAGCGATTGCGCTATCCACAATGCTACCGTAAACCATGTGGGTTTTGGGTGAGAATTGAATTTATGACGACTCTTGGTTCATAAACATCATAATGCTCGGCATTTGAATTTACCTGAAAGTATAACTTGCTGACCTTGCACTCCTGGTGGGAAACTTTATCTGCTGAGGTCGCATATCAGAAATTCCAGTATGTTCTGTACAATCTTCTGAATATCACTACTTGAAAAACCTGACTGAGAATTTGAAATATGTGCTCTCCTGGAGAAAGGGAAGTTAGAAAAATGCTCCAATGACTAGCCACTTTGGCAAAGTGGTGGACGGTGCTTTCACCTGTTGCCAAATCCATTGAGTAGCTAAAATTATATTTTGAAGGACGCTTAACTTTCAAGTCTGGCATAGTGTAAATTAGCAACTTAATGCAAAAACATAATTCAAGTTGCTTCTTTTTTTCCTTCCTGCTCAGCCCTGATTCCTCATATGAAACAATGACAAGTAAATGGCCATCCGTTTGGGTGAAGATTTCGTCTAGCTGGATCTGCATCATGCTCTATGGCTGGACCCTGATTGCTCCACTTGTTTTGACAACTCGTGATTTTGATTGAAGAGTACATTTAAGTAGCATATGATTTTCTGTTGCAATGCTTAGGTGTGTCTTGGCGATTAAAAATCAAATTAAATGTAGTATTTGAAAATGACAATTATAAATATGGATGTTCTACCATATGGTAGAATCTATTTTCCCCTCCATTTAATTGCATAACTGGAATAACTTAAATATTTAATAAGACTTTTGTTCAATGCCACCTGCTGACGACTGAAATACGAACATGGATCATCAAATCTTTTACATCGGTATAGAGGTTATAAAGTGTGACTGAATCTCCAAATAGTGAATTGTGCACATATTTGGAAAATATATCTTTACAAAAGGGTAAATTAAATTGGTTTGTTTTAAAAGTACTTAAGTCTTGAGAAATATGTAACTGGTCTTTAGAAGTTTTCAGCTTGGTTTAGGGGTGTTTAAGAAAAGGCTCATGAGCATTATGTACAATAGGCCACACTGCAAAATAAATTTGTCTAGTGCTATGCTGTTACAAATGCAACACTGTTTTAAGTATTGTAGGAATTGTTTTACTGGCTTTTTGGGTGCACTTACTAAACCTGAGTTTAGTCAGCTTGTGCTGCTGATAATTAAATTAACTCGCCTTGCTTTCATCTAACCTACCTGAACTTAATACACCTATTTTGCTGTGTGAATTTGGTTGTGGAGTTTAATGTAAACAGTATTAAAATGAGTGAATGAGTTCACAATATCTACTGATTATTTGACAACAAAGCTTGCTGGCTACAGTATAAATTTGCAATCTATCAGTTGATGTATTGTGAAATCTGCAGACATAGGAACCCACTGTAGCTTCAGTCTAATTGTCTTTCTGCTTCAAAAGTATTGTCTTAGCTACATGCATTTTGGTAATTCAGACATCCTTCATGATCACATACAATAGTAACTAAATACATGTTCATGAGTGATTACAATTATAGTTTTAAAGACTAATCTCAAAGTTTTGATGTTTGAGGACTTTGTATTGTTTTCAAAGTATTTTTCCACTTTTAAAATTCACCATTACTGTTCCACTTGGCCTATTTTGGTGATCACTTAGTGAAGAGGATGTCTCTTAGCTCAGTCTTGTTTCTAATTACTGCTGTTTAAGTTACCACAATGTCACTTTGATCAATGATCAGAGTAATTAAATTAGACAACACCTGCAAGTATTAGCCACTTTGAAAAGGGGGATTGAGATTTAATTATGTATTGTTGAGAATTTGTTTATTTATGTGAACTGTGTTGTAACTGTTTCAAATAAATCATGACAAACAAAGTGAGTTTTCATTTTGCAAAAACTGGTTAGTCTAAACGGATTCAGATTTGGGAACTATGGTGCAGCTCTACAAAGCACAAATTTAGCTTAGAGTAATTGCTCACGAGTACAACTGCTGCTGTTGGAATAGATCACAGACTTTACTCCCAGTTTATATTATATTTGCATGTGCTGGACCTCAATGCATAGTTCTTACTGATGGAATAGTACTGCTCATAACCACTAAGCACAGCATTGGACCAAGTGTACACTTGTCATGGCTCAACCTCAGCTGACTACCAAGACATAACCAAAATAATATTTTAGAGATTTCATGGATGTATGACTATAGCATCTTGGGATATAGGAGAATGTTATTTTCTTTAAACTTTTGAGCATTCTTTATCTACTCTTAATTTCCTCAAAATAAAAGACCAACAGCCTTAAGGAAATGCAAGGCATAGCCTGTTGGTGTGATGTAATTTTTCTACACTTCAGAACTGATTGCTACAGCAAAGAATCTGGTTACATCAGCTGTAGCACAAGTCACAGAACCCATGCCCAAGTTTGATCCAAAACAGGATAGTAAAGGTTTTTTTTTAATGGTCATGGAATGTGACATTTTGCACAATACAAAATTGCAAGATATAGATTTCAATTTCACACACTGTGCCATTCGGAACAAAATAAAACAATGCTGTGGCGATGGTACAAAAGAAAAGCACACTTGACATACTTACATAAAGTTGCATTTCTGCTGGAATTTTTAGAATACATGGAACTTTGTATATATTAGCAAAAACTTGAATACAACATATTTACATGAAACATAATACAGGACATGAACTACATAAACCATTCTTACAGTATAAATTAAATGTTTCAAGTTTTAAGTTAGTCATTAGATAGATGTATGGATAAGGACCTTTAACTTATTGGCTAACTGTCCAGTAAAGAATTTTCACCATCTAGAGAATCTGAGGGAGCCAATTCACACAAGTAAAATAATGTTTCTTCACTTGCTTCTTCTTCTGTGAGAGGTTCCAATTTAAAAAGTTGACTGGTCTTTTTTTTCTCATCTTCCCCATCTATCTCATTTCTCTGTAGATTGTCCTCGTATGTACACTTGAGACCTGTAGTGTGTTCCTTTTCTAATATAGATGATGCATTTCCATCCAAGAAAGTTAGCACAGGGTACATATTGTATTGCATCAGCTGCTTTCCTGCAAACCAAAAACGAAAGGTTTTTTTTTAAAAAAGAGGACAGAAAACTAAACACAGCAATCTTTCCACAGAACTCTTGGATAAAAGCATTAAACATTTATTAAACAAACTAGCTTAAGCATTTTTTCTCTGAACAGACAATTAATTGTTTTACAAACTTCCCAGAAGGCGGAAGGAACAATATCATTGTGTTTACGTTACTGTTCTTATAATTGATAGTCATTAAAAACTCACTAGGGAACAGGCAATTCTGGATTTGGTGATGTGCGATGAAGCAGACTTGATTAGGGAACTTAAGGTGAAGGAACCCTCAGGGAGCAGTGACCACAATATGATGATGTGGAGATGCCGGCGTTGGACTGGGGTGAGCACAGTAAGAAGTCTTACAACACCAGGTTAAAGTCCAACAGGTTTGTTTCAAACACGAGCTTTCGGAGCACGATTCACCTGAAGAAGGAGCCGTGCTCCGAAAGCTCGTGTTTGAAACAAACCTGTTGGACTTTAACCTGGTGTTGTAAGACTTCTTACTGTGCACAATATGATAGAATTTACCCTGCAGTTTGAGAGGGAGAAGCTGAAATCAGATGTAATGGTATTACAATTAAATAAGGGTAACTGCAAAGACACGAGGGAGGAGCTGGCCAGATTTGATTGGAAAAGGAGCCTAGCAGGGGAGATAGTGGAACAGCAATGGTAGGAGTTTTTGGGGTTATTCAGGAGTCACAACAGAAATGAAATAAAAATCGCTTATTGTCACGAGTAGGCTTCAATGACGTTACTGTGAAAATCCCCTAGTCGCCACATTCCGGCACCTGTCCGGGGAGGCTGGTATGGGAATCAAACCGTGCTGCTGGCCTGCTTGGTCTGCTTTAAAAGCCAGCAATTTAGCCCAGTGAGCTAAATTCATGCCAAGGAGGAGGAAACATGCTAAGGGGAGGACAAGGCATCTATGGCTAACAAGGGAAGTCAAGGAAAGCATAAAAGAAAAAGCATACAAAGTGGCAAGGATTAGTGGGAAGCCAGAGCATTGGGAAGCCTTTAAAAGTGAGCAGAGGACAACTGAAAAAGCAATAAGGGTGAAGAAGATGAAACGAGTGCAAGCTAGCTAGTAATTTAAAAGAAGATGGGAAAGAGTTTTTTTCAATACATAGAAAGGTAAGAGAGTGACAAAACTAGACATTGGCTTGATGTCGATGTGGCTGGAGAAGTAATAATAGGAAAAAAAGAAATGGCAGAGAAACTGATTAGTTACTTTGCATCAGTCTTCATGGAAGTGGGATGCCAGAGCTCCCAGATAATCAGGGGGCAGAGGTGAGTGCAGTGGCTATCACTAAGGAACAGGTTCTGGGGAAACAGAATGTCTCAAGGTGGATAAATCACCTGGACCAGATGGACTACACCCCAGGGTTCTAAAAGAGATAGCTGTGGAGGCATTGGTGGTAATCTTTCAGGAATCACTGGAGGCAGGAAGGGTCCCAGAGGACTGAAAACTGGCTAATGTAACACAACTGTTTAAGAAGTGAGGGAGGCAGAAATTATAAGCTGGTTAGCCTGTCTTCGGTCATTAGTAAGGTTTTAAAGCCCATTATTAAAGATGAGATCGCAGAGTACTTGGAAGTGCATGGTAAAATAGGACTGGGTCAGCATGGCTTCATCAAGGGGAGGTCATATCTGACAAACCTGTTGGAGTTCTTTGAGGAGGTAACAAGGAAGTTAGACAAAGGAGAACCAGTGGACGTGATTTATTTAGATTTCCAGAAGGCTTTGACAAGGTGTCACATGGAAGACTGTTAAATAAATTAAGATCCCAGTAAGATCCTGGTATGGAGAGAGGATTGGCTGACTGGCAGAAGGCAGAGCGGGGATAAAGGGATCTTTTTCAGGATGGCAGCCGGTGACTAGTGGTGTGACTCAGGTGTCAGTGCTGGGACCATAACTTTTCACAATATACATTAATGATCTGGAAGGAGGAACTGAAGGCACTGTTGCTCAGTTTGCAGATGATACCAAGGTTTGTAGAGACAGGTAGTATTCAGGAGCAAGGAGACAGCAGAAGGATTTGGACAGGCAAGGAGAGTGGACAATGAAGTGACAGCTGAAATATAATGTGGGAAAGTGTGAGATTATGCACATCGGAAGGAGGAATTTGGGCATAGATTAATTTCTAAATGGGGAAATGCTGAGGAAATCAGGAGCGCAAAGGGATTTGGGAGTCCTTGTTCACAATTCTCTTAAGGCTGGTTTAGCTAGGGGCTGGTTTAGCTCACCAGGCTAAATCGTTGGTTTTAAAGCAGGCCAGCAGCACGGTTCGATTCCCGTACCAGCCTCCCCGGGCAGGCGCCGGAATGTGGCGACTAGGGGCTTTTCACAGTAACTTCATTGAAGCCTACTCGTGACAATAAGCGATTTTCATTTCATTTTCATTTCGTGTTAACATACAGGTTCAGTCGGCAGTTAGGAAGACAAGTGCAATGTTAGCATTCATGTCGAGACGGCTAGAATACAAGACCAGGGCTGTATGTCTGAGGCTGTATAAGGCTCTGGTCAGTCCCCATTTGGAGTATTGTGAGCAGTTTTGGGCCCGGTATGTAAGGAAAGATGTGTTGGCCTTAGAATAAGGTCCAGAGAAGGTTCACAAGAATGATCCCTGGAATGAAGAGCTTGTCATACGAGGAACGTTTGAGGACTCTGGGTCTGTACGCGTTGAAGTTTAGAAGGATGAGGGGGGGATCTTATTGAAACTTAGAGGGTACTGCGAGGCCTGGATAGAGTGGACTTGGAGAGGATGTTTCCACTTATAGGAAAAACCAAAACCAGAGGACACAATCGCAGATTAAAGGGAAGATCCTTTAAAACAGAGATGAGGAGGAATTTGTTCAGCCAGTGGGGGGTGAATCTGTGAAACTCTTTACTGCAGAAGGCTGCGGAGGCCAGATCACAGTATCTTTACGACAGAGATAGATAAGTTTGTGATTTATAAGGGGGAAATCAGGGGTTGTGGGAAGAAGGCAGGAGAATGGGGATGAGAAAAATATCAGCCATGATTGAATGGCGGAGCAGACTCGATGGGCCGAGGGCCTAATTCTGCTCCTATGTCTTATAGTTCACCAATGCCCTTTAGAGAAGGAAATCTATTGTCCATATGAGGTCTGGCCTGTGTGTGATTCCAGACCAACAACAACTCTTCACTAGTCCTGGAAGACCCCCAAATACTGGAAGGGGATTGGAAGAGCAAATACTAAGCAAATTTCTGAGTGCAAAAACAATAGGGCAGTAATAATTGGGGACTTCAACTGTAATCTATAGTTGGCCTATAATCAATTGGGATACTAATAGTGTGAAGGGCACAAAATTCTTGAACTGTATTCGAGAACTTTTTTAGCCAGCAAAGAGCAAGCACAAAGAGGGCACAATTCTAGATTTAGTCCGAGGAAATGAAGCTGGGCAAGAGTATGAAGTAGCAGTGGAGGCCCGATCAGTGACACTGACCATAATAGTTAGATTTAGCATAATTATGGAAAAAAGACAAAGGTAGAACAAGAGTACAAGTTGCCCAGATGCAGCTACTAGAAGGAAAAAAAATAGCGCCAAATGAGTAGGAGGAATTCAAATAGGCACCTTGTAGACATGTCCCCACAAAGAAAAAGTGTGGTACCGCCAAATCTAGAGCACCTGCTCTCCAGAAACATACAAGCCAAGGTAAAGCAGAAAAAGAAAAAGTTTGAGTCACAAAAGTAAAAAAGGAAATGAGAAAAGCAAAAGAGAATATGAAAGAAAATCAAAGAAAACCAAATGTTTTATCAATACATTAAGAGCATGAGAATAACTAGGGAAAGGGTATGATCTCAGAGATACACATATGCAGACGATGCAGACAGGGTTCTCAATGAGTACTTTGTTTTGATCTTCATCAATGAGACATTCTAGTTAAAGACGAGTGTGAAATATTAGATAAAACAAGCACTGAAGGGAAGTGCTAGGGACACTGACATCCTTGAAGGTGGATAAGTCGCCAGGGCCAGATGGATTGCATCTCAGACTTGTGAAGGAAATAAAGGAGGTAAGAGCAGAGGCCTGGAGGATTATTTTCCAATCCTCACACGATACAGGTGAAGTATCGGTGAGGTATATCTGTCAACATCGCATCATTATTCAAAAAGGATGAGAGGGATATGCCAGAAAATTATAAGCTGGTCAGTCTGACTTCGGTGATGGGTAAATTACTGGAATTAGTTCTAACACACAGAATCAATTGCCACTTAAAAAGGCACTGATGGATCAGGGATGGTCAGTATTTTGGGGGGAAATTGTTCAACTTAATTGAATTTTTTGAGGAAGCAAAGAGGATCGGTGAGGGTACTGTAGTGGATATTGTCTACATGGATTTTACTGAGGTGCTTTATAAGATCCCACATACATGCCAGTCTAGCCAGAAAGATGAAATCTCATGGGATGCAGACGAAAGTGACGAGCTGGATCCTAGACAGCATGGCGACACAGTGGTTAACACTGCTGCTTCACAGCTCCAGGAACTCTGGTTCAATTCTGGCCTCAGATGACTGTGGAGTTTGCACTTTCTCTCCGTGTTTGCGTGGGTTTCCTCTGGGTGCTCTGGTTTCCTCCCACAGTCCAAAGGTGTGCGTGCAGGTTAGATGGATTGTCCATGCTAAATTGCCCCTTGGTGTACAAAAGGTTAGGTGGGGTTACTGGGTTGCAGGAATAGGGAGGCGGCGTTGGCTTAGGTAGGGTGCTCTTTCTGAGGGTCGGTGCAGACGGGATGGGCCAAATGGCTGCCTTCTGCACTGTAAATTCTATGATTCTATGAAAATTGGCTTAGCAAGAGAAAAGAAAGGGTAATGATCGACGGATGATTTTGCAAATGGTAAGCGGTTTCCAGTGGCGTTCCACAGGGTTCAGCGTTGGGTTCTTTGCTGTTTGTTGCATACATTAATGATTTGGACTTAAATATGGGAGGCATGATTGGGATATTTGCAGATAACACATTGGCTATGTAGTTTATAGTCTCCAGAATGGTATTAATGGCTTGATTGAGTGGGCGGAGAAGTGACAATTGGAATTCAATCTGGAGAAGTGAGGTATTGCACCTGGAGAGGGCAAATAAAGCTAGGTAACAGTACACAGGAGGATATTGAGGGGTAGAGGAAGTGAGACACCTTGGAATCCATAGGTCTCTGAAAGTGGTAGGACAGGTGGACAATGTGGTCAAGAAAGCAAATGAATGCTTTCCTTTATTGAGCGAGGTATTGAATAAAAAAAACAATGGATGTAATGCTGGAACTATATAAAATGCAGGTTAGGTCACAGCTGGAATTTTGTTGACAATGCTGGTCACCGCATTACATAAAGGACATAATTGCTCTGGAGAGTTTGGAGGAGATAAGAACAGAGAGCACGGGAGAGATGTCACAAAGGGATATGTAAATACTTTAGAACAGGTTGTTATTACAAGGGAGAAAGTGTTAGGTGTGTTAAAAAGCATTAAGGTAGACAAATCCCCAGGGCCAGATGGCATTTATCCTAGGTCACAGAGGGATGAAATCGCTGGGCCTCTAACGGAAATCTTTGTTTCCTCGTTGGGAATTGGAGGATAGCCAATGCTGTCCCGTTATTTATGGAGGGTAGCAAGGATAACCTGGGTAATTATAGGCCAGTGAGCTTGACGTCTGTGATAGTGAAATTGTTGGAAACAAATTCTCGGGGATGGGATCTATACACATTTGGAAGTGAATGGTCTGGAATTTGACTGAGTTTTTTGAAGAGGTGACAAAAATGATTGACGAGGGAAGGGCTGTGGATGTTCTCGACATGAACTTCCGTAAAGCATTTGACAAGGTTAATCATGGCAAGCTGGTGCAAAAGATTAAATCAAACGGGGTCAGGGGTGAACTAGTTAGAATCGGACTGGCTTGGCCATAGAAGTCAAAGAGTAGCAGTGGAAGGGTGATTTTCCGATGGAGGTCTATAACTAGTGTTCCGCAGGGATGGATATATATATATATAAATAAATAAAATGACTTGGAAGAAAACATAGCTGGACTGATTAGCAATTTTGGGGATGATATTAAGATTGCAGGAGTTGCAGATAGTGATGAAGATGTCAGAGAATACAGCAAGATATAGATAGGCTGCAAAATTGGGCAGAGAAATGACAGATGGAATTTAACCCAGATAAATTATAGGCGAGGCATTTTTTAGATCCATATCAGGTGGGAGCTATAAAATAAATGGCAGAACCATTAGGAACATAGTCACACACATCTAGATGTGCAGGTCCACAGTTCCTTAAAAGTGGTAGCACAGGTGGAAATGGTGGTAAAGAAAGCATATGGCATGCTTGCCTTCATCAGACGGAGTTACACGTATAAACCTCACAAATTATGTTATGTAGAACGTTGGTTAGACCACATTTGAAATACTGGGTCCAATTCTGGTCACCACACTACCAGAAGGACGAGGGGGCTTTGGAGAGAGTACCAGGATGTTGCCTAGTATGGAGGGTATTAGCTGCAAGGAGAGATTGAATAAACTGGGATTGTTCTCCCTAGAGAGATGGAGGATGAGGGGCAACCTGATAGAAGTTTATAAAATGATGAGGGCTATAGATAGGCTGAACAGTTGGAAGCTTTTTTCCAGGGCAGAAATGATAATTACGTACAAGTCCAAGGTGAGGGGTAATAGGTTCAGTGGAGATGTTCAGGGGAAGATTTTTAGAGGGTGGTGGTATCCTGGAATGCACTGCCAAGTGAGGTGGTTGAGGCAGATTATGTTAGCTACCTTTAAGGCTTATATGGATAGACACATAAACAGACGGGGTACAGAAGGATAGGCGGTTGGTCTAGATAGGACACGTGATCAGTGCATGCTTGGAGGGCCAAAGGACCTGTTCCTCTGCTGTACTGTTCTTTGGGAATAGGGAAATATAACTTGCTGCAAGTTTAGGCACGGACAGTGGGAGTATTGGATGACCTGAAGTTTACAACGGGTTAGTGATCGGCAGAATAGTTGACTCCAGAGGCAATGAAAGCATCAATAAAGTGGCTCAGTAGCTCTCCTGCTTCTGAGCTAGGAGGCCCTGGGTTCAAAGCAAGTTGCGAAATAGCCTGAAAAATCCTTCCAAACACCACACCGTCCTCCAAGGGCAAAAAAAAGTTCAGGAGAACCAACTGCTTCATCATGACCTTTCCTCCATCAAGGCAAGAGGCAGGATGCTAACATGATGACTTCACTGTTCAGTTCTCAAGGGCGATCAGGAACAGGCAATAAATGTTGACCTAGCCCGTTAAAAGTTCTACTCACAACTCCCTACTTAATAAAGCAGTCTTTTCCTACATGCAGCAATACTTGGGGGAAACATTCAGGTTTGGGCTGATATGTGGCAAGAAGGATCTGCACCACACTCGAGCCAGGCATTGACAATCCCCTACCAGAGATTCTCACAATTTTCCCCATCATATTCAAAGGAATTACTACCAGTGAACCCACCAACATCCTGGGCGGGTCAACATTGGCTCAGAAACATGACTTGGATCAGCCAGATAAATCATTTTCTTAGGCAGTCCCTCCGCATCACAGATGACTTTCTTCCACTCTGATTCAATGGGTTGAGGTCTGCAGCCTCCAAACATGCAGGATAGCTTGTGCTTGGAGGACGAATTATTGAGAGGTTTACACACTCTCTCAAGACACCTTGACTTGGCTCCTGCATGTTCTCAATAAAAGTCTATCGATGCCTTCCCAAATGAGTTCTTTTCATTTCTGTTAACCACAGGTCAGAGTCCCATGAATCAGCAGAGATATTTGACCTCTTCAGAGATGCTTTGAGGGCATTCTTAAAGCATTTCTAGTGATCTCCTGGGAGTTTCTTGCCACGACTGAGTTCCAAATAGAGCAGATGCTTCAGGAATCTGGTGAAAGGTCTACAAATGGGCTGCACGGTAGCACAGTTGCTTCACATTGTCAGGGTCCCAGGTTCAATTCCCGGTTTGGTTCACTGTCTGTTTGGAGTCTGCACGTTCTCCGTGGGTTTCCTCTGGGTGCTCCGGTTTCCTCTCAAGTCCTGAAAGACGTGCTGTTAGGTAATTTGGACATTCTGAATTCTCCCTGTGTACCCGAACAGGCGCCGGTCTGTGGCGACCAGGGGCTTTTCATAGTAACTTCATTGCAGTGTTAATGTAAGCCTACTTGGGACAATAAAGATTATTAAATGTCATGCCCAGCCGCTCTGGTTTGAGTGATTAGCGTGTGGCATATTGGCCTGGGAGAGGTCGCTGCTTTTGGATAGCCTCGCTTGCCACCAGATTTGGAGGGTCATGCAAAGGCACCACTGCTGATAACTCTCCAGTGCTTTGAGGTGCCTGTTGTAGGTTGACCAAGTAAACTCTGTAGACGAGACCAGGTCAGAGGCAGAGTATTCTGTAGCAAGTTATTCGCCCCCAACCCCAGATCCTTTCCAACATCCAGCCGAGTCAGGAACTGTAATGGGATATTCTTCACTTGCCTGGATGTGTGCTTGCCAACAACACTTGAAGCTTAGCTTTAGACCAATCACAGCAAAGCAGCTAACAGAGTCCATTACCTGCAGGATGCACCATGCTAACTTGCCAAGTCTTCTTTGACAGCCCCCAACCCAAATTCATGACCTCGACTGCCAAAAAGGGCAAAGGCAGCAGGCATGTGGGTGGAGACACCATCAACTTCATGTTCCACTCCAAGTCACACAACACGACTTGGAAATACATCACTTTTCCCCCTCATTTTTGCAAGGATAAAAACCTACACCACTGGGCTGCACCACACAGACAGTAGCAGTTCATGGGGCCCACCAACATCTCAAAAGGAATTGGGAGTTGGCTAGCCATTTATTCACTGTTTCATGAAAGAAATTAAACATTTCAAGGAATCTCAAGGCCGCTCAAGGTGATGCATTTTGCCAAGAGATGTTTGTCCATGGTATAATGCTTTAGGTCCATATCCTTTCAGGGTCTTTTGGATCAGGACCAAGAGTCAGAAGTACAGAATTAGAAGCGCATCTCCTCCAAGACGCAGGACTGAATCTTACTTAAAGTTGCGCTGACACAGGTGAGAGAACAAGTTAGCATTGCGGTTGGTGCCCCGCAAATTTCAAGGTAAGGGAGGACCAAAAAGACATACTTTTCTAGTCCAGCTTTACCATAGATTTTAAGAATCTGGAGATGGGACTATGGTCAGAATATGAAGGGGCCTCACTAATGATCTCATCCACAAAGTTCTGTCTATTCAGAACTGCATATAGACATGCTGTTCTTGTCCAGCACTTGGCAAATTAAGTGCGGCAGGGAGGAGGAGTACTTGGCGAATTAAGTGCAGCGATTAGGAGGAATAAGAAATTTCACCTCCAATCTCATTACAACTGCTCCAGATGCACTCTTACGGCAATTAATATACCACAAATCCTGCAACCACTAACCAGTATCAGAAGGCTTGTTTTCATCCACTTTAGATTCTGTTCCATTATGGTTTTCTTTAGCTCCCGATACCTGCCATTAAAGAAATTGACACCTGAACATTATATAAAACTTAAATGATTGTATGATTTTGCAAACTATATAAGCTTTAGACCAATCACAGCAAAACAGCTAACAGAGTGTGTTACCTGCAGGATGCACCACGCTAACTTGTCAAGTCTTCTTTGACAGCCCCCAACCCAAATTCATGACCTCGATTGCCAAAAAGGGCAAAGGCAGCAGGCATGTGGGTGGAGACACCATCAACTTCATGTTCCACTCCAAGTCACACAACACGACTTGGAAAGACACCACTTTTCCCCCTCATTTATAATATATATATATATATATATATATAAAATTCTCTAGCAATTTGCAGTTTATCTCGCTCACATTACTAAAAGTGAAGACAAATTTCAGAATTATCATTTCATGACTTCTTAATAATATAACACAGGACGTTCAGTTGCTAGTCTGTGAACAGCATAAATCTTTAAATAATCAAGAAAGATAACGATCAACAATGTTTACAGGTAGTTTCATGCAAAATATATAGGAAATCAAGAAGCTATTCTGTAAATAGGCAGACATCAGGGCCGGGATTCTCCCTTCTGGGGACCAAGTCCCCACACTGGCGGGAGAACCGGCGCCAACAGCCCCCGAAGGTGCGGAATTCTCTGCACTTTTGCGGGCTAGGTCAATGCCGGAGGGGTTGCCGCCACTCCAGCCGGCGCCGAAGGGACAGCACAAGTTTGCGCATGCGCCGAAGGGCCGGCATGGTTCCATGCATGCGCAGACCGGCTGGCTTGGGCAGGATGGCGGAGCCCTACAGGGCCGGCGCGGAAGGAAGAAGTGCCCCCACGAAACAGGCCCACCTGCGGCCCCCGACCAGCGTGGCGTGAATCCTACCCTGGCCGAAAAATGGCACCGAAGAATACGGCAGCCGGCGTCGGGATTCACTCCTCCCCTCCCCGGGGATTCTGTAAACCGGCGGGCGGTCGGAGAATCCCGCCCCAGATGCATAATTTGGAGACTTGAGCATGAACATCACACTCCAGGATATTTCCTTTGGGATTCTATTTTCGGAACTCAAAACACCATGGCCAAAATTACAAGTAGCTTTGCATCTGTTGATGAGGTGTGATGGGTGATATTTTCCGGCTTGTTGGTGGCCGATGAGATGCCTTGCTGCGCTCGAAAAATTATCTCCTGAATGATTGGAACTAACCAAAATAATATTTTTATGGCGAGCCCCAGGTGAGGTTTTCCAAAAGTTGTTGACCCAGGCAAAACCCCTCAATCAGTCACCCGCTGCCTGGGATATCCCCAAATTGTTACAAAGCCAGGTGAGGCGGGGGGCGGGGGGGGGAGATGACTGGCTCCCAGTCTTTATTCAATACACCCTCTGGATGTTTAATCCCTTTCCCATGGGTACCTTTTCTAAACCAAATACATATGTTTAAAAGGAGCCAATTTAAGCAGGGTTTGAGTGTTTTTAAATAATAATCTTTATTAGTGTCACAAGCAGCCTACATTAACACTGCAATGAAGTTACATTTATTAACCTCCAAAAAGCTAAGGATGTACATTCATATAGATTAGAAGTATAAATTGAGTCCAATAGTGAGTAAATATAAGATAAAAGGTGATATGGAATATGGAAGTGTGTGGCTGTTAAGAATTGATTCCAGGATAGCTGACTTCTACAGGCAAATAGTTGATTCTTAGATTTCAGTTCCCTGTGGTTTGGCTGAGAAATTCCTGCACTATTTTTCAGCTGCAATCCTTTTCCTGCTTGGGCAGACTTCCCCAGACAGAGAGAGTTCTTGGATATTCTGACAAAAGATGGCTTTTTTTCAGGGTGCTACTTCTGTTACAGTATCACACAACTTCAGTGTGGAACATCATGGAAATAGGATCTTCAGAACTTCGTGATGATTCGTGTGCTTTCTCCATCATTGTGATACTTCCCTTCCTCGCGGAACGAAATAAGATTCATTCTCATTTAATCACAAAAGGGAGTAAAACAGATAAAACAAAACACTCGCACACATTCATTCTCTTAGCAATTGGTCAATACCTAGCTGATCCTAAACTGTTTATATCCGACCTAATCTAGATAATCTGCTTCCATTTTGTCCTAAGCAGTTGGTTACATTCATTTAGAGAGCAGCTTTGTATCAAAGTTTCAGTGTTCTTTATCTTATCGAGAATGGAACCCAACAGCAAGTAAATCGAAAATAAAATGTTGCATGCAACAGTCCTTGACTTGCGAGGACTAGATGTCAGTGTGCAGCCATTACGAATTGATCCCAGGAGAGTTGACTTCTGTAGTGGTTACAATTCCAGTTGGTGTTATAACTGTTAACTCCAGACTTCTTGGAAACCTCTCCATTTCTTTAGCTTCGTAACTAACTAGAATTTGGGTTTCTGGCATTGATTTTCTTAACCATTACACCGTAGTATGGATTTCCTTCTCGCAAGGCGGAGAAAGATGTTCCCACTTTAGCCTTCTAAAACCATCTGCTTCTAGCAGAGCTGTGAGAGCAGTCTTCTCTCTCATTACCTATATCTAACTGTAATCAAAACAGCTAAGCTAAAATTGAACAGCTTCTCTACTTAACGAAAGTGATTGCTGAGCAATCACTGCTGTTTTATTTACACTTGCACAGTAGTCCTCTCGAAGCACAATAAAATCACAGTTGGAATTAAAACCAACCCCCACATATGCAAACAGATTAAAACTAATCTCTACACATACAAACACATTTGTCCAGCATGAATCTAACTATATGTTTTATCTTTCCAGGCACAGAAACATTAAGATAAATCCACTTATGAGTACACATTATTTCTAATATTCCCCTTACAAATATATCCCTTAAAACTTCCTTTATTTTTCTAACACATGAATAATTGATTCTTCGATTTCAGTTTCCTGGGGTTTGGTGGAGTAATTCCAGTCCTTTTTTCAGCTGCAATCCTTTTGTTTCTTGGATTGACTCTACCCAGTCAGAGTTTTTAGATATTCCTAAAGGATAGCTTTTTGCAGGAGCACCTCTGTTACGGTATCACACACTGAAAAACTTCCAGCTGCTTATCCTCACAGGCAGCCACTGGGACAGCTCCTTCATAAATTCCTTCTTTGTATATTCCAGGTGGAAAGCAGGATACACTAGTCCGTCTAGGCAATTGCATCTAGTGTCTTTGAGATGAGGTGGCCATTACTTTCCTTTTCTCTTTATCAGAAATGTTCATTGATCTTTGGATACTTTACAAGTACCCTGTCTGGAAACGGAGTGGTCCCATTGTCCCTTAAGAGAAACACCCTACAGCCAGTCCGGTCAGCCACTAATTATACATTCTCAGCCACCTTCAGGGTTTAAGTCCATTTTAAATATAGAACTCAGGTCTTTTTAAAATCCAATATTTCACATGTATAATTCAAGGTTTTTTTTGCCAACATCGTGATGTATATTTAGTAAATTATAACCTGGTGCCATAAGGAAAAAAATTGCTATTAAATGTTTTCAATAGCTGCATGAATGCCAAACCTACTGTATGTAGAAGAATGTCCAATTTGTTAAGAGGAATGCAGTCAACTGGATTTTACCATTTATAACTGTCAAGGTTTTCAACAAGAAATATTCATGGTTGCATGTATTTGTGTGTAATGGGCAAACTCCATCCCTCAGCTACTTACCACAAATAAACCATCTTGCATTTAAAACAAAAAATGTGCTCCTTTGGTAAACTTGACTTAAATATTTTGTTTGTATTTCTGAACAAGAGAAAGTTGGATATATGGTAAAGAAAAAGGCCACTCAGCCTAACCAGTCCACACTACGACCAAGAAAGCACAACAGCGTCTATACTTCCTCAGGAAACTAAGGAAATTCGGCATGTCCACATTGACTCTTACCAATTTTTACAGATGCACCAAAGAAATCTGGCTGCAACACAGCCTTGTACAACAGCTGACAAAGACATAAGAAACTACAGCGAGTTGTGAACACAGCCCAGTCTATCACATAACTTTCCTCCCGACCTCTGACTGTCTACACCTCCCGCTGCCTTGGGAAAGCGGGCAGCATAATTAAAGACCCCTCCCACTCGGGTTATTCTCTCTTCCAACTTCTTCCATCGGGCAGGAGATACAAGTCTATGAACATGCACCAACAGGTTTGAAAAAATCTTCGTCCGTGGTATTACCAGACTCCTAAACGAGTCTCTCATGGACTGAACCGATCTCTTAACACATCTCTACTGAGTGGTATTACACTCAGTATACTCACCCGATGCCTGTGCCTATGTATTTACATTGTGTATTTAGGTATGACCTACGTTTTTTCATGTATGGAACAATCTTTCTGGACTGGATGAAGAATAATACTTTTCACTGTACCTTGGTACACACGACAAATCAAATCAAATCCATCTTCATGCCCATATGCAGCCAGCTGGGCTTTAAGATAAGACACCACAAATTCATCTGCGTACTGCAACTCTACCATGTTATTGGGTCTTATGAAAAAATAAAGCCCTATCTTATCAATCTCACTGACACATGGGAACACCACAACATCCAAATCGCCCTGCAAGACACTCACCGTCCTGATTTGGAAATATATCACCTGCTCTTCTAGGAAGAAAGGCAACTCTATAAAGTTCTCCTGAACAGGGCCAATCATTGGCTTTTTTTGTAGGTACAGTTCCAGTTCATTAAAGTAAACTCACCACTAGGTAACATGAACTTTGATAGAAAATCAAAAAGCAGCCCTCTCCACTGTAGCCACCTGGGGTGGCCACGTCCCGATTACAAAATGGACACTGCAAAGAATGCAGGGAAAATGGACAATGCTGAGAAAGCAAGCAGGTGCAAGGTTTGTCTGTTGATTGGAGCTGTAGCTCCCAGACGAGACCAATACTGCAAAGCCATTACCATACTAATGAGCCATCTCCAGGGACAAAAGAGTAACATTTAGGTAAACGATACTGAGGCAGACACCCCGACGCCAGAGGAGACTAGAACAAAGCAGGCCAACGGCCACCTAGGACTTGCCCAGCAATCAGGGCACCCACCCCTTTATTGAAGGATTTTGATACCGATGATCAAGATACGATCCAATTAATTGGGACCAAGTTCAAGGCCCGCCCAAAAGCGCGTGAAGCCCCCTTTGGGTATAAGAAGCCCCAAGAGAGAATCACTCTCTTGGCCTTGGCTCTCAACGAGGAGACCTGCCTAGCAGCTGCACCAGAACAAGTAAGTCCAAAGTCAACATACGCTACGAGATAGACGCTCCTATCTACTATTCCTTACCAGCTCAACCGCAGCAGCCTCAGAACCGGACAACGGCCATTGTTCCTCTGACTGAGTGGGTGCCCGAAGCGAAGTATAGGCTTTAGTAGTAGTGATAGTTTAGTTGGTAGAGTTTGTGCATGAGTATATTTGACTGTGTGTGTAAATAAATGAGCATTGATTTCGAACTTACTAACTGGTGTATCGAGTCTTTGATCAGTATTCGGTTTTGAACCTTGTGGCGGTATCGAAAGATACCTGGCGACTCTTGAGCAAACATAATTAGAATTAAGGAAGGCGACTATATTAACCGCCATAAACAGAGCCAATTAAAGAAGGAACACAACGAGCAACACCACCTAGTATTGAAGATAAATAGATGAAGGGAATAATAAAAATGTACCTACAAATTTCTATGTCAGACCCAATAAGCAATAAGTTGGTTGACAGCACAGCAAGGAGTTATGAAATAGGATTACTGCATCTTATGAGTGCAATGCATGGCAAAATTCCTTTCTTCCTCGTAGCATGTTTCTGTGTTCTAAATAAGGCCCATCAGCTTCTATACAGTGACGGCATTTTTGAATAACAGGCAGAAAGAGATAAATACCGTCATTTAAAGTACACAAGCCATCATTTAGGATGCAGTTTTAGCTCATGTGCCAAGTAACAACTACTACCGAATTATAGACTTGGAAATAAATCAAAGACTGAACTAAGACCTAATCAAATGATGGGTACTTACATCTGATAGAACATCTGAATCCACATTGAACTGCTTTCCTGATAATGTTGCCTGAAAATCTTCTAAACTACAGTCAATGCTGTCCAAATAATCCATAAGTTCTATCCTGTAAGACCAGAGATCGTTTAAATATTCATTAATTAAATAGCAAATTTAAATACTCATAAATAATTCTTGTACAAGAATCACAAGGCAGTTTTCAAACAAAATCTGATTCACTGGCTATTTAATAAGAACTGTGGTCAGAATGACTGTTACCATTAAATAAACAACAAGGTGCCACAATTTATAAATACATGCATCAACTACAGAAAAACTATACTTTATCAATTTGGAGTCAGTTCAGAATCAGGTAATTCACAATGATCTTCTGAATAAGCTCAAATTCAAATGGACTTTAGCATTTTACATTAAGATAAAATGAACAATAACAAATTAACCCTCAGGTGATGATTGATAGCCATTGGTCTCAAGATGAACATACTTTTAGACTACATCCAGACTCTTAAACATGGTGATGAAAGTGGATAGAACGCTGTACAAAAAAACTAGAATGTGCCTTCTAATTTAGGAACCCTTATAACCAATGGATTAGTGCAATCACTTAAGCAGGCAAAGAAAGTAACTGATTTTCACACAGCAAGATTAATGGATGACTAAATAATTTATTTTCAATGATGTTGCCTGAACGGCAAAAGCTGGCCAGGACATCAGGGCAACTCAATACAAATACATCATAATATTCCTCACATTTACTCACTTGCCAAGAAGGTTTATGTTCTGGGAAATGACTGCATTCTCATTCAAAATGGAGTCCATCATGGAAATAGGATCTTCAGAACTGATTGATGATTCAGTGTTTGTTGTTTCAATACTATGATTCATCATAGTGTCCATAACATGGTCAGTACTGCATACATCCATTATCTCAGATGATGCAAGCTGTTCCTGACTTTTAGCAGTCTCTTCAGACAAAGAATTTTCCTGTTCTACAACTCTGGACATGTCACTGAAAATACACAAAACGTTGAATTTAAAAGATGATATAGGGAACGTTTCTTTTTAATACTGTATGAAAAATGATATACTAAAACTTGAACAAAATAAACTATGAATAAGAAATCTCTTTTTGCATCAAGATAGCCAAAGAACAATATCCGTAACCTATCAAGAACTTTATCTTCTAACAAAGGGTACCCAAATGCTATTGGGGTGGCACAGTGGTTAGCACTGCTGCCTCACAGCGCCAGGGAGCTGCGTTCAATTCCAGCCTGTGTGTGGCTTTTGTATGTTCTCCCCACAGGTCTGCGTGGGTTTCCTCCAGGTGCTCCGGTTTCCTCCCACAGTCCAAAGATGTGCAGGTTAGGTGGACTGGCCATGTTAAATTGCATCTTAATTTGCAGGTTAGGTTCTGGGTTACGGAGATAGGGCGACGTGGACAGGGGACTGTAAACAGATAAGGTGCTCTTTTGAGGGGTCGGTGCACTCGATGTGCCAAATGGCCTCCTTCTGCACAATAGGGATTCTCAAGTTAGTCAATTTAAATGTAATTTCCTGTATCTCTCAATGATTTTTCTCCCCATTGGTCCTTGGATTTGCAGAGCCTTTCTGCAAATCGCTGAATAATTTTCTTCCCACACAACATTACTAGCACCATTAGGCTTTTTCCCTTTGCATTTTTGACAGAAGAGGATCACTCAAGATGATGCTTAATAATATGAGGAATATTCTGTGTCCACTGCAGAACAGCATCTGCAGACACAGATGAACATATCGCACTTTGGGAGACAATTAATGCAGACAGAGGCACCTAATGAAAAAGTGAAATAGCAGACTCAGTGGTATGAGATATGGAAATGTTTGGCTGTATTTTTAGAAACACCCTGGTGACAGTAGGTTACATTTTCAATTACATACTGCAAAGTGGCATATCAGCATAATGATTGCCCACAGTCACTAAGAGTGAACCAACCAGTTCGGTTTCCCAGTACATCCCATTAATGACTGGGAGAAACAATCTTACAGTCTAAGTCAGGCAACCATCTGCAAAGCATTAACACTGGCCATAAAGATAGCTGCAACGACCATGCTGTGTAAGGCATAACACGCAACAGCTGTGACCCAAATGTTGAGAGATTATGTTGACATCAAGGTATAAACATGCACTTTTATAAGGACATTATACCATGCAAAACAATATTGGATGCATTCAACATTTCTGTGCTATCCTACATTTTTCCACTTATTCAATTTGAAGGACTAAAAATAATAAGTTGGTGAATGCAGAAGCAGGAAACACCAGTTTGGGTGCTTTGATGTAATGGTGCCCTTTTAAGAAATCACAAGCAATTTGGGCACTTATGCAGGCACACTGAAGCTTATTTATATACCACAAATTGTAAATAGATGGCGAGGTAAATGTCATTTGGAGGTGCTATCATAGGAGTAATGCTGACTGAAACACATTTTAAAACTGTTAGACATGCAAGCTCCCTATCATAGAATTTACAGTGCAGAAGGTAGTCATTCGGACCATCAAGTCTGCACCGGCTTTTTAAAAAGTTTATAAACTTTTTACATCCACATATGGATATGGATGGATGTGGCCCCCAAGTTAATAACGCATTTGAAAGACGGTATGTTCTACACAACCTTCCTCAGTACTGCATAGAATATCAGCCTAGATTGCGTTCAACCATAGCACAGATTTCAAATTCACGATCTTCTAACTTGCATTTCTTCGGAGGGTATGAACCCTTACAACATAGAGACAAAATTATTACCAAATCATACCGAAGCTTTGATTACATTATGTTGGTAACCAATCATGCAACTCCATAAAAGGCAAAATTACCAATATAAAAAGAAAGCTGGATCCAGGGCAGAGATTCAAATTTAGGACTTGTTCTAAATCCATTGAGTCAGGTCTATTGTACAGAACCCCAAAATAAAAATATATTTAAAAACTTTTTGGAATTAAACATAAATAGTATAAAGATAATTTATTGGAAAGTTAGACAATGGTATTAATCGGAGAATGGGATACTAATAGCAGCCATTACTTTCTTACCACAACTTTCTACTATCAAAATTGTAGTGCAAGACCATTTGTAATCTAGAACTTATTTCTATAATTGAGTGCTGTAATTTGATGCCTCAAGTGTAAAAGAAAGATCAAGCCATTAGGAACTGAATTCATACTCATTAACAGTAAATGTAGATACTTCTTCTTCAGAATTTTCTGTTTTTGTGTCTGTTATGTCACAAATAACGATGTCATCTACTGTTCTGACACATTGCTTCACACCATTTGGTCCATGCACAGGTACCTACCAGGAAAAAAGGTATGTATAGTAAATTATTTTTCAGTTCATATCGCCTTTTTAAAAAAACCACAGAAATACAAAAGCTTTTTATTTACATGGGTTGTATCATCTGGCTCCTTTACGATATGATGAAAATATTTTGGCTTAGAAGGTCCAGTGGTATTAATCATTATTGGCCTACGAACAAAAAGCAAAATTATGTTTAACCCCTTAATGAACATAGCAAGCACATATAGCACGCTAAAGTCATATCTCAAACAGTATGTTAAATTACTCTTTCCTCATGATAATTTAATTGGGCGGCATGGTGGCACAGTGGTTAGCACTGCTGCCTCGCAGCACCAGGGACCCGGGTTCAATACCGGCCTTGGGTGACTGTCTATATGGAGTTTACATGTTCTCTCATATCTGTGTGGGTTTCCTCTGGGTGCTCCAGTTTCCTCCTACAGTCCAAAGATATGCAGGTTTGGTCGATTGGCCATGTTTAATTGTCCCTTAGCGTTCAAAGATGAGTAGGTTAGGTGGGGTTACGGGGATAATGTAGGGGTTTAGGCTAGGTAGATTGCTCTTTCAGAATCAATGAGCCAAATGGCCTCCTTCTGGACTATCGGGATTCTATGATAGTCTTTCTAGGAATATGCATATGGGAGAAAATACAAACTACAAGGATAAGTGCACTGGTCTGCACTGACCGTTAGAACATTATCAATTCATGTTCCTCAACTACAGAATACATCTACTCGTTCATTTCATATATAATTTAACTGCAGCTGACACACATGTTTTATAGTACCCAAATAATCCATTAGACATCCTGGAAACTATAAATTTGCTTGTGAGCTTCTAATTTATCAGATGGTACATACCCCCCACCTAATTCCTTGTAACAATTACCATGTAAACATTCAAAGCTGTTGGTCCACATCTAACCCAATGGAATTCCAAGCATTGTACTGTACTTTACAGATTCCAGCCCAAGGTGGCAATCTGCAGTGCAATGGCAACGCAAGACTAAGCCCTACAAATATCATTAACATTTTAGAAAAATCAGTAATAAATTTGCAATCAGAAGTAATGTATGACAAACTCGTTATTGTGTGATATTCAAAATTCAGGTTTAAAGTAACTGATTGTGAACAGTTGTATACTAAGGTCTAATGTAACTCATTAACAGCAACAGGGAATAAATGATATTTCTAAAAATATCGTTCAAATTTATAACCTATTAGAATCAATATCAGATTTTTAAATAACGGAGCTTATAAAATACTGTTAAAGATTAAACTTGTGATATGTATCCAATTTTATTAAACTTCTTTTGCATTTACAACACTCGAAAAATCTGAATTAATTTATAAATGTGTCTGCTTTACACAGATATTTTATATAGCAAACTCCATAGACTTGTTTCATAGAATTTACAGTGCAGAAGGAGGCCATTCGGCCCATCGAGTCTGCACCGGCTCCTGGAAAGAGCACCCTACCCAAGGTTAACACCTCCACCCTATCCCCATAACCCAGTAACCCCACCCAACACTAAGGGCAATTTTGGACACTAAGGGCAATTTATCATGTCCAATCCACCTAACGTTGGAGATGACCGATTTTTATTGTCAAATAATAAAATTGATCATTCAGAATTCTGAGTTTAACAAACATTTACTCTAGATAAACTGTAGGATAGGCAATTAAATCATTTCAGTTAGAAGGTGGAACATGGAAGAAATCGTAAGAAATTGTGACTGGTGTATTTTTAATAATATAATTGTTTGATTGTTTAAAAATGACATATCTGCAATTGCCTTGAAGAATAATGTTTAACTTTTTAATGTAAAAATGGTTGTAAACATGTATTCAGATACTGTATGAATTTTATGAACAAACCTTGAACAGTGCCACAATCTACCAAATCACATTCAGAATACTTGCTGCACAAATAATTCATACATTGGAGAAAATATCATAAATTAACACTTCACCATCTCAGGAATTTGACCGATGAAGCAAATACTTAATGTATCCAGATGAATTAAAAGTCACCATTCTAAAAATCACCTGCAATCTGAGAAGCTCTACTTTCAAAGTTAACATTATATTTACACAAATTAAAATAATTACATCAGTTAAGTGGAAACTTAGAATATTTGCAAACAGCTAAGAAAATGAGGCTGTTGAATTATTAAACATTATAAAATAGACATGCATACCTTTTCCGCTTCAAGGTAACAATTTGGTTATTCTGGACCAAACTAACGATAAATTTAATAATCTGAAAAATATGCAGTAAAACCATTTATAATTAAAAACCCAAAATGAAGTCTGTAATGAAATCAACATTTTTGACCTAATAAAAAAATCATAAAATAGGTCAATCAAGTCAAACCCTACTGAAAATTATAATAAAAAATTAATATATTTTACCAAGATCAATCCATTTTTTCTTTTAATTTCTTATTGTTAAAGTTAAGCAGGTCTCAAAGATACAAGAACTGTAGACAACTGGCATTCACATCCCAACTTTATAAAACATTCCAACTGCAACATAATCAGACAAAAGCAGGACACCAAGCCAACGGCTTAGTCAAATCGACATTACAAGGTCTTACAGGATTACATTGCTTCGGGCCTAAATGGCAAAAAATACAGCTGCCAAAGGAAGGGCAAACGGTGTGGGGTGCATTCTACACCGGATAGGGAGGAACACAGAGATTCGAGGGTTATAAAGTTGGAGGGGATGACTGATTCTGAAGCTGAGGGGGAGACGTGGGGGATTTGAACATTAAAATGTGAATTTTAAAATTGAGGTGGCCCAGGAGTAAATGTAGCTTAGCATCATGCTGTATGGGTCCTAGCATGGGCATGAGTTTTGGGATCAGCTCAAGTTTCTGGAGAATGGAAAATGGAGGGCCAGCCAACAGGACATTGGAATAGCAGAGTCAGATAGTAATAATATTTGAGGCCGGGATTGATGTTAGAAGGAGAACTTGTGGTTGGGAGGATAGCGGGTTGAATTTTCAGCTGAGGGTCAAGAAAGATGCTACGGTCTAACAGTCCAATTTAAATTAAGGATGGCAAAGGAGGGGATGGAATCAGTCATTTGGAAACTAAAGTTTAAATGGAAAATATTGCAGTCCATTCAGAACTAGATATCAGACAAAGTGGCTTTACAGATCAGCGAGATAGAACTGTACGTTGCCAGCATACATGTAGAAATCATCATTAAAACCTTACAGCCTTAGATTCTGGTGCAACTGCAAAACCATTTTTGGTTCGCAAACTCAACCTCCCGATCAGTGAGCCTTCTGGTCGCACTATACCAGGGCAAAGCAATTAAGTGTCTTCCCCGGAGCCTGTTGACATTTTACTATAGGCAGAGCAGGGGTGGGCCAGGTTGTCACCTGACTGCACAAAATTAATTTTGAGGACTTTTTTCTCCAGATGTCAAAATTGAAGGTGAACATAGAACATACAGTGCAGAAGGAGGCCATTCGGCCCATCGGGTCTGCACAGACCCACTTAAGCCCTCACTTCCACCACATCCCCCGTAACCCAATAACCCCCCCTAACCTTTTTGGTCACTAAGGGCAATTTATCAAGGCTAACCCACCTAATCTGCACGTCTTTGGACTGTGGGAGGAAACCGGAGCACCCAGAGGAAACCCACGCAGACATGGGGAGAATGTGCAGACTCCCCACAGACAGTTACCCAGCGGGGAATCGAACCTGGCACCCTGGAACTTTCAGTATGTGAGTAAAAGCTTTACCTGTCGGATTACTTGCTGTTGCTGTGCATGTTTCTGTCTAAGATCTGCGATCTCTCTCCAAAGTGTTTCATTTTCCCTGTTGCGCACAGAAAAAAAAGCCTCTTGTAAATATCACTGATGATAATTTAATAGTTCTGAAGTGAAATAGAGATGATCAAATAATCATGGAATTCCAGTTTGCTAAAGCTCACAGAAGTGGGCGGGGGGTGGGGGAGAGCACAAGTGGAAGAGAGAGGGAAGGTAATATTGATTGATGCTACATACAATTTGGACATTCTAAATTCTCCCTCGGAGTACCCAAACAGGCGCTGGAATGTGGCGACTAGGGGCTTTTCACAGTATCTTCATTGCAGTGTTAATGTAAGCCTAATTGTGACAATAAAGATTAGTATTATTACAACACTGAATTATCACAATCAAACACAATGAAAATTCTACCATGTGCGTTGGGCTCTTATATAGGATTTTAGTACTTTTTACATAACGTTGTTATTCGATTCAAAACTTCCATTTCATAAATTTATACTTTAACTTCTGGTCTCACTAGCCTGATTCATTTTGAAGTAATGTTTTGCTGCTCAAAGGTGTTACATTCCAAGTACTAGTCACCCTTCACATCATCCAAGCGATCATTCTTTTGCGAACCTTGACAATGAGTGTTGGCAGTCTGTTTTACCACAGCGGGTATTCAACTTACGTCATCTACGTGCACATATCTTTGAGATATCACTTGAAAGCAAGGTTGGAGAGTTTGCCCAACAATTGATCCAGAAGCACTATTTGAAATTTAGGTTCGATACACTGAGAATGCCTAACTGAGCAAAAACTAAGAATCAAGCTTGAGACACTCTGCTATTGATTTACAATAATAACCTTTATTAGTGTCACAAGTAGGCTTACATTAACACTGCAATGAAGTTACTGTGAAAATCCACCAGTCGCCACACTCCGCCGGCGCCTGTTCAGGACACAGAAATTCAGAATGTCCAATTCACCTAACAAACACGTCTTTCCACGCAGGCATAGGGAGAACGTGCAGGCTCCGCACAGGTAGTGACCCAAGTTGGGAATCGTACCTGGTTCGCTGGTGCTGTGAAGCAACAGTGCTAACCACTGTGCTACCAAGCTGCCCATAATTAATTCAGAAATGCATTAATTCATTGAGCTGTCATCTTAAGAGACTGGGAAACAGAGATACACAACAAATAGATCCTCTTGTGAAACTAGATTGTAAACTGTAGGATTATGAAGTAAATCTTACAGAATATATCAAGTTGAGTGCCTGCTTATTGGAAATTGGCTCGATATTACAAAACACTTTTTAAACTGCAAAATTCAGGCAAAATAAATATATGGTGCCCAATGGCAAGAAAAGGCACCCGGAAAAAACTTTCACACTTTTAGGGGATTAAAATTCTCAACTTCTCATTTCATTCTTGTATTTGCTCCACTCAAGTGATCCAAGTAAAAGGAGCAGAAAATCTTGTCCCTACTTGGTTGTCTAGCTAACAAGCTGTTTTTTTTAATTAAAAATGTAAATATAAAAGAACAGAACTTAGCAATACCATTTCAAGGAAGTCAATCTTGAATCAAGGTTTTCTTGTTTTCCTTGAATTTCCTGAACACTAGATAAAATTGCATTCAAGCCTTCTTGCTGGATTTTAGCTTCTTCTGGCTTAATCGAGGATACCTAAGATAATGTAGGCATATTAAGTAAGTTGAGTTTGCACAACCAAAAACACAAACCACTGACAGCTACATTTCCATTGGCTGATCTTTCTCTACTACCCACTGAGATCCAAATTCAATTGGAAAATGATGTTAGAAGAATTATAGCATCACAATAATGCAATGGAACATAATTTCTGAGTTAGGCATAACACCAGCTCATGTAGTGTTCATTGTGCCTGAAACGCACAATATAAAAGTCCTTCTTAAAAAAAACCCACTACATTCAAATACATGCAAAAACCCAAATAAATGTTCACATATGCCAATATCTCTCAAGGAAGCATCAAGAGAAAGCAAGGCAGAGACGCTCAGGGAGGGAATTCCAGAGCTCAGAGCAAAAGTCATGGCCACCAATGACAGACTGATTAAAATTATAGATGCTCAAGAGAAGAAACACATATCTCAGAGGGTTGCAGGGCAATGACATGACAGAGAAAGGTTGGAGTGAGACCACACAACAAATTGGAAACAAGGATGAACATTTTAAAGACAAACACTGCTTAACTGGGGGCTATTGTAAGTAAACAAGTATAGGTGTGACTGGTGAACCAGATCTGGTGCATTGTGAACATGGCAGCAGAATTCCATATGACCTAAAGTTTACAGAGGGCAGAAATGGGAAGACTGTCCAGAGGTGCATTGAAGTAGTCACATTTAGAAGTTTAAAAAATGCAAAGATGATGATTTCATTGCTGTTACGGAGTTAGGAAGTCTGAGGCAGTGAGCTGGGTGCTTGTCCATGCACATGTGAAAACTGAAGCATGTAAGAATAGCCTAGGATAGATCCTTTGGAGACACTACAGGTAATAGTGCAGAAGTGGGAAGGGACACTTTTGCAGATAATTCTCTGGTTACAACTGGATAGGTAATAGGCTGCAGCCCCACCCAACCCAGCTGGATGAAAGCAGAGGTTTTGGAGTATGGTGTGGTCAATCATGTTAAAGGCACATTGGTTATAGAACATAGAACATACAGTACAGAAGGAGGCCATTCGGCCTATCGAGTCTGCACCGACCCACTTAAGCCCTCTCTTCCACCTATCCCCGTAACCCAATAACCCCTCCAAACCTTTTTGGACACTAAGGGCAATTTAGCATAGCCAATCCACCTAACCTGCACATCTTTGGATTGTGGGAGGAAACCGGAGCACCCAGAGGAAACCCACGCAGACACGGGGAGATCGTGCAGACTCCGCACAGACAGTGACCCATCGGGGAATTGAATCTGGAACCCTGGCGCTGTGAAGCCACAGTGCTATCCACTTGTGCTACCATGCTGCCCACGGTATAGCAACTCGGATAGTGTGAACACGGTAATGGTGTTTAACAATGCAGTTAACTCACCTCTACAGTGCAAAACAAATTAAGACCATCTCAGAATTAGTCCCAGTGTGTAATCTAGCCCAAAGATAAATTTTCTTAGATATTTCACAATAAAGAAACATAATTCAGGAATTTACAAAATGTAACCAGATTCAGTTTAATCAGGCTGTAGGTATAGAACATAACAGCGCAGTACAGGCCCTTCGGCCCTCGATGTTGCGCCGTCCTGTGAAACCCCTCTAAAGTCCCTCTACACTATTCCCTTATCGTCCATATGCCTATACAATGACCATTTGAATGCGTTTAGTGTTGGCGAGTCCACTACAGTTGCAGGCAGGGCATTCCACGCCCTTAATACAAAGAACCTACCTCTGACATCTGTCCTATATCTATCTCTCCTCAGTTTAAAGCTATGTCCCCTCGTGCTGGACATCACCATCCGAGGAAAAAGGCTCTCAATGTCCACCCTATCTAATCCTCTGATCATCTTGTATGCCTCAATTAAGTCACCTCTTAACCTTCTTCTCTCGAATGAAAACAGCCTAAAGTCCTTCAGCCTTTCCTCATATGATCTTCCTCCATACCAGGCAACATCCTTGTAAATCTCTCCTGTACCCTTTCCAATGCTTCCACATCCTTCCTATAATGTGGCGACCAGAACTGCACGCAATACTCCAAATGCGGCCGTACCAGAGTTTTGTACAACTGCAACATGACCTCATGGCTCCGAAACTCAATTCCTCTACCAATAAAAGCTAACACACCATATGCCTTCTTAACAACCCTCTCAACCTGGGTGGCAACTTTCAGGGATCTATGGACATGGACACCGAGATCTCTCTGCTCGTCCACACTACCAAGAATCTTGCCATTAGCCCAGTACTCTGGCTTCCTGTCATTCCTTCCAAAATGAATCACCTCACACTTTTCTGCATTAAACTCCATTTGCCACGTCTCAGCCCAGCTCTGCAGCTTATCTATGTCCCTCTGTAATTTGTAACATCCTTCTACACTGTCCACAACTCCACCGACTTTAGTGTCATCTGCAAATTTACTCACCCATCCTTCTACGACCTCCTCCAGGTCATTTATAAAAATGACAAACAGCAGCGGCCCCAAAACAGATCCTTGTGGTACACTACTAGTAACTGGACACCAGTCAGAACATTTCCCATCTACCACCACCCTTTGTCTTCTATCAGCTAGCCAACTTCTGATCCAAACTGCTAAATCACCCTTAATCGCATGCCTCTGTATTTTCTGCAATAGCCTACGCTTTACTGAAATCCATATACACCACATCAACTGCTTTACCCTCATCCACCTGTTTGGTCACCTTCTCGAAGAACTCAATGAGGTTTGAGGCATGACCTACCCTTCACAAAACCATGTTGACTATCTCTAATCAAATTATTCCTTTCCAGATGATTATACATCCTATCTCTTATAAACCTTTCTAAAACTTTTCCCACAACAGAAGTAAGGCTCACTGGTCTATAGTTACCGGGGTTATCTCTACTCCCCTTCTTGAACAAGGGGACACCATTTGCTATCCTCCAGTCCTCTGGCACTATTCCTGTAGACAAAGATGACTTAAAGATCAAAGCCAAAGGCTCAGCAATCTCCTCCCTAGCTTCCCAGAGAATCCTAGGATAAATCCCATCCGGCACAGGGGACTTATCTATTTTCACACTTTCCAGAATCGCTAACACCTCCTCCTTATGAACCTCAAGCCCTTCTAGTCTAGTAGCCTAGATCTCAGTATTCTCCTCGACAACTTTGTCTTTTTCCTGTGTGAATACAGACAAAAAATATTCATTTAGCACCTCTCCTATCTCCTCGGACTCCACGCACAACTTCCCACTACTGTCCTTGACTGGCCCTACTCTTACCTTAGTCATTCTTTTATTCCTGACATACCTATAGAAAGCTTTAGGGTTATCCCTGATCCTACCTGCCAAAGACTTCTCATGTCCTTGCTTGGCTCTTCTTAGCTCTCTCTTTAGAGCCTTCCTAGCTAACTTGTAACTCTCAAGCGACCCAACTGAACCATCACGTCACATCTTCACATAAGCCTCCTTCTTCCTCTTGACAAGTGTTTCAACTGCTTTAGTAACCCATGGTTCCCTCGCTCGATGACTTCCTCCCTGCCTAACAGGTACATACTTATCAAGGACACACAGTAGCTGTTCCTTGAACATGCTCCACATTTCCATTGTGTCTATCCCCAGCAGTTTTCCTCTCCAGCTGGTGCATCCTAAGTCTTGCCTCATCGCATCATAATTGCCTTTCCCCCAGCTATAACTCTTGCCCTGCAGTGTATACCTATCCCTTTCCATCGCTAAAGTAAACGTAATCGAATTGTGGTCATTATCACCAAAGTGTTCACCTACCTCCAAATCTAACACCTGTCCTGGTTCATTACCCAGTACCAAATCCAATACGGCCTCGCCTCTTGTTGGCCTGTTCATTACCCAGTACCAAATCCAATACGGCCTCGCCTCGTTGGCCTATCTACATACTGCATCAGGGAACCCTCCTGCACACATTGGACAAAAACGGACCCATCTAAAGTACTCGAACTATAGTGTTTCCAGTCAATATTTGGAAAGTTGAAGTCCCCCTTAACAACTATCCTGTTATTTTTGCTCCTATCCGGAATCATCTTTGCAATCCTTTCCTCTACATCTCTGGAACTTTTCGGAGGCCTATAGAAAAGCCCTAACAGGGTGACCTCTCCTTTCCTGTTTCTTAACTCAGCCCATACTACCTCAGTATTCGAGTCTCATCAAATGTCCTCTCAGCCACCGTAATACTGTCCTTGACTAACAATGCCACCCCTTCCCCTCTCTTACCACCTTCCCCGAGCTTACTGAAATATCTAAACCCCGGCACCTGCAACAACCATTCCTCGCCCTGCTCTATCCATGTCTCTGAAATGGTATAAATATGAACTCAAGGTTTAAGTTTACAAACACCTTTAGCTCCTTCAAGTCTTTACATTTTCAACTGTCAGCATAAAAGAATAACCCTCATCAGTATCCAAAAAAATACAGTATACTTTCAGATAAGTTTTTTTGGCAAAAGCACACAAGGTAGCTGGACTGATCATAAGACAAACTCTCAATTTGAGATCAGATACTATAGCACAAGTTCACATTAGATACTATACCCCTTTAGCCTCAGCTATCACTTCCTTCTATTTCCATCCCTAACCTTCCACTGTCAACCACTTGTGATATTGAATAGTTTAAGAAACAAGTTGCTGAAAGGAAGAGAAAATGGAACAGTGCTCAGTCAGCATTAAAAAGGTTAACCATGCAACAAATTAACTGAAAAAAAGTGAAAAAGGACAAGGCACAAAAGAAAACTAAAAATAAAGTAAAACCATTTTTTTCTGCAGTACATTGAAAGTTTGGGAACTCACCTTTCTTTTTATGTTTTCCAATAATTCATCTTCTCCTTGCTTGAAATAAGGATGCTGAAATTCTACAGGTCCATCACGCTCTTGTTTAACTATGCCTGCATCAACATTCAGTACTTTACGAAAGCCATCTGCAATGCAATTATAGGTTATTTCATCTTTAGGTAGGATCCTCAAAGTACTTTATTCAAACTTTATACAAAGTTACTTCATTTCAGATAGAGGCTCAGTGCAACAAGAGGCAATAGGAAAGATAAAATATTGATGTCCAAAATTCACATTCAGACACAAAGTTAAAGCCATTTTTCCACCATCATTGCTACAACTGAAACAGGTCTAATAATATATTAAAATTAGACCAGAATCATTGGTTCAAATAAACTGACTTAGTGCTTGAGTAATCACAAAATTAAAAGGCTATTCACTTCAAAGACTATGTCCCAATTTTCTGCCAATTAAAAGCCCAAGACTAAGCATCAATCTCATGGTATGTCTCTAGCATGACATTCTTTTCCATGAGGGAACCAAAACTATTCAGTATCCTAGAAGCAGATATACCAGAGCTTTATAGAAAGGACAATCATACGGGCAGTGCGGTGGCGCAGTGGTTAGCGCTGCTGCCTCACGGCACCGAGGTCAGTTTCGATCCCGCTTCGAGACCTCAGCTACTCCTCATATGACAAGCTCTTCATTCCATGGATGATTGAATGGCGGAGTAGACTCGATGGGTCGAATGGCCTAATTCTGGTTTTATTTCCCAAGACCAAAACTCTCTCCGTCATAGCCTTAAAATATTTAACAATGGGGAGACAGTGGCACGGTGGTATTATTTGTGATCCAGAGACCCAGGGTAATACTTTGGGGCCGCAGGTTCAAATCCCCCCCCAATTGAAATCGAATTCAACAAATATCGAATTAAAAGTTTAATGATAACCATAAAACCATCGTCGAACGAAACCTAGCTGATTCACTGCTACAGATGCATCTGTCCATTTTTTTTCAATTTAGAGTACCCAATTCATATTTTCCAATTAAGGGGCAATTTAGTGTGGCCAATCCACCTACACATCTTTGGGTTGTTGGGAGTGAAACCAACGCAAACACGGGGAGGATTTGCCAACTCCACACGGACAGCGACCCAGAGCAGGGATCGAACCTGGGACCTCGGCGCCATGAGGCAGCAGGACTAACCCACTGCGCCACTGTGTTGCCCGATGCATCTGTCCATAACAGTATCGGCAGGAATGGCCATCGCACAGTCCTTGTGGAAACAAGTCAAGTCCTGTTTTCACATTGAGGATACCCTCCATCATGTTGTGTGGCACTACCATCGTGCTAAATGGGATAGATTCAGAACAGATCTAGCAACTCAAGACAGGAGGTCCATGAGGCGCAATGGGCCATCAGCAGCAGCAGAATTGTACTCAGCCACAATCTGTAACCTTGAGGTCTGGCATTTCCCCACTCTATCATTACCACCAAGCCAGGGGATCAATCAGGAACAGCATTAGGTATATCAAAAAATGAGTCAACCTGGTGAAGCTACAACACTTGTGTGCCAAACAACATAAGCAGCAAGACAGTGCTAAGCCACAAGCAAGGATAAGATCTAAATTCTACAGTCCTGTCACATCCAGCTGTGAATGGTGGTGGACAATTAAACAACTCATTGGGGGAGACTCCACAAATGTCCCCATCCTGAATGATGGAGGAGCCCAGCACATCTGTGCAAAAGACAAGGCTGAGTCATTTGCAATAATCTTCAGCTACAAGTGCCAAATGGATGATTTATCTTGGTCTCCTCCAAAGGTCCCCAGCATCACAGATGTCAGTCTTCAGCCAATTTAATTCACCCCACACGATATCAAGAAACAGCTGAAGGCATGGGATACTGGAAAGGCTTTGGTCCCTGAAAATAGTACTGAAGACTTGTGGTCCAGAACTTGCCACACCCCTAGCCAAAACTGTTCCAATACAGCTATGACACTGGCAACAAACCTGGAATGTGGAAAATTGCCCAGATATGTCCTGTACACAAAAAGCAAGAAAAATCCAACCCAACCAATTACCACCCTATCAGTCTACTCTCACCAGTAAAGTGATGGAAGGGGTCATCAAAGGTCCCACCCAACAGCACGCACTTAGCAATATCCTGCTCACTGACACTAAATTCAGTTGGGTTCCACCAGGGTCACTCAGCTCCTGATCTCCTTACAGCCGATTTAAACATGGACAAAAGAGCTGAATGCCAGAGGCGAGGTGAGTGGCTGCCCTTGACATCAATCCAGCATTGGTAGTATTTGATAGCCTGGCACCAAGAAGCTCGAGCAAAACTGGAGAATGCCTCTGAACATCCCAGCTAAACATTTGCATGCTAACTGCCCAGAAGCGTCAACTTCCCCAGGACAATTGTGCTGTGAACCATCTGAAAAAGCAATTTGAATCACTGACTTCAGGCTCCATCGGGTTTACATGAATAGTTACTCAGAAAACCTTAAAAGAAATAAAACCTCTTCAAACCTATGCGTAACTATTTCAAACACCCAGACATACCTCTACATGGGATTCCTCCCTACACTCCTAATACCCCTTCCCACAGACTTACAAACCCCCAAAAGATCCCCCTACCACAGATTCTGATCAAGGACCACCATACCCAGGTCCCCTCCCCCACCCAAACAGAACACACACATCCACACACAGGTCTGCAAGGGAGCAGCGGGTAGTAGGCAAGTTGTTTTCTCCATTTTAAAACTATTTAGGGGAAGGTGAGAGCTCTAGCTTTAAATAAAACTTCTACTGGGCATAAAAGTAAGGTAAGAATTATTAACTAAAGTTGTGACAGGGAAGCTCAATCCTGTGTGTTGTACCACCTGCAGCATTTGGGAAGTCGAAGACGGTCCTCGGCAGTCTGGATGATCACATGTGCGGGACGTGCCACCGATTTGATAAACTGGAGCTCCGGAGGTGCATCCGCAATGTCGAGGTACACTAATAGCAAGTTTTAGGCGTGGTCACCCCATAACCTAAGGAAGTACAGTCAGAGAGGGAACGGGTGACCACCAGGGGCCGGTTTAGCTTAGTTGGCTGGACAGCAAGGCCAACAGCATGGGTTCATTTCTTGTACTGGCTGAGTTAGTCATGAAGGCCCCAACTTCTCAATCTTGCCCCTCGCCTGAGGCGTGCCCATCAGGTTAAATCCCAAGTCATCTCTCAATGTGTGTGTGGAGCTGGAAGATGTAGGAGAGGTTTTAAATGAGTACTTTGCAACTGTGTTCACTATGGAGAAAGATGATGGAGGCATAGAAATCAGTGTGATACACGTGAACAAACTAACATTGAGAGGGAGGAGGTATTAACAGTTTTAGTAGGCTTAAATGTGGATAAACCCCAGGCCCAGATGAGATGTATTATGCTGCTGTGGGAGGCAAGGGAGGAGACAGCAGAGGCACTGATAATTTTTAAATCTTCTCAGGTGAGGTGCCGGAGGACAGCTAGTGTGGTACCACTATTCGAATTGAATTGAATTGAAATTGCTTATTGTCACGAGTAGGCTTCAATGAAGTTACTGTGAAAAGTCCCTAGTCACCACATTCCGGCGCCTGTCTGGGGAGGCTGGTACGGGAATCGAACCGTGCTGCTGGCCTGCTTTAAAAGCCAGCGATTTAGCTGAGTGAGCTAAACCAGCCCCTGGGAAGTAGGGAAAAACTAGGAAATTACAAGCCAGTGAGTCTAACTTCAGTGGTAGGGAAACATTCGGCGGGATAGAATTAATCTCCACTTGGGGAGGCAAGGATTGGTCAAGGATGGTCAGCACGCCTTTGTCATGATTGAATTCTTCAAGGTGATTAGGTGTGTAGATGAGGCTACTGCAGTTGATGTAGTCTACATGAACTTCAATAAGGTTTTTGACAAGGTCTTAAATGGTCAAGATAAGAGCCCATGGAATCCAAAATAGGCAGAGGGTGATGGTCAATGCCCGAGTCCAGTAGTGTTCCACAGGGATCAATGTTGGGTCCCTTGCTGTTTGTAGTGTACATTAATCATCTGGATGTGAATGTAGGATGTATGATCAGTAAGTTGCAGCTAACACAAAAATTGGTGTGGCAAACAGTGAAGCTTTCGATTACAGGACAATATAAATGTGGTGGTTTATGGACAGAACAGTGACAAATATAATTTAACCCAGAAAAGTGAGAGGTAATGCATTTTGGGAGGACAAACAAGACAGGGTAATATACAATGAATGGTAGGACCCCAGGAAATACAGAGGATCAGCGGAACCTTGGTGTACATATCCAGAGCTAGGAAGACAGCAGGACAGGTAACCACAGAATATCTACAGTGCAGGAGGCCATTTGGCCCATCGGGTCTGTACCAACCCTCCAAAAGAGCATCCTACCCAGGCATACAACACTGCCGTATCCCTGTAACCCCATCTAACCTGTACATCTTTGGATACTAAGGGGGAATTTAGTATGACCAATCCACCTAAACTGGACTGTGGGAGGAAACTGGAGCGCCCAGAGGAAACCCACGCAGGCACGGTGAGAATGTGCAAACTCCACACGGACAGTTGCCTAAGGCAGGAATTGAACCCACCATGTTGGCCTATATAAAGGTGGTTGAGAGGACATATGAGATACATATTTATTCACCGATGCATAGAATATAAGAGCAGGGAGCTGTATAAAACACTGGTTAAGCCACAGCAGAAGCACTGTGTGCAGTTCAGGTCATCACACTATAGGAAGCAAGTGATTGAACAAGAGAGGGTACATAAAGAGTGTATAGAGTAGATTCACCAGGACCTTGCCTGGGCTGGAGTGTTTCAGCTTCAGACTGAATAGGCCGGGGTAGAGAAGCCTGGGGAAGGGGGTGGGGCAGACCTGATTGAGGTGTATTAAATTACATGGAACATAGATAGGGTGAATGGAGAGGAACTTTTCCCCTTAGCGGAGGGGTCAATCACCAGGGCATAGATTTTTTAAAATATAAATTTAGAGTACCCAAATATTGTTTTTTCCAATTAAGGGGCGATTTAGCATGGATAATCCACCTAACCTGCACATCTTTGGGTTGTGGAGGTGAAACCCACGCAGACATGGGGAGAATGTGCAAACTCCACACAGACAGTGAGGCAGGGCTTGGATTCAAACACGGTTCCTCAGCGCCGCAGTCCCAGTGCTAACCACTGCACAATATGCCACCCTCCCAGGGCATAGATTTAAGGTAATGGGCAGGATGATTAAGGAGATGCGAGGAAAATCTTTTTCACCAAGAGGCTGGTGGAAATCTGGAGCTCTTTGCCTGAAAAGGAGAGAGATGGGAAACACACAGAACATTTTAGTATTTAGATGTGCACTTGGAAATGCCATCGCATACAAAGAACAAAGAAAAATTACAGCACAGAAACAGGCCCTTCGGCCCTCCAAGCCTGCACCGATCCAGATCCTCATTCTAAAATTGTTGTCTATTTTCTAAGAATCTGTATCCCTCTGCTCCCTGCCCATTCATGTACCTGTCTAGATACATCTTAAATGACGCCATCGTGCCCGCCTCTACCACCTCCGCCGGCAATGCGTTCCAGGCACCCACCACCCTCTGCGTAAAGAACTTTCCACACATATCTCTCTTAAACTTTTCCCCTCCCACCTTGAACTAGTGACCACTAGTAATTGAGTCCCCCACTGGGGGGAAAAGCTTCTTGCTATCCACCCTGTCTATACCTCTCATGATTTTGTAGATCTCAATGAGGTCCCCCCTCAACCTCCGTCTTTCTAATGAAAATAATCCTAATCTACTCAACCTCTCTTCATAGCTAGCACCCTCCGTGCCAGGCAACATCCTGGTGAACCACCTCTGCACCCTCTCCAAAGCATCCACATCCTTTTGGCAATGTGGCGACCAGAACTGTACGCTGTATTCCAAATGTGGCCTACCAAAGTCTTATACAACTGTAACATGACCTGCAACTCTTGTACTCAATACCCCTTCCGATGAAGGAAAGCATGCCGTATGCCTTCTTGACCATTCTATCGACCTGCGCAGTCACCTTCAGGGTACAATGGACCTGAACACCCAGGACTCTCTGTACATCAATTTTCACCAGGGCTTTTTCATTTACCGTATAGTTCGCTCTTGAATTGGATCTTCCAAAATCCATCACCTCACATTTGCCCGGATTGAACTCCATCTGCCATTTCTCTGCCCAACTCTCCAATCTATCTATATTCTGCTGTATTCTCTGACAGTCCCCTTCACTATCTGCTACTCCACCAATCTTAGTCCCACCTGCAAACTTGCTAATCAGACCACCTATACCTTCCTCCAGATCATTTATGTATATCACAAACAACAGTGGTCCCAGCACGGATCCCTGTGGAACACCACTGGTCACAGTTCTCCATTTTGAGAAACTCCCTTCCACTACTACTCTCTATCTCCTGTTGCCCACCCAGTTCTTTATCCATCTAGCTAGTACACCCTGGACCCCATGAGACTTCACTTTCTCCATCAGCCTACCATGGGGAACTTTATCAAATGCCTTACTGAAGTCCATGTATAAGACATCTACAGCCCTTCCCTCATCAATCAACTTTGTCACTTCCTCAAATAATTCTATTAAGTTGGTAAGACATGACCTTCCCTGCACAAAACCATGTTGCCTATCACTGATAAGCCCATTTTCTTCCAAATGGGAACAGATCCTATCCCTCAGTATCTTCTCCAGCAGCTTCCCTACCACTGATGTCAGGCTCACCGGTCCATAATTATCTGAATTATCCCTGCTACCCTTCTTAAACAAGGGAACAACATTAGCAATTCTCCAGTCCTCCGGTACCTTATCCGTGTTCAAGGATGCTGCAAAGATATCTGTTAAGGCCCCAGCTATTTCCTCTCACTTCCCTCAGTAACCTGGGATAGATCCCATCCGGACCTGGGGACTTGTCACCTTAATGCCTATGCTATGGCTACCAATCAAGCGCTGGAAAATGGGAGTAAATAAGTGCTCGATGGCAGGCAGCACGGTGGCACAGTGGTTAGCACTACTGCCTCACAGGGATCCAGGTACAATTCTGGCTTCGGGTCACTGCCTGCGTGGAGTTTGCACGTTCTCCTCGTATCTGCCTGCGTTTCCTCCAGGTGCTCGAGTTTCCTCCACCAAAGATGTGGGGGTTAGGTGAATTAGCCACGCTAAATTGTCCTTTAGATTCCAGGGATGTGCAGGCTATGTCATAGGGCAGATGAGTGGACATGGGTAGAGTGTAGTTTCGAAAAGTTGGTACAGATTTGATGGGCCAAATGGCTTCCTCTGCACTGTCGGAATTCTATGACGGCCTACGTGGATATGATCGGTAAAGGACCTATTTCCGTGCAGTAAAGACTTTATGCCTCCATGACTTGATCCCGACAGGACCACACAGAACCCACCATCACTGACCTGCCAGACAGCCTCCACCTCGACTCATCCAAATCCACCCCTCCCCAGGCCTCTGCTCCCACCAACCCCTTCCGACTCAGCTAGATCCCCTCTCCTGACATCCCACCAGACTCAGCTAGACCACCTCCCCCACCAGACTCAGCTAGACCACCTCCCCCACCAGACTCAGCTAGACCACCTCCCCCACCAGACTCAGCTAGACCACCTCCCCCACCAGACTCAGCTAGACCACCTCCCCCACCAGACTCAGCTAGACCACCTCCCCCACCAGACTCAGCTAGACCACCTCCCCCACCAGACACAGCTAGACCACCTCCCCCACCAGACACAGCTAGACCACCTCCCCCACCAGACTCAGCTAGACCACCTCCCCCACCAGACTCAGCTAGACCACCTCCCCCACCAGACACAGCTAGACCACCTCCCCCACCAGACACAGCTAGAACCCCCCCCCCCCCCCCCACACCCACTCCTGCTGACACCCCACCACTCAGCTAGATCCCCTCATCCCCCCATTCAGCTGGATCCCCATACCCCAGTCCTGCCCCGGCCCCAAACCAGGTTGGATCACCTCCCCCACAAACACCTCGAACCAGCTGGAAATCCCTCAACCCTCATCTATTTATCTTCTCCCTGGCCCATAATTTTCAATCAGATCTTTAAACTTATCTGCTCTATGGCAAATAGTTCTGTAAAAAAGTGGGCACATCTCCATCACCCCCAGACTTCAACACTGGGCCCCAGGGACAGCTGAATTGCCTGGATCGCACTCAGCCCATGTCGCAAGGTCAGACATCGAAGACATTTGGGCACAAGCAAGTGGATATGAAGTGGCAATCTGACACTGACTGCTTCCGAAAAAGTTACAGCCTCTCATCCCACGGTCCACTGTGTTGAACCTTTGCTGTACTGCCTCCAATAAATATCCTTTCTTAAATATGGCGAGCAAAACTCAGCAAAGTCCTGCACAATTGGAGCAAGACTCCTTATTCTTGTACTTCAATCCCCACGCAAATGCATTTTTACTTACACATATTGAGCTGCCGCACAAAGCTAGCCATGTTGTTGTGTTTGAAATACTTGGGCAGAATCTCTTTGGCGAATCGCTGCTCATCCAGAACCAGGAATCCGTGGCCATTCTAGTGAGGAGAAGGGGAACCACAAAGAAAATTAATCGGGGAGCTCGGACCCACTCCACAGTGAAACTTCTCAAACTCCTGCTGACATCTGACACGACCTCCCCGCCCGACCGCAGGCTGGCCGCCCGGTGAGAGGCTCCAGGCCGCCCGACCACAGGCTCCCGCCGCCCAGCTGCAGGCCGCTATCTCTCCCACTCCCGGCCGCAGGCTTCCCCGGCCCGCATCGCCTTTGTTTTCCTGCCGGGCCCACGACCGGTTATCAGGCCATGGAGTCGCAATTATCTTTCGTGGGATCCCCGGTAACTGCGGAGATAAGGTGAATCCGCTGCCGGCGGTTACCTGATTCCAGCAGATGAACTCGTTGGTGTGCGGGTCCTCCACCAGGGCCCACAGTTTGGTGAGGAAAGCCGGCACGGGAACCGCCTGCTTCATCCCCGCGGCGAGCCGAGCGTCCCACATGACCCGCGAACAACAACAGACAAACTGCCGGACTGACGTCACAACGCACCCGGCGCGCGCAACCTTCTCAGAGGAACGAGGGAACGAGAGGGGGGAGGGGCAGGGGAGAGGGGGGAGGGGCAGGCGGAGGGGGGGAGGGGCAGGCGGAGGGGGGGGGCAGGCGGAGGGGGGGCAGGGGGGGCAGGCGGGAGAGGGGGGGCAGGGGGGAGGGGGGGCAGGGGGGAGGGAGGGGCAGGCGGAGGGGGAGGGGGAGGGGCAGGCGGAGAGGGGGAGGGGCAGGCGGAGAGGGGGAGGGGCAGGCGGAGAGGGGGAGGGGCAGGCGGAGAGGGGGAAGGGCAGGCGGAGAGGGGGAGGGGCAGGCGGAGGGGGGGAGGGGCTGGCGGAGGGGAGAGGGGAGGGGCTGGCGGAGGGGAGGGGCAGGTGGAGGGGAGGGGCAGGTGGAGGGGAGGGGAGAGGGGAGAGGGGAGGGGCAGGCGGAGGGGAGGGGAGAGGGAAGGGACAGGCGGAGGGGAGAGGGGAGGGGCAGGCGGAGGGGAGAGGGGAGGGGCAGGCGGAGGGGAGGGGAGGGCGGGAGAGGGGAGGGGCAGGCGGGAGGAGAGGGGGAGGAGAGGGGGGAGAGGAGGGAGGGTTGGGGAGGGGGTGGGAGGGAGGGGGAGGGGTGGGTGGGTGGGGGAGGGAGGAGCGGGGGAGGGGCGGGGGGGAGGGGTGGGGGCAGGGGGTGGGGGAGGGAGGCAGGGGCAGGGGAGGGGCAGTGAGAAGGGGAGGGGCAGGGTAAGGGGGTGGGAGGGAGGTGGATGGGCAGGAGGGGGAGGAGAAGTAGAGGTGCAGGGGAGAGGGGCTGCATAATTATAATAATCTTTACTGTCACAAGTAGGCTTGGAATGAAGTTACATTCATAGCGCTTTTAATATTTCCCCTCAAGCAGCCTTGTAGCTGAACAGGGTCACTTCAGGAGAATGATCGGCCAGTTGAGCGGGCAAACATCGCAGTGTATAGTGTTAACTTTTGAACAAAGCTCTGCGGTTTGGTTGAACCTCCAAGGTCTGCAGACTCCATCTTGAATCCATCACATAAAAACTGGCGACGAGGCAGTGGCAGGAAGCAAGGTGGTGGTGAAAATTTGTGGCACATTGTGCACACCCAGGTCCTTCCGTAGAGAGAAATTGCGGTAGTTTTTTGGCAATGTGGGATGAGAATACAGAGCAATGCATCTTGAGTATAAAATAATTCAATTATTTTGTTCAAGCTAACAAGATAGCAGCAGGTATAAAAGATTCCTGAGGATAATACGGGGGGGGGGGGGGGGCAAGGGGGGGGGGGGGGTGCGGTGATATTTAGCCTCCTTAGAAATCTGGTACAGCCAGAAAAAACATACAAAGAACTAGTTGAAATTTTTCCTGGGCCACCATTGACCAAAACCCTTAGTCATTGCAGAAAGGTTTAGGTTTCATAAGTACAACCAGGAAAAAAGGTTAATTGATTCCACAGTTTGTAGGTACGCTGAAAGACTGGTTGAACACCATGAATTAGGGGATGTGTTAAACAGAGATAAATGTAGTGATGTACCATCAATTGAACGCGAGACGAGTTGCTAAACAAAAGTATGGCTTTAATCTGCTAGATGTTAGCCCTGCGGTTGATTACAGTAGAAGGACAACCGCCGGGAGTGCTGGGTATTTATACCCCGCCCGGGAGGCGGGGTTAACTCAGCTTCTCGACAAATCGGGGAGCCGTCACATGACTGGTCTCAACCAACCGGTCGAGAGGCACATGACCGACCAGGGCCAATGGTAAGCCGGTGTTCTGCACCAATGGCAGGCAGCTATGCTAATCATACCGCCACATTCACCCCTTGCGGAGAAAGAAGCCGGGGGGGGGAGAACTGGCGGTATGAGTAGTAAGGAGAGAAGGAAAAAAATGCATCCTTGGCTTCCCACTGGCCCAGACATTTAGCAACAGTACATAGTGACCATACAAGGTCCATGGTGGTGTTGAAGTCAAATGGATTCGATCAGCCTTTTCGTTGCCCGTGACGTCCTGGCAGACCGCCGCAGTGGAGTTGGTGACGTTGGTTCAGCCGATGGTGTGGGTTCAGCTGATGTCCTGGACTCCGGGAGCGATGGTCCTTGAACTGTCTCCGTACCCCGGGCTGGTGGGGGAGACGCCATGGATGGGGGAGGGGTGGCCTGGGTGGGGCGCTGGGGGAAAAAGGACAGGGGGGGGGTCTGTGGTGAAGGGGGGGAGGGCCGCACGCTGGCGGGTGCCAGGTCCCGGAGGGAGACCGTGTCCTGCCGACCGTCGGGGTACTCCACGTACGCATACTGCGGGTTAGCGTGGAGTAACTGGACTTGTTCCACCAACGGGTCGGACTTGTGCACCCGCACATGCTTCCGGAGCAAAATGGGTCCGGGGGCGGCCAGCCACGTCGGGAGAGGGGATCCGGAGGACGACTTCCTGGGGAACACAAGAAGGCGTTCATGAAGTGTCTGATTAGTTGTGGTACAGAGGAGGGAGCGGATAGAATGTAGGGCATCGGGGATAACCTCTTTCCATCAGGAAATAGGGAGATCTCTGGACCGGAGGGCCAGTAGTATGGTCTTCCAGAAGGTACCATTCTCCCGCTCGACCTGTCCGTTACCGCGGGGGTTATAGCTGGTTGTCCTGCTAGAGGCAATGCCCCTGCTGAGCAGGAATTGACGCAGCACATCGCTCATAAAGGAGGACCCCCGATCGCTGTGTATGTACGCGGGGTAGCCGAACAGGGAGAAGATGGAGAGGAGGGCCTTAATGACGGTCGATGTGGTCATGTCGGGGCAGGGAATGGCGAAGGGGAAGCGGGAGTATTCATCGATCACCGTCAGGAAGTAAATGTTGCGGCTGCTAGAGGGAAGGGGCCCCTTGAAGTCTATGCTGAGACGTTCGAAGGGGCGGGATGCTTTGATCAGATGCGCACGCTCGGGGCGGTAGACTTCCTCGATGGAGAAGGGCAGGCTGCGGGTCTTTATGAAATGATAGAAACGGGTCACCCCTGGATGGCAGAGGTCCGCGTGGAAGGAACGGAGGCGGTCTATCTGCATGCTGGCGCAGGTACCGCAGGACAGGGCATCAGGAGGCTCATTGAGCTTCCCAGGATGATACAAGATATCGTAATTGTACATGGACAACTCGATCTGCCATTGTAAGATCTTGTCGTTCTTAATCTTGCCCCTCTGTGCATTATCGAACATGAAGGATACTGACCGTTGGTCTGTGAGAAAGGTAAACTTCCTGCCGGCCAAATAGTGCCTCCAATGTCGCACAGCTTCGACTATGGCCTGGGCTTCCTTTTCCACTGAGGCGTGGCGAAGTTCGGAAGCCTGGAGGGTTCTGGAGAAGAAGGCCACAGGTCTGCCCGCTTGGTTCAGGGTGGCCACCAGAGCTACTTCTGATGCGTCGCTCTCGACCTGGAAGGCGAGGGACTCATCGATGGCGCGCATCGTGGCCTTTGCGATGTCCTCTTTGATGCGGCTAAAGGCCTGGTAGGCCTCTGACGACGGCGGGAAGGTCGTGGACTGAATGAGGGGACGGGCCTTGTCGGCGTAATTGGGAACCCATTGGGCGTAGTAAGCGAAGAAACCCAGGCAGCGTTTAAGGGATTGGAGGGTATTGGGGAGAGGGAGTTCCATCAGGGGGCGCATGCGTTCGGGGTTGGGGCCTATCACTCCGTTACGCACTACGTAGCCGAGGATGGCTAGACGGTCGGTGCTAAACACGCACTTATCCTTATTGTAAGTTAGGTTAAGGAGTTTTGTGGTTTGGAGGAATTTTCGGAGGTTGGTGTCATGGTCCTGCTGGTCGTGGCCGCAGATGGTGACGTTATCGAGATACGGGAAGGTAGCCCGTGATCCGTACTTGTCGACCATTCGGTCCATCTCCCGTTGGAAGACCGAGACCCCATTTGTGACACCGAATGGAACCCTGAGGAAGTGGTAGGGGCGCCCATCTGCCTCAAACGCGGTGTACTTGCGGTCACTCGCGCGGATGGGGAGCTGGTGATAAGCGGACTTGAGGTCCACCATGGAGAAGACTTTGTATTTTGCAATCTCGTTTACCATGGTGGAAATACCGGGGAGAGGATACGCATCCAGTTGCGTAAACCGGTTGATGGTCTGGCTGTAGTCGATGACCATCTGGTTTTTCTCCCCAGTCCGGACCACCAGCACTTGGGCTCGCCAGGGACTGTTGCTGGCCTCGATGACCCCTTCCTTCAGCAACCTATGGACCTCGGACCTGATGAAGGTCCGGTCCTGGGCGCTGTACCGTCTGCTCCGGGTCGCGACGGGTTTGCAATTGGGGGTGAGATTAGCAAACAAGGAGGGGGGTCCACTTTGAGGGACGCGAGACTGCAGACAGTGAGGGGTAGTATAGGGCCGCCGAATTGGAAGGTCAAGCTCTGCAGGTTGCACAGGAAGTCCAGTCCTAGGAGTGCCGGTGCGCAAAGGTCGGGGAGGATAAGGAGTTTATAATTTAAAAAAACCTTCCCCTGGACCGTGAGATCCGCGATGCAGCACCCGGTGATGTGGAAGGAGTGCGAACCTGAGGCTAACCCTATTTTGTGTTTTACAGGGTGGACAGGGAGCCCACAGCGTCTTACCGTGTCAGGGTGTACGAAGCTTTCCGTGCTCCCGGAGACCCGCAGGCAGCCCGTCTCGTGCCCGTTGAGGTGTATTTGCATCGTCGTCTTCGCGAGCGTGCGTGGACATGACTGGTCGAGCTGAATGGCCGCGAGCCGTGGAGAAGATCCGTAGTCGTCGTCGTCGGCAGCCGAGTGGGTGCTGGCAGGACCTGGTGTGCCAGTCCAGGATGGCGGCGCCCAGGACCCGCACGTGGAGTCGGGGCCCCAAGATGGCGGCGCCCAAGACCCGCACGTGGAGCCGGGGCCCCAAGATGGCGGCGCCCGCAGGGCCCTCGTGGTTGCTAGGGGCGGGGTTAGCGGTGCCGGCGGGCCGATCGTACCGGCTGAGAGCGGGGGCAGAGAGGCGCGCAGAGGCCCGGGGGCGGGGGGGGGGGGGGGGGGGGGGAGATTGGTGCGGTGCGCTGGAAGGGCCCGGAAGGGCCCGGAGGAGGAGATCCCCGGTCGCTGCGCGGCACAGCAGCGACCGATTTGACCTGGCAGACGGACGTAAAATGGCCCTTCTTCCCGCAGCTCTTACAAAGGGCGGAACGGGCCTGGCAGCGCGGGCGGGGGTGTTTGGCGAACCCACAGAAATAGCAGCGGGGCCCCGCGGACTTGTCGGGGCGTCCCGCGGCGCAGGCCTGAGGGGGGTCGGGAGCGGCGGATGGCGGTGGGGAAGCGTGCCAGGAGGCCCAGTGCGGCTGGGGACATAGGCGCGGGCGGTTAAGTCGGTGACCTCCAGGGAGGTGGCGGACTGCATCCCAGCCACGTAAGCATCTCTGATCAAAAGTTCCATGTGCTCAGTGGCTGAAACTTCGAGGCAGGCGCAATTCCTCCCCAGGACAGCGAGGGCCCGGTAAAAATCGTCTAAGGACTCACCGGGGAGCTGTTGTCTGGTAGCCAGCAGATGTCGGGCGAACACTCGGTTTACCGGCTTAATAAATTGTCCTTTTAGCTTGTCCATGGCCACGTCGTATTCTTTTTCTTTCCCTATCATCGCATAGGCCGCCATGCCCACGCTGGAATGGAGAATATGAAGCTTCTGTGCCATGGTGGGGGGGCTGCTTGCGGTCGCCAGATAGCTATCGAAACACGCCAGCCAATGCTTGAAGATTTCCGATTCGTTCGGAGTTTGCGGGCTGATGCGGAGGCATTCAGGCTTGATCCGGAGCTCCATCTTCAAATTTCTAGCAGATTAAATTGATGTACCATCAATTGAACGCGAGACGAGTTGCTGAACAAAAGTATGGCTTTAATCTGCTAGATGTTAGCCCTGCGGTCGATTACAGTAGAAGGACGACTGCCGGGAGTGCTGGGTATTTATACCCCGCCCTGGAGGCGAGGTTAACTCAGGCTCTCGACCAATCGGGGAGCCGTCACATGACTGGTCTCAACCAACCGGTCGAGAGGCACATGAACGACCAGGTCCAATGGTAAGCCGGTGTTCTGCACCAATGGCAGGCAGCTGTGCTAATCATACCACCACATGTAGTTTAAGGAGCGATTCTATTCAAAAATGGTTGTAAACCGACAGCAACCTGACCTTAAAGAAAGCTTTGGCAGTTACTGTATCCATGGAATTAGCCGCCAAATAAGTGCAAAAGTTGTGTTCAATAATTCACAAAATGTCAGCTGAAACCCGAAGACAAACGAACACTTTCAATTGGCGTGCAAAAACTGGCACTCAGTGGCAGATTGTTGATGTGAAGACACCATGCACAGAAATTTTGGCAGAAAGGGTTTGTTGGAAAAAGAAGCAAGCTTCAGGCAAAAGTTGCAGGAAGGAAGAACCAAATAAAACAAATAGCCAGCTGAATCAAGGAAAATTCACATGGAGCAAAAATGATGTGAGAAGAAACTTGATTCAAAGTCCATAGATAAATTGCCATTAAATGTACACGTTATTGCTGGAGCAACAATCCAATATTGGGCCACTCCATTAGTGGATGGTCAGCCGTTGAAGATGGAGGTAGACACTGGGGCAGCTGTCTTGCTGGTGTCAGAGATTATCTAAAAAAGTTCCGACATATCACTCTGCAACGGTTGACAATCGTGTTAAAAACCTGCACTGGCAAAGTGGTACCGTTTAGAGGTACATTGATGTAACAGTGAAATTAAATGGACTGACAGCATATTTGTATTTGCATATAGTCAAAGGAAATTATCTGGCACTAATGGGAACGACTTGGCTGGAAAAGATCAGATTACATTGGGCCGAGGTAAACCTCATGACAGATTTTTCAATCAGGTCTACCCAAAATCTTGAAGAAACATGCCATTGTCTTCAATGGTGAGCTGGGAAGCATGAAGGATATCTCAGTAAAGCTGAAGATCAAGGAAGAAAGTCAGGCAAGATGCTTAAAGGCTAGGTCAGTGCTTTATGCAATCAGACCTAAGGTAGAGGGAGAAATAGAATGGTTGGTGAGAACTGGAGTCCTTAAACCCGTTAACATTTTTTTTTATAAATGTTTTTATTCAGTTTTCATATTTTATATTGAACAAATTACAAATTGTTAGGAGAGAGAAACAAAAAAAAACAAACACGCAAAAATTAACATACATATTTACAGGTAAGCATCTTCGTAGTAGTAACTGCGCCCCCCCCCCCCCCCCTCAACATGTTTATTTAGCTTGGTTTTGGGCCTTAGCTAGCCATCGAACCCCCGTAACAAACCTGTAGCCCCCCCCCTCCCGCTACCTTCCCCCGACTATTCTTCCTCTTGTACATTGGCCACAAATAGGTCCCGGAACAGTTGCATGAATGGCTCCCACGTTCTGTGGAAGCCGTCGTCCGACCCTCGGATGGCAAATTTGATTTTCTCCATTTGGAGAGATTCCGAGAGGTCGGACAGCCAGTCCGCAGCTCTGGGCGGTGCTGCTGACCGCCAGCCAAACAGGATTCTACGGCGGGCGATCAGGGAGGCAAAGGCAAGGGCGTCCGCCCTCCTCCCCAGGAATAGATCTGGCTGTTCTGAAACCCCGAAGACCGCCACTATCGGGCATGGCTCCACCCTCACTCCCACCACTTTGGACATAACCTCGAAGAAGGCTGTCCAGTACTCCACGAGTCTGGGGCAAGACCAGAACATGTGGGCGTGGTTGGCCGGGCCTCTTTGGCACCGTTCACATCTGTCTTCCACCTCCGGGAAGAACCTACTCATACGGGTTCTTGTTAAGTGGGCTCTATGTACCACTTTTAGTTGCGTCAGGCTGAGCCTTGCGCACGTGGAGGTGGAGTTAACCCTATGCAGTGCTTCGCTCCAGAGTCCCCACCCTATCTCCATCCCCAGGTCGTCCTCCCATTTCCTCCTTGTTGCGTCCGGTACGGTGTCGTCCCTATCTACCAGTCGGTCATACATGTCACTACAGTTCCCTTTCTCTAGGATACTTGCGTCCAGTAGGTCTTCCAGTAGTGTCTGTCGTGGCGGTTGTGGGTACGTCCTTGTCTCCTTTCGTAGGAAGTTTTTGAGCTGCAGGTACCGTAGCTCGTTCCCCCCAGCTAGCTGAAATTTCTCTGTCAGTTCGTCCAGTGTTGCGATCCTGTCGTCCGTGTATAGGTCCCTGACTGTCAGTGTTCCCCCGTCCTGCCTCCACCTTTTGAAGGTGGCGTCGGTCAGTGCTGGTTTGAACCTATGGTTGTTGCAGATGGGAGCCCTGTTCGACATTTTGGTCAGGCCAAGTTGCTGCCGCAGTTGGTTCCAGGATTGGAGGGTGGCTGTCACCACTGGGCTGCTGGAGTGTTTTTTGGGTGGGGATGGGAGTGCTGCCGTGGCGAGGGCCCGGAGGGAGGTTCCCATGCAGGAGGCCTCCTCCGCACGCACCCACTCAGCTTCTGGCTCCTGGATCCATCCCCTTACTCGCTCGGCTGTTGCTGCCCAGTGGTAGAATTGTAGATTCGGGAGGGCTAACCCTCCCCTGGTTTTTGTTTTTTGTAAGACCTTCTTTGGGATCCTAGCATTTTTACCCCCCCATACGAACGCCATGATGAGTTTGTCCAGCGCTTTGAAAAAGGCCTTGGGGATGTAGATCGGAATGGATCTAAACAGGAAGAGGAACCTGGGCAGTACGTTCATTTTGATCGTCTGAACTCTCCCCGCGAGGGAGAGCGGGAGTGTGTTCCATCTTTGCAGGTCCTTTTTAACTTTCTCCGTCAGGCTGGTGAGGTTCCATTTGTGGATCCCTTTCCAGTCATGGGCTATTTGGATCCCCAGGTAGCGGAATTTATGTCGGGCTTGTTTGAACGGCAGCCCCTTTAGTGCTGCCCCCCCCCCCCCCCCCCCTTGCGGGTGTAATGGGAAGATCTCACTTTTGCTCATGTTGAGTTTGTAGCCCGAGAAGGCTCCAAACTCTTTCAGGAGCGCGATGATTCCGTCCATGCTGCTTTGTGGGTCCGAGATATAGAGGAGCAGATCATCCGCATAGAGTGAGACTCTGTGCTCTCTACCTCCCCTTCGGATCCCCCTCCAATTTTTTGCTGCCCTGAGCGCGATTGCTAGCGGTTCAATTGCTAGTGCGAACAGCAGCGGGGACAGTGGGCATCCTTGTCTGGTGCCCCTGTGCAGCTGGAAGTATTGGGAGTTGGTATTGTTGGTCTGTACACTCGCCATGGGAGCGTTGTACAGGAGCTTTACCCAAGCGGTGAACCCTGTTCCAAGCCCGAACCGCTCCAGTACCTCTATGAGGTATTTCCACTCGACTCTGTCGAAGGCCTTTTCTGCGTCCAGGGAGACGATCACCTCTTGTGTTCTCTCCCCGGAGGGGGTCATTATCACGTTCAGCAGGCGCCTGATGTTCGCGGTCAGCTGTCTACCTTTGACAAAGCCCGTCTGGTCCTCTGTGACCACCTCAGGTACACAGTCTTCTAGCCTTTTGGCTAGGATTTTGGCCAGTATTTTGGCGTCTGCATTCAGCAGAGATATGGGTCTGTATGACCCACATTCCGTTGGGTCTTTGTCTTTCTTAGGTATCAGCGAGATTGAGGCCTGTGCTAACGTGGGTGGCAACGTGCCCCTAGCTAGCGAGTCTGTGAACATCTCCCGCAGGTGCGGGGCCAGCGCTGTCGCAAATATTTTGTAGAAGTCCGCCGGGAATCCGTCCGGTCCCGGCGCCTTCCCCGCCTGCATGGAGCTAATGCTCTCCATGATCTCTCCCAGTGCTAGTGGTGCTTCCAGATCCCGTTTTCTGCCCTCTCCCACAACTGGTATGTTCAGTCCGTCAAGAAACCGGTTCATCCCAGCCTTCCCCGTTGGGGGCTCTGAGGTGTACAGCTCTTGGTAGAAGGCCTTGAAGGTTTTGTTAATCCTCTCTGGTTCTGTTTCCAACGTGCCTCTGGTATCTCTGATTTGCGCAATTTCTCTGCTGGCTGCCTGCTTTCTCAGCTGGTGGGCCAACAGGCGGCTGGCTTTGTCTCCGTGTTCGTATAGGGCCCCGCGTGCCTGGCGGAGTTGGTGTACTGCTTTCCTGGTGGAGAGCAGGTCAAAGTTCCTTTGTAATTCTTTTCTCTCCGCCAGGAGTTCTACAGTCGGGGCCTCGGAGTATTTATGGTCTACCTCCAGTATGGAGTCGACCAGCTTCTGCCTAGCCACCCTTTCCTCCCTATCTCTTTGCGCTTTGTAGGCTATGATTTCCCCTCTTAGTACGGCCTTAAGCGCTTCCCAGAACGTGGAGGGTGAGACCTCCCCGTTTTGGTTGATCTCAGTGTACTCCGCTATGGCCTGCGCTATCCTTTCGCTGAAGGCCTTGTCAGCTAGTAAGGCACCGTCCAACCTCCATTTGGGGCGCTGGGCCCTTCCCGTCTCTAGCCGCACATCCATGTAGTGTGGAGCGTGGTCTGATATCACAATTGCGGAGTATTCCACCTTGTCTATCTCTGGAAGCACCGTTTTCCCCACCACAAAGAAGTCAATTCTGGTGAACACGTTGTGTACTGGGGAGAAGAAAGAGAATTCTTTCTCCCCCGGGTGGGCAAATCTCCAGGGGTCTACTGCTCCCATCTGCTCCATATAGTGGCTGAGTTCCCTTGCCATGTTTGAGGTTTTCCCCGTTCTGGGGTTTGATCTGTCCGTCGTTGGGTCCTGTACACAGTTGAAGTCCCCCCCCATGATTAGTCGGTGCGTCGCTATGTCCGGGATTTCTGCCATGGTCTTTTGGATGAAGCTCGTGTCGTCCCAGTTGGGCGCGTACACGTTAACTAGAACTACCGGCGCCCCATCCAGGGCCCCGCTGACCATGACATACCGTCCCCCTGGGTCCGTAACCGTCTTTGTCGCCCTAAACATTGTCCTCTTGCCAATCAGGATCGCCACCCCCCTGGCCCTTGCCCCATAACAGGAATGATAGGTTTGTCCCACCCAGCCCTTTCTTACCCGCAGTTGGTCCTGCTCCCTCAAGTGCGTCTCTTGGAGGAAGACTATGTCGGCCCTCATGTTTCTAAGGTGGGTGAGGACTCTAGATCTCTTCACTGGGCCGTTAAGTCCCCTTACGTTCCAGGTGACTATTCTGGTGGGGGGCTTCTGCCCCCTTGCTCCTGTGGGGTTAACCATATTTGTCCGGTGGACGCGCCCCTGCCCTCTGGGGTTTCCCTTTGTTAGGGGGCCGTCCAGGATGTCCACTATCACTGCTCTCCCCATGCGGTCGGGTCCCTGCGCTCCGGGGTTCCCCCTTGTCCCGGGGACACCCGCCATGGCCGTCCACTGTGTGTCCGCCACGCGGGTAGTCCCCTGCACTCCGGGGGGCCCCTTCACCCACAGACCGTACTGGGTGGGTGCTTGCAGCAGTTCCCTGTTTCGAGCCCTTGTCTGTGGCACTTTGTGGCCCTATTCCCTTACTGGCCTCTTTTGTCCCTTTTAAACCCGTTAACATGAGGGATTGGGCTATACCGATCATACCCATGATGGATCAATACGGATCTGCATGCATTTGTGGGGATTTTAAAGTCACTATTAATCCTGAACTGTGTGCAGAGCAGCACTCTGTACCCCGATTGATGACATATTCGCTGGATTGGCTGGAGACCAACACTAAAGTAAAATCAATATCAGTCAAGCCTATCTTCAAATGAATGTGGATTAGGATTCACAAAAGTTCTTGATGATTGTGACACACAAACGGTTGTTTCTGTACAAAAGATTACTATTTCCATTCACTTCAACACCAGCGTTGTTCAAATGAGTTATGAACCAAATCTTAAAAGGATTAGATGGAGTCCAGTGTTACCTGAGTGTCATCTTGGTTACTGGGAAGAATGAGGACGAACATCTCAGCAACCAGATGCCACATTCCAGAGATTAGAAGATTATGGATTGTGTCAGAAAAGACGTGAATTTTTCCAATCTTCAATTGAATATCTGGGTCATGTCATCAATGTTAAGGGACTGCATAAGTCTTCTTCGAAAGTCAAAGCCATTACCGAGGCACGAACTCCTCAAAATATTAACCAACTTTGATCTTTCATAGGCTTACTAAATTATTCTAAAACTCGTGGAAAATGTACTGTCAAAAGAAAAAGTGGAAGTGGGGGGATCAATGTGAGAGAGCATTCGTGCAAGCCAAAGAGGCACTTCTCAAGTCAGAAGTCCTGACTTTTTGATCCAAATTTACCCTTGCAACTGGCATATGACGCATCAATTTATTGTCAACGTCCATACATTTGAGAGATTGGGTGAAATGTTCAGCAGATTTGGTTACCCTGAACAATGGTGAGTGATAATGGACTGCAGCTCATATCTCAAAAGGGACATAGATAAGCTGCAGAGCTGGGCTGACAGGTGGCAAATGGAGTTTAATGCAGAAAAGTGTGAGGTGACTCATTTTGGAAGGAATAACAGGAAGACAGAGTACTGGGCTAATGGTAAGATTCTTCGTAGTGTGGACGAGCAGAGAGATCTCGGTGTCCATGTCCATAGATCCCTGCAAGTTGCCATCCAGTTTGAGAGGGTTGTTAAGAAGGCGTACAGTGTATTAGCTTTTATTGGTAGAGGAATTGAGTTTCAGAGCCATGAGGTCATGTTGCAGTTGTACAAAACTGGTGCGGCCGCATTTGGAGTATTGCGTGCAGTTCTGGTCGCCACATTATAGGAAGGATGTGGAAGCATTGGAAAGGGTACAGAGGAGATTTACAAGGATGTTGCCTGGTATGGAGGGAAGATCTTATGAGGAAAGGCTGAAGGACTTGAGGCTGTTTTCGTTATAGAGAAAAAGGTTAAGAGGTGACTTAATTGAGGCATACAAGATGATCAGAGGATTAGATAGGGTGGACATTGAGAGCCTTTTTCCTCGGATGCTGATGTCCAGCACGAGGGGACATAGTTTTAAATTGAGCGGAGATAGATATAGGACAGATGTTAGAGGTAGGTTCTTTACTCAGAGAGTATTAAGGGCGTGGAATGCCCTGCCTGCAACTGTAGTGGACTCGCCAACACTAAACGCATTCAAATAGTCATTGGATAGGCATATGGACGATAAGGGAGTAGTGTAGAGGGACTTTAGAGGGGTTTCACAGGACGGCGCAACATTGAGGGCCGAAGGGCCTGTACTGTGCTGTAATGTTCTATGTTCTTAAAATACTTGAAAGAGAAGAAAATTCAACACATCAGATATGTTCCTTACTACCTGTCACAAATAGGCTGGCAGAAGGTTTTGTACAGACGATGAAACATTCATTAAAGGTAACCAGTGAACAAGTTTCATTGTCCAAACATTTGAGTCAATTCCTGCTTACGTACAGGAACCTTCTTCCACGATCACTTCCTAACCAGTTCTATGAGTTCTTGCATGGCTGACGAGCTCGATCCTCGAGTCAATTGCACACTTGGCAGGTGTTTCCAGGAGGTGGAATCAGTCTGAAGAATCTAGATGGCAGAATTCCTTTCTCAATCTTCTTTTCCAGGCCTCCTCTTGCCGTTGGGTATCCTCCAAGAACTGTGTCCCTTCAATCAGGAGGATTCCTCCAAGTAGGTCTCTTCTGAGCAATAGTCTCCCAGGCGTTGATATCTGTATTGCATTTCTTGAGGTAAGCCTTCAAGGTATCCTTGAAGCACCTCCCTGGTCCTTCTCTTGTTCAGATGCCTTCCTTGTGCTTGGCAAAGAAACTTTGCTTTGGCAGTTGGGACTCTGAAACCCTAAGCACATGGCCGGCTCAACGAAGTTGGATTCATGTGATCATGGCCTCAGTACTGGTGCTCTTGACTCCCTCAAGCCCACTAATATTAGTACACCTGTCTTCCCACCTGATGCGGAGAATCTGTCTCCATCAGTGTTAATGGTCATTCAGGGCATTTGAGTTCCATCTCTATGGCGACCACGTTACTGAGCTGTATAGAAAAGTTGGGAGGACCTTGGTGTCACCAGGGACGTCGCTATCGTCAACGCTCGCATCCTTAGGCGTCAGAATGAGGCGATCGCGGATTGGATATGATGTTGGATCTCTGAATTGATGTCAGCCCTAGAGGAGAAGGAGTTCCCCAAGTATGGGAAATGTTCCCCATTTGGTAGGATTTCTCCGTTGATCTTGATGGAGAAACCGAATCTTGCCCCAGGGTGGGTTGGGAAAGGACTTGAGTCTTCTTGAGGTTGAGGCTGAGGCCAAATCTTTGGTATGCTTCTGCGAAGGTATTAAGTATGGCTTGGAGACTATCTTCTGAAAGAGTGGAGATGGCGATGTCATCTGTACTTTGAAGCTCCACGAGCAATGTCAGTTTCGTTTTCTTCTTGGATTCCAACCAGTTGAGGTTGAAAAGTTTTCCATCCATCCTGTAGACGATGTCTACTTCACTTGGATGCTTGCTCTTGACAAGGTGAAGGATGGTAGCGATGAAGATGGAGAAAAGGGCGGGCGCAGTGGCACATCCCTACTTGACTCCAGTCCTGACCTCAAAGGTTTCGGTCTTACTTCCGCCGGTGAGGACTGACGTTGACATCTTGTCATAGAGAAGTTGGAGGATGTTGATGAATGTCTCTGGCTAGCCAGTCTTTGACAGGGTCTTCCATCGCACTTCCCAATTGACTGAGTCAAAAGCCTTGGTCAGATCAATGAAGTCCATGTAGAGTGGTTGATGTTGCTCCTGGCATTTCTCTTAAAGTAACTGAGCAGTGAAATTATGTCCATGTTCATGGTTTGGTCGGATGCCCACACTGGCTTTCTGGAAGGATTTCTTCAGAGATTGGGGGAAGGTGGCTAGCGACGATTCAGGAGAAGACCTTCCCAGTGTGGACAGTAGGGAGATTTCTCGGTAATTCCCACAGTCTACTTTGTCTCTTTTATAGAATTTACAGTGCAGAAGGAGGCCATTCGGCCCATTGAGTCTGCACCGACCCTTGGAAAAAGCACCCTACCCAAGCCCACACCTCAACCCTATTCCCGTAACCTAGTAACCCTTCGTCACCTTTTCGACACTATGGGCACTTTAGCATGGCCAATCCACCTAACTGCACATCTTTGGACTGTGGGAGGAAACAGGAGCACCCTGAGGAAACCCATGCAGTCACAGGGAGAACATGCAGACGCCGCACAGACAGTGACCCAAGCCGGGAATCAAACCTGGGACCCAGAAGCTGTGAAGCAACTGTAAACCACTATGCTACCATGCTGCCCTGTTATCGCCACCATCTTTTCATGAAGATGCTGGCAATAACAGCATCCTTGACGTGAACAGGAATTTCTTTCCTGCCCAGATTTCCAGCAACAGTTGATGGAGATGATCTCTTCTCCTCCAAGTTGGACAATTTCACTGGGATCCTGTCTACTCACGCGGCTTTTGTATTCTAGATGTATTCTTTTTTAAATTTAGAGCAGCCAATTATTTTTTTCCAATTAAGGAGGAATTTAGCGTGGCCAACCCATCTAACCTGCAGATTTTATTTTGGGTTCTGGGGTGAAACCCACGCAGTCACAGGGAGAATGTACAAACTCCACACAATTTTTGATGTATTTAATGTCCACGCTTGGTGGGAGTCCAAAATCATCTTTGACAGGGAGTTGGGGGATTTGCTGAAACATGACCTCATCTTTGGTTGTATCTCAGTTTAGGAGTTCTTTGAAGTGTTCTCTCCATCGAAGACCGATGTTTTCTCTGTCTGTCAAGGGGGTTCCATCCTTACTCTGCACCAGTTTGAGGCCTGGGGTATTGGGTCCATATCCCGTCTTCGTGGCACTGAAGAAGCCCCGGGTGTCATCCTTGTCAGTGAAGAGTTGCTGATCCTTACCTTTCTCAGTCCACAATTCTTCTTTGTACCTCCGCCTTGAATAATTGATGAACTCTCCTCTTTGCCCTGCAGGTTATGTCTTTTTACCAAGTGTGATGAAATTTCCACTTCTTGTCCATGAGGTCTTGATGGTACATTCATTCTCATCCAGTCTTGGTCTTGGAGCCAATGGTTTCTTCACAGCTTGAGATGATGGCTGTCTTCAGCTCTTTCCAGTTTTCCTCCACGCCTTTAAAATGGTCACTCTGGAGATTTTGGAGAGGACATTGTTGGAAGTTCATGCTTGGCTTTGAAGCTGCTCAACCTTGATCGTTTTTCTGAGATGTTTCTTCACCTTCCTCAGCTTCAGGTGGAGTTTGATGATCCTCGAGGAGCAGATGAGCCAGTGATATATCCAGCAACAATCTACTGATCATCGCTTTGGTAATGAGGACATCCTTTTGGTTTCAGGATCGGACGATGACAAAGTCGATCAAGTGCCAATGCTTTGATCAAGGATGTCTCCAGGAAGTCTTGAACTTGTCGTTTTGGAAAAACAGTGTGTTCATGATGACAAGCTGGTGTTCCGTGCATTTGGCATTCCGGAGAACCCCGTTGGAATTGCAATTCCCAACTCCTTACTTTCCGATGGTTCCTTTCCAGATTTGGGAGTCCTTCCCAACCCTAGCGTTGAAGTCCCAAGAAGAATGTTGGAGAGTATGATGTCCAGGGTGGAGTAGAAGCCTTTTTTGACTCATAATTGGCATCAAGGATTGGGACACAGGCACTCAACCGTTGCCTGCTGGTCTTGGCAAGTTCTAGACGCAGGGTCATGAGGCGCTTGTTGATGCTAACAGGGAACTTCGAGGGTCAGTTGACAAGTTTCTTCTTGATCGCGAAACCCATTCTATGCATCCTGGCTGATCCTTGGGTTTTCCACTCCAGAAGAAGATGTAACCAATGCCTTCTTCCCTCAGTTACCCTTCACCTGCATTTCAGGTCTCTTATAGAATTTACAGTGCAGAAGGAGGCCATTCGGCCCATCGAGTCTGCACCGGCTCTTGGAAAGAGCACCCTACCCAAGGTCAACACCTCCACCCTATCCCATAACCCAGTAACCCCACCCAACACTAAGGGCAATTTTGTACACTAAGGGCAATTTATCATGGCCAATCCACCTAACCTGCACATCTTTGGACTGTGGGAGGAAACCGGAGCACCCGGAGGAAACCCAAGCACACACAGAGAGGATGTGCAGACTCCGCACAGACGGTGACCCAAGTAGGAATCGAACCTGGGACCCTGGAGCTGTGAAGCAATTGTGCTATCCACAATGCTATAGTGCTGCCCGTTGCATGGCAGCGACGTGAATGTTGATGTCCCTGAGTTCATGGCAACAAGGACTGTTCTGGTCGACTGTTTTTCTCATTATCCATGAGGGTTTGTATACTCCAGGTACCCAAATTTAGTTTAACTTTCTTAGCAAGGTTGAGGAGCCTGCTTTTAGCGGTTTTCCAGCCAGACTGGGGACAGAACAGATGATTTTTAGGGCTCCTTTTCCAGCTGTTTTTCGTGTGGTGTGAGCTGCTCAGTCATGAAAAAAATTGGCGAAACGCTGTCCTGTTCCTATTCCAAGAGCAAGACAACTGACTCAAACTCCACTGCCTACTTGCCGGTCCGAAGCTAGGGGCTTCCAGATCTCACGGTCCTGTCTCCATCACCTCTCGCTGATCGCTGCAGAGCTTGTCTGTAAGTGGGGAAGGCGGGGATGTGGGTTTCCTCTAGGCAGACGACTGGTGCGGAACACCTTTTAACTTGGGTATGCCATTGCACATCAGCAGGCACGCAGTCCATGACAGAGGGTTGGTCCAGTTCCAATGGCATGGGAACCTCGACAACTGGGGATCTCCCAACTGCTGCAGCCTTCATCCATCATCGCAGACGTTGATATCATACGAGGATCTTCTGCCTGATCTGCCGTTGAGAATTTGTTTTGGATTACGCTTTGTCTGGTTCCTCTCTAACCTTACCATAATGGGTGACCCTGCCAGAAGCTTAAGACTGCTGATAACATTGCTCTTGGGATCAATAGAACTTTCAAGCCTCTCCACCATGACAAGGTGGCAATCCAAGGAAAGGCATGTACAGAAATGCTGCTCACTCAACAACCCAGGTTTCTCCGGCGGTGTTAATGGTTAAACGTCAGCTACACACAGCATTTGATTTGCTAAAACCACCTTAGACAATATAAATTGTCAAGAAAAAGCAGCAGGACCAGGTCATAAGGTCGAGGAACAAGGCAAGACTTTGTGTTTTTTCACCAGATCCAAGAAGCCGTGGCAAGAAATTATAGAACAAGTGAAAAGTGGATTCCTGCCACCATCCTAGCACAGATAGGAACATCCTCCTCACCCTACAGACCTGAGACAATGAAATGTGGAGAAAACTGCGGATTAACTTTTAGTGACAAGAACCAATCCACCAGGATGTGGAGATGCCGGCGTTGGACTGGGGTGAGCACAGTAAGAAGTCTTACAACACCAGGTTAAAGTCCAACAGGTTTGTTTCAAACACGAGCTTTCGGAGCACGGCTCCTTCTTCAGGTGAATGGAAAGGCTTGTTCCAGAAATGTTTATATAGACACAGTCAGAGATGCCCCGGAATGCGAGCACCTGCAGGCAATCAAATCATCAAAGATGCAGAGAGAGAGGTAACTCCAGGTTAAAGAGGTGTGAATTGTCCCAAGCCAGTTCAGTCGGTAGGCCTCTGCAAGTCCAGGCTTGTTGGTGGGGGCCGAATGTAATGCGACATGAATCCCAGATCCCGGTTGAGTCCGCATTCATGCGTGCGGAACTTAGCTATAAGTTTTTGCTCAGCAATTTTGCGTTGTCGCGTCTCCTGAAGGCCTCCTTGTAGAATGCTGACCCGGAGATCAGAGGCTGAATGTCCTTGACTGCTGAAGTGTTCCCCAACTGGAAGGGAACAGTCCTGCCTGTTGATAGTCGCACGATGCCCGTTTATTCGTTGTCGCAGTGTCTGCATGGTCTCGCCAATGTACCACGCTTCGGGACATCCTTTCCTGCAGCGTATGAGGTAGACTACATTGGTCGAGTCGCACGAGTATGCGCCGCGTACCTGGTGGGTGGTGTTTCCACGTGTAATGGTGGTGTCCATGTCGATGATCTGGCATGTCTTGCAGAGATTACCCTGGCAGGGTTTTGTGGTGTTGTGGTTGCTGTTCTGAAGGCTCACCAGAGGCAGAGTGAAGAATCCACCAGAGGCAGAACCGACATTATCTAAATCCAGCTATGCCGAGATGACTTGGACTTTCCTGAGAACCTGACACAAACCAAACCAATTGGGGAAATGAGCACCTCAATTGCCAATGAAGCACTGAGTCAAACTTGGATCACTACATCAACTCCCGTTAAGATTATCATTGACAACACTCACACCAAGCCAAATACACTAGAGTTTGCGGCAGATAGTAAAAAACAGGCATCTGAGGTGTGCCGACAACCACACAGAAAATGACAACCTCCGGAACGTCTAATATATGACTGTTGCTGTTGAGTGGTTATTCGTGTTGCTAATAGATTGTTAATGTTATATTGTGTCAGAGGTAAGATTTCTGCTGATGTTACCTGCAAGAGTATCTCAAAACCCCAAAGGATAACTTCAAACACTGGTTCTTAGTGGTGTATATTTGTTTGGAATTATGTTGATTGATTGATTAAGTTGATTTATTGTCACATGTACTGAGGTACAGTGAAAAGTATTGGGCGCGATTCTCCGCCCCCCACGCCGGGTGGGAGAATAGCGGGAAGGCCTCCCGACAGTTTTCACGCCCTCCCGCTATTCCCCCCCCACGCCCGACCCACGCCACGAAAACGGAGAGCGGCGATTCTCCAAGGCCGATGGGCCGAGCGGCCGGCCCTTCACGCCCGTTTCAACATGGCAGGAAACACACCTGCTCGCTGCCGTCGTGAAACGGGCGGCAGATGCCCGTTTGGGGCATCTAGAGGCCCGATTGGCACGGGAGCACCACGACGGTGCTCGGGAGGGGACAGGCCCGTGATCGGTGCCCACCGATCGTCAGGCCAGCGTCCAAAACGGACACACCCTTTCCCCTCCGCCGCCCGGCAAGATCAAGCCGTCACATCTTGCCGGGCGGCTGAGGAGAAAGACGCCAACTGCGCATGCGCGGGTTGGCGTTGTCCAACCTGCGCATGCGCAGCTGACGTCATCGGCCGCATCAGCCGCTGTGACACTTGACGTGCAGCCTTGATGACCGTCATGAAGGCCCCGCCGCCGTGACGCACGGGGCTGCGCTCCTAGCCCCGCCCGGGGGGGAGAATCGGCCCCGGAAGTGGCCGTGAAGGCTGCTGTGGGTCACAGCCTGTCCCACGGCAGCCTTTACGATTCTCCGCATTTGCGGAGAATCGCGCCCATTGTTCTGCATACAGTCCAGACAGATCATTACATACATGAAAATCTTAGGACATATGATAAATGCACAATGTAAATACATCGGCACAGATATCGGGTGAAGCATAGAGTGTAGTACTACTCAGTAGAGAAGATGCATGGCGAGATCAGTTCAGTCAATAAGAGGGTCATTTAGGAGTCTGGTAACAGCGGGAAAGAAATTGTTTTTGAACCTTTTAGTGCGTGTTCTCAGACTTTTCTAATTCCTGTCTTATGAAAGAGGTTGGAAGAGAGAATAATCGGAGTGGAATGGGTCTTTGATTATGCTGCCTGCTTTCCGAAGGCAGCGGGAGGTAAGGAGCAATGTGAGGAACCAGTGGGGAGCCAGTCCAGTTTGTTGTGTAAACAATTAATAAAGAATGTTTATTAAAGTAAAAGAAAAGAAACAAACACCTAACAAAAGATGAATATACACTATAACACTCAAGTATTTGATAACTAAACATACCGGGCGGAATTCTCCGCTCCCGGGAAAAATCGGGAGGGCCGTCGTGAACTCCGTCGAGTTTCACGACGGCCTCGGAGGCCGCTCCTCGCCCCCTATTCTCCCCTCCCGGCGGGGCTAGGAGCGGCGCTCCGTAAATCTCGGCCGCGGGGGCGTCGTGCCGCGAATGACGCTGCCGGCGCGCCTAATGACGTCAGCCGCGCATGCGCAGGTTGGCCGGCTCCAACCCCCGCATGCGCGGCTGACGTCACAACGCTTATAGCTCGAACCCGCACATGTGCGGTGGCCGTCTTTCCCATCAGCCGCCCCGCAAGACGTGGCGGCTTGATCTTGCGGGGCGGCGGATGGGAAATAGTGCGTCCAATTGAGACGCCGGCCCGACGATTGGTGGGCACCGATCGCGGGCCTGTCCCCTCCCGAGCACAGTCGTGGTGCTCTTTCCCCTGTACTCCCCCCACATGCCCCAAACGGGCATATCTCACCTGTTTCACGACGGCAGCGACCAGGTGTGGTTGCCGCCGTCATGAAACGGTCTCGAACGGCAGGCCGCACAGCCCATCCGGGTTGGAGAATCGCCGTTCGCCATGAAAAACGGCGAGCGGCGATTCTTCCAAGCGGGGGGGGGGGGGGGGGGGGGGGGAGGAATCGCGGGGGGCACCAGAGGGGAGTGAATTTTGTCAGGGGGCCCTCCCGCGATTCTCCCACGCCGCGTGGGGAGCAGAGAATCGCGCCCACCACTTCTTCTGAAGACACTTTTATTCCCAAAATATAATCGCTTTCCTTGCACTCACTGAAACACCCCTTTTCCCAAGCAACAGCCAATTTTTGTAACTATATAGGTGAAAACGAACTCATAATTACCCTACAAAACCAAGTCTGGGAGAACGTCTCTTTCTGGTTCAGCGAAGGCACAAAACTGTGTCTTTTAGAGGAGAATATCTGCAATCGCCATGGTTCTAAATGATGGATGGAATAGGCCTTCGTGACTCGATTAGAGATGGAATGGGCCTCTCTGACTGTTGGATGGAGAACGAGCCTCCTTCCCCAATGAGGGTGCTAAAAGTTATACTGTTCAGTCTGTTTTATATCCCACCCTGTGGACTTGGTTGTCTACATCTCTCAAATGCCTTGCCTTTTAAAGTTATCATTTGTATAGCCCCACTGATCTCTGGTAAACAATTTTTCTGTTATGCCATTGGCAACTGTATCTACATGCCTGCTAATCTTATTGGGCGTATTACATCTCATTATTCCTTGAGACAGCTGTTCATCTTGTTGCTAGTCTATTATATTGTTTTAATCTCAAGTCCACTATTGACCTCAATTTCCCAAATTCCTAGCAGTCTGGATCTTTGACTTTAAGGGGGGAGGAAATGTTGTGTATTCACAGTATTTTTATGTGTCCTCACAAGCAGCCTTGTAGCTGAGCAGGGACACTTTAAGAGAACGATTGAAGAGAGGGGGTTAGAGGGGGGTGGGAGTGGTAAGGGGTGGGAAAGGGGAAGGGGTAGAACGGGGTAGGGGAGAGGTGGGCGGAGGGAGGGCGAGGGGAGGAATGAGGTCAAGGGAGGTGGGGAAAAGGGGTGGGCATATGGGAGGGGGAAATGGGGAAGGAGGGGAAGGGAGGAGGGAAGAGGTGGTGGGATGGGGGAGGTGGTGGGCAGGGGGCAAGGGGATGGAGGGGTGGAAAAGTGATTGAGGGGAAAAGGAAGGGTTGGTGGCATGATGGCAATTGAGGAAGAGGAGGTTGAAATGGATGGTTGAGGAAGGGGGTGTTTGTGCAAGTGAGGTTTGAGGAAGGGAGAGTGGGGTTTAAGGTAGGGGTTTGGAAGGAGTGAGGGGTTTTGAGGGTGTGGGTTTGGGGGAACAATGGTGATTTGAGAGACATGTTCAAACTTGACAAGGCATGTAGAAATAAAAAAATGGAGGGGTGGTCGAGGAGTGGGGGTTAGTCAGGTGGCCAGGGAGTGGGGGGGTTTGTCAGGGATGAGGAATTTGGGCAATTAATTGGGTGGTTGGCAGGGAGTCAATGGGGTAGAGAGGTTAATCGGGTGGCCAGGAGGGACCGTTGGGGAGGGAGGGAGTTCATTGAAGGGTGGGGTTTTGGTCAATGGTGAAATGATGGGTGGGGGGTGGTTCTGGGTGGTCGGAGATTAGAGGGTTAACCTGGGGGGTCGGGGTGATAATCGGTAGGGTAATGGGGTAGTTGGGGATGGGGTGGTTTGTCCAGAGATCAGGAGTGTCATGTTAGCCCGGGGGAAGGTGGTGCATGATTAGGGTTAATCAAAGGGTAGGGACATTCAATTGGGTGTCGGTTACTCTGGCGGTTTGAGGTTTCAGTAGTATAGTTACCCAGGAGCTGGAACTTGTTTTAATTCTTCAAATATTTCCTGGTTTGCTACTCTGCTAAGAGTCGGAACCTCCCCACGTCTCCGACTTTAAATTGGAGTTTCGGCGGGTTCCAGGCACAGGGTAATTGCCCAACAGAAGTTTAAATTTTATAGGGCAATTCCTATGAGAATTTACAAAGGGTTTCCAGTGCATTATTCCGGGTATCCCCAGGGACTCCCCCAGGAATGGAAGCACTGCTCCACAGTATGGTTTAAAAATATTTTGAATCAATCTGCTATTCTGGGCTCTGGACACTGGGTGACACTGCGCTGTAAACATTCTTCTGCCTACGTGCTCTATCTTGATTTGACTATAGCTTCTGACACTGATCCACTTTCCCAGTTAGTCCCATTCTCTACAATTGCAAAATATTGCAGATACTGGAAATCTGAATAAAAACAAAATGATGGAAACATTCAGCAGGTATAGCATCACCTTGACAGGGAAAAAAACGTGTGATACCGTTAATTCACTGTGAGACTGTGAGAACGAGTGAACATTAGGCTTTAATATCCATGAACTCGCCTGCCAGAGTCGGCTGTACAAATGGGTGCCACCCACAGGTGGCCGGACTATATATGGGCGGAGCCCATACCGTTACTTCCAGGTCATGGGTCACATTATTATACAGGCGGTACAGACAGCTCATACATTAGGTGAAGTACATTCACCACACAATGTAAACATTTTAGGTCGATGAAAGGTGCCAATGAAATGGGTCTCTTCAGTGGAAGTTGAAGATATTTAAATTTGGGGATAGTTTTAACTCTCACTTGTTCAATTATACATTGTGTAGCACAAATACACAAATCTCAAAGTTACAGAACATAATATGCTCATCAAACATGGGTTTAAAGGTCGCGTTACCCTGCATTTGTGGTGGTATTGATTCATGGCAGTGATTGCTGGTCAATGTCACTCAGGAACCCGTTTCAGAGATTTTTTAATTTAATGTTCAAACATAATAACAGAAGAAGCAGAGATTAAGTGTCTGAAAATGAATTTATTTCATTAAGTATGTGAAGTTGCCTGCAATTTTTTGCCTGATGATAAAATGTACCCTAAAAAGATGGTATTTTTTATTTTTTTTAAATATATCTTCAGTGCGGCAAACTATATGATATGAATTTGGGAGTTCAGGTTCACAAAAATTAAAAGAATTCCAGGATTTTGACCCAGTTACAGTGAAGGAATGGCAATATATTTCCAAGTCAGTATGGTGAGTGACTTGGAGGGAAACTTCCAGGTGGTGGGGTTCCCAGGTATCTGCTGCCCTTGTTCTTCTAGATGGAAGTGGTCATGGATTTGGAAGGTACTGTTTAAGGACCCTTGGTGAGTTCCTGCAGTGCATCTTGTAGATGGTACCACATGACTTTAAAAAAAATAAATTTATTCATTTTTTCCAATTAAGGGGCAATTTAGTGTGGCCAATCCACCTAACCTGCTCATCATTGGGTTGTGGGAGCGAAACCCACGCAAATGCGGGCAGAATGTGCAAACTCCACACGTACAGTGACCCAGAGCCGGGATCTAACGTGGGACCTCGGCGCTGTGAGGCGGCAGTGCTAACCACTGTGCCACCATGCTGCCCTTGATGGTACACATGACTGCCAATGTTCGTCAGTGGTGGAGGGATTGAATGTATGTGGAAAGAAGAGCAATCAAACGTACTGCTTTGTCCTCGATGGTGTTGAGCTTCTTGAGTGCTATTGAAATGAAAAATGAAAATCGCTTATTGTCACGAGTAGGCTTCAAATGAAGTTACTGTGAAAAGCCCCTAGTCGCCACATTCCGGCGCCTGTTCGGGGAGGCTGTTACGGGAATCGAACCGTGCTGCTGGCTTGCCTTGGTCTGCTTTCAAAGCCAGCGATTAGCCTTGTGAGCTAAACAGCCCGGGAGCTGCACTATTGGAGCTGCACTCATCCAGGCAAATGGACAGAATTCCATCACTCTCTTGATTTGTGTCTTGTAGTTGGTGGATTGGCTTTGTGGAAGTTAGGAGCCGCAGTATTCCTAACTTTTGACCTACTCTAGTAGTCACAGCATTTATAAAATCATGGAATCCCCATAGTACAGATTGAGGCCATCCTGCTCATCGGTTGAGCACCGCTCCTTTGGAAGGACTTTACCCATATCCACTCCCCAATCCACCCCGCCCTATCCCCGTAACCCCATAACATAATCTGCGCAATGCTGGTTTTAAGGGGCAATTTAGTACAGCCAATCCACCTAACCCACACACCTTTGGACTGCAATGGCTACTCCAATTCAGTTTCTGGTCAATGGTACAACCCAGGATGTTAATGGTGGGAGGTTCAGCGATGGCAATGCCATTGAATGTCAAGTAGCCATGGTAAGATCCTCTCTTGTTGTAGATGGTTATTGCCTGGATGAGGTGGCGTGGCGTGATTGTTTCTTATCACTTGTCAGCCCAAGCCTGAATATTGTCCAAGTCTTGCTGCATTTGGACATGAACTGGTTCTCTATATGTAGAGTCATGAATGGTGCTGAACAGCCCCATTTCTGACCTTATTATGGAAGGGTGGTCACTGATGAAGCAGCTGAAGATGGTTGGGCCTAGGACACTACCCTGAGGAACACCTGCAGTAATATCCTGAAGCTGAGATGATTGATGTCCAACCACCAAAACCATCTTCCTTTGTGCGAGGTATGACTCCAACCAGCGGACAGTTTTCCCCTGATTCCCATTGAGCCCAGTTTCATTAGGAATCTTTGATGTCATACTCTGTCAAATCCTGCCTTGATGTCAAGGACAGTCACTTTTACATCAACTCACCTCTGAGTTAAGCTCTTTTGTCCATGTTTAAGAAAGGCTGTAATGAGGTCATGGTATATTTCTTTGTTGCCGCAAAGGGAAAAGGTATGGAGGTGCCACACTCTGAATTCTTGTAAAACACAATGAGAGGTTTATAAAGGGTGTTCCGCATAGAATCAAGATGGTGATCTGCTCAAAGCCCACGCAAACACTCTGCTGACTTCATTGCATATGCTACAGAACCAGCAAGAATGCATTCCCAGATACATAACACCCTTCCCTCTTTATTAGTGCAACAACAACAATAGACATTTATACAATGGTTCCCCTGATATGTTATTTCTATACAGATATACTATTCAATAAGACATTCTCTGTGGTGGACGTCTAATCCTTTTTGGTAAACTTTGGCATTCTTGAACGTGGCTACTTGTGACCTCAGAAGTATCCTCATTTCTTTCTGTAGATGGTACTTCTTGAGTAGTTATTTCAGTATCTGAGACTAAAGGCATTGAAAAGTTCTCAGATACAAAATCTGAACTCGTCACTGTCTCTGGTCTCTGTTCCAAAGCATAGCTCTCTAGATCTTCCAAAGGTAGAGTCCCTTGACAAGTTTCTGCAAACTCACTTTGTACAGCAAGTAACTGATCAGCATGATGTCACCAAACTCTTTTATCATCCATCTGTACAGTGTATGATATTGGACCTGTTTTGCTAGGATAGGTGATACCCATTTCTTGTTGGTGGTGTAACTCCTAGCTCGCACTCTGTCTCCCTGATTGAATGTGTCATGCCTGTTTGTCACACAGCAAAGTATGTAAATACTTCAACCATGTTGCAAAATTCAGCACATATTTACCATAATAATTGATTAATCCTAAAAACGAATTAGTTTTGAGCACCTAGTGCTTCTAAGATTGCTGACATTTTCTTTGGTTATTTGTGTGAACTGTCTTTGTTGGTGATATGACCAAGACAGTTTATGGATGACTTGAAAAAAATCAAACTTTTCCTTCTTAACTCTCAAGTTGTGGCTCTGTAGCCGCTTCTGGGTAGCTTCCAAATTCCCCAAGTGTTCCTGTTCACTTGAACCGGTGATGGGTCATCTAAATAACATTGCACTCCATTCAACCCACTTAGAATTTGATGCATGGATCTTTGAAAAAGAGGAGGCACAAATGTTATTCCAAAAGGTAGTAATGAAACAGGCCCTTGTGAGTAAGGCTGTGATTCAGCAGCCACATTCATCTGCAGAATCTTCAAGAAGACCACCATAATACCAGTAGTAAAGAAGAACAAGGTAGCCTGCCTCAACGACTACCGACCGGTGGCCGTAACATCCGTTATCATGAAATGCTTTGAGTGGCTAGTCATGAGACGGATCACTGCCAGCCTCCCAGACTGTCTCGATCCACTGCAGTTTGCCGATCACCGTAACTGGTCCACAGCAGATAGTATCTCCCTGGCTCTACAATCAACGCTCGAACACCTCGAAAACAACAAGGACACATATGTAAGACTGCTGTTCATAGACTCCAGCTCTGCCTTCAACACCATTATCCCGACAAGACTAATAACCAAACTCTGCAATCTTGGACTTCACCCCTCCATGTGCAGCTGGATCCTTAACTTCCTCACCAACAGACCACAATCTGTCAGGATAGGTAGTGATACCTCCTCCACATTAGTCCTCAACACCGGGGCTCCGCAAGGATGTGTGCTCAGTCCTCTACTGTGCTCCCTATACACACATGACTGTGTGGCAAGATTTAACTCCAACTCAATCTATAAGTTTACGGATGATACGACTTTGGTGGGCCATATCTCAAACAATGACGAATCAGACTACAGGAAGGAGATAAATCACTTGATTGCATGGTATTCCGAAAACAACCTCACTCTAAATGTTGGAAAGACCAAGGAACTGATCATTGACTTCAGGCAGCATAGCAAGACACACACTCCCATCTGCATCAATGGCTCTGAAGTGGAGATAGTCGATAGCTTTAAGTTCCTGGGGGTCACCATCACCAACAGTCTGTCCTGGTCCACTCAAGTTGATGCAAGAGTCAAGAAAGCCGAACAACGTCTCTACTTCCTGCGGAAGCTAAAGAAATTTGGCATGTCTGCATCGACTCTCACAAACTTCTACAGATGTACGATAAAGAGTACCCTATCCAGGTGCACCACAGCCTGGTATGGCAACTGCTTGGTCCAAGATTGCAAGAAACTGCAGAGTGTGGTGAACGCAGCCCAATGCATCACACAAGCTTGCCACCCCCACATTGATTCTGTTTACACCTCCCTCTGCCTCAGGAAGGCAGACAGTATTATCAGAGACGCCACCCACCCAGGCATTGTATTCTTCCAGACCCTTCCGTCAGGCAGAAGGTACAGAAGTCTGAAGACCCGCACATCCAGACATAGGAACAGCTTCTTCCCCACAGCTACAAGACTCCTCAACGACTCCCCCTCGGACTATCTGTTCCCTGTAAAAACACTATTCATGATGTCCTATACTGTTCTTGCTCATGTACTTGCTTTGTTTGACCCCTTGTTCTGCACTGTAACCGATCATATTTGTCGATGTATCATTTGTCAATGTACTTTATTGATTATTCTTTTTGTCTACTATGTGCGTACTGCGTACGTTCCCTCGGCCGCAGAAAAATACTTTTCACTGTACTTTGGTACATGTCACAATAAATCAATCAAATCAAATCAAATCAAGATATGCCAGTGATGAATAATTTTACTGAATTCCTATCCTCCAGAAGGTCCAGCAAACAAGTCTTCAATCAGCAGCAATGAATAAGGATGTACGCACAAAGCTGGGTGAATAGTAGATATAAAATCTCCACAAATTCTCACTGAGCCATCCAGTTTTAATACAGGAATGGTTGGTGTCGCCCGATCATTTATAGCGACAGGTTCAATAACTGAAATGAAATGAAATGAAAATTGCTTATTGTCACGAGTAGGCTTCAATGAAGTTACTGTGAAAAGCCCCTGCTGCCCTTAGAGAACTTTTTAGTTCTCCTTCAGATTAGGCTTGATACTGTATGCTACGGTTCTAGCTTTGAGACATTTGGGCATGCTGTTTGGCTTGATTTTTGGGTGTAGTCATAGTCCAGTCATAAAGCCTAGTGAATCTTTAAACACCGATTCATACTTCTGCAAAAGTTGTTGCACGTTGGTCTTTGAATCCACTAATTGACTGACTATTTCCCAGTTAAACATAATCTTAGCCAATCATGCTCTTCCAAATATAGCAGGAATGTTTCAATGGACGTGAAGAGAAACCTCACCCTCTGCCTATTTGCTTCTACTTTCAGCATAATGCACCCTTTTAATGGTACAACCTATTCAGGGTGTATCCTTAGGATCCTATTTGATGTTTTAAATGCAGGTGCCTCAGCTTTTGATGATAAATTGTCTCAGGTATTATTGATACGGCTGAGCCTGTATCCACTTCCATTTCCATTTCATAACCTTCAAGGTTCAGACATGCCCCAAAAACGTTGCTACTCGCCTGCATTGACAAAACACCTAGCTCTAGCTCTTACAGTAGCTCGTTTTCTTGATTTTGAGCTTCATCCACTAATTTGTAGACATGACTAGATTGTTTACTTGTGTTATTCTTCTTGCACCTTTTTGCTGTAGGAGTGGTTTTCTGAGCCCAACACGCCTCAGCAATATGGTCCTTCTTATCACATTTCTTGCATGTATTCGATTTACTCCAGCATTCCCCTGCTGGGTTTACAATCTGTATACAATAGTGACATGATTGCTCCTTTGCAGCCCTGTTCCTTGAGGTATTCATTTTGTGGATCTTCGCTCCAGCCCGTATCTGCAAAGCCTCTGTGCTGTACTGTTCTATGTTCTATGTTCTCTCTCATTGTAAGTTCCTAGATGTGGCAACTTTCTCAGCAACTTTTCGAGTTAAATCACTTACAGTAATTCACAAACCAGCATGTCTTAAAGAGTATCATAAAGTGTTGTGCCAAATTCACAATATCTAGCTAATCTTCTTAAACTGTAAAATCATTTTACCTTCTTCCTGATGTCATGTGAGAGTACCTTCAAGAAATGGGTGTTTCTAAATGGGTGTGTAAATAAATATCTGTAGTAAGAGTACCTTTAAGAAATGGGTATTTATTACTGCAGTGATGTCAAAGAGTGGGTGGAGCTGGGCTGTCTGTCAGCTTTTTATTTTCGCTTTAGGCTTTTTGCTGCAGGTTGGGTTTGGTTTCATTTTAGTTTTGGAGAAGCTGCAATCACAGCAGGATGTGTGTGAATATCTGCAAGCTTATGAGTGTCCATTTGCTGATTTCAACGTGGTAGCTGTTCTCAGTAGTGAAGTTAAGCCTGATGTCTTTCTGTTAAAAGGTGTTTTTAAGTCTTATGGAAAAGAAAAGTCAGAGTTATTTAGTGTTGTATTCTTTGGGGGTTGTATTTGAATTGATGGTTGCTGAGATGTTCACTGTATGTTTTAAAAAGGTTGAGTTCATAGAATAAACATTGTTTTGCTTTAAAAAATACTTTTCCATTTCTGCTGTACCCACCTGTAGAGTGGGCCGTGTGCTCCCCATACCACAATCTATTCAAAGTTGTGGGTCAGGTCAACTCCATGACACACTTTGGGGTTCGCTAAACCCTGGCCCATAACACTGCATGCGGCTGCGAAATCAGAACCTTCCTGCAATCGATAACAGTTTGGGAGAGAAATGTCTCACTAAGATTTTCATTAATTAATTGAAGAACTTATCTCCTGGTTTTGCTGGGTCAACAAGATCCTGAAACAGCACAAACAAGTCCCAAAAGATGTGCTGTTAGGTAATTTGGACATTCTGAATTCTTCCTCTGTGTACCCTAACAGCCGCCGGAATGTGGTGACTCGGGACTTTTCACAGTAACTTCACTGCAATGTAAGCCTTCTTGTGACAATAAAAGATTGTAAAAGAAAACATTTTACGACCAACTTAGCTGAAAAATGTTGCAAACTTTAGGTCCTCCGGTATCTGATTAGCTATTACAAACAATTGGGATCTTTCTTCATACTAATTCCATGTTTTCATAATTCTCATCAAACGTGTCCAGTGCGCCTGTTTTTCCTGCCATTTTTGGATATTTGCTCCGAGGGTCTACACTTCCTCTCTTCCGACTGTGTTGAAAAGTATAGCACAAACAATCCCTTGACCAGCAAGGGTAGCACAAGTGGGCAGCTCGAGCTCGGTAGCACAAGTGGATATCACAGTGGCTTCACAGCGCCAGGGTCCCAGGTTCCCTGCTGGGTCACTGCCTGCATGTTCTCCCCGTGTCTGCATTGGTTTCCTCCGGGTGCTCTGGTTTCCTCACACAGTCCAAAGACGTGCAGGTTAGGTGGATTGGCCATGCTAAATTGCCCTTAGTGGCCAAAAAGGTTAGGAGGGGTTATTGGGTTACGGGGGATGTGGTGGAAGTGAGGGTTTAAGTGGGTCGGTGCAGACTAGATGGGCCGAATGGCCTCCTTCTGCAGTGTATGTTCTGTGAGTGTCTATGAGTGTTTAACAGCAACTAGGAAATCTTTCCCTTTGGGTGGCATGGTGGCACAGTGGTTAGCATTGCTACCTCACGGCGCCGATGACCCGGCTTCGATCCCAACTCCGGGTCACTGTGCTTGCAGAGTTTGCACATTCTCCCTGTGTCTGCATGGGTCTGACCCCCATAATCCAAAGATGTACAGGGTAGATGAATTGGACACACTAAATTGCCACTTAATTGGAAAAAAAGAATTGGGTACACTAAATTTATTAAAAAAAGGAAAATCTTTCCTTTTTTTACATAGAATTTACAGTGCAGAAGGAGGCCATTTGGCCCATCGAGTCTGCACCAGCTCTTGGAAAGAGCACCCTACCCAAGGTTAACACCTCCCCCTATCCCCGTAACCCCACCCAACACTAAGGGCAACCTCCGCCCTATCCCCATAACCCAGTAACCCCATCCAACACCAAGGGCGATTTTGGACACTCAGGGCAATTTATCATGACCAATCCACCTAACCTGCACATCTTTAGACTGTGGGAGGAAACCAGAGCACCCGGAGGAAACCCACGCACACACGGGGAGGATGTGCAGACTCCGCACAGCCAGTGACCCAAGCCGGAATCCAACCTGGGACCCTGGAGCTGTGAAGCGATTGTGCTACCCACAATGCTACCGTGCTGCCCCAAGTTTTTATGTTGGGTATTTCAGCTTTCGTCCGACTAGTGGCCTGTGCAACTGAAATGAAATGAAATGAAATGAAAAAATGAAATGAAAATCGCTTATTGTCACAAGTAGGCTTCAAATGAAGTTACTGTGAAAAGCCCCTAGTCGCCACATTACAGTGCATGTTCGGGGAGGCTGGTACGGGAACTCAGCAGACTTTGAAGCGAATTAGCTGAAGCTTGGCATCTGTGATGTTGAGGACCTCCGAAATGTATCATCCCAGTTGGCACTTCTGGCCGAACATTGTTGCGAATTCTTCAGCCTAACCCTTTGCACAAATGTGCTGAGATCCTCCATCACTGAGGATGGGGATATGTGGGTGCAGGTGAGGATGAGGATATATGAGCATATGAGTCCAGGCCCAGTAAAAGTGCTGCACAGAGGTTGGGGAGAATGTACAGGCGGAAACGGTTGAATTCAACGCCCTGTACGGTGAGTTTAACCAGACAGAAGCCTCGGATCGGTACAGAGTGGGATCCAGAGGCCAGGGAGATCCACTGGTTGGCGGGATGGACCGCGAGGGAGCAGCACCTTACCGTGTCCGGATGGATGAAACTGGCCGTGCTCCCGGAGTCGATGAGGCAGAGGTCGAGTGGCCGTTGACAAGCACCATCATAGAAGCGGTGGCCAGGTTGCGAGGACGGGATTGGTCGAGCATCATGGAGGCAAGTAGTGGGCGATCGACTGAAGAGTCCGACGAATCCGATGAGTAGCGGCTGCGACCCGGGTCCCGTGGTCCAGTTCCGAGGCGAGGACAAAATGGCGGCGTCTGGAGTACCTGCGGAGAAGAAGATGGTGGCGCCCATGCAGCGCATGTTGTGGGGGCAGGGCAAGAAGACGGCGACCATGGAGCGCATGTTGCGGGGCCGGGGCAAGATGGCGGCGACCATGGAATGCACATGGAGTCGGAGGATGAAGACGGTGGCTCCCATGGTGCGCACATGGTGGGGGCGGCGAAAGATGGCGGCGCCCACTGATCGCACGTGGAGTCGGGGAAGGAAGATGGCGGTGCCCACTGATCGCACGTGGCCCCGGGGGACAGCGGATGGCAGGGCCCATTGCGCGATCGGCTGCGGTGAGGGGGGAGTTCGGGCATGATAGTGGCAACTGCGCGGGACTGACACACCGCTGCAAAGTGGCCTTTCTTGCCACAAGATTTGCAGGTCGCGATGTGGGCCGGGTAGCGCTGGCGGGGGTGCTTCTGCTGACCGCAGAAGTAGCAGCGGGGACCCCCAGTGGTGCGACGGGCAGTGCAGGCATACTGCGCGGGAGCGGCCCCAGTTGGGGGGTGTCGGTTGCGGTGGTCCACGAGGGGTAGGATGGGTGGGCCGCACGGCTGGCGGGGTAGTATTGCACATTACGCGAAGCGGCCATCATTCAGAGCGCTAAGGTCTTTGTTGCCGCAAGATCGAGAGCGGCCCCTTCCAGCAGTCGTTGCCGGATGGGGTCCGATGCAATACCCGTTACAAATGCATCCCTCATGAGTAGATTCGAATGTTCCGTGGCCGAGACGGCCTGGCAGTCGCAGTCCCGTACTAGAGGGATAAGGGCCAGCCAGGAGTCCTCAATCGACTCACCCGGTTGTTGAACGCGAGGGGAGAGTACATGCCTCGCAAACAGAGTGTTAGTCGACTGAGTGTAATTCTCTTTGAGCAGTTCCATGGCCCGGCGTAGGTAGGCGCATCCTGAATCAGCAGGAACATGCTGGAGCTCAGCCTTGAGTATAGGAGTTGTACCTTCTGAGCCTCCGATGGTGCAGGGTCCGCTGAGGAGATGTAGGTCTCGAAAACAGCCAGCCAGTGGTTAAAGTCTTTCCTGGCATTCGGCGACTGCGAATCCAACTGCAGGCGATCGGGCTTACTTCTGATGTCCATGATGTTGGAAAATCTCACGGTAATAAATTGATGCGCTAACAATTGCACACAAAGGCTTGAATCGGTACAAGAGAGGCTTTATTACCGTGAGATGCTATTCCTCCGGCTGCAGCTGTAGAATGGCATCTCAGGGAAACTTATGAATATTTATACTGCTCCCTGTGGGCGGAGCTAGCCAGCAGTGGCTTACCGGAAAACCTGTAATACAGGTACTGTCATACATCCCCTAATGCAAGCACACACATATATACAGTGGTAAAGATCACCACACTGGGTTTGATCCAGATATGCTGCTCATTTAAAGATGCATCCACCGGGATCCTCAATGGCCTGGGAAAATAACCCACCAGGTGCCGTTATGACTGGTCCACATTTGTGTAGACAAGCACTAAACAGTGCCCTGGCGAGGTCTCCCAGGCACGGCCGGTAAATCCTGGGCCCAAGGAGAATCCGGTCGGGCATTTGGCAGAATGGAATTCTGGCACATCCGCTGGCACCTGAGAACTTTGGCATGCCAGAAGGTGGCTGGGTGCCAGGTTGCTCATGCAAAGAGTTGGACTCTGCTGGATGAGTTAAGTTGGGTGAAGTGGTGGAGGTCCAGAGGCCATGGTGGGGTCGCTGAGGGGGGTTGAAAGATTGGTACTGCCCCGATCTGGTCGTCAGTGTAAGAAATGACTAAAGTGCGTCCTCGATGGGAAGTTCCTTGCCGAGACCAAAAGAATCTAGCAAAATGTCATTGAATAGCAGGGTCTTAGCACTGAGAATAGCCCACTAAATGTGCCTGAAACAGGATATAGAAATGTTTTGGCTGAATTGCGCCCTGAGGGCCCGATTCAACTAATTAGAAACAAAGCCCTACAGTGAGCGTTTTTAACCACGTGTTTCCTGGCGCTCGCAGCACTGAGAAACATATGGCTACACAACACTGCTTGCGCTGTATAAGGGGCCTCAGTTGGCAATGCACGGCCAAGGCCGCACACTCATAGACTCGTTTTATACATTGGGGAGCACTGCTTGCCAGAATTCCCCAGTGTAGCGAGAGATCAGGATGCCATAAAATGGTGTCCCAAACTCTGAAACCCCACAAATTTCCGCCGATCCTCCCCCCCAGCTCAAACATACAATGGGAGGGTCCGAGGCACCCTCTGAACACCCACGCAGGGCACCACTCACTTGCATGCAAAAAATACCAGCTTGGCACCTTGGCAGTGCAACCTGGCACCAGCCACACCAGGGCATCACCCTGCCCAAAGGGCATGCAACTGGTGGCCTCCGACCCCCTGGGAGGCCCCCCAATGTGCTGTTCTGTCTGGTCCCCGTTTTTGGAGACTAATACTGAAAGGCACTCAACCAAGGTCACCGAGGAAAAAGTGATGAATCCCAAAGCCTCAGGTACCTCGAGAATCTGCGCATTAGAATGAGACGAGCAGTCTTGCTCTACTATGCAGATTTTCCAAACGGTGATCCCGTCCTCAATGGGCGGGGTTCACATCACAACGTCTCGCAAGATCGCATTGGATTTTGCAATGCGTTACGAGCTGGGTAGATCCCGGGAGCGGGGCCTCCCAGCTTTTATCAGCCATGCAGCGCTTTTCAGGCATAATGTGGCCATTGGCTCGCGCCCTAAGTGTCCCTGCTGGAAGTGAATCGTGTGCAATTCGTGTTCCACTGGGGCCACTGTTTGAACCAAATTCAGCAGAGGCCAATTGACCATGATGATGTCCATTCTTGCTGGTTTCTGATTCGCTGGGGCTGGAATTTGCATTAAAGAGCCTGACAAGCTGGAGCTGCTTATAAACACTCCAGCCATCACATTATCAGTCTGAAGTGGACCAACTGCTCAATGTTGGGGCTGGTTTAGCACAGGGCTAAATAGCTGGTTTTTAAAGCAGACCAAGGTAGGCCAGCATCGCGGGTTCAATACCGGTACTAACCTCCCCGAACAGGTGACGGAAGGTGGCGACTCGGGGCTTTTCACAGTAACTTCATTTGAAGCCTACTTGTGACAATAAGCAATTTTCGTTTCATTCATTCATTTGATTTCATTTCAATGCCATTGAGGAGAATGGAAGATCACTAAGTGGAGTTGGGATTCAAGCCCACCCTCTTGAACAGTGCTTGAGAGGAGGTGACAGAGACAGTCAGTGATGCCAGTATCACTAGGCGGACCGGCACGCAGTGCTGGAAGATAATGAATGACCTCCTTTGGATCCTGGCGAACCTGGTCCAGATTGGAGGTGATGTAGTCCGATGGCCGGGAGCATAGGGGATCCATCACAGCTAGGATGCACCTGTGTGCGGACATTTGTGAGATCCACAAAGATCCCCACTCAGGCCCTGGAATGAGCCAGAGGCACAACAATTCAGGGCGCTGGGAGCGGGTGTCCTCCTCCAAACCCTTGCATCTGGCAAAGATGGTGCATGATCACTCTGGTGAGCCGGAGTCAGCGTCAGCACAGGCGGTCCAGCAGCTCCTCGAAGGACAGGTGCCCAAGGTATGCGATGCCTCCTTCGCCCTCCTCCTTGGCCTGTTGAATGACAGGCACTTGAGGTTCAACCGGCTGGCCCCTGCTCTTCTGGCACAGGCTCCTCTTGCACAGTGTCCTCCCTGGGCTGGCTCTGGCCTCTGTGCATCCGCAATGGCAGCAGTGGCCAGCTAGATAGCAAACGTAGCTGGCTGTACTCCGAGATCCATGTATCTGCAGGGTTGGGATGGGAAGGTAGTTGGACAGAGAATGTTAGCAAGGTGACGATTCCCTTGACCATCCAATGCCACCAAGTTACATGGTCACCCTGAGTTGCACTGCTGCGCCAACCTCAGCACTGCCTCCGCCAGCGGGGGCTGAAGCATCGTGTCAGAATCTGCACTGGTGCAAATTCTGGGACTGTATTCTCTGGTCCCCCAGCCGCTTGTTTCTTGACGACGTGCCGTTTGCTGGTGGCAGGATTCTATACTCCAGCCACTTGTCAATGGGATTTTTCATGAATGAATGAAATGAATGAAAATCGCTTATTGTCACGAGTAGGCTTCAATTAAGTTACTGTGAAAAGCCCCTAGTCACCATATTCCGGCGCCTGTCCGGGGAGGCTGGTACGGGAATCGAACCGTGCTGCTGGCCAGCTTGGTCTGCTTTAAAAGCCAGCGATTTAGCCTTGTGAGCTAAACCAGCCCCTGGTAACTACCCCACACCGCAACAAAACCCGCTGCTGGGGCTGGTGTAGCACAGTGAGCTAAATAGCTGGCTTGTAATGCAGAAAAAGGTCAGCAGCGCGGGTTCAATTCCCATACTGGCCTCCCCAAACAGACGCCGGAATGTGGCGACTAGGGGCTTTTCACAGTAACTTCATTGAAGTCTACTTGTGACAATAAGCTATTATTATTACTATTATGCTTGGGGTGCACTGCTAGTAGGAAAATTGAATCGCAATGATCAGAGAATTCTGGCCCTGATTTGTTGCTGCATCCAGCATTTTCCGCTTGATCACGATTCTTGATCACTGTCAACGTCAGGCAGCAAAGAATCCATCCCAACACATAGCACAGAGTTAAATTACATGTTCTTGCATGGGAGTGCCCTCTGCTGACAAACTGTGATATTTCTTCTCAAGTATCTACATTCAGAACATTACGTAACAAATATGGCGGGATTCTCCGTTTCAGAAACTAAGGGTGGGATTCACTTTCCCGCCAGATCCATTTTCTGGCATGGCATCCCCCGCCTGCAGAGGAATCCTCCGTCCTGGCAGCCGGCAAATGGGGTTTCCCATTGTGGCCACTCCGATGCCGTCGGGAAATCCACGGACGTGAATGCGCTGCCTGCAAAGCGGAGGATCCCGCTGATGGAGAATCCCGCCGAAGGTGTTGGTGCCGGAACTGAATCGGTAGTGTTCAACGGCAGAAACATTGGCGCTGTTCTCAGAGCAATTCATCAACCGTTAATGGGTTAGCACTCAAGAGACTGACAGACTGCAGCTGCATATAAGCATACATTCATCCCAGCCAAAAGGTTGGCAGCAAGGAGAGCGTCACCGGGGCTCATGGAAGCTAACCTGGAGACACTGTTGGCCGCCGTGGCAGAGAGGGAGGCCACCCTGCACCCCAGGGTGGGATGGAGGCGCCACCCGCCACGGTGCACCAGGTCTGGGTGCACGTGGGAGAGGCCATGAGCACCGTGGACAACACTGTCAGGACCGGCCAGCAGTGCAGGAAGAAACTGCATGACCTCCTCTGGGCAGCCAGAGTGAGTAGGCTGCACTGTGCCCCTGGCACTAACTGCACACCAGTTATATCCCCCATCCTGCGGTTGGCAACCAAATCCCCAGCCTGTACCACCTGCCAGCACCCATACCGGCCGCCATGACTGGGTGCCCTGGTCACAGAGGCCACTAGCTACTGTGCTGCTTGTGCCTGACTGTCTAACACTGTGTTTTCAGTCTCCCCACCACCCCCACCCCTGGTGAAGTCACACCGTAATCGCCATGAGAGGGAGAAGACCGGAGGGCAACTGATGGATCTGCGGCTCCTCACCGCTCCTCACCGCAGCTGAGCAGTGGCACCGGACCTGATGCTAGGTCCGGGGAGAGGGAAGTCGGCATCGGCCGAGCAAGTGAATTGAGGTGGGACATGTCTCACCACCGCTGCATGACGTGGCACAGACCCAGAGCGAAGAGGCTTCATCACTGGCTGATGTGGAACAGACCCAGAGGTGGTGACATCGTCACATCATGATGTGGCACAGTCTCAGAGGGAGGTGGTCCACTCCCTGTGCTCCATGGACGTGAGTATCGTGACCCTGGTTGGGACCGGAGCATGCCTCCAGGCGGCAACTCCAGGGGGTGGGGAAGCCTCAGAGCTAGCTCCACTTGAACCCTCATCCCATGTGCACTGATGCGCTAACAATTGCACACAGAAACACGAAACGGTACAAAAAAGGCTTTATTACCGTGAGATGTTATTCCCTCAAGTGGAGCTGTAAAATGGCAGCTCAGGAGACCTCATGGATATTTATACTGCTCCCTGTGGGCGGAGCTAGCCGGCAGGGGCTTACCGACAAACTATGCATGGGCTTACCGACAAACCTGTAATAGCAGGTACTATTGTACATCCCCTAATAGAGGCACACACATATATATACAGTGGTATTACCACATGCACCCTGAGAGAGGAGGAGGTGATTGAGCTCATGGCGGTGACTCCCACAGGGTAGGTGCCGGAACATCAAAGCGCCTCAAATTGCTCCCTTCCTGTCACTGCCACATCCAATGAGCAACAGGCAGAACAGGGCAGCACCACATCACCTTGGAAACCTGAGCAGCAGCCACGCCCATTCAGGCCTGGTCACAGGGCAGGAATGGCAGCAGGCCACCTCCACTCCTGATATACCGCTTGGCGATACAGTAAAGCCTGAAAGTTAGACTCCAGTTAGGGTGCAGCACATAAGATAGCGTTAGGGACTAGGGCACAAAGCTGTCTATATTTGTTTACTTGTTCACATTAAACACATGCTGACAACGTTACAACCTGCCTTGGTGCTCTGCCAGGAGAGTCTGAGGGGTGGGCTGGTCTGGGCTTGATGCAGAGGGGCTATTGGGGGCAGGGAGGCTTGCAGATGGACGGATGTTGGGGTTGCGCTTGGCCCAGGGACCCCAGTTCAGCAGGTGCTCACCGCTCCAGTATCCCGCCCCCATCCCTCTCTCCAACCCCTACCACCGTCCCTCTGCCAGCCCAAGGGTTCAATGGGAATATGTAATGGAATGGTCAGCTGGCATGCAGGGATCACCCAGGTGAACGGTGGAATATGTTACAGTGGGCAGGAGTCAGACGTGCAAATAATGCGGTGCACCAGAGCTCATCGCAGAGCGGATCGTCATCATCCTTCATCCCATGGATCAGACCTGCTATTACTGCTAACCCAGGACCTGTACCCTGCAGTGATGTAGTTAGCAAAGTTAGGAAGCATGGAGAGGATTGCAAGGTGGGGGCATGGTTGGGGAGGGGGGCGCGGTGCGTAGGGAGGGTGTTCATGGGAGAGGGTGGTCGGCTGGGCTGGGAGGGAGGGGGTTGCGGTACTTGGATGGGATGTCCATGTGCTGGCCAAATCCCCTTGTAGGTGAACCTGGAGGCGATTAGTGTCCCAGCCAGGGTACAGTTGGCTGTTGCTACCCATGCCTGTTGGACACTCTGCGGCCCCCATCAGGCGCCCTCCTGAAGGAGCTACTGTGGGCGCTGTCCTTGGGTGGGTGACATGCTGCCTCGCTGGTGGGTGGCGGCTGGTCAGGAGGGGGGCAATGGGAGTTGGTGGGGTGGAGAGGGGGACAGGGATGCCGGGGGTGGAGGCTGGGGTCACCCATATGGCCGGTGGCACTCTGCACAATCAGGGGCCACGGAGGGTTCTCAGTGGAATGCTCAGCAAGATGGCCGCTTTTCAGGTTGCAGCAATGACGATCCATGCCTGGACACCCCAGTCCTGTGGGGGTTACCCCAATCCCATGGCCTATACCCTGGTCACCATCTGTCATCCCCCACTGCCCGCTCCGGGCCTGGCGGAGTCCCCCCTGTCATAATATACATCCAGGTATATGATGGAGTGCAGACAGGCAGTGATTGACACACTGGATGACCAGTGAGCACACAAAACACAGCAGCCAATCACCACCAAGGACACGACCACTATAAAGCCAGAGGGTACCAGTTTTCCCGCTCTCTCGGGATCCAGCCTCTGAGACAGTCAGAGCTTGTAAGCAGCAACAAGTGCAAACACCATGTGGTAGTCAGTTAGTCTGGTCAGGTTAGCCTCAGGTCTCCAGTCAAGTCAGCATAGTGTCAACCCACAGTTAAGCATGTAATCAATAAAATCGTGTTGCATTTCTTCAAGTGTTGGAAGCCTGTCTCTCTCTACACTGCATAAAACGCAGTCCACGTAGTAGACCCAGCTTACCCAACACATCATGGTCCCAGTGAGAAATGCTGAAGTTTGACGGACCTACCTTGAGATAATGTGCCCTTGACCAGCGTTCAGCCATCCGGTAATATGGACAGCGTCTGCCCTCCCCCGCAGCTCCACATCGCCGGCAACCTCGGTGCAAACTGGAGATTTTCAAGCAGAAGTTCCAGCTATATCTTGAAGCCACCGACCTCGAGGCCACATCAGATACCAGGAAGATCGCACTATTCCTTTCTACAGACGGGGACCCGCTATCCACATCTACAACTCTCTCACATTTGCTGCAGGCGAAGACAAAATGAAGTTTAAAACGGTCCTGCGGAAGTTCGACAGCCACTGCGACATTGAGGTCAATGAGAGCTTTGAACGGTACGTGTTCCAGCAGAGGCTTCAGGATAAGGATAAACCTTTTCAGTCCTTTTTAACCCATCTCCGCATCCTCGTGCAGTCATGAAACTATGACTCGACAGCTGATTCCATGATCCGGGATCAGATCGTTTTTGGGGTCCACTCCGATTCTCTTCGGCAGCAGCTCCTAAAAGTTAAGCAGCTCACCCTTACCATCGCCATCGAAACCTGCATCCTCCACAAGCACGCTAACAACCGGTACTCCCATATCAGGGCGGTAGAAACGGCATGGCAAAACCCCCACGAGGCAGAACGGATGCAGGCCATCAAACAAATGCAGGGCCTGAGTCTGGATGAGAGTGGCCATTTTGCGCCCTTCTCCCGGGCTCCAGCGCATGAGCGCCACAACCGAGGGGACGGCGAGACCGACGACCAGCCCGCGCAAGTGCGCACGTCATTCGACCACACTGCGCAGGCGCGGTGGTGCACGGAACGTCCAGACGTTGGCATCATGATTCCACTTGTGGCTCCGCCCACTTAAAGTGGCAATATCTCGACACTGTCTCCAGTGTGGCAAGCTTGGCCACTACGCAGCCCTTTGCAGATCTGCTCCACTGCCCAGCACACAGCGATCCTCACAGGAGCATCCGGTCAGTACAGCAACCAGTGACAGACTCCGACCCCGACAGTCTACCAGCTCTCGATGCTGAGGGCCTCAAATCCCCATTCCGGTGGGCACCACCACCAGGCATGCGCTGCCTTTCTCAACGATGGTGAAACAACTCCCAATTCTGAGCATTGATCTGGACGACGAATGGTCTACCACCCTTACGGTTAACAAGGCTCGCATATGTCTCAAGCTGGACACCGGCGCTTCAGCAAACCTCATTTGAAAATGAAATGAAATGAAAATCGCTTTTTGTCACGAGTAGGCTTCAATGAAGTTACTGTGAAAAGCCCCTAGTCGCCACATTCCGCCGCCTGTCCGGGGAGGCTGGTGCAGGAATCGAACTGTGCTGCTGGCCTGCTTGGTCTGCTTCAAAAGCCAGCGAGTTAGCCCAGTGAGCTAAACCAGCTAAACCGAAGTCTGACCTCAACACCATCCGTGTCAAACCAAGCATTCTTCCACCGGCCTGCCAGCTCCTCGACTACAATGGCAATGCCATTGCTGCCAGTGGCTCATGCCAGCTTGCGGTGTCCAATAGGTCATTAAAAGCAACACTGCGGTTTGAAATCGTAGGAACCAACAGAGCTTCCATGGTCGGTGCTCAGGCCTGCAAACTCCTGAACCTGGTGCAGCGGGTTCACACCATGTCGTCCGCACAGGCAACGGCCTCGCCAGCTGATAACTTCCAGGCTCAACTCGATGACATCATAGCGCAATACCATAGCGTGTTTGAAGCTATGGGCACATTCCCATACCGATACAAAATCCTATTGAAGCCAAATGCCACCCCTGTGGTTCATGCACCGTGTCGGATGCCAGCACCCCTCAAGGACCGCCAGAGGGCACCAGTTTTCCCGCTCTCTCGGGATCCAGCCTCTGAGACAGTCAGAGCTTGTGAGCAGCAACTAATACAAACACCATGTGGTAGTAAGATAGTCTGGTCAGGTTAGCCTCAGGTCTGCAGTCAAGTCAGCAGAGTGTCAACCCACAGTTAAGCATGTAATATAGTTAGTTGATCAATAAAATTGTGTTGCATTTCTTCAAGTGTTGGATGCCTGTCTCTCTCTACACTGCATCAAACGCAGTCCACGTAGTAGACCCAGCTTACCCAACACATCACCCCCCACCCATCCCTGCCAGTGGCAGCATCGGCAGCCCATAGTCACGTCTCTGCATGTCCTACCTCCTCTCTCTCGCTCTCATTGGCCAAGGCGCCTGTTTGGCGATTTTTAATACCACAAGTAAAACTCACCATCGGTAATCCCCCCGGCGGAGGTGGGGTATCACGGAGGCTCCGGAAAATACCTCAACTCCCACTCCTGTTCCTGGTGCCTCACATGGGCAGCACGCTGTTGTGAACATCACAAATGGTATATTATATGTATTACGGCACTGCCCGTATATTAGAGGTACGATGGTAAATCCCAGCCTGCTGGCTCCGCCCAATAGGTGGCGTATAAATGTGTGTACTCTCCTGCCCTGCAGCCATTCTGGTTCCAGCTACAGGAGGCACAACATCTCGTTCAATAAAGCCTCGATTGTTCCACCATTCACATCTTGTGATAATTGACGGTACATCAATTTATTGAACGAGATTTTTTAAACGATGGCTCTCTGCATCAAGCCTGATTGCCTGCAGCTGAGCCCTCAAGCAGCCAAAGCTAAGTCCACCTTCGACCACTGGCTAGCCTGCTTCGAAGGCTACCTCCAAGCAGCCGCTGAAGAACCCTCGGACTCGCCGAAGCTCCAAGTCCTCTATTCACGGGTGAGCCCTGACATTTTTCCCCTTATCCGGGATTTGCCCACCTACTCCGAAGCAATGACTCTCCTGAAGGGACATTACATTCGACTGGTGAATCAAGTGTACGCCAGACACCTCCTGGCCACGAGACAGCAACTCCCGGGGAGACTCTGGACGATTTCTTGCGTGCCCTGCACATCCTCGGTAAGAACTGTGACTGCCAGGCAGTTTTGGCAGTCCAGCACACCGATCTTTTAATTAGAGACACGTACGTCACGGGCATGAAGTTTGCGTACGTCCGCCAGTGGCCACTCGAAGGGGGTACGCTCGATCTTGCAGGGACTAGGTAGCTCGCTAATTCGTTAGAAGTGGCCTCCCGTAATGTTCAGTCCTACGCCCCCGACCGCGCGACACCCTCGTGGGCATCATGGGTCCCACCAGCTGCCGACTCCAGCTCACCGCAAGCCTGCGCCGTGTGGCAGCCAGCCAACCCCGGGGGGCCCCAAGTGTTATTTTTGCGGGCAAAACAAACAGCCCAGGCAGCGTTAGCCGGCGTGGAGCGCGACCTGCAACGAGTGTGGGAAGAATTTCTGTTGCCAGACCCGGTCGGTCACCGCTGTTTCCAGGCCCGGCATTTCTACACCCCCCCACGTGCCAACGGGGCGCTGCCATCTTCCCCTTCGCAAGCCACTTGCGGCCCGTGGTCACCACCATCTTCCTCACCTAAAGCCACGTGCAGCCCATGGGCACCGCCATATTTGATGCCGCCCGCCATGTGCGCCACGTGGTCGCCGCCATCTTCAACGCCATTTTGGACCACGCCTCAGGATCTGCTCGTCTGGCCATTCATCGCCTAGTGCTACCTCCGCCAACGCTGACCGGCCAGGGATCTCCCAGCATCTTCCGCACCTCGCCTCTATCACCCTGGACCAGTCCCGGCCCCGCAACCTCGCGACTGCAACGACGTTGGTGAAGATCAATGGACACGAGACAACTTCCGGCTCTACGTCCTCCCCCACCTCTGCGCTGCCCTGTTACTCGGCCTAGATTTTCAGTGCCATCTCCAAAGCCTAACTTTAAAATTTGGCAGACCCCTACCCCCCCCTTACCGTATGCAGCCTCACAATCCTTAAGGTCAACCCACCTCCCCTGTTTGCGAACCTCGCCCCGGACTGCAAACCCGTCGCCACCAGGAGCAGATGGTACAGTGCCCAGGACAGGACCTTCATCGGGTCGGAGGTCCAACGGCTTCTGCGGGAGGGGGTCATTGAAGCCAGCAACAGCCCCTGGAGAGCCCAAGTAGTTGTGGTGAAGACTGGGGAGAAGCACAGAATGGTCATTGATTACAGTCAGACCATCAATCAGTACACGCAGCTCGACACGTTCCCCTCCCACACAAATCTGACATGGTCAATCAGATTGCGCAGTATCGAGTCTTTTCCACAGTAGACTTGAAGTCCGCCTACCAATAGCTCCCCATCCACCGGGAGGACCGCCAATGCACTGTGTTCGAAGCAGATGGCCGTCTCTATCACTTCCTTAGGGTTCCCTTCAACGTCACCAATGGGGTCTTGGTCTTCCAGCGAGAGATGGGCCGAATGGTTGACCGGTACGGACTGTGGGCCACCTTCCCGTAGCTGGATAACGTCACCATCTGCGGCCACGATCAGCAGGACCACGACGCTAACCTCCAAAAATTCCTCCATACCGCCAAACTACTTAATCTCACATACAATAAGGAGAAATTCGTGTTCTGCACCAACCGCTTAGCCATTCTTGGCTACGTAGTGGAAAATGGAGTCCTAGGGCTCGACCCCGACCGCATGCGCCCCCTCCTGGAACTCCCTCTTCCCCACTGCCCCAAGGCCCTGAAACGATGCCTGGGGTTTTTCTCCTATTACGCCCAATGGGTCCCTAATTATGCGGACAAGGCCCGCTCACTCATTCAGTCCACAGTTTTTCCCCTGAAGGCTGAGGCCTGCCAGGCCTTCAACCGTATCAAGGCAGACATCGCCAAGGCCACGATGCATGCGGTTGATGAGTACCTCCACTTTCAGGTGGAGAGCGATGCATCGGACGTAGCTCTGGCCGCCACCCTCAACCAGGCGGTCAGGCCCGTGGCCTTCTTTTTCCGCACCCTCCATGCCTCCGAAACTCGGCACCGAAATTTGTCGAAAAGGAGGCCCAAGCCATTGTGGAAGCTGTGCGACATTGGAGGCATTACCTGGCCGGCAGGAGATTCACTCTCCTGACTGACCAATGGTCGGTTGCCTTTATGTTTAATAACACACAGCAGGGCAAGATCAAAAATAACAAGATCTTGAGGTGGAGGATCAAGCTCTCCACCTATAATTATGAGATCTTGTATCGCCCGGGGAAGCTCACCTAGCCCGCTGATGCCCTATCCCATGGTACATGTGCCAGCGCACAAGTGGGCCGACTCCGGGTCCTCCACTATCACCTCTGCCACCCGGGCATCACCCGGTTCTTCCATTTTATCAAGGCCCGCAACCTGCCCTACCCCATTGAGGGGGTCAGGACCGTCACCAGAGATCTGCGCAGAGTGCAAACCGCACTTCTACCGGTTAGATAGAGTGCACCTGTTGAAGGCCTCCCGCCACTTTGAGTGCCTCAGCATGGACTTCAAAGGGCTCCTCCCCTCCACCGACCGCAACACGTACTTCCTGAACGTGATTGATGAGTACATCCGGTTCCGTTTCGCCATCCCATGCCCCGATATGACTTCTGCCACGGTAATCAAAGCCCTGCACAGCATCTTCACTCTGTTCGGTTTCCCCACTTATATCCACAGAGATCAGGGATCCTCTTTCATGAGCGATGAGCTGCGTCAGTTCCTGCTCAGCAAAGACATCGCCTCGAGCAGGACGACCAGCTACAAACCCCGGAGAAATGGGCAGGTGGAGAGGGAGAATAGGACGGTCTGGAAGGCCGTCCTGCTGGCCCTGCAGTCTAAAAATCTGCCGGTCTCCCGCAGGCAGGAGGTGCTCCCCGACGCGCTCCACTCCATCCGGCCGCTCCTCTGTACCGCGACTAATGAGACCGCTCATGAACATGTGTTTGCCTTCCCCAGGAGGTCCACCTCCAGGGTCTCGCTCCCAACATGACTGACAGTTCCTGGGCCTGTCCTCCTCCGGAAGCATGTGCGGACTCATAAGTTGGACCCCTTGGTCGACAGTCCACCTCTAACATGCAAACCCGCAGTACGCCTACATAGCACACCCCAACGGGCGCCAAGACACAGACTCCCTCTGGGACCTGGCACCCGCTGGATCCCCACCCATGACCCCCGACATGGTGTGGCGTTTGTCACATTACTGAAGCATGAAACTCAGAGCCCTACAGCAGGTTTGCAAAAGAGAATTGTGGTTTCATGAGTTGTACCATGGCAAAATGGGCCAGCTGGTCTTTCCGTTCCTTTGGCTGCATGTGTTTATTTGACATCCCCATCATTGGATTTCTTGGTTTGCAACAAAAAGTCTCTTAATATTGTCTGACCCTTTAAACTGCAGCAGTCCTTTAAACCCTGAAGCAATGCATTATTTTATGTCCCCTTTCCCCCTTCACCCGAACAACACAGAGAGACATTTCCACTACAAAAGCTCTTATTATTCAATGCAAGCTGATTCCTAATCAGGTCAGTCCAGGTGATGTAATGTGGGCAAAAATCCCATCTGCCACACTTCCTGCAAAGTTCACAACCACATGGAAAATTAAGGCTGTTGTGTCTCCAGTTGTTGTCAGTGAGTTTGCAAGATTGCCTGTACAAAAATTTACTTGCGTGCACATTATGAAATTGGATCCAGATTTGTTTCACTGCTTTTGATTAATGCGTTTATGTTACCCATTGAAGTAAAATGCAAGGCACGAGAGGTTGATGCTTAGCAGGGCATTGAAATGTTTCTGTCTATGTCTGTGCCAAACCTACCAGGCATTCACTGTATGTACCTTTTTGAGCTGCATATTTCTGTAAAAGACATAAAGCATTTGATGAAGGCTTTTCTAAATTGTAGTGACTAAAAATGATGCCACGTTAAAAATATTCAAAATCCTCAACACAGCACATTCATACATCAGAATGAAATGACATAAAATCTGCATTTGTATATATTTCTTTTTTATTCAGTAAAGAGATGATTATGCACCGGGCATGCAAATATGCATTATTCCATGGAAATGTTATCCACATCTTGTTTGAAAATAAAGTAAAACCCGTGTCTCTGTCAAGTTTCAAGATTTTCTGAATAATTTTCCACAGGAACGCTTTGGAAAAAAAAGATGGTTTATAAAATGAAGTAGATTTCCTCACGTTAGGAAAAGGGAGGCCAAAAGATGTAGACTTTAATCTGACATTGATAGTGTTACCCCAGACAATACCTCCTCCCAGGTGTGCCGAATACGTATTTGCATGATCGGGTGTAGTGATATCATGGTTGTGTTGTAATTCACTGACTGATCACTAGGAGTCTCATCAGTACATAAGTGCATGTTAGAGTCAGGCGACCACAGATTTACTGAAGAGCTGGAAGAGAGAGGTTGCTTGTGCATGTTAACACTGTTATTTATCTGTTGTTTTGTATGAAGTTGACCCATAGTTAATGTTACTAAATAATTTCTAGCTTTAGCTACAAGTGTTCCTGTAATATGAATCAGGCTATCCGACAAGAACATTACATGGTACCAGGGTTCGTTGGTATTAAACACTGAGAAAAAAACTAGCAGTTCGCCACAAGGTCCACAGAGATAGGAAGATTTTGCAGACTGCCAGACACAACAACATGGAGTTGTTGAAGTTACCAATGAGTCTCAGATTTCATGGTAATGTGGACAGCAACTGGCGTGTGTTTAAACAAGAATTTAATCTGTATCTTACTGCAGTCAATTTAGGAGATCAATCAGATTTTGGTGAGGTAGTGATGTTCCTAACAGCGGCATTGCTGTGTTTAATACGTTTAAATTTGCAAACGATAAAAATAGTAAAACAATTTAACGAAGTAATTTGAAGATTTGATGCACATTGCACCCCCAGAAAGAATTAAATACATGAATGCTATGTGTTTAGATCACGGTTTGCGATGCTCTGCCCACTCCAAACTGGTGTCATCGTGCACAGTTGCACGGCCATTTGCACGTCATCTCCTGGCCCACCTGCGATGCTCTGCACCCGATGGGCCGATTTCCCAATAGCACGAGCCACTTGTGGCCCCAGCGGTCGTGACCCCAGCGTGCCGGCTGTGGATTCTGCCCAGTACCACCACACTGTGCCGCTGACATGGGGGGGGGGGGGGCTTCTGCTCGGGCTGGGGGTACTGGTGGGGTGATGTCCAGGGGATGGGCTGTGGAGTTGGGGTGGGCATATTAGGGTTCCAGCACGGCCGGCACCATTTTTCCAGTGCAGCCTGTCAGCCCCGCACATGCACGGCCCATTCTACGGCTGTTTTCCGCATAATCCGCACGTGGTTCATGCGGCACCGGTGCTAGCCCCTCACTGGTATCGGACATGGTGAGGAGTTTGCACCAATTTTCCTGTCTTGAACCACCCGCGGATTCTCGGTTGGCGCTGGCACTTAGCAACTGGAATGGAGAATTCCACCCACAGTCTCCAGTGATGAACCATCATTGTTTGTTGGAGTTATAACAGTGAAGAATAATTATTTGGAGACATCAAAAAATTCTCCAGCACTTAACAAAATGCAAACTGATGCTCCATTTAAAATTAATGCGGTTGATGTGGAAAAATGGCTGCTACCACATGAAGTGAATGGTACAGTGGTCCAATTGAAGTTAGACACTGGTGCCAAAGCCAATTTAATCTGCATGACTGTTTTAAAATGTCTGAAAATTCAGTAGGTTAGAAGAAATCATGAAATATCTCAGAGAGATTATAATGTTTCAAGTATTAAATATTATGGGGCTTGTGGCCTGAGTGTGGTGGTGAAGAACACATTGGGCGGTATTCTCCCCCCCCCCCCCACGCCGGGTGGGAGAATCGCTGGGACGCCGCGTGAGAGGTGCCACGCCGCCCCGACACCCGCACGCGATTCTCCCACCCCCCCCCCAAAACCAGCGCCACGAAAATTGCGCCGGGGCGCTCGGAGAATCACCGAAAATGGCGAGCGGCAATTCTCCGGCCCAGATGGGCCAAGCAGCCGGCGAAAAGAATGATAATCCCACCAGCGCCGTTCACCCCTGGTCGCTGCCAGCGGGAACTCTGCGGGAATGCTGGGGGGGGGGGGAGCGGATTGTGGTGGGGGGGGGCTCCTTCACCGGGGAGGGCCTCCGATGGGGTCTGGCCCGCGATCGTGCCCGGGCCCTGTTCGCGCTGTCGTGAAACGCGACGGCATTCATGACGGCGCGGGACACTTAGTCCCAGGAGCGGAGAATCCCGCCCATTTTATTCTGTCCCATTCTGTATTGTATCTGAGGGCTTGGATTCATTATTAGGTAATCAGTCCTGTCAAGAATTACATCTAGTGCAGTTGGTATATAGCATCCACGACGGATTGGATCAACACTGCAATGATTCTGAGAACATTATCCTCAAATTCAGCAATGAGTTCACTGATTTCAGTGCCATTCGCCAACGAGATACAATTTAAAGAAGATGCATTATCTAAAGCACCAATACAAACTATTAATCATGAAATTGTTGAAGATGTAGACCTGCATGTCAGTCTCATTTCTACCCTACCACCTGTTTCAGATATGAAACCACAAGTTATGAAGAAGACAGAAGAACCTACCAATGCGGTAAATTCCATGGTATGTGGGAAACATAAAAATGGTGATGCTCATATAGGTATGGATAAAGATCTCATGTTGTAAAACAATAATTTGAGAAAGCAATGGACAGCCTATCTGATCCATATCTCACAAAATCACGTCACAAAGAGTTACCATTGTCACATGTTGTCACCAGTAGAGTTACTCATGAACAGAAGGTTGCGTACCACATTTCCATACTTGGCAATGGAGGAGAATGCAGTGGAACTACAGGAAATGAAAAACATTAAAGCAAAACAAAAGTAGTTCTATGACAGCAGGGTCGGAGAATCGCCTGGGGCCGCCGAAAATCCCGCCCCCGCCGCGGCAGAGATTCTCCGCCACCCGGGAAGTGGCGGCGGCGGGAACCACGCCACTCCGATCGGCGAGGCCCCTGCGGCGATTCTCCGGCCCGCGATGGGCCGACATCCCGCCTCTGGGAGGCCTCTCCCGCCACCGAGGTTTGAACCACCTCTGGTGGCGGCGGGATCGGCGGCGCAAGCGGGCCCGCGGGGTCCTGGGTGGGGGGGGCGATCGGACCCTGGGGGGGTGCCCCCACGGTGGCCTGGCCCGCGATCGGGGCCCCCCGCTCAGACTCCGGGCCAGTGCCCTGGGTGCACTCTTTCTCCTCCGCGGCCGCCACGGCCTCCGCCATGGCGGAAGCGGAAGAGAAACCCACATTGCGCATGCGCCGGTGGTGACATCAGCGGCAGCTGGCCGCTGAAGTCACCGCCGGCGCATGCGCCGACCGGCGAAAGCCTTTTGGCCAGCCCCGCTGCCGGGAGCGCCGGTTTTTTGCGCCAGTCTTCTGGTGCCAACCGCTCCGGCGGGGGGCTAGCCCCCAAAGGTGGGGAGAATTCCAGGAATCGAACCTGGGACCCTGGTGCTCTGATGCTCTGAAGAAACAGTGCTAACCACTGTGCCACCCACAAGAATTCCCCACCTTTGGGGAGGCCCGACCCCGGAGTGGTTGGCGCCACTCCCCTACGCCGGGACCCCCCGTTACGCTGGGTAGGGGAGAATCCCACCCACAGTGTCTAGACCTTTGCCACCTCTGAATATTGGTGATATTGTAAGAGTAGAAGATCCAGGCAATTGGTTGAGAAAAGCCATTGTACTTGAAGAGGTAACACCTCGTCCCTACAATACACAGAGGAAATCATCCCGCACTCTTGAAAACCAGAGAAGACTTTTACAACAGCGTGATGGATGACGAATGTACGTCAGAATCAGCATCAGCTGCAGTGTCAGATAATTCAACAGTTCCTGAGCCCCTCATACTTTTGTAGACCTCTATCAGGTCGTCCCTCAACCACCTTCGTTCCAGTGAGAACAAACCGAGTTTATTCAACCACTCCTCATAGCTGATGCCCTCCATACCAGGCAACATCCTGGTAAATCTCTTCTGCACCCTCTCTAAAGCCTCCACATTCTTATGGTAGTGTGGCGACCAGAATTGAACACTATACTCCAAGAGTGGCCTAACTAAGGTTCTATACAGCTGCAATATGACTTGCCAATTTTTGTACTCAATGCTCCGGCCAATAAAGGAAAGCATGCCGTATGCCTTCTTGACTACCTTCTCCACCTGTGCGCCCCTTTCGTTGACCTGTGGACCTGTACACCTAGATCTGTCTGACTGTCGATACTCTTGATACCATTCACTGTATATTCCATACCTGCATTAGACCTTCCAAAATGCGTTACCTCACATTTGTCTGGATTAAACTCCATCTGCCATCTCTCCGCCCAAGTCTCCAAACGATCTAAATCCTGCTGTATCCTCTGACAGTCCTCATCGCTATCCACAATTCCACCAACTTTTGTGTCGTCTGCAAACTTCCTAATCAGACCAGTTACATTATCCTCCAAATAATTAATTTATACTATGAACAGCAAAGGTCCCAGCACTGATCCCTGCGGAACATCACTAGTCACAGCCCTCCAATTAGAAAAGCACCATTGCTACTCTCTGCCTTCTATGACTTGGCCAGTTCTGTATCCATCTTGCCAGCTCACCTCTGATCCCGTGCGACTTCACCTTTTGTACCAGTCTGCCATTAGTATAGAAGTGAATGTTAGAGTTAGGCGAGCTCAGACTGATTGAAGAGCTGGAAGAGAGCGGTTGCTTGTGCATGTTAATACTGTAATTCATCTGTTGTTTTGTATATAGTTTACCCACAGTTAATGTTAATAAATTGTTTATAGCTTTTGCTACAAATGTTCTTGTAATATAAATCAGGCCATCTAACAATGACATTACAGCAGGGTTTTTTTTTTAGAACAGTACAGCACAGAACAGGCCCTTCGGCCCTCGATGTTGTGCCGAGCAATGATCACCCTACTCAAACCCACGTATCCACCCTATACCCGTAACCCAACAACCCCCCCCCCCCTTAACCTTACTTTTTTTTTTACGACACTACGGGCAATTTAGCATGGCCAATCCACCTAACCCGCACATCTTTGGACTGTGGGAGGAACCCGGAGCACCTGGAGGAAACCCACGCACACACGGGGAGGACGTGCAGACTCCGCACAGACAGTGACCCAGCCGGGAATCGAACCTGGGACCCTGGAGCTGTGAAGCATTTATGCTAACCACCATGCTACCGTGCTGCCCCAATTGATATGTCTCTTGCTGTCGATTTTTACATGAAGCTAATTTGCAAGATTGCATGGCAGCAGCAGACTTGGTTCACAGCTCTTCAGGCCTACCTCTGGACAGAGAAGGAGAGGTCTAGAACCAAGACTCAACTTCTTATGGGAATAGGAAAAAAGAAGGTAAAGCAAATAAGGAAGTCAGTTTTTTAAAAGGTGTCAGTCCGGCAGCAAATATTGCAAGGAAGATGGAATACAGGGGAGAAGAGTTAAATAATTAATTCACAGGTCAAACAAGACACAAAAGTAGGATAATATAGTGTGTTTACTATTTTTAGACAATTTCAGAGCATTACATTTTACCAGTTGAATTAAATAAATCAGATCATGTCTGGTACGCCAGATATTCATATTTCCAGTAGAATCCCTACAGTGTAGTAGCAGACCATTCGTTCATCGAGTCTGCACCTCTGCATATTGATCATGACACTAAGGGTCAACTTAGCATAGCCAATTCATCTAACCTGCACATCTTTGGATTGTGGCAGGAAACCGGAGCACCCGGAGGAAACCCACGCAGACCCGGGGAGAATGTGAAAACTCTACACAGTTATCCAAGGCAGGAATTGAAGCAAAGTCCCTGGTGCTGTGAGACAGCAGTGCAAACCACTGTGCTGACTTGCCAGCCCATACTCACCTTAATATGGAATAACGATGGGCACGATTAAACAACAAAATGATCCTTCCCTCTCACTGGCCACATGCCCATTGTCGCGAGGAGCCCATCTGATGAGGACAGGCCATCCGGAGACGTACTGTCACCCACCACCCCAGAGAACATCTCAGAGGTAACCACTTGCGAGGGGTCACAGCTATCACCCACACTTTCCACCAGCACAGAGACACACACCTCAGTGGGCAATATTAGTGGACAGGCTTTGGGACACAATCTGGTGTGCACCACACAGTTGCTGATGCACATCAGCTGGAGGTAGGAACCTCCTACAGCAGTCGGAGGTTGGCTGCACCCTAGGACACATCTGGGTCCTTGCCAGTTGCCCAGCCTCTGGATAAGATTCTCCCAGAGCTGATGCATATGCAGGAGGGAGTGTCAACAATGTTCCAGCGATGGCTGGGCCAATTGAATGAGTCACAAAGGCTGCAGAAGCAGGAGATTGTGCCAACAATGCATGGCACTGAGGGCAAAACTGTCCACATCTTGAATGGTTCAGCCTGTGACCACCATGGCTGAGGGCCTGGACATTATCTCACAGTGGATGAGGGATGTGTCCCAGGTGCAGCTGGACATTGCCGAGGCATGCCCTCCAACCCTTCCTTTGCACCCCCATCCCATCACTGTGAAGCACACATGTGGCTAACAATGCCCTGTCTGTGTCTCCTCAGGAAATTATCTTCCACAACCGTCGGGATGGGGCCCAGACTTACGGAGGTATGCTGGACATAAGAATCCTCACCTCCTTCGAGGAGCGGGCCTTGGAGGTGACTGCTGTGGCCGAGGACTGAGTGGTCACCCACCTGGAGGTTGGCTGAAGCCGCAGAGGTGAGGAACTGCCAGGCCCCATGCGGAGGACCTGTCAAACATGATTTGAGCCTCCCTCTAGCCTCCCAGGAGACCACACGGAGGGGAGCTCTGAGGAAGGCACAATTGATAAGTCACAGCTGTCACCCCCTATCTCCACCAGCACAGATAGCCACACCTCGGCGGGAAACGTTAGTGGTCAAGATTCTAGGGCACAATCTGGTGAACACCTCACTGCTGCTGATGTACAGCTGGTGGAGGCAGGAACTCCCAGGTGAGACAGCAATCGGAGAACTGCTGGATCCCAGGACCCAGCTGGGTCCCAGCCTGATGCTGAGCCTCTGGTACAGGGTTACCCGGAGCTGATGGAGACGTTAGGGTGTAGTCAGGACATTCAGAGCGAGGTGACAGGGACATTCCAGCAGGGCCATAGGCAAATGGAGGAGTCCCAGAGGCTACTGACACTGGAGATGTCGCCGGCAATGTGTGGCACCGAGGCCAACACTGCTAGGGTGCAATAGCAGTGGAGAGCCTAGTGCACACCGTCAGCACCATTAGTGGAGATGTCCAAAGCTTCGCAAAGTTGGTGACTGTCATGGCTGAGGCTCTCGGCAGAATGTCCTGCTTGCTGGGGGATGTTACCTTATCAGGCTGATCTTGATGAGGTTCTGTGGGGCACGTCCCGCTCTCAGTTGAGAATGGCTGAGATGCTGCAGAGCCTGTCCCATTGCAGGTGGGCATTGCTGAGGTGCTGCAGAGCATGGCCCAGTCTCTGAGGAGCTTTGCATAGGGCGTTGACACTATGGTGCCAACATTGGAGAGTCCCAGGGCTGGCAGTGCCGGATGATGCAGGGGCAGCCGGGGCTCAAACCAGCTGCCCTCTGTCCCACGATGAAGCCCAGCACCCTATGTGCACTGACCGAGAGGAGGGGAGGCTGGGTGCCAATGCAGATCCATCCCATGGAGTGGCGACAGTGGCCACCAGCTCCCCCGAGTTTTACCCCTCTGATGAGGCCACGTCTCACAGTCAGTACGCGGGACAGGGCAGCACAGCTCTGCATGAGCCGCTGACAAGTGCACCAGGGCCCTCCGGCCCCAGAACCCCCAGAGGATGCCCACCAGGGGCATCGAATGATACGAGATGAGCTGACCTCCTCCACCTCCGATGTGCATCCTGGGGAGACACCCAGATGCAGAAGTAGAGCTGGGAAGGCCAAGCACATCGAGTATCACTGAGGGCATCGGGACAGAGGGGTTAGGTAGGGTGTGAGGGCAGTGGGGAGAAGCGGCACCATTGGGAGAGTAGGGCTTGTATAACACATTAAACACCTTTGAGCACAACCAGTGTGATGCCTCTGTCACTTTCTTCCGCAATGCGGGCCGACCTCCAAACCCTTGGCCCATCTCTCCAGGCATCACTCCCTCCCGCCCCCCCGGGCTCAGTGTGTGCAGGTCATGGGTGTGAGCAAGCACTCAGCAGACAGGCAGGGGTCAGACTATGGCATAGGTTGAGAAACACTGGCGCTCAGCTCTCTGCTGGATATCATCACCCCCCCCCCCCCCCCCCCCCCCCCCCCCCCGCCGATGCTCTCGACAGGGACCTGCTGACACCACCCTAGATTGATGTGACACAGACCCCGGATGTTTGGATGTTGGCTGCTGGGTGTGTAGTGTTGCCTCCTGCTGTGTACAGGCACAGTGTCCATCCATCAAGATGAGATTAGGGTGCTAGACAATAACTTCCACATGCTACATGGCCCGCCCACTCACGGGAATCCACTTGGGATGGGTGAAGTGCTCACTTAACCACGATTGCCAATTCCCTATTAGCAATAGTCTCAAGCGCATGGCCAGAGGCCTCGGCAGTCGGTGGGAGTTATGGGTGGTCAGTGGGGCAGACGGGCAGGGACAAGGGTTTCCCCGGAATAGATGCACATGGTCCACTGGTTGGCATTCTGGTACCATACGCGGTTGCCTCTCGGTTGCCACCCATCAGTGCCTCCCCCCATCCTACCATTGCAACCCACCCCTGGGGAGAGTCCACCACCCACAGCTGTGGTCCCCCACCCCTGGCCAAGCACTGTGGTGGCAAGTTCTGAGCCCCGGGCTCTTTGCCTGTGAGCAGAGGTGGCTACTCCCCTTCTCAGTTCCCCACAGAAACCCTTCCATAGGTTCACGTTTTTCAAAAGGAGTACTAATCGGCGCCAGCATGACCACTTGCTGAGGAGGCCGAAGAATCACGGGTGGCCATTGAATATGGAGTCTCTCCCGTTAATCTTATGGAAATAAGGCTTAAGTGGTGGTAATTGGTTTCTCACCACGCTATGGCGAGCGGGCCAGTTGCATCGCAAACTGTTTGGCACCTGGCGCGGTTCTCGTTTTTGGCCTCCCCCGCTATTCACTGGCCTCATTTCACTTGAGCGAGAGTGTAATGAGGCTGGAGAATCACCCCCAAACATTCGACAATAAGATAGTCAAGTTGATCGGATGGTTGAATAATGTAGCCTCTGAAGGTTAGCTGCTAATCTGGAGTTTAAAAAATTACTTTGAATGATTAAGGAAGATGTCGACCGAGGTCTGCATTCAATCTTTGCATTCTCTCTGATTGAGAATAATGACATTTACTTACATCGACGCTAAAACTAAACATCGTTTCTGGTAGAAATAAGGCTTAATGAACAAAATGAGTTTCACTTACTTCATATTTTGCTTAAAGTTCCATGTTGTGCATCAAAATATTGAGCTGCTACATTTTATTATTTTAAAAATTATTTACAGTGTAAATTAATTTAAGGATAAATAGGCAAACAGGGTAAAAATGTAATTATCAAGTATTTATGATCACTCTCAATCCAAAACATTCTCGTTGTGAGATGTGACACCATAATTCCAGAGGTTCTGGCACACCTCATGTAAGTTTAGTTGAAAAATGTCCTTTGTGCCACTTCTGCCCATTTCTGGCTCACTTCATGCCAAATGTCATGTTGGGTGAAGGTGTTATCGGAGGCATTAAAACCGTGCATCTACAGAGTACAGTCAGAAGATTATGATGTCTCCAATTTGAATGGGTAGCACGGTAGCATGGTGGTTAGCATAAATGCTTCACAGCTCCAGGGTCCCAGGTTCGATTCCCGGCTGGGTCACTGTCTGTGCGGAGTCTGCACGTCCTCCCCGTGTGTGCGTGGGTTTCCTCCGGGTGCTCCGGTTTCCTCCCACAGTCCAAAGATGTGCGGGTTAGGTGGATTGGCCATGCTAAAATTGCCCGTAGTGTCCTTAAAAAGTAACGTTAAGGGGGGGGGTTGTTGGGTTACGAGTATAGGGTGGATACGTGGGTTTGACTAGGGTGATCATTGCTCGGCACAACATCGAGGGCCGAAGGGCCTGTTCTGTGCTGTACTGTTCTATGTTCTATGTTATGCCAGCATCTGACAATGATTTACTGGGCCAGCCGTTTTGGACTTGCTCCTTTTTAAACTCACACAACTGAACTTGGGCTGAAGTATCCACCACCTGCCACTAGTAGTGGAGTCCGCAATGCGGCGGGCAATAAACAGGTACGGCGCTGCTCCAATCCCCCGCTGGTGGTGGCATCGAGGTTCGCACCCTGCACCAGTGGGAGGGACCCATTTTCATCCTATTGACGGGCCAGGCACCATAGCCCACGTGATTCTCCGGTCCTCTGGGTCAGGATTCATGTAGAGAATTGATGCAGGTATTTACAAATGGTGCCCTGCTTAGTGGACCTTGCGGTGGACCATGGTGCTAACTCTTTCAGGAAATTGCCTCCAAAGTCCATCGGAGAGCCACGCTCCTCCTCACGATGCAAATCCTCCCCAACCCACCACGCCAGAGGTCTCTCATGGGAGAAACCCCAACTAGAGAGACCCCCACCAGAGTCCCCCCCATGAGAGAGAGACCCCCACCAGCTGTGAAACTAACCACAATATTTATAAACATCTAGATACAGTTGAAAGCTCGTGGACCACATCAAAGACAGTTAAATGATTTCTGCAGAGAAAAAGAGGAAGTGAGAGCACTTCAAACATTTAACTGCTTAGTTTCACAACTGGAAGCATCAAAGCTATTCAAGAATGAAGGGAGGTGAATTAAATAATGCAGACAGCTGTGTGTGTGTGGAAGCTGTCAATCATAACCTAGTTTAAGCAATTTCATAGACTTATGAATGAAAGGGTTGCAGATCAAAGATCTGGGGGGGTTTAAACTCAGATGACTCATTTGTTTTTCTCTTTCCAGGAATTGACACATGTTGCTTCCTCTGTCTGAATCAGCAGGTATATTGCACCAGGTGAGTTTTAAAGCAGTGATTTTGTTTTCACTGCCTTTGTCTCGGCTTCTCTCTGGCTTCCATGTAGAGGTCTCTCTTGTGGGGGAATCTGGTGGAAGTTTCTATAATTGATGAGTCTTGGTGGAAGTCTCTGCATTTGGGGATCTCTTATGAGGTTTGCAGTTAATGATCTCTGTAATTGGCAGGGGTCTCTGGTGGGATCTCTCTCAAAGTGGTTTCTGGTGGGGGGGTCGGATCACCCTCGTTGCCCCCTTGGACCACCACAAGGTCCACCACGTCAGGGCCATGATGGTAGAGCCCATCGGAGCCCATCCCCTGCCCCCTCACCGCAAACAGTGGGACTCCTGTGAGGGGATTGCCCTACGCAGGAGTCCCTGAGAGGGTGTCCCCCTATTACAGGTGTCCCAGTGGGTTCCCCCCAATACAGGGGTTGTTTGTGTCATAATATGCACACACGTATTTGATGGTGCACAGACAGGCATTGATTGACACACAGGATGTCCAATGAACACAGAACACAGCAGCGAATCACCAGAAAGGACACGACCACTATAAAGCCAGAGGGCACTAGTTTTCCTGCTCTCTTGGGATCCTGAGACAGTCAGAGCCCGTGAGCAACAACTAGAACATTCACCATCTGGTAGTAAGCTAGTCTGGTCAGGTTAGCCTCAGGTCTCCAGTCAACTCAGCTTAGTGTCAACCCACAGTTAAAGCATGTATTATAGTTATGTGTTCAATAAAATCGAGTTGCATTTCTTCAAGTGTTGGAAGCCTGTCTCTCTCACTACTGCGGTAAAAACAGTCCTCGTAGACCCAGCTTACCCAACACATCAAGGACATGCAGCCATATCTGACCCTGCCAGTTAGCATCTATTATAGATCACTTTGACCTTCAGAAAGAAGGAAGTATGTTGGTGGATGTGGCACGTCATCCATGTCCTTGGAGTTAGACCGCTGGCATTGATCATTATGGCTACCTACTTCCACTTGTCCCTGTTCATTCCTGGAGGGCCTCTTGGCTTCCTGAGGTAAGTGAACTCTCTCTTTCTGCATCAAGACCTCAAGAATTTTGCCCAAGAATCATGAACAGCAATTCTAGACCCTTCCTAGCCAGAATGTACCTTGCCTTTTAAGAAGTGCATTCTGACTTTAAGTAGTGAAGGATAACTTTAAGTGGTGTTAGCTTCGAATGAATATGGGCCCCTTGCTGAGGTGTGCAGTCATTTAGCAGTGTGGTTGGCGCTGGGCTGCATGCCACAATAGTTATAATTAGCAGGCCGCACAACTTTGCATGCTGCCACCATCACATTGAACAGGCGCAGGGCAATTGTGCAATATGACACCTATGCCTGATTTCAGACATTATCCAATTCAGTCTCCTCTAGGTATTAGAAATTATCCTAAGATGCTCACAACATGGCACAGCAATAGCTTATAGAATAGTCAGAGCAAGCTTTATTGAATCAAAGGAAATATGGATACGAGTCATCTTAGGTCATTGTGCTGCATTGTAGTTCAAGAAATGTGTTTAGAAAAGGAATAGTTTGCTCTTGCCAGGAATTTCACACTTAAAACATATTGACTTGAACCTTTTAGCAGTACTAAAGCCTCGCTCAAATGTGGCTGATAGCTCAAGTGACGTAAAGGTTCATTTATTTAAGTCAGATCCCTCCCCTGTTAATTGGCTCGGCAATGTTTTTTCTAAGTTCACTAATGATAAATGTTTACCACTGAAAAGGGTTCATAAAGGAAAATATGACATGGCAAAGCACCATGAGTGTGTGCTGTCAAGCCAAGTCTGTTTTTTCTCCCTGGCATTGATTCATTGTGAAACAAAAATATTGACAATTGGAATACATGGCCCAGAGTTCCTGAAAATGATTTTATTTGGAATCTGAGCAAAATGTATTCATTTCATAGGAATGCACAGCTGAAAGTCCTCAGTTAATTTATGTGAATACGATAAGTATAAACAAAAAAATCTGTGACATTATTAAAAGTTCTATTCACTTAAATTTCCCTTATCAACAATGCTTAACCATATCTCTACTAAATATTCTTTCAAGGTTAAGAAGCCACACATTCTGTCATATTATCCACAGCTGTGGCTATGTGAATTCCTACAGTCTAGTCAAAGTACACATTGTGAATACATGATCTTCCTCAACAGATTAGTAGTAATGTTAAGTGAATAATATTTTATTCACAGCAAAATAGTTTGTTAGAATCACTGTTTTTCAGAAGAGAAATTAATCCCATTAGTACAATTGAACAATTAACAACAATGGAAATATACTATGAGAGACTATAAGCACATACAACATATATGTGAGTTTTTTTCAGTGTTCTCTATGAATTACCTAAATATAGATATAAATCAAGTTAGTCTTAAAGGTACATGTCTGTCTTTCAATCATGAATGAATGCACTGTGCCTAATTTTCTTTTAAGAACCTGTTTAACAAGAAATGTTTATATGTTAAAATGATTCAATTTCCATATAGATTAACTTTGAAGGGAATTAAAAGAAAACTGGTCCTGAAGGGCTGCTTCTTGTGGTCAGCCATTGAATGTGTAGCAGAAGGGAACACCTGGTCCATGCAATGGCCCTGACACTGAATGTGTCGCAGGAGGGAATGCCTGGTCCATGCAATGGCCCTGACATTGAATGTGTCATAGGAGGGAATGCCTGGTCCATGCAATGGCTGTGCCATTGAATGTGCATCAGAAGGGAACACCTGGTCCATGCAATGGCCCTGACATTGAATGTGTAACAGGAGGGAACACCTGGTTCATGCAATGGCCCTGACATTGAATGTGCAGCAGGAGGGAATGCCTGGTCCATGCAATGGCACTTTTAGAAATTGCAGATCCAGCTGATTTTAAAGTTGCTTGGGTGGAATAAAGGTGCAAAGTCAACTTCAATTGTTCCTAGGTTGTGCAGTCAATAAGGGCAGCACAGTAGCATAGTGGTTAGCACAATTGCTTCACAGCTCCAGGGTCCCAGGTTCGATTCCAGCTTGGGTCACTGTCTGTGCGGATTCTGCACATCCTCCCTGTGTGTGCGTGGGTTTCCTCCGGGTGCTCCGGTTTCCTCCCACAGTCCAAAGATGAGCAGGTTAGGTGGATTGGCCATGCTAAATTGCCCTTAGTGTCCGAAGTTGCCTTCAGTGTTGGGTGGGGTTACTGGGTTATGGGGATAGGGTGGAGGTGTGGTGTTGGGTAGGGTGCTCTTTCCAAGAGCCGGTGCTGACTCGATGGGCCGAATGGCCTCCTTCTGCACTGTAAATTCTATGAAATATTGGGGAGTCAGAGGCAGTACCTATGTGTACACAGCTGCAGAATTGAAAGTGGCACTGCTCTAGAAAGAATCTAGCATACAGTAAGGTCAATGTTTTGTCACAAGTTTAAGGTCTGGATGGGGGGGGGGGGGTTCTTTGGGGATTGTCTGTTACCTTAAGAATACTACCATAGATTGTCATTCGTAAAAACCATTCTTGTTTATTTACAGATTTATATACTTCTCTGCACTCTAGGCGAGGTTGTCGTAATGGACAGGAGGGGGGTTAATTTAAACCCCATTGATTTCTCCTCTCACCACTTATCCAGAAATTTGTTCCCCCCCTTTAGACATGGTGGTGTGCTTCCCAATCCCTCAGTTTTGGTGTGATGTCATATCAGAAGACAGAAAAAGATCAAAGGGATGTCGCAGCCATATAAACAGGATGCACACAGCAAAACATGTTAGAGAGGACATTGCTCTGGAAATATCTATATCTATTCAACCACCAGAGTGTATGACCCCAGTAGACCCTCAACACATTTTTAGAGTTACGTGTCAATGGCAAATGCACAGATATTCCTGAAACTCCCTCCAGGATGCTGTGAATTGTAGAGAAGCCCTCTTTGATAGTACTGAACAGGACTCTGCCACTATTCCTGCCATCTGCCAGACATCATCGGAGGTGTAATGCACCGGAACATGAAAGCTGCACCCAGAAGGAACACCAGAAAATAGACTTACTTCGCTTTATTGGCCGATACCGGTCCATTTGTGCATTTGTCCTGATTATTTCCGCAGTTACATGCTGAATGCTTTGGATGGCGCCATATAAATGCTGATCAAAATAAAAACTATTAAAACTTCAATATTAGTTTTTAGGGTATTCACAGACTGTTGAATGCGATGTTTGCAGATTTGCTTCAGCATACAGTTAGCCTACTGCTTCACCTTCCCTTGCTTCAGTCGTAAAATTAGGAGTATAAATCACTTGTGAGATCTTAATGTGTCCCCCAATTGCATTATTTCCAAGTGGTACATGACCCCTTCAAGACTGGATCTTGCACTGCTTTGTGTCCATATTGACTGCAGTATACCTCAATCAACTGTAAATGTTCATGTTCCATTGGATGTGGTAGATTCTGACTTCATGTAAAAGTGCAAAGCAGGTTAGAACGAATGGATAATCTGACCTTCATCTCACCCAATTTTTATTTCAATTAATGTAAATAAAGATCAAAGGAGGTGAAACTGGAAAACAGGCTGCTAGCTTGCTGTAGAAAGCACTAAAGCAGCACACATGGAACAGCCAGGTAGAAAACAAAGATTCTATTTATTCACAATATGCCACTCTCCACTCCCTCAAAGGGCCAACCTGCTCCCAGCTGAGCTCTCAGTGAAGGTGGTCGCTTGGAATCTAATTGTCTTTATCTTATGACACCCCTGAGGGTTATAACATCCCACTCCACTCTCCTCGCCCCAAGTCCGGAGATACGCCCATGCCTGTGGCCGGGACTACTGGCTCTTTATGCGTCCGAACCTGGGAACGGCTGTCGAGGGCCGAACGTGTTCCAGCTGGTGGCGTTAACCGGACTGGGGAGCATCGCCTTCACATGGAGCATCTCGGCGGGGTGGTAGGCTCTGCAGCGGCCAGGATCATGGACACTGCTGGCCTAGGCGGTGGCAATATGTCCATGTCGACCTTGGAATCAATATCCAGTGAATCCTCGCCTGACATTTCAGTATCCTTTACATCCGAGACTGGTTTCCCTTCAGTAGGTGTATCCGGGACCAACGGCAGCGACTGGGGTAGAGCTGTCAGTTCGAGCTGGAGGTGGTTTTGGTCCGAAACCTCCAGTACCAGGTCTGGCGTCTTTTGGATGCGTCTCGGAGATGATCCACATGCCGGTTTGATTCACGTCCTTGTGTTCCATACCCAAAACGAGACTGGCCCTATCTCGGCCAACACGGTGTCCACGTGGCTCTTTCTCCAAAATTTCGGACATACACTGAGTCTCCCACTACGGAGGTGTGTAAGGGCGAACATCGTGCAGCGTCAGGCTAGCCCCAACCGATATTCCCGCCAATGTCCGGAAGCACTAAACTTAAATGTGTTCGCAGGCGACGGCCCATCAACATTTCAGTTAACAAAACGGCAAAAATAATGGCTCGGTATCTGAATGCGCAGAGCATTCATAACAAAGTAAATGAATTGATAGTTTACATTGAAGTAAATAAATATTATCTGAAAGCCATTATCGAGATGTAGCTGCAGAATCACAAGCATTGAGTCCTGAATATTGAGGGGTCAAGAAGAATAGGAATCTAGGTAAAGGTGGAGGGGTTGGATTGGATTTGATTTATTGTCATGTGTACTGACGTACAGTGAAAAGTATTGTCCTGCGTACAGTCCTGACAGGTCATTCCATACATGAAAAAAAATTGGACGTACAACAAATACACAATGTAAATACATAGACACAGATATCGGGTGTAGCATACAGGAGTGTAGTGCTACTCAGTAGAGAAGATGTGTGGAGACGTCAGATCAGTCCATAAGAGGGTCATTTAGGAGTCTGGTAACAGCGGGGAAGAAGCTGTTTTTGAATCTGTTAGTGCATGTTCTCAGACTTTTGTATCTCCTGCCCAGTGGAAAAGGTTGGAAGAGAGAATAATCTTGCTGTGAGTTGTCTTTGATTATGCTGCTGCTTTCCCAAGGCAGCGGGAGGTGTAGACAGACTCAATGGATGGGAGGTGGGTTCATATGATGGACGGGGCTGTGTTCACGACTCTGTAGTTTCTTATGGTCTTGGGCCCAGCAGTTGGCATACCAGGCTGTGATGCAGCCAGATAGGATGCTTTCTATGGTGCAGCTGTAAAAACTGGTGAGAGTCAATGTGGACATGCTGAATTTCTTTAGTTTCCTGAGGAAGTATAGGTGCTGTTGTGCTTTCATGGTCATAGCATCAACTTGGGTGGACCAGGACAGATTGATGCAGCACTATTAATCAAGGATGGCATTAGTGCAATAGTTAGAGATAACTTTGGTTCAGGAGATCAGGATGTAGAATTGGTTTGGGTGGAAATGAGGAATGATTGGGGAAAGAAGTCAGCAGTGAGAGTGATCTGTAGGCTCCCTAACAGTAACCACAATGTGGGACAAAGTATACAAGAAGAATTTTTGGATATTAGTGTCCAAAGGATTGTGATGATATGCATAAAGCAAGTTTGTACATAATATTATGCCCGACCTCCGACTAGTAGGTGGCAGTGTAAGCCCACCACGTGACCCTATAGTCTGGGAGTTGGGAATAGGTTGTGCTGGAGGATAGATGTATTTTGTAGTCGCTCTACAATAGTTAATTAGTGTTAGTAGTTTCTTATTTTATTTATCCAAGTTTTCTTATCATGCAGTTGTTCCATAATAAATTATTTAAACTAGCTGTTCTGTAGTTCATCATTCACTTCGGTGAGTCTACAGAACATGACAGGGATGGCAATAATTATGGGTGATTTTAATCTACATATAAACTGGAAAAATGAGATTGGCAGCAGTCGCCTGGATAAGAGTTCACAGAATCCTTTAGAGATAGTTTCTTAGAGCAGTACTTTCTGGAACCAATCAGAGTGCAGGTTATATTGGTATTGGGTGATAGGGTACATTGATGACCTTCGAGTGATGGCACCCCAAAGTAGCAACCACAAAATGAATGAATTTTATGTGCATTTCTTCCATTGATCTGCTTTTCCCTCACCATTGTTCCCCCCCCCCCCACCATTGTCCCCCCCCCCCCCACCATTGTCCCCCCCCCCCCCCCCCCCCCCCCCCCCCCCGACTCCACTTGCCCATTCTAATCCCAGCTTCATGCACCTGGTCCATAGTCCTGTACCTGACAGCAGTTAAGATGCAGATCCAGGTACTTTAAAAAAGAGTTTAGGGTCTCTGCCTCCACCACCAACTCGGGCAGCGAATTCCAGACTCCCACTACCTTCTGTAAAAACGTTTTTCCTTATGTCCCCTCTACACCTTCTGCCACTTATCTTGAATCTATGTACCCTAGTTCTAGAACCCTCCACCAGCGGAAACAATTTTATCGTGTCCACCCTATCTCTTCCCCTCATAATTGTGTACACCTCAATTAAGTCACCCCTCAGCCTTCTTTGTTCCAAGGAAAATAACCCAAACTATCCAATCTCTCCTCTTAGCTGCACTTTTCCAGCCCTGGCAACATTCTTGTAAACCTCCTCTGCATTCTCTCCAGTGCAATACCATCCTTCCTGTAATGTGGTGACCGGTGTTTTATACAATTCCAATATTATGTTCTTACTTTTATTTTCTATACCTCGCCCAATGAAGGAGAACATTCCATATGCTTTTTAAAGATCAATTTAGTGTACCCAATAATTTTTTTCCCAATTAAGGGTAATTTTAGTTTGGCCAATCCACCTACCCTGCAGATTTCTGGGTCGTGGGGGTGAGACCCATGCAGACACAGGGCAAATGTGCAAACTCCACACAGATAGTGACCCGGGGCCGGGATCGAACCCGGGTCCTCGGTGTCATGAAGCAGCAGTGCTAACCACTGTGCCACCATGCCTCCCTTATATGCTTTCTTTACAATCTTGTCTATTTTGAACTGCTGCCTTCAGGGACCTGTGTACTTGTATGCCAAGATCTCTCACTTTATACCCCTCTTAGTATATTCCCATTTATTGTGTACTCCCTACAACTGTTTGACCTCCCTAAATGCATGACCTCACATTTCTGTGTTAAATTCCATCTGCCGCTTTGTCGCCCATCCGACCAACCCATCAATATAATTTTGGAGTTCATAGCTATCCTCTACAATGTCTGCCATATGGCCAATCTTTGTGTAGTTTGCAAATTTCCCAATCATGCCCCCCACGTTCACATTGTTTTTTAAAAATAAATTTAGAATACCCAATTAATTTTTTTCCAATTAAGAAGCAATTTAGCGTGGCCAATCCACCTAGCCTGCACATCTTTGGGTTGTGGGGGCGAAACCCACACAAACACGGGGAGAATGTGCAAACTCCACACCGACAGTGACCCAGAGCCGGGATCGAACCTGGGACCTTGGCACCATGAGGCAGCAGGGCTAACCACTGCACCACCATGCTGCCTCACGTTCACATTGTTAATATATAACACAAACAGTAAGGGTCTGTGTACCAAGCCCTCTGGAACACCACTTAAAACAACTTTCCATTTGCAAGGGTGACCTTTTGTTTCCTGTTTCTAAGCCAAATTTTTTCTCCAGTTTGCCACATTGCCCTGTATCCTATGGGCTTTTATTTTGTTTGACCAATGGGGGTGTCTTGTCAGTGATTCAGCGAAAGGGGGCTGAGCGGGGACAGAGGGGAGATCTTAGAGGGCGTGGCTTGCCAGTGATGCATGGGCAGGCCTGCAAAAGTATTCTGAGATCGCGACCCCCTTTTTAAAAGGGGACCCCGATCTCTGAGGAATGGGACCTGTCAGAGATATTTGACCCCGCCCCTCTCAGGACCAGCAAATACCCCAAACCTCTTTTTAAAATTTACGATGTGCCATAGAGGGCACCTCAGTGTCGATCCTAGTGCCAACAGGAATCACTCCAGTTTTCCTGCTGCCAGGAGCTCTTAGTCTACAAATGGGAGAATCACACCCCTTGTGTTTTTCTCACAAACTCTTGTCAAATTACCATTAGGTTAACTCTGGCCCAAGTTCAACCTCATGACTCCAGCGATGTGTTCAGCGGAGGCTGTGTTTTGAACACAGGTCAAAAATCACTCAGGGAATAAATCAAAAAGGGAACCTTAGTGAAAATTACAACGCTGATAATATATTAGGTGGCGGGGTGGGGGGGGGGGGGGGGGGGGCTGATTGTTCTGACTTCAAGCCAAGCATTTAACTCAGGTTGTGGCATGATTGCATGACAGACAAATCTTCCAGACCTGCCAGCAATGGGAAACATGGTGGGAGGCAAGAACTTTATTTCCCAATGACTGCATAAACTGTTGGGAATTTTGGCTCCACTGCAATGGCAAGCAATGGCCTGGCCGTGTACTGCAGGTAGTGTTCTTATTTAGAAAATGGACGAAGCAACGCTCGAGACACCTTCCTATTCTCGGGGCTGTTGCTGCTCACATCTGCCAGCTTCTCCAGCATGAAATGTGGCCGCAAGGACTCTGGAGGAGTAGTGCAGAGTTTCTTGAGTGAAGAGCTATCTGGATGCCCTTTGAATATGGTACTAGGATCTTTGGCCCCATGAGGTAACGGTGGGCAGGCAACTTCCAGGCAGAGACTTGCTGGAAACTGATGCTGGGGTCCAGAGAGCCTGGAGATTGATATTATGGGTGGCGCTGGTGGTGGGCTGCCTTTTCTTCCAGTCATTTTGTGCCTGCATTTCATCCTGTTCATTTTAATTAATGTTCTTCAGCAGTACTACCAAGGATGCCTGCTTTACTTGCAATCATGTACTCTGAATTGCCCGCACGCTTCCTCAACTTGTCCAGAGGTGGCCTCAATGTTGGCCACCTCCCAGAAGATTGCACCAGCAGTCTGACTGTTGCAACGCTCAGGTTTACAAACCAAAAATGGCACGACTGTCCAGAAAATGTCAAAGTTTCTAAAATCATTCCTATGCAGAAGTTTCCAATAATTAAGACTGAACTACAACGTGCGGGCACGTCTCTTCATTTGATATTCATAAATGGAGAGTGGTGAGAGTGTCACCGGCTTTAAATGAAGTTGAGTGTTTCCTGGCTTGTTAGCATAGCAGCCCATTAAAGCCCTGTTCATTATCTTAATCTGGATTTCTCCAGGCTGCTGAATCATGTAAATCACTTACCATCAACAAGACGAACAGCAGACCAACATCTCACATGATTTAACCCAGACGAGACTTTTCAAGAAATGAACACAGAAAATGCTGGATAAACTCAGCAGGCCTGGCAGCATCTGTGGAGAGAGAGCAAAACACAGTTTCAGGCGATGCTTTTGTGCAGCATCATTGCCAGACTTCAACTCACAACTAAAGCAACCACAGATTCCTTCTCACTGTCAGCTTAGCGAATCAATGGGAAATTGGTCAATATTATCCTCTGTGGATGGGCCAGCCACTTTTTTTTTACTCGAGTTAAAAACTTTGTTTCAGTCTTGTCGAAAGAACATCTTGCACCGTGAAAAGATGAGCTGTGCACAATTTTATCATTGATTCACCATCTATAGGATAGGATTGTCTTTCAGGTTGTGCCATAAATGCCAAATCAAGCACAGGGACTTAGATGTCTGCAAGTGATCAATGCAGGTTGTTTATAGATGTGAACTACTACTGCTTGTACAATTGCTCAATGACTGACAATTAAAAGGAAAAATAATAGATGTAACCTTGTCTGAAAACTTACAAGAGCCACTGAACGTACAGAGGGTTTATATTTGCTACAGCAGCAATTTTTCCAAGAGTGCACATCTATCTCTATTTGTGACAACAGCTAAGGCCTTTTTAATGTAGTACAAGCTTGTAGTTTGAAGCTGTTGAGCAGTTTTATAATAATTTGAAGGAATGCAGAGAGGCTGCTGATGTCATTGCAAAAACAGAAAGGACACCGAGTACTATGAAGCAGCTAAGCACCACAGACAATAAGCACTTACCGACAGAAACTTAAGGAGTACTGAAACCAAAGCAACTGACAATACTGCTGTCCTCTCAGTTATAATGGATTTGTTTTTTTATTATGAAACCTCCACTGAAACCAAAGAGAGGGACCATTCCTTTAACTGCTGGTTGTTTTCTGTACAAACCATTGAGGTCTAGTTGCTCACGGAAGCCTGTCTCTCCGCCTTGCGCCATGCTTGCGGAGTGGTGTCCTTCAAGCTGTATATAATCAATTGTCTCTCTCAAATGGAGAGATACCTATTGTCCTTTGTGGGTGATAGGTAATTACCTGTCTACTTTGGAACAATCCTAGGGATATGATGATGACATGCTTTGCGTAGCTGTTAAAAGATATAAAAATAATCAAAATAATGGGCAGTTTTTCCGGTCCTGTAGCGATAGGCTCAGAGGTGTGGGACTGGGAAAATGGTGGGGGGGGGGGGGGGGGGGGGGGGGGGGGGGGGGGGGGGGGGGGGGGGGGGGGGGGGGGGGGGGGGGGGGGGAGAGGGGGTGTTGGAGTGGAACCCGTACATCTTGCTGAGCAAATTTCCCAGGCAGCAGGATTGCAATTACGCACAATGGCAGCAGGCAGACAATTGAGCCCATTAAGTAGACAACTAACAATGATTTGAGATACATTTTAAAGTTTATCAGTGGACCTTCAGTGCGCTGCTATATTGTGTTCTCCTGGTGCCATCTGTTGATGTGGAAACACGGTGCTGCCTTTTCTGCCCTGCTATAGGAGATGGCTACAGTGGACATCCTCTGGGTGGCTGAGGCTAGAGGGACCCACTACATGGGGAGTGAGGGGGCAGGCGAGTGAACATATGCATCTGTGCAGGGGCCAATCAGGGCTTAACGCAGAATTTGTGTCACTATCAAAGGTCAACGAACTATACAAAGGTGCTTGACGTGAGCCATCATAAGATTCAGGCAGCCCTTCCTTCAACTGTTCTCATTCCACCTGCTTACCTGGACTGTTGAACACTTGACAGCTCAGGGTATCTTGCCAACACAGCACTCCATAGAACTCAAAGATGAGGCCATATTGTGGAGTCCAGCTCACACATCCTTCATCCACTGGGAGGCTCTCCAAGAGGATCATTATTCTGTCAATGGAGGATGTCATGCTTTCACCCATCAGACAAACACAAACAGACACTTTATTGGACGCATATGAGAGAAAACAGCTTCTGTGTTGTGAGTTTAATCATATGGTGCACTGATTACATCATCAGTAGTTTGGGAGGGCTAACAGTCAGACTATCTTGACAGCCTGGTGAGTAAACACCTTTCCAATAAACACACACAAATTGTTTATTTGTACCTTTGTGATCTGCAAGCCTATGCACCGCAAAGAAAACTTGCACTCAGAATCACGCTGGCAGACACCCGGAGAAGAGGAATATGTCTAAAGATTATCGGTCCGTGTGTGTTTTGTTACCTGTGTGGTAGGTAACATGTGCTACTCAAACCTTGGTTGGTGATGAGGTATTCTGAATCCCGATGAAGAAGATTCGAAATGTTCCAGTAGAAACAAAAGTTTTATTGAGTAACTACAACAATATTTACATGAGTTCTTTACTTTAACTTTGATACTGGTGATAAGGTTAACAAATTTAACTATGGTAACTATACATAACTCCACTGGCCATCTAAACTAGTCTGCTGTTGCTTTGATCACAGTGCACCCAAGAGCGAGAGAGCGCCCCAATGTGGCTGCCTTTTATACCCCTGTTGGTACAGCACTCTAGTGACCATGTGGTGATACTGATGACACATTAACCCCTTGTGTACATGCACATATAGAGATCACCACATCCCCCTTTTTCGTGTTACATATTTTCTGTATGTAGTAAAGAAAATTGAACAAACATAATGGATGCAGTTTGCAAATGCAAAACATGAAATCAATGAGTTAATCCGTCAAATGTAAATACATTTAGTCTCTTAGGTTGTTTTCACTTGCGTGAAACAGGTAGACAAATGATGTTATGTACAAGTTATAATGATCTTGATGATTATACAAAGCCAATCAATATTTGTGACTCCAATCTTAATAAATGAAAAAATAATTGAGTCCAATCTTTATGAATTTGTGCGGTCGAGTTGCTTTCTTCTTCTGTGGTTGAAGTGATGATGCTGATGTTGTTATTTCTTTGTGAACATCATCAGTGTTCCTGTGTTTAAGTCACCAAGAAGTCATCAATGAGGTATTTGAATGGTCAAATCACTTTGTTGTCTGATTTATGCTTTTCTTTCTATGCTTGTGGTATTGATTCGGTGTTACATCTTTGTTGTCTGATCTGGACTTTTTCCTGTGCTTGTGGTGTTGATTCTGTATGTCATCTTTGTTGTCTGACCTGGACTTTCTCTTGTGCTTGTGGTATTGATTCTGCATGTCATCTTTCTTGAAAGCTGGTTTGCTTGTTTATTGTGGAGCAAATGTGAATTTGTGAGATTTTTTGCCATGCCATGGTATGCTTGTACTCTTGCCATTGTTTTGCAGTGTGCTGTGGCACTGTCCTTCATGTGCAGAGTTGTACCATGTTGTACAGGTTATTGTTTCATTGTTGTCGTTTCTGTCTTGGTTGTTTTCATTGTCGTTCTTATTGTTGTCATTCTTGTTGTTGTCATTCTTGGTGTTGTTTTCGTCATGCTTGTTGTTTCTGTTTTTGTGTTTTTCTCATCGTGCTCGTTGTTTCTGATTTTGTTATGCTTCTTGTTGTGTTTGTTGTTGTTCTTGTAGTTTTTGTTGTTGTGCTTGTAGATTTTGATGTTGCTGTTGTTGTTCTTGTTTCTGCAGCGCTTCGTGTTGTTGTTACTCTTGTTGCGCTGCATGTTGTTTTTGTTGTTGTTGTTGCACTCAATGAGTGTTCCGTTTGGATGATGTGAGTCATTGTCACAGTTATTGGTGTCAGTGTCCTTTGTGGTATCTGTTACATTGAGCGTTTCATCTTGAGAATTGTGAGAATGATCTGATGTTGCATTGATGTTGGTGTCATCAGTCATTTGTGGTGGATTTGATTCCTCTTCTTTGCTTCCTTGGTACTCTTCTTCTAGAGTCATTTCTGGGTCACTTGAATCATCTGTCATCTCTTGGTGCTCCTCTTCTGGCCTTATTTCTGGTTCATTCGAATCACCTTTGGTTTCTTGTTGCTCCTCTTCTGGAGTCAAAATCTTCAAGATTTCTATTAACGTGGTCTCTCTGGACTCATGATGCTCCTCTTTTGGAGACAGAATCTTCACAATTTCATTTGACGTGGTCTCTCTGGACTCTTGGTGCGCCTCTTTTGGAGACAAAATCTTCACAATTTCATTTGACGTGGTCTCTCTGGACTTTGGTGCTCCTCTTTAGGAGTCAAAATCTTCACAATTTCATTTGATGTGGTCTCTCTGGACTCTTGGTGCTCCTCTTTTGGAGTCAAAATCTTCATGATTTCATTTGACGTGGTGTCTCTGGACTCATGAGTAGCCCTCCTCTGATTGTTGAGTGCTTCTGTGCAAATGAGCTGAGGTATGTCAGTCTCGCTGTGATCCTGCACATCCTGCATGGGAATTGTGATTTCTGCATCACTTGTCACACATTCAGTGGGTAGACATTCAGTGTCTTCTTGTTGGTTAAATAAGCTGGGTAGACTTTCATAGTCTTATTCTGGTGGCTCAAATAATCTGGGTAGACTGTCATCGTCTTCTTCTGGTGGCTCAAATGGCTTGATAGATCTTTATGGTCTTGTATATGCATGGCGTTTGCTATCGAGTGTTTGCTTGCTTCCATTTTTGAGTCTGTCACCGAGCTGTCTGTGAAGGCTTGCATCACTCCCTTTGTGAAGGCTTGCATCGCCCTCTTTGTGGAGGCTTGTGTCACTCTCTTTGTGGAGGCTTGTGTCGCTCTCTCTGGAGTCCTTCATCGCTCTCTCTCTGGTGTCTGTCATCGCTCTCTCTGTGGAGTCGTGCAGTGTTCTCGCTGTAGAGTCGATCTGTGCGCTCTCAATGGAGTCGTTCTGTGCTCTCGCCAATGGCAATGTGGCATTGTCTTCATCTTGGGTGTTGCTGTCATCCAATGTATCGACAATCTGCCATGGCACCATGGTATTGGATTCATCTACCATGAGAAGAGTAGCGTTGAGTTTTTCAACCTTGTTGCTGATGCTGTGTTCAGCATATCTGAATAAATCAGCCATGTCTGAGCAGTATTGTGTGGATTGTTCGATAGACAAATCATCCCTTTTTGTTTCAGAGTTGTTATCATTCTCTTCACGTTCAATGAACAAATCATCATCTTTGGTTTCGGATTTTTCATTGTGCTCTTCACTTTGGCTGGTGCAGACTGCTTGTTCCAGTATTGTGAAAGTTATTTTCAGCTGCTGGTGTAAGCTTGGGTATTGTTTTGTCTTTTGAGGTAAGAAAATTGGGTTTTGCAACTTTAAATTTATTTTTGTTCATTTTCGTGCACTTCCCTTTTAAGTGGGCGTGGTCCTGGTCCTCTGACGTCATGACGCTTGTGACATCATGCGTAGGACTCGATTGCACATACGCAATTCGAGTTTCCTTTAATGTGCGCTTTTGGCGCATGAGCAGAACATTGTTTTGCCGTTTTGCGTCTTTTAGGGAAGTGCGCATGTGTGTCTCCTTTATCAAGATGGCTGCCAATCAAAAAGAGCTGTAGCATCGAGTGAGATCCTGCCTCTGCCTCGTGGTAAGTTTTGGTGCCTTTTTTTACTGATTTTGTTTTCTAAACACTGATTCTGTGTTTGTAAAGACTCACAGTATTGATTTTGTTTTTGTTCATAAGCAAGGCATTTTTGTATAGCAGTTTCTAGAGTTAGATGCTTATTTTGTGATAGTTCTTCCCTCAAATTTTGATCATGTGGTGCTACAGATTACACATTAACCCCTTGTGTACATGCACATATAGAGATCACCACAGTGTGCAACCATCCAAAAAGGATCAGGAATATAAAAACATTGCTGCACTAAAACTGGCAACAGAGGACTACCAAATAATAACAATAACCGTCAGAAGAATGAAAATTTAAACAAAGGTTTTGGCGAAATCAGCGTCGAAAGCAGCTTGACACGTGCTCTGCCTGGAAAATTCTGGAATAGTGCTCCCTCTACTGTGAGTAGCACGTATAGTCACAAATACCCTTCAACAATTAATTGAGACATATGGGGGCTTTGTAACACTTACAAAACAAAAAAGGTGCGAATAAGGACCAGAGTCAAAGTCACATGATGAAATGTAATTGAACGCACTTGGCCTTTGTGGGCACAACAAATCATTACTGGGTCACTCGATTACTGGACCGATAACCAGTGAAAATGGAGGTGGTCACTGGCACAGTGATTTCATTGGTCATTTGTCCCAGAAAGTTTACCAAGAGAAACTACGCCATATCGTATTAAAACCCTCAAAGATAACTCTTTCCAAGGGCCATGCAGATTCAATGGGACTCGATGGGCTGAATGGCTTCCTTCTGCACTGTAAATTATATGATTCTATGGAAATTCTATAACACTTAAATCATATACCGAAGAAGTAGTGCCGTTCAGGGGCCGTATCAATGTAATTGTACATCTAAACAGAGAGATCGCAGACTTGTCTCTGCACGTTGTTAAAGGTAACTGTCCAGCCTTAATGGGGAGAACCTGGCTGGAGAGAATCCAGCTAAACTGGACCAAGGTGAATCTCATGTCAGAGTCCAAAGCAGGACTACCAAAGGTTTTAAAGAAACATGCTGCTGTCTTTAAGGGAGAACATGAAAGAGATCTAAGTCAAACTAAAGATTAAGAACAAAAGCCAAGCAAGGTGCTTAAAGGTTTGGTCAGTGCCATACACCATCAGGCCTGAGATTGAGGCAGAATTAGAGAGGCTGGTCAAGACAGGGGGGTCCTCGAACCCGTTAAGGTAAATGATTGGGTCACGCCCATTGTATCTGTGATGAAAAAAGATGGTTCAGGAAGAATATGTGGTGACTTTAAGGTCACTATCAATCTGTTACTGTGTGCAGAGCAGTACTCTCTGCCTCTAATGATGATTTATTTGCTGAGTTGGCTGGAGGCCAGTCAAGCTTATCTCCAGATAAATGTAGATCCCGCTTTGTAACAATATTTAACAATTGTGACACACGGGACTATTCAGATGTAAACGGTTTCCATTTGGCATCACGTCTGCATCTGTGTTGTTCCAACATGCCATGGATCAAATTCTAAGTGGACCAGAAGGAGTCCAGTGCAATTTAGATGACATCTCAGTTACTAGAAAGAATGAAGAAGAGCATCTTCAAAATTTTAATGCTGCACTCCAGAGATTTGAAAATTGTGGGCTGCAAGTACTGAAGGATAAATATGAGTTCTTCAAATCTTCTATTGAATATCTGGGGCACGTCATACATGCAAAGGGGCTGCACAAATCAACTTCAAAAGCCATAACTGAGGCGCCTGCACCTCAAAACATAACTCATCCTTGTTTGTTTTTGGGCTTACTAAAATATTATGGAAGATTTGTCCTGATGTAGCAACGATTCTCACTCCTTTACAAAACTCGTTGTGACAAAGTAGGAAATAGAAATGGGTTGATCAGTGCAAAAAGGCCTTCATACAAACTAAAGAGGCCAGAGACCCGGACCCACTTTGATCTGAAGTTACCATTGTAACTGGCTTGTGACGCATCACCATATAAGAACATAAGAACTAGAAGCAGGAGCAGGTCCTCGGGCCCCTCGAGCCTACTCCGCCATTCAATAAGGGCATGGCTGATCCATTTACATGCCCGCTCACCATAACCCTTAATTCCTTTAATGTTCACAAATCTATCTATGTTTGCCTTAAAAACATTCAATGAGGTAGCCTCAACTGCTGCACTCGTCATGGAATTCCACAGATTCATAACCCTTTGAGTGAAGAAGTTCCTCCTCAACTCAGTTCTAAATCTGCTCCCTCATATTTTGCGGCTATGCCTCCTAGTTCTAGTTTCACCCACCAGTGGAAACACATCCCTGCTTCTATCTTATCTATTCCCTTCATAATTTTATAGGTTTCTATAAGAATCCCTCATTCTTCTAAATTCCAATAAGTTTAGACCCAGTCTACTCAGTCTCTCCTCATAAGCCAAACCTCTCAACTCCGGAATCAATCTAGTGAATCTCCTCTGAATTCCCTCCAGTGCTAGTACATCGTTTCTCAAATAAGGAGACCAAAACTGTACACAGTACTTCAGGTGTGGCCTCACCAGTACCCTATATAGCTGCAACAATACCTCCCTGCTTTTAAGCTCCATCCCTCTAGCAATCAAGGACAAATTTCCATTTGCCTTCTTAATTACCTGCTACACCAACTTTTTGCGATTCATGCACAAGGACACCCAGGACCCTCTACACAGCAGCATGCTGCAATATTTTGCCATTTAAATAATAGTCCATTTTGCTGTTATTCCGACCAAAATGGATGACCTCACATTTATCAACATTGTACTCCATCTACCAGATCCTTATCCGCTTACTTAATCTATCTATATTCCTCTGCAGACCTTTCATATCCTCTGCCCACTCATCTGAGTGTCATCTGCGACATTACAATTGCCCCCAACTCAAAATCATCTATGTAAATTGTAAACAATTGCAGCCCCAAGCTGATCCCTGAGGGACACCACTAGCCACTGATCACCACCAGAAAAACATCCATTTATCCCCACTCTTTGCTTTCTGTTAGTTCGCCAATCCTCTACCCGTGCCAATACATTACCCGTAACACCGTGCACCTTTATCTTATGCAGCAACCTTATGTATGGCACCTTGTCAAATGCCTTCTGGAAATCCAGATACACCACATCCACCAGTTCCCCCTTGTCCATGCGCTCATAATGTCCTCAAAGAATTCCAGTACATTAGTCAAACATGACCTGCCTTTCATGAACCCATGCTGCATCTGCCCAATGGGACAATTTGTATCCAGATGTCTCGCTATTTCCTCCTTGATGATAGATTAAAGCATTTTCCCCACTACAGAAGCTAAGCTAACTGGCCTATCATGGCCCGCCTTTTCTCTACTTTCTTTTTTAAAATGTGGCATCACATTTGCTGTTTTCCAATCTGTTGGAACTGCCCAAGAGTCCAGTGAATTTTGGTAAATTACCATGAGCACATTTGCTATTCTCCCCGCCATCTCTTTTAGTACCCTGAGATGCATTCCATCAAGGCCAGGAGACTTGTCTACCTTTAGCCTCATTAGCTTGCCCAACACTACCTCCTTTGTGATAATGATCATTTTTAAATCCTCACCTGCCATCGTGTCCTTGCCATTAATTGTCGGTCTTCCATTGTGAAGACTGACACAAAATACCTGTTCAATGCCTCAGCCACTTCTTCATTTCCCATTATTAAATCCCTCTTCTCATCCTCACAAGGATTAATGTTGACCTTAGCCACTCTTTTTTGTTTTATGTATTTGCAGAAACTTTTGCTATCTGTTTTTATGGGCGCGATTCTCTGCTCCCCAGGCCGGGTGGGAGAATCGCGGGAGGGCCGCTCTGGCACCCCCCCCCGTGATTCTCCCACCCCTGCCAACGCGACACACCGCTCGGAGAATCGCGGGTCGCCGTTTTTCACGGCGACCCACGATTCTCCGGCCCGGATAGGCCGAGCGGCCTGCCGGTCCCGACCTGTTCACGCCGGCAGCAACCACACCTGGTCGCTGCTGGCGTGAACATAGCGCGAAAGGTAAGTTTGGGGCCTGTGGGGGGCGGAGAGGGGATTGAGCACCACGGCCGTGCTCAGGAGGGGACTGGCCCGCGATCGGTGCCCACCGATCTTCGGGCCGGTGTCTCCAAGAGACGCACTCTTTCCCCTCCGCTGCTCCGAAAGATCAAGCCGCCACGTCGTGCGGGGAAGCGGAGGGGAAGACGGAAACCGCGCATGCGCGGGTTGGCGCCGGCCAACCTGCGCATGCGCGGCTGACGTCATTTGGCTCGCCGGCTGCGTCATTATCGGCGCGCCACCTTGACGTCAGCGTCAAGGCCCGGTGGCCGAGTTTCACGAAACACCGCTCCTAGCCCCCCCGGGGTGGGGGGGGGGGGAGAATAGGGGGCTTGGAACGGCCTCCGACGCCATCATGAAACACTCGTGCACAAAGCTCACTGCGAGTGCACATTGAAGCCCTGTCTTAAATAAGGCTGCGATGGTCTGAGATGACTCAGATGAATCACACACCAGTTAAGCTTCAAAAGCAAGTAGGAAATGAAATGAATGAATGAAAATCGCTTATTGTCACAAGTAGGCTTCAAATGAAGTTACTGTGGAAAGCCCCTAGTCGCCACATCCCGGCACCTGTTCGGGGAGGCTGGTACAGGAAGGTACGGGCTGATACGGGAGGCTGGTATGGTGTGAGAGCAGAGGTTTCTCGTACAATAGTGAAGAAAAGTTAATACCATTTTCATGAAGATTCTTGAATAAAGCAGAAATAAACTACGCAGAGATCGAGAAGGAACCTCTAATCATCATTTTCAGAATCAAACGTTTGTAAATCAAATCTCCATGGGAACTCTGGTGGACTTTCTGGATTACTTTTGCCTAACGAGCTGTCAATGAAATGGTCGAATGATAGTATTTTCTATTTCAAAAAAGTCAATAACACTCCTGTAACCGTAGGACAATAAAAAAATGTCCTAGAAGGAATCCACTTTTCTATGTTTCTATGTTTCGTCTTGTGTAAAACCTCGAAATCCGCTGCCACTAGCGTCATTACATCCATGGGACGGGCCAGAAGGGCCATGCCAAAGAGTTCATAGAAATTATGCAGGACTATTCGAAGGACTAATATTTTTCATTGTGGTTAACATGCATTTGAAATTGCCTGAAGTCACCATTATGAAGACTATGCCCACAGCGAGAACAATAGAAAGAGATGGGTGAGATGGGTGAGATTTTTGCACAATTCCGTTACCCAGGACAACATGTTAGTGACAATGGGCCAAGTTCATTTTTCAAGAATTCATAAATTATCGAGGGGAGACGGGAATCCATTACATCCGATTTCTCTTTATCATCCTGCCACAAAAGGGCTGGCTGAAAGGTTTATTCAGACAATGAAGTCTTCATTGAAGATAACTCGTGAGAGAGGATCATTGTCTAAATGACTAAGCCAATCCCTGATGACATACAGGAATATAACACGTTCAACAACATAAAGTTTTCATGCATTACTCATGGCAAAACATCAGTTATGAACAGAGTTTGATATACTGAAGCTGCCAAAGACAAGATAAATTATTGAGGGGAAGTAGCAAAGTCAGGTTTTCTAATGTGAGAACAGGGCTAAATGCCGTACTTTTTAGAAAGGTTAGGAAATATTGGCAAAGAACTGTACCACCCATGAGAAGTGGACACCTGCCATCGTCTTCGCACAGACAGGTCTGGTCTCCTACATAGTTCAAACTCAGGACAATGTAGTGTGGAAGAGACACGCTGATCAAAATTTAGCAACGTGAACTGGTTTGACAGAGACAGAGTCAGCTGGGAGTTCGTAAACAACTGTGCCAAGTGAAGACCTAGACATTCCTGAGAACCTGACAATACCAGAAACAACAGTGGAAGACAGTATCCCAGTTGTGGACACTTCAACACCGAGTCAACCTCCGACATAATGTCAACTCCAGTTGAGGCAACTACAGATGATGTCCAAACTAAGCCAAATACACCAGAGGTTGCAGTCAATACAAAAACACAGACACCTGGGGCGGGATTCTCCGACCCCACGCAGGGTTGGAGAATTGGCGGGAAGCGGCGTTATTTCCGCTCCCGCAGGTTTTCGAATTCTCCCGCCGGTAAAAAACCGGCGTTGTGCAAATCCCGCCGGCAGCCTGTGAAAACAGCTGGCGCCGGCGAGATTTCATTTTATTTGCACTGACCTTAAATCTCCGGCCCGGATGGGCCGAAGTCCCGCCGACGTGGCCACGGGTCACGTCGGCGAAAATCACAGTTGATTTAAAACGGCGTCAACCATTGATGATGGTTGACGCCGTTCAGTGTCGGGGGTGGGTTGCGGCATGGGGGGGGGGTGGGTTGCGGCATGGGGGGGGGGTGGGTTGCGGCATGGGGGGGTGGGTTGCGGCATGGGGGGGGGTGGGTTGCGGCATGGGGGGGGGGGGGGGTTGCGGCCATTGGGGGGGGGGGGGTTGCGGCCATCGGGGGGGGGTGGGTTGCGGCCATCGGGGGGGTGGGTTGCGGCCATTGGGGGAGTGGGTTGCGGCCATCGGGGGGGTTGCGGCCATCGGGGGAGTGGGTTGCGGCATCGGGGGAGTGGGTTGCGGCATGGGGGGGGCATCGGGGGGGGGGGTTGGGTTGCGGCCATCGGGGGGTTGCGGCCATCGGGGGGGTGGGTTGCGGCATCGGGGGGGGGTGGGTTGCGGCCATCGGGGGGTTGCGGCCATCGGGGGAGTGGGTTGCGGCATCGGGGGGGTGGGTTGCGGCATCGGGGGGGTGGGTTGCGGCCATCGGGGGGGTTGCGGCCATCGGGGGGGTGGGTTGCGGCCATCGGGGGGTTGCGCCCATTGGGGGGGTGGGTTGCGGCCATCGGGGGGTTGCGGCCATCGGGGGGGTGGGTTGCGGCCATCGGGGGGTTGCGGCCATCGGGGGGTTGCGGCCATCGGGGGGGTGGGTTGCAGCATCGGGGGGGTTTGGGGGCAGCGGCGGGCAGAGAGGGGGGGGGCGACGGATGCCCGGGGCCAACGCACCGTCGCCCCCCCCCTCTGTACGCCGCTGCCCCCTACCCTAACCACCCCCCCTCACCACCCCACCTCCCTCCAACGCCCCTACCCCCCTCCCCACCACCCCTACCCCCCTCCAACGCCGCCCCCCATCTCTCGCAACGCCACAACCCCCCCCCCTCAACGCCGGGTCCCCCCCCCTCAACGCCGGGTCCCCCCCCCCCTCAACGCCGGGTCCCCCCCCCCTCAACGCCGGGTTCCCCCCCCCCTCAACGCCGGGTCCCCCCCCCCCCTCAACGCCGGGTCCCCCCCCCCCAACGCCGCAACCCCCCACCCTCAATGCCGCAACCCACACCCCGTCCCCCTCCCTCTGAAGGCCGGTACCCACACCCCCCCCTCTCTCCTCCTCCCCCCCTTCCTTCCTCCTCCCCCCCTTCCTTCCTCCTCCCCCCTCCTCCCCCCCTTCCTTCCTCCTCCCCCCCTTCCTTCCTCCGTTAGTGGGGGGGGGGGGTGCGGCGTTAGTGGGGGGTGGGTGCGGCGTTGGAGTGGGGTAGGGGTGGTGAAGGGGGTAGGGGTGGTGAGGGGAGGGGGTTGGGGTAGGGGCAGCGGCGTGCAGAGGAGGGGGGCGACGGATGCCCGGGGCCAACGCACCGTCGCCCCCCCCTCTGCATGCAGCTGCCCCTACCCCAACCCCCTCCCCTCACCACCCCTACCCCCTTCACCACCCCTACCCCCCTCCAACACCGCACCCCCACACCCCCACTAACGCCGCACCCCCCCCCCCCCCAAATGCCGGAACACACCCCCCCCCCAAATGCCGGAACACACCCACCCCCCCCCCCCAAATGCCGGAACACACCCACCGCCCCCCCCCCCCCAAATGCCGGAACACACCCACCCCCCCCCCAAATGCCGGAACATACCCACCCCCCCCCCTCCCCCCCAAATGCCGGAACACACCCACCCCCCCCCCCAAATGCCGGAACACACCCCCCCCCCCCCCCCAAATGCCGGAACACACCCACCCCCCCCCCCAAATGCCGGAACACACCCACCCCCCCCCCCCAAATGCCGGAACACACCCACCCCCCCCCCCAAATGCCGGAACACCCCCCCCCCCCCAAATGCCGGAACACACCCACCACCCCCCCCCCAAATGCCGGAACACACCCACCCCCCACCCCCCAAATGCCGGAACTCACCCACCCCCACCCCCCCCCCCCCCCCCAGATGCCGGAACACACCCACCCCCCCCCCCCAAATGCCGGAACACACCCACCCCCCCCCAAATGCCGGAACACACCCACCCCCCCCCCCAAATGCCGGAACACACCCACCCCCCCCCCCCAAATGCCGGAACACACCCACCCCCCCCCCCCCAAATGCCGGAACACACCCACCCCCCCCCCCAAATGCCGGAACACACCCACCCCCCCCCAAATGCCGGAACACACCCACCCCCCCCCCCAAATGCCGGAACACACCCACCCCCCCCAAATGCCGGAACACACCCACACCCCCAAATGCCGGAACACACCCCCCCCCCCCCCAAATGCCGGAACACACCCACCCCCCCCCCCAAATGCCGGAACACCCCCCCCCCCTAAATGCCGGAACACAACCCCCCCCCCCCCCCCCCCCCAAATGCCGGGTCTGTCTCTCTCCTCCTTATCCTCCAAAAAACGCCGGGTCTCACCACTTCCGCAGCTGGTGAAACTGACGCGTATCGCGTCAGTCAGCTGCTAGCCCCTCCGGGAACGGAGAATAGCGGCCTTAAAGAAGGCCCCGACGCCGGAGTCATTAACACCGATTTTTCTCGCCGGAAACCCGCGTTACGACGGGCAACGGAGAATCCCGCCCCTGATGTTTTCCGATAACCACACAGAGATTGACATCCTCTGAAATGTCTAACTTACTGACTACTGTGTTTATTATTTATTCATATTGTAAATTTGGATTGTTGACGCAAGATTGTGTTTCATTGCAGGAAAGCGTTGTGTATTTATGTTTGTTCCTAGTTGGAACAAGGTCACTTTAAGTGTTTGATCATGTGATGTGCTGATGATGTCATCAACAGTTTTACTCTTTACAGCTGTTGAGTAAACACTTTTCCATTGAAGCTCTTATTTGTTTGTACCTTTTGTGGGCTGAAAATCTATCTTATAAAAATACCACATTCTGGGAACTCAGTTAGAAGTTCACACATTTCTTGTTGCTGCTCCAGTAACTTCTGCTATGATGATGACTCTCGATACTTGCCACCTCCTTGTAACAGGGCATCGCTGGGTCTATCCTCAGTCTTCTGACGGAGAATGTTTGCCACTGTCACTGCCTCCATTAACTTCTCATGCACCTCTGTGCAATGCTCACCAGCTGGTTCAACCTTTCAAACTATCCCTCAATGCCTATAGATATGAGGGTGAGAGTGGAGGGTGTACATTTGTCTCCACAGATGACGGGGGTGTGGGGGAGCCCTGCCTTTGCTGTCTTATTTGGTCCAAGAGCCATTGTTAGTTCTTCATCTGCTATTGGACTTGTGACTTGCGGGAGAGACACGAGTGATGTTAGCATATTGCATTTTCAATTATTTTCTGCTGCCTGTCCTTGACCTGGAGCTTCTTGTGATCATCAGAATCCACAAAGGTGCCATAGCTAGTGATTATCAAAAGGATTGATGTCCACATCCATTATTTTACTCACTCTTTATGGGATCAGCATCTTTAAACACCCTGCATATTTGCCAATAACGCAGATTTTCAAAAAAACTTAGTGAAGTAGTTTAATGAAGTTGTGGTAATGTCTTCACATGTTTCTGTGGTGATATGCATCACTGTAAATATACAAGGGGTTAATGTAGATACACTAGGACATTGTAAATACACAAGGGGTTAATGCAAATACACTAAGACTAGATATATACTAGAGGGAGCACCAGAGACATCATGACACACAGACAGTCAACCAATAGGTCAGTAAGGTAGGACACGCCCAATGGGCAGTCAAGACACACACAGAGGTGACACTACCACAGGGGGGTGTTACACCAACCCATATATAAGGACACAGCACACATGATCTTTCTCTTTCCAGTGGAGACACTTAGTGAGTACAGATAGGGTTGATTGAAACACATCACACCCACCACGTGGATTGTAGCATAATGGTTAGTTAGTCTGAGTAGCTATAGCAGGATTAACAGGAGAGTCGAATCCAAGTAGGAGAATTGTTAATAGTTTAATAAATGTGTTAAAGCTATCTCCAAATCTGAACCTTCCTTTGTCAGAGTGTACATCAAGGAAGCAGCTTATGCTACGTCAAGAGCATAACAAAACTGTTTCAATCTGAATTATTGAATGGAACATCAAGAGCAATTTGCCGACTTTAAGCAACAAATGGCTGAAAATATGGAAGAGAGGACAGACTGGGTGAGAGAAGAATTAGAAGTGACTGAAACATGTCTAAAAGATACATTTTGGAGGGATTTTAAATGTGGGAGAAGCAGGAAGTTTAAGTGGTTCTTAGAATGATTTCTCTAGAATGTATGCAAGTGAATTTCCATATCGGATGTCAGCGCCGGTGTCATCAGCAAACAGCAACTCATGGACTAGGATGTGCACTTTGATGCGCAGACTTACCAAGTTGAACAGCTTGTTGTCTCCTCTGGTGTGCAGAGCCACCCTAATTTGAGTCACCAAAAGCAGCATTGGGAATAGTACGTTAGACAGAGTTAGTGCCCTGCATCAGCCCATTGCTGATCTTGAAAGCAACTGATGTTATCGCTGCATTGTAACTATTAGACTGTGCACGTACTCAGCGAAAGAAGAAATGGTGGACAAAAGTCCCTTAATGGTCTAAAGAGTCCCGGGCTCAATTTAACTAAAACATTTCAAAGTGTAATTTTGAACATGTTTGGCTGGGTTTTTCTTGACAGTCGCGTTGGCAAGATCAAGGCCCGTATTCAATGGAGTTAGTGCCAAAAATAAGCCCCCACGAGGTTCTCGACATTACTGGCTCCCTCACCGCCTGATTTGCCTGACTCACGCCTCAGCTTCTTGCCGCTAACAAGGGGGAGCTGCTTTTAAACGGTCCCTGACCATTAATACCCAGTCAACACACAAGCATGGCACAGCACAGACCTGCTCCTCGCTTTGGCAATGCCGACCTTGCCAAGCTTCTTGACACTGTGGATGAGAGGCGGGCCACCCTGTTCTGCTGGGACCAGCAGTAGGGTCAGCAATGCTGCTGGGCGGCGGTGGCAGCGGCTGTCAGTTCAGGGAGCATGAGCAGGAGTACCACCGTACAATATCTGAAGAAGACCAACAACCTCCACCGAGCTGCAAGGGTACATTATCATCTCTCGCCTGGCATCAATTCTGCCTGCTACCTCTCAAATTCCCAAACCACCACCCCCCACCCCCAGACTGACACCTCGCACCCTTCCCACATCAGATCTTCGTGCATGTTCCTCAGAACCCCTGACACCTACCATCATAACCCCTTCAAGTCCAGATGCAGTGCCCACACATACCACCTGCTATAATTCCCCCTGATTCATCAAGAATACGGCTCACACTGCCCTCTCATTGTCCCCACAGGAGAAGAGCGGGAAAGGGCCAAGACGGGATGGGGGTGGGGGTTGGCGGTTGCCAGAAATCCGGGCCCTCAATCCCTATGAGTAATCCCTTTGTTTAAGAAGGATAGCAGGGATAATCCAGGGAATTATAGACCTGTGAGCTTGACGTCAATGGTAGGAAAACTGTTGGAGATCTATTCACATTCACATTTGGAAGAAAATAGACTTATCAGTGATAGGCAGCATGGTTTTGTGCAGGGAAGGTCATGTCTGACAAACCTAATAGAATTCTTTGAGGAAGTGACAAAGTTAATTGATGAGGGAAGGGCTGCAGATGTCATATACATGGACTTCAGTAAGGCGTTTGATAAAGTTTCCCATGGCAGGTTGATGGAAAAAGTGAAGTCGTATGGGGTTCAGGGTGTAATAGCTAGATGGATAAAGAACTGGCTGGGCAACAGGAGACAGAGAGTAGTGGTGGACGGGAGTGTCTCAAAATGAGAAAGGTGACTAGTGGTGTTCCATAGGGATCCGTGCTCGGACCACTGTTGTTTGTGATATACATAAATGATTTGGACGAAGGTATAGGTGGTCTGATTAGCAAGTTTACAGATGATATTAAGATTGGTGGAGTTGCAGATAGCGCGGAGGACTGTCAGAGAATACAGCAAAATATAGATAGATTGGAGAGTTAGGCAGAGAAATGGCAGATGGAGCTCAATCCAGGCAAATGCAAGGTGATGCATTTTGGAAGATCTAATTCAAGAGCGGACTATACGGTCAATGGAAAGAATCCTGGGGAAAATTGATGTACAGAGAGATCTGGGAGTTCAGGTCCATTTTACCCTGAAGGTGGCAACGCAGGTTGATAGAATGGTCAAGAAAGCATGCTTGCCTTCATTGGACGGGGTATTGAGTACAAGAGTCAGCAAGTCATGTTACAGTTGTATATGACTTTCGTTAGGCCACATTTGGAATACTGCGTGCAATTCTGGTCGCCACATTACCAGAAGGATGTTGATGCTTTAGAGAGGGTGCAGAGGAGGTTCACCAGGATGTTACCTGGTATGAAGGGTGCTAGCTATGAAGAAAGGTTGAGTAGATTAGGATTGTTTTCATTGGAAAGATGGAGGTTGAGGGGGGACCTGCTTGAGGTCTACAAAATTATGAGAGGTATGGACAGGATAGCAACAAGTTTTTTTCCAAGAATGGGGGTATCAATTACAATGGGTCATGACTTCAAGGTGAGGGGGGAAAGTTTAAGGGAGATGTGCGTGGAAAGTTTTTTACGCAGAGGGTGGTGGGTGCCTGGAACGCTTTGCCAGCGGAGGTGGTAGAGGCGGGCATGATGGCATAATTTAAGATGCATCTAGACAGATATATGAACGGGTGTGGAACAGAGGGAAGTAGATCCTTGGAAAATAGGCAACAGGTTTATATAAAGGATCTGGATCGGCTCTGACTGAGAGGGCTGAACAGCCTGTTCCTGTGTTGTAATTGTCTTTGTTCTTTGAAGGGAATTGGGGGTTTGGGGGAAGGAGGGAAATGCGTGGGCGATAGGGGATGGAGGGATGGAGGGAAATGAGGGGGATGAGAGTATTTGTGTGATGTTGAGCTGATTGACGTAGCCTTGTCCTATTCGAATCTGGAGACGATGAGGGCCTCCTTGGTCCTCCTGGCAGGTTGGACCCTTGCAGATGCCTGTCCTCCATGAATCAATCCGTCATCCTGAAAGACACTGGGGATCTCTGAGTGACCCAGGATATAGCTGTCATGCATGTCCTCTGGGTTCCAGGCACACACATGCATGATATGGAGGCAATGACCGCACACAATCTGAACATTCAGAGAGTGGAACCCCTTCCTATTAACATAGGGTACTCACTGATACCCGGTGTGCGTAGGGCGACATGCGGCATCCTGGTGATGGAGGAGAATCCTGCAGCCTGGGCATCTTGGTGGGCCTGGTCCAGGTTGACTGTGCTATTGTTGGATTCATGGGCATACAGAGCATCTGTTATCTCCCGGATGCAGCTGTGGGCTGTAGATTAAGAAATGCCACACAGTTCTCTGCTCAAGTCCTGGAATGACACGTTGGCATAAAGGTTGAGGGTTGCAATGACATTCACGGCCACCGGGAGCAGGTGTCCTCCTCCTTGCCGGAGTGCCAAGTCCAAGAGAACGTGTCACAGGCCCAACACTGTCTCACTGCTGAGACACTGTCTTCGATGGCACCTTGTGTCCATCTTCTCATTGGATAACCAGCGATCCCTGCACACCTTGTGCTTTGGCTGGCCTTCCCTTCTGGGTCCATGCTCAGCCGGATGGGGAGCCGGACCCTCAGAGTATGCGGCGGCCCGCTGCACATGGAGTGCCTTCTCCAGCCTGCATTGTCGCTGCTGCCTTCTCTGGTGTTTGCCAACCTTGGCTGCCACCAGCAATGTGACGGCAGTCTCTGTGGGATCGATTCCAGCAAACATTTTTTAATCTGGAAAGAATTGGAGAGGGAGAGAGACCAACAATCAGTTAGGGCTTCCATCCCGGTACCCTCAAATCCCAAGCCTCCTCCATCCTTATGTGTCCCACCTTCTCTCAGAGTGCCATCCACCAAGCCAGTTGTGCTGGCAGACCTTGCTCTACAAACTTACTCCCAGCCTTTGCTGAGAATATTAGGGAGGCCATGCTCAGGTGCCCTCTGCTGATTCACAAACTTACCCTTTGGTCGCGAGAAATCCCCAATGCTGAAGCCCTGCTCTTTCGAGTTTGAATGTTGGCAGCTGCCTCTATGGTGCTGACACTCCTAAAGTTCAGGCACACTGTCCAGGCATCAAAATCTGCTTGACATGCTATGCACTAATTATCCTCTGTGACACGTGTGTCCTCGAGGAGGCACTTGATAGTTGAGGAACGTGAAGTGTTCTCACAACTAACAAGGCTAATTCCTCATTTGAAATAGCCTTCAGCTGTGAAGCTAGAGGCTGCTCACAGTCAAAGGGAGTGAAATTGATTTTCAGGGTAGACGCCACAACAGGGTTCTGTCGTGGAAGTGTTTGGTAGGACAGGTAGGCTGCAGCTGTGATTGCCCTTGTTATGGGTCTCCACAGTATTTAAAGATTGCTGAAGTCCTCACAAATGCAAATCCACTCACCAACCCTCCACGCAGGCCTGGGAGCGCCCTCCTGACCCAGAATGCTTCAGCCCCCTGACCAAGACCAAGCCCCTTGAAGGGTTAATGATATTCTTGCCATTTTTGGGAAAGATCTGGAACTCGCCATCGGGAGTTGGCTGGATGAGCTGCAAAATGGTTCGTCCCCGGCGCAAATCTCAATTTCGGCCTCATCTGCTATTTCCTGAAATCTGCCAGCTCTGAAGCCATACTGAGTTTGAGGAGAGATATGTGATGCCAGGGTATGCCATCTGGTCAGATTAGTCTGAGCAAAGGCCTTCCCCACAATACTTAGCAAGGAGACACTTCAGTAATTGTTTGCACAAGGTGATTATTTTTGCATTGCTTATGTCTTGTGGCACAAATCTTTCCTTCCAACAGGTACACAAGAGTTCATGTAGATGCTCCAGCAATGCTGGTTTCCTACTTTTGATAATTTCAGGTGGAATGTCACATTTCCCAGAGCTTTACCACTGGCCAGACAGTCAATGGTCTTTTTGAGCTCTACTACCAGTTCCGCCACAACAGGAAAGTCTGGAATGGTGGTGAGAGTTTCTTATGCGACAATGTTCTCCATTGGGTATGTTTGAGGTAATTCTCTACTTACCTTTGCAAGGTTCAAGAGCAGCCCTGTGTTGATCTTCAAGGGAACTGGTTTAGTTGCTGCTGGGCTTGTTTCTTTCTTGGTTCCTTCATACTCCCTCTGGCATCACCGGATTCAGGAACAGATTGTTTGCTGTTGCAGAATGTCAATCAATATTGATTGGCACAGGGCTGAGCAGGCTAGTTGAGGTTTGATTCTGACAGCTCAGCAGTTAAGTTTTGTTTGCTGGGGACATGCTTGTAGGACTCTCGTCTTGGTTGCAGTAACTGGCATTTCAACCCAAAAAGCCTCAAACCGGTCAGCATTCCTTTGCTCTCTTTTTCTGTACATAGTGAGTGCAGCATTATAGATGGTGATCCGCAAATAATCCCACTTTTGATCACACACTAGCCTTGGGCATTGTTTTCTGAAAGTGTCTGATGAAGGATGTTGAGGAATTCCTGGGTCCTTTCTGGGTCAGTCGGTGCTGGGACCTCAACTTTTCACAATGTGCATGAATGATCTGGAAAAAGGAACTGAAGGCAATGTTGCTAAGTTTGCAGATGATACAAAGATCTGTAGAGGGACAGGTAGTATTGAGGAAGAAGGCAGTTAGGAAGTTAGGTAGTTAGGAAGGTAAATGGAATGTTCGCATTCATGCCGAGAAGGCTAGAATACAAGACCAGGGATGTACTTCTGAGGCTGTATAAGGCCCAGACTCCTTTGGAGTATTGTGAGCAGTTTTGGGCCCCGTATCTAAGGAAGGATGTGCTGACCTTGGAAAGGGTCCAGAGGAGCTTCACAAAAAATGTTCCCTGGAATGAAGAGCTTGTCGTACGAGGAACAGTTGAGGACTTTGGGTCTGTGCTCGTTGGGGTTTAGAAGGATGAGGGGGGATCTTATTGAAACTTACAGGATACTGAAAGGCTTGGGTAGAGTGATGTGGAGAGGATGTTTCCACTTGTCGGAAACACTAGAAGCAGAAGACACAATCACAGACTGAAGGGACGAACCTTTAAAACAGAGATGAGGAGGAATTTCTTCAGCCAGAGGGTGGTGAATCTGTGGAACACTTTTGCCGCAGATGGCTGTGGAGGCCAAATCACTGAGTGTCTTTGAAACAGAGATAGATAGGTTTTTGATCAATAAGGGGATCAGGACTTATGGTCTTATGGTCGAAGCTCATACCTCTACTCTATCCCCATAACCCAGTAACACCACCCAATCTTTTTGGACACTAAGGGCAATTTAGCATGGCCAATCTACCTAACCTGCACATCTTTCGACTGTAAGAGGAGGACCCGGAGGAAACCCACGCAGACAAAGGGAGAACATGAAGACTTCGCACAGACAGTGACCCAAGCTGGGATTTGAACCTGGGACCCTGGAGCTATGAAGCAACTCTGCTCGTCACTGTGCTAGACACTGTGCTACCGTGCTGCCCCTGTCTTGGTTTTGAAAGTAGCTGCTTGTCACAGAGTCCAGCAACCTCTGTCCATTTTCATTCACTTTGCCATATCTCCCTGCCCTATGCAAATTGGCCACGCTGTGTAGTCAGTACTCACCTTACACTGAAGTCCCCGAGAAGAAGTCCTTCATTACTGAGAATTCTACTGATGGCAGCGTCAAGTGCCTCATAGAACTGATCCTTGACATCTGGGGTGGAGGCGAATGTTGGAATATCAATGTACATAAGATTTACTGGACCTATGTTTGACAGGTGAAGAGTAAGAAGTATCCGGGGCCTACTGTGAGGCTTCAATCATCGCGAGTAGAGTATTTTCTATTGTGGAACTCACCCCATGCTCACTTGTTGCCCTTCAGGCTTTCTTCTGCCAGGAGAACATGTTGTGTTTCTTTTTAAATGCTGGCCCAAAAGATGGGCGGAGAGAGAATCAAAACTAACATTTCAGCTCTGTGACCACTCACATGTGAGTTAGAAGTAAGCTAAAAAGCAGGATTTCTAGAGTTATAATCTCAGTACTACTCCTTGTGCCACCTGCCAGTGAGGCTAGGAATAGGAGGATAGTGCAGCTAAATAGATGGCTAAACTGGTGGTGTAGGAGGGAGGGTTTCAGACTTCTGGACCACTGGGATCTCTTCCGGGGTAGGTGGGACCTGTATAAGAAGGATGGGTTGCATCTAAACTGGAGGGGCATCAGTATCCTGGCCGCAAAATTTGCAGGAGTCACATGGAAGGATTTAAACTGGTATGGCAGGGGTGGGGAACAGTGGGAACCAGAGAGTTAGCTTAGAAGGTGTAATAACTGAAGGGGAAATAGAGAACAAAAATAAGAGAACAACAACATCACCTGTCTGCTCAAACGCAATGGTCTGAAGTGTATTTGTTTCAACGCCAGAAGTACAAGGCCGGTTACTCGTTAGAGTTCAGAAGGATTAGGGGGGATCTTATTGAAACTTACAGGATACTGCAAGGCCTGGATAGAGTGTACGTGGTTGCGGACAAATCACAAGTGTCTTTAAGACAGTAAGAAGTCTTACAACACCAGGTTAATGTCCAACATGTTTGTTTCAAACATGAGCTTTCGGAGCACTGCTCCTTCCTCAAGTGAATACTGAGGAAGGAGCAGTGCTCCGAAAGCTAGTGTTTGAAACAAACCTGTTGGACTTTAACCTCGTGTTGTCAGACTTCTTACTGTGCTCACCCCAGGCTAACGCTGGCATCTCCACATCATGTCTTTAAGACAGAGATAGATAGGTTCTTGATTAATAAGGGGATCAGGGGTTATGGAGAGAAAGCAGGAGAATGGAGATGAGAAAATATCAGTCATGATTAAATGGCGGAGCAGACTCGATGGGCCGAGTGGCCTAATTCTGCTCCTAGGTCTATGGTCTTATGGTCTGTTCAGGAAATTGGTAGCTCTAGGTCAAACTGCACTCCGAGTTTGTGCTCAATTTACTTCATCCTGAGTCATGGAGAGCAAAGAAGTTGGTGGTAATAGTTCAGGAGCTGAATAAACAGAAGATGTCTGTGATGTATCATTGAACTCCTTATGCACACTAAAAATAAATGGTGCGATTCAGTGGAGGGTTTGACGGGATGTTTCTCGATGCCTGAAGTGCTGTGAAATGTCCCGCTATTCAGCGGCAGTTTGCCAATTTTTTACCCTCAATGAGGCCATTCTTTAATCAGTGCAGGAAATCTGCTCGTGGATCTCAGTGCTATTTTTAAAGGCAGCACTGGGGCTGGTTTCTCTATTTTTGGGATTAAGTCCCCACGCTGTCGTGAAAACTGTTTTTTTATGCCAGGAAAAGGCCACAGATTCACCGCATTACTGGGAACTAGCAGGCAGCCATTGTAGAGCTCGCAGCTCTAGCTGCCGTTACGGACCCCAGCACTTCTGGGTCAGAGGCCGTGTATGCACAGGGCGGTGGCCTGCACCAGCCATGCCGTGCTCAATGGTGGACTCAGCCTGCGGACCTGGACCAGCAAAATAGTGCCCATATCGGCCGCTTGCACGCCCCGGACCGCCCGCCCACATTGCCCCCAGCCCCGAATGAAGCCCCCCCTGCCCGTCGATCGGTCTTCCCCTGACTGTGGCAGCTCTGCACTGAGTCCGCAGCCGCCACGCGAAGATCCTGGACGGTGAGACCACACGAGACCCACGCCATCGGGAAATCGGTCGGTGGGCAATTGAGCATCGCAGGGCGGGCCTCAGGCAAAGGCCTGAGGTGGTGAATACTCGTTGCGGCATACTCTGTGATCAGCCGATTTTCGGGGGAGAGAATTTAAAACTGGTGCGTTTCCGATTTAGACGGCAAAACGGATTCTCTGCCTCGCCCATGAACGCGATTTCGGTGTCGGGGAGCGGAGAATCCAGCCCCTGATGTTTCCGCCCCACTCTGGACTAAAGACACCCCCACCTCACCCAACTTACTTCTTCTTCGGTCCTTGAACCCCCCCTCCCGTGCTACCTCTTATGGGCAAGGCCCCACTGTGCCTGACTCCTGGCACAGACAGCTGGCTCCTGGGCACCATGTTAGTGCCAGCATGGCACCATGGTAGAGCCTCTGCCAGCTCAGCAGTGCCACCCAAACACCCTGGCTGTGTAAGGGTGGCATTGTCAGGGTGCCTGGGTAGCAGTGCCAAGGTGCCAGACTTGCAGTGCCATGGTGCCCAGGTGCCACCCTGCCGAGTGCCCAACCACCCAGGCGCCTCAACTCCCAAGCAAGACCCCTCTCAGGTACCATCACGACAGTGAACCAGTATCAAATGGCACCCGGTTGAGGCCTCGTTGGGGAGGCCAGTGAATCCTGGGCCCCGGGTGAATCTAGCGAATGCATATTTATATGATTCTGATAGCTCAATCCATTATATCTCACAAAATGTTTCAAGCATTGCAAATCTCATGACAGGCCTCTTGCGAGACACATCAGACTCCTCCCGACACCAAGTTGGGCGCAACATGGCCGCCAAATGGCACCTAAATGGATTGGATTTGTTTGGATTTGTTTATTGTCCCGTGTACCAAGGTACAGTGAAAAGTATTTTTCTGCGAGCAGCTCAACAGATCATTAAGTAGATAATGATATCCAGATACAGTGGACAAAGTCTGGAAATACTCAGCAGATCAGGTAGCAGATGAGGGGAGTGAGGACGTTGTGGGGGAGGTGAGGGGAGGGTGCAATATTTGAGAGGCTAGGGACTTAGGGTTAAAGGGAAGGGGCATGACCTTGGTGGGGTCGGGGGGGGGGGGGGGGGCGGGGGTGGTGAGGGCTTTGGTTACAGATCAGTACATCTTAAAGAGGTCTCCGTGGTCTTCTGTATATTACCTGTAAGTCTTTATTAACATTTGAATCTGGTTGGCATGCCATCTTTGTGGGTGGTCCTTTATTAACACTTATACTACAAATCCCCAAGTCTTTGTCCAATATATTTGGAGTTTTACGAGCTTACTTCATGGCCGGGATTCTCCGAGCCTGTGCCGGGTGGAGAATCACCGGGGGCGCGGGAAATTCCCGCCAAGCCGCTCCGACCCCGGTGACCAGAGAATCGCCGGTTATTGAGCCCGCGCGATTGACGCAGCGCTGGCCGGGGCCGCTGAAATAGGCCGCTGTGGTGATTCTCCGCAGTCGATCGGCTGAGTTCCCGCTGGCGTGGTTTCCATCTGGTACCACCCGGCGGGAGCTCGGCCCCATGGCTGTGGTGGTGGTCCTGGTGGGGCTGGGCGGAATCTGACTCCGGGGGGTCCTCAGCAGTAGCCAAGCCCTCTGGTGGGGACCTACCTTACTCCGGGTGGGCCAGCTGTGTGGCTTCGCATTTCGGCGGCGCCCGCACTGAGGTGTACCGCCGCGCGCATACGCAGACTCGCTTGCGGCCACCATCGCATGCGCGGTCTGGACAGCAGGGCCCCGCCGGCAGCCAGAGATGCGGGCCGCACGCCGGGGCCCTGCTAGCCCCCTGGAAAATGGAGAATCAACCCGGACTTTCGAGGAAAAAGTCCGGAGTGATTCTCACCCGTTTTCCGGTGGTCGCGGGGACTTAGTCCCCAAAAGGGAGAATCCCGGCCCATGTCTTACATTGTGATCAGTCCGATACCTTTATTGTTGTTACTACATTATTGCTGTTACTACCTTCTCACTATTACTACCTAGCCCTATTACTACATTATCACTAACCCATCTCTCCCCTTCAGGTCCTTGAATTTAGATGCTCAGGCAGTCTGGAGGCCTTATAACCTTTTCATATCTCATTCGCATCTCTGTTTGAGTAGTGGTAGGCTCTGTTGTAGCCGGTTCTTCCTGTTGGTCTGGAGGTTGATCTGGCATCTGGGTATGTTTTCATTCCTTTCTTCCATTGCTTCATGTTGAACCGCACTTGGTCAGCCTGGTTGTTGTGTTGATCTGTGGTTGCTGCTACTCGGTGGAGCTGCTATTCGGTGGACGAACATGTCTCTGTGTCACTTCTTTTGCTTTTTCTGTCTCGTGTGTCTTGACATCCTCTGTGGCGGTGCAAGAGTGTTCTGTGACGTGAAGGAAGTTTTGTTCAGTTCAAAACTGAAGTACCAGCCAGGATACTCTTTTTATTTGAAGTACTCAGGAACGTAGAGTTCTGTTTAAGGCCGACATGACTTGACATCATCTGCCATCTGGAGATCTGTGACTACACAGACATTTTTGCTCAAACGAGAGGAAGGCTAGTCACTGATGATGTTTGCCACTGTACCAGGATCTTGCCAATGACTGGAAGCCAGATTCCACCAGATCCGTAAAAAGGTGTGTTCACTATTCAAAGTTAGAGGTCTTTCAGCTATGATTCTAAACCCAATCCGACTGTCACACTGGTTCCAGTATCTAATTTAAAAAGTGTTAGGTGGCCATTGACAGAAATGGATACATTTCGGGAGCCTCACGGTAGCATGGTTGTTAGCATCAATGCTTCACAGCTCCAGGGTCCCAGGTTCGATTCCCGGCTGGGTCACTGTCTGTGTGGAGTCTGCACGTCCTCCCCGTGTGTGCGTGGGTTTCCTCCGGGTGCTCCGGTTTCCTCCCACAGTCCAAAGATGTGCGGGTTAGGTGGATTGGCCATGCTAAATTGCCCATAGTGTAAGGTTAATGGGGGGATTGTTGGGTTACGGGTATACGGGTTATGTGGGTTTAAGTAGGGTGATCATTGTTCGGCACAACATCGAGGGCCGAAGGGCCTGTTCTGTGCTGTACTGTTCTATGTTCTAAAGCAAGGTCTCACCCAGGAAGCATGGCTGTGTGTCTTCTGGGGTTCAATCTCGTACTCATGGATCATCTTTGGGCCTTCTGTGTTTCAGAGTTTTGCGTAGCATCCTTTGTCATAGGGGGAGATTTTCCGGCCCCTAAACACCCCAGCGTAAATCCTGTTATGGCCGAAAATGCTCCGAGATGACCATAAAGAAATGAAAGAAATCTGAGAATGAGATTTTCCCTGCCCTCCACTAGCGATGTGATTAGGTTCACAGGAACTTGATCACCATACATTTTTATACATTTAACTATTCAAAATCAGCTTAACGGCATATCTTCCAGGAATATCAAATGCTTCCATTTGCTGGAGTGACGTAATGGCAGTAATCATTGATGGAGGGGTACCGATGTCCATGATGGGGGTGGGGAAAGGGTATTTAACTTCATTTTGAGATCGGAGCCCCACCCTGTGGAGCTGGGATTGCTGGTGTCTTTAGACGATCGACGATCTCTATGGAAAATCTGCCTGTTTCTGCCAGTTTTCAGTCAGCACTATTTGGGAAAATGCACCCATTCTTGTTGCACATTGGGCTGCACATTGACTTTTTGGCCCTGCCCTTTCATGGCCCTACCTTCTTCATGGCTCTGCCCATTAAAAGTGCCCCCTGGCACCTTGGCAGTGCTGGCACTGCCCTGCCATGTCCCCGACCACTTTTGGCGTTCCAAGGGCCTCCGAGCCTCCCGGGGGGGGGGGGGGGGGGGGGGGGGAGGATCAAAATTTAAACTGACCACATTTAAATGCTTATTTAAATATGCTAATCTGGTTCACGCCCAGCGATGATGTGAACCAGATTATGTCCTCAATTGGGGCCGCAAGCATCATGCCCTACTTAGCGCGAACCACGTTCAGGGGCTCCCCTGATATTCTCCCAGTCACAGCAGGATGTGTGCCAGGTGCAATGCAGCCAAAGGATTATTCCCTAATTTTCTGACTTCCACAGAAACAACCAGGATGGGATTCAGAAGCCAGATTCAGGAGATGCGATTGAGCGGAAAATTGGTTTTGATGCCGAATTTGTGACAGGCGCGATTTCACGGCAAATTGCAATTCTCTGGGCCCTCCGCGATTCCCCGCTTATACTGGGGCGAATTCCCGAAGGCGAGTTGAGTTCACTTGTGCCTTTAAAAGTCATGAAACAGGGGTGGCACAGTGGTTAGCACTGTGACCTCATGGCGCCGAGGTCCCAGGTTCGATCCCGGCTCTGGGTCACTGTCCGTGTTTGAGTTTGCACATTCTCCCCGTGTTTGTGTGGGTTTCGCCCCCACAACCCAAAGATGTGCAGGCTAGGTGGATTGGCCAGGCTAAATTGCTCCTTGATTGGAAAAATGAATTGGGTACTCTAACTTTTAAAAACAAATTCGTGAAACAGACACCATGGCTGATAAGGGAGAGAGAGGAGGTCGGACACAGAGAGGCTTGCTGGGGTGGGAGGGTGGTGACAAGGGCATGTGCCATCTGACCAGGGTGATCCCCCACAGGACTGGGGCAGTGTCCAGGCAGGAAGCGCCATTGCCGTGATCTGCAAGCAGCCATTTTGCTGCGTATCCCACTGACCACTCACCATGGATCCTGGTTCTGTGCTGGCCGTGTGGGAGCCCCCATATACCTGCAACCCAGTTCCCACTCCCGCACCCCAACCCCCATCCTACCACTCCCCAAATCCCAACCTACCCAATATCGCCCCCAACAAGCCACCACCCGCTGGTGGGGCATCAGGCTGCCATCCAGGGCAATGCAAACTGTAGCCCCTATGGGGGTGCTGGATCAGTGCCGGAGTGTAACATTGGCAAAGGTAGCACCAGCTGATGGTACATCTGGCAGCAGAGACGGGCACCAGAGCGAGAGGCCCCCACGTTCCGGCCATCAACGGGGCCCGGGCTGCGGAGGGAAGGGAGGGACATGCAGGGACAGAGCCCTTTGGACCTGGTTCGGTATGATAACATGTCGGCTTTCATCACCTGCAAACATCGGATATTGGAATGCAACCAGCAATGGTGGCCTTCCTCCTAGTCGCTGCAGGACTGGGGAATGCCCTGCGGCTGTATGAGCTGGAGCTGCTCGAGGCGGAGGAAGCTGCAGAAGCGGAGCGTGCAGCAGCAGAAGGTGCAGCAGTGGAACAAGATACAACCGCTCAGGATAGAGAGCCAGCCTTCCAATAGGCCAAGGGAGAGGAGGAGGTGGTGCAAAGGCGGCACTGCATGAGGCCCCAGGTGTACCCTCAGCGCCTGTCATTTGAGGACCTGCCGGACTAGGCATGCTGTTAAAGAATCCGGCTGAGCAGGGGGATAGTGCCAGATCATGGCGCACATGGCAGTGCGGGGGAACCTTTAAGCCATGGGGGTCCTTCCAGGTGCTGAGTGGGGGGGGGACCTGTCCAGTGTCATAATATACACCAGTATATCATGGTGCAGACACACACACTGATTGACACACAGCAAGACCAATCAACACGCACAACACCGCAGCCAATCACCAGTTAGAGCACGCTCACTATAAAGACACAGGGCATCAGTTTTCCCGCTCATTCGGGATGCAGCCTTTCAGAAAGACAGAGCTTACAGCTTATAACACAGATCCTCACCACGTGCTGAGTGCATAGACTGGTTAGGATAGGCATAGGTCTTTAGTTTAATCTAACATTGTGTTAACCCATAGTGAAAGTATGTTCAACAGTTTCTAGCTTAATAATGTACTATTTTAAGTGTTGGTAGCCTGTATGTGTTCCACGGATCCAGAGCACCCAAACCATCATCCAGTATCTCACAGAGCTCAGTGCAGAGGTGCATCCGTGTCATCACGGAAGTCCTATATGTCCAGTCGGTACAATACATCCATTTCAATGTGGACCAAACCCACCAGGATGCCAGGGCAGCAGGGTTCACCGTCATCGCCGACGTGCCCAGGTCCAGGGGGTGATCGATGGGATGCATGTCGCCCTCCAGATACCTGCAGATGACAGGCTGATCATCACAAACCGAAAGGGTTTCCACTCAATTAACGTACAGCTGATATGTGACCATCAGATGCGCATCATGCAACTCTGTGCCCGATACCCGGTCAGTGTGCATGATGCCTTCATCCTGGCACACTCGATGATTCCCGGCCTCTTCGAGGTGCCTCCCCGGTTGGGGGTTTGGCTCCTGGGTGACAGAGGTTATGCACTGTGTGATGGTTGATGACACATATCCGAAGGCCACAGACCACCACGGAGACCCGCTGCAATGACGCCCATGCAGCGACCAGAGGTTCAGGTGCCTGGACAGCTCTGGCCCTCCCGCATACCGCTGGGAGAATTGTCCACATCGTGGTGGCCTGCTGCGCCCTCCACAACATCGTGCACCAGAAGGGCGATGTGCTGGATGAGGAGGATGAACGCTAGGCATCATCGTCCAACGAGGAGGATGCACAGGGAGGGCAAAGGTGGGCACGGCATGGGATTCTGGCAGGATGGGTGGCTGCACGATGCGCCAGGTCCAACATACATGGGATGCCCTGATCGCCTCCTGGTTCACCGACTCGGGCGGACATGCCAGGGGAATGGACACCGCATCCAAACCCCACAAGCCCCCGTCCCATCCCCTGGTCACTCCCCCCATCCCTGCCTGCAACCCCACCTTGTGGGGGTGTTGGGGGGGGGGGGGTGCTGGGTTGGCAGTAACAGTAGATCAGGTCAATGGGATAGAGGATGATGACAACCCGCTCTGGGATGAGCTGTGATGCGCCATATCATTCATCAATGTCTAACTCCTTTTGTAGCACTTCCCACCGTCCACCGTGATCCCTGCAAGCGAGCTGGCTATTCCATCACACAGTCCCATCGGATCTCTGGGGTGGTGGAGGTGGAGGCAGTGTGAAGGTGGGTGGGGAGCCCAGCCAACCCACAACATCCGCACATTCCCCCCACGCCCTCCCGCACCCCCCTCAGGCCAGACCAGTCCACCCCCCTCACCCATCTGACAGAGCATCAAGGCAGGTTGTAACAGTGTGAACAGGTGTTTAATATAACAACGTTTGGAGATTTGTGCCCTAGCCCCTATCAGTTTACTGTGCCCTGCAGCTGTGCCAACTTAACTGGTGTCTACCTTTCTGGCCCCATGGGCCCAGGCGCTACATCTGGGTCCACAGATGGTACATCAGGAGTGGAGGCGGCCTGCTGTGATTCCCGCACTGCGGCCTGGGTCCCCGTTGGAGATCGTCTTCTGGGGCGACCAGGCCTGGATGGGCCTGGCTGTTGCTCTGGTGTCCCAATTGGCAAGGTACCGCCCTGTTCTGCCCGCTGCCCATCAGATGCATCAGGGCTGGGGTGGGGGGAGTCCCATGTGTTGCAGTGTTCCAGCACCTCTCCTGCGGGAGTCACCGGCATGGGGGCCATAAACTCCTCCTCCCTTGGGTGGCCGGTGGCCCCCGGGCTACCCCATGGGTGCAAGCGGAGCCACCCCCTGAGGCCCCCCCGCCACCTGACGCTGCCGGTCCCAGAGGTCTGCTTTCATTTCAGCCAGGGTCCGCATTCTCGCGGCCATGGAGCACAGGGAGTGGACCATCTCCATCTGGGACTGCCCCACATCACATTGCAACTGTGCCACCACCTTCTGGACCTGTGCCACATCAGGCAGAGACTGCACCATCTCCCTCTAGAACTAGCCCACTTTCCTCTGTGTCTGTGCCATGTCAGCCAGCGCCTAGGCAATGCTGCCAACACTCCCAGCCATGACCCGCTGTGAATGGGCCACACTCAGCAGTGCCGCTGCAATGTCCAGGTGGCTCTAGCACTTGGCTGTCTGTGAAAGGGCAGTCCTGTCCTGGGCCTCATCCACTGCCTACATAGATTGCCCAGGCCTTGGATGTGCCGATCCAAAGTCAAAACCCTTGCCCCTAAGGCCTATACCGCAGACGGCACCCATGCGGAGTTGGCTTGGGTGGCATGCATGGTTGGTACGACCTCCTGCTGCTGCACGTGTTTGGACACCTCCACCTGCGCTTGCATTTCTGGATGCTTGCCGACAACCCCTCATTTAGTCCCTGGCTCTGCAATTGCATCTGCACAATAGATAGGATTGTCCGTTCCAGAAGCCCAAAACCTGTCTGGACAGCAGCTCTTCCCTGGGATCAGCCCGCCCTCCATCATCCACCCCTCGGGTGTTCCACCTGATCTACCAGAGCATGGGTATGGTGAGCATCAGAGAAAGTCCCAGGAGCCTCTTCACTAAAGTGCCCAACTGAGGTGAGTGTCTCTGGGATGGTGGAGGGTATTGGAGACAGCTGTAATGGGAAATCACTGCCATCTTCGGACTCGAGCATCGGGGTTCCTGATCTAAGGCTCATGGGTCAACTGCATGTCAGTGTCGCCATCGTTGCTCGACACACAGGGGGTTCGGATTGTGGCACTGGCTGTGGCTGGGGGAGAGGGACACCAGATGGACCTGCCCCATCACCAGCAGCTCCTGCAAGGCACAAGACAAGACCCATGATTGGACCGCGGGACGGGGGCTGCGGGTGGTATGGGTGGTGTGGGGTGAGGGTGGTGTGGGGGTTAGGGTGGTGTGGGGGTTAGGGTGGTACATGGGTGACTGTGGTGTGGGGGTGGAGTGGGGTAGGGGTGGTGCGGGGGTCTCACCTCCTCGCCCGCGGAACATCTCCATCCCAGCGACCTCCCTTTCCTCTGGTCTGCCAACCACGTGCAGGGCCCGCTGTTCTGCCATGGTGAGGGGCCGCAGGTCCGGTGCTCCCCCTCCAGTTTTTTCCTGCTCCTGGCGGTTATGGGCGGCCCTCTAATTGTGGGGGGTGGAGTGGGGTGGGGGGGGGGGGGGGGGTGGGGGGGGGGGGGTGGGGGGGGGGGGGGGGGGGGGGGCTCGGAACAGACAATACAAACGTTAGACAGTCTGACGCATGCAGCCCAGGTGATGGGTGGCTTCAGTGGCCAGGGCAGCCGGCCTTGGTGCTGGTATGGGTGCCAGCATGCAGTGCAGGGTTGGGGTTCGGCTGCCCTCCTGGTGGGTGTAGGGGTGGGGGGGGGGGGGGGCTGGTTATGGGTGTGTGGGACGGGCTTTGGTGCTGAATACTTACCCTGGGCGCCCTGAGGAGGTCGTGCAGTTTCTTCGGCACTGCAGGCCGGTCCAGACGGTGTTGCTGGTAGCGTGGCCATCTCTGACACCTGTGCCCAGGCACGGGGAACGGCAGTCGCTGACAGCCTGCTTCCCAGGCCAGAGTACAGGGTGGACCATCTATCCTCACGGTGGCCAAGAGCGTCTTGAGTTCGGTGTCCGTAAAATTGTGGAGTCACTCGTCTTAGTGCCATCTTGTTGGCTGGGATGGTGTGTGTATTGTGTGAAGTGTGTATGCGGCTGCAGCTTGTCAGCCTCCTGAGTGTCAATCGCAAAACCGGTGAATCTTACAGTTTCTTATTGGAATCAATAGTGTTCCATTTGGTCCTTAACAGTCGCTGAATTGGTCCAGGTGCGGCGCCAGATTTGCTGTGGTGGAAGTCCGTGAATCCTGCCCCCACACCAACACTCAGTCTCAGGAACGGAGAATTCTGCTGCCGATTTTAAGAGGGTTACTGTTTGTTTCTTGGACATCAATTCATTTTCTAACATCAAAGTATTAAAATATTTCAGTTGAACAAGATAATTGTTTATGTTATAGTTTTTTGAAGAAAAAAGGGATTAAGGGTTATGGTGTTCGGGCCGGAAAGTGGAGCTGAGTCCACAAAAGATCAGCCATGATCTCATTGAATGGTGGAGCAGGCTCGAGGGGCCAGATGGCCTACTCCTGCACCTAGTTCTTATTTTCTTATGTTCTTATGTTATCACCAGGGCATCTGCCTCAGATGGACTAGCCGTTCTGCTCAATATTTTAAAATCCTTCAAAAAGGGACTTAAGTTTGAAGTATACCAATTTGCCAAATATATTGGTGATTGAATACTGTGCAAGCAATTGCATTTAAGATTTAATTCCACCTAGCCTCAGCAATGCCAGAGCACAGAGTAGTTTGACATTTTCCCATCATTTGATTAATTGGGTAGAACCTTACCACCTTTAAAGATTTTCAGAGCGCAGAACTCAAAGTGTGTTCCAATCCTGCTTGTAATGGCTGATTATCTGGCTGTGCGACATTACTGGAGGTGGCAGATTAAGAGGTAATTTCTGAGAGAGCTGTTCAATTAAAGACAGTGGACAGAGCAGACAAACAAATTCAGCCAATTCACTTCAGGAGCTGGTTCAGCACACGGCTAAATGACTGGCTTTACAAAGCAGACCAAGGTAGGTCAGCAATACGGTTCAATTCCTGTACCAGCATCCCTGAACAGGTGCCAGAATGTGGCGACTAGGGGCTTTTCACGGTAACTTCATTCGAAGCCTACTTGTGACAAAAAGCAGATTTCATTTCAATAGGAGGATTAACCAGCAATCTCACTGGGAGAGGCGGGGGTTATGAAGGAGGAAATGTTTTAATTTCTGTGGTCGCGGCTGCCAGGCTATCAGTGCGGAGGGAGATCCCATCACAGGATGATCTGTGGCCATGGCTCTGACCTTGTGGCAGGGTCAAGCGATGGGGATGATAAATAAAGACTCCTCCGGACTACCACCAAGAATCGATCTCCAGGGATCCTCGATGCTTTGCCTGTGGCACCCAAATTTGGTCCCAAGTGGTCAGTTAATTTACACTAATTGACTATCTGCTGTTGCCAGGTGGTCACCAGCACGATTCCACCCAATGTTCTCCTCTCTCATCCAAGTTACAGTCACTTCCCTTTTATACAAAAGTTCCTTTCTTTGCTTCACGACTGGTGACCCTGCTTTCAGCAGTCAAGGAATTTCCTCCTGAACTCCCTCTGTCTCTAAATCTAACTTTCCTAATTTAAGACCCTTTTGGTCAGCCCTGCTGATATCTCCTTCCTCAGCCTGGCATTGATGGGCAGAATCTTGTGGAGGTGATCGGGTTCTTGGCAGCTGTCTGGAGAGGCCATCTCTTTTAAAAACAGCCCGCAGCATCTTGTGCCATTCGGTCACTTAACATACAGACCTTCCATTGGCACCAAGGACTGCAGCTTTATTGAAAGGCAGTGCCATTGATAAGGAAGTGGGATGTGCCGCTGATACACCCACCTGAGGCCTGGGATTGAGGAGGAGTGATCCAGGTTAGTGATAGTGGGAGGGGGCTGCGGAGGTGAGGGGGGGGGGGGGGCGGTTGGGAAGTGTTGCTGGCGGTGGGCATTGCAGTATCAGGACATTGTCAGGTATGGCAGTAAGGGCAGGGGAGTTAGCTCTCAGCAGGCCCCCTTCCCGAAGTCAGATCTCTTGATGAGGCACTGAGTGCCGTTAAATGAGGGACTTCTCTCACCCCCAAGTCAAGTTTTTTTTGTCATGCTCCCCACAGGGTAAGCCCTCCCGTCAGCCACTAGCTTAATACCAGTGGCAGCAGGAGGAGGCCCTTGAGTCGGTATTAATTGGCCAATTGGTGGCAGAGTGGGAAGGATGTCGATGGGCATTCCCATCACAGACGTAATAAAGGTGGAGGTGGAAGTTGGGGAACCACATGATGAAATGCCCCATCACCACCAAACTCACCGCAGGGCACAAGATTTAGCCCAATGTGTTTAGTTTTGCGCCTTGGGATGCCTTTTGCACATTAGAGACACAAAATAAATGTAAGTTGCTTTTGTTTTGTTGTTCTTGCCAGTTAAAAACCTGCTGCTGTTTACATTATTCATTTCCTCAGCATTCTCTTCTCAAAGGAAACATTTTTGTTTCTGTGAATCTCTTTTTATTACTTATAGCCTCAAGTCCTAGAACCAGCCTTGTTGTTGCTATTCTCTGAACCCTCTCCAATATATCAATTTCCCTTTGAAGGTTGGTGCCTAAAATCTCAAACAGTATTCCAAATGTGGCCTCAGCAATGATCTGTTCAAGGCTAGAATAATTTGTTTCACTTTTTAATCATATGCCCTTGGGATGCCTTCCATTATAGGATTAACCTTGCTGATAACAGCTTCACATTGACTGGATACTTACCAATGACATTAGGTTATACGTAATGTGTTTTTGATTTATAATTAAATGCCCTTGAGATACATTTCAATACATGATTTATCTAGTTACTTTGTTAACTGGATACTTTAAGACAACGGTCCATAGTCATGCCCATTTAAAAAAACATTTTCAACCTTTATTTCTTGGTCATCTCTTCAATGTCTGCACATTATTTCATTATTCTTATTTCAGCATGTATTATCTCCCACTTCTTTGCCAAAAGTATTAGCATTCACAGGCTTTTTCGCAGGTTAATTGGTTAAAGTCTCTTTGGATTACATCAAAACCTATTATGCTAATTACATCGATACAATGTAATAGATCATAGAATCATAAAATGATACAGCACAGATGGAGACTCTACGCATATTACAGATGAATAGTGCAGTAAGGACTCCAAAATAAATGCCTGCTTTGATCGCCAATCTGTGTATTTATTTCCACTTATTATCATCCTCTGCTGATGAGCCAATTGTAAATCCAATTAGCAAATTGCTAGTTAATCTATGGATTTTAGTCTCACATAGAAACTTTCTGAAATGATTTCTGAGAATCACTGGATTTCCCTTGTAAATGGAATACGCCTGAACGAAGCAGTTTAGAGGAGGAACCGATGCTTACACAGATTGCAAACAGGCCATCCTACTACTAAATTGGCATGTTTTGTTCCTATTTTGCACCTGAAAGATCAATGCCATGCAACCCAATTTCGACCCAAAGTACTATTTTCAGAATCAATTTTATGCTTTAACTTCTAAAGTCCATAACAATTGGGATTTGCATTTGTGTACAATTTACAAGTATTAATCAAATTTAATAAAAACAAATTACGGCGGATGCTGGAATCTGAAACCAAACAGAAAATGCTGGAAAATCTCAACAAGTCTGGCAGCATCTGGAGGGAGAGAAAAGAGCTAACGTTTCGAGTCCAGACACTTTGACAAAGGGTCATCTGGACTCGAAACTTTAGCTCTTTTCTCTGCCTACAGATGCTGGCAGACCTACTGGGATTTTCCAGCATTTTCTCCTTAATCAAATTTTAATTACTCATGGATGATATGTTTTTCCCTTAGTTAATATAAAGTTTAAAGAGGAGTTTTTATTATTATTTAGTGTTGGGGTGTGTGTTTCTGGCAAGATCAGTATTGATTGCCTATCCCTAATTTTCCTTGAGCAGTTGGCAGTGAGCTCCCTTCTTGGACTGCTGCATCCACCTAGTGTAGGTACACCCACCGTACTGTTAGGGAGGGACCTTAGGGAATTTGACCCAGTGCCAGTGAGGGAGTGGTGAAATCATTCAAAATCATAAAGATTGAATTGGAGGGGAAGTCACAGGAGGTTGTTTTCTGTGTGAATGTGTGAGCCTGTCTGAGTGAGTGAGGAAATGAGCGATTGAGTGAGTGAGTCAGTCAGTCTGTGCGAGTGAGTGAGACTGTTTAAGTGAATGAGTTTGCCTGAGTATGTGATTTCTCCCCCCCCCCCCCCCCCCAAGACACAGTCATGCCACTGTCAACCTGGTGTTGAGGAGCCTCCCCGCCCCCTCCCCCCACAGGCACAATGGTCAAGCCTACTACACAATCCAATCATTTGGAAAGAGCCATCTCCCATGATGGGACTTCCATGCCCAATCAAGGGCAAGGCCTAGTCATTTGTGAAGCAGGAGGCTATGAGGGTATCCCTAGCTCTCTACCCAATTTGGGCCGTCACCATCAACTAACGGTCTTCCTCGTGCTCCTCCAGGGGTTCCCCTATGGCGGCCTCCTCATCAGAAAAGATGTGCCACACATTCACCTCCTCATCTGCCTGCCCCTCACCCTGTTGCAGCACCAGGTTGTGGAGGGCATAGTACATAACAGCAATGCACAAAACCTTCTGGGGGTATATTGGATGGATCCACCGAACCGGTCCATGAAATGGAGCCGTATCTTCAGGATCCTGGTGGTCTTTTCAACCAAAGTGTGAGCAACAGCATGAGCCTCATTCTCGCAGCTCTCTGCTGCACTCTATAGCTTCTGTACGCTTCCTAGGGAATCTACCTCACACCTGCAGGATGTGCTTGGCACAGGGATGCCATGGGGAATGGAGAGCCACGTGCATGCAACCAAAGGCTCCCTGCATTTGTGGGAAGCCAGCTATGTGGGTGAGCCCCATGGCTCTCACATCCTGGTTAGCATGGTCGCAGTCAAAATGAATGTTGTGATCCAGCCCGCAAACGGCACATCCGTGACCTCCCTGATGCACTTATGTGCGGAGGAGGCCTGGGAGATATCACAAGGTCACTGGTGGAGCTCTGAAATGAGCCACTGGCATAGAGATTTAGAGTGGCTGTGATCTTCAGGGTGACATACAGTGGGTGGCCTCCAATTCCATGTGGCGCCAACTCTTGGAGAACCTGGCAATGGTATGCAGCTGTGTGCCTGGACAGTCAGAGTCTCTTCCTACACTGGTTTACACTCATCTCCAAGAATGTAAGGTGTCAACTGTAAACTTGGAACCGATGATGTTGCCTTTGTCCAGTCACTCACTATGGCCCTGCCTTTGGAAGCTGAGCAGGCCTTGCCACCACTTCCTCCTCAGGATTCTGCTCCTGCCTCCGGGCACCGCATGCTGATGCAGGCATTTTCTCTCTTGCCTCACGGTGAGAAGAACTATTGCCATCTCTGCAGGGTGTATGTGTGTATCTCTACCAAGGGAAAAAAGAAAAAGAGTAACATTGAAGAGTCCAGCCCATGCCCTAATGCATTGCCCATCCAACCCCAGGAGCATTCTACTGATGGTCAGTGACTGCGGTGCTAGCCATCACACTGAACTCCACTCCCTTACAATCTACCACATTGACTAAGAGCCTAAACCAGCCCCTCCACACTCAGCCTGACTGATGGTGTAAGGAGCCTTCTGTTTAAACTCTGTTTCCCCTGCTTATTTCCTTTATTTTTTTTGTTTTTTTGGCTTTTATAGTTTCTGTACCTGCCAAAAGTTCACCTGTGCCTTTAAGATGGACTTATCCTTTAATTTAAAAAAATAACACCCAGCAAGCTGTGCTGTTGCTCTGACATCAATGATGACACACCTTGATGGAGGGGGGCATGATAGCACAGTGGTTAGCACAGTTGCTTCACAGCTCCAGGATCCCAGTTTCTATTCTCGGCTTGGGTCACTGTCTGTGCGGAGTCTGCACATTCTCCCAGTGTCTGCATGGGTTTTCTCCAGGTGCTCCGGTTTCCTCCCACAGTCCAAAGATGTGCAGGTTAGGTGGATTGGCCATGATAAATTGCCCTTAGTGTCCAAAGAGGTTTGGTGGGGTTACTGGGTCACAGGGATAGGGTGGAGGCTTTGGGTTAGGTTGAGTGCTCTTTCCAAGGTCCGTTGCAGACTCGATGGGCCAAATGGCCTCATTCTGCACTGTACATTCTATGATTCTATGACTTGGCTGTTGGCCAATGGACTGTTTCAAATTGCTGGGCCTTATCAATGGATCGTGCTGATTGGTCATGTTTTTCTCTGGAATCTTCCTTACTCTGTGAGACTGAGTTTTTGTGTTTAGTTTTGGTTTGGTCAAGAAGCTGGACAGTCAAAGCCCAGATCTCTCGCCCTCATCTGATGGACTCTGTCTAAAGGCTAAAAGTAAAGACCTTTCTCTGCCTACAGTCATATTGACCTGCAATTAGTTCAGTCCAGCAACAGCGACAGGCTGGGCCAATTGCTGAAAGAACCCTCTTCAAAAATCTTGTGAATGCAATTTTGTTTTTCCTCAGTAAAGCTCGGGGGCATTCTAGTGAAGTTGGAAACAAGTAGGAATTACACAGGCCTGAAGCAGATCTTCAAAGTGAAGGCCCAGGTTAATAAAAGTATAGGTGACTCCCCAGAGGGAATCCCACAGTCTGGGGATTCGGACTGAACTTTGAACCTAGAAGATCCTCATTAGCCATCCAACCAGTCGTCCTCAATCACTCTGTGTCATGGAAGGACAGTCAGCTGAAAAAACAACTTCAACATCTGAAGAAAGGGCACTCATCTTCCATCTCACATTATTTTTTAAAATTTTTCCCTCCCCTTCCCTCTGTGTGTATGTCTTGTGTGTCTTTAGGTAGAGGATGACACAGTGAAAGAGGGGGAGTAGTAGATTAGCTGGCCATTATTCCAGTATAATTATTGTATGCCTTATCTCTATTGTTGTTATAGATAAACAGTTTTTGTGTTTCACTTACAAAACACTTACTTGTTGCCTGCTCCTTGCTGAGTCCTTTCAACCCCCCCCCCCCCCCCCCCCCCCCCCCACTTCAGGGGCCAAACCATTCCCCCTCAGAGTCACCCCTGCTTCTGAATATTGCCCTTCCCCACCGCACTGCACTACCCCCCCCCCCCCCCCCCCCCCCCCCGCCCCCAATGCTGCCCTGTGCCATGGTGCCTTTCACCACCCCCTCCCAGGGATCGTCTGTCCCAATCATACTCCCACCACGATGCCCTGCTGTGGAGCTGGCCTCCTTAATGCCCCCCCCCCCCCAAACCCATGTACCCCCATCACCCCTTCTCCCCACCTCAGTGTGATTCCTTTAGCTGGTTGCCCCACCACCCCAGAGAACTCCCGGTGCCCTCTCACCCCATGTATGTCCTGGTGGACAGTGGTGACCTTTGCGTTCACCTCTGAATTCCCCCTTGGGGGGGTGAGGTCACCAGGTTCCCGTGTTTGAAAACCCGTTGTAGATGACTGTGAGGTATTTTACAACAAATACGATTTTCTACATTTAATCACAATTATTCTCATGAAGATGCAGTTAATCAGTGTTGATATTTATCCTGTAAAATTGTTCTTTAGAAATTCACTTTTAACTTGGATAGAAGGTTCACAACCACATAAAAACAGTAAAAAAAACATAATCAACAATATTACTTTCAAAGATTTGTTAAAGCTGTTGCTGCTTTATTTTAATGCAAAGGTTCTGACACTGGTCGTGGTTATGACACTGATCTCCTTTAATGTTTTACTGTTATGCAATACATTTTAATCTCAATATATCTTTAATCTCTGTGTACATCAGAGCAATACTGCACTTTAAAACACTTAAGAGTTATGCCTTCATTAAGCCTTTTATGTTGACCTATATCAGCCAGTTCTTGGCAGAATTGCTGAGACAAAAGCGCTATTAATTGGAGATGGTTTTATTATAATACTTTTCTTTTGACATCAAAGGGTTTCAAAAAGTAACTCAAAATTTGAATAATTAGCAAGAAACTTTGAGTGTCTGAGTGACTGTAAATCCAATTCAGGGTCAAAACATGGTTCATAAAACATTTAAATGTAATCCACAGTTTGTCTCAAAAAGAATAAAGTCCAAACATTAAGATTAGATCCCTTCTATCACTGAGAAATTTTGTTAAGCATGATAGGTTGCTGGGTAACAAGTATACAAAAACAGAAGTCAGGCATTATTATTCTGAACTTAATCTAGTTGCAAGGCTGCACCACATTGTGCATGGATCTTAACTGCAACTCAAACCTCACATATTAAAATGGAAGAATAAAGCATTTGATTGTTTATACATATCTATTGCTTCATACATGTGTGTATTAAGTGTGTTTTTTCAGGGTATCAAATACAGCATGTTACAATCCGAACTTTAATGATTATTTTTCTGTCCTGAATGTATATATAAATATAAGTGTGTCCACTATATTTCTTTCTGTACTCATTGTTCAGTGTCTTCAAAGTTTTTAAAGTCCAGTATGATTATTTTAGGGTATTTTAGGCTACATTGGAAACTTTATAGACTATATTAAGACTCAATAGATTTGATTTTATACATTTTCTTTCACAATACAGCTAACATGGCATAATGTTAGCATACAGTAGTGCAGCAAAAACAATTTGAAAGCTAAAAACTTAGCATTGTTGTTTGGAGGTTGTTCTCGCTAAATACTCATGACCAGGGAGCACAGGGGGTGGACCACCTCCCTCTGGGACTGCGCCACATCAGCCAGTAACTACACCACCTCCCTCTGGGTCTGTGCCATGTTGGCCAGCGCTTGAGCAATGCTGTCGACGCCTTCAGTTATCGCCCGCGGTGACTGGCCACGCTCTGGAGCATCACTGCAATGTCTGGGCAATCCTGGTACATGGCTGCCAGTGACAGGACCACCCCATCCTGGGACTAGACCACCACCCGCCCAAGTGCCCCAGGCCTTGGACATCTTGGCTCACTGCCAAAATCTCTCCCCCCCCCCCCCCCCCCCCCCCCCCCCCCCCCCAGGGCCTCCAACAAGGATGCCACCCCTTTGCTGTTGGCCTGGGTGGCAGGCATGGTCAGCACCACTCCTGGGGGTGTGTGGAAGTGGTGGTAGTGGATGGGGGTGGTGGTGGAAGGGGGTTGTGCAGGTGGTGGTGGTAGTGGGGGGCGGTACATGTGCCCGTGGGGATCCACAACTCAATGGGATCTCACTTGCTCACCCAATGCCAATCTCCTCCTCAGTTACTGCCCCCACTCCGGGCCCACCAATTGGATCCAGCACCCTGCTCTGCTGTGGTGACGAGTCACAGGTCCGGCGGTCCCTGTCCGGCCTTTTACCTTTCCCGCTGGTTGTGTGCCACCTTCTCCTGCTTCTCCTGGGCGGGGGGGCGGACAGAAACTGCACGGTGTTAGTCAATCAGGTGCAGGCAGCTGGGTAGCTGGTGGGCGCCATGGCCAGGGCACCCAGCTAGGCGGCCTGTATGGGTGCTGGCAGGTGGTTCAGGGTCAGAGTCCGATCGCCCTCTGGGTGGGGGGGGGGGGGGAAGGGTGGGGTTATGGGTGTGTGGGTTGTGGATTTGTGCCAGGGGCACAGTGCTGTTAATTCACCATGGCCTGCCGAAGGAGGTCCGCAGTTTTTTACAGCCCTCCTGGTTGGTCCTGGGGGGCCACGGCCTCCCCCACTCATGCCCAGGTCCGGCGTACAGTGGCACGTGGCAACCGTCTTCCCACCCCAGGGTACAGGATGGCCTGCCTCACCCCCACCCCCGCTCCACTGCATCCAGCAGGGTCTTCAGTTCGGCGTCAGTGAATCGCGGTGCTCTCCTTGCTGCCATTTTGTTGGCTGGGATGAGTGTGTGTGGGGAGTGGAGTGCTTATAAGAGGCTGCAGCTTGTCAGCCTCTTGGGTGTCAATCCTTCTCCGGCAAATCGGACACCGCTTTCCATTGGAATCGATCGTGTTCCACGTGGCGCCGGTGCTAGCTGATTAACAGTTAATGAAATGCTCTGGGAATGCCGCCAATTTTGCTAGAAGTCCACCGATTAGGTCCCAGCATCAACATATTATGAAATGGAGAATCCCACCACGTAAGTTCACCTTTGGGCATTGCCTTTTCCAAGACTTCATCAGACCAGCAAGCTACTTGAGGGAAGAGTTGTTTGTTTGCACTGCAATTATTTTAATCGATGGAGAGATAAAAAATGATTTAAAGACAAAAGCTAACGATTTACTGGAAATCATACAACAGGAATGGCACGGTAGCACAAGTGGATAGCACTGTGGCTTCAGTGCCAGGGTCCCAGGTTCGATTCCCCGCTGGGTCACTGTCTGTGCGGAGTCTGCACATTCTCCCCGTGTCTGTGTGGGTCTCCTCCGGGTGCTCCGGTTTCCTCCCACAGTCCAGGATGTGCAGGTTAGATGGATTGGCCATGATAAATTGCCCTTAGTGACCAAAAAGGTGAGGAGGGGTTATTGGGTTACAGGGATAGGGTGGAAGTGAGGGCTTAAGTGGTTTGGTGCAGACTCGATGAGCTGAATGGTCTCCTTCTGCACTGTATGTTCTAAGGAATGAGCTTTTAAGTTTTGGTGTTTTTGAACTCAGCTTTGGGAAATAAGCTGAAAAAGATGGCTGCCTGAACACACTCTCTCCCTGTGTGTTTATTAACCTGCAGCCAGGGTACCTCCATTTAAGCATAAGTCCGCGTTTGGAAACCTGCAAAGCTGACATGGGAAGAATTGACCCAGCATGATATTCTCCTCCACGCCGAAAGTCTGTTGCTGACATGTATGAAACCACTGGCCTACCTTCACATGCGGTTGCTCTGGAACGACATCTTCAAAACCCTGCAAAATTATCCTTATTTTAGAATTGTAGAATACAATTATTGAATTCCTACAGTGCTGACGGAGGCCATTCAGCCCATCGAGCCTGCACTGACCTTTCAAAAGAACACACTTCTAGACCGGAAGCCTATACTCCAAAGCCATTTGCCTGACCGCTTTAAGGCGTGTGCTCCACTGACCACATGACCGGTTTGGGATCAATTGCACAGGAATGCAGGAACCCCGGTCAATAGGAATTTTGCATGGCGCCCTATGAGCAGAAACCTGGGCAGTGTGGCTCAGGGAGCTGAAGATTAAAGATCCGCGGCTGGATTCTCCATTCCTGAGACTAAGTGTTGACACTGGGGCAGGATACATGGACTTCCACAACAGCACAGCTGGCGCCGCACCTGGACCGATTCAGTGATTGTTAAGGGGCTAGCACCGACGCCACGTGGAACACAATCAAATCCAATGAGAAACAGTGCCGGATTCGTTGGTTTCACGGATGACACTCAGGAAGTTGACAAGCTGCAGCTGCATATACACACAGCACTCCCTACACACTGTGTCCTAGCCAACAAAATGGCAACAAGACCCGCGGTGCCAAGGTTCACAGATGCCCTCCTGGACGTAGTGGAGGAGAGGTACACCACTCTGTACCTCAGCACAGGAAGGAGGCTGCCAGCCACCACCGTAGACCGTATGCTATGCCACCATCAATACTGTACTGACCGGCCTGCAGTGCAGGAAGAAATTGCATGACCGCCTCAGGGCGGCCAGGTTGAGTGGGCAACATTGTGCCCCCGGTACCCACCCCCGTCCCACACACCTGTTACCCCACCCTCACTTGTTCATTTTTTTTTCAAATTGAGGTGCAATTTAACGTGGCCGATCCTGCTATCAGAACTTCTTTGGGTTGTGGGGGTGAGACACACGCAAACATGGGAAAACTCCACACAGACAGTGATCCAGGGCCAGGATCGAACCCGGGTCCTCGGCACCGTGAGGCAGCAGTGCAAACGACTGCGGCACCATGCTGCCCCGCTCCCATGGTAGAGTTGACCAGTCTAGTGAGCACCTACAATTCGGTCCAGCCAAGGGGAGTCAGGGGTTCCAACTTCTGTTTATCCTGTGTCTGACGAGGCCTGTGAGGCTAGATCATCCATATTGAAGTGGTTGTGCCTGAGGTGGCATTGACCAACCGATTGCCCAAAGGAGCGGCAAGCCTATGGTTGGGCTCGGAGACCATGAAGAGCCTGGACTATTGACTTTTTGATCGATTTTCTTTTCTCGTCTTCCTCAGTTATCCCTGTTCAGAGTTGTGACTGTTGTGCATAGTTATCGGGAAGTGTATGAACGGACTTGAGAAGAGGGAGATGTGGTAGTGCGGCTGCTTTAATAGGGTGAGATACACTGATCACGTGACAGGCTCGTGGTCAATCACATGGAAGTGAGTGGAGAGTTTGTGTGGGACCCTGGGAGCAGGTGTGTGTTTAAGAGATCTGAACACAATAGGGAGGCTGATACTTCTTTGAGAACCCACGTGTACTGTAGTGCACGTTTCAGTGGCTAATTAATGCAACCATGGCCTCAGCAATCAAGTACAGGAGTACAGGAAGGATGAAGTGTTGAATCTCTCAAGGGAAGGATTTATAGTTAATGGGGCCCTGGCAGGCATCAGAACAGTTGAACTGTCCATTGATTCAGCAATAATAGGATGGAAAGGAGAGCTGGGAATGCTGCTCTCAGGCTCCCAGACTCTTACCTGGTGGTCCTACTGTGGGATCTGAGGGAGTGAACAGAAGTGATGTTTTCCAAAGGTGAGAGGAAGAGACCAGCCTCTCCAACTAAGCAGTAATTTTGGGAATGTTTGAGGACAGAAGCAGCAAGAGTGTAATCCCTTAAAACTGGAGCCAAAGCTCCAAGAGGTTGAAGGACATCTGGAGGAGAAAAAAGATCCAGTGCCTTGGCCCAGACACTGACTCCGTTAGAATCCTCTTGCATAACGCTGTCAGGCCTTCACTCATTCCTCTCTCTTCCAGGCATTTCCTCACATCCCTTTCTGAACAGCCAACACACACACTCATTCTCATCTTTGCACCATCTTGTGCCCATACTTCATAGACCAATATCCTGCACACCAAGAGCACCAATAAAAGGTCAGACCCAAAATTGCATTGTACAGTTTACAAGCTTCCCTTATGGTTGGCGGAAGAGCCTATTGCTGTTTAGATCCTCTCACCAACATCCAGCAGCAATGAGTGTGGTAGGCACTGGGTAGGCCCTGCTCAGAATTCTTTAGCAGCCCAGAAAGTCACTGAATAAAGGTACGTTTTTTAATGCAAATCTTTACAAAACTCTTCCTGTGGAGTCAGCAAATGCAGAAATGCACCCTGACTTCATAGTCATTGCGATCAATGGGCTGTTGCCAGCAAGGCAAATGGCCTGACATTTGAGCATTCAAAGCATGAGCTGCCTATAGAGGTGCAACAGATGATGGTAACCTGTGCTAAAAATGTTAGTGAGGCTGAGGTCCAATTTCAGTACAGACTCAGGCCCTTTGATTATGACATGTAGTTCCTGTAGCTCTGGCCAATGTTTCCTTTCCAATTTGTAACACTTCAGCTGCTAGCTAGCTGCGATGTACAAATTCATCACAGAATGGTGGACCGACACAAATAACTTTGCATCAACTTTACTGTTACCTTTTCCATTTTCAATAATTTCTCGTATCAATATCATACAGTGTTAATGTGTAGTAGCTGAATCAAGGTCCAAAAACAGTGCCTGATGAATTTCTACCACCACGTATTTAAAATTAACATTAGGCATCATTCTTATCGTAAACATTCTCACTTTTTCCATGGAAACGTAGCCCAGGAAATTCCTCAGGTATATATTTTTCAGCTTAAACATTTTTATTTCCTGCTTAAGGCTTTCAAGTACCTATGATTTTCCCTCCTATACGTAAAGGAATGTTGGGTGCACTACAAATTGTTACAAAGCCATTATAACTACTTGTTTTCACATGCCATAGACTTATAATGAGGGCCGTTGTCAGCTTTTGTGAAGCTGTTGCTAGTTTTAGCTAATTCCTTGGTTGGCATGGATGTGATCAGAAACAGGAGCTCTGGCCAATGTTTCCTTTCCAATTTGTAACACTTCAGCTGCTAGCTAGCTGTGATGTACAAATTCATCACAGAATGGTGGACCGACACAAATAACTTTGCATCAACTTTACTGTTACCTTTTCCATTTTCAATAATTTCTCGTATCAATATCATACAGTGTTAATGTGAGCCTACTTGTAACAATAACAAAGGTTATTATAAAGATTATTATTATTTTTCTTTGTTCTTTCTTTGTAAATAAAATTCATGGGAAACTTATGTACCCAATTACCTATACAAAACAGCTTTGGACAAATTGGGGTTTGCTTACACCGGAGTGCCAGCTTATTGCATTACCTGAGATCCACATAAAAATTGGCAAACATGCATGACACTACCAACAATCTATCCTGGTCCACTCACGTCGACGCTATGACCAAGAAAGCACAACAGGGCCTATACTTCCTCACAAAACTAAGGAAATTCGGCATGTTCAATTTGACTCTTGTGATGCTCCTTGATTTCTTAATGACGATGACTTCGAAGTGTAATGTCTCACAAAGAACATCAAGCTATGTTTTGAACAAAGCTAATTTATTTACACTACAAATTAGATAGATTTGTCTTGCTTGCTAAAATATAAAAGATTACAGATTGACTAAAACTAAGATACAAACTACAGAGCTTCTGATAACATGACTAATCACTATCTTGCCAACAACCTGCTTCCCTGAATCAAGAGTATCACGTGATCCACGTGTATGCGCTTGATCGTATCTAGTGGTTGGATGTAGTTACAGTAAATTGCTAACCCTTCATTATTCTTACAATACACATATTGTAACAATTCTTATCTATTTTTACAGATGCACATAGAAAGCATCCTATCTGGCTGCATCACAGCCTGGTATGGCAACTGCTCGGCCCAACACTATAAGAAACTACAGAGAGCTGTGAATACAACCCACTCCATCACGCAAACCTGCGTCCCCTGAATTGACTCTGTCTATTCCTCCCACTGCCTTGGGAAAGCAGGCAGCATAATCAAAGACCCTTCCCACCCTGGTTATTTTCTCTTCCAACCTCTTCCATCGGGCAGGAGATTCAAAAGTCTGAGAACACGCACTAACAGGTTCAAAAACAGCTTCTTCCCCACTGTTACCAGACTCCTGAATGGCCCTCTTATGGACTGATCTGATCTCTTCACACATCTTCTCTATTGAGTAGTACTACACTCCGTATGCTCATGTACTTTGTGTATTTATGCATGTCCTATGTTTTTCCATGTATGGAATGATCTGTCTGGACTGTACGCAGAACAATACTTTTCACTGTACCTCGGTACATGTGACAATAAATCAAATTCATTTCAATTCATGATGCATGCCAGTTCCACTGTCTCCCCAGGCATGGAGAGGCATAATCAGAGGCATAATATTGCACCAGTGGTCCTTCTTGACACCCTCCTGGAATTTACACCCAATTGCCCAACTTTGCTCGCAAGCTGGTGGTATGCTACGACTGGTTGATTTCCAATTGCAGAAAGTTATTTACATGAAGGGGAGCATCGGTTTAGTGGCAGACACTTATCAGAAATTTATTTAAGAAATCTGAGCCTGGAAACAGCTAATGCAATTTTCATTTATTTAAACGCCAGATTTCTGGTTCAGCACGCCTTCGGGATTCTCCATTTCGCCGGCTGGTCAATGGAGTTTCCCATTGTGGGGCAGCCCCACTCCGTCGGGAAACCCCCCGGGCTGCCGGTAAAAAGGAGAATCCCGACGGCGGATAATTCAGTCCCCTATTTTTCCAAGAGCACCAAGCAACACTTCACAGTCACTGTGCGAAGTTCCTTCTCTCAATGTCTCAAATTACAGCCCAAATAATTTTTCACAAGTTGCACACCTCGGCTTACTGGCAGTGCCATACTTTTTCCTTTATACTGCAGCATTAGCCTGTTAAACCTAATAATTAGAAACACAGCATCAACAAATAGATTTAGTTGTGTCTTTTAAAGCCAATTATATAAATTTTCCTATTACTTTGGCACCGTAGACAATGGGCTGGATTCTCAGATTTTGGGTCTACGTCCCCACTCCAGCATGGGAACGGTGGCGTTTTACCCCCGGAAAATGGCGTAAAACGGTCACCGATCCTCCATATTGCTGGGGGCTAGCATGCCGGTAGCGTAGAGCACCTGGCTCTAGCTGCCGGAAGGCCCGCAGAATTGCTGGGTCCGTGGCCGCGCATGCGCACGGAGGCGACCTGCAGCAGCCAAGCCATGGTACATGACGGCGACTGCTTGCAGACCCATCCTACAAAATAGTGCCCCCCCCCTTTGGCCGGCTCATGCGCCCTGGACCACCCCCTCACAGTGCCCCCAGCCCCTGATAAAGTCCCCCTGCCCGTGGATCGGCCCTTCCCCGACTGTGGCGGCCTGGGACATGGGACCATGAGTGACCCAGGTTGTTGGGTACTCGGCCGGTTGGGGGCAGAGCATCGGGTGGCGAGCCTCAGGCAATGTCCTGAGGCTATCGATACAGCGCTTTGAAGGAGGCAGAGCATCGCGAAAGCGGCACCGCCCCCTATTTGGTCAGGAACTGTGATTCTCCGGCCAATCGTCGGACGTGATTTCGGCGTCGGCGACTGGAAAATCCAGCCTAATATTTTTTAGTTTTAACCTCCTATTCTTCACAATTATTTCAACCGTATTATTTCTTTATTATTCTCCGTTGAATTGTTTTCCTTTTATGAACAACCCGGGACTCTCTGTTGGCTGACCCCGAAATAGCAAAATGGGATTGGGCGGAGAATCGGTTCCGACACCAAATTTGCGGCGGACGCCTATTTGATGCCAAATCGCACTTCTCCATCATCTGGACATGCTGTCCAGAGCGCACGTACATTAAACACTGTTTGCATGTAATTAGTGGGCCTGGCCCGGTATTCGCCCTGGCCTCCATGATTCTCCCCCTTTGATGGGCTGTGTTCCTGACGGGGATCACTTGTTCTTTTAAATGTTGTGAAACCGGCATCGTGTCTGTTGAGGGAGAGAGGGGATGTAGAACACAGAGAGGCTGCCGGGCCAGAGATTGGCCAGACTGGCTTGGGGGGGTGGGTGTTCCTGACAGGGCCGGGGGGGTGATGGGTGAAAGGGCCAAGAGGCTGGGGTGAGCTCCCACGTTACTGGAGGAATGTCCAGGCATGGACTGCCATTGCCACAGCTTGCAAGGCAGCCACCTTGCTGCGCACTCATTGACCACCCACAGTGACATCGGCTGTACGGGTGATCCCACCCGTACACCACACCCTCCACTATACCCTTCCAACCCGGCCGCCATCCTCCCAGTGGGCATCAGGCAGCCCACCCAAGTGCAATTCCCACTGTGGCCCCTACAGGGCACCAGGCATACCCCTGGCAAGGGCCCCCCCCTGTGGAGCATACCCCTGGCAAGGGAAGCGCCAGCCAACGGTATCCCTGGCAGCTATGATTCCAGCTTACTCTCATCATTTAATTTACAGTGCAGAAGGAGGCTATTCGGCGCATCAAGTCTGCACCGGCTCGTGAAAAGAGTATTCCACTGAACTCCACCCTATTCCCGTAAGCCAGTAACCCGACCTAATTTAAGTGCAATCTACCTAACCTGCACATCTTTGGACTGTGGGAGGAAACCGGAGCACCCGGAGGAAACCCACACAGACACGGGGAGGACGTGCAGACTGCACACAGACAGTGAACCAAGCCGGGAATCGAACATGGGTCCCTGGAGCTGTGAAGAAACTGTGCTAACCACTGTGCTACCGTGCCGCCCCATGTTCCAATTTCTCCCTAACTTTATTTTCATTCAGCCATTCTTTGCTGTTTTTTTATAATCTGTCCGATATTCGAACTTTGTCTAATATTTGTGGAATTATATGCTGTTTCTTTAAACTGCTATTGTGGGAGGTACTGGCATAGCCGTAATGTCACTTGACTGGTGATTCAGAGGCACAGGCTCTGGGGTCATGGGTTCAAATCCTTCCATGGCAGCTGGTGGAATTTAAATGTAATTAATAAATTTGGAATAAAAAGGTAATTCGCGGTGACCACAAAAACATTGTTGATTGTCATCAAAAATTATCCCAGCTGGTATACTAATGCCCTTTAGGGAAAGATCTGCTGTCCTTACCTGATCTGGCCTACATGTGACTCCATCTGGTTGACTCAAACATCCTCTGAAATGGCCTCACAACAATGAATTGGCAAAATCAGCTCTGTTGACTCTGCAAAATCCTCCTTACAATTGGGCGAGCTGTCCCATAGACTGTCAAGCACTAACCTGATATAGTCATATTCATGGAATCATACCTTACAGCCAATGTCCCAGATATCACCATCCTTGCATATGCCCTGTGCCACTGGCGGTGGCACAGTGGTATATAGTTGGAAATCCAAGGAAGTCATCAATATTGACTTTGGACCCCATGAAGTCTCGTGGCATCAGGTCAAACATGGACAAGGAAATGTCCTGCTGGTTGTCACCTACCATACCCACTCAGCTGATGAATCTGTACTTTTCTGTTGAAGGCCACTTGGAGGAAGAACTGAAGTGAAAAAGCCACAGAACGTAACCTAGGTGAGGTTTTGAAAAATAAAAAATGAAATGAAAAATGTGAAAAATTTCAATGTCCATCAGTAAGATTAGCTCAGTAGCACCACTACTGACTGAACTGGTCGTGTCCTAAAGGACATAACTGCTAGACTAGGGTCTTCAGCAGGTGGTGAGGGAACCAACAAGAGGAAAAAATATACTTGACTTCATCTCTACCAACCTGTCTGCCACAGTTGCATCTGCCCATGACAGAATCAGTAGGAGTGACCCCCACATAGTCTTTGTGGAGATGACATCCTGTTTTCACATTGAGCATATCCTCAATCATGTTTTGTAGCACTATTACCAAGCTAAATGGGATAGATCTCCACAGATGTAGCAACTCTAGACTGGGCATCCATGAGGTGCTTTTGGCCATCAGCAGCAGCAGAATTGTACACTGCCATAAATTGTAACCTCATGGTCCAGTGTATCCCCTAGTCTACCATTATCAAACTGAGATCAACCCTGGCTCAAAGGACAGTGCAGGAGATCAAACCAGGAGCATCACCAGGCATACAGAAAACTTATGTGTCAACCTGATGAAGCCACAGCACAGGATCACTTGGATGCCAAACTGTGGAAGCAGAAGATGATAGATAGAGCTGAGTGATGTCACAACCAATAAGTCAGATCTAAGCTTGGTAGTCCTGCTACTTTCAGTCATGAATGATGGTCGACAATTCCATAACTAACTGGAGGAGGAGATCCCATAGCGATTCCCAACCTCAATGCTGGAGAAGCCCAGCACATCAGTGCGGCTATCTTCAGCCAGAATTGCCAAAGTGATGTCCCATCTCAGCCTCCTCCTGAGGTCCCCAGCATCACAGATGCCATCCTTCACCAATTTCATTCTCCCCATATTATATTAAGAAACGGCTGAAAGCACTGGATACTGCAAAAGCTATGGACCCTGACCACGTTCTGGCAGAAGTACTGAAGACTCGTGCTCTAGAACTTGCCGGCCAAGGTTCAGATTCACGAGGTACAAGTGGCAAGTAACATTTGAAAAAAAAATGAAAATCGCTTATCGTCACCAGTAGGCTTCAAATGAAGTTACTGTGAAAAGTCCCTCATCGCCACATTCCGGCGCCTGTTCGGGGAGGCTGGTACGGGAATTGAACCGTGCTGCTGGCCTTCCTTCGTCTGCTTTAAAAGCCAGCTATTTAGCCCATGTGCTAAACCAGTCCCTGTGCCAAACAAGTGCCAGACAATGACCAACTCCAACAAAAGAGAATCTCACCATCTCTCCTTGATATTCAATGGCATTACCATCGCTGAATCCTCACTATCAACAACTCCACATAAACTACAGCTGTTGAAGAAGGCAGCTCACCATCATCTTCTCAAGGGCAATTAGAGTTGGGCAAGAAATGCTGGCCTAGCCAGTGATGCCTATATCACATGAACAGATTTAAATTAGCCATTAAGGTACGTCCTTCCCTTAATGTCTTTCTTCCTTTATGAAATATGAGTTCTCATTTCGTTTAAACATTTCGCAATTACATTGCTCAAAGTTGGGCCTCATTTTCTAATGTACTGTTTTGGATGTAGACACATTTAGATGCATTAAATCTCCAAATTTCATTTTGATTTCCAACATCCTTCAGTATATGTATTATGTATAATATTAGACAATCTTTCCCATCATCAGTTAAAGCTTGTCCCCTACTCAGCTTCACCTTGCATGTGAGCCCTGGCAACAGTCCAGATCCATTGCTTTTAGTCGCATATCTTGAAACATTTAACCATTCATTTATATTTCCATTTAGGATTTTGGATTGCTTCATGCCCCTATTATTTATCCCAATATGGACAATTATCTTTGGCTTTTCTTCATGTCTTTTAAATCACAGGCTAACCATTCCATTATGTCTCTCATTTTGGACCCTCATAAACATGAATTTCACAATGTACCTCATCCTCTGCATATAACTCTCTCTCCAGACCTCTATTTATGGAATTTCTTGTGACAATTACTTGCCTTATAAGCTCCTGTAATATCTCTTTGCGAAAAATGTTCCTCTCTATGTAATGCTGACGATGCTACCTCCTTTGTTTCGCATTTACCATAAAATTAGGTTTTTATTCAATTTTAACATTTTCTAAGCCATTAACTCCATTTCACATTCCTGTTGTTCAAATAATGAAATTACCTTTCCGATTTACAAACATCCCCCATCCCATCAATCCCCCACCACCACCATTATCCTGAACAAATTTCTAAAAATGTTTGATTTGTTTGATTGACTATCTTTACTGATATATTATATTGCAACATTATTTTGCAGTTATCTTTATGTTCTCTGTAACTATAATAATCTTTATTGTCACAAGTAGGCATACATTAACACTGCAATGAAGTTACTGTGAAAATCTCTTAGTTGCCACATTCCGGCACCTGTTCGGGTTCACAGAGGGAGAATTCAGAATGTCCAAATTACATAACAGCACGTCTTTCGGGACTTGTGGGAGGAATCCAGAGCACCCGGAGGAAACCCACACAGACACGAGGAGAACGTGCAGACTCCATACAGACAGTGACTCAAGCCGGGAATCAAACCTGGGACCTAGAGCTGTGAAGCAAAAGTGTTACCCACTGTGCTACTGTGCTGCCCATACATATATTTATTTACCTACCTTTTAGATACAAAAACATATTTCACACTGTACAGATTCCCTCAAACATTGTTCAATGATTTTCATATATTCTTTGGATATTTACTGCTATTTTAATTCCCAAAGTATACTTAAACAGTGCATTTTTGTACTGTTTAGCACACGCATTAAAAACATGAAAATTCCTCCTGCCATCAACCCGTCAATAACTTCCCCAATAAAGACAGAAAAATCTTTAAAAAGATAAGTCATAGCAAAACTCCTGATAATAACATCCTGCAGATACAGAAAGCTCAGAACAGCAACCAGCAGAAAACAGAACCTGCAGAAAAACTGGACTAGATGGAAAATTAATTAAACAAGTAAGAAAAGACTCACTAGCTCCCAAGATTACCTGAATCCTGGACAGGAGCATCATTGGCATTTCCTGTCATAGAGTCATAGTCAAAGACCCCTCCCACCCGGCTTACTCACTCTTCCAACTTCTTCCATCGGGCAGGAGATACAGGAGCCTGAGAACACGCATAAAAAGACTCAAAAACAGCTTCTTCACCGCTGTTACCAGACACCTAAATGACCCTCTTGTGGACTGACCTCATTAACACTACACCCTGTATGCTTCATCCGATGCTGGTACTTATGTAGTTACATTGTATACCTTGTGTTGCCCTATTATGTTTATTATTAATATTTATAATAATATATTATTAATATTTACTCCCTTTTCTTCCCATGTACTTAATGATCTGTTGAGCTGCTCGCAGAAAAATACTTTCCACTGTACCTCGGTACATGTGACAATAATCAAATCCAATCCAATCCAGTACAATCATAGTGTTTACAGCATGGAAACAGGCCCTTAGGCTCACCTTGTCCATGCCACCCAGTTTCTATCACAAAGCTAGTCCCACTTGCCTGCATTTGGCCCATATCCCTCTATACCCGTCCTGCCCATGTAACTGTCTAACTGCTTTTTAAAAGGCAAAATCATACCGGCCTCTGCCACTGTGCATTTCAGATTCTCACCACCCTCTGTGTGAAAAAAATTCCCCTCTGATCTCTTTTGCCCAACCCAATTACATGGCAAAGTGGCCATATGGGAAAGCAAGGGAGGGATGGATGGATGGATGGATGGATAGATGGATGGATGGATGAATGATGGATGGATGATGGATGGTGGATGGATAGACAGATGACAAAGGGATGGATGGAAGGAGGGACAGGTGGACGGAGCGAAGGATGGATGAATGGACTGAGGGAAGGAGAAAGGGATGACAAAATGCATGGAAGGAAAGATGGATGGATCCAGGGTGAAGGGATTAAGGGAGGGAGAGACAGTTGGATGGATGGATGAATGGAGTGAGGGTTGGATGGATGAATTATGCGATGGGTGGGTGGATTGTGGGATGGATGGGTGGATGGACTGATGGATGGATCATTTTTACTGCTGTCTATTTTCAGTTGTTTGTGGTTTACTCAACCTCTGAATTTGTGGACCTTGCCTGCATTTGGAATTATATCCAAGGAATTATAGACCTGTGAGCTTGACGTCCGTGGTAAGCAAACTGTTGGAGAAGATACTGAGGGATAGGATCTATTCACATCTGGAAGAAAATAGACTTATCAGTGATAGGCAGCATGGTTTTGTGCAGGGAAGGTCATGTCTGACAAACCTTTTTTTTTTTTTTTTAAATAATTTTTATTGAAAGAGTTTTTCCATACAGACATTTACCCCTACTAATTTTTAAATTATTTACAACACAATCCCTCTAGGCAAATGTCCCTCCCTCGCCCGCCCTCTCGCGCGCACCAGTCCTCCCCCCCCCCCCCCCCCCCCCCCCCCCAGGCAACCTTAACAAACAAGGCAGCCTACAGTTTCAGACATGAGCAGCGAGCAGACTTGCCCGCGTTACAGTCGTGCATGTCCCCCCACCACCCTTGCTGCCCCCCCCTCCCCTCCCCCCCCCCCCCCCCCCCCCCCCCGGGTTGCTGCTGCCACGACCCCGAACGTCTATCTCTGATCTAAAAAGTCAAGGAAAGGTTGCCACCGCCTGGCGAATCCCTGTACCGACCCTCTCAGGGCAAATTTGATCCTTTCTAGCTGAATATAGCTAGCCATATCGTTAATCCAAGTTTCAACGCTTGGAGGCCTCGCGTCCTTCCATTGAATTAATATCCTTCGTCGAGCCACTAGGGACGCAAAGGCCAGTATTCCGGCCTCCCTAGCCTCCTGTACCCCCGGTTCTACCCCGACCCCCAAAGATCGCAAGCCCCCATCCTGGTTTGACCCTGGACCCCACCACCTTCGACACCGTCCTTGCCACCCCCTTCCAGAACCCTTCCAGCGCCGGACATGCCCAGAACATATGCACATGGTTCGCTGGGCTTCCCAGACATCTGACACACCTGTCCTCACCCCCAAAGAACCGGCTCATCCTTGTCCCCGTCATGTGAGCTCTATGCAGCACCTTAAATTGAATGAGGTTCAGTCTCGCACACGAGGAGGAAGAGTTGACCTTCTCCAGTGCATCCGCCCACGTCCCGTCTTCTATCTGCTCTCCCAGCTCCCCTTCCCACTTGGCTTTCAGCTCCTCCCCTGATGCTGCTTCCGCCTCCTGCATTATCTTGTAGATGTCTGATATCTTCCCCCCTCCGACCCAGACCCCCGAGAGCACCCTATCACTCGCCCCCTTACTGGGGAGCAGGGGAAACCCCTCCACCTGCCGCCTAGCAAATGCCTTCACTTGTAAATATCTGAACATGTTTCCCGGGGGGAGCTCAAACTTCTCCTCCAGCCCTCCCAGGCTCGCAAACCTCCCCTCTATAAACAGGTCCTTCAGCTGCCGTATGCCCACCCTGTACCAGCTCTGAAATCCCCCGTCGATGTTCCCCGGGATGAATCTATGGTTCCCTCTTATTGGCGCCGCCAACAGACCTCCCATTTCACCCCTATGTCGCCTCCACTGCCCCCATATCTTGAGGGTGGCCGCCACCACCGGGCTCGTGGTGTACCTCGTGGGGGGGAGCGGCCATGGTGCCGTTACTAGGGCCCCCAGGCTTGTGTTGCCACAGGACGCCCTCTCCATTCGTTTCCAAGCTGCCCCCTCCCCTTCCATCATCCACTTGCGCACCATTGACACATTTGCCGCCCAGTAGTACCCCGAGAGATTGGGCAGTGCCAGCCCTCCACTGTCCCTACTCCGCTCCAAAAAGACCCTCCTCACCCTTGGGGTGCCATGCGCCCACACGTAGCTCATGATGCTACTCGTCACCTTTTTGAAGAAGGCCCTAGGGAGGAAGATGGGCAAGCACTGAAATAAAAACAAGAACCTTGGGAGGACCGTCATTTTGATTGACTGCACCCTCCCCGCCAGCGACAACGGTACCATGTCCCACCTCTTAAATTCCTCCTCCATCTGTTCCACCAGCCTGGAAAAGTTCAACTTATGGAGGGTCCCCCAGTTCCTTGCCACCTGCACCCCTAAGTACCTAAAGCTCTTTCCTGCTCGCTTGAAGGGGAGTCTCCCAATACCCTCTCCCTGGTCCCCCGGGTGTATCACAAAAACCTCGCTTTTGCCCAAATTTAGTTTGTACCCCGAAAAGTCCCCAAACTCTGCTAATAGTTCCATTATCTCCGGCATTCCCCCTTCTGGGTCTGCCACGTACAGCAGTAGATCATCCGCATACAGCGATACTCGATGTTCCTCCCCTACCCTAGTCAGTCCTCTCCACCCCCCTGAACCCCTCAGTGCCATCGCCAACGGTTCAATCGCCAGTGCGAAAAGTAGGGGGGATAGGGGACATCCCTGCCTGGTCCCTCGGTGGAGCCCGAAATACTCCGACCTCCTCCCGTTTGTCACTACACTCGCCGTCGGGGCCGAGTAGAGCAACTTCACCCACTTAATAAACCCTTCCCCAAACCCAAACCGTTCCAACGTCTCCCACAGGTACTCCCACTCCACCCTATCGAATGCCTTCTCCGCGTCCAGCGCTACCACTATCTCAGCCTCCCCCTCCACTGCCGGCATCATAATTACATTCAGCAATCTCCGCACGTTCGTGTTGAGCTGCCGCCCCTTCACGAACCCCGTCTGGTCCTCATGGATTACCCCTGGCACACAATCCTCTATTCTAGCTGCCAGGATCTTTGCCAGCAACTTGGCATCCACGTTCAGAAGCGAGATAGGCCTGTAGGACCCGCACTGCACGGGGTCTTTATCCCGCTTCAATATCAGGGAGATCAGAGCCTGCGACATTGTCGGGGGCAGAACCCCCCCCTCTCGCGCCTCATTAAAGGCTCGTACCAGTACCGGTCCCACCAAGTCCACATTTTTCTTATAGAATTCCACCGGGAACCCATCTGGCCCCGGCGCCTTCCCCGCTTGCATCTGACCTATTCCCTTGACTAACTCCTCTAGCCCTATTGGCGCCCCCAGCCCTTCTACCAGCCCCTCCTGGACCCTTGGGAACCTCAATTTGTTTAGGAAGTCCTCCATTCCCCCCCTCCTCGTCGGCGGCTCAGACCGATACAACTCCTTGTAAAAATCCCTGAAGACCCCGTTCACTTCTTGCCCCTTCTGCACTACCTTCCCGCCCCTCTCCTTCACTCCCCCAATCTCCCTAGCCGCATCTCGTTTGCGAAGCTGGTGTGCCAGCATCCTGCTCGCCTTTTCCCCATACTCATAGACCGCGCCCTGTGCCCTTCTCCACTGCGTCTCTGCCTTCCTGGTGGTCAGCAGGTCGAACTTGACCTGCAGGCTGCGCCGTTCTCCCAGCAGCCCCTCCTCTGGTGCCTCCGCATATCTCCTATCCACTTCCAATAGCTCCTCCACCAGCCTCTCCCTCTCCTGCCTCTCCTTTCTTTCTCTGTGCGCCCTTATGGAGATCAGCTCTCCCCTGATCACTGCCTTCAGGGCCTCCCAGACCATCCCCACCTGCACCTCACCCGTGTCATTCAAGTCCAGATAGCTCTCAATGCTCTTCCGGACCCTTTTACACACCTCGTCGTCCGCTAACAGCCCCACATCCAGCCGCCACAGCGGGCGCTGGTCCCGCGCCTCCCCCATTTCCACATCCACCCAATGCGGTGCATGATCAGAGATCGCAATGGCCGAGTACTCAGCTTCCCGTACCCTCGGGATCAGCCCCCTGCTCAACACGAAGAAATCGATTCTGGAGTACACTCTATGGACGTGGGAGAAAAAGGAATACTCCCTCGCCCTCGGCCTACCAAACCTCCATGGGTCTACTCCTCCCATCTGCTCCATGTACCCCCTCAGCACTTCTGCCGCTGCCGGCCTCCTATTGGTCCTTGAGCTCGATCTGTCTAGCCCGGGGTCCAGCACTGTGTTAAAGTCCCCCCCCATGATCAAGCCCCCTGCCTCCAGTCCCGGAATGAGGCCCAATAGGCGCCTCATAAAACCCGCGTCATCCCAGTTCGGGGCATATACGTTGACCATCACCACTTTCTCCCCCTGCAGCTTACCCTTCACCATCACATACCTACCCTCCTTATCCGCCACCACCTCCTCCGCCACGAATGACACCCTCTTTCCCACCAGAATCGCCACCCCCCGGTTCTTTGCGTCCAATCCAGAGTGGAACACCTGTCCCACCCACCCCCTTCTCAGGCGAACCTGGTCCACTACCTTCAATGGGTCTCCTGTAACATTGCTACATCAGCCTTCAGTCCCTTCAGGTGTGAGAATACCCTTGATCTCTTGACCGGCCCATTCAACCCCCTCACGTTCCAAGTGATTAGCCGGGTCGCGGGACGACCCGCCCCCTTCCCCTGCCGATTAGCCATGTCCTGTTCCCTGCGCGCCCCGGGTCGACCCTCCCCTCCTGACCCGCTCCCCATGGCGATGTCCCCCTCCCCCCACCTCTCCAGTCCTCCACTTCCCGTTTCTGGTCTTTTCAGCAGCAACCCGGTGTCCCTCCCTAACCCCCCTCCCCCCCCCCCCAGGCTAGGACCCCTCCTAGCCGCGATGTACCCTCCATCGTACTCCCGTAAGTCAGCTGGTTCACGCTGACCCGGCTGCTCCTGCCACACTCCGACTCCCCCCGGCTCGGGGGGGGGGCCTCCCCCCCCTTGCCACTCCTCCCTGGCCCCGCTCCAGCGCGGGAAAGGTCGCCATTGCTAGCCACGCCCCGCACTCCTCCCCTCCCCCCTCCTCTGCCCCACGCGCGGGAAAACAGAGGAAAGCCCGCGCTTTCGCCCTGCCACACCCCACCCCGCCATCTTCAGCTCCACCCCCGTCCCCGTCCATGCCTGTAAAAGAACCCCCCCTAGGGGCCCATATCCCCGATCTGCTCTCCCCCCCCGTCCCACCTCCCCAACTTAACATTATAAATAACAGATAAATAACAAATAACGATGTACTTAACAGTCGCCCTCTACCAAACAGCATAAATAACCATAAATAACCATGAATAACCACAATAACAATAACTAAGGGAAGTTGGCAAAGGGGGAAAAAACATCAGAAGAAAAACCACAGCAAGAGTTCAAAATCCAAACAGAGAATTCAGCTGAAAGTACCCGAGCGGCTACGGCCGCCAAGTATCCCCTGGGTCTAATTCGAGTCCAGTTTCTCTTCCTGTACAAAGGCCCACGCCTCCTCTGGGGACTCAAAATAGTGGTGTTGGTTCCTGTAGGTGACCCACAAGCGCGCTGGCTGCAGCATTCCGAACCTGATCCGTTTTGCATGTAGCACCGCCTTCGTCCGGTTGTACCGGGCCCGCCGCTTTGCCACCTCCGCACTCCAGTCCTGGTAGACCCTCACCGTCGAATTCTCCCACTTGCTGCTCCTTTCCCTCTTGGCCCACTCCAGCACTCTCTCACGGTCGCTGAGTCGCTGGAACCGCACCAGCACCGCCCTCGGGGGCTCATTTGCTCTTGGCCTCCTAGCCATGACCCTGTAGGCCTCTTCCAGCTCCAGGGGCGAGGGGACGGCCCCTGCCCCCATCAGGGAGCTCAGCATTTCTGCTACATATCCCGGGAGGTCTGACCCCTCCAGGCCTTCTGCCAGGCCCAGGATCCTCAGGTTCTTCCGCCTCATTCGGGTATCCAGCTCCTCAAAACGGCTCTGCCATTTCAGGTGGAGTGCCTCGTGCACCTCTACCTTTCCCACGAGGACCGTGGCCTCCTCCTCCCTCACAGTCATCTCCTGTTGCAGCTCCCGAATCGACGCCTCTTGGGTCGCCTGGGCTCCCATCAGCCTGGTGGTCGTCGCATTCATTGACTCCAAGAGCTCCATTTTCAGCTCCGTAAAGAAGCGCAGGAGAGCGGCCTGCTGCTCCTCCGCCCATTTCCTCCATTCCTCGGGTGCGCCACCGGCCGCCATTTTGGTCTTCTTCCCCCGCTTTTTTTTGGGAGCTGCTGTTGCTTTCTTTACCACCCCACTCCGGGTACCGACCATAAAGTTGGTCTGGTTCTCTTCAGGGAGCCTTCCCCCACCGGGATTTGTCCTTACAGCGCCGTTGGGGCCCTCCAATCGGCCCGAAAACACCTTTGTAGCAGGAGCAGCCAAACGTGCGACTTAGCTGGTCATAGCCGCAACCGGAAGTCATGTCTGACAAACCTAATACAATTCTTTGAGGAAGTGACAAAGTTAATTGATGAGGGAAGGGCTGTAGATGTCATATACATGGACTTTAGTAAGGCGTTTGATAAGGTTTCCCATGGCAGGTTGATGGAGAAAGTGAAGTCGTATGGGGTTCAGGGTGTACTAGCTAGATGGATAAAGAACAGGCTGGGCAACAGGAGACAGAGAGTAGTGGTGGAAGGGAGTGTCTCAAAATGGAGAAGGGTGACTAGTGGTGTTCCACAGGGATCCGTGCTCGGACCACTGTTGTTTGTGATCTACATAAATGACCTGGAGGAAGGTATAGGTGGTCTGATTACAAGTTTGCAGATGATACTAAGATTGGTGGAGCTGCAGATAGTGAGGTGGACTGTCAGAGAATACAACAAAATATAGATAGATTGGAGAGTTGTGCAGAGAAATGGCAGATGGAGTTCAATCCAGGTAAATGCGAGGTGATGCATTTTGGAAGATCAAATTCAATAGCGGACTATATGGTCAATGGAAGGTCTTGGGGAAAATTGATGTACAGAGAGATCTGGGAGTTCAGGTCCATTGTACCCTGAAGGTGGCAACACAGGTGGATAGAATGGTCAAGAAGGCATACAGCATGTTTGCCTTCATCGGAAGGGGTATTGAGTTCAAGAGTTGGCAGGTCATGTTACAGTTGTATAGGACTTTGGTTAGGCCACATTTGGAATACTGCATGCAGTTCTGGTTGCCACATTACCAGAAGGATGTGGATGCTTTGGAGAGGGTGCAGAGGAGGTTCACCAGGATGTTGCCTGGTATGGAGGGTGCTAGCTATGAAGAAAGGTTGAGTAGATTAGGATTGTTTTCATTGGAAAGATGGAGGTTGAGGGGGGACCTGATTGAGGTCTACAGAACTATGAGAGGTATGGACAGGGTGGATAACAACAAGCTTTTCCCAAGAGTGGGGGTGTCAGTTACAAGGGGTCACGATTTCAAGGTGAGAGGGGGAAAGTTTAAGGAAGATGTGCGTGGAAAGTTTTTTACGCAGAGGGTGGTGGGTGCCTGGAACGCTTTACCAGTGGAGGTGGTAGAGGCAGGCACGATAGCATCATTTAAGATGCATCTGGACAGGTATATGAATGGGCGGGAACAGAGGGAAATAGACCTTGGAAAATAGGAGACAGGTTTAGATAAAGGATCTGGATCAGCGCAGGCTGGGAGGGCAGAAGGGCCTGTTCCTGTGCTGTAATTTTCTTTGTTCTTTGTTCTTGTAACGATACCAATTTGTTTGCACCTGACAGGACCTGTTGCCAAAAAAAAGGATGGAAATCTAGGTGCAGCCGCAGGAGTGACAAGCCTGCAACTTCAGGCCTTGACATCAGATTCATATCTTTCTGCCAGCTGTTGGCAAAGATCATCTATAAAGCACCAAAGACCCTGGAAATAAAAATTAAGAGTTACCTTTTGGGTCTTCGTCACTCTCTTGCCTGATTCATTGAAATCAGCATGGCATACTCTCAGCCACTTGAGGGGTCACTGTTGATAGGTTCCCTGGAAAGCAAGGAGATGACACTGAGTTAGAAGGGTCTGGAATATTCCTTATACTTCATTAGCTTTGGAGCTGAGTCTCTAGCTATTTTAGGCACAGACTCTGCTCCTCCCATGTGTAGGAAATACAGTGGACCCAGGATGAGACCTCATTTAATGGGTGTATTCCGCTTTGCCTCTGTAGTGCCTTATGAGCAATGTCAGGGTTATTTTCCATTTAAGTATGAAAAGGAAATTGTATAAATTACATCAGAATTTACATCTGAATTTCTGACTGTTTTCTGTGACTCTGAGATATTTCAACAATGTTGGATTTGCACCGTATTTGAACAAGAATTCCACTTTGAAATCTGCAAAGGAAAACAGCATTTTGCCATGCAAAACATTACAGCAAGTTAATTATTTTTGGAATCGCTTCTTATTCAGACTTTGTTGGACCAAGTGTAAAATTTCCATTTAGCACATGTGTAGGGCATTGGGTTTACAGTTTAATGGGAACTGTGACACACAATGAAATTGACACTGTCTGCTATATATCCTGAAAATGTAAGTTAACTTCTTAAAAACTGATTCACCAACAAGTTATATTTGAATTCGACCAAAGTATTTTGTAGAATAAATGTTAAAGATTCGAGGAAAGCTGGAACATATAGTTATTACCACTAACAAACATGTGTTATTACTACTGGTTTCAACACACATAATAATTTAACACATTCAGTAAAGTTCCCAAATTTGAATGTCTTGATATTTGACATGCTGCATAATTCAATACATACTATTATACACACGTTTAATTAAATGCTTTTAGCATAACATAAACACAAACCCTATTCTCTGCCAGAGTACTGTTTGACCATGGTATGATCCATTGTCAAAAAGTGTTTTGTTGGTTCTTCCGAAAGAAGTGATCTCAAACTTTATTGGTTGCAAATGGATTGGTAATCATGGACATCTTACTCCAAATTATAACATCATAAAACACACAATACAACCTTGAGCACAGAGAGAGAAGGAACACACAGAGGAGGCACAGAGAGAAGGAACACAGGTAGTGAAGGAGCATGGAAGATAAGGAACACAAGGAAAGCAGGAAAACAGAGAAAGTAGGAGTCCAGAGAAAGTAGGAGTAGGTGCAGTGCTATGAGACAACACTCAGGGAACAGGGAGTGAGCTGGGCTCTGAGGGAAGCAGAACACCTCGCCAGCCATTACTTGCTCATGTGGGTAGTTACCCACTTCACTCACCTGCAAGGTCAACCATGCATGATGGCCACCCTAGAAAGTCTCTATGAATCATCAGGGGTCTGTGGACCTTAGATTGAAAGAACCTTCCTAAGGAATACAATGGAATAGTTACAAAACAGTGATTCTTTCAGGTTGGAAAAAACATCCCTTTAATTTTGGAACATTAAACAACTGATACATTTTGAGTTCAAGGCTTTCGTGAAAACAACATCAAATACATTATTGAGATAATTTTAAACACTGTGTTGGACAGCAGTTCTGATTTGACCCTTCGAGAAACTTCCTTGCACAAAGTTAAACGCAACTAGTAAATCTACTGTTCGAAAGTAATAGGCCAAAACTAATGTCAACAAATCTCATTAGATTAGATTAAAACATTTCTGTATTTGATTCACAAAGAATTTCTGTATTTAATACACAAAAAATGTGCGTTTCTTATTGTTCAACCCTGTTTCCAAAAATAAATTAGAATGCTGAATCCAAGTCTATCTTTTTGAAACAGCTTTACATTTTCTATAATCTAACCAAATCATTAAATGACGTTCATTCCAGCAACAATAGTAGAGCATAAGAGAAAAAGCATTTTCTTTTTATAAAAATAATTTTTATTCAAAATTTTCATAAAATTTCAACAACAAAAAGTATTTTTTTTTACAAAGAACAGAAAAAAGAAAAAACAGTACCCCCTCCCCCACGCATACACAAAGGCAGAGGTAAATTAACACCCGCCATTCGCACAAAACACGCGCCCGCCCCTTCGACAAACCCACCCCCCCACCCCCCCCGGTGTATACGTAGAGAAATAAATAAATCAACGCCCGCCATTAGCGTAGAACAACTATGCCCGTCTATCCGGTTCAAAACAATGAAACACCCCCTCCCCCCCGGGCTGCTGCTGCTGCTGCTGGCCTTTTCCTATCGTTCTGCCAGGAAATCCAGAAATGGTTGCCACCTCCTGAAAAACCCCTGCACTGATCCCCTTAGGACAAATTTCACCTTCTCTAATTTAAGAAACCCTGCCATATCGTTGACCCAGGGCTCCACGCTTGGGGGCCTCGCATCCTTCCACTGAAGAAGAATCCTCCACCGGGCTACTAGGGACGCAAAGGCCAGAACACCGGCCTCTTTCGCCTCCTGCACTCCCGGCTCCACTGCAACCCCAAAAATTGCGAGCCCCCAGCCCGCATTGACCCTGGATCCTACCACCCTCGACACCGTCCTCGCTACGCCCTTCCAAAATTCCCCCAGCGCTGGGCATGCCCAGAACATGTGGACATGGTTTGCTGGGCTCCCTGAGCACCTGATACACCTGTCCTCACTCCCGAAGAACCGACTCATCCTTGTCCCGGTCATGTGAGCCTTATGCAGCACCTTAAACCGTATGAGGCCAAGCCTCGCACAAGAAGAGGAGGAGTTCACCCTCCCCAGGGCGTCCACCCACGTCCCCTCCTCTATCTCCTCACCCAGCTCCTCCTCCCATTTACCCTTCAGCTCCTCGACCGAGGCCTCATCCATCTCCTGCACCACCTGGTATGTGCCGAGATCCTCCCCTCACCAAACCACACCCCCGAGAGCACCCTGTCCTGGATCCCACGCGATGGCAGCAGAGGAAACTCCTCCACCTGCCGCCTGACAAACGCCCTTACCTGCATGTACCTGAAGGCCCTCCCCGGGGGGAGCCCGAACTTCCCCTCCAGCGCACCCAGGCTCGCAAACGTCCCGTCTACAAACAGGTCCCTCAACCTCCTGGTACCCGCCCTGTGCCAACTCAGGAACCCGCCATCAATTCTCCCCAGGACAAACCGGTGGTTGCCCCGTATCAGGGACCCCATTGAGGCCCCCACATCCCCCCTGTGCCGTCTCTAATGCCCCAAAACCTTGAGGGTAGCCACCACCACCGGGCTTGTGGTATACCTCGTTGGAGGGAGCGCCAGCGGCGCCGTTACCAGCGCCTCTAGGCTTGTGCCCACACAGGACGGCATCTCCATCCTCTTCCATGCTGCCCCCTCCCCCTCCATCACCCATTTACGCACCATCGCTGCGTTGGCAGCCCAGTAGCACCCACAGAGGTTGGGCAGCGCCAGCCCCCCCTGTCCCTGCCCCGCCCCAAGAACACCCTTCTCACCCTCGGGGTCCCGTGTGCCCACACAAACCCCGTAATGCTCCTGTTAACCCGCCTGAAAAAGGCCTTCGGGATAAGGATGGGGAGGCACTGGAACAGGAACAGAAACCTCGGGAGCACCGTCACCTTGACTGACTGCACCCTACCTGCCAGAGACAGCGGCAGCATGTCCCACCTCTTAAACTCCTCCTCCATTTGCTCCACCAGCCTTGTGAGGTTTAGCTTATGCAAGGCCCCCAACTCCTGGCCACCTGATCCCCCAAGTACCTGAAGCTCCTCTCCGCCCTTTTCAGTGGGAGCCTGCCGATTCCCCCCTCCTGATCCCCTGGGTGCACCACAAACAGCTCACTGTTACCCAAGTTGAGCTTGTATCCTGAGAAATCCCCAAATTCCCGGAGAATCCCCATCACCTCTGGCATTCCCCACCACCGGGTCCGCCACATACAACAATAGGTCATCCGCATAGAGCGACATTCGGTGCTCCTCCCCACCCCAGACCAGCCCCCTCCAACTCCCCGACTCCCTCAGCGCCATAGCCAGGGGTTCAATTGCCAGCGCAAAAAGTAGGAGGGACAAGGGACACCCCTGCCTCGTCCCTCTGAATAGCCGAAAAAACTCCGACCTCCTCCTATTCGTGGCCACGCTCGCCATCGGGGCCTCGTACAACAGCCTCACCCAACTAACAAACCCCTCCCCAAACCCGAACCTTTCCAACACCTCCCACAAGTACCCCCCCTCAACCCTATCAAAGGCCTTCTCCACGTCCAGCGCCACCACAATCTCCGCCTCCCCTTCTACCGCCGGCATCATTATAACGTTCAAGAGCATCCTTATGTTGGTGTTCAGCTGCCTCCCCTTAACAAACCCCATTTGATCCTCATGGATAACCTGCGGCACACAGTCCTCTATCCGCATGGCCAAGATCTTTGCCAACAGCTTGGCGTCCACATTCAAAAGTGAGATCGGCCTGTATGACCCACACTGCAGGGGATCCTTGTCCCGCTTAAGAATCAGGGAGATCAGCGCCCGAGACATCGTCGGGGGCAAAGCCCCCCCTTCCCTTGGCTCGTTAAAAGTCCTAACCAACAGGGGACCCAACAGGTCTGCATACTTCTTGTAAAGTTCAGCCGGGAACCCATCCGGTCCCGGCGCCTTCCCCGACTGCATGCTCCCTATCCCCTTGACCAGCTCCTCCAGCTCAACCGGCGCCCCCAGTCCCTCCACCTGTCCCTCCTCTACCCTCGGGAATCTCAGCCTGTCCAAAAAGCGCCCCATCCCCCCTCTTCCGCCGGGGGTTCGGACCGATACAGTTTCTCATAAATGTCGCTGAAGACCCCATTAATGTCTAACCCCCTTCGCACCACATTTCCTCCCCGATCCTTAACTCCACCAATCTCCCTAGCCGCATCCCGCTTACGGAGCTGGTGTGCCAGCATCCTACTCGCCTTCTCCCCATATTCATACACCGCACCCTGTGCCTTCCTCCACTGAGCTTCCGCCTTTCTGGTGGTCAACAAGTCGAACTCAGCCTGGAGGCTGCGCCGCTCCCTCAGCAATCCCTCCTCCGGTGCCTCCACGTATCTCCTGCCCACCCTTACCATCTCCCCTACCAATCTCTCCCTCTTTCTCTGCTCCCTTCTCTCCCTGTGGGCTCGAATGGAGATCAATTCCCCCCTAACCACCACCTTTAGCGCCTCCCAGACCGTCTCCACTCGGACCTCCCCATTGTCATTGGCCTCCAGGTACCTCTCAATACATCCTTGAACCCGTCCCCCCACCTCCTCATCCGCCAGCAGCCCCACCTCCAAGAACCAAAGCGGGCGCTGGTCTCTCTCCTCCCCCAGCTCGAGGTCCACCCAGTGCGGGGTATGGTCGGAAATGGCTATCGCCGAATACTCAGCATCCTCCACCCTCGCAATCAGCGCCCTACTCATAACGAAGAAGTCGATCCGGGAATAGGCCTTATGCACATGGGAGAAGTATGAAAATTCCCTGGCCCTCGGCCTCGCAAACCTCCATGGATCCACCCCTCCCATCTGGTCCATAAACCCCCTCAACACCTTAGCCGCCGCAGGCCTCCTATCCATCCTGGAACTGGATCCATCCAGTGGCGGATCCAGCACCATGTTGAAATCCCCCCCATTATCAGACCCACCGCCTCCAAATCTGGAATCCGGCCCAACATGTGCCTCATGAAACCCGCATCATCCCAATTCGGGGCGCATACATTGACCAGCACCACCCGCTCCCCCTGCAGCTTGCCACTCACCATCACATAACTCCCGCCATTGTCTGCCACCACATTCGATGCTTCAAACGACACCCTCTTCCCCACCAGGATCGCCACCCACCGATTTTTTACATCCAGCTCCGAATGAAACACTTGGCCTACACATCCCTTCCTCAGTCTAACCTGGTCCGCCACCTTCAGGTGCGTCTCCTGAAGCATGGCCACATCCGGCTTCAGCCCCTTCAGGCGCGCAAACACTCGGGCCCGTTTGACCGGCCCATTCAGTCCCCTCACATTCCAGGTGATCAGCCGGATCAGGGGACCGCCTGCCCCTACTCCCCTGTCGACTAGCCATCACCCTTCCGCAATCTGCCACGTGCCTGCGCCCCCCGCTCAGCCCATTCACCATGGCGACAGACCCCCATCCCGACCCCCTCTACATGCTCCAGCTCTGCCTTGGCCATTCCAGCAGCAACCCGGTACCCACCCTCTTCCCCCCCCCCCCCCCCAAGCTATGGCCACCCCCTCGCTGCATATCCCCTTCCATTGACTTCCGTAAGCCAGCCGACTTCTGCTGACCCCGGCTGCTCCCGCCACCCCAATGACCCCCCCCCCCCCCACCCCCCCCTACCCCCCCCCCCCCCCCCCCCCCAGTGCAACACAACCACCTCCCCAGTGCCGGCCCCGCCCACCGCTCCTCTAGCGGGGGAGAAAAGCCCCATCCCAAGCCCCGCCCCCCCAACCCAAAACACGGGAAAAGACGGGCACATGACCCAACTGGACCGCGAACCCCACCCAAACTCTCAGCCAGTGAACAAAATACAGACCCCAAACATGACAAAACACCCAAATAAACAGATAACAGTCCCAAACAAGCAGGAAAAAAAGCAGAACAGCAAAAACAAATCATCCAATAGAACCGATAAAGCGAAAGGATACCCAGGAGGACAAAGCCTCCGGGCTGTGTACAGCATTCCCCAGCCCACAGTCCTCAGTTCAAGTCCAGCTTCTCTGCCTGAACAAAAGTCCAGGCTTCCTCCGGGAAGTCAAAATATGGCTGGCGATCTTTATACGTGACCCACAGGTGTGCCGGCTGTAACAAGCCAAACTTGACCCCCTTCTTGTGAAGCACTGTCTTCGCTCGGTTAAAGCCAGCCCTTCTCTTCACCACCTCCGCACTCCAGTCCTGGTATATCCTGACCTCCGCATTCTCCCACTTGCTACTCCTCTCCTTCTTCGCCCAACGCAGCACACACTCGCGGTCGACAAAGCGGTGAAAACGGACCTGCACTGCCCGAGGCGGCACGTTTGGCCAAGCTTCCCTCAGCAGCACCCGATGGGCGCCCTCCAGCTCCAAAGGCCCCTGGAACAACCTCGCACCCATTAGCGAGTTCAGCATCATAGTCACATAGGCCCCCAAATCCGAACCTTCCAGCCCCTCTGGGAGGCCCAGGATCCGCAGGTTCTTCCGATGGGCCTGGTTCTCCATCTCTTCCATCCTCGCTGACCACTTCTTATGGAGCGCCTCGTGCGACTCCACCTTCACTGCCATGCCCAGGAGTTTGTCTTCGCCCTCCGAGGCCTTTTGCCGAAGCTCTCGGATCTCCGCTCCCTGAGCCGTCTGGGTTGCCATGAGCTTGTCCAGGGAGGTCTTAAACGGCTCCAGAATCTCTGCCTTCAGCTCCTTAAAGGAGCGCTGAAGCAGCTCCTGCTGCTCTCGCGCCCACTGCTGCCACGCTACTGCTGCTTCCCCGCCCGCCGCCATCTGGCTTATTCTGCCTCGCACCTTTCTCTGCTCCAAATCAGATTTTTTGACCGCTCCGCTCCTAGTCCAGGCCATCCACCGGTGGAGAATCGTAGAGAGAGTGTTCCCACATGGGGAAAAGTCCAAACAGCACTGCTATGGGCCCTTAAAAGAGCCTAAAAGACCGGAAAAAGCGGGAGCTACCGAACATGCGGCTTAGCTCCGCATCACCGCAAACGGAAGTCCCCAAAAGCATTTTCAAGATACGAATCGGAAATGATTATTTCCCTTTGTTTAGCCTTCAAGCATTAACAAAGATTGTAATACAGAAATCAAACATTGTTGGAAAAATTATCTCGACTAATTATCTTAAATTAGCTGTTAGTGTAGCTATTAGATCACTCAGGATTATTCAGCAAGTGCTTCCCAATTATGGAATCACATCTAAGTGTAGACATTTTGTCTTGAGTTTTGTAAGTGTGGGCTGGTTGGGTGCAGTCTGAACAAACAAAGTAACTCTGGTTTCCTTCCACAAATCCCGTAAGATGCGCTTGTTAGATGAATTGGACATTCTAAATTCTCCCTCAGTGTACCCAAGCAGGCTCTGTAGTGTGGCGACTAAGGGATTTTCACTGTAACTTCATTGCAGTGTTAATGTAAGCCTACTGGTGACAATAATAAAAGATTAATATTATTAACTTGATGTTTGAGTCGATCGACTGATCACTGGCATGTATGGCCTGCGTCCCTAACATCATATCAGTACCGAACAGACTGTACTCAACCAGTCCATGCTTGCAAAACCTAACTCAAAACACCAACTGTTAGAAGTGATTCCATGATTGGGCATCACTTGCTGAATAATCCTGAGTGCACTACTAGCCACACCAACGTAATCAGTTGAGTTTGTAATGTGGCTCATTTATGCTTGCAAGAAGCAACATATATTCATATGCAGGGACCTATTCTTTGCAAACAAAAGCAATAAGTTCAAGACATGCACTTTTTTTGAATTACTTCCAGCTCCAGAAAGGTCATCTCTCTGAGGAAACATTGTTTAAATCCCATCAAAGGCGACCGAGAAGCGTAAACTCCACAGAAGGCACCAGACCCGTTGGAGACCTAGAGGTCCATAACAATGAAGGCCTGTTAAAGCCTATGAGCAGCAAAGCCCCCCCCCCCTCACCATGCCGAGATTCAAACTACCACCCTTTATTTCAATGCAGTGCTTATAATCTGATGGCTGAAATTAATGAACACCATTAATGCTCTTTAAGATAAGAATATTGGAAGATTTGGTTTCACAATGCCAACAAAATTAACTTTAAATAGGGATATACCTTTGGATTTCATCAATCCCTCCATATGTATGCAATATCAAAAATCTTTGAACTTTTATTTATCATTAGTTTAAACAAAAATATTTTGAAACGGGGTTGATACAGTCAATACTTAACCTCTTATGTATATACCACAGCTTTCAACTTTGATATATCTTAAAACCCAACTACTGCCAAAGGACTAAACGTTCATCCAACTTGTGGTGAGATTATTGGTATCTTTCTGTACTTTTAATACAGCATGAGGCAACGTGCCTCAATGACTATCATCCAGTGGCCTTGACATCGATCATAATGAAGTGCTTCGAGAGGATGGTCATGAGGCACAACTCCATGCTCCCAGAATTCCCAGAGCCACTGCAATTCGCATACCACCGCAACTGGTCCACAGCAGATGCCATTTCCCTGGCCCGACACTCATCCCTGGAGTATCTCGATAATAAGGATTCCTCCATCAAACTCTTATTCATTGACTATAGCTCCACCATCACAGCGCCAGGGACCTGGGTTCGATTCCCAGATTGGGTGACTGTCTGTGGGGAGTCTGCACGTTCTCCCCATGTCTGCGTGGGTTTTCTCCGGGTGCTCCAGTTTCCTCCCACAAGTCCCAAAAGATATGCTTGTTCGGTGAATTGGACATTCTGAATTTTCCCTCAGTATACCCAAACAGTGTGGAGACTAGGGGAGTGTGGCAACTAGGGGATTTTCACAGTAACTTCATTCCAGTGTTAATGTAAGCCTACTTGTGACACTAATAAAGATGGTCATTGTGTAATTATAATAATCATCAATTATAATAATCATCTTTATAATAATAATAACCAATATTGAAGAACCACTTGCCTGACTTCTACAAAGTATGTATGTCTTTATTGTATTTTGACAGCTCTTCTGGTCAGGATTATTTTGTAACAGAGGTTGAACTCTATTAAGCTAAAGCTTGCCACATGCAGAACACTCTATTCTCCTTCGACAGTAAACAAAATATTATTGGTGGTTTAGTCAACATTGAAAATATCCAGAAGTGAATACTTTTGACTGAATAAATGTACAACATTTTGGAGATTGATTCACTGTAAAATATGTGTGTTTCTGCTATATTATATTTCTGGGTTTTTTTCCCCAGCAGGGTAATAGTTAATGAGTTAAAGTTGGCAGACATTGGGTGGAAAAAGGTTTGTACAATTGTGCGCAGTCTGGTTTCCTCACCTATTCAAAAATTAATTTTACAAGGTTGCAGTGGCATTTATTGATTTTCCATTCTCACAATTACCATATTAAGAAATCAAATGAATCTAAACTGTAGGCAATTTACAAGAAAAATTGAGATCTGAGACGTTGTTTAAATCCACAATTTGCCATGCTTTTCTTTCCATAAATCCTCTCCTATTCATTGAAATGGTTGATGCGAATGAAATCTAACTGAATACAGCAGAAAAACAATTCAGAACCTATGATTTTATACCTTTTGTTCTGCATTCTCCATTCTTCACTTTATAGACAGATATGAATTATTCTGTTCTCTTAACAAAATGCTTAAGAAATTGTCCGAGACTTGTGCTTGAGTATGTGTTTACGTTTGTTGTCTATAATTTTAAATAATGCAGATACGCTTGCTGTCTTAATTTCACCCACTTTGCGTGATTCCAATCTGCCAAGAACACTAATAGAAAGGAGTACATTTTCTTGTTAAAATAAATAGAATACAAATGATCGCCAGAATAAATCATTAGTATGTGTGCTTTGGTCATTTTAAATTTTAATTTGTATCAGGACGGTGTATCAGTGTTTTTCTAAAGAGAAAGGGCAAGTGAATTCCACAGAAATATTGCGTCATCATGCTTAATAATTAGAGGTAATTATTGCCGTTCCTCATTTGCTCCTTGCTACCATGCTTAGTGTTATAAAATTAAAATTGAAATGTAGCCTTCAAGGAAATATTGTTGCCTAAATTTCTATGTTGATAAAGAAAATGTTAATCAAACGGAATTTCAGGTGGGTAGTTTGTGACTATTTTTGCACTGGCAAAAGTTTCGGTGAAGTTGGTAAGTCTTGTGCCTCCCCCACATTTTCAAACTACCGATATCTGAAGAGGGGACTGGTTACTGTGCCATTCAGCAGAAGTCTCTCCAGCTCTGCAAAGAGTGGTCTGCTCCTCAATCTCAACTTGTCTTCACAACTGTGTCGGAGAAGTAAATCACTAACCTGTTCCACTGTTTGCAAACATTTTTGTGTTGGAGCGTTCCCTGTTTCAGTACTTGTTTCAATCTTGATGCCAGTCACTTTAAGTTGCACTTTTCCAACCTAAAATGGGGAAATTACTAATTAGAAATGTTCCTGCTTACTTCAATGAAGTTGACAACAAAGATTCATGCAAATCAGAGCTCGGCAGGGCAGATGGCAGCATGCACCACTTAATTTATTGTCAATTTATACCATTCGCAAAATTCATCCTAATAATACACAAGCAGAAGGGTAAATATAGCACAGTGCCAATTTCTATCAAGACTTAATTAAAAATATGGAAATTATACAACTCTGGAAATCAAATATGGTCTGCAAGGCGCAGGAAACTCTTTGAACAAATAAATGCCTATTTGCACATGTTAATAAAATCCATAATTTGAAAAATTCTACATGAATTCAAACATCCCTTGCAAAGCGATACTGAGGAAAGGAAGGCTGGAGGGGGAAACTCAAGTTGCCACTCTTACTTACTGCCTGCAACTTGTTTTAAGAGCAACATAGGCAGTATTTCAAGAATAGTGCTTGTGTAAAAGGAATGACAAAGAAATACATTTGTGGTGGTTGTCACTTTAAGACCGATCTTAAACACATTAGAACTGCACCTTATCACCCAGCATCAAACAGACTAGCTGAGAAGCTGTCCAGACTTCTAAGTCTGACCTATATAAAATGTTAGGAGGAACCTTAGAACCCAAAGTCTCACAAATCTTTTCTTAGCTACCCTACCACTCCTCATGCAACAATGGAATTCCACCTGCAGTACTGCTAACGAAACAACATCTCAGAATGAGACTGAGCTTTGTGTTTCAAAATTTGATAGGGTGGGTAGAGACCAGCAAAGGTAATCAGAAAATAAGCGATGATTCCTACAGTAGAACGCGGACGTAGATGGTCGGTGAAGCTGTACATATGAAAAATTTGGTAGTGGACCAAGTTGGATCCCAGAAATTATTGTCTCTGAGACCGGACCCCATTTACACCAAGTAGACATGGATGAATGGATTGTTCGGAAGCACATGACCACTTGAAGATTAGAGAGACTCTCCAGCAATCAGTTTGGCCACCAAGAAATATTTTCAAACCCGTAAGCACCAAAACACCTGATCAACCTGTTATAAACATAAGTGGTATCTCTGTTGAAGCAAATAATAATGAACAGCCTGTGCCCAACAGTTCCTGTGAGCATCGATCCTGCGGAAGCATCTCAAACTCTAGAATTACGTTGCTCAACCAGAAACAGAAAACCTCCTCAAAGACTTGATTTATAACCTATGTATATAGTGTGTGATTAGAATTCAGAACTTTGTACAAGTGTAACAATTTCTCAGATTTTGATAGTGTTTTTTATTCAAAGAACAAAGAACAAAATAACAAAGAACAAAGAAAAGTGCAGCACAGGAACAGGCCCTTCAGCCCTCCAAGCCAGCGCCGACCATGCTGCCATTCTAAACTAAAATCTTCTACGCTTCCGGGGTTCGTATCCCTCTATTCCCATACTATTCATGTATTTGTCAAGATGCCCCTTAAACGTCACTATCGTTCCTGCTTCCACCACCTCCTCTGGCAGCGAGTTACAGGCACCCACTACCCTCTGTGTACAAAACTTGCCTCGCACATCTCTAAACCTTGCCCCTCGCACCTTAAACCTATGCACCTTAGTAATTGACCCCTCTACCCTGGGAAAAAGTCTCTGACTATCGACTCTGTCTATGGCCCTCATACTTTTGTAGACCACTATCAGGTCGCCCCTCAACCTTCTTTGTTCCAGTGAGAACAAACCGAGTTTAGTCAAGTGCTCCTCATAGCTAATGCCCTCCATACCTTGTTTAAGAAGGGTAGCAGGGATAATCTAGGTAATTATAGACCGGTGAGCCTGGCGTCAGTGGTAGAGAAGCTGCTGGAGAAGATACTGAGGGATAGGATCTGTTCTCATTTGGAAGAAAATGGGCTTATCAGTGATAGGCAACATGGTTTTGTGCAGGGAAGGTCATGAGGAAGTGACAAAGTTGATTGATGAGGGAAGGGCTGTAGATGTCATATACATGGACTTCAGTAAGGCATTTGATAAAGTTCCCCATGGTAGGCTGATGGAGAAAGTGAAGTCTCATGGGGTCCAGGGTGTACTAGCTAGATGGATAAAGAACTGGGTGGGCAACAGGAGACAGAGAGTAGTAGTGGAAGGGAGTTTCTCAAAATGGAGAACTGTGACCAGTGGTGTTCCACAGGAATCCGTGCTGGGACCACTGTTGTTTGTGATATACATAAATGATCTGGAGGAAGGTATAGGTGGTCTGATTAGCAAGTTTTCAGATGACACTAAGATTGGTGGAGTAGCAGATAGTGAAGGGGACTGTCAGAGAATACAGCAGAATATAGATAGATTGGAGAGTTGGGCAGAGAAATGGCAGATGGAGTTCAATCCGGGCAAATGCAAGGTGATGGATTTTGGAAGATCCAATTCAAGAGCGAACTATACGGTAAATGAAAAAGCCCTGGGGAAAATTGATGTACAGAGAGATCTGGGTGTTCAGGTCCATTGTACCCTGAAGGTGGCAATGCAGGTTGATAGAGTGGTCAAGAAGGCATACGGCATGCTTGCCTTCATCGGACGGGGTATTGAGTACAAGAGTTGGCAGATCATGTTACAGTTGTATAAGACTTTGGTAGGCCACATTTGGAATACAGCGTACAGTTCTGGTAGCCACATTACAAAAAGGATGTGGATGCTTTGGAGAGGGTGCAGAGGAGGTTCACCAGGTTCTTGCCTGTTATGGAGGGTGCTAGCTATGAAGAGAGGTTGAGTAGATTAGGATTATTTTCATTAGAAAGATGGAGGTTGAGGGAGGACCTCATTGAGGTCTACAAAATCATGAGAGATATAGACAGGGTGGATAGCAAGAAACTTTTTCCCAGAGTGGGGGACTCAATTACTAGGGCTCATGAGTTCAAGTGAGAGGGGAAAGGTTTAAGGGAGATATGTGTGGAAAGTTCTTTACACAGAGGGTGGTGGGTGCCTGGAACGCATTGCCGGCGGAGGTGGTAGAGGCGGGCACGATAGCGTCACTTAAGATGTATCTGGACAGACACATGAATGGGCAGGGAGCAGAGGGATACAGATCCTTAGAAAATAGGAAAAAGTTTTAAATAGAGGATCTGGATCGGCGCAGGCTTGGAGTGCCGAAGGGCCTGTTCCTGTGCTGTAATTGTTCATTGTTCTCTTTGTTCTTTTATCCCTGTGGAACACCACTTGTCACAGCCCTCCAATCAGAAAAGCAGCCTTCCATTGCTACTCTCTGCCTTCTATGACCTAGCCAGTTCCGTTTCTATCTTGCCAGCTCACCCTGATCCCGTGTGACTTCATCTTTTGTACCAGTCTGCCATGAGGGACCTTGGCAAAGGTCTTACTGAAGTCCATATAGACAGCATCCACTGCCCTACCTGCTTCAATCATCTTTGTGACCTCCTCAAAAAACTGTCAAGTTCGTGAGACATGACCTCCCCTTCACAAAACCATGCTTCCTCTAGCTAATACGACCCCTTGCTTCCAAATGGGAGTAGATCCTATCTTGAAGAATTCCCTCCAGTAATTTCCCTACCACTGATATGAGGCTCACCGGCCTGTAGTTCCCTGGATTATCCTTGTTACCCTTCTTAAAGAAAGGTACAACATTGGCTATTCTCCAGTCCTCCGGGACATCACCTGAAGACAGTGGGGATCCAAAGATTTCTGTCAAGGCCTCAGCAATTTCCTCTCTTGCCTCCTTCAGTATTCTGGGGTAGATCCCATCAGGCCCTGGGGACTTATCCACCTTAATATTTTTCAAGATTTTTGTAGAAAGTAATTTGGTAAATAAGGATTGTAAAAAGGACTTGAAGGGGAGGGATGTGGTGATTGTCGCTTTAATACCAACCTTACTAAGTAAGGGCCATGTAGTCTTAACAACCATTCAACACCTTGTATGGGGATTGTCTTGAAGGGGAAGTGTTTTCCTAGTTAGAAATAGTTTACAATATACTAGCTCAAAGCAAGAAGCTAATGAAGCAACAAATACAGTTGTTTGTTCAACTTAAGAAGCCTCCAGGAGTACATTCTTACAATATTACAAAATAAAAGTTGGATGTGAGATAGTTAAACTAAAAGAAGACTTGTGGTCATACGAGCAGCTCATGCCACTTAACTTTAAACTTCCCTGCTGCCTATAATAAAGCTTCATCCAGGCCCAAGAAAGCAGTTACAATAATGCATCTAACTGTATCTAAAATATAGGCTTCCATTACATACAGAAGGAAATGAATAAGTGAGCCATTTTTCATAAGTAAAGCAAATAATATATGGGAAGCTTGACATGTTAGTCTTAATCAAATCTCTAAAACATAATAAAGGGTCACTAGGATATACAAGGAAACATAATTTTACTGCCATTGCATGGTCTTTTCACACCCAAACCTTATCACAATAGAATCCTTGCAGAGCAGACAGATGCCATTCGGCCCATCGAGTATGCACTGACCCTCCAAATGAGCAACCTACCTAGGCCAACTCCCCACATTCTCTCCGCCCCAACCCCCCAACCCCCCCCCCCCCCCCCACAATATTCGTAGCTCTACCTAACCTTTGGACACTAAGGGGTAATTTAGCATGGCCAGTCCACCTAACCTGCATATCTTTGGACTGTGGGAAGAAACCGTAGCACATGAAGGAAAGACATGCAGACATGGGGAGAACATGCAATCTCCACACAGTCTCCCAAGGTCGGAATCGAACCTGTGTCTATGGCACTGTGAGGCAGCAGGGCTAACCATTGTGCCACCGTTGTAAGAGAAAATTTTAGTCTCATGTAGTAAAAGCAACAAATGTGACCTTTCTTATTTGAGTGCTTCTTGAATGTTTGTCAGGAACAACGTTTATATTACTTCTGTTGATTTTGTTATCTTCAAACAATCATAACAATAATAGGAACAACTAGAACAGGCCATTCTGCTCCTTGCATCTGTTCCACCATTTGCTAAGATTATGGCTGTTTCTTAACTCCATCTACCCACCTTGATCCCATAACTCTTACTGCCTTTGCCTAACAAAAAACTATCAAACTCAGCATTGAAATTTCCAATGGGCCTGCAGGGCATCAGCTGATTTTTGCCAGAAAACGGTTCCAAATTTCCACTAGGCTTTGCGTAAGAATGCACTTCTTGACATCACCCACCTATAGCCTAACTCCAATTTCAGAAAATGACTTACATTTATATAGCATCTTTCACAACATCTGAAAGCATTTTACAATCAATGAGGCACTTACGAAGTGTAGTCATTGTCATAATACAGGAAATGCTCAAATTTATACACAGTGAATTCCTACAAACAGAAGCTTTAATTTTTGTTCTCAAGTCCAGGATTGGGAGTTCAACCCAGAAGTTACCTAATTTTGAATTAAAAGTGCTACCAACTGAGCCACAGCTGATACTTAAGATTAGCCACCCACTATCGAAGGTCTCCAGTAACATTTCCTGCTAAGGTTCATTAAAGACATCAGCAGTATCTATGGATGTGTTTCATATCCTGTTGAAGTAAATGCATTCTTCAACTTTACTTGCAGCAAAATGAATAAATTCAGAAACATGAGCTTGAAAGTCCCAAAAATAGGACCCCTATTGCTCTTAAATGCACACATAGCACTTTGGAAACCATAAATGTTTAATGCAAGCAAATTCATCCCAGCCCAATTACTTAAAACTTTTTTTTGTTCATTTGTTGGCACGCATGTTTTCAGTAATAACATCATCCTATTTTGGCAGAGAATTTCTTTGTTGAAAGATGTCCATGTTAACTTCGACTTCTGAAATGTGACCATACAAACACTGATGTATAATGGTCACTGTACATTTGGTCACCCCAAGAGTGGCTAACTTTACAAAACTAATGGAGGCGGGACAGGGGGGCACATTGCCAGTCGGGAACTTCTACGTCGGGCACAGGCTGGCGACACTGGACTTACTGACGAGGAAGTGGAAACTAGCAAAAGGAAAGGAAATGAGACACCTCCAAATAAAACACTTCTTCCGCAAAGCAACAGTAGGGTACCCCGGGGCCCCAGAAACACACTACTAGAGGACCTGATAGGCACAAGCATCAAGAAGGGGGGGCGATGTGGGAAACTATACGGACAGTTACTGGACAGAGCCCGAACACCACTGGCCGAGACCAGATGAAAATGGGAGGACAAACTGGGGACAGGGATATGGTGGGGATTCTGGAGCGAAGCACTGAGCAGGGCTAACTCCACCTCCTCCTGTGCAATGCTACGTCTAATGCAGCTCAAAGTGGTGCACAGAGCACATCTGACCAGAACCGAACGAGCAGGTTCTTCCCAGAGGTGGAGGATAAATGTGAACGGTGCCAGAGGGGCCCGGCCAACCACACTCACACATTCTGGGCTGGTCCAAAATTTGCTGGGTTTTGGACAGCCTTCTCCGAGGCAGTATTCAGAGTTGTGAGGGTGAGGCCATGCCCAATAGTGGCAATCTTCGGGGTATCGGAGCAGCAGGAACTACACATGGACAGTGACCCAGAGCTGGGATTGAACCTGGGACCTTGGCGGCATGAGGTAGCAATGCTAGCCACTGTGCTGCCCCCACCTGGAGAAGATTAAGGGTGCCATCCGAGGGTTGGAGGAAGGCTTCCTGGATACTTGGGGCAGTTTGTCAGCCTGTTCCAAAACCTGTTTGAGGCCAGCAACAAGGAGTAAGTTAAGAATAAAAATCCAAGATAGATGAGGAACCAAAGGAGTGCGTAACCCGAGGTTGGGGGGGGGGGGAGACGGAAGGGAGGTGGGGAAACCACAAAAGAAGAGGATAGGAGAGAGCTTTTCCTGAAAATAAAAGCAAAACATAGCTGAAACCAAAGGGGGGAGAGGGAGGGCCCATAGACCGATCAAGAGGGCTGCAAAATGTATATAGGGTCAATTAAATGAAAGACAAAAGAAACCTTTCTGTACAATAAAGTAACAACACGGGTAAGAAAAATGGGATGTACATATGCAATTGTTTATAAATATGAGAAATGCCCCCCAAGAGATTTCCCCCCCCACCAAAAATTTGTTCTTAGCTTCCTTTTGAAAAACAGTATTGCTGGTGAACTCTGTCATTGCGTGTGCGGTGTTTTGGTATGACATAAGAACAGGAGCAGGAGTAGGCCATCCGGCCCCTCAAGCCTGCTCTGCCATTCAATGAGATTATTCTCTCGTCTTGATAGATTACATAGATTACTGTAGCTGTATGTGGGCAGCACGGTAGCATGGTGGTTAGCATAAATGCTTCACAGCTCCAGGGTCCCAGGTTTGATTCCCGGCTGGGTCACTGTCTGTGCGGAGTCTGCACGTCCTCCCCGTGTGTGCGTGGGTTTCCTCTGGGTGCTCCGGTTTCCTCCCACAGTCCAAAGATGTGCGGGTTAGGTGGATTGGCCATGCTAAATTGCCCGTAGTGTCCTAAAAAGTAAGGTTAAGGGGGGGGTTGTTGGGTTACGGGTATAGGGTGGATACGTGGGTTTGAGTAGGATGATCATGGCTCGGCACAACATCGAGGGCCGAAGGGCCTGTTCTGTGCTGTACTGTTCTATGTATGTGGTCTTTATGTTTGTAATTGATAAAAACTTTTGCTGTTTGTTATATATAAATGTTAACTAAGCGTATTTTGATTAAAGTATCTAGGAAGGCTGTTGAATCACACCTCAATTGAATGCTCTTGTGCTCATCAGCACACCAACTCCATTTATAAACTTTTGTCCCCTGTTCCTTAATGCCCTCATCAAATAAAAATTGATTTAGCTCAGTTTAAGATCTCAGTGGGTTTGATTCTTGTTCCATTGTCATTGGCTTGGGACCTGGCTCCTCACTTTGGAAGGCAATGGCAAACCACCACTGATAAAGAAGCTCCCAAGAAAATGGCTCAAAATGAAACATCAGCAGACAAGGAACCAACAATCTATCTTTGGGAAAAGTGCACTACCAGACCTATCATTTTAAATACCACAATTAAAACAAGTCCAATTTCTAAACAAGCCAAGTTTATGCAAGCTACCCCCCCCCCCCCCCACCCCCACCCCCACCCCCACCCCACAACCTGGAGGGCAACCGGAACCCACCCACCAGCAGTGTGCATGCTCTCCACCCGGCACAACATTCCAACATCCATGCCAGTTGCCTTGGTCGGGTGCCCTGGCATGAAGGTCACCAGCTACCAACCCCTGTGCTCCATGCGTCTGACTGCCTAACACTGTGCTTTCTCCCAGGTGAAAGCGGCATTATTGTGAGGAGGCTCCTGGGGCACATGTGCTGTGGTTCATCAGGTGGAGGTCAGGACCCCCGGTCGGAGCGTAGCATGACCCCGGGGACTAGCTGCTGTCTGGACGGGTTTCGGGCTTCAGGAAATGGCGGTCCCATCGATAGTGGAGATGCAGTAACAGAGCCAGGGACTGCACGAGGGGTTGTCAGCAACCTGCACCTGCAGCTGCAGTTGGAGGAGTCCAAATGCCTGCAGGGGCCAGAGGCAGTGCCAACCATGTGTGCCACCCAGGCCAACACTGTACGGTGGCATCTGTAGTGGAGGGTTTCGAAGGTATCCGCTGTGGGCAGAACAGAAGACGGCTGCTATAGGGGGCCCAGGAGGCAGGACAGCAGCAGGCCGCCTCCACTCTTGATGCACCACCTGAGGATCCACCTCGGCCTAGCGATAAGGCCTGTAAGGCCAGAAAGTTAGACACCAGTTAAGTTGGCACGAATGCAATACGCACTATAGTGATACAAGCTAGGGCACAAATCTGCACATATATGTTCACTTTTTCACAATAAACATCTGTTCACAACATTTCAACCTGATTCAGTGTTCTGTCAGAAGTTGTGAGGGCTGGTCTGGTCTGGTCTGGCTGCTGCTGGAGGAGAGGAACACACGTTGGGGGTGGATTGGGCCAGGACGCAGCTCAGCTAGCACTCACTGCTCTGGTGCCCCACTCCCATCCCCATCCCTTTCCAACCCATAACCCCCTGCACCTCTCCCCTCCCCTGTACTCGCCCCCTCCCAACCATCCCCATCCCTGCCACCCCAAGGATTCAGTGGAATTGTCAGCTCACATGCAGGGATCACCCAGGTGGACAGTGAAGGTGCTTCTGAGCACCTGAGCATCGCTGAGCAGGTCACTGTCATAATATCCACTCATGTATATAATGAGATGCAGACAGGCAGTGATTGACACATAGGATAACCAATGAACACACAACACAGAACAACCAATCACCAGATAAGACACCACCACTATAAAGCTCACAGGGCATTAAGACTCCTGCTCTTTTTGGGACCCAGACACTGAGACAGTCAGCGTGCACAAGTCAGTGGGCATTATTGCCATGTGGTAGCTAGTAAGTCTGGTCGAACCAGTGAGAGGTCGTCAGTAGGATTAGTAGAGTGTCACCCCACAGCTGAACATGAACGGCCGTTCATAGTTTAGATAAAACCCGTGTTGGATCATCTCCGGTGTTAGACATTTGTTTCTAGCTTCCCTGCATCCAGTTGCAGTCAACATCAAACCAACCCGCCTAACACATCATTGTACCAGAATGCTATTAATCCTGCCAAACCTACCTCGAGTGAATCTGCAATGACCAGCAAGTGGCCATCCAGCGACATGGGAAACATCCAGCCTCCTCTGCAGCTCCGCATCTCCGGCAACCTCGCCGCCAATTGGAAGATCTTCAAGCAAAAGTTCCTCCTGTATATCGAGGCCTCCAATCTCGAGGCAGCATCAGATGCAAGGAAGATCGCGCTATTTCTCTCGACCGCGGGGGATCATGCCATCCATATCTACAACTCGCTTACGTTTGCCAAGGGCATTAGTGGACAGCGTTGCTCCAGACTGCAGCTAAACATTTGTCGACCTGCAAGCTTGAGGTTATCTTACCCTAGACAAGGAAATCCAGCTCGTTCGTCTCTTTGAGCTCTGTGCACAACATAGGACAATCCGAGGGAGAAACAACAAAACATGGAGGGGCAGAAGTCAACCCTAAGCCTAGCTTATCAAGTCACAAAGATGCAGGGATAATTCAAGTCAGTGAAAGCAATACCTAAACCCCCCAGCACAGAGGCCTTGCCAGGACTGCGGTGTTAAGCATCCACACAGGAAAGATCGATGTCCTGCGAATACAGCCCAATGTTTCCACTGCAACAGGCAGGGAGAATTTGGTAAACTGTGCAAGTCAAATCCCTGGCAATGCACAGATAACCCAAAGGTCATCCATTAGGCCAAGACCAAAAACTCAGCAGATACACAGCCATGCTTCTTGAGTCAGATCAAAGAGTGCAATCCTTCATTTTGGAATGCTGTCATCCTTGTAAATGGTCATCTAACATATTTTAAATTAGATTAAGGTGCCAATATGACAGTCTTGTCAGATAAGGAGCCATGTCTACAAGACCTTTCACATCAAATGTAAGGATCCTCCTGTTAATCCCTGTCTGTCCCCAGTTTTTTACTTTTAATTTCTGTTATTCTGCTGTTTCAATTTTTGTACCTGAATAATTAATATGCCTATGCAGTTAAGGTGGACTACACCTTTGGGTGTCTGGTAAACTGAGAATTGACGTATGACCTTAGGCAAGACAGGTTGCAAACAGCTGTTTATATTTCAGATCTGCCCATTGATCGGGGTTGTCTCTGCAATGTTCCTTCCTCTGTTTGACTTGAGTTTTATTTTACTTTAGTTTTGGTCAGAAGCTTTACGGTCACAGCCCTGATCTTTCATCGAATGGATTCTTTCTGAAGATCCAAAGAAAGACCTTCCTCTCTCCACAGCCAGATTGAACTGCCAGGAAATTCAGTCCAGCCACCAGCTGAAGGCAGGGTCAATTTTTTAAAAACCCTTTTAAAATCTCATACTTATCTCAGTAAGGCTGTTGTTCATTCTGGTGGAGTTGGAAACAAGTAAGAATTAAACAGGCCTGAGGCGGATCATTTGAGTGAAGGCCTAGGTTAATAAAAGTTAAAGTGTCTCCCCAGAGGGAATCCTACAGCCTGGGAGTTCTGATTGAATTTTCCTGACTGAGGATCTCCACTAGCCGTCCACCAGTGGCTTTGATCCCTAAGCACCTTGGGAGGACAGCTTTCTGCAATGATCTGGACATCTGGATATCTTCTAGTTTAGTTCCTATTATTTTACCCCTTCCCCTCCCTCTGTGTGTGACTGTCTTGGGTGTTTTTGGGTAGAGGGTGGAAGGGTAAAAGGGAGGAGTAGGAGATTAGTTGGCCATTATTCTGTTATTATTGCATATTTCAACTTAGTTTCTTATAAATTAACAGTTATTGTGTACTATTTACAAACCTGGTGGCTATAACTTAGTGAGCAGTCAAGGGGGTTAATTCATTTGTGTTGGGATTCTAGGATCTGTGGGGCTGAAATCGACTGCGCACTAGCCCAGGGTGTCATGATCCAAACAATGATCATCCCAACTGCAACCATTCCTTCCATAGAAGATGGCGCTGCCTCCACCCATAACCAAAAACATTATGGGCTCTCCCTGCTCAGCATTATGATTGCTGGCTATTGCTCATTTAGGAGCACTCAAAGGAGACTGTTACTTATCCAGGCAAAAAGAAGGTAATTGAACCACATTTGACACTGTAGCCAAGTTGTCCAGATGACCCACAGCTACTGACCTCCTCTGCAACCTCCATCTGAACAGGTTTGGTTTACTGGGAGGTGTCCTCCTTCTGCCTGAGCAGCCTGGAGAAGGACATGATGAAGTCATCACTAAACTAATGGGTCATTCAGATCCTTGCTTCTGCCATGCTAACAAATGGGCGGCATGATGGCACAGTGCTTCGCACTGCTACCTCACAGTACCAGGGCCCGGGTTCATTTCCGGATTTGTGTATGGGGTTTGCACATTGTCCCCGTGTCTGCGTGGGTTTCCTCCGGGTGCTCTAGTTTCCTCCCACAGTCCAAAAGATGTGCAGGTTAGGTGAATTGGCCATGCTAAAATTGCCCCTTAGTGTCCAAAGATGCATATATTCAGTCGAATTATGGTGGTAGGGTGGGGAAGTGTGCCTAGGTAGAGTAGTCTTTCAGAGGGTTGGTGCAGATTCGATGGGCCAAATGGCCTCCTTCTGTAATGTAGGGGTTCTATGGAGTTTCACAAGCTTTCTGATTGGCTGGATCAGTGGCAGCTGCTTTTCTAGGGCTGATGGGGGTTACTTAGTGTTAAGCAGAATAGCTCAACATGGCTTTGCTTTGTGGAGGGGGTGGTGGGAGGGGAGGGGATATGAAAAACCCATCCCTTCCCCTTGTAACATTCTGCCCCTATTCCCTGAGGATAGATTGATACCTTTTTGTTCATTGTGAGGAAGATGAAGCCAGGCAGCTGGCAAGTAAGGGTATAGTCCCAAACTGAAGAGGGAGTGATTCCATGCAGATGAGCGGTGGTCTCCGGTGTCTGATGTGGTTATCATACAGGTAACGGCTTCTCTCTCACTCAAAGCTTCCTCCTGCAATCATCTGCATCAGGGCCTCAGGAGCTGGTGGCCCTTTGAAGATTCTACCAGCCACCATAAAGGGTTAATATTGACTATGTAAATATATAGTCTACAGCATGATCGACATATGATCACACATCAACAGAGTGTGGTGAGAGATTGTTTCATGTAGAGCTTTGTGCTATGTCTGTATTATACATAATTAGTATTCTGTTCAATAAAAGGTAGAGTTTACCAACAGCCTTTCCTTCAGCAATATCTGTAAATGCAGACAACAAACAATGCCAGCTAAGACCCACAATGATGATAACAGACACATGACGACCAGCCGCCACTTCACGCTGACCCCTGGATGGATATTCATTTGTCACCCTGCCTCCCAGCCAGCACTAGAACAGAGGCAAGAGAAGGAGAGCTTTCACCAACAGCTTCCACCTCTGTGTTCCTGTTGCTAAAAGCTAAATTCCGGCCAATATTCCTACTTAGTGCACATGGGGCTGGTTTAGCACAGTGTGCTAAATAGCTGGCTTGTAATGCAGAACAAGGCAGCAGCGCGGGTTCAATTCCTGTACCAGCCTCCCCAAACAGGTGCCGGAATGAGGAGATTAGGGGCTTTTCACAGTAAGTTCATTGAAGCCTACTTGTGACAACAAGCGATTATTATTATTATTGACTGTATTGGTTACATACCGCACAGAGCTGCATCTTTTGTGCCACCGCCGTGCATGTTTTAGACAGGAGGGCACATAAAATAAGGCAGGTGGCCAACCAACCGACCACCTCCGCAACACCCCCCCCCCCCCCCCCCCCCCCCCCACCCGAGCTCACCTCCATAATATGAAATGGGTAGCCTATCTGCCATATAGAAATAAATAATCCAGGCTTGTTACGAAGTGGATTGGCCCTGGTGATATGCTACCCACACCATAAAATGTTTCGCATGGGCAGTTGTGTGGAAGTGGGCTGCCCGATTACTTAAACAAATTCTTCAAAGGGTAGGAAGGAAGCAGGGAAGGGTTCGGTCATTGGGATTGGGGTAAGCCCCCACTCCCCTAAGATAGAACCCTTTCTGCCTCCTTGCCTGCTGCCTTGAACCCACCAACCCCAATACCCTGCCTTGCCTCCTTCGCCTCCCTGCTGAAGACTACAGACTTACCTGGGCCTTCCTCCCACTCCTTGGTGCCATCCCGGCAGCACACGCCAACACACTCTCGGCACTGGTGGGACTGATGGAGCTGCCGGCCAATCGAATTGGCTGGTAGCTCTCAAGAGAAGGACTTCCTCCCCATGGGGGGTCCTTCTAGTGCCTTATCACTGCGGGGCAGGCCGGTGTGTAGCGGGTCGGTTCCACGCTGACTTTGCTTCGTGAGGTTGGGGGGTGAGGGAGAAGGGGGGATGGAACTGTCCACCCTCCTTCATATTCTGCCCCAATTTTCAGAGAATAGGCTGGCACTCTTTTGTTCATTCTATTAGATTACGTGCTGCCAAATCAATATTTATCTATCTATCCCCTTTAATGATATTTCTGACACGCTGGTTCATTGGTTTAAGAAAACAAATTCTAACAAAGTACTGAGGCTGCAGTGAAGAACAGTGTTGTGTATTGGAGATGGCCTTTACACAGACCTTACTGCATATTCAGCCTCTAGCTCCTCCTTTGTGACACACTGCAAAACAAATCAGAAACAGATTGGGGGAAAGGAACTAAATATAAAGTATTTTCCTCCAGATTACAAAATAGGTTTAGATGATAAAATGCCACACAAATACATTTATTTGTTGATGAAGTAAAACCATCGGCTACACGTACCTATTATTAACAATAACATTCATTGCTTAATAGCAAAAGGAGAAACAGAACTGTTTTTCCCCAAAGTCTTGGCAGTCAAAGTTGGTATTAAGTTCCCTATGCTCTAACCCAACAGCATGCCTTAACGCTATCTTTGAAAGGTTAACCTCACTGTACCAGAGTGAACTCTAATTCAATTCTCTGGCCAACCATGCTTGCAAAATTTTTCAGACTGCCAAATCACCAGTTTGACTCTAGATTGTTGACACATTTGTACTGTACTGTTTCTATGAGACTTTACCCATTTTTCCCCTCAAAGCTGCGGCGGAAGATGTACAGAAAAAATGGCAAAATAACGTTTGCTTCATAAAAATGGCACCTGTCTGACTCATGACCAGCATTAACACAGTAGATACAAACTGAACTCACCACAGGAACCACTGCATTGTTTGCTGCAGTCAACAAACAATGCGAAAATGCTAATTATTGTAAAACAGTCTCCAACGCAACCTCTAACTATTACAGGTGTACTGTCTCATTCCTTCAAGCCTGATTGTTGGTGGAGGTTACGAAAGTGTAAATTGTCATTTTTTTTTAAGCTTAACCTTTTCACTTTTCCCCCCTCACTCTTCATCCAGTTTTTCTTGCCTATTATTTTTCTCTTTCATTACCTGATTGGCATTGAACTCACCCACTCTAATTTATGCTTCCTTTTCAGTCTTTGCGCTATGAATTTGACAATCCTTAAATCAGATTTCTTGTGGAAATGCACAGATCCCTGCCCTGTTTACTCAAGTTCCAGATGCCTTTTCTCTCACTGCAATTGACAGCTCGCCCTTTCAGCAAGTTGCCATGCTACAAATCATCATTTCGGGAATCCCCTAAGGGCAAGTCTATCGAAGAGCAGATGCTGTTCGACGCCCTATTGCAGCAATACTTGGCCCAATACTTTTTATGTTCTTGTCATTTCCGAGCTTTTCTCAACATCTTCCAGATAACTTAGTTTCTAAAATATTTTGGAAGCATGGTCCCAAAAATCTGGATGACACTGCTCCAAATCTGCCTGTGGGACAGGAGAATCTTAATCTTGATACTTTTAAATAAATCGAATTGTTTGACAAGTACATTTGGAGGCACAAAAATATTTTTAAAAACTGGATAGTGAAAATCATACGTTATATCATCATGAATATTCAAAATAAGTAAACACTGGAGAGAATTAGGCTGTACAGGAAATAAGATGCAATCTTAAATCCCCAATAAAGGATGCCTGCAAATGGAAGCCCTATTTTCACTTGCTATCATTTTTATCAATGGATACCTAGTGAAAATCATAATGTGACTTTTTTCATTAGCAGTTTACCTCCACTGTACAAACATGGGAAGAATAAAGAATGAACAACAACTTGGCAACCAAAGGCTTCATTTTGGCTAAACCTTTCTAATTAATACTGGTTCGAACATTGGCCTGTAAATATTGTAGCAATATTTTAGATAACAGCTCTAGAAGTTGTTAATTAAACTAATTTTTCGCACCCTTAAATCGCTACTCACGTTTTAATGAGATTTGCTAGGTTCATAGATTTTTTCTAATCTTCATATGAATTAGAAGCTTTATTCTAAAGAGAGAAGTGGAGGTTTCTCTTTCCAACAAAGGTTTCCATCAGTTTTAAAGCTGGACCACGCCCCCCCCCCCCTCCCCCCCCCGTCAGATGTGACGAAGGACAGGAATATAAAGATTATGAAACTGCCAATCACTTTTATGACAGATATTCTTGATACTTTAGACAACATGATACTTAAAACTCTTCTGTCCTTTACATTGTACATAATACAATTTCTATGTTTTAAGAATAGCCAATTGTCATTTTTGAGATCTGACTAGTTGATACTATAAACTCTCGGTGCTTTTCTGTACAAAGGGCACCTTTGGACATCTGTTACCTCAAGCTTATTTTTATATCTTGCTTTTTTATTCTGCCATTTTTCTCTCATGGCGAACCTTATGGCATTGCAGATTCTAACGCATGCCTTGCACCTATCATCAACCAGGAGAGGAGTCAGGAGCAAAGATCAACTCCTATAAAATTGTTGTTTTGCTGAAAATAACTTCCTAAAAGGTCAAATCCTTTACAATATATTGTATGAATGCCATTACCCAAAGGCAAATGCTGAAGCTGGGAGACAGAGAACAGGACTAGAAAGAATAACATTCATGACTCTATTAACAAGAAATTTTGAAGTTAACAATGTATCAGTTATGTTTTATAAATGCTTGCATAAACCCATGATCCTAATCAGCTGTACAAGTACTGAGCAAAGTATAGAATGTAAACTGTCAGCCAAGACTTTGCTTCTACTAACTGTGTTGGAACTGTCACTTTGGATGGAATTTTAAGCTCCTGAAACTAACTGCTTTGGTAGGCAGGACAAGCAACGGTTTTCCAACTGGCTGGTACGGCTGGTTTCCACACCAGGTCAGTTCATTATTCATGCATGCACATTGTCATGTGAGAGTACCTTAAAGAAATGGTTGTTTATAAATATCTGTAGTGAGAGTATCTTTAAGAATTGGATTTTTACTGCTGCAGTGATGTCAGAAAGTGGGTGGAGCTGGGCTGTTGGTCAGCTTTTTACTTTTGTTATAGGCTGTTTGCTGCAGGGTGTGTTTTAGTTTTGTTTTCAGTGTTGGAGCTGAAGCCAGACCAAGCAGGTGTACTTTTGATCTCTCTGCCATCAAAAGACTATCTCTTGATCATTTGGTGAATTCAGAATTATAAATGTTCTCAGTAGTGAAGTTAAGCCTGATGTCTTTCTGTTTTGAAGGTTTTTTAAGTCTTATGGATGTTAAAAGAACAGCTTAATCATTCCTTAGTGTTGTATTCTTTGGGGGTTGTATTTGAATTGATGGTTGCTAAGATGTTCACTGTATGTTTTAAAAAGGTTAACTTGAGTTCATAGAATAAACATTTTTCCGCTTTTAAAAAGTACTTTTCCATTTCTGTTGTACCACACCTGTACTGTGGGCCATGTGCTCCCATACCACAATCTATTAAAAGTTGTGGGTCAGGTGAACTCCATGATACACTTTGGGGTTCTCTAAACCCTGGCCCATAACAACATGAAGCACATCGGGCAAAATTCTCCGACCCCCACGACGGGTCGGAGAATAGCGGGAGGGCCTTCCCGACATTTTTCCCGCCCTCCCGCTATTCTCCCCCACCCCCCGCCCAACTCCCGACCCGAATCGCTGCCGCCGTTTTTTTACGGCCGGCAGCGATTCACAGCTGTTCGATGGGCCGAAGTCCCAGCCCTTTACGCCGTTTTTACGAACGGCAAACACAACTGGTCTGGCCGTTCGTAAAAACGGCGTCACAAACTCGCTTTTTATAACCATGGCACCAATTGGCACGGCAGTACCACGGCCGTGCCAAGGGTGCCATGGGCCCGCGATCGGTGGGCACCAATCGCGGGCAGCGGGCCCGATGCCCGCGCACTCTTTCTCCTTCCGCCGCCCCGCAGTATCCATTCGCGGGGCGGCTGAGGGGCAACCCGGCCCGCGCATGCGCGGGTTTCGCGCAAATACGCGATGACGTCATCCGCGCATGCGCGGGTTGGAGTCTTCCAATCCGTGCATGCGCGGCTGATGTCATATGACGCGTCAGCCGGCGCTAACTCCGGCAATTGGGCTTAACGATATTCGTTAAGCCCGTCATGCCGGAGCCTACGGCGTCGGGCTGCTAGCCCCGACCGGGGACCAGAATCGGTTCCCGGTCGGGAAGGGGCGCGCCCGGGTTTGACGCCAGCCTTACGATTTCTCCCGTTTTGGGAGAATCTCGCCCATCATGTCTCGTGACACAGTGTGCTGGGATTTGTTCACATCACCATAACCCCAGTGCGTCATCTTTCCAGATGCCTTGTTTAAAATACACAACGCACTAGGGTCATACCTTGACTCTGTTGAGAAACCCTAGGAAATACTTTAAACCCGTGATGGCAGAAGGAGATCCATCAACCTCACCACACAGGCTTGGGGGCAGGTTGTCAGGGCAGTCAGCGTCAATGCTCCTCAGAAGAGGACTGCCATCCTGTGCAGGAAGAGGATCTCTTCCACTCCAGCAGGCTAAGTCAACCATTTCCTCACTCTCATCTCACACTTTCTCAAGCCTCAGGCATTCAACGGGTTACAGTCTACAGGGATCTCACACACTGCCATCACAATGTGATCCAATCCATAGGAATCGCACACCCTGCCATTACAAAGACTTACAGTCCACAGGGATGCCACACACTGCCATCACAAAGAGTTACAGTCCACAGGGATGTTGCATACTGCCATCACAAAGGGTTACAGTCCACAGGAATTTCACACACTGCCATCACAAGGGGTTACAGTCCACAGGGATTTCACACACTGCCATCACAAGGTGTTACACTCCACAGGGATCTCACACACTGCCATCACAAGGGGTTACAGTCCACAGGAATTTCACACACTGCCATCACAAGGGGTTACAGTCCACAGGGATTTCACACACTGCCATCACAAGGTGTTACACTCCACAGGGATCTCACACACTGCCATCACAAGGTGTTACACTCCACAGGGATCTCACACACTGCCATCACAAGGGGTTACACTCCACAGGGATCTCACACACTGCCATCACAAGGGGTTACAGTCCACAGGGATCTCACACACTGCCATCACAAAGAGTTACTGTCCACAGGGATGTTGCACACCCTGCCATCACAAGGGGTTACAGTCCACAGGAATTTCACACACTGCAATCACAAGGGGTTACAGTCCACAGGAATTTCACACACTGCCATCACAAGGGGTTACAGTCCACAGTGATCTCACACACTGCCATCACAAGGGGTTACAGTCCACAGTGATCTCACACACTGCCATCACAAGGGGTTACAGTCCACAGGAATTTCACACACTGCAATCACAAGGGGTTACAGTCCACAGGAATTTCACACACTGCAATCACAAGGGGTTACAGTCCACAGGGATCTCACACACTGCCATCACAAGGGGTTACAGTCCACAGGGATGTCGCACACTGCCATCACAAAGAGTTACTGTCCACAGTGATCTCACACACTGCCATCACAAGGGGTTACAGTCCACAGGAATTTCACACACTGCCATCACAAGGGGTAAACTCCACAAGAATCTCACACACTGCCATCACAAGTGGTTAAATTCCACAGGGATCTCACACACTGCCTTCACAAGGGGTAAACTCCACAAGAATCTCACACACTGCCATCACAAGGTGTTACACTCCACAGGGATCTCACACACTGCCATCACAATGTGATACAATCCATAGGAATCACACACCCTGCCATCACAAAGGGTTACAGTCGACAGGGATCTCACACACTGCCATCACAATGTGATACAATCCATAGGAATCGCACACCCTGCCATCACAAAGGGTTACAGTCGACAGGAATCTCACACACTGCCATCACAAGGTGTTACACTCCACAGGAATCTCACACACTGCCATCACAAGGGGTTACACTCCACAGGGATCTCACACACTGCCATCACAAGGGGTTACACTCCACAGGGATGTCACACCCTGCCTTCACAAGGGGTTACACTCCACAGGGATCTCGCACACTGCCATCACAAGGGGTTACACTCCACAGGGATCTCGCACACTGCCATCACAAGGGGTAAACTCCACAGGGATCTCGCACACTGCCATCACAAGGGGTTACAGTCCACAGGGATCTCACACATTGCCATCACAAGGGGTTACACTCCACAGGCATCTCACACACTGCCATCACAAGGTGTTACACTCCACAGGGATCTCACACACTGCCATCACAAGGGGACTCCCACTGCTTTCTCATACACACTTTGATATCTTCCCCTATTTTCAAGCCCTGTACAGCTCATATCCTCAACCCTTACACAAATCCACTCAGCACACACAGAAGGCCGGCATCCTTAATATCCACCCTGGCATCCATCTGGCTCTCATTCTATCCATCTATCTTTATGTAGGACAAGATTTCCCACAGCAAAGAGGAGAGATCCCAACCAGAGGTGAGGTGTCAAAGACTGCTTACCATCTACGAAGAGCGGGTGGCAGAGCTGGGCAGTGAGGCCAGGGTCTGTGCCAGCACCGAGGATGAGGCTGGCATTTCCCAAGCCAGTGAGGACCCATCACCAGCTCATAATTAACCCAACCAAGCTGAGTGCTTTGTTATGTTGTTGACGATGCAGCCATCACGAATTATCTCTTCCTAACAGACACAAGCAGCAATAGGAAGAGCTCTTACACGCTCCTGCCTGCCTGCTGCATTATCTCATGTTCTCATGTATACCTAAACATCATCCCAACATTTAGAGCCTTGGAACTCGCTGACACATGTTGAGCCTTTTAATTCCTGGTAGGTGGTTAAAACTGTGTGCCATGGGAGTTGTCTGCAGAAGCCCCAGATTCCTGACTTGCACATAGGAGGATACAGCTTTGGAATCAAATGCCTGGTTAGTCTTTGGTCACATTAAGCCTCTGCCAGTTTTTAGATTGTCAGACACATTTTGATTTGATTTGATTTATTATTGTCACATGTATTAGTCTACAGTGAAAAGTGTTGTTTCTTGCATGCTACACAGACAACGCATACCGTACATAGAGAAGGAAGGAGAGACTACAGAATGTAATGTTACAGTCATAACTAGGGTTTAGAGAAAAGATCAATTTAATACTAGGTAGGTCCATTCAAAAGTTTGATGGCAGCAGGGAAGAAGTTGTCTTGAGTCGGTTAGTACATGACCTCAAACTTTTTTATCTTTTTCCTGATGGAAGAAGGTGGAAGAGAGTATGTCCAGGGTGCGTGGGGTCCTTAATTATGCTGGCTGCCTTTCCGAGGCAGCGGGAATTATAGACAGAGTCAATGGATGGGAGGCTGGTTTGCGTGATGGATTGGGCTACATTCACAATTTTTTGTAGTTTCCTGCGGTCTTGGGCAGAGCAGGAACCATACCAAGCTGTGATACAACTAGAAAGAATGCTTTCTATGGTGCATCCGTAAAAGTTGGTGAGAGTCATAGCTGACATGCCTAATTTCCTTAGTCTTCTGAGAAAGTAGAGTCGTTGGTGGACTTTCTTAACTATGGTGTCGGCATGGGGGGACCAGGACAGGTTGTTAGTAATCTGGACACCTAAAAACTTGAAGCTCTTGACCCATTCTACTTTGTTCCCATTGATGTAGATAGGGGCATGTTCTCCTCTATGGAGATGACAATCTCCTTCGTTTTGTTGACATTGAGGGAGAGATTATTGTCGTTGCACTAGTTCACGAGATTCTCTATCTCATTCCTGTACTCTGCCTCGTTATTGTTTGAAATCTGACCACTACGGTGGTGTCATCAGCAAATTTGAAAATTGAGTTGGAGGGGAATTTAGCCACACAGTCATAGGTGTATAATGAGTATAGTAGAGGGCTGAGGACACAGCCTTGTGGGGCACCGGTGTTGAGGATGATTGTGGAGGAGGTGTTGTTGCCTATCCTTACTGATTATGGTCTGTGGGTTAGGAAGTTCAGGATCCAGGTGCAGAGGGAGGAGCCGAGGCCCAGACCACGGAGTTTGGAGATGAGTTTCGTAGGAATAGTAGTGTTGAAGACTGAGCTGTAGTCAATAAATAGGAGTCCGACATAGGTGTCTTTGTTATCTAGGTGTTCCAGTGTTGAATGCAGGGTCAGGGAGATGGCGTCTGCTGTGGACCTGTTGCAGCGGTAGGCGAACTGTAGTGGATCAAGGCAATCCGGGAGGCTGGAGTTGATTGGTGCCATGACTAATCTTTCGAAGCACTTCATGATGATGGATGTCAGAGCCACTAGACGATAGTCATTAAGGCACGTTGCTTGACTTTTTTTTGGTCCAGAGATGATGGTCATCTTCTTTGAGCCTCACGGTAGCATGGTGGTTAGCATCAATGCTTCACAGCTCCAGGGTCCCAGGTTCGATTCCCGGCTGGGTCACTGTCTGTGTGGAGTCTGCACGTCCTCCCCGAGTGTGCGTGGGTTTCCTCCGGGTGCTCCGGTTTCCTCCCACAGTCCAAAGATGTGCGGGTTAGGTGGATTGGCCATGCTAAATTGCCCGTAGTGTAAGGTTAATGGGGGGATTGTTGGGTTACGGGTTGCGTGGGTTTAAGTAGGGTGATCATTGCTCGGCACAACATCGAGGGCCGAAGGGCCTGTTCTGTGCTGTACTGTTCTATGTTCTATGTTCTTGAAGCAGATAGGGACCTCAGATTGTTGTAAAGAGATGTTGAAGATGTCTGCGAATACCCCTGCCAGCTGATCCGCGCAAGACCTGATTGCCCATCCGGGTACCCCATCCAGGCCAGTGGCTTTCCGAGGGTTGACCTTCGAGGAGGCTGCTCTAATGTCTGCAATGGTGATCTCAGGTACAAGTTCATCCGAGGCTTCTGGGGTGGAGGGTGTGCTCTCGCTGACCTCTTGTTCAAAGCGTGCATAGAATGCGTTGAGCTCATCAGGGAAGGGTGCATTGAAGCCGGCGATTTTACATGCCTTCATCTTGTAGCCCATTATGTCTTACAGACCTTGCCATAGTTGGCGAGGGTCCGTGTGGCTAGCCTGGGACTCAAGGTACTGTCTTTTGGCATCTTTGATGGATTTCCTTAGATAATTCGGGGCAACACGGTAGCATGGTGGTTAGCATAAATGCTTCACAGCTCCAGGGTCCCAGGTTCGATTCCCGGCTGGGTCACTGTCTGTGCGGAGTCTGCACGTCCTCCCCGTGTGTGCGTGGGTTTCCTCCGGGTGCTCCGGTTTCCTCCCACAGTCCAAAGATGTGCGGGTTAGGTGGATTGGCCATGCTAAATTGCCCGTAGTGTCCTAAAAAGTAAGGTTAAGGGGGGGGGGTTGTTGGGTTACGGGTATAGGGTGGATACGTGGGTTTGAGTAGGGTGATCATGACGCGGCACAACATCGAGGGCCGAAGGGCCTGTTCTGTGCTGTACTGTTCTATGTTCTATTTCTGGCTTTCTTGTATAGGTCACGGTGGCCTGACTTGAATGCCTCAGACCTAGACTTCAGCAAGCAGTGGATATCCCTGTTCACCCAGGGTTTCCAGTTGTGTTATGTTATGTGCATCGGTGTGACTGGTTTTTGTATGCATATGTCATACTGTAAGAATGAAAATGTGGAGGCCGCAAAAGGGATCAGAGTAAATCTCTAATGCGTCTAATGTGTGATTTTTATTGTCAAGGATTTGAGACCTGAAGGCCTCAATAGATTGTTAGCATTTTCGGGTTTACATATGCCAAGGCTGGGCTGCACAGGAACTTAGAGACTCCAAACAGTCATAGTATTTGACAGATATCAGACTTTGCTGCTCATGAAGTTTCTAGGGTCCACTGATCTATGAGCTGAAGTGCTATCTCGCATCCATTACTGAGAGTACAGTAAGAAGTCTTACAACACCAGGTTAAAATCCAACAGGTTTGTTTCAAACACGAGCTTTCGGAGCACGGCTCCTTCTTCAGGTGAGCCGTGCTCCGAAAGCTCGTGTTTGAAACAAACCTGTTGGACTTTAACCTGGTGTTGTAAGACTTCTTACTGTGCTCACCCCAGTCCAACGCCGGCATCTCCACATCATGATTACTGAGAGTGACAGCTGACTGCGTCCTATTGATATTTCTAATCCTGGACACTGATAATGATGATGTGGCCTGAACACTTGTCTTGCCTGAACGATTGCCTGTGCAGAGACACCACAGTGCAAATTCAAAATCAACCTCATACATAAAGGTGAGAACCAATGGGTGATGATTGTCCTCTTTGAGGCACTTGGTCAGACTGCAGGCATACTAGCACAAGTGCACTGAGAATTGCAGTGTGGCTCCTGCCTCGTGAAGGCTGCTATAGACAGCAGAATTTTAGCGAGATGTTTGAAGAGGCAACACAGCTTTGTGCACAAAATTCCATACTGCAGTTATTATCCCATAATAGGAAAGTCACATGCTCTCGAAGCTACTGTTCCTTCCAAGGATGAGGACATTGTGACACAAGAGTGTAAGAACCCATTCAGAGATTGCCTGTTGAAATGAATAGCTTTGCAATGAAGGGGTTAAGGTGGACCCAGCAAGGAGAGCACTGGTAGAAGCGGCTCGAATGAATTAGTTGTCCTCATCCTTCAGGAACTTGATGGTTATCAGCATGTCATATACATGCCCCTGCCCCATCTGACCCATCTTGCTTCATCTACTGGAGCCTCCACTTCCTTGCCCTCATCAAACTCAGTCCCCTCAACGTCCTCATCATCAGAGGAGACTTGCAGCTCCTCCAACTCTTGTTCTGGCAAGCTATTTGGAGTATCGGGTTGTGTAGAGCACAGCAAACCATGATGAAGTGGGAGACCCTTTGGGAAGACTGCTGGAGAGTGCCACCTGACCTGTCCAAACATTGGTTAGCAAGGTAGCATAGTGGTTAGCACTGTGGCTTCACAACGCCAGGTTCGATTCCTTGCTGGGTCACTGTCTGTGCGGAGTCTGCACGTTCTCCCGCGTCTGCGTTGGTTTCCTCCAGGTGCTCCTGTTTCCTTGTACAGTCCAAAGACGTGCAGGTTAGGCGGATTGGCCATGATAAATTGCTCTTTGTGTCCAAAAAGGTTAGCAGAGTTATTGGGTTAGGGAGATAGGATGGAAGTGATGGCTTAAGTGGTGCAGACTCGATGGGCCGAATGGCCTCTTTCTGCACTGTATGTGCTGAGTAAACATTGAAAACCTATCTTCAAAATGCCAATGGTCTGTTCAATCAATGAACATGTTGCAGAATGAACAACATTGTAACTCTCCTCCGATGCATTTTGTCGCTACCAAACGGGTGTCATCATCCATGTCTTTTGTGAGTAGACCTTGTCACTGTTGAGCCAACCCTGGATGTGCTGAGGGCCCTCTAAGATCTTTGGCACTGAGTGACTGAATGTACAAGTGGGAGCTTCCTGAGTATCTCGTACATACCTGCATAACCTGTTTCTGGTGGTTGAAGACCAGCTCCACATTGCGAGAATGGAATCCCCACCTGCTGATGAATTGTAGCAGCTGCTCCAAGGAGCTCTTAGAACCATATGAGTGTGGTCTCTGGCATGCTGTACCTGTGGGAATCTGGCTTTTGCTGCAAGTCCCACTGCTCTGGCAACCCAGGGAGAACTCGGTATAATTGTGTCAATTGCTAAATAAGGTATCTATAACTTCTTCAATGCATTTGTGAACAGATGCTTGGGAAAACCTGCAGAGATCCCCATTGGAGGCCTGAAAAAAGTTACTCACAAAGAAGCTCAGAGCGGAGGTCACTTTGAGTGCCACTGGCAATGGATGGCTTCTTCGTCCCTGCGGCATCAGCACCTCCTGGAGAAATTGGCAGATGTGAGCTACCACATCCCGAGACATAAAAAGACGTCAATGGTACTGTCTCTCATCTGACAGTATGAGAGGTGTTTCTGTATATGCTCATTCTTACCAGGCGCCTTCGTTCAATGGGTCTGTCTGCCTCCGCTTCAGGCTTCTTCAGGGGGCCCCGTGGACTCTTGTTCATCAGGGTGAGGCTCTTCCCTTTGCCCATCTTGGTGGTGACAGGCCCTTTTTCTCAGTTGCCTGATTTCCAGGATCAACTTTGCCTGCTCCATCCATGAGGCACTGGTGCTCATCTCGGCAGAAACATTGGACAGAAACATGAATGAACATAAGCCTATGATGATCACCTTCCAGTTGCGAACTAGGGAGTCATTGTGAAGCCCATGAATTACTTTCATCCTGGACATTACATCCCCAAATCATTCCTTAAAGCACTAGTTCTGCCTTCTGGATCAACAGTAGGGCAGCTCCCCACCTGCCCCCCACTCCCCCCAAACTCCCTCCCACCTCCAAATGCAAAAGGCATGGTAGAGCTTTGACATAGGGACATGGATCTGCCTGAGTTCTGCCAGGTGAGAGAAGCCTCTGTCAGGGAATTACCAGCCTGTATCCTTTGGATTAAACAGTATCCCCAACCTGCACTCATATTATGAGAATAGGTTGGAGGTGGCGGGCAGGAGGGTGTTGCAGGATGCGAAGGTGGGGGGGTATTGAAATCCTGAACCTGCCAGCTGAGGATTTAGAGTTCTTAAGGTCATTAGGCATCATTTTGACCCATTGCCCCTTTTCAGTTGGTTCCTTCTGACACTCAGGATTTCCCACAAGTGGGAGCCAATTCTACAAAGGCCCCAATTGGATTTATACTCTTGCAAAAATGTGCAAAATGAGTTTAGGTGTCACATTCGCCATTTATAAATTATGCAGAAATGAATAAGATACTCCCTCATTTGGCCCACTAGTCGATTCCTCCCCACAGACCTGGCAGCTCATCCTTGACAATTGTTTTCAAACCTTGCTTTTCAACTGCATCATTAGATTAGCTGGGGAAGCAGTGCTGTGGTTTTACTGCAATGGCGTTCCAACCTCGGTCACAGGACATGGATTTTCATGCTATTTCCCCTGTCTGCACTGGTAATCTGGGCCCATCCTTAAAATGCTGAATGGCACATGTGCAGCCTGCTCCCAGTCAGCGCATGCACAAAATCTCTGAGGGCGGTCAGGTCTTGGGAGTTCCCAGCCTTGTGCTCTCTGACCAGCTAAGTCTGAATTTCACAACAAAGGGTTTAGTGAGAGTAGGGCTTCCCGTACCAGCCTCCCTGAACAGGCGCCGAAATGTGGCGACTAGGGGCTTTTCACAGTAACTTCATTGAAGCCTACTTTTGACACTACGCGATTATTATTATTATTATATGGCAAAAGGCTTTGCCTGCACTGCAAGGGATGGTCAAGAGGCCAGAATCCTTCACGTTTGCTCAATTTTTCACATAAATCTGACATTAATTTTATTAATACATGCTGAACAGATTAAATAAAAATGTTTTCTTTCCACATATATAATAATCTTTATTATTGTCATAAGTAGGCTTACATTAACACTGCAATGAAGATACTTTGACAAGCCCCTAGTCACCACAATCTGGCGCCTGTTCGGGGACACAGAGGGAGAATTCAGAATGTCCAAATTACCTAACAGTACATCTTTAGGGACTTGTGGAGGAAGCAGATATCACTGCTGACTTACTTTATGGTGATATTTCTGCAGAATGGATCATGAACAAAGTTCTCTAAAGGAAATAACACCACATTCAATTGTAATATTGCTTCTATCTCTTTATTTGACTTTTAATCCATTAATTTATTTTGATGGACTGAACGATAATTTCACTGAGTAGTAATGAGACAATTAGCACTAGTAGAAAACAAAAATGCAGTGTTATCAACCATGATTTGAGCATACCAGTTTACAACAACATGAACGCATGATGGATTACAGTGTAAGGTTTACTAAGCGCTATGGTGATTATCTATTCAGCTGTGAAATAAGAAGTGAGTTGAAAACAAATCTATTCACATGCTATGATTATAATGCTGTAATTCCTTGATTTAAAAAAATGCTGTGATAACATCCAGAATTATTATTCAAACTCAAGAGCAATAACTTGGCAAGAGCACAAATCACTGATGGTAACCATTATTTTCAGATGTTGATTTCAAACGTGAGGGATAAACTGAAGTGTGTACAATCGGGAGCAATGGGATATCAACTATGGAAGAGTGGCAAAAGATTTAGAACACCACCTGAATTTTAGTTCAAGTCCACTTAGCTGTATCTGAAGTTGGACCATTTCGGAATTTGATTTTCTTTAGATGGCAAAGAATTTGCAGAGTTCGTATCCTGTTTCATATTGTTTCTTTTGTTTGATCACTAAAATCTGCATTGTTGAGTTATGATGTTTTTTTAGACAGTGACCAGCATAAATTCTCAGTTGTCATCGAGTCGTATGGGAATATAGAACAGAAAAGGCCCTTTGGCCCATTGTGAATGTGCCAGTCAAAAACATCCACCTAACTATTCTAATTTTATTTTCCAGCACTTGGCCCATTGTCTTGGATGCCGTGGCATCACAATTGTACATCTAAATACTTCTTAAATGTTATGAGGGTCTCTGCCTCCACCACCTTTCCAGGCAGCGAGTTCCAGACTCCCAGCCCACCACCCTCTCAGTGAAAAAGGTTTTCCTCACATCCTCTCTAAACCTTCTGCCTCTTAACTTAAATCTGGTCATTGACTCCTCCACCAAGGAGAAAGGTTTCTTCCTGTCTACTCTATTTATGCCTCTCATAATTTTATACATTTCAATCATGTCCCCGCCTCAATCTACTCTGCTCCCAGAAAAATGTAATAAGGACAAGGGGAGTTCACACTGAGTAAAATACAGAAACGTAGTCTTATTTACAACACAATATATACACTGCCCAGTAGATCTCTACCGAACTTCTGTTCTGGCCTTACTAGCTGACCTTTTATACAAAGGTGTCAAGTTGTCAGGCTGGAAGTGCCAAGGTGCCTGGGTGCCAAGGGAGATCCTGCCAGGCTACCCTTCAGAGTCTTACTGGCATGAGCAATTTTCTAATGCATCATGGAAAGCTTACTACAGGACCTACCCAAGGTGGTTTTGTATCTAGTCGATGTACTGTTAACAGGAGCTTCTGAAGAGGGGGACCAAGAAAATCTCAAAGATGTTTTAAAAGATTGAGAAGACTAAAGAAGGCTAAGTAGAGAAACTGTTGCAGAGGTTAGCACTGCTGCCTCACTGCACCGTGTTCGATCCCAGCCCCGGGTTACTGTCAGTATGTAGTTTGCACATTCTCCACATGTCTGCCTGGGTCCCACCTCCACAACCCAAAAAGATGTACAGGGTAGGTGGATTGGCCACCCTAAATTGCCTCTTATTTGGAAAAAAATATTTGTGTACTCTAAATTTTAACAAAATAAGAAGAGATAAATGTACGTTCCACGCTCATGAAGTGACGTTCTTAGGATTTAGGGTAGAAGCCTAAGGACTGCATCCTATGAAGGAGAAGATAAAAGTAATGATGGATGCACCAGCCCCCCAAAATACATCAGAATTTTAATATTTTTAGGAATGTTGAATTATTACGGCAAATTTTTTCTTGATCTTTCTTCAATGTTGACACCCCTTCACATACTGCTCAAGAAGCATCCGAGGTGGTAGTGGAGATAGAATCAGAAAGAAGCCTTTGAACAAGTCAACTGGCTTTGCAGTCATCCAGTCTCTTGGTTCATTTTGACCTCTCAAAATAGATAATTCTTACCTGTGACCTGTGGGTGTGACTAGACATAGGTTTGCAGGCCTACTCATGGGATCCATGCTCTTGCTCACTCCAAGTTGTCCAGAATCAGAGCAGTTTTAGTGCAGAAGATGGAAGATGGTGCAGAAAGCCTGTCGCCTATACCTTGAGGACTCTGTCCAATGCTGAACAAGCTTATTCGCAAATCGAAAAAGAGGGACAAGTCTTTGAATGATATTTCATTGTAGTTACTGACCGCAAACCCCAATTGGATCTGTTATTTCCAAATTTGGTGGATGGACGTAAAACAGAAGCAACAAAATAAACATCATGACTCCAGAAAACCTGAGAGATAATATGAGGTGGACGACTTGGTATAGGGAAAGAATTTTGGTGCAGGTCCCAATTGAACCCCTGCAACGGTTGAGGCCAGAACAGCTTCAGTGTTGTATGAGATAGATGTCTAAGGAAAAACGGTGAAGAAGCGCCTGGAAATATTTTTTCCCTTTTATTCGTTTATGGAATATGTGCGCACTGGGCCAGCATATATTTCCCATCCCTGAGGGCATTTAAGAGTCAACCACATACCTGTGGGTCACATGTAGGCCAGACCAGGTAAGGACATTAGCGAACCAGATGGGACTTTATGACAATTGAGATTGGTAATTCCAGATTTTTTATCAAATTCAAATTCCACCATCTGCCCTAGTGGGATTCGAACCCAGGATTCCAGAACATTACCCTGGGTCTCTGGATCACTAGTCCAGCAACAGTACCACTATGTCACTGCCTTCCCCTTAGAGAAGGAGCGTTTCACACACCAAACCAGTGCGGCAGCCCATCCATAGTATGCCTGTTAGTGATATTGTAACGGATGAAAGTAATGCTGAAGCAAGCCACACTGAGGAAGAGTCCCGTAATGTTTCAGGGGTGAACTGGGGAAATTATCTGCATCGACGCACCTTCAAAAGTCAAAATTCCACTTATTGACGTTCAAACCGAAGTTACTTCTACTGTGGGAACAAGTGCGAGTGAATTTTGATGCTCCCTAAAGGATCAGGAAGTCACCGGAGCGACTTACCTTATAAGGGGCTGTGTTGAGATAATATTGTAAATAGTGATGTGTTGGGCTGGCTGGGTCGATGTGGACTGCACTTGATGCAGTGTAGCGAGAGACAGACTTCCAACACTTGATGAGATGCAACACGATTTTATTTAACATCTAAACTATTATACATGTTCAACTGTGGGTTGACACTATGCTGACTTGAATGGAGACCTACCACTAGCCTGACCAGACTTACTAGCTACCACATGGTGTTTGCATTGGCTAGCTCACGAGCTCTGACTGTCTCAGAGGCTGGGTCCCGAGAGAGCGGGAAACCTGGTGCCCTCTGGCTTTATAGTGGTCGTGTCCTGTCTGATGATTGGCTGTTCTGTTCTGTGTGCTTACTGGTCATCCTGTGTGTCAATCACTGCCTGTCTGCACTCCATTATATACATAGATGTATATTATGACATCTCCCCCCTTTTTCTTTTACATTATTTGTGTTCACATAATAAATATTAAGCAGCATGTGCGTGTGGACGTGTACAGACTATATACAGAATGTGCTAAAATGAACTTATATACATAGGAAGGTGTTGCTAGTGCAGATATTGAGCAGATGAAATGGTCGAAATGATATTTACAGAGGTCAAAACGATGAGGTAACAAAATTGTGCAAAAGTTCAGTCTATAAATTTAGTCTTTGTAGCAGGCGACGAATTCTGGTTGACTACCTCAAGGGTGGATCAGGGGGCGCCTGCACTTGGATAGACGGGACTGCCGCCAATGTGGTGGTCACAGAGGTTGGCAGGATTGCTGGTAGATCGGTGGCCTCGTGGTAGGGCATGTCCGGAGGAAGCATTGTTGGAGGTGGGATATCACGGTTGGGTGGCTGGCGTGGAACTCTGTGCAGCGCCCGTCTGTTGCGTCATAGGAAGGAGCCATCAGCCATGCGGACGAGGAACGATCTCGGGGCCACTTGCTTGACCACCACAGCTGTGGCAGACCAGCCGCTGTCAGGCAGCTGCACACGAACGCGATCATTTGGGACCAGCTCGGGGAGATCCGTGGCATGAGTGTCATATGCTGATTTCTGTTGGGCCCGAGACTGCTGCATCTTCTGTATGACCGTGAGGTGGTCAAGGTCTGGAACATGGATGGCTGCAACCATGGTTTGCAGAGTGCGATTCATGAGCATCTGCGCTTTAGACAACCCAGTGGACAGCGGGGTTGCCCTGTATGCCAGCAGCGCGAGATTCAAGTCGGATCCTGAGTCTGCAGCCTTGCATAGTAATCTCTTGACGATACGGACCCCTTTCTCGGCCTTCCCGTTTGACTGCGGGTAGTGGGGCTGGAGGTGACGTGACGAAGGTTGTACAGCCGGGCAAACGCAGACCACTCCAGGCTGTAAAAACAGGGATAGTTGTCACTCATCACCGTGAGCGGTATCCCATGGCTGTCAAATGTTTCTTTGCATGCTTTAATCACCGCCTTCGACGTGAGGTCGGACAGTTTCACCACTTCGGGGTAATTGGAGAAGTAGTCGACCAGGAGGACATAGTCACTCCCCTTGGCGTGGAAAAGGTCGACACCGACTTTGGACCATGGGGAGGTCACTATCTCATGTTGCTGCAGAGTTTCTTTGGGCTGAGCTGGCTGAAATTTTTGACATGTAGGGCAGTTGAGGACCATGTTGGCAACGTCCTGGCTGATGCCCGGCCAGTAGACTGCCTCCCGAGCTCTGCAACGACATTTCTCGACCCCTAGGTGAACCTCATGGATTTGGCCGAGCACCATAGCTTGCATGTTCTGCGGAATCACGATTCTATCGAGCTTCACGATAATGCCGTCCACCACCGTCAGTCGTCCTTGACTGTGTAAAACTGGGGACACTGTCCCTTCAGCCATCCATTCGTGAGGTGCTGTATCACACACTGTAGCAGAGGATCCTTGGCCGTTTCCTCACAAATTTGTACGACCCTCTCATCAGAGGCTGGAAGGTTGGAGGCACACAATTGCACCTGCGCGTCGATTTGGCATATGAAGTCAGTTTGTTCACACAGTGAGGTGATAGATCTGGAAAGGGCATCTGCAACAATGAGTTCTTTGTCTGGCATGTAGACAAGTTCAAAATCGTAGCGGCGTAGCTTGAGAAGGATTCATTGTAGCCGGTGTGTCATGTCGTTTAAATCCTTCTGGATTATGTGGACTAATCGCCTGTGGTCCATCTCAACCGTGAATTTTGGGAGGCCATACACATAGTCGTGGAACTTGTTGATTCCCGTTAGGAAGCCCAGGCATTCCTTCTCAATTTGAGTGTACCGTTGCTCAGTTGGCGTCATGGCTCTGGAGGCATACCCAACTGGGGCCCAGGAGGAGGAGTCATCCTGTTGGAGGAGCACCGCCCCAATTCCATCCTGGCTCGCTTCAGTGGATATTTTGGTCTTCTTGGTAGGAACGAAAAATGCCAGAACCGGGGCTGTGGCGAGTTTTGCCCTCAGCTCACGCCATTCTTTCTCATGAGAGGGCAGCCACTGGAATTCCCTCGACTTTCTGACGAGATGGCGGAGGGCTGTGGTGTGGGACGCCATGTTGGGAATGAACTTTCCGAGGAAGTTGACCATCCCTAGAAAGTGGAGGACCGCCTTCTTGTCCTCTGGGGTCTTCATGGCGTTGATCGCTGAAACCTTGTCAGCATCTGGCCGCACGCCTTGCTGCGAGATGTGGTCACCAAGGAATTTGATTTCTGATTGACCGAACGAGCACTTGGCCCTGTTGAGTCGGAGGCCATGCCCGTAGATTCTGTGGAATACCTGCTTGAGGCGATCGATGTGTTCTAAGGAGTTGTGGACCAGATTATGACATCGTCAACATACACGCGCAGCCCCTCGATACTCTCCATCATCTGTTCCATGATCCGGTGAAATACCTCTGAGGCAGAGATGATGCCAAAAGGTATCTGGATGTAGCAGTAGCGACCGAATGGGGTGTTGAATGTGCACAGCTTGCGACTGGATGCGACCATTGCGCTGGGGAACTCTTCTCGTTTTGATATCGGGTAATGTTCCCTCATGATGTTGCGGTTTAGATGTTTGGAGTCGATGCAGATTCGAAGCTCCCCTGAAGGATTTTTGATGCAGACCATGGAGCTGACCCAGTCGGTGGGTTCTGTGACCTTTGATATGATGCCCTGGTCCTGGAGGTCCTGCAACTGCTGCTTGAGGCGGTCCTTGAGGGATGCCGGCACCCGACATGGTGCGTGAACCACAGGGGTGGCGTTTGGTTTGAGCAGGATTTTGTATCGGTATGGGAGTGTGCCCATTCCGTCGAACATGCTGTGGTACTGCGTGATGATGTCATCAATTTGAGCCTGGAAGTTTTCATCAGGTGAGGCCGTCGCCTGTGAGGATGACATGGTGTGGACTTGCTGAACCAGGTTCAGGAGTTTGCAGGCCCGAGCACCGAGCAGGGATGCTCTGTCAGGTCCTATAATCTCAAATCGCAGTGTTGCTTTGAATGATTTGTTGGAAACTCCGAGTTGGCATGAGCCACTGGCAGCTATGGCATTACCATTGTAGTCAAGGAGCTGGCAGGCCGGTGGAAGAATGCTTGGTTTGACGCGGATGGTGGCGAGATCGGATTTCGAGATGAGGTTCGCCGATGCGCCGGTGTCCAGCTTGAACCGGATGAGAGCCTTGTTAACTGTGAGGACAGCACATCACTCGTCGTTGGGATCCACGCTGACGATCGGGAGGTGCTTCACTATCTTGGAGAGAGGCAGCGCATGCTTCGTAATGATGCTCACCTGGTATGGGGATTTGAGGCACTCAGCCTCAGGATCTGTTGGGCTGTCGGGGTCGGAGTCTGGCATGGCCTGCTGTATTGAACAGATGCTTCTGCGCCGTGGCTGGGATCGCTGGATGCTGGGCAGTGGAGCAGATCTGCAAAGGGCTGCGTAGTGGCCAAGCTTGCCACACTGGAGACACCATCGTGATTTTGCCGGACACTGACACTTTAAATGGGCAAAGCCACAATTCGGACACGTCATGACACCAATGTACATAGATGTATATTATGACAAACAGTTCCATTGTTGTTGTAATTTATTAATCAGAGACTTAATGGGGAAAGGATGTGGCAGCGTGCCCTTTTAAAGGGTGAACTCTTGGCGGGTCAATTGGGTTGGAGCGTGTGAATCCTGGGGCTGAGCATGTGTTTTATCGTTGGTTAGGAGTTTGGAGTCGTGGAGTATGGTAACTTTTATCTCACTCTCTGTAGTTATTTGCCTTAATAAACCATTTATTTGTTAATATACTCAATGGTCATCAGTCTTTCAAGATGCAACAATTGTCCTTCAGTATTTTAACATCACCATAACATGGACGTCTGGAACAACATATTTGATTCATAATCCTTTATAAAGGGAAATTGAACAAAACAACTCACTTTTTATATCGAACTTTAAAGCTTTCGGAATGTCGACCAGCTGTACTAGCTTCCGTGGAGACTTTTACTGATACTGCTGGGTGGAAACAATGAATTAGCCCTTAAAATAATGGGGAGAAGCTTACTGCACCTGAGCTGGCTGATGCCACTGACTGTTAAATAGCTAGAGAGCCCCTAATTTAGCTGGTACATTCCCCATTTCCTGTGCAAATAAGGTGCCATGATAAACAAGATTCCAATTGCCATATTGGACAAAGTTGTGCAGAGTTTGTGTCATTCACATGCTACCTAGTTTCAGCAGAGGTCTAGTACTCAAATTGGATCATGACCAGCTGTAGGCACTAACTGACAGCACATTTGCATGCTCTATCGGTCATGCATCGAATAGTTACAATTCACCCCGAATAACTTAGAACTTCCTCAGATTCATGAATTGTACAGGTAAACGTCCCATCTGTCTTATCCGGCCATTACCTCAATATCTACAACATTGGGTGTAAGCAGGGGCTGTCTGGAATCCTCCAGATAAATTAGGAGACTTGATAATTATGGTATTCACCATTCCCACCTCAGTTTCAATCCGGGGTTATCTAGCTTCCTGTCAAGCAGGGAATGCTGAGCACAATCTAGTTTCTGCAACACCTTCACCTTTCTGGGACCTTTGCAAATTGTAAATTGTGATTTATAAGACCACCCGGTGTATAAGACCATCCCATTTTATCAGACCCAAAAGTCATGCTTTTGCATATACTCGGCATGTAGCCTTGCTATACTGTTATTAGTAATCAACCTCAAATTTTCCACCCCACAAATGGATATTTTACTAATATCCTTATAACTGGCTGCAAGGGATCAAACAGCAATTATGGTTGTGATCCACGGGGGTTTAAGAGACACCCACAGAGAACAGACCCCTTGTGGTGTAAGACAAAAATGGTGACCACTCACACCCATGCTGGTGGTTCATTTATATACATGGCGTAAAAGTTGAATGTCAGAGGTATTTTTCTAGGCTTCAAAGGTCGACTTATACACTGACATCTATGGTATCTCCTGCTGTTTTCCTGCTGGCATCTGCATTATTCTGTTAGTGACTACGGCAGCATGTTCAATCAATTCCATTATTCTCCCAGGGCCTTGAAGAACAGGAGACTGTTGTTTTGAGTTTTGAGAAAGAGAAAGCGGAATTTGATTCCAATTGTTCAAAGCCGTTTCTTAGCAATGTTTGGAAAGCATTGCTATCCCACTCTACTTAGCAGTCATGAAACATACAAATACTATTCACTTCTTACAGAGAACCTAATTTCCCTTTCCTTTATATCCATTGGAAAAATGCTTTGTTTTTATGGGATCCATAGAACTGCAGCTACCGAAACTCATGAGCTCTGTTTTGGTGTTTTTTCTTTTAAAAGAGGCATAGAGGAGACTGTGAGTTAATGGGGATGATTTTTATAGATGGCATTTATTAAGTGCATCGAACAGGGCATGCATTTTCCCCACCCACTGGAATTCCGACGATGCCTGTGCTGTTTTTGCACCTTGGCCTAATTTAGATTAATGTGAATTAATCTATTGTGAGTTACTAGTTGTACTCCCTTCGAATAGCTCACTGATTGAGAGGGCAGGAAATCTGTTGGGGCGGTGCTCTACTTAAAGTCAGCCTGCCACATATTAAGAAGGAGGTGCTTTTCTTCATTGGTACTCAGCTGACTGTGATATTGTGGAGCAAAAACAGCATGGCTTCATTCAGGTTGCTAGATATTCAGAGGCAGAGACGGAGGAACTCAGTATGTGAGCAGCATGGCGGAATTTCGTTTTACCTCTGATTGGTGATGGTCCCGAGAGCAATTAGGCAACTGGTATCAGGAGAGTTGGTGGAGCATGTAAATATCACGAGTATTGTCCACAACCTTTGGCTGATGTGCAAGAAATGTTTTACAATCTGGTCATGTTGCCATGTTAAACCCGTGGGCAGGGGTGCGATGCCAGGTGGACCAGGGAATCCTGTCGCCGCGAACGGCCAATATCATTCTCCTTGGACAGGCCTTAGGCCCAGACATATGATGCATTTGGATGAATTTATACTGTTTTGTGTTCAAAGACAGCAGTGCTTACTAGTGTCTTTCTTAATGTGGGGTCTTTATGGAACCAATGTAAAATATATGCCATATGCTCTAGCTGATGTTTTATAACCTCTGCATTTCTACATACGTCTATCTCTTTCTTGAGCATATGTTCCTCCTCTTTCAGTAGACCCGCTCTCACTGAGGGGTCTCATATGCCTAAGAGAATTTCAGCTTTTATCGTATCATCTTTTAGTTGCTCAAATTTGTATGATTCTGTAAGCTGTGTTACTACAGTAACATGCAGATCAATATATCCATTTTCACCTTGAACTCTGTTGAATAGATAGCGTTTGTATGTAGCATTCACCAGGAGTTAAAAATGTGTGTTGAAAGCTATCAAAATCTCTGCTGTCTCTTTTCTTTGTTGGTTTCATTTAGAATGGTACACAATTTGTAGCAGTCCCTCCCCAGCAGTGTTAGAAATGTGACTGTTCATACCAGCTCCAGTTTGTTAATTAAACCTGTTGCAAGTTAATAGTTTTGCCATTGCAAATGGAAAAACTGCCGGTTCTACCACATATTGCTTTTAATTTCTATTCGAGGAGAGGGAAGAAAGTTTACAGCCATGTTCACTCACCCATTATTTACTTGCAGCCTTTGGTTTGTGTTTTCTTTCTTTTGTACTTTTCCAGCAGCTTTTAACAGACTTGAACATTTCAGTGTGCCTTTTCAGAGTATGAGAAATCTATTTTTCTCCACTTTTGACACCAGGGGTGGAATTCTCCGACCCCCTGGGGGGTCGGAGAATCACCTGGGGCCGGCATCAATCCCGTCCTCACCGTGGCCCGAATTCTCCGCCACCTGGGAATCGACGGGGGCGGGAATCGTGCTGCGCCAGTCGGCGGGCCCCGCGGCGATTCTACGGCCCGCAATGGGCCGAAGTCCCGCCACTGACAGGCCGTTCCCGCTGGCGGGAATCAAAACACCTCTGGTGCCGGTGGGATTGGTGGCGTGGGAGCGCTCCGGGGTCCTGGGGGGGGGGGGGGGGGGTGCGATCTGGCCTGGCCCACAATCGGGGCCCACCAATCGGCGGGCAGGCCTGTGCCGTGTGGGCACTCTTTTTCTTTTACCCCTCCATGGCCTTCACCATGGAGGGGGCGGAATAGAACCCCCTCCACAGCCACTGACGCACCGGCGCATGCGCGGACTTCCGCCGACCGGCGAAGGCCTTTCCGCCCCAGTTGGCGCGGGCCTAGCCCCTAAAGATGTGGATTCTCCGCACCTTTGAGGAGGCCCGATGCCGGAGTGGTTCACGCCCCTCCGTCCCGGCGGGACTCCCCTCCGCCCCGCCGGGTAGGGGAGAATCCCGGCCTAGGTTTCATGTTCAGAGATAACAGTCCTTCTTAGTGTCTTTATTAACATGAAGTTTTTATTGAACTGATGTAAGATGTCGGCCATACATATGCTTCAGTCGACAGTTTACAACGTCTGCATGTCTACACATATGCCCCAAACTCTTCCATTGCTCTCACAGCTGCTTTATTTTCTTGGCTACACTTTTTGTTTCTTCCTGTTATGAAGTACAAGGTGCCACTTATATCTTGAAAGTACTTCATCAAGGCATATATATATATTGCTGCCCCTTGGAGGCATGAGAGTATGAGCTGAGGAGGAAGTCTTGTAATAAAAATTATTTCACCAAAGAAAGAGGCCACTCTATTAGCAGAGGAAGAGAGAGCTGCAGCATTGAAGATGAGGCAACAGCAGGATGTTAGGCCATTTTCATTCTGCAGCTCTTAATTGTTTCTTCCTCCTTCCACTTCTCTTCATCCTCTTTTTACTCTTGCTAGACTGGAATTGCCACAAGGACTATTATATAGAGAGATATACATAGACCAATATTCCACAACAAATAGAAAGAGCTCTGGGCACTTACATTGTGTCCAACCAAGGAATTGAAATAGGAAGACAGCCAGCAGTGAGATGGGATTTCAATTCCAGTCACAAGTTACGTCCCACACCTGTTCCATTTATTAGAGTAAAAGGGCAAGTAAGGACATAAAAATCATTCCCAACCGGTTTTATCTCGTATGATTGAAACAAAAGGATTTGCACAACAAACCCCAGACTGAGAAATGTGCATTTTACTCCAAAATCCCTTCTCGCTAATCAATTATACTGACAGTTTTCAACCCACATGTTCTCTAAATTGGCTACATGAAACTGCACTCTTTCAATTGTCTTGGGGAAAGTGATGAACTGATTCTGAGATTTAACATTTTAGTGTTTAGCGCAGGCATTGCTCAAACGTTTTCAAGTCACTGTAGCTGTTAAAGGCTTTTTATCCAAGGAATTAATTTCATGAAACATCTGAAGCAAATTAAAATCATAAATAGTCGTTTTTTTTCTAATCTCTAAAATTCAGTTACAAAGATACGATTTCTAAATAATTATAATCATAATCTTTATTAGTGTCACAAGTAGGCGTCCATTAACATTGCAATGAAGTTACTGTGAAAATCCCGCAGTTGCCTCCTCCGCGCCTGTTCGGGTACTGAGGGAGAATTCAGAATGTCCACTTCACCTAAAAGCACGATTTTCAGGACTTGTGGGAGGAGCACCTGGAGGAAACCCACACAGACAAATGGAGAACGTGTAGACTCCACACAGGCAGTACCCAAACCGGGAATTGAAACCAGGTCCCTGGCGCTGTGAAGCAGCAGTACTAACCACTGTATTATCATGCCGCCCAATCAGTTATAATTCAGTTAATACAAGAAAATGATGAACACTCATAGTGAGTAATCAATATATAAAATAATCGCAAGGTTAATGTTTTGTGTGTCATCATTGAATTTTGTCATTACTATTTTCAGTTACCTTTTTTATTCTTTCATGGTATGTGAGTGTCATTGGCTGGGTCAGCATTGACATTGTCCATCTCTAATTGTCCTTGAGAAGGTGATGGTGAGCCGCCTTCTTGAGCCGCTGCAGTCCATCTAATGTAACTACACCCACAGTGCTGTAATGGAGAGAATTTAAGACTTTGACCCCGTGACAGTGAAGGAACGTTGATATTTTCCAAATCAGGATGTGTGACTTTGTGGGGAACTTCAGGTCATGGTGTTCCTATGCATCGCAATGTAAATCAGGGGGGAAACTTTCCATTGGTTGGAGTCATACCTGAGACAAAGGAAGATGGTGGTGGTAATTGGAGGTCAATCATCTCAGCTCTAGGACATCACTGCAGGGGTTCCCCAGGGTAGTGCCTTAGGCCTAACTATCTTCAGCTGCTTCATCAATGACCTCCCTTCCATCATAAGGTCAGAAATGGGGAAGTTCACTGGTGACTACATAATGTTCAGCACCATGCACAACTCCACAGATAATGAAGGCTTGAGCTGACAAGTGGCAAGTTACTTTACAAGTGCCAGGCAATGATCATAAGAACTAGGAGCAGGAGTAGGCCATCTGGCCCCTCGAGCCTGCTCCGCCATTCAATGAGATCATGGCTGATCTTTTGTGGACTCAGCTCCACTTTCCGGCCTGAACACCATAACCCTTAATCCCTTTATTCTTCAAAAATCTATCTATCTTTACCTTAAAAACATGTAATGAAGGAGCCTCAACTGCTTCACTGGGCAAGGAATGCCATAGATTCACAACCCTTTGGGTGAAGAAGTTCCTCCTAAACTCAGCCCTAAATCTACTTCCCCTTATTTTGAGGCTATGTCCCCTAGTTCTACTTTCACCCTCCTACAAGGGAGGATCTAACCATCACCCCTTGACTTTCAATGGCATTACCATCACTAAATCCCCCACAATCAACATCCTGGTGCGTCACCATTGATCAGAAGCTGAACTTGACTAGCCACATTAATACTGTGGCTACCAGGGCAGGTCAAAGACTAGGAATCCAACGGTGAGCAACTCACCTCCTGACTCCCCCAAAGTGTGTCCACCATCTACAAGGCACAAGTAGGAGTGTAATGGAATACCCTCCACTTGCCTGGATGAGTGCAGCTCCAACAACACTTAAGAAGCTCAACACCATCCAGGACAAAACAGCCAGCTTCATTGATTCCCCTTCTACAAACATTCAAACACTCCACCACTGACAAACAGTGGAAGTCATGTATACCATCTATAAGATTCACTGCAGTAACTCACCAAGGTTCCTTCGACAGCACCTTCCAAACCCACGACCAGTCACTCACCAGCCTGACTTGGAAATATATCTCCGTTCCTTCACTGTCACTGGGGTAAAATCCTGGAACTCCTTCCCAAACAGCATTGTGGGTATACGTACACCTCAAGGACTGCAGTGTTACAAGAAAGTGGCTCACCGCTCCCCTCTTAAGGGCAACTAGGGATGGGCAATAAATGCCGGCCTAATTAATGACGTCCACATCCCGTACATGGATTTTAAAAAAAATTGTGTTACCTTTGTCCTTCTGGTGGTACAGATTGTGAGTGTGGAAGGATCCTTGGCGAGTTGCTGCAGTGCATCTTGTAGATGGTACACACTGCTGTATGTCATTGGTGAAGAGAGTGAATGTTTAAGGTAGTGGATGTGGTGCCAAAATGCAGGCTGCTTTGCCCTGGATGGTGTCGAGCTTCTGCCTTGTAGATGGTGAATAGATTTTGGGGGGTCAGGAGGTGAATTAATCACCACAAATTCCCAGCCTCTGATCCAGCCTTGTCTGCACAATTTTGTATGGCTAGTCTAGTTCAGTTTTTCATCAATGGTAACCCCCAGGATGTTAAAATTGAGGGATTCAGCACAGCAATGGTGATGTAATTAAGTATCAAGAGACTGGTGGTTAGATTCTCTCTAGTTGCCTGGCATTTGTCTGGTGTAAATGTTACTTCAGACGAAGCTTGAATGTTGTCCTGGTCTTTCTGCATATAGGCATGAACTATTTCAGTATCTGAAGAGTTATGAATCATGCTGAACATTTTGACATCATATGATGGAGGGGAGATCATTGATGAGTCAGCTGAAGGTGGTTGTACCTAGGACATTGTGGAACTCCTGCAGCATGTCATGGGACTAAGATGATTGGCCTTCAACAACCATAACCATCTTCCTTTGTGCTTGGTATGACTCCAACCAGTGGAGATTTTCTCCTGATTCCCATTTACTTCAATTTGATCGCGTTCCTAAATGCCACGCTTGATCAAATATTGTCTTGATATGAAGGGCAGTCACTCTCACCTCATCTCATTTGTATCTTTGTTGAGGTGGTGGTACACAGATGTTCTCTTGCAGTCATGGAGATAAAATCATACACTTCACAGTGCAGAAGGAGACCATTAGGCCCATCGAGTCTACAACGGCTCCAGAAGCAGCACCCTACCTAAGCCCATGCCTCCACCCTATCACCTGTAACCAGTAACCCCACCTAACCTTTGAACTACAGGGCAATTTAGTGTTACCAATCCACCTAACCTGCACATCTTTGGACTGTGGGAGTAAACCAGAGCACCCGGAGGAAACCCATGCTGACACGGGGAGAATGTGCAGACTCCACACAGACAATGACCCAAGCCAGGAATTGAACCTGGGTCCCTGGTGCTGTGAAGCAACAATGCTAACCATTATGCTAGCCTGCCTCCCGTGTGATAATCTGGCAAGCTGAATCATATACCTTACCCAGAAGTCAAATCATTTTAATTCCTTGTACCCACAACACCCTCACAAATTATTGGACAAATATTTGACCTTTAACTTTCCTTAGTGAGTTGTTCATTAAAAATCCTAAATTTCCCATTCTACGTGAGTCTTGTACAGGCAGAAAGTAGTTAAGATAAGAAATATAACAATGCAATGCCAGGGTAGGCCTAAGTAATTTAGTCTTCTTTTGGAGACCAGGTAATTTCATTGCAAAGAGGTTTGTTTACTATTGCAGCCAACTGGAAATATGCCACAAAATTTACAATGGAAGAAAAATGTTGAGGTTAAAGTTGGTCTTTGCAATGGTGAAAAATGAGTGCTTACGAATTGGCTGCTTATTATAACACTCTGCCATTTTTTTCCATTGACAGCAATAGGAAAGAAAATTTGGCAAGACATGAAACATGAAGCCAATTCACTATCACCCATTTGCACTTCTATCCAAGACCAGTTTCACTCCCATTAGACGGTTATCATCGATTATTCAGAATTGCAGATCTGATCCTGATACTGCGGGTTAGATTTTCTGGCAGGCATAGGGACCCTATATCAGGCCCAGATGTGGCACCAAAGCCCACTCATGATTTCAGCACTCATGATCTTCTCAACCTTTCAGAGACAGGCTCCTATGTGGCAGCTGGCCCCCACAGCTGGGAGCTCAATCACTGGGCAGCAGCAATGTCATAACAGCAGCCCCACTGTGAGAGGGAGGTGCTGCTGAATTAGCACAAGGGTCCCTCAACATGAAGACCTCAAATAGAAAGGCCCAAAGCCCATAGTACCGCTGAGATAGAGAGGAAACTCTCCCACAGGATTGTTTTCAGACACAGTTGCAGCCTTTCATCCCCACACCCCCATCAATAGGGGGTAGGACTGGTGTCTCCGATAACCACCCTGCCTGCTGCCAGGAGAACTCCGCCAATGAGTAAATGATCTCTACACTTAGTGGGGTCACTCCGATGCTGAGAAAATCCCAGTTTGTAATAAAAACTAAGTGGGGCCTTTTTGTCCTAATTGGCTTCCTGTTGTGGAGTGGGAAAGGATCCTGGAGATGGGGGATGGCTTGCCCTTATTTTCCTGGCTCTTCTGGAATGAATTACTATGAATTAGTAATTAGCTCTATGAATTACTGGTTATACCATCCAATGTTTGATATTCCATTCTTCCAGTACTTGGTCCGTAGCCTTGTATGCCTTGGCATCACAAGTGCACACCTAAATACTTCTTAAATGTTCGGAGGGTCTCTTCCGCCACCAGCCTTTCAGGCAGCGAGTTCCAGACTCCCACCACCCTCTGGATGAAAATGTTTTTCCTCACATTCCTTTTTGTGTTAGATATAAGGAAAAACTGGACGTTAAATCAGAAGAATGTGAACATAGACTTTCAAATAGATGGTAGCCATATGAAAGAAGGGTATTATTTGGATATATCAACACAAAACTCATGTAAGTAGTAAATGGGATTTATCTTCATAAGCTATAATTATTACGATCCCAAACAGGACCCCAACAGTGGCTGGGTTACTGGATCGAAACCCCAGTATTTTATTTTGTAAGGTTGTGTGGAAGGATCAATTCACTCCAGGAGAGATTGCATGAAGAAATAGGGCTTGGATATTTTAAAACAGAACTTTATAATAATAATCTTTATTATTGTCACAAGTAGTTACATTAACACTGCAATGAAGTTACTCTGAAAATCCCCTCGTCGCCACACTCCGGTGCCTGTTTCTGTACACAGAGGGAGAATTCAGAATGTCCAAATTACCTAACAGCATGACGTTCGGGACTTGTGGGAGGAAACCGGAGCACCCGGTGGAAACCAACGCAGACACTGAGAACGTGCAGACTCCGCACAGACACTGACCCAAGCAGGGATTCGAACCTGGGACCCTGGAGCTGTGAAGCAACAGTGCTATCCACTGTGCTACCATGCACTACACTATTAAACTTTTTAACTCCAAACCTGAAAAGAACCGCTTGCATGTACACCTTAACTGTTACTATTCAATTTCCCATTAAACAATAAGAAAATACAAATAGAGCTCTCAATCCAGCTTAATGAGCAAGCCCTAAATTGATACTTGCATGACAAAGCAGATTCTGGCCTATGAGAACCCCATCACAATTTAGCTGAAACAATACAAATGGCTACTTCACTAAGTTGTTTCAGTCTTTTCCTTGTCTCCAAACAAGGCTTAAATATTATGTCCCAAAGTAAGCGCATTTAGCTGTGTGTTTCCTAGCGTTCGCAGTGCCAAGAAACACAAGGCTATAAAACGCGACTCGCGTTTGATAAGGGGCCTCAACGTGGAAAGAACCCGAGGCTGCACATCGCTACTTTTAGACACTGAGGAACTCTGCGTGTCGGAGCTCCTCAGTCTAGCCCCACACAGAGCAACCTCGGCATCTTGGCAGTGCCAACCTGGTACCCTAACAGGGACCCTACCAGTGCCACCTGGGCACCTCAGCAGAGCTCAGTTGGAACCCAGGTGGCACTGCCAGGGCACCAGGCTGGCAGTGCCAGAGTGCCTGGGTGGCATAAACAGTGCCACCCTGCCCAAAGGGAATGCACCTGGGGGCCTCCGATCCCCAGAGAGACCCCCACGAGTGACATCTGGTCCCAGGGTCCACAAAAGTGTCTAAGTGTGATTAGATAGTGGTGGGGAACTCGTCCGTGGTCTCTGAGGTGAAGGGGATAGATCCCACACCTTGGGTAACTTGAGAATGTGCACATTAAAGTGAAACAATGGCCGGGATTCACATCGTAATGTCTTACGAGATTGCATTAGACCTCTCGAGGCGTCACGAGCTGGGCACCTCTGGGAGGAGGGTTTCCTGGCACTGACCAGCCGTGTGGCGCCGCAGTGGGCTGCTTTTCAGGTGCAGTATGGCCATTCGAAAGCACCCAATCACTTTAAAAACTATCGGACTGGGATAGAAAACCGCCTCTCTTGTGGTCACACAAGGCTTGCCAGGTCAGAGCTACAGCTTTTTCAGTTTTCCACCAGTACACGAACCTTTGACTGCTTTTTAAAATGGCTCTGTGTCTTTCTTAGCTCCTCCCAGCACTTACCTCATGTTGTCAGGATAAAAATACAGAAAGCACGATCTAAAGGGCACGTTTCTGTGGCAGGTTTTGCTGGCAGTTTCCTGCTTTCTCTGCCGGCAGGTTCCCCACCGCTATCTAATCACACTTAGTCACTTTTGTGGACCTGGGCAGTTCCTCACTGTTTACCTCACACTTAGAACGCGATATAATGGCTGAATTGCACTTAGCGAGAGCGCAACAAGACCGTTAGATCATGGGAGAGGCCAAAGACGAGAACATTACCGGGAACAATCGATTTCTGATCTAACTAGCCCGCTCCCGTTGGCGAAATCAGGAACCCACCGTAGCAAGGCGAGAAACCAATAATCACCACTTAAGTCCATAAAATTAACAGGAGTGACCCGCTATCTAAAGGCTTCCCGTGATCTAACCGCCTCCCCAGCAAACTTGTACGCAGGCGCTGATTAGTACACCTTTTTTAAAAACGTGAAGCTGGTGGAAGGGCGCTTGGGGGATCCGAAGAGGTTAGTAGCCATCTTTGAGCCCGGAGGCACAGGGGTTGCTGCCCTAGTGCTCAGTGAGGGTGGGGTTGGTTGGTGGGAGAGCCACCGGGGGGGGCGATTTTGGTCGGGATGGCTCGCCATTGGTGTGTGATGGGGGAGTTGGTGGTGATGGCTGTCTCAGTACCTGCTGGTCCACCATGCCATCCCCTGGATCGTGTGTTCCTGGGGCAACCCCAGCCACTGCCTGTGTGTCCCATTAACCACCCATAACTCCCACTGGCCGCTGGGTTGCCTCATGGCTGAAGGCTATTGCTAATAGCAAATTGGTATTCGTGGTTAAGTGAGCACTTCACAGCTCCCAAGTGGATTCTCATGGGTAGCCGTGACATGTGGCCTGTGGGTATTATTGCCTAGCATCTCAATCAGACCATGATGCCGGAACACTGCAGGAGGCAACACCACGGCCGCAACGGCCAACATCCAAACACCCAGTGGCTGGGCCCCAGCACCGGGGGCATTTTGGTGACCAGAGGGTGGGTGTGTGCACTGGGGAAGGGACCAGCGCCCATCCAGGTGTGGGTGTCTGGGCTAAAGGGTGTAGGGCCCGTGCAGGAGGGGCCCCACTGCGCCCAGGGCTGCATGGCTGCGTGTGTCAGATGGCATGAGTTGTGGGTGGCAGTGGGGGAGTAATGGAGGGTCCTGGGGTGGCAGACGCGCCAGCTGTCAGCCTCACACCCTCTCCAATTCCTTACAGATATAAAACGGTATGGATGATATCTTGGACCCCGCGGAAGCTGCCCTTGTGTGCAGATGCTGGAGTAGGTGGCGGCATCAGCGTCGACAGAGGCTCGAGGTGGCAGCCCATGTGCAGGGCCCCACCCCACATCCTGAGGATCCGGCTGCCCATCAGGCCAAAGTGGAACCCAGAAGGGGAGGCTGGCGAAGGCCTAAGGTGGAAAGGCATCACTGGTCTTTCAAACAGATGACGGACAGTGTGTGCTGTAGGAGGCTCCACTCAACAAGGGGTCGGTGTGGCACCTGCGCCATGTCCTCATGGACTTGGCACCATGTGGAAGAGGAGGATACCCGCTTCCGGTGGCTGTCAAGGTCACTGCAGTAATGAACATTTACGCTTCAGGGCTTGGGCAGGGACTTGTGCAGCATCTCACAAACTACAGCCCACAAGTGCATCTGTGAGATCACGGATGCCCTGTTTGCCTGGGCAGCGAACTATATAAGCTTTGATATGGACCAGGCCTAACAAGATGTTCGGGCAGCTGGATTCTTCGCTATTGCTGAGATGTTCCAGGTCCAGGGGGTAATTGATGGCTCGCATGTCGCCTTGCGTTCATCGGACTGTCAGGGAGTGCCCTACATCAACAGGAACATCCAGCTTGTGTGCGACCTCCACATGAAGATCATGCACGTGTGAGCATGCTTCCCAGGGAGTGTGCATGATAGTTACATCCTGCTGCAGTCAGACATCCCTGTCTTCTTTGAGGACCAGCCCAGGATTGCCGGTTGGATCTTAGGGGATCAGGGAGTACTCGCTGAGGTCCTGGCTAATGACGCCAGTACGGAGGCTGCTGACCAATGCATAGACCTGATACATGTGGCTGTCACTGAGCTGTGCATCAGACTCCTTAAAATGCGGTTCCGATGCCTTTACCGCTCTGGTGGTTCGACCGGAGGGTCGCCTGATTTGTGGTGGTCTGCTGTGCCTTCCAAAACATGGGACAGCAGAAGCGCAATGTTCTGGAGGTGGAGGGGTAGTAACATGTAACCAATCCACCCATGGTGGAGGTTGTTGACCTTCTTAACGCACTGGGTTCCAGTCCTCCTGGTGACGCTCCCGAGCTGAAAGCCGCTGCTACTTCCTGCCAGGCGGCACTGGCTGCCCTGTGGCTGACCCTCCAAGCCCTTCGTGAACAGAGAATCCCATCTGATTTTGGCCGCGTCCAACAGTCTGACCAGGTCAGCAAATCCAAATTGTGGAGCTGGCCTCCTCGGTGGCATGGCTGTGAGCTGTGTGGGGTTAGCTGTACAAGAGCGGTTTAAGTGCTGCTTTCCCTTGTTAGCAGGGGAATGGAGAGCACGATCCTGACGAATCAGCTGGCAGGACCATCATTTACTGTGGGGTCTCGAGACCCAGTGGCGTGCAGACTGAATTTTGACAATATTCATTGGCTAAATCTATTGCATTGTGGATAATTTCGTCATTCTTCAAATTCAAGATATGAATAAGTCCTCTCAGATCACAAGAAGCTTCTTGGAACCCCATTTTCGGATCCTGCAAACGTTTTGAGACTTTCTCCACTGATGATAAAACTGAGTACCAAAAATTTAATAAAGCTATAAATGGGAACTGTTGAATAGAGTTCAGTAGCGATCCTGCATCAGATTTAGTTTCCCTTGAACATTCTACTTCCAGCAGGTATTGAAGGCTTGCAATAACATTGTCACACTCTTTGTGGATTACTTGCACAGCATCATGGCTGGAACTCCATCTTGTGTCACACTGTCTTTTCACAGTCTTAGTGACAAATGATTTTAACACTTCCCAACGAGAAGTAGATGAAGAAAAAAAAGTAAAGAGTTTTTCTAGAATGCCAAAATATGTAACAACAGCAGGTTGCACCTCACTTGCATGGACACAGGACAAATTGAGGCTGTGGTTCTCGCAGTTCACAAACACAGCTTTTGGGTTAACTTCAAGAATTTTTTGTTGAACACCTCCTCTCACTCCAGCCATAACTGCTGTGTTATCATATGCTTGACCACGACAGTCATTCATGGAAATTTTGTCTTCTTCCAATTTTTCCTGAATTTTATTTACCAGGCTGACTGCATCTTTCTTGTTGACTTGAAAAAATCCCAGAAATGTCTCCTTTATTTCTACTTTTCTGTTTTCATCAATATGAACGTAACGCAGAATTTCAGAAACCTGATCTTCATGGGCAATATCTGGAGTTGAATCCAGCATTATGCTAAAATATTTTGCGTCCTTAATTTCAGAAATTATATTTTTCTTGAGAGTTTCACCAAGAAGATTGATTATTTCGTTTTGAATTCTGTTGGACAAGTAGGTGACACTTTTTGGTTTCTCTTTCCCTCTCTGCAAGTGTTTTGCTAAGATGTCATCATATTTGGCCAAAAGTCTGATTGTTGCTAGAAAGTTTCCTGTATTTTCACTGACTGTCTCCCCTGGCTCTGATAACCCAGATATTCCTTCTCCTCGATGTCCACGATAGGCCAGATTCTGTTTTGCCAGAAAGGATATAACCTCGACAATCCGTTCAGTTATAGCTTTCCATCTTTTCTTTTCAGCAGACATTTGCTGTTGAAGTTCAGCATCTATCGTAGTTGAATGATGGAGTCGAACTACAAGGTTCAGGTATTCCCTCATGTGAGCTCTATGAGAAGGGCTTTTCTCATGGTCAGGTATTGTTGGATTTAATTTTCTCCAAGTGGAGAAACCGTCTTCCTTTCCAAAGTTTGACACAGACAACAAATGCTCCTTTGAAAACAAAAAGCAAACAAAACAGTAGCATGCTTTCCGATATGGAGAGTATAACAACCATTTTCTCTCCACAATTTCTCCGTTTGTGGAAACTTTATCAAACCACTGTTTGGAAAATGATCTCCCATCCTTCTCAGCAAATGGACCACTTTTATTATGATATCTTTCAGGGCCATGTTGTAATATTGTCATCTTCAAATGATCTGGAATCGGTTTCTTCAAACAGCCAAAATCGCTTCTTTGCAAAAATATGCAAATATCTTCTTTATTTTCTTCACATGGATCATCATCCTGACAACGAGACTGAGGAGAGAGAGTATTATGTTCTGACCAAGCTGAATCCGTATCAGAAAAATCCTTCTCTGCACCCACATCATCTTTACTTCTCCAGCTCCTCCTACTTCTTCTTTACTTCTTTTTATCCATGCATCTAATGCCCCTCTTTGATGGGACTCTTCTTCGACTCTGGCCCTCTTTTTTTTCCTGTTCTGTGCTCCACTCGGTTGTACACGAAATACACGTAACATTTCATTTTCTATCTCAAAAACATTAAGACGCATGAGAAAATGGGAAGAAAATGGTAAACAATCGTTCAGTTGCAGACGGATAAACCATATTTCATTTCTTTGTTCCTTCGTATCAAATTATTTCACACTGATTCTCCACTGATAATTTTGTGCAATTTATATCATAGACTTGCAAATTAGTGGTATCTGTATTCGAATATTAGCATGTTAAGGAATAAATGTCTCCTATTCCGAGATTAAATGCCATAGCAGTCCTCTGATCATCCAGGCTTCACTCTTACTACATCCCACGTAAATATTTCATTAAATATCGCCAAAAAACCTATAAAAACCGTAGTTGCACCTGTTCTAGAGCTATTCACTGACCTGAGTAGGTAAAAGAACTAATCTAGATGCACAAAAATCTGAAGAAAAGACGAGTTATGACTCGAGGAAACGCAGGAACGAACAGCCACGTCTGCTTGTTGCTTTTGATGGTTGGACCACGTACATCATGCGCATGCGTGTGGGGGGGATGGGGAGAAGGACCATTTTCTCTAGACAGAAAGGGTACACCATGTTAAAGGAATAAAGGGCTCTGCAGTGTGGTGAGCCTCCAAAAATTGATTTATCACCGCTGAAATTTTAAAATTACAATCTTATTTCCTTCTCTGGGGCAGCACGGTGGCCTAGTGGTTAGCACAACCGCCTCACGGAACTGAGGTCCCAGGTTCGATCCCGGCTCTGGGTCAATGTCCGTGTGGAGTTTGCACATTCTCCCCGTGTCGATAGAGATAGAGAAAGATAGAGAAATACAGCACAGAACAGGCCCTTCGGCCCACGATGTTGCGCCGAACTTTTGTCCTAGGTTAATCATAGAATTTTGGACAATTTGTCATGGCCAATCCACCCAACCTGCACATCTTTGGACTGTGGGAGGAAACCGGAGTACCCGGAGGAAACCCACGCAGTCACGGGGAGGATGTGCAGACTCCACACAGACAGTGACCCAAGTCGAAATCGAACTTGGGACCCTGGAGCTGTGAAGCAATTGTGCTATCCACAATGCTACCGTGCTGCCCTTAAGAAGTTAACCTACACTCCCTTATTCTACCCTAATCCAAGTACCTATCCAATAGCCGTTTGAAGGTCCATAAATTTTCCGACTCAACTACTACCACAGGCAGTGCATTCCATGCCCCCACTACTCTCTGGGTAAAGAACCTACCTCTGACATCCCCTCTATATCTTCCACCATTTATCTTAAATTTATGTCCCCTTGTAATGGTGTGTTCCACCCGGGGAAAAAGTCTCTGACTATCTACTCTATCTATTCCCCTGATCATCTTATAAACCTCTATCAAGTCGCCCCTCATCCTTCTCCGTTCCAATGAGAAAAGGCCCAGCACCCTCAATCTTTCCTCGTATGACCTACTCTCCATTCCAGGCAACATCCTGGTAAATCTCCTCTGCACCTTTTCCAAAGCTTCCACATCCTTCCTAAAATGAGGTGACCAGAACTGCACACAGTACTCCAAATGTGGCCTGACCAAGGTTTTGTACAGCTGCATCATCACCTCACGGCTCTTAAATTCAATCCCTCTGCTAATGAACGCTAGCACACCATAGGCCTTCTTCACAGCTCTATCCACTTGAGTGGCAACTTTCAAAGAACAATGAACATAGACCCCAAGATCTCTCTGCTCCTCCACATTGCCAAGAACCCTACCATTAACCCTGTATTCCGCATTCAGATTTGTCCTTCCAAAATGGACAACCTCACACTTGTCAGGGTTAAACTCCATCTGCCACTTCTCAGCCCAGCTCTGCATTCTATCTATGTCTCTTTGAAGCCGACAACAGCCCTCCTCACTATCCACAACTCCACCAATCTTCGTATCATCTGCAAATTTACTGACCCACCCTTCAACTCCCTCATCCAAGTCGTTAATGAAAATCACAAACAGCAGAGGACCCAGAACTGATCCCTGCGGTACGCCACTGATAACTGGGCTCCAGGCTGAATATTTGCCATCCACCACAACTCTCTGTCTTCTATCAGTTAGCCAGTTTGTTATCCAACTGGCCAAATTTCCCACTATCCCATGCCTCCTTACTTTCTGCATAAGCCTACCATGGGGAACCTTATCAAATGCCTTACTAAAATCCATGTACACTACATCCACTGCTTTACCTTCATCCACATGCTTGGTCACCTCCTCAAAGAATTCAATAAGACTTGTAAGGCAAGACCGGTTTGGTGTCTGCGTTGGTTTCGCCCCCACAACCCAAAAAATGTGCAGAGTAGGTGGATTGGCCACGCTAAATTGCCCCTTAATTGAAAAACATAATTGGGTAATCTAAATTTTAAAAACAAATTTAAAAAAAAAAAAGATTTTTTTTTTTTTTTTTCCTTCTCTGATTGGATGCCCCCATCAAATGGATGCCCGGGGCCAATGCACCGTCGGCCCCCCCCCCCTCTGCACGCCACTGAGTCTCGTTATGTGATCCAAGTAATGCTTTATAATAGTTACGCCTCACCGTTCGAGCATTGGGAAGTTCGGGGCAGTTCACGCTTGCTACCACACTTACAAACTTTTCCATTAAATCGCGCCCTTAGAATTAACTTCACCACTGGGGAGCAGAAACTGCTGGCCAAACCAACTCCTCAGAGATTTGATTTGATTTATTTATTATTGTCACATGTATTAGTATACAGTGAAAAGTATTGTTTCTTTCATGCTGTACAAACAATGCATACCATACATAGGGAAGGAAGGAGAGACTGCAGAATATAATGTTACAGTTATAGCAAGGTGTAGAGAAAAGATCAACTTAATACGAGGTAGGTCCATTCATAAGTCTGATGGCAGTAGGGAAGACCAGGGTCTTAAAGATCACTAAATTTGTAAGTAATTGAATATGAACATTGTTAAAGAATTTAAAAGAGTTAGAATGAAGTTTTAGAAGCATAGAACGAGAGTAAAAGATAGAATTAGAGGGTATGCTGAGCACAGCTTGCAAAACGTCACCTCGCTTCGGCGCCATCTTGAATCATTATTTCCCTGATGCACTATCAATTACGACAAGAATTACGACGAGATTGGGCTGCCATTTTGAAGGGGTGCCCAATCACTTAGAGAGCTTGTGGGTCTCCTATACACCCCAACCATGGGCAATGTCACCCTCACACATATGTGTGTTACGCCCCCCCCCCCCCACCATCCGCCCAAGTGAGTGCACCCCCCCATCCCCCATGTGGTCCCCGGATCCGTCTTCAGGCTCCACCACATCTCCTTGCCGGCCAACCTTCCAAGACCCCAACCAATTACCCCCCACCCCTCAATTTCCCAGAGGCCCCTTCTTACCTGCCCTTTACCCATCATTCTTCTTACACCCCCTCCACTCTGCTTTCATGGACATGGCACCCCTCAGGCCTGACCCTTGGCAGTGCCACTCTGCACCCAGACACCCTTGCACTACTATCCTGGCACCCTAGCAATGCTCCTGTCAGTTTGCCAGTGCCACGTTCCAGGGGTAGGCCATGGAGCCACCCTGTCCTCTCCTTGACCACCCAGGGGTCTCCAATGCCCTGGGAGACCAACCGGTTGCCGTTCCGCCTGGTCCATGTTTGTGTGAACCTGTAGTGACCGGCGCCCAGCTGGCGACTCCCTAGTGAGGCTGTTAGAAGCCGTAGGTCTGCTAGATCTCGGGTGAGTACGCCTTAGTAGGTTTAAGACTATTTAAGCGAGCCTAGCTTGGTCACGCCTATTAAGGGTGTGATCCAGATCTAGTGAGGCGTCTGGCTGCTGGGAAGCCCGCGGGAGGCTTCGTCCAGCAGCTACCGGCCATGTCACACTCCCGTTTAAGCGCAATGCGGCTGGTAGATCTCGCCCAGAATCTTTGCAGGCATCCTGCAAATCATTAACTCTATAGGGACTTTCTTTGTCAAACCACACTGACCCCAGGCTTTTAATCTTTAAAATCCCACTACATTTATAACCTAATTTCCTAAAATCTTCCAATCATCACAATAGTGCAAGCGAAAAGCTGGTTTTCAAAAAATACCCAGGGTAATTTGGTGGTTTATTTTCTTCAAAATTAACTGCAGAAGCTTTTTGGAGAAACTGGTTGTATTTGAACATGCTCCTGCCACAGCACTTGCAGAATTGTGGGCGTTTGGAAATAAAATAGGTAGTGCATTTGAACTGATGACAAGTTAACTTAATTTAAGGAATTTCGCTGAGATGTTCGTAACAGGTAAAGAGTCCTTACCATCATATAACCACAGACACATTCCAAGGAGAGATTTGAGGAATAACAGGAAAAATCAAGGATATAACCGATTGAATACCACAGGCCAGAGTGTCAAGACTATTTGAGCACATAAAATACAGTTCCCAATACCTTCAAACCAGGTTTTAATGCATCAATGTTGTTTTCTTCATGACTGCAATGCACAATGATTTTTAATCCTAGTAAACGAAAATAAACATTTTTCCACAAAGAAGCAATATATTCCAGAAGTTCGTGTTTGTGAAAATATTCAGCCTATTTGCATGAATAGCCTCAGCCTTTTCTTTTAATGGAAGAAAGGCTTCAATCGGATTAAAACAGATTAACCCCTCTGTTTAAAAATAGTGAACAAACAACATCGTACAGATGTATTATTACCAACAGTACTCTCTATGTGTATGTGAGAAAATGTTTGAAGTGAACAGCCGATTGAACAGCATCCACAGCAGGATAAGGAAGCTTCATGTTTGGGCGTGATATTTCCTCAGAACATGATTTTATTTCAATGATCTTGACTCGATTTTGTTGCATTGACATCTACTCGAGGTTACTGAGAAGTAAAATTACTAATTCAGACCACCCCTCGGTTTCTGTAATCACAAGCCGGCCTCTGGACTGCTCTGGTGGAGGGAATAATTGTAAACATGTTGTAAAGATTTCAATTCACAAATTAACATGAGCTATCCAGGGTCAGATTTACTGGTACCTATAAAAGTTGTTTTGAAGACTTGACAACTATGTTTATTTTCATATTTAAAATATCTGCAGACTTTTCAGGATAAATTATTTTTGGCTTTAAAAACAGGAGTTGTTGGGCTCCAAAACATCAGAAATTAAACCAAAAAAGTGACAAAATCAAAATTTTCTGGCGAGGCCCTAGGACCGCTGAGAAAATAAATCTGATGCCTTCAACACAGAATCACTGAATTGTGAATTGTTATGGTGCAGAAAGAAGCCATTTGGCCCATCATGTCTGCACCAGCTCTCCCAATGAGCATCATGACTTAACGCTATGCCCCAGTCTTTCCCCCATAACCCTGCACATTGTTTCCATTCAAATAATCATCTAATGTCCTCTTGAATGCTTCGCTTGAACCTGTCTCCACCACACCTCCAGATAGTGCATTCCAGACATGAACCACTCATGTGAAAACGTTTCCCTCACACTACATTTGCTTCTTTTGCAAAACACTTAAAATCTGTGCGCTTTCATTCTTGATCCTTTTATGAGCATGAATATTTTCTCTCTATCTGTCCTTCCTCCTCATGAGTTATGTTTCCTTTCTCTAGGGGGCCTTCCTCTTTATTCCCTTAGTTCCCGTTTCTTTTATTTTGCCATTCTTATTTTGATTCATTGGTGATTAAGGGGCATGTCTCTTTTAGGCAAGAAGCCTGTATCTTTAACTCAAGCAGAAGAATCCAGAAATTACAGGATATATGACTTTGCTAACCTGTGCTGGTCTAAGCAGAAGACCACAGACATGTCAGCAACAATGAGAGAGAAGGATTGGGACTCGGTTTGATTGAATGGCTGGTGTTCAGTGAATTGGTCCAAAAGGCCATTCTCTGCCTGGTAACAGATGGTGACCCAGTGGAATGTACCAAGGAGTTTCAGTTTTGATTCTGACAGCCCGGGGGTAAGAACCTGCAAATTCTCCCTCGCTGTAAGTGCTACCTCTCGCTCCAGAAAGACCGAGGCAGAACCGACTATCTAACTCTCAAGAAAGCCTGTTGTGAGTGGTGTATTACTGAAACTACAGAGACCTGAATACAATCTATGAACTAAAAGCAATGTATAAAGAGGAAAAAGGTGCCTCTCCCGGAAAACTGCTGTGAGCGCGGTATTCCTGAACTTACAGAGAAACCATTACAGGGTGCAAAACAAAGACCAAAAGATTACTGTGAAGGAAGGTGTGCTGAAATAATAATAATCTTAATTAGTGTCACAAGTAGGCTTACATTAACACTGCAATTAAGTTACTGTGAAAATTCCCTAGTCGCCACACTCTGGCACCTGTTTGGGTACACAGAGGGAGAATTCAGAATATCCAATTCACCTAACAAGCACGTCTTTCGGGACTTGAGGGAGGAAACCGGAGCACCCCGAGGAAGCCCACGTAGAGACAGGGAGAAAATGCAGACTCCGCATAGACGATGACCAAGTTGGGAATCGAACCCGGGTTCCTGTGTGCTACCGTGCCACCCAGAAAACGATAATCTGAAACAAAGATTATTTTTCCTTTCACTTATGATTTTTACCCCTTTCTACCCCTTTGTGTTTGTCATGTTTGTGTGTGTGTATGTAGAGGGTGGGGGTAAGTTATAGTGGGAGTTTGGAATTAGTTAATAGTTAATCAATTGTCTTTACTGAATATTCTATTATAGTTCTTGTTATAAATAAACAGTAAGGGCAGCAGGGTAGCATGGTGGTTAGCATTAATGCTTCACAGCTCCAGGGTCCCAGGTTTGATTCCCGGCTGGGTCACTGTCTGTGTGGAGTCTGCACGTCCTCCCCCTGTGTGCGTGGGTTTCCTCCGGGTGCTCCGGTTTCCTCCCACAGTCCAAAGATGTGCGGGTTAGGTGGATTGGCCATGTTAAATTGCCCGTAGTGTCCTAATAAAAAGTAAGGTTAAGGGGGGGGTTGTTGGTTTACGGGTATAGGGTGGATACGTGGGTTTGAGTAGGGTGATCATGGCTCAGCACAACATTGAGGGCCGAAGGGCCTGTTCTGTGCTGTACTGTTCTATGTTCTATGTTCTATGTTCTAATTGTGTTTAAACTTGCACACCTACTGACTGTAATTATTGGGCAGCTAAGGATCAAAGACTTTGGGTAACTTTATAAGAATTATTAGTTAATTCACTTGTGTTGTGACGCGGGGACCAGTGGGGCTGGAATTGACCACGCACTTCCACATCCACATTCTAAATTCACCATCCAAATTGCATTTTTGTGTCCTTTACTTTATTTCCGCTTACAATAAAAGTCATCGAACAAGGATGTACGTGAAGCTTCCGTTAATGATAAACGCATGTTTCATTGCATTTTCAGTCTAAAGCCTCATCTTCATATGGTGGGCTTTTTTGTGTCTGTCTCAGTCTTGTTCCTCAGTTGCTATAGGAGGAAAAGGGTTAGCCTTGATCATAGATCATAGAATTTACAGTGCAGAAGGAGGCCATTCGGCCCATCGAGTCTGCACCAGCTCTTGGAAAGAGCACACTACCCAAGGTCAACACCTTCCCCTATCCCAATAACCCCACCCAACACTAAGGGCAATTTTGTACACTAAGGGCAATTTAGCAAGGCCAATCCACCTAACCCGCACATCTTTGGACTGTGGGAGGAAACCGGAGCACCCGGAGGAAACCCACGCACACACGGGGAGGATGTGCAGACTCCGCACAGACAGTGACCCAAGCCGGAATCGAACCTGGGACCCTGGAGCTGTGAAGCCATTGTGCTATCCACAATGCTACCGTGCTGCCCACAACATTAATAAAAATAAAGGAATATACATTCAGTACAATTCATTTTCTGAATATTTAGCATTCATAAAATCAAAATCTAAATTGTAAACAATAATGTGAGGAAATGATCATTTAGTTCATATAATTACCAGACTAAGGTAATTGTGAGACGCAGGATAATCAGTTGAACATTGCCGCTACAGTTAAACCATAAAAAAACAGATCATTAAAGCCCAATGGAGTCAAACACTACTGACCAAGAGCCTCTGGAGAGCCAGGCAAATATTCCACTAGATCATTAGTAAATCAAATTGCCATTAGATTGGCAGATTCTAACCACTACACTGTCAGGAAATCAAATACATGCCTTTCACAATACCACTGGGCAATTATACATATGACTGATAATAGACCATTCGAGAACTGAACCATTAGTGGATCATCAGGGAATTATTCATGCGCACAGCCACTAGACCATGATGTAAAAGCAAAACATAGCCAAGATCGCAGTGGAAAGTTGATGTACTGCCATTTGACTACCATTAAAAGAACAGAAAAGGAGCCCGAGTACATGAGTGCATAAGTACATAGGCACATAGACATATCCACACACAAAAAACAGAGACATGCATGCACATAGACATGTACACACACAAACATAGAGGCAGATATACACATATCCATGATCACATATATATATATATATAAATACATATATACAGAGATTCACATACACTCAGACATATGCACAGACACATACAAACTTAGACATACTGAGCCACACAGACTCACATACATACAGACACACACAGACCCGTTGGCACAAGGCTGTGCCCCATTCTTTTCAACTTTTAACTGATTGGAACCATTGAAATTTGAAAGGAGACAGAGCAAACTAATTAAAAAAGCAAGGTCCTCTTTCAAGGTAAAGGTGAAAAACAAACAAATCACCTTCATGGGGAGCGTGAAGAGAGAGGCATTTCCTATAATTCAGAGACTCATCAAAACTTGTCACTGTCTAAGGAAGGATGTGTGGTGAATGTAACTTGGTAATTCACACTGTATTTACCAATACCTTTGTAAGCGCAGTAGCGTTATCCGACCACTAGGGGGAGTAGCTCTGGGAATGCTCAGGAGTTTGTACAGGGCTCCATCCTTGACTCCGCCCATGACTCCTCCCCCTGTGCTGCTGTATAAATACCCTTGTCCAGAGTCAGCCTGCAGTTCATCGAGAGTTCATCAACGGGTAACAGGCTGGCTCTGTAGTAAGCAGATTAAAACCACTGTGTTGTATTCTATATTTTCCCCGCGTCTTGACTGTGATAGAGAAATTCAAACAGCATTCATTAGATAAGCAAAACTGAACTTTATTCACTAATTAGAACTGCTAGCAGAAATTGGCTGATACTTGGAAAGTCAGAAGGCAGTCAATTACAAACTGCGGAGTCCGTCCCAAGTCTGCGCTAGTACAGAAAAAGAAGGCGATTCTTATACATTATAGGATCAAGATAACATGAATACAGCTTGGTCAGGAATTTGGTCAAAAGTAAAACATAAGTAATAATCGTTACCATGGCGGCACCTTGCTGACCGCCAGGGGACGTGAGTTTCATATTATTATCTTGTCTTTGTTTTAAGTAAGGGAAGAAGTTGTTTAGGAACAGGAAGAGATAGTTGTTCAGCTTGTTATGTATTACGACTACTTCGGGCTCCAAGCCTTATCTAGACTCTCAGAGTCACCCGGTTCCCATAGACAGGCTGTCTCTGTTTCTGTGCCTTAGGTTATATGACATTAGTTTAAATTCACTTCTACTAAGAAAACTTGACTTCTTTTCCCATCATGCCATTATTTGCTTCACACAATACTACAACTGTTCATATCTGAAAGCACGTGTCTGGTGAATTGATGGTTCCATCAATTTAATCTACTTAAGAACAGTCAAGATCGATTATGGAATCGGCCCTCAAGCCTGCACGCCTAGAACTCGACCCACAGGACGCAGAGGCAAAATAAATCTTCTCCCACTGGCTGCGGTGCTTTAAGGCCTACCTGGCAGAAGCGAGCACAGCTGAAACGGCAGAGGAACAGAAGTTAAGTCTACTGTACGCGAGGGTGAGCCACAGAATCTCCACGCAGCGCTAGCGATACTCGATAAGATGTATGTAAGGCCCATTAACAAAGTTTACACACGCCATGTGTTCACGACTCGCCCCCAACGGCCTACAGAATCACTCGCCGAATTTTTAAGAGAACTCAATAATTTATCAAATGACTGTAACTATCAAGCGGTTACCGCGGCTGAACATAGAGAACTTGCTGTACGCGATGTTTTTGTAGCGGGCCTCAGGTCTAATTATGTGCGCCAACGACTGCTGGAAAAGGGGGCCCAAGACTTAGAAACAACTGTGGAAATTGCTACCATGATGGAGGTCTCCATCCGCAGCCTCAACTCGTTCCCCGCAGACCCCGCGACCCAATCATGGGCCCCCGACCAGCGACACCCCCAGGCCTGTGCAGCGCGGCCGCCCAGCCACCATGCTGCCCCAGCCAGCCACTATGCTGCTCCAGCCAGCCACTATGCTGCTCCAGCCTGCCATTTCTGCGGCCAGAATCAGCACCTGCGGCAGCACTGCCCAGCCCGCAACGCGACCTGCAGCAGCTGCGGGCGGAAAGGCCACTACGCGAGAGTGTGCCTCGCAAAAAGGGCCACAGTTTCCAACTCCCCAGCGGCACAAAGTAATCGCTCCCCACACCCGCAGGCCCGCGGGGCCCGAAACGCTGCTGCCTATGCCCCGACCCCGCCCCTCTCGCCACGTGCAATCCATGGGGGCCGCCATCTTGGCATACCTCCACCATGCGGACGGCCACGTGCGACTCATGGGGGCCGCCATTTTGGACGCCATCTTCCTCGCCGCCCGCCACGTGTGATCCACGGGCCCGACCTGCATCTCGTGGTGAATGTAACTTGGTAATTTATATATATCGACACATATATTCACAGAAATCACACAGGTACATGCAGACAGGCACATCAAGACAATTATACAAAACGCAAAAACAACACAGCCAAAAGTAATTAATATTGCCGGTAGACACATGAGCCTCATTATTAACTTCGAGGCATGTTGGGAGCAGTGAAAATCCACAAGTAATGTCATCACATCTGTCTGTCGCATTTTAATGAATGTGGCTCATTATCATTTAACTTGTGGTGTTGAACATATGGCATTGCACTTGATGTGTACCTTCATGATGCAGTTTTAACCATAATATTTAAAGGAGTAATTCAAACATGGAATTTGGAGGAGTTGGAAGGTTTGGCACAGAGACAGCATATGAAGAATATGGTGCGAGATTCTCTGTTTCCCAATGGCAATTTTGTAATCGGCGATCAGGTGACCATTCCCTTTATACGATGGAATTGGTGGCGCCGCCTGTTATCACACGCTCTGCCCCCTCCGAAATGGCATCAACACAGCGCGCACCGCACACCATTGGGACGGCATCAGGACGTCACCTGAAGGCCCTCCCCCGATGCTCCACCCCCGATGGGCCGAGTTCACGATGGCACGGGGGACATGTGGTCCCAGCCCTGCAGGAACCCGGCATGCTGGCTGTGTTGACCGACCGCCGCCATAGTCGGGTGGGAGTCGTGCTGCTGGCTGGGGGGGGTGGGGGCTTCCGCGAGGGCCGGGAATACTGGTGGGGCCTGGCCGGGGAGTGGCGAAGGGGTGCCCAGGGAGACGCGATCTGGCAGGTCGGGTCTGCGCACGTCCGGCACCATGTGCATGCGCGGCCAAGGACCCGGCAGTTCTCTGGCCGTTTATTTTGTGGAGTCCAGCCGTTTTATGTGGCTCTTTGCTAGCCCCTCATCGGACACAGCATCGGTGAGAGGGTGGCGCTAATTTTTCCTACGTAAAACGCATCCGGAAATCGCCTACAAATCGAAGAATCTGGCCAATGGTCTCAGGACACAATAGGGCTAAATCTACCTTAATGACCCGACTCCATAAGACTATAAGAATTAGGAGCAGAATAAGTCCATTCGGCCCATCGAGTCTGCTTCAACATTCTATCATGGCTGATATGTTTCTCATTCCCATTTTCTGCCTTCTCCCCATAACCCCTGATCCCCTCATTAATCAAGAACCTATCTATCTCTGTTTTAAAGACACTTGGCCTTTGACTTGGCCTCCACAGCCGACTGCGGCAATGAGTTTCACAAATTCACCACCTTCTGGCTGAAGAAATTCCTGCTCATCTCAGTTTTAATGGATCGTGCCTTCAGTCTGAGGCCGTGCCCTGGGGTTCTAGTTTCTGGTACTTGTGGAAACATCCTCTCCACGTTCACTCTATCCAGGCCTCGCAGTATACTGTAAGTTTCAATGAGATCCCCCCTCATCCTTCTAAATTCCATCAAATTCAGACACAGAGTTTTCAACCGCTCCTAATATAAGTCCTTAATTCCGGGGATCATTCTCGTGATCCTCTTCTGGATCCTTTCCAAGGCCAGCACATCTTCCCAAAACTGCTCACAATACTCTAAATGGGGTCTGACCAGAGCCTTATATAGCCTCAACAATACATCCCTGATCTTGTATTGTAGTTCTCTCGACATGAATGCTAACATTGCATTTGCTTTCCTCACAACATGTTAACCTTAAGAGAATCCTGAACTCGGACTCCTAAGGATTTCCAAAGCCTTTTCCCATTTAGAAAATAGTCTATGGGCGGGATTCTCCGAGCCCTCGCCGGATCGGAGAATCGGCGGGGTCTGGTGTGAATCCCGCCCCGCCGCCCCAACGCCGGCTACCAAATTCTCCAGCGCCAGGGTTTTGGCGGGGGCAGGAATTGCGCAGCACCAGTCGGCGGCCGCTGACAGCGCCCCCCCCCCCCCCCGGCGATTCTCTGGCCCGCGATGGGCCGAGCGGCCGCCCGTTTTCGGCCGGTACCGCCGGCGTAAATTAAACCAGGTCCGTACCGGTGGGACCTGGCTCTACGGGCAGCCTGCAGAGTCCTCGGGGGGGGATCTGGCCCCGGAGGGTATCCCCACGGTGGGCTGGCCCACGATCGGGGCCCACCAATCCACGGGCGGGCCTGTGCCGTGGGGGCACACTTTCACACAGGAGGACAGCCTCAACCAGGACCTTGGGTTCATGTTGCATTACATTCACCCCCAACCATCTGGCCTGGGCTTGCAAAATCCTACCAACTGTCTTCGCTTGAGACAATTCAAACCTCTTTAACCTGGGGTTACCCCTCTCTCTGGCTCTGGAAAGACTTAATTACCTGCAAATGCTCGCATTCAAAGTATCGTCTTGCACCCTTGACTTTGTCTGTATAAATGTTTCTGGAATCTACCTCTTCATTCACCTGAGGAAGGAGCAGTGCTCCAAAAGCTAGTGATTTGAAACATACCTGTTGGACTTCAACCTGGTGTTGTAAGACTTCTTACTGTCTTTTCCCAAAGGTAGGGGAGTCAAAACTAGACAAAAATAGGTTTACGGTGAGAGGGGATAGATACAAAGGGATCCAGAGGAGCAAACTTTGCACACAGAGGCTAGTGAGTTTCTGGAATGAGCTGCCAGAGGCAATCGGAGAGGCAGGTACAATTTTGTCTTTTAAAAAGCATTGAGACAGTTATTTGATACGATGGGATATGGGCCAAATGTGGGCAATTGGGACTAGCTTGGTGTAAAAACTGAGTGGCATGGACAAGTTGGGCCGAAGGCCCTGTTTCCATGCTGCAAACCTCCACTCTATGACTTTGACTTCTGCCCTCTGACTCTCTTGAAGTTCTGGGGCGGGATTCTCCATTGACCAACTCCAAAATCAGGAAAGGCGATTAGGTGGAGAATTGGTTCCGACGCCACAATTGTGGCAGGCGCTGATTTAACGCCAAATTGTAATGCTCCAGCACCTTGACAGTAGCGTCAACGCATTCCAGAACGCAGGTACAGTATACACTGTTTGCATATCCTTAGCGGGCCTGGCGCTGTATTTTACGGGGCTTCCACGATTTTCCGCGTCCGATGGGCTGAGTTCCCGACGGCACGGTTCACTTGTGCTTTTTTAAATTGTGAAACTGGTGTGGCAGCTGCTGAGGGAGAGAGAGGGTAAAAGTGTCCAACATCGCCATAGTTTGCTGACAGTTGTGCCACTTGCTTACTGGGCTTTTGCCAGGGCCTGGGGAGTAGTGGGTGGTGGCCAAGAGGTGGGCTGTGGGGCTGGGGTGGAAGGGCATGGAACATCATTGCCGCAGCCGGTAAAGCAACCATGCACCTGTGCACACTGATAACAGCCCACTTTCAACTTCGTGCCATGGGTCTTATAGGTCCCACCCCCAGGGCACCCCCCACCAGGTGACCTCTGGCCCAACTGACCCATCAGCTGTATGGGCGCAGTTCAGCACAACCAGTCCTACCTTGTTGGCTGGGATAAGTGTGTGTGGGGAGTGCAGTGTAATGTCTATATGTGGCTGCTGCTTGTCAGCCCCCTGGGTGTCAGTCATGGATCCGGTGAATCCTGCACAGTTTTTCATTAGAATTGATTGTGTTCCACACGGCACCGGTGCTAGCCCCTCAATAGAAGCGAAATCAGTCCAGGTGTGACGGCAGTTTTTCTGTTGTTAAAGACTGTGGGCGGAATTCTCTGCTCCCGGGAAAAGTCGGGAGGGCCGTCGTGAACTCGGCCGAGTTTAACGCTGGCCTCGGAGGCCGCTCCTCGCCCCCTATTTTCCCCTCCCGGCGGGGATAGGAGCGGCGCTCCATAAATCTCGGCCGTGGGGGCGTCGTGCCGAGAAGAATGCGGCCGACGCGCCTAATGACATCAGCCGCGCATGCGCAGGTGGGCCGGTTCCAACCCGCACATGCGCGGCTCACGGCATGACGCTGACGGCATGAACCCGCGCATGCGCGGTGGCCGTCTTTCCCCTCAGCCGCCCCGCAAGACGCGGCGGCTTGATCTTGCGGGGCGGCGGAGGGGAAATAGTGCGTCTGATTTGGACGCCGGCCCGATGATCGGTGGGCACCTATCGCAGGCCTGTCCCCTCCCGAGCACAGTCGTGGTGCTCTTTCCTTTCTAGGCCACCTACAAGCCCCAAACGGGCTTCTCATCCCGTTTCACGACAGCAGCGACCAGGTGTGGTTGCCGCCGTCGTGAAACGGCCGCGAACGGCAGGCCGCTCGGCCCATCTGGGTTGGAGAATCGCCTTTCGCCGTGAAAAACGGCGAGCGGCGATTCGTCCGAGCTGGGGGGGGGGGGGGGGGGGAGAATCGCGGAGAGCGCGAGGGGGGGCGTGAATTTTGTCGGGGGACCCTCCCGCGATTCTCCCACGCCATGTGGGGAGCGGAGAATCGCGCCCCACGAATTCTGTGTTGATGTCAACACTTAGTCTCAGAAACAGAGAATCCCGCCCCTGGTATGCCACTGGTGTCTTCCATTGTGAAGACTGATGAAAGTACCTTTTCAGTTCTTCTGCCATTTCTTCTGCCATTCTTCTGTCGTTCCCTAGTATTACTTCTACAGCCTCATTGTCCAGTGGTCCAATGTCTATTCTTTCCTCTCGCTTACCTTACATATCAAAAAAACTCTTGCAATCTTCTTTTATATTACTAGCTAACTTAGACTCATATTTCACCTTCTCCCCCTTCTTGATTTTTTAGTTGTCCTCTGCTTGCTTTTAAAGGCTTCCCAATCTTCTGGTTCCCACTGATCCTTACCACACTGTATGCTTTTTCTTTTGCTTTTATGCTGTCCTTGACTTCCCTCGTCAGCCATGGATGCCCCATCCTCCCCTTAGCATGTTTCCCTCTCCTTATGATTAATTTCTGTTGTGCCTCCCGAATAACCCCCAAAAGCTCCTGCCATTGCTGTTCAACTGTTCCACAAGTCCAGAAAGACGCGCTGTTGGGTGAATTGGACATTCTCCAATCTGAATTCTCCCTCAGCGTACCTGAACAGGGCACCGGAATGTGGCATCTAGGCATCTAGAGGATAATGGAAGTCTGCAGAGGGATTTGGATGGTTTAAGTGAATGGGCTACGGTCTGGCAGATGGAATACATTGTTGACAGATGTGAGGTTATCCATTTTGGGAGGAATAAATATTAAAACATGCTGCCATGCAGAGGGACCTGGGTGTGCTAGTGCATGAGTCGCAAAAAGTTGGTTTACAGGTGCAACAGGTGATTAAGAAGGCGAATGGAGTTTTGTCCTTCATTGCTAGAGGGATGGAGTTTAAGATTAGGGAGGTTATGCTGCAACTGTATAAGGTGTTAGTGAGGCCACACCTGGAGTATTGTGTTCAGTTTTGGTCTCCTTACCTGTGAAAGGATGTACTGGCATTGGAGGGTGTGCAGAGGAGATTCACTAAATTAATCCCAGAGTTTAGGGGGTTGGATTACGAGGAGAGATTGAGTAGACTGGGACTGTACTCGTTGGAATTTAGAAGGATGAGGGGGGATCTTATAGAAACATATACAATTATGAAGGGAATAGATAGGATAGATGCGGGCAGGTTGTTTCCACTGGCGGGTGAAAGCAGAACTAGGGGGCATAGCCTCAAAATAAGGGGAAGTAGATTTAGGACTGAGTTTAAGAGGAACTTCTTCACCCAAAGGGTTGTGAATCTATGGAATTCCCTGCTGCCGTGCTGCCTTATGTTCTTATGTTCTTATGCTGAAAGGGCTGTCCGCATTGTGGCAGCCTTCTGCATCCTCCACAACACCACTGCAGAGGGGCGATGTGCAGGAGGAGGAGGATGAGGAGGAAGGGCAGGCCTTGTCCGACGAAGATGATGTGGGGGAGAGGAACGATGAGCAGGACATGGGGCCTGGGCAGGCAGGGGAGGCCGCATAATGACATCACCAGGGCCAAGGCACACGGGATGGTCTGAACACCTCCAGATTCATCGACTAGGAGGGAGGGCAAGGAGGCGGATGTTGCTGGCCAGGGACACGGTCACCACATTCTAGAACCGCGTCCCCTCACCTCCCACACCTCCAAACCGCCCGCTTGCACACTCCTCCGTTATACATACTTGCGGTGCTACGAGCTGGGAGCCCTGGGTTGGTAGTGACAGCGGGTCTGGTCCACGGGATGGAGGATGATAACAACCCGCTCTGCGATGAGCTCCGTGCTCCACATCGTTTGACAACGTCTGACTCATGCCCATAGTAGCACCTTCTACCTGGGTGATCCCTGCATGCGAGCTGGCCAGTCCATCATATGGTCCCGTCGAATCCCTGGGGTGCGGTGGCTGGGGACGGTCGGGGCGGAGGGGGGGTGGAATGGGGGGATGAGTACTGTCCTCCCACAGAGCCTGCACTGGTCCTCCACCCCACCCATCAGTCAGAACACCGAGGCAAGTTTAACAATGTTTATTGTGTGAAAATATATACACAGTCTGTGCCCCAGCCCCTATAACTAAATTGTGCCCTGGACACGTGCCAACTTAACTGCTGTCTCATTTTCTGACCTTACGGGTATTAACACGACGCCCAGGTGGTTCCCCAGGCGGTACAGCAAGAGTGGAGGCAGCCTGCTGTGACCCCTGCCCTGCGACAAAGGTCCCCGTTGGCTGGCGTCTCTTGGTGTGACCCGGCCTGAATGGGGCTAGCCACTGCTCAGGTGTCCCGGGTGGCGTGGTACCTACCGCTTGTTCTGCTCCCTCCCCACCAGATGCACCAGGATCAGGAGGGAGGATTCCGAGGTGCTGCGGTGTTCCGGCACCTCCCAGGAATCACCGGCACGGGCCCCAGAACCTCCTCCTCCTTCAGGGTGCCCGATGGTCCCCGGACTACTCCATTGGGAGGGGTTTCGAGCGGAGCTATTGCCTGAGGCTCCCCAGCTACCTGGTGCTGCCAGCCCTGGAGGCTCGCTGGTCTCGACCAGGTTCGTGCCATGGAGCACAGGCATTGGACCATCTCAGTCTGCAACTGCACCACATCACGCTGCGACTGTGCTACTACCCTGTGGTTCTGTGCCACATCAGCCAGTGATTGGGCCACCTCACTCTGGGTCTGGGCCACCTCCCTCTTGGATGGGGCCAGCCTGCCCAGTATCAGCACTATGCCGACCAGCACCTGGGCAATGCCGTCAACATTCTCAGCAATGGCCTGCTGTGACTGGGCCACACTGAGGAGTGACGCTGCAATGTCCAGTTGGCTCTGGCACATGGCTGCCTGTGAGAGGGCAGCCCTATCCTGGGCCTTGGCCCCCGCCTGCATGGAATGCCCCAGGCCTTGGACATTCTGACTCATATCCGACACCGTCGCCCCCATTGCCTCCACCACGGACGCCAGCCATACGGTGCCAGCCTGGGTGGCACGCATGATTGGCACCACCCCCTTCTCCTGTACGCGGATGGACTCCTCCACCTGTGCCTGCAGGTTCTGGATGCCCACTTGTAGTCCCTGGGTGTCTGGCCTGCTATGGCTGGGTCTGAATGTTCCTGGAGCCTGGGACCCATCTGGACGGCAGCTGGTTCCTGGGGCCGTGCTGCCCTCCGACCATCCGGCCCCTCGGCTGCTCCTACCTCCACCTGCTGTACTGGATGTGATGTGTGGTGCGCACTAGATAGTGTCCCAGGAGCCTCTTCACTAATGTTCCCAACCGAGGTGATAGCCTCTGGGATGGTGGAGGGTGTTGGAGACAGCTGTGTCAGAAAGTCTTTATCCTCCTCCGACCCGAATTCCGGGATGTCCTGTGTCTCGGGCAGAGGGCTGGTGTTCAGGCTGCTCTCCCTGTCAGTGGTTGGCCATCTGGGGGACACCAGCACTGGCACTGGCTGGGGGGGCGGGGTTCTGCGGATGGACCAGCCCCAACTCCAGCAGGTCCTGTAAGGCACAAGACGACATGTATGCGAACGGGCATGGTATGGGGCCGTAGGTCTGGTGGGCCCCCTCGGTCTTCTCCCACTCCCATGCAGTCCAGGGGTTGGGTAGATGATGGCATCAGTGCCCAGGGCACCCGGCCATTGCAGCGGGCATGGGTGCTAGCATGTGGGGCAAGGCCATCTGCGGGGGAGGGGCAGGGTTACGGGTGTGTGTATGTGTGTGGGAAGGGGGGGGGGGGGGGGGGGGGGGCGGTGTTAGTGCCAGGGTCACAGTGCAGCCTATTTACCATGGCCTCCCTGAAGAGGTCGTGCAGTTTCCTCCGGAGTCTGCCACCTGCGCCCAGGTATGGCGAACGGTGGCTCCAGCCAGCCTTCATCCCGGGCCGGGGTAAATGGTCATCCTCCTCTCATGCACGGCATCCAGGAGGGTCTCCAGCTCAGCGTTCCTGAACTGTGGCGCTGCTCTACTTCCAGTCACCTTGTTGGCTGGGATGGTGTGGGCTGGCGGGGGGGGGGGGGGGGGGGGGGGTGGATGGTTTAAGTGCGGCTACGGCGTCTGAGCCTCATGTGTGCCAATCACGGGCCCGGCGAATCTGGCACCGTTTTGCATGGAACCAGTTGCGTTCCACATGGCGATGGTGCTCTCCCCTTTAGTGTTGCTGAATCGGTGCACCTGTTGCGCCATTTTCCTGTCGTAAAACACCACTGTTTCCACGCTGGCATCAGCACTTAGTCTCAGAAATGGAGAATCCAGCCCCTTTTGTCTGTTCTGATCACAGACTGGAATCCATTCTCCTAGTCTTGTTTATTCTTCCGAATTATCTTCCATTTCCCTAGCAACCTACCAGAGGCTGTTCTCCCAGAAGTCTGATGTGACAGCCTGGAATTCCAATTAACAACCTGTCCCAGAAACTCAGCTTCTGGGTTTCTATTTCACTTAGGGACTGTCTCTTAAAAACATTCCAGTCAATGAAGGCCATAGACGTAAGTTATTGAGTTCATCACGTGCCCTGGAAGGAGTGCAAAGAAGGTTTATGAGACTGGTTCCTGGAATGAGTGGATTGTCCTCTGAGGGGAGATTGAATAAATTAGGCCTATATTTCCAGGAGTTTAGAAGAGTGAGAGGCGATCTAATTGAAACATGCAAAATCCTTCAACGATTTAGTTTAGGTGCTTCCCCTGGTTGACCAATCTTGAACATGGAGTCACAGTCTCAGGATAAGAGGCTAGCCATTTAGGACTGAATAATAATAATTGCTTATTGTCACAAGTAGGCTTCAATTAAGTTACTGTGAAAAGCCCCTAGTCACCACATTCCGGCGCCTGTCCGGGGAGGCTGGTACGGGAACGAATGAGATGACGAGAAATTTCTTCACTCAAAGCTGTGTGAATCTTTAGTAAACTGGTGATGCTCAGTTGTTGAGTATGTTCCAGACAAAGGTTGACAGATATTTAGGTACTGAACCGTGGGCAACACGGTAGCATGGTGGTTAGCATAAATGCTTCACAGCTCCAGGGTCCCAGGTTCGATTCCTGGCTGGGTCACTGTCTGTGCGGAGTCTGCACGTCCTCCCCGTGTGTGCGTGGGTTTCCTCCGGGTGCTCCGGTTTCCTCCCACAGTCCAAAGATGTGCGGGTTAGGTGGATTGGCCATGCTAAATTGCCCGTAGTGTCCTAAAAAGTAAGGGGGGGGGGTTGTTGGGTTACGGGTATAGGGTGGATACGTGGGTTTGAGTAGGGTGATCATTGTTCGGCACAACATTGAGGGCTGAAGGGCCTGTGCTGTACTGTTCTATGTTCTATGAACGAATTCAGTAATTTGAAGTGCAGAAAGGAGAGACAGAAGATCAGCCTGACCCTACTGAATGGCAGAGCAGCCTTGAAGCATCAAATGGCTTACTTCAATTCCTATTTCTCACGTTGTTATTTGCTCCGATTTTGCAGGATATCATGCACTGGCAGAAACCTGCCAGCAGGGGACATTGGTCTCAAAATCAGGCAATTTATCAACCTTTAGTTTGTGGCCAAGAAATGCAGCTGTGCTATTAGCATGTGTTGCTTCCATTAAATATTAAAATTTAATTCTGAAATTGCAGGGCCGAAATTTTACAACTTCAGGAGTGCCTCTGATCACAGTGCGAACCTTGGCCATAAAAAATGGACACACGGGATTGTTTGGGAGTTCAGCTGGCGAAAGAGGCCTCTTAAAGGAAACCAGTACATTTTAAACCTTTTTTTCCTGCGATTAGGGTGTTTTGCATTTGTAGTTAATCTTTAACTGAGATTTGCTCCAGTCATTAGGTGGATTTGAAGGACAGGGTAGTGTTAGGTACACTGGTATAACACTGGCTGCAACAGGATGTAGCTTAGATCAAAAAAATACTCCAGACCTTGAAGTTAGTTCAATCAGGTTTATTGAACTAATAGCACAGTTAGCACAGTTCTCTGTGAGTTCGACTCTCTGCTAACTTAAGTGTGGTTACTCTGTCTGACTGAACCAGATTAACTCTTAGCCACGTGGTGGAGGTGTGAGATTGTAACAACACCCTTGGCTGACTCTCGAGATGTTCGTCAGTGGAAAGAGGCGGAGTGTGAGTGCTTTGTGTCTTTTATAGTCAGATCCCACCCCTGAGTGTCCTGCCTGCTTATTGGTCATGTCCTGTTCTCCATTAGCTGCTTGTCTGTGCCTGCCTGTATATCATTATGTGTGTGTCTGCATATCATGACATCTCCCCTTTTTTATGTTTGGATGACATATGTGAACGTATTTACAAGAATAGGCCAATAATAACATGTATACATGCAGTGGATGTGAACATACGTACATGTGAAAACAGCTGTCTAATGCGAGAACACAGAACATAGCAAGCCAAGTCCAGTCTCTGGGGGCTTGCGCATGATCCTGGTCGACCGCCGGAGAGGTGGTGGTGGGGATGACAGCGCCTTGATTGGCGGGATTGAAGCCTAACTGGTGGCTCATGAGTCGAGGTATCAGGAGTTGGCAAAACAACAGAAGGAGACGGAGAAGAATGTGGTTGCGGGCAGGCAACTTTGCGCAGTGCCCGTCTGTTTCATCGCACAACAGAACCATCAGCCAGACGCACAACATACGAGCGGGGGGCAGCCTGTCGAACAACGACAGCTGGAGCTGACCAACCTCCATCAGGGACTTTACCCGAACAGTGTCTGATGGGGATAACACGGGCAAACCGGCGGCGTGAGCATCATAGCCCTGTTTTTGCCAGTCTCGGAGTTGCTACACCTTCTGCAGCACCGGGAGGTGATCCAGGTTGGGCAAGTGTATGGCTGGAAGTGTCATTCACAGGTCCCTGTTCATCAGGAGTTGAGCCGGCGACATGCCAGTGGACAGTAGGGTCGCTCTATACACAAGCAGCGCAAAGTGAATGTCAGACGCAGAATCTGCGGCCTTGCAGATGAGCTGCTTCACTATGTGCACCCCTTTCTCAACCTTTCCGTTTGACTGCGGATAATGTGGGCTGGAAGTGACGTGTTTGAACTGATATGACTGGGCAAACAGAGACCATTCATGGCTTCTGAAGCATGGGCCATTGCCACTCATGACAGTGAGTGGGATACCATGCCTGGAGAACGTCGCCTTACAGGCCTTGATGACGGTCCGAGATGTGATGTTTGAGAGCTTCACGACTTTAGGGTAACTGGAAAAATAATCAATGATTAACACGTAATCACCACCATTTGCATGAAAGAGGACTATGCAACCTTGAACCACGGAGAGATTTCGATTTCATGCTGCTGCAGTGTCTCCTTACTCTGCGCTGGCTGGAAGCATTGACAGGTCGCACGGTTAAGGACCAATTTCGCGATGTCCTGGCTAATACTGGGCCAGCAGACAGTCTGCCTGGCTCTGCGTCTGCACTTTTCCACACCCAGGTGACCCTCATGGATTTGACAGAGCACCAAGCTCTGGAGACTGTGTGGAATTACAATACGGTCCAGTTTGAGGAGGATACCATCAACCAATATCAGGTCGTCCTTTACATTGAAAAATTGATGACACTGCCCTTTTTGTCAGCCATTGGCTAGGTGTTGCATAACACGCTGCAAGTGGGGGTCTTTGGCCGTCTCCTCACGGATACGAATCACCTTCTCATCAGATACCGGGAGGGTGCTAGCAAACAGCTCCACCTGTGACTCAATGTGCCGGATGATGTTCGGTGGTTCACTAGGTACGGTGATGGAGTGGGACAGTGTGCCGGCAACGATGAGCTCCTTGCCAGGCGTGTAGACCAGGTCAAAGTCGTACCTTCTGAGTTTGAGGAGGATGCGCTGCAACCGAGGTATCATGTCACTAAGGTTCTTGTGGATAATGTGGACCAGAGGCCTGTGATCCGTCTCGACAGTGAATGTCGGCAGGCCTGTAGACATAGTCGTGAAACTTGAGAATGCCGGTGAGAAGGCCCAGGTATTCCTTCTCGATTTGTGCAGACCTTTGTTCGGTGGGCGTCATTGCCCTTGATGCGTAGGCAACCGGTGCCCAGGATGAGGTGTCATCGTGTTGCAGCAGGGCCGCACCGATGCCATCCTGGCTCACATTTGACAAGATTTTTGTTTCCCTGTCTGGTTTGAAAAATGCCAATACGGGTGCAGTGGTGAGCGTGGCTTTCAGCTCCAACCACTCTGCCCGATGGGCCGCCTTCCACTCGAAGGCAGTGGACTTCTTCACTAAGTTTCGTAGGGCCTTGGTGTGTGAGGCCATGTTTGGGATGAACTTGCCCAGGAAATTGACCATGCCCAGGAAGCGCAACACCGCCTTCTTGTCTTCCGGGACCTTCATGGCTGCGATCGCCCGATCGTGGGCCAGGCCACCGTGGGGGCACCCCCCGGGGTCAGATCGCCTTGCGCCCCCCCCCAGGACCCCGGAGCCCGCCCACGCCGCCAATCCCGCCGACACCAGAGGTGTTTTGATTCCCGCCGGCGGGAGAGGCCTGTCAGCAGCGGGACTTCGGCCCATCGCGGGCCGGAGAATCGCCGCGGGGGGCCCGCCAACCGGCGCGGCGCGATTCCCGCCCCCGCCAATTCCCGGGTGGCAGAGAATTCGGGCCACGGCGGGGGTGGGGGTTGGAGAATTCCGCCCTTGATCTCCTATGAACTTGAGTGTCAACATGCCAAAGCAACATTTGGACCTGTTCAGCTTCAGGCCATTGGCGTGGACACGGCGGAATACCTGCTGCAGATGGGAAACATGCTCCTCAGGGGTCGTGGACCATATGATGAAGTCGTCCACGTACACACAAACCCCTTCAATCTGCTCCATGACGCAATGAAATATCTCCGATGCTGAGACAATGCGGAACGGCATACAGTTAGCAGTACCTGCCAAATGGTGTGTTGAAGGTGCAGAGCAGTCTGCTGGACTCATCCAGCTGGATTTGCCTGAATCCATGTGACGCATCTAACTTCGTTAGATGGCCTGCACCCTCACTGCCTCGTGGGAGGCAAGTTTCTCATGTTCAGCCGATTTGTATTGGGAATACCGATTTTTGGCGTGCTCATGCACTGTACATGTTTCAATCGCGACTGGCAGGGTCATAGGCTTGATTATTAAGAGCTGCTCTCTGAGGATCAGAGTGAACTTCAAACACGATTTGGTCTCTGATCATGGAGTCAGCAATATCACCAAGTTGCAGGACAGCGCCAGCAGGCGGAGGTTAGTTAAGAAGGCATTGAAAGATTCATCTTTACCTTGAAGACGTTGTTTGAATATGTAGCGCTCGAAGATTTTATTGGTGTCCAGTTCACATTGACTATCCAACTTGTCCAGGATGGTCTGAAACTTTGTCAAATCCTGGCCTTCGGTGAAGTTAAACGAGTTGAAGAGTTTGATGGCTTGATCACCCGCTGTTGAGAGGAGGCGGGAAATCTTTCTTGCATCAGATGCACCCTCGAGGTCTGAGGCTTCGATGTACAGCAGAAATCTTTGCTTGAATGTCCGCCAGTTGGCACTGAGATTGCCGGAGGTCCTGAGCTGGTGAGGAGCCTGAATCTTCTCCATGGTGCCGGGATACATTTGCTGGTCATCACGGAAACGGACTGAGGTAAGCCACCTTAAATTAGTAGTCTCCTGGTATCATGTTGTGTTAGGTACACTGGTATAACACTGGCTGCAACAGGATGTAGCTTAGATCAAAAAAATACTCCAGACCTTGAAGTTAGTTCAATCAGGTTTATTGAACTAATAGTACAGTTAGCACAGTTCTCTGTGAGTTCGACTCTCTGCTAACTTAAATGTGGTTACTCTGTCTGACTGAAGCAGACTAGCTCTCAGCCACGTGGTGGAGGTGTGAGATTGTAACAACACCCTTGACTGACTCTCGAGATGTTCATCAGTGGAACGAGGTGGAGTATGAGTACCTCATGTCTTTTATAGTCAGATCCTACCCCTGAGTGTCCTGCCTGCTTATTGGTCATGTCCTGTTCTCTGTGTCCATTAGCTGCTTGTCTATGCCTGCCTGTATATCATTATGTGTGTGTCTGCATATCGTGACATTGCTCCAAATTTGCATTTTTATGACTTTTTTTTCTTTTGCTGCATTTCTTCACTATCCTTGGTTTTCACAGACATTGATATGACATTTTAATAATAGGTAAGGATTAATATATCCCTTTGCAAATTCTAAATGTGCTGTCTAATTGAAATAATGAAGTTATTCACGAGAGGACAGCAAATGTAAAGCCAAAGTTTCTCAGGAATTCTATCCACACGTGTCACTATTTTAGAGCGTTCAGCTGGACATGTCAGAAGAGCCGCTACCAGCTCCACTTCAAAAGATAGATTCACACAGAGTTGTTCATCTGCATTCACTGTATGTTCCAACAACTTGATCAAAAGACAATGGTTCCCTGTTTAGAGATGTTGCTCCTGATGTATATCCCAGTTCTATGTTTACACAAATTATATTCATGTCCTTAGTTCTTCCTAACTTATCTGACTTGAATAGCCTATGCACATGAACTGAATCTGATATTTTCATTATTTTAAAGGCTTAAATCATATCTCCTTGAAATTTATGTTTTTCTGGAGTACTAACCCAAGATTTTTAAATCCATTGTGATAACTCAACCTTTAAATTCATTATCAGTGCAGTAGTGCTCTTTCTCTTTGGGTGCCATACTGTACTAAATCCTAAAAATATTGGCAACCATAGACCTCCATGATCCAGCAGAGGGCAGCAGAGCAGAGCTACTGATCAGCTGTTCTGGGGAAATTTGCATACGTGCAGTGCGGTCAGCCAAATTTGAAGGTGGTTTGTGGAGGGGCTGTTGCCAAGTGACAGTTAAACCCGAAACACTTCGTCAGTGTTTCCCACCCTACCTCCTCCTCTAACCAAAAAAAAAAACCCCCACGGTCGTTGGGAAGCGGGAGCAGGGGCCTGTCGTGAAGGTGAGTGAGTGCCTTTAAATTTGCTTACCTTTCAGCGGGAGCAGGGTTTGAGGGAATATCAGGTAAGCTCTTCCTTTATTTTTATTTTTATTGTTTTTTTTTAAATCTAGAGGTGATGTCAGGGAAGGCAGTACAATGCTCCTCCTGCAGAATGTTTGAGGTGAGGGACACCGTCAGTGTCCCTGCTGATTTCATCTGTGGGAAGTGCACCCAACTCCAGCTCCTCAAAAACCGTGTTAGGGACCTGGAGCTTGAGCTGGATGAACTTCGGATCATTCGGGAGGCAGAGGGGGTCATAGATAGGAGCTTCAGGGTAGTAGTTACATCAAAGACTGGAGATAGATGGGTAACTGTAAGAGGGACTGGGAAGAAGCAGTCAGTGCAGGGACCTCCTGCGGTCGTTCCCCTGAGTAACAAGTATACCGTTTTGGATACTTGTGGGGGGGGGGACTTACCAGGGGTAAGCCATGGGGTACAGGCCTCTGGCATGGAGTCTGTCCCTGTTGCTCAGAAGGGAAGGGGTGAAAGGAGTAGAACATTAGTAATTGGGGACTCAATAGTCAGGGGCACAGATAGGAGATTTTGTGGGAGCGAGAGAGACTCACGTTTGGTATGTTGCCTCCCAGGTGCAAGGGTACGTGATGTCTCGGATCGTATTTTCCGGGTCCTTAAGGGGGAGGGGGAGCAGCCCCAAGTCGTAGTCCACATTGGCACTAACGACATAGGTAGGAAAGGGGACAAGGATGTCAGGCAGGCCTTTAGGGAGCTAGGATGGAAGCTCAGAGCGAGAACAAACAGAGTTGTTATCTCTGGGTTGTTGCCCGTGCCACGTGATAGTGAGATGAGGAATAGGGAGAGAGAGCAATTAAACACGTGGCTACAGGGATGGTGCAGGCGGGAGGGATTCAGATTTCTGGATAACTGGGGCTCTTTCTGGGGAAGGTGGGACCTCTATAGACAGGATGGTCTACATCTGAACCTGAGGGGCACCAATATCCTGGGGGGGAGATTTGTTAGTGCTCTTTGGGGGGGTTTAAACTAATTCTGCAGGGGCATGGGAACCTGGATTGTAGTTTTGGGGTACGGGAGATTGAGAGTATAGAGGTCAGGAGCACAGATTTGACTTCGCAGGAGGGTGCCAGTGTTCAGGTAGGTGGTTTGAAGTGTGTCTACTTCAATGCCAGGAGTATACGAAATAAGGTAGGGGAACTGGCAGCATGGGTTGGTACCTGGGACTTCGATGTTGTGGCCATTTCAGAGACATGGATAGAGCAGGGACAGGAATGGTTGTTGCAGGTTCCAGGGTTTAGGTGTTTTAGTAAGCTCAGAGAAGGGGGCAAAAGAGGGGGAGGTGTGGCGCTGCTAGTCAAGGACAGTATTACGGTGGCGGAAAGGATGCTAGATGGGGACTCTTCTTCCGAGGTAGTATGGGCTGAGGTTAGAAACAGGAAAGAAGAGGTCACCGTGTTGGGAGTTTTCTATAGGCCACCTAATAGTTCTAGGGATGTAGAGGAAAGGATGGCGGAGATGATTCTGGAAAAGAGCGAAAGTAACAGGGTAGTTGTTATGGGAGACTTTAACTTTCCAAATATTGACTGGAAAAGATATAGTTCGAGTACATTAGATGGGTCGTTCTTTGTACAATGTGTGCAGGAGGGTTTCCTGACACAATATGTTGACAGGCCAACAAGAGGCGAGGCCACATTGGATTTGGTTTTGGGTAATGAACCAGGCCAGGTGTTAGATCTGGAGGTAGGTGAGCACTTTGGAAACAGTGACCACAATTCGGTGACCTTTATGTTAGTGATGGAAAGGGATAAGTATACCCCGCAGGGCAAGAGTTACAGCCGGGGGAAGGGCAATTATGATGCCATTAGACATGACTTAGGATGTGTAGGTTGGAGAAGTAGGCTGCAAGGGTTGGGCACACTGGATATGTGGAGCTTGTTCAAGGAACAGCTATTGCAAGTTCTTGATAAGTACGTACCAGTCAGGCAGGGAGGAAGGGGTCGAGCGAGGGAACTGTGGTTTACCAAAGAAGTGGAATCTCTTGTTAAGAGGAAGAAGGAAGCCTATGTGAAGATGAGGCGTGAAGTTTAAGTTGGGGCGCTTGATAGTTACAAGGAAGCGAGGAAGGATCTAAAGAGAGAGCTAAGACGAGCAAGGAGGGGACATGAGAAGTCTTTGGCAGGTAGGATCAAGGAAAACCCAAAAGCTTTCTATAGGTATGTCAGGAATAAAAGAATGACTAGGGTAAGAGTAGGGCCAGTCAAGGACAGTGGTGGGAAGTTGTGTGTGGAGGCTGAGGAGATAAGCGAGATACTAAATGAATACTTTTCGTCAATATTCACTCAGGAAAAAGATAATGTTGTGGAGGAGAATGCTGAGACCCAGGCTATTAGAATAGATGGCATTGAGGTGTGTAGGGAAGAAGTGTTGGCAATTCTGGACAAGGTGAAAATAGATAAGTCCCCGGGGCCTGATGGGATTTATCCTAGGATTCTCTGGGAAGCCAGGGAAGAGATTGCTGAGCCTTTGGCTTTGATTTTTATGTCATCATTGGCTACAGGAATAGTGCCAGCGGACTGGAGGATAGCAAATGTGGTCCCTTTGTTCAAGAAGGGGAGTAGAGATAACCCCGGTAACTATAGGCCGGTGAGCCTCACGTCTGTTGTGGGTAAAGTCTTGGAGAGGATTATAAGAGATACAATTTATAATCATCTAGATAGAAATAATATGATTAGGGATAGTCAGCATGGTTTTGTGAAGGGTAGGTCATGCCTCACAAACCTTATCGAGTTCTTTGAGAAGGTGACTGAACAGGTAGACGAGGGTAGAGCAGTTGATGTGGTGTATATGGATTTCAGTAAAGCGTTTGATAAGGTTCCCCACGGTCGTCTATTGCAGAAAATACGGAGGCTGGGGATTGAGGGTGATTTAGAGATGTGGATCAGAAATTGGCTAGTTGAAAGAAGACAGAGGGTGGTGGTTGATGGCAAATGTTCAGAATGGAGTTCAGTTACGAGTGGCGTACCACAAGGATCTGTTCTGGGGCCGTTGCTGTTTGTCATTTTTATAAATGACCTAGAGGAGGGCACAGAAGGTTGGGTGAGTAAATTTGCAGATGACACTAAAGTCGGTGGAGTTGTAGACAGTGTGGAAGGATGTTGCAGGTTACAGAGGGACATAGATAAGCTGCAGAGCTGGGCTGAGAGGTAGCAAATGGAGTTTAATGTAGAGAAGTGTGAGGTGATTTACTTTGGAAAGAATAACAGGAATGCGGAATATTTGGCTAATGGTAAAATTCTTAGCAGTGTGGATGAGCAGAGGGATCTCGGTGTCCATGTACATAGATCCCTGAAAGTTGCCACTCAGGTTGATAGGGTTGTGAAGAAGGCCTATGGTGTGTTGGCCTTTATTGGTAGAGGGATTGAGTTCCGGAGCCATGAGGTCATGTTGCAGCTGTACAAAACTCTGGTACGGCCGCATTTGGAGTATTGCGTACAGTTCTGGTCGCCTCATTATAGGAAGGACGTGGAAGCTTTGGAATGGGTGCAGAGGAGATTTACCAGGATGTTGCCTGGTATGGAGGGAAAATCATATGAGGAAAGGCTGATGGACTTGAGGTTGTTTTCGTTAGAGAGAAGAAGGTTAAGAGGTGACTTAATAGAGGCATACAAAATGATCAGAGGGTTAGATAGGGTGGACAGTGAGAGCCTTCTCCCGCGGATGGAGGTGGCTAGCACGAGGGGACATAGCCTTAAATTGAGGGGTAATAGATATAGGACAGACGTCAGAGGTAGGTTTTTTACGCAAAGAGTGGTGAGGCCGTGGAATGCCCTACCTGCAACAGTAGTGAACTCGCCAACATTGAGGGCATTTAAAAGTTTATTGGATAAGCATATGGATGATAATGGCATAGTGTAGGTTAGATGGCCTTTAGTTTTTGACTTCTCATGTCGGTGCAACATCGTGGGCCGAAGGGCCTGTACTGCGCTGTATCGTTCTATGTTCTATGTTCTATGTATTGGTCCATGGTTAGGTTTGGCAAGGTAGTGCAGTGGTTGACTGTATCCTTCTGCAGGTTCTGGCTGACCAGTAGTCTCACCTGCTCTTACTGCCCACCATGGGCATATTGGAAGGGTTTGCAGTTTGATAATCAACCTGTTCGAACACAGTTTCTGTGCCCATTAATCCCAGAGTGGGACTTGAACCAGGGCTGCTGGCTCAGAAACAGGACACTATCCACTGTACCACAAGATGAGTGGCCTCAATTGAGCCTTTTCTTGATATTTTTTATCACTCATTATGGGAGGGAACCAAAGTTAGACATAATATTCTCGAAGGACCTCATCCGGCAGTTGTGAGTTGGCGCATTCGCGGGAGCGCCAGCGTGTGCATGTGTCATATCAGCGCATGCGCAGAGGGAGTTCATCTCCACGCTGGCTATCGTGGACTGGTACACCAGCTGGAATGGAGGAATAGAGTGCCCCCATGGCACAGGCCCGTCTGCGGATTGGTGGGCTCCGATCGCGGGCCAGGCCACCATGGGAGCACCCCCCAGGGCCAGATCCCCCCGAGCCCCCCCAAGGACCTTGGAGGCCGCCCGCAGAACCAGGTCCCGCCGGTAAGTACCTGTTGTAACATACGCTGGCGGGACCGGACGAAAACGGGTGGCCACCCGGCCCATCGCGGACCGGAGAATCCCCAGGGGGGCTGCTGCCAGCGGCCGCCGACTGGCGCGGCGCAATTCCCGCCCCCACCAAATCCCCGGTGCCGGAGAATTTGGCAGCTGGCGGGGGCGGGATTCACACCGCCCCACGGCGATTCTCCGACCCGGCGGGGGGACGGAGAATCCCGCCCCTAGATATTTAAGGATGACATCAGGGCAGTAGTGAGAGATAATATAGGTTCTATGGAGAAAAAGGTTGAATCCATTTGGGTGGAAATTGGAAATAGTAAGGAGAAAAGGTCACCGATAGGCTACCAAATAATAACATCATAGTGGGGCAGGCAATAAACAAAGACATAACTGATGCATGTAAAAATGATACAGCAATTACCATGGGGGATTTTAATCTACATGTCAATTGGTCAAAACAGGTCGGTCAAAGCAGCCTTAAGGAGAATGTCATAGAATGTACCTGCGATAGTTTTCGCGAACAGTTTGTAATGGAAACTACAAGGGAGCAAGCTATTCGAGGTCTGGTTCTGTGTAATGAGGCAGGAATAATTAACGATCTCATAGGGATCCTTTTGAAAGCAGCAATCGCAGTATGGCTGAATTTAAAGTACAGGTGGAGGGTGAGAAGTTAAATCCAATACCAGTGTTTTGTGCTTAAACAAATAAGTCTACAATGGGATGAGAAAGAAGTTGGCTATGGTAGATCGGGAGCAAAGATTTTGTGGTGGGACAATTGAGGAACAGTGGAGGACATTCAAAGAGATTTTTCACAATGCTCAGAAAAAGTACATACCAGTGAAAAGGAAGGACTGTAGGAAAAGGGATAATCAGCCATGGATATCTAAGGAAATAAAGGAGGGTATCAAATTGAAAGAAATGCATATAAAGTGGCAAAGATTAGTGGGAAACTAAAGGATTAGAACATGTTTAAAGCTCAACAGAAAGCCACGAAAAAGCTATAAAGAAAAGTAAGATAGATTATGGGAGTAAACGAGCTCAGCGTGTAAAACAGATAGCAAAGGTTTCTACAAATATACAAATCATATGAAACAAAAAAGAGTGGCTAAGGTCAACATTGGTCCTTTAGAGGATGAGAAGGGGGATTTAATAATGGGAAATGAGGAAATGGCTGAGACATTGAATGGGTAGTTTGTGTCGGTCTTCACAATGGAAGACACAAATAACATGCCAGTAATTGATGGCAAGGGTGCTATGGCAGGTGAGGACCTAGAAATTATCATTATCACTAAGGAGGTAGTGTTGGGAAAGTTAATGGGGCTAAAGGTAGACAAGTCTCCTGGCCCTGGTGGAATGCATCTCAGGGTTCTAAAAGAGATGTGGGGAAAATAGCAAATGCGCTCATGATAATTTACCAAAATTCACTGGATTCTGGGTCGGTTCCGACAGATTCGAAAACAGCAAATGTGACACCATTTTATTAAAAAGGAGATAGACAAAGGTGGGTAACTATAGGCCAGTTAGCTTAACTTCTGTAGTGGAGAAAATGCTTGAATCTATCATCAAGGAAGAAATAACAAGACATCTAGATAGAAATTGTCCATTGGGCAGACCCAATATGGGTTAATGAAAGTCACAACATGTTTAACTAATTTACTGGAATTCTTTGAGGACATTATGAGCACGGTGGACAACAGGGAACTGATGGATGTGGTGTATCTGGATTTCCAGAAGGCATTCAACAAGGTGCTGCACAAAAGGTTGCTGCATAAGATAAAGGTGCACAGCATTATGGGCAATGTATTAGCATGGATAGAGGATCGGTTAAGTAACAGAAAGCAAAGAGTGGGGATAAATGGGTGTTTTTCTGATTGGCAATCGGTGACTAGTGATGTGCCTCAGAGATCAGTGTTGGAACAGCAATTGTTTACAATTTACATAGATGACTTGCAGGTGACACTAAGATGAGTGGTAGATCAAAGTGTGCAGAGGACACTGAAAATCTGTAGAGGGACATGGAGGTTCCACCAAAAGCAAGGATCTGCTGAAACTTGCCCAGAAAACAAAAGTAATTGGTTAGATGTGAAGAACTTTGGGACATATTGTGTACCACAGAAGAGCAATGTTTTTTCTTTATCTTCAATATCAAAGAGTAAAGGTTATCTACATGCCTTCAATGTGCCATTCTGAATAATTATTTGACTTTCCTGCCACTGTCACAACCACCCGTTTAATGATGAACTGCAGCCCTTTAAATGCTGCTTAACATGAGGTTTTTTGATCTCAACCAAGCGGACTGTTGGCAAAGTTCTCTGAGCATACTTTGTCTACATCCTTTTCAAAATAGGTGAGGCTTTTTATATTGTAAAATTCAACTCCCCCACCCATTTATAATGTACCATATTCATAATTGTCAATCTCACCATATGTGGGCTAGAAAATGTGTGCCCAATTATAGAGGAGAAATATTGACCCTAATTCTGTGAGTGCAAAACCAAACTATTTTACATGGTTTTGGGTCATATTTTGTACACAATAAAACAACAGGCTTAATTCCAATTTTCTGTAATCAACAGTGAAAGGCACCGGCTATCAATTAGTCCCGCGGAAATTATTCTAACTAAAAAATGACAAAGATAAAATGACTTTACTTAATATCTTACTTTATTGGAAATGTCATATTTTGAAAAACGATTCCTGCCCTTTGCCCCAAAATACTTCAAAAATGAGAATTTTCAAAGTGCATGCTACATATTGGTTTTCAGAGCATAAGGAATTTACAATTGATTTTCTGACATCAACCACTGCAGACTGAAGCTTACCATGTGTTCAAATTGGCAGGAAAAGTGGAAAAATAAGTTGAAGAATGATTATTTTATAAAGGTTACTGGGATTTTTTTATCCTAAGCAACATTAGGCAGGTAAAAGTCCTAATTTATTTGCTTCGTGTCTTTTACTTTATAAATTAAAAATGTGGTTTGACACAATGTGATGAACTATAAAAGGGAGTACGTACATAATGCAAGGAAAGATCTGCAAAATTACAAAGAGCTGTGGGTCTGTTGAGAGTGACTCCATGATGGTTTAATTGCTTCATTTGTGTCCGCCCTTGACTAACTGGGTGATTTCTGATGTTCACGCAACACTCTTTTTATTGAAAATATAACGGCATCTGACAATATCCTTCTGCCTGCCAAAATATTGTTAAATTCCTGCACAAAAAACAGCAATAGCCTTGTATGTAGAGGTGCCAAGCAGAATTATCAAACAAAATTCTAAAAGGAGCCACTTTTCAGCTTGTTCCCATGCCTAAACCCTAGCTGAATAAACATTGAGGGCACAATCTAACGGAAATGTTTCTAAGTGCCATTTGAAAATGAAAATGAAATGAAAAAAATGAAAATCGCTTATTGTCACGAGTAGGCTTCAATGAAGTTACTGTGAAAAGCCCCTAGTCGCCACATTCCGGCGCCTGTCCGGGGAGGCTGGTACGGGAATCGAACCGTGCTGCTGGCCTGCTTGGTCTGCTTTAAAAGCCAGCGATTTAGCCGAGTGAGCTAAACCAGCTGGGAATTTCTCATCGGCTCTGCCGATGAGTTCCCCACCACTACGAGGGGTCCCCGTACCCCCTCTCCCAACACCCCTGCCAGGTACACCTGGCCCAATCAGCGCTACAAGAAAAATACAAGCTTGGCACCTTGGCAGTTCTACCATGATACTCTGGCAGTGCCCCTGCCACCTAGCAGTGCCATCTGTACTCTTTGGCAATGCCAGGATGGCACCGAGGTGGCAGAGCCAGGCTGGATGTGCCAGGATGTCCAGGTGGCACCAGCAGTGCCAGGGTGCCACCCTCCCAAAGGGCATCCACCCGGAGGCCTCTAATCTACTGGGAGACCCCCACAAGCATCATTCCATCTGATTCCCATTTGTGGAGATCAGTACCAAATGGCGCTCATCAAACCTCTCCTCAAAGGGGATAGATCTCAACGCCTCAGGTGCCTCGAGAAACTGCATATTACAGTGAGAGTAGCTGTCTCGCTATAATATGCAAATTTTCCACAATGAGCTGGATTTACATCGCAGTGTCTTGTGAGATCACGTTAGATCTCGCGTTGTGAGCCGGGTATTTCCCGGGAGTGGGATCTTCCGGCTTCGATTGACCATGCTGCGCTAAGGTGAGCTGCTTTTCGGGCTCAGCATGGCCATTTGCTAGCGCCCTTAGAATGTTATTCACCACTAGGAGCTGAACTCAGCGATTGAGCTGGCATTTTGAAAGGATTTCTAAGAGAGCGTGTGGGTCCACACACCCCATCCATGAGAAATGTCATTCCCCACACACATGGGCTTTACCCTACACCACTCCTAGGTGAGGACACCCCGCGATGCGGTCCCTCGGTGGTCCCTCTTCAGGCCCCCCCATATCCCCTTACAGACCCTTACAAGGACCCTCACCCATCACTCCCCAACCTCCCAGAGGCCGTACTTACCTGCTCTGCACCTCCCTACCCTTCATGCCCCCCTCCACTCTCCTTTCTTGGGCATAGCCCCCTTCAGGCCCTGACCTTTAGCAGTGTCACCTTGGCACCCTTGCACTACCACCCTGGAACCCTGAAAGCGATTCTTCCAGCTTGGTAATGCCACTCGGGCACCTTGGCAGTGCCAGGGTGGCAGTGCCAAGGTGCTAGCCTGGCAGTGGCAAGTTGCCCACGCTCAAGGGGAAGGGCCAGGGGGTCACCCTGCACTATCCATGACTACCCAGGAGTCTCTGATGGCCTGGGAGATGCTCTGGGTGCTGTCAGATCCACATTTGTGTGGACCAGTACCGAACGGCGCCCGGCTGCGGCCTCCCTGAGGAGACCGGCAGATCACGGGAGGCTGGTAGATAAACCCGACTTATGCATGCGTCATTTGGTCACACCCATTTTGGGCAGGATTCTGATTCCATCACCTTACAAGATCTCACTTGAGTGCAACGAGGCCGGAAGGCCATGTCCTGAGTGTATAGTTTGAGCTGGGTTTGCTCTGCTCCAAACTCTACAAAAGGTACAATCCACAAAATCTCCCCATGTAAAAGAAATAAAGAGAGACTTACAATTATAGAGCGCCTTTCGAGAAACTCAGCCAATGTGAAGTAATCTACTTTAGTGACCTTCACAGAATTCATTTTTGGAGTTCTCAAGGCAGTCTGGGGACACGGGCACTGTTTGGTGTGCCCAAGCAATTGATGTCTTTTTAAAGTTGTTTTGCATATGGGCCAAAGCAATGCAATAATAATAATAATAATCGCTTATTGTCACAAGTAGGCTTCAATTAAGTTATTGTGAAAAGCCCCTAGTTGCCACATTCTGCCACCTGTTTGGGGAGGCCGGTACGGGAAAATCATCAGAATCTGACCAGGCAAGTTGGTGGCCCATCCGTACACAAGAAGATCACAGGTTATGAGGAGAAAGTCCACACTTTCCCTGGAATTAATTGGTTAGGACACATTAGAACTCATTTGAACACTATCTAAGTTGTCGATCCATTTTCTGGTGCAAAAGTCCATGGAAACGTGACCATAATTCAATAGGTTTTAAGGTACTGTTGGATAAAGATAAGAGTAGTCCTCGGGTGAAGGCGCTAAATTGGGGGAAGGCCAATTATAACAATATTCGGCAGAAACTGAAGAATCTAGATTGGGGGTGGATGTTTTAGGGTAAATCAACCCTATGAGTAGAACCAGAGGAAATGGGCAAAGTACTGTATTCACCAAATAGAAGGATTTGGTGGATGATGAGTCTGTGGAAGGGTGTGTAGATAGTCTGGGTCGCATTGAGATCAAAAAGGAGGTGTTGGGCGTCTTGAAAAACATCAAGGTAGATAAGACCCCAAGGCTGATGGATACCGAGTGAGGCAAGAGAGGAAATTGATGGGGCCTTGACAGAAATCTTTGTATTCTCACTGGCTACAAGTGATGTCCCAGAGGACTGGAGAACAGCTAATGTTGTTCCTTTGTTTAGGAAGGTAGCAAGGATAATCCAGGAAATTACAGACCGGTCAGCCTTAGGTAAGTGGTAGGGAAATTATTGGAGAGAATTCTGCGAGATAGGATTTACTCCCGTTTGGAAGCAAATGGACATATTAGTGAGAGGCAGCGGGGAGGTTGTGTCTCACCAACTTGATCAACGTTTTCGAGGAAGTGACGAAGATGATTGATGAAAGTAGGGCAGTGGATATTGTCTACATGGACTTCAGTAAGGATTTTGATAAGGTCCCTCACGGCAGATTGGTACAAAAGATGAAGTCAGAAGGGATTAGAGGTGAGTTGGCAAGATGGATACAGAACTGGCTCAGTCATAGAAGACAGAGGGTAGCAGTGGAACATAGAACATAGAACATAGAACAGTACAGCACAGAACAGGCCCTTCGGCCCTCAATGTTGTGCCGAGCCATGATCACCCTACTCAAACCCACGTATCCACCCAACAACCCCCCCCCCCCCCAACCTTACTTTTATTAGGACACTACGGGCAATTTATCATGGCCAATCCACCTAACCCGCACATCTTTGGACTGTGGGAGGAAACCGGAGCACCCGGAGGAAACCCACGCACACAGGGGGAGGACGTGCAGACTCCACACAGACAGTGACCCAGCCGGGAATCGAACCTGGGACCCTGGAGCATTTATGCTAAGGTGGACAAATGTGAGGTAATGCATTTTGGAAGGTCTAATACAGGGAAATATACAGTAAATGGCAGAACCCTTAAGAGTATTGACAGGCAGAGGGATCTGGGTGTACAGGTCCACAGGTCACTGAAGGTGAAGAAGATAGTCAAGTAGGCATACAGCATGCTTGCCTTCATCGGCCGGGGCATTGAGTATAAAAATTGACAAGTCATGCTGCAGCTGTATAGAACCTTAGTTTGGCCACATTTGAATTATAGTGTTCAATTCTAGTCGCCACACTACCGGAAGCATGTGAAGGATTTGGAGAGGGTACAGAAGAGGTTTACCAGGATGTAGCCTGATATGGAGGGCATTAGCTATGAGGAGAGGTTGGATAAATTCAGGTTGTTCTCAGTGGAACAGCGGAGGTTGAGGGGCAATAAAACTATGAGGGGCATGGTTTAGCTCACAAGGCTAAATCGCTGGCTTATAAGGCAGACCAAGCAGGCCAGCAGCACGGTTCGATTCCCGTACCAGCCTCCCCGGACAGGCACCGGAATGTGGCGACTAGGGGCTTTTCACAGTAACTTCATTGAAGCCTACTCGTGACAATAAGCGATTTTCATTTTCATTTCATTTTCATGGACAGAGTGGATAGTCAGAAGCTTTTTCCCAGGGTGGAAGAGTCAATTACTAGGGGGCATGGGTTTACGGTGCGAGAGGCAAAGTTTAGAGGAAATGTGCAAGGGAAGTTTTTACTCAGAGGGTCGTGGGTGCCTCGTACTCGCTGTCGGAGGAGGTGGTGGAAGCAGGGACGATAGTGACATTTAAGGAGCGTCTTGACAAATACATGAATAGGATGGGAATAGAGGGATATGGACCCCAGAAGTGTAGAAGGTTTTAGGTTAGTCAGGCAGCATAGCTGGAGCAGGCTTGGAGGGCCGAAGGGCCTGTTCCTGTGCTGTACTTTTCTTTGCTCTTTGTTCTTTGAAATGGTGGTGTAAGTGAATGATGCCACTTCCCATGCTTAGACAAAATTTCCACAGATTTCTTTGTATTGCTCTGCCAAAACCCTCACCAAAACTGAAAAGCTTGTTGTATGCCATCTAATGAAGGCAATGGAGAGAATGCCAATACATCCAGCGGGATTCTTCGCTGGCAGGAATCTCCATTGCGCTGACATCACACCCACGATGGGCTTCCCAGCATGTGGGATGGCCACAATGGGAAATCCCATTGGCAGGTGGCTGCCAGCGCGCACGCCGCCCAGGAAAACGCAGCTGGTGGAGAATCCCGCCCATTAGTTTTCGGATCACACCTTTTAGACTGAAAAGGAATGAAGGAATGAATATTTTTAGGATCCGCTGCTGATTCAGTACATTCATGAGATTGAAGGTTTGCAATGGCCTTTTGACTGGGCAGTCCCCTATTCTGCATCATCATGGAAAATGAGGAGTAATGGCAGGAGGAACCATGGCTGGCAACCTCGCAAAATGCATTCCTATCCCTCTTGAATGTACAGAGCAATGTCAGCATTAACAGTAAGAAAGACAGAAGCTTCTGGGAGAGCTGTGTGCTTGTTGATTGGGCTTTATCAATGAAGCAAGTGACTGTGTGAAACGTTGTGAGATGACCCAAAGTCTGGTTACTGATCACCAGGCCTTAGCACTCAAAATAAAAAGGAAATCGACCCTCAATTTGTCCGGCATTGCACACCCCTGCAACATCTGGCAGGGTATTGTGAGGGCCTGCACTCGACAGTTAACATATGCCCTCTTCTGCATTCACCTTCATTGATTGTGCATATCCTCAGCAGAGGAAAGACACAACGCCATTGATATACATGGATAAAACGTGACAATTATCGATCATAGCCAACAAAGAATCCTCCATTGTAAACTCTGAATATCAGCGAAACAGCCATGATGTCTTTATGTTTTGCCACTCTGCCAACTATAAATTATTTATCAGGGAGGAAGAAGGAGAATGGATCTAACCATCACTCCTTACTCTAAGGTATAATAGCTCCTCCTTCAAGCTGTAAGTGATGAGATTGCCCTGCATCACCAAACAATGCAAAAATCACACATAAAAATGTGGAAGGTAGTGAAGGGACTATCACAGTGCTAAATCCATGTTTCTCAGATGCCTGAACAGGTTAGAGAATGGGGTTGGGTGGTAAGGGTCCTTCGGTGTGATCATGATTGTAGTTGTGTGCTGCACATTGCACATTTTCAAGATTTGGGATGTACTTAAATTTGACTTGGCAAAAAAAGGGAGCATGTCTGAGGAACTCAGTGTGCCAGTTTCTGAGCAGAGGGACGGTGGAATTTAACTTCACAGCCACCCTGAGCTCGGAGGAATTAGCTGATGCCACATGTTGTCAGACCATGATAACCCTCAATCCTTGGAGCCCTGCCCAATGCCTAACTCACTCATCAATGACGAAAAACAATTAAACCACAAAATAAAGATACTGGACAAACAAACAGAACTTTTACACTGTACAGAATTACAATTGAACTTAAAGTCAACCAACAACAGCAATGGAGCTATTTTTCCCAAAACCCTTCTTTGCCAAACTTTAATCCAGTAAAAAATTCCAGCAAAATGGTCTTTTTAAATTTCTTTTACTCGCGTGTGATGATTTTGACCCACCACCATAATCCCTGACATTGGTTGCACCATTTCTGAATTCCATGATTCACCATGATGATCGCCACATATATTCAAATGGCTTTTCGAGGAAATTTGGAATAAATTCACTGTGCACTAAGAAGTCATTAAGAAGTCTGTACCATTCTTAATAATCCTTCCTACACTGACATCACTTTGCGGAGGCAGGACAGGATTTATAGCAGAGAATCGAGAAAACTGTATTTTATATGAAAAAAAACAAAGAACAAATATAATTTAAAAGAGGCTCCATAAAAGAGGACCAAAACTGCAATAAGTCCTGATAAAATGAAAGTTATTTGTCCAATAAAATGCAGTGAATGGAGGATAGTTTCACATAAACTTTGAGCATGAATCAATCTCAAACATTCATCGCAGTACAACCTTCAAACATGGTTGACGGAGGGATTAGTTATATTTTTTAATTTTGTCATGGGATATAAACATCACTGGGAAGGCCGGAATTTGTTGCTCGTTTATAATTGCCCTTGAGAAGGTGCTGACGAGCCACCTTCTTAAGCTGTTTCAATCCATATGGTTTAGGTGCACCCACAGTGCAGCTAGGAACAGAATCATAGGATTTTGATTCAGCAACAGTGAAGGAACATTGATGTAGTTTGAGATCTGGATGGGGTTTGCCTTAGAAGGATATTTGCCAGTGGTTGGGTTCGTCTGTGTAAAGGTTGTGAGTTTAGAAAGTGCTGGTGAAGGATCCATGGTGAGTTGCTGCAGTGAATTTTGTATACGATACACACTGTGTGTTAGTTGGGGGGTGCCGGGAGGGGGGGGGGAGGTGGGAAGTGAATGTTTAAGGTGGTGAATGGGGTGCCAATCAAATGGGCTGCATTGTCCAGAATTGTATGAAGCTTCATGAGTGCTGATGAAGCCACACTCATCAAGTTCAGTCAAGAGAATTCCATCACATTTCTGACTTGTGTCTTATGGTGGAGTCAGGAGATAAATTACTTTCCATATGATACACAGCCTCTGAGCTGTACCTATAGCCACAGTATCACACAACTAGTTGAGTTCAGTTTCCCATCAATAGTAATCCCCCAGGATGTTGAAAGTGGGGATTCAGTGATGGTAATGCTGTTGGATACCAAGGGGAGTTGGTAAGATTCTCTTCTGTTGGAGATAATATTTGCCTGGCACTTGTGTGGTGTGAATGTTACTTGCCACTGATCTGCTATATCTGTTCTGAATCTATCCCATTTTACATGGTGTTAGTGTCACACAACACAATGGACGATATCCTCAGTGTGAAGACAGGACTTCATCTTGACTGTGCATCTATCTGTCATTCTGACGTGTATCAGGTAGGCTGGAAAACACAAATCCCAATTAATTGTTTCCCCTTTGTTGGTTCCTTCGCCATCTACAGGCCCGGTCTGGCAGTTATGTCCTTCAGGACTCCATCAGTTCAGTCAGCAATGGTGCACCAAGCCACAACTACTACTACTAATAATAACAATAATATTCTTTATTAGTGTCACAAGTAGGCTTACATTAACACTGCAATGAAGTTACTGTGATGGACATTGAAGTCTCGCACCCAGAGTACAATCTGTGCCTCTGCTCCCCCCGTGCTTCTTCCAGGTGGTAATTCACATGGAGAATTGCTGATTCATCAGCTGAGGGAGGGCAGTAGATGATACTTAGTGGGAGATTTCTTCACCCATATTTGATCTGATGCCAAGAGCTTTCATGGGGTCCTGAGTAAACGTTGAAACTTCTGAGGGCAACTCTTGCTCGACTTTATATCGCCTTGCCACTGCCTCTACTGGTTCTGTTATGCTAGCAGACATAACACCCTGGGATGGTGAGGGAGGGGTTGAGACTTTGTGTGTGAGGTATGATATTGTGAGTATAATTATATGAGACTGTTAATTGACTATTCTACTCAACAGATCTCCCAATTTTGGCATAAATTTGCAGATATTAGTAGGAAGGACTTTGTGTTGTTGACTGGGCACTGTATGCAGTTGTTGTTTCCAGTGCTCAGCTCAATGCCAAGTGGCTTATCTAGAAACACATGTAGGTAGAATGGCAGATTTCCTTCCTGAAAGGGCATCAATGAATCAGATGGATTTTTATGACAATCTGACAATTTTACTGTGATTCGCATTTCATTCTATTTTAATTCCACCAGTTTTTGAATCCACATCCTGAGAACATTAGCCTGGGTTTCTTCATTACTATTCCAGTAACATTACCACAACACAACCATCAACTTAATTATCTCTACTCTAGCCAGAATAGAGTACTACAGCTGGTGCATCATCTTAATCATCTCACAAGTTGACCTCAACGCTAAACTCGGAAGTCTCTTATTTAAATGGCAAATAATACTTATACTAAAATGTGCACATACATTGTCCTCTCCCTCAGTCCCTCCTGCTGTGTCTTGTCAGTTCTGCTCACTTGCATGTTCAAAACCAATGCCTGCCTTTCCAGTCCCCACTTCTGTTCCACCCTAAATAAATTTCTTATCCCAATTTCATTGGCTGCAGCATCCACCTTTAGCTAATCTTCATTATCGTGCCCTCAGATCCCATCAACAATGTACCTTATCACCCAGGTCTCGTTGCACTTCCCCTTTTCCTAAACTGTCACTATTTAGTTAATAATCTGCCTTCCTGTTTTTGGTACCAAAGTGGATAACCTCACATTTATCCACATTGTATTGCATTTTCCAAGTATTTGTCCACTTAGGCAGCCTGTCCAAGTCACCCTGCAGTTTCTTTACATCTTCCTCATAGCACACACAGCAACCAGCTTAATGTTGTCTGCAAATTTGGAGATTGCATGCAATTCCTTTGTCCAAATCATTAATATATATTGTGAACAGCTGGGGTTCCAGCACTGAACCCCGCGGTACCCTACGAGTCACTGCCTCCTCCTCTGAAAAGGACCCATTTATTCCAACTCTCTGCTATGATAATCTCATGTCCTGAGAATATTTCCTCCAACAACCAATTTACATATTTGGACTTAAGGCATCCCAACTAGCATGGCATGTGATCTATCTTCTTCCGATATGCAACTTAGATATTTTTTAATATCCTCTATATCTTGAGCTTTTAAAAAGAGAGGTAAAATTGGTTACAGCCTTAAGTAAATGCCACCATGAGTCCACAGCTGCTATTCACAATTCTGCATAGTGATGGGCAAAAATACGACCAACAAATTCTTACAATACTCTGGAATCAAACCATAATTTGACTGAGAACAAAGAACGAAGAGCAAAGAAAGGTACAGCACAGGAACCAGTCCTTCGGCCCTCCAAGCCTGTGCCGACCATACTGTCTGTCTAAACTAAAATCGTCTACACTTCCTGGGTCCGTATCCCTCTATTCCCATCCTATTCATGTATTTGTCAAGATGCCCCTTAAACATCACTATCATCCCTACTTCCACCACCCCTTCGGCAGCGAGTTCCAGGCACCCACTACCGTCTGTGTAAAAAAATTATCTCGTATATTTCCTCTAAACCTTGCCCCTCGCACCTTAAACCTATGCCCCCTAGAAATTGACCCTTCTACCCTGGGAAAACGTCTCTGACTATCCACTCTGTCTATGCCCTCATAATTTTGTAGACCTCTATCAGGTCGCCCCTCAACCTCCTTTGTTTCAGTGAGAACAAACCAAGTTTATTCAACCTCTCCTGAAAGCTAATGCCCTCCATACAAGGCAACATCCTGGTAAATCTCTTCTGCACCCTCTCTAAAGCCTGCACATCCTTCTGGTAGTGTGGCGACCAGAATTGAACTATATACTCCAAGAATGGCCTAACTAAGGTTCTATATAGCTGCAACATGACTTGCCAATTTTTATACTCAATGCCACGGCCAATGAAGGCAAGCATGCCGTATGCCTTCTTGACTACCTTTTCCACCTATGTTGCCTCTTTCAGTAACCTGTGGACCTGTACACCAAGATCTCTCTGACTGTCAATACTCTTGAGAGTTCCACCATTCACTGTATATTCCCTACCTGTATTAGACCTTCCAAAATGCATTACTTCACATTTGTCCGGATTAAACTCTACCTACCTGCGTTCAAAGGGGCATGAGGCCTTCACCAGGCGCACACGGTCCGGCCAGTAGAAGTGCGGCTTGCACTCCACACAGACCTGGCAGTCCCTGGTGACTGTCCGTACATTCCTCAACGGAGTAGGGCAGATTGCGACCCTTGACAAGATGGTACAACCGTGTGACCCCCGGGTGACAAAGGCTGTCGTGTAGGCTGCTCTGATACGGGCGAAGGCCTGTTGAGCCTCGGCTGTAAGGAGAAAATGGGTGGACTGAATGAGTGGGCGGGCCTTGTCTGCGTAGTTTGGCACCCACTGAACGTAGTACGAAAAGAACCCCAGGCAGCATTTGAGGGCCTTGGGGCAGTGGGGGAGGGGGAGCTCCATGAGGGGGCGCATGCAGTCGGGATCGGGCCCCAGAACTCCGTTCTGGACCACATAGCCGAGGATGGCTAAGCGGGTCGTGCTGAACACACACTTCTCCTTATTGTAGGTGAGGTTGAGGAGAGTGGCGGTGCAGAGGAATTTAGCAAGGTTGGCATCGTTGTCCTGCTGATCATGGCCGCAGATGGTGACGTTGTCTAGGTACGGGAAGGTGGCCCGCAAACCGTACCGGTCGACCATTCGGTCCATCTCGCTTTGGAAAACCGAGACCCCGTTAGTGACGCTGAAGGGAACCCTGAGGAAGTGATATGAATTGGGAGCTAGTGCTAGGCGGATTTTAGGTCAATCATCGAGAAGACCCGGTACTGCGCAATCTGATTCACCATATCAGATATGCGTGGGAGGGGTACGCGTTGAGCTGCGTGTACTGATTGAACGTCTGGCTGTAGTCCACGCCCATTCTATACTTCTCCCCAGTTTTAACAACTACCACTTGAGCTCTCCAGGGGCTGTTGCTGGCCTCGATGATACCCTCCCGAATCAGCCGCTGGACCTCGGACCTGATGAAGGTCTTGTCCTGGGTGCTGTACCATCTGCTCCTGGTGGCAAAGGGTTTGCAATCCGAAGCTAGATTGGCAAAGAGGGAGGGGGGGTCGACCTTTAGGGTCGTGAGGCAGCACACAGTGAGGGGTGGTAGGGGCCCGCTGAATTTGAGGGTGAGGCTCTGGAGGTTGGCGAGGCGGACCGCGAGGGAGCAGCGCCTTACCGTGTCCGGGTGGATGAAGCATTCGGTCCTCCCGGAGTCCAGCAGGCAAGAGGTCACGTGGCCGTTGATTTTCACTGTCGTTGACTGTCAGCGACTGAAGATCCTGTGGGGGACAAAATGGCAGCGCCAATGGGCTGCACGTTGCTGGAGCTGAACAAGATGGCAGCGCCCATGGGCCGCACGTGGACTGGGGGGGGGGGAAGATGGAGGCGCCCACTGGCCACACGTGGCCCCGGGGGGGTGAAGATGGCAGCGCCCACTGGCTGCGCATGATCCTGCGTGGTGAAGATGGCGGTGCCCACTGGCCGCGCGTGGTCCCGGACGAGGATGGCGGCACCCATTGTGCGTGTGTCAGGGGTGAGGGGGCGATTGCGCGACTGCGCGGGCCTGGCACACTGCGGTGAAGTGGCCCTTTTTGCTGCAAGCCTTGCAAATGGCGGTGCGAGCCGGGCAGCGTTGGCGAGGGTGCTTCTGCTGGCCGCAGAAGTAACATCGGGGACCCCCGGGGTGCGCAGATTGGTGTGTGGTGCAGGCGTATTGGCTGGGTAAGGCCCTGGCTGGGGCGGCCGTTTGCGGGGTCCACGGGGGATAGGAGGGGTGGGCCGCATGGCCGGAGGGGTAGGCCTGAGCATTACGTGAGGCGACCGTCATGAAGAGTGCTAGCTTTTTAGTCTCCGCTAGGTCAAGCGTGGCCCCTTCAAGCAGCCTTTGGTGGATGAGGTCCGACCCAATCCCCGTTACAAAAGCATCGCGCATGAGGAGATTAGAATGTTCGGTGGCCGTGACAGCCTGACAGTCACAGTCCCGGATGAGTGGGATTAGGGCCCGCCAGAAGTCTTCAATGGACTAACCAGGGAGTTGAGAGCGAGTGGCGAAGACGTGCCTGGCGAAGAGTGAGTTCGCTTTCTGCGCTTAGTTCTCTTTGAGGAGCGCCATGGCATCCGCGTAGGTCGGAGCATCCTGGATCAGCGGAAACACACTTGAGCTGAATCTTGAGGACAGGATCTGTATCTTCTGAGCCTCCGTTGGTGTGTTGGTCGCTGAGTTTATGTAAGCCTCGAAGCAAGCTAGCCAGTGATAAAGTCCACTTCAGAAGTTGGTGGTGCATTGCTTTCTTGAAAATTTGTAGTCCTTGAGGTGTAGGTACACCCACTGTGCTGTCAGGGAGGGAGTTCCAGGATGTTGCCCCAGCGACAGTGAAGGAACGGTGATATATTTCCAAGTCAGGGTGGTGCGTAACTTGGAGGGGAACCTCCAGGTGGTGGGGTCCCAGGTATTTGCTATTCTTGTCCTTCTAGATGATTGATTGATATTTATTGTCCCATGTACCAAAGTACAGTGAAAAGTATTTTTCTGCGGCCAAGGGAATGTACACAGTGCGTACATAGTAGACAAAAGAATAATCGATAGAGTACGTTGACAGTGGTGCATCAACAAATAGTGATAGGTTACAGTGCGGAACAAGGGCCAAACAAGAGCAGCATAGGGAGTCGTGAACAGTGTTCTTACAGGGAACAGATAGTCCAAGGGAGAGTCATTGAGGAGGCCAGTAGCTGTGGGGAAGAAGCTGTTCCTATGTCTGGATGTGCGGGTCTTCAGACTTCTGTCTCTTCTGCCTGATGGAAGGGTCTGGAACAGGGCAAAGCCTGGGTGTGAGGAGTCTCTGGCAATGCTGTCTGCCTCTGAGGCAACGGGAGGTATATACAGAATCACTGGGAGGATGGCAGGTTTGTGTGATGCATTGGGCTGAGTTCACCACACTCTGTAGTTTCTTGATATCTTGAGCCAAGCAGTTGCCATACCAAGTTGTAATGCATCTGGATAGGATGCTCTCTATGGCACATCTGTAGAAGTTTGTGAAAGTCGATGCAGACATGCCCAATGTCTTTAGCTTCCGTGGGCTTTCTTGACTGTTTCATCAACGTGAGTGGACCAGGACAGACTGTTGGTGATGGTGACCCCCAGGAAATTAAGGCTCTCGACCATCTCTACTTCGGAGCTATTGATGTAGACGGGGGGCAGACGGGGGGCGGGGGTGGGGTGGGGGGGGGGGGGGGGGTGACATACTATGATTCCTCAAGGCGATGATCAGTTCCTTTGTCTTTCAGCATTTAGAGAGAGGTTGTTTTCGGTACATGCAACCAAGTGATCTATCTCCCTTTTGTAGTCTGATTCATCGTTGTTTGAGATACGACTCACCACAGTCGTATCATCTGCAAATTTATAGATTGAATTGGAATTGAATCTCGCCACACAGTTGTGTGTGTACAGGGAGTACAGTAGAGGACTGAGCACACATCCTTGCAGGGCCCCGGTTTTGAGGACTATTGTGGAGGAGGTGTCACTACCTATCCTGACAGATCGTGGCCTGTTAGTGAGGAAGTCACGGATCCAGCCGTACATGGAGGGGTCAAGTCTAAGGTTGCAGAGTTTGGTTATTAGCCTTGTTGGGATAGTGGTGTTGAAGGCAGAGCTGTAGTCTATGAACAGCAGTCTGACGTAGGTGTCCTTGTTGGCAAGATGTTCGAGAGTTGATGTAGGGCCAGGGAGATAGCATCTGCTGTGGACCGGTTGTGGAGTCAGGCGAACTATGATGGATCGAGACCATCTGGGAGGCTGGCATTGATCCGTCTCATGACTAGCCGCTCAAAGCATTTCATGGTAACAGACATCAGGGCCACCGGTCGGTAGTCGTTGAGGCACGCTACCTTGTTCTCCTTTGGTACTGGTATTATGGTGGTCTTCTTGAAGCAGGTAGGGACCTCGGAGTGAAGAAATGAGGTGTTGAAGATAGTAATGGTTGTGGGTTTGGAAGGTGCTGTCTAAGGAACCTTGGTGAATTACTGCAGTGCATCTTGTAGATGGTACACATGGCTGTCAAAGTTCATCAGTGGTGGAGAATTTGCATATTTGTGGAAGGGGGAGCAATCACCTGGATGGTGTAGAGCTTCTTGAGTGTTGTTGGAATGTTCTATCATTCTATGATTCTATGATCAATAGGTGGTGAAGTAGATATGCTGAATTAAGGGAACTTAACAAGAGGACTCCAGTGCATCCTTACCATATGGAGGAAGTTCACTGGGCCAAGGCAAAGGTGGCGCAGAGACAAAGCGTTGTGTAGAGTGCCTAAAGGACACAGAAAAGATTGGAGAATATGGCACACTGCATGGAGCTGGTTTAGGTCAGTGGGCTAGAAAGCTGGTTTGTGATGCAGAACAAGGCCAGCAGCGCGGGTTCAATTTCTGTACCAGCTTACCCAAACAGGTGCCGGAATGTGGCGACTAGAGGCTTTTCACAGTAACTTCATACTTGTGACAATAAAAGGTTATTATTCTTATATATGAATATGAAAAAAACGTTCTGAAATGCCTGGCTTCTCAACAGTAGTATGTACTAAGTTTCTTGTAAATGATCATACACCACTAACTGTTGCCTTTCAACTTGCCTCACAACTTGCCTCACAGCTGTTTACCCTGTCAAGCTCTCACCTGACCTGACAGTTTTTTTTTGTGGTGTCTAATGCATACACACTTTTCTAATGGATACAAATTCAAGTCACAATGTGCAATCAAAGTTTCGGCATTGACATCTGACAAAGGCTTCACATATCAAACTGCCAAAACAAACTGTTACATAGTCATCACATTGTCACTTACTGACACCAGGGATGAACTTCAAGTTGAACTATGTACCTCGTAGAAAGCAGCCATGCGATAGCATTGGCGGCTGTTTCATGCTACCCTGTGGGTAAGGAGATGAAACTACTTGTCAAGTGGGGTTACGGTATTCCAGTAAAGTCAGCCATACCAGAGCCCTGTATCTTTACTGGAATACCGTAACCCCACCTGAGCACAGAATTACAGGAACAGCCTTACTGGAACACGTGGTCCTACTGCAGCACAACATCCTCACTGATCACCGCCACCCTATTGTTTAATTATTTTTAAATGGCTGATCATCTCTAGCACACAGTAGAATTATTGTCTGTGAGGCAGCTGGAGAACGATGTTGAAAGAGGACCACTGGGGTCCAACAAGAGTACTGCCTTCTATTGGTGCACATCCCTACTGGACACTGTGTTACTGGGAGAATAGTAACCTTCCTGGTGCACAGCAGCCTTTCTGGAACACAGCAGGCTTCCTGGAGAACAGCAATGCCAGTACAGTAAAGAAACCCTACCTGAGAGAACAGCAATACATTATTATTCTCTTTGTGTTTCACACCAACACTTCGCTTTTTAATATTTGAAGTTCCCAAATTTCATATTTAACAAATCACAACTCAACGGCTAACAAATAGAATCGAATTCCAAAGTAAAGCAAAGCTGAACCCAAACTTAGTCACTCAAACAACACGATTAATTTGCCCTCACTAATGATTTTTCCCAATAGGTTTCTAATGTAAGACAAAAATTCATTCAAAATTTATATTTCACAGAAAAATAATTGGATATACATATTAAAAAATGTCATTTATTTGAGGAATAGTTTCATTTGCATTTTATGTTACGGCATCACTGTCTTTCAATAACCTGTGATGGAAGTTAATATTTTGACCCAGAGCTATAGTTAGTTTTCAAATGATGGCACAGTCTGAAAATGTGCAGAATTTCCCATTGCACATCATCAGGATTCTTTCTGACTGAGCTGCATGCTGATTCACACTGGAAGGTAAAGTTTCTAATGATGTAAAGAAGGCGTTTAGAGTGATTCCAGATTATTTGAAAGCAAGCCACAGAATAATATTTTTGGTGTAAGTTTAATCTATTATTAGCTGTTAACCTTTTCGTTCAGAGGAACAACATGGGGCGCGATTCAACTAAATGGGGACAAAGTCCCATAGTGAGCACGTTTAGCCACGTGCTTCCTGGCGATCACAGCACTGAGAAATACAAGGCTATACAATGACACTTGCGTTAAATAATTGGGCCTCAGCAGGGAACACGTGGCCAATGCCGCACATCGCCCGTTTTCTACAATGAGAAGCTCTCCATCTCCGAGGCCCCAACACGATTTCTGAGGTGAAGGGGTAGATACCAATGTCCCAGTTAGCTCGGCAAACTACACATTAAAGTGAGACTAGCTGTCTCACTCTAATGTACAGATTAGCTAAAAAGTGATCCTGCCCACAATGGGTGGGATTTACATTGCAACATCTCACGAGATTGCATTAGATATCAACAGGTGTTGCGAGCCAGGTAAACCCGGGAGCGCGGTCCCCCGGCTTTTATCGGCCACGCTGCGCCGCGGCGAGCTGCTGTTCGGGTGCAGCGTTGCCATTGGATCGATAGTCTACATCTTCCAGTCGGGAACACCTGACTACAAATTGAAAATGAAATGGGTAGAAATGCAACTTGCTGCCAACTTGAATCACAAGACAATTCTCCATAAAGGTAAATGCTAGTAGTGTAAGGGCTGACTGTCTCAAACAGGCTGCATTTAAATATTGTCTGAGAGAAGGAACGTCTTGTCCTGCACACTTTTTGCCAATATCCATTCATAGTCAGGCGCATGTGAAATAGGCACCCAAAATTCCAAATTATGATAAGTCATGGAAAGCCATAAAAAATAAACAGAGCAGAGATGAGGTAAGCGTGTTGCATACATTTTTTTAAAACTGCCTTTCATCACTCTGGGCTCTGACTGGGAAACTGTGCAAGATTCATCAGCTCACGGAAAAGTAGTCAACATTTGTGCAATACAGATGGAATGCCAGAGCAGTGCTCCAACTGCATCGTGTCAATTTGCATGTACACTGAAAATGAGGGTCACAGTATAAAAAAAAAATGTTCTCTCTTCCCAGTGTTCCTCATGTTTCCTATTCTCCAGTGCCATCTGTGTCCTCACTTCTGGCCCCCTGCGCAAATACCAGAACAGGCAACTAGCTTCCCTTTACCAGCTCCTGGCACTCAAACTTGGAGCTCTGAACTCTCAAAGTATCATGAGCAATGTGCCTGGAGTACCAGTAAAGCTTGCAGATGATCTAGCCACACTGTTAAGGATCCACGCCCCCAGAAAGGTACCATCATTGGCCTCTTGAGTCCTTTGGAAGATACTTCAATTTCCTGGGTACTCAAATTTAAGTTTAAATGAAATTGGCACATAGAGGCTGATATAGCTCGGATGAATTGAGATAATTCCATAATTTTCTGAACAGTACTTGTAAATCAAGAACACATGGGAGGAGCTGTAATGTATGGAACAATCACTTTGTAGTACATTAGCCATGGTATTCCTGATTACAGCTGTGTTTATTCGACATCAGTTATCCTGTCATCACCCCCCCCCCCCCCACCCCGCACACTGAGTCATGCTTTCCATTTATATCCTCTAATTTCACTGTTTTTAAGTTTTAGCGTTGAATATCCGGAACTTTTACTCCTTAATAATTTCTTAGCAGGCTGATTCTGGATTTTAGGAAAGAACAAGGAAGCATGAAAGTATTTGTTAATGTCTGAATCCCTCCCTCCTCACACCTCGCCCCCGTCCCCACATTAAACCACTACACATCTTCACAGGCATTCAATTCCACACCTGCATAAGCACGTCAGCTTCATGCATAGACACAACCAAATTGCCGGAAAATTCTAGGGCAGCTGAGAGGAAGCTGCAAGGCAAGTCAGGGGCCCTGCTGTCCCAGGAGGTGATCCACACCCGTCCCTCCCCATCCAGCACCTTCAAACCTGTTTTGCACAGGCAGCTGACCAGCTGGAAGTACATGAGACCATTGATTTCAGATAACATAGGCCTCAATTTGGATTTGGATTTGGTTTATTGTCACGTGTACTGAGGTACAGTGAAAAGTATTTTTCTGCGAGCAGCTCAGCAGATCATTAAGTACATGAAAATAAAATAAAAGAAAATACATAATAGAGCAACACAAGTTACGCAATGTAACTACATAAAGACCAGCATCGGGTGAAGAATACAGGGGTGTAATGTTAATGAGGTCAGTCCATAAGAGGGTCGTTTAGGAGTCTGGTAACAGCGGAGAAGAAGCTGTTTTTGAGTCTAGTCGTGCGTGTTCTCAGACTTTTGTATCTCCTGCCCGATGGAAGAAGTTGGATGAGTGAGTAAGCCCTGTGGGAGGGGTCTTTGATTATGCTGCCCACTTTCCCCCGGCAGCGGGAGGTGTAGATGGAGTCAATGGATGGGAGGCAAGTTTGTGTGATGAACTGGGCTTTGTTCACGACTCTCTGAAGTTTTTTGTGGTCTTGGGCCAGCAATGTCATACCAGGCTGTGATGCAGCCAGGTAGGATGCTTTCTATGGTATATCTGTAAAGCGTGGTAAGAGTTAATGTGGGCATGCCAAATTTCCTTAGTTTCCTGAGGAAGTACAGGCGCTGTTGTGCTTTCTTGGTGGTAGCGTGAATATGGGTGGACCAGGACAAATTTTTGGAGATGTGTACCCCAAGGAACTTGAAACTGCTGATCATCTCCACCTCGGCCCCATTGATGATGCAGACTGGGGTATGTTCAGTACTTTGCCTCCTGAAGTCAATTACCAGCTCTTTACTTTTGCTGGCATTGAGGGAGAGTTTGTTGTCACTGTACCACTCCACTCGGTTCTCTATCTCCCTCCCGTATTCAGGCTCGTTGTTATTCGAGATCCGGCCCACTATTGTCATATGGTCAGCAAACTTGTAGATGGAGTTGGAACCAAATCTTGCCACGCAGTCGTGTGTGTACCGGGAGTATAGCAGGGGACTAAGTACGCAGCCTTGCGGGGCCCTGGTATTGATGACTATTGTGGAGGAGGTGTTGTTGTTTATTCTTACTGATTGTGGTCTGTGGGTCATAGAATCATAGAATTTACAGTGCAGAAGGAGGCCATTCGGCCCATCGAGTCTGCACCGGCTCCTGGAAAGTGGACCCTACCCAAGGTTAACACCTCCACCCTATCCCCATAACCCAGTAACCCCACCCAACACTAAGGGCAGTTTTGGACACTAAGGGCAATTTACCATGTCCAATCCACCTAACTTGCACATCTTTGGACTGTGGGAGGAAACCGGAGCACCCGGAGGAAACCCACGCACACACGGGGAGGATGTGCAGACTCTGCACAGACAGTGACCCAAGCCGGAATTGAACCTGGGACCCTGGAGCTGTGAAGCGATTGTGCTATCCACAATGCTACCGTGCTGCCCACAGGGTCAGAAAGGCAAGGATCCAGTTGCAGAGTGGGGAGCCAAGTCCTAGATTTTGGAGCTTTGGTATGAGTTTGGCTGGGATTATGGTGTTAAAGGCGGAGCTGTAGTCAATAAATAGGAGTCTGATGTAGGAGTCCTTGTTGCCGAGATGAGTGTGGGGCCAGGGAGATAGCGTCTGCTGTGGACCGGTTGTGGCGGTATGCAAATTGGAGTAGATCAAAGCTAATTTGATGCTATCAGGGAGAGGAGTGGAATAGGTCATAGGGGGAGCATGAAGGTGCTTATACATTTCTGCTCTGTCACCCCTCTTTCCTGTCTGCCAGGAACCAGCACTCAGTGAAAATGTCCACGAGAATTTGGGTGCTGGACACATTATGCAAATTCCCCTCAAGCAAATTTCCTGATTATTGGGTGGGGTAGGGAGGGGCTTGGAGGAGAAAGAAGTGAGAAGTGTCTCAAAGCAGTGGGAAACACCAAAATCTGTCAATGGATAATTGTATCTGTTACATTAATTAATGTGGTCCGACCAGAACACTGAAAGAAGTTAAAAATATTCACACAGAGATTGATCAGTTGTGCACAAGTCCAGAATGGGAATTGTTGGGCGCCATTTAGTGGTCACGTTTGCTGTGGGCACAAATCCCATTATGGTCGCTAAATCCTAAATCTTGTCAGAGGCCAAAAATGGGATTTGTGCCGCCGAGATTTCGGAACGCGATCTTCCTTGCGTCCTCTGATTATGCAATCAGGCACCCGGCCAAGAATGATCCTGATTTGCATGAATTTGAATGCATTACAATATATTTAGTGGCTTAACACCACTTTTGCCACCCTCAACAAATCTTCCTGCCCAGCAGCTGTGATGTCACACTGGTCTTTACAAATGGATACCTGCCGCCATACCCTCCAAGAGGGAGGTAGAAGGTGGGATCAAATGTCTCCACTGAGCACCAGCGAGTCCAGGGGTAGAGAGGACACAGGGCAGCTCTGGGGTCGAGGTTGAAAATGAAGAGAGCAGCTGTCGGGTTCAGTAACTTTACTCGTGGCCATCAGTAAGTTTGTTCTCGGAGGTATTGGAGTTTGGGGGGGGGGGGGGGTGGCGCTGTGGTTATCATTGAAGATTGGATTAGATTAATTTATAGTCACGTGTACCAAGGTACAGGAAAAAGTATTGTTCTGCGTGCAGCTCCGTCAGATCGTTCCATACATGAAAGGAAAATAGGGCAAACATAAAACACACAATGTAAATACATTGACACAGACATCGGGTGAAGCATTCAGGAGTCTAGTACTACTCAGTAGAAAAGATGTGTGAAGAGATCAGATCAGTCCATGAGAGGGTTTTTCAGGAGTCTAGTAACAGCAGGGAAGAAGCTGCTTTTGAATCTGTTAGTGTGTATTCTCAGACTTTTGTATCTCTTGCCCAATGGAAGAAGTTAGAAAAGTGAGTAAGCCGGGTGGCAAAATTTGCTTCCAACAGCATCTACACGATTGCTGATGACACGGCCTTAGTGGGTCGGATCTCGAACAACGATAATTATGCTGCCCGCTTTCCCCAGGCTGTGGTAGGTGTAGATGTAGTCAATGGATGGGAGGCTGGTTTGTGTGATAGACTGGGCTGTGTTCACGACTCTCTGTAGTTTCTTACGGTCTTGGGACGAGCAGTTGCCAGACCAGGCTGTGATGTAGCCAGATAGGATGCTTTCTATGGTGCATCTGTAAAGGTTGGTAAGAGTTGTGGTGAATGTAACATGATAATTCACACTATGTCTTTGTAAGCACAGTAGCGTTAGCCGACCACTAGGGGGAGTAGCTCTGGGAATGCTCAGGAGCTTGTACAGGGCTCCATCCTTGGCTCCGCCCACAACTCCTCCCCCTAGTGCTGCTGTATAAATACCCTTGTCCAGAGTCAGCCTGCAGTTCACTGAAAGTTCATCAACGGGTAACAGGCTGGCTCTGTAGTAAGTCGATTAAAGCCTAGATTCATATCGGAAACAGGTGTCTGGTGAATTGATGGTTCCATCAATTTAATCGACTTAAGAACAGTCAAGATCAATCATGGAATCAGCCCTCAAGCCTGGACGCCTGGAACTCGACCCGCAGGATGCAGAGGCTAAAGAAATCTTCTCCCACTGGCTGCGGTGCTTCAAGGCCTACCTGGCAGAAGCGAGCACAGCCGAAACGATAGCGGAACAGAAGTTAAGTCTACTGCAGTCCACAGAATCTCTACACAACTAAACACGGCCGGTTCAAATACCGCAGCACTAGCAGTACTCGATAAGATATGTGTGAGGCCCATTAATGAAGTTTACGCACGCCACGTGTTCACGACTCGCCGCCAGCGGCCTACAGAATCACTCGCTGAATTCCTAAGGGAACTCAATAATTTGTCCAATGACTGTAATTATCAAGCGGTTACCGCGGCTGAACACAGAGAACTTGCTGTACGCAATGTTTTTGTAGTGGGCCTCAGGTCTAATTATGTGCGCCAACGATTGCTGGAAAAGGGGGCCCAAGACTTAGAAATGACTGTGGAAGTTGATACCACGATGGAGGTCTCCTTCCGCAGCCTTAACTCATTCCCCGCGGACCCCGCGACCCAATCATGGGCCCCCGACCAGCGACTCTCCCAGGCCTGTGCTAGGCGGCCGCCCAGCCACCATGCTGCCCCAGCCAGCCACTATGCTGCTGCAGCCTGCCACTTCTGCGGCCAGAACCAGCACCCGCGGCAGCACTGCCCGGCCCGCAACGCGACCTGCAGCAGCTGCGGGCGGAAAGGCCACTACGCAAGAGTGTGCCTCGCAAAAAGGGCCCCAGCTTCCAACTCCCCAGCGGCATGAAGTAATCGCTCCCCTCACCCGCAGACCCGCGAGGCCCGAAACGCTGCGGCCTATGCCCCGACTCCGCCCCCTCCAGCCACGTGCGATCCATCGGGGCCGCCATCTTGGCAAACCTCCACCACGCGGCCGGCCACGTGCGACTCATGGGGGCCGCCATCTTGGACGCCATCTTCCTCGCCGCCCGCCACGTGCGATCCACGGGCCCGACCTGCATCTCCACGCTCGGACAACTCATCAGAAGAAAACGACTATGAACTCAGAGGGCAGTCATCACGGGGCCACTCCAGCACAGCTGATCGAGCCGCCGACTACCCGCAACTCAGCACAGTCACTCTGGACCGATCACGCCCGAAGCATCTGCGAAATTCGATGGCAGAGGTCCAAGTCAACGGGTACCAAACGCAATGTCTCTTCAACTCCGGGAGCACAGAGGGCTACATACATCCAGACCTGGTAAGAAGCTGTTCGCTCCCCGTTTTCACCGTGCAGCAAACTATCTCACTCGCTTCAGGCTCCCACTCGGTCCAGATCCAGGGGCGCACCTGCACGACACTCACAATCCGAGGCGCTAGCTACTCAAGGTTCAAACTCTACGTTTTGCCCGACCTCTGCGCGCCACTCTTATTAGGCCTAGACATTCAATGTAACCTCAAGAGCCTCACCCTCAGCTTCGGCGGGCCCCTGCTCTCTTCGCCAATCTCACAAAGGACTGTAAACCCATAGCCACTCGTAGCAGGCGGTATAGCCTGCAGGATAGGGTATTTATCCGAGCAGAAGTCCGAAGGCTTCTCAGTGTGGGGGTTATAGAGGCCAGCAATAGTCCCTGGAGAGCTCAGGTGGTGGTCGTTAAGACCGGGGAAAGATTCCGCATGATTGTCGACTATAGTCAGACCATAAATAGATTTACGCTCCTCGACGCGTATCCCCTCCCCAGGATTGCAGACATGGTAAACCAGATCGCCCAGTACTGGCTCTTTACCACAGTGGATCAGAAGTCTGCATACCACTAGCTCCCAATCCGCCCAGAGGACCACCACTACACGGCATTCGAGGCCGATGGCCGCCTCTTCCATTTCCTCCGGGTCCCTTTCGGCATCACTAATGGGGTCTCGGTGTTCCAACGAGCAATGGACCGAATGGTGGACCAGTACGGGCTGCGGGCCACATTTCCGTACTTGGACAATGTCACCATCTGCGGCTATGACCAGCAGGACCACGACGCCAAACTCCACTGTTTTCTCCAGACGGCACAGAAACGGAATCTCACGTATAACAAGGAGAAATGCGTTTTCTGCACAACCAGACTAGCCATCCTCGGCTATGTCGTGGAAAACGGAGTCCTGGGCCCAGACCCGGACCGTATGCGCCTCCTCTTAGAACTCCCCCTCCCCCATTGCCTCAAGGCCCTCAAACGGTGCTTGGGTTTCTTTTCCTACTATGCCCAGTGGGTCCCTCAATATGCGGACAAAGCCCGCCCACTCTTTAGGGCCACACGATTCCCCTGTCAGCCGAGGCACGCCAGGCCTTCGACGGCATCAAGGAGGACATCGTCAAAGCGGTCATGCGGGCGGTGGATGAATCCACTCCATTTCAGGTAGAGAGCGACGCCTCAGAGGTAGCTCTTGCAGCCACGTTAAATCAGGCAGGGAGACCAGTCGCATTTTTCTCCCGTACCCTCTCCGCTTCAGAACTCCGACACTCCTCAGTCGAGAAAGAAGCACAAGCCATTGTGGAGGCTATTCGTTACTGGAGGCACTACCTCGCAGGTAGGAGGTTCACCCTCATCACCGACCAAAGATCGGTTGCCTTCATGTTCGACAACTCCCTAAGGGGCAAAATTAAAAACGACAAAATTCTGAGGTGGAGGATCGAACTCTCCACCTACAATTATGACATTAAGTATCGACCCGGGAAGCTCAACGAGCCTCCGGATGCCCTATCCCGCGGGACATGCGCCAGCGCGCAGATTGACCGATTGAAAGTCATCCACAATGACCTCTGCCACCCGGGGGTCACCTGGCTCGCCCACTACATCAGGGCCCGAAACCTGCCTTTCTCCAACGAGGAGGTAAAAGCGGTCACCAGGGACTGCCCGATCTGTGTGGAGTGCAAACCGCACTTCTATAGACCAGACAGGGCCCACCTGGTCAAGGCTTCTAGGCCCTTTGAACGCCTCACGATTGATTTCAAAGGGCCACTCCCCTCAACTAACAAGAACATTTACTTTTTAAACGTCGTAGACGAGTTCTCCAGTTTCCCATTCGCTATCCCGTGCCCCGACATGACCTCCCACACAGTCATTAGGGCCCTGCATAGCACCTTCACCCTGTTTGGTTTCCCCAGCTACGTACACAGCGACCGGGGTTCGTCCTTCATGAGCGACGAGCTGCATCAGTACCTGCTCGACAAGGGCATTGCCTCGAGCAGGACTACCAGCTACAACCCCAGGGGGAACGGGCAGGTGGAGAGGGAGAACGCGACGGTCTGGAAGACCGTCCTACTGACCCTCCGGTCTAGAAAGCTCCAGGTCCCCCAGTGGCAGGAGGTCCTCCCAGACGCGCTTCACGCTATTAGGTCCCTTGTGTGCACAGCGACCAATCAGACCCCTCACGAGAGGCTCTTCATTTTTCCAGGGGCGCTACCACGGGGGTCTCACTTCCGGCATGGCTGCGGACACCGGGCCCGTACTTCTGTGGAAACACGTCAGGGCGCACAAAACCGACCCCCTTGTTGAAAAGGTGCGCCTGGTCCACTCCAACTCCCAGTACGCATTCGTCGAGTTCCCTGACGGCCGTCAGGACACGGTATCCCTCCGGGATCTGGCACCCGCCGGATCCAGCGCCCCCTCTACCCCCACAGAAGGACCTCTCACCCTGCACCCCATGCTGCCACCCCCTCGCGCTCCGGAGCCCACGAGCTCGCTCCACCAGTTCCGCGCACCCGCGCCGGCCAACCCCCAGTCCCCGGTCGAACCAGGAGAGTATAAAGCTCGGATACAAACCTCCCTGGAGTCCGCCATCGTACCCCAGTACACAACACCCATCCAGCCACCGCAAGAGGCTGCAACCCCGGTGCTCCGCAGATCACAGCGGACAATTCGACCACCGGACAGACTGACGTTGTAGACCACCACCCCTGCCGGACTTGATATTTTTGCAGGGGGTGAATGTGGTGAATGTAACATGCTAATTCACACTATGTCTTTGTAAGCGCAGTAGCGTTATCCGACCACTAGAGGGAGTAGCTCCGGGAATGCTCAGGAGCTTGTACAGGGCTCCACCCTTGGCTCCACCCACGACTCCTCCCCCTAGTGCTGCTGTATAAATACCCTTGTCCAGAGTCAGCCTGCAGTTCACTGAGAGTTCATCAACGGGTAACAGGCTGGCTCTGAAGTAAGTCGATTAAAGCCCAGATTCATATCGGAAACACGTGTCTGGTGAATTGATGGTTCCATCAAGAGTAATTGTGGAGATGCCGAATTTCCTTAGTTTCCTGAGAATGTATAGGCACTATTGTGCTATCTTAGTCGCAACATCGTCATGGGTGGACTAGGACAGGTTGTTGGTGATGTGCACACCTAGGTATTTTAAGCTGTCCACCATCTCCACCTCGGCCCCGTTGATGCAGACAGCGGCGTGTATGATACTTTGCTTCCTGAAGTCAATTACCAGCTCTTTAGTTTTGCTGACATTGAAAGAGAGATTGTTGTTGTTACAGCACTCCAATATGTTCTCTCTCGCCCTCCTCTATTCTGACTCATCGTTGTTCGAGATCCGACCCACTAAGGCTATGTCGTCAGCAAATGTGTAGATGCCATTGAAACCAAATTTTGCCACACAGTCGTGTGTGTATAGGGTGTATAGTAGGGGGCTAAGTACACAGCCAGTATTGAGACTATCGTGGAGGAGGTGTTGTTGTTTATCCTTACTGATTGTGGTCTGTGGGTCAGAAAGTCAAGGATCCAGTTTCAGAGTGAGGAGCCAAGTCCTCGGTTTTGGAGTTTTGACTTGAGCTTGGTTGTTTATGGTTTTGAAGGTGCAGTCAATAAATCAGAGTCTGATGTAGGAATCCTTGTTGTCAAGATACTCCAGGGATGTGCAAAGGGCCAGGGAGATGGCATCTGCTGTGGACCGCTTGCATGGCAGTATGCGAATTGCAGTGGATCAAGGTATTCTGGGAGTATGGAGTTGATGTGACTCATGACCAACCTCTCGAAGCACTTCATTACCAGGGTGGGGTGCGGGACACACAGGCTGAGGGTGCGTTGGAATGTGTTCATTTCCATGTAGACTGGCCAGATGGGCTAGGTGTCTGTGAGCCCACAAGACAATGCTACTCGGAGGCCCCTCCAGTGGGGGTTGGAGGGTAGCAGTTTGGTTTTGCTGGAGGATTACTATCCAGTGAGCTAAAGTATGGAGGGATGACAGCAATGAGCTCCTGATATCTATAGCTTGAGTAATCAGGGTGCCTATTAGAATTAATTCTCCCTGAAGGAAGAACCAATTATGCCCAGTTAGTATGCTGAGATTAATGTTCGTTACACTGATTGTCCTTCAGGGGTTATCCCTTAGCACCAACAGCTTCCCACAGTATCAAATACAAGGCTGGCACCCGGTGATGAGAGGGGTGGGTAAGGGGGAAGACCTCCCCGTGAACCTGCAACTGGGCTTGGAAAAACTCACCATAAACATGTCTAAGCAGTGGGAAACTGAGGGGGTTGTCCAGCCTGACTGTCTCCCCCTCTTCCGCGGCCTCATTCACGGCTGGGTGTCCCTGGAGAGGAAGCACATGGTGTTCATGGGCACCAGCAAGGCCTTCTTTGCCCGCTGGGCACCGCAAAGTCTGGTGTGCTTTATTGATCCTTTTAATTACCTTTTAATTTGATGTTTTAAGTTTCATTTGCTCTTTGTTTTTGTTTAGGGCAGTGGCTCTTTAAGGAGCTGCTTCATTAAATTTGTGCCTCAGTTTGTTTGATTTAGTTTAATTGGTTGAACTTAAGATAGTTCAAATACGAGTCGAGACTCAGCTTTAGGTATCAGGGCTGCCAGGCAGTGCCTCGGAAACACTTCTCCCCAGGGCCCACAACACATGAGTATATCCTTGTGACTCCTCCCCCCAGCCCTTCCCCAATGCATGCCTCACTATTTAGATGTCCGCGTCCAGGTACTGATGATGATTAAAACAAAAATCCTCCCGATAGATCCTCCAGTGGTCCCATGAGCAAGGAAAGGCAGCCTTAGACAGCTGGCCAGAGTGGATAAGGGCAAATTCAAAGACTGTCCTGTTCTGGAGATGAGATAAATTGATATAAGTGAGTGTGCGAGGCCGCAGCCGATTTTCCTGGACAGGCTGCTCACAGGTCAAGATGACCAATGGGTCAGGGCATGGATCAGTCATTGGAACACCATCTTCTCTCTCCCTATTCCCCTGCAGGATCGTGGGATATTTTTCTCTACTCACCTGGAAGATGTCTTTGTCCTTCCGAACAGCTGTAGACCGGCTTCAAGCTGGTGGGAAAACGGCCTCCACAGTTAAAATGCCATGAAGGTCATTTTGATGTCAATTTACATCAATACATGAAAACCCTGCCTGAAGAGGAGGGATTGCTTCATATTCTGCCAAAACCACTGGCTTTAATATCAGAGATTGGCAACCAGAGCAGATAATGGAATATCCCTATTTTAACTCCTGTTCTCGTCCAATACCAGTCAGCTCAGGAGTTAAAATTCCACCTAGACTTTGATTTGTCTGACAATGTCACTGTAAGTTAGACTAGCTAAATATTTATTTGTTTAATGTCTGAATTTAAGTGCTACTAATTCAGCTTCAGCTGTGTGGAACAGGTGGACAGAAGCCACAAAATGCATTCATTTACTTTAATATTTAGTTACCTAGCAGTGAAAGATAACAGTAGAGCATAATGCTCACAACTTTAGGGAAAAGAGGATGTAAATGTCAAACAAGCAGAATAATAATCCACATCACTGTAGGAACAAAACACAACAGGCAGAACAATGGACTTCATTTGTTATAAAGCAGGTATGGCTCAGCTCCCAGATTGCGAGCCACAAAACCATTGACAAGAAGAAAAGCAAATCCTGGCCAAGTGAACGACAGCAGGGTACTGAAATAAAGTCTTCTGATAGTGCACAAAATGCAGAGCTGTTCTTTCCAAAAGCAAAAACAGTGGGAAAATTAACCTTAACATAAATATTAAAGTTTTTGATCCCTTTTTGACACAGTGCAGTATCTTGTCAAGTTGTGTTAAAAATGAAGAAGTGCTTTAACTCAGATATTCTGTGGAGTTACCTGGCATGGCCTTCATATTGAGAACATTATTATATCAGACAAATGTCTCACAATTAGGAAACAGAGGGAAGGATGAAATAAACGCCTTTATAAATAAATATATTTACCCTGACTTTTTGTTTACATCTGTGGCCTCGAGATCTGCAACCTCGTTTGCATTGATTTGGAATTGTTTTTGTTGCAGATCACCAAAACAATTAGTGAGAGAACTCAAGAGCCAAATCCAAAATGCAGAATTAGAAGCCCTCAAAGAAACTATTTTTCTTTATTTGTGCCTGACTCCAGTCAGGTTTCAAGCTGGGTTTCAACAATACACATATGGTCCATTGGAATCTTGGGTAGTTTATTAACTTATTTCTCAGCCTCCTAGACTTTTCAGAAAGTAGGCACTGCTGTCTCTTAAAATCTTAAATGACCTACCTGCTGGGGAGGAATGCACTGCTTCTGTATGATCCAGAGTAGAATGTTTTATTAGAGTTAGGGGACCTTGCATTATAACTGGTGTCACTTTGGCTGATATTGACATTCTGAAACTAGTGCTAGCAATTTGACTTCAGCCTAAAATAAACTTCCAATAAACATAGAACATACAGTGCAGAAGGAGGCCATTCGGCCCATCGAGTCTGCACCAACCCACTTAAGCCCTCACTTCCACCCTATCCCCCTAACACAATAACCCCTCTTAACCTTTTTTGGACACTAAGGGCAATTTAGCATGGCCAATTCACCTAACCTGCACGTCTTTGGACTGTGGGAGGAAACCGGAGCACCCGGAGAAAACCCATGCAGACACGGGGAGAATGTGCAGACTCTGCACAGCCAGTGACCCAGCAAGGAATCGAACCATGGGATCCTGGTGCTGTGAAGCCACAGCGCTAACCAATATGCTACCATGCTGCCCCTAATAAGCAGGTTATTTTTATTTAATATGATCATAGGATGTTTCTTCTCAGAATGCAGTAAATTGTTTTGAAGGGCTTTAATAGCTTCCTTCTATTTCTCAAAACCAAAACTAGTAATCGACACCTGAAGGTATTTCAATACAGACATATAACAGTGAGAGAGAATGACAATTGATCACGTTGGGAAAACGACATGGACAAATTCATATTCTCTGATCTCCACCATACGGATCTCTTCCGAGGACATGAGACTAGTCTGTGAAAGTCAAAAAAAGCTGCAGGGATAATTCCTGCCTCTGAATCGGAAGATTATATGTTGAAGTCCCATTCCAGATACATGCACACAAAATCACGGTTGTCAAAAGCAAAATACTGTGGGTGCTGGAAATCTGAAATTAAAACAAAGTGCTGGTTAAACTCACCAGGTCTCACAGCATCGGTGGAGAGAGAAACAGAGTTAATCTTTCAGATCAAAATGATCCTTCTGCAGAACACCTCAAGCTGGATTGGTGACCACAGTTAGCGTTTGTGCACCACTGAGGGAGAGTTGTACTGGTGGGAGTGCTGGAGTTTGGCTGAGACGATAAACCAAATCCCCTGAGACTGCTCTCTCGGGTGGATGTGAACAATCTCTTAAAAGGTTACTTAAAGGGGCAGCACGGTGGCCTAGTGGTTAGCACAACCGCCTCACGGCGCTGAGGTCCCAGGTTCGAATCCCGGCCCTGGGTCACTGTCCGTGTGGAGTTTGCACATTCTCCCCGTGTCTGCGTGGGTTTCGCCCCCACAACCCAAAAATGTGCAGAGTAGGTGGATTGGCCACGCTAAATTGCCCCTTAATTAGAAAAAATAATTGGCTAATCTAAATTTATAAAAAAAAAAAGGTTACTTAAAAGGTGAGCAGGCATGTTCCTCCCAATGTCCTGACCATTGTGAACCAACTTCACTGAAAAAAGGGCAGCATGGTGGCGCAGTGGTCAGCACTGCAGCCTCATGGCGCTGAGGACCCGGTTCGATCCCAGCCCCGGGTCACTGTCTGTGTGGAGTTTGTGCATTCTCCCCGTGTCAACGTGGGTCTCACCCCCACAACCCAAACGATTTGCCGGCTAGGTGGATTGGTCACGCTAAATTGCCCTTTTGTTGAAAAAAAATAATTGGGTACTTTAAAATAAAAATAAAAATCTTCACTGAAAAACAGATTAGCTGGCCATTATCACCTTACTGTTTGCAGGACCTTGCTGTGAATTAAAATAATAAATAATCTTTTTATTGTCACAAGTAGGGTTACATTAAAACTGCAGTGAAGTTACTGTGAAAAGCCCCCAGCCGCCACATTCCAGCACCTGTTCAGGTACACAGAGGGAGAATTCAGAATTCTCAGCTGGTACAGGAATTGAACGTGCACTTCTAGCCTTGTTCTGCATTACAAACCAGCTGTCTAGCCCACTGAGCTAAATCAGAATTAATTGGATGCTATCATTCCTGCAAAATAGTGACTATACATTAAAAAGCATTTAATTGGATGCAGTGCACTTAGGAACATCAGAGCTTATGAACAATTTTATATTGTAAGGACCGTTCCCTTTTTCTTCCCTTTATTTCTGCTGTTATCATTTTGATCGATGGATGTTTAAAGAAGGAACTCAAAAGTTACAAAAGGGAACACTGTGCTCGCCTTCAGGCAGCAGAACAAAGACTTTTTAGCAGCCGAGAGATCAGTCCAACTCAGTTCAATTGGTTGGCTGCTGGCCAATGAATTGACCAAAATGCCATATTCTGCTTGGTAACAGGTGGTGATTGGATCCTGCCTGAGTGGGATGATTTTTTTCAGAGAACCAAGTAAGGGCAGTCGGGCCTCCGGACGCTCAGATGAAAGAAGACAGAGACCTGAATGAATCTACAATGAAAATCATTACAGACTGAAGGCAGAACCCTTGAACTGAAATCCTAAATTGAAGACAACATCTGAAACAAAGAGACTTATCTTTTTACTTCCTATTTTACACCCCTCCTGTGTCCTCAGTGTGTGTGTGTCTTGTGTGTGTGTAGAAGGTGGGATGGGTTTAAGTTTGGAGGATTTAGGAATGAGATAATAGTTAACCTGTTGTATTTGCTACATATATGATTGAAATCAGATTTTCTGGTTAGCTATAGTTGAGGTAGATAGGGGGTTTAAATAAGAAATCATTGGGAGTAATTGACTGAATCATATTAACCCTGAAAGTAAGAGAAGCTTACTAACTGGGAATTAATCAGATAAGAGTTAAAATGTTCATATTTTGCAAGTTGTGTAAACTGCTATAGACTGCAAGATCAAATAGCAGAAAGACCCTTTGTGTTAAAGAACTGGGCTGAGGTCCCAGTTCCGTTTCCATGGTAATGACCAGTCAGTCCATGGCGATAGGTCCTGGTGGGAAATGTTTTTGCTCAGACAATATTATGGACAATTACCCCAAATCATTTATCTCTTAAATTGACAGACAGGCAGTTTGGTCGAATTGAGTGAATTATGAATTAGTTAAAGTCAATCACAGCTGTAAAGAGGGCAAAACTTTAAGATAATCTTCTTAAAAGATCAGGAGCGGAATTCTCCAACCCCCTCCGGGTCGGAGAATCGCTGAATGGACTGCGTGAATCGCGCCACACTACCCCGATGTCGGGTCGCGATTCTCCGCAGAGCGGAGAATTGGCATCACTGGGGCCGGCATGGGCGGCGCAGTGTCGGTCGGGGTATACGCCGGCTCTCCAGCCCAGACCGACATGGGCCAGCAGGCCGATTCTCCGGCCCGGATGGGTCGAGCGGCCGTCAACAAAAAGCCGAGTCCCTTCGGCGCCGTTCTAACATTCTCTGAGCCGGCGAGACCTCGGTGTTGAAGGGGTCGGGGTGGCCTGTGGGGAAGGGGGGGGGCTCTGACCCCGGGGGGGGGGGCCTCCGTAGTGGCCTGCCCGCGATCGGGGCCAACTGATCGGCAGGCCGGCCCCTATGCCCCCGGCCTCCTTTCCTCCGCACTGGCTCCTGTAGCCCTGCGCCATTTGGCTTTGGGGCCGGCGCGGGAAACAAGGCCACTGTCGGACCCCGCAGCGCGTGGGCCGCTCCAGCACTGTGCTAGCCCTCTGTGGGCCGCAGAATGGGGTCCTGGAACAGGCGCCGACGCCTGAGTAAAACACTCCTGTTTTTACACCGGCGTCGGCACTTAGCTGCCCGATGGGAGAATCCCACCCCAGTTGTCGGGATGAGAAAAACAGCCCTTTTTTCCGGAATCAAGGGACCAAACACAACATGGTGCCACAAGTGCTGAAGATTTGAGGTTTGCAATGGCAGTGACAATGTTAGGCATTTGGCTTGAAAACCGGTATGGTGAAATGCAATCTGATGCGACCCAAGGCGTAAAAATGCTGAAGCTCGAGATGGATGGACTGAGGGCCCCCCACCAGCTTCAGATATCCGGCAACGTAGATGAGAAGTGGCAGCTATTCAAACAGCAGTTGGAACTTTATGTTTTGCCAGCCTGATGAAAGGCAAATCATGTTGCTGCTAACATTGGCAGGTTCACAAGTGCTCAAACTAAATAACTCATTTTTCTTTGAAAGTGAGGGGATCAGAAGAACTTTGATGAAGTGATGAAGAGCTTTGATAAGCATTGTTCCCCCAAGAAGAATGAAATGTTTGAGCACTATGTGTTTCATATCTGTACCCAGAGACCTGATGAATCATTTGATAGTTTTGAAACAGATCTGAGGCTGAAGGCCCAGTCGTGCAACTTCGGTGACTTAAAATCTTCATTGATCCGTGACCAAATTGCCAATGGTCTGTTTGATGATAAGCTCCGGGCGATGTTGTTGCAAGAGGAAGATTTGCTGCTCAAAAAGACAGTGGCAATTTGCCAGCTGAGCGAGATTGCTGCACAAAGAATCGGCGCACTCTGCTCAAAAGAGTTTTGCGCCAACATGGATGAAGAAGCCAACGCCATTAGTGCTGTGACGCACGTCATAAAGAAATGTGGTCCCAGTGTGATCGGCCATTTTAAGCGGCCGACAGGAGCTGCCACTGCCATCTTGTGGCAAAAATGTGCCACTCAACATCTGCCGTCCAGCCTATGGAAAAACTTGTTCCAGTTATGGCCATGTAGGGCACTTTGCAAAGCAAGCTTTGCGTGTTCCACCATAGATCATGCACAAGCATATTGTAGATTTCATATTGTAGATTTGGATGTGGATTCAGTAATTGGTGTAAAATCATGTGAATCCTTGAATCTAGTCGAGTGGCTAAATCTCTTCGGAGATAGCTGGTCCCCTGAACACAATGAATCACTGCAAGTCATTACGATATGCGCGGTGTAGGAGGATTTAGAAGAAATCCGAGTGGGAGATGAGAAACCAGGCAGGACGGAACTGCTGGCGAGCATTCCGTAATTCTGGCTAACAGCCTTGAAGAACGTGCATAGATTCAATGGCCTGATACGAGGAGATGATGAACCTGTATTCGAGCATCTGTGAGATGTGAGTGTCAGATGGACAGCGAATGAAAAGCTGTGGAGCTTCACTCTGGAGTTTACATCCGGACCTAATGAGTATTTCTCGAATGAGGTGATCACTAAAGTGTATTAGGTAGACTCACAGCCGCTGAAAACATGCGTGGATGAGCTACAGATCATCGGCTCCACAGGCTGCACAATCGACTGGAGGGAGGACAAAAATGTAACAGTCCAAGCAACTTGAACGAAACCAATGTACAGGGGTTGAAGCAATCCAAGAACAGCGACAAGAACCATATCCAAGGAATCATTCTTCAACTTTTTCAGTCCCACTCAAGTTTCACAGCGTGGAATTTTAAGCCCAGCTTTGGCGGCAAAACAAAAGGCTGATTTTGAAATTGCCGTTGTATTTTGAAAGCATGTAATTCCGTGTGCACAGTTACATTTTTTAGGTGAAAAGACTGACGATGATGCTGAATCCGAGGCCGACTAGCATGAAAATCTGTTTGCGGTTACTGACGATGATGAAGGTGAGGCGGATGATGAACTGCTTGTACATCTCTTCTCCAGCAGCACAGATGAGGCTCCAGAGATAAGCCACTGGTGGTCGGCAAGCAATGGCGAGGTGGTCACGGGGAACAACCGGACCGTGCTGGACTCTGTGGAGAGCGGGAGTTTGGAAATGGCGCATGCAGAATTCAAGGCTGCTGATACGACTGACGATTGACCATCGAAGGTACCAGAGGCGCAAGAAATCATACCGATCTTGGAAAAACTGGCCTCGGATATATATGGGGCGCGATTCCCCGCACCCGCGGAAAATCGCACGGCTGACTTTTGCGACGGCCCGACACGGCCCAGTTCCCGACGTATTCACATCCGGGAAATGGGCTAGGAACGGGGCCGCGTCAATCACGTGCGCGATGACGCCGGAACGCGACGACGACACGAACACACCCACGTGACGCCGCCCGACGACGTAAAAGGCGCGGGCGAGCACAGAAACTGTAGGCCAGGATGTCGGAGCTCAGGAGAGCAGCCCTGCGATTTGTGGAGGCTGACGTGGAGACGTTGCTCGAATCAATCGAGCAGAGGAGGGGCATTATCTGCCCGCGTAGAGGGCATCGCTACCCTGCCAGCGCGGTACGCCAGGCCTGGCGTGAGGTGGCTGCTGCCGTCAGTGCTGTGGGGCAGACCCCTCACTCTGCAGAGCAATGTCGGAAAAAGATGCACAACCTCACCAAGGCTGCCAGGGTAAGTGCCAAGAGGGTGCCCCCGGGTCACAACCATCCCTCCCCCCTTAACTTAATCACCCCCCACCCCCCCCTCCCCCAAGCACGGGGGGTGGAGGGGGATTGGGGCAGAGTGAGTTGAGGGTGGTTCACAAAGTAGTCACAGACCCAGCGCTCTGGCCCCCGTGGAGAGATGCAATGGTCTTATTACAACTTGACCCCCAACCTGTGCCAGTATCTGAATGGCCTGCTGATACCTGCCGTATTGTAATGATCTATCTATGCCCCCTCCCCCAACAGGACAAGACCGCTCACAACACCCGTGAGCGGAACAAGACTGGAGGGGGTTCTCCCATCCTGCACCCCCTCACCACGTTTGAGCAGAGGGCACTGGACCTTGTTGGGGGATCTGCCACCCGGGAGATCGCGCAATGCGAGGTTGGCGGAGCTGCAACAAGTGAGACAACCCACTTGGGGGGGTGTTTGCATGACAAACACCCCCCCTCCCCCATCCTCTGTCCCTTCACACACCCTGCCCACTGGAACACCTCCCCCATCCTCTGTCCCATCACACACCCTGCCCACTTGGACACCTCCCCCATCCTCTGTCCCATCAACACCCTGCCCACTTGGACACCTCCCCCATCCTCTGTCCCTTCACACACCCTGCCCACTTGGACACCTCCCCCATCCTCTGTCCCTTCACACCCTGCCCACTGGGATCGTCCAGCGCCCTGCCGAGCGAATCTAAATAACCCGTTTCATTCTCTTCCCTAGGACGTGATGCCGAACCACCAGGGCCATCTGCCTCCAGGCGGACACAGGCATCTGCCCCCACCTCACCCAGGGCCGCACAACAGAGGGTGCCCGATCAGCGGGGAGTCCCATCCTCCCCAACCAAATCTGTGGAGCAGGACGCCCAGAGGGCGGCGACAGAGCAAGAGAGAGAAATGGCCCGCGAACGCCCTGCGGCCTCTCAGCGGGTCGATGACATAGAGGAGGCATCAACGCAAGACGACCTCGAGCTTGCGGCACAGCTTTCTCCCACACCATCCACCATCCCAGAGACACTCACCCCGGTTGGCCTATTTAGTGATGAGGCTCCTGGGTCACAGTCTGGGTCGCACATCACAGCTGAGCAGGTACAGCAGGTGGAGGTCGGAGCAGCCGAGGGCCCGGACTGGCGGAGGGCAGGCCAGGCCCAGCATGCAGCTGGCTCCCAGACGTTGTCCGAGTTCCTGGAGTTTCCCAACGCACCCGCACAGCCGATGCACCAAGAAACCCAGGGACACAATGACGGGATGAGGGCTGTCTTCCAGACTCTGCAGACGCTGTTAGAGGAGTCGAACCGCGTCCACGAGCAGGGAGTGGTGCCGCTCATGGCAGCAACCCAGGCCGACACCGCACGGGTGGCATCCGTGGTGGAGGCAATGGGTCAGGTTATGCAAGGCGTTGGGCTTAATGTGCAGGCGTCATCCTCGGCCCTGGACAGGGTTGCCCTCTCACAGGCAGCAATGCGCCAGAGCCAACACGACATTGCCGGTGCGCTGCGGGCCTTGGCCGAGTCTCAGCAGGTCATGGACCAGTCGCAGCACGCCATGGCACAGTCACAGCAGTCGATGGCACAGTCCCAGCAGTCAGTCTCGGAGAGCATCAATCGCCTGACACATGTGCTGGATGGCGTCGTGCACTCACAGGTTGAGATCACACAGTCCCTGGCGGGAATGTCTAACTCCCTGGACTCCGTCTCTGCAAACCTTTGGATCCTGGTGGATACCGTTGCAGGCCTCCAGGACTGGCAGAGCCAGGTGTCGGTGGCGCGATGGGGCACCTCCCCGCTTGCACCTCTGTCCCAAAGTGAGGCCCGGGGGCCACCGGGCTCCCCGAGGGAGGAGGAGGTTTCGGGGCCCGTCCCATTAACTCCATCACGGGACGTCCCAGAATTCTCGGCCTCCCCCCGTCCCATCCCTGGTGCATCGGGTGGGCAGCAGGCAGAGCAGGGTGGCACAACGTCACCCGAGACGCCCGCAGAGCAGCCTGGCCCATCAAGGCCGGGTCGCCCCAGGGAACGCTTGCCGAAGGAGAAATAAGTCGAAGGGGGCGATTCGCAGCAGTCCTCCTCCACTCCTGCTGTATCATCTGGGGAATCACTTAGACGTAGTGGGAGGGCCCATAAGGCAACAAAGAGAGACACTGAGTAAGTTGGCACGGGTGAAGGGCACAGTTTAGTTGTAGGGGCTAGGGCACCTGTAAATTATTGTTAACATTAAACGCACTGTTCCACCTTACTTGTAATACCGTGAGATTGTTCCACAGCCACAGGAATCGTGATGGTGACCGAGTGTCGCTGGGGTTGACGAGCGGTGAAACTTCGGTGCCGGGTGTGCAGTCCCTGCCCCTCCCCCCACCCCCTCCCACAGCTAGCCCACGCGGGCACGTGATGGAGTGTCCGTCACGATCTCAGCGGCCACCAAGGTGGATGGTTCAGCTATTGCCATTGGTCAGACTCTCTCTAACGATTCTAAGCTCACAGCTCTTCGCAGAGCGGGCTGTCATCATTCCACCTGGCACTGATCACACCCGCTGACACAGCCATCAATGTTGTGCCATACCGTCTGGACCCAGTGATAAGGGTGATGCCGAAGTGCAGCAGTGTACACTGAGAGGGGGGGGGGGCTGTGGTGGTGGCAGTTGTGTGTTGACCCTCTGCACGACTAGCGATGCAGGTGGTGGTTTGGTGTTCAGCGGGAACGTCGCCTGAACCGTGCTGCCACCAAGGCGTCGCGTGCCCGCCGTCCTCACCGGGTCTGTCGTGCCGCCTCCTGGACATCACCAGCACCTGGGTCGTGTCTGCGTGCTGCGCCCGCCACTCCGCCAGCCTCCTCCTCCTCCTCCTCCTCCCTCTCCTCCTCCTCCTCCTCCTCCTCTGTGCTGGCACCACTGCCACTGGCTTCTCCCTCCACCTCCTGCAGCAGGTCATCTCCCCTCTGCATCGCGATGTGCAGCGCACAGCAGACCACAACATTGCGAGCGACCTTGTCGGGCTGGTACTGCAGGGCCCCTCCGGAGCGGTCCAGGCACCTGAATCTCATCTTCAGGAGGCCAAGGCAGCGCTCCACCACACCTGTGGTTGCTGCATGGGCCTTGTTGTATCGTGTTTCCGCATTGGTCTGAGGCCTCCGTATAGGCGTCATCAGCCAAGACCTCAGCGGATAACCCCTGTCGCCTAGCAACCAGCCCCTCAGCCGGGGGCGGCGTCCCTCAAACATCGCAGGGATGTACGACTGCGCCAGTATGTAGGAGTCATGCACACTCCCTGGGAACCTTGCACAGACGTTCATGAATGTCATGTGGGGGTCGCATACCACCTGGATATTCATGGAGTATGACCCCCTCTTGTTTGTGAATACCTCCCTGTCCCCTGCAGGCGGGTGCATGGGGACGTGAACACAATCGATTGCCCCCTGCACCATCGGTATCCCGGCAACGCTGGCAAATCCACAAGCTCGTGAGTCTTGAGTTGCTCGAACCTCGGGAAAGGTGATGTAGCGGTCCGCGATGGCATAGAGAGCGTCGGTCACATCCCGGATGCACCTGTGGACCGATGACTGGGATTTCCCGGAGAGGTCCCCGCTCGGAGATTGGAAGGAGCCGGTCGCATAGAAGTTAAGAGCGACCGTCACCTTAATGGCAACCGGGATCGCGTGTCCTCCCCCCGTTCCACGTGGGGCGAGGTGCGCCACAAGGTGACAGATATGTACCACCGTCCGCCTACTCAGCCGGAGTCTCCTCCTGCAGGTGATGTCTGTCGTTGTTAGGAAAGAGATCCGGGCACGGTATACCCTCGGCCTTGGTCGTCGCCTCTGGTGCCGTGGCTGCACCCTCACTCTCTCCTCCTCCCCCTCCTCCTCCTCCCCCCATGCTGCTCGACGACTGGCAACTCCTCGGCCCTTCCCTCTGCTGCTGCAGCTGGCCCTGCATCCACTGCGGGTTGTGGCTGTGGATGCTGCTCCATCTCCAAATGCACTGCAGCGGCCCCAACCACTGCGCAGAACATAGCCGTTCTGTTCGCAGACATTGTGCTAACCTACAGAAGGGTGGTGGGGGGCAGAGAAACGGGACATGTTAGACGGAGGTTAGTCGACACCTCGGCAGCCGCCTGCCATGGGATACCTGTGTGTCCCGGTGGCCTGGTCGCGCTGCTGACACTCGGGCAGCCTAACCCCTGGTCACTTTCTGCATCCAACGGGCAGTTAACTACGTCCTCTTCACCGGTGCGTCAGTGGCCTGTGGCCGTAAGCCACAGGGCCACCAGCGGCCTTGTCCTCGTGCCCGGCACGCCATGGCATGGTGGCAGACATTTTGTAACCGGGGTTGGACGAGTCACTCGCTCACTCTCTCCCTACCTCCCCCCCACTCCCACTCCCCACCTCCATCTCCCCCACTCCCCCCTCATTCTCCCACACTCCCCCCTCAGTCGCCCCCACTCCCCCTCAGTCTCCCCCACTCCCCCCTCAGTTTCCCACACTCCCCCCTCCACCTCCCCCCCTCCGTCTCCCCCCCCGTCTCCCCCACTCCCCCATCAGTCTCCCACACTCCCTCCTCAGTCTCCCCCACTCCCCCCTCAGTCTCCCCCACTCACCCCTCCGTCTCCACCACTCCCCCCTCCGTCTCCCACACTCCCCCACCTCCGTCTCCCCCACTCCTCCCTCAGTCTCCCACACTCCCCCCTCCGTCTCCCCCACTCACCCCCCTCAGTCTCCCACACTCCCCCCATCCGTCTCCCCCACTCCCCCCTCCGGCTCCCCCACACCTCCCTCAGTCTCCCACACTCCCCCCTCCGTCTCCCACATTCCCCCCTCCGTCACCCCCACTCCCCCCTCAGTCTCCCCCACTCCCCCCCTCAGTCTCCCCCACTCCCCCCTCCGTCTCCCACACTCCCCCCCCTCCGTCTCCCACACTCCCCCCTCCATCTCCCCCACTCCTCCCTCAGTCTCCCACACTCCCCCCTTTTCCGTCTCCCACACTCCCCCCCTCAGTCTCCCCCACTCCCTCCCTCCGTCTCCCCCACACCCCCCTCAGTCTCCCCCACTCCCCCCCTCCGTCACCTCCACTCCCCCCTCAGTCTCCCCCACTCCCCCCTCAGTCTATCCCACTCCCCCCTCCGTCTCCCACACTCCCCCCCCCTCCGTCTCCCACACTCCCCCCTCCATCTCCCCACTCCCCCCCTCCATCTCCCCCACTCCTCCCTCAGTCTCCCACACCCCCCCTCCGTCTCCCACACTCCCCCACCTCCGTCTCCCACACTCCCCCACCTCCATCTCCCCCACTCCTCCCTCAGTCTCCCACACTCCCCCCTTTCCGTCTCCCACACTCCCCCCCTCAGTCTCCCCCACTCCCTCCCTCCGTCTCCCCCACACCCCCCTCAGTCTCCCCCACTCCCCCCTCCGTCACCTCCACTCCCCCCTCAGTCTCCCACACTCCCCCCTCCGTCTCCCACACTCCCCCACCTCCGTCTCCCACACTCCCCCACCTCCGTCTCCCCCACTCCTCCCTCAGTCTCCCACACTCCCCCCTCCGTCTCCCCCACTCACCCCCCTCAGTCTCCCACACTCCCCCCATCCGTCTCCCCCACTCCCCCCTCCGTCTCCCCCACTCCTCCCTCAGTCTCCCACACTCCCCCCCTCCGTCTCCCCCACTCCCCCCTCCGTCACCCCCACTCCCCCCTCAATCTCCCCCACTCCCCCCTCAGTCTCCCCCACTCCCCCCTCCGTCTCCCACACTCCCCCCTCCGTCTCCCACACTCCCCCCCTCCATCTCCCCTACTCCTCCCTCAGTCTCCCACACTCCCCCCTCCGTCTCCCCCACACCCCCCCTCAGTCTCCCCCACTCCCTCAATCCGTCTCCCCCACACCCCCCTCAGTCTCCCTCACTCCCTCCCTCCGTCTCCCCCACACCCCCCCCTCAGTCTCCCCCACTCCCTCCCTCCGTCTCCCCCACACCCCACTCAGTCTCCCCCACTCCCCCCTCAGTCTCCCCCACTCCCCCCTCAGTCTCCCCCACTCCCCCCTCCGTCTCCCACACTCCCCCCTCAGTCTCCCCCACTCCCCCCTCAGTCTCCCACACTCCCCCTCAGTCTCCCCACTCCCCCCTCAGTCTCCCCCACTCCCCCCTCCGTCTCCCCCACTCCTCCCTCAGTCTCCCCCACTCCCCCCTCCGTCTCCCCCACTCCCCCCTCAGTCTCCCCCACTCCCCCCTCAGTCTCCCCCCACTCCCCCCTCAGTCTCCCACACTCCCCCCTCAGTCTCCCCACTCCCCCCTCAGTCTCCCCCACTCCCCCCCTCAGTCTCCCCCACTCCCCCCTCCGTCTCCCACACTCCCCCCTCTGTCTCCCCCACTCCCCCCTCAGTCTCCCACCCCCCCACGTATCCCCCACTCCCCCCTCAGTCTCCCACACTCCCCCCTCAGTCTCCCCCACTCCCCCCTCAGTCTCCCACACTCCCCCCTCCGTCTCCCCCACTCCCCCCTCCGTCTCCCCTACTCCCACCCTCAGTCTCCTCCACTTCCCCCTCCGTCTTCCACACTCCCCCCCCTCAGTCTCCCCCACTCCCCCCTCAGTCTCCCACACTCCCCCCTCAGTCTCCCCCACTCCCCCCTCAGTCTTCCCCACTCCCCCCTCAGTCTCCCACACTCCCCCCTCAGTCTCCCACACTCCCCCCTCCGTCTCCCACACTCCCTCCCCCCGCTCTGCACCCCCTCCCGTTCCCCGTTGTGGCCAGACTCCAGCAGTGCGCTGAGCTGTGCGCTGAGCGGTGCGCTCACCAACTCGAAGCTCTCGTCAGCCAGCACGACTGGTTGACGAACTTGAAAAGCAGGTGTGTTGGCCGGCGTGAAAACATGGCGTGAGGACGTCGGGACTTCGGCCCATCCGGGCCGGAGAATAGCGGGGGGGCCAATAAGTCGGGCTTCTGGTCGTGTCAGGGGGTCTTTCGAGGCCTTTGCCGGGAATGCCGACGTGTAGTTTGTGCGGGGTTCGGAGAATAGCGGGAGGGCGTCGCCGTGAAAATATGCGCGGCCCGCTATTCTCCGAACCGGCGTGAGTGCGGAGAATCGTGCCCATGATGACCCACTGCAAGTTCTGGAAATGGCTGAAATGATGTACTCCCAAGTAATTGGCGAAAGCGAGGACAAATGGGAGGACATCGATGAAGATGCTGATTGCGGTGATGTGGAGGCTGATCTATTAGGCGACTCTGACACTGACTGAAGGTGACCTAGTGACCATATAATTTTGCTGCTCCATGGACCATGAGTTTGATCTAGAAGACCCAGGGCTTAGATCAGCTCAACCAGAAACTAGTCTTCTCCAGTGATGCTCCGGCAAGTTGAGATGGGGAGAGACCGCCAAACATGATTCCATCCGCCATGCCAGCACTAGAAACCGAGGTGATCCAGCCTGCTGGTGAGGCCGCAGAAATGGGCATGTTCACACCGACCAGGGATGAGGAAATGCCTAAACCCCATTAGATACCTCACCACATAGCGACAACCAGTGCCACGACAGAGGCTGATACAAAGAAGACATTCAAAAGACACACTAGACGACTTCACCGTGCCCAGAAAATTAAAAAGAAAAGGAAGAAAAGGCTGGGAGAACCACCGCATCCCAGCAGCCAACCAGTATCGAAAGCACTTGCAGGTAACATGCAAGAACGTGCCAGAAAACTAAAGCGAAAGTGGCTGCTGACGCAGATATGACGGTCTTGGACAAAGGCCTTTCATAGACACGTAGTATAAGATGAGCAAGAAGCCGGCAAGTGAGCCAGAGTCTGCAGAAGTAGGCACTGACTTGAAATAATGACTTCTGCACAGAATGCAAATGGCCATTTGTTGTAAAACTTGCTCACTATATCAGTGACATGCCACATCTGTATAAATTGTAATCTGTAAAGTTGCCTGTAAAAATAATTTCATATTGATGGTTTGTGAGGAAGGGGGATGTGGTGATATGGGCTATATCATAGTTGAATGGTATGACACCTCTAACCAGCAGGTGGCGGTGGTACAGACTCACCATGTGGTCTCCAGACCATGCTCAGGTGACTTGGGACCGGATATAAGGGGAGACACATCCGGCCATCTCAAGAACAAGATTGAGATGGTAATAAGACATACCTATAATTGGTCAGCAGATGTTGTAAGATCCAGAAAATAGCAAGACTTCATGATAACATGCTCTGCATCAGATTGTCATCCTACCACACGAGACACAATAAACGGATCTTGGATTGGACAGATTGAATGGTTGGTGGGTTCTTCATAAAGTAGAAGCGACCAAATAAAATAATGATGATCGATGACATTGCTGTGGCTTATAGGGAGTTTAATAACTGTACAAATGGAACAAGGAAACTCACACAAACGCTGGCACTCACACACGCACTCACACACATACACAAACAGGCACACAAATTTGTCAGAGCTTGACATCGGAGTGGTTGCTAACCATCAGACGCCCTGATAACAGAAGCTGACATGGACAATGGCCTCGCGGGTGTGGCTTTCTTCCCGCCTTACCAAATATAGAAATAACATCCATTGCTGCCTGAAACCACACTCCCAACCTGGACACTGACCTCACCTCACTACCAACTTGGACACTGACCTCACCTCACTCCTGACCTGAATGCTGACCTCATCTCACTCCCAACCTGGACACTGACCTCACCTCACTCACAATCTGGACACTGACCTCATCTCACTCCGTACCTGGACACTGACCTCATCCCGCTCCCAACCTGGACACTGACCTCACCTCACTCCCAGCCTGGACACTGACCTCATCTCACTCCGTACCTGGACACTGACCTCATCCCGCTCCCAACCTGGACACTGACCTCACCTCACTCCCAACCTGGACACTGACCTCGCCTCACTCCCAACCTGGACACTGACCTCACCTCACTCCGTACCTGGACACTGACCTCATCCCGCTCCCAACCTGGACACTGACCTCACCTCACTCCCAGCCTGGACACTGACCTCATCTCACTCCGTACCTGGACACTGACCTCATCCCGCTCCCAACCTGGACACTGACCTCACCTCACTCCCAACCTGGACACTGACCTCGCCTCACTCCCAACCTGGACACTGACCTCACCTCACTCCGTACCTGGACACTGACCTCATCCCGCTCCCAACCTGGACACTGGACTCACCTCACTCCTGACCTGAATGCTGACCTCACCTCACTCCCAACCTGGACACTGATCTCACCTCACTACCAACTTGGACACTGACCTCACCTCACTCCTGACCTGAATGCTGACCTCATCTCGCTCCCAACTTGAACACTGACCAGTCAGGCAGGGAGGAAGGGGTCGAGCGAGGGAACCGTGATTTACCAAAGAAGTGGAATCTCTTGTTAAGAGGAAGAAGGAGGCCTATGTGAAGATGAGGCGTGAAGTTTAAGTTGGGGCGCTTGATAGTTACAAGGAAGCGAGGAAGGATCTAAAGAGAGAGCTAAGACGAGCAAGGAGGGGACATGAGAAGTCTTTGGCAGGTAGGATCAAGGAAAACCCAAAAGCTTTCTATAGGTATGTCAGGAATAAAGAATGACTAGGGTAAGAGTAGGGCCAGTCAAGGACAGTGGTAGGAAGTTGTGTGTGGAGGCTGAGGAGATAAGCGAGATACTAAATGAATACTTTTCGTCAATATTCACTCAGGAAAAAGATAATGTTGTGGAGGAAAATGCTGAGACCCAGGCTATTAGAATAGATGGCATTGAGATGCTTAGGGAAGAAGTGTTGGCAATTCTGGATAAGGTGAAAATAGATAAGTCCCCGGGGCCTGATGGGATTTATCCTAGGATTCTCTGGGAAGCCAGGGAAGAGATTGCTGAGCCTTTGGCTTTGATTTTTATGTCATCATTGGCGACAGGAATAGTGCCAGAGGACAGGAGGATAGCAAACGTGGTCCCTTTGTTCAAGAAGGGGAGTAGAGATAACCCCGGTAACTATAGGCCGGTGAGCCTCACGTCTGTTGTGGGTAAAGTCTTGGAGAGGATTATAAGAGATACGATTTATAATCATCTAGATAGGAATAATATGATTAGGGATAGTCAGCATGGTTTTGTGAAGGGTAGGTCATGCCTCACAAACCTTATCGAGTTCTTTGAGAAGGTGACTGAACAGGTAGACGAGAATAGAGCAGTTGATGTGGTGTACATGGATTTCAGTAAAGCGTTTGATAAGGCTCCCCATGGTCATCTATTGCAGAAAATACGGAGGCTGGGGATTGAGGGTGATTTAGAGATGTGGATCAGAAATTGGCTAGTTGAAAGAAGACAAAGGGTGGTGGTTGATGGCAAATATTCAGAATGGAGTTCAGTTACGAGTGGCGTACCACAAGGATCTGTTCTGGGGCCGTTGCTGTTTGTCATTTTTATAAATGACCTAGAGGAGGGCACAGAAGGTTGGGTGAGTAAATTTGCAGACGACACTAAAGTCGGTGGAGTTGTAGACAGTGTGGAAGGATGTTGCAGGTTACAGAGGGACAAAGATATGCTGCAGAGCTGGGCTGAGAGGTGGCAAATGGAGTTTAATGTAGAAAAGTGTGAGGTGATTCATTTTGGAAAGAATAACAGGAAAGCGGAATATTTGGCTAATGGTAAAATTCTTAGCAGTGTGGATTAGCAGAGGGATCTCGGTGTCCATGTACATAGATCCCTGAAAGTTGCCACCCAGGTTGATAGGGTTGTGAAGAAGGCCTATGGTGTGTTGGCCTTTATTGGTAGAGGGATTGAGTTCCGGAGCCATGAGGTCATGTTGCAGCTGTACAAAACTCTGGTACGGCCGCATTTGAAGTATTGCGTACAGTTCTGGTCGCCTCATTATAGGAAGGACGTGGAAGCTTTGGAACGGGTGCAGAGGAGATTTACCAGGATGTTGCCTGGTATGGAGGGAAAATCTTATGAGGAAAGGCTGATGGACTTGAGGTTGTTTTCGTTCGAGAGAAGAAGGTTAAGAGGTGACTTAATAGAGGCATACAAAATGATCAGAGGGTTAGATAGGGTGGACAATGAGAGCCTTCTCCCGCGGATGGAGGTGGCTAGCACGAGGGGACATAGCCTTAAATTGAGGGGTAATAGATATAGGACAGACGTCAGAGGTAGGTTTTTTACGCAAAGAGTGGTGAGGCCGTGGAATGCCCTATCTGCAACAGTAGTGAACTCGCCAACATTGAGGACATTTAAAAGTTTATTGGATAAGCATATGGATGATAATGGCATAGTGTAGGTTAGATGGCCTTCAGTTTTTGACTTCCCATGTCGGTGCAACATCGTGGGCCGAAGGCCTGTACTGCGCTGTATCGTTCTATGTTCTATGTTCTATGTCACCTCACTCCCAACCTGGACACTGACCTCGCCTCACTCCCAACCTGGACACTGACCTCACCTCACTCACAATCTGGACACTGACCTCACCACACTCCGTACCTGGACACTGACCTCATCTCACTCCCAACCTGGACACTGACCTCATCTCACTCCGTACCTGGACACTGACCTCATCTCACTCCGTACCTGGACACTGACCTCATCTCACTCCGTACCTGGACACTGACCTCGCCTCACTCTGTACCTGGATACTGACCTCATCTCACTCCGTACCTGGACACTGACCTCGCCTCACTCCCAACCTGGACACTGACCTCACCTCACTCACAATCTGGACACTGACCTCACGCCACTCCGTACCTGAACACTGACCTGATCTCACTCCCAACCTGGACACTGACCTGATCTCACTCCCAACCTGGACACTGACCTCGCCTCACTCACAATCTGGGCACTGACCTCGCCTCACTCCCAACCTGGACACTGACCTCATCTCACTCTGTACCTGGACACTGACCTCGCCTCACTCCCAACCTGGACACTGGCCTCACCTCACTCCCAACCTGGACACTGACCTCATCTCACTCCGTACCTGGACACTGACCTCGCCTCACTCCCAACCTGGGCACTGATCTCGCCTCACTCCCAACCTGGACACTGACCTCGCCTCACTCCCAACCTGGACACTGACCTCGCCTCTCTCCCAACCTGGATACTGACCTCGCCTCTCTCCCAACCTGGACACTGGCCTCATCCCGCTCCCAACCTGGACACTGACCTCGCCTCTCTCCCAACCTGGATACTGACCTCATCTCACTCCCAACCTGGACACTGACCTCGCCTCACTCCCAACCTGGACACTGACCTCGCCTCTCTCCCAACCTGGATACTGACCTCATCTCACTCCCAACCTGGACACTGATCTCGCCTCTCTCCCAACCTGGATACTGACCTCATCTCACTCCGTACCTGGACACTGACCTCACCTCACTCCCAACCTGGACACTGATCTCGCCTCACTCCGTACCTGGACACTGACCTCACCTCACACCCAACTTGGACACTGACCTCACCTCACTCCCAACCTGGACACTGACCTCGCCTCACTCCCAACCTGGACACTGACCTCGCCTCACTCCCAACCTGGACACTGACCTCGCCTCACTCCCAACCTGGACACTGACCTCACCTCACTCCGTACCTGGACACTGACCTCACCTCACTCACAATCTGGGCACTGACCTCGCCTCACTCCCAAACTGGACACTGACCTCACCTCACTCCCAACCTGGACACTGACCTCGCCTCACTCACAATCTGGGCACTGACCTCACCTGACTGCCAACCTGGACACTAAACTCGTCTCACTCACAATCTGGACACTGACCTCGCCTCACTCCCAATCTGGATACTGACCTCACCTCACTCCTGACATGAACGCAACCTCATCTAGCATCTGGAGGAAGGGAGGGGAGAAGGAGGGGGGTAGGAGGTGAAATGAAAATGAAAAATGAAAATCGCTTAATGTCACGAGTAGGCTTCAATGAAGTTACTGTGAAAAGCCCCTAGTCGCCACATTCCGGCGCCTGTCCGGGGGGGGCTGATACGGGAATCGAACCGTGCTGCTGGCCTGCTTGGTCTGCTTTAAAAGCCAGCGATTTAGCCCAGTGAGCTAAATCAGCCCCTGGTGAGGTGCGGGGATAGTGGGAAAGTGTAGAGGGTGGAAGGAAGATGGAGCGGGCAAAGAATGAGAGCGGTATGGGGAGGGGAATAAGGTTTATGTTGGGAGGGAGTGGAGAGAAAGGAGGAAGACAGAGAGGTTGGGTGGCAAGTTGCCGTCTTGGCCCTTCGAGTCTCGGCCCTCCGGTGCACACACAGATAACAAGGTGTATCAGTCAGCAGGCTGTCTCCACCTCTGATGTGGATGTCAGGCGTAACAGTAGCGTTATCACAGATGTCGCTATCACAGCTCTCTTGTCTGTGTTATGTGCTTCGACATCACCAGTGTGCGGGCCTTTTTCAAATGAATCTTGACATCATTGATGCATCGATCTTAATATTAAATGTGTTTGTGTAAGTAACCTTGTCCACATGTTTTTCAAGGTCATGTCATGTTGATTCTTGGCTGTGTAAGATTGAGGCTGAGGTGTTTTCCTATCGTGTCTGCATTCTTGAAAGGGGAAGGTGTAGTGTTCAAAGAGAGATGTGTTTACACATGGAGAACGATCATATATCTTGTGCTGTCTGACTCTCGGTAGGGTTTTATGCTCTGTACTCATACTCGCTAATGTTGCGGCCTGAAAATCCCACGTTGATTGTTCGAAACATTCAGCAGGTCTGGCAGCATGTGTGAAGACAGACTTAAAGTTAACAAACAGATCTTTTACTCAGATTTCCAGCATTTGCATTAATTTGTTTCTGTAAAAGAGTTGGGAATCTGGTGCAAGTAGGAATTTGGTGCAGAGGGGAAAGAAGGGGCTTCTTTTTGCAGCCAAGTGGGTTGTGTTACAGGTAAATATTTAATCTAATCTACCTATAGTTTTAAATAAATCAAATAATTAAATAGTTAAAAGACTGAAAACTAAAGGCAATTTGATTAAATGCATAGACTGATTAAATAAATGAAATTAAACTGTGCAGGAATACTGTGCGGTGTGTCATACTGCAGTATGTGAAGGTTTGTGTCAGCATCGCGAGGATCTTGGGCTCAGAGTTATGGAGCTAGAGTCCGAGGTGTAGGTATTGCAGAGCACTGATCCAGGACCCAGTCCCAATCCTTAGGTGAGTTGGTGGTGCAGATTTGATCAGTGACCATGGATGAAAGAGTCTGACAGTGATTCAGGCAGTTGTGCTGTGTAGGCTCGGAATCCTCTCCAACTGGACTTCTATCATTTTATTTTATATCATTATTATTGATAATAATATTATGTTATTTTATTATTCCATGGACACAAACCTCATCACACATAGGCAGGCTACACTGCCAAGGGTTAATCTTCAAAACATGTAAATATTGAAACCCAACCAATACAATATAAAGACATGGGGTATTGTCATCACAAAGACACTGAATAGTTGTCATCAGATAACTCAATTAAAGGAGCTTGACGATCATCATAGCAGATGGCCCCAGACAACTGCCATCATACAAACAAATATCGCCAATAGATGAGGAGTCAGTCTGGGTGCCAGAGACATTTCACCTAAATGGGGTTCATTGTTTCGCTCGTGGAAATAATACCAGCAATGAATGGGTTTGTCTGGACCAAAGACTAATTCGGTGCTGAGCACCAACAATCCAACAGAATGTCTCCAGGAAATATGCTTTGATATTTTCGATAATATTTGTAATAAAAAGGCCAAGATCGTAGGGTCTGACACTGCAGTTGGAAGGAGGACAGGGCCTTGACTCAGGCCTTCTTTCAACACTGGACAATACCAATCGTATTGGGAATCATTTTCAGCATATTAGCCTGGAGGTTTGTGACTCCAATCACCAAAGAGGATCAGGAACGACAACCTGATTTCTGGATGTGCAGCTCACACCCGAAGGGCCAGCCGTGTGGTGAGTTCCTAGCCATATCTGAGGGATGTTAGGGCTGAGGTTCAAGGATAATTTAAGGGTAACAACTAAATCCTGAGCTTGTTTGAGTTGAATCAGATAATTTGGGTAGAAACGTGAGATTTTGTCTGTGGCTTTTCAGTCGGGGCTTTTATTAATAAGTTTATGTGTGTTTACGGGAATCCAAGGTTACTCGGGCTACCCAGTCCAATATTGTGTGGTACCATTGCACTAGTTTAGCGGTCATGTATTAGGGCATTCGGAGTACTTTTTGCCAATAAGCATGTTTGTGGTTGGGCTTAAACCCTGTGTCCGTGAATGTTTGTCCTTTTTAAAATCTTAAAGTCAAGAATTAACAGTAAGGGTAACTTCTAGAAGGGCCCTTGTCTTTGCCCAGCAGGTACAATAATTTTGCTGCCTATCGATGAGGGAAAATCCTACAAAGTGGATGAAGAAACTATCCATAGCACCGTGATAGAGGAGGCCATCCAAGTAGGGGGAGATCAATAGATTTCTGGATTGTAAGGGAATCATGGGCTGTGGGTACTGGATTGGAAAGTAGAGCTGAGGTTGAGCATGAGCCATGGTCTTATAAAATGGAGGAGCAAGCTTCAGGGAACTATGACTTACTTCTGCTGCTGCTTCTCATGTTCTTATGAAAACAGTCGTTCGATCGGAAACTATGTCGACGTTTTAGTCATGATACAGAGTTTATTTTTGGGATATAAAACAACTCCCTAACTGGAAAAGTAATATTGCGTACACTATGAATCCCACCTTCCTGCAATTATCTTACAAACTGACGGTTGCTATGGGTGCCTCAGACATTGCCAGTACAATTCAAAATAAATGGATTGCCGAAGGTTTCCATTATTGTTAAGGCAGCAAAATAGAAGCACCGTGGCAAGTGATGAACACCACATTGAGGACTTGTTTATTTTATTGAGAGAGGAGCTTTATAGCTAATTGGCTGAGACAACGAAAACACCATTCATCATCTCTAGACAACTGAGTTTAAAGTGCAAGGAGGAATAATGAAACTGACTTTTGCTGATGGCGTAAACTCAGTGCGGTGGTCTTATTATCATCGCTAATGAATGCCAATCTTCAGCATGTCGTCATGAATAATTAAGTGATCAGCCCCATTCTAGGCGTCAAAGTGCTCGACAGTTTAGAAGACCATTCGGCATATTGAGTCTGCACCGACCATTTGAAAGACCACCCTATACAGACCCAATCCCCACCCTTTCCCGAAAACCCCACCTAATCTTTGGCCACTTAGGGGCAATTTATCATGGCCAATCTACCTAATCTGCACATCTTTGGACTGTGGGAGGAAACTGGAGCACCCGGAGGAAACTCACGCTGACACGGAGAGAACATGCACACTCCACCCATTCACTGAGGCCGGAATCGAACCCGGGTCCTTGGTGCTGTAAGGCAGCAGTGCTAACCACTGTGCCACCCCAGAAGGGTCAGCACCTGTAAATTAAACTGTAATTTGGTAATATAGTTTATATCAGTTTATTTCAGAATAGTGCAGGTCACAAACCGCGGACTGGTGTCGGGAGGGTCACAGAGTGATAGATGTTCTCACAGCGTACCCCATCGCAGGAGAAGCGGCCAATGGCTGCGACCAATTTTAAATTGAGAATGCCGGCCACAACTGGATTTTAAATGGAACAATGCAGTTGATGCAGAGAGCAGGTTATATGCAACATGTACACTGATATCACGCACCCTGTACGTCCGTGCTTTTGGTGCAAAATCACAGAGGAGAGATTCCTCCTTTTTCTAGCTGCGAGCAAGCAGGCAAGGAACTGTGAAGAACTGAAAATGGATCATTGTGTTATAAAGGAAGAGAGGGCCAGAGACACAAACAGGCAGTGTACCTCCTGGCCAGGAACTCACAGCTGAATCCGCTGGAGAGAGCTGCAAAAGAGAGTTCCGGCAGGACAGAGCAGTGCCAGTGTTAGCTCGGTACAGAACTCCAGGACATCTGGTGAACAGCCAACAAAGGAAAAAATGGTTTAGGAAACAAAGCAGTATAAAGATACTTTCTCGAGGTATTTCTTTGTTAATTGTGTCAATGCAAATAAGGATGCAAAGCCCAAGTGTGCTATATGCAGGGAAGTACAGGCAAATGAGAGTTTAAAACTCTCCAAACTTCAAAGACATTTGAAGACTAATCATGAGGGGCTGGATTCTCTGCAGCCCCCCCTTTCCCCTCTGCCAAACTGCCGGCGCGGGGGTGGAGAATCCACTTTCACGCCGTAATCGGGCCCGCACTTGTCCGGCGATTCTCCGGGCCCCAAAAATCGGCGTGACCGCAGATGATGCCACTCCACCAGCGGGCCATTGCCAGAGGCCCACCCATCAATCCTCCGCTCCCGACTGGCCGAGTTCCCGACGGCGTGCAACTAACCACCTATTGCCAGTCACGATGTTGGCGTGGCAGCTGCGGACTCAGTCTGCTGCCACCCTGGCCGGGGGCGGGGGGACCAGAGCCAGGGGGGTTTATAGGTGACTGGGGATTAAAGCTGCACGGTTTCGGGCTTGGGCGCGCGGCCGATCGGGGGAGGGGGGGGGGATTCTCTTTTCTCTGCGTGGCGCTGCAGTCTGAGTCCGCCATGGAGCTCGGTGCAGCCACTGGAACCTCTGCTGTGCGCATGCGCGGACTCCGAACGTGCCGCTGTGTGCATGCGCGGAGGTGCGGGGCCTGCATCCGCAGCTAAAGCTGCGACATTTACTTTGGGCCCCTGCTATCCCCCTGCAGGGCATTGAATTAGTTCAACTTTTTAATAGGAATTTTGGGAGTAAAACTCTACCGTTTTTACGGCGGCGAGGGGGACATAGTCTCATTTTGGGAGAATCCAGCCCGGTGAGTTCGAGAACAAACGTCTTGATTTTTTTTCAAATGATGCAGCGAGAACTTAAATCATCAGCCAAACTCCTTAACAGAAATATAACATTGAATGACAAAGCAAGCGGGAGATGGAGAGGACCAAGCAGGCTCACCTGTTACGTTAAAGGTGAGAAAAATGGTGTGTTGCTAAAGTCGGTCGGTGTGGGTCATGAAGGTTGGCCAGTGTGGGTCCCAAAGGCAAAAACAGTTGGTCAAAGTGGGTCCTGGGAATAAAAGTTTGAAAAACGCTGCTTTGTTTTGTGATTGACAAAAATTGAATTGAGTTCATTCTGGTGCTCAAAGGAATAAGTGGTCTCAACTGGAATCACAATTTACTTCACAAAAGAAGGGCAAAAATAGCTATAAGATAGGTATTACACTCAAGGCCCTGTGCTTCCTTCACGTGATTGGTGAGACAGCAAACAACAGAGACAAATGATTCCACCTACAGTAATGGAATGGGCAGGGTGGAGCAGTTGACAGAATCTCTAGCAGGTTGCACTCAGTAATTGTAGCATTAAATGAAAGGTAAACAACAACAACTGTACCTTGGATGCATAGACTCGATAACAATAGACAAATGATCCAAGATGGTAAGTTAGCAGGAAGATCGGTGTCAAGGAGTCATCAAGAGAGTGGAAGAAGTGCTGCATCACAATATTGCATTCAGTATGTTTGGTTGCTGTCATTTTAGTTGCAAAATGTCATTTGAGGCTTGTTCATATTTGGCATAACCCATGCTGAATGCTATCATGGTGAGGGCATTAACACGAGTCTGAAGAGAATGAGTTGGAAGTATGCAGCATTGGCATATTGTGATGTCAGCATGTAACACTGATTGAATGTGCTGTTTTTGCCTTTGTCACTCCAACTGCCCTCTTTTAAATGCACAAAGTAAACATGTGTTCAGCAGCAGGAAGAACTCCCCATAAGTGTTATTTAAAGGAACCATCAACAACTTGCAGATAGTATTGCTGATTAATCTCTACGAGATCTGTTTCAGTTTCTGGTAGCTGCTATTTAACGTTGGTAAAGTTGGCCGGGTGTGCTGCTACCTGTGGATAAAACCTTGGCTATGACTCAAAGCTTCTGGACACACCAATTGCTCCCATCGTGACGACTAGGTTACAATTCCATTTGGGCTTCGACATTAGAGGCAGATGATGCAGAGGCTGTAAAGAAGAGGACCATCTGCTCACAGAGAAGAAAGGAGAGGTTATCTACCTTTGGAGCTGAAGGGATGTAGAGGAGATTCACCAGGGTGTTGCCTGGGGTGTAACATTTAAGTTATGAAGAAAGGTTGGATAGGCTTGAGTTGTTTTCGCTGGAGCAGAAAACACTGAGGGGCAACCTGATCTAGGTGTACTGGATTATGAGGGGCATGGACAGGATGGATAGGGAGCGGTTCCCCTTAGTTGAAGGGTCAGTCATGAGAGGACAGAAGTTCAAAGTGAGGGGCAGGAGGTTTTGGGGGGCATTTGAAGAAAACCTTTTTTGCCCAGAGGATGATGATGGTCTGGAATACACTGCCTGGGAGGGTGGTAGAGGTGGGCTGCCTCATATCCTTTAAAAGTATTTGGATGAGCATTTGGCACATCATAACATTCAAGGCTATGGGCCAAGTGCTGGCTTAGGTAGGTAGGCCAGGTGTTTTTCATGTGTCTGTGGATTTGGATTGGATTTGTTTATTGTCATGTATACCGAGGTACAGTGAAAAGTATTTTTCTGCAAGCAGCTCAACAGATCATTAAGTACATGAAAATAAAGGAAATTAAAGAATAATAATAAGGATTCTGAGATTCCTGTCTGGTCTCCCACCCTCCATAATCTTGGGGGCATTCAAAATTCTACAGCCTGCGTTTTGAGTCACAGAAAATCCTGTTCCTTATCATCTCTATGCTCACAAATGTACAGTGGCTCGCAATCAAGCAACATCTGAACTTTAAAATTCTCAACCTTGTTTTTAAATCACTCCATGGCCTTGCCCCTTCCTGTCACTGTAATCTCCTCCAATCCCACAACTCTCTGTGACACCTGTACTCATTTAGTCCTAGCATCTTGTGCATTCCCAATTATAATTGCTCCACCATTGGTGGCCATGCCTTTGGTTGCCTTGGTTATAAACTCTGGAATTCCTGCCCCTCACCTTTCCACCTCTTTACCTCATTTTTCTCCTTGAAGGTACTCCTTAAAACCTGCCTTTTTGACCAAGCTTTCGGTTATCTGACCTAACATCTCCGTTAGGCATACAAATGGTTGTTTGGTAGACATTTTTTTGTTGAAGTGTTTCATCTTCCACTCATCAGGACAATTCACAAGAATGCCAAGTGTAAAGGGGAAGACTATTTATACTATATGAGAAGAGAGTACTGACAGGCAAGTGGACTCTGATTAGAATAGGCGTTGCCACGGAGAATGTTCCAATTGACAGCGACTGACAGTTAACTAACAAGCAGTTTTAACAATCCTGTGAAGCAACTTGGGACTTTTCATTCATATTAAAAATATGCTATACAAATGTAAATTGCTGTTGTTTTTGTTACTGTTTTTTTCAAATGTATTTATTCAAAGTTTTTCAATAAATTTACAAAACACTCCAAAAAGGAAAATAATACAAAGAAAGAAGGGCAACCAGCCAACAAAACAAAACAACTTAACCCTCTAATCGATAAACAGTTTAACAAATTAACACCCAACTCAAAACAGAATGGGGCATGCACCCCCTACAAAAAGGAAAATAAATCAGCCCCCACCCCCGCCCCCCCCTCCCGCTGGGTTGCTGCTGCTGTTGACCTCCACCTAACATTCCACGAGAAAGTCAAGGAACGGTTTGCCACCGCCTGGAGAACCGCTGCAAGGACCCTCGCAAGGCGAACTTTATCTTCTCCAGCCTGAGAAACCCCGCCATGTCGTTGACCCAAGCCTCTACACTTGGGGGCTTCGCGTCCCTGCACATTAACAAGAGCCTTCTCCGGGCTACCAAGGAGGCAAAGGCCAGGACTCCGGCCTCTTTCGACTCCTGCACTCCCGGATCATCCGATACCCCAAATATCGCTATCCCCCAGCTCGGTTTTACCCGAGTATCCAAGACCTTAGACAGAACCTTTGCAAAGCCCTTCCAAAACTCCGCAAAGCACCGGGCACGCCCAGAACATATGGGCGTGGTTAGCTGGGCTCCCCGAACACCTCAGACTTCTGTCCTCCACCCCAAAAAACTTATTCATCCTCGCCCCTGTCATATGCCCCCTGTGTACCGTTTAAACTGGATCAGGCTGAGCCTGGCTCAAGATGAGGAAGAATTGACCCTGCCCAGGGCATCAGCCCACAGGCCCTCATCCAGCTCCTCACCCAGCTCCTCTTCCCATTTGCCATCAGCTCCTCCACCGAGGCTTCCTCCACCTCCTGCAGCTCCTGGTATATCTCCGAAATCTTACCTTCTGCGACCCACACGCCCGAAATCATCCTGTCCTGTATCCTTCGGGCAGGCAGCAGCGGGAATTCCCCTACCTGCGTCCTCACGAACGCCCGAACCTGCATATACCTGAAGGCATTTCCCGGGGGTAACCCAAATTTCTCCTCCAGCGCCCTCAGACTGGCAAAAGTGCGGTTGATTAATAGATCCCCCATCCTTCTAATTCCTGCCCGGTGCCAGCTTCGGAACCCACCATCTATCCTGCCCGGAGCAAACCTATGATTGTTCCATATCGGGGACCAGACTGAGGCCCCGTCTCCCCCCTATGCCATCTCCATTGCTCCCAAATCCTTAGTGTCGCCGCCACCACCAGGCTCCTGGTATGCCGCGTCGGTGGAAGCGGCAACGGTGCCGTCACCAGTGCCCCCAGGCTAGTGCCTACAAAGGATGCCGCCTCTAGTCTTTTCCATGCCGCCCCTCTCCCTCCATTACCTATTTCCGAATCATCGACACGTTTGCTGCCCAGTAGTAGCTGTGCAGGTTTGGCAGCGCCAGCCCACCACCCAGCCCCCCCCCCCGCCCCTGGCTGCGCTCCAAGAACAGTCGCTTAACTCTCGGTGTCTTATTAGCCCGCACAAATCCCATAATACTCTTGCTCACTCGCTTGAAAAATGCCTTAGGGATGAGAATAGGCAGGCACTGAAACACGAACAAGAACCTAGGGAGGACCGTCATCTTAACGGACTGCACCCTGCCCGCCAGGGAGAGTGGCAGCATGTCGCACCTCCTGAAGTCCTCCTCCATCTGGTCCACCAACCGCGCCAGATTGAGCTTATGCAAGACCCCCCAACTCTTGGCCACCTGGATACCCAAATACCGAAAACTCCTCTCCACCATTTTGAGCGGCAGCTCCTCCAACCTCTTTTCCTGGCCCCTCGCATGCACCACAAAGAGCTCGCTCTTCCCAACGTTGAGCTTATATCCCGAGAAGTCTCCAAACTCCCTAAGGGTCTGCATGACCTCCCCCATCACCTCCACCGGATCCACGATGTACCGAAGCAGGCCATCTGCGTATAGTGAGACACGGTGCTCCTCCCCGCCCCGGACCAAACCCCTCCAGTTTCTGGACTCCCTCAGCGCCATGGCCAGCGGCTCAATCACCAAGGCAAACAGCCGGGGGGGGGGACAGGGGGCACCCCTGCCTCGTTCCACGGTACAGTCTAAAGTACTCTGACCTCAGCCGATTCGTCGATACACTCGCCACCGGGGCCTGGTATAACAATTTAACACACCCTATGAACCCCTCCTCACACCCAAACCTGCCCAGCAGCTCCCACAGGTATTCCCACTCCACCCGGTCAAAGGCCTTCTCCGCGTCCATTTCCACCACCACTTCCGCCCCCCCCCCCCCCCCCCCCCCCCCCCTCCGAGGGCATCATAATCACATTCAGGAGCCTCCGTACACTTGCATTCAGCTGCCTGCTCTTCCCAAACCCCGTCTGGTCCTCATGTATCACTCCCAGGACATAATCCTCAATCCTAGTGGCCCGGACCTTCGCCAACAACTTGGCATCCACATTGAGGAGTGAAATCGGCCTATACGAGCCACACTGCAGTGGGTCTTTGTCCCGCTTGAGGATAAGCGAGATCAGAGACTGCGACATCGTCAGGGGAAGAGTTCCTTTTTCTCTCGCCTCATTAAAGGTTCTCACCAGCAACGGGGCCAACAGTTCCGATAGAACTCAACCGGGAACCTATCTGGTCACGGGGCCTTGCCCGTCTGCATGCTCCCCAACCTCATTTATTTTGGCTGGCCTCCGCACCGTGTCCTCCCCCCCACCCTGTCCCTGATTCCCCCAATTTCCCTCGCCGCCTCCCTCCTTCACAGCTGATGCGCCAGCATCCGACTCGCCTTCTCCACATACTCATACGCTGCACCCTGTACCTTCCTCCACTGGGCCTCAGCTTTCCCCATAGTCAGCAAGTCAAACTCCGTTTGGAGGCTCCGGCGCTCCTTCAGCAGCCCCTCCTCGGGGATTCCGCATATCTCCTATCCACCCTAAGTATCTCTCCTACCAATCTCTCCCTCTCCATCCTCTTCCTCTTTTCTCTGTGAGCCCTGATTGAAATTAGCTCCCCTCTGACCATCGCCTTCAGCGCTTCCCAGACCACACTCACCGGCACCTCCCCATTGTCATTGGCCTCCATATACCTTTGAATGCACCCCCAGACCCACCCACAGACCTCGTCATCCACCAACAATCCCACGTCCATGCGCCACAGCGGGCGCTGGCCCCTCTCTTCCCCCAACTCCAGCTCCACCCAGTGCGGGGCGTGATCCGAAATCGCAATGGCCGAATACTCCATCCCCTCCACTCTCGGGATCAGCGCCCTGCTCGCCATGAAAAAGTCTATCCGTGAGTTGGCCTGTGAACGTGGGAAAAGAAGGAAAACTCCATCGCCCTTGGCCTAGCAAACCTCCACGGATCCACCCCTCCCATCTGATCCATAAACCCCCTCAGGACCTTGGCCGCAGCCGGCCTCTTCCCCGACCTCGACATAGACCGATCCAGTGCCGGGTCCAGCACCATGTTAAAGTCCTCCCCCATTATCAGGTTCCCTGCCTCGCGATCCGGGATCCGGCTTAACATCCACTTCATGAACCCTGCATCGTCCCAATTTGGGGCATATGCATTCACCAGCACCACCCGGGCTCCCTGAAGCCTGCCACTCACCATTCATTTCGGCCTCCTTTATCTGCCACAATACCGGCCGCCTCGAAAGTCAGCCGCTTGCTCACCAAGATTGCGACCCCTTCTATTTTTCGCATCCAGCCCAGAGTGAAAGACCTGCCCCACCCATCCGTTCCTCAGCCTGATCTGATCCACAACTTTTAGGTGCGTCTCCTGTAACATGGCAACGTCTGTCTTTAGTCCCGTCAAGTGCACAAACACCTGGGCCCTCTTGACCGGTCCATTCAGCCTCTCACATTCCACGTGATCAGCCGGACCGGGGGACTAACCCCCCCCCCCCCCCCCACCTTGCCCACTAGCCATCTCCTTTTTTGGGCTAGCCACGTGCACACGCCTTCCGCACTCTCCAGCCCCCCAGTCGGAGGCTCCCTGCCCCGACTCTCCCTCTTATCTCCAGCTCACCCTCAGTCAGTACAGCAGCAACCCAGTCCCCCCCCCCCCCCCCCCAACCGCCCCCTCCCCCGGCCAAGCAATTGCTTAACCCCCCTGCTTCCCCCATTGCACTCCCGTAATTCAGCTGACTCCTGCTGACCCCGGCCGCTCCCACGGTGACGATCCTGATATGTGACCCACAGCCGCGCCGGCTGCAACAGCCCGAACTTCACCCCCTTTCCGTGGAGAACCGCCTTGGCCTGGTTGAATCCTGCCCTCTTCTTGGCCAGCTCTGCACTCCAGTCCAGATAAATGCGGATTTCAGCATTCTCCCACCTGCTGCTCCGCTCCTTCTTCGCCCATCTCAAGACACACTCCCTGTCGGTGTAACGGTGAAACCTCACCACCACAGCCCTCGGCGGCTCATTCGCCCTCGGCCTCCCAGACAGGACTCTGTGCACCCCATCCAGCTTCAAGGGTCTTGGGAAGGCTCCCGCGCCCATCAGCGTACTCAGCATCATAGCTACATACGTCCCAGCATCCGACCCCTCCACACCTTCAGGTAGACCCAGATTCCGCAAATTCTTCCTCCTCGATCTGTTCTCCAGATCCTCGAATTTCTCCTGCCATTTTTTATGCAGCGCCTCGTGCACCTCCACTTTCACCACCAGGCCCAGGATCTCGTCCTCGTTATCAGAGGCCTTCTGCTGCACCTCTTTAATCGCTGTCCCCTCTGGGTCTCCACCAGCCTTTCAATCGACGCCTTCATAGGGGCCAACATCTCTGCCTTCAATTCCGCAAAGCAGCTTCTCAAAAACTACTGCTGCTCCCGTGACCACTGAGCCCACGCTGCCTGGTCGCCACCCGCCGCCATCTTGCTTTTTCACGTCCGTTCTCCTCTCTTCTCTAATGCCGCTTTTTTGACCGCACCATTCCTGGTCTACTCCATACAGTGCTGGGGGAACCTCACTGCCGCCTTCCCACACCGAGAATCATCAACCAAGTGCCGCTGGGACTCCTTAGAAGGGTCCAAAAGTCTTTCACGGCGGGAGCTGCCGAACGTGCGACCTACCCAGGAATAGTCGCAACTGGAAGTCGTTTTTGTTACTGTTATATAGCAAAGAGATGCAATTATTCAACAAACAACTGTGAATTATAGCCGTTTTCAATTTTACAGGCTGTCGGAAGATTGCACATTGGTCAAATTCAGATAAACCATACAGACTATAAAAGTCCCAGGTCTGGTATCTGCTGACCGCTGATATCACTGAGGTAATGCGACAGTTGGACCCAACACTGCTGTGTTAGGAATGAGGAATTTGGGCAGATTTGTTGCTGCTGATTATTATAGGAAAATATGAACCATTCGGCCTGACAAGCCTATTCCACCATTCAAATAGATCATGGCTGATCATCTCCCTCTGTAGCATTTTCCTCCCTATCCCCACATCCCTTGATGTCATTAGTATCCAGAGATTTATCGAATTCTGACTTGAACATGCTGAATAATTGAATTTCCACAGCTTGCTAGGGCAGAGATTGCAGAAGGTTCACCATCCTCTGAGTGAAGAAGTTTCTCCTGTGATGAATGTAAGAAACAGTTATATTTTCTAGTTGTTGCAGTGATGTTATTAAAAACAGGTTTAATATTCATACAGCCAGTATGGCTGCTAAAGCTGTGATTAAGGGTCGTAAAAGTGAAGCAATCATTGATTTTAACCATTTACTTATTTATATACAGTGGCCTTATGGAATATTGTTTGGGTTTTGGAGGATCCCGGGGTGTAGATTATTCGAGGGACTGTGTTTTGGTCCTGGATAACCAACACATGGAGCATCTTGTGTGAGGAGACAGTAGAATGCCTTCTGCATGGGGAAGATTTGATGTAGTTAAGGGGAGTCAGGTTTGTCTGCAGTTTCCTTCTGCCATAGGAATTTAAGTTGAACAGAAATGTCTTGAGTTGGCTCCTGGAAGATTCTCTTCAAGGATTCAACACGGAGAAAAGCAAGTAAACCTGGTTGTTAACTTTATTTATAAGTGGTCTTTGGACTATATTGGCTTGCTTAATTGGAATATATATCTTGTTGCAGCTGTTGGGAGTAAGTTAAAGTTCTCAATTTTATTGAAGAACTGTTTTAACTGTTAACTGTAGAACTACTACTTTGCTGCTAAGGTGATTGACTCTGTGTTTAAGTGAATGTTTGTTTTCACACAAAAGATACCTTTTGGTCAGTGTTATCACTCCTGTTCCTCACAAATTACAAATAGTTGGCTTCTCATCTCAGATCCTAATATTCCTCATCTCAATTTTAAATAGCCTACCCCTTATTCTGACACCGTGCCTCCTGGTTCTAGACTGAGCAGCCAGGGGAAAACAACTTGGTCAGGATTCTCTGTTGGTTGACGCTGAAATCGGCAAAGGTGATTGGGCGGAGAATATGTTCCGATGCCAAAATCGTAGCTGCCGTCAATGCAACCGGACCAACAGGGGTATAAAAGGCAACCATATTGGGTCTCTGGGTCTCTCTTGGGTGCACTGTGACCAGGGCACTAGCAGACTAGTTCAGATGGCTAGTGGAGTTACATATAGTTACCATAGTTAGATCTTGTTAACCTTATCACTAGTATCAAAGTTAAAGTAAAGAACTCATGCAATTATTGTTATAGTTACTCAATAAACCTTTTGTTACTACTCGACGAGTTTGAGTCTTCTTCACCAAGGTTTGAGTAGCACATGTTACCTACCACACAGGTAACAAAACATGGTACCAGCCATCTTGGCTTTAACGGAACTAGTTAGATTAGGTTAGACAAAAAGAGAGGAAAATACAGATCACAGCGAGACTGACAGATCTCAGCTTGTCTGCACAGAAGCACTCAACAGTCAGAGGAGGGCTACGCATTAGTCCAGAGAGACCACGTCAATTGAAATCTTGAAGAGTTTAACTCCAGAAGAGGAGCACCATGAGTCCAGAGAGACCATGTCAATTGAAATCTTGAAGATTTTGACTCTAGAAGAAGAGAACCGCAACCCACAACAAAATGAAATCGTGAAGATTTTGACTCCAGAAGAGGAGCACCAAGAAACCAAAGGTGATTCAAATGAACCAGAAATAACTCCAGAAGAGGAGCACAAAGAAATTAATGATGATTCGAGTGAACCAGAAATTACTCTAGAAGAGGAGAACCAGGGAAGCAAAGCAAAGGAATCAAATCCACCACAAATGACTGATGTCACCAACATCAATGCAACATCAGATAATTCTCACAATTTTCAAGAAGAAACGCTCAATGTAACAGATACCACAACGGACACTGACACCAATAACTGTGACAATGACTCAAATCATCCACACGGAACACTCATTGAGCGCAACAAGAACAACACACACCGCACGATACACAGTAGAAACAAGAACAACAACAGCAACAAAAACAACATGCAGCGCAACAAGAACAACAAAGACAACAAGAAGCATAACAGAAACAATAAGCAAAACAAGAAAAACGCCAAGAACAGCGATGAAAATAACAAAAACAGAAACAACAAGCACGACAAGAAAAATAACATGAACAACAGCAAAAACAACAAAAACAGAAACAACAAGCACAACAAAAACAACAACAAGAACGACGACGACAACAACAAGAAGTACAATGAAAACAGCAAACACAGAAACGACAGAAACAACAACAATGAAACAATGACCTGTACAATATGGTACAACTCTGCACATGAAGGACAATGGCACAGCACACTGCAAAACAATGACAACACTACAAACATGCCAAGGCACGGCAAAGAATCTCACAAGTTCACATCTGCTCCAGAACGAGAAAGCATGCCAGCTTTCAAGGCAGATGACACACTAGATCAATACCACAAGCACAGGAAAAATCCAGGTCAGACGACAAAGATGACATACAGAATCAATACCGCAAGCACAGAAAAATTCCAGGTCAGACAATCGTGTAACAGGGAATCGCTACCACAAGTATAGAAAAAAAATGTCTAAATCAGACTACAAAGTGATTCGACCATTCGAACACCTCATAATGACTTGATGGTCACTTAAACACAAGGGGCGGAATTCTCCCGTACCTGGCGGGGCGGGGGGTCTCGCCGGGATGGAGTGGCGTGAACCATTCCAGCATCGGGCCGCCCCAAAGCAGCGGAATCCTCCGTAGCTTCAGGGGCTAGGCCCACCACGGAGAGGTTGGCGCCCCACCGGCCAGCGGGATAATGGCTTGGTGCCACGCCAACCGGCGCCGAAGGGCCTCCCCCAGCCGGCGTGAGTTGGCGCATGAGCGGGAGCTCCAGCGCATGCTGGCGTCATCCCCACACATGCACGGGAAGGTTCGTCTCCACATCGGCCATCGCGGAGTACCACAGCGGCCGATGCGGAGAAATAGAGTACCCCCATGGCACAGGCCCGCCTGCGGACCGGTGGGCCCCGACTGCGGGCCAGGCCACCTTGGGGGCACCTCCCAAGGCCAGATCCCCCGCGACCCCCAGGAACCCCGGAGCCTGCCCGCGCCGTCAGGTCCCGCTGGTATGGGACCTACTCTAATTAACGGCGGAGGGGCCAGGTACGGGCCAGCGGGACTTCGGCCCATTGTGGGCTGGAGAATTTGGGCGGCCTTGATGCCCGTTGAGTCGCACCGGACCCCGCCATTCTCCGAGGCGGGCGGCACGACTCACACCAGGCCGGTTTTTGGGGGCGGGAGAATTGGGAGGACGGCGGGGACGGGATTCACGCCGACCCCCGGCGATTCTCCCACCCAGCGGAGAATCCCACCCAGGAACACTGACGACGTTCACAAAGAAATAACAACATCAAAATCGCCACTTCAACAACAGAAGACGAAAGCAACTCAATTGAACAAATTCATAAAGTTTGGACTCACAATTTTTTCTATTAAGATTGGACTCATAAATATTAATTGGCTTTGTATAAGCATCAAGATCATCACAACTCGTACATAACATAATTTGTCTACCGATCTCATGCAAGCGAAAGAACCTTAGAGACTAAATGTATTCACATTTGATGTACTAATGACTATGTAATGCCTTTGCCAACTGCACCCATTCTGTTTGTTCAATTTTCTTTACAACATACAGAAAATATGTAACACAAAAGAAAGGGGGATGTAGTGATCTCTATACGTGCATGTACACAAGGGGTTAATGTGCAATCAGTAGCACCACATGATCGCTAGAGGGCCAGACCAACAGGCGTATAAAAGGCAACCACATTGGGTCTCTGGGTCTCTCTTGGGTGCACTGTGACCAGGGCAATAGCAGACTAGTTCAGATGGCTAGTGGAGTTACGTATAGTTACTGTAGTTAGATCTTGTTAATCTTATCACTAGTATCAAAGTTAAAGTAAAGAACTTATGCAATTATTGTTATAGTTACTCAATAAACCTTTTGTTACTACTGGACGAGTTTGAGTCTTCTTCATCGAGATTCAGAAGACCTCATCACTAACCAAGGTTTGAGTAGCACATGTTTTCTGCCACATAGGTAACAAAACACTGTCGGCTTCAACACTTAGTCACAGAAACGGAGAATCCTGCTGCTTATCTACATCTACCTTATCACACCCCATAAGAATTGTGCACGTTTCTGCGAGATCATCTCTCATTATTTGAAACTCAAGTTATTCCTTGACAGCTTCTAGAAGTGAATGTGAATAGTTATTGAGTGAGTACATGATCAGGTTTGGTTGTGATACCGTTGTGAGTGAACAGCAACCATTGTGAGCAAACAGCTACCATTGTGAGTGAACAGCAACCATTGTGAGCAAACAGCTACCATTGTGAGTGAACAGCAACCATTGTGAGCAAACAGCTACCATTGTGAGTGAACAGCTACCACTGTGAGTGAACAGCTACCATTGTGAGTGAACAGCTACCACTGTGAGTGAACAGCTACCATTGTGAGTGAACAGCTACCATTGTGAGTGAACAGCTACCACTGTGAGTGAACAGCTACCATTGTGAGTGAACAGCTACCACTGTGAGTGAACAGCTGCCATTGTGAGTGAACAGCTACCATTGTGAGTGAACAGCTACCACTGTGAGTGAACAGCTACCACTGTGAGTGAACAGCTGCCATTGTGAGTGAACAGCTACCATTGTGAGTGAACAGCAACCATTGTGAGCAAACAGCTACCATTGTGAGTGAACAGCAACCATTGTGAGCAAACAGCTACCATTGTGAGTGAACAGCTACCATTGTGAGTGAACAGCTACCATTGTGAGTGAACAGCTACCACTGTGAGTGAACAGCTACCATTGTGAGTGAACAGCTACCATTGTGAGTGAACAGCTACCATTGTGAGTGAACAGCTACCATTGTGAGTGAACAGCTACCATTGTGAGTGAACAGCTACCATTGTGAGTGAACAGCTACCATTGTGAGTGAACAGCTGCCATTGTGAGTGAACAGCTGCCATTGTGAGTGAGCAGCTTCCTATTGAGCCAGCACGGTGTCACAATGGTTAGCACTGCTGTCTCACAATGCCAGCACCCGAGTTCAATTCCGGCCTCGGGTGATTGTCTGTGTGGAGTTTGCACTGTCTCCCAGTGTCTGTGTGGGTTTCCTCCGGGTGCTCCGGTTTCCTCCCACAGTCCAAAGATATGCTGGTTAGGTGGATGGCCATGTTAAATTGTCAAAATATGTGCAGTTGATGGGGATGGGGTGGTGGAGTGGTCCGAGGTAGGATGTTCTTTCGAATGGTCAATGCAGACTCAATGGGCTGAATGACCTCATTCTGCACTGTAGGAATTTAAATTTTAACAGCCTGCCGGCAGAAACCAGACATGAATAACGTTTACTTGTCTGTGAAGCAAGGCAGAGTCTGGGGTCAGTGGAGTTCAGCAAGGAGTCAACATCTTCAGGAGAAGCGAGAAGTAAAGAAATGTACAACAAAAAAAAACTATTTATTACAAATTGTTTGCAGGACTGAACAATGTCCTCATATGGCACTGGAGAAAAAATGCGACAGAAGAAAACACTGATGCAGTTTTTAAAAAAAAAATCAGTGATCATATAATTTAATTAATGGCAGTTGTTCAGAACATAAAGTGCTGTACTTCAGTAACAGCTGTATACTGGTCAGTGATACACTAAAAATATAGCTGAACCTGGATAAATGAGTAGATGGTGTGTCAGTACTATTTTGATTTCTATACACTGCAGATGTTAATAGCCAAATGCAAAATCTTTGTAAGCCAATTTAGTAATTTGTTTGAAAATCCAAGCAAGAGCAACAGAATTAGCATACTAATTGTATTGCTGTTCTAAGGTGATTTGATTATGGCCATAATTCTCTGTTTGGGAGACTTGCCGGGTGGGATTCTCTGTTCCTGAGACTAAGGGCTGGAGTTTCCATTTTTCAGGCTGAGTGCCAATGCTGGTCGCACCGTAAAACATGGAGTCGACCATACGCAGGCCCGACCTGCCAAATAGTGCCCACCAGTCCCCCCAGCCCTCGCGGAAGACCCCCACCCCCGGCCAGCAGCATGGCTCCCAGGAGGGCCGACTGTGGCGGCACTGGACATAGTCCGCAGCTGCCAGGCTGGCATCCCGACCACTGAGACCACACATCCCCCGCGTGGTCGGGGACTCAGCCCTTCAGGGGCGGAGCATCGGGGGGGGGGGGGGGCCTTCAGGTGATGCGCCATTTTGGCATGTGATGCAATGAAGCAATTTTGCAGGGGCGGAAGATAGAAAACTGGGGTCAAACCAGCAGCAGCGATTTGGGCATCGGAAGGGATTCTCCGCCCGATCGCCCATTACGATATCGGCATCAGGGAATAGTGTATCCTGCCCTGAGTGTTGACGCTGGTGCAGAATTCATGCAGTTCCACAACAGCAAAACTGGCGCCTCACCTGGACCGTTTCAGCTACTGTTAAAGGGCGAGCACTGGCACCACGTGGAACACAATTAATTCCAATGAGAAACGGTTCGGATTCGCTGGATTCGTGATTGACACCAAGGAGGCTGACAAGCTGCAGCCGCATATACACACTTCACACCCCACACACACCATCCCAGCCAACAAGATGGCAGCAAGACATACTACCTCATGATTCATGGACATGAGCTGGAGACCCTGCTAGACGAGAAGGAGGAGAAGCAAGTCATCTTGAAAATGAAATGAAATGAAAATCGCTTATTGTCACGAGTAGGCTTCAATGAAGTTACTGTGAAAAGCCCCTAGTCGCCACATTCTAGCACCTGCCCAGGGAGGCTGTTACAGGAATCGAACCGTGCTGCTGGTCTGCTTGGTCTGCTTTAAAAGCCAGTGATTTAGCCTTGTGAGCTAAACCAGCCTCTTGTACCCCATCCTGGGAATTAGGCCATGCCTGGGCGCAGGTGGCAGAGGTGGTCAGCGCCACCAACAACACTGGCCAGCATCAGGGCGACTAGGGTAACTAGGCAGCACTGTGCCCCTAGCATTAACTCCTCTCCCACACACCCATAAACTTAGCACCCCCTCGCCAATACAAAGGGTGCCCGAAATCCCACCCTGCACCATATTCCGGCACCAATAGTGTGGTGATGGTATATCTGTGTAGATGCAATACAACTGAGCAAGCACTAGAGGGAGCACAGGAAAGATATAAATACACACGAACAGGAAGTCAGGACACACTTTCCAGGAACGGGAGCTGGTAGCAAGACAGGCTAGCAGCATAGATGTAACGTTAAGTTAAGCACTGAAGAGAGAATGAACTCACAATAAAGCATCTACTTCAACTTTAAGACTACGAGCTTTATTAAGACAACCTTATTAACAACACCAGACAAGCAGTCTGCACCGCGCAAAGTGAAGAGAACAATAACAATTCCAAAACAAAAAAAGATGAAGAAACGATACCAAATCCGAAACAGAAAAAGATGATTTGTTTTTCGAACAATACTACTCAGGCATGGCTGAGTTGGTTGAGTTATTCTGATATGCTGATCGCAGCATCAGCAACACGGTCGCAAAACTCAACACGACTGTACTCATGGCAGATGAATCCAATATCATGGTGCCATGGCAGATCGTCGATACATTGGGTGACAGCAATACCCAAGACGAAGACGACGCCACACAGTGAGCATAGAAAGACTCCACACAGAGAGCGATGACAAGTTCCACTGAGAGAGCGATGAAGGACTCCACAGAGCGAGCGATGAAAGACTCCTCAAAGAGAGCAACGCAATCCTCCACAAAGAGAGTGACGCAAGCCTCCACAGACAGCTCGTTGAAAGACTCCAAAATGGAAGCAAGCAAACACTCCATAGTGAACACTATGCATGAACAAGACCATGAAGGTCAACCCACCATATCTGAGCAACCACAAGCAGACTATGAAAGTCTACCAAGCTCACATAATCAAGAAGAAGACAATGTAAATCTACTCACTGCATGCGAAAACAGGGACAATGTGATCACACTCGACATACAGGAGGTGCATGATCACAGCGAGACTGACAGATCTCAGCTCGTCTGTGCAGAAGCACAGAGTAGGGCTAATCATGAGTCCAGAGAGACCACGTCACTTTAAATCTTGAAGATTTTGACTCCAGAAGAGGAGTACCAAGAGTCCAGAGAGACCACGTCAATAGAAATCATGAAGATTTTGACTCCAGAAGAGGAGCACCAAGACGAACAAGAAAATGAAATCGTGAAGATTATGACTCCAGAAGAGGAGCAGCAAGGAACCAAAGAAGAGGAATCAAATCCACCACAAATGACTCCAGAAGAGGAGTACAAAGGAAGCAAAGAAGAGGAATCAAATCCACCACAAATGACTGATGTCACCAACATCAATGCAACATCAGATCGTTCTAACCATTCTCTAGATGAAACGCTCAATGTAACAGATACCACAAAGGACACTCGCACCAATAACTGTGACAATGACTCAAATTATCCACACAGGACACTCATTGAGCGCAATAAGAAAAACAAAAACCACAAGAAGCACAGCAGAAACAAGAACAACAACAGCAAGAACAAAAGCAACATGAAGTGCAATAAGAACAACAAAAATCGCAAGAAGCACTGCAGAAACAAGAACAACAACAGCAACAACAAAAACTACAAGCACAACAACAAAAACTACAAGAAGAACAACAAAAACAACAAGAAGCATAACAAAGACAGCAACAAGCACGACAAGAACAACAACAAAAACAACAAAAACAGAAGCAACAAGAACGACAATGAAAACAACAAAGACAGAAACGACAAAAGCAACAAGAACGACAATGAAAACAACAAAGGCAGAAACGACAGAAACAACAACAATGAAACAACGACCTGTACAAAATGGTACAACTCTGAACATGAAGGAAAATGCCACAGCACACTGCAAAACAATGACAAGACTACAAACATGCCATGGCATGACAACAAATTTCACAAATTCACATCTGCACACCAGCTTTCAAGGCAGATGATACACTAAATCGATACCACAAGCACAGAAAAAAGTCCATGTCAGTCAACATCAGTGGTTCGACCATTCAAACACCTCGGGATGACTTATTGGTTACTTAAAAATCAAGAACACCGACAACATTCACAACAGAGTTGCAATATCAATATCACCACGTCAACAATGAAAAAGAAAAAACTCAACAAACAAATTCATCAAGTTTGGACTCATAAATGTTTTTATTAAGATTGGACTCATAAATATTCATTGGCTTTGTAAAATATCCAATATCATCATCACTTGTGTAGATACACTTATCATAAGTAATCTAACTGTTTTGTACAATTTTCTTTAACAATGTACAGAAAATATGTAAAGAAAAAAGGGGGGATGTGGTGATTGTATATCTGTGTGGATGCAATACAACTGAGCAAGCACTAGAGGGAGCACGGGAGAGATATAAATATACACGAACAGGAAGTCAGGACACACTTCACGGGAACGGGAGCTGGTAGCAAGACAGACTAACAGCACAGATGTAACATTAAGTTAAGCACTGAAGAGAGAATGAACTCACAATAAAGCATCTACTTCAACTTTAGGACTACGAGCTTTATTAAGACACAAGGAACAACGCAAATAGCAGCTGCCATATCCCGGGTGTGCTGGCCACTGAGGCCACCAGCTACCCATCCCCTGGGCTGTATGCATTGGACTGTCTAACACTATCTGTTGTTGTTTCTCCCTCCAACCCCCAGATGAAGGCTACCCATACCCGCCAGGATTGGGAGAAAATTTAAGGGGGGGCCGCCGGACATGCGGCCCCCTCACCGTGCCTGAGCAGAGAGCCCTGGACTTTGGTCAGTGGCCCAGAGGAAAGTGACGTCGCCAAGGTGAAGATCGGCCATGGGCGAGGAAGTGAGACTCCGCTGAGATACAGTTCCCCCCCCCCCCCCCCCCCCACCCCCACCGGCCCTCAGTCTAATCATGCATCGTATCTCGAGTCTTGCAGGCCCTGCTGGTGATGGGGCGGGTCCATCTGCTATCCTGTTCCCCCAGCCAGTGCCACAGCCAGAGATCCCCCATGTGCCGACCAGCTGTGAGAAAAGCAGCACAGATGGAAACCATATTCCAGTGATACAAGACACCACGAAGCTCGAGTCCGAGGATGAAACTGATTTTCCATTACAGCTGTCTACAACCTCCACAATAGATCATAGAATTTACAGTGCAGAAGGAGGCCATTCGGCCCATCGAGTCTGCACCGGCTCCTAGAAAGAGCACCCTACCCAAGGTTAACACCTCCACCCTATCCCCATAACCCAGTAACCCCACCCAACACTAAGGGCAATTTTGGACATTAAGGGCAATTTGTCATGTCCAATCCACCTAACAATCGACCATCTCAGAGACACTCACCTCACCTGGGACACTATCTGGTGCGTACCACGCACCTGATCCAGTGCATCAGGTGGAGGTAAGAACATCCGAGGGGGCGGACGGTCGGAGGGTGCTCCACCCCAGAAATTAGATGTCGTCCAGATGGGTTTCGGGCTTCTGGAACGGACAGTCCCAATGATTGTGGAGATGCAGTCACAGAGCCAGGGACTACATGATGGGTTGTCGGTGAGCATCCAGCACCTGCAGGTGCAGTTGGAGGAGTCCAACCACGTGCAGGAACAGGAGGTGGTGCCGACCATGCTTGCCATCGAGGCCAACATCACACAGGTGGCGTCCGTGGTGGAGGCATTGGGGGCGAGGGTTTTGGCTATGGATCAACATGAATTGAACCCGGGTCCCTGGCGCTGTGAGGCAGCAGTGCTAGTCACTGTGCTTCCATCCCGCCCTGATTACAATGTCATTGCTCTACACTGGAGAGGCCAAATCCATTGGATGACTGCTTTATGAAATACCTCTATTCAGCCCACCAAAATGACACTGAACTTTGTGTTGACTGCCATGTTAATTCACCACCTTAGTCTTCCTGCACTCGGTCTCTTACAGTTTTCCAATGAAGCTCAATATAAACTCCATCTTCTGATTAGGCATTATACAGCTTTCTGGAGTGAAGACTGAGTTCAACATTTTGTGACAGTTATCTCTGCCCCCATTTTGTTTCATTTATTTGTGCAGGTTCCAGTTTTACTCTAATTTCCTCTTGTTTTTGCTTTCGGATGGGCGGCACGGTGGGAGCTGTTTGTGATTCTGCCATTTACACCTCCTCAAGGCACATTTTTGTTCTCTACATTTGCTCTCTATTCAACTCCTTTTGGATTTGCACCACCTACGCCTGTGCCATTTAACCTCCCCTGTCTTCAACCAATCACAGACTTTACAATTTGTTCTTTTTCCATCATTCCATCTTATACTTGCTCACATTTCTAACTTTTCCCAGTTCTGACAAAAAGTAATTGTCTGAAATTTTAACGCTGACTGGAGCTTCCCAAGACAGGAGGGGTCCCGTTCCCAGGGTCAGAAGGAGGAGCCAGCCCTGCTTGGTTGGTCGTTAGGCCCCAGGGCTACATTTTATGAGTGACAGCCAATTCAATGGCTGTTGTCAGGACTGCTATCCTATCAAGGACAGTGGCCCAGGCCCAAGCACTGCCATTCCAATCAGAGGGATAACAATTCAGCAGGCTCAGCAGTGCCACTGGGAGTGGATACAACACTCACAGGTGCTGGTGGTGTAGCGATGTATGTGCACCCTCATAGCCAGGTAAGGCAGGCACTGGTGAGTGGAGCTGATGGGGCGTTCAGTAAGGATAGATGGTGTTTTACAGTATGGGCAGCCATTGCTGCTGGAGTGTTATTCTCTGTGGAGGCCCTCCCTGCATCTTCGGGGAGGCTGCCATGATTTATCAGGCAGTCTCCCCACATGGTGGAAGACCCAGCTATTGATAAATTGGTAACAGAGTGGGGGTGGGGGGAGGCTCTTAATTGGCCTTCAACTGGGCTGCAGGTGGGTCGGCCTTCCTACTGCTGACAAAATGACCTGCCGATGGAAGGACACCAGGTCTGCCAACCAATGCCTTTGCCCATCATTTTGCCAGTCTTCCCACCTCTCAGCCAATTCCAAGAAGCCCATAAAATTCGAACCAGAGTATCTCTCTCCACAGATGCTGCCTGACCAACTGAGTATTTCCAGCATTTTCTGTTTTACTCAAGCTTAACACATTGTACTTTTCACAGGAAGCAATGTGATGTTAAACTCATTATTTTTCTATCCTCTACTTTTCTTTTTCATCTGTTCCTTTTTCTGTTCTTTCCATGTCTTTAAAATATTTCCTGCACCTCCTCACTGTTATGTGCAGTACTTGAATCTTGTTAATTAAACACTAGATGGCCCCCTAATAGGAGCAAACACAGAATGTAATTACATGATGTTTGTTCATAGAACATAGAAAAATACAGCACAGAACAGGCCCTTCGGCCCACGATGTTGTGCCGAACTTTTGTCCCAGATTAAGAACAAATTAATCGACACTCCATTATTCTACCGTAATCCATGTACCTATCCAATAGCAGCTTGAAGGTCCCTAATGTTTCCGACTCAACTACTTCCACAGGCAGTCCATTCCATACCTGCACTACTCTCTAGGTAAACAACCTACCTCTGACATCCCCCCTACATCTTCCACCATTCACCTTAAATTTACGTCCCCTTGTAATGATTTGTTCCACCTGGGGAAAAAGTCTCTGACTGTCTACTCTATCTATTCCCCTGATCATCTTATAAACCTCTTTCAAGTCGCCCCTCATCCTTCTCCGTTCTAATGAGAAAACGCCAAGCACCCTCAACCTTTCCTCGTAAGACCTACTCTCCATTCCAGGCAACATCCAGGTAAATCTCCTTTGCACCTTTTGCAAAGCTTCCACATCCTTCCTAAAATGAGGCGACCAGAACTGCACACAGTACTCCAAATGTGGCCTGACCAAGGTTTTGTACAGCTGCATCATCACCTCACGGCTCTTAAATTCAATCCCTCTGCTAATGAATGCTAGCACACCATAGGCCTTCTTCACTGCTCTATGCACTTGAGTGGCAACTTTCAAAGATCTATGAACATAGACCCCAAGATCTCTCTGCTCCTCCACATTGCCAAGAACCCTACCGTTAACCCTGAATTCCGCATTCATATTTGTCCTTCCAAAATGGACAACCTCACACTTTTCAGGGTTAAACTCCATCGGTTGTTAAAAATTCATTTATGGGATGAGGGCGTCTCTGGTTCGGCCAGCATTTATTGCCCATCCTTAGGTGACCTTCAGAAAGTGGTGGTGAGCTGCCTTCTTGAACCGCTGCAGGTATTTTGTTATTCATTTTGTTATTTTTGATGTAAATATTCAAGAGGATTGGGAAATAAAAAGTGGTTAGTACATCAGCAACATACAAAACTATTTGGACATAACAGTGTTTAGTGACAATAAGGTTACTTAAGTTGCCACTACATTTATTTTCAATCACGTTGGAAGTATTTGGAAAACATGACAAAGTACTGAATAGGAGTGAGCTGGAGTGAGCATACAAAAGGGCTAATTTTAATTCTTGGGAAAAATAACTTTGTAGGAGACACCAAACACAGAGCATATTTTCATATTTTCTGCAGATCTGCAGTAAAATAATTAATCCAAAATCTGATTGCTCTTGCTCAATTAAGGACAAATATATATGATGCTCAAATAACCACTACTTGGGCAGCATTTAATGTGGGCGGCAAGGTGGAGGTGGGATGGAGTGGACAACATCAACCAGAAATACAAGTGACCACCTCCGCCAACATGATCCCCAGGAACCCCGATGGAATGAAATCCTACATTGGCAATCGGAGCCCTGGTGCTGGGGCTTCTGCTCCATCGCTGTCATTTAATTATAGGACTTTCCCCAGGGTGACGGAATTTCCACTCCCAGGGGTCGTCAACCAATTAGAGGCCTGTGGCTCTCAATTGCCGGCAGTTCCACTGAGAACAGTGGTTATTGCCTGTAATTTACTTGATCCTCCACCAGTGATCCCTGGAGAGAGGTCAATGGTGTAAGTGGTGTTCACCAATTTTCTAAATTAGATGTTCCCCCCTGCTTACTTGCCATTGGAGATTGCGGAAGAAAGTTAGAATTTGTCAACGATAAATACACATTGGGGATTTCATTGTTAAAAAAGGTGAAATTCCTCGCCATTCCAGTAAAGCAGGATGACAATTTTAATTGATCACCAAGGTATTCAATGCAGCTTGGATGATCTTTTGCCAACTGGAAGATTAAAGGGAAGACGCCTGAAAACACCTGAAGTAGATTTCAACAATTTACACAAGTATGATCTCTAACTAAAGAAATTCAAATACTCACTGTTCCACTGGAGGTGTCAAAAGATCAATTATGAGAAACTGTACCAATCTACCATCGGTGGTGTGTCAAATGATAATGATGCACATTACCTATTATTGGTACATATTCAGGAAAGGAAGTGGTTGTTGTAGCTCCTCAGAAAGCCTGCCCATTCCCTTATCAAATGGACTAATTACCTTCCAGTCTATTGTTTGTCCTGATTCTGATGTAAACTCTACTGGATGGTCTACGAAGAAAATACTTAACCTTGACAATGTTAAAACTGAATGTTGGACAGGATCATGTACTGCTGTTGATATTAATTCCAACTTACCCATTATTCATCCATTGTCAACTGGTCAACTTGGTCAAGGAAATCTCCAATTCGTTTGGACTTGTGGATATTTATGAGTGTAGTCGTTTTAACTATGGCCTTGGTGTTGCCATCTTTCCTGCACATTACCAAAAGAGTGCTGTAACCTTGTTTTATTATGTACGCGGGCATTGTAGTTGCTGAATTTATTCATGTTTTTAAATTATTAATGAGGCATATTTTGGGAGATTATAATTTTCTCACTGAAATCCTATATGGGAAGAATGATGATTATATTTATACTTTTAATGGAAGTACTTTAAATTACATTTATTAATCGGAATATTTTAAAGGGTCTTGTAAGAAAAAGCTACTTGGCCAATATGAGTGACTATTCAGATATAATACCAAGTTGTTTTCATTTAGTATTTTGTTCATTTCTTGCCTACATTTCACAACATCTGGATTAGGATATTTATACAGCTGGAGTAAATAGTGAGATGTTTTGTATATTGGCATTTAGATTGGTTACATTTGGATCAGGTACACATTTACTTGTTATCAACTGGAAAGTGATTGCAACATCTTCAAAGCAATGCATGCGTTTTAAAATAAAATAATCCTGTAGATTTTCTTTTGGGATGGAAAACAGTCTTAAATGTTTAAAACACACAATTTTAACATTTACATCATCAGAACAAATTGTAACTTGTTCTGGCAAAGTCATTTGACTTACATCCGGATCACTGGCAGAAAATCTTCATCTTACATTGAAAGTGCTTTGGAAAGATACAGCTGGTATGAGAGAATTAGCTTCAAAAGCCACTGGAATGTCACTGTTTACCCGCTGACATATTGCATTTTGCTGCGCCAAACATTTGGTCCTAATGTTCAACCTGGAATTGCAGAAGTTTCTAATTCAATTGACGTAGTTTTCCAAATTCATTTCTTTAATGTCCTACTGAACGTCAATCATGTTTTTTGTTCACGATAATCAAAATCTGCATCAGTTGCGTTGTGTTCTGAATGAGTATTGTACACAAAGTGGAGAGAGGTTAAAAAAAAGACCCAATAGACAATGAAGAAATGCTTTCAATCCATAAACTCACATTGCTCACCCACAATGCACAAAGGAACCATGATGCATCAATAAACTGCTACTGTAACAAAAAGTAAAAGCTTGTGGATGCTGGAAATCTGAAATAAAAACAGAAAACGCTATAAATATTCCGCAGACCTCGCAATGCAACATCTGTGGAGAATGAAAGAATCAGATTTTTAGGTTGACGACCTTTCATCAGAGCCAGAAAAAGGTAAAGATGTAACAGCAAGTACAGAGTCAAAGAAATGTCATAGAAAGCAGGAGAGATTAAATGCCAAAATATATGGTAGTGCAAGATCAAGGAGATGGAAATGGAACAAGTAAAGAAACAAAAGTGCTTTTAAAAGGAATGTAAATGGGCAAAGTATAATCAACCCCAATAGCTGCGATTCAGGTGAAAGGGTTGAGGGGGACAAAGGTTATGATCAAAAATTGTTGAATCCAATCTGATGTAAAGTCCCAATGGAAATATGAGATGCCTTTCCTCGATCTTAGGTTGAGCTTTAGTGGAAAAGAAAGGAGGTCAAGGACAGAGAGGTCAGAATGGGAGTGGCAAGAGAATTAGAGTGACAGATGAATACAAACTTGGAGTTACCCTTGCAGACAGAACAAAGGTGTTTCACAAGTCTGATGCCCACTTTGTGTTTGGTCTCTTCAATATAGAGCAGAGAGCCTTGTGAGCAGTGAATACAGTATACTAGAACTACAAGTAAATCAATGTTAAACCCGAATGGAGTGTTCAGGCTATTGAGTGATGAGGAGGGATGAGTAATAATAATAACAACCTTTTTTGTATGAAGCTACTGTGAAAAGCCCCTAGTCACCAGCACCCGTTCGGGTAAGCTGGTACAGGAATTGAACCCACACTGCTGGCCTTGTTCTGTGTCACAAACCAGCTATCTAGCCCACTGAGCTAAACTTCCCTTGCATGGAAAGGTGCTGTGGGAGGGAGAGGGGTTGTCTGACAAGACTGCAAAGTGGATCAGGGTGTTGGGGAGAGAACAGTCCCTTCACAATGTTGAAAGGGGCAGGGAAGATGTGTTTGGCAGTGGCATCACACTGGAGGTGGATCTGTTGAATGTGGAATCTAATGGGGCAGAAGGTGAGGACAAGTGAAATCCATCACAGTTCTGGGAGGGTGTGGAAGGAGTGCAAACTGAAGAGTGGCAAATGTGATTGACACTTTAGAACCCTGCCAACCCCAGGGAGGGGAATTGTCAGTTCAAGACAAGGAAAATGAAATGGAAACTCTAACAGAACATGCAGAGAGGTGCTAAATGAGTACAGGAGAGGTGCTAAATGAGTATTTTTCGTCAGTATTCACACAGGAAAAAGACAAAGTTGTCGAGGAGAATACTGAGATACAGGCGACTGGACTAGAAGGGCTTGAGGTTCATAAGGAGGAGGTGTTAGCGATTCTGGAAAGTGTGAAAATAGATAAGTCCCCTGGGCCGGATGGGATTTATCCTAGGATTCTCTGGGAAGCTAGGGAGGAGATTGCTGAGCCTTTGGCTTTGATCTTTAAGTCATCTTTGTCTACAGGAATAGTGCCAGAGGACTGGAGGATAGCAAATGTTGTCCCCTTGTACAAGAAGGGGAGTAGAGATAACCCCGGTAACTATAGACCAGTGAGCCTTACTTCTGTTGTGGGAAAAGTCTTGGAAAGGTTTATAAGAGATAGGATGTATAATCATCTGGAAAGGAATAATTTGATTAGAGATAGTCAACATGGTTTTGTGAAGGGTAGGTCGTGCCTCAAACCTCATTGAGTTCTTCGAGAAGGTGACCAAACAGGTGGATGAGGGTAAAGCAGTTGATGTGGTGTATATGGATTTCAGTAAAGCGTTTGATAAGGTTCCCCACGGTAGGCTATTGCAGAAAATACAGAGGCATGGGATTCAGGGTGATTTAGCAGTTTGGATCAGAAATTGGCTAGCTGCTAGAAGACAAAGAGTGGTGGTTGATGGGAAATGGTCTGACTGGTGTCCAGTTACTAGTGGTGTGCACACAATGATCTGTTTTGGGGCCGTTGCTGTTTGTCATTTTTATAAATGACCTGGAGGAGGGCGTAGAAGGATGGGTGAGTAAATTTGCAGATGACACTAAAGTCGGTGGAGTTGTGGACAGTGCAGAAGGATGTTACAAGTTACAGAGGGACATAGATAAGCTGCAGAGCTGGGCTGACAGGTGGCAAATGGAGTTTAATGCAGAAAAGTGTGAGGTGATTCATTTTGGAAGGAATAACAGGAAAGCAGAGTACTGGGCTAATGGTAAGATCCTTGGTAGTGTGGACGAGCAGAGAGATCTCGGTGTCCATGTTCATAGATCCCTGAAAGTTGCCACCCAGGTTGAGAGGGTTGTTAAGAAGGCGTACGGTGTGTTAGCTTTTATTGGTAGAGGAATTGAGTTTCGGAGCCATGAGATCATGTTGCAGTTGTACAAAACTCTGGTGCGGCCGCATTTGGAGTATTGTGTGCAGTTCTGGTCGCCACATTATAGGAAGGATGTGGAAGCATTGGAAAGGGTACAGAGGAAATTTACAAGAATGTTGCCTGGTATGGATGGAAGATCATATGAGGAAAGGCTGAAGGACTTGAGGCTGTTTTCGTTAGAGAGAAGAAGGTTAAGAGGGGACTTAATTGAGGCATACAAGATGATCAGAGCCTTTTTCCTCGGATGGTGATGTCCAGCACAAGGGGACATAGCTTTAAATTGAGGGGAGATAGAGAGTCAGAGAGTAGTAAGGGCATGGAATGCCCTGCCTGCAACAGTAGTGGACTCGCCAACACTAAACGCATTCAAATGGTCATTGGATAGGCATATGGATGATAAGGGAATAGTGTAGAGGGACTTTAGAAGGGTATCACAGGACGGTGCAACATCGTGGGCCGAAGGGCCTGTACTGCGCTGTAATGTTCTATGTTCTAACAGGGACACAGAAAGATGGAGAATAAATTGTAATCCTTACAGGAAGCATTGTGAACGAGTTAAGGTAGTGTGTCAGTGGGCTTATGGGCAATATCAGCTGATAGCCTGTCCCCAGAAATAGATACAGGGAAATTGAGGAAAAGAAGGCAAAAGTTGGAGACTGAAGATGTGAATGTGAAATAAGGGTAGAATTTGGAAGCAAAGTTGATGAAATTTGCCAGTTCAGTGTGAGCACAGGAAATAACACCAATACTGTCATTAATCTACTGGAGAAAGGTGAGGTGGAGGGGATCAGAGTGTGAATGGGACAAAGACTATTCCACATATCCTATTAGGAGGAACTGAAGGAGTTGAAGGAGAAGTTGTTCAACGTGAGAACAAGTTCAGCCAGGTGGAGGAGAGTGGTGGAGAATGTGGACTGTTTGGTTCAAAGAAGAAATGGAGAACCCTCATACCATTCTGTTATAGGATGGAGATAGAAAGAAAAATCACCTTCCCTCTGGTATTACTATTAAATATCATCTAGATGGAAAGCTCTTCTCACTTCAATCACCTCCATACAAAAATTAAACTGACCACCATTAATATCTACAGTTTTTGGATGACTGCAGTATCATTGCCAGATTTTCAAGCCGTTCCCGATCTCTTCAATTCTGCATTGAAGAAACTCAGCCTGTCCTTGAATGTTATAGATAGATAGAGATAGAGAAATACAGCACAGAACAGGCCCTTCGGCCCACGATGTTGCGCCAAACTTTTGTCCTAGGTTAATCAAAGAATTTTGGACAATTTTTCATGGCCAATCCACCCAACCTGCACATCTTTGGACTGTGGGAGGAAACCGGAGTACCCGGAGGAAACCTACGCAGTCACGGGGAGGATGTGCAGACTCCACACAGACAGTGACCCAAGTCGAAATCGAACTTGGGACCCTGGAGCTGTGAAGCAATTGTGCTATCCACAATGCTACCGTGCTGCCCTTAAGAAGTTAACCTACACTCCATTATTCTACCCTAATCCATGTACCTATCCAATAGCCGCTTGAAGGTCCCTAACGTTTCCGACTCAACTACTTCCACAGGCAGTGCATTCCATGCCCCCACTACTCTCTGGGTAAAGAACCTACCTCTGACATCCCCTCTATATCTTCCACCATTTATCTTAAATTTATGTCCTCTTGTAATGGTGTGTTCCACCCGGGGAAAAAGTCTCTGACTGTCTACTCTATCTATTCCCCTAATCATCTTATAAATCTCTATCAAGTCTCCCCTCATCCTTCTCCGTTCTAATGAGAAAATGCCTAACCTTTCCTCGTATGACCTACTCTCCATTCCAGGCAACATCCTGGTAATGTTGCCAAAACAAAACTCATATCAACCTATACCTGACCAGCCAAGTATTCCACCTCCCATATATACTGAAGGAGAAACTCTGGAACATGTTGAGCCCCTCCAAGACTTTAGCAACCATTTCTCTCAAAAGGCCACCATTGATGAGGAGATTCAAAACTGATCTACTGTGTCAGCTCAGCCTTCTACAAGCTACAGCAGCTGGCTTTTGACAACAAAGGCCTTTGCAAGTCAACCAAAGTCCTAATGTACAGGAAAATTGTCATCACCACATTCCTGCACTGAAGTAAGACTTGGATTGTGTATTAGCAACAAAAAAGTGTTCAAGGAAATTCCATCAGCAGTTCCTCCGTCGCATCCTCCAATTCAATGAGAGGACCACTGAACAAATGTTAGTGCCCGTCTTGAAGCCAGATCTACTATTATTCAGGCAAAAGACCTGCAAAATCGGGGCAGCACGGTAGCATGGTGGTTAGCATAAATGCTTCACAGCTCCAGGGTCCCAGGTTCGATTCCCGGCTGGGTCACTGTCTGTGCGGAGTCTGCACGTCCTCCCCGTGTGTGCGTGGGTTTCCTCCGGGTGCTCCGGTTTCCTCCCACAGTCCAAAGATGTGCGGGTTAGGTGGATTGGCCATGCTAAATTGCCCGTAGTGTCCTAAAAAGTAATGTTAAGGGGGGTTGTTGGGTTACGGGTATAGGGTGGATACGTGGGTTTGAGTAGGGTGATCATGGCTCGGCACAACATCGAGGGCCAAAGGGCCTGTTCTGTGCTGTACTGTTCTATGTTCTATGTTCTAAAATCAACTGAAATGAATTGGAGACTGTTCGGTTGGCCAAAACCATCTTCCCTGACAAGTCCTGTTTTTCAACTCTCAAATGACCAAGACATTTGTAGCTCTCTTTGAAGTGTAGCAGCATTGACATTAGCGACTGGGAGGAAACTGCTACTTATCATTCATATAATAATAGCTTATTGTCACAAGTAAGCTTCAATGAAGTTACTGTGAAAAGCCCCTAGTCGCCACATTCCAGCGCCTAATCGGGGAGGCTGGTACAGGAATATGAACCCGAGCTGCTGCCTTGTTCTGCATTACAAGCCAGATGTTTAGCCCACTGTGCTAAACCAGCTCTATGACAGTGGCTTGTCCATCAAGCAACACACATGAACTTCCAACATTATTGAGTTCCACAGGGCTCGGTGTTGGCATATGTTACATATTAATGATTTGGACGTGAACATAGGAAGCATTTTTGGGAAATTTGCAGATGACACAAAGATTGGCCAAGTGGTGGACAGTGCAGAGGATAGATATAAACTTCAAAACGATATAGATGGGTTGGTGTAGTAAGCGTTAAAGTGGCAGATGAAATTTACCATTGAGATGGGTGAAGTCGTGCACTTATAGTGGGGAGGTCGAACAGTTGTAGGGAGTACACAATAAATGGGAATATACTAAGAGGTAGATGAAGTGAGAGATCTTGGTGGACAGGTACACAGGTCCCTAAAGGCAGCAGTTCAAGTAGACAAGGTGGTTAAGAAAGCATATGAAATACTCTCCTTCATTGGCAAAGGTATAGAATATAAAAGTAAGGATATAATGTTAGAATTGTATAAATCGGGCAGCACGGTGGCGCAGTGGGTTACCCCTGTTGCCTCTCGGCGCCGAGGTCCCAGGTTCGATCCCGGCTCTGGATCACTGTCCGTGTGGAGTTTGCACATTCGCCCCGTGTTTGCATGGGTTTTGCTCCCACAATCCAAAGATGGGCACTCTAGGTGGATTGGCTAAATTGCCCCTTAATTAGAAAAAATGAATTGGGCACTCTAAATTTACTAAAAAAAAAGAATTGTATAAAACACTGGTGAGGCCACAACTGGAATATTGTGTACAGTTCTGGTTGCCACATTACAGGAAGGATGCAATTGCTCTGAAGAGAGTGCAGAGGAGATTTACAGGAATGTTGCCAGGACTAGAAAAGTGTAGCTACGAAGACAGATTGGATAGGTTGGGGTTATTTTTCTTGGAGCAAAGAGGGCTGAGGGGTGACTTAATTGAGGTGTACAAAATTATGAGGGAAAGAGATGGGATGGACAGGATAGAATTTTTCCCCTGGTGTAGAATTCTAGAACCAGGGGATATAGATTCAAGCTAAGTGGCAGAAGGTGTGGAGTGGTCATCAGGAAAAACCTTTTTACGCAGAGGGAGTCTGGAATTTACTGCCCAAGTTGGTGGTGGAGGCAGAGACCTTAAACTCTTTTAAAAAGTACAGGGCTCTGGACTGGGTGCAGGAAGGTGGGATTAGAAAGGACACCTGGGTGTCCTGGGGCTGGCCTGGACAAGATGGGCTGAATGGCCTCCTTCTGTGCTGTAACGTTTCTATGAATGAATTTTATGATTCTACAAATTATAGAACCCCTCCAGTACAGAAGGAGGCCATTTGGCCCATCAATTGCGCTCCAATCATACGAAGGAACACCACACCCAGATCAACGCCCCGCCCTATCTCTGTAACCCACCTAACCTTTGGACACTAGGGGGAAATTTAGCATGGTCCATCCACCTAACTTGTATATCTTTGGACTGTGGGAGGAAACTGGAGCACCCGCAGGGAACCCATGCAGACACGGGGAGAACTTATAAACTCCACAAAGTCATCCAAGGTTGGAATTGAACTCAACTCTAACCTTGGGGGGACTGTGTGGAGTTTGCATTTTCCCCCCACAGTCAAAGATGTGCAGGTTAGGTGGATTGGCCATGTTAAAATTGCCCCTAAGTGTCCAAATATGTGCAGGATAGATGGTGTTATGGGGACAGGGCGGGGTAGGGTGCTCTTTCAGAGCCTCGGTGCATACACAATGGGCCGAATTGACTCCTTCTGCACTGGAGAGATTCTGTGGATTCTATGGACTCTTATAATGTCATTAAACCTCTTGCAACAATTTATCCATGTCATTGGGGCCATACTGCTTGCAATAACTGCAATGGCTATCTGATCCTGCTGCCTTCTCAATGTTTGTCTGTAGTTCTTCCTGGCTCCCTGTGGATAGAAGATATCTCTGCTGTCGTGTTCTTTGTGTTGCTAATACTCAGGATGGATTTGTAGTATACACAAGGACCACAAAAAGCTAAGTCAAATAAAACTAATATTTTATTACACTACTTATTATACAGTTCAATCACTATTCCTAATGCAAGCAGTATTCTAATGCATAGAATATGCATATCTGATGCAAGCAATATCTCATGCATGCTATTTTAAATTGTACTCTGCGATGCTCCTTGTCTCTCTAAGCTTCTCTCCACTTTCTCTACATTCTCCCCCCCTCCCCCAGAAGCCTGAGAGGCATTCCTTTTTATTGGTCTGCTCCACAGTTCCATCTAGTAGTCAATTATGTTATTACATTAACCCTTTATGTACTAGGCATTCTACATAATGTCACATCTCCTACTCTCTAAGTGTGGCACCAAGGGCTCCAATGCTGCATCTAAGAACCTTGGAGCATGCTCTCCCCTGCTGTACTAACAGTGACCGTAATTAATGTTACCTTTCTCAGCCACTTCAAGCATCTGCTGCACCCAGAACACACCTCTCTTTTAAGAATTGTTGATTGTTTTAATTGATGGTAACCTCAGACAAAACTGGGCCCCTCCGGATGTATGTAGCCAGTGCATACCGTGTTTCGCTCAGGCCTGCACATGAGGCAAGTAGCACAAAGGAATGGGCCAGGTTTATTTATTTATTTATTTTTTTATAAATGTTTTTTTATTGAGTTTTCATATTTTATATATGACAAATTACAAGTTATTAGAGAGAGAGAAAAAAAAAGGAAAACACAAAATTTTTTTACATGAATATTTACAGGTAAGCATCTTCATAACAATAATTGTGGCCGCCCCCTTTAGCCAGCATACATATTTTACATTCCCCAATATGGCCGAGGCACATGTTTATAGGCATTTATTTATAGTTTGGTTTTGGGCCTTGGCTTGCCATCAAACCCCCATACCGAGCCCGTAGCCCCCCCCCCCCCCCCCCCCTCCCCCCGGCTACCTTCCCCCGATCCCCGCCCATTTTCCCCTGGTTCTTGGCCACCCGACTATTCTTCCTCATGTACGTTGGCCACAAACAGGTCCCGGAACAGTTGCATGAATGGCTCCCACGTTCTGTGGAAGCCGTGGAATGGGCCAGGTTAATCACACATTGCAATCATGGCAACCACTTGCATTTGGCTCCATTGACTTTTACATTGCAGAACCAGGCCATTCAAAAAGCACTATGCTGGTGTTAATGCTCTTTATGAGCTTCCTCCCGCCTTTTACCTTATTCTATCAATATCTCCTTCTATTTCTTTCTCCTTCATACATATCTAGCTCTCCCTAAGTGTTGCTATGCTATTGCCTTCAACTACTCAATGTGGTCTCCAATTACACATTCACAATCCGTTTTATGTTAGCTGTGGCTTGTTTGGCTGCATTCCTGCCTCTAAATCATAAAATTGTGGGTTTGAATCCCACTCTATTATCCCAGTATAGTACTGAGGGAGTGTTGCACTCTCTCCGCCTCCCCAGCTATGTGTTCCTCGGTGGTGTGCTGTCCCCAGAAGCGGACTCTCCATTCCCACCACCGGCCAATGGGATTTGCCATTGTGGCCACCCAATGCCGCTGGGAAACCTACGGGCGTGGGTGGGCTGCCGGAGGAACGGAGAATCCCACCGGCAGAGAATTCACTCCGCTGTCTTTCAGGTGAGAAGTACATGATCCCATATCAATGGTTTGAAGAAAATCGGGGGATTTATCCCCAATGTCCGGAACAATAGTTATTCCGATCACATTGCTGTTTGTAGGTGTCTACTGTGAGCATATTGGCTGCTGCGTGTCCTACATTACAACAACCGAGCTGCAATTCCTCCCTGACCACTCTGAACAACTGGATGACCAAATTAAAACTGCTCAGGGAGCCAAAATTGCAGTCAACCGATTATTTAATTGCCTTAAACATTTCTGAATTGATCTGTATCAGAAGGTAGGCAGGCTTCCAGGATTGCAGATCCCTTGCTTAATTCCATATTGTTACGGTCAGACGTCATGATAATGGGGACAAGACCTGATGACATTACGCTCAAAATTACAGAGGAGAGTGAGGGCCATCCAACCAGGGTGAAGTTCTGCCCAAAGTGTTTGAGCAAATGGGTGATGCTCCATAAGGAGGCAGGTCATGAGTAATGTGTATAAAGCTTAGTGTTGGTTCTGTGCTTGTTCTCACTATCTCTGGATAATTTAGCGTCGGTTATATGGGAGAGAATCTCAAAATTAGCTGTTGGTAGAAAGGCAGAAAGCATTATAAAGACAGCAGGGTGACAGACTAGGTAAAGAAAGTGGGATGTGAGGTGACAGATGCAACTCAATATGAAAAATGGAAAAAGGTGTGCAAGAAGAAACAAAGGGCGTGATTGATTAGAAACGTTTCGAAGTGTCATTTTGGACGTAATTGGCAGGGTGTTTGCTGATACTGCATTGGTGAGATCGCGGCCCCTATTTATTGGCCCTTGGTGCTGAAAATTAGCCCCCAACGAAGGTCTCGCCATTACTGGCTTCCTAGCCGTCTGATTCGCCAGACTCGCGCCAGTGTCTCGCTGCGTAAAAGGGGGAGCTGCTTTTAAAAACTCCTTTGCCACTCATACCCAGTCAACACACAAGCACAACGCACAGACCTGCTCCTTGTTTTGGGGGTGATAACCTGGACATGCTTTTCGATGCTGTGAATGAGAGACGGGGTAACCTGTTCCTCCAAAGGGGTTGGAGGGCCAGAAACTGGGCCACCAATACTGCCTGGGAGGCAGTGGCATTGGCTGTCAGTGTGGACAGTATGACCAGGAGGACCAGCATCCAATGTCAGAAGAAGACTTACGACCTCCGCCTTGCTGCAAGGGTAAGTTACCACCACTCTACTGGCATCAGTTCCGACTGCCACCTCTCAAGTTCCCAAGCCAACCGCCCCTGAAATCACTGGCTGACACCTCGCACATTCCCCATATCCGCTTTTCTTGTTTGTCCCTCAGCACCCCTTGGCACCCACCAGCTCAACCACTTCATGTCCAGTTGCGATGCCCATACATGCCACCTGCTATAGACACTCCTGATCTATTAAGCATGCGACTCACAAAACCCTCCCTTTGACCTTGCAGGGGAAGGTAGCCCATAATTATCGGAAAAAGACCAAGACTGAGTACCAGAGATCCAAGTCCTCACCCCTTATGAAGAACAGGCTCTGGAGATCGCGGGGTTGACTGAGGAGAGGGCAGTCACTGACAGCGAGGTCGGCCTGTGCCACAGAGGTCAGGATTCACTTCACACAGATGACCTGTCTCAAGCGAGTTGTTTGTGTCAGACACAATGATCCATTCCTCTTAATGACCACATGTCCATTCTATCGCATGATCTCTAATGATGGGCTGGGCCAGCTGGAGTCATTTGCCCCCCCCCCCCCCCCCCCCCCCCCCCCCCCGACACTCCCCACCACACAAGAGACCACCTCGGAGGCGAGGAGCAAGGAGACTGCCATCAAGGCATCTCCGTTGTCACCCCGACCTTCCACCTGTGCAGAAACACACACTTTGGTGAGTGGCATTAATGGACAGGCTTCTGGGGAACAATCTGGTGAGCACCATACAGTTGCTAATGCACATCAGGTGGAGGCAGAAACATCCAAGAGAGTGAGCAGTCAGATGCCGCGCTTCTGCACAAGGTTATCCCAGAGCTGAAACAGATGCTGAGACATGGCCGTGAGATTCAAGAGGGGATGTCAGCCACATTCCAGTCAATGCATAGCCAATTAGAGGGGTCCCAAAGGCTACCGGTGCAGGAGATTATGCCAAAAATGTGTGGCACTGTGGCCAAAACTCCTAGGATGGCGACCGCAGTGGAAAGCATCTTGAGTAGTGGTGTCCAAGACACGGCTCAGTCTGTGACAGCCATGGCTAAGGGCATTGACATCGTGTTCCAGTCACTGAGAGACATGCCCATAAGGTGGACATTGCCGAGGCACAGCAAAGCATGACCCAGTCACTGGGGGACGTGTCACAGACACAAATGTACATTGCTGGGCCACTGCACTGCACTGCATGGCCCAGTCAGTGAGGAGCATCACTGAGGGCATTGACACAATGGTGCAGACAATGGGGAGGTGCCAGAACTAGCCAAAGCAAATGACGTAGAGGCCTCTGGAGCTCAGTCCAGCTGCCCTTCCATTCCATGGAGGGCAGCACGGTAGCACAATGGGTAACATTGGTGCTTCACAGCTCCAGGGTCCCAGGTTCGATTCCTGGCTTGATCACTGTCTGTGTGGAGTCTGCATGTTCTCCCTGTGTCTGCATGGATTTCCGACGGTGCTCCGGTTTCCTCCCACAAGTCCAGAAAGACATGCTGTTAAGGAAATTGGATATTGTGTGTACCGGAATGTGGCAACTAGGGGCTTTTCACAGTAACTTCATTGCAGTGTTAATGTAAGCCCACTTGTGACAATAAATATTATTATTATTAAACCAAGGGCCTATGCCACTGTCAGGGAGGGGGAAGCCCTGGAGGCCAATCCAGGGCCTGCCATCAAAGACATAACAGCAGTCCCCAGTTCTCCTGTATTCCCCCCCCCCCCCCCCCCCCCCCCCCCCCCTTCCTGGCACTGGTGGATCCCAAGGACAGCAGCAAAACAGAGTGGCAAGGTGAGTATTATTATTTGATTTATTATTTTCACATGTATTAGTATACAGTGAAAAGTATTGTTTCTTGCATGCTGTACAGACAATGCATACCGTACATAAGGAAGGAAGGAGAGACTGCAGAATATAATGTTACAGTTATAGCAAGGTGTAGAGAAAAGATCAACTTAATACGAGGTAGGTCCATTCAAAAATCTGATGGCAGTAGGAAAGAAGCTGTTCTTGAGTCGGTTCGTACGTGACCTCAAACTTTGGTATTTTTTCCTGACGGAAGAAGGTGGAAGAGAGTATGTCCGGGGTGCGTGGGGTCCTTAATTATGCTGGCTGCCTTTCTGAGGCAGCGGGAATTATAGATAGAGTCAATGGATGGGAGGCTGGTTTGCGTGATGGACTGAGCTACATTCACGACCTTTTGTAGTTTCCTGCGGTCTTGGGCAGAGCAGGCTCCATACCAAGCTGTGATACAACCAGCAAGAATGCTTTCTATCGTGCATCTGTAGAAGTTGGTGAGGGTCGCAGCTGACATGCCAAATTTCCTTAGTCTTTTGAGAAAGCAGAGTCGTTGGTGAGCTTTCTTTTTTTAAAAATAACTTTAGAGTATCCAATTCATTTCTTCCAATTAAGGGGCAATTTAGCGTGGCCAATCCACGTACCTACCCTTCACATCTTTGGGTTGTGGGGGCAAAACTCATGCAAGCATGGGGAGAATGTGCAAACTCCACACATACAATGATCCAGAGCAACAGGGCTAATCCACTGCACCACCGTGCTGCCCGTTGGTGGGCTTTCTTAACTATAGTGTCGGCATGGTGGGACCATGACAGGCTGTTGGTGATCTGCCCACCTAAAAACTTCAAGCTCTCGACCCTTTCTACTTCATTCCCATTGATGTAGGCATGTACTCCACTACGCTTCCTGAAGTCGATGACAATCTCTTTCATTTTGTTGACATTGAGGGAGTGATTATTGTCGTCGCACCAGTTCACCAGAATACAGTGACACCAGTAAGTTGGTCAGCTTTCTCTGGCTCCAAGCTCTCCAGCAGATGTCCGCCAAAGACATCAAAGGCCAGAGGGCGCAAAACGCAGCAGGCTGAAAGAAGAATATTCAAAGCTCCTGCCATTACCTTTGACAGAGTTGCTTTCTTTTCCATCCCTGGTACTTATCCACAGCCATTTTTGCCCTCCCTGAACGGCCTCTCTGTAAAATGAGAGCCTGGTTGCCACAGCTTTCAGCGCACATCCAAACTTTGAACTAAAAAAAATCCTCCCTTTGTGACATTCCTGTCTGACATCAAAATATTACAAACTTCTTGCAAACGAACCCCAGACACACAAATCCATTGGCTCCAAGGTTACAGATTTCTGCAGTGCTCAGAACACTTCATTACCTTTGAGTAGAATTCATCAATTACATTAATTAGGATGACGCAATGCCCTTTGAAGTATGCAATATAGGCTCAATTGACCATCGCACTAATTGAAAACCCAGTACAAAGCACTTTTCTCCATTGACCCTTGGCAAGATACTGCAGGGAAGTTGTACAATATGTGAAAAATACATAATTTGTGACAGGCATCCTCAACTATTGCAACACTGCTGTTTTGGGAACGTGGGACGTGAGCTGGAAAAGTACTAAAACTGAGATATGATTCAAACTAAGAGTTACAATGGACGAGCTCTGTAAGTATATTTATATTTAAACTGGTTATGCACAGACTCGTTCAAAAAAGCACACCATTCCATCTAATGCTTACAATTGTGCTTTTGCTTTCAAGTAACAAAGCAGCTGAAATATTTCAAAAGAAGGGTGAGATTTTTTAACTCAGTGGGGAACTTTGATGGCTTTTATGTTGGAAGAAAAGGCAGAAATTTATATGATGCTTTACAGCCAGTGAAGTACTTTTGAAGTGTGTCACAGCACTAATGCAGGAAAGGTAGCAGCCAATTCTCGCACAACAGAATAATGATCAGAACATCTGTTTTAGGTGTTGGATGAGAATTAAATGTTGGCCAAGACACCAAGAGAATTCCCCAGCTCTTTTCCAAATAATATTGTGGGATCTTTTATATCCATCTGAGTGGGTAAATGGGACACCAGTTTAACATTCCAAACGAAAGTCAGTACCTGCAGTGTAGCACTCCCTCAGAACTGTCAGCCGAGATTATATGTGATTACATGTGCTCGTGTTCTCTAAGAAGTGGAGCTGGAACCCATAGCATTCTGCTGTAGAGTCAAGAATGTTACCATTAAGCCAAGACTGACACTTTGCTCCAATGATTGCAGCAGATGCTGTATTTATAATTTTGATGCTGAACAGAATGCAGAATAACCACAAAGATGGGGGCAACATCTCTTTCCTGTCTATGCCAGGACAAAGTCAGCTGAAATAAAAATCTAAAATAGATGCAAGCTCTAAATCTTTTTTTAAATAGACTGTTCTGTGTGAATTCTGTATGAAGCCCAATGCTCAGAACAGATCAGATGTAAAATCCCATGAGCAAGTTGTTTTCTGGCCCAGAACACATCTGTCACTTTTTATTAAGAAAAGTGGTATTATGGAGCTGCAGAGGTTGAAAATGAGGATATGCCAAAGATGTGCAATGTACAGCAAATTAGGTCCATTTGTTGATTCCAGATTTTGAATTAGCAAAGAACTGAATTTCATATTCTTGTGTTTAATCGTATGCACTGAAGTAAACTTCATTGCATACACTGTAATCGTAATTCATTTTTTACCAAATGTGATGTCTGTTTGTTCTGTGTTCTTGTCTAGCAATGAACCTAGAAAACGGCTGGTGACTTAGCCATAACTAGGATTTATTAATGTACACATGGTAAGGTAATGATCAGATACAGACCCAGTTATCATAGAGTTACATTAGACTCTCCTGGAACTACCCATATGTACGACTGTCCTCATGTACGCCTTACAACCTTCTGATGGTAGCCGGATGTCACCTGACATATCTGGCGCTACCTGCTGGTGGGAGGTCACACTGCTGGGTATATGCCACCTGCTCGTGGGAAGCCACACTGCTGAGTACATGTAATATTATCTACAGGCATATCACCACAATGTCTACACTTATTAACCAAAGTGAAAGCATTAAAATGTATTTTGTGCATATTTTGTAGCCATGATCAAATTTCAGATGCATAAAATTGTGCAAGTAACATCTTTAAGTTGGACATATTGCACATGTCTTGCTAAGACATTTGGCACATGGAATACGAGTTGTACATGGTTTACATATGCGTGACCATTAGCCCAAGTGTTTCAAGTGCTCAGATCAAACAATGCATTAAATGTCTTGCATGGATCTTAAGATGTTTACGTTCACCAAACTAAAGACCATGTCCAATATTTAATTGAAAGAAAGAAACTAAATTACAATCAAATAACTGTGGTTGAAGTGACGAGGTTGTGGTCAGTGCGGACTGTATACGCAATTGTAGGTTTCGTGATTTGTGCCATTTCAGGAAAGCTGTATTATCTTTACTTCACTGAATCATGTCACAATAAACAGAAGTTACTGTGAAGCAGATGGGTTTGCTCTCAATTATGGTATTGCACAGCTTCCTGAAATATTTTTAAATAAAAAAAACAGAAAACTAATATTTTACAACTAGTTTAATACATTTATCAAATATAATGCTGAGTAAATTCAGTTTTATTATATGTATTATTTGACAGTCAAGGAAGATTGACTGGTAATAACATTTATTGGAAACTATCCATGATTTGTTGTTGAGATTTGACTATGCCACAATCGTTTAAAATATTGTTATGTTCAATCAGCAAAGAACAAAGAAAATTACAGCACAGGAACAGGCCCTTCGGCCCTCCAAGCCTGCGCTGACTATGCTGCCTGCCTGAATTAAAACCCCCAACCCTTCTGGGGACCATATCCCTCTATTCCGATCCTATTCATGTATTTTTCAAGACGTCCCTTTAAAGTCACTATCGTATCTGCTTCCACTACCTTATCCAGCATCGAGTTCCAGGCTCCCACCACCCCCTGTGTAAAAATCTTGCCTCATACATCTCCTCTAAACCTTACCCCTCCTACCGTAAACCTATGTCCCTGAGTAATTGACTCCTCCACCCTGGAAAAAAGCTTCTGACTAACTACTCTGTCCATGCCCCTCATAATCTTGTAGACTTCTATCAGGTCGTCCCTCAACCTATGTCATTCCAGTGAGAACAAACCAAGTTTCTTCAACCTCTTCTCATAGCTAATGCCCTCCACGCCAGGCAACATCGTGGTAAATATTTCTGAAGGGCATGTACCACACTGATGACGGTATCATATGACATAAACAGGTTTACTTTCAAACTCTAGGAGAGTGAACATCACTTAATTTCAAGCAAATACATCTCAGTAATTCATTATTTAATGTGTGACAGGTTTATCTGAGTAAGAAGTCTTACAACACCAGGTTAAAGTCCAACAGGTTTGTTTCAAACACGAGCTTTCGGAGCACTGCTCCTTCCTCACTGCTCACCTGAGGAAGGAGCAGTGCTCCAAAAGCTAGTGGTTGAAACAAACCTGTTGGACTTTAACCTGGTGTTGTAAGACTTCTTACTGTGCTTACCCCAGTCCAACACCGGCATCTCCACATCAGGTTTATCTGGTACAGTGACAAATATATATACATTTTAATTTGGATCAAGAAAGTTCAACCAAGGGATTAAACTTAGCAGTGATGAAATCAAACAATTAATCCGCAATTGAAATTGTCCCGTGTGTGCTGTAAGGGGCTGTGGATCATGATAGGGAAGGTGGAGTTCACTCAGTTCAATAATTCACCGTTGTCCAAATCACAAAAATTAATTAAGGGTCTTCAAATACTCAGCAAGACAAAAATGAAATAAACACCGAGCTCTCCTTTGCACCTAACTTTACACATAGTTTATCCCAATTTAAACCTGGATGACTAATCCATTTCCCAGGGAAAACTCAACACAGTGGGCTGGATTCTCCATTCTGGAAATTACATGTTCCCACCGGAATAGAGTTGCTCCTGGCCTCTCCTGGTGTTAGAGGCGGTGCCCAGGAGCGATTCCCTCTCCTTTTCCATACAAATTTATGCATGGAGGAGAGCTCCATCTTGAGCGGGTGCCCAATACCAAGACCCAGTTCCCCCACCGACAACATAAATCATTCTCCCTCCTCCGCTGACAAGAAGGATCCTCCCCCCACCACCACCACCATAGGAATGCTGGGTAACCCCCCACCCCTCCCACAGCATGGATGCATGAGGGTGTCCCGACCGCCCCCCCTATGAGCCCCCCATCAAAACCCCCATCAGAGACCTCTGCCTGAAAGCTGAAGAGCCGCCCAGGCAGTAGGTTGAAAAATCACAGCATTTTCACTTACCCTTCCCTAACATCTGCTGCCTCAGACAAAGGTATTTAAAGCAGCAGCTGTTAGAAGTGTCAGAGGCTTCCTCGAACCTTCAAAAGCCCAGTACATTTCAAAGGGCTTGAAATCCCTTGACAACCTTTGAAATGCAAATATTCCATTCAATTTCACACAGCAATACATTGCATCAGCCAGTGATTGACAGTTTTATTACTCCATAGACAGCTGCTTGGTGGATTGTTTATAAATCTTTCCCTTCAAACTTGAATGCATCTCCAGTACCCTTCTTTGATGGCAACCACATGGCCTGGATTCTCCGCTGCCCAACACTGACAGCGAGATCTGGAATCGGGTGGAGAATCGAGTGTCGGCTAAAAACGGGATGGGCGATTGGTAGTGGCAATGAGCCACATGCCCCGCGCCAGCGTCTCCATGCACAACCGCAAGTTGCATGGATTTAAATATGTTTAATGAGCTGGACCCCTAATGCTCCACCCGTCTGCTATGCTCCATGGTGCATGAACTTGTGCACGTATTTACGAGCGGGGCCCAGGTGCCATGGCCGTTGAGGGGAGCAAGGAGGTAAGAAAACTCTCCAAATTCTTTGGGCTTGATGGGGGTGGGGGGAGGGGGGGGATGCCTGGTCCTCAGGGGACAGCGGGAAATGGATGGTGACAAATGCATGGACTTGGGGTTTCCCACTCGGAATTGGGGTGCCTTGGCTGAGATCCTCTTTGCTGCATTAATTTGTTTAAACCCCACCTCCCAGCTGCAACATACAGGCTCCTGGCAGCTGAGACTGCTGACTGTGCACACTGTCATGTATAAGTCTGAGGATTTCTGGTCATGTGGGAATCACCCAGCCTTACCTATCTGGAAACCCTCATTCCCCAGCAGTATCATCAAGGGGATGGGCATGGCCAAGCACAATTGCCGGCCCATCAGGTGTTGGCACTCCTCAGTCCACTCCTTAGAAATTCTTCTCCACAGCAGAGGAAGCAGGGAATTAGCAGAGCTCACCCCAAACAAAGGACACATGTATCATGGGTGTTGGAACCCTTCTTGGCACACAGCCCCTCTCAGACTAGAAGTCTCACCAGTAACTCTATGAGCTCATCCACCCCTGAGGATCGCAAGATATCTCCAAATCCTGCCTGTCAACCCGCCCCTGATCCCATCCATCCCACCCTTGGCCAGGAAACCTGACCAGCTCCCTGTCACCCACCTGTGAGTTAAACCCGGGCTCCACATAACACAGCAGCTAAGGTCCAGCAAACGCACACATTCCTCGCTCACCCTCATCTGTTAGACCTGCCCACTTACCAGGACCTTAGTGCACAACATGACCATCTTCACCACACAACCACTTGCCACCCTGACAGGATAACACAAGGCTCACTCAGTGAGGAGACCCTCAGTAGGCCACAGTGGGATAAACAAACATGTCGCCATAGAGCATATCACAAACACGGGCTGCAGCAGCTCCGGTGCACCTGTTGGCAGGGACTGGTGGTGAGGATAGAGGCTCCACACATCACAAGGCCAGTTGCCACTCACTGATGGGACAGAGGTGCAGTGCGGACTACGTCATCTCGAAGGGGCCGAGGGAGGGGAGGGGTACATGTTGAGGGTGGTGCAGCAGTACATCGCAAGGTGACTATGTGACCTGGTGGCATTCGATGGTCAAGTGAGTCCTCACCTTGCTCACATTCTCTTTCTCTCCCCCCACAGAGACATGGATTTAGGACTATAGCAGATATGTTCACTGCCTACCTGGCCTCAGTTGTCGTTATGGATTCATGGCAGAAAGAGCACCAGCGTCAGCTCAGGGAGGACCCTGCATAAGAGGAGCATGCCCCTTAAGAGCAGGCGAAGCCAGTGAGGTTTGAGGCTCAGGTGCCGACCATCCATTAGGATAAGGAGGAGGTGCAAAGAAGGCCCCGCAGCAGGCCACCTATATACTATTGGTGCCTGTCGTTCGAGGAACTAGCAGACTGCATGTGTTGTCACCAACTCCGGCTCACGAGGTGCATCAGCACTGTTATAAATGGGCTATGCACCCGGGTGCACACATCACCTTCACCTGGGACAGGCCTAACTGGATGCCCAAGCAGCAGGATTCACCCCCATTGCTGGCATGTCTGGTTCAGGGGGTGATCGATGGCACACATGGCTCCCTCCAAGTACCAATCTGAAAAGAGATGCCTTTTGCCAATAGGAAGGATTTTCACTCCATGAATGTGCAGTTAGTGTGCAACCAGTTGCACATCATGCACCTCTGTGCCTGATATCCAGGCAGCGTGCACAACGCATACATTTGGGCATACTTGTCGATTCCCAGCACCTTCAAGGCACTCCCTTGGGTGAGGTGTTGTCTATTGGGCAACAAGACTTATCCTCTGTAAGGGCCGTTCCTGATGAATCCCTTATTTCCCTTAACTATATTTTTGCCATTATCATTTTTGATAATGATCCATGGAAGCTCAATGGACATGTATCTGAAAGGCAGGCAGCAGAGAGAATGAGGAATTCAAGAAGTTACAACAGAGTATACTGTTCTTCTAGCTTTGGACAGCATGACCCAGACTTCCCGGCACCCGAGAGATGGGCTGGGACATGGGTCAATTGGCTGGCTGGAGGCACCCCCCCCCCCGGGTTACCCCATGGGATGGAGGTGAGGCCGGAGTGAGTTCTGGAGACAGCACCGTCACCTTGTCTGAACAAATGCATACGTTGTCTCAGCCATGACCCATTGTTAATTGTGATGCAGCAACGTCCCAGTGAGCCTGGGTCATGTCTATCTATGGCTGGTCTCTCCTATCTTGCACCCCAGCCATGGACAGCACAGTGTGCCACAACCCTTAGACGTCCTGAAATATGGGTCTGACATCATGCCCCAGGCCTTCCTCCATGGACGGCACCTTTTCAGTGTTGGCCTGGGTGCCACATATTGTTGGCACCATCTAGTGTGCCTGAAGTTGGTTGCACCTCCAGCTGGATTTCCAAGCACTGGAAAGTTGCTGACAACTCCTCCTGTAGATTCTGGCTGTGCTTCTGTTTCTGCATCAGTGATAGGATCATATTTTCCAGAAGCACAACACCCATCTGGTGTGAGCTGTTCCCTAGCATCAGACAGGCCCCTGTGGGGAGGGGGTGGGTGGACTGATTAGAGAAATATGGCCCCGATCTGTGAGGAGCCTTTCCTGTTGACTAGCTGAAGTTCGCCAGCAGGGAATCTGTCTGAGTGCGGCCTGGGTGGCGAAACTCCCCAGGGCTGAAGGAAAAGTGCCATTGAATAGCGGGATGTTTCTAGGTGTTGTAGCCACCTAAAATGGACGCTGAGCTACAAAATAAGCCAAGCGCTAAGACTGCTGGGAAACAGACAGTTTAGCCAGAACAGCAGTCTGCAAAGAGAGCATTTTGCATTCTGCAGCAGCAGAAACCAGTTTGGGCTCAGGTGAGAAGACCTTAGCTAGGTGCAAATGGCAAAACGCTTTGCATGCTAATGAGGCAATCAGACCTGAACACCCACACAATAGATACATTTGATTCTGAATGGACACATTTTAATCAAGGCCCAGACATCGAGGCACCAGAAACCTCCAAACAAAAGGGCATAAGAAACGCCCCCCCCATCACGGAGACCCCCTCGCATTGGGGAATTAAAACAGTATCGATGAGGAATTGACCCAATAGGTAAAGCCCGCCCAAGAAGAGGGAAGGACAATGGAATCCCTATAAAAGACAGGGACCTCGTGTTGTCCGGTCTGTTTTTTCCGTGCTCCGGCTCTGACCAAGACCTTGAAGATCCAATCTGACTCCAGCCGTCGAGCACCAGCCGCCGAACCGTAAGTGCCAGTACGACGCTCGCTACGCGAACTAAGCCCGCTAGAACCCCCAGTGACCAGAACGCTTGCTGAAGGTTGCAGCCCAAGACCAGGACGAAGGCCTCGCTCCCTGACCTTGCCTGTTCCTGTTAGATAAGTATTCAGATTACTTTAGTTTAGTCATAGCTTAGTCTCTTAGTGTGTGCATGAATATTTATTATTACTATATAATAAATATTATCGTTTGGACCTTACTAATCGGTGTATCGTCTTTATTACTTTGAACTTGACCTTGGAATACTCGTGACGTTGTCTATACGGCAACTGGCGACTCCTAAGCTGAATAAATACATAAGACAGAGCCTAGTGGTGTTAAGCACTTGGAAGTTAATACACCCCAATAAACGCGTTTTACGCCCATAGCAAAACGTGCAACATTTAGTGGCGACTTCCTGACGGGACACGGTTGTAAGTGGAAACCCCACACCGTCCAGGACCCTGAAATTTGAATTAGAACTCCAAATTACAGAGAAAGTAAGAAAGTAAAGAAAATCACGAGTATTCAAGGTGTTCAAACTAATAAGCGTAATTCGGAAGTGTGTTTAGTGCATGCGTACTAACAGGGCTGTAAGGTAAAACTGAAAGCATTTTGTTGCGACAAACTTTCGGCAGTTTTTGAACGGAACATAGCGTAAGCCGTACCCGTTTCTTGAAACACAACCCCAGCAACCCCCTGTTCCAAATTAACTAAAAGAGAGTCAGAGAAAATGGCCATGCAGGCAATGGAACGTCTGATGGATCCAGAAAGGTTTGTGGTCGCAGCGACCAGCAACAGTAGCAGGGTAGGCCAGTGTCCCACGTGGGAGCTGGAACTCCGCAAATATTTACAAGGAAAGGGATGGCCCCTTTGGAAAGAGTTTTGTTTGAATGAGGAGACAGGTCCCGGAAGTATAGGACATACTTGGTGGGAGAACCTCTCTCAAATTCACAAAAAGAACCTCAGTAAAGCACGTAAGCCGATGGCGATTGTGTCCTGTTTGGCACAATTGCGAGGCACAGAGGAGGTCGTCAGGACGCTCCGGGCAGAATTAGAAGAAAGGAACCGAATGAGTAAGGTCGATGTCAGGGACATTGAGAAAGAGAATCTGGATCTAAGAGGGAAGTTGGTAGAGAAAGGTAGAGAGGTGGATGATGCCAAGAGGGCACATCAGTCTTGTCTAGCCCATCTCAGCAGTTCCCAGACCCAGTACGAAAAGGCTTATCAGGACGTGCAACGTGCCGTTCTGATAAGAGAGGAATCAGAGAAGCAGGTGGAGGCATTGCAGAGGCAATGCTCTGATCTCAAAGCAGCTTTGAGAGCACTCCATGCTGCAACCACAGAGCAAAGGCAAAGTACTGTGGATCACGCGAAATGCAGGAAACAGATTGCAGAGCTGCAATCGCTGCTTTCGGTGCAAAATGGGTTCCAAAGCACCTTTGGAACCCAGTTAGATGGAGAAAATGCCCCAGATTGGCAAGAATTAAGTGAAACAGCGCAGCGATATGTTCAGGGAACATGTGCGCCAGCAGCGCAACAGAAAAGGCAGGCACCCCCACCCCCCACAGATCAGATCATAACCGCACCCATGAATCCCGTAACCACGCAGAGAAAAGCCATAACAGAAGGCGCACCAGATATAACCTACACCACCCCCTTAACTGTAACCCAGCTCAGGGACGCATGTGAGAAGATCACTCCGTTCCTCCCCACCGCAGACCCCCACCAGTTCTTCGCTAAAGTAAAACAGCAGGCTACCATGTACGGCCTGGATGAGAGAGAGCAGGTTAAGCTCACCATGCTGAGCTTAGACCAGTCCGTGGTAGCAGCCCTCCCCGACCCACAGAACGTTGCCGGAGGCACCCTAGAGGAGATGCACACCTCCATTTTAGATGCCATAGGGTATAATCAAGGTGACCCCGTAGAAGGTCTTAATAAGTGCCGGCAGAAAAGATCCGAACACCCCACAGCATTCGCAGGAAGGCTGTGGATTCATTTCAACGCAGTTTTCGGCGAGTTAAACAGAGCGCATTTGAACCGGGAAAATATGGTCAAATGGACGCGCACCATTATCTCACACGCAACAGAGGCAGGACAGAGCGCTTGCAACAGTTATGACCCCTCAGAAGAGGCCCATAATGAGAAATGGGTCCTGAAAAGGTTGTCCCGCGCTTGGGAGCAATCAATTCAGGGAAAGAGTAAGGTTCAATCCCCAGAAGAGGCTCAGGCTGCCGCAGATATTCAGGCAGTGAGAGAGCATCAGAAACCCGCATGGGTAAATGAAGGGAAGAGCAGCCCACAACAGAAAGGACAGGAATGCTATAACTGTGGACAGTTAGGGCATTGGGCAAAAGAATGCCAAGCACCCCAGCGATCTCAGAGAGGCCAGCAGACAGGCACTCTGAACCGCAGTAAGGCAAAACCCATCCACAACATAGCAGTACAGTCAGGACCCACCAATGTGGACGAGACGAACTGACGGTGTTCGGGCTCCCCCACTTGGGTCTGTGACACACTATGGGATTCACAGCGAGAGTAAAAGGGAAGCCCATAGAGTTACTGTGGGACACAGGAGGCTCCCGCACCACCATTAACTCTACGACCACGGCACACGCAGACACGTGGCCGACCACCTCCACCATTACACTTAGCGGGTTCACCGGACACTCGCAGCAGGGACATATCACAGCACCCGTAGCGATCCAGCTAGGGAACATCTCAACCAAACACCCCGTAGTTTTAGTAAATCTTCCCCGGACAGCAGAACACATCCTGGGGATAGATTTTATGAACGCTCATAGCTTGTCGTTCGACCCAGTAAACCAGTGTGTCTGGCGAATGGCTAGATCAGACAGAGCACCAGCCACCCTCACAGTAGGAGACTACGCTAATCGGATTAGCGCAGTGGGAGAGTACTCATTTGACCTGACTACACTCCACTCCGACAGACAAATAAAAGCCCTACTGAACAAACACAGGACAGCATTTGCAAGTCACCGTCATGACTGTGGCAGAATGACTGGACCAGTTCACGTAACCGGACAGGACCCCCGACCACAGAAACAGTATAGATTTCCCCTGGAAGCAGAGGTGGAAATAGAAAAGGTGATAGGAAGCTTATTGGAGCAAGGTGTGCTCAGAACGGTAGCCTCGACCAATAATGCCCCTATTTGGCCAGTGAGGAAGCCCGATGGATCATGGCGTCTGACCATCGATTATCGGGAACTCAACAAAGTCACCCCCGCAGTAGCCCCAACGGTAGCTACTAGTCCCGAGACCATGCTCAAGCAGGGACTCAACTCCAAATACTTCACGGTATTGGACATCAGTAATGGATTCTGGTCGATACCATTGGCAAAAGCGTGCCAGTACAAATTTGCCTTCACTTTCAAATCGCAGCAGTATACGTGGACATGCCTTCCACAAGGATTCCACAATTCCCCTTCCATTTTCCATCGACAGTTGGCAAGTGGTTTAGAGAAATTCTCCCGCCCCGAATGTCTGGTACAGTATGTAGACGACCTACTACTGCAGACAGACACAAAGGCAGAGCACATTACGCTTCTGGCCGAACTCCTGGAACTGTTGACTTCAATTGGATGTAAAGTTAACCCAAGAAAGGCCCAGATTTTGGAAAGTAAAGTGATGTATTTGGGAACAGTCATCACACACGGCAAACGCGAGATCGAATTCAAAAGAATTGATTCGATTGTCAAATTGCCCCTTCCCCAAAATGTATCAGCCCTCCGGTCGTTTTTAGGACTGGTTGGCTATTGTCGGAACCACATCGACGGATTCGCGACAAAAGCCGCCCCACTCTCAGACCTCCTTAAGAAAGGAGCCCCCTGGGAATGGCTTCCGCAGCATACAGGCGCTGTGGAGGAGTTAAAACGAGCCCTTAGCGCAGCACCCGCGCTGCTAGTCCCAGACCAACTTTCCCCCTATGCAATAGAGGTAGCGAGCACCGATCTGACCCTCTCGGCCGTGTTGCTTCAGGAACGGCACGAGCAGCTAAGACCAGTGGCTTATGCCTCCCGACTGTTAGACCCGGTAGAACAAGGATTCTCTGCCTGTGAGAGGCACCTCCTTGCTGTCTTCTGGGCAGTACAATACTTCTCATACATTACCGGACTCAACCCCATCACTATTCTGACCGAACACACACCCACACAGCTACTCCTAGACGGTCGACTGAAGGACGGTTCAGTTAGCCAGATTAGGGCAGCTAGATGGACACTACTTCTACAAGGACGGGACATTACAGTAAAACGGACCCGCACACACACATATTTAGCAGACAACCTCCAATACCCCGGACAGCCCCATGACTGTGAAATTGTAGCTCCCCTGCATAACACAGGACCCTTTATAGCAAAAACACCCCCCAGGAAGATAGGGAACCCAAAACAAAGCCCCCAACCCACAGACACGTGTGGACCACTGAGGATTTATGTAGACGGTTCCTCCACAGTTTTAAATGGTGAGCGTATCACAGGATGCGGCATCTATGTAGAGGACGCGCAGGGGCGCGCTCTCGAAGAAATCGCTCTAAAACTACCAGGTCACTTAGGCGCGCAGGCAGCAGAGCTCGCGGCCTTGGCGTATATAGTGGACCACCCCGCTTCTTTCCCCAGCCCAGCAGACATATATTCAGACAGCTTATATGTCTGCAATAGCTTAACAGATTTTCTGCCCCTGTGGAGGACACGAGGTTTTGTCTCTGCAGACGGGAAACCCCTTCCATCAGCCCCTCTACTCCAGCATATTTTAGAAAAAGCGAAGGACAGGACCTTTGGAATAATAAAAGTACGAAGTCACCATAGGTCATCCCCCCCTGGGAATGTAAAAGCCGACGCACTGGCTAAGGCAGGTTCCAGGCGAGGACACTTATGGACCCCCCCAGCTAGCGCACCAGCTAGCGCCCCTGTGAGCGCAGTCCACATCTCACAGACAGATATTAAAGATCTTGTAGCAGCACAAAAGCAGGATAAGGACCTCAGGGAGGTTTTTAAAGGCAACTTTGTGCCAGAGTACGAGAGCTTTAAACATGCACTGACCACACATGAGGGTGTGATCATAAAGGAACAACTTTATGTGGTCCCGCAGCAGGACAGGAATGCAATGATTGCTTTATTCCACGATAACCACGGGCATCAGGGAATTGATGCAACAACGAGGCACCTCAGGCAACTCTGTTGGTGGCCTAATCTCAGGACTGATGTCACGCATTACATAGAGAATTGCCTTATTTGTGCACAGAATAACCCGGAGAGGTATTCTAAGAAGGCACAACTTCGGCATACTCGCCCAGTTAACGGCCCCTGGACAAACCTCCAGATCGATTTTATAGGACCATTGCCCCCTTGTAGGAATGGCTATAAATACGTTCTGGTGGTCATCGATACCTTTACCAAATGGGTAGAGGCATTCCCCTCTAGAACAAATACAGCCAAGACAGCTGCAAAGATCCTGACCCACCACATCTTCACGAGATGGGGTTTACCCCGAAGTATCGATTCGGACCAGGGATCTCACTTTACAGGACGGGTCATGAGGAACGTCCTGACAATATTTGGAATAAAACAAAATTTTCATATTGCGTATCATCCACAGTCCAGCGGGATTGTGGAGCGCATGAATCGGACTCTAAAAACTACCCTTAGAAAAATGGTTCAGGAGAATAACTCCACATGGGATTCAGTGCTCCCATTTGCACTCATGTTCATAAGGAACACTGTTTCCACTTCCACAGGCTACACACCACACACACTCATGACCGGACGCCCTATGAAAGGGACAGAATTCCTTTTAGGACTGGACATGACCAGCCCCGAGGTGACAGCCCTCACACACGAAAAGACGGTTAAAGACTTGGTTGAGACTGTGAGGTCTGCACAGATTGCAGCCGCAGTTCAGCTAGGCAAACGCCGTCAACAACGCACCGCTTGTTTTAATAAGACCGTACACCCCACAGAATTCCAGGTTGGGCAACAGGTAATGTTATCTGTTTACAACCCCAGCAGTTTTTTGGCTCCAAAATATTCCGGTCCATACTCAATTTCGGATAAAATTAGCCCCTCAGTCTACAGGGTAAAATATCCTAATGGGAAGACTGCGTGGTTCCATATTAACCAGCTTAAAGCATATGGGACACAGTCTAACCATGCTCATCATGTACTGCTAGATGCAGCAGAACACTTCACCCCGCCCACTAGAGACACTTTTCCACCATCCCCCTCACAGACCAGTTCATCAACGGACTCGCCCACGACTCCGCCCACACACCACGACAGACCACGCCCCGACACGCCCACAAGCTGCCACAGCAGAGACAGCAGGACAGACACTGACTCTGAGGACAGCGACAGCACACAGCCATACAGCCCACACTGCACCAACTACGACCCCGACTCCAGTGACCCCATGGAAGTCACTTACCTTAAAAACCCAGAACCACCACCCGACCCCGACTACCCCGACAACACACTTGACACAACACTATGGCACAGGGACAATTCATACAGACTTGTCCGCAATGATGAAAGTGACCCCCGGTCACACAATTCGAAAATATCATGCCTGATCCACACAAGGGTGTGGGATCCGGGAGAGCAGGACGACACGGTGTCTGAATCCCGATACGGCAACCCCTTTGTGACCCTGTTCACAGAGACAGAGGAAAAGTGAGGTGTCCAGATGATGTAAAATAGGAATCGTTTGAGGGAAACGATGTCCTTTCTGATGGAACCTGCACGTATGTTTGTCTTCGTTTTATGTTTGTTTTGTTTCAGTACTGTAAATGGTTCAGCTGAAAAGATTGTCACCACCTCACATACACGTTAGTTTGTCCGCCGATACCTTTGAGAACTTCGGTTCCAAAAAACCAGTTTGATTGGATATCTTTTCAAAGTTGTAAGGCTTACACGCACTTTAGTTTCTCTGCCGAAACCTCTGAGAACTTCTATGGTGAGCAGCTCACCTTATCAGCTAAATTGTCTGAAGCCCAGCTCATGCTTTCAGATGAAGGAGCATCATGGCTCCCTTGTTTTTAGGTGCCCCTCTATTCGGCGAATAGAGGCTGCAAGTCACGGTTAACACATTCGTACCCGTTTTAATCCAGGTTACTCAGGCAGTGGACAAACGGCACTGAGGACCCGCCCTGTCTGAGAACCCACTTTGGTCAGCCAAGCTCGGGTATGGCACAGCACGCCCTACCCGGGGATCCCATCCAACTCGTACCCGTAGCGGCCCATACACAACTCATTCGGACGTTTCTTTCAAAATTTTGTTTTCATTTTTCGTTAGGCAGCCCTTCGGCCGCCATCCCACATGCTATTTACATCCAGGAACATTCGGATGGTAAACTAGCAAAGCCTGCGAGACGGCTCGCAGGAGAAGGATTGTTAGGTGTATTCTGGTCTTCAAATTCGCTTTTGAAAAAAAAAATGAGGGGAGTCACAGGGTGTGACTTGGCCAGTCATTTTTAAAGGGTCAATCGGAATATAAAAGACAGATGCACTAACAGGTAAAGATCTTAAACTGTGTATTGACAGATACTGTGCTTGATCCCATAGCTTTCGAAGGAAGAGACAGGGATCGAAGCAAGGATTGTCCATACAGGAGGAAGAAAGAAGGAAACCAAGTTGAAGATGATGGAAGCTCACCTATTGTTGTTAACTGTTATATTTGTTTGTGTGGAAGCAAGACACGTTTCCCCCACAGTAAATGTTTCCCTTACAACCACTCCCCAGTGCTCAGCTCTGATCAGTGAGGTTCAGACCTGGTGCACAAAATTTATGACATGGTACTCCATGTCATACGTAATCGAATCACTACTGGTGATTGCGATCCTCGTTATCCTTGTACAGACCCTCAGGTTGAGGAAGTGGAAGAGGAGAGCCTCCCGTTCTTGCCCTTCCGTCTATGGAGTTCGATCTCCGATTTTCCGATTTCATCAATCCCCTTTGCCCCATGATAAATAAAGAACTGTGTAATGAATAAAAATTCGACCCTGTATTGTATTGTCCTATACTCGACTGCCGAGTTAGGAAATGTGATGTTGTGGTGTGAATGGTTAAGGTTTTAGAGTGTGAGGAAATGTTTAAGTAAAGTTAGGGATAATTGTGATAGGTAGAGGTTCCCAGTTTATGGTAATGCATGTCCCCTTTGACATAGCGCCAAGTAGAGATGTCAGGTAAAAAATTTTCTTCCCATAGTTTAAGATAGAGTAGCCCAGGAACTGGCAAGAGGTCAGGGGACACAAAGAAGGCAACCCAGATGCACTCAAGGCGACGTACATTGTGATCCTTCACAATATTTTGATTGTGAGGATCACAAGGAGGGAATGTAGCCACCTAAAATGGACGCTGAGCTACAAAATAAGCCAAGCGCTAAGACTGCTGGGAAACAGACAGTTTAGCCAGAACAGCAGTCTGCAAAGAGAGCATTTTGCATTCTGCAGCAGCAGAAACCAGTTTGGGCTCAGGTGAGAAGACCTTAGCTAGGTGCAAATGGCAAAACGCTTTGCATGCTAATGAGGCAATCAGACCTGAACACCCACACAATAGATACATTTGATTCTGAATGGACACATTTTAATCAAGGCCCAGACATCAAGGCACCAGAAACCTCCAAACAAAAGGGCATAAGAAACGCCCCCCCCATCACGGAGACCCCCTCGCATTGGGGAATTAAAACAGTATCGATGAGGAATTGACCCAATAGGTAAAGCCCGCCCAAGAAGAGGGAAGGACAATGGAATCCCTATAAAAGACAGGGACCTCGTGTTGTCCGGTCTGTTTTTTCCGTGCTCCGGCTCTGACCAAGACCTTGAAGATCCAATCTGATTCCAGCCGTCGAGCACCAGCCGCCGAACCGTAAGTGCCAGTACGACGCTCGCTACGCGAACTAAGCCCGCTAGAACCCCCAGTGACCAGAACGCTTGCTGAAGGTTGCAGCCCAAGACCAGGACGAAGGCCTCGCTCCCTGACCTTGCCTGTTCCTGTTAGATAAGTATTCTGATTACTTTAGTTTAGTCATAGCTTAGTCTCTTAGTGTGTGCATGAATATTTATTATTACTATATAATAAATATTATCGTTTGGACCTTACTAATCGGTGTATCGTCTTTATTACTTTGAACTTGACCTTGGAATACTCGTGACGTTGTCTATACGGCAACTGGCGACTCCTAAGCTGAATAAATACATAAGACAGAGCCTAGTGGTGTTAAGCACTTGGAAGTTAATACACCCCAATAAACGCGTTTTACGCCCATAGCAAAACGTGCAACAGTGTTGCAGCTGGCAAGACATACCCCACTAAAGGCACCTGAAACCGGACATAGAAACCGGACATGCAGCCCAGTGGGTGGGTAGCTGGTGGCGTTAGTGGCCAGGTATGGGTGCCGGCATGTGGTGCAGGGTGGGGTGGTTCAGGTTCAGTAGGATTACGGGTTTGTGGGACGGGCTTAGTGCTAGTATCACAGTGCTGCCTATTCACCCTGGCCACCCTGAGGAGGTTGAGCAGTATTTTTCTTCTGGCCAGTCCAGACGGTGTTGCTGGTGGCGCTGACAGCCTCTGCCTCCTGACAGGCACGAAGAATGGTTGCAGCTGGCAGCTTCCTTCCCTGGCCAGGGTGTAGGTCAATCGCCTCTCCTCCATCGAGTCCAGAAGGTTCTGCAGCTTTGCGTTTGTGAAATGGGGTGCCGCTCTCCTTGATGCCATCTTGTTGGCTGGGGTGCAGTGTGTGGGAAGTGTGTGCGGCAGCTTCTCAGCCCCCTGAGTGTCAATTGTGAAACCGGTGAATCCGGCATCCTTTCTCATTTGAATAGACTGTGTTCCACATGGCACCGTTGCTAGCCCCTTAATAGTAGCTGAATCGGTCCAGGTACAGCGCCAATTTTGTTGTTGTGGAACTCCACGAATCCTGTCCCAGTGTCAACACTTAGGGCGGGATTTTACGGCTGCGCCCGCCTGGTGACGGAGAACCCCTCCCAAGGTCAATGAACTTTTCCATAGTCTGTGCCCCGCCTGTAGCGGTCTTACGATGGGTGGGGCGGAAGAATCCAGCCTCATAGTTTTAGTCTGTTCCGATATATAGGAACACAAGGTACTTTCTACTGCTTGAAAAGAATTAAACACTCAATAAACATTACAATGAATATATAGCCCCCCAACAACTACATGTTTCTCCAAATGTTATCCCAGATCTACCTCTGCACTGAACAACCTTTATCCTTGGTGATTTTAGTTTTAGTCTCAGTTCTACTTGTTCTTTCACCTCTGAATTAATCCCATCACCTTTTGATTTTTTTCGTCTCATCACAGACTTTTCAGATTATTAATCAGTTTATACTTTAAAAGGTTGATGGCATATGGTACCACATGAAAGATGAAATGGTCCAGATTAATTGTCAAGGAGTTTTCCGTTTTATGACCCTTTAATTTGGAGCTAATTATTAAAAGTTACACATTTCTGCTTGATTCTCATCTGCATGTTAAATACGCAGAAATAATCCGTTTTCCTTCAAATATATAACTTGTAAATTTGACAGTATTTCCCATTAGAAACCAACCAATTAATGTGCATTTGTCATGACAGATATTTTTATCCCAGAATCAGCAGCACTGTGCCCTCTGTGTTTTCCAGCAAGCTCTGTGAACAGTGATCACTTCCACCAGCACAAACTCAGAAAGGTATTCCAGGGTTTATAAAAGCTGTTCTAGGACGGCACAGTGGTTAGCACTGCTGCCTCACAGCGGTTCGATCCTGGCCCCGGGTCACTGTCCGTGTGGAGTTTGTACATTTTCCCCATACCTGCATGGGTCTCACCCTCACAAGCCAAAGATGTGCAGCGTAGGTGGATTAGCCACGCTAAATTACTCCTTAATCAGAAAAAAATTGGGCTCTCTAAATTTATAATAAATAAAGGCTGTTGTAAATCAGCTCAGATGAAAGCTTTTTTTAACATTGAATTCAAAATGGAGAACCAAAATGGTCAGATTGTAAAAGTACAAGATGTGGATATTTGAGCTAATTAAGATCAGCATTTTGAATTTATATGCTGTGATTTTATACCCACTGCTGGGTACTTTTTCACTCAGGGCGGAACATGTAAAATATGAGGTGTTGCAAGCCCATGACCTTCTTGCCAATTCCCGAGTTCTCCGCCATCATTTGCTAGGTGCATGGGTGCTGAAATTTGCAGCCGGCCCAACATAGCCCCAAATAATGGGGCTACACTCTTTGGGGATGCCGTGTGTACAATGGTACCAGTGCTTTTTCCTTCTGATATGGACACCAGAACCCAAACCTTTAAGTCTTCACCTACTTCTGTAGGGTCCCTAATACTTTATTGTCCAAAACATAGACTTACCTCTCTCTGGTGGCCATATTGCCTACATCTGTGTGCCTGCTTGCAGTTCTGTCATTGCCCATTACTGAGTTCTGGCGCTGTTGAGGCTGATAAAGCTGCCGCCCAATCAGATTGGTCGGCAGCTCTCAGGGACAAATCTTCCTCCTACTGAGGAACAGAAGTTCCGCTCTCACCTTGTTCTTGCTACCCGTTGTGAGGGGACTTTTAACGTGGGTTGGCTGGCTTCTGACTTTCTTCTGGTGAGGAATCCCCCCACCCCCAATGTAAAATTCAGCCATGGTAAATTAAATAGGCTTGGGAACTATTCCTATAAATAAACCATTTTTAGTATTTGCTCATGCTGGAGAAACTGCAGAAATTCAGGGAGTTGAATTTTATTCAAACTGCATGCACAGGTATATGTTGCTATGGATTTCAGTCCATCTGCATTGTTGTTTGCCAGCGGTGTTCAATTTATTACTACTGCTGATATGAAAGTGTATTTTAACATCTATAAGCTAACTGATTGAAGTTTTTGATTTCTTCAAACAAAGCTTCATTGTTAGCTGTACTTTGCCATTCTTCACACTATCAAGCAATGGGGAGGGCACCTTCAAAGGAAAATGTGCTTTATAAACTGAATGGCTTTACTGTTAGGGACAGACATCCTCCAGCGAGCCCTGGGGAAAAAATATTTCTTCACTATCAAAGTAACGCACAGAAAGGAGATACTGTAGATTTGCTTCACTCTGCATTTTCAAGTATTTATGCCAAAATAATGGTTTTTATATTCATATCTTCGTCATTGCCCTATTATGCATTTTCTTTTCTCTTCATGTACTAAATGATCTGTTTGAGCTGCACACAGAAAAATACTTCTCATGTGACAATAAACAGATCCATCCAAGATGAGTTTTAATGGGCTGATTCCCATGCGAGTGAAATTTCTTTCAGCCAGTTTTTGGGCCTCAAGTGAGTAGCAAACACAAGATAGCTGCCCCATACACATGACCCGGGTCCAGTGCAAAATTGGACCTTAGGCCTCATTAATTTACTTTGGGTGATCTGTTCAAGCTTGTTGCACTGCCACAAGCGATGATCCAAAGGTAAGCCCAAGAGGGGGCTTGATCAGTATCTGTCGCTGTGGGTGGCAGTCACAAAGCACTCTTGACTCCACAAGAATTGTACTTTACATTCATTTTCATATTGACCTTTGAATGATTGAATGTAAACCATACATGATTTCCAGTAAACATTGTGGTGTATGTGTGTGCACGACAACAGGTGTAGAGTGGGAGGGTGAGTGTGGAGCACAGAGGAATGGTAAAATGGAAGCAGCAACCTGGATAAAAGACAAAAAGACAAAATTGTGCCAAGCAACTGCATTCACTTTCCTCCCATTTGAAACCCTTCTGTTCAATATTAACTGGTTAAATCTTTGGATTCTTTGCTTGAGCATAAAGCATCACTTGGGCATCGAGCAGTGAGAAAAATCATGACCAGGGAATCATATACTCTCAATGGAAATTGCCATTAATTTAAATCGTGAAAAATTTAATTTGTTTCCTTGCTGATATGCAAGGCACCTAACTAAATTCTGAAAATCTACACATTGTTGGTCAAAACAAAATCCATGTGAAATTTGATATGATTATGCTATGATATGTTGGGCGTAATCAAAAGGGAACAAAATTCCCTCGTGAGCACGTTTAGCTGCCTGTTTCCCTGCACTCGCAGTGCCGACAAGTCCATCATTATTCAACACTACTCGTGTTGATCAATGGGCCTAAACGGGAAACGCATGGCCGAGGCCACACATGGCCCCGTTTTTAACGTTTTTTACTATGGGGAGCTCTGCTCGCCAGAATTGCCTGTTGTAGCGAGGCCCACAAAAAAAATCTCGACTTCTCCCCACCCCAAATGCAACATGGGAGGGTCCTCCGCTGGGAGGGACTCCGCCCCCACACCCCAACACTCACGGTGGGCAACCCTGGCCCAATCCACGTGCGCAAAAATGCCATCTTAGCAGTGCCAACCTGGCAACCTGGCAGTGCCACCTGGGCACCTTGAGAGTGCCAAGACGGAACCCAGGTATCACTGCCAGGGTGCCAGGCTGGCATTGCCAAAGTATCCAGGTGGCACCAGCAGTGTGAAGGCACCACTCTTCCCAAAGGGCATGAAACTCGGGGTCTCTGATCCTCTTGGAGACTCTCATGAGTGCCGTTCTGCCTGGTCCCCGTCTGAGGGGACTAGTGCTAAACGGCGCTTGCCTAAGGCCCCTGAGGCAAAAGGGATTCAATCCCAAAGTCTCAGGAACCTTGGAAATCTGCACATTTAAGTAAGGTATAATCTAATATGCAGATTTGCCAAAAGGTGTTCCCGCCCACTGTGGGTGGGATTCTCCTAGCAATGTCACACAAAATTGCATTGAATCTCATCAGGCGTTGCGAGCCGGGAGTGGTGTCACCCGGCTTTCATTGGTTATGCTGCGCAACGAGATGGACCAGAGTTCATCGCAGAGCGGATTGTCATCATCCTCCATTCCATGGACCAGACTCGCTGTTACTTCCAACCCAGGGCTTGCACCCCATAGTGAGGCAGATATAAATCATGGCGGGGTTTCCAAGGGTAGAGGGCATTTGCACAGGGAGGGTGGTCATGGGAGGAGGTGGTCAGCCAGGAGAAGGGAGGGTAGGTTAGGTTGGGATGTCTGTGCCGCTGGCCAGGCCCCCTAGTCGGTGAACCTGGAGGTGATGGGAATGTCCCATGTGCGCTTGCCCAGGCGCACACATTGTGCACCTACCTCACCGTCCCCCACGTCCTCCTCGTTGGACAAGGACTGGCATTCATCCTCCTCCTCCAGCACGTTGCCCTCTGATGCGCAATGTTGTGGAGGACATAGCAGGCCACCACGATGTGGGAGACAATTTGAGCGCAAAACTGGAGGGCCCCTCCAGAGCGGCCCAGGCACCTGAGGCAGGTTCCGTTGCTGCAATGTCCTCCTCGAGTAGGTCCAGCTCGTACAGCCTTTGTACGTCCCCCAGGGCTGTGGCGACTAGGATTAAGGCCACCATTCCTGGTTGAAGTCCTAAGTCCAATGTCTGCAGGGGGTGAAAGGCTGACATGTTTGCATGGCTCGTGTCCCCCCCCCCCCCCCCCCCCCCCCCCCCCACCATGCCCAACCAGGTCCAACAGGTTGCACAGTGGGCACTGCAGACTCTTCCCTACTCATGTCCCCCTCCCCCATTTCCACACCCTCCCCTGGCTTTTCCCCCGTGGCACCCTGTCCACTGCACCCCTGGTGCCCATCCCTGTTGCTAGACTGTTGACTGCCGCTACCCATGCCAGTGACATCAGTGGGAATTGGCCTTGGGTGGGCTGCTTGTTGCCCCGCTAACAGGTGGCGGCTGGTTGGGGGGTGTTGGTGGGGTTGAGGTTGAGGCCTCGGGTGTGGGTGTGCTGGTAGGGGGGTACCCATATGACCAGAGGCACTCTGCACAACCAGGGGCTGCGGTGGGTGGTGAGTGGGCGCAGCAAGATGGCTGCTTTAGTGTTCTGTCCCTGGCCACCCTTGTCCCATGGCCCATCTCCTGGTCACCCACCGCCTGGAAGACATCTCCCCCTATCCAGCCCTGTCAGTGGCAGGGCCGGCAGCCCATGGTCTCACCTCTGTATGTCCTACCTCCTCTCCCCCCCTCATAGGCAAGAGCGCCTGTTTCCAAACTTTAAAAACCACAAGTGAAACTCGTCATTGGTAATTCCCCCGGCAGAGCAGAGCATCGCGGAGGCCCCGGAGAATACCGGGTCAGGTCCGCCAGTGATATGCCAACGGTGTTTACTACGTGTGTGGAGTAGAATGCATTGCCACCTCTATCGAGGCACCGGAGCATGGCCTTCTGCCGTGAGCCTGGTGCCCACCACAATTTTGGCGTCACAACATTTTTCGCCCAATCGCATTTTGCGATTTCGATGTCACCACCGGAAAATCCCACCCCTGACCTATGCTTCAAAACAAGGCCAATATAGGATCGTAGAATTTCCAGTGCAGAAGGAGGCCATTTGGTCCATCGAGTCTGCACCCGCCCTTGGAAAGAGCACCCCACTTAAGGCCAAGCCCCCACCCCATCCCCGTAACCCAGTAACCCCACCCAACCTTTTTGGACACTAAGGGGCAATTTGGCATGGCCAATCTACCTAACCTGCACATCTTTGGACTGTAGGAGGAAACCGGAGGAAAGACACGTAGATATATGCTTATACACTAATGGATAGATTATGTATTAAAAGTAACGTTAAACTTTTATAAGTATTGTAAAATTTAACATTAATTTTAATTAACTTCAGGGGAAAGAATGTATGGTGTTGGTTGATTTAAAAAAAAAATTCTGGTAGAGAATGACTAGATTGCTGTTCTCATAGATGGAAGAGGCTGATAAAGGAATCAAGTATCTTGAAATAAGCAAGATGTCGGTTCCCCTCACTAGTAGTTAAATGTATTTTGAGGTGTCCATTTAGTTTAATATTCTATATTGCACATGGATAATTACTGTAATAATATTCTAAAGATTTAAAATGTATTTATGGATGTTTCAATGCTGAATTCAAGTGACATTACATTATATTGATTTGTAATCTTCTCAATAAAAGATTTGGGTCTGCAACAGCCCATAATATTTTTCTCTTGGAATGAGTAACCACAGACCATAAAAGTAGCTTCCTCTGTAAAGCAGTTTAAGAAGTTAATTAGATCATATCTTATTCAAATGCGGCTGTGTGTACAGTATTATCTACAATCTAGTTACGCTGTTTGTACTATACTGGCATCTGATTTTCTATTATTCATTTTCTAAATTCTGTGTTTAATTTTGTCTGTGTGCATCTATTTTGCATTCGTGCCTATGTGTACACTTTTATTTGATATGTATGCTTCTTGTCTTCATTAGGCAGTCTAATCTATCAGCTTCTGTACCTTTATTTACAAAGAACATATTAAAAAATTGAAACAAAATGACTCACCGGAACTAAAAGTAGCCATCAGAATCCATAGAATCCCTACAGTGCAAAAGGAGACCATTCAGCCCATCAAGTCTGCACCGGCCCTATGGGAGAGCACCCTATCTAGGCCCACTTCCCGCCCTATCCCTATAACCTCACCTAACCTACAGAGACAATAAGGGGCAATTTATTATGGCCAATTCTCATAACTCTGCATATCTTTGGACTGTGGGAGAAAACTGGGGTATCCGGAGGAAACCCAGGCAGACATGGGGAGAATGTCCAAACTCCACACAGTCACCCAAGGCAAGAATTGAACCTGGGTCTGCGTCCCTCAGCTGGCGGCTCAAATCCCCGAGAAGCTAGCATCACTTAAACTAAGCTGCAATCCTTCAATTGACCAACACCTCTTAACAGCAAGGTGCATTCAGACTCAGCAGGTGGTGGAAATGGCTGAGCAAGATAGAATAAGCTGCATTAAAAGTCATGCCACAACTGAGGTTGTCTGATACAGCACTGGAGGCTTTGGTATGTAAATCTTCAGTACCACAGCTGGGGCGTTGTCAGGGCCCATAACCTTTGCTGTTTCCAGTGCCTTCAGCCTTTCCTAATGTCGCATGGAGCTGTAATGCTGGGTACCATGGGAGGAGGTCGGCACTTCGCGCTGAAGATGGTTACAATTGCTTCAACCTTGTTTTTCACATGACTTCTTTCAATTTTCCAGATGCCCCATCAACAAAGTACAAAACCGTTCCCTTCACTTTTAAGTGCAGATCATTTATGTATTGCAGGAAGAATGGATCCAAAACAGATCCTGCGTCTCTCAAGACTGAAAATATTTATTTCGCTCTATCCATTCCTCTTTGGATATAGAGAGCAAAAGCATTCCCTCTGTTGTGTTCTGTGACCTTGGGCTGGATTCTCCATTTCAGCGGCTAAGTGCTGGCTCAAACTGAGAATTTGCGGGCTTTTTACGACACCAAAATCGGCGCCGAAACCTCACCGATTCCGTGAGAGGCTAGCAGCGGCGCCGGGTAAAATTCCCGGCTCCCTCACCAAACATGGCCAGAGTCTGCAGCCGTGCATGCGCATGGCGATGACCTGCCCTGGTCGCGAAGTAATCATAATAATAACAATCGCTTATTGTCACAAGTATGCTTCAATGGAGTTACTGCGAAAAGCCCATGGTCGCCACATTCTGGCGCCTGTTCGGGGAGGCCGGTACGGGAATTGAGCCCGCACTGCTGGTCTTGTTCTGCATTGCAAGCCAGCTGTTTAGCCCACTGTGCTAAACCAAGTACAACATGGCTCCGGCTGTGTGCTGACCCGACCTGCCAAATACAGCCTCACTGGCCACCCCCTACCAGTCCCTCCAGCTCTCATGGAAGCCCTCCCAGCCAGCAGCATGGCTCCCGGCCGAGTATGGCTGCATTGGATACAGTCTGCAGCCACCATGCTGGGTTCCCAATAGCTCAGACCACACGTCAATCGCGCAGTCGGGAACTCGGCCCATTGGGGGCAGAGCATCGTGGGAGGGCCTTCTGATGATGAGCCAACACTGTTTCAACAGTGTGCAGCGTGCGGTGCGTGGCACAAAGACGCCATTTCGGAGGGGGCAGAGACTCAAAAATCAGCGTAAAACCGGTGCCGCCCCATCTTTGGCCGTTGGAAGGAATTCTCCACCCAATCAGCGATTATGATATCGGCATCAGGCAGCGGAGAATCCCGCCCCTTGTCTTTGCAATGATTCATCCAGAACTGCTGGTGACTTTTTTTTCTTTTTTTTTCTTTTCCAATTAAGGGGCAATTTAGCATGACCAATCCACCTAACCAGCATATCTTTGGGTTATGGGGGTGAAATCCACACAGACATGGGGAGAATGTGCAAACTCCACACGGACAGTGACCCAGGGCCCGGATTCGAACCTGGGTCCACAGCGCCGCAGTCCCAGTGCTAACCACTGCGCCACATGCCGCCCTTTAACTGCTGGTGACTTAACTAGAATGATGATTTATTGATTTACACGTGGTACGGTAAAAATCAGATTGCTATACAGCCTAAGTTATTATTTGAATTACATAAATTCCACTGGAACTACCATTATGCTCGACTGTCCTGGTGTACGCCTCACAACTTTCTGGTGAGAGCCGGATGTCACATGACTGATGCCTGACACCACCTGCTGGTTGGAGGTTGCATTGCTAAGTGTATACAATATTATTCACAGGCATATCACCATACCCTCCAGCTTGATACTGACTCAGAATGTACAATTACATGTTCTACACAAGTCACCTCCCACCTCCTTCATCTAACCTTCTCACCATATCTTTCTATTTCTTACTGCCTCATTTGTTTATCTAGTTTCCCCTAATTGTGTCTATACAGTTTCTCAATGACTCCTAGTAGTAACAACTTCCGCATGCCCCAAAATGCTGCATTACGTAAAGGATTCCTACTTGCTGAAGCTGAAGAGGATGAAGGTTTCATAGAATTTACAGTGCAGAAGTAGGCCATTCGGCCCATTGAGTCCGCAGTGGCCCTTGGCACCCTACTTAAACCCACACCTCCACCCTATCCCCGTAATCCAGTAACCCCACCCAATATTTTTGGACACTAAAGGCAATTTAGCATAGACAATCTACCGAACATGCACATCTTTGGACTGTGGGAGGAAACCGGAGCACCCGGAGGAAACCCATGCAGACATGGTGAGAATGTGCAGACTCCTCACAGACAGTGACCCAAACTGGGAATCAAACCTGGGACTCTGGAGCTGTGACGCAACAGTGCTAACCACTGTGCTACCATGCCGCCCGTGGTGAAGAAGGAGCAGTTGTACATTCCACGATAAGAGGCGACGCAGCCTGTCCCAACCCCCAGACCTGAACCCCATCCTTTCACTCGACCAGATATCCCCGACCCAATTACCCATCCCCCACCCCACTGACCTGACCCCCATCCCCTGAGCTCGGAGAGGCAATCCACCGCTGAATCCCTGACCGAGGAACTTGTGGCCCATTGTTGCTGCCCTCATAGTGCTGTGATGATTTTGTAATTTAGTGAAGTCACATGGTGGAATTCTCCCATGCCCCCAGCAGCGGGTGCAAAGACAAGCAGGGAGATAGAGGGAGTTTGGCAGCAGTGCCAGCAGGACATTCCTACAGTATCCTCCACTGATGTTCTCCATGGTGGGTCGGGAAACCTGCTGGAGGCTGGCATTAAACTGAATTACATCCCACCAATGGGATGAAGATGACGGCGCGACTGGAATCTTCCACCCACATCCAAGTTTCCGTGATACCAGCGGGTAAACATGCCAGTCCAAAATACGTCTAGAACAGCCTGGCATGCAGATGCGGGGACTCACTTGAATAATGCCTGGGGTTGTCTCCGGAGTTTGGAATGGAAGCCGCCAGCAACCCTGGATCCCAGAACATGACAGCAGCGGACAGGGGCAGCATCTACTGGTGGATCTTCCAGATTCAGTGTTATCGAGGAGGTCCTTCTTCCAGCCTCAGAGTGTTCCTGGCAATCCATCTTCTTTTTCAGGAGGTTTGTTTTCTTTCTTAAATAGTGGGTCAGTGAAATTGGGTGCCTTTTCAATATGGCACATAGATATGGCAGCCAACTACCAGCCATCAGGCCTAAGATGTCACGGAATACGGCATAAAACACCCGAGTGGATAATAAATGAGGTTGGGTCTGGAAGATAGGGCGTGCTATTCCTCCAGCCTCCACAGTGCAAAATACTCCTCATTACCAGCCCCGCTTTGGGACATAGTCCCAGATGGGACAATTCCACCCATTTTATGCAAGCTGAAACCCATAATAACAAACAAGTAGCATATTCGTTTCTGGCTTTGTAAAGCTGTTCAGGTTGGTTTTCAATATCCAGTTTCAGTGGAAAAGGCTTCCAGCTGAGATGAAGAATGAAAGTTGCCCTTATTATGTTGTAACTTACCTCGTCAATGTAAGACTTCTGATTTTTTAATCTTTTGTTTGCTGTAAGAATTTTATGTTTTTCAGCACAAATGAAAACACCTCGGGCGCGATTCTCCGCACCCGGGGAAAATCGCGTAGTCGGCCGTGAAAACGGCTGAATTTGCCGACGGCCCGACACGGCCCCGTTCCTGAGGTATTCACGCCCGGGAAATGGGCGAGGAACGGGGCCGCGGCAATTACATGGCGTTGGAACGCGGCGACGCCACGAACACGGCCACGTGATGCCGCCCGATGCCGTAAAAAGGCGCGGGCGAGCACAGGAACGGGACGGGAAACATGTCGGAGCCACGGAGGGCAGCGCCGAGGTTTGCTGAGGCCGACATAGAAACGCTCCTCGATGAGGTGGAGCAGAGGAGGGGCATCATCTGCCTGAGAAGAGGGCATCGCCAACCTGCAAGCATGGTGCGCCAGGCCTGGCGAGAGGTGACTGCTGCTGTCAGTGCTGTGGGGCAGACCCCTCGCTCTGGGGAACAGTGCTGTAAAAAGCTGCACGACCTCACCAGGGCTGCCATGGTAAGTGCCAAGAGGGTGCCCCCGGGCAGGGCCGGCCCAAGGCACCGGCAACTTGGGCAGTCGCCCGGGGCGCCATGTGCTAGGGGGCGCCAGAGACTCGGGTCCCGCGCATGCGCAGTTGGGCCGGTGCCAACCAGCGCATGCGCGGTGGCCGCCCTCCCCCAGGGCGGCCCACTCCGCCCCCCCCCTCCGTCCGCCCTCCGTCCGCCCCCCCTCGGCCCCGCCCCCGCCCCTCGGCCCCGCCCCCCACCTCTGGGCCCCCCCCCCCCACTCGGCCCCCCCCCGGCCCCCGCCCCCCCTACCCCCCGGCCCCCCCCCTCCCCCCCCCCCCACGAAGGGCGCCGAAGTTCAGCTTGCCCGGGGCACCCGCAACCCTAGGGCCGGCGCTGCCCCCGGGTCACAACCATCCCTCCCTCCCCTTTACTTAATCACCCACCTCCCCCTCCCCCCCCCCTCCCCCCCCTCTGGCACTGGGGTGGAGGGGGATTGGGGCAGAGTGAGTGGAGGGTGGTTCACTAAGTAGTCACAGACCCAGCGCTCTGGCCCCCGTGGAGAGATGCAATGGTCTTGTTACAACTTGACCCCCAAACTGTGCCAGTATCTGAATGGCCTGCTGATACCTGCCGCATTGTAATGATCTACCTATGCCCCCTCCCCCAACAGGACAAGACCGCTCACAACACTCATGAGCGGAACAAGACTGGAGGGGGTTCGCCCATTCTGCACCCCCTCACCACGTTTGAGCAGAGGGCACTGGACCTTGTTGGGGGATCTGCCACCCGGGAGGTCACGCAATGCGAGGTTGGCGGAGCTGCACCAAATGAGACAACCCTGCATGACAAACACCCCCCCTCCCCCATCCTCTGTCCCTTCACACACCCTGCCCACTGGGACACCTCCCCCATCCTCTGTCCCTTCCCACACCCTGCCCACTGGAACACCTCCCCCATCCTCTGTCCCTTCCCACACCCTGCCCACTGGAACACCTCCCCCATCCTCTGTCCCTTCACACCCTGCCCACTGGGACACCTCCCCCATCCTCTATCCCTTCACACCCTGCCCACTGGGACACCTCCCCCATCCTCTGTCCCTTCACACCCTGCCCACTGGGATACCTCCCCCATCCTCTGTCCCTTCACACTCCACCCACTGGGACACCTCCCCATCCTCTATCCCTTCACACCCTGCCCACTGGGACACCTCCCCCATCCTCTGTCCCTTCACACTCCGCCCACTGGGACACCTCCCCATCCTCTGTCCCTTCACACCCTGCCCACTGGGAGACCTCCCCCATCCTCTGTCCCTTCACACCCTGCCCACTGGGACACCTCCCCCATCCTCTGTCCCTTCACACTCTGCCCACTGGGACACCACCCCCATTCTCTGTCCCTTCACACCCTGCCCACTGGGACCGTCCAGCGCCCGGCCGAGCGTCTCTAAATAACCCGTTTCATTCTCTTCCCTAGGACGTGATGCCGAACGACCAGGGCCGTCTGCCTCCAGGTGGAGACAGGCATCTGCCCCCACCGCACCCAGGGCCGCACGACAGAGGGTGCCCGATCAGCGGTGAGTCCCATCCTCCCCCACCGAATCTGTGGAGCAGGACGCCCAGAGGGCGGCGAGAGAGGAAGAGAGAGAAATGGCCCGCGAACGCCCTGCGGCCTCTCAGCGGGCCGATGACATAGAGGAGACGTGCACCCAAGACGACCTTGAGCTTGCGGCACAGCTTTCTCCCACACCATCCACCATCCCAGAGACACTCACCCCGGTTGGGTTATTTAGTGATGAAGCTCCTGGGTCACAGTCAGGGTCGCACATCACAGATGAGCAGGTACAAAAGGTGGAGGTCGGAGCAGCCGAGGGCCTGGACTGGCGGAGGGCAGGCCAGGCCCAGCATCCAGCTGGCTCCCAGATGTTTTCTGAGTTCCTGGAGTTTCTCAACACACCCGCACAGCCGATGCATCAAGAAACCCAGGGACACACTGATGGGATGAGGGCTGTCTTCCAGACTCTGCAGACGCAGTTAGAGGAGTCGAACCGCGTCCAGGAGCAGGGAGTGGTGCCGCTCATGGCAGCAACCCAGGCCGACACCGCACGGGTGGCATCCGGGGTGGAGGCAAACGGTCAGGTTATGCAAGGCGTTAGGCTTAATGTGCACGCGTCATCCTCGGCCCTGGACAGGGTTGCCCTCTCACAGGCAGCAATGCGCCAGAGCCAACACGACATTGCCGGCGCGCTGCGGGCCTTGGCCGAGTCTCAGCAGGTCATGGCCCAGTCGCAGCACGCCATGGCACAGTCACAGCAGTCGATGGCACAGTCTCAGCAGTCAGTCGTGGAGAGCATCAACCGCCTGACACACGTGCTGGATGGCGTCGTGCACTCACAGGTTGAGATCGCACAGTCCCTGGCGGGAATGTATAACTCCCTGGACTCCATCTCTGCAAACCTTCGGATCCTGGTGGATACCGTTGCAGGCCTCCAGGACTGGCAGAGCCAGGTGTCGGTGGCGCGATGGGGCACCTCCCCGCTCACACCTCTGTCCCACAGTGAGGCCCGGGGGCCACCGGGCTCCCCGAGGGAGGAGGAGGTTTCGGGGCCCGTCCCATTAACTCCATCAGGGGACGTCCCGGAATTCTCGGCCTCCCCCCGTCCCAACCCTGGTGAATCGGGCGGGCAGAGCAGGGTGGCACAACGTCACCCGAGACGCCCGCAGTGCAGCCTGGCCCATCAAGGCCGGGTCGCCCCAGGAAACGCTTGCCAAAGGAGAAACAAGTCGAAGGGGGCGATTCGCAGCAATCCTCATCCACTCCTGCTGTATCATCTGGGGAATCACTTAGACGTAGTGGTAGGGCCCGTAAGGCAACAAAGAGAGACACTGAGTAAGTTGGCACGAGTGAAGGGCACAGCTTAGTTGTACGGGCTAGGGCATCTGTAAATTATTGTTAACATTAAACGCACTGTTCCACCTTACTTGTAATACCGTGTGATTGTTCCACAGCCACAGGAATCGTGATGGTGACCGAGTGTCGCTGTGGTTGACGAACGGTGAAACTTCGGTGCCGGGTGTGCAGTCCCTTCCCCCCCACCCCCTCCCACAGCTACCCCACGCGGGCACATGATGGAGTGTCCGTGACGAACTCAGCGGCCACCAAGGTGGATGGTTCAGCTATTGCCATGGGTCAGATTCTCTCTAACGATTCAGAGCTCACAGCTCATCGCAGAGCGGGCTGTCATCATTCCACATGGCACTGATCACACCCGCTGACACAGCCATCAATGTTGTGCCATACCGTCTGGACCCAGTGGTAAGGGTGATGTCGAAGTGGAGCAGTGTACACGGAGAGGGGGTGTGGGGGTTGTGGGGTGGCAGTTGTGTGTTGACCCTCTGCATGACTAGCGATGCAGGTAGTGGTTTGGTGTTCAGCGGGGACGTCGCATGCGATGCGTGAACCGTGCTGCCACCAAGGCATCGCGTGCCCGCCGTCCTCGCCGGGTCCGTCGTGCCGCCTCCTGGGCATCACCAGCACCTGGGTCATGTCTGCGTGCTGCGCCCGCCACTCAGCCAGCCTCCTCCTCCTCCTCCTCCCCCTCCTCCCTCTCCTCCTCCTCCTCCTCCTCCTCCTCCTCTGTGGTGGCACCACTGCCACTGGCTTCTCTGTCCGCCTCCTCCAGCAGGGCATCTTCCCTCTGCATCGCGATGTTGTGCAGCGCACAGCAGACCACAACATTGCGAGCGACCTTGTCGGGCTGGTACTGCAGGGCCCCTCCGGAGCGGTCCAGGCACCTGAATCTCATCTTCAGGAGGCCAAGGCAGCGCTCCACCACACCCCTGGTTGCTGCATGGGCCTCGTTGTATCGTGTTTCCGCATTGGTCTGAGGCCTCCGTATCGGCGTCATCAGCCAAGACCTCAGCGGATAACCCCTGTCGCCTAGCAACCAGCCCCTCAGCCGGGGGGGACGCCCCTCAAACATTGCAGGGATGAACGACTGTGCCAGTATGTAGGAGTCATGCACACTCCCTGGGAACCTTGCACAGACGTTCATGAACCTCATGTGGGGGTCGCATACCACCTGGATAGTCATGGAGTATGTCCCCCTCCTGTTTGTGAAGACCTCCCTGTCCCCTGCAGGCGGGCGCATGGGGACGTGAACACAATCGATTGCACCCTGCACCATCGGTATCCCGGCCACGCTGGCAAATCCACGAGCTCGTGAATCTTGACTTGCTCGGTCCTCGGGAAAGGTGACGTTGCGATCGGCGATGGCATAGAGGGCGTCGGTCACATCCCGGATGCACCTGTGCACCGGTTCCCGCTCGGAGACTGGAAGGAGCTGGTCGCATAGAAGTTAAGAGCGACCGTCACCTTGATGGCAACCGGGACCGCGTGTCCTCCCCCCGTTCCACGTGGGGCGAGGTGCGCCATGAGGTGACAGATCTGTGTTACCGTCCCCTTACTCAGCCGGAGTCTCTTCCTGCAGGTGATGTCCGTCATTGTTAGGAAAGAGATCCGGGCACGGTACACCCTCGGCCTTGGTCGTCGCCTCTGGCGCCGTGGCTGCACCCTCACTCTCTCCTCCTCCCCCTCCTCCTCCTCCCCCCCATGCTGCTCGACGACTGGCAACTCCTCGGCCCTTCCCTCTGCTGCTGCAGCTGGCCCTGCATCCACTGCGGGTTGTGGCTGTGGATGCTGCTGCATCTCCAAATGCAGTGCAGCGGCCCCAACCACTGCGCAGAACATAGCCGTTCTGTTCGCAGACATTGTGCTAACCTACAGAAGGGTGGTGGGGGGCAGAGAAACGGGACATGTTAGACGGAGGTTAGTCGACACCTCGGCAACCGCCAGCCATGGGATACCTGTGTGTCCCGGTGGCCTGGTCGCGCTGCTGACACGCGGGTAGCCTAACCCCTGGTCACTTTCTGCATCCAACGGGTAGTTAACTACTTCCTCCTCACTGGTGCGTCAGTGGCCTGTGGCCGCAAGCCACAGGGGAACCAGCGGCCGTGTCCTCGTGACCGGCACGCCATGGCATGGTGGCAGACATTTTGTAACGGGGTTGGACGGGTCACTCGCTCACTCTCTCCCTACCCCCCCACTCCCACTCCCACTGAGGGGGGCTCAGTCTCCCACTCCCCCCCTTTTTCTCCCACTTCCCCCCTCCGTCTCCCACTTCCCGCCTCAGTCTCTCATACTCCCCCCCTCAGCCTCCCACACTCCCCCCCTCCATCTCCCACTTACCCCCTCAGTCTCCCACACTCCCCCCTCCGTCCCCCACACTCCCCCCCCTCAGTCTCTCATTTACATCCTCAGTCTCCCACACTCCCCCCCTCAGTCTCCCACACTCACCCCTCTATCTCCTCCCCCCCCCCCCCCCCGCTCTGGACCCCCTCCCGTTCTCGGGGATGCCTTCCCCGTTGTGGCCAGACTCCAGCAGTGCGCTGAGCTGTGCGCTGAGCGGTGCGCTCACCTCCTCGAAGCTCTCGTCAGCCAGCACGACTGGTTGACGAACTTGAAAAGCAGGTGAGTTGGCCGGCGTGAAAACATTGCGGGGGGCCAAAATGTCGGGCTTCTGGTCGTGTCGGGAGGTCTGTCGAGGCCTTTGCCGGGAATGCCGACGTGTAGTTTGTGCAGGGTTCAGAGAATAGTGGGAGGGTGTCGGACCAGCGTCGCCGTGAAAATCGGCACGGCCCTCTATTCTCCGAACCGGCGTGAGAGCGGAGAATCGCGCCCCTCAGGTCTCGCTATTGAATGGACTGATAGTGTGCATATCAATCAAATGTATATGTAGTACGTGAAAAGTGCTCAAGCTGCTCATTATCAAGCAATTGATTTTTGCCGAAAGAGTTTGGAATGAGAGATTATGTGAAAAACATGAATCTTACAACAAGTGGAGAAATAATTGATATGTTCAATAAATACATTAATTTTTCTCTTTTGGTTCCTTCTCGTTTTTTGAAAAATGTGTTTCTCGAATAGCAAAATCTGATTCTCATGTGTTCTTATTTAGTTGATTTTCCAACTTCACACTCCTAATAATCTCACCTGCTGAGCATGCATGTTGAAATTCTGGCCCGTGCTGCACACTTAGTTGGAAAAGTGTTCAGAGCACATTCTCGAATTTCTGATACATATTCTTGGTGGGCAAGGTTCCCTCCAGGAATGCAAACGCAACAAGGTACCGATTTAATGTGGTGAGGTTTTAAGGCTATTTTTGCAACATTTTCTCACAAATGAATATGTTGACCATTCCACGTGTTCTCGCCACATTAGGCAATGTTTATTGTAAACCTTGATGTGTGAGGAAAACTTTCATACAAATGCCATTGTTTCTCAATTAGCCACCTGCATCAGATTTATGGCATCTGGTTGATCACACATGGATGAAGGCCATTTTAATCTAACTCATTGGCTGGGAAAGCCATAGGATTAGCTGGAATGCTGGATTTACACCCTCCCTAACATTATTCTCCATTGACTTCAATGGAGACTGACATTAACTTTACATCTGAACTCACCAGGTTCTTGGGGGGTAGGTTAGATTAATATTGCCATTGAAAAGCCACAACAAGTGGAGCATTCAGATGTATGAGTGTTAGAGGATGGCGGCTGATTGAACAGGGGAGAAGGGAAGAGTGAAGGGGCAAGGAGCGTACAGGAGTTGCATCAGAGGGGAGGGAGGGGCAATTAGAGTGGAAGAGAAAGGTGATGGGGGGGTGCTTGGAGATACAAAAGAGTGAGAGGTACTGTGGAAAAATGAAGAGAGTTTGACAAACAATCTTGCAGATACAACAGCCCAGGTTAATAAGCTTAAGGATATGGAGACGGTGGCAAGTAATCAGTGAAGGAGGAGGGTGAGGTTGGCAAACTAACATAGAAGGGAGTGGCAGCAGGAATGCTGAAACAGAATTTGAATGTTATGATTGGCAAAATTTTCCAATTTATGATTTAGTTGAAAGTATTAGGCTAATGGTACTAACTGGCTGAGTTGAGGCAGCTCAAATTGAAATTGTTTTTCATAAAGCTGATATTTTCTTCCCGTCTAATACAAAAGTTGTTGGGGATCCTGGAAGTTAAGAGTACCTCAGCCTGGATACCTTCACTCTCTGTGGGTTGTCATTTCCATTGCCAATAAAGATGTGCTGAACAACTTCGGCACACTGAATGAATGGGGTTGATTTCATTTTGTCGCCTGGATATTGAACTCTGGTTGCAGATTGGCTGCTTGTTTTACAGACCCCTTGAATGTCTTTGATTTGCCTAATCAAAGTATCAGATGAATTGCCTGGGTCGCAAGTTGAAAATGTATTTCTATGTGTGCTTGTTCTAATCCCCATGGAGGAAGCGTAAACCAAAATAACTAAATTTACTGAATAACCCCCAAAATAAGAAATTACCGACAAGATTTCTTTTCATAGCTTTTATTTTATCATGAATCAGAAACAATGTAAATTATATATGAATTAACAGGTAAAAAATACTTCAGATAAAAAGGTAAATTTCACTTTAAATATTCATTACAATAAAGATACATCTCACACAACTGTAAGAGCGTTCTTCACTCCCTGTATTATTGTGACAATATATTGCTACATAGTTTCTCACATTACGCTGTCCTTTATTCATGCAGTGTAGGCCCGTGACCTCCTGCCCAACAACAGCTGTCTCCTGAGTTTCATAGGTGTGATTATTATCAGCAAGGCACACTTCTATGGGCAGCTCGATAGCACAGGTGGATAGCACTGTGGCTTCAAAGCACCAGGGTCCCAGGTTCGATTCCCCGCTGGGTCACTGTCTGTGCGGTGTCTGCACGTTCTCCCCGTGTGTGCGTGGGTTTCCTCCGGGTGCTCTGGTTTCCTCCCACAGTCCAAAGACATACAGGTTAGGTGGATTGGCCATGCTAAATTGCCCTTAGTGTCCAAAAAAGGTTCGGAGGGGTTATTGAGTTATGGGGATAGGGTGGAAGTGAGGGCTTAAGTGGGTCAGTGCAGACTCGATGGGCCGAATGTCCTCCTTCTGCACTGTATGTTCTACGTTCTATGAACCAGCTTTCCCTCAAGTTCTGACAGTCCTAATGGTGTAGCTTTCCAGAGTTCCTGACTAACTAATAACACTCCGGTTCATAGTTTGACCACTTCTGGGAAAACATTCATTTATTTAGTGTTTCCAAGCTATTACAGCTTTCCAGGTTGTAAATCTGTTTAGCCAGCTTGCATATTGCCTTCAGGAATTCTTATCTCATTTTCTGCCAAAGAGAAAAACTGACATTATCCTGATAGTAATTTGCATCTTCTCCTCCCAAGAATTCTCTGTGTTCTTCTTTCTAACTGCATGTTTCCTTTGTGTCTGTATCTGTGACTTCGCCTACCTAGCTCCTCTACTTTTAGATCTCCTTTCTGTCTACATCTCTCCTTTGCAACTGGCCACATAGTCTCTATCTTGACGTATTTCCTATTGTTACCATTTCAGGGTCAAGGGCCAGCAGGTCACATGACCGGTATTTCCCATTATCTAAAAAAATTACATTGACCCTTTTATAATTGATGCAAACACTTTAAAGTCCTTTCAAACATTCTTTAAAATAATTAGATTCCACAGACATTTTAAAGAAATTACAAATTTTCTTTACTGCACTGTCCACAGATCAAAGATTGTCACAGTAATAAATAGCAATATTTAAGCACAATGTCTCAAAATATTTGCACTCAATATAGTGAGGAGCACACTAACCTTTACCTTTCTCCTGATATCAATGCAGTGCTTCATTTGCAGTCAAATATGAAGGAATTGACTGACTATATTGGCTCCATGCAGCTGACATATGTGCTTTTCTTGAAAGTTGGCTTCCAGCTTCCAATAGAATCATTCTCTTTTGGTGGACTTCCTACAATTACATTGCCAAATATTTACCTTCAAAGGGAAATAGAGCTGCCCACATCATTCCAGAATGCAACTGGGAATAATTAGTCCACCTCTCCCCCATCCTCAATGTCTCTCTCTATTCATGCCAGGCTGCAGCCCCTCAAAGCGCTGCAATCTTGCTGAATTTTGCACTTTCCAGCCAAGCGTGCTGCAGGCCAAACTTTGAGTAAGTTTTTCCATGTGTCAGTACTTTATTCAAAATACAGGTAACAGGTGCTAGGGTTGGTGCTGATGGTTGTGATAGAACTCCCATTTCAATTCACTACGGGGAGTGTCCATACCACAGGTAGGTGCACGGCCACGATCTGGGACTTCAGGTTTTCATTAAAGTTGGGTTGCCAACAAATGGTTATGTATGTGGGGGTATAGCTGCTGAAAGGTGGCGTTCATCATGAGTTTTGAATGTGAGTTGTATGAGCTGGTGGATACAGAGGAAGATGTTAATCGGATGTTCAGTGGCGATTTTGGAATGTTAATGCACTGGCTAGATCTGGAAGCTGGAAGAGGATTTCCCGCATCCGAGTAGGACAAATATGATTCCATGTTGTCTTCAGGCAGTTGCTGGATCTTTAACTGATTCTACCATTGGTTTTGGATGCTTTCTTCTTCCAGGCCCCTGACATGCAGCATGCAGCATATAATTATAAGGCAGCATGTCTTTACTACAAAACTTATGTTTCTGTTACATTTCTCATGGAGAACTCTTGTGACAATGGAGGAACATCCTCATCTGAATGCTTTAAGTTTCCTGTTGAGGGGATCTAATAGTACTGATTCTCAGGTTGGGATACGGCACAATAGTCATTAGGCACAGACACAGAGAATAGGAATAATTTCAGTGTTGACTAGTAGCAGCACACTATTGATTTAAAAGAAACGGCAACTTCTAGGGAACTGGGCAGTAACTCGAATGTTTTGATATGAAGCAGAAATAACCTGGATATTGAGAGAGTAATTCTTTTCTGTTATTCGATTGCTGTCTGGGTGGAATCTGTGATCCCTTGAACACAGGGAGACTGTGCCACTCAGTAAATTTGCAGAATCCTGTTCACCTGACGTGGGTTTTTCATGGAATGTCCAGTTGTCGGACTTCATCACTGTAAGGTTATAATAAACAGAAATATTTCAAAAAACAATTAAACATATTTCAAATATTAAAGTTTCAAAGGATCTTCAAATACAGTACAGTACAGTATTTCAAAAAAGTTTTGTTGAAAAAATGAATACTCCATTGTTTAAAAAACTTTCTTAATTTGACCAGGAGTAAAGTTGCTTTGACCCAAAATCGCTGCTGATATTTGCTGCCTTATACATTGCCAGTCTGTTCAGGCATGTATGCACCAACATTAAATTGTGATATTTTATTCCGTTCTAAATTTATAATTAGCTCACCAGTTTTTTAAAATCTGATTGCAATAAACTACGTGGTATAATTTACTGTTCTCCATTAAACCTGTGGATTTTCTTAAATAAAATTTGTGACTGACTGTCCTGGGTTGTTTTTGATGTTTTTCTACTTTGCTTGACTCTACCTTAGTCATCTATTCATGGAGCACTATATTTCTTGCCTCCCTCATCATCAGCATAACCTCATCGGTCTTTCCTGTAATTTGAAGAACAGAGATACCTGCCAACTTAGCAGTAAATATAGCAAAGTATTTCAAGGTTTTGAAATGTTTTCCTCTGCCCACAAAGGATAGAATTATTCACGTGGTTTTGTTACCAATCAAGGAACGACATGCCTTGCAGGAGAATTAAGATGGAAGTGTTTGTGTTATTCCATTGCTATGCGTTATTCATAGTGGAGACAAAGCTGTTGCCAAGATAAAAGTTAGGTGCTTCCAATAATGTAGATTTACTTGTTCTTCACTACAGGAATGTCTTTCCTTTGCATGAATGTCCTGAACTATAGCTCACAAGTGCAAGTTTCCATTGAATTTCCAGGATACCAAACAGATTGTAAAATACGTGATGGGAAATTTAGTTAATGTGCATCACTCACTGAATCTCTAATTAGGTTCCGCATTGAAATAAAAAGTTTGAGGTGAGAGGAATGATGTACAAACTTAACATTAGCATGTGTTTACCAAAAACATTTCAATCGCTTCTTGTTCGCAGTCTGTAATTGATTACAGACACCTAGAAGGGGGTAATAATTTAGCCTGAGTGCAATAAACTAAAATTGCCGATAAGATCATAGAATCCCTACAGTGCAGAAGGAAGTCATTCGGCCAATCGAGTCAGCACCGAACGTCCAAAAGAGCACCTTACCCAAACCATGCCCCTGTCTATCCCCGAAACCCCACCTGATCTTTCAAACACTAAGGGGAAATTAGCATGGTCAATACACCTAACTTGTACATCTGTGGACTGTAAGAGGAAACCAGAGCACCAGAGAGGAAACCAGAAACCAGAGGAAACCCATGCAGACACAGGGAGAACATGCAAATTCCACATGGACAGTAGTCCAAGGTCGAAATTGAACCCAGGTCTGTAGTGAAGTGAGGCAGCAATGTTAGCCACTGTGCTACTTTGCCGAGATTAGCTGATTAACATAAAAATCACTATCACTCTCCAATATGCCTGAGGAACACTACAGAGACTGAATATCTGTTCTGGGGTCAGGACCCCAAATCTTGATGCATTTCTGGATCCCGATGCCTACAACAATTTGGAACTGCGGGCCAAGTGCTCGTCAGGGCATACATTCGCCATCCAATTGAGTATGCCCTCCAGCACACACACATTGGCCACACCATTCATAGAAGAGAGGCCTTCTGATTTAGGTAGGAGGTCCCTCTGAAGACTTCTTAGACACTTAAAAATAAAAAGAGGAAACAGTTGCCAGCATCATCACCATCTTGAACTTGTGACCACAGAGCAAGTGTTGGGGGTTTACAAGTGGTAGATACAGAACTATCCCTCCCCTTCCCCCTCCCCCCCCCCATCCCACCACCCCAACTTTCATGATTAAAAATGGCTTGAAGGCAGGAACATGCTTGCAAACCAACATGTCAGTTTGAGGCCGAAATTACAGGCATGTCCATATCTGGTTGCGCCTCAGTCACCATTTCAGAAATCGCCCCTTGATTTCCAGCAGCAAAAGCAGAGAAAAGGGATGCAGAGACCTGAAAGAACCACTGTATCTTATATCCAATCTCTCATTGCACCATGCTGGGAAAGTCATACAATTATGGCAACAATTTCCCTTTCAGTTTATAGTCCCTCTATTACCAGACGAATCAATTAATTTTTTTGTCAATGTGCGGTTCCTAAATAAAGTTTTCTGAAAAGAATATATGAAATATTATTCCTTAAAACAGATATTTTTCAGAAAGCAATAATGTGTGTGTATGATAATAATAATACTAGACACCCTTCATTTCTTTTTTCTTGCCTTAAAATCGTACATGTGCAAATTTGGTGCTAAGCATCTCAAGGCCAGAGTATTAACAGCTAGGTCTCACAGACATGTGACGGGATTCTCTAATAATGGGGCTATGTCCTCACGCTGGTCTGAAAACCGGCGGCAACCACTCCAGCGTCAACAGTCCCCGAAAATGAGGAATTCTCACCTTTCTAGGGGGCTAGGTTACTGCCGGCGTCATCCCCGCAGCTCCAGCGTATTTCCACGAATGCGCGGAACGGCTGGCCTATTTCCGCACATGCACGAATCCCATATAAGGGGGACACATGCGCAGGGGTTCCCTTCTCCATGCCGGCCTCTGGGCAATATGGCGGATCCCTACAGGGGCCCGGCGCGGAGCAAAGTGGGCCCCCACGGAACCAGCCCGCCTGCCGATCGGTAGGCCCCGATCGCGGGCCAGGCCACCGTGGGGGCCCCACTCCCCCCCTCCAGGACAGCCCCCGCACACTCACCTTCCAGGTCCCGCCATGTGAGGTGACTAATCCATGCCATCGGTACTCGGCCAAACTCGTCAGCCACTCAGCCCATTTGGGCCCAGAGAATCGCCTGACAACGGCCCCAACCGGAGCGGTGGGAATCCCGCGGGCGCCCGAAAAACGACACCAGAGAATGGTGAAGCTGGCGTCAGGGAGGTGGGGTGCAATTCTCATGCACCCCCCCCCCCCCGGGATTTTCAAACCCGCTGCGGGGTCGGCGAATCCCCGCCATGATACCATTATTGCCTCGGAGATTGAGTTCGCTTATTCATCTTTTTACATAATAGTTGAAAATTCGGCACTTAAGGACTCAATGGTACATCTTATTTTGAATGACAAGTGGTGGCAGGAAGCTATCTTTAGAAATAATTTCAGTCCAAGATTATATCATGTGTCAGTAGGATAAGGCAGCCTCTGATTATGCAAAGATTAACATACGGTTCTAAACCGTACTTTGGTAACCTAAAATGTAATCACCTCCATATGTCAGAAGGACATAATTGTTTTGGGAATAGTAAAGGCCATTCGAGCCAAACAAACTATGCATTTTTCCACAGCTTAATCCCAACTAACTGACGTCTCACCATACCATGTAATATTATTCACATGTATTAATTCCACCATCCACCCACTTTCACTATCTGCTTCAGTAGGCTTCACTCTTAACTTATTCTATTGTATCATCATTCTCATTCTGGTTTCGCTTGTGTTACAGATATTTGAATACTTCATCATAGTGAACAATTTACTGAGCACAATGGACGGGACTCTCTGTTGGCCGACGCCGGAATCTGGAAACACAATGAGCGGAGAATTCGGCGTCAGCCGGAAATCGAGGTTGGCGTCGGGCGCTCTACAGAATGCCATGCTCTGGTGCCTCGACAGCATGTGAATGCATTCTACATACACTAAATGCCATTAGCATATCATTAATGAGCCCGTCCCACTATTCTCCGGGACTGTGATGCTTTGTCTCCGGCAGGAGGAATTACTGACAGCGAGGTTCACTCGTGCGTTAAAAAGAGGGAAACAGACTCAGTGGCTGCTGAGGGGGAGAGAAAATAGGTCATGTTCTCAGAGGCAAAGGGCAGCACGGTGGTGCAGTGGTTAGCCTCCTCGCTGGACATGTCCTGAGGTAGTGGCCAGGGGCGGGGGACACCAGAAAGGCCGACCTTGTTGCCAGGTGATCCTGCAAAACACAAGACATGACACATGCTTGGATAGCAGGTTGGGGCGATGGTGTGGGTCAGGTGGGGTTGGGGTGGTGTAGCGGAGGTGGGGGTGTTGGGCTGGTGAGATGGTGTGAGGCTGGTGTGGGATTGTGGCACGCGTGCCATAGGAACACCACTTCTAAGCAGGGGCTCACTTGATTCCTCGATGCCAACCTCCACTTCGACAACTGCCCTTTCCCCAGACAAACCGACCAGGTCCAGTGCCTGCCGCTCCCCAATGGTGAGGTGCCGCAGGTCCCCTGGGCCACCTCCGGTCTTCTCCCTCTCTGTTTGGTGCCACCTTCTTCTGGGGTTAGGCAACACAGAGGGTGGGAAGCTGGTGGTCTTTGTGAACAGGGCTCCCAGCCATGCCAGGCGGTATGGGTGCTGGCATGTGGCGCAGGGTGGGGTATGAGCAGACTGTCGATGGGTGGGCTTTTGTTGCCCTGCAGTTGGGGGGGGGGGGGGCTACGGGTGTGTGCGACAGGGTTTGGTGCCAGGGGCACAGTGCTGACTGCCCATCCTGGATGCTCTGAGGAGGTCATGCAGCTTCTTGCGACACTGCTGGCTGATCTTGGTGGTGCGGTCCACAGCCCTTGTGACCTCTGCCACCTGCACCCAGGCTTGGAGTACAGTGGCCCTCCTCTCCTCCATGGCGTCCAGCACGGTCTCGAGCTTCGCAACTGCGGACCTCTGTGCCACTCTTCGTGTTGTCACCTTGTTGGTTGGAATGAGTGTGCGTGCGGGGAGTGGAGTGCTTCTATGCAACTGCAACTTGTCAGCCTCTCGAGTGCCAATTCCGACCTCGGAGAATCAGATACCGTTCTTCATTGGAATTGCTCTAGTTCCACGTGGTGTCGGTGATTGCCCATTAATAGATCCTAAATTGTTCGAGACTGGCACAGATTCCGTGGTCATGGGACACCACCGATTAAGTCCCGGCGTGAGTACTTCGTCTGAGATGGAGAATCCAGCCCAATGTTTTCATGAAGTGTATTATCTTGGAAAATTTCAATTAGATAATTTCAGAGGGGCTAATTTTATAATATCAAATTACTGATGTGTTGCGCTGGGAGAACACAATAGTAATTTTGAGTGCAATTCCTCCAACCATCCAGCATTAAAATTAATGAATGGATAATGGCTGACAAGTACCAGACTTCCTGATATGTGCTGCGAGTTGGTTGGACTCTGTATCAGCAGCAAGATATTGTAAGATTACCCAATGTTCTGTGTTCGACTACCTTTATCTGTCTACATATGCATCTTTGGAACAACAAATGCTCAAGGAGAACGGTGTAAAATTCGAGAGGCAGCATTGCTGGTTTCATCTCTTTGTTCTGACGTCCAAACCTTGCTTCACTTTATTTTAGGCTGAAAGGAAGTCTTTACCTCTTTTATAATGTGAACATGATCATTATAATTCGCAGACCACAAAGAATATACCAGGCTTAGAACATGTAATTCCAGGAGAAAGGTAGACTGGAAAAAATCAAATGGCTGTGCCAGGAAAACAACTTGCTTGCTTGAAACCGTATTACCTTCTAGACTCATACGTCCCCTTAAGCCCAGTGTTCCAGGACACAGGTATCTGAGATGGATGGTGTGCGACCTCCAACCTGCAGGTGGCAGTGCAGACACACCTTGTGGTCTCAAGACCCTGGTCATGTGGATCAGCTACTCCCATATAAGGGGAGACACACCATTCATTACATTTATTTTATTCTCCTTGAGCATTTGTTGTTCCAAAGATACATATGTAGAAAGATAAAGGGAATTGAGTTCTCTGGAAACAGACACAGATGGTTGCAGATGATAGTAAGACATACAGTTGAAAGATCGGTGCTACGTGCAGTTCCAGAGGAGTAAAAAGGAGATTCTGTGACAACGTACTTGATAACAGGTTGCTTTTTTTACCACATGAGACTCAATAAAGATCCCGGTTTGGACAAGTCTAGGTGTTTGGTGGATTCCTTTGCAAGTTATGGAAGATCAGACACAACACTATTCAACAATGGCACCATAACCACAGGTGAGAGGCAGTGGCATAGAGGTATTGTCACTGGATTAGTAATCTAGAGACCCAGGGCAATGTTCTGGTGGCCCTGAGTTCGATTGCCACCATGCAGATGGTAAAATTTGAATTTGATAAATATAATCTGGAATTAAAAGTCTAATGATGGTCATAAAACCATTGTCGATTGTCATAAAAATCCATCTGGTTCATCAATATTCTTGAGAGAAGAAAATCTGTCATTCTTATCTAGCCTGGCCTATGTCATGGGGCAGGGTTTAGAGAACCCCAAAGTGTATCATGGAGTTCACCTGACCGACAACTTTTACTAGATTGTGGTATGGGGAGCACACGGCCCACTCTACAGGTGTGGGACAGCAGAAATGGAAAAGTATTTTTTAAAGCAAAACAATGTTTATTCTCTGAACTCAAGTTAACCTTTTTAAAACTTACAGTGAACACCTTAGCAACCATTAATTCAAATACAACCCCCAAAGAATACGACAATAAGTAATCCTTAAGCGGCCCTTTTAACATCCATAAGACTTAAAAATAACTTTTAACAGAAGCACGTCAGGTTAAAGTCACTACTGAGAGCAGTTATTTGTTTCAAATCACCAAAGGATTGATTTACAGTTTTTAGACTACAGAGAGAGAGACTAATACCCTTTCTGGCTGTGACTGCAGCTATCCAGCTCTGAAAACGAAACTAAAACACACCCTACAGGAAACAGCCTAAAACAAAAGTAAAAATCTGACAGACAGCCCAGCTCCACCCACACTCTGACATCACTGATAAACACTCATTTCTTAAAGGTACATTTCTTAAACACCCATTTCTTAAAGGTATTCTCACATGACACCTACATGAGACTTCAGGTCTACAGCAATGTCCTTGACTCTTAAAATGCAATAATTGCTGGCCTAGCTAGTGAAACCTGCATTCCATGAACAAGTTAAAAAAAAGGCGCAGTCATTGCCACCGGGGACCATAAATGAGGCCCTCCTTCCCCCTTCGAAAATCACGAAAATTAGTAGCCGGCAGTAGTTTGCAAAGTAAATTCAGAAATCAAGGAGTTAAGTTGTTGGTCCTGTAATGTAAATGTGCAGTTTTCAGTCTGTATTAGTTTTTCTGTTGACAATATTTATCTCAGTAACCATCCAGTAGCTGAAAGCTGGTTCCCATTATTTTCTATTATCAGTTTTACTTTTTCTTCTGCGTTAATTAGGCTTGCGCTGTTGCCATGAATGATGGAACCTATCAGACATGGAAAATTCCTTCATGTCAAAAGAGTTCAGAAAGTATCCTATTCTCCAAATTATTGATGCTATCGTCATAAAACACAATGCATTCAATGTAAGATCAGCACAGCATGGAAAACTCTGTGGTATATAAACTGTAATAGGTCCCACTTGTGAAGTGGTGATGCACTGCATTGATTGCTCTCAGTTTATTATCCAGTTTTGTGTAGCTTGAGATTACAGAATCGCCCTGTTTTTATAATCGATGTCCTGATTGATAAAAGCAAGAGTCCCAGCATGGTAGCACAGTGGGTAGCACTGTTGCTTCACAGCTCCAGCGTCCCAGTTCGATTCCCGACTTGGGTGACTGACTGTGTAGAGTCTGCACGTTCTCCCTGTGTCTGTGTGGGTTTCCTCTAGGTGCTCCGGTTTTCTCCCGCAAGTCCCGCAAGAAGTGCTATTAGGTGAATTGGATATTCTGAATTCTCCCTTCGTGTACCCGAACAGGTGCCGGAATGTGATGATTTGCGGATTTTCACAGTAACTTCGATACAGTGTTAATGTAAGCCTATATATGACAATAAAGATTATTATTATATACCTTTTTCACAATACAATTAACCTGCCCTTCTACCTTCAAGGATCGATGGACAAACACGTCAAGGTCCCTTTGTTCTTTGGAACTTCCCAGTGTCGGACCTTTCACAGGCTGCAGCTTGAGTTCAATTTGCATACCGGCTGAGAATTCTCCCTCTGTGTACCGAACAGGTGCTGGAATGTAGCGACAAGGGGCTTTTCACAGTAACTTCATTGCAGTGTTAATGTAAGCCTACTTGTGACAATAAAAAGATTATTATTATTATACTTCCTTGTTAAATTACTCCTTCCAAAGTGTATCACCTCACACTTTTCAGGGTTAAATTCCATCTGCCACTTATCCGCCTATTTGACCATCCCGTCTATATCTTCCTGTAACCCAAGACACTCAACCTCACAGTTAACATCCAGCTAATCTTTGTGTTATCCAGTAACTTGCTGATCATACCCTGGCAAAGTCATCTGTGTCATTTATATAAATAACAACAATAGGGGGCCCAGCAGGGATCTCTGTGGATGCCATTGATCACTGGCTTCCAGTCTCTAAAGCAGCCATCTATCATCACCCTCTGTCTCCTGCTAAGCCAATTATAAATCCATTTTATCAAATCATCCTGTATCCCATGTAATTTGCCTTATTAATAAGTCTCACATGTGGAATCTTGTCAAAGGCTTTGCTGAAATCCATGTAAACTACATCAACCGCACTACCCTCATCTGTATACTTGTGGCAGGGGGATGGGATCCGATGCAGGAAGTTGGAAGGTAGTAAAACAGGGACAGAAGCAAAAGGAAATAAGGGGAAAAGTGCAAGGCAGAGAAGCCATAGTCAAAAATCTAAAAGGGCGACAGTACAAGGTACAGTGACTGAGGGGAGCTCAGTGAATAGGCCCAGTAATAACAAAATAAATAAAACTGGATATGTTAAGATTCAAAACAGAGGTAAAAAAACCAACATAAGTGTCCTTTACCTGAATGCTCGTAGTATTCGGAATAAAGTAAATGAGTTGATGGCACAAATCATCGTAAATGACTATGATTTAGTGGCCATTACTGAAACATGGTTAAAGGATGGTCACGACTGGGAGTTAAATATCCGAGGGTATCAAACTATTTGGAAAACAGAGTGGATGGTAAGGGAGGTGGTGTTGCTCTGTTATTTAAGGATGACATCCGGGCAATAGTAAGGGATGACATCGGTGCTATGGAGGATAAGGTTGAATCCATTTGGGTGGAAATCAGGAATAGTAAGGCGAAAAAGTCACTGATAGGAGTAGTCTATCGGCCACCAAATAGTAACGTTATGGTGGGGCAGGCAATAAACAAAGAAATAACTGATGCATGTAGAAATGGTACAGCAGTTATCATGGGGTATTTTAATCTACATGTCGATTGGTTTAACCAGGTCGGTCAAGGCAACCTTGAGGAGGAGTTTATAGAATGTATCCGCGATAGTTTCCTAGAACAGTATGTAATGGAACCTACGAGGGAACAAGCGGTCCTAGATCTTGTCCTGTGTAATGAGACAGGATTGATTCATGATCTCATAGTTAGGGATCCTCTCGGAAGGAGCGATCACAATATGGTGGAATTTAAAATACAGATGGAGGGTGAGAAAGTAAAATCAAATACTAGCGTTTTGTGTTTAAACAAAGGAGATTACAAGGGGATGAGAGAAGAACTAGCTAAGGTAGACTGGGAGCTAAGACTTTATGGTGGAACAGTTGAGGAACAGTGGAGAACCTTCCAAGCGATTTTTCACAGTGCTCAGCAAAGGTTTATACCAACAAAAAGGAAGGACGGTAGAAAGAGGGAAAATCGACCGTGGATATCTAAGGAAATAAGGGAGAGTATCAAATTGAAGGAAAAAGCATATAAAGTGGCAAAGATTACTGGGAGATCTTTAGGGGGCAACAGAAAGCTACTGAAAAAGCTATAAAGAAGAGTAAGATAGAGTATGAGAGTAAACTTGCTCAGAATATAAAAACAGACAGTAAAAGTTTTTACAAATATATAAAACAAAAAAGAGTGGCTAAGGTAAATATTGGTCCTTTAGAGGATGAGAAGGGAGATTTAATAATGGGAAATGAGGAAATGGCTGAGGAACTGAACAGGTTTTTTGGGTCGGTCTTCACAGTGGAAGACACAAATAAAATGCCAACGACTGATAGAAATGAGGCTATGACAGGTGAGGACCTTGAGAGGATTGTTATCACTAAGGAGGTAGTGATGGGCAAGCTAATGGGGCTAAAGGTAGACAAGTCTCCTGGCCCTGATGGAATGCATCCCAGAGTGCTAAAAGAGATGGCTAGGGAAATTGCAGATGCACTAATGATGATTTACCAAAATTCACTAGACTCTGGGGTGGTCCCGGTGGATTGGAAATTAGCAAACGTGACACCACTGTTTAAAAGAGGAGGTAGGCAGAGAGCAGGAAATTATAGGCCAGTGAGCTTAACTTCGGTAGTGGGGAAGATGCTGGAATCTATCAAGGAAGAAATAGCGAGGCATCTGGATAGAAATTGTCCCATTGGGCAGACACAGCATGGGTTCATAAAGGGCATGTCGTGCCTAACTAATTTAGTGGAATTTTTTGAGGACATTACCAGTGCAGTAGATAACGGGGAGCCAATGGATGTGGTATATCTGGATTTCCAGAAAGCCTTTGACAAGGTGCCACACAAAAGGTTGCTGCATAAGATAAAGATGCATGGCATTAAGGGTAAAGTAGTAGCATGGATAGAGGATTGGTTAATTAATAGAAAGCAAAGAGTGGGGATTAATGGGTGTTTCTCTGGTTGGCAATCAGTAGCTAGTGGTGTCCCTCAGGGATCCGTGTTGGGCCCACAATTGTTCACAATTTACATAGATGATTTGGAGTTGGGGACAAAGGGCAATGTGTCCAATTTTGCAGATGACACTAAGATGAGTGGTAAAGCAAAAAGTGCAGAGGATACTGGAAGTCTGCAGAGGGATTTGGATAGGTTAAGTGAATGGGCTAGGGTCTGGCAGATGGAATACAATGTTGACAAATGTGAGGTTATTCATTTTGGTAGGAATAACAGCAAACGGGATTATTATTTAAACGATAAAATATTAAAGCATGCCGCTGTGCAGAGAGACTTGGGTGTGCTAGTGCATGAGTCACAGAAGGTTGGTTTACAGGTGCAACAGGTGATTAAGAAGGCAAATGGAATTTTGTCCTTCATTGCTAGAGGGATGGAGTTTAAGACTAGGGAGGTTATGTTGCAATTGTATAAGGTGTTAGTGAGGCCACACCTGGAGTATCGTGTTCAGTTTTGGGCTCCTTACTTGAGAAAGGACGTACTGGCACTGGAGGGTGTGCAGAGGAGATTCACTAGGATAATCCCAGAGCTGAAGGGGTTGGATTATGAGGAGAGGTTGAGTAGACTGGGACTGTACTCATTGGAATTTAGAAGGATGAGGGGGGATCTTATAGAAACATTTAAAATTATGAAGGGAATAGATAGGATAGATGCGGGCAGGTTGTTTCCACTGGCGGGTGAAAGCAGAGCTAGGGGGCATAGCCTCAAAATAGGGGAAGTAGATTTAGGACTGAGTTTAGGAGGAACTTCTTCACCCAAAGGGTTGTGAATCTATGGAATTCCTTGCCCAGTGAAGCAGTTGAGGCTCCTTCATTACATATTTTTAAGGTAAAGATAGATAGTTTTTTGAAGAATAAAGGGATTAAGGGTTATGGTGTTCGGGCCGGAAAGTGGAGCTGAGTCCACAAAAGATCAGCCATGATCTCATTGAATGGCGGAGCAGGCACGGGGGGCCAGATGGCCTACTCCTGCTCTTAGTTCTTATGTTTTTATGTTCTGATGCTCAAAAAATTCAATTAGATTTGTTAAGCATGACCTCCCTCTGACAAAGCCATGCTGACAATCGCTGATCAAACCCTCTAATTGAAGATAGATTCCATCCTTCAGAATCTTCTCCAATAGTTTCCCAACCACTGACGTGAGACTTATTGGTCTGTAGTTTCCTGGCTTGTCTCTGCAACCTTTGTTTAATAGTGGGACCACATTAGCAGTTCTCCAGTCCTATGGCATCTTCCCTGTGGCCAGAGAGGAATTAAAAATTTGGGTCAGAGCACCAATGTAGAAGTGGATTTCATTTGGAACTTCGCTGATAGGGTTAATATAACAGTTCTGAAAAGCTCTGTGAAAAAGATGTCAACAGGTCAAGGGATGAAATAAAGGGAGCGTGTTCTGACCGGCATCTGTGAAAGCAGAGATGTCAGAAGGTCATGGGATGGAAAAAGGGGAGTGTGGCTTTAGTACTATTTAATGTTCTGACCCGCATCTGTGAAGGCAGAGAGGTCAAAAAGTCAAAGAATGGAATGAATGGGAAGCGTTACTTTATTGCGGAGATAGCGCAATTAAGCTTGTTTGACCAGTTGGAACAAATAAACATTGAAATGTAAAAGGAATGGGCTTTGGAGTGAGTTAAGCCAGATGGCCATGGGATACAAAAACCTTTGTAATAATATTAATAGTGACTTGTGCTAATGATTATGTCAAAAATAACCTCCCGACCTCGAAGAATAATTCCATATATGTACATGTTCTGGATCCTTGCCAAATCATAGGTGTATCTAGGAATTTAAGGGGACCACCCCTAAGCTGTAAAATGTATAAAAATACAGTCCTTATTCTGGGATTTTGGCACTTCTCGAAGGTAGTTACCCGACTGCTTAGAGATTTGTCCCGGCCGTGAATAAACGAATATTCGTTACTGACGTGTTCGAGTGTTTTACTTCTGGACTGACGATCAGATACGTGAAAGCGCAATTCACATTGGCAATCTCCTCCCCACTTCACAGCAGGCTGGGACAGAATTCACCCAGACCTGGAGATTTGTCCATTTTTAAGACCACCAATGCCTCCAATACATTGTCACTCCCTATGACAATTTGCTCATGAACCTCACAATCTCTCTCCTCGCATTCCATAACTACCTCCGCATTCTCTTTGGTGAAGACAGATGTGAAATATTCATTCAAAACCCTACCGATGTCCTCTGGCTACTCTGATTAGCTAAAGGAGGCTGGCTTGGTGGTAAACTTGACTAAATGTTAGTTTGCGACAGCTCAAGTCACATTCTTCAGCCATACAATTGGACATGGTCAGATGGCCCTACGGAACGTGAAAACAGAAGCGATGGGGAAGTTTCCAATACCATCAATGAGGAGAGACATTCTGAGATTTAATAATAATAATACTTTATTGTCACAAATAGGCTTCAATGAAGCTACTGGGAAAAGCCCCCAGTCGCCACATTCCGGCGCCTGTTCGGGGAGGCTGATACAGGATTGAACCCACGCTGCTGGCCTTGTTCTGCATTACAAGCCAGCTATTTAGCCTGCTGTGCTAAACCAGCCCCTTTCTGAGTGTGAGTGGTTTCCACCAGAAATTCATGCCAAATTTTAGCATTGCGGTTGCTCCACTGACTGAACTTTTAAAATGCACAGAAAATTTCATTGGACATTGGAATATCCGGAGGCATTTGACAATCTGAAAACTGTATGCACCACTGCATCAGTTTTGGCAGCATCCTATCATACCAAGCAAGTTAAGGTGGCAATTGATGTGAGTGATGTAGGTGGTGGTGGTGTACTGCTTCAGGAAGATGATAAAACAATCAAAAGACCAGTTTGTTATTTCATCAGAAGTATTCAACAATCGAGAATGAGACATTTATGTTGCTAACAATTCATCGAAGGCAATTGTTTATACAGACCACAATACATTGAAGTTTTTGGAGAAGTTTAAATATTGAAAAGCAAGACTGTTTAGATAAAATTTATTGCTACAAACATTTAACTTGAAAATTATACATGTAGCAGGAAGAGAGAGCATGGGCGGGATTCTCCCGTACCTTGCAGGGCGGAATGTCCCGGCGGGACGGAGTGGCATGAACCACTCTGGCATTGGGCCGTCCCAAAGGTGCGGAATCCTCCGCACCTTCAGGGGCTAGTCGGCGCCGGAGTGGTTTGCGCCCCGCCGGTCGGCATGGAAGGCCTTTGGTGCTGCGCCAGCCGGGGTCGAAAGGACTCCGCCGGCTGGCGCGGGACCGCGCATGCGCGGGAGCATCAACGGCTGCTGACGTCATCCCCGTGCATGCGCAGGGGGGTTCACCTTCGCGCCGGCCATCGCGGAGGCTTACACGGCTGGCACGAAGGAATAGAGTGCCCCCACGGCACAGGCCCGCCCGCGGATCAGTGGGCCTCGATTGCGGGCCAGGCCACAGTGGGGGCACCCCCGGGGACCAGATCGCCCCGTGTCCTCCCCCCGAGGAACCCGGAGCCCGCCCGCGCTGCCAGCCCCTGCCGGTAAGGGATCTACTCCAATTTACGCCGGCGGGACCTGCATAGAAAGGGCAGGACTTCGGCCCATCGCGGGTCGGAGAATCACTGGGGGGGGGCGCTGCCAGCGGCCGCCGACCGGCGCAGTGCAATTCCAGCCCCCGCCAATTCCCCGGCGCCGGAGAATGCGGCAGCCAGCGAGGGCGGGATTCATGCCACCCCCGGCGATTCTCTGTCCCAGCGGGTGGTCGGAGAATCCCGTCCCATGTTTGTCAATGCTTTATCACAACTTTGACATGTAATAAGAATTGAAAGTTCAGAGGTAGGAAAGAAAGACTGAAATGGACTATACTGATGTTTAAATTTGCATGCATAATTATGACAAGATGTGTATCATATAGTGCAATAGTAGCATTTAATTATGAATAGTGTTTAAAGTTGAAAAGATTTTGGAAAATGACACCACATTTTCATTTTGCTGGTTCATTTTTTTAAATGGGAAGTGTGATGAATATAGAAATTGTTGTATATTGTATTTCCTAATTGTGGCAGTAATCCTATTAAAAACTCTTGTTTAAAATACATAAAGGCAGTGTAACTACTAAAATTGTAATTGAAGAGTCATAAACGATAAGGTAATTGCTAATGGAATATTGAATGAAGGGGATTCCCTGGAGTGTAGATAATTTATGAGGGATTTCATTCAGCACAAGCTGAGCAGGTTATGGAACTTAGTGGGATAGAGATGATGTAATTATTGGAGGAGCCAGGACTGTCTGTAGTGTTGTAGTCTGTTATACGAATTCAAGTTGAATAGCAGTCTTGCCAAATGCGGCTAGGTTGAGCAGAAGTGTACTGAATCTGCTCTTGGAAGGAATTCCCTTCAAAAGTCTTTACACAGCTTGTGTGCACAAGGGGTGGGATTCTCTCAGCCCAGGGCTGGACCGGGGAATCTCCGTGACCTGGATGGGCCGTGCGGCCATCGTGGAAACGCCGAGTCCCGCCGGTGCCGTCCACACCTGTTGTCAGCTTGCGGGAACTCAGCGTTGAAGGGTCGGGTGGCAGCCTGTGGGGGGGGGAGGAGGGGGGTCCAACCCCGGGGTGGGCCTCCAATGTAGCCTGGCCCGCGATCGGGACCCACCGATCGGCGGGCTGGCCTCTCTGTCTCCCGGCCTTCTTTGTTCCGTGCCGGCGCCTGTACGCCTGAGCCATGTTGGTTTGGGGCCGGCGCGGACAAGGGAGACACCACGCATGCGTGGAAATTGCACCGGTGGGACTGCGCACGCATGGGTTGGCGCCGGACCCAATGCACATGCATGCCAATTCCATGGCCGGATCAGCGGCTGGAGCTGTAGAGGCCAGAATTGCTGATCCTGGGGCTGTGTTCACGCTGTTGAGAAACGCGACGGCATTTCCGACGGCGTCTACATTTAGCCTCAGGATCAGAGAATCCCACCCATGGTGCTTCCTCTGTCTGAGCCAGTAGATGTATGCTCAATTGAGTGTTCCAATCCAAATTTATTTTCACTGCCTTGCCTGGACTGCTCGCTAGCTTCCAGACAGAGGCCTATTTCCTGGGGAGGGGGGGATCTCTGTGGGGGGTTCCTTTAGTTATTGGTTTCTGGGGGGGAAGGGGTTCCTTTAGTTAGGGCACCTCTGTGGGGGTCTCCCTATATCGGAGGTATTCTTATTTATGGGGTTCCTGAGGTGGTCTCCTTATTCAGAGAGTCCCTGGGGGGGGGGGGGGAAGAGTGGCACCCAGAAAATCTGAGGGTGGGGGGGCTGCTTTGCAATGCAGGGTTGGGTGGTGGTCAGCAGCGGGACCTCGTATCAGCCCCTCACTCAAAATGACAACCCGATAGTCGGATTCCCTTGGGAATGCCTCATAATCCTTGCCATGCATACATTTGCATGACGGAAGATATGAAATTGCTTTGAGGCAATACAACTCCGGTGGGAGAACAAACTCCCAAATGCAGAATCTCACCTGTTGAAAATATTGCATTCACTTTTCTGTAAGAAACCCAACATGTAAATTATGGCAATCAACACCTTCACATCCACAGGCAATGCTGTCCTCACCTTGCTCTATGGCCTCTAACAGCAGGCAGATTTCAATGAGCATCTCCTTATTGAAAATAAAAGTCTTTAGGCATTTGTACATGAAGTGAGTGGCAATCAGGACAAACCAAGTCAATATGTTGTGGGTTGCTGGTGTGTCTACTTCAAAAGGTAACTGTCCTGTGAATAGAAGTCATTATTTACTGTTATCTTCTTTGTGTTTGCTGGCACTAAAGTTCATATGAGATTGATTTTATTTTGCCCAAGCAGCATTATGGAACTAATGGCTTTCCTAATGGGAATCCCTTTGTGAGCTTATGTGCTTTGAAGGAAAGGAAGACATGCAGAGAGAGATGAGATACTTTTCGTGTGGGCCTTTCAGCCAGTCTCACTCTGGAATGCATTCGCTTATTCTTGTAAAGGTGTGGAGAATTTTGAAAGGCCCCTACAATACTCAGGCAAGTGTGTCCTTTTGAGGCTGCTGGGTATAATGAGCAGCATTCCGACAGAAAGCTAGGAAGTTCCACAAACATAGACTCCTGGTATTGAGAGCACTAGTAGCTTTGCTCAATATCCCCCATCACTGGGATCTAAAGGTAATCAGGTTCATTTTGTTGTGCCCCCAGGCAGAAACCAAGATTTTTTGCCCTCTTTAACCCTGAGACTTGGGGCTGATAGATCACATTTTAGGGACTTGTGAATACTGTCTTGCTGTCTATGAGGACACACAACAGCCAGCAGAGCATTTCTGTGGTTTCAACTTCATGAATGCCTCCATTTATGGACTTCAGAAGCAACATCTCCAAAAGCCTGGATAATCATCTGTAGACGCATTCTTACAAGTAGAATCACTAAAATCTACATATTGCAGACACTGCGTGAGACACACCATAAATGGTGTATAAGCCGCAAGGGAGAAAAAGCATCTGACCTTTATCTATCCCCAACTATTATGTTACCTTGACTGAACCTCTACATTGTCTGAACTATGAGTCATTCAATGTACTTAAACACTTACTGTGTTTCTGCTGATTGGCAGTAGCTTGGCAAGCAAGGATTCATCATATCATCCTAATTGCCATTAAACCTTCACTGTTCCATGGCTTCTGTACTCGTTTTCATCTTGAATCTCACTGTGTCCTTAAATGTTAAACTGCTTTCAGATTGTAACTAGTTTCTTTTGTATTTTTCCCCCTTCTCCCCCTAAAGACACAGGCTTCTTTCTTCCCAAGTTGTACCAAAGTCCCAAATGTTCTATCATCCATATAGAACATAGAACAGTACAGCACAGTCTCTCAAAACGTGACATTAATTTTGCTTTGATACAATAATCAAATTTTCAACAAAAATCTCATTGAAAATCTTTTCCAATAACTTTCAGTCCTGTAACCTTACAAGATATCTTTCAGTTAATACAATTAGCACTTATTTCAGAATTTGTATGGGTGTGGTATTTGAACAGCTGACAAGATAGTTCTCTGTTTAACCACACATTTAAGTTCAATTTGTTCTTATTTCTGCAATGTGTTCTTTTTCTTTAATCTTTAATCTCTGCAATATTTTTGGTGACATGTAATTTGTTATTCTGTTAGACACAAAGGCACTCAGCAGCCACTCTGCTTAATGTGTATGTGCCACATGAAGAAGTTTGTAATATTGGAAAACTTTCTTGTTTAAAACAGTCCTGAGGTTGAAAGTCTGCCAACCGAGCGCAGTGAATACAGAAAGACTTCAATCCAGTTGTTGCCCAACTGTTTAACCCAGCATTTCCACGTGGTCAGCTTCAATGTATTTGGAAACAAAAACAATCCCCTCCCCCACAGCCACACACACACGCACGCACTTCAAATGTGTTTCATGTGGCATCTGTTAGTTATCCAAGGCAAAGCTCTGCTCTCAGTAAACTTTTGTAAAGCAGGAAAAAGTTGATTTCAAAGTAAAAAACAGCTTTCCTATAATATTTTCCATATGTATTTTCCAGGTTAACCCACCATAAATAATCAATGTAGATCCATGCAACTATTTCTTCACATTGCTAACATGAACTAATTTACAGCAAGATAGGCAATTGCAAAGTTTATAATCTGTTACCCAAACTTTACAGTTGAGATACAAACTCTTCAAATGTTATACTCGCGCAATTTCTATTATGCATTGCAGTTTATATGTAAAGTGGATGTTTGAATTGCTTCAGATTCAATAATTACATCATGAAGTGAGACATATGAACATTCTCAAGTAAATCAGACATGTCTGTGAATTATATTCAGAAATATGTGAACAAAGAGGTGATAGAACATTAGGAGCTGCATTTTATGGGGGCGGGGGCTGGGGAGGGGACAGCAGGCAGCTTCTCTGTACCCCCATTTTTAATGTCAGGTGTAAGCACACTTAATCAGCTTGCCCCTCAGCCAATTGATGGGAATTAATTTGCTGAGACAAGACTTCTGCCTCCAAAAGCCTTCAGTCAACCAAATGGCCAGTCACAACAGCACCACCATGACAAGTGGCCACTGCTGGGACTGCAGCCAGTCCCACAGAAGGTGAGCGCATTGGAATCTGGGTTTTATGGTAAGTCTGGAGTCCCATCAGGGTCCATGATGAGGAAGAGATGCTGTTGTGGGCTGGGGAGGTGAGGAGGGGTGGGGAACAAATGGGTGGGAATTCCTTGATGGGGTGGCCTCAGCTAGGCACAGTATGCACCCAACCATTGTACACCCATAAGACACCCAGTAAGACTTGCCAGATTGCACACATGGCATTGACATCCCCAGCCAGAGGTAAAATCCCAGCGGTGGCAAATAAGCCCCTTAAGTGGTCACATAAAGGCTTCAATTGGCTTATAAGTGCCTCTCTGAGGGATTGTAAAATCCAGCCAAAGATTTCTCCTCCTCAAACATCTGGGGCGGGATTCTCTGACCACCCGCCGGGTCAGAGAATCGCCGGGGGCCGGCGTCAATCCCGCCCCCGCTGTGTCCCGAAGTCTCCGGCACCGGAGATTCGGCATGGACGGGAATCATGCCCAGCCGGTCTGCGGCCCCCCCCCCCCCCCGCAATTCTCCGGCCCGCAATGGGCCGAAGTCCCGCCGCTGTCATGCTGGCCCCGCCGGTGGATCAAACCACTTACCTTACCGGCGGGACCAGGCGGCGCAAGCAGGCTCTGGGGTCCTGGAGAGGGGCGCGGGGCAATCTGGCCTCGGGGGTGCCACCACGGTGGCCTGGCCCGCGATCGGGGCCCACCGATGGGGGCACTCTTTTCCTCTGCCTTCGCCATGGTCTTCACGATGGCGGAGGGGGAAGTGAGCCACTGACGCTCCGGCGCTTGCGCGGACTTCCGCCGGCCGGCGGGTCCTTCGGCCCCGGCTGGCGTTCCTGCCAGCCGGCGGAGCGCCAACCGCTCTGGCACAGGCCTAGCCCCTCAATGTTAGGGCTTGGCCCCTAAAGGTGCGGAGACTTCCGCACCTTTGGGGCAGCCCGACACCGGAGTGGTTCACACCACTCCATCACGCCGGGTAGGGGAGAATCCCAGCCCATGTCTTTCCACAGGGTAGAAACCATTGCATCTTCCAAAGGAAAATTAAATATATATTTGAAGCTGAGGAAAATACATGTGTATGAGTGAGGGCAGAGCATGGAATACTTTTGGAATGCTCCAGCAAAGGACCGGCAGAGACATAAATGGATCAAATGTGTTGTGGAACTTAATCACAATTATATCTAAATCAGAAAAGAACAAAGCTGGAGCCAGATTAATTAAAATACAAAATTATTTAGTTCACTTATAGACCTAACATATAACGTGTAACCAAAGGACAAAAAGCTTAGAAGTTTTATAATAAAACATTCCATTTTTGAACTGTTATGTATACTTATTTATATATTTTGTGTACTTAACATATATAATAAAATATTGCTTTTGGTATCTTACCCTCAGTGACATGCTCTTCTCATTGGTGCATAAACAACTTCTATATTGCAAAGACGATTGACATAGAGTGTATGTTATGATACCAAATCATAACTCATGAATAAATAATGTCATTGCTGAAGAGCTAATATTTTATAGAAATTAATTAAACACCAGTGAATCAGCGTAGATAGAATGTAAAACATTTAAAGTGACTTTGACATTTTCTGTTAGTAAATCATGAAGTGATAAACTGACGAATTAGCTACATAAATTAATGGACTCTATTTTCAAGATACAAATAAAACCATTCACTTAATGACAGTGTTAATTTTGTTTGTATACACTGCTACACTAGCAACACAAATCAGTTCAAATGAAATGACATGTATACCCAAGTTACATTGGCCTATTCAGCGCAGAGGATGATCCACTTCGGTGGCAGCTTTTGCAGCAAGCAATGAATTGTAGATGGCCATTGACATTGTTCAGTGTGGATGGTGGTGAGGGAAGGGGGTCAGTTCAAGTTCTAGGAAGGTCAGTGAAGAACATGGGCATTACGCCAGCCAGAGATAAGTTGCAGCCAAAATAATTATGGTCTCAGTAAGGTTAGGTCGACACTGTCAGCCTTAAGATTCATAAATGCTAGCTCACATTTGGGCTCCTTTTCACAAGTGCGGTCTCATGGGATACTACTACTATACATTTGAAATAATAATTTTCCAACTTACTAATAGAGGGATATTTGAGTTTTAAAAATGTAAGGACTAGAAATTCCTGTTTGTGTGCATTGCCAACTGAATCCCAGTAGTACTCAATTAGTTACAACAGAGTATCTAGGTTTGAACCTAATTCTCATTCATGGCGAACATTCTTCGATACAAAAGATAGCTTATGTGAGCTTCCACACACTGGACAGGAAAACTAAAAGGCCACACTTGCCAAGTGATGTAAATAGAAATAGAAGGGATTAAAACCTCACACGGTGCATGGGAACATTCATCGATGGTGATATTAAGGTGCGAGTGTATGCAATGAGTCAAGGGAAGTGTCCATTTGGCTTTTAGAACACTGTCCCCTGAGAAGAATTAATCAAAGTGCTCTTTTGTGTGTTTAACATATGAGGCCGTAAAACAGCATGGGACATATAAATCGGCTGAAAAGTACATGTGATATTGCTGTCGCTCTGAAATTTCAATGGAGCTTCACATTTTCCACTATAACTGAACTAAATATCATTTGTCCGGAGGTTTGTACATTGAATACACATTTATCATCAAATGCATTTCATGTTACAGTTCAAGACTACTTCACAGAACAAAATAGTACATAACATAAGGAGTAAACCTGAACTGGGGGAAAGATCAGAAATTTCAAGACCATGGGTGGCACGGTAGCATTGTGGATAGCACAATCGCTTCACAGCTCCAGGGTCCCAGGTTCGATTCCGGCTTGGGTCACTGTCTGTGCGGAGTCTGCACATCCTCCCCGTGTGTGCGTGGGTTTCCTCCGGGTGCTCCGGTTTCCTCCCACAGTCCAAAGATGTGCAAGTTAGGTGGATTGGACATGATAAATTACCCTTAGTGTCCACAATTGCCCTTAGTGTTGGGTTGGGTTATGGGGATAGGGTGGAGGCGTTAACCTTGGGTAGGGTGCTCTTTCCAGGAGCCGGTGCAGACTCGATGGGCCGAATGGCCTCCTTCTGCACTGTAAATTCTATGATCTATAAAACATAAAAGCTCCTTTGAGGAGCTAACCTTCTGTGATCCTTGCCCACAAGAGCAGAAGAAGAAAAATCCAGAGATATTTTCAGAGCCCAATACTTGTTATGTCTTATTCCTACACAAACTGATATAGTCTTACACAAAAACAGGAACCCACCGCACAAGTTACCATGCAACATAAACTTTTAAGTTGTGTCTTGAAACTTGCATCTTCCAACATATGCCCCTCATGGTAACTGGATTGACCTAGAAAAGTAGCTTACGCTACCAGTGATCAGAAGCAAGTTAGCACCTCACACTATCTTGTATCTGTGGTGAATGTGATTCACACCGGATTGTAATCTATATATACATGTGTCTGTATTGTAAGTGCAGTTGCACTACCTGTCCTCCGGGGGGAGTAGCTCTGGGAATGCTCGAGTTGTATGGGGCTCCTCCCTTGGCTCTGCCCAGGACTCCTCCCCCGGAAGCTCCTGTATAAAAGCTCAGTGCCACATGGTCAGCCGGCCAGTTCACCAAAAGTTCAATGGCTAACCGGCTGGCTCTGTTGTGAGTATATTAAAACCGCTATTCTAATCCTACAAGCACGTGTCCGTAGAATTGTTGGTTCCAACAGTATCACTCTCATCAATACACCTTACAGCACAGCTACACACACACCCTAGAAAATGCTAACAGTGAGCTTGAACAACCCACACTGAGTAAGTCATAAAAGGTCAGGAGAGCTCGTGATAGTGGCACTGTCAATCAGCAGGAAAGGAGATGAAATGCTGGTCTGGCTCAATAATGCATCATTCACCTGCTGATACTTCCATTGGTAGCAATTTTGCTGATATGCTGGATAGTTCATGGGCTGGAATCTCCGCCCCCCCAATGCCGAAATTGTGCTTAGCGACAGGGCAGAGAATCTGTTTTGACGGCAAAATCGGAGCGGCGCTGGTTTTTGGATTCTCCGCCGCCTGAATGCGGTATGCTCCAGGAGTACGTCGACCCAAGTATCCACGGCCTCAGGCCATTGTCTGAGGCCTGCCCCGCGATGCTCCGTCCCCGACCGGCCGTGTTGCCGACAGCGTAGATTCCATGTGCTGACACCGTTCGGGAACCTTACGTGGCGGCACTCAGTCCGGCACTGCCACAGTCGGAGGAAGGCCGATGCACGGGCAAGGGGGGCTTAATTCGGGGCTTGGGGCACTATGGGCAGGCGGTCCAGGGCACGAGAGCGGCTGAAGGGGGGCACTACTTTTGCAGTCGGGCCACGGAATGAGTCCGCCATGAAGCACGGCATGGCTATTGCAGGCCACTACCATGAAGCACGGCGCGGCTATTGCAGGCCACCACCATGCGCATGTGTGGCAATGGAGCTGGAAATGCTGAGGGCCATATCGGCAGCTAGAGCTGCGAGCTCTACACTGCCTCCCTGCTAGCTCCCAGCAAAACAGTGAATCAATGGCCAGTTTTGCTGGCGTAAAAGACCACCGTTTTCACGCCGGTGTGGAGACATAGTCTCCGAAACGGAGAATACAGCCCTATATGGCCATCAGCAAGGAGGCAGATGCATAAACATTTAGAACAAAGATAACCATAGTGAGACCATCCCTATGATAGAGATTCACTTCACGTTTCTTACAGAATATGACACTGACACTTGCAACATATGGCCTAAGGCTTTGGAGTTTATCCTCCTCCATTGTTTCCACTGAACTCACATCTGATCTTCCTGGCTGACCATTTTTAATCCTCCTCATCCTCTGCTATAAAATCCTGTGATGGAGTGCATTTAAATCCCATGACTCAAGATAGTAGGGAATTCAAAAGCCTTGTTATGACCTTACTTGAATGCCAGCCACCTATGTATTAAGGTGGCTGCAACTTCAGTGCAAGAAAGAGCAACGCTCGTGACCAAGCAAGTAACTCAGCTTCTGCACTGGTCAAAGCAATTGGGGAGCCGACAGGTTTGTGCATCACTCATCAGCAGGAGATTCTCCATTTTGCAGTTTAAGTAAATACACAAAAAAATTGCATATGGCAAACAATGTGGTTAAACAATGTGGCACTCCATTTGTTCTCCAGTTAATTCTATGCAAGAAAGATACCGGGCAGCACGGTAGCACAATGGTTAGCTCAATTGCTTCACAGCTCCAGGGCCCCTGGTTCGATTCCCGGCTTGGGTCACTGTCTGTGTGAAGTCTGCACGTCCTCCCCGTGTCTGCATTGGTTTGTTCCGGGTGCTCCGGTTTCCTCCCACAGTCTAAAGATGTGCAGGTTAGATGGATTGGCCATGCTAAATTGCCCTTAGTGTCCAAAAAAAGGTTAAGTGGGGTTACTGGGATGGGGTGGAGGTGTGGGCTTAAGTGGGGTGCTCTTTCCAAGGGTCGGTACAGACTTGATGGGCCGAATGGCCTACTTCTGCACTGTAAATTCTATGATTCTATGATAGGATGGAGGCTTAAGTTGCTCTTTCCAACGGCCAGTGCAGACTCGATGGGCACTGTAAATTCTATGATTCTATGATAATTTAATTGTTATTCTATCCTTGTATTGTTGATTACATTCATGTTTACAATCCTTTTTTTCTTTATTCTTTCATGGGATATGGCATTTCAGGCAAGGCCAGTATTTGTTGCCTGTCCCTAATTACCCTCGAAGTGAGTGACCTTTCCTTTAAGAGTCAATCACATCGCTGTGGATCTGGAGTCACGTGTAGGCCAGACCAGGTGAGAACGGCAGACTCCTTTCCCGAAAGGACACTAGCGAACCAGATGGGCTTTTATGACAATTGACAATGGTTTCAGGGTCATTATTAGACTTTTAATTCAAGATTTTTATTGAATTTAAATTTCACCATCAGCAGTGGCAGGATTTTAACCTTTGTTCCCCGAGCATTACCCTGGGTATCGAGATAACTAGTCCAGCCACAATACTACAACGGCACCACCTCCCCATCCCGCAGAATTAATCAATGTAAAATAATGTGTACTAATGTACCAGCCACAAGTGTGAATCATTCCTAAACCATGTATTACTGAAGAGAATCTGAAAGCTTGTTGGCACATTTAGAGAAAAATATTTGGCTTAAATTGATTCAAATCCTGGACAAGACTCACCAGGGACTGTTTCCATTTGAAAACTGAACTATGTTTTCACAAACTTTCCTTCAGGAAATTTCATCCTGTAAATCTGAAAGATGCCAAAAATTGGGACTGAAATTTCTTTTCCCTTTTTAAATTGTAATGTTAATGCACTCCACCCATCCAGAGGGACAGATCACACTTTCAAAAATAGCCCATATGTTTTAGTATTCCACAGAACCCATTAGTAAAATTCCCAAGATGTTAAAGTATTATCACACCATCTTTGGTGACAGATTGTTGATGATTATTATCACTTTGAATGTTCTAGCCATGAATAATAACAAATCTTCACCTCAAATATGTGGTTCCATTAAAGCAACATTCAATATTATCTATTTTATAATAAAATAAACCACTTTCTAACAAATAATATTGTTGTGAAAATTCTTATCAATTCTAATTTTGAGGAAACAGTTTCAATATCTTCTGGCATTTTGGACATTAATGCCATAGATTTGAAGATATTATGTATAAAAATTGTAATTTTGTAGATTAAAACCAAAGTAACAATATAATTATTTTGTTAAGATTAACTACTGAAACTAATGTCCTCCACAGAACCACTGCCATTTGTGCAGGATGGTTTTTGTCAGCAATCCTCGCAATATGTTGGAGGACAGATTGCTAAACTGTTGTGGAGCCTCGAAAACCCATCCACAGCCAAATCATCTGTGCTGGTCACCAAGAGCGTGAGATCAAGTGATCTTCTTTCTTCATCATTACCTCATCTTCTTTTTCCAGTCCTTATTCTACCACAATTTCCTGGCAAGGTTGCGGTCTTGAGATAAAGTAAGAAGTCTTACAACATCAGGTTAAAGTCCAACTTAATTAGTCTGAGGGTGAGCTATGTGTCTTCTTCAATGTCATTGGCTTTGTCTATATTGTGTTTGTGTAACCTACCTCATCACTCACCTGATGAAGGAGCTTCGCTCCGAAAGCTAGTGATTCCAAACAAACCCGTTGGACTTAACCTGGTGTAAAACTTCTAACTGTGCCCGCCCCAGTCTTGCGCCGGCATTGCCACATCAAGTCTTGAGATAAGGTAAAGTCGCCATAGTCCCAGATGACCTTAGGCTGCTTTTCCCTTTGAGGGCGAGGGCTGACTGGTTGTGATTTAACCTGAGGATCATCACACCTCAGGAGGAGGGGCAAAGTTGAGAAGGCAGGGCCTTCATGAATAAACTCAGCCGGTACGGGAATTGAACCTGTGCTGCTAGCCTCACCCTGCATCACAAATCAGCTGTCGAGCTAACTGAACTAAACCGGACCACATGGAAATGGGACATTAGACTAGCCCAAATGTTGCTGTATGGATAATGATGAGCCTGTCAGTGCTAACTGTTATTCCGGAATAAAACTGACATCAACTTAAGTGGCTGCCTGTGATACAGGATTCAGATGAAAATAAAGAAGATTTTGTAAGAATCAGGAGTTAAAACTGATGAAATGAAAATCGCCTATTGTCACGAGTAGGCTTCAAATGAAGTTACTGTGAAAAGCCCCTAGTCGCCACATTCCGGCGCCTGTTCAAGGAGGCTGGTGTGTTTAAACCAAATAGAGTAAAATCACTATAATACAAGTATCTTTTCAGAAACCAATAAACACATTGAAGAACTGGGACTAGCGTAGTGGTAAAAGCTTGGCAGAATGGACAAGTTGGGCCAAAGGGCCTGTTTTCATTCTGTAAACCTCTATGACTCTATATACAAGGACAGATTATTTGGTTATATCACACTGCTGTTTGTAGAAGACTGATGTGCACAAATTGGCTGTCATGTTTCCTACATAAGTTACTCCACTTCAAAATAATTTCAGCAACTGTAAAAGAATTTGGGACATCCTGAGGCATGAAAGATGTTATATCAATGTAAGTCTTTCTTGGTTGCTGGTCATTTACATAGCTACAGCAGGCATACAGATACTAAGTGAACTGTTGAGCAGCTATATGTGTCAGCAGGGAACACAAAATTGTGAAGCTAGAATTAGTTTAAGCTAACATGCACTACTTAAAACCAGACTGCACCAATTAAAGGGAAGTGAATATTGACTGGGGCAAGTGTTAGACGTCATTTAGAATTTGAGTTTGACTGGGGAAAGTCACATGGATGGAACAACCTGGCAGACAGCGGCTTCCAGTTTATCCTGTGCAGCTCTGGAGACATTAGCGCAGGAGGAGAGAGATCCTCTATTCAAGGGCATCAGAAGGAGACAGCGATTGATGTGTTAGGCAGGTTGGTTCGATGTGGACTGCAGGGAAGTTAGAAACAGACGTCTAACACTGGAGAAGATCCAACACTGTTTTATTCAACCATAGAACTGCTATACATATTCAGCTGTGGGTCGACACTATACTGATCTGACTGGTGACCTTGGAGTAGCCTGACCAGACTTACTAGCTAACGCATGGTGTTTGCACTTGCTAGCTCGTGGACTCTGACTGTCTCAGTAGCTGGGTCCCTAGAGAACGGGAAACCTAGTGCCCTCTGGCTTTATAGTGGTAGTATCCTGTCTGGTGATTGGCTGTACTGTGTTGTATGCTTACTAGTCATCCTATGTGTCAATCACTGCCTGTCTACATCTCATTATATACATGAGTGGATATGATGACATCTCCCCCTTTTTTTTAGTTAAATAAATGCTGAGGTATGTATACGTATATATATGCCTGACAATATACAAACGGTGCTTGAACAAACGTATATACATGGAAAGGTGTCGATAGTGCAGATACATGGCAAACAAAGAAATATTTACAAAGGTTAAATCGATGAATTGAGGCAGAAAATTTACAAAAGTTCAGTCCACAGATTCAGTCTTTGTAGTGGGCGACGAATTCTTGCCGATCGCCCCAGAGGTGGATCAGGAGCCACCTGCATGTGGATAGGTGGGATCGCTGCCATCGCGGTGGTCGCGTGGGCCGGCAGGATCGCTGGCAGATCGGTGGCCTTGTGGCAGGGTACGTCCTGCGAAAGTATGATGGCCGGCGGAGCACTGCGGTCAGGTGGTGGGCATGGAACTCTTCGCAATGCCCATCTGTTGCGATGTAGCAGGGAGCCATCAACCATGCGGACAAGGAAAGACCTTGGGGAAACTTGTTTTGACAACAACAACTGTGGCTGACCAGCTGCCCTCAGGCAACTGGACGCGAACATGATCGGCTGGAGCCAGCTCGGGTAGATCCGTGGCATGAGCATCATTTGTGGCCTTCTGTTGGGCCCAGGGCTGCTGCATTTTTTGTAAAACCGTGAGGTGGTCAAGGTCTGGAACATGGATGGCTGGAACTGTGGTCCTCAGAGTGCGATTCATTAGCATCTGCACTGGAGACAACCCAGTGGAGAGTGGGGTTGCCCTGTATGCCAGCATTGCCAGGTTGAAGTTGGACCCTGAGTATGCAGCTTTGCACAGCAACTGCTTGACAATATGGACCCCTTTCTCGGCCTTCCCGTTTGATTGCGGGTAGTGGGGACTGGAGGGAACGTGACGGAAGCTGTAGGGCTGTGCAAAATCAAACCATTCCTGGCTTTAAAAGCATTGTCGCTCATTACCGTGAGCGGTATCCCGTGTCTGGCGAACGTTTCTTTGCAGGCTTTGATGACCGCGTTCGACGTGAGGTCGGACAGTTTCACCACTTCTGGGTAACTGGAGAAGTAGTCGACCAGGAGTACGTAGTCACGCCCCTTGGCGTGGAAAAGGTCTACACCTACTTTGGACCACGGTGAGGTCACGATCTCGTACTGTTGCAGTGTTTCCTTGGGTTGAGCTGGTTGAAACTTCTGACAGGTGGGGCAGTTGAGGACCGTGTTGGCAATGTCTGGTTAATGCCCGGCCAATAAACTGCCTCCCGAGCTCTGCGTCGGCATTTCTGGACTCCAAGGTGACCCTCATGGAGTTGACCCAGCACCATAGCCTGCATGCTCTGAGGAATAATGATCCTGTCGACTTTCAGAAGGATTCCCTCCACAACCGTCAGCTTGTCTTTCATGTTAAAGAATTGGGACATTGTCCCTTCTGCCAGCCATGGGTAAGGTGCTGCATCACACGCTGCAGTAGGGGATCCTTGGCCGTTTCCTGACGAATTTGGATCACCCGTTCGTCAGAGGCTGGGAGGTTGGTGGCACACAATTGCACTTGCGCTTCTATGTGGCAGATGAATTCACCTTGTTCACACGGTGTGGTAATGGACCGGGATAGGGCATCTGCAATGATCAGCTCTTTGCCCGACGTGTAGACAAGTTCGATGTCATAGCTGCGGAGTCGAAGAAGAATTTGCTGTAACTGAGGGGTCATGTCATTTAAATCCTTCTGGATTATATGGACTAGAGGTCCGTTTTCACCGTGAATTTCGGCAGGCTGTAAACGTAGTCATGAAACTTGACTATTCCTGTCAGGAGACCCAGACACTCCTTTTCGATCTGGGCATACCATTGCACAGTGAGCATCATGGCCCAGGAGGCATATGCCACTGGAGCCCAGGACAAGGAGTCATCTCGCTGGAGGAGCACCGCCCCAATGCTGTCCTTGTTTGCATCAGTTGATATCTTGGTTTCCTTGGTTGCATTGAAGAAGGCTAGAACTGGGACTGTGGTGAGCTTTGCCTTCAGCTCACGCCATTCTGCTTCATGTGTGGGCAGCCACTGGAATTCCGTTGACTTCTTGACGAGATGATGTGGAATGCCATATTGGGAATTAATTTCCCGAGAAAGTTGGCCATCCCGAGGAAGTGGAGGACCGCCTTCTTGTCCTCCGGTTTCTTCATGGCGTTGATCACCAAGACCTTGTCGGCGCCTGGCCGCACACCCTGCTGCGAGATGTGGTCACCTAGAAACTGAATATTCGATTGACCAAATGAGCACTTGGCCCTGTTGAGCTGGAGACCATGTTCATGAATTCGCTGGAAGACCTGCTTGAGGCGAGTGATGTGTTCCTGCGGTGTTGTGGACCAGATAATCACGTCGTCCACGTATACTCGTACCCCCTCGATGCCCTCCATCATCTGCTCCATGATGCAGTGAAACACTTCGGAGGCATACCGGTACCAAAGAAGAACCAGGCAACGTGCCTCAATGACTACCGCCCGGTGGCCCTGACGTCAGTTGTAATGAAGTGCTTTGAGAGGCTGATCATGAAGCGCATCACCTCCATACTCCCGGAATGCCTTGACCCACTTCAATTCGCATACCGTCGCAACCGGTCCACATCAGACGCCATTTCCCTGGCCCTACACTCATCCCTAGAGCATCTCGAAAACAAGGACTCCTACATCAGACTCTTATTTATTGACTACAGCTCCGCCTTCAACACCATAATCCCAGCCAAGCTCATATCAAAGCTCCAAAACCTAGGACTTGGCTCTCCACTCTGCAACTGGATCCTTGACTTTCTGACCAACAGACCACAATCAGTAAGAATGAACACCAACACCTCCTCCACAATAGTCCTCAACACCGGTGCCCCGCAAGGCTGCGTACTTAGCCCCCTACTCTACTCCCTGTACACACACGACTGCATGGCAAAACTTGGTTCCAACTCCATCTACAAGTTTGCTGACGATACGACCATAGTGGGCCGGATCTCGAACAACGACGAGTCTGAATACAGGAGGGAGATAGAGAACTTAGTGGAGTGGTGTAACGACAACAATCTCTCCCTCAATGCCAGCAAAACTAAAGAGCTGGTCATCGACTTCAGGAAGCATAGTACTGTACACACCCCTGTCAGCATCAACGGAGCCGAGGTGGAGATGGTTAGCAGTTTCAAATTCCTAGGGGTGCACATCACCAAAAATCTATCCTGGTCCACTCATGTCGACGCTATCACCAAGAAAGCACAACAGCGCCTTTACTTCCTCAGGAAACTAAGGAAATTTGGCATGTCCACATTAACCCTGACCAACTTTTACAGATGCACTATAGAGAGCATCCTCTCGGGCTGCATCACAGCCTGGTATGGCAACTGCTCGGCCCAGGACCGCAAGGAACTTCAGAGAGTCGTGAATACCGCCCAGTCCATCACACGAACCTGCCTCCCATCCATTGATTCCATCTACACCTCCCGCTGCCAGGGGAAAGCAGGCAGCATAATCAAGAATCCCTCCCACCCGGCTTACTCACTTTTCCAACTTCTTCCATCGGGCAGGAGATTCAGAAGTCTGAGAACACGGACGAACAGACTCAAAAACAGCTTCTTCCCCACTGTCACCAGACTCCTAAATGACCCTTTTATGGACTGTCCTCATTAACACTACACCCTGTCTGCTTCATCCGATGCCAATGCTTATGTAGTTACATTGTATATCTTGTGTTGCCCTATTATGTATTCTCATATATTGTCTTGAATTCTGTTCAATTCCCTTTTCTTCCCATGTACTGAATGATCTGTTGAGCTGCTTGCAGAAAAATACTTTTCACTGTACCTCGGTACACGTGACAAGAAACAAATCCAATCCAATCCAATCCAATCCAATGATGCCGAAAGGCATGCGGTTGTAGCAGTAGCGACCGAACGGGGTGTTGAACATGCACATCTTGCGACTGGACGCATCCAGCTGCATTTGCCAAAAGCCCTGGGAGGCACCCAGCTGAGTGAAGAATTTGGCAGGAGCCATCTCACTGGTCAACTCTTCACATTTCAGGATCGGGTAATGCTCCCACATGATGTTGCAGTTTAGATCCTTAGGATCAATGCAAATGCGGAGCTCCCCTGATGGCTTCTTTACGCAGACCATGGAGCTGACCCAGTCTGTTGGCTCTGTGACCTTCGAGATGATGCCCTGGTCTTGGAGGTCCTGTAGTTGCTTTTTCAGACGATCCTTGAGGAGCGCCGGCACCCGGCGTGGTGCATGAATTACAGGGGTGGCATTCAGCTTGAGCAGGATTTTATATCGGTACAGGAGCTTGCCTATTCGATTGAATACGCTGTGGTACTGCGTGATAATGTCGTCTATGTCGGCTTGCAAATTTCCATCGGGCGAGGCCGTCGCCGGTGACAATGACATGGTGTCGACTCGCTGAACCAGGTTCAGGAACTTGCAGGCGCGAGCACCGAGCAGGGACGCCCCTGTCAGGTCTGACGATTTCAAACCGTAATGTTGCCTTGATTGCCTTGTTGGATACCCCTAGTTGACACGAGCCACTGGCAGCTATGGCATTGCCATTTTAGTCAAGGAGCTGGCAGGCCGGTGGAAGAATGCTTGGTCGGGCCTGGATGGTGTCGAGGTCGGATTGTGAGATGAGGTTCCCAGACGCGCCGGTGTCCAGTTTAAATTGGATGCAAGCCTTGTTAACTGTGAGGACAGCACCCCACTCATCGTCGGGATCCACACTGAGGATCGAGAGGCATTGTGCAGGTATGATGGAGGCTAGCTCATGTGTGGTTATGATGCCCACCCAATATGGAAACTTCAGGCAGTCAGCATCAGGGTCCGTTGGGCTGTCGGGATCGGAATCTGGAATACCTTGCTGTATTGAGCGGGCACTTCTACGCCGCAGCTGGGATCGCTGGCTGCTGAGCGGTGGAGCAGATCTGCAAAGGGCTGCGTAGTGGCCAAGCTTGCCGCACTGGAGACATCGGCGTCCTTTTGCCGGATATTGCCGCTTTAAGTGGGCGGAGCCACATTTCGGACACGTCATGACGTGGATGTCAGCGTGTTCCGTGGGCCATCGGACATGCACAGTGCGGTCAGTCGACATACGCACCTGTGCAGTCGGGTTGTCGGTCTCATTGCCCGCTCGGGTCATTGCAGCACCACAACAATGCCCAAATCCCAGCATTGCATGAGGATTTCTACGAGTCTTTCAAAGGATAGTGGCTGCAGCCATGCTGCAGAACTTGGCTCAGTCACAAAGGGTCATGGCGTCGAGAGAATTGGCCGGGTGCTGACTGACCTGGGCCTGGTACATGGCTGTCCCTGACTGGGCTCTCCTCTCCTGAGCCGCCTCAGCCACTGACGGCACCATGTATCCCAAGCCTTGAACGTCTTGACTCATGGCTGTCACCTTTTGATTCAAGGCTTCCACCGCGGATGCCACCCGTCAGTGTTGACCTGGGTACCACGCATTGTCAGCACAATCTCCTGTACCAAAGGCAGTTGGACAGTTGCAGGTGCTGGAAGGTTGCTGATACCCCCTCCTGTAGATCCTGGCTCGACGTCTGCATCTTCACCAGTGATGGGATCATACTTTCCAGAAGCACGATACTTATCTGGACTACGTCGGTTTTCTGAGATCGGGCAGACCTCCAACTGTCCACTCCCTCGAGAGTTCCTACTTCCACCTGATGCGTCAGACATGTGCAGCAGAACGTGGCCCAGGAGTCTCTTCACAAAAATGACCCACTGAGGTGATAGCGTCTATGATGGTGTAGGGTACAGGTGAATGCCGAGAGGTCGGTGTCGTCCGTGGATTTGTCTTCCAGGGCGTGCAGCTGGGGTGAGATACCCAGATGGGTGGCTTGGTCTGATGGTGGTCCCACAAGATGAAAGACAAGACACATGGTGAGATCTTGGGAAGAGGGGTGACTTGCTTGCCATAGGGACATCATTTTGAATTAGGGCTTTATTGGTTGTCCCATGCTGTCCTGCGCTTCAGAGATGGCTCTCTCCTGCACCTCTCCGGATTGTTCCATCAATCTCTGCTCAGTAGGAGTGAGAGCCCAGAGGTCCAGATGCCCCTTCCAGTCTTCTTCCCCCTTCTGTGGCAGTTCATCTTTACCTAGGGGACACATAAAGAACATGGTGAGACACATGAGGCGAGTTACACTCAATATTGTAATTCTCAATTAATCTAGCCTTAGCTTCTGTTTGCGAGAGGAAGTTCCAGACCGTCACGGCTATACTTTGTTGAGTTATAATAACAGACTTCCTTTGGCTAGCTCATATGTACCTCTGTAACTGTGGTTTTAAATGTTGAAACATTCATCATATGGTATGCCCTTAACAGACTCCAGGCACTCTGATACTGATTGCTTTATAACACAGAACATAGAACATACAGTGCAGAAGGAGACCATTCAGCCCATCGAGTCTGCACCGACCCATCCAAGACCTCACTTCCACCCTATCCCCGTAACCCAATAACCTCTCCTAACCTTTTTTGATCACTAAGGACAATTTATCATGGCCAATCCACCTAACCTGCACGTCTTTGGACTGTGGGAGGAAACAGGAGCACCCGGAGGAAATCCACGCAGACACGGGGAGAATGTGCAGACTCCGCACAGACAGCGACCCAGTGGGGAATCAAACCTGGGACCCTGGTGCTGTGAAGTCACAGTGCTATCCACTTGTGCTACCGTGGTGCCCTAAACCAGCATAACCAGTGGCTGGAGCCACTATCCTTTGAAAGACTCATTGAAATCTTCATGCAATGCTGGGATTTGGCCTAATTTAGACATGCTGGCAGACTCCTGCCAAAGTTCCAACATCAGGAGAACTGTAGATTCTGGCTGCTAAGTGCTGTGGTCATATTCTGTGAAAACGGTAAGGACATCTCTAACTCCAGATCGGTTTCCCAGTTCTGGTTGCAAGAGAGTTGGTCCAGGCTTCCGTGTTGAATTATACTTCTTTTGCCAATTCCAGAGATTTAAGAAGTTGTGCTGAGATCCATTTGTTCACATCACTTCAGGGAAATGATCAGTGTGTACTCAGTCCCACATTAATGCTTTATATTACCAGACCCTTACACTAGTAGCTACCCTTGTAGCTATAGTAGACTGAGTACAGCACTACCCACACAGTGATGTAAGAGAGCACATGATCTTTACATAGGAGTAAATGTAGTGTTGGACATAAGAACATAAGAACTAGGAGCAGGAGTAGGCCATCTGGCCCCTCGAGCCTGCTCTGCCATTCAATGAGATCATGGCTGATCTTTTGTGGACTCAGCTCCACTTTCCGGCCCAAACACCATGGGCGAAATTCTCATCCCCCCACGACGGGTGGGAGAATAGCGGGAGGGCCTTCCCGACATTTTTGCCGCCCTCCCGCTATTCTCCCACCCCCCCGCCGAAGTCCCGACCCGAATCGCTGCCGCCGTTTTTTTACGGCCGGCAGCGATTCTCAGCTGTTAGATGGGCCGAAGTCCCAGCCCTTTCCGCCGTTTTTACGAACGGCAAACACACCTGGTCTTGCCGTTCGTAAAAACGGCGTCACAAACTCGCTATTAATAACCATGGCACCGATTGGCACGGCAGTACCACGGCCGTGCCAAGGGTGCCATGGGCCCGCGATCGGTGGGCACCGATCGCGGGCAGCGGGCCCGATGCCCGCGCACTACTTGTCCTTCCGCCGCCCCGCAGTATCCATTCGCGGGGCGGCTGAGGGGCAACCCGGCCCGCGCATGCGCGGGTTTCGCGCAAAAACGCGATGATGTCACCCGCGCATGCGCGGGTTGGAGTCTTCCAAACTGCGCATGCGCGGCTGACGTCATATGACGCGTCAGCCGGCGCTAACTCCGGCAAGCGGGCTTAACGATTTTCGTTAAGCCCGTCTTGCCGGAGCCTACGGCGTCGGGCTGCTAGCCCCGACCGGGGACCAGAATCGGTCCCCCGTCGGGAAGGGGCGCGCTGCCGTAAAACCCGCCCGGGTTTTACGGCAGCTTTACGATTTCTCCCGTTTTGGGAGAATCTCGCCCCATAACCCTTAATCCCTTTATTCTTTAAAAAACTATCTATCTTTACCGTAAAAACATTTAATGAAGGAGCCTCAACTGCTTCACTGGGCAAGGACTTCCATAGATTCACAACCCTTTGGGTGAAGAAGTTCCTCCTAAACTCAGTCCTAAATCTACTTCCCCTTATTTTGAGGCTATGCCCCCTAGTTCTGCTTTCACCCGCCAGTGGAAACAACCTGCCCGCATCTATCCTATCTATTCCCTTCATAATTTTAAATGTTTCTATAAGATCCCCCCACATCCTTCTAAATTCCAACGAGTACAGTCCCAGTTTACTCAACCTCTCCTCATAATCCAACCCCTTCAGGTCTGGGATTAACATAGTGAATCTCCTCTGCACACCCTCCAGTGCCAGTGTGTCCTTTCTCAAGTAAGGAGACCACAACTGAACACAATACTCCAGGTGTGGCCTCACTAACACATTATACAATTGCAGCATAACCTCCCTAGTCTTAAACTCCATCCCTCTAGCAATGAAGGACAAAATTCCATTTGCCTTCTTAATCACCTGTTGCACCTGTAAACCAACTTTCTGTGACTCATGCACTAGCACACCCAGGTCTCTCTGCACAGCAGCATGCTTTAATATTTTATCATTTAAATAATAATCCCTTTTGCTGTTATTCCGACCAAAATGGATAACCTCACATTTGTCAACATTGTATTCCATCTGCCAGACCCTAGCCCATTCACTTGACCTATCCAAATCCCTCTGCAGACTTCCAGTATCCTCTGCACTGTTCGTTTTACCACTTATCTTAGTGTCATCTGCAAACTTGGACACATTGCCCTTGGTCCCCAACTCCAAATCATCTATGTAAATTGTGAACAATTGTGGGCCCAACATGGATCCCTGAGGGACACCACTAGCTACTGATTGCCAACTAGAGAAACACCCATTAATCCCCACTCTTTGCTTTCTATTAATTAACCAATCCTCTATCCATGCTACTACTTTACCCTTAATGCCATGCATCTTTATCTCATGCAGCAACCTTTTGTGTGGCACCTTGTCAAAGGCTTTCTGGAAATCCAGATGTACCACATCCATTGGCTCCCCGTTATCTACTGCACTGGTAATGTCCTCAGAAAATTCCACTAAATTAGTTAGGCATGACCTGCCCATTACGAACCCATGCTGCGTCTGCCCAATGGGACAATTTCTATCCAGATGCCTCACTATTTCTTCCTTGATGATAGATTCCAGCATCTTCCCTACTACTGAAGTTAAGCTCACTGGCCTATAATTACCTGCTCTCTGCCTACCTCCTTTTTTAAACAGTGGTGTCACGTTTGCTAATTTCCAATCCACTGGGACCACCCCAGAGTCTAGTGAATTTTGGTAAATTATCACTAGTGCATTTGCAATTTCCCTAGCCATCTCTTTTAGCACTCTGGGATACATTCCATCAGTGCCAGGAGACTTGTCCACCTTTAGCCCCATTAGCTTGCCCATCACTACCTCCTTAGTGATAACAATCCTCTCAAGGTCCTCACCTGTCATAGCCTCATTTCTATCAGTCACTGGCATGTTATTTGTGTCTTCCACTGTGAAGACTGACCGAAAAAACCTATTCAGTTCCTCAGCCATTTCCTCATCTCCCATTATTAAAACTCCCTTCTCATCCTCTCAAGGACCTATATTTACCTTAGCCACTCTTTTTTGTTTTATATATTTGTAAAAACTTTTACTGTCTGTTTTTATATTCTGAGCAAGTTTACTCTCATAATCTATCTTACTCTTCTTTATAGCTTTTTTAGTAGCTTTCTGTTGCCCCCTAAAGATTTCCCAGTCCTCTAGTCTCCCACTAACCTTTGCCACTTTGTATGCTTTTTCCTTCAATTTGATACTCTCCCTTATTTCCTTAGATATCCACGGTCGATTTTCCCTCTTTCTACCGTCCTTCCTTTTTGTTGGTATAAACCTTTGCTGAGCACTGTGAAAAATCGCTTGGAAGGTTCTCCACTGTTCCTCAACTGTTCCACCATAAAGTCTTTACTCCCAGTATACCTTATCTAGTTCTTCTCTCATCCCATTTTAATCTCCTTTGTTTAAGCATAAAACACTAGTATTTGATTTCATCTTCTCACCCTCCATCTGTATTTTAAATTCCACCATATTGTGATCGCTCCTTCTGAGAGGATCCCTAACTATGAGATTATGAATCAATCCTGTCTCATTATACAGGACAAGATCTAGGACCGCTTGTTCCCTCATTGGTTCCATTACATACTGTTCTAGGAAACTATCGCGGATACATTCTATAAACTCCTCCTCAAGGCTGCCTTGACCAGCCTGGTTAAACCAACCGACATGTAGATTAAAATCCCCCATGATAACTGCTGTACCATTTCTATATGCATCAGTTATTCCTTTGTTTATTGCCTGCCCCACCATAACGTTACTATTTGGTTGCCTATAGACTACTCCTATCAGTGACTTTTTCGCCTTACTATTCCTGATTTCCACCCAAATGGATTCAACCTTATCCTCCATAGCACCGATGTCATCCCTTACTATTGCCCGGATGTCATCTTTAAATAATAGAGCTACACCACCTCCCTTACCATCCATTCTGTCCTTCCAAATCATTTGATACCCTTAGATATTTAATCCCAGTTGTGACCATCCTTTAACCATGTTTCAGTAATGGCCACTAAATCATAGTCATTTACGATGATTTGTGCCATCAACTCATTTACTTTATTCCGAATACTACGAGCATTCAGGTAAAGTACACTTATGTTGGTTTTTTTTACATGTTTTGAATCTTAACATCTCCAGTTTTATTCCTTTTAGTATTACTGGGCCTATTCACTGAGCTCCCCTCAGTCACTGTACCTTCTACTGTCGCCCATTTTGATTTTTGACTTTGGCTTCTCTGCCTTACACTTTCCCCCTTACTTCCTCTTGCTTCTGTCCCTGTTTTACTACCTTCCAACTTCCTGCATCAGTTCCCATCCCCCGCCACATTAGTTTAAACCCTCCCCAACAACTCTAGCAAACACCCCCCCTAGGACATCGGTTCCAGTCCTGCCCAGGTGCAGACTGTCCGGTTTGTACTGGTCACCCCCCCTCCAGAACCAGTTCCAATGCCCCAGGAATTTGAATCCCTCCCTCTTGCACCATCTCTCAAGCCACACATTCATCCTATCTATTCTGACATTCCTACTCTGACTAGCTCGTGGCACTGGTAGCAATCCTGAGATTACAACCTTTGAGGTCCTACTTTTTAGTTTAACTCCTAACTCCCTGAATTCAGCTTGTAGGACCTCATCCCGTTTTTTACCCATATCGTTGGTGCCTATGTGCACCACGACAGCTGGCTGTTCACCCTCCCCCCCCCCCCCCCCCAGAATGTCCTGCAGCCGCTCGGAGACATCCTTGACCCTTGCACCAGGGAGGCAACATACCATCCTGGAGTCTCGATTGTGTCCGCAGAACCGCCTGTCTATTTCCCTTACGAGTGAGTCCCCTATCACTATAGCCGTGCCATTTTTCTTCCTGCCCTGCTGCGCAGCAGAGCCAGCCACGGTGCCATGAACCTTGTTGCTGCTGCCTTCCCCTGGTGAGCCATCTCCCTCAACAGTATCCAAAATGGTATATCTGTTTTGCAGGGAGATGACCACAGGGGACACCTGCACTGCCTTCCTACTCTTGCTCTGTCTTTTGGTCACCCATTTTCTATCTCCCTCAGTAACTTTTACCTGCGGTGTGACCAACTCGCTAAACGTGCTTTCCACGGCTGCCTCAGCATCGCGGATGCTCCAAAGTGAGTCCATCCGCAGCTCCAGAGCCGTCAAGCGGTCTAACAGGAGCTGCAACTGAACACACTTCTTGCACGTGAAGGAGCCAGGGACAGTGGACGTGTCCCTAAGCTCCCACACCGTGCACGAGGAACATGACATGGGTCTGGGATCTCCAGAGACAGGTTTGGAAACAAGCATGGAGAGAACTTCTATCTTCAACCTTTACTGTACCAATGTATACTTAATAAGTGCTTACTGTTGAACGCCTAAGACTATGGGCTGGATTCTCCATTGGTGGGATGCTCCATTGAGCCAGCAGCCCGGGGGTTTCCCAACGGCATGGGGCTGCCCCACAATGGGAAACACCATTGACTAGCCGGCGTCACAGTGCATCCCACCGGTGGGGTAAAAAAGAAATGTGGCATGGCGTGGCAGAGAATACAGCCCTATATTTACCTTAATAAGACATATCAAACTATGCCCAACACCTGGCAATAGTAGCCACTTATTCCCTCTCTTCATCTCCCTCCAAAATGTATATAATAGGATTCCGAATTGGAATCCAATTGCACAGCCTTCATAGATTTTCTGCTTATCCTTCAAGAAATATTTCCAAAAGGAATTGGATTTGAACTGAAGGCTTCAGATGAACAGGGTAAAAACAGAAAAAATCCAAGGTATGCAGCTAAAGCAAAGTGATGATCAAAGATATTTTCTTCCCAAACAGCGTATTTGTAGTAAACCTTTAAAGCTCCACTATCACATTCTTCAATGGTCTCGCTGATATATTCTGCTTTAGACAGATGCTTATAAGAAAGAGTAGGGTCTGTGTGTAAATAATAGAACATAGAATGGATAAGAGCATTCCACCCCACAGTCCATCAAATATTTGCTTGCATAGTTTGTAGGATGAGCCCTTCTTTCCCCTGTCCTCACCTCCAGTGGAATTTGGGGTATGTTTTAAACAGTGCAGAAATCAACATATATGGGTCTTGCTCCTTCCTCAGGCAAAAAAGCACAATTTCTGACCCCAGGAATTTCAGTTTTTCTGCACTTTACATTCTTGCACTGGACTCAAAAAATGTAACTCTTAATTTCGCTCCAGCTCAATGAGAATATTATTAACATGCAAACATTAATCTTAGTTATCTCTAATTGCGCAATTTGAAGTAGTCAAATCTTTGACACACAAATATTTGTCCTGTCAAAAAAAGTTCTCCTTATTTTTTACTCTAATTTTTCAATATTTAGCCTTATGGCTTTCCTGAATATCATTCCTTTATTAATTAGATAATGAGAAACACATTTATGCTCATGCCAGGAAAATTCAGTACCTAAAAGGCTAACTTCTACACATCTGGGTACAGAAATCTTTTTTCAATTTTCAGTCCATGCCAATCAGATATATTTAGAAAGTTGATCTTGCATATATTCCTGAACTTTCTAAAAGTAGTATCACTAATAGCCTTTCATGTATACAGTAAATGGCTATCCTCTTACGAGGCTACTGCTGAATGTTATTAGTGTACATATGTTCCCAACAGAGGCAAAGCAGAACTCAAGATGGAACATGGTTCCACTTTGCATTTAATGACAGGAATGAGGTGTTAAGCTTACCTATTTTAACAGGCAAGTAACAGGTTGCAATGATCAAAAGTGGGAACAGAACCATCAGTTTGATGTTTTAGGCATTTAGGCATTGTACCAGTAAAAGTAAAATTTCGCACATCACACTTAATGGACAATGCTTTGCTAAAATTAAATGGCATAGAGAATTCTTGTTAGCCATGTACATTTTTTCATGGTTATCGAACCTGAATATAAATAGATGTAAGTAGCAGACATGAGCATGTTCAGAGCTCCATCACTTGAAAACCACAATGGAATTCAGGCATGGAGGTCACACCATGGGCCTGCTTTCCAAAGGTTTGCCCCATGCATTTTACAATGTAAGGCTTCTACCAGTTAGAAAATTGAAGCTGGATGAGGGGTAGTTTTGTACAATCGATTTACTTTTGGGATTCTAGTGTGATTGCTAGATCTCATTTTATGAACTATTCCACACAACTGTTAAAAAAGAACAGCTGCTTAGCGGTCAGAAAGCAATCTTCCATTATAGATTGGATCATGGAGTATAAATGCTCAAATGATCAATCACCTTCATACCACACGACAGTAAATAGGGCAATTCAGTTTTAGCTCCAATATTAAGTCCACCAGAAGTTTTTCTGGTACTAAATGACCATCTAATCCCAATATGCTGGGTAGGGAACACTGCACTTAATATGCTGGAAATGTTATATTACTGTAGGCAAAGAAATAGGCATCCAATGCCTGCACCTGTAACAGGTGCTAAACCCATTGCTAATAATGCATATTAGAGGCCCCATATGTGAAATTAAGTTGCCCTGAATGCAGCTGATGTCGGAGCATTTGTGTTCTGAAAATCCAGTCTACATGCACCCTTTCAGGGAGAACTGAAGGCCTCTACCACACAGGAGTTTGTTAAAAGTGCTTAACTGGAGCTCATTCTGCCTCCGTGTCAGCACCTCTTTAAATAGCAGGCTGAGCCAGAAAGAGGATCAACATTTTATTAAAAATGTAACAAGAGTAATCTCACAGTCCTTGCAGGAGTCCTCTGATATTTCACTGGGCCACACACACACACACAAATACATACACACAGGAGAACAAGATAAAGGATGATTCATGTGAAGATAACTCAGATGCTTTGCATGTCCAGCAAATGTGTGACCTGGCTCACACTTTAGCCCGCACAAGATAAAGATATATATTGCCTATTACAGAGTCCAAAAAAAAACATGGATAAACTCACAAATTTGACCAAAGCAAGGCACATAGCCACTTTCCAAACAATATGCTTCAGCTGAGGTGGAAGTTGATGCAGCCTTCCTGACTTGCGATTCGCAATGTCTGACTATCAGGAATTTTGAGTGTCGTCGTTGCTGTTACTTGCTTTGCAGATCGTGGACAGTTTAGAGAACATCTAGGAAACTGTGTTTTAGAAATTCCTCAATCTCAGAAATGCTGCTTACAGGTGGCTTATCAACATTTGTCAACTAACACCAATTCCTGTGGTATGGTGATACTAAGACGTGTACATTGTAACGTCTTGGATCCAATTGTCTTTATGAATGTGTGAATGTACCAGTGCTCCAAATGTGCTGAGCAGAGAGTTTCATCTGCTCTTGTATCACCAGGATAACCTTTTGAAGTGATTTAATATTCCTGTCGCAGTAATAACTAAGCTGCCATTGCTTGGGAGGTATGGACTGAATTTTAAAAGATTGTTGCAAAATGGTTCCTGAGAATCATCTAACTCTTCTTTGTGGGTTCAAGACAACACCACCATACCAAGGACACAAACATGCATACAAACATACAAGGGTCATCCTCAGATGAAAACTGAGGCTGTAGGTATACTCCCACTATAGAAAATACTTGCACCTATAATCTGTTATGACTGTGTAGGCGTGATATTGAAAATAAACTCTCTTAAATGTTACATTTTTGAATAATGGATTGAATTTTAAAAGATTTTTGCAAAATGGTTCCCGAGAATCATCTGACTCTTCCTTATGGATTCAAGACAACACCACTATACCTCCCAAGGACACAAAGAGAAGACATTCCTATACAGGAAAAACATTTTCTTGAACGAGTACTTTTCTTCAGTATTTACGAATGAGAGGGGCCATATTGTTGGAGAGGAAGTGTGAAACAGACTGGTAAGCTCGAGGAGATACTTGTGAGGAAGGAAGTTGTGTTGGGAATTTTGAAAAACTTGAGGATAGACAAGTCCCCCAGGCCTGACGGGACATATCTAAGGATTCTATGGGAAACAAGAGATGAAATTGCAGAGCCGTTGGCAATAATCTTTTCGTCCTCACTGTCAACAGGGGTGGTACCAGAGGATTGGAGAATGGCGAATGTCGTGCCCCTCTTCAAAAAAGGGAATAGGGATAACCCTGGGAATTACAGGCCAGTTAGTCTTACTTCGGTGATAGGCAAAGTAATGGAAAGTGTACTGAGCCATGTGATTTCTGAGCATCTGGAAAGACACAGCTTGATTAGGGATAGTCAGCACGGATTTGTGAGGGGTAGGTCTTGCCTCACAAGTCTCATTGAATTCTTTGAGGAGGTGACCAAGCACGTGGATGAAGGTAAAGCAGTGGATGTAGTGTATATGGATTTTAGTAAGGCATTTGATAAGGTTCCCCATGGTAGGCTTATGCAGAAAGTAAGGAGGCATGGAATAGTGGGAAATTTAGCCAGTTGGATAACGAACTGGCTAACCGATAGAAGACAGAGAGTGGTGGTGGAAGACAAATATTCAGCCTGGAGCCCAGTTACGAGTGGCTTACCGTAGGGATCAGTTTTGGGTACTCTGCTGTTTGTGATTTTCATCAATGACTCGGATGAGGGAGTTGAAGGGTGGATTAGTAAATTTGCAGGCAATATGAAGATTGGTGGAGTTGTGGATAGTGAGAAGGGCTGTTGTCGGATGCAAAGAGACATAGATAGGATGCAGAGCTGGACTGAGAAGTGGCAGATGGAGTTTAACCCTGAAAATGTGAGGTTGTCTATTTTGGAAGGACAAATATGAATGCGGAATACAGGGTTAACGGTAGGGTTCTAGGCAATGTGGAGGAGCAGAGAGATCTTGGGGTCAATGTTCATAGATCTTTGAAAGTTGCCACTCAAGTGGATAAAGCTGTGAAGAAAGCCTATGGTGTGCTAGCGTTCATTAGCAGAGGGATTGAATTTAAGAGCCGTGAGGTGATGATGCAGCTGTACAAAACCTTGGTAAGGCCACATTTGGAGTACTGTATGCAGTTCTGGTCGCCTCATTTTAGGAAGGATGTGGAAGCTTTGGAAAAGGTGCAAAGGAGATTTACCAGGATGTTGCCTGGAATGGAGAGAAGGTCTTACGAGGAAAGGTTGAGGGTGCTCGGCCTTTTCTCATTAGAACAGAGAAGGATGAGGGACAACTTGATAGAGGTTTATAAGATGATCACGGGAATAGATAGAGTGGACAGTCAGAGACTTTTTCCCCGGGTGGAACACACCATTACAAGGGAACATAAATTTAAGGTGAATGGTGGAAGATATAGGGGGGATGTCAGAGGTAGGTTCTTTACCCAGAGAGTAGTGGCGGCATGGCATACACTGCCTGTGGAAGTAGTTGAGTCAGAAACGTTAGGGACTTTCAAGCGGCTATTGGATAGGTACATGGATTATGGTAGAATGATGGGGTGTAGATTAATTTGTTCTTAACCTAGGACAAAAGTTTGACACAACATCGTGGGCCGAATGGCCTGTTCTGTGCTGTAATTTTCTATGTTCTATTTAAAATTCAATGAGCGTTCCACAAATGCAAATATTATCCATTGACTTTACGGTTTTCCTTCAAGTGAAAAGATATTGGGCGAAATTCTGCACTGCCCGCTGCCAGTTCCCAAGACAACGGAGAATTGGGCGCCGGGGAAAAATCAGGCACCGATTTGTTTCTGATACTCCAGCCCCAGGGGCAGTATGGTGGCGCAGTGGGTAGCAACATTCCCACATGGCGCTGACAACCAGGGTTCAATCCTGGCCGCGATTCACTGTCCATGTGGAGTTTGCACATTCTCCCAGTATCTGCGTGGGTCTCATCCCCACAACACAAAAAAGGATGTACAGGGTCGATGAATTGGCCACACTAAATTGCCCCTTAATTGGAAAAAAGAATTGGGTACTCCAAATTTATAAAAATAAATACATTTTTAAAAAATGATACTCTGGCCCCCCCTCGCAGTGGGATAGAAGTTTACCCGTGTGTCAATTCGCCCGTACATAGCAGGCCGGGCATCATATACTCTGGCCCACGCTGGCAGTGGGATAGAAGGTTACACCCGTGTGTCAATTCGCCCGTACATAGCAGGCCGGGCATCATATACTCTGTGCCCGTGTGATTCTCCAGTACACTGACGGCCCTGATGTGGTGTAACACGTGGTGGTCCAAGTGGGTAAATCCTTATGGGAGTTGCCCCCAAAGTCCATCTGAGGGCCACCTTACCCTCCCCACCCACCCACCAACCCCCTCCCCCCTCCCAGAGACCTCCAAAATAAAGAGACCCCAGAGATCCGCACTACAGGGAGATTCCCCATAGAGACCCCCTAAATAATGACCCCCCCCCCCACCAGAAATCCCTTAAATAGAGAGACCTCCAAGAAAAGAGATCCCTGTTGGGAAACCCCTCCCAGAAAAGAGAAACCTGTCAGGATACCAAGGTGTTATTCAGAAGAATTCAAGGAAGAGTAAACAAAGTATTCTGCATTAAAAAGACAATTGCAGTAACCAGATTTAAAATGGTACAGCAGTCTTCAAAGGTACACCTGATGCCATTTTGATACAGTCTGAGAATTGAGAGTTAAAACAATTGTGAGCAGTTTTCTCAGCAGTCAAGACAAATAAATCCTAAAGGGATGGTGTGAAATCCTGGACTGGATTCACTGTTAAAAGTGGAGCAGAAGCTTTGTTTAAAGGTATCATTTGGAAAACTTGGTCTGCATTTCAGAATGCAAACCCTACGGGAAAGCATAATTATGAGAGAAGATTTTAAAGGGCATTTTGGGGAGTGGAGTTTGGAAACTCACGTGGCAATCATCAGGGGGAATTTTGAGGAGACATCCACGGACATTCACTTGGGATTCAGAGTGGAGAGTGGAGTTGCCCACAGTCATCTTCTGTGCTTAAAAGGGACTTTGCATTAATGTGATCATGAGATATTAAGATGTGCTTTGCAATCCATATTAATCCTGAAGTTTTGTTGTTAAAAATAATTAGCAGTCCTGTAATTCTGTTCCTCTAAGTTTTATTTTTTTAAATGAACATCACGGGGCTGGATTCTCCGTTCCTGAGTGTAAGTGCTGAAGCCCACGGAAGATCCGTGGAGATCCATGTCAGAAAAATTGGTGCCAAACCCACACCGATTCTGCTGCTGGTGTGGGGCTAGCACCGGTGCCGCATGGCACACCAGCAGAACATACAAGAAATGGTGCGGGAATTGGACACACGCAGGGCTGAAAAGCTGCTGTCGTGCGTAGACTATACACCCCCCACACACATACCGATCACAGCCGTAAAGATGGCACTGGTTGTGCTGGACTGTGTCTCTATCCACCCCGAAGCCACAGCCACCTCCTGGCCACCCCCCACTACTCCCCCCAGCCTTGGCAGAAGCCCTCCAGCCAGCGGCATGAATGTTGGCGAAGTATGGTGGTGCTGGACACTGTCCATATGCCCTCCCTCTCTCTCCACAGCCACCATGCCCAGGGTCACGATTGTTGAGAGCACACGTGGACCATTGGCAACTTGAACCATTGGAGGCGGAACATTGCGGGTGGGCCCGCTAATGAGATGCGAATGCGGTTGCAACAAGGCACGGTGTGCATCGTAATTACGCCGTTTTTGACCAGGCGGAGCATCGCAATTTGGTGCCAAACCAGCGCCAGCCGCGATTTTGGCGCGGGATCTGTTCTCCGCCCAATCCCACGGTCCAATTTTGGCGTCAGTCAGCAGAGAATCCTGCCCAAGGCCTTTTGAGCCAGTTTTCCAATCTGGGATCTTCCTGTCCATTTATAACACCAAATGGGATTGTAATAGCCATTCTATTTGATCTTGTCAACTGGACATTTCAGTCATATACAAACAGAAAAGTTACGACATGTCTCTGAATGCAATTATGAGTTACATTTGAGTGGGAAAACACAGTTTTGAAGCCTATGAATGCTGAATGTCTCAAGCAGTTGTAACAATGAAATATAAAATCAGAAACTGCTGGAGATACGTAGAAGGTCAGGCAGCATTTATAGAGAGAGAAAGAAAGTTTCAATGGTTTTTCATCAGAACTGTTAGAGATTGAGTGATCAGAGGATGTAATAATGCAACCAACAGACCAAATGAGAGAATCTTTTGATCCTAATAAACCAACTAAAAGGAACAGGTGGCAATTCAAGTCACCAATGTCAATAACTAGGTGAGAAGTTATGGGTATATTTTAATCCCCCAGTGTCTCTATGGTGGCTTATAAATGTTTGCAATCTTTAAATCACCAACTTGAATAACATCACAATGATCAGTGGCTAAATCATGAGTGGCATCTAGGATGCTACAGAAGGAGGTGGCGCGACCATGTCAGGTCCAATTCATCAAGAGTGAAGAGACCAGTTTCATCTGTTACAATATGGATATCCTCAAGGGAACACATGCCAACCTTGTGGCAGATAGGAAAAGTGTTGATGAATGAATATTTTGTCACTGAGAGACCCCTAACATTAAATTGCAGCTTTTTCTACACTGAGCCTATTGCTTCCAAGTCATCAGTCTAGTTAGAAGAGTCATCATTATTCTCACCGACAATCCAGTGAAAAAAGTGAGCAGTTGCTAAGTTGGATCTGAAATCTTCAAACATGAGACCTTCATGATGATGACAAATGTCCTTGTGGGCAAATACGAACCATGTCCCACATTTTAAATCACATCTATAACTAACATTCTTTACAAGTCTCCTATCTGGGACCTCGTCAAAGGCTTTGCTGAAATCTGTATGAATTACTCAACTGCACTAACCTCATCACCCTCATAAGGGGCTGGTTTAGCACACTGGGCTAAATCACTATCTTTTAAAGCAGACCAAGGCAGGCCAGCAGCACGGTTCAATTCCCGTACCAGCCTCCCCGAACAGGCGCCGGAATGTGGCGACTAGGGGCTTTTCACAGTAACTTCATTGAAGCTTACTTGTGACAATAAGCGATTTTCATCAACACACCTGGTCACCTTCTCAAAAATTTCACTCAAATTTGTTCGTCATGACCTTCCTCTGACAAAGCAATGCCGACTGTCCCTGTCCTTGGTGACACTCAGTCCCGCTTCAGGAAATGGTTTTAATAATCTTTAACAATCTCTTTATTAGTGTCACAAGTAGGCTTACATTAACACAGCAATGAAGTTACTGTGAAAAGCCCCGCGTCGCCATGTTCCGGCCGTGATCGGGTACCCAGGGAGAATTCAGACTGTCCAATTCACCTAACAAGCACGTCTTTCACGACAGGTGGGAGGAAACCGGAGCACCCGGAGGAAACCCATGCAGACACGGGGAGAACGTACAGACTCTGCACAGACAGTGACCCAAGCCAGGAATTGAGCCTGGCGCTGAGAAACAACAGTGGTAACCATTGCGCTACCATGCTGCCCATGCTCATGCAGCTGGGAACGAACATCAGCAGCAAATAATGGTTTTAAAAAATGACTGTTCTCAGCCTTTCTGTATTAACCATCAGTGAAAGTTTTGCATTGGTAGACACCTGATGCGAAAGTCCAAGCTGCAACCACATTTCAGAAACTGCATTTGCCCAGTTTTCAACATTTATCGGAATACACACATATAGACCAGGAAATGCGGAGCACTGAACTCAAAATATTGAAGAATTACTTCAAGTCGAAAGAATGCAGTGGCGAAAACATAGCACACAACTTGCTTACGTTTTCTTTTTATCTTTCCATTTAACATGTAATTTATTCGAATAGCATTGGTTGAGCAGTGTCAGTATGACATTCTGTGGTATTTGTTAGCTGCTTGTCTTCCAGTAAATAATGTACCTGACGTACTCATGATGAATAATTATAAAATTAAATTCCATTTGAAGTAAGGATGGTTAAGCTGTTGCTAATTCATTGCTTGTGCTTCCCTCAGAAGCTTCCAATCGAGAAAAGTTAAGACTTTCCACAATGTGTGGCTCAATAGAAATGCCGAGAAGATTCATCAGGAGTAATAAATTGCAACTTTGCTCAGAGAAATGAATTCTTGTGGGAAAAACTTTGTGCTGACATTAAGCCTCAGAAATGAGTCAAGTCTTTGAAACCTTTCCAAGAGTGCACAGTTAGCCATTATGTTGGACCACCTCTGGTTGTGAGCAGTTTTCATGAGTTTGCTTGTCAGGATAAAAGTACAGGCCACCTTCTAAGTTAATGCAGACTACTGAAGCATGGGTAAAATTGGGATAATCCCCATGTTAGCAAACATTAAGAAACTTTAAATTTGATTGTTAAAGAAGTATTATAAAAATAGTTGCACTTCATGGAAGTGTTTGGGATTTACACTTTGAGATGGGTGAAGCCCAAACATAAACGTTTAAAACCAAAGGCAGATTTAAGATCTTCATTCCTTTCCATTTGCTATCTTTAGCAATTAGTCTGCATCTTCTTTGCGCTTGTGTGATTTGTTCTGCTACCAACTATAAACAGAAGAATTCCTTCCCAAAATTGCTTCAAAAATTCTTATTTTGTTACTATTTGTCGATGCGGTGTGGAAAGTCTAAACATATACAAACAAAATATTCAATGTGTCAGGAATTGCAGAGAATGCTTGGGATCTTTCTATGTTCAATCATTTTGGTGAAAAAGTAGACATGAGTTAAGAACGGTGTGCTTTTGGCAGAAAGCAGTCATGAACTGCGTGTCCATGATGCTATGATCCTTGACCAGATCCCCAAAACTTTGGTAAGATTTGGTTAGGGACCATTAACGTTTTGTTTAAAAGTAGGCAACGTTTGAAATTCAATACAGTTGCTCAGTGACTGAAAACCAAAAGATTCCATACATTTTAATCAAGCAAAAATAAATTGACAATACAAGGTCAGAAACATAAAACAATTTCCAATATCTATCTTATACTCTGACATTCAGGGTTAATATGAATCAACAGGCAAACTGTGGTCAAAAATACACCCCATTGCACAATAAATGACAAATTCTCACAAAACTGATTTCTCAACAATCCACACAGATGTTAGTCACACCAAGTCAGCAAATCTCACTGAAACTCCACCTCTCCCACAACCTTCACTTTCAAAGATCTCACCTTGGTATACTTTCCAATGGTTGTTCCAAATTGAACAGCTTCAACAACAGCCCACCTCGTAGGATTTCAATCTTGTCTCCTGAGATTCCATTCCCAGGATTCGTGAGTATTCACTCAAACACCAACTTATAAGCACAATCTCAGCTCCTTGGCCACCCCAATCAGTACATTACCACTCCAAGAGGAACATTTGCCCACCACAGAGTTTTTATACTTGATGCCCCATCCAATGAAGGCAAGCATTCCGTATGCATTCTTGACTACCTTGTCCACTTGTGTTGCCACTTTCAAAGATCTGTAGCCTGCACGCACAGATCTCTCTGACTTTCTATATTCCTGAGAGTTTTGCCATTTATGGTATATTTCCTCTCTATGTGAGACCTACCAAAATGCATTAACTCACATTTGTCTGGATTAAACTCCATTTGCCATTTCTCTGCCCAAGTCTCCAACCTATCTATGTCCTGCTGTATCCTTCGACAATCCCCAACACGATCTGTCACTTCACCAACCTTGGTGTCATTTGTGAACTTACTAATCAGACCAGCTACATTTTCTTCCAATTCATTTATGTACACTACAAACAACAGAGGCCTCAGCACAGATCCCTGTGGAATACCACTTGTCACAGCCTTCCATTCAGAAAAACACCCTTCTACTGCTACCCTCTGCCTTCTGTGACTGAGCCAGTTCTGTATCCATCTTGCAATCTCACCTCTGATCCTGTTTGATTCACTTTTGTACCAGTCTGCCAGGAGGCACCTTGTCACAGCATTCAACTGTTTTCTTGGATATCCAGGGCTTCTATTGAGCCCTCTTCAATTACCAAACTCAGATGGTATCAACAGCAGTCACTTCACAGTGTTTTAATCTCATCGCCCGAGGATTCCATTCCCCACCTTCCCGCCCATTCCCAAGTTTACCACCACAATATGGGAGTGTGGGTGAGTGCTGAAATTAGCAGTTCACCTGCTATATTCAAATAGATAATCAAGGGTCACTTAGACCTATTACCAAGCAAATTGACTCAAATAATACATTCCCGATTACATACAACATTTGGCATGTCAGACAGGAAGGAATAGCCCAATATTTTAAAATAATCTCCTCAGAGGGCAGGAAGGAATAGGGAGGAATTTTACCTTTGGAGACTGCCCTTGCTGATTGGTTGCCTTTTATCCTACCTGCCCACAGCCTTAAACCTGCTCTCGCCAACCCTCCATCCCCCCTCGCAAGGAGGCCATCAAGATGGCTTCGTTTTACAAATTTCACTGCCCTGCTCAAACCATTCCTGTCAAGGCTTGTGCTGATATGCCTATGAATAATATTGCATGCACTCAGCAATGCAACGTCCCACCAGCAGGTGGCATCAGGCATCAGTCATGTGACATCCAGCTACCAGCAGTTGGTAGTAAGGCGTACACAAGGACAGCTGCCCATCGGGTAGTTCCAGAGAAATCTAGTCTGTATAGATTCTGTAGGTTATCTTTCCACGTGTTAACTAATACGTTATCATTCCAAGTAAGTCATCAGCAGTTCTGTATGTATTATTGCAAGGACAAGACAACAGCACACAACTTAACTGTTTCCAGGGCTCTATGGGTCTTCCTCCTCCTTCTGCAGTCCTGGCAGCACCCATTAAACTACTCTTGGTGCTGCCGGCACTAATGGAGTTGCCGGACAATCAGCTTGCAAGGCGGCTCCTGAGGGTGGGATTCTTCCACAGTTGAGCTCGCCTACAGTGGCTGCAGGGTGGCCTGGTATGGAATGGGTTGGCTCTATGCTGACTTTGCTTCCACGGTGGTGCGGGGGGGGGGGGGGGGCGCTAGTTTGAGCCATCTGCACACCCGTGCCCCTCCCAACTCCCCCTCGGTAATATTCAACTCCAAGAATGAGTTATCTCACTGCGCAGCACAAGTGAATAATACAGACCTTTCTGCTCAGGAGCAGTGCTGCAGAAACTTCTACTAGTAACTTGCAAAGTAGTAGCTGGAGAAGGAATCGGCTTCTTTGAAATACAAACGACATTTCAAGGCAGTGCAGCAGTATAACTCAGGGTGATCGTGTAACCTGGTGGCTTTGGATGGTCAATTGATTCCTCATCTTGATAACATTTTCTGTCTCTTTCCAACCCCACCCTCCCCTGCAGACACACGGATTCGGAATACAGCCAGCTAAGCTCGCTGTCTAGCTGGCCATTGCTGCCGTGCGGATGCACAGAGGCGAAAACACCAGGGTCAGTCCAGGGAGGACCCTGCACAAGAGAGCAGGGGCCAACTCGTGAGGCCCAAATGCAACATGTTCAACGTGCTGCGGAGGAGGTGAAAAGGAGGCACCACTTCAAGCCATGTGTATACCGGCAGCGCCTGTCCTTCGAAGACCTGCCGGTCTGCCTGTGCCAATGACGACTCTGGCTAACTCATATGCCACCTCTGCCAGTTGGTGGTGCACCTAGCAGCAAGGACTTTAGAGGAGGACACCTACTCCTGCTGGCCGTCAAGGTTACTGTCGCCCTAAAGTTTTATGTCTCTGGCTCATTCCAGGGCTCGAGAGGGACATATGATCTTGCAAACATGCGCAAATAGGTGCATCCGCTCTATGACGGATGCCCGCTGCACCCGGGCATCAGACTACATTACTTTCAATCTGGGCCAGGCCCATCAGGATGCTGGGGCAGCAGGATATGCCACCATCGCTGGCATGCGCAAGGTCAAGGGGATGATTGATGGCATGCATATCCCCCACTGAGCACTCCCTGAATGTGCAGTTGGTGTGCGACCACTAGCTGCACACAAGCATGTCTGAGCCGGATACGCAGGAAATGTGCACGACGCTTACATCCAGGCACACTCTGAGATGGTTGCCACTCCCTCTGAAGATCCAACATTTTTGAAAGGAGGAATACCAAAACATCAGAGAATGGATTTCTGGTAAACGTCATGGGCCAAATCTGTTGGTCCTGTTGTCAGTGAATACCAAGGCAGTTGCCATTATTGAGGGCTGCAATGACACCAGACCCCTGACCAATGCTGGAACCTTTCAGCATGTAAACTTGGGCTGTTTGCCCGATAATTACCCAGTCAGATGTCAAGATCACATGTCCCTCTCGAGAATATCAAAGTAAGCTAGAGTCACAGACAGACTCTCGGCGGTTGTGACAAGGACTAAACAACATAACGGGCTACAAAGCGAAGCCGAGCAGTATCTCTGGCAGCAGCGCACCCCTCCCCGATGAACTTAATGCATTCTATGCTCGGTTCGAGCAGGTAACCAATAACCAGCTGTCGAGGGCCCCAGCAGCCCATAACTCACCCATACCCACCATCACAGTTTCCAAAGTCAGATCGGCCTTCCTGAAAGTGAACCCACGGAAGGCAATGGGCCCGGACGGGATCCCTGGTCGTGCACACAGAGCCTGCACAGACCAGCTGACAGAGGTATTCACAGACATCTTTAACCTGTCCCTACTCCACTCCGAGGTCCCCACCTGCTTCATGAAGACCACCATCATACCGGTACCAAAGAAGAACCAGGCAACGTGCCTGAATGACTACCGCCCGGTGGCCCTGACGTCAGTGCTTCGAGAGGCTGATCATGAAGCGCATCACCTCCATACTCCCGTAACGCCTTGACACACTTCAATTCGCATACCGTCGCAACCGGTCCACATCAGACGCCATTTCCCTGGCCCTACATTGATCCCTAGAGCATCTTGAAAACAAGGACTCCTACATCAGACTCCTATTTATTGACTACAGCTCCGCCTTCAACACCATAATCCCAGCCAAGCTCATATCAAAGCTCCAAAACCTAGGACCTGGCTCCCCACTCTGCAACTGGATCCTCGATTTTCTGACCAACAGACCACAATCAGTAAGAATGAACACCAACACCTCCTCCACAATAGTCCTCAATACCGGTGCCCCACAAGGCTGCGTACTTAGCCCCCTACTCTACTTCCTGTACACACACGACTGCGTGGCAAAACTTGGTTCCAACTCCATCTGCAAGTTTGCTGACGATACGACCATAGTGGGCCGGATCTCGAATAACGACGAGTCAGAATACAGGAGGGAGATAGAGAACCTGATGGAGTGGTGTAGCGACAACAATCTCTCCCTCAATGCCAGCAAAACTAAAGAGCTGGTCATTGACTTCAGGAAGCAAAGTACTGTACACTCCACTGTCAGCATCAACGGGGCCGAGGTGGAGATGGTTAGCAGTTTCAAATTCCTCGGGGTGCACATCACCAAACATCTGTCCTGGGCCACTCACATCAACTCTATCACCAAGAAAGCACAACAGCGCCTATATTTCCTCAGGAAACTAAGGAAATTCGGCATGTCCACATTAACCCTTACCAACTTTTACAGATGCACCATAGAAAGCATCCTATCAGGCTGCATCACAGCCTGGCATGGCAACTGCTCGGCCCAGGACCGCAAGGAACTTCAGAGAGTCGTGAATACCGCCCAGTCCATCACACGAACCTGCCTCCCATCCATGGACTCCATCTACACCTCCCGCTGCCTGGGGAAAGCAGGCAGCATAATCAAGGATCCCTCCCACCCGGCTTACTCACTTTTCCAACTTCTTCCATCGGGCAGGAGATTCAGAAGTCTGAGAACACGCACGAACAGACTCAAAAACAGCTTCTTCCCCACCATCACCAGACTCCTAAATGACACTCTTATGGACTGACCTCATTAACACTACACCCTATATGCTTCATCCGCTGCCAATGCTTATGTAGTTACATTGTATATCTTGCGTTGCCTTATTATGTATTTTCTTGTATTTTCTTGAATTTTGTTTAATTCCCTTTTCTTCCCATGTACTGAATGATCTGTTGAGCTGCTTGCAGAAAAATACTTTTCACTGTACCTCGGTACACGTGACAATAAACAAATCCAATCCGATCCAATCATTTACACCAATTGATTCTGGGCTGCTCCTAGCAGATGTGACACCCCAACACCCCTAGCACTGCTCACCCCCTCACTCCCTTATACCCAGCTCTGCTCACTCATTCTGCTGACCACCCCCTCCCTCCCCCATCCAGGCTCTGCTCACTCCACTACCCCGCTCCCCAACCCCGCTCCTGACACCAATGTGGTACAGCACACAGTGGGGGCGGGGGGGGGGGGGGGGGGGGGTGCAGTAGAATTTAACCGTTGAATGGAGGAAATCTTAAAAACACTTGCCTGTGATTTGAACCAAAGGCAAACCTCAAGGGTTATCGCTTGGTCGTGAAGAAAAGGAAGCAGGGATTAGTTCTTATGAATGATCCTGCAGTTTTATGAAGAGTGTGAGACCTAATAACTCTTGATTTGCTCCAGCCAGATCTGCAGATGGTGAGCCAAACAAGTTGTATACTAGAGATACTCAAGTCTGTAGCCCCTAGACTTGGGAGGAAATAGTTCGGAGCCCCAAAATGGAGAGGGCCAGGATGGGAAAGAAGACCTGAATCACAAAGTTCTGGGTTCAAGTCATTCTCCGGGGGTTGAGCACAAATATGAAGGCTGGGCATGCCATGAGGTGGAGCCCTGAGGGAGTGCAGCACTGTTGGAGGTGCCATCTTTAAGGTGAGATGCTAAACTGAGGCCCCATCTGCCTGCTCGGGTGAATTTGAGAGGTCCCATGGCACGATTTCAAAGAGGAACAGGTGAATTCTCCCTGGTGTCTTGGCCAATAATGAACATCACAAAAAAAATTATTATTGGCCACGGTCACATTGCTGTTTGTGGGAGCTTGCCATGCACACATTAACTGCCTCATTAGAATAGAGACTACACTCCGAAAAGTACTTCATTAGCTGAAGGCTGATGAGATGGTATTAAAGGTGGTTGGAAAAGTGCTTTAAAAATGCCACTTTTTTTTATTTTCCTTGTGAAGCTAGGTGCAAGAAAAAGAGTCACTGAGCAAATCAATGGCTGCAGATGAAAGTTTAAGTGGTCAGAGGTGAGGTATAACTCAGTGCGGAGGCTGAGGGCAGAGTGAAGGAGGTTCAGTGGGATGCTCTGTGTGGAACTTGAGGGGGGAAATAGGCAACAAGTATTTTAAAAGGCAGGTAAGAAAAGCAGGACAAGGTGAGGCCTCAAAGTATTAGAAAGTGGTAACTTCAGTGGTTAAGATTGATGAAAATTCCACGACCACTTGAAGAAGTGTAGGGAGTTCACTTGGTTTGCTGGCAAACATTCCTCTTTCAAATAGTTTGGATGGAATTCTCCATTGGCTGATACCGAAATCGGCAACTGCGATTGGACGGAGAATCGGTTTTGTCGCTGAAATCGTGGTGCCCGCCGGTCTCACGCTAAATTGAACTTCTTCGGTGCCTCAATAGTGGCGTCAATCTGTTCCACTCCGCATGTACAGTCAAAGCTGTCTGCGTATCATTAACGGCCCTGACCCGGCATTCTCCAGGGACTCCACAATTTTCCACCTTCACTGTGGAGAATTCCTGAAGGCGAGGTTCACCTGTGCCTTTAAAAATCGAGAAACAGGCTCCGTGTGAGAGAGGAGGTAAGACGCGGAGAGGCACAACCGTGGGCTGCCGGTCCTGACACTGGACGGGCTGGCTGGGATGGGGGAGTCCCTTCCAGGGCCCGGGGTGGTGGAGTGACCCCCCCTCCCCCCCATGGGACTGGGCAATGTTCAGGCACGGACCACCATTACCAACCGAGTCCACAGTGCCAAACAAGGCCACCATGTAGCCCGGTGGATCTGGTTGGGCTTGGGAGTACGCACCATGCTAACATGTTGGCCTTTCACCCCCTGCAGACAGTGGATATTGGAATTCAACCAGCAATGGCGACCTTCCTCCTAGTCGCAGAAGCCCTGGGAATTTACTGCAGATGTACGAGCTTGAGCTGCTCGAGGAGGAGGAAGCTGTAGCAGCAGAGCGTGCAGTAGCGGAGCGTGCCCCAGAGGAACAGGAGGCAGCCGCCCAGGCTGGAGAGCCAGCCACCCCACAAGCCGAGGAGGAGGAGGTGGTGCAAACGAGGTGCCACATGAGGCCTCGCGTGTACCGGCAGCGCCTGTCATTCAAGGATCTGCCGGACCAGGCATGCCATCGAAGACTCCGGCTGAGCAGAGAGACAGTGCAACATACAGCGGTGGAATGGGGAGGACACCCGCTCCTGGTGGCTGTCAAGATGACGGTCGCCCTGAACGTCTACGGCACGGGGTCCATCCAGTGGGGACCTGTCCCGGATTTCTCAGAGCATCCGTGCCATCACGGAGGCCCTATATGCCCAATCGGCACAATACATCTACTTCAGTGTGGACTGAACAATCGCCGAGATGTCCCGGGTCCAGGGGGGTGATCGCTGGGATGCATGTTGTCCTACTAGCAGCTGCAGATGACAGGCCGAAAGGGGTTCTACTCGATGAACATACAGCTTGTGTGTGACCATATGCTGCACATCATGCATGTCTGCGCCGGATTAACAAGGCAGTGTGCACAACACCTTCATCCTGGCGCACTCGACGATTCCCAGCCTCTTCGAGACGCACGGCAGGTGACAGGGGTTACCCGCTGTGGTTGTGGCTGATGACGCCCTCCGGAGGCCACAGACCAACGAGGAGACCTGCTACAAAGACAGCCATGCAGCGACCAAAGGGGTGATAGAGCGGAACTTCAGCATCCTGAAGAAGTGGTTCAGGTGCCTGGACCACTCTGGAGGGGCCTTCCAGTATGGCACTGAGAGGGTCGGGTGCATCGTGGCCACCTGCTACATCCTCCACAACATTGCATAGGAGAGTGGGGGAGTGGGGGTGGTGAGGGTGTATGGAGCGGGGGTGAGGAGGTGGTGTGCGTGTAGGGTGATGTGCGGTTGAAGGTGGTGTGGGGCTGAGGGTGGTTTTACCAGGGAGTGGGGTGACACACATGTCACGAGGAACCGCAACTTAGCGGGATCTCACTTCCTCGCCAATCTCCACCCCGGCAACTGCCTTTTCCTCAGGCCCCTTGACCATGTCCAGAGCCCACTGCTGTGCTGTGGTGAAGGGCCACAGGTCTGGCGGTCCCCCTCCAGTCTTTTCTGGCCCCCGACAGTTAGGGGCAGCCTACTCCTGGCAGGCAGGTGGTTGGGGGGAAACAGGAAACGCACAGTGTTAGACAGTGCGACACATACAGCCCAGGGGGTAGGCAGCTGGTAGCCTCAGTGGCCAGGGCACCTGGCCATGGCAGCCAATATGGGTGTTGGCATGTAGTGCCGGGTGAGGGTTTGGATGCCCTCGGGGGTGGGGGGAGGGTGTGTGTGGGTAGGGTTATGGGTGTGTGGGATGCCAGTTAGTGCCAGGGACACAGTGCTACCTACTCACCCTGGTGCCCTGAGAAGGTTGTGCAGCTTGTACCTGGACTGCTGGCCGGCCCAGATGGCGTTGACCTCTGGCACCTGTTCCCAGGCATGGCGAAAGCTGATAGCTGGCAGCCTCCTTCCTGGACCACTCCAAGCCAATTTATTTTGTCTGAATCAGATTAAGATATTTTGACTCCACACAAGTCTTTCTCTTTTATTTTTTCCTGAACCAGATTGGCGCATACTTGAGAACCAACTGGACAATAGAGTTGATGAATCAAAGTGGACTATGCATGAAATCGAGGATTAGGCATATCCGGAAAGGAGCAAAATAAATTATGTTAAAAAGGAAACAAAGACTTGGCAGAAATTACACAGTAAATCCCGGTATGTGATGATCAGAGTCACGTAGGCCAGGAAAGTCATCATCTATGAACCAATAGTTACGTCAGAATTACATCCATTGAAAAACTGGGAATTCTCAGCTAACGTCAGGAATGAGTGATTCAGGTTACAATTTGAACTTCCTTTCAAGCTGTTGTGCTGGGTTCTTTCTGGAAGGAAACGGGAAATGCAGCAGAACAGCTAACAGAATCCTGCTGTGGGTCTGTACCAAACAATAGCAGTGGCTTTGATTTCCATGGGGCGGAGGAATGTGTAAGAATCCAGTAGTGGGCAGCACACTTCAGCTTGGATTTCTTGCCAATCTTAATGACAGGGCCTCATTCAGAAAAATACTTCCCAGGCTCCAACCTGATCCCTGACCAGGTTCACTACTTCCCTGAGTGGGTGCAGAAGAAGGCAGGTGGTTGGAGACAGGGACATGTGTGTCTGAAGCATCACGCTGATTGGAGATGCTGGCCTTTCCTTGCATTCAAAGTAAACACAGATAACATCAACTGCGACTGATTCACGGAAAGCGTCTTTTAATGTAAATTTGAGCAGTTTGTGTTTCAATTTATCAACACATCTTGTTCAAGCACGAACAGCGGGATTCTCCGTTTCTGAGATTAAGGGTTGGTTTCTCTGATTTTGAAGCTATGTCCGGTGCATGTGTCTAGTATTACGACCAAAATGTTGGTGGCTCCCCCGCTCCGCTCAGTGGGGGCTAGCAATCACGACATGTAAAGCCCCCCGGCTTTCCCTTCAGATACAAACGGAGAATTGCCAGGTTCATGGCCACGAATGCGCACGGTGGCAACCTGCAGCAGTCGCACCGTACAACATGGTGCCGGCCGGGGACGGACCCGGCCTGCCAGATAGTGCCCCTCTGTAACTCCGTCGCCACCCCCGGACCACAGCCCACCAATCCCCCCAGCCCCCTCCGAAGCCCCATGGCCAGCAGTGCGGCTTCCCCCCACCCCCCACCGACTGGTGTGCTGCTGGACACAGTCTGCAGCCGCCATGCGAGGTTAACGATACCTCAGACCACAAGTGATCCATGCCATCAGGAAGTCGTCCCATCGGGGGCGGAGCATCAGGAGAGGGCCTTCAGGTGACGTCCTGAGGCCATCTCAACGGCATGCGGCGTACTCACAGATGATGCCTTTTTAGAGGGGCGGAGCATCCGAAAACAGGTGCCGCCCCAATTTTGGCGTTGTGGTAGTCGGTAATAGAGGTATTACGGTACCTCTGAATAATGCTGTAAGACCATTGGTGTGGGAGGTACCTGAAACTGCTGTTTTCATTGGTTAAACCTGCCTGCTGGTTCCGTCCAATAAGGTGGAGTATAAGAGCCCGTGTCTCCCCAGCAGCTGCCTTCTGTACCTGTGCTGCTGGGGGAAACATCTAGTGCAATAAAGCCTTCAATTGTCTCCAATCTCGCTTCTGGAGTTATTGATCGTGCATCAGGCGTCAAAAGGGATTCTCCGGCTAATCGGCGAAGGCGATTTTGGCGTCAGCAATCGGAGAATCCCGCCCTGAGCGTTGACGCCGGTGAGGAATTCATGGAGTTCTACGACAGCAAAACTTGTGCCTCACCTGGACGGATTCAGCTACTGTTAAGGAGATAGCACCAGCACTACGTGCAACACAATCGATTCCAATGAGAAAAGGTGCCGGATACGGCGGTTTCACAATTGACACTCAGGAGGCTGACAAGCTACAGCTGGATATAAACACTTCACTCCCCACACACTAACCCAACCAATAAGGTGGCAGTCAGACGCGGGGCCCCACGTTTCGCAGACGCAGAACTCGAGGCACTCCTGTGAAAGGAGAAGCAGATGACCCTGTACCCCGGCCATTTGCCATGCCTGGGAGCAGATGGCAGAGGTGGTCAGCACTGTGGGCAACACTGTCTGGACCTGACAGCAGTGCCAAAAAAAACTGCGCGACCTCCTCAGGGCAGCCAGGGTGAGTTGGCACCATTGTGCCCCTGGCAGTAGCCTGCGTCCCACACCCGTAACCTGATGCCCCCCTCCCCCCAACTGGAGGGCATCTGAACCCCACCCTCATCACTTGTCGGCTGCCATGGCTGGGTGCCCTGCCACTGAGGCCACCAGCTACCCATCACCTAGGCTGCATGCGTCGGACTGTCTGGAGGCCAGGTGGGGGGTGGGGGGTGTGGGGAGGGGGTATGGTGGAAGGTTGGGTGCGGGGGTAGGGGCACCCATACGACAGTGTCACTCTGCAGAACCAGGGGCCAGTGTGGGTTGTCAGTGGGGTGCGCAGCAAGATGGACTTGCCGGCCACGGAATGATGGTCCATGACTGGACACTGCTCCAGTCCCGTGGGGGGTCACCCCGGCCACTCGGATAAAGCCGTTCCGCTGACGGCAGGGGAGGGGGGGGGGCTTCAGTGGGGATTGGGGGGACTAGTGGAGGGTGGTCCAGGGGTGGCAAGGGGGGTTAGAGGGGGACATTATCTGGCACATCGGATCCACGCGTGGCTGACACCATGTTGTACAGCACGGCCGCCGCAGGCCACCGCCGTGCGCATTTTGCGACCGTATCTGCAGGGAAAGCTGGGCTTTACGTGGCGCGGCTGCTAAGCCTCCCACCAGGCAGACCATCAGTAGGGGGCGGAGCCGACTTTCTGGTCGGAAGACCAGACGCTGCCTCCGGACATAGCTGCAAAATCGGAGAATCCCGCCTTAGGGTTCTCAAAATTATTTTCTGGAATTTCCACCTTGAAGAGTACCTTTCTTTTTTTTAATTTAGAGTACCAAATGCATTTTTTCCAATTAAGAGACAATTTAGCGTGGCCAATCCACTTACCCTGCACTTCTTTGGGTTGTGGGGGCGAAACCCACGCAACGGGGGAGAATGTGCAAACTCCACATGGACAATGACCCAGAGCCGAGATCGAATCTGGGACCTCGGTGCCGTGAGGCAGCAGTGCTAACCACTGCACAACCGTGCTGCCCTCAAAGAGTGCTTTTGTCATGTGAATGTCCCTTTAAGAAAAGTGTGCTTTACCAAATTGCTGGAGTGATGTCATTGTGTGGGTGTAGCTGGAATGTGATCCTGCTTTTTACTTTTGTTTTGTGTTGAAAGCTGTTTTGGTTCTGTGTTTAAGTTTGCTTTCAGTTGGAGAGCTGCATTCAAACCAAGCAGATGTGTGTATTGATCGCTCTCTCTGCAATCTAAAGAATGTCTCCAGATCACTTGATGATTTCAAAGTAATACCTGTTCTGTAAGGAATGCAAACCTTTGTTAAAAAGGGTTTGTTGACTCATGGATGTTGTTTGGAAAATTACTAAGGGTTTGCTATAGAGTATTGTATCTTTCCGGGGGTCATCAGGGTTGGTAGTTGATAAACTATTTACTGTGTGTTTATAAAATGTTAACTGGATTCATAGAATAAACATTGTTTTTGTTTAAAAATACTTTAGATCTCTGTTGCATCAGACCTGTAAAGTGGGCCCTTGTGCTCTCCATCTAACCAAAATCTATTCAAAGTTGTGGGTCAGGTGAACTCCATGATATACTTTGGTGTTCTCTAAACCCTGGCCCATAATACTTTCTTCCTGCACATAATGATTCTTCAATCATGCAAAGAAGGGATTACAATGAGGTCCAATTTGTTTCACAGAGCCTACTGCAGAAAGGATTTTCAGCTGCAGATTCCTTGATCACGACATTCATATTTTCACATGTGTCTCAGAACTTAAAATTTAAACTAATTTTTAAAATACCGAATATCAAAATGGCTCCAACCTACCAGACAGATTTATGGATCAGATTATGTTTATCTTTCGAAAGTACCAAGGATGAACCTTAATTTAGTTGTGGCTCATTGTGGTCTTATCCAGGAGATAACAAAGCTTTTCAAAGCCTCATTGTAAGAAAGGAATTTTTCCCTTGGTCAGAACTAAAGCTAAATCCACCGGCGGCAAAAAAAATGACTTTACAGCACCTAGAAGATGGATAGAAATAATTTCTTCCATAGAGCGAATAAAACCTCACTACCAGGCTGGTTGCTGTGCTCCGATGTTACATTTTGCTATTCCTAGATAAGCTTGGTGAAGTCTTTGAAGAGTATTTAGCCAAAGTGTTCTTGGTATGACTGTTCTCTCATTGAAGACTAGCATGTCGTCAATGATCATGAGGTGTTTGCACTGTTCTAAGTATCGGTCTAACCAATAATCTTGGACTTGGAGATATTCTTCATCATGTAGCTGGGCTTGTTTTATTTCTGACAATATTTTTTCAGTAGCTGGCAGGTGCTGAGGGATTAAGGATGTTTTTTTTTTAAACTCAATTTAGAGCATCGGATTCTTTTTTTCCATTTAAGGGGCAGTTTAGCGTGACCAATACACCTGCACATCTTGTGGGATTAATGTTGGTTGTGGGGGTGAGCCCACGCAGACACAGGGAGAATGTGCAAACTCCAGGTGGACAGTGGTCTGGGGCCGATATCGAACCCGGGTCCTCAACACTGTGAGGCAGCTGTGGTAACCACTGCGCCACCGTGCCGCCATGGGAGTAAGGATATATATACATCAGCTGCCTTGATGAAGGGTTAATCCTCTTGTTTCGTTCCTTCTGATGAAATGAAAAATGAAAATCGCTTATTGTCACGAGTAGGCTTCAAATGAAGTTACTGTGGAAAGCCCCTAGTCGCCACATTACGGCGCCTGGTACGGGAATTGAACCGTGATGCTGGCCTGCCTTGGTCTGCTTTCAAAACCAACAATTTAGCTCTGTGCTAAACCAGCCCCACTGTGTCTGCTGTTGTTCGACACAGTAGGGGGTGGCACGGTAGCACACTGGTTAGCACTGTTGCGTCATAGCTCCAGGGTCCCTGGTTCGATTCACGTCATGGGTCACTGTCTGTACAGAGTCTGTACGTTCTTCTTATGTCTGGGTTTCCTCCGGGTACTCCGGTTTCCTCCCACAAGTCCCAAAAGATGTACTGTTAGGTGAATTGGATATTCTGAATTCTCCCTTTCTGTACCCAAACAAGTGCCGGAATGTGGTGACTACGACTTCTCACAGTAACTTAATTGCAGTGTTAATGTAAGCCTACTTCTGACAATAAAGATGATTATTTAAAAAAACAAAGCCAGAGAACATCAACGAGAAGATTGACCAAGACCAAAGAATGTCCCTCACACACTCTTGGACAAAGTCAAGGGTGAATTTGTCCCTTGTAAACATCTTCTCCAGTTATCCCAGGTCTGGTATTGTGAGATTTCTGCACTCTGAAATGGTTCAGAGAATGGTCACATGAATCCCATGCTTCTGCTGAATCCTGGAACGGTTTCTCTATCTGTGCTGCTGCTTTCTGCTCTGAGTCTGTGCTCACTGCTATCCTCATCTCCAGGTCTGTGTCTCAGTTTGCACCTGCGACTCCTGTGATGTTCCAATGTATTGGTGAATCTTCCCGTTTATTAACTATTCCCTTGACTGTTTGCCCTCCCAAATGCATTACTTTACACTCTTCCAGAACCAATTCCCACTTCTCTTCTCATTCAACCAAATCATTGATATCATTTTGGAGTCAACAGCTATCCTCTTCACTATCATCTACATAGCAAGTTTAACAATCATACCTCCCACATTGAAGTCTAAATCATTAATAGATACAACAAGGATCCTAGGACAGCCCTGTAGAACATCACTGGAAAACATTTTGCATTTGCAAAAACATCCATCGTTACCCTTTACTCCCTGTGACTGAACCAATTTTGGATCCAATCTGCCATCTCCCATGTATCCCATGAGCTCTCACATTTCTGACCAGTTTGCCATGTGGGACCTTGTCAAATGCCTTACTGAGACACACATAGACAACATCCACTGCACTAGCCTAATGAATCCTTGTGGTTACCTCCTCAAAACATTCTACTAAGTTAGCAAGGCACTATCATCCCCTAACAAAACCATGCAGACTGATAGTGACTATCCCTAATCAATCCGTGCCTGTCCAAGTGACACTCTATGCCATCTCTCAGAATTGTTTCCAATAATTTTCCCATCACCTAAGCCAGACTGACTGTACTATAGTTTTCTGGCTTATCACTCCCACCCTTTTTCAATAATGTTACTACATTCGCAGACCTCCAATCCTCTGGGATCTCGTCTGTATCCAGTGAGGATTGGAAAATGAACCGTACAACATTCGTTACTTCCTCGCTGTCTTCGTTTAACAGCCTGGTATACAATCCATCTGGCTCTGGTGATTTATGCAATGCTTATTGGGCAGCCTTAATAATCATTACTTTTTTGTGTCAGAGTAATGAACTTGCAGTTGGAGAACACAATTGAACTGAAAGCATGTGGAACATTTAACTAATTAAAGCTGAACTCCTCATAGTTCCCATGAGCATAGAGAGTTAATTTGTGAGCTAGTTGAAGTGTTTAAAATTATAAAGATATCAGTAGAGTAGATACAGAAAAACTAGGTTGAATTTGCTTAGTCCTATGGCGATGGGCATAGAGAACAAAGAACAGACAGTGCAGAAGGAGGCCATTCAGCCCATCAAGTCTGCACCGACCCACTTCAGCCCTCACTTCCACCCTATCCCTGTAACACAATAACCCCTCCCAACCTTTTTTTTGGTCATTAAGGGCAATTTATCATGGCCAATCCACCTAACCTGCACGTCTTTGGACTGTGGGAGGAAACCAGAGCACCTGGAGGAAACCCATGCAGCAAGGGGAGAACATGCAGACTCCGCACAGACAGTGACCCAGCGGGGAATCAAACCTGGGATCCTGGCACTGTGAAGCCACATTGCTATCCACTTGTGCTACCGTGCTGCCAAAGAGGCTGGGGAGCCAAGAAAATTGGCAGGAACAATTGTATGTGAAGGTTGTCACCTCAATTTAGGTATTCTCCCTGCAGTCGTCCAAGAGCATCAGAGTTCAAAGCGCCACATCCCATTCACAGGGTTGTGAGGATGAAAGTCTGCAATCTCGTCCAAGCCTGATTCAGCAAAGGGCTTTCTCCCAATTCCCCATTGGAGTTGCCAGCTTTGATCTTATTAATTTTTCCACTGCTGTGCAGGCTAGAGAGGGCACCTCCATGTTGAGGTGCCCTGACTTTCATCATGCAACGTCCAGCTCCCCCAGTGAGGTTGTCAAGGCTCCAGAGCTTTCTGCCTTCTGTTTGGTTCTGTAGCATTGAAAGCCCACCAGCCATCGTAAGAGGATAGCAAATGTGGAGATGGACAATTAAGAGACCATCTCTTAGGATATTGCTGAATGTTATCGCTACCAGAAATGAAATGTGGAATTAGGATCCCCATTTAGTTCAGATGCCAGAATCCGGAAGCTTATAGGAAAATCCAGCCCACACGTTCCTCTGATGAACAAAGGGCATATTCGTAAAACTAGAGCTAGGTCATTTACAAGTCAAGTAGCACTTTATGTGGATACTAGGGATCACCACCACCTGGAGTTTCCCATCCAAGTCACTCACCATCTTGACTTGATATATATCGCTGTTCTTTCACTGTTGCTGGGTCAAAATCCTGGTTTAGGGGCTGGTTTAGCACAGGGCTAAAGAGCTGGCTTTTAAAGCAGACCAAGGCAGGCCAGCAGCACGGTTCAATTCCGGTACCAGCCTCCCCGAACAGGCGCTGGAATGTGGCGACTAGGGGCTTTTCACAGTAACTTCATTTGAAGCCTACTCGTGACAATAAGCGATTTTCATTTCATTTTTCATTTTCATTTTCATTTCATTTCATTTCATTTCATTTCAAAATCCTGGAAATCCATCCCTAACAGCATTGTGGGTATAACTACACCCCAGAGACTGCATCAGTTCAAGAAGGTACCTCACAATCACCTTCTGAAGGACAATTAGGGATGGGCAATAAATGTTTGCCTGACCAATGTTGGGATGCTGGACAAGAAACCAACAATTTACAATTGATAAAACTGTGAGAAAAGTGTGAAATTCAATAGGAAGTTGTATTGACATGTCTTAATTGCAATTCACTTTGGAAAATTCCCAAACTGACTAACTTGTAATGCCAGAGGTATCAGCTGACCTGTGGCTGCCATCTTAAGTCAGTGTCTTTAATTTTTTTTAAAAATCCGTTTAACGCAGTTCAGTACATATTTGACCTGCCGATGAAATTAAAGATTTCACCATGACAACATCAACAGGTTATTATTCAATCAGGATTTTAAAGGATGTGATCCAAGTCAGGTAAGTGGAATTGATGGACAGATGAGCCATGATCTAATTGAATGGCAGAACAGATTCAAGTGACTGAATGGTCTACTCCTATTCCCATGTGTTGATTTCTGTCCTACCATACTTCTGCTGGTGAAGCAAATTTATTTTCAAGATCATGCATGCTTTGCCTTGTGTTTGCTACTGACGAATAATAATATCCAAATGTAGCAAGGTGTTTGAGTCAGAAACAACTCACTCTGAATATATCAGAATGTTTTAAAAGAAGTACTGTTGTAGCACTACACTCTGTATGCTTCACCCGCATCTATGTCTATTTACATTATGTATTTATCGTATGTCCTATGTTTTTCGTGTATGGAACAATCTGCCTAGACTGAATGCAGGACAATACTTTTCACTCTACCTCGGTACCCGTGGCAATAAATCTAAATCGAAAAAAATCTTTTAAAAATTGAAGCCAGAAAGACCAGCTTCTTACAGTGTCATATGCTTCTCAGCTAAACTTAATCCAAACTAATGAAACATATCTTGGCCCCGAATTTCCATGGCATTCTGATCTTCTGCCATAACTTCTACTATTTCTCCAGGGGTTTCACCAATCTCCCACCAGACAACCCTTGTGGAAATTCCAGGCGCCTGTACTGTTTTTGCTAAACTGCCTCCTGTGTGACTGTGTCATTTTAAATGGAAAAAAGTAAAATGTAAAGCTCAGGGAACACAGCCACTGTACAGTTCTTTTAATCCTAGCAAAACAGGAATGACAGCTAATCCTGCAAGTAATTGGAAAAGCTTTGAAAGAATTTTGGTCATTATGAGATTGTATCACACCTCGTTAAGCAATCACAAGATTTCAGTACTGCAAGAACAAATTAACAATTTAAACCAGGATACTAGAATGCTGTCTCTCACACATTCTCCTCGTGGCTGCGTGGGTCTCGGTCCCACAATATGCAGGGTAGGGGGATTGGCCACGCTAAATTACCCCTTAATTTAAAAAAAATGGTGTATCTCGCCAGTTCAGGAAGGCAACTCGTGACCCCCCTCAGTGATCTCACCGCAGAATCTGGACCCCTCCCCCCTCCACTGCATCCTACCTACCACTTCCAGGGACCTCGAGCCCCCCCTCACCCCATCTCTTATGGGCAAGGCACTCTGGGCCCAACTTCTGGCAAGGGCAACCTGGCATCTGGGCTCTTTGCTACTGCCTGCTTGACACTGCTCCTGCTGCCCAGCAGTGCCACCTGGGCACCCTGAAAGTACCAGGGTGCCTGGTGGCAGTGCCATAGTGCCAGGCTCGCAGTGCAAAGGTGCCACCCTGTCCAGAACCTGACTACCCAGGGATCTCTAACGGCCTGAGAAATCCCCCTGGAGCTGTTATGCCTGGTCCACGTTGTGTGGAGCAGTACTAAATGGCACCCTAACAAGGTCTCCCAGGTTGCCATTCAGTCCCAGGCATCGGGGGAATCCAGTGCAGACATAAACAAATGAGCGCTAATCTGGATCATACCCAGTGAGGGTGAGATCTAGATCGCGATGCCTTGCGAGATTCCATTAAACCTCTCGCAAGACATTTTGAGCGTTGCAAATCTTGCAAGAGGTTTCTCATGAGATTCAATGGTTTTGTCCCATCACCAAGTTGCGTGCGTCAAGGCTGGTAAATTGTGCCCATAGCTTCTATAATGTTGTAAAAAATGTCCCAAGTCACTTTGCAGAAGCATTATAAAGCAAAACTTTACACTGAACCATATAAGGAATTCTTAGGATAGAGGACCAAAATTTGGCCAAAGAGACAGACTTTAAGGAATGGTTAAAATAGGGATAGAGAGCAGAGAATTCCAGAGCCTAAGGTCTGGACAATTGGAAGAACGGAACCCATGGTTTTTTATTATTTGTCCTTCAGCACTCGATGCCTGTGTCTATGTATTAGTTTGTATATCTATTGTATGCTACATTTTTCATGCATGGTACAATCTATCTGGACTGTACCCAGAACAATACTTTTCACTGTACCTTGGTACATGTGACAATAAATCTGAAGCTAAATCTAAATCAGATGTGAGCGCCACTGGTAAGGCCAGCATTTGTTGCCTATCCTTAATTTCCATTGAGAAGATGATGGAAGAATTAATGCTGGAGTGATTAAAACCAGGGATATTCCGGAGTTCATAGGTAGAGGAGCACAGGTATCTGAGAAAACTGTGGAACTAGAGGAGGTTACAATGAAGCGAAGTGCAAAGCCATTGAGATACTTGAAACATAGGAACATAGGAATTACGAGCAGAAGTAGACAATTCAGCCCTTCGTGCCTGCTCCGCCATTCAATCAGACCATGGCTGATCGCTTCCTTGCCTCAATGTCACCTCCCTACCTGTTAAAATCAAGGCATTGCTTAACTGAGAGCCAATATTGGTCATTCGAACAGGGGTGATGGGGAAACAGAATGGTGCTGATTACATAAGTGTTTTGAATTACTCATAGAATCCCTACAGTGCAGAAGGAGGCTATTTGGTCCATTGAGTCTGCACCGACCCTCCAAAAAAGCACTCTAGTCAAACCCAACCCCCTGCTCCATCCGCACAACCCCTTAACCTAACCCGCACATCTTTGGACATTAAGGTAAATTTAGCATGGCCAATTTATACAACCTGGTAAAGTGTGAGAGGCCAGCTTGGTGCAGTTGTCAAGACTAGAGATACTCAAGGCAATAATGAATGCTTGAGCAACAGATAATCTGTGGCCAGGGCAGAATTGGATGGTTTCACAGAGATAGAAATAGACAGTCTTTATGATGGTGTGGTTATGTGGTCCGAAGCCTGTCCCGAAGTCAAACATGGTGCCAATTGTGAACAGCATCACTCAGCCTAAAAACGTTTCCACGGAAAAACTCAACGGCTATGGAAAATGTTTGTAGCACAAACCAAAGACAAGTACTTTGATCTTTCTAATATTAAATGTTATAATAATCAATTAGTGATTAATTGCTATAGTTTCCCGCTTGATAATTTAAAAAGTCAGTTGCTGTCAAGTCCAGTCAGTTTACATTCATTTAAAAGGACATCAGCTCTTTTCAGAAAAGGACATTTGTGGAGATTCTCTTGCTACTTGCTTCATGCAAGAGGTATCTGCGCAGGTTTTAACGAATAAATTTATATCAGGAACAGCAGTAAAAATTATGATGCATATAATTTCATTGATATAATGGTCATTTGATTAAAGCCATATATTTTGCTGATCGCAGAGTATAGTGCTCCTTAATTGTAAACTGTTACAAGATGGGCAAGAATCTTCTGTTATTGTACTCTAGACTAAGAAAGGACAGCATTGAGGTTATCTGAGGACACTGCTACATTGATCTTCCTCCGCATGGGTTGAAATGTTTACTGCATGGTAGCTGAGTCGTCAAATATGAGAGTAGATTTTATGAATTTTCACTCATAGCATGAAGCTGTGTCCACTGGAAGTTTATATCAGGAATTTAAGTGCCAAGCTCGATGAAGCCTGACGGAGTTGTGCTGAAACATAAAATCCTTGGGGCTCCTTTTGCACTTGAAACTCTAAACTTAAGTGAAATTTATAAAATTCATTCCTTTTGATGGTAAACAATTTTTTAAACTTAGGTATGTATATGTATATCAATCTATTGAAAATCCAGAAAGAGGAATTAAGAATAACCTGTCCTCTGAAGAGGCATTGGAACAGGGTGGTGTGATTATGTCTCAGAGGCTGCAAAGTTCAGTGGGGCTAAGAAAGAATCATGATGCTGGATTCTATCAGTTGACCCGGATAATACGTTCCCCACACCGTAAAGTGGTTGGCATGGGCTGGAGGATGCTGTGGGCAGGGAATTTCTTGGAGATAATACATAAAAGGCAGGAAGGAACAGAGCGAATGTCCATTTGGGGTTCTCTGTCCGCATAAATTAAAACTTCCCTTATTCCTCCTGGTCTTCAAAACCCAGCCCCCTCCCTAGACTCCTGAATCCAATCCCGTCCAAAATCTCAGACTTACTTCTCTCAGTTGTCAATGTCGTCTTCATCCATGGGTCTGCTTGTATTCCCAGCAGGACCCATTACTGAGTTCAGGCACTGCTGGGACTGCCGGACCTGCCAGTCAATCAGGGATTGGCTAGCAGGTCTCAAGGTTGGGACTTTCTCTCACTGAGGGTAAGACTCCCACTTTTGTTTTGTTCATGCCACCTGCAGCATATTATCACGGTGAGGTGGCCTTGTTTAACACCGGTGGGCTGGCGACTGATATTTCTTCTGGGTGGGTGAATAATATACTCCCCCCCACCCCCCGCCTCACCTAAAATTTAGCCTCTAGACTTTGTTTAGGGCCATTTGACTGCTAACGGAAGAGCAAAGTGCAGTTTGGAAACATTGAAACAGGAAGTCAATGGGAGATATAGTCACAAATCTGGGAGGAAACAATTTTTTCAAGGGCTATGGGGATGAAATGAAGGTTAGAGACAGACAATGTCATCCATGGTTTGGTTAGAGATGTTTTAATGTGGTGAAAGGGATATAAATCTGACTTCAATTAAAAAAGAAATCATGCCTCCCACAGTGCGATTAAACAGAGAAGTCCCAGAATTTGATCTAGTGATGACAAAGGAACGGCGATATATTTCTAAATCAGGAATATGTCGACTATGTCTGATTCAGTTAATGTTAACCACCAGGGTGGGAGGAGAGAAAACAAAGTACTGTGAAACAATCCTTTCCCACTAATAGATATATTGACCTACTCCAATGTGTTTGCTGAGTATTTAGTGCAGCATTTCTCTGAGGTTGAGTCAGTCATCACAATTGCCATTGTGTTCCCGCTTCTCCATTGAAAAGTAATTCAGGTCATCTAGAAGGCCCAGGGAATCAATACCAATTTGAAAGCTGGTAAGCTACAGGCATAGATTGCCATGTGCAGATACAATGGTGTGGCTAGCGACCTGGCTCAAAGAAGGGCAGCACTGGCTGTTACATATTTCTGGATACTGATTCACAGGAAGAGATTAATCATACTGTATTACTTGTATTATTCATTGTCAGAAGAAAAGCCTCGGGTCAGAAGTGGGGATGTTTGTGGATGACTGCACAATGTTCAGCACCATTCACAACTCGTCAGATAATGAGCAGTCCATGACTTCCGGTGGCGGCGATGGACGAGTGAGCCGCACATTCGGCGGGCTCTCACTCCGGCGGGGCTGAACAGCTGATTCCCCGCGATAACGGGACCACGGGGGCGGCAAAAAGGCTGCCGGGAACAGAAGAGGAGAGCGGGCTGCAGCAGATGGAAGTGTGGGAGGCCAGCAGGTGAGGAAGAAAGAGAGAGAGAGACGGAGGCAAGGAGGAAGCTGGCCTGAAGGGTAAGATGGCGGACCCACGGACCTTCCTTCCTCCAGGACAAAGGGGGAAAAAAGTTTGGAGTTGCTGAGGAGGGACAGCTTGGACCCACTTCAGATGCCCAGGAGGTAAAATTCAAGGAGCTGGGCGAAGGAAAGCGGCAGCGAAGGCGCTGAGGAGCGGGCTGCGGCACATGGAACAGCGGGATTCCAGAAGGCAGAAGAAGAAGGAGAAAAAGGGACAGAGACAAGGACCTGAAGAAAATTACCTGGGACCTAAGATGGCGGACACACGGACCCCGGACTCAGCAATCCAGCTGGCGCTGGATAACATGCTCCAGGTAATGAAGTCCAGTTTTGAAGCGCTGAAGCGGGACAGCTTGGACCCAATCCAGAAAGCGGTGGATCAGCTGAACCAGAGGCTGGACGCCCAGGATGTTAAAGTTAAGGAGCTGGGAGAGGCGGTGGAGGAGCAGGCGGATGCGCAAACGGTTGCAGCGCTAGAAGTGGACGGCCTGAAAGAGCGGCAGAGAAGACTGCTGGACAGAGTGGAGGAGCTGGAGAATAGAGTCCTCAGGAACAATCTGAGGATGGTCAGCCTCCCGGAGGGGGCGGAGGGAGCTGATGCTGCAGCGTTTGTAGCAGACCTGCTGAAGCAGCTGATGGGGGCCGAAGCCTTTCCGCGACCGCTGGAGCTGGAGGGGGCACACAGAGTGCAGGCAAGGCAGGGGCGGCCGGGCGGACCCCCGCCCGATGGTGATTAGGTTCCACAGGTTCGTGGACAAGGAGCGGGTGCTGCAGTGGGCATAGAGCGCCAGGAGCAGCACGTGGAACAACAGTGTTCTCCGCATTTATCAGGACCTAAGCCAGGAGGTGGCTCGGCGGCGAGCAGCCTTTAAGAATGTCAAGGAGGTGCTGTTCAAGAAGCATGTGAAGTTTGGTCTGCTGTTCCCAGCTCGGCTATGGGTCACGCACCAGGGTCAACACCACTACTTTTCCGAGCCCGAAGAAGCGATGGATTTTGTGGGGGACCTGGGGCTGGTCCCGAAAGGAGGCCCCAAGGACGCGAGTTAGGGCCCGAGGATTTCTGTGGGAAGGAACGCCGAATGTGCCTGGACTGCTGCTCAACGGTTTGCTGGGCCAAGGGGGCCAAGCGGAACATTTGAGACTCTTTCCTTTGTTCATGGACATTTATGTGCTTTTTCTCTTTTTTCTGTGGTTTTTTCTTTTTTTATTCCTGTTTGGGCTGGTTTGTGCTTTTTGTGCAGCTCGCGGAAGACACTGGAGCCGGCTTGCCCCAGTGGGTGGGGAGGAGGAGGGGGAAACAAGGGGAATGGGACAGGAAGGCGCCGGAGTGTTGAGTCACCGGGCTAGCAGATTGGCTAGTCAAGGAAGTCAGATGGGGGGGGAAGTTACAGCCAGTAGATGGCAGGGGTGGGGGTATCGGGGGATGGGGTTAGGGGAGGGGGGGGTTGTTCTGTTGATGGGAGAGGGACTTGAAATAGGCACTGGAAAGGAGGTCGAGGGTGGAGGCAGCCAAAGGGCGGGCCAGGAATGGCGCGACGCACGGGTCAGGGGCCGGCCCGAGAAAGGCTATGGCTGACCGGCGGGGGTGGGGGGGGGGGGGGGGGGGGGGGGGGGGGGTGGGATGTGCCCCCCGACCAGGCTGATCACCTGGAACGTTAAGGGACTGAATGGGCCGGTAAGAGGGCGCGGGTGTTCGCGCACTTGCGGGCCCTGAGGGCGGACGTAATTATGTTGCAGGAGACACATCTGAAAGTGTCAGACCAGACCAGGCTAAGGAAGGGATGGATTAGCCAGGTCTTCCACTCGGACTTGGACTCGAAGTCCAGAGGGGTGGCAATCATGATCAACAAGCGCGTGCAATTTGAGGCAGAGGGCATATCCGCAGACAGGGGGGGCAGATACCTGATGGTACGGGGCAGACTGGACGGGAGAAGAGTGGTTCTGGTGAATATATATGCCCCGAACTGGGATGACGTGGACTTCATTAAAAGAGTGCTGGGGAAGATCCCGGACTTGGATTCTCGCAGGCTAATAATGGGAGGGGACTTTAACATGGTCCTTGACCCGACTTTGGATCGGTTGTGTCCCAGAACGGGTAGACTCTCAGCAATGGCAAGGGAGCTGAAAGGGTTTATGGAGCAAATGGGGGCAGTGGACCCCTGGAGAGAGGGACAGCCAACAGGAAGGGGCTACTCGTTTTACTCGCACGTCCATAAAGTATATTCCAGGATAGATTTCTTTGTACTAAGCAGGGACTGTATGGGGGAGGTAAAGAACACGGAATACTCAGCAATTACCATTTCAGACCATGCCCCGCATTGGGTGGACCTGCAGTTCGGGGGAGCGAGCTATCAACGCCCGCAATGGAGGCTAGATGTGGGACTGCTGTCGGAGGAGGGGATCTGCGAGAGGCTTTGGAAATGTATAAAAAATTACCTGCAGGTGAATGACACTGGGGAGGTCTCAGCGGCGACCGTGTGGGAGGCGCTAAAGGCAGTAGTGCGGGGGGAGCTGATTTCAATTGGGGCCCACAGAGCCAAGGCAGACCAGGCAGAGATGGATAGATTGGTCAGGGAAATGGGTTGGATAGATGAAGAGCACGCGGAGTCCCCGGGGGAGGTTTTACTCAGGGAGAGGCAGAGACTACAGGCGGAACTGGGGGCACTATCCACGAGCAGGGCCGTGGAACAGCTTAGGAAGGCGAGGGGAGTGGTGTACGAGTATGGGGAAAAGGCCAGCAGACTGTTAGCGCAGCAACTCAGGAGGAGGGAGGCGGCCAGGGAAATAGGTAGAGTGAGGGACGAGGGGGGGGCGCAAAGTGGAGGATCCGGCAGAATTGAATAGGGTATTCCGGGACTTCTATCGTAAGCTGTATACTTCGGAGCCGCCGGAAGAACCGGAGGGGATGAAAAGGTTTCTGGACGGGTTAACATTCCCACCAGTTGGGGGGGGGGGGGGGGGCGAGTGGAAGAGCTGGGGCTTGGGGGGCCTAAAGGCCATGCAGTCGGGGAAGTCCCCGGGGCCGGATGGATACCCAGTAGAGTTTTATAGGAAGTTCTCTGAGCTGGTGGGCCCGGTCTTGGCGAGGGTTTTCAATGAGGCAAGGGACAGAGGGACCCTGCCGCCGACAATGTCACAAGCCACCATATCTCTGATATTGAAGCGGGGTAAAGACCCGGAGGTGTGCGGGTCCTACAGGCCAATCTCCCTGATTAATGTAGACGCCAAGCTCCTGGCAAAGGTACTGGCGGGTAGAATGGAGGACTGTGTACCGGAGGTGATTGGGGAGGATCAAACGGGGTTCGTGAAAGGTAGGCAGCTGGCGGCCAATCTGAGGAGATTGCTCAATGTGATAATGATGCCCCCGGCATCAGAGAGAGGTGGAGGTAGTGGTGGCAATGGACGCCGAGAAGGCCTTTGACCGGGTGGAGTGGGACTATCTATGGGAGGTGCGCGGACGGTTTGGGTTCGGGGAGGGATTGGTGGATTGGATCAAATTATTATATCAGGCCCCGAGGGCCAGCATCAGGACCAACAGAGAAGTGTTGGAGTACTTTAGGTTGTACCGAGGGACCAGGCAGGGCTGCCCGCTCTCCCCGCTGCTGTTTGCGCTGGCCATAGAACCGCTGGTGATTGCGCTGAGAGCCGCAGAGGGTTGGAAGGGGATGGTGAGGGGCGGGGTTGAACACAGGGTTTCTCTTTATGCAGACGACCTGCTCCTGTACGTGTCGGACCCAGTGGCCGGGATGGGAACTATACTGGGAATGCTGAGGGAGTTCGGCCAGTTCGCAGGATACAAATTAAATACGGTCAAGAGTGAAATGTTTGTGGTCCAGGCAAGGGGCCAGGAGAACAGATTGAGAGGGCTACCGTTTAGGCTAGTTGAGGAAAATTTCCGGTATTGGGAATCCAGGTGGCACGAGACTGGGGCAGGCTGCATAAGTTAAATTTGGCCAGGGTGGTGGAGCAAATGAAGGGAGAGTTTCGGAGATGGGATGCACTCCCGCTGTCGCTGGCAGGGAGGGTGCAGACTGTAAAGATGACAATCCTCCCTCGATTTTTGTTTATTTTTCAGGGCCTCCCGATCTTTATCCCACAGTCCTTCTTCAAAAGAGTTAACGAGCTGATCATGAGCTTTGTCTGGGCGGGAAAGTCTCCGCGGGTGAAGAAGGCGATGTTGGAGAGGAACCGCAGCGAGGGAGGGCTGGCTTTGCCGAGTCTGGTCAATTATTACTGGGTGGCCAACATTGCTATGATAAGGAAGTGGATGGTGGGTACGGGGTCTATTTGGGAGCGGGTGGAGGCGGCTTCGTGCAGGGGCTCCAGTTCGGAAGCCCTGGTCACGGCTCCTCTACCGCTGCCGCCGGCCAAGTACACCACCAGCCCGGTAGTGGCGGCAACCCTGCGGATATGGGGCCAGTGGAGGAGGCATGTGGGGGAGATGGGGGCGTCTGGCTGGGCGCCAATCTGCGACAACCATCGGTTTGCCCCCGGCAGTATGGATGGGGGGTTCCGAATATGGCGGCGAGCAGGGGCGCGAAGGGTGGGTGATATGTTCCTGGAAGGGAGCTTCGCGAGTTTGAGGAGCTTGGAGGAGAAATTTGGGTTGGTAAGGGGAAATAATTTTAGATACTTACAGTTGCAGGACTTTGTTCGTAGACAGGTCCCATCTTTCCCGCGCCTCCCGCCAATGGGGATCCTCGACAGAATAGTCTCTAGGAGGGAAGAAGGGGGGGGGCAGAGTCTCGGGTATATATAAGGTGCTCATGAGGGAGGAAGGGTCCCAGACAGAGGAACTGAAACTTAAATGGGAGGAGGAGATAGGTGGGGAAATGGAGGATGGGCTGTGGGCAGAGGCCCTGAGTAGGGTAAACTCGACCGCGACATGCGCTAGGCTCGGGCTGATCCAATTTAAGGTCGTTCACCGGGCCCATATGACGGTGGCTCGGATGAGCAAATTTTTCGGGATAGAGGACAAATGCGCTAGGTGCGCGAGAGGACCAGCGAACCATGTTCACATGTTTTGGGCATGCCCTGAGCTGAGGGGGTACTGGGAGGGATTTGCGGGGGTCATGTCCCAGGTGCTAAAAACAAGGGTGGTGATGAGTCCAGAGGTGCCAATTTTTGGGGTTTCGGAAGACCCGGGCGTCCAGGGGGAGAAAGAGGCCGATGTGCTGGCCTTTGCTTCCCTGATAGCCCGGCGACGAATATTATTGGCGTGGAGGGACTCAAAGCCCCCGAAGACTGAGTGGTGGCTTGCGGACATGTCGAGTTTCCTGGGGATGGAAAAAATAAAGTTCACCTTGAGGGGATCGGTGCAGGGGTTCACCCGGAGGTGGCAACCATTTATTGACTTTTTTGCGGGAGAGTGAGCGTCAGCAGGGGGGTGGGTGGAGGGGGGGGGGTAGAGTAGGAGGGAAAATATGGCGGGTAGTACCGGTGGGAGGGGAGCGGGCTTGTGCAATATGTTACGATGGAAGTATTGAAAGTACGTGGATGTTTGCACATTTTTGCCTTTTTTGCTTCCTTTCTGATGATGTCTGTAACTGTTTATAAAGCCACAAACTACCTCAATAAAATTGTTTATTAAAAAAAAAAAATGAGCAGTCCATGTCCAAATGCAGCAAGACCTGGACAAGTGGCAAGTTACATTCGTGCCACACAAGTGCCAGGAAATGACCATCTCCTACAAGAGAGGATCTAACCACCGTCCCTTGACATTCACTGACCTCACCATCACTGAATCCCTCACAATCAACATCCTGGGAGTTAACATTAATCAGAAACTGAACTAGACCAGCCGCATTAATACTGTGGCTACCAGGGCAGCTCAAAGACTAGGAATCCTACGGCGAGTAGCTCACCTCCTGACCCCCCCAAAGCCTGTCCACCATCTGCAAGGAACAAGTCATGAGTGTAATGGAATACCTTCCACTTACAGGTCCAGCAAAACTCAGGAAGCTCGGACATCATCCAGGATAAAGCAGCCCGCATGATAATGATAATAATAATCTTTATTGTCAGAAGTTGGCTTACATTAACACTACAATGAAGTTACTGTGAAAAACCCCTAGTTGACACATTCTGGCGCCTGTGTGGGTACACAGAGGGAGATTTCAGAATGTCCAAATTACCTAGTAGCATGTCTTTCGGGACTTGTGGGAGGAAACTGGGGTACCTGAAGGAAACCACGCAGACACAGAGAGAACAGGCAGGCTCCGCACAGCGAGTGACCCAAGTCGGGATTTGAACCTGGGACCCTGGCGCTATAAAGCAACAGTGCTAACCACTGTGATACCGTGCCGCTCCCTTCCACAAACATTCAATCCCTCCACCACTGCAAAACAGAGTGTACCATTCACAAAATGCATTACAATTCCTCGCCAAGGTTCCTTCGACAGCACATTCCAAATCCACGACCACTACCATCTAGAAGGACAAGAGCAGCAGATACCTGGGAACACCACCACCTGGAGGTTCCCCTCCAAGTCACTCACCACCCTGACTTGGAAATATATCATGATGTGGAGATGCCGGCGTTGGACTGGGGTGAGCACAGTAAGAAGTCTTACAACACCAGGTTAAAGTCCAACAGGTTTGTTTCAAACACGAGCTTTCGGAGCACGGCTCCATTCACCTGAAGAAGGAGCCGTGCTCCGAAAGCTCGTGTTTGAAACAAACCTGTTGGACTTTAACCTGGTGTTGTAAGACTTCTTACTGGAAATATATCGTCATTCCTTCACTGTCGCTGGGGCAAAATCCTGGAACTCCCTCCCTAGCAGCATAGTGGGTGTGTCTCCACACTAGGGGCTAGTCTCCACACAAGGGCTGGTTTAGCTCACTGAGCTAAATCTCTGGCTTTTAAAGCAGACCAAGCAGGCCAGCAGCACGGTTCGATTCCCGTACCAGCCTTCCCGGACAGGCGCCGGAATGTGGCGACTAGGGGCTTTTCACAGTAACTTCATTGAAGCCTACTCGTGACAATAAGCGATTTTCATTTCATTTCATACAGCAGTTTAAGAATGCAGCTCACTACCACCTACTGAAGGGCAACTAGGGGTGGGAAATAAATTTTGGCTTACGCCCAAATTGCTGGCTTACGCCCAGCAACGCCCGTATCTCATAAAGGATTTTTTTAATTGGGATTTTTTTTTGCAATATTTTAATTAAGTTTTAACACTTTATACATAAGAAAGGAAACACACCGCACTCCAAACAGAACTAGTACAAAAAGAAACCCCACAACACCACCCCATACCCCAACCCACCCCCCTAAGATCCTACTCCCCACAGACCCCAGCTGATGGTGACCAACTGTTTGAAATACAGAATGAAAGGATGCCATATTTTATGGAGCCCCTCGATTGTCCCTCTCAAGGCGAACTTAACTTTATCAAGGTGTCGGAATTCCATTAAATCCCCCGGCCATTCCGAGGCACAGGACGGAGAAGCTGACCTCCACCCCAACAGCACCTACCTATGAGCAGTGAGGTGAAGGCTAAAATGTCTGCCTTGAACCAGTCTGCAGCTCCGGCAGGTCTGACACCCCAAATATAGCCGCGAGGGCACTGGGCTCCAAATCCATTTGCAAGGTTTCCAACATGGTGCTGGGGGCAAGACCAGAACATGCGAACATGATTGGATGCCTCCCCACCCCCACAACGCTCACACTTCACTTGTTGTCCACTCCCTCAAACAATCTGCTCATCCTCAACCTTGTTAAATGTGCCCTCTTTCATTGAATCAACCCTAATCTCATACAGTAAGCTGTGGCATTCACCCTGCGCAACTCTTGATTGATTGATTGATTGATTGATATTCATATCACACCCCCTCCTCCAGTGCCACTCCCAACTTCTCCTCCCACTTAGCCTTAACCACCTCCAGCGGTGCCATATCTTCCTCAAGAATCTGCCCATGAATCCCAAAGGTACCCCCTCCTCCATGCCCGCCACCGACAGCACTCTCTAACAGCGAGGAGGCCGGCGTCACCGGGTATGTCACAAATATCTTCCTCGCAAAATCCCACACCTGCATATACTGGAAATCTTTAGATTGTGAGACCCCAATCTTCTCCGTCAACTCCTCCAAACTCGCCTATTGCCTCTCCAGAAACAAATCCCTCATTCCAACCACCCTCTTGTCCTCCCAGCCCCAGCATCTAGCCGGTTCTTACAGGTGATTTGCACAGATCAGCATCATCTTCGACGCCACCCCTCACTTAAAATGCTGCTGAAATTGCTTCCAAATCTTCAGAGTCCTTAACACCACCAGATTGCCTGAGCATTTCCCTGGGGTGAATGGGAGTGGCGCCATCACCATAAGAGCATAAGGCACAGAAGCAGAATTAGGCCACTGGGCCCATCAAGTCTTCTCCGTCATTCAATCACGGCTGATATGTTTCTCATCCCCATTCTCCTGCCTTCTTCCCATAACCCCTGATCCCCTTATTAATTAAGAACCTATCTATCTCTGTCTTAAAAACACTCAGTGATTTGGCCTCCACGGCCTTCTGCGACAAAGAATTCCACAGATTCACCACCCTCTGGCTGGAGAAATTTCTCCTCATCTCTGTTTTAAAGGATCGTCCCAGCTACCCAACCCCTTAGCGTCTCCACCTTAACCCAAATTTCACCTTGGTCCCCGTACCAGCCCAGCACCTTCTCGACATTCACTGCCCAATGGTAATAAACCAAATTCTGCAGAGCCAAACCATCCAACTGCTGACTCTCCGAAGCACCGTTTTCCAAATTTTGGCTCCCTTGACTGCCCAAATAAACGGTTTGATCACCCGCTCCACTCCGAGAAATAATCTTTCGGCAAACACACCGGCAGGCATTGGAATAAAAATAGAAACCGTGGTAAAATATTCATCTTTATCGATTGAACCCGGCCGGCCAACGACAGAGGGAGGCTATCTCACCACTGTAAATTCGCCTTGACCCTACCCACCAGGTTCGTGAAGTTCAATTTATGGAGCTGGGCCCAATCTCGAGCCACCTGCACCCCCAGATACCTAAATGAAAAATGAAAATGAAAATCACTTATTGTCACAAGTAGGCTTCAATGAAGTTACTGTGAAAAGCCCCTAGTCACCACATTCCGGTGCCTGTCCGGGGAGGCTGGTACGAGAATTGAACGGTGCTGCTGGCCTGCTTGGTCTGCTTTAAAAGCCAGCGATTTAGCCCAGTGAGCTAAACCAGGTGCGTGTCGTCAAACGAAACAGCACCTGCCCCACCAAATCTGCACCCTTCCCTGGCGGAGAAACCAAAAAGCACTCACTCTTCTCCAAGCTCAGTTTGTATCCCGAGAAAGCCCCAAATCGAAGCAACAGCCCCATTATATCTCCCACCATGGGGACCGGCCTGAGATGTATAAAAGGTCATCATCATCGAGAGAAACCCTGTGCTCCACCATCCCCTCACTATCCCCCTCCACTTATCTGACCGCCTCAATGCTTTGGTCAAAGCCTCTATCGTCAGTGCAAACAGTTGGGGGGACATAGGGAACCCCTGCCCCGTTCCCCAATACAGTACAACTAGAAGTATACCAAATTTGGATTGTTCGTTAGGACGCTCACCTTGGGCTCCTTTGAAAGCAACTTAACCCATCACACAAACTTGAGCCCTATCCCAAACCGCTCAAACACCGCAAACAAGTAACTCCACTCCACTATCAAAGGCATTCTCCGCACCTAGCATTACAATATCCTCCTGTTCCCCCTTCCCGACAGGGAAAACAGCATGTTCAACAAATGCTGCACATTTGAGGGCAGCTGTCTACCCTTTACAAACCCTGTCTGCCCCTCACTAACCACCTGCGGAGGACACTCCTCCAACCTGAGCAACAGCACCTTCCCAAGAATCTTGGCATTTACATTTAGTAGCGATATCGCCCGATATGACCCGCACTCTACTGGGTCCTTATCTTTCTTCAATAGAAGCAAAATGAAGGCCTTTCACACCACACATCATCTCCGGGAGCACCCCCACTGCATCCTCAAACATCTCCACCAATAGCGGTAACAGCCGTTCTGTAAACATCTTATTAAATTCCATTTGGAAATCACCTGACTTGGGTGCCTTGCCTGTCTGCATCTTTCCTATGGCCATCTGAACCTCCTCAATCCCCAGTGGCTCCTCCAACCTCTCCCTATCCTCCTCCATCACCACAGGGAATTCCAATCCCTCCAAAAACTCCACCTCAATCTCCAGCGGCTCTGACCTGTCCAGCTTTTGTTAAAACTCAAATGTCCTATTCACCTTCTCCGGACAGACACCAGTCCCCCACTCGGCTCTCATATCTGAACTATCTCCTGGGAGGCCGCCTGCTGCCTAAACTGGCCAGTCACAAATAGTTGGCCTTCTCCCCATATTTGTACATTGCTCCTTTTGCCTGCCTCAACTGGCACCTCTGTTTACCTGTTGACAACAGATCTCACTGTGTCTGCAGTACCTTTCTACTAGCCAGAAGCTCCAGAGTGGGACCTTCCAAATACTTGCCATCAACCTCCAAAATGTCATTTATGAGTCTCTGGCGCTCCTCCCTTGACTCCTTCTCAACCTGCACCTTATGCGAGATGATCTCACCTCTCACCACCGCCTTCAAAGCTTCCCACAGCACTGAAGGTGTGACCTCCCCATTTTTAATGAATCCACATCATGTATCATCCTCGCCATCTTCTCGCAGAACCTCAAGTCCTCTAGCAGCCCCACATCCAAACTCCATGTTTGGCCACTGCGCCGGTGCCTTCTCCAATATCACATGCACAAGGTGGGGAGCATGATCAGAAATGACAATCAGCAAGTACTCAGCCTTCCTTACACCTGCCAACAAAGACGGCCCCAGGCTGAGAAATCTGATCTGAGTGTACACGTTGGACCGGCGAAAAGAAAGAATACTCCCTGCCCCATGGATTTTGAAACTTCCATGGGTCTACTTCTCCCCATCTCCTTCATAAACACCACCAAAACCTATGCACCCCACGGTGGGGCCAAAGACCTTGGCCGAGACTGAGCCACTCACACGGGTTCAAGACCACATTCAAGTCTGCCCCCCCTCTAAATTAACTGGTGTGTGTCCAAATCAGGGAAGATGTCCGCTAACATCTTCTTTGTGAATCCTACATCATCTCAACTGGGGGCATACACGCTAACCAACACCACCAGCCTTCCCTTCAAAGTACCTCTAACGGTCACCTATCTGCCCCCCTGATCTGCCACCACCTTCTCCATCTGAAATCGCATTCTCTTGTTAATCGGTATCCCTACCCCTCCGGGCCCTACTATCAAAGCCCGAGTGGAACACCTGACTAACCCAGCCCTTACGAAGCCTTACCTGGTTTTTCGCCGCAAGCGGGTCTCCTGCAGCAGCACCACATCGGCCCTGAAACCCTTCAAGTGGGTGAAAACTCTTGCCCGCTTTACCGGCCCTCACATTCCACGTTACTATCCAAACCTTGGGCCTCTCACTCCGCCCCCGCCCCTGCATATCAGTCATGTTCACTGCAAGGGATAATTTGATCCCCCCACTCAATTCCTAAAAGAAGAGCTCACCCAAAATGGCCCCTAGACCCGACCCACAAATGGGACCAAGAACTACTCCAGTCACCGTCAGCCAGCTACCTTTTCTCCTCATCCCAGAAGCCCCCCAACCACTTCCTCTTGAAACAGCTCCTCTCTTCAAACCCCTCATCCCCAACCCCCTATTCACACCTTTTAGGTAAGCTGAAACCTGCCTATCCAGGTTCAGCTGACTGCAGCCCCTCCCCCCACCTTGCTCCCATTCACTAGCCAACTCCAGTTTGCGAGTGAGGTGGCTCCCACAAGAGCCCCAGCTACAAAAGCAGACAATCACAGCTCTTGGCAGCTGGTTCGCCAGTGGTTTTGGCCTGAGCTACCGGTGGGCCCAATCCACCTCCAACAGCTTTGCGAACATCTTCACAAAATACTCCATTGACCTCGAGCCCTTCACACCCTCAGGCATCTCATAATCCTTAGGTTCTGCCGTTGCAACCTGTACTCAAGGTCCTCATCCTTGGCCCTCAGGCCCTTTTTTCTGTCCTCCACCTTTAGCAGTTCCGCTTCCAGTGAGGTGAGCTGGTCACTGTGTCGCAACAGAGCTTCCTCCACCCCTTCAGCACTTCACCATACTCCCGCACCATCTCCCAATGTCTTTCCAAGAGCCTCCTTATCGGGGCCAACGATTTTTCCACTGATCTCTTAAGGGTGTCCTTCATCTCCCTCCCTTGGCGCTCAAGATGTTTGGCAAATTGCAGCTCAAACTCCAAGGCCATCACCTCAGCCAGCGTTTCCGCTGTAATGGGCACTGCCCCAGCTGGAGCACTTGCTCACGCTATCTTTCCTCCAAACGTACTCCGCACCATGGTCGTCTCTGCCGGCAGACTAGCGCTCACCCCCTTTCGCCCAGTATTATTTCTTTGGCATTTCAAAATCCTCTGGTGCCCACAACTCTATTAGCATAGGTTTACTCACAAGTTCCCCCAAAAAACTGGGTGAAAAGGGCTATTCTGTTTGCACAATATACAGCACAAAATGATCTGAGTTGAATAGCTATTATCCTGCAAGATTCCGCTTATATACCCTACTTCAGTATAAAGCTTGCACGGTGAACACTTGGATTCTATTTATGAGGTGACCGGTAAAGCTAATCTTACAGCACATGGAAGTGTAAGAATCCCAATGTGTGTATTGGCCAGGCTTGTGGTAAACTGTGGGAGAGAACTTCCTGACAGCTTTCCCAACGAGGAAAAGGAGTTCATTTATCTGCTCCCTTTTGAAGGTGAGTTTCCTTTTATCAAAAAGGAAGAATATACAGGATTATGGGGAGAAGGCAGGTGAATGGCACTAAATTAATTGCTTATTCGCAGAGCTGGTGCAGACATGATGGGCTGAACGGTCTCCTTCTGTACTATAACAATTTTGTGATTCTCCCTCCACAGTTGCTACCCGCCATACTGAGTATTTGCAATGTTTTCTCCATATATTTGGTGGTGTTCGGCATCTTTTGAGTGAATCTAATGAGGTTAAATAATAATCTCATGAAGTTGTCAACATTTACTATTATAGTCATTCATTCTTTTATTGCTGTGTAACAAACTTTGAATGCTGATGCCAGATGTAGCTATCTAGATAACAATTTCAAATAATAAATTCATTATTTTTTAAATTTATGATTTTTTAAAATAAAAAGTATAAAAAAATTTAAATCACTTAAAGAATTATTAATAACTTTCAAATTATATTTTCCAGATAACAATTTAAAATTTTTCTCATCCAATCATTTGCTTTCAACGCTTAGTTTTCTTCGGTTTCAGTGTTAGCTCATTCTGCTGTGGGAAAATAATTTTGTAATGGGCCGATGGGTGCTGAATTAAATTTCCTGGTTTACCCAAAGTCAGACCTGGCAATAACAATCTAATTGCAACCATTTTAGTCTTTAAAATGTGCCTCCGTAAAACATTATTAAATATTCAAAATCTACCCGTTCTGATGCAAAATACCATAGTGTTCACCTCTGATGGGAGGTATATTGGGCTTGATTCTCCGTCCCACGACTCCTGAAGCGTGTTAATAATGATAATCGCTTACTGTCACAAGTAGGCTTCAAATGAAGTTACTGTGAAAAGCCCCGAGTCGCCACATTCCGGCGCCTGTTCTGGGAGGCTGGTACGGGAATTGAACCGTGCTGCTGGCCTGCCTTGGTCTGCTTTCAAAGTCAGCGATTTAGCCCTGTGCTAAACAGCCCCAGGTTCACAATAGTGCGTCAGCGGAGAGGATGTAAATGAATCTTAATGACCCATTTCCATGCGGTTTAGCGGGCCCGGCACCCTATAATCTGGCCACCCGGTAATTCTCTGGTCCCTTGGTCCAGGAATCACATGGGCGCGGATCATTTCTGGCATTTACCAGTGTGGGCCTGGTGTGGCGGACCTTGCGGTGGGCCGGGGGGGGGGGGGTAACACATTAGGGGAGTTGCCCCCAAAGTCCATTCAAGGGCCACCCATTCTCCCCCTCACGATGCACTACCTGCCCACCCCTGTTGTACCAGATCGCTCCCCAACAGCCCCCCCCAGGGACCCCTTTTTAGGGAGACCCCCCCAGGGAACCTCCTTAATAGGGAGCCCCCCCCCCCCCCCTCCGGGGACCCCATGAATAGGGTGATCCCCTGGATACCCTAACTGAAGAAACCTCCCCCCCACAGAAATCCCCTAACTAAAGGAACACCCCCCCCCCCCCCCCGTCAGTGACACCTCAACTAAAGGGATCCTCCACAGAGACCGTCTAACTAAAGTACAGAGACCCCTGACTAGAGAGACTCCCCACAGATACCCCCTGATTAAAGGGTCACCCCATAGGGACCCCCTGACTAGAGGGACACACCACTGTCCGCCCTCCCTCAGAAACAACTTGGACTTCACTATCGCGCTGCCTGCTCAAAGTAGCGGCCCGATATTGGGAATCCCTCGTGAATCCCTCATGTTCATCAGCATCCATACATTTGCATGGAAAGGGGTACCGAATTGCTTCTCAATTTGTGCTCCCAGGGGCAATATAAATCAGATGGATTTTCCCTCCGGCTGGAGAACCAGGGGCTGGTTTAGCTCACTAGGGGCTGGTTTAGCTCACTCAGCTAAATCGCTGGCTTTTAAAGCAGACCAAGCAGGCCAGCAGCACGGTTCGATTCCCGTACCAGCCTCCCCGGACAGGCGCCGGAATGTGGCGACTAGGGGTTTTTCACAGTAACTTCAAAGGGGCTGATTTAGCTCACTGGGCTAAACCGCTGGCTTTTAAAGCAGGCCAGCAGCACGGTTCGATTCCCGTACCAGCCTCCCTGGACAGGCGCCGGAATGTGGCGACTAGGGGCTTTTCACAGTAACTTCATTGAAGCCTACTCGTGACAATAAGCGATTTTCATTTCGAATATACAACGGAATTCTTCATCGGCAGTATCCTCCAGTTCGCCAGCAGCGTACCCACGCCTGCAGATTTCCTGATGGGGTGCCACAGTGGGAAACCCATTGGCCGGCTGCAAAAACAGAGAATGCCGTGCAGGAAAACATGGCTGGCAGACCGGAGAAACCCACCCATAGCCTCCCAAACAGACAATTCACCCCATTGCCTTTTTACCTTCAGTTGAATGACCTGCTGTGTTCCAATATTTCTTATTATGATTGCATAAACTACTGGTTATGGATAAAATAGCACCATAGACAGGAAAATAGAGCTACAGTCAAATAAAGCCTGATTTAATTAATCGTCCTGCAACTAGAATCAAATTAAGTTAAAACAAATTCCTGCAGTGCAGAAGGGTGGCAAGGTGGCACAGTGGTTAGCACTGCTGCCTCACAGCTCCAGGATCCTGGGTTCAATTTCGACCTCGGGTGACTGTCTGTGTGGAGTTTGCCCTTTCCCCCTGTGTCTGCGCGGGTTTCCTCTGGGTGCTCCGCTTTTCTCTCACTGTCCAAGGATGTGCAGGTTAGGTGGATTGGGCCATGCTAAACTGCCCCTTAGTGTCCAAAAGGTTAGGTGTCGTTACTGGGTTACGGGGATGGGATGGAGGTGTGGACTTGAGTGGGGTGCTTTTTCCAAGGGCCGGTGCAGACCTGATGGGCTGAATGGCCTCCTTCTGCACTATAAATTGGATGATTCTATGATTTGGCCTATCGAGTCTGCACGGAGTCTGCCCTATCTCTGTAACGTAACCTACATATCCTTGGCCACTATGGGGCAATTTAGTATTAACCACTCCACCTAGCCTGCACATTTTAGGACTGTGGTAGGAAACTGGAGCACCTGGAAGAATCCCAGTCAGACACAAGAAGAAAGTACTAACTCCACACAGACAGTGACCTAAGGCTGGAATTGAACCAGGGTCCCTGGCTAATCATTGTGTCACTGTGCCGCCCTGTATCATAGAATCTATTTAATACCTCACAAAAAATGGAAGAGGCAGGCTTTATAGTTTCTGCTTTGTCTGCCACTGTCCACAATCATCTGTTACAGTTCCTGCAGCCAAAATACACTATCCCTTTAAAAGTTCTGGGATACTTTGAATGGCTACTGCCGTACTGACATAGACATTTCCATTGGGGGAGATGGCCATTCTCAGTGCATGAAAACCTTGATGAAAATTGACCTTCCCACTCTTTCCCACCTTCCACTACCCACTTTATTAAAACAATGGAGGTGGATAATAACAATAATAGTAATATAATAATAATAATAATACAATTGCCACATAGTTGGGCAGTTAGGGACAATTGGCAAGGGGGGGAAGCATGACAAAATTTGCTTTTTCATTTGCTTGTTGGATATCTGCACTGGTGCAATTGAAGTGAACCTCACAATCTTGAAGTAATCCTGGGCATCCCAAGCGCACAATGGGGATCAGTTTGTTTGTGGAGCGGAAAGTGGTGCTCTACACCTGACCTCTTTTAAGTGTCCACCCCCCCCCCCCCCCCCCCCCCCCCCCCTCAGCCCCGCAAAAAACATGCCTGCAAGGAGTAGGAGGAGGGGGTGCTTCTGTAACATTGATTTCTTAATCCACCAGAATATCATAAAAGCTATTGAAGCCCGAAGCAAAGCAAGTCTTCGGCTGCTGCGGGGGACAGGACTGTTTTGGCAAGTGTTTTTCTACTTAATACTTAACAGATAGAACTGCCAAGGATAAGCACCATGGTTGTGGATTAGCTTGGTCAGAGTTGCTGTGTGTCCCTGGGCTTAACATTGAGTGTCCCAAAACAGGACGAAAAATAGCAGCATGAAAGGCTGGAAACCTCTGCCCAGCTGGCAACAAAATCACAAAGAAGCAGTTGGCATAGGGGGCATCCGGGTATTCAGTGATCATTAGATCCAAAAGCGACTGAAAAGAAAGAAATAACTTATATTTATAAAGCACCTTGAAACAACTTTAGGACATCCCAAATTATTTTACAACCACTGAATTACTTTTGAAGCCTATTGACTCTTATCAATATAAGAAACATGGCAGCCAATTTGAACACAGTAAACTCCCACAAACAGCAATGCAATAATGAACAGGTAATCTGCTTTTAGCTTTTAGTTGAGAAATACATTTTGTCTAGGTTGTTAGAGAGAACGCCCCCACTCTCCTTCAAATTAGTGCCATGAGACCTTTGACACTCCTATGGGAGGCAGATGAAACATCCGGGGCAGGATTCTCCATTGGTTGACGCCTAATCTGGAAACACGATTGGCGGAGAATAGGTTCCGATGCGAAAATCATGGGCGCCAATTTGACGACAAATCGCAGTTCTCCGTCACCTCGACAGCGGCGTCAATGTGGTCCAGAATGCACGTACAGTAACACTGTTTACCTATCATTAGCGGGCCTGACCCGGTAGTCACCGGGGCCTCTGTGATTCTCCAACTCTGATGGGCCGAGTTCCCGATGGCACAGTTCACTTGTGCTTTTAAAAATCACGAAACCAGCCTCGTGGCTGCTGAGCGAGAGAGAGGAGGTATGGAAAGTGTCCAACATCGCCGTAGTTTGCTGATGGTTGTGCCACTGTTTGGGGGGCATCTGCCAGGGGAGTAGCGGGCGTGGCCAGGAGGTGAACTGTGGGGTCAGGGTGGAAGGGCACAGAACACCATTGCCACAGCTGGAAAGTCATGCCGCTGACAGCCCACTGTGAACTTAGGGCCAGGGATCATATGGTGTCCCCCAAAACCACTCCCCTAGGTGCCCTCTGGCCCCAGCTGACCCATCAGTTGTATGGACGCACTGCAACACAACCAGTGCCATCTTGTTGGCTGGGATGAGTGTGTGTGGGGATTGTAATATGCGGCTGCAGCTTGTCTGCCTCCTGAGTGTCAATCACAGATCCAGCGAATTCTGCACCAGTTTTCATTGGAATCGATTGTGTTCCATGTAGCGCTGGTGCTAGCCCCTCCACAGTCGCTGAATCGGTCCAGGTTCGGCACCAGGTTTGCTGTCATGAAAGTCCACGAATCCTGTCCCGGCTTCGGGACACTACTCAGGAAAGCAGAATCCAGCCCCTGGTTAATGGCTCATCCCAAAGATGGCAGTAGGGATACTCCGTCGCACCGCATCACCGCATCATTTTCTGGTGCGCACGCTCTTGCTGGCAGCGGGATTCTCCGTCCCATCAGCCGGCCAATGGGGTTTCCCAACCATTGTGAGCATCCCCATGCCATCGAGAAATCCACGGGCGTGAGGTCACTACCAACGGAGAATCCAGCCCGGCGTCACCAATTGAGCAGCAGCCTCAATGTGCTGCATTAGACTTTGGACCAAGCTTACTCGAGCAGGAATTGAACCTATGTGAACTGTAACAACTTCTACTGCTCTTTAAGTATAAAATACTTTTTAAAATAAATTTGAAATGTGAAAGACTAAGAAAAAATGCAGTTAAAATTATTTTTCCTTTTGTTAAACTGCAAACAGAGATGCAGAACCTAAATGTATTTTAACTGGTTTAACTATTCCCCTGAGGCTCTTCAACAGGTGGTCTACATTTTGCTTTCAGTAACAGATATATGAAATGGAAAATTTTGATGAACATTTCCATTACGAAATTATTGGTTTATCTTTGAATCAACATCTTTGTTTAAAAATATGAAAAAGCGTGTCAACTAATTACGCCTTTTGTAGTTCCATTTCTTGTGCTGATTATGTGTCAGGTTGAATTAATTTCAAATGTTTAAAGAGTAAAATAAATGTTTAGCAACATGTGTAATTTGTTCTGGCAAATATCACACATGAAACTCGAATTGCTAATTTTTGACTGGAGAAATGCTTACAAAGCATTATGCATAAATCTCAAAACAGATGTGGAATAGATCCAATGGCTGAACATTACTTTGCAGCTGTGGTAACAGTATGGTGCATTGGAGCCCCAACATTAAGTGTGGTTGGTCTTGGCTTTATGCAGATGAGGAGAGTGAATTGGCAGACTATTTTACACTGAGTCATAGGGCTGAATATTAACCTGGCGGACACTTGGCGAACAGGCACCGGAATGTGGCGACTAGGGGCTTTTCACAGTAACCTCATTGCAATGTAAGCCGACTTGTGACAATAAAGATTAAAATATAATATAAAATAACTTGGGTGTGAGCTGAGTAGAATGTTAAAGTCAGTAAAATTGACAGCCCAAAGGAAGCTCCAATCTACCAACTTCTTCATTTCCTGTCAGCGTGTTAGGCTGCAAAGAATGAGACGCAGGAGATTATAATGAATGTCATATCACTAAATGTATCATCAAAAAGCTATCTCCATGAGTTGTCGGTGCCTGGGACAGATCTGGATGTGCCCCAGTGTGCTGCAACCAGGTTCTGTGAAACCTGCAGCAACAAGGTTTGGACCTGCGGAGGTTTAGGGCCTAGAGGGTCAACCCCCCCCCCCCCCCCCCCCCCCCCCACTCCGCCCGCAGATGATTCTGAAGAGAAGACAAAGCGACGAAAGGTGATTCGGATAACGCACCACCAGCAGCGCACATTATGCGCTCGAAATGCACAAGATTCCTTGAATATTGTGAGGTTCACTTCAGTTCCACCATTGTAGCCATCCAACAAGCAAATGTAAAAGTCATTTTTGCTACGGTTGCCCCCTTACCAATGTGACTAACACTAACCAGACTGCAAACCAAATAAGCATTGCTTTTGTAGTATTCCCATTTTTTATCGTCAATTCATGTCTTCCCAGATATCACCACAGAAACGGCCACTTGCCAGAACAATAAACAAGAATGGCAAACACAGAAAGTGGTGTAAAAAAATTAATTTAAGTGCTTCAAATGGGCAACTTAAGATAACGATCTAAAAGTGTGAAAAATAGCCATATGTGTGAACAACTCCAAATCTGACTGCTGAGATGCTCTTGACTGGCATCCTCTGGATATTGGAGTGCATGAGGCATCCGTCTAAGACTTCTTCACCTGCACCTCTGCAAAAACAAACATTGCCACCGGAAACATGGAAGAGCAACTGAGCACAGCCAAGAAGTGAAAGTGCTTTAAGCCAACTCTCCACTTCCATGTCTTCTTTCTACATCGTCCACCTCATGGCTCAATCACTCTTCCTTAGCAATGAGCTGGTGAAAATTGCTGCAGATCAGTGGAGCATTGTAAGGTCATTGTTATGGTGTAATTTGCCCTATTAAAGGTTGGCCTTCAGCATGTCAAACCCATTAATAAAGTTCTACCTGAACTCATGTGATTGCCACATGCAGTTGGTGACTCTTTTCATGGATGAAGATATCATCACAAAGGCCTGTGATATCATGCTATTCATGTTTGAGACATCACATCTAAACTCTGTAATTGTGCAGAGTGTGCTTTGAACATCTGTCAGTACATCACAGCTTCCTTGCAGTTGCTTGTTGTGGTGAATGTATTCACCATAATACATGCATGATGATGTACCATCAATTGGACACGAGACACGATGAAGATCCAAACTGTGGCTTTAATCAGCTAGTTGTTAGCCCGGTGGTCGACTACAGAGAAAGGCCAACCGCCGGGAAACCTGGGTACTTATACCCCGCCTCGGAAGCGGGATCTACTTGCCTCTCGACTAATTGGTGAGCAGTCACATGACTAGTCTCACCCAATCAGATGAGAGGCACATGACCAGCCAGAGCCAATGGGAAACCAATGCTCTGCACCAATGGCAGTGCTCCCGCTCATATCACCACACATGATACCATAACCTGTGACCTGTGACCTGGAAGTGGTGATATGAACTGCTTCCAGGTACTGTACTGTAACCCCGGTATGGCTCTGCCTCTGGCTTCGCACACACCGGGGACATATATAGGCTGGCCTCTTGTGGGCGGCATTCATCTGTACTACTGACTCTGGCTAGGCAAGTTCATGATAATAAAGCCGACTGTTCACTCGCTCTCTCTGCCTCACTGTGAATTGAAGGCATATCACTTGTGAAATATCCTCCTCATCGAGGCATCCCCTGGATACAGCATCTATTTCCAGGTTTGGAGGATGTCCCACAATGTGGATTCTCCACAAAAATCCTTGTTCCAGTCTGGAAACAAGCTGTTATAAGATAGCACCGGAGCCAATGTTTACTCAGTCTTACATTTATTTACGAACTGAAGCATTGCAAACATTTACCAAACATATACCTCCTAACTCATCCTCAGCAGAATTTTGATAAGTGGCTTTCTATATTTTCTCAAGCGAAACTCCAATGTCCTCCAGGTCCATATGCAATTAACAATATGACAATTAATAGTGACTGCCAGCAACAATGTGCTCTCACTTATGCATGAATGTGAGTTATCATGCTATCTCTCGGATCTGGGGTGGGCAGGAGCACAGAGAGAGAAGAAACAGCGAGAGAACAGGAATACAAAGAGAGAAGTGACACAGGATGAGCAAGAACAGAGAGAGAGATCAGGAAACAAAGAGATCAGGAATATGGAGAGAGCAGGATCACAGAGAGAGCAGGAACAAAAAGAGAGCAGGAGCACACAGAGAGCAGGAGCACAGAGAGAGAAGGAACAAAGAGAGAAGGAGCATAGAAAGTGCAAGAACACTGAGGGAGCAGGAACAAAAAGAGAGCAGGAACAGAGGGAGAGCAGGGATAGAGAGAGATCAGGAACACGGAGACAGAAAGAATCAGGAGTGACCAAGAAAAGAGAGAGCAGGAACAAAGAGAGCTGGAGCAAAGAGAGAGCAGGAACAGAGAGCGAGAGAGAGGGGCAGCACGTTAGCACAGTGGTTAGCACGATAGCTTCACAGCTCCAGGGTCCCAGGTTCGATTCCCGGCTTGGGTCACTGTCTGTGCGGAGTCTGCACGTTCTCCCCGTGTCTGCGTGGGGTTCCTCCGGGTGCTCCGGTTTCCTCCCACAGTCCAAAGATGTGCAGGTTAGGTGGATTGGCCATGATAAATTGCCCTAAGTGTCCAAAATTGCCCTTAGTGTTGGGTGGGGTTACTGGGTTATGGGGATAGGGTGGAGATGAGGGCTTGGGTAGGGTGCTCTTTCCAAGAGCCGGTGCAGACTTGATGGGCCGAATGGCCACCTTCTGCACTGTAAATTCTATGATTCTATGAGATCAGGTTAGGGTTAGGGTTAGGGTTAGGGTTAGGGTTAGGGTTAGGGTTAGGGTTAGGGTTAGGGTTAGGGTTAGGGTTAGGGTTAGGGTTAGGGTATCAGAGGCTGAATGTCCTTGACTGCTGAAGTGTTCCCCAACTGGAAGGGAACAGTCCTGCCTGTTGATAGTCGCATGATGCCCGTTTATTCGTTGTCGCAGTGTCTGCATGGTCTCGCCAATGTACCACGCTTCGGGACATCCTTTCCTGCAGCGTATGAGGTAGACTACATTGGTCGAGTCGCACGAGTATGCGCCGCGTACCTGGTGGGTGGTGTGTCCACGTGTAATGGTGGTGTCCATGTCGATGATCTGGCATGTCTTGCAGAGATTACCCTGGCAGGGTTTTGTGGTGTTGTGGTTGCTGTTCTGAAGGCTGGGTAATTTGCTGCAAACAATGGTTTGTTTGAGGTTGCGCGGTTGTCTGAAGGCCAGTAGTGGGGGTGTGGGGATGACCTTGGCAAGATGTCCATCCTCGCTGATGATGTGTTGGAGGCTGCGAAGAAGATGTCGTAGTTTCTCCGCCCCAGGAAAGTACTGGACGACGAAGGGTACTCTGTCAGTGGTGTCCCGTGTTTGTCTTCTGAGGAGGTCGGTGCGGTTTTTTGCTGTGGCGCGGTGGAACTGTCGATCAATGAGTCGAGCGCCATATCCCGTTCGTACGAGGGCATCTTTCAGCATCTGTAGGTGTCTGTTGCGCTCCTCCTTGTCTGAGCAGATCCTGTGTATACGGAGGGCTTGTCCATAGGGGATGGCTTCTTTAATGTGTTTCGGGTGAAAGCTGGAGAAGTGGAGCATCGTGAGATTATCTGTGGGCTTGCGGTAAAGCGAGGTGCTGAGGTGACCGTCCTTGATGGAGACGAGTGTGTCCAAGAATGGAACTGAATTTGGAGAATAGTCCATGGTGAGTTTGATGGTGGGATGGAACTTATTGATGTCATCGTGTAGTCGTTTCAGTGATGTCTCGCCGTGGGTCCAAAGGAAAAAAATGTCATCGATGTATCTGGTGTATAGCATCGGTTGAAAGTCCTGTGTGGTGAGGAAGTCCTGTTCAAACTTGTGCATGAAGATGTTGGCATATTGAGGTGCAAATTTGGTCCCCATGGCTGTTCCGTGCGTCTGGATGAAGAATTTGTTGTCGAAGGTGAAGACGTTGTGGTCTAGAATGAAACGGATGAGTTGCAGAATTGCGTCTGGAGATTGGCAGTTGTCGGTGTTGAGGACTGAGGCTGTTGCAGCAATGCCGTCGTCATGGGGGATGCTGGTGTAGAGTGCCGAGACATCCATTGTGACGAGGAATGTTCCTGGTTCAACTGGTCCATGGGTGCTGAGTTTCTGTAGGAAGTCCGTCGTGTCGCGACAGAAGCTGGGTGTACCTTGTACGATGGGTTTCAAGATGCCCTCGATGTGGCCAGAGAGGTTCTCACACAGGGTCCCATTGCCTGAAACGATAGGACGGCCTGGTGTGTTGGCCTTGTGTATTTTCGGGAGGCAGTAGAGATCTCCAATGCGGGGATTACGTGGGATGAGAGCACGTAGGGTGTTCTGAAGGTCTGGATCTAAGGTCTTGATCAGTCTGCTGAGTTGGCGGATGTGTTCCTTGGTTGGATCTGCGGGTAACTGCCTGTAGTGTTCCTGGTTGTCGAGTTGTCGGTATACTTCTTTGCAGTAGTCTGTTCTGTTCAGTATGACGGTGGCCCCTCCTTTGTCTGCTGGTTTGATGACGATGTTGCGGTTGGTCTTGAGAGTGCGGATGGCGTTGCGTTGTGCTTGGGTGACGTTTGAGGCTGCCTTGTGATTGCGAGTGATGAATCTGGCATTGACACGACTTCTGACGGCTTGAGCATACATGTCGAGTCTAGGGCAGCGGCCTTCCGGAGGGGTCCAATTTGACTCTTTCCTTTTGGGTTGCTGCATTGCAGATCTCGCGGTCTGCTGTTCCGGTTCATTGGTCGTGTCCCTGGGTTCGCTGTCGGCCTCTTGGGGTCTGTGGAAGAATTCCCGGAGCCTCATTCGCCTGATGAATAAAGGCCCAGTCTACTCAATCACTCCTCTTAGGTCAATCTCGTCATCCCAGAAATCAGACTATTGAACATTTACTGCATTCCCTGGAGACAAATATATTCTTCAACAGATAAGGAGACTAAAATTCAGAAGTTCAGGTGTGGCCTCATCAAGGCACAATACAACTGAGGTAAAACTTCTTCAGTCAAATACTTCAATCCCTTTGTAAGAATGGCTAGCATACTTTTGTTCTCTTCTGATTATTTCTTGTACCAGTGTGCTAACTTTCTCTCCTATCTCCCCTCTCTACGATTATCTTGAAATGAAATGAAAATTGCTTATTGTCACAAGTAGGCTTCAAATGAAGTTACTGTGAAAAGCCCCTAGTCACCACATTCCAGCACCTGTTCGGGGAGGCTGGTATGGGAATTGAACCCACGCTGCTTGGCCTGATTGAAAAGCCAGCTATTTAACCCATTGTGCTAAACCAGCCCCTGCTGGTTTGTTGTGTTTGGTGTTCGATGTCTAGCAAGGAATCTACCAAACAACTTGTGACTTGTCCAAACCAAGACCTTTATTAAATCTCACGTGGTAAGATAGCGATCTGTTACAGAGCAAATTACCATGGAGTTTCTTTGTACTCCCCTGGAACTACCCCTAGGCACGACTGTCCTCTCGTATGTCTTATAACCATCCGCCGATAACGGGATGTCCCCCACTTATAACTGAGTGCCTTGTCACATGGCCATTGTCTCGAGACCGCGTGGTGGGTCTGTATCACCACCTGCTGGCTGGAGGTCACACCACCAGTCATCTAAAATATTGTTTCCAGACATATCACCACAATCTTGTCCATGAGAACTGCCTCCTACTTTCTCGCCTTCTGAAAATGAAAAAAAATGAAATGAAAATTGCTTATTGTCACAAGTATGCTTCGAATGAAGTTACTGTGAAAATCTCCTAGTCGCCACATTCCGGCGCCTGTTCTGGGAGGCTGGTATGGAAATTGAACCTGCGTTGCTGGCCTGCCTTGGTCTGCTTTAAAAGCCATCAATTTAGCCCTGTGCTAAACCAGCCCTTTCATAATTTTTTTTATTGTCACAAGTATGAAGTTACTGTGAAAAGTCCCTAGTCGCCACATTCCAGCGCCTGTTTGGGTAAGCTGGTACGGGAATTCAACCCATGCTGCTGGCCTTGTTCTGCATCATAAATGAGCTGTCTAGCCCACTGAGCTAAACCAGCCCTTCTTTCCACTAAACTACTGACCACATTCCTAACCCCCATGTTAGCTAATATATTTAATGGTTCTCTCTTCTCAGTCCTCTACCACTCCCCGTCAAATCTATCATCATCATCCCTGTGTTCAAAAAAAATCCTTGACTCCTCCATCCTTGCAAACTACTGCAACAACCCAAAACTCTTTTTTCTCTCTAAAGACCTGGAACATGTTGTCATCTCCCACATCTGTACCCACATTTCCCAGATCACCATGTTTGAATCTCTCCAATCACAGTTCTATCCACCACCAAAACAACTTTTACCAAAGTCAAAGAAACCCTTATGTGCCATCCTCCTCATCCTGGCCTCCTGAACCATCTGACATTTTTGATATGGTTAGCCACACCATCATTCTCCAATATCTCTCTATCTATATCTAGCTGGTCATGACTGCACCAACCTGTTTCCATTTTTATCTATTCGGTCTTAGCCAAAGAATCAACTGCAATTGTTTCTCTTTCCACTACTGCACAGTTACCTCTGGTGTCCCTCAAGGGTCTGTCCAAGGGTCGTTTCTTTTTCTCATCTACATGTTCCCCTTCAGCAACATCAGCCAACAATTTCTTGGCCTCTGTTCTTTGCTTCTTGCCAATGGATTAGCAACCAATGATATCTATCAAGGGAGCAGATTGAAATCAAAACCTGCAGAAAGGCAACAGGATTTTAATAGATCAGCTCCAGGGTGATTTTAAATGCCTTCCTCGATTGCAATCCATAGTCAGGATTAAATCTCAGTTTTTCTCTCGCCTGTTTCATTGAGCAATCAATTCCACATATTCACCGTTTTCTGTGTGATGTAAACATGTCAAAATTGCCTTGCAAACCTATAGCTACAGCCCCAGTGGTTTGACATTTGCCATACCTTGGAAAGTCGACTGCTCATAAAGCAGAGCAATTCGTTAATGCCCATGTATCCCCTTGTCCTTGTTTCCATTATTATTGTTGTCAGATTATAATTCTCTGCGGCGTTTTTCACATCACAAACATATTTTCAACATTCCTGAACTTTGCTTCAGTTTATTGTGAATGTTCCAACCAATCTTTGGTCATGCTTTGGTCAGTGGTTAGCATTGCTGCCTCACAGCGCCAGGGACCCAGGTTCAATTCCAGCCTTGAGTGACTGTCTGTGTGGAGTTTGCACTTTCTCCCCATCTCTGTGTGGATTCCTCCGGGTGCTCTGATTTCCACCCATAGTCCAAAGATGTGCAGGTTAGATGGATAGGCCAAGCTAAATTGTCCCTTAGTGTCCAAAGATTAGGTGGGATTAGGGGGTTACAGGGAAAGGATGGGGGACTGGGCAAAGGTCTTTCAGAGGGTCGGTGCAGACTTAATGGGCCGAATGGCCTCCTTCCACACTGTCGGGATCTTATGATTGATGCTGTTCTGCTGATAGGTAACTCTGCATTCTGGATCCAATATACTCGCACCGAATAATAAATTCTCTGATTAGCAGGTCATGATGATCTGTTTTCTTAAAACATGCTTTGTGTGCTGAGGAAGCCTGAGGTAAAATTTTTGTTATTTAACCACTCATGGTAATAAAACCGAAGCTGCTGGAAAAGGTCAAATGGCCCATTTCCAGTTATTAAGATGATCCATGTGCCTTACTTGGCTTAGATTTAATTGGATGATTTAATTCATTATTGACAGTTCTGTTTTAGCACTTTTGAGTATTGCTGTGAAACTAATATTTTAATATTCAAATATTTATTTTTTAAATCGATAGTTAAGAGGTGTGGAGCTGACCGAAACCAGATATCGAAGTCGGAGTCTCTGTCTCTGCGGAGTCTGCACGTTCTCCCCGTGTCTGCGTGGGTTTCCTCCAGGTGCTCCGGTTTCCTCCCATAAGATGTGCTGTTTGGTGAATGTGGCGCTAACAATTATACTCAAAGCCGAGAGACTAGTACAATAGAGGCTTTATTGCTGTACGATGTTGTTCCTCCATCCGCAACTGTAGACTGAGGGTCTGAGCAGCTCTCATACATATTTATACACAAGCTCCCTGTGGGCGGAGCTAGCCGGCAGGGGCTGACCGGAGGAACCTGTATTACAGGTACAGGCATACATCCCCCTACTGCAGTACACATAACTACAGTGGTTATCTCACCACATTCACCCCCTGTAAAAAATGAGTCCGGCGGGGGTGACATGTAACTCTAATACAAAGGATGCTATTTACAAGAGGGTCCAACAAGGAAAATCAAGAGTCCATCCGGTTAGCAGGTTACAGGTTGAGCCGAATCGGTGGTCGGACGTTCCGCTGTGATCGGCGTAGCTGTGGTGGTGACGTCGGCACAGGCGGTGATGGCCCCGATGGTGCAGGTGCTGGCGGTGTTGGTGCTGGCTGCTGGCGGGATGACTCCGAGAGCAAGCCGAAATCTTCCATGTCCTCCAGGGTGGGCAGGGGGATGAGGGATGGACCTGATGGGGACGAATAGGGGGGCGCTGGGGTTGGCGCAGGAAGGGGTGTGGGCATGGGATCGGCACCTGAGGGAGCCAGGTCCCGGAGCGAGACTGTGTCCTGGCGGCCGTCGGGGAACTCCACGTAGGCATACTGAGGGTTGGCGTGGAGAAGGCGTACTTTGTCCACCAGGGGTTCCGCCTTGTGGTGCCGTACATGCCTACGGAGAAGGACTGGGCCCGGAGTCGTGAGCCAAGTCGGGAGCGACACTCCGGATGTGGACTTCCTAGGGAAGGCAAAAACGCGTTCATGGGGTGTACTGTTGGTTGCGGTGCACAGTAGCGACCGAATGGAATGGAGCGCGTCAGGGAGGACCTGCTGCCAGCGAGCGGCTGGGAGGTTCCTGGACCGTAGGGCAAGCTGGACGGCCCTCCATACCGTCCCGTTCTCCCTCTCTACCTGCCCGTTTCCCCGGGGGTTGTAGCTGGTCGTCCTGCTGGAGGCGATACCCCTGCTGAGCAGGAACTGACGCAGCTCATCGCTCATGAATGAGGATCCCCTGTCACTGTGGATATAGTCGGGGAAACCAAACAGGGCGAAAATGGAATCCAGGGCCTTGATGACGGTGGCAGACGTCATATCTGGGCATGGGATGGCAAAGGGGAACCTAGAAAATTCATCGACCACACTAAGGATGTAGGTGTTGCGGTCGGTAGAGGGAAGGGGCCCTTTGAAGTCCACGCTGAGGCGTTCAAAGGGGCGGGATGCTTTCACCAGGCGCGCGCGATCTGGCCGGTAGAAGTGCGGCTTGCACTCCGTACAGATCTGGCAGTCTCTGGTGACTGTCCGTACTTCCTCGACGGAGTAGGGCAGATTGCGGGCTTTGATCAGATGGTACAAGCGGGTGACCCCCGGATGGCAAAGGCTGTCGTGCAAGGCACGGAGCTGGTTCACTTGTGCACTGGCACATGTACCTCGGGAGAGGGCGTCTGGGGGCTCGTTGAGCTTGCCGGGGCGATACAAGATCTCGTAGTTAAAGGTGGAGAGCTCGATTCTCCACCGCAAGATTTTGTCATTCTTGATCTTGCCCCGCTGCGTGTTGTTGAACATGAAGGCTACCGACCGTTGGTCAGTGAGGAGAGTGAATCTCCTGCCGGCCAGGTAATGCCTCCAGTGCCGCACAGCTTCCACGATTGCCTGGGCTTCCTTTTCGACAGAGGAATGCCGAATTTCGGAGGCGTGGAGGGTGCGTGAAAAGAATGCCACGGGTCTGCCGGCCTGATTCAGCGTGGCGGCAAGGGCGACATCTGAAGCGTCGCTCTCTACTTGGAAAGGCAGAGTCTCGTCTACGGCGTGCATCCCCGCCCTGGCTATGTCATATCGAATGCAGGCGAAGGCCTGTTGTGCCTCGGCCGAGAGGGGAAAATGTGTGGACTGGATAAGTGGCCGGGCCTTGTCTGCGTATTGCGGGACCCACTGGGCGTAATAAGAGAAAAACCCAAGGCAGCGTTTGAGGGCCTTGGGGCAGTGGGGAATTGGGAGCTCCATGAGGGGGTGCATGCGGTCGGGATCGGGCCCCAGTAGTCCGTTTTGGACTACGTAGCCAAGGATGGCTAAGCGGTCTGTGCGGAACACGCATTTCTCCTTGTTGTACGTGAGATTAAGGAGAGATGCGGTGTGGAGGAATTTATAAAGGTTGGCATCATGGTCCTGCTGGTCATGGCCGCAGATGGTGACATTGTCGAGGTACGGGAAGGTGGCCTGCAATCCGTACCGGTCAACCATTCGGTCCATTTCTCGCTGAAAGACCGAGACCCCATTCGTGACGCCGAAGGGAACCCTCAGAAATTGGTACAGACGACCGTCCGCCTCAAAGGCAGTGTAGGGACGGTCCGATTTACGGATGGGGAGCTGGTGGTAGGCGGATTTCAGGTCAATAGTAGAGAAGACCCGGTACTGTGCAATCTGATTGACCATATCAGAAATGCGGGGGAGGGGGTACGCGTCGAGCTGCGTGTACCGGTTGATGGTCTGGCTGTAGTCCACAACCATCCTGTGCTTCTCCCCGGTCTTAACCACTACCACCTGGGCTCTCCAAGGGCTGTTGCTAGCCTCGATGATACCCTCCCGAAGCAGCCGCTGGACTTCGGACCTGATGAAGGCCTTGTCCTGGGTGCTGTACCGTCTGCTCCTGGTGGCGACGGGCTTGCAATCCACAGTCAGATTGGCAAAGAGGGAGGGGGGCTCGACCTTGAGGGTCGCGAGGCCGCAAACGGTGAGGGGAGGTAGGGGTCCACCGAATTTGAGGGTGAGGCTCTGGAGATTGCACTGGAAATCCAGGCCTAGTAGGAGTGAAGTGCAGAGGTCGGGGAGAATGTACAGACGGAAATGGTCGAATTCCACACCCTGTACAGTGAGTTTAACCAGGCAGAAACCCCGGATCGGGACAGAGTGGGAACCGGAGGCAAGGGAGATCTGCCGGTCGGCGGGATGGATCGCAAGGGAATAGCGCCTTACCGTGTCCGGGTGGACGAAGCTCTCGGTGCTCCCGGAGTCGATGAGGCAGGAGGTCACATGGCCGTTGACCAGCACCGATGTGGAAGAGGGTGCCAGGTTGCGAGGACGGGACTGGTCGAGCGTAACGGAGGCGAGCAGTGGTTGGTCGGCGGTTGAGTCAGATGAGTCCGACGAGGAGCGGTAGCGATCCGTGTCCTGTGATGGCGGCCCCTGGAGACGAGATGGCGGCATCCGCAGTACCTGTGGGTAAAATGGCGGCGTCCATGGAGCGCACGTTATGGGGTCAGAACAAAATGGCGGCGCCCATGGAACGCACATGGCTGTGGTGGATGAAGATGGCGGCGCCCATGGGGCGCACGTGGCGGGGGCGGCAAAAGATGGCGGCGCCCACTGATTGCACGTGGAGTCGGGGGAAGCGGACGGCGGGGCCCATTGAGGGAGCGGCTGAGGCGTGGGGACCGGCGGCGCGATAGCGGCGACCGTCCGGGACTGACACACCGCTGCAAAGTGGCCTTTCTTTCCACAAGCTTTGCAGGTCGCTGTGCGGGCCGGGCAGCGTTGGCGAGGGTGCTTCTGTTGTCCGCAGAAGTAACAGTGGGGACCCCCAGGGGGTGCGGTGCGGGTGCGGTGCGGCAGGCATAGTGCGCGGGGGCGGCTGCTGGGGGGGCCGTTTGCGGGGTCCACGAGGGGTGGGACGGATGGGCCTGGGGAGCCGTTTGCGGGGTCCACGAGGGGTAGGACGGGTGGGCCGAGTGGCTAGCGGAGTAAGTGTGCGCACTACGGGAGGCGGCCGTCATGGAGAGCACCAGGGCCTTTGCGGCCGCGAGGTCGGGGGCGACCCCTTCCAGCAGTCGATGCCGGATGGGGTCCGATGCAATGCCTGTAACGAAGGCATCGCGCATGAGTAAATCCGAATGTTCCGCGGCTGTGAGGGCCCGGCAGTCGCAGTCTCGTACCAGAGGTATAAGGGCCCTCCAGAAGTCCTCAATCGACTCACCCGGCTGCTGGACGCGAGTAGAAAGTTGATGCCTCGCAAACAGGGTGTTCGTCGATGGTGCATAATTCTCCTTGAGCAGTTCCATAGCTGCGGTGTAGTCGGTCGCATCTCGAATGAGCGGAAAGACGCTGGAGCTAAGTCTGGAGTACAGGAGTTGCTTTTTCTGAGCCTCCGTCGGGGGAGGGTGTGCTGAAGAGATGTAGGCCTCTAAGACTGCGAGCCAGTGATCAAAGTCTTTTCTGGCGTGAGGCGAATGTGGATCCAGCTGCAGACAGTCAGGCTTGACTCTGATGTCCATGGTGACTGGGAAATCGTACAGCAATAAATTGTGGCGCTAACAATTATACTCAAAGCCGAGAGACTAGTACAATAGAGGCTTTATTGCTGTACGATGTTGTCCCTCCATCCGCAACTGTAGACTGAGGGTCTGAGCAGCTCTCATACATATTTATACACAAGCTCCCTGTGGGCGGAGCTAGCCGGCAGGGGCTGACCGGAGGAACCTGTATTACAGGTACAGGCATACATCCCCCTACTGCAGTACACATAACTACAGTGGTTATCTCACCACAGTGAATTTGGCATTCTGAACTCTCCCACAATGTACCGAACAGGTGCCAGAATGTGGTGACTAGGGGCTTTTCACAGTAACTTCATTGCAGTGTTAATGTAAGCCTATTTATGACACTAATGAAGATTATTATTATTCATTGGCACATCTTCCTGTTTAAATAGGCATATTGTGATTAAAATTGCTCTGCATAGGTAGCAAGGAGCAGTTTTGTAGTGAACTGGCAGCAGGCTTTACACCACACCTGGGGCAGAATTGTGCAGTCCCCCAATTGTGGGTTTGCAGCCAGGGGCACAAATACAATTTGCCTGGTAGCCTTCCCACTGCCTACCCACGGATAAGCCTGTCTGAAATCGGATGGGGGAGACATGTGAGGCCCAGGGTAGCCCTTAAGTGACCAATTAATGGCTGAAATTCTGAGGCCCGCAGAAGGAGGTCTAGGACAGGAGGATGTCTGACAGGTTATCTTACCTGGGCCTTGGAGAGGGAGGAGGGGGCTGCCTCCATCACAAGCTTCCTTTACTGATTTGGGTCACCTGTATGTACCTTATACCAGCACTCCCTCCCCCAGCCCTTTCCAATTCACATCCTCTGCACTCCCTCACCCCAAGCTCTCCTCTCCAATCCCGGCTGTGAGACTCTCACACATACCACTGACTTGATCCTGGGGCTCCCACCACTTAGGTTTGTGGGACTGCATACAGTCTTAGCAGTGACCACCTATTGATAGGTAACTCACTGAGGTGGGTCTTTCTCCTGATTTGGAGGCAGAAATCTCACCTCCACCCATTAACTTTCGGAGGGTTAAATGGCTGTAGGACTCGATAAATAGTACTGAGAGGAAGACAGAGTAGTAGTTGATTGGCAAGTCAACTCTGATTAATTGAGATGTTGCCATGGTGAATGCGCTGGGGAACTATTGTCAACCATGCTTTTAATTAAAATTAGTCACAATGCCTGATTATGTTCCTTTTGCCTTTTGGACGCAGTATGAATGTACTTGCTGGCAAGAATAAGTGAGACGCATTATGAGTCCAAACGATAATGTCAAATTTGTTGTTCGTGTACTTTGTATCACACTCAGAATCGTTCAGCAAGTGCTTTACAATTGTGGAATCATATCTCTTAAGTGTGGCATTAGGGGATTTTCACAGTAACTTCATTGCAGTGTTAATGTAAGCCTACTTGTGATAATAATAAAGATTATCATAATCTTGTTTGTCATTACATTCTGAGCTTTCGAACAGGGGCTGGTTGACTATGGTCAGTGAACAGCTGGAGGGAAATGCTGTTTGATATGATCTGCCAGTTATAGGGATTTATGGCCTACATACCTGGCATCACAAAGGCATTGAAATGCATATACCATATTAGTCTGGGGCTGGTTTAGCACAGGGCTAAATAGCTGGCTTTTAAAGCAGACCAAGGCAGGCCAGCAGCGCGGGTTCAATTCCTGTACCAGCCTCCCCGAACAGGCGCCGGAATGTGGCGACTAGGGGCTTTTCACAGTAACTTCATTTGAATTCTACTTGTGACAATAAGCGATTTTCATTTCATTTGGGTGGCCGGCAGAACATCTGTCCATGTCCAAATGCACCAAGACCTGAACAATATCCAGGCACGGGCTGACAAGTGACAAGTTACATTTGCGTCACACAAATGCCAGGCAATGACCATCTCCTGCTTAGAGAAGATCGAACAATCACCCCTTGACATTCAATGGCATTGCCATCGCTGAATCCCGCACATCAACAAAGCCTGTCCACAACCTGAAAGGTAAAGTCAGGAGTGCGATGGAATACTCTCCACTTGCCTGGATGAGTACAGCTCCAATAACATTTAAGAAACTCAACACCATACGGGACAAAGCAGCCTGCTCGGTTGCTACCCCTTCACAAACATTCACTCCCTCCACCACGGATGCACACGGCATGTACCATCTACAAGATACAGGAACTCACCAATGTTCTTTGGGCAGCACCTTTCAAACCCACGCCCACTACCATCTAGAAGGACAAGAACAGCAGACACCTGGGATCCCCACCACCTGGATTCCCCTCCAAGTCAGTCACCACCCTAACTTGGAAATATATCACATTCCATCACTGTTGATGGATCAAAACTCTGGAATTCCCTCCCTAACAGCACTATGGGCGCACCTATACCTCAGGGAATGCAGCAATTCAAGAAGGCTGCTCTCCACCACCTGAAGGGTAGCTTGGTGTGGGAAAGAAATGCAGGCCTAGCCTGCAATGTCCACACTGCAATGCGGCACGATGGTATAGTGGTTAGCACTGTTGCTTCACTGTGCCAGGGACCTGGGTTCAATTCCAGCCTTGTGTCACTGTCTTTGTGGAGTTTGCACTTTCTCCCCGTGGCTGCGTCCGTTTCCTCCGGGTGCTCCGGTTACCTCCCACAGTCCAAAGATGTGCGGGTTAGGTGTATTGGCCATGCTAAATTGCCCCTTAGTGTCCAGGGACGAGCAGGATATGGTGGCATGGATAGGGGAATGGACATGGGTAGAGTGTCCTTTCGGCGAGTTGGTGCAGACCTGATGGGTCGAAATGCCTCCTTCTGCACCATAGCGATTCTACGATTCTATGATGATATTTTTGGCTCGCTGGCAGCATTCTGTTGATGGAAAATACAAATCATATTGCTTCGGCAAAGTAGCATCTTGAAATGCCTTTTACTCAGATTTTTCAGCTAGGTTATCCTTTGAGGGTAATTTGAGGTAGACTAGGCATCTGTCCTCTGCAGGCAAAAGGAGCATGTGCAGACATTGTGCCTTTTTAAAATTAAACTTAAACACAGGGTCAACAATCTAAATGGCAATTCCGCAAACAATCAGTCAACGTGCCAACTGATCAGCAACCTTTTCTCATCCTGTTTGAAATTTGGCATCTGTCCTGACAAGTGCAAGATGAAAAGCTTCGACAGCCTCTCACTTTTTCAGCAATATGCAACTTCTGTACTACCAAGTGGTTATAAAAATAAAAAACTTTGTAAAAGTGGAACGTATAAAGGCCATTCAATGAACACAACCACTTGGATTTCGTACATCCAAATATTAAATGTCACCTGCCAATTATCTTCACATTCCTTAAGACATTTTCTCTGTAACCATGCGGCAACCTAAAAGTTCCTACGCAGACCGTACACAAGTTGGTCCACTTAAGTTGGCCTTAAATCGGTGGCCGCACAAAAACATTAAAGGGCTCATACACTTGGTCAAATCAGTTGTACACTATAAAGAATTAGAGGGTACATTTTTCTTCAGTCTCAGCTTTTCCACAGTCCTTATTGAATACCTTATACTTAGTAATCCCACTTTAAATCTTTATCAGATTTATTAGTTTAGTAACTTGAGGACACCAGGAATGAACAAACATTGATTTATTAACTAATTATAGTTCTGCTCAAGGCAGCATATCACTCGCAGTACAGTTCTTGCTGGCAGGACTAAAACTCACCAGATCCTGCTTTGGGCACTTTTATATTGGTACATTACAGATAGGGAACGCTCATACTCCGCAGGTCCCACAGGGAGATGAATGATAGCTTCACTGTGGTCCTCTGAGAGTGTTTGCATGAGAAATTTGCGTACCTGAGCAATTGTGGAATGAGTACTGCAGTCTGAAGGAGTGCCCAATGATTGATCCTAGCTGATGCGATTGGAGGGATTCCCTTATTCTCCTTGAAGAGGCCGAGCAGTGGCTTGTGGTCGGTTAAATATATTGCCCATAAATGGACTGGTGGAATTTTTTTAATCTCAAAAGATCACCACCAAGCCCTCTTTCTCTATCAAAGCATAGCGTCGCTCTGCGTCCGACAGAGTTCTTGAAGCGAACGTGATGTGATGTTTTTCCAGCTATGGGCCAGCACCGCCCAGATGCCATAAGGGGAAGCATCACATGTCAAGATTAGGGACCAAGTTGGCAATGAACTTCCCATAATAGTTGACTCGGCCTACAAATGACTGGAGCTCAGTGACGCTCTTTGGGGTCAGGACCCCTTTTATCGCATGAACCTGACCTTCCACCGGGTGCAGACCATTACTATCCACCCTATAGCTGAATTAGGTCACTGCTCTAGTGCAGAACACAGACTTGCTCCTCTTCAACCGAGCGCCTACATAGAACTGCCAGATTACTTCTTATAGGTTATCCATGTGTTCCTGCTCTGTGGATCCAGTGATGAGTACGTCATCCAAATAGACAGCCATCCTCAGTAGGTCCTGCAAGATGATCTTCGTCACCCGCTGAAAGATCGCCAGGGACCTTGAAACCCTGAACAGGAGGTGAGTGTATTCAAACAACCCCTGATGGGAATTGATGGTGGCAAACCTTCTGGACTCCAGGTCAAATGTTACCTATAGATATGCATGGTCATGTCCAGCTTTCTGAAGGAGCATCCTATAGCTAATCTGGCATATAAATCCTCCAACCGGGTGCTTTGGGTACCGGTCCAGTCGCGAAGCCTTGTTCACGATGAGTTGAAAGTTGCCACAGAGATGGACAGTTTTGTCTGGTTTCATTACTGGAACCACAGACGTGGCCCATTCCATGAACTGAACCGGGCGGATGACCTCCAGATCCTGCAGGCACCAAAGCTGCCCGCCAACTATTGCCAATAAAGCATAAGAGACAAATCTTACCCAGAAATATTGTGATTGAGCTTCCGGATCCACATAGATGGGCTTTGGCCCCCATTATCCTACCAAGGCCCTCCTGGAACACCTCGGAGTATTTACCCAGCATGTCTTCCGGTGCCCATACGAAAGACCTGTTGCCAGATGAAATGGAGGACTTTTAACCAGCCTCACCCTAATACATTTGGTCTTGCATCAACAACCAACGGAAGTTGAACCAACTGCTGCCCATGTGTCACCGGAGTCACAGTAGTTTCCACAATCTTTAAAAGCTCCCCAATGTAGATCACCAATCGTGCCTTGGTATCGCGAAGTGTCAGTGGCATGATCCCTGCACGAAGCCGCCAAAAAGTGCAGAGGTCCACAATGGAGACAGCAGCACCAATGTCTATTTCCATAGTCACCCAATGACCATTAACCTGTCGTGTAACCCAAATTGATACGACGTTTGGAGCTGTGACACAATTCAATTGTATTAAGCAGTCAGTCCTCCTCATCCGGGGTGTTCACATGCAAGGCCCTGGTTTGTGGCGGTCCTGGTGTTGGTCCTTTGCATTGAACCTGGCAGCCCTGACCATCACAAATTTGCCTCCCACACAATTGGAAATGTGTCCCACTGTCCTACATCCTCGGGGTTGTAACCTCACCCTGCTGCGGAACTGTCTTTAAGGCTGCCCTTTTGGAGGAAGTCTGACCAGAGCATCACCATCCCATGATGTTGAGGAGTTTTGGAAGGAACGCAGGGCAAACTATGAACACCATTGTCCATGGACCCCTGCAGCTTCTGTACGCCAGTCTCGTCCTGCTCTTGATGTCATAATGTACACACAAGTATATGATAGTGCACAGACAGACATTGATTGACACACAGGATGACCAATGAACACACACAACACAGCAGCCAATCACCAGAAAGGACACGGCCACTATAAAGCCAGAGGGCACTAGTTTTTCGGCTCTCTTGGGATCCAACCTCTGAGACAGCCAGAGCTTGTGAGCAACAACTCAAACATCCACCGTGTGGTGGGAAGATAGTCTGGTCAGGTTAGCCTCAGGTCTCCAGGTAACTCAGCATAGTGTCAACCCACATTTAAAGTATGTTTAATAGTTAAGCGTTTAATAAAATATAGTTGCATTTCTCCAAGTGTTGGTAGCCTGTCTCTCTCTCTGCCGTGGTAAACACAGTCCTCGCAGACCCAGCATACCCAACACATCATGGTACCAGTGCGTGATGTTAGAGTTTGACGGACCTACCTTGAGATAGTCTGCCTTGGACCAGCGATCAGCCATCCGGTAACATGGACAGCGTCTGCCCTCCCCCGCCGCTCCGCATCACCGGCAACCTCGGTGCCAACTGGAAGATTTTTAAGCAGAAGTTTCAGCTGTATCTCGAAGCCACCGACCTCGAAGCCGCCTCAGATGCCAGAAAGATCGCTCTCTTTCTCTCCACGGCCGGGGACCACGCCATCCACATTTTCAACTCCCTCACATTCGCTGAAGGTTAGGACAAGTCCAAGTTCAAAACAGTTCTGCTGAAGTTCGACAGCCACTGTGACATCGAAGTCAACAAGAGCTTTGAATGCTACGTGTTACAGCAGAGGCTTCAGGGTAAGGATAGAACATAGATAGAACATAGAACACAACAGCGCAGTACGGGCCCTTCGGCCCTCGATGTTGCGCCGACCTGTGAAACCATCTGAAGCCTATCTGACCTACACTATTCCATTTTCATCCATATGTCTATCCAGTGACCACTTAAATGCCCTTAAAGTTGGCGAGAGGATGAACCTTTTCAGTCCTTCTTAACCCATCTCTGTATCCTCGCGCAATCCTGTAACTACGGGTCCACTTCCAACTCCATGATCCGCTCCGGCCCCCTTCGCCAGCAGCTCCTTAAAGTGAAGCAGCTCACCCTCGCCGTCGCCATCGAAACCTGCGTCCTACTTGAGCACGCTATTAACCGGTACTCCCATATCAAGGTGGCAGAGATAGCGCGGCAAGGCCCCCACGATGCGGAGCAGGTGCAGGCCGTAAAACAGTTCCAGGGCCTGAGTCTGGATGAGGGCAGCCATTTCGCGCGCTTTTCCCGGGCTCCTGCACATGTGCGCAACGACCGAGGGGACGGCAAGGCCGAGGACCGAACTGCGCAGGTGCGCACATCGTTCGACCGCACCGCGCATGCGCAGTGGCGCACGGAACGTCCTGACGTCGACGCCATGACGTGCAACAACTGTGGCTCCTCCCACTTAAAGCGGCAATGTCCCGCGAAATCTCGACGCTGTTTCCATTGTGAAAAGCTTGGACACTACACAGCCCTGTGCAGATCTGCTCAACTGCCCACCACACATCGATCCCAGCAGCAACGCAGGAACGTCCGGTCAGTGCAGCAACCCGTTGCAGACTCCGACTCCGACATGGTTCCAGATCCTGACACCGAGGATCTCACATGCCCATTCCAGGTGGGCATCATCACCGAGCATACGATGCTTTCCTCAAAAAAGGCCAAGCCCTTCCCAGTGATGAGCACTGATCCAGACGACGAGTGGTATGCCACCCTTACGGTCAACAAATCTCGCATACGCTTCAGGCTGGACACTGGCGCTTCAGCTAATCTCATTTCGCAGTCTGACCTGGATAACACCCACTTCAAGCCCAGCATCCTTCCATCGACCTGCCAGCTTCTCGACTACAATGGCAATGCCATTGCTGCCAGTGGCTCATGCCAGTGAAGTTAAAACTCACCACTATTCTTAGAATTCCCCCTATAAAAAAAAGGTTGATATTCTAAATGGTGAACAGGGATTCTCACTCCCTGACTCCAGTGCAGGCTTCTGTGGGTGCCATTCAGGTCAAACTATCTTTTCAAGTTATCCCCCGGTATAACCCATACCTTCACCGAAGAATTTTACCTACTTACCCCTTAATAGCATTGATGTCTAGGGTCCTGCGTTATTAAGGAAGTGAAGTAAGCTAATAACCACTTTTTCAGGTTAAGTTATTTTTATTATTATATTTTTTCTTTTAAAAGCTGCAAACACTTTCTTTACAGAAAGGAAAAAAGATCTTGCTTCTGGCTGCTTCAGGTCCACCTTGGCAATCGATCTTCTTAAAATCTGGTCTTCTTGAGTTGTATTCGCTGGTGAACTCGGTTGCTGTGTCCTGTTCTTCCCATGCACCGAGCTGTGAGAGCTGGCTCTGCTAGCTATCTCTAAGCTGACTCTGACTCCTGTTTAAATTCTAGCCTTCCTTAGATGTATAGCTGTTTAAACTCGGCTGCTTGCCTTGTCTTTCCCATGACCGAGCTCTCTCTCTCTCTCTCTCTCTGAGTTCTCCTCCCCTTCTCTCCTGTTGCTGGTTTCTCCTGTCCTCTGTCCTCTGTGTTTATATTCTCTTTCTGAGAGTTATTAAGTTTTAACGACTTTTGTAAATGGGCTTGTTTCACTTTGATAGTTTAAAAGTATCTTTGATGTAAACATCTTACTACAACTAATTATTCATTTTGGGCATATCGTCTCCTCTCAGATCTGATTAAAAAATGCTTTGGTTTCAATAGTTAACTTTTATTTCTGTAATTTCGAATCGTTTAATTTTCCAATTGTCCCCAGCTCATAACTTTGCCTTTGATTTTGACTTACATGATGTTTCTCGTAGACAGGTCGTCTCCAATTTTCTTTTAATTGTTTGATGTTCATAGAATTTTACACTTTAAAATTGACACCAAATTTGACTGAGTATCTTCCATCCTTTCCAGCTGTTTACTAAGAGAGTTTATTTCAATTAAGGTGTGAAACTTTGCTTTTAGCGGTATGCTAAAATTTAACTTGGTTATGACTTGAAAGACTTGCCTGTTTTAAACATTCGTCACTTAATGCAATTGAAACTCTCATCCATGCTTTTTCAGATGCTTCCTGAGATAGTTACATTCCATGAAGGTGTGAGCCATTGTTTTAGCTTACCACATGAGACTGGTGTGTTTGATTAGCCTGCTTGTGAGCAAGAATCTGCATTTTACAACCCTGCTCTTTGAAGCTGCTATGAAACTTTTGTGGGATCTTTCCCTGTACCCTCTCAAACCAGATATTGCCAGACTTCCATGTTTCAAATGACACATTTTTCTGTATTTTCAAGAACACCAGCTTGTGCTATTGCACCGTTCTTTAGGAACCACCCTGCATTTTGAAATTGTAGGGTCCAACAAAGCTTCCTTGCTCGGTGCTCAGGCCTGCAAGATCCTGAATCTCGTACAGCGGGTTCACTCCATGTCACCCGCTGAGGCATCAGCCTCGCCAGATGCCAACTTCCAAATCCAATTAAATGACATCATTGCACGATACCACAGCGTCTTCATGTACAAGATTCTTTTGAAATTGAATGCCACACCTGTGGTTCATGCACCCCGTCGGGTGCCGGCGCCACTTAAGGACCGCCTCAAGTAGCAGCTGCAAGACCTCCAGGACCAGGGCATCATTTCTAAGGTCATAGAACCCACGAACTGGGTTAACTCCATGGTTTGTGTCAAAAAACCACCAGGGGAACTGCGCCTTTGTATCGACCCCAAAGATTTGAACCGTAACATCATGAGGGGACACTACCCTATCCCAAAGCGCGAAGAGCTCACCTGCGAAATGGCTCGCGCCAAGTTTTTCACAAAGCTGGATGCCTCCAAGGGGTTTTGGCAGATACAACTTGATGCATCCAGTCGAAAGCTCTGCACTTTTAACACCCCGTTTGGCCGGTATTGTTACAACCGGATGCCCTTAGGTATCATCTCCACTTTGGAGGTATTCCACTGAATAATGGAGCAAATGATGGAGGGCATCGAGGGGGTGCGAGTGTACGTCGATGACATCATTGTCTGGTCCACGACTCCGCAGGAACACATCGATCGCCTCAAGCGAGTGTTCCAGAGGATCCACAAGCATGGCCTCCGATTCAACAGAGCCAAATGCTCATTCGGTCAACCAGAATTTGGCACCTGCCACAGAGACTGAATTTATAGACTGAATGTTTTATTGCCTTGTTCTTCGTTTACTGTACATATTGTTCTTTCTGACTTGTTGTATGCACTCTGTCTGCACTAGACACCTTCCCATGTAAATACATTCACGTATTTTGTATATAGTCAGGCTCCTAATCATGTAAATATGCTCACATACTTTGTACATAGTCAGGCACATTCACATACTCACTATTTATTGACATATACACATTTTTTTCAAAGGGGGGAGATGTCATAATATACACACATGTATATGATGGTGAATAGACAGACATTGATTGACACACAGGATGACCAATGAACACACACAATACAGCAGCCAATCACCAGACAGGACACGACCACTGTAAAGCCAGAGGGCACCAGTTTTCCTGCTCTCTTGGGATGCAGCCTCTGAGACAGTCAGAGCCTGTGAGCATTAACTCGAACATCCACCACGTGGTAGGAAGATAGTCTGGTCAGGTTAGCCTCAGGTCTCCAGTCAACTCAGCATAGTGTCAACCCATAGTTAAAATATGTTTAATAGTTAAGAATTTAATAAAATACAGTTGCATTTCTTCAAGTGCTGGAAGCCTGTCTCTCTCACTGCTATGGTAACCGCAGTCCTCGCAGACCCAGCTTACCCAACACATCACTTGAGATAGTGAAAGTTCAATGTCGCGTTTCAAATCAAGGGTGGGTTCCGGTAAAAACTTCCTCTGTGTGGCTGCACATGAGTCGGTCCCTCAGCATCCCAGAGGAGGATGTCCTGAACATATAATGTTCAGTCAGACAGCTTAAATGGGCCAAGAAGTAACTGATTCACCTGGAGAATGCACTGCTGTGTAAAAGAGTAATGCTGCATCATTAAGGAAGGCTTGGAGTCATAGCGTTTTTAAACTAACTGTAATTAGCTCTTCAATAGATTTGGGTTTCGACGGCGCCAGATAAGTCAGGCTATTTATGATCCCAAATGTCTCGGCTCCACAGCGGTTAGGAGGAGGACTTCTGGTCTTTCGCCAAAATCCAGTTTGCCTGAAAGAAATACCTCATGCGCTCCGCATACTGGTTCCAATCTTCCGAACCTACGTCGAAGGCATTAAACCTTTCAAACAACGGCATCTTAAATGGTTCCAATATTATGTCCCAATCTCCAACTTCAGGTCTTCAAGCGGGTTTAATTAGTGAGTCCGGAGTTTCCGTGAATCCTCATCGTCAGTGTAGTAACATGAGGACGGTGGTGATAAACAATAATTGATTTATTAACTATTTACATAGTTCTGCTCAAAGCAGCATATCACTCCCAGTACAGTCCTTGCTGGGAGGACTAAAACTCACCAGGCCCTGCTTTGGGCCGCTTGTATATTAATACACAATAAGCCCCAGGTGTTTTGCCTCCACCTCTTATCTGGGAATCTCATGCTCCACTCGTCCCACGAGGATTTCAATGATAATTTCCCAGTGGTCCTCGTGGGGGTTATGACAGTTAGAATTTTAAATAGGTGCATTAATGAAGTACAAATATTCATAGAATCATAGAATGTACAGTGCAGAAGGAGGCCATTCGGCCCATAGAGTCTGCACCGGCCTTTGGAAAGAGCACACTACTTAAGCCCATGCCTCCACCCCACAACCCTGTAACTCAAATTAACCTTTTGGACACGAAAGGGCAATTTAGCATGGCCAATCCACCTAACCTGTACATCTTTGGACCATGGAAGGAAACCGGAGCACCCAGAGCAAACTGACGCAGACATGGGGAGAAAGTGCAAATTCCACACAGCCACCCGAAGCCTGAATTGAACCTGCAACCCTGGAGATGTGAGGCAGTAGTACTAACCACTATGCCACCATGTCACCATTAAATATTTCTGTCATAGATAGAATTTACAGTGCAGAAGGAGGCCATTCAGCCCATCGAGTCTGCACCAGTCCTTGGAAAGAGCACCCTACTTAAGACCACACCGCCACTCTATCCCAGTAACCCCACCTACCCTTTATGGACACAAAGGGCAATTTAGCATGGCCAATCCACCAAACCTGCACATAGAACATAGAACAGTACAGCACAGAACAGGCCCTTCGGCCCTCAATGTTGTGCCGAGCAATGATCACCCTACTTAAACCCACATAACCCGTATACCCGTAACCCAACAATCCCCCCATTAACCTTACACTACGGGCAATTTAGCATGGCCAATCCACCTAACCCGCACATCTTTGGACTGTGGGAGGAAACCGGAGCACCCGGAGGAAACCCACGCACACATGGGGAGGACGTGCAGACTCCACATAGACAGTGACCCAGCCGGGAATCGAACCTGGGACCCTGGAGCTGTGAAGCATTGATGCTAACCACCATGCTACCGTGAGGCCCCACATCTTTGGACTGTGGGAGGAAACCCAGGCAGACACGGGTGGAAACTCCACACAGACAGTGACCCAAGCCAGTAATCGAACCTGGGACCCTGGAGCTGTGAAGCAACAGTGCTAACCAATGTGCTACCATGCCGCTCTACTACTTTGAACTGTATCAGGCTCAACCTAATGCAGATAGAGGTAAAGTTCACAAATAATGGAATTACTACGGGAATTATTTTCGTTGTGTTATTCTAGAGACGGAGCCCCTGTTCAAAAACATAACAGCCTATCTTACTGCACTCTGTGTCTAACGCCTTTATTTTGCAAGTCATAGGTCTACATTCAGTACTAGGTTTTGAGCCATTAGCTTTTATGAAACTGATGGTTTGTTTTTTCCAATTTGTCAGATTGGCATGGACAGATAAATTGTCCTTTCACATTGTACTTGTACATTTTTCATAAGAAGACCTGTGAGTTATCTTTTGATAAGATAAAACTTGATTCAAATTGCTTTCTGCTGCATTCCATGGCATAAACATGATCCCACAGGTGGGGACCTGTATGGTGGCAGGTACATGCCACTACTGATTTTATTTTGGGTTCCTTTGAAGGCTCGAGATGCAGGCACTGCAAGCTTTGTGTCTGCAATGCCACCTATTTCTGTCATGATGTGGAGATGCCGGCGTTGGACTGGGGTGAGCACAGTAAGAAGTCTTACAACACCAGGTTAAAGTCCTGAAGAAGGAGCCGTGCTCCGAAAGCTCGTGTTTGATACAAACCTGTTGGACTTTAACCTGGTGTTGTAAGACTTCTTACTGTACCTATTTCTGTGTCAGTGGTCTTATTTGGGACAGCACATTTAGGAAGCTCCTGGAAAGGTAAACAATAGCATAACTGGGATGGAGTTCCCAACCTATTTTGTGGTCTTTCCAGTGATGTCTGCCAAAATGAACATTCTAAGTAGTAAACAGGTTGGAAGATTCAGGAGTTACTAACACAATGGTCAATGCTCTTCCGTTGATGCCAGCTCTGTCTTTCATTTCTTGAGTACTTCAATACCGCAGTAACCTCATTTGGGACAATACTGCCGTTGTAACTACTTCTGACTGACTCTGGTAACAACATGTGAGACTTTCATTTTCAAGGACATTAGTTCCAATATGGAAATCTGTTTGGACATTGCTAAAAGGATAGATTCTGCTGAACAATCATTTTGTTTGAAAGCAGTGCCTAGTTGTGCCAATGTGCCATTAAACTAAAGAATAGAACTCCATCTACTGCCAGTTTCTATGAAAGAAAATAAGATCCATCTTGCCAGAAATTTCACATCAATAGGGGTTGCTTGTTTTGCAAGCTTGATATAAACACATTTTCATTTTAAAGCTACACTACAGATTTCAGGATAACATTTTTTTTTTCAATTGTGAAAAATTTGCATTTTTTGCTCGATAGTTGTTTCCTTTTCTCACATGTTTGGCAACAAACCATCTGTTTCTGCTAATCTGTATTTTAAGTTTGTTGTTTCTAAGGAATGCCACGATAGCCCATAAAGGATTAATACCTAGAATTATTTCTATAAGCCATTTTAAAATAAAAAGAACTTGAGGAATTAACTGCCCATAGGCATTTTCAATCATGAAACAACTACTGCTGTCCAAGCCTGATTTTATTTACTTCTTCTCACGTTTTTCTAGCTTTCTTTAATGTCTTTCAGTTTGCCATTCAGAGTTTTCCAAGTCATAACCTGGTCAAGTGTCTGCACATAACTCTTGTCAACTTCATTCTTGAACTTTGGGTGGAATTTTCCCATTCTGGAATTATGTCCTATGGTGGGGTGGAAATGTGAAGCGCTTTCCGCTGCGGGAACTGGCTGGGAGGTCACCAAAATTTACCTGCAGTCTCTCCTTGTACTGGCAGCCGTCCTGGCATTGGTCAAATGTCAGCTGGTGTGGAATACAACTCTTAATTGGCACAATTGGCTGCCTGGTGAGGGAAAGCTCTGCTGAGGTTCCTGCTGTCAGTAAATTGCCATGCCAAATAGAAGCCATTGCGTTCCCACATGTTCCACATGTTATCAGCTTTCCTGCTTCCTTCATAGGGCTGATAAAATGTAACCCTCTGTTATGACATACCATACTACAGCAGGCAGGAGCTCCCATGTGTTGGAGCATTTCCCTGCACTATCCTATTCTTTATTTGCTCATATTGGATGGTATTCTGAGCCCATGTTAGCCGTCAGCCAGCTGGGCAATCAGGACAGAAAATACGTTGAGAATCGGAAACACGATTCCCGTCTGCGTGATCGCGTTTCCTGATTTTCCAGGCCCCTTGCCGGTGGCACAATGAAAGTCCCGCCACAAAAGGGCGGGTATCTCATTTAAATGGGCAGCACGGTAGCACAGGGTCCCAGGTTCGATTCCCGGCTTGGGTCACTGTCTGTGCGGAGTCTGCACGTTCTTCCCGTGTCTGTGTGAGTTTCCTCCTAGTGCTCCGGTTTCCTCCCACAGTCCAAAGATGTGAGGGTTAGGTAGATTGGCCATGATAAATTGCCCTTAGTCTCCAAAAAAGGTGAGGTGGGATCACTGGGTTACGGGGATAGGGTGGAGGCTTGGGCTTAAGTGCTCTCTCCAAGGGTGGTGCAGACTCGATAGGCCTCCTTCTGCACTGTAAATTCTATGATTCTATGATTCTATGATAGATACATTATAATATCATTAGCGAGCCCAGCCCCGGGACTTCCTCCCTTACTAAATATTAATTAGTCGCCTCAGTGATGTCATGCCAGCGCAATTCACAACAGCTGTATAAAAACAAGAACCTGATGAACTCACCTCAGAAGGGGGTATCTGGCTGAGCACTCAGGTCGCAATTATCTTCCAGAGTGCCAATTGCAGAGGGGGCAATGGAGAAGACATGGGGGGGACCCAGATAAGTTCAACCCAGGGCAGGAAGTGGGGTGGTGTACAGTATCGGCACCTCGGCAGGTGAGTTCGCTCGCAGGTTATAGCGGCCCTTTATGACTGGAAGCCTTTAGGTTTAAAGGGATCTGGCAGCTGGTTTGCAGGCAGCACTTCCAGTGTCCTCCTTGCTGAGCTTGTGGCGATATAACAGCTGAGGGATTGTCCATCCATAGTGGCATCTTGAAAGTGGGTGGAAGCTGATGAATCCATAGGGTCAGCACTGGAGGCGACTTTGAGGTTCATGGATGGGGTCTCATGAGATGTCAGGCTGCATGGGCAGAAAGCGAGATTCTGACAAGGGGTGTTTTCATGCCTCATGATGCCTGAAGACCCTCACACAGCGGCAGAGAATGCCTTCAGTGAGAATGAACCCCACACTCAGGCAAGATTGTGAAGCCAGAGGGCATGAGCTGTATGGAAGTTCAAGACCACTGCTTATGGAGGCCAGGTTGTCAAGGATTAGTGTCTGGAACTGGCTGTTCAAGATGAAAGGGTTGTTTAATATGGAGCCCTTGAGAGTTGAGGAATCAGAGTTCCCTCGAAGGATGAAGTTGACATACTAATTGCAGTTTTCACACAAATCATGTGTGCCTTGCCTACCATAAGAGGAAACCAGTTGCTTAATCAGGCCCCTGATTTCCTTGCGAGTCAATTGTTCCAATTTAGTCACCATTGCAATGCTTGAGTGCCATTGATTGGGACCCAGTTTGATGCTGTAGTAGTTAGTGCTTTGCGCTGTGGCCACAGCAGCTTCCACTTGGATTTCAGTGACAGCAATGGGTGTCTATCATATGTTTTGTCTCAACAAGAAATGCACATGGAGATAGTATTTATTCATTTCACCGGATTTTTGGACTGGTCCCAAGGCTTACTGGGTAAGGTATATCTGACTTTGGAATGCAAGTTGGAGTCTCACTGCACTCATAAAGGCAGATACCATTCTCCCCGTGTCTGCGTGGGTTTCGCCCCCACAACCCAAAGATGTGCAGGGTAGGTGAATTGGCTACGCTAAATTGCCCCTTAATTGAAAAAATAATTGGGTACGCTAAATTTATTTAAAAAAAAAAAAAATAAATAAAAAAAAAAATAAAGGCAGATAGTTACAACTGGGGTATAGTGTTAATAACGTTGAGGTTGCAGGCTCGATACCTTACTGGTGAACAAAGCTTTCCCAGTTTGAAGGAGGTATATGTTCACTTGCCATCTGCGAATGTGCCATTGCCAACTTCTCATGGTGGTGGTGCAGAGGTATTGTCAGTAGATTAGTAATCCAGAGATTCAGGGTAATGCTCTGAGAGCCTAGGTTCGAATCCCACTATGGCAAATGTTGAAATTTGGTTCAAAATAGTTGGAAGCCCACGCATTGAACTCCAAAGCTCATACTAACAGAGAGGTGACACATGTAAATCCTGTTGATTTCCTTATTATTGCTGTTATCATTTTTATCCATGGATGCTTAATGGACATTTATATTTTAAGTTGAGCAGGGGAAGTGACACACTCAAAAGTTACAAAAGAGAACACTGTGCGAGCCTTTGACAGAAAAACTCAGACTTTTCAGCACCTGAGAGCTCGGTACGGCTCAGTTTCATTGGTTGGATGGTGACCAATGAATTGACCAAAGGCCATATTCTGCTCGGTACGAGGTATTATTGGCTCCTACCCGAGTGGGATGAATTTTCAGAGAACTAAGGAAAGTGCAGTCAGGTCCTGATGCTCAGAGAAAAGGAGTTCTCTCTCTCTGTCTGGTTTTCTCCAGAAATGCTATATACATAGAACAGTACAGCACAGAACAGGCCCTTCAGCCCTCGATGTTGTGCTGAGCATTATCCGAAACCAAGATCAAGCTATCTCACTCCCTGTCATTCCGGTGTGCTCCATGTGCCTATCCAATAACCGCTTGAAAGTTCCTAAAGTGTCCGACTCCACTATCACAGCAGGCAGTCCATTCTACACACTAACCACTCTCTGAGTAAAGAACCTACCTCGGACATCCCTCCTATATCTCACACCCTGAACCTTATAGTTATGCCCCCTTGTAACAGCTACATCCACCCGAGGAAATAGTCTCTGAACGTCCACTCTATCTATCTCTTCATCATCTTATAAACCTCTATTAAGTCGCCTCTCATCCTCCTCAGCTCCAAAGAGAAAAGCCCCAGCTCCCTCAACCTTTCCTCATAAGACCTATCCTCCAAACCAGGCAGCATCCTGGTAAATCTCCTTTGCACCCTTTCCAATGCTTCCACATCCTTCCTATACAGAGGTGACCAGAACTGCACACAATACTCCAAATGTGGTCTCACCAGGGTCATGTACAGTTGCAGCATAACCCCGCGGCTCTAAAACTCAAGCCCCCCATTAATAAAATATAGCTGCTGTATTTCTGAAACTGAATTTATAGTAGAAATCATGACAAATTGAAAGCAGAATCTTCAAACTGAAAGCTTAGGTTGAAGAAAGGCGTGCTAGAAGACAACCATCTGAAACAAAGACACTTGTCCTTTTTGCCTATTATTTTTACACCCTCTTTTCCTCTCTATTAGTTTGTCTGTCGTGAATGTGTGCGTGTACAGGGTGGGATGAGTTAAGAGGGGGGGTTAATAATTAACCTGTTGTCATTGCTGCATATTTGATTATAATGTGGAGGTGCCGGCATTGGGTGAGCACAGTAAGAAGCCTTACAACACCAGGTTAAAGTCCAACAGGTTTGTTTCAAATCACTAGCTTTCGGAGAACTGCTCCTTCCTCAGGTAAATGAAGAGGTGGGTTCCAGACACATATATATAGACAAAGTCAATGGTGCAAAACGATACTTTGAATGCGAGTATGTGCAGGTAATTAAGTCTTTACAGGTCCAGACGGAACAACTGGAGAGAGGGATAATCACAGGTTAAAGAGGTGTGAATTATCTCAAGCCAGGACAGTTGGTAGGATTTCGCAAGCCCAGGCCAGATGTTGGGGGGTGAATGTAATGCAACATGAATCCAAGGTCCCGGTTGAGGCCGTACTCTTGTGTGCGGAACTTGGCTATATGTTTCTGCTCGGCGATTCTGCGTTGTTGCGCATCCTGAAGGCCGCCTTGGAGAATGCTTAGCGAAGATCAGAGGCTGAATGCCCTTGACTGCTGAAGTATTCCCCGACTGCAAGGGAACATTCCTACCTGGCAATTGTCGCGTGATGCCCGTTCATTCGTTGTCGCAGCATCTGCATGGTCTCGCCAATGTACCACGCTTCTGGACATCCTTTCCTGCAGCGTATGAGGTAGACAACGTTAGCCAAGTCGCACGAGTATGTACCATGTACCTGGTGGGTGGTGTTCTCACGTGAAATGGTGGTACCCATGTCAATGATTTGGCACATCTTGCAGAGATTTCCATGGCAGAGTTGTGTGGTGTCGTGGTCGCTGTTCTGAAGGCTGGGTAGTTTGTTGCAAAAAATGGACTGTTTAAGGTTATGCGGTTGGTTGAAGGCAAGACTGGGAGTGTGGGGATGACCTTGGCAAGATGTTCATCTTCATCGATGACGTGTTGACGGCTGCAAAGAAGATGTTGTAGTTTCTCCGCTACGGGGAAGTACTGGATGACGAAGGGTACTCTCGGTTGTGTCTGAGGAGGTCGGTGCAATCTTTTGCTGTGGCGCGTTGGAACTGTTGATCGATGAGTCGAGCGCCATATCCCATTTGTACAAGGGCATCTTTCAGCGTCTGCAGATGTCTGTTATGCTCCTCCTCGTCTGAGCAGATCCTGTGTATACGGAGGGCTTGTCCATTCGAGATGGCTTCTTTAATGTGTTCAGGGTGGAAGCTGGAGAAGTGGAGCATTGTGAGGTTATCTGTGGGCTTGCGGTAAAGCAAAGTGCTGAGGTGACCGTCCTTGATGTAGATGAGTGTGTCCAAGAATGCAACCGATTCTGGAGAATAGTCAATGGTGAGTCTCATGGTGGGATGGAACTTATTGATGTCATTGTGTAGTCGTTTCAGTGATTCTTCACCGTGGGTCCAAAGGAAAAAAATGTAATCGATGTGTCTGGTGTATAATGTCAGTTGAAGGTCCTGTGCGGTGAGAAGGTCTTGTTCAAACATGTGCATGAAGATGTTAGCACATTGAGGTGCAAATTTGGTCCCCCATGGCTGTTCCGTGTGTCTGGATGAAGAACTTATTGTTGAAGGTGAAGACGTTGTGATCCAGAATGAAACGGATGAGTTGCAGAATTCTGTCTGGAGATTGGCAGTTGTCAGTGTTGAGTACTGAGGCTGTTGCAGCAATGCCATCGTCATGGGGGATCCTGGTGTAGAGTGCCGAGACGTTCATTGTGATGAGGAATGTTCCTGCTTCAACTGGTCCATGGTTGCTGAGTTTCTGTAAGATGTCCGTCGCATCACAACAGAAGCTGGGCGTTCCTTATACGATCAGTTTCAAGATGCCATCGATGTTGCCAGAGAGGTTCTCACACAGGGTTCCATTGCCTAAAATGATAGGACGGCATGGTGTGTTAGCCTTGTGTATTTTCGGGAGGCAGTAGAGATCTCCAACGCGGGGAGTACTTGGGATGAGAGCATGTAGGGTGCTCTGAAGGTCTGCATCCAAGGTCTTGATCAGTCTGTTGAGTTGGCGGGTGTGTTCCTTGGTCAGATCTGCGGGTAACTGTCAGTAGTGTTCCCGGTTGTTGAGTTGGCGGTACACTTCTTTGCAGTAGTCTGTTCTGTTCAGTATGATGGTGGCCTCTCCTTTGCTGGTTGATGACGATGTTGTGGTTGGTCTTGAGAGCGTGGATGGCATTGCGTTGTGCTTGAGTGATGTTCGGGGCTATCTTGTGATACGACTGATGAATCTGGCATTGACTCGACTCCTGATTGCTTGAGCATATATGTCGAGTCTCGGGAAGCGGCCTTCCGGAGGGATCCAATTCGACTCTTTCCTCTTCGGGTGCCGCACCGTAGATCTCTCTGTCTGCTGTTCCGGTTCATTGGTTGACTCATTGGGTTCGCTGTTGGCCTCTTGGGGTTTATGGAAGAACTCCGGAGCCTCATTCGCCTGATAAATTCCTTCAGGTTGACGACTTGTCTTTGGTTTATTTAAAAGGACTTTGAAAGGATAAGCCAGTCGAATTGGCAGGTGAATTAAAATAGAGGCGCCAGCAAAAACTAGGAAGATAGAGATAACTGAAGCAATTGTACTGCACTAAATTTGAAAGAAATGCCAGAAACACTGCCTGGTTATGGCAACAATTCACTAAAATCCAGTTAGAATTTAAACAAACACAAATGCAGGATAAAGGAAAAGATATGGCTTTTCACATGGAAATTGAAATGAGGAGGTTGGAATTGGAGTGATAGGAAAACGCATGAGAGAAAGAGTTCCAGCTTTATACACTAGAAAGTAAAAGGGAGCTGCCAAGAGCTAGAGGGGAGCCTAGCCCTAGAATGGAGCCTAGTGGCGATATGTTTAAGTTTATACAGCCCCTCCCAAAATTTCCAGATAACGAAATAGAAACCTTTTCTAGGGCATTAGAGAAAATAGCAACCCAAATGGAGTGGCCAAAAGAAAAGTGACCATTATCCGTGCAAAGTAAATTGATGAGGCGGGCACAGGACGTTTATGCTTCCCTGTCAGAATGGGTGTATATGGAGTATGACGAGGTAAAAAAGGCTATTCACGGTGCATAGAATTGGCTCCCAAGGATTATAGGCAAAAGTTTCTTCAATGCTGGTCTCCGAGATGTCTGCCTTGGAGCTGATTCGGGTCCGCGTTGTCCACAGGCCTTGAGGATGGCCAGGGCTGGTCTGATGGTTGACCTGCAGTGGATGGGAGATGGTATTAGTGTGGACAGGGGAACACTCAGAGGAGAAAGGTCACTCACATGAGACTTGCGCCGCGGCTAGCTGTGTTAAACATTCTCACTTGTACCTTTGTCCCCGACCTTGCCCTCTGCAAAGGAGCAGACCTGCTTCTCGCCAGCAAGCTCAAGGGCTTGTTTTTCAAATGGGGCTAGATTCTTGAGGTCTGGCATCACTCTGGCAGCTGTGCCGCTCAAGCTTGTTGTGCTTGAGTTTGTCCTGTAATAAGACAGTTGGGAAGAGTGCTGGCAGGAGTCATTGCAGGTCAGATAGGGATGAAGTCTGGCATATGTGGGAGATGTGTGAACGGACATTTAAGGGGTACAGTGCTACTGGGGGGTTTATCAAGGGGTGGAGCAGTGCATGACAAGTGCGTTAGCTGGGAGAGAGATCACTGTAGAGGTGTGATGGCTGTGTTAAGGGGTGCTGAGGGAGATATGAGGAGGTGGACTTACCTGGTTGCATGAAGAAGACCATTTATCTTCTTATGACATTGCAGACTCATTGTCTTTTGGAATGAGCTGACCCTGGCAATCGTGGTCACAGCCTCCCCGGTGGAGTTGGTCACTTTGCTGAATAGACGTCTACCTGATCATGGGTAGAGGGTTTCATGCTTCTGCTCGACCCCATGTTTGCTGAGGGACCCCTCTGTAAAACATGGCGCAGTCTCACTGGCAGCCAACCCGCCAAATTGACTTGGAATAAGTGATGGGGAGGCATTTAAAAGGATCACCCCACTGATTACAGAGATTCATTTTCCTGGGGCAAGAGTTTCAGATGCAAGCTGCCACGAAGCACAGCGTGAATCACATTGGGGAAAAAATGTTGTTAAAGAGGTTGAATATACGGTGAGTTTTCCCGCCATCGGTGCCGGTGGGATTCTCCCGGTTTTCTCACCAGAGCAGACACTCTGAAAAAATATAAATTCTCACCCATTACCATTAATTGTGTCACGTTATCAACATGAAACTTATTTAGGTTCCTGTTGGTTTCCATAAATGATTCCGTGAAGAATGATGCTATGTAGTGTGGTGGTATGATTAGCATAGCTGCCTGCCATTGGCCCTGGTCGGTCATGTGCCTCTCGACCGGTTGGTTGAGACCAGTCATGTGACGGCTTCCCGATTGGTCGAGAGGCTTAGTTAACCCCGCCTCCAGGGCGGGGTATAAATACCCAGTCCTCCCGGCGGTCGTCCTTCTACTGTAATCGAACGCAGGGCTAACATCTAGCAGATTAAAGCCATACTTTTGTTCAGCAACTCGTCTCGCGTTCAATTGATGGCACATCATGTAGGTAGTTTATTTGAACTTTGTTAAAAAATAAAACAAATCTTCAGAACAGGACGTAGATTGATATGTTGTGACACTGAGGTTGACTGAGCCTTTCATTGCAGTTAGGGTGAAACAGAGGTGCTGGTAACCCACATTTCTCTGGTAGATTGTAAGACTGCTAGAGGGCGACACATTCCTGTCCCCCCTCCAGTCCAGTTTGATGTGGACAAAATCAAAAGAAAGAATGATAGATAAATTACTCATTTATTTTAAACTGCAAAGGCATGATTATAAACCAGCGAGCCTTAATATTGCTCACTGGACTGTAGAACCAAAATGCCACTGTTGAATGACATTAGAGATTAATTGACTTCAGTGAGTGAGAATTTCCAATTCTCAACTGGGTCAGAGAATGGAATACTTTGTCACAGAGAACAAGGTACAGAAAAACAGTCGGACTCATTCCAGCCCTGCAAAGCCTGGAGCTGTTCATGGTGCCGTCGACAGTTACCATGGAGAAATCCAAAGTATCCAGTTCTTTTGATGGCAGAAGGAAACATAGCAGGAGGTGGCTGTGTGGTCCTTCAAGTGGAAAAATAATGGAATAGAGGATCAAAATAATTGTTTGATACAAAACACAAGAGGTAACTTCAAAAAAATAAATACTGGATGGGTTGCAAAATGGCAAATCTTGTTGAATATGTGGATAGGATTCAAAATCCGATAATCATAACATTTAATGTATAAAACCACCTTATAATGGTAGATACATGCCTGCAAAATGCTGTTTGTCTGAAACATTCATACTTGCAGAAATTATAGTTTGAAAGCCAGCAATTTTAATGTTTCCAGTATTCGCAAGGTTCCCACCTACTGTCATATTATAGTAGAGGGTTTGAGCTTGCAGTGTGTTATAATGGATAGATTAGACTTGTTCAGCATAGACATCCTGTCATTACTGGTTGTTAAAATGGCATGTCCACAAAATTGCTGTCTTCCCATATTCCATCTATTATGTGCTATTCTTGTTCGTGTGAAAGGAGCATTACGTTTAGGCAGAATTTTCCAGGCCAAGGATCCAGACTGCCTAAAATAAGTTGAGTATTCAGCCTTCATGTTTACTGCAGAATGCGGCAGATTTTTGAATGGATTTGCTCCTACTATTTGAAGATTATGGGCTAACGTCTGGCCATTTGCTCTCAGCCTATAGACCAGTCAATGATTGAGGAAGAGCATTAATAACCGAGGGCAGCTGTGAACTGCAACCGAGGTAGCTAACTTACTGAGATAGCACTGTGAAGGTAAAGCTAACTGATTACTGGTTAAATTACTGTGGATTTATGTATCACTGAATAAGAAAGTCATTTCACATGTCAGGAGCTACAAACTATTCCCCAAACAGTCAAGGAGAGATTAGCTTGTTACTGATTGAATACATGAAGATAACATTTAAGTGAGCGATGGCCCCACAAAAGGGCACAAAGCAGTTGTCTTGGAGCAGGAAGAACCATTTAGCTAAAACAATGCCAGACATGCACCAAAGACTCTGATAAGTCACAGCCTATCAGAATCCATGCAGGTAGCAATAAAACCTTACTTCCATCTTACTCTTTCAACACGGTGTGGTAATATATATATCTGACATATATCTGAAGCAAAGCACTACCATTAATAATAATAATCTTTATTAGTGTCACAGGTAGGCTTAGATTAACAATGCAATTAAGTTATTGTTCTGAATTCTCCCTCAGTGTACTCAAGCAGATGCTGGAGTGTGGTGACTAGGGGATTTTCACAGTAATTTAATTGCAGTGTTGATGTAAACCTAGTTGTGACAATAATAAAGATAATTATTATTAAAATCCCCTAGTCGCCACATTCTGGCACCTGTTCGGGTACACAGAGGGAGAATTCAGAATGTCAAATTCATCAAACAAGCACATCTTTCGGGGCATGTAGGAGGAAACCAGAGCACCCGGAGGAAACCCACGCAGACACGGGGAGATGGTGCAGACTCCACACAGACAGTGACCCAAGCTGGGAATCGTACCCAGGTCCCTGGCACTGTGAAGCAATAGTGCTAACCACTGTGCTGCTCTGCCGCCCATTAAGAAGCAACACAACATTTATGCATGCTACAAAAAAAGGAAAAAAATGCACTGCCCTTGATTTGACATTGCATGGACTGTTTATTTAACATGTAGCCAGAGCCAAACATAAGGTGACAATAATAAATAGAATTTTAAGACGTAAGGCTGAAATTGTAGAATGAGATGGTCTGAGTGCAGCTACTTGTCATGTGAGGTTTGGCCTTTTAACAATTGGTGGAGCTATGACATTCTTTGTAAATCGTTTACTTTTAGAGTCTTTTGGGTTAATCGTTCCTCCTGTGTTACTGTATCACTGCTAATTCGTCATTCGTATTCACACCTTGTTAATCTGCTTTAATTTGGCCAGTGATGCCGATCTTCTGCGTGAAGCTACAGTACATGCAGCAGACAACAGGTCTGGAAGAATCCTTGTGTTTCAAGCAAAATCTGTGCTGCAAACTCACCACTGATCATTCCAGGCACGTTTCGAAATATCCGTGTTGAACAATAATTCTGGTTGAAGCATAAAGTTTCTTGCTCCAGTGTTCTGCCTTTGGCTGTGACTGGCTCGTATTTAGCCTGGGACAAAACTGTACACTTCCCTCCCACCCCCAGTAGGTCCTGAAGTGGGGGCAGGGGTGTCAAATTACATGGACGGGATTTCCCCTGGAATGTCCCTACCTCGGTGGGACCTTAAGGTGCGACAGATTGGGCCTCGGACTGGATACCCGGTCATTTAATGGTGAATAAGGGCCATTTCCTGAAGATCCGGTCAGTGAGAGTGTCCGGAAAATTCCATCCAACAGAACTGCGGTCCTGGGACTTGGGGCAGAACTTTCCCCAAATTTGGCTAGGTGGGAAAACCAATGCGAATGCCCGCGGCCGCCATCCAGGTCACACTTTTAGGCACGTTAGAAAACATTCTCCCCATGTGAAAAAAGCCACACTTGCAGCACAAACCATCTGATTTGTCCACCCCAGGGGGAGGGGGTCATGTGAGCAGTTCAATCAAGTTGCATTTAAATGTCTCCACAACACATGACACAGTCAAACTAAGAGGATGGCGGCTAAGAAGTCAGCTCCATGGTTCACCGAGGGGGTTTCTTACAAGAATTCTGGATGCCATGGAGAAGGGTTCATTCCACCCTCAAGCTGGCAGGAGACCCTCCAGCAAGATCACAACCCAGCCTGGGAGATGGTGGTTGCGTTGGGGAACGGCAGCACCCTCCACAAGAGCACGGGAATGCAATGCCAGTGAAAAAAGTATGGCTTCCTCCATTCTGCCAGGGTAAGGCACCCCTCCCCATACCACTTTGACCCCACATACTGCCATTGAGCATGGTCTCACTGCCCGACCTCCACAAACTTCCTCATCTCCCCCAGTGCTCCTTTCCTCAAAGAGAGCAGACGCGGGCCTCTGCTGAGAGCGAAATGGGTGTCAGAGGAAAGTGAGGAGCCTCTGCATATTCAGCCAGCTGCCCAAACTCATGTGAGTCCTGTGTGTCCCAGGCCTTTGCCCCAGCCATGTTCTATACAATGACACTTCCCTTGCAGGGAAATCAACCAATGAGCTTGGCCTCTCCACCAGCAGGGTTCCACCACCAACCCTCGATACGACCTCTGAGGAAGTTGTCGGCGGGGAACACAGAAGATGCATCACAGAGGTCACCTGCAGCCTCCACCAGCACACAGACACACCTCAGTGGGCGATCAAGCAGGTTCCAGGGTCACTATCGGGTGAGGACCACACTGCAGCTGATGCGCATCAGACAGAGGCAGGAACTTTCCGGGGATCGGACAGTCAGAGGTGTGCGGGATGCCAGGACTCCACTGCACTCCAGCCAGGTGACGTGCATTTGAATTCGGCCCTCAGCTGCTTGAGATGCAAAGGCAGTGCTGGGAATACCAGGAAGAGGAGTCAGTGATACGCCTGTGACTGCTAGGCTGAATGGAGGAGTCTCAAAGCCTTCTGTCTCAAGTGTAGGTGCACAGTGCGGTCACAGGTGAAGTTCGGCACTAGTAGCTCAGGAACACTGTCGACTGGTCAATTTTCAAATCTCGATGTATTAAATACTATTGTTGCTCACCATTTTAACACCTCAGAAGCTTAAGTTTCTCCTAATGGCTTTCACCACTGGGACACAGTTGTTCTCACTGGGTCTCCATCCCCTCCAAAGGATAAGGGCTTCTCAGTCCAACTGCTTAGTTCACAGTGACAAGGCACATTAACATTCCCTAACCCATTGGCCATCCTGATCTGGGGGCAGCCAGTCTAGTAACATCGCCTATTGCGATCACACATTCACAGCTCAGGTGCCCTTCCGTCTCTGAAACAGGGTTGCCCTTGCATTTGCCCTCACCCACTGATTCACACCTGGCTGTCAGTCTGGGTATCACCTCCCTCAAACATAAGACCACTGGACAACTTTTCAAGAGGGAAATGTGTTTGGTCAGTGCAACTGGCTGTAGGCATCTGGACAATGCAGTTCACCTGAGGTGGGGGCACCTGATGGAGCCTTACTTGCAGGCATTGGGAACGCTGGGGAGATGCTATTCCTTTGTTACTTGTTCGCAAACCACCAGCTGACAGCCCTGACATGAAAGCTGAATCTCAGGCTTGTCGTTGAAACTGTGCGGAGCTGATAGTGCGAATTGTTAACTCCTGAGGGCTAATTAATGTCATAAGCATGAAGATCAGTGTACTGACTGTCAACATTTAATTTCTTGTTCAGAGAGGAACTGTGCTAATAGGCACCCTGCTTAATCAGGCTGGAGATTTCAGAGAACCCATTGGTGTTAACCCTCCATATTTAAGCCTACTGGATTGGTAATCCTCAGGTTGAACTACCCCTACCCGATACCACCACCCACTTCACCCAGCAATCCCCCCTCCCCTCTCCCCTCTGCCCGCCCACGATTGAGTGAGCTCAGAGTTGCTTTGGTCTTATGGGATCTCAACCACACTGGCTGTGTGGGAATCACATGTAACCGGCACCAGACACCTCCCCACTTCCGCAGACACCCATACCACAGAGAGCAGTCCTACATAACACAAAGAGCAGACTTCAAGCCCACTGACCCTGACCCCGTTTATGATATTATTGTCCCCTCCGCGAGTATAGCTACTGTTGCCCAATAGGTGCCATACTCTTTCTCCTAACCCCTGACCTTCACGTGCCCAAGACCCTCAACCACCCGAGCACCACCTCAAGCCCCCAGAACTGTCCAACAACCTCTGTTCCCTTGGAATCACTGGTGCTATGTGGAAATAGTGAGGCCAAATCACTGAGTGTCATTAAGACAGAGGTAGAATCATAGAATCATAGAATTTACAGTGCAGAAGGAGCCATTCTGGCCATCGAGTCTGCACTGGCCCTTGGAAAGAGCACCCCACCTAAGCTGACACCTCCACCCTATCCCCATAACCCAGCAACCCCACCTAACCACTTTTGGACACGAATGGCAATTTAGAAAGACCAATCCATCTAACCTGCGCATCTTTGGACTGTGGGAGGAAACCGGAGCACACGGAAGAAACCCACGCAGACATGAGGAGAATGTGCAGACTCCGCACAGGCAGTGACCCAAGCTGGGAATTGAATCTGGGACCCTGGAGCTGTGAAGCAACTGTGCTAACCTACTGTGCTTCCGTGCTGCCCTTGGGCACAGTAGCACACATTGGGTTCTTGATTAATAAGGGGATCAGGAGTTATGGGGAGGAGACAGGAGAATGGGGATTAGAAAAATATCAGCCACGATTGAATGGTGGAGCAGACTCGATGGGCCGAGTGGTCTAATTCTGTTCCTATACCTTAAGGTCTTAATCGGAAATCTCGCCGGTGCAAATCTCGTTTTTGGCCTTTCATGGGATTTGCGCCCACGTCTGGGGTGGCACGGTAGTACAGTGGTTAGCACTGTTGTTTCACAGTGCCAGGGTCCCAGGTTCGATTCACGGCTTGGGTCATTGTCTGAGCGGAGTCTGCACATTTTCCATGTGTCTGCGTGGGTTTCCTCCCACAGGTCGGTGCTCCGGTTTCCTCCCACAAGTCCTGAAAAACATGCTTGATAGGTGGATTGGACATTCTTAATTCTATCTCTGTGTACCCGAACAGGTGCCGGAATGTGGCGACTAGGGGCTTTTCACAATAACTTATTTGCAGTGTTAATGTAAGTCTATTTGTGATGATAAAGATTATTATTATTATAGTGGTGCTAAATCCCACGTTTAGTCTCAGATATGGCGCTGCCGCCCAGTACCTGGATGGGAAGGCGGTCCTTCTGTCAAGTGAGGACAGAAGTATGATCTACTGATAATGAATGTTCATTTGAGCATGAAATAGCAGCAGGTCTTGCGGAGTCCTGCCGACTTTCCGGATAACGAGCGGCAAGTGCTCACCATCCTGAAAATTCAGACCTGGGTCTCTGTGGTCCCATTGCTCCACTCTTCATTCAGATACTGCCCTACACAATTCTCTGCTGGTGGTCTATATGCTGCATGTAACAGAAAATAAAATGTCCATAATGTGTCTTTGATGTGTCTTTTTTAAAAAGGCCAATGAATTTAAAGCGTTTGATGGCTGTCATGTGAAATAAATTGCTTCAATAGCTTTTTGTACAAAAATATGATTAAATCAACACATATACACAGGGCTGAATTTTATCACCAAGTGACAGGTCGCAACAGCGGCACCAGAAGTGGATGTCACTTTGGTCAGGCATCCAGTTGTCAACCGAATGGAATCACATGGTGGATGATCAAATCAATTTGTGAATTTGGATCCATCCAAATAAATAGCAGAGGCAGGAAACAGGAGGTCAATGGCAGCATCAGCTGAAGCCATGTCAGGTACTGGTGCCGTGTTGGTGTCAGCCCTCTTTCACTACTGACAGCCAAAAAACTGAATGTGATCTTGCAGCAATCGCGGCAGAAGGAAGGCACCCCCAGTTTGCCCCAAGAAAGTCCAAGCCCGGATGGGGTTTGTAGAAGTGTTCAGCTTTTATGGAGCACTCCCACCCCCTACCAACCTGGTGCAGTGCGACAAGGGGATCAAGGGCTTATTCACTCTGTCAAGGTGATTATACCATGATATTTATCTCTTTGGGGCATTCATGTGACAATGTGGGAGACTGTACGATGGGGAGGGAGTGACCACACATTTGGTGACAATGAGGTCAGGAAGCAACACACCTGTCAGATACATCAAACCATCTCAGTACGTGTTACCTGTCTGTCGATGTTGATCTCCACAAGGTTGAGAGTGGACATTAGAGTAGACATTTGTGAGCCACCATCATGGACCAGTGGGCTGTCACCACCTGCATATGTATTGTGTTTGTGCGGAAACTAACATTGTCCCTCCTTCTGTTTGTAGGAGAAATGAGCACAAGAATAATAAAGTGAGGGCCAGGACCAGTGGAGGATTCTGTGACATTCATGCTATCACCCTGGCAGAGGAGAGGCATTGAAACTGGCTGTGTCTCAGGGTGGCCGGGCAACTGCTGATGTTGAAACAAGAGTATCATCGCAGGAAAGTCAGTGAAGGGGTGCAGGAGCTTAAGGTGCATCTGAAGCCCCATAGTTCCCACGTGCCATTCATCAAATGAGAAATGTGCCTCAAAATTTGGGATAATTGACCTTTTAAATATCCTAATTTATGTCCCAGTGGATCACTGTCAGAGGTCAGCCCTCCATGGCTCCCGCTGGTTGTAAAATCTGGAAGCGACACCACAATATCACATGTCTGGCCAAATGCACCCCGAGTGTATTTTGCCATTAACATTCTGGCCACTATTTCTCACCCATCAAAACTTGCAGCAGAGAAGGAAGCCATTCAGTCCATCTTGTCAGCACTGGCTCTTTGCGAAAGCAATCAAAAACTAAGTCCATCTCTCCATTACGTTAGGTTTTCTGTTTCAAATAGTAATCCCTTTTTTCTCTTGAAACAATTCAGTAATCTCTGTCTCAAATGTGCCCTGTTGCAAAGCATCCCATGCATTAACAATGCTCTGTGCAAAGAAATGTCTCCTAACGTTCTCTAAGTCACATTTTTTAATTGATGGCCACATTATTAACTCCCCAATAAGAGAAAATTACTGTGCCCCAGTCAGCCTGTGAAAAGAAAGTGCTGAATAATGGATCGGAGAGCTCCTTGATATATCTGTGGGCTGTAACTTGGCTGAAATTGCAGATCTTTCTATTCTTAGTGTAAGAGAAGTCTGATGCATGGAAATTGGAGGCCAAGCTGCCTTTGGCAGCCGGTTGTGCTGGTGTGACCTGTTGTGTCGAAGATTTGATGAAGACAGAGAGGAAAATTTTAATCTGGAGTAATGTAAGTGTTTGGGTGCGGGTGGAGGGGGTGGAAACAAGAAAAAATATCAGTGGATCAGGAAGCCAGCTCCAATTCACATCTTCCAGGATTAACAGGAATGCTTCGGGCTGATTGTAGACAACCCAAGAGAAGCAGGTTGCACGTTGTCAATCAGAATAATATTTCAACTGATTATTAAATTTAATAATAAATTGGACGCAATTCTCTGGCCGCGTTATGCTCTCGCTCAAGCAAAAGGCCGGTGAATAGTGGGAGAGGCCAAAGACGAGAACCGCACCTGGCGCCAAACAGTTTGCGATGGAACCGACCTGCCCCCACAGGCAAAATCAAATCTCGCTGTGGTGTAGCGAGAAACCAATTATCACCACTTAAGCCCTACTTATGTACAATTAATGGGGACCATCCCATATCCAATGGCTTCCTGTAATTCAACGGCCTCCGCAGCAAGCCGTCAAGCTGGCGCCAATTAGTACTCCTTTTGAAAAACATGAATCTGCCAGAAGGGCTTCTGTGGGTTTCTGAGAAGGTGAGTAGCCATCTTTGGTCACAGACAAAGAGCCCGGGGACGCTGGGCTTGCTGTACCTGTGCTCCGCAGGGATGGGCCGCTGTGGGAGGCTGGGGGGAGGCACTGGGGGGGCAACTGGCGTGTAACCGCTCACGGAACCACCATGCCAACCCCTATATCATGTGTCCCCATTCCAGGGGCAACCCTTGTCTCTGCCCGTCTGCCCCATCTGCATCATTGATGCAGAATGATGGCGCCAGAGCGTGCCAACTCTCTGCGAGCTCTCCCTAACAGATCCTCTTTTCACTTATCTTACAATCATTCTAATCTTTTAAAATATAATTCTAAGACTCGCTATTATGTATTTTCTTTTCTTTCCTTTTCTTTTCATGTACTTAATGATCCGTTGAGCTGCTCGCAGAAAAATACTTTTCACTGTACCTCGGTACACGGACAATAAACAAATCCAATCCAATCCAAATCTAATGACTACCCATAACCCCCACCGACTGCTGAGGCCTCTGGCTGTGCGGCCGAAGGCTATTGCTAATAGGGAATTGGCAATCATTGTTCTGTGAGCACTTCACGCAACCCAAGTGGATTCCTGTGGGTGGGCGGGACATATAGCATGTGGGAATTATTGCCTCGCAGTCCAATCGCACCCTAATGAATGGACACTGTGCCCAAAAACTACGGGAGGCAACACTATGCATGCAACAGCCAACATTCAAGTACCCAGGGGGTGGGACACATCTCCGGGCAATGTCCACGGCCGCAGGATGGGTGAGTGCCATGGGGAGGGAGAGATTCCTGGAAGGAAGGGAAAAGGGTTCGGAGGTCAGCCCGCATTGTGGATGAAATTTACAGAGGTATTACAATGGTTGTGCACAAGAGTGTTTAATGTGTAATACAATTCCCCATTCTCCCAATGGTGCCCCTGTTCCCCCCCCCCCCACACCCCCCCCACCCCCACACCCCCACACACTTCCCCTGGTGCCCTCAGTGATCCTCGTTGTCCTTGGCCTTCCTTGCTCTACCACCACGTCTAGGTGACTCCCCATGATGCACATCATAGGTCGAGGCAGCCAACTGGTTACCTCATCCGTGGCCTTCGATGCCCTTGGCGGGCGCCCTCTGTGGGCTCTGGGCCCGGCTCACTTGTCAGCAGTACATGCACAGCCGTCCCATGTGCTGACTGTTAGACGTGGCCTCATCAGAGAGGTGGAACTCGAGGGAGCTGGTGGCCACCGTCACCGCTCCATGGGACAGGTCCGGGTTGGCACGCAGGGCCCGTACCCCCTGCTGCTCAGTGACTGGGACATGCTCTGCAGTGCCTCAGCCATGCCCACCTATGATTGGGACAACCCCTCAGCCATGGCCATCACTGACTGCGCGACGCCTTGGACATCTTCACTAATGGTGCCAACGTCGTGCACCAGGCTCTCTACAGTGGTCACCACACTAGCAATTTTGGCCACGATGCCACTCATTGCCGGTGCCATCTTCTGCCCCAGTAGCCTCTGGAACTCCTTCAAGCAGCTATGAATCTGCTGGAGTGATGCTGACATCTCCTCTGAATGTCCTGCTGCTTCCTATCATCTCCATCAACTCCAGGTAATTCTGTTCCACAGGCCCAGCATCAGGCTTGGACCCAGCTGGGCCCTACGACTGCTGTCTCACCTGGGGATTCCTGCCTCCACCTGATGTTCATCAGCAGAAGTGAGGTGCTCACCAGATTGTGCCCCCGAAGGCTATCCACTAAAGTTTCCCTTTAGCGCTGGTGGAGGGGATGCCGCGATTATTATGGTGGCATCTTCAGAGCTCTCCTCCATGGTAGTTTCCTGGGAGGCTAGGGAGGGGGCTTCCCAGGATGAGCCGGAGGCGTCGGCTCGAGGACCTGCATGAGAGTGGACATGTGGGGCGGTATTCCCTAATAATGGGTCTATGTCCCCATGCCGGTGTGAAAAGCAGCGCTAACTGTCCCCGATAACGGGGAATGCTCCCCTTCCTAGGGGGCTAGGTTGGTGCCGGAGTGGTCCCCGCAGCTCCAGCCGGCGTGGAACGGCCCGTGAGAGTTTGCGCATGCACGGAATGGTTGTCGTGATTCCATGCATGCGCGGAACGTCCGGCGTATTTCCAAGCATGCGCAGGGGTTCTCTTCTCCGCACCATCCCCAGATAATATGGTGGAGCCTGACAGGGGTCCGGCGCGGCGTAACTTAGGCCCCCACGGGAACAGGCCGCCTGTCGATCGGTAAGCCCATCGGAACCTGGAGAATCGTCGGGGGGGGGGGGGGGGGGGGGGGGGGGCGCTGTCAACGGCCCCCAACCGGCGCAACGGGAATCCCATGAGTGCCCGAGAATCGGCGCCGGAGAATGGGGAAGCCGGCATCAGGTCAGACAATCACGGCCGTGGTCAATGGGAGGGTTGGGTTAGTCAGTCAATAAGACAAAAACAACTCACGTTTGACTGGTCACCCGAGTGGAGCCCAGTGGTTCTCACCTTTGCAGCATCTGCCAGCTTCCGCATGGGTGACCGCTCTGTCCTCGGCCACACCGCTCACCTCCAGGGCTCCACGATCCTCAAAGGTGCAGAAGATTCTTAGGTCTGGCACACCACCATCAGTCGCGATCTTCTCCTGCCGATTATGGGAGAGCTTTTCCTGAGGGAACACGTGTTAGTCATAGAACATAGTGCAGAAGGAGGCCATTTGGCCCATCGAGTCTGCACCAACTCACTTAAACCCTCACTTCCACCCTCACCCCGTAACCCAATTACCCCTCCGGACCTTTTTGGTCACTAAGGGCTATTTATCATGGCCAATCCACCTAACCTGCATATCTTTGGGCTATGGGAGGAAAACGGAGCACCCGGAGGAGACCCAAGCAGACACGGGGAGAACGTGCAGACTCCACATAGACAGTGACCCAGCAGCGAATCGAACCTGGGACTCTGGCACTGTGAAGCCACAGTGCTAACCACTATGCTACCGTGCTGTGTTGTTCACAGTGGTGGGAAGGGGTTGTAAGGGAGGGTTGGGGGGTGAAGGGGAATGGGGGTGGAGGGACGGAGGGTTTAGGGTTGCATGGCGAGTCGTGGGCGGATTCTCTCGTGTGGGTGGACAGGTCTTCGGGGAGTGGGGGGGGGGGGGGGTGGGTGGAGTGTGTCTATTCACTCATGCTGCCCGGTGTAAGTCGTTGACTTTTTTTCGACACTGGAGGCCAGTCCTCCTGGTCACACTCCCTGAGCTGACCGCTGCCGCTACCTCATCCCAGAGAGCACTGGTTACCCTATGGCTCACACTCCGGGACCCTCGGGGGAACAGAACATCCCTCCTGGCCTCCACAGCATCTAGGAGCCTCCCCAGATCAGCATCCCTGAATCCTGGGGCCGGTCATGGTGCCATTATTGCCAGCTGGCTGGGTTTGGCTGAACAATGGAGCTTAAGTGCTGCTTGACCTTGTTAGTGGGGGGTGGCGAGCGAGGTGCCGGAAATCAGCTGGCGAGCCTTCATTTATGGCGAGAAGCTCGTGAGGCCTCGTTAAGTGGACCAATTAATGTTGAGTAGCGTTGCCAACCTTGCTGGGAGGAATTCCCACCTGAGAGAGCTACCGGGCAATCAGATAGAAATTCCACCTTGTTTTGTACAGTGGCCTTCAAAAGAATAATAATTATATCTTGAGCTCCTGGCAAAGAGCAAAACTATCAGGATGATATCAATTTGATATCATTCTCAGACCCTGGAATTAATAAATGAGCTTTGCTTAAGCAGTGCTTCCCAAAGTGTGTTCCCTGCCTGAGAGGCTCAGACTGATATCTGACAGCTTGACCCTGGCCAGAATTTTACGACCGTTGCGATTCACTTTGCCCACTGCAGCCCACCCTTGCCCGTGGGTTTCCCAGTGGCATAATGTATTTTTGATGGAAAATCCCATTGATAAGCGGCTGAATGGTAGAATCGTGCCTCCAATGAATGGTGCACCACGGAGAAACACATAGCTGGGGAACCGAAGAATCCAGCCTCCTGTCATTGTATCAACCTCCTGATGTTCAGCTCCTGTTTCTACATCAGCCAGGTCAAGAACCAACATTCCTTCTCAACAATTGAAGCCTCCCTACCTCCCACTTTCTTCTTCTTGCGCAGTACCTCAGCATCGAGGGTGACTAGGTTCTGCTCTGGGGAGATGGGCTCTGCGGTGGCTGAATAGCCCAATCCTGGATCCGCAGACACTGCCAGGTCTGGCAGGTGGTGCTGAGGTGGGTGGGACACTCTGGATTCTCTGCTCTCCTTCCGCTGGTTATGCTTGGCCTCCGTGTGCTCCACCTACGATGCTCGAGGTAATTGGTACCATCGCGGATGCTTTTCCTCCAGTTTGCGTGTTCTAAGGCAAGTGATTCCCATGTGTCGATGGGAACATTGCATTTATTTAGGGAGGCTTTCAGAGTGTCCTTGTAGCGTTTCCTCTGCCATCCGAGTGATTGTTTGCCATTGCGGAACACGGAGTAGATCATTGGTGTTGGGAGTCTTGTGTCGGGCAATCGGGCAGCGTGGCCCTACCATCGTAGCTGGCCGAGCGTAACCAGTGCCTCGATACTGCGGATATTGGCCTGGGAGAGGGCGCTCACATTGGTACACCTGTCAGTGGATTTGCAGGATTTTGAGGAAGTAGCATTGGTGAAATCTGTCCAACGATTTGAAGTGTCTGCTCGCATAGAGAGGAGGCTCCTGAGGTACGGGAAATGATCCACGTTGTCCAAAGGCTCACCATGGATTTTGATGGATGAGGGACAGTTGTGTGTGGCAGGAGCGGGCTGGTAGAGAACCTTTGTTTTCCGGATGTTTAGTCTGAAGCCCATTCTCTCATATGCCTCGGTGAATGTGTTTTGGAGTTCGGCTTCTGAGTGTGCACACACACAGGCATCGTCTGTGTACTGCAGTTCGGTGATAGAGGCTGGGGTGGTCTTGATTCTGACCTGGAGGTGTCAGAGGTTGAACACTTTCCCTCTTGTCCGGTAGATTAGCTCTACTCCAGCAGAGAGCTTTAGGGTGATGGGGTGGAGTGGTGCCGTGAGGAAGATGGAGAAGAGCGTTGGTGCGGTAACGCAGCCCTATTTGTCCCCAGTTTGTACAAGTATTTGGTCTGTGGTAGTTCTGCTGGGGAGGATCACGGCTTGCATGTCATTGTGACGCAGGCGGAGAATGGTGACAAATTTCTGTGGGCAGACAAATTTGAGAAGGGTGCTCCACAATCCCACATGGTTGACAGAGTTTAAGGGATCAAAGAAGGCCATGTACAGAGTTTGATGCTGCTCCCTGCACATTTCCTGGATTTGTCAAACGCTGAAGTTCATGGGCATGATTAAGCTAAACGGGAACAAAATCCCATAGCGAACGCGTTTAGTTGCGTGTTTCCCGGTGCTCGTAGTATTCAATAGGGAGCCTCAGATCCATTTTCTGCACTGAGGAGTTCTGCTCGCCGGAATGTGAGATCGGGATACCATTTTTAAATGGCATCTCTGGAGCCCCAGATGCAACCCCAGCCCTCCCTCCCCACCCAATCCCTAACTCACTATGAGGGGTCACCAGGCCCACCCGCAACCCCCCAAAACCAGCACAGGACACCCCCGTCCCAATCACTGCCACGTGCAAAGTGCCAGCTTGGCACCTTGGCAGTACCAACCTGGTACCCTGGCAGTGCCCCTATCAGCTCCCAGTGCCACATGAACACCTTGGTAGTGCCAGGCTGGCACTGCCAGAATGTACCGCAGTACCTGGATGGAAAGTAGGGAAATCCCTCTGTAAATTCCACAGTCGGACCTGTCTTCTTTCTTGAATTCCCCCGAAGTTTACTTCCTGTTTCTCCACCACCCAGGTCCAGAACAAAGCAGCAGCCCCCACCTGCTCCCCCCTCACCCCACACCCCCAAAAAGTCCTTCTCAACAATTGAAGCCTCCCCACTTCCCATCACACAGACCCCCAAATTTTGACTCTGAGGTCATACAAAGTCTGAGGCATTAAAATATTGTGACACGGTTTGGGGAGCACTGTTTTCAGGTAAAGAACAGTGGACAGAGTTTTCGGAAAAATAGCAAAGTGTAATTTTCGATGTGAAAACCGTGCGGTGCGATCCAGATCGCAATCTTTTGGCACTTTGTAAAAAGATTTCTTCCCAACATGAGAAATGCTGCACCTGAGGCCCAAAGCGGCTAATTCATTGCCCCAGCAATGATCACAGCACTTTAATCAAGGGGGCTTTGCATTTAAACGGTTCCACAGCACTTGCTCATGTCAATCCAGGAGGATGACAGCTCAAAGACCAGCTCCCAGATTTTCAGAGGAGGGCCTTGACTCAATTGCTGGATGGCATGGAGGAGAGGCAGACCACAATTTACCCACTGGTTGGCTGGAGGCTTGCTCAGAAAGGTCACCATTTCCGCTTGGGAAATGGAGGCAGCTCTGCTCAGTGTCAGCAGCTTGATGAAGTGGACGGAGTTCAATGTGGAAAAAAAATGCTAAGATCTGCAAGGAAAAATCTCCCCTTGCCACTCCACCGTTCCGTCAAGTTGGATGTGAGGCTATTGTCCAAAAAGTGTTAATTAGTGGATGCCTTTCCAGATTACATTTTTTCAGAGAAGTCGGTGTTACCTACTTGCGAATGGGCAAAGAGATCAATTCCGGGTTCCACTGAACAGATGAAAGAGGTTTGGCCGACTTCTGTTCCCACATCTTATGGTCTTATAATTTCTGATCACCGGGACATCATACCAGGGGGTTGCCCAAAAGAGCACTTGGGGACCAGCCCTCAAGCCCCACCCAGGTCTCCCCAGAAAGGATTGCACAGCGAATACCCGGGAAATTCAAACTTCCATTCCATTCCCTGTACTGTGATCCGTCTAATACATGGACTTAAATCGCAGTCTTCGAGTTAAAACCACTTCTAACTCCTGGGTAACTATAGTACTAACACCCCTGGCACCCCGCTGGACATCCTGACCAACCCAAACTCCCTGACTACCTCCCCACTGACTACCCCTCCACTGACCATCCAACTCCCCACTGACTACCCCTCCACTGACCATCCAACTCCCCACTGACTACCTGATATCCACCGCAGTGACTCATGACACCTCACTGATCACTCCTCCCACTGACCATCCGATTCCCCCCCCCACACTGATCACCCCTCCACTGACCATCCAATCCCCACTGTCCATTAATGCCCACTGCAATGACTACCTGAGGCCTCACTGATCACCACTCCACTGACCACCTACTAACCCACTGACCATCTGACGCCCACCCCTCAGCTTTGTCTAGCTGTAGGTGGAAGGCTGTTGAAGATTCTGTTAGGTGCTGGAACATATAAAACCATAGAAAATAGAAGCAGTAGGCCATTCGGCCTTTCAAGGCTACTCTGCCATTCAACATGATCAGGTCTGATCTTCTATCTCAACACCATACTTCCACGCTCTCCTCATACCCCTTGACACTCAGTTGACCCAATCGCTCCTCGTATGACAATCCTGTCATCCCAGGAATCAGTCTGGTGAATCTTCGTTGCACTCCCTCTATGGCAAGTATATCCTTTCTTAGATTAGGAGACCAAAACTACATGTAATATTCCAGGTGTGGTCTCACCAAGGTCATGTACAGTTGCAGTAAGACATCCTTACTTCATGTCCTCATGTCCTCTTTCAATGAAACCAATATACCATTTGCCTGATCTTCTATCCCATCACCATACTCCAGTGTTCTTCAAAGTCAGGGACGTGACCTGCGGGTGGGTCGCGGGCGGGGTCCAGGAGGGTCGCGGAGCCATTGTCCGCAGCGCTCCTGATCGCGCAAATCCAAACTATGCGCATGCCACCCATGATCGGGTGCACATGCACAGTGCGGCCGCTATTTAAACGGTCTCAGCTTAATCACTCACTTGTGCATGCACCATTTATCATTTCACTTCATTGTTCCTTGATTACCTGGAGTAATTTTAAAAGGTGCAATGAAGTAAGTAGTTTATGTGTGTAATGTTCCTGTCTCCATCTATATTAGAATAAAAGGAATGCAAATCATGATTAGTCATACTCATTCTTGCATTACCTTTTCACAATGGTATTTCCATGCTCATCTGTGTACTGTTCCTCTGTAACCATTTTTTATTCATTTATTTTATTCATTTAATTTTTGTTTTGTTCATTTTTTTTTTACAAGTTCGGGGGGGGCTAATCATTTTATTCATTTATTTTATTCATTTAATTTTTATTTTTTTCATTTATTTTATTCATTTTTTTTTACAAGTTCGGGGGGGATTTATTTAATAAAATTTTACGGAAGAAATGCCGAACTTTGGACAGATGGAGACTCCATACTTTCCGACACGGGAAGGTTTCACCTTCATCCAACAGGTTCCATAGGAGGAGCATGTACGAGGGCCAAAGGGACGCAAAACCATTTCTTCCATTTTTATCAGCAGCAAACAAGGTAAGAGAAAATGGTGGGTCGCTCAGGTCGGCCGGCATGGGTCACAAAGGTTGGCCGGTTGGGTCCCGAAGGTCAGCCAGGTTGGGTCCCAAACATTGGCCGGTTGGTAAAAATGGGTCCCAGGAAAAAAGTTTGAAGAACACTTCCATACTCCCAAGTTCTCCACATACCCCTTGACACCTTCAGAGACTAGAAATCTATCTACGTTCGGCATGGTAGCACAGTGGTTCGAACTGTTGCTTTACAGCGCCGGGACCCATGTTTGATTCCTGGCTCGGGTCACTGTGTTAATGTAAGCCCACTTGTGACATTTATAAAGATTATTATTATGGACTTCTGCTGAACCACAGAATGGCTACTAAAGGTCACATGACTTATACGATTGGTCATCTGATATGGAATGTTCCGACAAAGACTACAACAACAGCAGAGTTTCACTGCCATCCTTGTGGAATCACACAATCCATCAAAAGGCCATATTATTATCATAAAACGAGACAATTAACAGAAGAACTGACTCCCCAAGCCAGGACGATAACAAAAACAGTGACACCATAGAATTCCTGCAGTGCAGAAGGCCCAGTGAGTCCACACCAACCATCCAAAAGAGTACTCTACCCACCTACTCACCTAATCCCAGTAACCTAACCTGCACTTGCCTGGACACTGAGGGGAAATTTAACATGGCTAACCCACCTAACCTGCATTTCTTTGAACTGTAATAGGAAAACCACGCAAACACGAGGAGAATGTGCAATGTGCGAACTCCATGCAGAAAGGCACCGAAGGCCGGAATTGAATCCGAGTCCCTGGCACTGTGAGGCAGCAGTGCTAACAACTGTGCTACCATGCCACCCATTTTGCTTGTACTCAAAAAAGGCAGAGACCCTGAAGAATGTGGCTGATATCGGCCTATCTTTTAAACTCAGGCGAAACTATTAGCTAAGGTACTGGCATGCTGCTTGGAGCTATGTCTCCCTAATATACTATCTGATGACCATACTGGCTTTGTAAAGGGAGACCAATTATCCTCAAATATATGTTATCTTCTTGACATTATACTTTCCCCAACTGCCTCGACTGTCCCCAAAATTGTTGTCTCTCTGGATGCTGAAAAGGCTTTTGACCGGGTGGAGTGGGATTATTTGTTTGCAATTTTGTTTAAATTTGGCTCTGGTCCAAAACTTACTTCATGGATTTGCCTTTTTTATACCTCATCTACAGCAAGTGTGCACACTAACTCTCTCCACTCTCTGCCCCCACTGCTCTTTGCCCTGGCATTAGAGCCCCTGTCAATAGCCTTGAAGTTGTCCACACTTTCTAAAGCGTATCCTTCGAGCTTGTGCGGAGCATCGTGCGTCCTTATATACTGACGACCTCTTATTATATATCACTATGCCTGTTGCCTGTGTCGGTGGCATCATGAATATATTCAGCGCCTTTGGCTCGTTCTCTGGCCATAAATTGAATGTCAACAAAAGTGAGTGTTTCCCAATTAACTCTAGTGTCAAGCAAATCCTCCCCCCACCCAGGAGTTTTACTGTTTTGTATACTAGTGCTGGTTTTCACTACTAAGATGTGAACATAATGCATTCTCTTGCGACTCATCGTAAAATAGATCTTTTGAGCCTGGTCACCAAAATGAAGGCGGATTTGCAGCGCTGGGTTGGTTTGCCTCTTTCCTTAGCTGGCAGAAATCATTCCATAAAAATTAATATTCTGCCCAGATTCCTGTTTCTTTTCCAATGTCTCCCTATTTTTCTACCAAAATCATTTTTTGTTATGGTTAACAAGCTGATCTCAACTGCTATCTGGGCAGGCAGAACTCCAGACGTTTGTAGGGCGAAACTTCAAAGAAGGAGATGAGTTGGTGGGCTGGTTCCTTCGAACCTACTGTACTATTATTGTGCAGCAGTATTCAAAAGATTTCACATGGCGTCATGATCCAAGTTTAAACTGGTTGTCTTACGGAAGCTCACTCCTGCTGCTTGATGCACTATCAATTACGACAAAGACGAAAGTAGTGGAATAATCGAGGCTTTATTGAGCAAAGATGTTGTGCCTCCTGTAGCTGGAACCAGAATGGCTGCAGCACTGATGAGCACACACATTTATACGCTGCCTACTGGGCGGAGCCAGCAGGCAGGGGGTTACATATGTACCTGTACTATACGTGTCTTACCGTAAAACATATAATACTGCTAGTAGTGACCACCACATTCACCCCCTGTTAAAAAAGAGTCCGGCGGGGGTGGTGGAAAAAAATTACAAGTTCAGTCTGTCGGGTGCCTTGACCCTTCTCTGCGATCACCTCACTCCTGGTGGTAATGTGGGCGCTGACATAGTCACCTGTGACTCCGGGAGCATGTTGTCCTCGTCTTCGTCACCCCTGAGTGGAACCAGTGGGAGGACGGATCCTACTGGGGCGGGGGCTGCGGTGAGGGGCGGTGTCAGGTCGGGGGCTGTGGGTGGGGATCCAGTGGGTGGCATGTCCCGGAGGGAGACTGTGTCCTGGCGCCCGTCGGGGTGTGCCACGTAGGCGTACTGCGGGTTCGCGTGTAGGAGGTGGACTCTTTCGACGAAAGGGTCCAACGTATGGGTCCGCACGTGCTTGCGAAGGAGGACAGGTCCAGGAACTGTCAGCCATGTTGGGAGCGAGACCCCGGAGGTGGTCTTCCTGGGGAAGGCAAAGAGACGCTCATGAGGGGTCTCGTTAGTCATGGTGCAGAGGAGCGATCGAACGTAGTGGAGCGCGTCAGGGAGGACCTCCTGCCAGCGGGGGACCGGGAGATTTTTAGACCACAGGGCCAGCAGGACGGCCTTCCAGACCGTCCCGTTCTCCCTCTCCACTTGTCCGTTTCCCCGGGGGTTGTCGCAGGTCGTCCTGTTTGAGGCAATGCCCTTGCTGAGCAGGCACTGACGAAACCCATCGCTCATGAAAGAGGATCCCCGATCGCTGTGGATGTTGGTGGGTAAACCGAACAGTGGGAAGATGCTGTGGAGGGCTTTAATGACCGTGGCAGAAGTCATATTCGGGCATGGGATGGCGAAAGGGAACCGGGAGTACTCATCGACCACATTCAGAAAGTGCGTGTTGCGGTCGGTGGAGGGGAGGGGCCCTTTGAAGTCCATGCTGAGGCGCTCAACGGGGCGGGAGGCCTTCACCAGGTGCGCTCGATCTGGCCGGTAGAAGTGCGGCTCGCACTCTGCACAGACCTGGCAGTCTCTGGTGACAGTCCTGACCTCCTCAATGGAGTCGGGCAGATTGCGGGCCTTGATGAAATGGAAGACCCGGGTGACCCCCGGGTGGCAGAGTTCATAGTGGAGAGCCCGGAGTCGGTCCACTTGTGCACTGGCACATATACCACGGGATAGGGCGTCAGGGGGCTCATTGAGCCTTCCCGGGCGATACAAAATCTCGTAATTATAGGTGGAGAGCTCGATCCTCCACTTCAAGATCTTGTCGTTTTTGATCTTGCCCTGCTGTGTGTTGAACATGAAGGCAACTGACCGTTGGTCAGTGAGGAGACTGAATCTCCTCCCGGCCAGGTAATGCCTCCAATGCCGCACAGCTTCCACAATGACTTGGGTCCCCTTTTCGACACAGGAGTGACGAATTTCGGAGACATGGAGGGTGCGGGAAAAGAAGGCCACGGGCCTGCCCGCCTGGTTGAAGGTGGCGGCAGAGCTACGTCTGATGCATCGCTCTCGACCTGAAAGGGGAGGGACTCGTCGACCGCGTACATCGTGACCTTGGCGATGTCTGCCTTGATGTGGTTGAAGGCCTGGCGGGCCTCAGCAGCCAGGGGTAAAACTGTGGACTGAATGAGTGGGTGGGCATTGTCCGCATAATTAGGGACCCACTGGGCATATTCGGAGAAAAACTCCAGGCATCGTTTCAGGGCCTTGGGGCAGTGGGGAGGGGTACCCCATGAGGGGGCACATGCGGTCGGGTTCGGGCCCTAGGACTCCATTTTCCACTACGTAGCCAAGGATGGTTAAGCGGTTGTTGCAGAACACGCATCTCTCCTTATTGTATGTGAGATTAAGGAGTTTGGCGGTCTGGAGGAAATTTTGGAGGTTAGCGTTGAGGTCCTGTTGATCGTGGCAGCAGATGGTGACGTTATCTAGGTACGGGAAGATGGCCCGCAGTCCGTACCGGTCAACCATTTGGTCCATTTCACGTTGGAAGACCGAGACCCCATTAGTGATGCCGAAGGGAACCCTAAGGAAGTGATGGAGGCTGCCATCTGCTTCGAACGCAGTGTATTGGCGGTCCTCCGGGCGGATGGGAGCTGGTGGTAGGCAGACTTCAGGTCCACTGTGGAAAAGACCCGATACTGCACAATCTGATTGACCATGTCAGATTTGTGTGGGAGCGGGTACGCGTCGAGCTGCGTGTACCGATTGATGGTCTGACTGTAGTCAATGACCATCCTGTGCTTCTCCCCAGTCAGTACTGCTACCACTTGAGCTCTCCAGGGGCTATTGCTGACCTCAATGACACCTTCCCGCAGAAGCTGTTGGACCTCCGACCTAATGAAGGTCCTGTCCTGGGCACTGTACCGTCTGCTCCTGGTGGTGACGGGTTTGCAATCCGGGGTGAGGTTCGCAAACAAGGAGGTGAATCGACCTCAAGGGTCGTGAGGCTGCATACGGTGAGGAGGGGTAGGGGTCCGCCAAATTTTAAGGTTAAGCTTTGGAGGTGGCACTGGAAGTCCAGGCCAAGTAACAGGGCAGCGCAGAGGTGGGGGAGGACGTAGAGCCGGAAGTTTCTAAACTCTACGCCTTGGACGGCGAGGGTCGCATGCAGTACCCCCGGATTTCCACAGAAATGGATCCGGAGGCCAGAGAGATCTTCTGGGTGACGGGGTATACCGCAAGGGAGCAGCACCTTACCGTCGTGGGGTGGATGAAGCCCTCTGTGCTCCTGGAGTCAAAAAGACAGGACGTCTCATGCCCATCGATCTTCACCGTCGTCATTGCGGTTGGGAGTTTGCGGGGCCGGCACTGGTCCAGTGTGATCGAGGTGAGCTGTGGCAGATGGTGGGAGGTCCCGGGCTGCTCAGCGGTGGCGGAGGTAGCGGCAGGCGTTGAGCGGCCAGGCGAGCAGGGGTCCTGAGGCGCTGTCCAAAATGGCACCAAAGATGGCGGCACCCACGTGCTTCACGTGACTTGCAGCATCAAAGATGGTGGCACCCTGGGTCGCACGTGGGGAGTGCATGTACGCTGGGCCTGGAAACAGCAGCGACTGACCGGGGCTGGCAAACAGAAACAAAGTGTCCCTTCTTTCCACAACCGTTGCAGATCGCTCTCTGCGCCGGGCAGCGCTGCCTGGGGTGTTTGATCTGCCCACAAAATTGCACTTGGGCCCCCCAGGGTTGGCTGGCTGCTGCACGGCGCAGGCTTGTGGTGAGCTGGAATTGGCAGCTGGTGGGGCCCACGATGCCCACGAGGGTGCCGCACAGTCGGGGGCATACGACTGGACGTTACAGGAGGCCACTTCTAACGAGTTCGCGATCTGCCTTGTTCCCGCTAGATCAAGCGTACCGCCTTCCAGTAGCCGTTGGCAGATGTACGCAGGCCTCATGCCCATCACAAAGGCGTCTCGAATTAAAGGTTCTGTGTGCTGGACTGCCGAAACTGCCTGGCAGTCAAAGTTCCTAGCCAGGATGTGCAGGGCATGCCAGAAATCGTCCAGAGACTCCCCCGGGAGTTGCTGACTCGTGGACAGGAGGTGCCTGACTGGAGGTGACCAGTTGATTGACTGGTCGAACGTAATGTCCCTTCAGCAACTCCATCGCTTCGGAGTAAGTGGGCACATCCCAGTTGAGAGGAAAAATGTTAGGACTCACCCGTGAATAAAGGACTTGGAGCTTCTGCAAGTCCCAGGGTTCCTCAGCAGATGTTTGGAGGTAGCTTTCGAGGAGCAGGCTAACCAGTGGTCAAAAGCGGACGTAGCATTGGCTGCTTGAGGGCTCAGCTGCAGGTGATCAGGCTTGATGCGGAAATCCATCATTTAAAAAATCTTTGCTCAATAAATTGATGCACTATCAATTACCACAAAGACGAGAGTAGTGGAATAATCGAGGCTTTATTGAGCAAAGATGTTGTGCCTCCTGTAGCTGCTACCAGAATGGCTGCAGCACCGGCGAGCACACACATTTATACGCCGCCTACTGGGCGGAGCCAGCAGGCAGAGATTTACCCATGTACCTCTAGTATATGTGTCTTACCGTAATACATATAATACTGCTAGTGGTGACTACCACACTGCCCATCCTCTCTTCCTGCCTTAATTTGTGCCCCACTTTCCCCCTGTAAATACACATCAAATCCCTTTGTGATTTCTACTTAAAAAATATGAAAACAATGTTTTTAGAATTTTATACTTTCCTCTCCTTTGCTATTATGTCCTATTTGTAATAACCACTTATTCTTGCCCTCCACACTTGACTCAGCATTTGCCCTGTGGAGGAAGAAGAGACTCAAACGTTTTACTGAAATGTTTGTGGATGGAAACTTTGTCAGTTTTAGCAAGCTTGCAGTCAATTTTAATTTACTTGAATCTAGCCTTTACTGCTATCTTCAAACCGTGGCTTTTGTCGCGCACACTTTCCTTTATTTCCTCAACTGCCCCCTGAGCACATTGTTAGAAGGGATTTTGTCATTGCATCAGAACAGCAGTGGTTCTATTTCAAGGTGATACAGTTTATGATATCCCCTGAATCCTCCCCTCCCTATAAGGTAAGAAATGATTGCACAATGGAGCTTGGGCTCGACCTTACAAGTGACAGGTGGGGGGAGGCCCTTTTTAGGGTTAACTCCACATCCTCCAGTGTTCAGTTAATCTTAATTCAGTTTAAAGTTCTGCTCAGAATTCACTTTACAAAGGCCAAAATTAGTACGTTTTTCTCCAGCATAAGCAACAAATGTGACAGGTGCTCACTTGCCCCTGCAAACCGTACCCACATTTTCCGGTTTGAAGCTGGCTGATTTTGCTCAACCTTCTTTGACACTCTTTCCATAGTTGTAGATATTGACCTAAAACTTTGTCCTTTGGTAGACATATTAGGTATCTCATCTACTTTGTCAGTTTCACTTAGCTTGAGGAGAACGCCATTGCATTTGTTTAATTAATAGCCCACAGCTGGATTTTATTAACTTGGAAGTCCCCAGGCCACCAAATGCTTCATCTTGTTTGGAAGCCTTAATGTCTTTTCTATATTAAGACATATTAAGTATACCATAAGAGGATCCATTGAGAAATCTTTTAGGAGATGGCAACTATTTGTCTCTTTCTTTAATGAGTTTGTTACTGTCAACTGATAATTTTACTTTCTTTTTGTGTAGTTTTTGTTTGTTTATCTGTTTATTGGGGGGAGTTGCATTGTAGTACTGTATTGTACTTTGTTTACCTGCTCCTTCCCACTTTTGGAAAATCAATAAAACTAATTTACAAAAATAAAGGGCGGGATTCTCCGATTGCCGACGCCAAAATCTAATTCACCGATCGGCTGGAGAATTCATTTTATGCTGAAATCGGGGGCGGCGTTGTTTTTGAAGGGTTGTTAAATACGCCGCACAATGTTGCGACGGCCACAGGATGTCACCTGAGTCCCTCCCCCGATGCTCTGCCCCCGATGGACCGACTTCCCGACGGCGTCGGTCGGGTGTCCTCTCAACTTTCGGTAACCTGACGCGGTGGCTGTGGACTGTGTACACCGGTGTGGCAGCGCCACTGACTTTTTGGCCATAAGATCAGACGCATCCTCCATACATAGCCACAGAATTGGAGACTCCAGCCCAAAATGTTTAAGGATTGGTACCAGTGATATCCTTCAGCAATTGGCTTTCAGTGTATAACACGTAGCTTCCTGTTTTCACCACTGCATCGGTCCATGACAACCCTTTCATTAAGCATCGGAATTTGTCACATCTTCACCCTCAGCAGGGGCTTGCCATAGTACTCTATGTTCCTGAAGTGATTTGTCATGATACTCTCATTTTGTTCTGTGTTGAAGTAAAAAGCACTTTCTTCTCAGTATTTTGCCAAGATTTACTGAGTATTGTACTTTATTATTAGGAGTCGTCGAAATTTAGCATGACATTTTAGTTCCTCACAGTGCCTTGCCGGAATGCTTTATTTTTCATAACATTCAACAGTGCACTTGGGATGTTCTGGACTTATTGAAGTCAGTTTCATGAAAGAACTTGAATGAAGGCTGTACTTTTATTACTCACGTGCCTAATTGTACTGAGTTCATCATATTCTTAGTTCTCGCATTTATCATTCTTGGGCTGGATTCTCCGATTTTGAGGCAATGCCTGGTTTTACAATGAAAAAATCAGCGAGGCCCCAGCACCGGTGAGGGCCAGCAGCCACGCCACATAATACGCACAGCCTTCTCGATAGAAACGGACGGGGCCTTGGCCGCGAATGTGCATGGCGACAACCTGCAGCGGTCACGCCGTACAACATGGTGCTGGCCATACGTGGACCCGACCTGCCAGATAGTGCCTCCTGGACACCGCCTCGCCACCCCGGGCCACCCTTCACCAGTCCTCACAGCCCTCGCTGAAGGCCCCCCCCTCCCCCCCCGCCGCCCCCTGGCCAGCACCACGGCTCACGCCCCCCCACCCCTGCCGGGTTCACGAAAACTGAGAGCACACGTGTCCCGTGCCATCAGGAACCCGGCCCATCAGGGACGGAGCATCGAGGAAGGTGCTTCAGGCAACATCCGGAGGAAGTCCCAACGGCGTGTGCCGTACTCCTTGATGATGCCGATTTGGAGGGAGCGGAGAATCGGCATCGAGCAATGGAGAATCCCACCCGGTATTTCTCAGATTACTCAACGGCAGTGCTCTCACTTCTTCTCCTAGCTTCATTTTCCTTTATACCACAAGGAAGTGATCCATTCTGTGTCCCTCATTTCACTTTTTCTTACTGTCCTTTCGCACGTTATTCAATTCATTGTCCTTATTTCACGGTGAAATGCCATTTAACTCTTGCGATCTCTCACACATAATGCAATTCTTAGAACTTCCTTTCTTTTATTTATTTGACCATAGCCCTATCATTAGTTGCCTTGAATTGTCAAAACTTTGCTCCTCGTAAAATAGCTTCCTTTTCCTCAACTAAACCAATAGAAGATGCACAAGAAATAATCTCAACACCCTTGGATTATGGAAGGGAAAAAAATGGATGACTTTGCAGTGAAACCAAAAATGACTAGAGCCAATTTGCAGCCATTCGGTCATCAGATGCTGGAAAACTTGTTGGAATAGGTTTTGCAGGGAAGGGTCGACTTAGAGAAGAGGTCAATTAGGAGTGCAATGCACAACTGGGGCAGTGTGGTAGCAGCAGATTATTGAGAGTGTTAGCAGCAGATGAAGACATGTATTTGCAATGATTGCTGAGACAAGTGTACAAATATTTGATAACATCTTTTTTATATTTGCTTCCTTCTGTTCTGCTTCTCACTTAATGAGTCAGGTATTGAGGACCAAGTATTATGGGAGGGATTCTCCTTCGGCCGATGCCAAAATCGGGAAAAGGCGATTGGGCGGTGAATCGGTCTTGACGCCGAAATGGTGGCTGGCATCGGGTTCACGTCAATTCACAATTCTCCGGTGCCTTAACAGTGGCGTCACTGCATTCTACACTGCCCATACAGTAAACGCACTTTGTTTATCACTTGCCAGCCTCTCCGTAGCCTCCGCAATCCTTTGCCTCCACCGGGAAGGTTCACTTGTGCTTTTAAAAATCAGGAAACAGACACCATGGCTGATGAGGGAGAGAGAGGAGGTGCAGAGGCACAAACGTGGGCTGCTGGTCCTGCCACTGGCCGGTCTAGCTGGGGGTGGGAGGGCCCTGCCAGGGACAGGGGGGTGGTGACAGGATGTGATGAAAGGACAGGCCATGGGGCCAGGGTGACCCCTCCATGGGACTGGAGTGTCCAGGCACAGACCGCCATTTCCGCAACCTACAAGGCAGCCACCTTGTTGCGCACCCACCTTGGCCTGTGGTTCTGGAGAGTGACAGCGGTCCCCACACCCCAGTCCCTGCCCACCACACCCCACCCACCACCATACCACCGCCCCAACCGGCCGCCACCCGTCAGCGGCAGGGCATTACAAGGCCCACCCAAAGGGCAATGCCCAAAGAAGCCCCTACAGTGGGGCGCCAGATGGGGGCCGCGGAGTGTACTGCTGGCAAGGGTAGGAACAGCTGACGGTACCCTTGGCAGTAGGGATGGACGCCAGGGCCAGAGGTTCCCCCGATACCAGGCACCGACGGGGCCAGGTGTGCAGCAATGGGGGAACGGAGACATGCAGGGGCAGGGTCCGCAGTGCAAACCGGGGTCACCTTGGACGTGGTTAGGCATGGGGGTACGCACCATGCGAACAAGTTGGCTTTCCACCTCCTGCAGTCAATGGATATTGCAATCCAATACGGACTTGTGGCCTTCCTCCTAGTCACCCAAGCCCTCGGTAGGCTGCACAACATGTGCGCCTGAGCCGACATGCACGGGATGGTCTAATCACCTCCAGGTTCAGCGACTAGGGGGCCTGGCTAACAGCACGGACATCTCATCCCGCCCCCACAGCCGAATACCCCCTCCCATGAACACCTCCACTTGTGCCACAGCTCCACCCTCTTGCAACCCTCTCCATGATTCCCACCTGCCTCTCGACAGGGTGCAGGCCCAGGGTTGGCAGTAACAGCGGGTCTGGTCCATGGGATGGAGGTTGATGACGACCCACTTTGCCATGAGCTCTGGTGCTCTGCACCGTTTGCCAACATCTGATTCCTGCCCACGGTAGCACTTTCCACTGTCCACGTGTTTGTTCCTTGCATGCGAGCTGGCCATTCCTTCTCATGGTCCCACTGACCCCCTGGGGTTGTGGAGGTGGGGGGGGGGGGGGGGGGCGGTCACAGGACCTGGCTGCACTGGTGTCCGTGGCCCAAGTCCTCTTGACCCTCTGCCCAGCAATCCGCCCCTGCCCAGTGCCCCCTCTGAAACCAGCCCAGCCCATCCCTCACATTCTTCTGACAGGATACCGAGGCTGGTTGTAACGTAGTGAACAGGTGTCTATTGTGAGCATATATTTACAGGTTTGTGCCCTAGCCCCTATCACTATCTTATGTGCTGCAACAGTGCCAACCTAACTGCTGTCTACCTTTCTGGCCTTACGGGCTCTAATGCTTAATCTTGGTGAATCCCCAGGTGGTATATCAAGAGTGGAGGTGGCCTGTTGCGATTCCCACTCTGTGACCTGGGTCCCCTCGGCGTCCGCCTTCGGGGCCGAATGCGCCTGGATGAGCCTGGATGGGACCAGCTGCTGCTCGGGTGTCTCAGGTGGCGTGATGCCACCATATTCTGTCCACTGCCCATGTGATGCACCAGGGACAGGAGGGGTGTGGTGTTCCAGCACCTCCCCTGCGGGAGTCACTGGCACCTCCTCCTCCCTTGGGGTGCCCAATGGAACCGGGCTACTACATGGGATGGGGGTGCAAGAGGAGCTGACCCTTAAAGCTCCCCTGCCATCTGACTCTGCCAATCCTGAAGGCCCGCTCTCGCCTCGCCCAGGGTCTCAATGCTCGCGGCCATGAAGCGCAGGGAGTGTATTATTCCTTGTGTCTGAATAAAGCTCGTAGTCTTACAGTTGAAGTAAATGCTTTATTGTATGAGTTTGTTCTCTCTCCAGCGCTTATACTATGCGTTACATCTGAGCTGCCTATCTGTGTCCTGCTCACCAGTTGCTGTTGCTGTGAAGAGTGACTTTGACATTCTGTCTGCTATATTTATACATCTCCCATTCTCCCTGTAGTGATTGCTTAGTTGTAGTGCATTTACATTGACCCCTTCTATATATACAGATATGCAGATCACATCTCCCCCTTTTTCTTTTATATATTTTCTGTACAGTGTTAAATAAAATTGTACAAAACAGTTAGATTACTTATGATATGTATATCTGTGCAAGCTGTAATGATATTGGTTATTGTACAAAGCCAATTAATATTTATGGGTTCAATCGTAATGAAAATTTTTTTATATGAGTCCAAGGTTATTCGGTTGAGTTCTTTTGTAGTTGAAGTGGTGATCTTGATGTTGTAATTTTTTTGTGAACATCGTCAGTGTTCCTGTGTTCAAGTATTGTGAGGTGTTCAAGTGGTCAAAGCACTTTTGATGTCTGACCTGGCTTTTTCCTGTGCTTGCAGTATTGATTCTGTATGTCATCCTCGTTGTCTGGTCTGGACTTGTTTCTCTGCTTGTGGTGTTGGTTTTGTATGGCATCTGCCTTGAAAACTGATTTGCTTGTTTGTTTTGGAGCAAATATGAGTTTGTGAGGTTTGTTGTCATGCCATGTTATGTTTGTACTCTTGCCATTGTTTTGGACTGTGTTGTTAAATTGTCCTTCATGTGCAGTGTTGTATCATTTTGCACAGGTTGTTGTTTCGTTGTTGTTATTTTTGTTGTTTTCATTGTCCTTCTTGTTGTTTTCGTTGTTCTGCTTGTTGAAGAGTGACTCTGACTTCCTGTCTGTCTATATTTATATATCGCCCGTGCTCCCTCCAGTGATTTCTTAGTTATAGTGCATTTACATTGACCCCTTATATATATACAGATATGCAGATCACTACAGGGAGTAGACCACTTCCTTCTGCCACTGCGCTGCATAACGCTGCGGCTATACCACTACCTTCTATGTTAGCGCCACATGACTAAGCCATCTCCCTCTGGGGCTGGGCCACCTGGCTCTGTGTCTGTTCTACACTGGCCATGCCTGGGTAATACCACCGACGCTCTCAGTGATGCCCGCTGTGACTGGGCCACGTCTTGCAGCGCCACTGCAATGTCCAGGTGGTACATGACTATCTACGATAGGGCAACCCTGTCCTGGGCCTCAGCCACCACCTGCACAGAGTGCTCCAGGCTTTGGGCATCTTTTTTTTAAAAATAATTTTTATTGAAAAATTTTGAATTTATACAACAATAACGCACCATAGTAAAATACCAAAAATAACAATAATATTAACAATCATAAACATTCGCCTCACCCCCATGCACAACACAGCATTATAACAACAACGCAAATTAACACAATATAAAGTTACAGAATAGAAACTACAATAAGGAACCCCCCCCCCCCCCCCCCCCCCCCCCCCCGGGTTGCTGCTGCTATTGACCCAGTTACCTATCTCTGAGCCAGGAAGTCCAGAAAAGGCTGCCATCGTTTATAGAACCCTTGTATTGATCCTCTCAGGGCAAATTTGACCCTTTCCAGTTTTATAAATCCCGCCATGTTACTGATCCAGGTCTCCACACTTGGGGGCCTTGCATCCTTCCACTGTAGCAGAATTCTTCGTCGGGCTACTTGGGATGCAAAGGCCAGGACACCGGCCTCTTTTGCCTCCTGCACTCCCGGCTCTACCACAACTCCAAAAATCGCGAGTCCCCACCCTGGTTTGACCCTGGATCCAACCACCCTCGACACCGTCCCCGCCACCCCCTTCCAGAATTCTTCCAGTGCTGGGCATGCCCAGAACATATGGGCATGATTCGCTGGACTCCCCGAACATCTGGTGCACCTATCCTCACACCTAAAGAATCTACTCATCCCAGTTCCGGACATGTGGGCCCAGTGCAGCACCTTAAATTGGATGAGACTAAGCCTCGCACATGAGGAGGAAGAGTTGACTCTCTCCAAGGCATCCGCCCAAGTCCCGTCCTCTATCTGCTCCCCGAGTTCCTCCTCCCATTTAGCCTTCAGCTCCTCCACTGACGACTCCTCCACCTCCTGCACTACCTTATAGATGTCAGACACCTTCCACTCTCTGACCCACACCCCCGAAAGCACTCTGTCCATCGTCCCCTGCGAGGGCAGCAAAGGGAATCCCTCTACCTGTCGCCTAGCAAACGCCTTTACCTGCAAGTATCTGAACATGTTCCCTTGGGGAAGGCCAAATTTATCTTCCAGTTCCCCCAGGCCCGCAAACATCCCGCCAATAATCAGGTCCCTCAATTTGCTGATGCCCGCCCTTTGCCACCCCCTAAATCCCCCATCCTTGTTCCCCGGGATGAACCGATGGTTGCCACCCAGTGGAGCCTCCATCGAGCCCCCTGTTTCCCCCCTATGCCGCCTCCACTGTCCCCAGATTCTTAGGGTCGCCGCCACCACCAGGCTCGTGGTAAACCTCTTAGGGGAGAGCGGCAACGGCGCCGTTACCAAGACACCCAGGCTCGTACCTCTACATGACGCCATCTCCATTCTTTTCCACGCCGCCCCTCCCCCCTCCATCACCCATTTACGCACCATTGACACATTGGCCGCCCGATAGTACCCCAGAAGATTGGGCAGCGCCAGACCGCCTCAATCCCTCCCTCGCTCCAGGAACACCCTCTTCACTCTCGGAGTCCCATGCGCCCACACAAAGCTCAGAATACTGCTAGTCACTCTCCTAAAGAAGGCCCTGGGGATAAAGATGGGCAGGCACTGAAAGAGGAACAAGAACCTCGGAAGCACCGTCATTTTGACAGACTGTACCCTCCCCGCCAACGATAATGGCAGCATGTCCCACCTCTTGAACTCCTCCTCCATCTGATCTACAAGTCTGGTGAAATTATGCTTGTGAAGAGTCCCCCAGTCCCTGGCCACCTGCACCCCCAGGTACCTAAAGCTCTCCCCTGCCTGCCTAAGCGGGAGCCTACCAATTCCTTCCTCCTGGTCTCCAGGGTGCACCACAAACACCTCACTCTTGCCTAAATTTAATTTATAACCTGAAAAGGTCCCAAACTCAGCTGGCAACTCCATCACCCCCGGCATCCCTCCCACCGGGTCCGCCACATACAGTAACAGGTCATCGGCATACAACGACACCCTATGTTCCTCTCCACCTCGCACCAAGCCTCTCCACCTCTCTGAATCCCTCAACGCCATCGCCAGCGGTTCGATTGCCAGTGCAAACAACAAGGGGGACAGGGGGCAACCATGCCTGGTCCCTCGGTAAAGCCGGAAGTACTCCGACCTCCTCCTATTCGTGGCCACGCACGCCATCGGGGCCTCATATAGCAGCCTTACCCATCTGATGAACCCTTCACCAAATCCAACCTCCCCAACACCTCCCATAAGTACCCCCACTCCACTCTATCGAAGGCCTTCTCCGCATCCAGCGCCACCACTATCTCTGCCTCCCCCTCAATCGCCGGCATCATGATGACATTCAACAATCTCCGCACATTCGTGTTCAGCTGCCTTCCCTTCACAAAACCTGTCTGGGCCTCGTGCACAACCCCTGGCACACAGTTCTCTATCCTGGTGGCCAGGATTTTTGCCAGCACCTTAGCATCCACATTGAGGAGAGATATGGGCCTGTATGAACCACACTGCAGGGGGTCCTTGTCCCTCTTTAAAATTAACGAGATCAGCGCCCGCGACATCGTCGGGGGCAAAGTCCCCCCTTCCCACGCTTCGTTGAGTGTCCACACCAGCAAGGGGCCCACTAGGTCCACAAACTTTTTATAAAATTCCACCGGGAACCCATCCGGCCCCGGTGCCTTCCCTGACTGCATCTGCCCGATCCCCTTAACCAGCTCCTCCAGCTCAATCGGCGCGCCCAACCCCTCCACCTTCTCCTCCTGCACCCTCGGGAAAGAAAGCCCGTCAAGGAACCTCTCCATTCCCCTCCTCTCCCCAGTTGGCTCCGAACGGTACAGTTCCCCGTAAAAGTCCTTGAAGACCTCATTCACCTCTACCCCCTTCCGCACCACATTCCCACTCTTGTCTCTCACTCCAGCAATTTCCTTAGCCGCATCCCGCTTGCGGAGCTGATGAGCCAGCATCCTACTCGCCTTTTCACCATGTTCGTACACTGCCCCTTGTGCCTTCCTCCACTGTGCCTCCGCCTTTCTAGTGGTCAGCAAATCAAATTTAGCCTGCAGGCTGCGCCTCTCCCCCAACAGTCCCTCCTCTGGTGCCTCTGCATACCTCCTGTCCACCTCCAGCATCTTTCCCACCAGTCTATCCCTCTCACTCCTCTCGCTCCTCTCCCTGTGTGCCCGGATGGATATCAGCTCCCCACGAATCACTGCCTTCAGGGTTTCCCAGACCATCCCCACCTGAACCTCCCCCATATCATTCACCTCGAGGTACCCCTCAATACTTGCCCGGACCCTCCTACACACCTCCTCATCCGCCAACAACCCCACATCCAACCGCCACAACGGGCGCTGGTCCCGCACCTCCCCCATCTCCAACTCTATCCAATGCGGAGCGTGGTCGGAGATTGCAATGGCCGAATACTCGTCCTCCTCCACTCTCGGAATCAGTCCACTACTCACCACGAAGAAATCTATCCGAGAGTAGACCCTATGTACGTGGGAGAAGAAAGAGTACTCACGTGCCCTCGGCCTCACAAACCTCCATGGATCCACCCCACCCATCTGGTCCATAAACCCTCTCAGTACCTTGGACGCCGCCGGCCTCCTACCCGTCCTAGAGCTGGACCGATCCAGTGAAGGATCCAACACCGTATTAAAGTCCCCCCCCATGATCAGACCTCCCGCCTCAAGATCTGGGACCCGTCCCAACATAAGAACAATAAGAACATAAGAACTAGGAGCAGGAGTAGGCCATCTGGCCCCTCGAGCCTGCTCCGCCATTCAATTAGATCATGGCTGATCTTTTGTGGACTCAGCTCCACTTTCCGGCCCGAACACCATAACCCTTAATTCCTTTATTCTTCAAAAAACTATCTATCTTTACCTTAAAAACATGTAATGAAGGAGCCTCAACTGCTTCACTGGGCAAGGAATTCCATAGATTCACAACCCTTTGGGTGAAGAAGTTCCTCCTAAACTCAGTCCTAAATCTACTTCCCCTTATTTTGAGGCTATGTCCCCTAGTTCTGCTGTCACCCGCCAGTGGAAACAACCTGCCCGCATCTATCCTATCTATTCCCTTCATAATTTTAAATGTTTCTATAAGATCCCCCCTCATCCTTCTAAATTCCAACGAGTACAGTCCCAGTCTACTCAACCTCTCCTCATAATCCAACCCCTTCAACTCTGGGATTAACCTAGTGAATCTCCTCTGCACACCCTCCAGCGCCAGTACGTCCTTTCTCAAGTAAGGAGACCAAAACTGAACACAATACTCCAGGTGTGGCCGCACTAACACCTTATACAATTGCAACATAACCTCCCTAGTCTTAAACTCCATCCCTCTAGCAATGAAGGACAAAATTCCATTGGCCTTCTTAATCACCTGTTGCACTTGTAAACCAACCTTCTGTGACTCATGCACTAGCACACCCAAGTCTCTCTGAACAGCGGCATGCTTTAATATTTTATCGTTTAAATAATAATCCCGTTTGCTGTTATTCCTACCAAAATGGATAACCTCACATTTGTCAACTTTGTATTCCATCTGCCAGACCCTAGCCCATTCACTTAACCTATCCAAATCCCTCTGCAGACTTCCAGTATCTACTGCACTTTTCGCTTTACCACTCATCTTAGTGTCATCTGCAAACTTGGACACATTGCCCTTGGTCCCCAACTCCAAATCATCAATGTAAATTGTGAACAATTGTGGGCCCATCACTGATCCCTGAGGGACACCACTAGCTACAGATTGCCAACCAGAGAAACACCCATTAATCCCCACTCTTTGCTTTCTATTAATTAACCAATCCTCTATCCATGCTACTACTTTACCCTTAATGCCATGCATCTTTATCTTATGCAGCAACCTTTTGTGTGGCACCTTGTCAAAGGCTTTTTGGAAATCCAGATATACCACATCCATTGGCTCCCCGTTATCTACTGCACTGGTAATGTCCTCAAAAAATTCCACTAAATTAGTTAGGCATGACCTGCCCTTTACGAACCCATGCTGCGTCTGCCCAATGGGACAATTTCTATCCAGATGCCTCGCAATTTCTTCCTTGATGATAGATTCCAGCATCTTCCCTACTACCGAAGTTAAGCTCACTGGCCTATAATTTCCTGCTTTCTGCCTACCTCCTTTTTTAAACAGTGGCGTCACGTTTGCTAATTTCCAATCCACCGGGACCACCCCAGAGTCTAGTGAATTTTGGTAAATTATCACTAGTGCATCTGCAATTTCCCTAGCCATCTCTTGTAGCACTCTGGGATGCATTCCATCAGGGCCAGGAGACTTGTCTACCTTTAGCCCCATTAGCTTGCCCATCACTCCCTCCTTAGTGATAACAATCCTCTCAAGGTCCTCACCTGTCATAGCCTCATTTCTATCAGTCGCTGGCATGTTATTTGTGTCTTCCACTGTGAAGACCGACCCAAAAAACCTGTTCAGTTCCTCAGCCATTTCCTCATTTCCTATTATTAAAACTCCCTTCTCATCCTCTAAAGGACCAATATTTACCTTAGCCACTCTTTTTTGTCTTATATATTTGTAAAAACTTTTACTGTCTGTTTTTATATTCTGAGCAAGTTTACTCTCATACTCTATCTTACTCTTCTTTATAGCTTTTTTAGTAGCTTTCTGTTGCCCCCTAAAGATTTCCCAGTCCTCTAATCTCCCAGCAATCTTTGCCACTTTATATGCTTTTTCCTTCAATTTGATACTCTCCCTTATTTCCTTAGATATCCATGGTCGATTTTCCCTCTTCCTTCCTTCCTTCCTTTTTGTTGGTATAAACCTTTGCTGAGCACTGTGAAAAATCGCTTGGAAGGTTCTCCACTGTTCCTCAACTGTTCCACCATAAAGTCTTAGCTCCCAGTCTACCTTAGCTAGTTCTTCTCTCATCCCCTTGTAATCTCCTTTGTTTAAACACAAAACACTAGTATTTGATTTTATTTTCTCACCCTCCATCTGTATTTTAAATTCCACCATATTGTGATCGCTCCTTCCGAGAGGATCCCTAACTATGAGATCATAAATCAATCCTGTCTCATTACACAGGACAAGATCTAGGTCCGCTTGTTCCCTCGTAGGTTCCATTACATACTGTTCTAGGAAACTATCGCGGATACATTCTATAAACTCCTCCTCAAGGTTGCCTTGACCGACCTGGTTAAACCAATCGACATGTAGATTAAAATCCCCCATGATAACTGCTGTACCATTTCTACATGCATCAGTTATTTCTTTGTTTATTGCCTGCCCCACCATATCGTTACTATTTGCTGGCCGATAGACTACTCCTATCAGTGACTTTTTCGCCTTACTATTCCTGATTTCCACCCAAATGGATTCAACCTTATCCTCCATAGCACCGATGTCATCCCTTACTATTGCCCGGATGTCATCCTTAAATAACAGAGCAACACCACCTCCCTTACCATCCACTCTGTCTTTCCGAATAGTTTGATACCCTCGGATATTTAAATCCCAGTCGTGACCATCCTTTAACCATGTTTCAGTAATGGCCACTAAATCATAGTCATTAACGATGATTTGTGCCATCAACTCATTTACTTTATTCCGAATACTACGAGCATTCAGGTAAAGTACACTTATGTTGGTTTCTTTACCTCTGTTTTGAATCTTAACATCTCCAGTTTTATTCCTTTTGTTATTACTGGGCCTATTCACTGAGCTCCCCTCAGTCACTGTACCTTGTACTGTCGCCCTTTTGATTTTTGACTATGTCTTCTCTGCCTTGCACTTTTCCCCTTACTTCCTTTTGCTTCTGTCCCTGTTTTACTACCTTCCAACTCCCTGCATCGGTTCCCATCCCCCTGCCACATTAGTTTAAACCCTCCCCAACAGCTCTAGAAAACACCCCCACTAGGACATCGGTTCCAGTCCTGCCCAGGTGCAGACCGTCCGGTTTGTACTGGTCCCACCTCCCCCAGAACCGGTCCCAATGCCCCAGGAATTTGAATCCCTCCCTCTTGCACCATCTCTTGAGCCACGCATTCATCCTATCTATCCTGACATTCCTACTCTGACTAGCTCGTGGCACTGGTAGCAATCCTGAGATTACTACCTTTGAGGTCCTACTTTTTAGTTTAACTCCTAACTCCCTGAATTCCGCTTGTAGGACCTCATCCCGTTTTTTACCTATATCGTTGGTGCCTATGTGCACCACGACAGCTGGCTGTTCACCCTCCCCCTCCCCCCAGAATGTCCTGCAGCCGCTCCGAGACATCCTTGACCCTTGCACCAGGGAGGCAACATACCATCCTGGAGTCTCAATTGCGTCCACAGAACCGCCTGTCTATTCCCCTTACGATCGAGTCCCCTATCACTATAGCCCTGCCATTTTTCTTCCTGCCCTGCTGTGCAGCAGAGCCAGCCACGGTGCCATGAACCTGGCTGCTGCTGCCTTCCCCTGGTGAGCCATCTCCCTCAACAGTATCCAAAGCGGTATATCTGTTTTGCAGGGAGATTACCGCAGGGGACACCTGCACTGCCTTCCTACTCTTGCTCTTTCTTTTGGTCACCCATTTTCTATCTCCCTCAGTAACCTTCACCTGCGGTGTGACCAACTCGCTAAACGTGCTATCCACGACCTCCTCAGCATCGCGGATGCTCCAAAGTGAGTCCATCCGCAGCTCCAGAGCCGTCAAGCGGTCTAACAAGAGCTGCAACTGAACACACTTCTTGCACGTGAAGGAGCCAGGGACAGTGGACGTGTCCCTGAGCTCCCACATCGCACACGAGGAGCATGACACGGGTCTGGGATCTCCTGCCATGTCTTAAACCCTTGGTAAACTTAAACAACTAGAATTTCAAAATAAAAATAAATAAATTAGACAATGAAAAGAAAAAGAGAGACTACTTACCAGTCACTTACCAGGGTTAAAAAGCACCTCCTCCCACTCTGCACTGAATGACCTCACTGCACCAAATTACCAAGTTTCAATTCCCACTCTGGATGAGTCTCACTCCGGATGTGTATCCTGGAAAAGTGCTCGCTTACTGTGTGCGCTGTCTGTCTGTCTTTTATACAGACCTCAGCTAACCGATGACTCAAAAAATACCTTAACTTCAAAGAGAAGAATACAATGTGCCCCTAAACAGGCCTCAGGTGATTGACAGATAATCACCTGAGGCCTCATACGCCTCATACGCCTGAGATAAACATGCGCCTCATAAAGCCCGCATCGTCCCAATTTGGGGCATACACACTAGCCAGTACCACCTTCTCTCCTTGTAGCCTGCCCCTAACCATAACATACCTACCCCCCTTATCCGCCACCACCTCAGATGCCTCAAACAACACATTTTTCCCCACCAGAATCGCCACTCCCCGGTTCTTCACATCCAACCCAGAGTGGAAAACCTGCCCCACCCATCCCTTCCTCAGGCGGACCTGGTCCGCCACCTTCAGGTGGGTCTCCTGAAGCATTGCCACATCTGCCTTTAGCCCCTTCAGATGAGCCAGTACCCTCGACCGCTTCACTGGCCCATTCAACCCTCTCGCATTCCAGGTGACCAACCGGATCAGAGGGCGTCCCGCCCCCCTCCCATGTCGACTAGCCATAGCCCGTCGACTGCCCACCCCAGGCCAGCACCCCCTGCCCGACCCAGTCCCCACAGCGACAACACCTCACCTCTGTCCCCCCAGCCCCCACCAGCTCCTTCCTGACCCTACCAGCAGCAACCCGGTATTCCCCTTTCCCCCCCCTCCCTTCTCCCCAGGCTAGGAACCCTCCTAGCCGCGAACCGTCCTCCATTGTACTTCTGTGGGTCAGCTAACTTCTGCTGACCCCGGAAACTCCCGCCAAACCTGAAACCCATCTGAATGGTAGCTAGTCTCTAAGGTCGGCAATGCCCTCCAACTGTCCGCCCCCTCGGGAGTTCCTCCCTCCATCTGATATACCGCAGCATGTGTGTGGTGACACCAGATACTGTTGCAGGAGCCTCTTCACGTGACGCGTGTCTCTGGGATGATGGAGGGTGTTGGAGACAACTGTGACGGAAAGTCAGTGTCTTCACCAGACTCGAGCTCTGGGGTGTCATGGGATGCGGGTCAAGGGCACTCCAGCCTCTGATCTTTGGGTAAGTGGTCTCCAAGGCGGCTTCAGGACGCATGGCAATGCAAAATCGCCGAGCAGAAACTGATAGCTAAGTTCCGCACGTAAGAGGGCAGCCTCAACCGGGATCTTGGACTCATGTCTCACTACATTTAACCCCCCACCATCTAGTATGGCCTGCGAAATCCAACCAAGTGTCCTGGCTTGAGATCATTCACATCTCTTTAATTTGTGATTATCCCTCTTTCCAGTCGCACCATCTAGAACTGTAAAGACTTGATTACCTCCATTGACTCGCATTCAAAGTATCACCTTGCATCATTGGCTTTGTTTATATATGCTGTGTTTGTGTAACCTAACTCTTCACTCACCTGATGAAGGAGCTATGCTCCAAAAACTCATGATTTCAAATAAACCCTGTTGGACTTTAACCTGGTGTTATAAGACTTCTTTTTATGCCCACCCAGTCCAATACCGGTATATCCACTTCAGATCTATGGATAAACACACCAAGATCCTTTTGTTCCTCGGAACTTCCCAATGTCAGGCCATTCATTGAATATTTCCTTGTCACATTACTCCTTCCAAAGTGTATTGCCTCACACTTTTCAGGGTTGAATTTCATTTGCCACTTTCCTGCACATTTGACCATCCCGTCTCTATCTTCCTGTAACCCAAGATACTCAACCTCACTGTTAAACACCTGGCCAATCTTTGTGTCATCCACAAACTTACTAATCCTACCCCCCACAATCATCTATGTCATTTCTATAAATGACAAACAATAGGTGGCCAGTGCAGACCCCTGTGGTCAACCACTGTACATTAGCTTCCAGTCACTAAAACAGGTGTCTGTCATCACCCTCTGTCTCCTCCAGCTAAGCCAATTTTGAATCCCTCTGTATCCCATGTGCATTTATTCTTTATAAGCCTTGTATATGGGACCTTGTCAAATGCTTTGCTGAAATCCATGTAAACTGTATCAACTGCACTACCCTCATCTACACACCTCAAAAAATTCAATCAAATTTGTTCGGCATGACCTCCCTCTGACAAAGCCAAGCTGACTATTCCTGATCAAACCTTGTCCCTCCACGGTGGAGATAGATATGGGGAACGGATGGGAATTTGGAGTTAAAGCCCAAGATGGGCCATGATCATAATGAATGGCAGAACAGATTTGACAAGCCACACTCCTGCTCCTATTTCTTGTGTTCTTGTGACTCACAACTTCTCTCTGAAATGGTGAGCAAGTCTTTCAGTTGTATTCAGAGAAGGTAACTCACCATCATCTCAGAATGGGCAAAACATGCAGCAGTGACACCAATATCCAGTCAAGTTAATTTTAAAAAGACTGCTTTTATTTCAGATTTCCAATTTTTGCATTTTCCTTTCACTTGATTTCGCTTTCTAAAGTAACTGGAATGCTTAAGTGCTGAGAATGTACTACTTTTCTTCAGTATGACTTGATGAAAAAGAAGTGTCACGGAAATTCCAAGTAATTGTATATTGTTGAACAAAATTAGCCACAGAAAATCATGTTGTCTTTTTTATGAACGGCATGTACAATTAATTGTACATTTAAAGAAAAGAGGGAACTTGCTGTTTCTGTTATGCACTTCGGAAAATAATCTGGATCTGGCCTCTGTGGTTTGATCATGCACCAACAAACTCTTAATGCTGCAAATGATTAAAAGCTGTGTTCTTCCGAGCAGATGTGATGTTTCCAATTCTTGCCATCTATGGAACAAAAGCATCCGTCAGTTCTTCTTTATCTGGAGCTTAGATTGTCTTGATTTTCTCCGATTAGTTTTGCGTTATGTCTGATGACGTTAAACACGGAAATAACTTCCATTGCCATTTGGTCAGCAGATGTTGCAACAGCAGGTCTAGTCGGCCGCCTTTAAACACATTTATGAGGCTAAATTGAGGCATAGGTTTCTTCCGAAGTGAAGAGAACACAATAGTTTTTAACTATTTGTACTGGTATTTAACTATCTGGCTTTTTGTTATTAAACTTGCCAATTGTGAATTGCTTTATTATTTTTAACTTAATTGAATGCCGCATGAGTTAAGTGACACTGTTTGAGGCCATTGAATTGGCTCGACGTTATATTTAAGAAACAAATACCAGCTTTAGGAGTTTACTGGAATCAATGAGACTGCCTGGAATGCAAAAAATACACATCCACCCAGCTACAGTGGTTACAGAGATTTCCACAGGACTGGAGGAACATTGTCCAAGAAGTTATTTTGCGGAAACATTTATTTCACAGCCAGTAAGTTAAAAGTTAACATTCCCAAGGTCCTGAAACCAAGGGGAGTATTTAAACCAGGTAGTTTGAGTTAGGTGTGAAGAAAACTGAAACATTTCAAAAATGACTCCACTTCCACTTTTAACGGAGTCAGGATGGGGACGAACGGCCAATCTGCTCGAAGGAAATGGGTTAGTTTTAAAATTTTTAAGGCAATACTTGTCTTAATTTTATCAAACCATTCCACCCATTTTGACCTCAGGAATCCCTATAAACAGTCAAAGGTTAGCAGGGCTGCATCCAGAAGGATTTACAGCACTTCTCGTGGGCCAGGAGCTAAAGAAATTACCTGCTTCCAGCTCTCCAATCATCGACAATGCCCCCCCCCCCTATGATTGTCCTTCACCCTCAGGTTTTCCTCCCCCTCCGCAGCCTGACAATGGTCTCACACCAACTCTATACCTTCCCAGTTGCAATCACCAATCCCCCTCCCCCAGGCATACCTGCTACTCTCTCCCTGACTGCAATCTCTATAATTCCTCCCTCTCCACTCCTTTACTACGATTGGAAACCTACAGAAAAAAAATTAGAAGATGCCCTTGAATGCAAGGTACCTGGAAAATCCATATTTGCATGCCTACTGTCCAGAAATGCATCCTCCTCTCTTTTCCGACCCCAGATAAATATCATCTTGAGGAAAAACTATCAGGATGAAATCAAAAATAAAGTATGAAATGCTTCTGTATATTAGTGCAATATATTTGACATTCCCTTTTGTGCCCTTTTGAGGCTCTTTTGCTTGCTATGTGTAAGTAATTATTTTCACTTACTGTCTAAATTGGAATGCTATATTTTGCAACATAATTTATTTATTTTTAAAAATAATTTTTATTGGAATTTTTTGAAAAGTATATAATAGAACAATAATAACAATAACAATAATAAACACCCCCCCCCGGCACCCGTAACAACGCATATAACAAACCCCCCCAGCCCCCCTCCCCCCAACCCAATAAACAACAAAATAAATTAACAATAAGCAAATTAACTTAAACACTATCCCCCCTAAACCCCCCCCCCCACCCCCCCACCCCGGTTGCTGCTGCTGCTGACCTAGTTCCTTATTGTTGAGCCAGAAAGTTGAGGAAAGGCTGCCACTTCCTAAAGAACCCTTGTACCGACCCCCTCAGGGCGAATTTGACCCTCTCCAGCTGAATGAATCCCGCCATGTCATTAATTCAGGTCTCCACGCTCGGAGGTCTCGCATTTTTCCACTGCAGCAAGATCCTCCGCCGGGCTACTAGGGACGCAAAGGCCAAAACATCGGCCTCTTTCGCCTCCTGCACTCCTGGCTCCACCCCAACCCCAAAAATCGCGAGTCCCCAGCCTGGTTTGACCCTGGATCCAACCACCCTCGACACCGTCCTCGCCACCCCCTTCCAGAACTCCTCCAGTGCCGGGCATGCCCAGAACATGTGGGCATGGTTCGCTGGACTCCCCGAACACCTGACACACCTCTCTTCGCCCCCAAACAACGTACTCATCCTAGACCCGGACATCTGGGCCCGGTGCAGCACCTTGAACTGGATGAGACTAAGCCTCGCACATGAAGAGGAGGAGTTCACCCTCTCCAGGGCATCCGCCCATGTCCCCGTCTCAATCTGCTCCCCCAGCTCCACCTCCCACTTAGCCTTCGGCTCCTCTACCGACGCCTCCCCCACTTCCTGCATCACCTGGTAGATGTCAGACACCTTCCCATCCCCGACCCACACCCCCGAAAGCACCCTATCCCTTACCCCCTGCGGGGGCAGCAACGGGAACCCCTCCACCTGCCGCCTAGCAAAAGCCTTGACTTGAAGGTACCTGAACATATTCCCCAGGGGGGAGCTCAAACTTCTCCTCCAGTTCAACAAGGCTCGCAAACCTCCCATCAATGAACAGGTCTCCCAACTTCCTAATGCCCGCCCTGTGCCACCCCAGGAACCCGCCATCCATGTTCCTTGGGACAAACCAGTGGTTCCCCCGCAGCGGGGCCTCCACCGAGCCCCCCACTTCCCCTCTGTGTCGCCTCCACTGCCCCAAATTTTGAGGGTAGCCGCCACCACCGGGCTCGCAGTGTACCTCGTTGGAGGGATCGGCAACGGCGCCGTTACCAGTGCCTTCAGGCTCGTGCCTCCACAGGACGCCATCTCCATCCATTTCCATGCTGCCCCCTCCCCATCCATTACCCACTTACGTACCATCGAGACGTTAGCCGCCCAATAGTACCCAGAGAGGTTGGGCGGCGCCAGCCCCCATCTATCCCTGCCCCGCTCCAAAAAGACCCTCCTTACCCTCGGAGTGCTGTGTGCCCAAACAAATCCCAGAATGCTGCTGTTCACCCTCCTAAAAAAGGCCCTCGGAACGAAAATGAGGAGGCACTGAAACAAAAACAAAAACCTCGGGAGCACCGTCATTTTAACAGACTGTACTCTACCCGCCAATGACAGCGGCAGCATGTCCCACCTTTTAAATTCCTCCTCCATCTGCTCCACCAACCTAGTAAAATTGAGCTTGTGCAGAGTCCCCCAGCTCCTAGCCACCTAAACCCCCAGGTACCTAAAACTCCTCACTGCCCTCTTTAGCGGGAGCCTACCAATCCCCTCCTCCTGATCTCCCGGGTGTACGACAAACAGCTCACTCTTGCCCAGGTTCAATTTATAGCCCAAGAAACTCCCAAACTCAGCAAGAATCTCCATCACCTCCGGCATTCCCCCCACCGGGTCTGCTACATACAACAGCAAGTCGTCCGCATACAGCGACACTCGGTGCTCCTCCCCACCTCGCACCAAACCCCTCCACCTCCCCGACGCACTGAGAGCCATGGCAAGAGGCTCAATTGCCAATGCAAAAAGCAAGGGGGACAGGGGGCACCCCTGCCTCGTCCCACAGTGGAGCCTGAAGTACTCGGACCTCCTCCCATTTGTCACTACACTCGCCATCGGGGCCTCGTACAGCAACCTCACCCATTTAATAAACCCCACCCCAAACCCGAACTTCTCCAACACCTCCCAGAAGTACCCCCACTCAACCCTGTCAAAGGCCTTCTCCGCATCCAATGCCACCACAATCTCCGCCTCTCCTTCTGCTGCCGGCATCATTATCACATTTAGCAGCCTTCGCACGTTAGTGTTCAGCTGCCTCCCCTTCACAAAACACGTCTGATCTTCATGTTCCACCCCCGGCACCCAGTCGTCTATTCTAGTGGCCAAGATCTTCGGCAGCAACTTGGCATCCACATTCAGCAGTGAAATCGGCCTGTACGATCCACGCTGCAAGGGGTCCTTATCACGCTTCAGGATCAGGGAAATCAGCGCCCGAGACATCGTCGGGGGAAAAATACCCCCCTCCCATGCCTCATTAAAGGTCCTAACCAACAGGGGGCCTAACAGGTCTGCGTATTTCTTATAAAATTCAATCGGGAACCCATCCGGTCCCGGCGCCTTCCCCGACTGCATGTGGCCTATCCCTCTGACCAGCTCCTCCAACTCGATCGGCGCCCCCAGTCCCTCCACCTGCTCCTCCTGCACCTTTGGAAATCGCAGCCTGTCCAAAAAGCTCTCCATTCCCCCTCCCACCACCGGCGGCTCCGACCGGTACAGTTCCCTGTAGAAGTCCCTAAAGACCTCATTGACCTCTGCCCCCTGCCGCACCACATTCCTTCCTTCACTCCACCGATCTCCCTAGCTTACGAAGCTGATACGCCAGCATCCTGCTCGCCTTCTCTCCATACTCGTAGACCGCTCCCTGCGCTTTCCTCCACTGTGTCTCCGCCTTTCTAGTGGTCAATACCTCTCGATACATCCCCGGACCCTCCTACACACCTCCTCATCAGCCAACAACCCCACGTCCAGACGCCAAAGCGGGCGCTGATCCCGCACCTCCCCCATCTCCAGATCCACCCAATGCGGAGCATGGTCCGAAATCGCAAGAGCCGAATACTCGGCCTCCTCCACCCTCGGAACCAGTCCCCTACTCAGAACAAAGAAATCAATGCGGGAATAAACCCTGTGCACATGGGAGAAAAAAGAGTACTCCCGAGACCTCGGCCTCCCGAACCTCCAGGGATCCACCCCTCCCATCTGTTCCATACATCCCCTCAACACCTTGGCCGCCGCCGGCCTCCTGCCTGTCCTTGAACTACAACGATCCAGTAGGGGATCCAGCATCGTATTGAAGTCCCCCCCCATAATCAAGCCCCCCACCTCCAGGTCAGGAATGCGGCCCAACATACGCCTCATGAAACCAGCATCATCCCAATTTGGGGCGTACACATTTACCAACACCACCCTCTCCCCCTGCAGCTTACCGCTCACCATCACATATCTGCCGCCACTATCAGCCACCACCTCAGACGCCTCAAACGCCACCCTCTTCCCCACCAGGATCGCCACCCCCCGGTTCTTCGAGTCGAGCCCTGAATGGAAAACCTGCCCCACCCACCCCTTCCTCAGACAGACCTGGTCCGCCACCTTCAGGTGGGTCTCCTGGAGCATGGCCATGTCCGCCTTCAGCCCCTTCAGATGCGAAAACACCCGGGCCCCCTTAACCGGCCCATTCAACCCCCTCACGTTGAACGTAATCAGCCGGATTAGGGGGCACCCCGCCCCCCCTCCCCCGTTGACTAGCCATAGCCTATTGACTGCTCACCCCTGGCCAGCACCCATTCGGCCCATTTCCCACGGCAGTAGAACCTCACCCCGACCCCCCCGACCCACACCAACCCCTCCCTGGCCAATCCAGCAGCAACCCGTTATCACCCCCAGGCTAGGACCCCTCCTAGCCGCGACACTCCCTCCATAGTACTCCCGTGAGCCAGCTGACTTCTGCTGACCCCGGCAGCTCCCGCCCTAACTCTGACCCCTCCCGATATGAGGTCACCCCTCCTCCCCTGCATCAGCTCCTTGGCACCGCTTCAGCGCGGGAAAACGAATCCGATAACCATGCCCCTTGCCACCAGCTCCACCCCCCTCGTCCCGCAGCATGGGAAACCAGAGAAAAGCCCGCGCTTTCACACTGCCCCACCCCACCCCTCCCCCAACGCAGCTCCCAAACAGCAGTCCCAACCCATCCACCAACTCCGTACAAACAAAAACACAAACACAGATCAACCACAAACTCCAATACCCCCCTTAAAACACAAAACCATAACCAGCATCATCCGAAAGCGAGAGAAAAAACAGAAACAGACAGAATAACCAGCAACAACATAAACAGTGATACAGAAATTTAAAAAACTCCCACAGCCCCCAATCTCTAGTTCGAGTCCAACTTTTCAGCCTGCACAAAGGCCCACGCCTCCTCCGGGGACTCAAAATAGTAATGCCGGTCCTTGTAGATGACCCACAGGCGCACAGGCGACAGCATGCCGAACTTCACCTGCTTTCCGTGGAGCACCGCTTTCGTCCGGTTGAACCCGGCCCTCCGCTTAGCCACCTCCGCACTCCAGTCCTGGTAGATACGCACGACCAAATTCACCCACTTGCTGCTCCTCACCTTCTTGGCCCATCACAGCACACACTCCCGGTCACTGAACCGATGGAACCACACCAGCACCGCCCGCGGGGGTTTATTTGCCTTAGGCCGCCTGGCCAGTACTCTGTGTGCCCCCTCCAGCTCCAGGGGCAGATGGAAGGATCCTGCCCCCACCAGCGAGTTCGACATCACGGCCACATAGGGCGGCAGGTCCGACCCCTCCAGCCCCTCCGTGAGGCACAGGATCCGCAAGTTCTTCCTCCATGACCGAAACTCCATCTCCTCGAACCGATCTTGCCACTTTTATGAAGTGCCTCGTGTACCTCCACCTTCCCCACGAGGGCCGAAACCTCATCCTCGCGCTCAGAGGCCTGCTGCTGCAACTCAAGTATCGCTGCACCCTGGGTTGTCTGGGTCTCCAGCAGCTCACTAGTCATTACCTTCAGGGATTCCACCAACTCCCCTTTCAGCTCCATAAAATAGCGCAGAAGGGCCGCCTGCTGCTCCTCCGCCCACTGCCTCCACTCCTCAGGGGCTCCACCGGCCGCCATTTTGTCCACCTTCCCCCGCTTTTCCAGGGGAGCTGCTGCCGTTTTTCTCCTCGCCCCACTCCGAGTCCGCACCATAAATCCCGGGGGGTTTTGCTCCAGACCCCTTTATCCACCGGGAATTGTCAAATCAGCGCCGTTTGGGGCCCTTAAAAGAGCCCACAAGTTCTATTAAAGCGGGAGCTGCCGAACGTGCGGCTTAGCTCCGCATAGCCGCAACCGGAAGTCTTTTGCAACATAATTTAACTTACTATTAGAAATCCAAAACTCTCAATCAAATTATTATTTACATATGTCCAGATGCATTAGGAAATGCTAATAAATGCAAGTTAGTACGACTGCATTTTTGAGGGCACTTAAGGTACAGCGTGATTTGCAAAAGAGTCAGATATGGCCACGCAGCTCTCAGATTTGTAAGTATACTATTTTGAGCTTTGACAATTAAGTGAAAAAAAATTATAAAACTTCAATACAGGGAAAATAATTAGTGATTTGAATGCCAAAACAATGTTATTGAGGCCAGGATTGATGATAAAATTTTTATTAACCATATGTTCAGATGGCAAAGATTCTTAGAATGCTCCATCCTACACTTCCAGATCTGGTAACCTTTAATTGCTTTTTCCTTTCCCATACAATCTTTAATTAATAATGATTTAGTCATTGTGGAAAGTGCAAGGTGATGATGTGTGCCCGTGTAATATTAATTCTTTAATATCATTTGGCTGGTCAAATATATACTTATTTAAAATTACTTTTTTAAAACAAAAACACTGACTTCCGATGGCTGCCAATGGTCACCTAATACATCTGTTATTATAAATTGGTCAGTTTATGGAACTTTCCTATATGGATTACAATTAGGATATGCCAAGACAAAATTATGTGCAATTTCATACCTGCTGATGTCAAGAATTACTTCAAATATGTATTTAAACTTGCAAATGGCTTTCTCTACTTCCATTTCTATAAAAATACCTCTCAAGCAGGGAAAGAAAGTCTACCACAATGGCTATATCATACCCTTCCTGGCTCATCGCAGCCAAAAATATGCACTGAGAATTGATGGCTGGGACATTAAAGAAGCTAATCACCAAGGTCATAATATAATAGCCAAGGTCTGGAAAGGCATGAGCTAATCAATCATCAATGCTCTTTGTAGAATACTCAATATTATGGGAATACAAGTCATGTGACCAGAATAACCATTTTGAACTATTTTTTATTACAAAACACAAACTGCTAAAAGCAGTCAAGGTGAAATCTAGACCAGTCACATCATTTCTCTGTCCCCAAGTCCAGAGCACCTTCTCTGGAAGGATTCTCCATTTGGAGACTGAGGAGAATTGCGACTGATTTGCTCTCCTGCTGGGAGAGTTAAGTGCTGTTAATTTCCAGATTAGCGCTCCAAAATTACTCAAGGGTGAAGAGCCATGATTGTAATGCACTTAACTCTCTTTGATGTGGTTGATGTTTCTGAACATTGTGGTTACAGCACTGTGAAGAAGATGAATTAAGCAAGGCTAACAGCTGTTTTGTGAAAGCTGTCAATCACAGCCCACTACGAGAAATGAATGAATGAAAATCGCTTATTGTCACAAGTAGGCTTCAAATGAAGTTACTGTGAAAAGCCCCTAGTCACCACATTCTGGCGCCTGTTCGGGGAGGCTGTTACTAAAGGATCTTAGGAATTTAAACACAGGTCACAGCTGTTCTCTTTCTAGGAATGGGCACATGGTGCTTCCAGATGAGTGTTAAAACTGGCATCATGGGGTAGAGAACCTAGGCTTCTGTTACTTTATGGAATCCATGACAGAGGTTGTGAATTTTAATTGAAAGGAACCTCAGGTGCAATTTCATTGACCTTTGGAAAAATGGATTATGTTCAAAAAAGAAACTGTCTCCAGAAATTACAATTTACATTGGCTTCAGCCCAGTGGAATTTCAGAAAAAATCTTCCCCAGGCATAAACAGCAGCGAAGGACTCATAAACAGTGAACTCTCTATTTTTTACCTTTTATCATTGAATCTTAACTTGGTCAAGAGGCTTACAGTATAGCTTGTAATTTTGCATGTGTGTGTTTGTGTGTGTGTATATGTTGCAAAGGTCAGGACATGTGTTTACCTTATATATCTTTACCTGGATGGGTTGTTAGTACAATAAAAACTAACCTCATTGAACTGGCGCCGGAATGCAGCGACTAGGGGCTTTTCACAGTAACTTAATTGAAGCCTACTTGTGACAAAAAGCTATATAAAAAAAAAATTAAAATAAATGCAAGAAAGCCTGTCAGACTAGGTAATTTGCAATCAGCACATAAATGGTCAGGCACTGAATTAATACCTTCGTGAATTTTTTTAAAACCCTGTTTGGAGCAAGGAGAAAATGATGGTAAAGTTCATCACAGTGGCAAGGCATGTTGTTCACACCAACCCTCATCAGCAAAAAGGAAGTATACCAAGAATCATACTGCAAAGTCTACAAGGTGTGTTTACCAGTTAAGTGATCCAGCTGAAGTCTCACCAAGTACAAAAGTGTCAAGTCAGCTTAAGGAATTTAAGTTCAGCGCTCTAGCAATACAAGGAGACCAGCAACTATTTGGGGTTGATCCCAACTTAAATGGGAACATTGTTAAGATGGAAGTGGATAATGGGCACAGCAGTATCACTTATACCTGAATTGATATACTGTCAGAAATTTGAGTATCTGCCATTGCAACCATCTGATGTAATCGTGAGGACATATACCAAGAGGTCGTGCCACTGAAGGGCCACTGAAAGGATATTAATGAGCAGAAAGCGGAGTTACCTCTTCACATTGTTCAAGGGAACTTTCCAGCACTGTCTGTGAGATCTTGGTTAAGGAAGATTAAACTAAACCAGATCATTGTGAAACAATTTGTTGATTCTTCGAACAATCTTCAACCACTTTTGAGAAAGTTATTCGAGGAGTCACTTGGATCCATGACTGGAATCAAAATGAAACTCAAGATAAAGGCAGACAGCATGCCTTATATTTTGAAAGTGTGTACTGTACCCTACCCTATTCGGTCTAAAATGGAAGAAGAACTCAAGAGGTTACTGAAGACAGAGGTTATTGAGCCTCTTACCACCAGCGGCCTCCACAAAGTGCTTAAAGTGATGTGGGAGATCCTGGATGCTCCACGGCCGCAGAACATGACTCAGTTAAGGTTGTTTCTATCTCCACCTATTGCTGCTCCAGACCACCACGTCCCTTCTCCCCACCTCTCAGCAGTATAAATCACATCATATTTCCAGATTACTTGCATTGAGTCCAACTATGCTGAACTTGAGAAAGAAGCTTTCAGCATTATTTTTGGTATTCGAAGATTCCACCATTATTTATTTGGATGTTAATTTACTCTACTGACCGACAATTATTCCATAATAACAATATTTGGGCCTCATAAGGCGATCTCTTCGCTGCAGGCTGATTACCAAGGGGCATTAATCTTGTCGGCACCCAATTATGTAATCAAATATTGTAGGTCTGAACAGCACGTGACATGGACATTTTGTCTAGACTGCCGCTGCAAGATCAACAAGATCAAAAAGATAAGCACGAATCTGATGAAAGCGTCAATGACATATTCTATCTGTTTCATGTGGAAAATGTTCCGGTAACGTCTTCTCAGGTGCGGAAATTTACCCAAACAGATCCGGTGAAGCGGAACGCGATGGACATGATTCAAATAGGCACTCGAACACAAGAAATAATCCAGATCTTAAACCCTATCTTACGGAAATGAAGCAGTTGGTGAGAACTGCTGTGAAACAGACCATAGAAAGACTTGATAAGGTGTTTGCAATACTTGGGCAAGTTGAACAACTCATGAGCAGTAACGGTGCGCAGTTCACATCTGTTGAATTCGAGGACTACCTGAAAAGATGTGGCATCCGTCATATGAAATCTGCCCCCTACCATCCAGCTAGCAATGGCTTAGCTGAAAGGTTTCTACAATTGCGCAAGCATGCGGAGAAGGTTTTGAAGGGTAAAGGCTCTCCATCTAAACATGTCAATCGCTTTCTAATGGCAGAGGGATACACCACCCATTCAACAACACAAAGCTCATCAACTATACTGATGTTCCACAGATCAAATTTTTGCTCCTTCAACTTCAAAGAAAGTCAGGTCACAACACCAAGTGCAAGTGGCTAGAAAGGACAGCATTCTGAAAGCGTAGTCTTTGAATGTGGGGAACATGTTCTTGCGAGAAATTACATGGCAGGCAAAAAAGTGGAATCCAGCAATTGTATCAGCCAAAATGGCTCCAATTTCATATACTGTATGGTCTGATTCCGAACAAATTTGGCGTCAGCACTCCGACCAATTATTGTCTACATGTAGTGAGAGTACAGAATCTGAACCAGATGTTTACACCACGGAGACTATGGACAGCGACATGCCTGACTTGAGGACTACAACTGCCAAAATTACAGAATCTGTTATGATAGAATCATCCACACAACCAGAGACAGTTGCTGAGGTGCTTTTGGCAGATGTAGCTCCAACCAGTCTACAGGAAGATATTCCAAGTACCATAAAAGCCAAGTTCCTGAATGTCGGGTTCTGCACACGAGCAGATGTTCATCCAAGAGACTGTCTTACTAATATACATACGTATCCACAACATAACAATGTTAGATATGACATAATGTGTTGGATCTGTGTTAAAATGTTTGATCAAGTAAAAAAATGTCGGGGACACAAAGAAGTAAAGAGAGAGGGGTGTTATGTATCAGAGTAACACATTATTGGTTGGTGTAATGTCATGTGTTGCACAGTGATGACAGTTCTGCGGGCTTTTGTGGAGTTCATTATTGTACCCTGTTTGAGCAGCATCTTGTATTAAACCCCTTGCACTTTGTTATATCAACTTGACGTGTACCACTGCTGATTCTTTCCCTTTGTGACTACAACAAAGAACATAACACTCCAAAACCATTTTCATTTCTGTCACATTACAGTCACTAGTTCCTGCCTGCATGTGCAAATACTTCAAAAGGTGCACAGTTCTGGTGATATTTAAAGAATCCTCAGCACTCTGAAAAAAAACCACTAGAAAACTTCCGGAAACGATTTTGTTTGCATTATATAATGGTCCATTTTTAAGCAACTTCTGGAATTTCAAAGTATTTGTTTGCCATGGAATCTTCTGAGTTCTTGAGGTTGTTCTGATCAAGCACTATATTCTTCTTTAGAGTCTCTCTGGCGGAGCTGAAGGAACAGTAGAAGGAAGCTGCAAGGAGAACAAACAGAAGCAGACGAGTTTGCACACATTCTTATCAACGCAACAGATATTAGAAGCTCAGGACAATATTCCTGCAGTTTTAAACTGCATAGTTTGCATTTTCAGTTCAGGGATTAGAGATTATCTGGCTGGAAAAGAGAAAAAGGAAGCACGACATCGGCAGCTGGAATATAGCTTCGGACTAGTTCTTGGAAAATGAAATGTCTACTTTAGGGGTGGAGTAAAGTTTAACCATGGAGAGGGATTTTCAGTTGTTTTATAAGTTAAGTGAAGAAACCGTTCTGTAGTTACGGAGTATGTGGTGATTCTGGAAATAGAGCCGATTCAATAAAATGAAAGCAAGATACTGTGGATGCTGGAAAATGGAAATAAAAACAGAAAATGCTGAAAAAACCCAGCAGGTCCGGGAGCAGCATCTGTGGAGCGAGAAACACAGTTAATGTTTCGAATCTGTATGACTTTACTTCAGTGTTTAATTAAAATTGCTTTTAGTTTGTTTGTTACAGTAAAGGTCTTAAAACTTAAGCCCTTGTTGTATCATCCTTCTGATTGTTATATTCATGAGACTTGAGTCAGAGTTGTGGTACAATCACATGAAACTTTGTTCAGTCTTCAACGTTACATGCTGGTATCACTTCTTTCTCCTCAATATCTACAACTTTCACCACTTTTATCACTCCTCTCAGAGGCAGGGCTCTGACAGTGTCAGTTCCTTACAGGGATTGGTTATAACAGTGTGATGTTACCCCCACTGATTGCGTTTATCCCACACTGATTTGGTTTATGTCTTAATCGCATACAACCGTTTGTGTTTTCAGCGATGTTGGTTACTGAGTAACTGAACTCGTGTTGTTTTTCACGTAACTTTAACTTAGTTCCACAACATCTGCTGCTGACCACAGCAGTTGCATACATTAATAACCATCTACTCCTACAAAAATAACCATCTGCTCCTACACAGTCAACCAATGAGAATGTGAATATCTTTCTTAAAGTCATCGGTCTCTATGGGGATTGTAACTTTATATACAAATTGTGTCAGACTGCAAATGAATTGAAATGAAATACTAATATTTAAATATGAGCATTAAAAACAGAGGTTGGGATTTTCAAAAGTAAAATTATCGTTGATCAAAATTAAGATACATGCCTGATGTTAGCAGGGAACACTGATGGTTCAAAGATGTCTGTGGGTCTTGGAAAACGAGTGGACAATTGACAAGATGCAACTAACTTATTGTCCAGTTTTTTCCTTTTCAATAATGGATCTTAAGTTATTTTATCTTTTTAAGACGTGCCTGAAATATCTACAGTTGCCATAAAATTGTGTAGAAATATAAATAAAATGTCTTCTATACCTGCAAATAATGTCCATCCAACCAAAATTAGATACCTCTGCACAGGCGTACACAGAAGAAATCTGGCCACAAATCTTAAAACAAGATGCTCAACAATTAATTGACCTGAGTGCAAGTTAATTTAGCAGCCTACTATTGCCAATCTCAGCTGAGTCTACACAAGAGCAGAGAGGATGCTAAAGTTATAGTAATTCTTCGCAATTCTTTATTTGGCAGAATATTCTTAATAGCATTTCATCCCCTTTAATGATTTTAGTGGTAGCACAGCTTCTGAGATCATGATTGCTTGCGTGAATCTATTTTTACCTTTGTTCGTTTCCATATGTTAATTTGCATGTAACACAAGACAAGCAATAAAAAGCTGCTTTTAAGACCATAAGACCATAAGACATAGGAGCGGAAGTAAGGCCATTCGGCCCATCGAGTCCACTCCACCATTCAATCATGGTTGATTTCAACTCCATTTACCCGCTCTCTCCCCATAGCCCTTAATTCCTCGAGAAATCAAGTATTTATCAATTTCTGTCTTAAAGACACTCAACGTCCCGGCCTCCACCGCCCTCTGTGGCAATGAATTCCATTTTAGTTATTAATTTAGCTAATGCTGAATAACATATTTCTTAAACTGCTCCTTATTCTGGTACGTTTGTCACACGATCATTGCTATAGGGTGAAAGACTGCAGTGTTCTAAAATCCTTCCACATGCAAGCGATCGTCTGGAAACTGAGTTGTCATTAGCTATCCAATATTTATCAGAATATTATAATCAATCATGATTCCGGAGGCATTACTTAGCTTAATCAAACAAATTATAGTAATGGAGCGTTTATAATCATTGACCCCAGATGCCTTTAATTAGATACAGATGCTAAGGGAGAGCCTAAATTGTAAAATGCCATTGTCTGTCTCTGGCTACAAGGATTGAATTAATTTCAGACTATTGAGCAGAAGGTTGGCTCTTTCAGATGGTATGAGCCCGAAATTAATGTTCATTAGAAAAACCACTGTCTTTTTATGGACAGCCATGTATACTCTTAACAATCTCAAAGGGGAATGTGATCTTCCCAAAGGGTCCCTGACCTCTCCCAGGTGTTTACCTTGTCACTCCAAAGAACTCCAGCAGGTTTCGACCTCCCTCAAATGCCTAAATGGCAGGAGTTGTGTTTCAGAAACCTGGGTAAGCAAAATTGTTTCTGTTTGAAAGCAGTTACACACTTGTATGTGAATCCCCCCCCCCCCCCCCCCCCCCCCGCTCCCCCCCCCCCCCCCCCCCCCCCCAGTGGAACTGGTGGATGCCAAGTTCATGGACAGTAATTCTGGATTCCAGGTTGTGGCACCATTTTGTCTAAGGCATGGAACCATTTCACCTTTGCAAAATTTGAAGTCTGTATTATTCGAGTGAGATGTTGGTTGAGGGACAGATGTTGACCTTTGGGAGACGTACACTACTCTACTCCAGATAGTTTTGTGAGATCTTTTACAACTGCCTGAAAGGGCAAACTTAACCTGTCATTCAAGCCACTTAGGCGGTTTAAGGTTACAGCTGCATTAAGAAACATTTCCACATATTTTTTAATTTGTTACCATTGAATATCAATGCTTATTTAATTGTCTTCAGTTCATGTACTGGAATAAAGTGATCAGGTGAGGTAGACAATAGTTTTTTTTTAAATATTTTTATTAAGAGTTTATAGAAAGAGATTGTCATGTATTTACACAGGAATAACCCCCCTCCCCCAGTTGGATAACCCTGCCCTCCCTTTCCTCCTGCTCCACTGTTTAGGTGTTCCCCTGGCAGCTTGGCTTGTCTTGCATGTTTACAGAGCTTTGCTTGTTCACTTGTGTCGACCCAGACAGAATCCTTGGCCATGCAGTTGGCTCTGCTTATTTGGTGGTTGCAATGGACTTTTGCGCCAGGAGGGAGTTGGGGGCGGGGGTGGGGGGGTTGGTACCCCTCCCCATATCAGGTTGGTTCGGTCTGAGCTGGCCCCCATTCTGACCTGGGACCCTTTGTCCCTACTGTAGAGTCCTATTTCTGTGGCCTTATTCTCGGCACCCCGTTGTCTATCCGGCTGCTTCTGTTCCCCGCCCCCACCACTCTCCCGACGCTCCACCCTTCGTTCCTCCCTCTTCCTGTCTTTGGTGACTTAGTGGCCTCTGTGCAGGTCCCCTTCTCACTCTATTAGCTGTTGGCTTCAAACAGGTCTTGAAACAAGTTGATGAATGGCTTCCATGTATTGTGGAAGCCCTCTTCCAACCCTCGGATGGTGAATTTGATTTTCTCCAGGTGGAGAAATTCCGACAGGTCGGCCAGCCAGTCTTCAGCTTTGGGTGGTGTTGCTGATCGACAGCCGAGCAGGATTCTTCGGCGGACGATTAGGGAGGCAAAGGCAAGGGCATCGGCCCCACTCCCCATAAATATGTCTGGCTGTGTGATACCCTGAATCCTGCCACTTTCGGGCTTGGCTCCACCCTCACCCCCACAACCTTGGGCATTGCTTCAAAGAAGGCTGTCCAGAGCCCAACCATTCTGGGCTATGGCGCGAATATGTGGGTGTAGTTGGCCGGGCCTCCCTGAAACCTTTCACATTTGTCCTCCTCCTCCGAGACGAATCTGCTAATTCGGGTTCTGGTTAGGTGCACCACTTTCAGTTGCATGAGGTTTAGTCTTGCACATATGGAGGTGGAGTTGGCCCTGTTCAGTGCTTCACTCCAGGGTCCCCACCCAGTTTCAATCCCGAGTTCTTCTATTCTTCCCACGTCTGGTCCAGCGGGGAGCGTGCCCCTTCTAACAGTTGTCCGTATAGGTACCCGCAGTTCCATCCAAATTTCCCACATCCAATAGTTCCTCTAACATTGAATGTCTCAGTGTCCGTGGGTATGATGTCACTTCCTTGTGGAGGAAGTTCTTTACCTTCAGATGTCGCAGTTCGTTCCCTTCGGGTAGTTGTAGTTTTTCTGGTACTTCCTCTCGCATCGCTAGTCTGTCCTTCTTATAGAAGTTTCTAACTGTCAGAGTCCCTGTCCTGTCTCCCTCTCTTAAAGGTCGCGACCATCATGGCTGGTGCAAACCTTTGGTTGCTGTAGATGGGGGCTTTAGTGGACATTTTGGTCAGACCAAATTGCTGTCTTATTTGGTTCCAGGTTTGGAGTGTGGCTACCATCACTGGGCTTGTTGAATGCTTGGCTGGTGGGGATAGGAGTGTTGTTATGGCGAGGGCTTGGAGGGTCTACCCTGTGCAGGAGCTCTCCTCCATCTTAACCCATTCTGTTTCGGGTTCATTCACCCATCCCCTCACTCTTTCTGCTGCGGCTGTCCAGTGGTAGTATTGTAGGTTTGGGACGGCCAGGCCCCCCATGCTTATTTTTCTATGATGTGGAGATGCTGGTGTTGGACTGGGGTGGGCACAGTAAGAAGTCTTACAACACTAGGTTACAATCCAACAAGTTTACTTGGAATCACGAGCTTTCGGAGCATAGCTCCTTCATCAGGTGAAGGATAGCAAAGGTGAACCAAAAAAGGTCAATGAAGCATTTGAGGCACTCTACCAAGGGCTCCAAACCTCCTGACAGAGACTCTGCAATGAAACAGTCCCTCGATGGACTGGTCCTGCCAGTCGTGGGGGAAGATAGGAGGAAGAGACTGGAAGCACTGCTAAAACTGGGAGAAGTCATGGAGAGGATCAGCTCCATGCAAGCAGGGACGATTACAAGACCAGATGGGTTCCCGGCGGACTTCTGCAACAGGTTTGCGGCAGTATTGGCCCCGCACCTGCGGGAGATGTTGCAAACTTACTAGCGAGGGGCACCTTGTCTCTAACACTATCTCAAGTCACTGTATCGCTGGTACCCAAGAAAGACAAAGACCCAATCTACAGACCCATTTCGCTTCTCAATGTAGACACAAAGATACTCACAAAAATCCTGGCCAGGTGACTGGAGAACTGTGTGCCAGAGGTGATCGCAGAGGACCAGACGTGCTTTGTCAAAGGTAGACAGCTAACAGCGAGCGTCAGGCTACTGCTGAAAGTGATAATGATCCCATCCGGGGAGAGAACACCAGAGGTGATCATTTCCCTGGATGCAGAAAAGGCCTTCGACTGAGTCAAGCGGAAGTACCTCGTTGAGGTACTCGGGTGGCTTGGGCTGGGGATAGGGTTCACCTCTGGGGTGAAACGCCCCCATGCTGAGCGTATGGACTAACACCACCAGCTCTGAATACTTACAGCTGCACAGAGGCACAAGGCAGGGATGCCCGTTGTCCCTGTTCTTATTCACCCTGGTAATTGAGTTGCTCGCTGGTGATCATCCTCAGAATGGCAAAAAACTGGAAGAGAATCCGGAGAGGAGCACAGAGTCTCACTCTATTCTATAGAGGTGACCTGCTTCTCTACATCTTGGACCCAAAAAGAAGCATTGAAGAAATCATGAAGCTGCTAAAAGGGTTTGGTGCTTTCTCGGGCTACCAGCTCATCCTGAGCAAGAGTGATGTCTGCCCGGTGAACTCAAGGGGTTGGGGGTGCAGAGCTGAAGAGACTGCTAGTCAAGCAAGCCCAATGCAAACTCTGCATTCTGTACACCCAAGTTGGCCATGACTGGGCATGGATCCACAAATGGAACCTGACCACTCTCGCGGTGGAAATAAGAAAGGACATCTTCCCACTCTCCCTTGCAGGGAGGGTGCAGGCGATCAAGATGAACGTGTTGCCGAGGTTCCCCTTTCTGTTCAGATCCATACCAATCTACATCCCCAAGGCCTTCTTTAACTCAGTCGACAAAATTATCATTTTGTGTAGGGTGAGGGGGTGAACCCAAGATCCTACAGGGATGACTTCTCCCAGTTTTAGCAGTGCTTCAGCTCCTCCTCCTATCTTCCCTCATGACCATCATGGCATGACCAGTCCATCGATAGACTGTTTCATTCCAGAGTCCCCATTGGGAGATTCGGAGGTATACAGCCCTTGGTTGAAAGCCTCAAATGATTCATTGACCTTTTTTGCTTTGCCTTTGCTATCTTTCACCTCCACCTTTTCGTCATGGATGCCTATTTTCTCAGCTGATGGGCCAGCAGGGGGCTAGCTTGTTCGTATGAGTTCCCCAGTGTCTGGCGATGTTGGTGCACTGATTTCCTGGTGGATACAGTAAGAAGTCTTACAATGCCAGGTTAAAGTCCAACAGGTTTATTTGGAATCACTAGCTTTCGGAGCGTAGCTCCTTCATCAGGTGAGTCACCTGACAGTCTAACACCGGCATCTCCACATCATTCCTGATGGATAGCAGGTTAAAGTTCATTTGCAGCTGTTTCCTCTCCATCAGAAGCTCTGGGGTCTCGTAGTACCGACCAGTGTGGAGTCAACCAGTTGTTGCCTTGCCACCCTCTCTTCCTTATCCCTGCACTCTTTGGAGACGATAGTTTATCCTCTGATCATAGCCTTCAGCGCCTCCCAGGACATGGAGGGTGAGACCTCCCTGTTCCGGTTGTTAGTTGTATACTCATCTTTGGCCTGTGATATTTTCTGACTGAAGACCTTGTCGGCCAGGAGGGCCACACCCACCCTCCATGGGGTGGCAATGAGCACGGCCCAGCTTCAACCTCACATCCATATAGCGTGGAGCGTGGTCGAGGATTACGATCGTGGAGTATTCCGCTCTTACTATCCCTGGAAGCACCGATTTCCCCACGACAAAGAAGTCAATACGGGTATAGACTCTGTGGACCTGTGAAAAGAATGAGAACTCCTTCCCTTCTGGGTGCATGAACATCCATGGGTCCACTGCCCCCATCTGCTCTGTAAATGACCATAGTTCTCTTGCCATGCTTGCCGTTTTCCCCATTTTAGGGTTTTATTGTCCATCAGTTAACACAGTTAACGTTTGCCCCCGTGATTAGTCTGTGGCTGTCTATGTCGGAGCTCTCAACCATGGTCTTATTTATAAATTCCGTGCCATCCCACTTGGGCATGTATACGTTAACCAGGACACCGCAGACCATGGCATACCTCCTGGGTCTGTAATCATCCTCTTCGTAGTAAATGGCCTCCTCTTACTGAGCATAATAGCCATCTCCTTGGCTCTCGTCCCGTAGCATGAATGGTATGTCTATCCCACCCAGTCCATTTTTACCCACTGTCAGTCCTTCTCCCTCAGGTGCGTCTCTTGGAGGAAGACTCTGTCGGCTTTCAGATTTTTCAGGCGGGCAAAGACTCTGGATCTTTTCAATGGGCTGGTAAACCATCTGATGTTCCAGGTGACAATTCTGATGGGGGGGTTTGTACCCCTAACACCCCCACTTCCCACACCCCCCACCCCCACCCCCTGACCCCCCTCCACCCCCGCCCACCCACAGGATCAACCATACTTACCTTGTGGATGCATCCCTGCACTCTGGGGTTTCCCTTTGTAAGGGAGCCATCAGAAATGGCCACGCCGCACTCACCATGAGGCCAGGCGCCTGTGCTCTGGAGTTAATCTTTGTCCAGGGGCTATCCAACATGGCCACTAACTATGTGTACGCCATGTGGGTGAGCCCCTGCACTTCGGGGTTTCCCTTTGTTTGCGGACACTAAAGTGGCTGCTTGCAGTGCCATTTTGTTTCTTGTTGCCATGTGTGGCCTATTGTAGCCAGGCTAGAGCCCTTCCCCCCTTGTCTCTTTGTTCCCCATTCCACTGTAGATATGCTTCTCTCCCCTTCTGCTACACCCCTTCCCTACTGCTGTTCCCCCCTCTATTTCCCCCCTGTCTGCTCCCCTAGTTCCCCCCCCCCCCACCCCTTGGTGGCTTACCCTCCCAGGCACTCCCTCCCTTGTGGGCGTTGCACTGTGGATCCCCCCCCCCCTCCCCCCCAACCACTGGTATCCCCTGGCACTAGCTTTCTAGCTAGTGTGGTGACCCCTCTCCCGGTGTCGGCCTGACCCCCCCACCCCCTTATGCCTGATGCTTTGATTTCCCCTCTGTGTCCTCCTCACCCTCTTTTGCGCTCTGCTGCTCCCGTTCCATCCTTTCTGTGAACTAGTTTCCCGGTTCAGAACGAGACAGTACAGTCCCGTACAAATTGTCCTTAACGTTCTCCGTGTCTCTGGTGTCTGCTTCATCGCTGCCTTCTCTGCTGTCTGTCTGGTACAAAAGAACAATGAACAAAGAAAAGTACAGCACAGGAACAGGCCCTTCGACCCTCCAAGCCCGTGCCGACCATGCTGCCCGTCTAAACTAAAATCTTCTACACTCCCTGGGTCCGTATCCCTCTATTCCCATCCTATTCATGTATTTGTCAAGATGTCCCTTAAATGTCACTATCATCCCTGCTTCCACCACCTCCTCCGGCAGCGAGTTCTAGGCACCCACTACCCTCTGTGTAAAAAACTTGCCTCGTACATCTCCTCTAAACATTGCCCCTCACACCTTAAACCTATGCCCCCTAGTAATTGATCCCTCTACCCTGGGAAAAGCCTCTGACTATCCACTCTGTCTATGCCCCTCATAATTTGTTCTTTTGAATGAATTCATCTGCATCTCTAGGGGTGGTAAAATAATGTTAACCTGCCCTGGTATGTTACCCAAAGTAAGGCTGGGTACAGCATCCCAAACTTGATTTTGTTCCTGAACGGGGCCGACTTCGCACTTTTCCAGGTCTGCTCCAGATCCTGTATCCCTCCCAGCTGCAAGCCTTCGTTTCCCCGGCCCAACGGAGGATTCTTTCCCAGTGCTGTTATCGGTATAGCTTGGCGATGATCGCTCCCAGCTGCTCCACAGCCTTGGATTTTGGCCGGAGCAACCTATGGGCCCTGTCAATCTCAGGTGGGTTGGGGAAGCTGTTCCTCCCCACCAGGTTCCCAGCAGCTGGGCCACATAGTCCATTGAGTACCTGTCCTCGATTCCTTCTGGCAGGCCCACAATTCTAATATTTTGGCGCCTCGACCAGTTCTCTTGGTCCTCCATCTTCCCCTTCAGGTTCCCCTGAGTCACCACCAACCTCTTTATTTCCACCACCAGGGCCACGATTCGGTTGCTCTAGTCCATCGAGGCTTTTTCCAGTTCTTTAATTATATTTCCCTGGGCCTCTAGTTTCTTTTCCACTTTGTTAAAGGCCACCTGCGCAGTGGCCAAAACGTCTGTCACCACCACCTTGACCGCCGCTTTCATCTTGATTTTTATTTTTTCCTTTAGTTCCTTCAGTTCTCTAGTGAGGAACGTCTTCCAACCATCCTCCAGGGGGGGGGGCGGGGGTGTTCAGAGAACTCATCATACAGGTCGCTGGTCTCCCTCTCTCGGGTATGCTGCAGACCCCCCCGCCTCGTGGGTCCTCTGATCCGCTCGCCTGCTTCTCCTGTTTCTTTGCGGCCTCTGGAGCAACTGCTCCCTGGCATTGCTTCTAGTCTTCGCTTTACTGAGGGCGAGGGGATGTTTTAGTCCAGTTTCTGCAGGCTAATTTCAGTTAAAAGTGCCTATTTTCTTGTCCTTCGGAGGAGAGCCAACTGGTGTGCGACCGCTCAGCAGGTCCCCGTCACCGGACGTCCGAGGCAGATAATAGTTCATGTGAACCTACTAATACAGTGGCACGGTGACACTGGTGGTTAGCACTGCTGCCTCACAGCGCCAGGGATCCGAGTTCAATTCCAGCCTTGGTGACTGTGGGATTTGCATATTCTCCCCGTGTCTGCATGGGTTTCCTCCAGGTGCCCAGGTTTCCTCCCACAGTCCAAAGTTGTGCAGGTTAGGAAAATTGCCCGTGCTAAATTTTCCCTTTGTGTCCAAAGATGTGCAGGTTAGGTGGAGTTACAAGGGATAGGGTGGGGGAGTGGGCCTATGTAGGATGCTCTTTCGGAGGTTCAGTTCACACTTGATGGGCCGAATAGCCTCCTTCTGCACTGTAGGGATTCTGTAGATTCTTAAGCTTTGCTAACCTAAAGTATGATTCAGAATGCTTCTGTATGCTACTTTTCATAAAAATGTGTAAAATTCTAAATATTCTACTGAAATCTGCCAACTAATTAGTAACGTAATTATTGATTAATTCAATGTGAGGTGTTCTGAAGATACAGTTAAAATGTAAAGTAGCATTAAGCACCATCTGGGTTGGGTTACTACTGATGGAAACATACCACAATCAGTAGCTAATAGTATTATTATACACATGATTCAGATCTTAATGGATGTGGAATACAATTGTGGGTTTAAGATAGTCCTTTTCACAGGAGTGAACAATTGCTTTGATTTGTATGCTTATTTATCCCTTCTAAAGAGAACAATAAAGATCAGAAAATAAAAGCCGATGTAATGAATAGTTGGTAGAGAAGATTATAAGTCGTTTCTTAAATTGATTGTTTTTTCTTTGATAAAAGGTTACTTGTATTGTAAATGCAGAAGGTAGGAGAGAGATAGGCAAGGAACAAAAATGCAGAGAGCGCAACACAAGGAGAAAGAATGATTCCTTCTGATGTGTTGGGTAAACTGGGTCTACGAGGACTGCGTTTACTGCAGTGGTGAGAGAGACAGGCTTCCAACATTTGTAGAAATGCAACTCGATTTTATTGAACACTTAACTATAATACATGCTTTAACTGTGGGTTGACAGTATGCTGACTTGACTGGAGACCTGAGGCTAACCTGACCAGATTATCTGACTGCCACATGGGGTGCGATTCTCCGCTCCCACGCCGGGTGGGAGAATCGCGGGAGGGCCGCTCTGGCACCCCCCGCGATTCTCCCACCCCCCCCAAAATGGCATGTCGCATTTTGGGACACGCCGCTCGGAGAATCACGGGTCGCCATTGTTCACGGCGGCCCGCGATTCTCCGGCCCGGATGGGCCGAGCGGCCTGCCGTTCCTGACCTGATCACGCCGGTGGCAACCACACCTGGTCGCTGCCAGCGTGAACATATCGCAAAAGGTGAGTTTGGGGCCTGTGGGGGGGCGGAGAGGGGAGTGAGCACCACGGCCGTGCTTGGGAGGGGCCTGGCCCGTGATCGGTGCCCATCGATCGTCGGGCCGGCGTCTCCAAGAGACGCACTCTTTCCCCTCCACCGCCCCGCAAGATCAAGCCGCCACATCTTGTGGGACAGCGGAGGGGTAGACGGCAACCGCGCATGCGCGGCTGACGTCATTAAGCGCCACCGGCCACATCATTCTTGGCGAGCCAGGTTCTCCGCAACGCCGCTCCTAGCACCCTGGGGGGGGGAGAATAGGGGGCGAGGAGCAGCCTCCGACGCTGTCGTGAAACACTCCAGGTTTCACAACGGCGTCGGCCGTTGCGGAGAATTCCGCACATGGTGTTTGTTCTAGTTGCTGCTCAGAGGTCTGACTGTCTCAGAGACTGGATCCCTAGAGAGCGGGAAAACTGGTGCCCTCTGGCTTTATAGTGGTTGTGTCCTGTCTGGTGATTGGCTGCTGGCTTCTATGGGTTCACTGGTCATCCTGTGTGTCAATCACTGCCTGTCTACACTCCATTATATACATAGATGTATATTGTGACACCTTCCACCAATAGGTCTAAGTAAGCAAGAGAACAACAACAACTTTTATTTATACAGCACCTTTAATGTAATGAAATGTACCAAAGCATTATATAACAAGGCATGCCACCGAGTCACACACAAAGATAATTTGGCAGATGACCAAAACCTTTGTTGAAGAGGTAGGTTTAATCTGTGTCTTAAAGGAGGGAAGAGAAGTAGAGAGATATAGGGAAGATATTCCAGACCTTGGCGCCAAAGCAACTGAAGAAATGGCCACCAATAGTGGAGAAATTAAAATTGGGGATGCACAAGAGGCCAGAATTAAAGGACACAGATATCCCAGAAGGCTGAGGGGCTAGAAGAGGTTACAGAGACAGGGAGGGGTGAGATCATGGAGGGTATTAAAAAAGAGGATGGCAAATGGGCTAAAGGCTGTCACTTTCAGACCCAGTCTATCATACATTGCACTGGGAAGTAGCTCAACAATTTGAACAACATTTAAGGATGTTATTTCATGCTGCTACAATACAGTGGCTACACGAGTGGTATTTTCCACTCACATGATGCCGTCCAAAAAGATGTTTTGCCAACCACACAATTGAGTAACGTTGGCTAGAATTTTACAGGCCCCACACACGGTAGATTTTCCCGTGGCAGAAGTGGTTTACCATTGGCGAATGTTTCTGGTTCCAGTTCCACTGAAGAGTATTTCCTTATAATGTGTTTCGCTTGCCATCAAACCTATAGTGAGGATTGGCATCAGTGGGACCGGAATAATTCAAGTATTTATTTTAAATTAACTAACTAGTGCTTAAATGTCATTCATCGGGTGCAGTGCTCCAACTGTGAGATGTTGCACATCTGTAACGCTTCCAGCATTCCAGTCGACTACATTTACAGCAAGTGTAACCAATGGCAGCTCCTTACAGACTGTGTGATTCGGTTGGAGCAGAAGTTGGATGCACTTAGGAGCATGCAGGTGGCCGAAAGCATCATTGATAGGAGTTATAGAGACATGGTCGCACCCAAGGTGCAGGCAAACAGATGGGTAGATGCTAGAAAGGGCAGGCAGTCAGCGCAGGAATCCCTTGTGGTTGTCCCCCTCAGTAACAGGAATAGCGTTTTGGATGCTGTTGGAGGAGATAGCTTATCAGGGGAAAACAACAGCAGCCAGAAAACTAGCACTGCAACTGGCTCTGTTGCTCAGCAGGGGAGGGCAAAGTGCAGGAGAGCGATAGTTATAGGGGACTCTATAGTAAGGGCACAGATAGGCGCCTCTGTGGTCGTGAAAGAGACTCCAGGATGATATGTTGCCTCCGTAGTGCCAAGGGTCAAGGATGTCTCTGAATGGACAGAGGATACCCTGAAGGAGGAGGGTGAACAGCCAGAGCTCGTTGTACACATAGGTACTAACAACATCGGCAGGAAGAGTGACGAGCTCCTGCAGGAGGAGTTCAGAGAGTTAGGCAGTAAGCTAAAAAGCTGGACATCCAGGGTTGTAATCTCGGGATTACTCCCTGTGCCACGTGCCAGTGAGGCTAGAAATAGGAGGATAGTGCAGCTAAACACGTGGCTAAACTGATGGTTAGGGAGGGTTTCAGATTTTTGGACCATTGGGATCTCTTCCGGGGCAGGTGGGCCCGGTACAAGGAGGACGGGTTACATCTAAACTGGACGGGCACTGATATTCTGGCTGGGAGGTTTGCTAAATTCACTCAGAAGGATTTAAACTAGTATGGCAGGGAGGTGGGAACCAGAATATGAGCTTAGAAGGTGTGATAACTAAGGGGAAATAGAGAACCGAAATAAGAGAACAACATCACCCTCAGGCAGAGCAAAAAAGGTGACAAGTGTGAAAAGGGAGGTGGTCAATGCAGGATTGAGGGTGTTGTACCCAAATGGGCGCAGTATACGGAACAAGGTAAATGAGCTTGTTGCGCACATTGAAATTGGCCGGTACGGTGTTGTGGGCAGCACAGGCTGCAAGGGCCTCAGGGCTTGGATCTAAATATACAAGGATATGAGTCCTACCGAAAGGTCAGGCAGATGGGCAAAGGGGGTGCTGTTGCAGTGTTAGTAAGGAATGAAGTTAAATCGAAAGCAAGGAGCGATATAGAATCAGAAGGCATAGAATCTTTGTGGGTAGAGTTGAGGAATCGCAAAGGTAAAAAGACCCTGATGGGAGTTATGTACAGGCCCCGTAGCAGTAGTCAGGAAGTGTGGCAGAAAATAAATCAGAAGATAGAAAAGGCATGTAAACAAGGCAATATTACAATAATCATAGGGGACTTCAATATGCAGGTGGACTGGGAAAATCAGGTTGGTAGTGGATCCCAAGAAAAGGAATTTGTGGAATGTCTAAGAGATGTTTTTTTGGAGCAGCTTGTGACAGAGCCTAGGGAGCAGTATTAAGGGTAAGATCCTGGCATGGATAGAGGATTGGCTGACTGGCAGAAAGAAGAGAGTCGGGATAAAGGGGTCTTTTTCGGGATGGCAGCCGGTGACTGGTGGTGTGCCTCAAGAGTCGGTGCTGGGACCACAACTTTTCACAATATACATTAATGATCTGGAGGAAGGAACTGAAGGCACTGTTGCTAAGTTTGCAGATGATACTAAGATCTGTAGAGGGGTAGGTAGTATTGAGGAAGCAGGCAGGCTGCAGAAGGACTTGGACAGGCTAGGAGAGTCGGCAAAGAAGTGGCAGATGGAATACAATGTGGAAAAGTGTGAGGTTATGCACTTTGGAAGGAGAAATGGAGGCATAGACTATTTTCTAAATGCAAAGATGCTTAGGAAATCAGAAGCTCAAAGGGACTTGGGAGTCCTTGTTCACGATTCTCTTAAGGTTAATGTGCAGATTCAGTCGGCAGTTAAGAAGGCAAATGCAAAATTAGCATTCATGTCCAAGAGGGCTAGAATACAAGACCAGGGAGGTACTTCTGAGGCTAGAGAAGGATCTGGTCAGACCCCATTTGGAGTATGGTGAGCAGTTTTTGGTGCTGTATCTAAGGAAGGATGTGCTAGCCTTGGAAAGGGTCCAGAGGAGGTTCACAAGAATGATCCCTGGAATGAAGAACTTGTCGTATGAGGAACGGTTGAGGACTCTGGGTCTGTACTCATTGGTGTTTAGAAGGATGAGGGGAGTCTTATTGAAAGTTGCATGATACTGCGTGGCTGGGATAGAGTGGACGTGGAGAGAATGTTTCCACTTGTAGGAAAAACTAGAAGCAGAGGACACAATCTCAGACTAAAGAACGATCCTTTAGTCATCTAGACATGAGGAGGAATTTCTTCAGCCAGAGGGTGGTGAATCTGTGGAACTCTTTGCCGCAGAAGGCTGTGGAGGTCAAATCACTGAGTGTCTTTAAGTCAGAGATAGATAGGTTTTTGATTAATAAGGGGATTATGGGGAGAAGGCAGGAGAATGGGTGTGAGAAAAATGTCAGCCATGGTTGAATGGCGGAGCAGAATCAATGGGCCGAGTGGCCAATTCTGCTCCTATGACTTATGGCCTGATGGAAGACCCATTTGTGGGAAGAGCCAGAAAACCCTGCCCGTTGTGGATGAATTTCAGTGTTGGTGCGATGTCAGGTTCATAGGGTATACGTCTCACAATTGGTTGATTGCAGTAAACAGCATGGGCGAGATTCTCCGCAAATGCGGAGAATATAAAGGCTACCGTGGGACAGGCCGTGACCCACGACAGCCTTCATGCCCACTTCCGGGGCCGATTCTCCCCCCCGGGCGGGGCTAGGAGCGCGGCCCCGTGCGTCACGGCGGCGCGGCCTTGACGACGGTCTGTCAAGGCCGCACGTCAAGCGTCACGCCGGCTGACGTGGCCAATGACATCAGCCGTGCATGCGCAGGTTGGACAACCCCAACCCGCGCATGCGCAGTTGCCGTCTTTTCCCTCAGCCGCCCCGCAAGACGTGGCGGCTTGATCTTGCGGGGCGGCGGAGGGAAAAGAGCGCGTCCGTTACGGACGCACGGCCCGCGATCGGTGGGCACCGTGGTACTGCCGTGCCAATTGGGCATCTGGCGCCCGTTTCACGATGGTAGCGAGCAGGTGTGTTTGCTGCCATGTTGTAACGGGCGTGAAGGCCCGGCCGCTCGGCCCATCGGCCTCGGAGAATCGCCGCTCGCCGTAAAAAACGTCGAGCGGGATTCATGGCGTGGGTCGGGCGTGGCGGGGGGAGAATAGCGGGAGGGCATGAAAAATGTCGGGAGGCCCTCCCGCTATTCTCCCACCCGGCGTGGGGGGCGGAGAATCGTGCCCCATGTACCTTTGGATGTTGGTAATGGGCACCATACTGAGCAAGCCTGTACTTACAAAACCTAAAACATCTTTTGTAATACGTCATTCCGCGATGGAGCAATACTTGCTGAACAATCCTGAGTATTCCTATAGCTACACTAACAACCAATTTAAGAGAATCGGTCAAGCTCACAATGCAGCTCATTTATTCTGGACAGCAACAACGATCTTATTTGAATTGCCTGGGAGCCTATAATTTCCCTTTGCATTCCCCATGTTAATGCCTCTGCCAATCAGAGTCACCTTCACAACCGATCAACACTCTTGTCTCCCATAGTAGAAATCGCTTTGGTAGATTGATATTTGGCATTCTTGCATTTGTGCTCATGAGTGCAAGATGAAAGGCTTCAGCAATGTGTCTCGCTTTTCAATAACTAACAGTGACTAAGACACAGTGCAAGGAAATGTTCAAAGATATGAACATATGAACACAGCAATAAGAGGGAGTACAGTTCTTAATTTCGCCTGTTTTGTGCATTTCACCTGGCAATGGTCCACCATCATTCCTCCCCCATGCTCCAACCATTCCTTTGAATCCTTCCTCCCTTATCCTCTTTTATCAATCACAAGGGTCATTGAAACTCTTGGGGAACAATGGGAAAACGGAATTGAGGTTAAAGATCAGGCTTGAGCTTATTCACAGATTCACAGAATTTATAATGCAGAAGGAGGCCACTTGGCCCATCGAGTCGGCACTGGCCCTTGGAAAGAGCACCCCACCCAAGCCCACACCTCCACCCTATCCCCACACTTTCACCCTATCTCCATAACCCCACCTTACCTTATCTTTTTGGATACTAAGGGCAATTTAGCGCAGCCAATCCACCCTCCCCTGCACGCCTTTGGACTGTGGGAGGAAACCGGAGCACCCGTAGGAAATCCACGCAGACACAGGGAGAACGTGCAGACTCTGCACAGACAGTGACCCAAGCCAGGAATCGAACCTGGGACCCTGGCTCTGTGAAGCCATTGTGCTAACCACTGTACTACCGTGCTGCCCCATGTATTTGGCTGCATCACAACCTGGTATGGCAACTGCTCGGCCGAAGACCGCATGAATCTTCAGAGAGTCGTGAACACAGCCCAGTCTATCACACAAATACCGACCCGTCTATCACACAAACCCCCAGATACCGTGCTGCCCCTAGCTGTGTTATGCAGTAATTTAAAGGGGATTGATCTGTGCACTGTGAGAAATGAAAGAATCATTGTGATTTAGTAGAATGTAGGGCCTATATTGAGAAATGTATAAACCAAAGGAAATAAAAATTCCCTCTGCGTCAATCTAATGCTATACCTGACTAGGGTGCTAAATGTTGACTCTGGGTGGGAAAGTGTTTCTGCTTCAGAAAGGCTAATCATTTTGCCGATGAAGCACACTTTGATCCCTCAGTATTAATTATTCCGTTATTATTCTGTAACAATTGGACTTTCATTCCCTTCAGATTATAAAAGTGCAATATAATCAGGTTGTTGAAGAAAATTTGCATCCCTGCAACTAATCTTACTTTGATTATCCCCTCCCCCTAACTGTTCCATTTTATTGCCATAACTAATCAAAATAATGTACCAAGACTCTATATATCAAAACACTAAATTGAGTATTAAAAAAATAAATGTATAATACACCGAACAAAGCTATTTTTTCAAGCTGTTGCAGAAACCACAAAGCATATTTTACGGCCTCATGGAGTGCTAAATTCCACACACATCACCAAAGCTGTTTTCAATTAGCATGCCAGTCCCAGTGGTAGACCTGGCAGACGGAAGTTCATTATAAGCTGCAAGCACTACGTGTGGGGATTCTGTATATTCGGAGAGTCTTACCTCTATATTTTAAGCATGACTCTGCTCTTTCATATTGCTAATCTGTCATTTTCAACTAACCTAATAGCTTGTCAACTAATTCCATTATGCACACTGCTTTGGAAATCTGTTTTCATTCCTCAGGTATTAGCCATTTCCCATGATCGGAACGAAGGAAATGAAGTGAAGGAATAATTGTAGAAAAGGAGTGTGAAGTATAAGCTTGAATGACAAAGTTAAAAGCACAGGGCAAAGCAATCGACCTGGATGTCTCATTCCTATTTCCAATAAATTCTATATGAACAAGAATACATGACTAGTCAGCCTAATTCCAAAAGAGCTGCATTTGCTTCCTTACTAATTTTTTGCATTTCTATCAATTGAAAATGAAATGTACAAAATTACTTGGTTTTAACAGGAAGTGGTTTGTATGAACAAAGGAAATATCTTCCTCTGGTATCTTTCACAATATCCCAAGCCATTTCACACCCAATGAATCATTTTGAAGTTTGATAACTATTGTAATATAAGGAAAGCTAGCAGCCAGTTTATATTAAGCATGGTTCCATAAACAGCAATGAAGTGAATGACCAGATAATCTGTTTTGGTGACGCTTGTTGAGTGATAACCATTTCCGGAACAGCCAGAGATTGCCCCTATGTTTTTCAACTAATGCTGTGGCCATTTTATATATTAACCTGGGAGGGCAGAAGGGGACTCAATTTAATGTCTCCTTCAAAATGCATCACCTCATGGCAGAACTGTCAGCTAATGTACTTAAATCTCGGGAGTGAGCCTTTGATTCACAACCTTCTGGCACAGCTGAAAGTACTACCTTTGACCTAATACTAACTGAACTGAAACTCGGAAACTTAACCAATCCAATAAAAAGTATTTTAATCATGAAAATATCAATTTATTTTGTATGGCAGCATTACTTTAACATGCACAGTTAATTGCATGAATGTTGGGTTTTATGTGTAGAGTTTATGTACAATTGCGTGTTGCTCATGCATCACACGCCGATATCTGTTGGTGTATATTTGTTTTAATAAATAATTTATATTGGAATTTTTTGAAAAATATATAGCAATAGAACAATAATTTTTTAAAACTTTTTTTTAATAAATCTAGATTACCCAATTATTTTTTCCAATTAAGGGGCAATTTAGCGTGGCCAATCCACCTACTCTGCACATTTTTGGGTTGTGGGGGCGAAACCCACGCAGACACGGGGAGAATGTGCAAACTCCACACGGACAGTGACCCAGAGCCGGGATCGAACCTGGGACCTCAGCGCCGTGCAATAGAACAATAATAATAATAACAATAATAAACACCCCCCAGCACCCGTAACAACGCATGTAACAAATCCCCCCACCCCCCCAAACCCAATAAACAACAAAATAAATTAACAATAAGCAAATTAACTTAAACAATACCCCCCTGAGACCCCCACCCCCCCCCCCCCCCCCCCCCTTTCCCCACCTCCCCCACAGGTTGCTGCTGCTGCTGACCTAGTTCCTTATCGTTGAGCCAGAAAGTCGAGGAAAGGCTGCCATCGCCTAAAGAACCCTTGTACCGACCCCCTCAGGGCGAATTTGATTTGACCCTCTCCAGCTTAATAAATCCCGCCATGTCATTGATCCAGGTCTCCACGCTCAGAGGTCTTGCATCTTTCCATTGCAGCAAGATCCACCGCCGGGCTACTAGGGACGCAAAGGCCAAAACATCGGCCTCTTTCGCCTCCTGCACTCCCGGCTCCACACCAACACCAAATATCGCGAGTCCCCAGCCTGGCTTGACCCTGGACCCTACCACCCTCGACACCGTCCTCGCCACCCCCTGCCAGAATTCCCCCAGTGCCGGGCATGCCCAAATCATATGGGCATGGTTCGCTGGGCTCCCCGAACACCTAATGCACCTGTCCTCACACCCAAAAAACCTGCTCATCCTCGTCCCGGACATATGAGCCCTGTGCAATACCTTGAACTGGATGAGGCTAAGCCTCGCACATGAAGAGGAGGAGTTCACCCTCTCCAGGACGTCCGCCCATGTCCCCTCCTCAATCTGCTCCCCCAGCTCCACTTCCCACTTAACCTTCAGCTTCTCTACCGACACCTCTTCAGCTTCAGCTTCTCTACCGACACCTCCTCTACCTCCTGCATCACCTGGTAGATGTCAGACACCTTCCCATCCCCGACCCACACCCCCGAAAGCACCCTATCCCTTACCTCCGCGGGGGCAGCGAAGGGAACCCCTCCACCTGCTGCCTAGCAAACGCCTTGACCTGAAGGTACCTGAACATATTCCCCAGGGGGAGCTCAAACATCTCCTCCAGCTCACGCAGGCTCGCAAACCTCCCGTCAATGAACAGGTCTTCCAACTTCCTAATGCCCGCCCTGTGCCACCCCAGGAACCCGCCATCAATGTTCCCCGGGACAAACCGGTGGTTCCCCCGCAGCGGGGCCTCCACCGAGCCCCCCACTTCCCCCCTGTGTCACCTCCACTGCCCCCAAACTTTGAGGGTAGCCGCCACCACCGGGCTCGTAGTGTACCTCGTTGGAGGGAGCGGCAACGGCGCCGTTACCAGTGCCTTCAGGCTCTGTGCCTCCACAGGACATCATCTCCATCCGTTTCCATGCTGCCCCCTCCCCATCCATTACACACTTGCGTACCATCGAGACATTAGCCACCCAATAGTACCCAGAGAGTCTGGGCAGCGCCAGCCCCCCTCTATCCCTGCCCCGCTCCAAAAAGATCCTCCTCACCCTCGGAGTCCTGTGCGCCCAAACAAATCCCAGAATGCTGCTGTTCACCCTCCTAAAAAAGGCCCTCGGAATGAAAATGGGGAGGCACTGAAACAAAAACAAAAACCTCGGGAGCACCATCATTTTAACGGACTCTACTCTACACGCCAATGACAGCGGCAGCATGTCCCACCTTTTAAACTCCTCCTCCATCTGCTCCACCAACCTAGTAAAATTAAGCTTATGCAAAGTCCCCCAACTCCTAGCCACCTGAACCCCCAGGTACCTAAAACTCCTCACTACCCTCTTTAGCGGGAGCCTACCAATCCCCTCCTCCTGATCTCCCGGGTGTACAACAAACAGCTCACTCTTGCCCAGGTTCAATTTATAGCCCGAGAAACTCCCAAACTCAGCAAGAATCTCCATCACCTCCGGCATTCCCCCCACCGGGTCTGCTACATACAACAGCTAGTCGTCCGCATACAGCGACACTCGGTGCTCCTCCCCACCTCGCACCAAATCCCTCCACCCCCTCGACTCCCTGAGAGCCATGGCAAGAGGCTCTATTGCCAGCGCAAAAAGTAAGGTGGACAGGGGGCACCCCTGCCTCGTCCCATGGTGGAGCCTGAAGTACTCGGACCTCCTCCCACTTGTCGCTACACTCGCCATCGGGGCCTCGTACAGCAACCTCACCCATTTAATAAACCCCTCCCCAAACCCGAACCTCTCTACCACCTCCCACAAGTACCCCCACTCAACCCTATCAAAGGCCTTCTCCGCATCCAATGCCACCACAATCTCCGCCTCTCCTTCTGCCACCGGCATCATTATCACATTTAGCAGCCTTTGCACGTTAGTGTTCAGCTGCCTCCCCTTCACAAAACCCGTCTGATCTTCATGTATCACCCCCGGCACACAGTCCTCTATTCTAGTGGCCAAGATCTTCGCCAGCAACATGGCGTCCACATTCAGCAGTGAAATTGGCCTATATGATCCACACTGCAAGGGGTCCTTATCTCGCTTCAGGATCAGGGAAATAAGCGCCCGTGACATCGTCGGGGGCAAAACAACCCCCTCCCATGCCTCGTTAAAGGTCCGAACCAATAGGGGGCCCAACAGGTCCGCGTATTTCTTATAAAATTCAACTGGGAACCCATCCGGTCCCGGCGCCTTCCCCGACTGCATGTAGCCAATCCCTCTGACCAGCTCCTCCAACTCGATCGGCACCCCCAGTCCCTCCACCGGCTCCTCCTGCACCCTTGGAAATCGCAGCCTGTCCAAAAAGCTCTCCATTACCCCTCCCACCACCCCGACCGGTACAGTTCCCTGTAGAAGTCCCTAAAGACCCCATTGACCTTTCCCTCCTGCCGCACCACATTCCCACCCCTATCCTTCACTCCACCAATCTCCCTAGCCGCGTCCCGCTTGCGAAGCTGATGCACCAGCATCCTGCTCGCCTTCACTCCATACTCGTAGACCGCTCCTTGCGCCTTCCTCCACTGTGTCTCCGCCTTTCTGGTGGTCAATAAATCAAACTTGGCCTGCAGGCTACGCCGCTCCCCCTGCAATCCCTCCTCCGGGGCCTCAGCATATCTTCTATCTACACTCAACAGCTCCCCCACCAGTCTCTCCCTCTCCCTCCTCTCCCCCCTCTCCCTATGGGCTCGGATGGAGATCATCTCCCCCCTAATCACTGCCTTCAGAGCCTCCCACACCAACCCCACCCGGACCTCCCCAGTATCATTGACCTCGAGGTACCTCTCGATACATCCCCGGACCCTCCTACACACCTCCTCATCAGCCAACAACCCCACGTCCAGACGCCAAAGCGGGCGCTGGTCCCGCACCTCCCCCATCTCCAGATCCACCCAATGCGGAGAATGGCCCGAAATCGCTATAGCCGAATATTCGGCCTCCTCCACCCTCGGGACCAGTCCCCTACTCATGACAAAGAAATCAATACGGGAATAAACCATGTGCACGTGGGAGAAAAAAGAGTACTCCCGAGGCCTCGGCCTCCCAAACCTCCAGGGATCCACCCCTCCCATCTGGTCCATAAACCCCCTCAACACCTTGGCCGCCGCCGGCCTCCTGCCTGTCCTTGAACTAGAACGATCCAGTAGGGGATCCAGCACTGTATTGAAGTCCCCCCTCCCATGATCAGGCCCCCCACCTCCAGGTCAGGAATGTGGCCCAACATACGCCTCATGAAACCAGCATCATCCCAATTTGGGGCGTATACATTTACCAACACCACCCTCTCCCCCTGCAGCTTACCGCTCACCATCACATATCTGCCGCCACTATCAGCCACAACCTCAGGCGCCTCAAACACCATCCTCTTCCCCACCAGGATCTCCTCCCCTCGATTCTTCGCGTCGAGCCCTGAATGGAAAACCTGCCCCACCCACACCTTCCTCAGATGAACCTGGTCCGCCACTTTCAGGTGAGTCTCCTGGAGCATGGCCACGTCCGCCTTCAGCCCCTTCAGATGCGAAAACACCCGGGCCCGCTTAACCGGCCCATTCAACCCCCTCACGTTCCATGTGGTCAGCCGGATCAGGGGGCACCCCGCCTCCGCCTCCCCCGTCGACTAGCCATAGCCCATCGACTGCTCGCCCCTGGCCAGCACCCATTCGGCCCGTTTCCCACGGCAATAGAACCTCACCCCGACCCCCCCCGAACTCCTCCCTGGCCAATCCAGCAGCAACCCGGAATCCCCCCCCCAGCCCCCCAGGCTAGGACCCCTTCTATCCGCGACGCTCCCTCCATAGTACTCCCGTGAGCCAGCTGACTTCTGCTGACCCCGGCAGCTCCTGCCCTAACTCCGACCCCTCCCGATATGGGTCACCCCTCCCCCCCTACATCAGCTCCTTGGCACCGCTTCAGCGCGGGAAAACGGATCTGATATCCACGCTCCTTGCCTCCAGCTCCACCCCCCTCGTCCCGCAGCGCGGGAAACCAAAGGAAAGCCCGCGCTTTCCCACTACCCCACCCCACCCCCACAACGCAACTCCCAAATAGCAGTCGCACCCCATCCACCAACCCCGTACAAACAAAAACAGATCAACCACAGACCCCAACACCCCCCTGAAGACACAAAACCATAACCAACATCATCCGAAAGCGAGAGAAAAAAAACCAAACGGAATAACCAGCAACATCATAAACAGTGATACAAAAAACCCCCCACAGCCCCCAGGCCCTAGTTCGAGTCCAACTTTTCAGCCTGCACAAAGGCCCACGCCTCCTCCGGGAACTCAAAATAGTAATGTCGGTCCTTGTAGGTGACCCACAGGCGCACAGGCGGCAGCATGCCGAACTTCACCTGCTTGCCATGGAGCACCGCCTTCGTCCGGTTGAACCCGGCCCTCCGCTTGGCCACCTCCGCACTCCAGTCCTGGTAGATACGCACTACCGAATTCTCCCACTTGCTGCTCCTCACCTTCTTGGCCCATCGGAGAACACACTCCCGGTCACTGAACTGATGGAACCGCACCAGCACCGCCCGCTGGGGTTCATTTGCCTTAGGCCGCCTGGCCAGTACTCTGTGCCCCCTCCAGCTCCAGGGGCAGATGGAAGGATCCTGCCCCCACCAGCGAGTTCAGCATCACGGCCACATAGGCCGGCAGGTCCGACCCCTCCAGCCCCTCCGCGAGGCCCAGGATCTGCAAGTTCTTCCTCCTTGAAACTCCATCTCCTCAAAACGATCTTGCCACTTTTTGTGGAGCGCCTCGTGCATCTCCACCTTCCCCACGAGGGCCGAGACCTCATCCTCGTGCTCAGAGGCCTGCTGCTGCAACTCAAGTATCGCTGCACCCTGAGTTGTTTTGGTCTCCAGCAGCTTACTTGTCGTTACCTTCAGGGATTCCAACAACTCCCCTTTCAGCTCCGTAAAATAGCGCAGAGGGGCCGCCTGCTGCTCCTCTGCCCACTGCCTCCACTCCTCAGGGGCTCCACCGGCCGCCATTTTGTCCACCTTCCCCCGCTTTTCCAGGGGAGCTGCTGCCGTTTTTCTCCTCGCCCCACTCCGGGTCCGCACCATAAATCCCGGGGGGTTTTGCTCCAGACCCCTTTATCCACCAGGAATCGTCGAATCAGCGCCGTTTGGGGCCCTTAAAAGAGCCCACAAGTCCTATTAAAGCGGGAGCTGCCGAACGTGCGGCTTAGCTCCGCATAGCCGCAACCGGAAGTCGTTGGTGTATATTGTTCTCTCAGCTTTCCCCATTTTACATGGGGTCACCACAATGCTGGTTGATCACTCCTTCCTATCAAGCACCACCAGTTAGGTAGCTTTTACAGCCAGAGGCCCTTCCCACCACTGATTGGGGACAGGCACTGATATGCGCTGACTTTCCTGCACCAGTGGCTGGGTTTCTTTTGCAGCCAACTAGTCCTGGCGTGGGCCTCATTGCTCAGAGGCAGGATGGCTAAGCACTGAGCACAACCACCTCCATGAACCGACATGTATTTGTGTGTATATTTGTGTACTTTTGTGCACATATCTGGTGTACGGTTATTTGTAACAGGCACAAACGAGCCCAATTCCTCATCGAATGGGCAGTTGAGCCTGGCACATCGACTAAATTAGATTTTTCAGGGTTTGAGTTAAGTTACCAATCAGATTAACACTGATTACAGAACCTGGAAAGAGCATTTATTTTATACTCATTGTGGATCCTTAATTTCAACTTTTGAAAAATGAATTTTCAATTATCGTTTTTAGCAAAGTAAAAACTGCAACTGGTCGAAGCAAAGTACAGTTCATTCAGAAAATCATGTCGGCAATAATTGACGATTACTGAAGATAGACAGATTTCCATGTGCTACCTGCAAAATTATGATTGAAAAGAAAATGATGCTCAGGGCGACATAGTGGTGCAGTGGTTCAATTCCAGCCCCGGGTCACTCTACGTGTGGAGTTTGCATGTTTTCCCCGTGTCTACGTGGATCTCACACCCACAACCCACACTAAATTGCCCCTTAATTGGAAAGATTAAAAAACAATTTTTTTTAAATTAAAAATTTTTTAAATGATTTTCATCTTTTCATGATCAAGAAGATGCTTCTCTCAGTTATCCAATGTTTATTCCAGGATTTTAGTTAGAAAACCTGGGAACACTCATTAGGAGTAATTTTACAACTTTCACTCCCAGCATGAAGCCTTGCCGACTGAGAGTACATGTCAGTAATTCTGGCATGAGTTAGACATGATTTGACAATCATTTAAACTAATGGTCAGAGAACTGTGCACATGCCAGATCATCTGATATGTTCTCTCAGCAAGTGAGGCTCCGTCCAAGGGGAGTAAATGGAAAATTAACCTCATTAAGAATCTAGGCGCTGGTTTAGAACAGGGCTAAATCGCTGGCTTTTAAAGCAGACCAAGGCAGGCCAGCAGCACGGTTCAATTCCCATACCAGCCTCCCCGGACAGGTGCCAGAATGTGGCGTCTCGGGGCTTTTCACAGTAACTTCATTTAAAGCCTACTTGTGACAATAAGCGGTTTTCATTTCATTTCATTTCAACACACTACTAGGTTCTTGCAATACTTCCTCATAGTACACAATGTAATCTGATAAAGTAAAGAGGCTTAGTAGAGGCAAGCTAATAGGTGATTACAACTTGATAGAAACCTGGCTGAGAATGATGACAATGATAACATAGAATCCCTACAGTGCATAAGGAGGCCACTCAGCCCATCGAGTCTGCACCAACCCTCTGATGAGTACTCCACCCATGCCCACTCCCCCATCCTAACCCAACCAACACACCTTTGGACACAAAGGGGCAATATATCATGGCAAATCCACCTAACCTGCACATTATTGGATGATGGGAGGAAACTAGAGCACTCAGAGGAAACCTGCGCAGACACGAGAAGAATGTGTAAACTCCACACAGTCACCCAAGGCCCACACAGTCACCCAATGGAACTCGGTTCCCTGGTGCTGTGAGACAACAGTGCTAACCACTGTACCATCGTGCCACCTGTCACGTGACCTGCGCAAACTGCTCGCGTGGCGGCATGGCTTAACCAACAAACCACACCTTGATCTGTTCTTCTACTCTAGTGGCACTTTCTACACTTTGAGTATCTCACCACATTGAACCCCTCTTTCCTCTCATTTAAGTTCTCCTTCTCTACCATCCACCCAGGACCAATTCTGAGCTCACTACCCTACGGTCCTCCTCCCACTACTCCCCGCCCCACCCACTGCCCCTCCTCCGTCCACTCTTCTCTCGGCCTACCCGCCAACAGTAAGGAGATCGCACCCCCTTGTGACCCACCAGGGCATCCCCTAACTTCTCCCCTCCTGCTACTTACCATGACTGCAGTTCCTGGAGCTTTGTCTCAGGCATGATGCTGCAGTACCTCTTCTCGTTACACAGTACTGGGTTGGATGGGCTGGCGTACTATCTGATTGGCTGACAGCTCTCCAAGCTGGAACTTCCTTCCAAGGATGGACGGAGTGCAGTCTGCTGCCAGTCAACCCTTGTTGGAGTGTGAAATGGTAGAAAATCTGTCAGAGTTGGCAGGGATGCATTCCCTGCTGACCCTATGGATGATGGACAGAGAGCAGTCACCATCACGAATATTCAGGCCCAGATCTGGTTCAACATCTCAAAGAACCTTTGGGTCCTGCTCCCCTCATCCAAAACTATTCACTCTTCCAGGATCATAACTTTTTTTAAATATAAATTTATAGCACCCAATTTTTTTTTCCAAGGGGCAATTTAGCATGGCCAATCCACCTAATCTGCACATATTTGGGTTGTGGGGATGAGACCCACGCAGGCACGGGGAGAATGTGCAAACTCCAGACGGACAGTGACCGAGGGCCGGGATTCAAACCCGAGTCCTCAGCGCCGCAGTCCCAGTGCTAACCACTGCACCACATGTTGCCCCTTCTAGGATCATTATATATATATAGAAGGGATGTAGTTGCAAGAGGCAGTTCAGAGAAGGTTCCCTCGATTCCAGAGATGAGGGATTTGTTTTATGAAGAGAGATTGAGCAGGCTAGGCCTATACTCTCTCACGTTTAGAAGAATGTGAAGAGATCTAATTCAGGTATATATAACTATGCAGATCAGGCTCTGAAGAATAAATGTTCAAATTGTTTCAATCTTTCTAAACTATTTTGTCTCCTTGTTGCTCGGTATAAAAATACATAGTATGAACATCTGGACAGAAATGAAAAAAGGTTTGCTTCCCTGGGTATATATATGAACATACCTATTTTTGTAACTGTGTTAAGTGAAGGAAATTTTTAAAATCTACTTGTAGGAATAAAACACATATTGTTTGTTTATTTATTTACTTATTTTCCAGGACCAATGAAATACACTCCATTCTCTCTGAGATCTTTCTGAATATTCTCACTAAATTCACTGTGCCACCATGCCGGGTGCTCTGGTTTCCTCTCACAGTTTAAAGATGTGCAGGTTAGGTGGATTTGCTAAATTGCGCCTTAGTGTCCAAAGATGTGCAGTTTAGGTGCGGTTACGGTGATATGGAGGGGAGTGGGCCTAGGTAGGGTGCTTTTGCAGAAGGTCAGTGCAAACTTGATGAGCCAAATGGCGTCCTTCTGCACTGAAAGGATTCTATGTATTTTTACTCTGATAAATTAATTGGTCGTGGTGCAAAATCTGGTCAAAGTCAGCTTCAGTGAGACGGAAATTGTTTTTAAGATTTATGACATTATTTGGGTCCTTTGGGAACTTCAGAAGGTATGGTAAGTTGTTTTTCCACTTTAGACAGAAGGATTGGGTTTGGCCAGGGAAGGTATTAGCTATAAGAGCGTAAAGAATAGGAGCAGCAGTCGGCCATTTGGAACCTTGAGCCTGCTCCACAATTCAACAAGATCATGGCTGGTCTGATCATTGCCTCACTGCCTGCTCACTTTTACTCCCTTGTAAGATCAAAAATCTGTCTAACTCAGTTCTGAATCTATTCGATGATCCAAACTCCAATGCTTCCTGGGGTGCAGAATTCCAATGATGAATGAACCTCTGAGAGTAAGAAAATCCTTCTCTTCGCGGTTAAATGGTGGTCCCTGATTTTGATCCTAGTTCTAGCACCCCCATGTGGAGAAGCATTCTAAGTGTCAAGTCCTTAAGAATCTTTTACGATTCAATAAGGTCACCTCTCATTCTCCTAAGTTGCTATGATTATGATGCACCTTTGCAAGTATGGGCAGCAAATCCTAGATATGCAAATTAACTTGTGCTGGATTTGCAATGGTATATTCAGCCTGAGCTAAATAGAGCATAGAACATAGAACATTACAGCGCAGTACAGGCCTTTCGGCCCTCGATGTTGCGCCGACCTGTGAAACCCCTCTAAAGCCCATCTACACTATTCCCTTATCATCCATATGTCTATCCAATGACCATTTGAATGCCCTTAGTGTTGGTGAGTCCACTACTGTTGCAGGCAGTGCATTCCACGCCCTTACTACTCTCTGAGTAAAGAACCTACCTCTGACATCTGTCCTGTATCTATCTCCCCTCAATATAAAGCTATGTCCCCTCGTGCTAGACATCACCATCCGAGGAAAAAGGCTCTCACTGTCCACCCTATCTAATCCTCTGATCATCTTGTATGCCTCAATTAAGTCACCTCTTAACCTTCTTCTCTCTAATGAAAACAGCCTTAAGTCCCTCAGCCTTTCCTCATAAGATCTTCCCTCCATACCAGGCAACATCCTGGTAAATCTCCTCTGCATCCTTTCCAATGCTTCCACATCCTTCCTATAATGCGGCGACCAGAACTGCATGCAATACTCCAAATGCGGCCGCACCAGAGTTTTGTACAGCTGCAACATGACCTCATGGCTCCGAAACTCAATCCCTTTGCCAATAAAAGCTAACACACCGTACGCCTTCTTAACAACCCTCTCAACCTGGGTGGCAACTTTCAGGGATCTATGTACATGGACACCGAGATCTCTCTGCTCATCCACACTACCAATAATCTTACCATTAGCCCAGTACTCTGTCTTCCTGTTATTCCTTCCAAAATGAATCACCTCACACTTTTAAAGGAGGAAGGGAGTTATTTTCTCCCACATTTTCTGGTATAATCAATGAATGCTTTGGAGTCTGGAATCCAAAGGGGTAATTTTAATATTTTTGAATAGTGTTAAATGAGCCATCCTTTCTTCACGTGGTGGTGGGCAAATCCAGTGGCACCATCCAGCTGGTCGGAATGGCATGAATTCGCACTCAATGTTGCACTTGAAGCCTCATTAATTATGCACAAGCATCTCTCTGAATCACCTGACAGATCAGGAGCTGATTCATCTGCCCGTCCATCAGTTAGCGGGTTCAAAGGTCTGAGCACCACATGTAAATGCCAGTCTAGCACACTCACCTCACTCTCTCCACACCACCTGTCTTCATAGGACGGTGCAGGATATCCAGAACCCAGAGGCTAAAGGCTAGTAGCCTGAAGATGAAGTCTGTACTCTGATTCAACCACCATACCCTGGAGGCCTTGGTTCATGGAGTCCGGATGCAGACGCATGACCTTTACCCAAGAGATTGCTCTAGGAAGTCAACCAACCTCACCTCTCCGGACTGGGAGGCCATTGCCCAGGACATCAGCATGATTGGAAACCTCGCCAGAAGCGTGATGCAGTGCACAAAGAGAATGGATGATCTCACATGCTCCGCCAAGGTAAGTCCTCTCTCAGCTCCTTCCACTATCAGACTCTCACTATGCCATCATGTACTGAAACTGTGACTCTCCTCATGAATCTCCCTCATTCATTAGTCAGGGCACATATTCTCTCACAGTCACTTTGAAATCACCACCATCCGATTTGTAACATTGTTCATAATCCATCATAGAAGAGTAGAAAGACTTCATAGAATCCCTACAGTGCAGAGGGGGGCCATTGACCCAACAAGTCTGCACTGACCCTCTGAAAGAGCACACAATCCCCTGCCCTATCCACATAACCCAACCTAACCTTTGGACACAGGGGCAATTTAGCATGACCGATCCACCGAACATGCATATCTTTGGATTTGGACACAGAGTGTACAAACTCCACAGAGACAGTCACCCAAGGTCAGAATTGAACCCGGGTCCCTGGGGCTGTGATGCAGCAGTGCTAACCACTGTGCCACCCTGTGCCATCCTCTGGTTCTTCTGGGGAGGGCTCCCCTCTTTACATTGCCAGATTGCAAGGCATAGCAAAGTGTGATCTCGTAGTAAACCCTCTCTTGTGTGTATTGCAGAGAGCCACTTGAGCCGTCCAGGCATCTGAATTGCATCTTCAGAAGTCTGATGGTCTGTTCTAAAAGCGACAGTGTGGAGGGGTGAGCCTTGTTGTACATCTCCTCAGTATAAATCTGAAGACAACGCACAGCAGTCATCAGCCAGTGTTTAAATGGGTGGCCCTTATCCTCCAGTAATCATCCCTGCAGACGTCTGTCCCCTTCAAAATCCCGGGCAGCTGGGAATGACTGAGGATGTAGGAGTCATCGCAACCCCGAGGGTGACGTGCACAGGTGCATCATGTGCTTGTGATGGCCACACATGAGAAGTATGTTGATGGAATTGTAGCCATTGCAGTTAATAAGTGGAATTTGCCAGGGAGCCTGTATAGCCACATGGGTGCGGTCTATTGCACCCAGCACTCTTGGGTAGATGGCGGCAAAGAGGTGAATTTTGAGTCTGGATATACAGCCAGAGAAAACATGACATAATGATGGACCTTCTGGTAAAAGGCAAACCTCCTTTATGCAGCAATATGTTGTGGACATAAACATGGCACACAGGTCTCCTGTTGATCCCTGGAAAGAGACAGAGAAAAAGACATTGATTGCTGTCATCACCTTGAATGCCACAAGCAGGGGGAGACCTCCAAACCCATGTGGCACCAGGTCTTCTCAAATGGGATGTATGAGGTCCTTGTTCTTTGTAAGTTACCTAGTCCTGTTGCACGTTTTGCTATGGGTGCAAAACGCGTTTATTGGGGTGTATTAACTTGCCTCTGTTAAAGGCCGTGTGCTTAACACCACTAGGCTCTGTATATGTATTTTTCAGCTCAGGAGTCGCCAGATGCCGTATAGACACCTCACAAATATTCCAAGGTCAGGTTCAAAGTAATAAAACGATACACCGATTAGTAAGTTCCAAACGATCAATATTTATTATACAATTATAATAAATACGCATGCACACACTAAGGGACTAAGCTATGACTAAACTAAGCAAACAGAATACTTAACTACACAGGAACAGGCAAGGTCAGGGAGCGAGGCCTTCGTCCCGGTCTTGGTCAGCAACCTTCAGAAAGCGTGCTGGTCACTGGGGGTCTAGCGGGCTTGGTTCGCGTAGCGAGCGTCGTATTGGCACTTACGGTTCGGCGGCTGGTGCTCAACGGCTGGAGTCAGGATACACGTTCAAGGTCTTGGTCAAAGCCGGATCACGAAACAACAGACAGGACCATGTGTGGGGGTCTACTTTTATAGGGGTCCCCAATGTCCTTGCCTTTTCCTGGGCGGGCTTTACCTTCAGGTATCGATTGGATCGCTTCCAATCGATATCTTTTGAATTCCTCCAATGTGAGGGTCTTTCTCGATGGTGGGGGCGGTTTCTATAGTGGATACTTCTGGTGCCGCTCTGTCTGGACATCCACTCAAGTATCTTATTCAAACCCAAATGTTGCCATTGTGTGTGCCTAGATCTGGACTGCCTCATTAGTATGTAAAACGTTCTGCCATTATCACCTTTGGTTTGAGATCTTCCACCTGGCCAGAAACTGGTTTTGCTGCTTGCAAAATGCTAATGAGTGTTTGCAGGCTGCTTGCCTTGGCTAAACTGTTTTTCCCTGCAGTCTTAGCGATTCTCCATTTTGTTTAGTTCAGTGTCCATTTTAGGTGGCTACAGTGGCTACAGTCCTGACCCCCATAGCATCATAGAAATGAATTTGCATCCCAAGAAGGAACCTTATAGCCCAGTGCTTTTACCCAATACCATTGTTCTGGGATTTTAAGATGATGGTAATTGACTTTTACTACAGGATGGAGTTCAACAATCCCTCCCTCACTGCCCACATGCCTCTGATTTGCCTGGAGCCTCACCATGTGCAGGTCGAAATATCTCCCAGTATTCTCCAGCCTCCCCCAATAATAATGGATCTGATTGTTGTTGTGGAGGACATTCTTCCCTCCCCCCACAAACCCATCATCTGCGAGGCACCCATGCCCCAAGTTATCTCTACCACTCCATCTGGAGTCTTTGTGCCCCCGGGTGAACTTTGGGCTATTGAATTAGAGGCTGCATGAGTCAAGCAGCACGGCATGGAGCTAGGGGGCCAGTGTGTCCCAGTAAAGTCACGTTCAATGCATCAGGAGCAGCGTGGCTCTAAGGCTGGCAGAATATGTATGTTGCAATCATCCCAAAGTCTCGAACAAACTGAGTTCTGCCTTTGTTCTGCCTGAGGTCCCACATAAAAGGATAGTGTGGAAAATTAAGGTGCATAGGATTGGCATGGATTGTGAATTGGTTGGCAGACAGGAAACACAGAGTAGGAGTAAATGGATTGTTTTCAGAGTGGAAAGTAGTGACTAGAGGGGTACTGTGGGGATCAGTGCTTGGGCCTCAGCTATTCACGATTTATATCAATGATTTGGACGAGGAAGTCAAATGTAATGTTGCCAAATTTGCTGATGGCACAAAACTAGGTGGAATTGTGAGTGGTGAGGAGGAAGTATAAAGGCTTCACGGCAATGTAAACAAGTTGGGTAGCCAATACATGGCAGATGCAGTATAATGTGTTAAATGTGAAGTTATACACTTTGGTTGGAAGAACAGAATGACAGAGTATTATTCAAATAGTGATAGATGCGAAATGTTGGTAAACAAAGGGATCTGGGTGTCTTAGTACACCAGTCACTGAAAGCAAGCATGCAGGTGCAACAATCAGTTAGGAAGGCAAGTGGTCTTTATTGTAAGATGATGTGAGTAAAGGAGCAAGGATTTCTTACTGCAGCAGTACAGGGTCCTTGGTGAGATCACACCTGGAGTATTGTGTGCAGTTTTGGTCTCCCTATCTCAGAAAATATATATTGGCATAGGGGATGTTCAGCGAAGGCTCACCAGACTGATTCCTGGGAAGGCGGGATTTTGTACAAGGAGAGACTGGATTGACTGGGCCTATGTTTGCTGGAGTTTAAAAGAATGGGAGGAGATTGCATTGAAACATATACAATTCTGACAGGGCCGGATGGATTGGGTTTGGGGATGTTGTTTCCTCTGGCTGGGCATCAAGAACAATGGGCGACAATCTCAAGTTATGGGGTAGTCTAGTTAGGATTGAGATTCGGCAAATATTCTTCACTCAGAGGTTGGTGAACCTGTGGGATTTTCTACCAAGTCACTGAATATATTTAAGAAGGAAAACAATAGATTTCTAGACACTGAAGGGGTCAGGGGATATAGAGAGTGCAGGACTGTTGAGATAGAGGATCAGCCATGATCATATTGAATTGCAGAGCATGATTGATGGGCCGAATGGCCTACTCCTGATCCAATTTTCCATGTTTCTATGTTTCTTGTGCATACCACTCTTTTTCAAATGGGTTTGAGGCCAACGTAAATTCCCACTGGCATGACGCAAGATTGGAAGGCTAGTAATATAAAGGAAGATAGGAATAGTTTCTTTCAATATATAAAAGGTAAGCGAGAGGCAAAAATAAACATTGGACTGCTGAAAAACGTGGCTGGAGAAGTAATACTAGGCAAAAAAGAAATGGCAGACTAACTGAATAGTTACTTTGCATCAGTCTTCACGGTGGAAGATACCAGTGGGATGCCAGAGCTCCAGGAGAATCAGGGGGCAGAGGTGAGTGCAGTGGCCATCATTATGGATAAAGTTCTGGGGAAACTGAAAGGTCTGAAGGTGGATACGTCACTTGGACTGGATGGTCTACACCCCAGGGTCCTAAAAGAGAGAGCTGAGGATATTGTGGAGGCTTTAGTGGTGATCTTTCAGGAATCACTGGAGGCAGGAAGTATCCCGGAGGACTGGAAAGTGGCTAATGTAACACTGCTGTTTAAGAAGGGAGGGAGGCAGAAGACGGGAAATTATAGGCCGGTTAGCCTGACTTCGGTCATTGGTAAGATTTTAGTCTCTGTTACTAAAGATGAGATTGTGAAGTACTTGGAAGTGCATGGTAAAATAGGACTGAGTCAGTACGGCTTTGTCAAAGGGAGGTCATGTCTGACAAATCTGTTAGAGTTCTTTGAGGAGGTAACAAGGAAGTTAGACAAAGGAGAACCAGTAGACGTGATTTATTAGATTTCCAGAAGGCCTTTGGCATGGTGGGGCATAGGAGACTGTTTAATAAGCTAAGAGCCCATGGCATTAAGGGTAAGATCCTGACATGGATAGATTATTGGCTGACTGCAGAAGGCAGAGAGTGGGGATAAAGGGGTATTTTTCAGGGTAGCAGCCGGTGACTAGTGATGTGCCTCAGGGTCTGTGCTGGGACCATAAGTTTTCACAATATACATTAATGATCTGGAAGAAGGAACTGAAGGCACTGTTGCTAACTTTGCAGATGATACAAAGATCTGTCGAGGGACAGGTAGTATTGAGGAAGCAAGGGAGCTGCAGAATAATTTGGACAAGCTAGGAGAGTGGGCAATGAAGTGTCTAAAGAAATACTATGTGGAAACATGTGAGGTTATGCACTTTGGAAAGACTATTTTCTAACTGGGGAGATGCTTAGGAAATCAGAAGCACAAAGGGACTTGGGAGTCCTCGTTCCCGATTCTCTTAAGGTCAACGTGCAGGTTCATTCGGTGGTTAAGAAGGCAAATGCAATGTTAGTATTCATGTCAAGAGAGCTAGAATACAAGACCAGGGATGTAATTCTGAGGCTGTATAAGGCTCTGGTCAGACCCCATTTGAGGAATTGTGAGCAGTTTTGGGCCCGTATCTAAGGAAGAATGTGCTGGCCTTGGAAAGGGTCCAGAGGAGGTTCAAAAGAGCGATCCCCGGAATGAAGAACTTGTCGTATGAAGAACAGTTGAGGACTCTGGGTCTGTACTCTTTGGAGTTTAGAAGGATGAGGGGGGATTTTATTGAAACTTACAGGATACTGCGAGGCCTGGATAGAGTGGACATGGAGAGAATGTTTCCACTTGTAGGAAAAACTAAAACCAGAGGACACCATCTCAGACTAAAGGGACCATCATCCTTTAAAACAGAGAAATCTCCTCAGACAGAGGGTGGTGAATCTGTGAACTCTTTACCGCAGACGGCTATGGAGGCCAATTCACTGAGTGTCTTTAAGACAGAGAAAGATAGGTTCTTGATTAATAAGTGGATCAGGGGTTATGGGGAGAAGGCAGGAGAATGGAGATGAGAAAATATCAGCCATGATTGAATGGCGGAGCAGACTCGATGGGCCTAGTGGCCTAATTCTGCTCCTATGTCTTATTGTCTAAGAGATTCCGGCGAGCATCTAAGGAGATTCTGTGAGCAGCTGTTTTAATGAACATTCATGAGATGCAAATTAACACAAATGTCATTCACGCTACCAGGCAGTGGGAGAACCGATCTGCCACAAACCTCCATTTTGGGGAATTTCAAACTGTTCTATGCTGACGAGTTTTTTTCTTTTTGGTTCCCACCCACTGTGGTCAGGATGAGAGAATTCCACTCACGTTCTCTGATTTCCCCTTCATTTACATCCATGCCATCAGCAAGCACTATCCCCCCTCCTACCATGTCAGTAGATTTATCACAAGATGCAACTTTGGCATAATTCAGGAACTGGAGTGAGGGATTTAACATCTGTGAGGCATAGTTTGCTTGTTGTGAGTGATTATTTAATTATTTAACACAAAGATTTCTGAGCCATGAAAGAGAGGACAGAAAGGAGAACTAGAACAATCCAGCTTTGAGTTTCATTGCTAATGCTGGAATGTCCTATTTACCCACGACGAAAACACCCTGTAATGGTCAATATGTGGACAGCCACCTGTGGCAATGTTTGCCAGTGTATGATTTATGAATTAAACATAGTCACCGGTTGCTAAATAGTACAACATTTAGAATTTCACGGTACAATTCTTTTCTGTAGCAACTCATGGTGATCAAATCGCTCACTAGCATCTTTAGGTTTGCCTTACGTGGAAAGATTGCTGCCTCCGGGCCAAGATTACACGTTTGGCTGTGCCGAATAAACAATAAGCAGTAATCAAGTATGTTTTTATTCTGATAAAACTAAATTCCTCAAGAGTCACTGTTATACATTCAAATGCAACTGTCCTGTTACCATAAATATTAGGACTATGATCAAACCAAATGTATGAAAATGTGAAGTAAAAATTCCAGGGCACTGCTGCTGGGCTTCTGCCAGGAAACCATATTGAAAAATCGTGGACTTCTCCCAGCTTGCGACTTTCTGTCCATTAACTTTAATAGGCATAAAATTGCAGGAGTGTGCAATTTTGTATAATGCGATCATGGCATGTGCCAAGGAGCCACACAGTGCAATTTAACAGTACAATTGTAGGCATTTTAGCATTGGAATGTGTGCAAAGCTAGAACTGAGGTTCTCACAACAAGTTCAGGGGACTGATTTGAATCCAGAGTAGGTTTCACACAGGGCGAGTGTCTGACTGGCCTAAGTTTCAGGCCCAGGGTATTTTAACTCACGGGTCTCAGTTCATTGCCCTGGGAGGACTTTTGGCTCCTCTTGGCCCCACAAAATAATTTTTTCTCAGCTGAGGTTGTTCTCATCCTTTGCAGACACTGCTGATCTGCATCAGCCTGGTGGGAAATTTATTGCGGCTTTTCTGCTTAGGTCACGAATACATTGCCATTGAGGCCCTCTTATTTTTGTAGGACTCCAATTTATGCATATGGCTCCTACCTCAATTTGGGCTGAAAGATGGAGAGGGGAAGCAACCTATCTGCCACGAAAATCAATGTCATTAAAATCAGAGGTCAGGAATTAAGCTCCATTTTATCTACTCGTTCTGTTCTCATCGAAGGGGGAATAGATAAAATTGTAGCCCTCCCTTTAGATTTTACAATTCTGAAATCAATAATCAACATACTGATGTACCATCAATTCGACTCAAGACACATTTAGGATCCAAACTGTGGCTTTAATCAGCTAGTTGTTAGCCCGGTGGTCGACTACAGAGAATGGCCGACCGCCGGGAACTCTGGGTACTTATCCCCCACCTCAGAGGCGGGGCCTACTTGCCTCTCGGCCAATTGGAGAGCAGTCACATGACTAGTCCCAACCAATCGGACGAAAGGCACATGACCAGCCAGAGCCAATGGGAAGCCAGTGCTCTGCACCAATGGCAGTGCTCATATCCATACCACCACATTCACCCCTTGTGGAGAAAGAAAGGGGGGGTATAAGTGTGAGAGAGAGGGGGGGGTCCGAGGACTGGTGGTATGAGCATCGAAAATCGATAGGGGTGAGCTGCCCACTGGCCCGTGGCAAAACAATACTACTACTACTAATAACAACAGAATAACACAAAAATGTCCAAAAAAGTCCCATGGCCGCATCAGATGGAGACGATCAGCCTGTCGGGTGCCCGTGGTGTTCTGGTGGACCGTCGCAGTGGAGCCGGTGATGTCGGGCCGATGGTCGTCCTTGCCTCCGGGAGCATTGGTCGTAGATGTGTCTCTGTACCCCGGGCCGGTGGTGGAGACGCTGTAATCGGGGAAGAGGGGGCATGTGCGCTGGGTCGTGGGGGCGTGGGGAGCGCTGGGGGGAATTGGGGTTGGGGGAAAGGCGTTGGTGTAGGGGGAGAAGGCCGCACGCCGGCGGGTGCCAGGTCCTGGAGTGAGACCGTATCCTGCCGACCGTCGGGATACTCTACGTACGCATACTGCGGGTTGGTGTGGAGTAACTGGACTCGCTCAACCAACGGGTCGGACTTGTGCACCCGCACATGCTTCCGGAGCAAGATGGGCCCGGGGGTGGCCAGCCAGGTCGGGAGAGGGGATCCTGAGGACGTCTTCCTGGGGAAAACAAGAAGACATTCATGAGGTGTTTGATTAGTGGTAGTACAGAGGAGAGACCGGATTGAGTGAAGGGTGTCGGGGATGACCTCTTGCCAACGGGGGATAGGGAGATCTCTGGACCGTAGGGCCAGCAGGATGGTCTTCCAAATGGTGCCATTCTCCCGCTCGACTTGACCGTTACCCCGGGGGTTATAACTGGTCGTCCTGCTAGAGGCTATGCCATGCTGAGCAGGAACTGACGCAGTTGGTCACTCATAAAAGAGGATCCCCGGTCGCTGTGGATGTACGCGGGGTAACCGAACAGGGAGAAGATGGATAGGAGGGCCTTTATGACGGTTGTTGTGGTCATGTCGGGACAGGGAATGGCGAAAGGGAATCGAGAGTATTCGTTGATAACACTCAAGAAATATGTGTTACGGTTGTTGGAGGGGAGGGGACCCTTGAAGTCTATACTGAGACGTTCAGAGGGGCGGGATGCCTTGATCAGATGCGCTCGTTCGGGGCGGTAGAAGTGCGGTTTGCACTCGGCGCAGACGTGACGGTCCTGACTTCTTCGACGGAGTAGGGCAGGTTGCGGGTCTTAATAAAATGGTAGAAACGGGTGACCCCTGGATGGCAGAGATCCGTGTGGAAGGAGCGGAGGCGGTCAATCTGCGCGCTGGCGCAGGTACCGCGGGATAGGGCATCGGAAGGCTCGTTGAGCTTCCCAGGACGATACAAGATATCGTAGTTGTACGTGGACAACTCGATCCGCCACCGCAAGATCTGGTCGTTCTTGATCTTGCCCCTCTGTGCATTGTCGAACATGAAAGCTACTGACCGTTGGTCTGTGAGGAGGGTAAACCTCCTGCCGGCCAGATAGTGCCTCCAGTATCGCACAGCTTCAACTATGGCCTGTGCCTCCTTTTCCACCGAGGAATGGCGGATTTCGGAAGCGTGGAGGGTTCGTGAAAAGAAGGCCACGGGTCTGCCCGCTTGGTTCAGGGTGGCCACCAGAGCTACGTCAGACGCGTTGCTCTCGACCTGGAATGGGAGGGACTCGTCAATAGCATGCATTGTGGCCTTTGCGATATCCGCTTTGATGCGGCTAAAGGCCTGGCGGGCCTCCATCGACAGGGGAAAGGAGGTGGAATGGATGAGGGGGCAGGCTTTGTCGGCGTAGTTGGGGACCCACTGGGCATAGTATGAGAAGAAGCCCAGGCAGCGTTTGAGGGATTTGAGGGAGTTGGGGAGGGGAAGTTCCATCAGGGGGCGCATGCGTTCGGGATCGGGGCCTATCACTCCGTTACGCACTACGTAGCCAAGGATGGCTAGACGGTCGGTGCTAAACACGCACTTATCCTTATTGTAAGTTAAGTTAAGGAGTTTTGCAGTTCGTAGGAATTTTTGGAGGTTGATGTCATGGTCCTGCTGGTCGTGGCCGCAGATGGTGACATTATCGAGATACGGGAAGGTGGCCCGTAAACCGTGCTTGTCGACCATTTGGTCCATCTCCCGTTGGAAGACCGAGACTCCATTTGTGACACCGAATGGAACCCTGAGGAAGTGGTAGAGGCGCCCATCTGCCTCAAACGCGGTGTACTTTCGGTCACTCGCGCGGATGGGGAACTGGTGATAGGCGGGCTTAAGATCCACCGTGGAGAAGACTTTGTACTGCGCGATCCTGTTAACCAGGTCAGAAATACAGGGGAAAGGATACGCGTCCAGCTGTGTAAACCTGCTGATGGTCTGACTGTAATCGATGACCATCCGGTTTTTCTCCCCAGCACTTGGTCTCTCCAGGGACTGTTGCTGGCCTCAATAACTCCTTCCTTAAGGAACCTCTGGAACTCGGACCCGATGAAGGTCCGGTCCGGGGCACTGTATTGTCTGCTCTGAGTGGCGACAGGTTTACAATCTGGGGTGAGATTAGCAAACAAGGAAGGGGGGTCCACTTTGAGGGACGCGAGGCTGCAAACAGTAAGAGGAGGAATAGGGCCGCCGAATTGAAAAGTCAAGCTCTGCAGGTTGCACTGGAAGTCCAGGCCCAAGAGTGCCGGAGCGCATAGACGGGGGAGAATGAGGAGTTTGAAATCTTTGAAAACCCTCCCCTGGACTGTGAGGTCCGCTATGCAGCACCCGGTGATTTGAACGGAATGCGAACCTGAGGCCAATTCAATTTTGTGTTTAACTGGGTGGATGGGGAGCGCGCAGCATCTTACCATGTCGGGGAGGACAAAACTTTCCGTGCTTCCGGAGTCCAGCAGGCACCTTGTTTTGTGTCCGTTGAGCTGAACCGTCGTTGTAGTCTTAGCGAGCGAGCGTGGTTGCGACTGGTCGAGCTTGATGGAAACCAGTCGTGGTGAGAGTTCCAGATCCTCCTCAATGTCAGAGTAATCGCTTGCAGGGTCTTCCGTGTTGGCCCAAGATGGCAGCGCTCAGGACCCGCATGTGGAGCCGGGGCCCCAAGATGGTGACGCCCATGGCCCGCACATGGCGCGCCTCGTGGCGGCTGGGGGAAGTGTCAGCGGCGTCCGCGGGCCGGTCGGGGCAGCTGGGGGCGCGGGTCGGGAGGACCGTGGGGCCGTTGCGGGAGCCGGGAGACGGGCCGGAGAGGTTGGTGCACGGCGTGGGGCCCTGGGGGGGCCCAGGGGGGGCGATCCGCGGTCGCTGCGCGGGACAGCAGCGACCGACTTGGTCTGGCAGACCACCGCGTAGTGGCCCTTCTTCCCGCAGCTCTTACACAGAGCAGAGCGGGCCGGGCAGCGCGGGCGGGGGTGCTTGGAGAGGTCACAGAAATAGCAACAGGGCCCCGCTAGTTTATCGGAGCGACCCGTGGCGCAGGCTTGGGGGGGGGTCGGGGTCCACGGAGGATGGGGGTGGCGCGTGCCATGAAGTCCAGGGGGTTGCTGCGCGGCCGGGGGCGTATGCGCGGGCGTTCAGGTCAGCAACCTCCAGGGAGGTTGCAAGAGTCCGTGCCTCAGCTAGGCTGAGGGTGTTCTTCTCTAACAATCGTTGGCGGATAGAGGGAGATTGAATGCCAGCAACGTAAGTGTCTCTGATTAGAAGTTCCATGTGCTCCGTCGCCGAAACTTGGAGACATGTGCACGTTCTCCCTAGAGCTGAGAGGGCCTGGTAAAACTCGTCGAGGGACTCACCAGGGAACTGTTGTCTGGTCATCAGGAGATGCCGTGCGTATACTTCGTTAACCGGCCGGAGAAAGTGTCCTTTGAGAATCTCCATGGCCACATCAAAGTCGCCTTCGTCCTTGATCATTGCGTAGACCGATGTGCTCACGCATGAGTGGAGGATGTGGAATTTCTGCTCCTTGGTGGGCTTGCCGGCTGCAGTCGTCAGGTAGCTATTAAAACACGCCTGCCAATATTTAAAGATTGCAGACGCATTTGCAGCATGCGGGCTGGTGCGGAGGCAGTCAGGCTTGATGCGAAGCTCCATTCCAAAATTCTAGCAGATTAAATTGATGTACCATCAATTCGACTCAAGACACATTTAGGATCCGAACTGTGGCTTTAATCAGCTAGTTGTTAGCCCGGTGGTCGACTACAGAGAATGGCCTACCGCCGGGAACTCTGGGTACTTATACCCCGCCTCGAAGGCGGGGCCTACTTGCCTCTCGACCAATTGGAGAGCAGTCACATGACTAGTCCCATCCATTTGGACGAGAGGCACATGACCAGCCAGAGCCAATGGGAAGCCAGTGCTCTGCACCAATGGCAGTGCTCATATCCATACTACCACACATACATCACATTAATAATTAAACAAAATATGGCAAGATGTCAGATGGAGAGGAATTTCAACCCTTTTGGGCATTTGCTTAACATAATCCAGAGCGGGAGAAAGAAATAGGAGAGAATCTGTTCCAAATGGGTTTCTTCCCTTTCTGCACAATGTATAAAATCCCAATAGGGCAAGGCAATGACGTTTCTTCTGCCTACACCCTTTTGTTACAACATTTTCATTTGGCTAATAGTAAGTTCAGCTGCATGAACAGACAAGCTTGCTCTCCAATGGCCATTAATCTTCGAGAGGTTGTTAATTGTCTCTGGGGGAAGAGCAGCTAGTCAAAAATTAAACAGCCAGCAGTTCAAATGTTAAATGCTGATTTCTTAGACCAGATCAGACCAACTTGTCACTCCATAAGAGCAAGACAGCCCTGAAATCCCTATTGATAGCATTAATAGGCTCCCTCATTACAAAAGCCGACAGGCAAATGGTTAAAAACTGCCCTGCTGTCCTTCTGAGGACATTTCAGCCTTCAGGAATTTCTCTGCAAGCACTATAAGGATCTTGCCCGGGGGGCATCGAAGGTGAAATCGAAGACTAGAGAAACTGAGCATTACGTCTACAAATTTGCAAGTTATTAAAGGGTTTGTAAGCAAATCTGTCCTTAATGTAGAGTTCATGGCACTTGAAACACCTTGGGATTGAAATTGGTATACAATGTGCTTCTCTTTCAAGTGTCTGAACCCAACCTGGGCATATATTGATCCCACAGCAAAGTTCCATCAATGTCCAATTCAAATATAGTCCTCATCAATCATGCCTACTTCCTCAAACCAAATAAGAAACTTACAGAAAACACAGGCATACAAAATGAGATCAACTTCCTCGGCACATCGCTTGCTCTCTGACTGTGCTCTGAAGGTTCCCTGTTTCATTACCATATTTGACTTGCTTTTAGCAAGCTGTTAATTTATGATGTAAAAATGAAGGCAAACCCAATTTGGTAAAAGACAAAATACCATCAAAGCTATGTTGCCATAGAGGTAAAACTACTTTAAATCATCCATCTTATTAAAATTGTGCAGCATTCTCCTGATGCCTTTTAATGTCTCAGGCACATAAATGAAGTATCATTGAAAAAAAGACAAGTAGAACATAGAACAGTACAGCACAGAACAGGCCCTTCAGCCCTCGATGTTGTGCCGAGCAATGATCACCCTACTCAAACCCACGTATCCACCCTATACCCACAACCCAACAACCCCACCCCCCCCCTTAACCTTACTTTTTAGGACACTACGGGCAATTTAGCATGGCCAATCCACCTAACCCACACATCTTTGGACTATGGGAGGAAACCAGAGCACCCGGAGGAAACCCACGCACACACGGGGAGGACGTGCAGACTCCGCACAGACAGTGACCCAGCCGGGAACTGAACCTGGGACCCTGGAGCTGTGAAGCATTTATGCTAACCACCATGCTACGGTGCTGCCCTAAGTGCCATTGGAAATTTAGTAAGGACATTTTACTAGTCTTTTTTCATTTAAAATAAAATGGCCAGTGATAGCCTATTTCTGTCAAACAAAGGTAGACTTGGATCCAAGTTTGTCATAGAGTCAAACAAGTCTACAGCATAGAAAAGGTCCTTCAGCCCATCACGTCTGTGTCAGTCAAAAACAACCACCTAACGATTCTAATGCAATTTTCCAGCACTTGACGCATGGCTTGTATGCCTTGGCTTTGCAGGGGCACTTCAAAATACTTCTTAAATGTTATGAGGGTCTCTGATTCCACCACCCTTTCAGGCAGCGAGTTCCAGATTCTCACCACCCTCTGGGTGAAAAAGCCAGAGGAAAAAGTTTTTCCTCACATCCTCTCTCAACCTCCTGCGTTCAAAAGGCATCTGAACAAATATGGATAGGATGGGATATAATTGAGGGATACGGTTCAAGGAAGTGCTGCGGGTTTTGGCCTAGGTTGGTATCGTGACCGGTACAGGCTTGGAGGGCCAAAGGGCCTGTTCCTGTGCTGTATTGTTCTTTGCTCTTTGTTCTTCTTAAATCTATGCCCATTGGTCACTGATCCCTCCACCAAAGGGAAAGGTTTCTTTCTGTCTACTGTACCTACTCAGAGGGACTCGTTTTGAATAAGTGGCCTGAATGGGGAACGCACAGCCGAGGCTCCACATAGCCCCATTTTTTACAATGGTGAGCTCCCGATCTCCGAGGCCCCCAGAAGAATCCCCGACCTCCCTCCCCAGCCTGAACACAATAGAGGAAGGTCCCCGCATCCCCCCCCCCCCCCCCCCCCCCCAACACCCATTCTGGGCAACCCCAGTCCGATCGCATGGGCACACAAAATGCCAGCTTGGCACCTTGGCAATGTCAACCTGGCACCCCAGCAGTGCCCATGCCAGCTGGCAGTGCCACCTAGGCACCAAGATGTCACCTAGGTGGTTCTGAAACATGGGCCCTTGCTTGTCCTGCCCAAGTGCATCATCCAACACTTATCTGGATTGAATTCTGATCAGTCCATCTGACCATCCTGTCTATATCTTACAGTAAACGCAGGCTAGCCTCCTCCTCCTCACTACCACCCCACCAATTTTCATATCATCCGTGAACTTACTGATCAACCCTCCCACTGTCCTGTCTGAATCATTTATACAAACCACAAGCAGTAAGGGTTAAAAACCCTGATCACTGCAGGATACCATTGGACACAGGCTTCCAGTCAGAAAACATCCCCCTCTGCTTCCTCCCATTCAGTCAACTCAGTCAATTCTGGATACAATTTGCCAAATTTCCTTGGATCCCATGGGCTCTTATTTGTGTTATCAGTCTCCCATGTAGGACCTTATCAAAAGCCTTGCTGAAGTCCAAGTAGAGTACATCAAATGCATTGCCCGTAGGGCAGGACGATAGCATAGTGGTTAGCCCAGCTGCTTCACAGCTCCAGGGTCCCAGGTTCGATTCCCGGCTGGGTCACTGTCCGTGCGGAGTCTGCACATTCTCCCCGTATCTGCGTGGGTTTCCTCCGGGTGCTCCGGTTTCCTCCCACGGTCCAAAGATGTGCGGGTTAGGTGGATTGACCATGCTAAATTGCCCTTAGTGCCCCAAAATGTTAAGTGGGGGTTACTAAGTTACGGGGATAGGGTAGATACGTGGGCTTCCATCGGGTGCTCTTTGTAAAGGCCAATGCAGACTCAATGGGCCGAATGGCCTCCTTCTGCACTGTAAATTGTATGGCTCTATCTCTCTATCTACACACCTGGTCATCTCTTTGAAAGTGACAAAAATAGAGATTAATAATAAAGGAATAGGAAAGTGATTGATACAAATTTGAAACAGTTCAATATAGATAACTCACAAGGCCCAAATGGAATATAGGCAATCGGCTGTCTGCATTGCAAAAATTCTTCAAAAGCCCAATGATTGTCAGTTTCTAGTCTCTAGAAGTAGATTGCTGTACTACCAAACATTTTCCATTGTGTAGTTCAGTGATTAAGAAGATGTTTACAGGTTATAGTTATGATGCATGACTGAACTTTCCAATTAGTGGTGAGTGTGTGCAAGATTATACACAAAGAACAGGGGACTGGATTCTCCGCGGAAGGGATGCCCTGTTTTGCCGGCAGCCCGGGGGTTTCCCAACGGCATGAGGCTGCCTCACATTGGGAAACCCCATTGACCAGCCAGTGCGATGGAGCATCCCGTTGGTGGGGTGAAACAGAAATGTGGGGCGGCAGGGCTGAGAGTCCAGCCCAGGATTTTGCAGAAAGCAGAGTTGGTGGGGGAACCATCCCCGCTGATCATAGCAGCCCCACAGCCATTTAACACTCCGAGGAGTGTTGCTTAGCTGGAGAAGGAACCTCCGCCCCTCATTCGGGCAGAAGTCCCACCTCAGAGAGCTGCTGGCCAATCTGACTGGCAAGCAGCTCTGTCCCAGCAGCGCCAGCGGCAGAAGTGGCCAGGGCTGTGACTACAAAACAGTATCCAGATTCTGAATCCAGGTCCAGGTAAACGTGAGAGGGTCTCACAGCAAGGTGGAGAAATGAGGCCTGGGGGGAGGTGGAAAAATGAAGGTGGGGGTGGTGATGTAGTGGCTGGGCGGAAGGGGGCACCTGCAGAGACAAACCTTAAAGATGGCGCTGCCCACCCTTCCTCCGGCTCTGAACTCCTCCCTCCAGCCTCATAATTGGGGCAGGTAGGAAGCAGCCCTTAAGTGGCAATAAGTGGTCATTTAAAAGCATCAATGAAGCGAGGGTGAGTAAGATGACATCTTGCCCGAGACCCCCTCCCCCTCCTTCTGTAAAATTACAGACAGATAGATTAAGGGTCTGAAGGAGAATGGGCAAGAAGACCCACCTGGAGAATTTTACAGGCTAATCCACCTACAAAGCCACCAGTGATGTATGGCAAAATTGAGCTCATTTATTTGCTTAAAACTTTACTTTGGCTGCCTGGCCTCCCACTAGGCCGAGAGCAGGTGCACATAGGCTAGGGAGTGCAAAAGCTTTGCTTGTCTGCCCAGGTTAGCTGAAATACTCAGTCTGTTTCTAGCCAGTCAGAACGGTATCCTCTTCCTCTGAAAGAATGTTGGTGAAAATAATGAGGAGTCCCACCACAGCGCAATCTTCCAAGTGTCAGCAACATTGTAACATAATCAAAGACTTGAATTAAAGGGCATTAAAAATGAAACTATGATTAGGATCTAGGGAATGGTTTAAATTTACAGGAAGTAGATTACTAGGATATTGGAGAATATCTCATGCTATTCCATTCTTTTAAAAAAATGCTGAAACATAATCCTAAAATCTAGAGGCTTGTTGGTCAGTGTGACCCTGTAATAGAAATATATGCAAGTACAATACAATATAGACTAAGTAACTTAGTGAAGTTTAAAACAACAGTGAGATAGATTTTATGAATTTAAGCTCTCAATGTTAAACTTTGCCTTGGAAACACGTTAGCAATTTGGGCATATCGGAGAGTGTAATTGCAGTACTTAATATTCATTAAATCTAATTGATGTGAATTTTTGCTGCCATTGAGTAAATCACTGCACGATAGAAGGACTGTCACTTTGTGAACCAGAATAACAAATTATGATTGAGAGAGTCTTTCCACTACTTTTTCAGTTCTCTATTCTAAGGTTGAAGGGATGAGAGTTTTTCAAGATGTCCCTTTAGATCCCACGCAGCATAAAGGCAACAGAACCTGGCATTGCAGGTTTTTTCCCTCCCTTTCTGAACTTCTGAGCTGGAGAACATGTGTTCCTGAGGGTGACGATCAAAAAAATTGAACTTGCATAAGCCAAAAGGCCTGTTCTATTCATTTAGATTGTAACTGGTAGACGAGTCAGAAAGAATTGAAATCTCCACCCTGGAGCTAAGCTGGGAGGCAATGGGTGAGCCGTTTGATCCAGCAGGAAGATGTGGGGTCGAGATCCTGCTACCTTCTTGACCTCTCCGCCCCCCCCCCCCCCGCCCCCCCGTCCCCCCGTCCCCCACACACCTTCCCCTGCAGCCCAATTAACTCCAAGGTAGGAAGGGTGGAGGATGATATCCTGCTTGAAAGCCAATCAAAGGCCGTGGGATACTTCAAGGCCTCATCCTGCCATCATTTGTATTCAACCAGTGATAGGCAGGGGTTATACCATGTGGAAACCCCGACCGAGTGGGGTGGTGGCATCCCTTTTACTTTGGCAGCATCATGCTCAATAGAGAGACCAGCGATGGATTACCGATCGGGGAAAGTCTTCACCTGCCCGTAAAATTAAATCCCTCCCTTGCCAGGGATTCCCCGACTGGCCCTAATACGACTGCCTTACCTACCATCACTCCAGGCTCCAGTGACAATCCCGCAGCCTGGGCCTCCTGCAGTGGCAGCAGTAGCCATTGCTCTCAATGGCACAGCTGGGACTGGAAAACTGTCAACTTCTGATTGGTCAGGGCAGCACGGTGGCACAGTGGTTAGCATTGCTGCCTACGGCGCTGAGGACCCGGGTTTGAATCCCGGCTCTGGGTCACTGTCCGTGAGGAGTTTGCACATTCTCCCCGTGTCTGCGTGGGTTTCACCCCCACAACCCAAAAGATGTGCAGGATAGGTGGATTGGCCACGCTAAATTGCCCCTTAATTGGAAAAAATAATTGGGTACTCTAAATTTTAAAAAAAACTTCTGATTGGTCAGCAGCTCTCGGAGGCAGGGTATTCACTCTGAACACGATGAGGACCCCAATGCCAATCAGATAAGTGCCAGATTGGTGTTAAATTGCGTCTGGGGGATGGAGGTGTGAGCTTGGAATGGCTACAATGACATTGCCACTGGCTCTCCAGCTGGTAGACAGGCTCACCTATGAGAGCATTAAATTCCACCCAATGATTTTCTTTCAAATTATACTAACTTCTATACGTTACTGTTCAGCTCCCCAACCATTGGGGTAACTTTATCCAAGACAGGGGCCTCAGCTGCCAGGGGTGCTTATTGGAAATTATGGGGCATAAGCCTCATTTTTCATATATCCAAACATTCCCGAAACTCCATGTCAAAACATCCAATTTTCTAACTCAGGGCAAATTAGAAAAGTCACTGCAGGACAAGCACTTGGACTTTTTAACCAGATATTTCATAAACCAAAATAAGTCCAATTCTTAACCTGGGGGACCCTGAAGTTTCAAGTGGTGAGGATGATTGATACAAAGTTAAAGATTAGAGTATGAAATCCCAACACTTTCTAAGTGGTTCTTCCTGCCCCCTGTATTTTCACCCTGCAAAGTCAGGGGTGGGCTAGAGATGGCTGTGACCTCCCAAAGCAGGGCACATGCATAATCGGGGGCCCGATAAAGGCCCTATTCCAAAGTCATACACTGGAAGGTCATTCAGGGAGGACTGAACTTTGACCTGTGCGGAGTACACACTGTCATTGTTAGTGTAATTGATTGTTGAAACCTAATTGTCCTGTGGAAGCAGGTCCATCATGGAAAGCCCATTAGTGACCTCTTGGTCCATTGCAGGATTGCCCTCATTTGCTGACTGTGAAGTCCTACATCTGAGGGCCCTGCTGCTCCTCCCTGCAAGTGGCTGTACCAAATAAACATGCAGCAGCTCACAGCACAGCTCTGAAATTGGGCATGGATGCCCAACTCAGTTATTGCACCCAACACTCAGACCTCCATTCCATTGGCCTTCACAACTTCCCTCTGACTGCATTATCAACAGAGGGGGATCAGACAGTGAGCCATCCGATGGCTACCCTTAACTTTACATCATACCAAGGCATATGTTCCCCTCAAGGAGCTTTGGCCCCTGACAAAGTAGCCATGCACTCTCAAAGAATGCCACACTCGCCACTTCTACAACGGTGAGGCCAACACACCTCTACAAGGTGAAACCATCACCGATATGACAGACCGTTTAACACCATCCCCCCACTATCATAGCATCTGAACAAAATAATGATGTACCACACACACACACTTGGACAACACTTAATGATCTATGCGCCTCTTGCACTTTAATGTCAGGATGGCTAAAAGAGAAAGCTGCAAAGGGACCCGGGACATTTCTGTGCCAATAGAAAATACTGGAAACACTCAGCAGGGCAATACCTGCGGAGAGAGAAACACAAGCTACAAAAATAACCATTCTTCAGGACTGAATGAACCTAACATTAAATTGGGTTCACTATCCTGTGTGTCTGATCGGATCGTCCTGCACTCTGCGACAACAAGATTCTTTATTGTCAGCGTATCCTCAACTGATTGACCCTACAAACGCACCCAAAAGGTTGCACTATCAAAGATGTATATTTTAGTACACTACTTGTTTTTGTTTAGTAAACCATGGAAACCTATCTCCATATCTGCTGTTGACTCATTCACAGGAAAATGAAATTGCACAGCCATTCTGCTAATGTAGTCTTTGTTGTTGTTTTCAAATCTAGATGTGCATGATGTTACGTACATACTTCAAACATAAACTGTGTCAATGATCTCAATAACCTTTTGTTTATGGCAATCATTTCCGAACAATCCTGAACAAAAAAAGGAAAATGAGTGCTGTGTTTTTCTTCTCATTTCTCATAAAAGTGGTAAATTACACATCAGGAACTATGAGAGGCTTCTCTGAAGCCACCATGGAAGCCTATTGATCAGAATCTGTTCCCATTTTCAGCCAAAAAATACTTGCCATTTGAAGCGATCTCAATGTCAAGACAGTATAAAATGATTGCGTCCTCCTGGAAGGCAAGGCTCCTTCCCTAGTGTCAGATGTCTGTTAGAAAAAGCACTTTGCAGAAGTATTGCTCCCAACAGTGGCATGGTGGCACGGTGGTTAACACTGTTGCTTCACAGCACCAGGGGTCTGGGTTTGATTCCAGCCTTGGGTGACTGTGTGGAGTTTGCACGTCCTCTCAGGTATCTGTGGCGTTTCCTCCAGGTGCTCTGGTTTCCTCCCACAGTCCAAAGATGTGCAGGTTAGGTGGATTGGCCATGATAAATTACCCCTTAGTATCCAAGGATGTATGGGTTAGGTTGCGGGGATGGTGTGGGGAATGGGCCTAGGTAGGGTGCTTTTTTGAAGGATTGGTGCAGACTCGATCATTGGTGCAGACTCGATCGGCCAAATGGCCTCCTTCTGTACTGTAGTGATTCTATGATCAAAGCTGATTAGAATTTTGTTGAAGATTCTCAGTTCTGGTACGCTAAAAATCCACGAGACATCCTTCCAGCAAATATTCTGTCTGGCTCAACTATTAAAGAAGATGTTACTGTTATTACTGAAGCTACAGTTAATGAAAAGTATTGGTGCCAAAGAAAAATGGAAAGTAGAATTTTCTATGGCTAATTCTCTGAAATCAAGGTGGAACTGTAGTATTGTCACATGCAAATACATATGTTTGGGTAGGTGTCTGATAACCAATTATTTGGACACATTCAGTGCATAATTTGTGGGATGTTGACCATTTAAAACTTCAAGAATTGGACTTGTTTTGGTTTATGAAATATGTAGGATCAAAAGTCCGAGTGCTTGTCCTGGAAGTGACTTTCCCAATTGGTCTGAGGTTAGAAAATTTAATGTTTTTGCCATGGAGCTTCATGAGTGGTTGGATTTGTGAAAAATGAGGATTGAAGACACAAAATGCAAAAGGTACCCCAGCCTGTTTCTTCCCATGCCCCAGCTACCTAGTGTTATCCACACAGAGCACTTTGAGGTTCAGAGTATTCCAACAATCAATGATTGATTGTGAATGGAGGGTTTCAGTGTGGAATGGAGTTTTGTCTACATTCCATTGTAAGCTTCTGGCTGAAAAGTGGCATAAGGGCAGCAGGAAAATTCAGGGCGTGCCATTCCATGAACTGTGGCCTCATCATTAACCGAGTGATCTTGTTGTAGCCAATTTCAAGTATTATCTTGATAGCAAGAGTTCATTCGGAAGAAGGGAGTTCAAAACAGATCTAAGGAAATAATATTCCAGGGATCAATTGGGCAATCTGTGGAATCAGATTCCTAAGGAATCAGTGGGAGCAGTTAATGTTGATTAATTCAGATGCAAATTCAATCGTTTTTTTTCTGAAACGCACAAGTACTTCGCGACCGTCGCTAAGCCCGCGCGCCAAGCGTCACGGCGGCTGACGCGCACAATGACGTCAGCCGCGCATGCGCGGGTTGGACGGCTCCAACCCGCGCATGCGCGGATGACGTCATCATGCATATGCGTCAAACCTGCGCATGCGTGGGCCGTCATGCCCCTCAGCTGCCCCGCGGACTGATCCTGCGGGGCGGCGGAGGAACAAATAGTGCGCGGGTATCGGACTCGCTGCCCGCGATCGGTGCCCACCGATCGCAGGCCCATGCCACCCTTGGCACGGCCGTGGTGCAGCCGTGCCAATCGGTGCCATGGTTGTCCAGGATGGCACTTTGCGGCCGTTTTCACGAACGGTGAGAGCAGGTGTGTTTGCGTTCATGAAAACGGCCGTAAAGGCCTGGGAACTCGGCCCATCGGCCTGGGGAGAATCGCTGTTCGCCGTAAAAAACGGCGAGCAGCGATTCGTGTCGTGGGGCAGCCGTGGGGGGGGGAGAGAATAGCGGGAGGTCGGGAAAAATGTCGGGAAGGCCCTCCCGCTATTCTCCGACCCGTCGTGGGCAGCGGAGAATCGCGCCCATGGTTTGCAAAACTCATCACAATTAGGAGCTTTATGTGCCTCACATCTGGGTCTGTTGGGATAGGTTGTTGCTTTGGTGAATTTGAGGATGATCACAAAAAAAAGGAATGCAAAATGCTATATAGTGCTTTTGAGAGCACCTGATGTCTCAAAGAACTGAAGTACTTTTATGAAGCAGTCACTGTTGTAATAAGAACATAAGAACATAAGAACTAGGAGCAGGAGTAGGCCATCTGGCCCCTCAAGCCTGCTCCGCCATTCAATTAGATCATGGCTGATCTTTTGGGGGCGATACAACAGCCTGTTTACATACGGACATGCGAATTAGGAGTAGCCAACTTGGCCCCTTGAGCCTTTTCCGCCATTCAATAAGATCATGGTTGACCTGTTTGTCACCTCAATTCCACATTCCCACCAACCCTCGATAACCTTTCACCCCCTTGCTTAGTAAGAATCTATCTCGTACGGTCTTAAAATTATTCAAAGACTCTACTTCCACTGTCTTTTCAGGAAGAGAGTTCCAAAGACTCATGACCCTCCCTCTAAGAAAAATAAATTCTCCTCATCACTGAGTTAAATGGGTGACCCCCTCATTTTTAAACAGTGACCCCTCGTTCTAATTTTCTCACCGCATTCACTCTGACAAGACTTCTCAGGATCTTTCAGGTTTCAATCAAGTTACCTCTTACTCCTTTAAACTGCAGCAGATACAATCCTAGCCTGTGCAACTTTCCCTCATAAGACAACCTTCAAAAAGAAAGGTTGAGAGAAAACAGGGAACTGCAGACAAGTGAGCCAGTAGTAGGGAAGTTGCTAGAGTCCATTATGAAGGATTTCATAGCACAGAATTTGGAAAGCAGTGGTATAATTAAAGTCCTACAACACCAGGTTAAAGTCCAACAGGTTTGTTTCAAACACGAGCTTTCGGAGCACGGCTCCTTCTTCAGGTGAATGGCCCATTCACCTGAAGAAGGAGCCGTGCTCCGAAAGCTCGTGTTTGAAACAAACCTGTTGGACTTTAACCTGGTGTTGTAAGACTTCTTACTGTGCTCACCCCAGTCCAACGCCGGCATCTCCACATCATAATTAAAGTCAGCATGGATTTACAAAAGGAAAATCATGATTGACAAATCTACTAGAATTTTTTGAAAATGTTGCCAGGAGAGTTGATCAGGAAGAACTGGTGGATGTGGTTCATTTAGACTTTCCGAAGGGTTGTGACAAGGTCTCACATAGCAGGTAACTATGTAAAGTTAAAGATATGAGATTGCAGGTAGTGTCAGGAGATGGATGGATAGCTGGTTCATAGTGTTGCTCTTTTTTAACCACAGTGTGTGCTTAACCCGTATGGTGGACAAATAATCACGTAAGTATTTCAGTTCAATCACAGTTTATTTATTGAACACAAGGTTATATACTTAAGTAATCACGCGTTCATGCACACTAAGACTTTAACTATCACACTTAAACGACCTTAACTTAACTTCCAAATGACCGGCAGGTGTAGGATAGATAAGGCCTTTATCTGTTTCCTCACTTATGGCGGCTGGAATGTGGGTAGGTTGTCTGTGTTTTATGGTCATCCTTCGGTAGATGTCACGGGCCCTTGAACTTGGCTGATGTTGGTAGCTGTGCTGCAATCGGATGTCAGGTGCGAGAGCCGGTCCAAAAGAGAGAAAAAGCAGGCCTGCACTGCCTTTTAACCAGCTTGAGCTGTCCCCACCTCTTTTGTGGGTGGTTTCTGGGTCACTGTCAATCAGTTGCTCAGGGCTCCACCCTCTGATCGTCACATCCAATCAGGGACTGCCATTCACTTTTGGGGTAGGCACTCAGTGGCCAATCCTGGGAGTGCTCCGAGCAAGGGCTTGGTGCCGCATAGTCTGGAAGATGATGTGATGGACAAGATCATCTCATTGCTCCTTTAATTGTCTTCCAATGGCCCATTTTCAGGTGGGAATATCTGCATAAAGTCTGGGCTGCCGCATGCAAATATACAAACTTTCGGCATCGACGCCTATTCTCTGTCCCTGCGCCGATCGCGATTTTGGGGCGGAGGCTCGGAGAATCTCGCCCAAGGTTTCATTTCAAGAAGAAGTTAGATATAGCTCTTGGGGCTAAAGGGATCAAGGAATATGGGGGGAAGGTGGGATCAGGGTATTGATCTTGATAATCAGCCGTAATCATAAAGAATGGCGGAGCAGGCTCAAAGGGCCGAATGGCCTCCTCCTGGTTCTATTTTCTATGTTCTATGTTCCCTGCCCATCTCAGGTATTAGTCTTGTAAACCTTCTCGGAACTGCTTGCAATGCATTTCCATCATTCCTTAAATAAGGAGATTAATATTGTACACAGTACTCCAGATGTGCTCTCACCAATGACCTCTGAAACTGAAGCATAACCTCTGTACTTTTGTATTCAATTCTCCTTGTAATAAACAACACTATTTTACTAGCTTCCCTAATTGCTTGCTGTACCTGCTTACCAATCTTTTTCGATTCATGCACTGGGAAACCCAGACCCTCTGCATCTCAGATCTCTGTAATCTCTCACCATTTAGATAATATGCTTCTTTCAAATTCTTCCTGTCTGATGCGCGATCAATAACTACTGAAACGAGGATGTAGTCCGAATTGAAGGCTTTAATCAACAAGATGTTTCCCCAGCAGCTCGAGTACAGAAAGAGACCGGCTGCTGGGGAACACGGGTTCCTATACCCCGCCTCACTGGCGGAGCTACCTTACGTTCCGACCAATGAAATGCAAACACTTAAGGGCAGCACGGTGGCCTAGTGGTTAGCACAACCGCCTCACGGCGCTGAGGTCCCAGGTTCGATCCCGGCTCTGGGTCACTGTCTGTGTGGAGTTTGCACATTCTCCCCATGTCTGCGTGGGTTTCGCCCCCACAACCCAAAAATGTGCAGAGTAGGTGGATTGGCCACGCTAAATTGCCCCTTAATTAGAAAAAATAATTGGCTAATCTAAAATTGTGGGCAGCACGGTAGCATAGTGGTTAGCACAAATGCTTCACAGCTCCAGGGTCCCAGGTTCGAATCCCGGCTTGGGTCACTGTCTGTGTGGAGTCTGCACGTTCTACCCGTGTGTGCGTGGGTTTCCTCCGGGTGCTCCGGTTTCCTCCCACAGTCCAAAGATGTGCAGGTTAGGTGAATTGGCCATGATAAATTGCCCTCAGGGTCCAAATTGCCCTTAGTGTTAGGTGGGGTTACTGGGTTATGGGGATAGGGTGGAGGTATGGGCTTGGGTAGGGTGCTCTTTCCAAGAGCCGGTGCAGACCTGATGGGCCAAATGGCCTCCTTCTGCACTGTAAATTCTATGAAATCTATGAAATGAGCAACGAGCCTTCTCCACCAATGGTAGCTCACACTCCCAGGTACCGTAGTACCTCTAGTCATACTACCACATTAACCCCTTGTTGAGACAGGAACCGGGATGGGGGGGGGGGGGGGGGGGGGGGGGGGGGGGGGGGGGGGGGGGGTGGGGTTGGGAACTGCTCGGGCGTCCAGCCATGACTGGTAATCCGGTGCGGGTGGGATAATTTACTGGTAGTATGACTAGTGATATGGTACTACACTCCTCTCGAACAGCGGCTGCCCACTGGCCCGTAACTATGTACAGAGTCAGGAAGTATGTTATAAACATGGCACTGTGGGCCCGTAACTATTTACAGAGACAGAAAAAAAAGTCAATTAAGAATTCATATCGACTCGATCAGACGATCGGGGGCCTTGGACGTCCTTTGCGACCGACGGAGCTTTGGCGGAGATGTTGATGGAGATGCGGGCGTCCATGACTCCGGGCGCGATGATCCGGTCCTTGTGGTGGTTTCAACACCCCTAGACGGAGCTGGTGATGGCCTGGCCGGGGGGGGGGGGGGGGGGGGGGGGGGGGGGGGGGGGGGGGGGTCTAGTCCTCCAGACGGTGCGGCCAGGAAGGGGGTGCGTCTAGTCCTCCAGGCGACGCAGGTGAGGGGGTTGGTGGGCCAGGAAGGGGAGCGCCTGAAGGGAGCAATTGCAGTTGGGGGGTTCCTGCCATAGCCTGAGGAGAGGTGGGTGGGGCTGGTGACGAGGGGGATGGCCGGGATCCGGCGGGCGCTAGGTCCCGGAGGGAGACGGTGTCTTGTCGGCCTTTGGGGTACTCCACATATGCATATTGAGGGTTAGCGTGGAGCAGCTGGACCATCTCAACCAACGGATCCGATTTGTGCGCCCGCACGTGTTTCTGGAACAGGATGGGCCCGGGGGCAGTCAGTCAGGTCGGGAGCGGGGTCCCTGAGGAAGACTTCCTAGGGAAGACAAGAAGGCGTTCGTGAGGCGTTTGATTGGTAGATGTGCAAAGCAGTGACCGGATTGAGTGGGGAGCACCGGGGGGACCTCCTGCCAGCAGGAGACTGGCAGATTTCTGGACCATAGGGCCAGTAGGATGGTTTGCCAGACCGTACCGTTCTCCCTCTCAACCTGTCCGTTGCCCCGGGGGTTATAACTGGTCGTCCTGCTGGAAGCAATGCCCTTGCTGAGCAGGAATTGACGCAGTTCGTCACTCATAAAGGAGGACCACCTATCGCTGTGTATGTAAGTGGGGAATCCGAACAGGGAGAAAATGCTGTGGAGGCCTTTTATGATGGTGGCTGTGGTCATGTCGGGGCAGGGGATGGTGAACGGGAAACGGGAGTACTCGTCAATCATGTTGAGGAAGTACGTGTTGCGGTTGGTAGAGGGGAGGAGACCCTTGAAGTCCATGCTGAGACGTTCAAAGGGACAGGAAGCCTTTATCAGATGCGCTTTTTCAGGGGGGGTAGAACTGCGGCTTGCACTGTGGCAGTTCCTGGTGACTGTCCTGACCTCCTCGATGGAGTAGGGCAGGTTGCGGGTCTTCACGCAATGGAAGAAGCGGGTGACCCCCGGGTGGCAGAGGTCCTTGTGGAGGGTTCAGAGGCGGTCCACTTGTGCGTTGGCACAGGTGCCACAGGACAGGGCATCGGGAGGCTTGTTTAGCTTCCCAGGACGATACAAGATGTCACAGTTGTGGGTGGATAATTCGATCCGCCACCGCAAGATCTTGTCGTTTTTTTATCTTGCCCCGCTGTGCATTGTCAAACATGAAGGCCACTGACCGTTGGTCTGTGAGGAGGGTAAACCTCCTGCCGGCCAGGTAATGCCTCCAATGCCGCAGGGCTTCTACTATGGCCTGTGCTTCCTTCTCAACCGAGTGGCGGATTTCAGAAGCATGGAGGGTTCGCGCGAAGAAGGCCACGGGCCTTCCCGCTTGGTTGAGGGTGGCTGCCAGAGCTACGTCGGATGCATCGCTCCCGACCTGGAAGGGGAGGGACTCGTCGATGGCACGCATCATGGCCTTTGCGATATCCACTTTAGTGCGGCTGAAGGCCTGGCGGGCCTCCATCGACAGTGGTAGTTTGTATGAGGGGACGGGCTTTGTCGGCGTAGTTGGGGACCCACTGAGCGTAATAAGAGAAAAACACGCGGCAGCGTTTCAGGGCCTTGGGGCAGTGGGGAAGGGGGAGCTCTATCCAACCAATGAAATACAAACACTTGCGCCAATGAGCAGCGAGCCTTCTCCACCAATGGTAGCTCACACTCCCAGGTACCGTAGTACCTCTAGTCATACTACTACACTGTCAAACTGGACAATTTCATGTTTTCATGCATCATAATAATAGTTGTTATTGTCACAAGTAAGCTTATATTAACACTGCAGTGAAGTTACTGTGAAAAGCCCCTCGTCGTCACATGCCGGCATCTATTTGGGTACACAGAGGGAGAATTCAGAATGTACAAATCACCTAACAGCGTGTCTTTCGGGACTTGTGGGAGGAAACCAGAGCACCTAGAGGAAACCCACGCAGACACAGAGAGAACGTGCAGACTCCGCACAGTGACTCAAGCTGGGAATTTAATCTGGGACTTTGGCGCTGTGAAGCAATGGTGCTAACCACTGTGCTGCGTTCCACCCCAATTTCTCAATTTCTCAGATCTTTGCCCACTCAGTTAACCTATCTGTATCTTTTTGTAGCCTCCTCATGTCATCTTCACAACTTACCTTCCGACCTATCTTTGTGTCATCAACAAATTTACCAACCGTACATTCAGTCCCTTCATCCAAGTTGTAAAACATTGAGTCCCCAGCACTGATTCCTATGGGTCACGTCTCTTTGCATCTTGCCAATCAGAAAATTATCCATTTATGTCGACCCTCTGCTTCCTGTTGGCCAGCCAATATTCTATCCATGCCAAAATGGTACACCCTGCACCATGAGCTTTAATTTCAGCAATAATCTTTCATGTGGCACCTTATTAAATGCCATCTGGAAATCTAAGTAAGTACATCCGATGGTTCCTCTTTTTCCACAGCACCTGTTCAAAGAATTAAACCTGATTTCCCTTTCATAAACCATGTTGAATCTGTCTAATTACCTTAAATGTAGCTAAGTGCTGTAAGATATTTAATAATTGCTTCAAACATTTTCCCTCTGACAGATGGTAAGCTAACTCATCTTTCGTTTCCTGCTCTCTGTCTCCCTCCCTTTTTGAATAAATAAAATTTATGGAGCAAACTCGCAAACTGGAGTATAATAATAATGAGATAAAATGTTCTATTGTGCTGTTGATTAAGGGATAAACATTAGCCAGGACTTTGGAACAACTCCCCTGCTTTTTCAAAATAGTTCCATGGAATCTTTTTAAATCAATATGAGCTGGACCTTAGTTCAGCATCTAATCTAAAAGAGAACAGTCCTCATAATGCTCAGTGTACTGCCCTGGGGCGGCATTCTCCCCTACCCAGAGTGACAGAGGGTGCCGGCGTAGGGGAGTGGCGCCAACCACTCAGGGGTCGGGCCTCCCCAAAGGTGGGGAATTCTCCCCACCTTTGGGGGCCAGCCCCGCGCCGGAGCGGTTGGCACCAGAAGACTGGCGCAAAAAACCGGCGCACCCGGCAGCGGGGCTGGCCGAAAGGCTTTCGCCGGTCCGCACATGCGCCGGCAGTGACGTCAGCAGCAGCTGGCCACTGACGTCACTGCCGGCGCATGCGCGATGCGGGGTTCTTTTCCACTTCTGCCATGGCGGCCGTGGAAGGAGAAAGAGTGCCGCCAGGGCACTGGCCCGGAGTCTGAGCAGGGGGGGCCCGATTGCGGGCCACGCCACCGTGGGAGCACCCCATGGGGTTCGATCGCCCCCCCCCCCCCCCCCCCCCCAGGACCCCAGGGGCCCACTCGCGCCGCTGATCCCGCCATTCCAGAGGTGGTTCAAACCTCGGCGGCGGGAGAGGGCTCCCAGCGGCGGGACTTCAGCCCATCCGGGCCGGAGAATCACTGCGGGGGACCCTGCTGGGGGTCGGAGAATTTCGCCCCTGGAGTGTCAGCCTTGATTATAACCTACAAGTGTGGGAGTGGGAACCTGAACATGGAACTTTATGATTCAGAGCCAGAGCTGGCTCAATGTGAAAATCCTTTGCTTTGTTACAAGGATGCCACTTTGGATGCTTACCGCTCAGTTACACTCCAGAGGTTACCAAAGACATGGGTGAATTCCTCCTGTCTCACCTTCCCAGTTTCCTGGTTGATCACAGAATACGGCTTCACCATCATCCAGTTGGCTGGTCCGAGATTCACCTAGTTTCGTTCTTCTCTATTTTGTCATTGGTACAGAATCGTCTGTAATGGCTTCTCTTCTTGTTTCCATTACACCTGATGGACCCTAATGATTGATCTATCCTTGTTCCTGTTTCTCATCTATATGCTACGACTTGGCAACATCATCCAAACCACAGCATCATTTTCCAGATGCATGTTGATGATACCTAACTTCCTTGCTCTTCCGTCTTTCTTGACACTATTCCACCTTCAAACTATCTGACTGCTTGTCTGACATCCAATACTCAATGAAAGTACATTTTCTCTAATTAATCATTGAGAAGTCAGAAATAAATGACACATCACACACTCCCTTCATTAAGAACTGACCCCATCTCTCTCCCAGGGGACTATTTGAGGCTGAAGCGGACTGTTCACAATCTTTGGGTGGGAACTTTCGCACCCCCCCCCCCCCCAGCATACTTTCTGGTGATGTGAATGGCATTTTGCTTTGTTGGTCAGCCATGCCGTCGGAGAACTGCCAAGGGGAGGTAGCCACCTACAGAGGAAAAATACCCTGGTGACGGGAAGGGACTGAAAATTCATCCGTTAGTGTTACTTGTTTTTCTTTTTTTGAATATTTTTATTGCCATTTTCAATTATACTGAATAAAACCTTGCATCCAATATTTACAGTTTGTGCTGTTATATTTAACCCTGAGCTGAAGTTCTTACCACATTCCTCCGTTCCTCAGATTCTCTGATGCTAAAACACTCCTCCTTGCCATTGTTACCTTTAATGTGGAGATGCCGGCGTTGGACTGGGGTGAGCACAGTAAGACGTCTTACAACATCAGGTTAAAGTCCAACAGGTTTGTTTCAAATACGAGCTTTTGGAGCACTGCTTCTTCCTCAAATGAATGAAGAGGTAGGTTCCTCTGTCTATATAAATGTTTCTGGAACCTTGATTTTAAAATTCTCATCTTTGATTTCATATCCTTCCTTAACCTTCTTGTCCTTCCCTATTTCTATTGTCCGCTTTAGTTATATTAGCGCACCGCTCCCTCGCCATTGGCTCCCTGCACTCTGCCCATTCTGGCCTCAGGAGCAATCCCAATTTTAATTGCTACACCATTGCTGGCTGTTCCCTGAGCCTTAAAATTCCCTCCCAATTTCTCTCTGCCTCCTTACCTCTTTTTCCTTGGACGTTCCTTAAAACCAGTATTTTTGACCAAGCTTTTGGTCATCGGTTCTAATATCTCTTTGTGTGTCTGCCTCAGTGTCCAATTTTCTTCCATGATGTTTCCTATAATGCACTTTGGAACATTTTATTATTTTTAAGTTTTTGTTGTCGTTTGTTTGTGATTTGCTATTCAAAGGATGGAACTTTAAAAAGTGTGACTCGGGGCAGCACGGTGGCCTAGTGGTTAGCACAACCGCCTCACGGCGCTGAGGTCCCAGGTTCGATCCCGGCTCTGGGTCACTGTCCGTGTGGAGTTTGCACATTCTCCCCGTGTCTGCGTGGGTTTCGCCCCCACAACCCAAAAATGTGCAGAGTAGGTGGATTGGCCAAGCTAAATTGCCCCTTAATTGGAAAAAAAATTGGATAATCTAAATTTATAAAAAAAAAAGAAGTGTGACTGACCCTCCATCAGTGGTAAATCGCTGCTTTCAGCTGGGGAGCTGAGTATGATTCTAATACTCCTTTCAAGTTCCATCACTACTGGGGAGCGGAGTGGACTGTGATTGTAAATACTTTCAAAATGGCTTTCCTGTATCCACAAAGGTGCTTGGTTCAAGTGGTAGCCACATTACTTATTGGTATAAGGTGCTCAAGGATGCATGCCTACCTTTCCACTTCTGCTTAGATCATTGAAATTTAATGATATTGAAACCATGAGTTGTTGCCACATTAATTCCCTTCGCTGCTGTCTGCTTTATTTACCCTCTCTCTCTCTCTCTCTCCTCTCTCTCTCTCTCTCTCTCCCCCCCCCCCCCCCCCCCCCCCCCCCCCACACCAGATTATGAAAATTGGTCTCCCTCTGCCTTTCAATCTATCATTGGAGGAGCTCTGGACACTCACCTTTGAATGCATGAGCACAAATCATAGAATCGTTGAAGTTCAGAGGAAGGCCATTCAAATCTGCACTGATCCTTCGAAAGAGCACTCAACCTTGACCCACGCTCCTGAACCACTCCCACAATCCCACCTAACCTTTTGGACTCCAAGGGACAAACCAGCATGACCAAGCCACCCAACCTGCAATCCCCGGACTGTAGGAGGAAACCGGAGCACCCGGAGGAAACCCAGACATGGGGCGAACGGGGACATGGGGAGAATGTTCAAACTCCACACAGACAGTCACCCAATGTTGGAATCGAACCCGGGTCCCTGGCACCGTGAGGCAGCAATGCTAACCACTGTGCCACTCAATACAAGAGTTTGGTCTTGGGGTCTTCTTTGACAGCCAGTAAAGATATTTTAGCTCACAGTTAAAACATTCAGCACTGTCGTCCAAAACCAAAACTCACCAGGAGTTTCAACAATGCACTTTAGTAAGCAGCCTCACAGTAAAACTTATGCCTGACAATAACTTTAAATTCCATGCATAACAGCGGGCAACTTCTTTGTTGGATCTTCAAATGAGTAGTTTGTAAAAAATTGTGAATTAGTGTGCAATAAATGGGAGTTGCTGGGCTGAAAACAACCCGTGCTTTATTTGTTCTTGGAATATGGGTGTTACTGAATACTGACATGGTCTGTATTTATTGTCCATCTCTAGTGACAGTTCTTTGCTGAAGCCTTGTACTTTGTGGCAAGATCGATTGAATTTAAGTGACTATTTCATTAATTTGGCTGCTGACTTGGGAGTGACTTTCAGAATTCCCGGTAGGGATATCTCTCTAACTTTACACTTCCAGAAAATGTTAGAGAGCAAGCTGTTGGCCTCCAGTCTGCCCTCAGGCAGGAAATGAAAGCCTATTAATTTGTTTTATTAACTTTGGAATATAAGTATATCTGGGGAATTTATAGCCATTTCATTAAAGAAAATAATGGAGGACCTGGCATAATTAACAGTAAAAAAAAACGTTTGGTGAAATGAATATCCAATCCAGTAATGCTCAGTCTTTCAAATAACCACCATATCATTCTCATTTAATTTATGTAATATTACCTTCCTTATCTGATTAGTTTACATTTGGACATTACAAGACCAGGGGGGATTGTTGAAGCTTAATTTTAATGTTTTACTTGCTGAATGCGCTTGCTATCACTGCAGCATTTACAAAGCCATCAAATCATTTGGAGCTCTTCTAAAATGTCATTATATTGTTGCTTTAATCTTAAATGATCTTGGATTTTGATTTATAAATCTTGATTTCATTCTTTTTATTCCATAATGTTTTATGGACAATTGTGAGGACCTCTGATTTTAGATTAAATCAGCTTCAGAAACCGATGGGGTGCCAGGGTCCCAGGTTCGATTCCCGGCTTGAGTCACTGCCTGTGCGGAGTCTGCACATTCCATCCGTGTCTGCGTCGGTTTCTTCCGGGTGCTCCAGTTTCCTCCCACAAGTCCCAAAAGATGTGCTTGTTAGGTGAATTGGACATTCTGAATTCTCCCCCAGTGTACCCGAACAAGCACTGGAGTGTGGCAACGAGGGGATTTTCACAGTAACTTCATTGCTGTGTTAATGTAAGCCTACTTGTGACAATAATAAAGATTATAGTTATTAACGCATTACCCTACACCATCTTTTTGTGAAGTTCTACCCTGCAAATAATAATATGCCACAGAAACTCTCTCCCAATCTTTCAAAGACTATGCCAACTATCCAATGGAAAATAATGGTATGATTGCCAAATAAACTTTCCAACCTTATGTTCCTGGCAGGAACTTCACCCACCAATAACACACAGCCAAAATTCCATTGCACCACGCATGACCTTGATTCTAGGAAAATCAGGCGTAGTGCATGCCAGAATTTCTGGTCTGAGCTCTTGCTACACAGCTAAAGAACTATTGAAATATGAATCCTTCTGAGTTCCGGTGGCAGCATGTAGGGAATAGTCACATACAAGATGGCTCCCGCCTGGCTGTTTTGTTTTTGACCCTTTTCACCTGGCTTTTAGGGGATATTTGGGGTAAAACTGGAAGAATTTGAATGTTTGTCATGTATTTGCTTTGTTTGGCCCCTTGTTCCATACTGTAACCAATCACTGTTTGACGATGTACCATTTGTCAATGTTCTCTGTTGATTATTCCTTTGTCTACTATGTAATTACTGTGTACGTTCCCACGGCCGCAGAAAAATACTTCTCACTGTACTTCGGTACATGTAACAATAAATCAAATCAAAGATCAAAGTTAAGGGTCCCACATGGAAAAAAAGGCCAGAGAATCTAGGTCCAAGAAGCAGGTAACTAAAGATTCGTCGCCTGAGTCGGAAGTCCCTTGAGGCTCGTCTGTTGAATAAATGGCAAAGGCCACTTCGATAGCGCAGGTCATCGTTGGTGATCAAGATGCTTACAGACATCTTGGCAGCGGAAACAACAGTGGTAGGCTGTTTCTGGGGATATCCAGAGTTCAGTAGATGTGGCCTTGATCCACAACAATTCTCCTACCTCCACAACCGGTCCACAGAAGATGCAACCTCCCTGGCCCTACACTCATCCCTGGAGCATCTCAACAACAAGAACTCATACGTCAGACTTCTGTTCATCGACTACAACTCCGCCTTCAACACCATAATCCCTGCCAAGCTCCTATCAAAGCTCCAAAATCTAGGATTTGCCTCCACCCTCTGCAACTGGATCCTCGACATCTTGACCCACAGACCACAATCAGTAACAATAAACGACACCTCCTCCACCATAGTCCTCAATACCGCGGCCCTGCATGGCTGCATACGTAGCCCCCTACTACACTACGTATGCACATACGACTGTGTTAAATTAGGCTCCAACTACAAGTCTGCTGACGACATGACCGTAGTGGGTTGGATGAGTACAGAGGAGAGAGAGAGAACTTAGTGGCATGGTGCAATAACAATAATATCTCCCTCAATATCAGCAAAACTAAGGAGTTGGGAATTGACTTCGAAGTGAAGTGTCCTACGCACCCCTGTCTGCATCAATGGTGCCACGGTGGAGATGGTTGACAGCTTCAAATTTCTAGCTGTACACATAACCAATAATCTGTCCTGGTCCACTTACATCGACTCTATGGCCAAGAAACCACAACAGCGCCTATACTTCCTTAGGAAATTCAGCATGTTTCCAATGACTCTTACCAATTTTTATAGATGCATGATAGAAAGCATCCTATCTGGCTGCATCACAGCCTGGTATGCCAACTGCTCAGCCCAATCTATATCTTTACATTGTGTATCTATCGTATGTCCTATGTTTTTCGTGTATTGAACAATCTGCCTGGACTCCACACAAAACAATATTTTTCACTGTACCTCCATAACAAATCTAAATCTAAATAATGGTGATTTGAGGAGTTTTGTCTGGGCCACAGACCTTCTCTCAAAGTATATGGTCTAAATAACTGAATTGTCACAATTGCATGTCCATAGTGTGCAGGTAGACAGGAAGATAGAGGGGTACCATGTTGGAACAGCTCCTTGACACATCCCACTTTCCCAGAGGTGGGATGGGAACCTGGTCGGTTGTCCACTCCAGAAAGACAAGCAGCCAATTAGTCCAATTAATACAACACTTAGTAACCAATTTGTGATGGCGCCAGTATTTTACCAACATGAGAGTGGTGCCCACCACCTGCATGTGAAGCCCACCAACTAAATCAAGGTGACCTTCCAGCAGAAGTTGGGAGGCCCCATGCTACAATTATTGATAAAAGAATGCCGTTGCATATATTACGTTTGTTTTGTGGACGGTTATCCCCTCCAATCCAGTGATGTGCTAATAGCTTTGGCTGACATTATTTCATGGATTTTACAGACAACTGAGGGTGCCTCCATTTTGATGCCTTAGAACATAGAACATAGAACAGTACAGCACAGAACAGGCCCTTCGGCCCTCAATGTTGTGCCGAGCCATGATCACCCTACTCAAACCCATGTATCCACCCTATACCCGTAACCCAACAACCCCCCCCCTTAACCTTACTTTTTATTAGGACACTACGGGCAATTTAGCATGGCCAATCCACCTAACCCGCACATCTTTGGACTGTGGGAGGAAACCGGAGCACCCGGAGGAAACCCACGCACACAGGGGGAGGACGTGCAGACTCCACACAGACAGTGACCCAGCCGGGAATCAAACCTGGGACCCTGGAGCTGTGAAGCATTTATGCTAACCACCATGCTACCCTGCACCCCTTGATGCTCCCCTGCCTACCTTGGCAGAACCCACCTCTCCAAGTGGTCCTGCTAGCCCGAATAGGGTAGTGATGAGGAGGCAGCCAATTTGGACGGCGCAACCGGGCAGGAACATTGCTGACATGGGTGGCCTCTGGTCCCTCATATGCGCACGACATTGAGGTTCGAAAAGCCACCAGTAAATCAAGCCCATCTGTGTTCTAGTCCTGTGTGAGAATATTGGTCTGCCAACTGTTCATTCTTTTGGATATGGGCAGCATGGTAGCACAAGTGACTTCACAGCTCCAGGATCTCAGGTTCGATTCCCTGCTAGGTCGCTGTCTGTGCGGAGCCTGCACGTTCTCCCTGTGTCTGCGTGTGTTTCCTCCGGGTGCTCCGGTTTCCTCCCACAGTCCAAAGATGCGCAGGTTAGGTGGATTGGCCATGATAAATTGCCCTCAGTGACCAAAACAAAAAGGTTAAGAGGGGTTATTGGGTTACGGGATAGGGTGGAAATTAGGGCTTAAGTGGGTCGGTGCCGACTCGATGGGCTGAATGGCCTCCTGCATGTTCTATGTTCTATACTTCAAGTAATGCAATCATGGTGACCTGCATCTCACCGGAAATATCTTGCTGTTCCCTTATTAACAAGCAGGATCATGCTCTGGTGGTCATAAGGCACCTGAAGATTTATGGATTGGTATGATTTTCTGTTCTGGCCTGGGAATACCATCGCTGCAAAGTTCTTCTTCAAGCCACACACTGGGATAGATCTTGTGCAGGCAGAGCAATCTGCCAGCGGAACCTGAAGTGGGAAATGACCCCACTCAGACAGTGGGGAGGCATATTCATAAAAGTTATCAATTAAATGGCTGCATCACAAGTGTGTTGTTCTCTGCCTTGCTCTATATGAATGGCTTCCATGTGTAGTATTGATCAGAGAACAACAAATCTTGTAAACCAACAAAACTATTTTATTGAACACTACTAACTGAATTCAACACATATCCCTAAGAAACAAAGTTAATTGATCACACATAAATTATACTCACTACACTCATCTACATCTAACTCATAACAAATTAAACTACTCTCTTGCTCTCTCACTATCTTCAGTGCTTCTAGCCAGCTCCTGCTCCAACCTTCTGTCCCACAAGGCTCTGCATCATCCCTTATATACTTCTGAGACGAGCTCCCTCTAGTGGCTCTCTGTGTACATTTTATTAATCCTTAATTTGCTGGCATGTATAATACCACAACAATTAAGGATAGTGGCCCACTCTCAAGAGCTGCAGGTCCTATCGGAAGCAGCAGGAAGGAGAGGGCAACGGTGACGTTTACAGACTCCGGGGTCACAACCAGATTCCGAGCAGAGAATAAACAGAAAATGTTGGATAAACTCAGCAGGTCTGAGAGCATCTGTGGAGAGAGAACCATAACTAAAACTTTGAGTCAATTGTCCCTTCTCGAGAAGGGTTCTTGTAGAAATTGTTCTGAGAATGCAATCTTAACCAATTCAATCTCTTCTCATATGTCAGTCCCGCCATCCCAGGAATCAGTCTGGTATCACCTCCTTGTTGAAGTGTAGCCACCTCAGGCACTGCTGTTAGTTGAGCTGGAGATGGAGGGAGTGCCCTTTGGAGACATGAGAAATTATGGCTGTCTGTTGACCGTTCTTTGTCTTCTCCCTCTGTGAACATTTTCACTCTGCTGTACCTGCACTATCTCCCTATCATGCTGAGGCCCAAAAGGGACTCCAACTATGGCCCCCATAATTGAGAGCAATGTTTCTGCTTAGAGGCCTTTAAGATCCATTCTAATCTTTGTAACGGTCCAGTTCACTCCTTTCTGACTCTAAGAACTAATGTGAGCCCCTCCAACAACATGGTCCACAGCACATGCACTAGCCCTGCAACAACAAATAAAAATAACGGCACCTGATCTATAAGTTACAATTTATATAGTGTGGATGGGATGGGCTTGTGTTGCTGAATTCATGTTCTGAATAGACTGGCCAGGCAGCTCAAGCATCAAATCAGTATTAGGTGTTGAGTCACATCACTATATTATACCGGTGAATGCACAGTATGTCAACACTATCACTTTTACTAACATGGTGAAAGCGTGCAATTACTGGAAGTCGATAGGGCAGACTTATGCTATTTTTGAAGCATTCCTGGTTCCTTTATTGCCAAAACCAAAGATGCTACAATGCTGAATTTTTTAACTGCAGTTCCCTGGTGTAGCACAGTGAAAAACATATATGATGGTTCTTGTATGTGTTGTCCATTTTATATCTTGGAATGATGCAGAGATGGCACCAGTTTCTATGCGCGTGAGACAAGGTTTATTTACGGTTCTTTGAAAATACTGTTCCATGCTTATAGCTCTGGCTTACAGAGCCTTCTAGCAGCTCTCTACAGGCTGTTTATTTTTCTCTGAGTACACAGCCAGACTTAACTAATCAAGCACGGTGAGCATTAATAGTAAACAGACTCACCACCTTGAACAATTGAACACTGCAAATTGTAGAGAAACCCATGCAGACAATGTAGGCAAAAGGTTTTTAGAAAAAGGAATGACATTTTTAATCCAAAGAGGGAGATAACCCTTTTAGATCAATTCATGCTGATGCACATATTGCTTGCTGGTGAATTCTGCAAATTCCACATGCTCAGTGTTTACAGATGTGGTTGAAAACTCTCTCCAACCGCTGTGAGATAAAATCATCTTATCAAAGGCTTTCAAATACGTTTTGAAATAAAACATTTAATAGAGGCATCAAAAAACAAAAGACATTTTAATTGGTAATATTAACATTGCTATAGTAAATTTTATAGTTGTATAATACATGTAAAGATATTTAAACTTTAGTTTGGTCATTAAACATTTTAATAGTGAATGAAGAAAAAACAAACACTTTTACAAAAGATTGTGAAGGTGCAGGTGGGTTGGGGGTGGGTGGTATGACCGTGGGCTGGCAGTGGTCCAGTGGCGCACTGTATTTGTTTTGATAACCCTGGGAGCATCTGCAAAGTTGAAATATGTACATTTTGAAGGTCCATCTGAGCTACCTAAATAATAGGTCCTGATGAATTTAGTGTCAGCAAAATGCAAAGATGTAAAACAGAAATTACAATGAAGAATTCATGGTTTAGTCTTCAATATTACTCATGTTTCTGTGAATGGTTTGGGATCTGAGAGCAAGTGAAAGCTTATTTCCATTTATTTCAATAATGTTTACAGCTGCCCATCAAGGACACAATTTCAGGAGTTTATGGATTGCAATTTTTTTGCGCTCAATCTTATCAGTGACTTTTGAGAACATAGAACATACAGTGCAGAAGAAGGCCATCGGCCATCGAGTCTGCACCGACCAACTTAAGCCCTCACTTCCACCCTATCCACCTCACCCAATCACCCCTCCCAAATGTGGCTCCCACTTGAAGAATGAATGATGAGTCACAGGAAGCTTCAAGAATCAGTTACGGCAATAGCAGTTGTGAGCCTCTATATATAACTCTGTAATAATAATCTTTATTATTGTCACAAGTAGGCTTACATTAACACTGTAATGATGTTACTGTGAAAATCCCCGAGTCGCCACATTCCGGCGCTTGTTCGGGTATACAGATGGAGAATTCAGAATGTCCAATTCACCTAACAGCACGGGCTGGATTCTCCTAAAATGCGACTATGTCCCCGCGCCAGCCTAAAAACGCAGACATTGCACTCCTGAGTCTCTTGAAAAAAATACCTGCCGATTACCTGCAGGGGACTAGCAGGGACCTGTAGTGTTTCATGCAGCTTTGGCTGCAGATACGGGCACCCGTGCTTCCGGTTCCGAGTCCGGGCATGCGCACGACGGAGGCCCCCAGCGACTGTGCCAAGCACCATGGCGGACTCGGACCACGGCCGCACACAAAGAAATTAGACCCCCCCCCCCCCCGATCGGCTGCATCCCTGAGGATCCGTCCGGCCCAAACTCTTCCCTAGCTGCCCATGAGGCCCCCTCCAGTGCCAAATCCCACCGCCCCCCATCAGGGCAGCTGCGGACTGAGTCTGTAGCCACCACACAAGAGTCCCGACCGGCCGTAGCATGTTAGTTCCCTGCCGTCGGGAACTCGGCCCATAGGAGAGGTTCGCTGGGCGGGCCTCTGGCAATGGCCCCCAGGCACGCAGCATAATTCACGAAAGTGCAGATATTCGGGGCCCTGAGAATCGCCAGAGCAGCGCCGGACCCGATTCCATCCGGAAATTTGATTCTCCACCCCCGCACCAAACGCAATTTTGGCACGGGGCTGCGGAGAATCCAGCCCCACGTCTTTCGGGACTTGTGGGAGGACACCAGAGCACCCGGAGGAAACCCACATAGACACAGGGAGAAGGTGCAGACTCCGCACAGACAGTGAACCAAGCGAGAATTCAACCTGGGACCCTGGAGCTGTGTAGCAACAATGCTAGCCACTGTGCTACCATGTGGCTGCAGTCAGCACGTGACAAAGTAAACATCACTACAAGGCTTTAACAAAGTACTCGCCCGGCCCTTCTATGAACCAATCAGGGTAATTCTCAGATGCAGAGAATATGAATTCTAAATCACAAGAAGCTGACCTGTTACTCATCCAACATTACACTTTTCTCAACCAACAGAACACTTAATAGTATACAGAAACACAACAGGAATATACACTAAAAACTTGAACAGCACACACACTCAAATATAACAATCCTTTATGCACAAAAATTGGTATAATTTAAATATACCTTGCAATTCGTATTTTTTTAATCATCAAGAAAAGCAAGTGCTAGATGTCCAAAAGCTAACCCAACAAAACAAACTGATTTGTCAGGGGGATAGGTTACGGAGTGAAGGAACAACAGGGGTGGTCCACAGCCATATGTTGAAGAAAATCACATCAGTCTGGAAATCAAAGCAAAGATAGACATGTTAAGGCAAAGGGGAATATGGCGAGGCTGGATGGCATTTATTTTAATGCAAGGAGTCTTACAAGTAAGGCAAATGAACTGAGAACATTGATTAACACATGGAAGTATGATATTATTGCTATCACAGAGACATTGTTGAGAGAACTCCTCTCTCTGACAGAGCACCCTACCTAGGCCCAATTCCCCGCCACTATCCCTGTAACCCCACCTAATCTTCGGGCAATATTAGCATGCCCAATCCACCTAACCTGCACATCTGTAGACTGTGGGAAGAAACCAGAGCACCCGGGGGAAACCTACACAGACACGGGGAGAAAGTGCAAACTCCACACAGACAGTGACCTGAAGCCGGAATTGAACCTGGGTCTCTGGTGCTGTGAGGCAGCGGTGCTAACCACTGTGCCACCATGCCGCTCCTGGTTGCAGGACTTAGAGTTACTCATCCATGAAAAAGACTCACAGCTGTTTTGTGGAAGCTGTCAATCAAAGCCCACTACGATGAATGAATGAATGGCTTGCAGCTGATGGATCTTTGGGGTGTAAAGTTACAGCTGTTCTCTTTCCAGGAATGGACACCTGGTGCTTCCAGGTAAGTGTCACAACTGTAATTCTTTTCACTGCCCCTGTCTGGACTTCTCTTCAGCTTCCTGACAGGGGTCCTTTTTCTGGGGGAGTCTGTGAAGGAGTCCCTTTAGTTAGGGGGTCCATGTGGGGTCTCTCAATCTCTGGTGTGTTCCTTCAATTAGGGCATCCCTGTGGGGGTCTATATTCTTAGGGAGTCTCTGGGGGGTGGTCTGCATGAGGGGTGGGAAGATAATCCATTTTGTGGGGAGAATAGCCCTTGGATGGACTTTAAGGTAACTCCTTGAGGGAGTTGGCCCGCTGTGAATCCACCACATCTGGTTCACGTTTGGTGATACCTGTTTAATTTGATTTGATTTATTATTGTCACATGCATTAGTATACAGTGAAAAGTATTGTTTCTTGCATGCTGTACAAACAATGCATACCATACATCGGGAAGGAAGGAGAGACTACAGAATATAATATTCCAGTTATAGCAAGGTGTAGAGAAAAGATCAACTTAATACGAGGTAGGTCTATTCAAAAGTCTGATGGCAGCAGGGAAGAAGCTGTTCTTGAGTCGGTTGGTACTTGACCTCAAACATTTGTATCTTTTTCCTGATGGAAGAAGGTGGAAGAGAGTATGTCCGGGGTGCGTGGGGTCCTTTATTATGCTGGCTGCCTTTCAGAGGCAGCGGGATGGGAGGCTGGTTTGCGTGATGGACTGGGCTACATTCACAACTTTTTGTAGATTCCTGCAGTCTTGGGCAGAGCAGGATCCATACCAAGCTGTGATACAACCAGAAAGATTGCTTTCTATAGTGCATCTGTAGAAGTTGGTGAGGGTAGTAGCTGACATGCCAAATTTATTTAGTCTTCTGAGAAAGTAGAATCATTGGTGAGCTTTCTTAACTGTAGTGTCGGCATGGGGGAACTAGGACAGGTTGTTGGTGATCTATGTACCAAAAAACTTGAAGCTGTCGACCCATTCTACTTCGTTCCCATTGATGTAGACAGGGGCATGTTCTTCACTATGCTTCCTGAAGTCGATGACAATCTCCTTCGTTTTGTTGACATTGAGGGAGAGATTATTGTCGTCGCACCAGTTCACCAGATTCTCTATCTCATTCCTGTACTCTGTCTCGTTATTGTTTGAAATCCAACCCACTACGGTGGTGTCATCAGCAAATTTGAAAATCAAGTTGATGGGGAATTTGGCCACACAGTCATAGGTGTATAAGGAGTACAGTAGGGGGCTGAGGACACAGCCTTGTGGGGCACCGGTGTTGAGGATGATCGTGGAGGAGGTGTTGTTGCCTATCCTTACTGATTGTGGCCTGTGGGTTAGAAAGTTCAGGATCCAGTCGCAGAGGGAGGAGCCGAGGCCAAGGCCACGGAGTTTGGAGATGAGTTTCGTAGGAATGATGGTGTTGAAGGCTGAGCTGTAGTCGATAAAACGGAGTCTGACATAGATGCCTTTGTTATCTAGGTGTTCCAGGGTAGAGTGCAGGGCCATGGAGATGAAGTCTGCTGTGGACCTGTTGCAGCGGTAGGTGAACTGGAATGGATCAAGGCAATTCGGGAGGCTGGAGTTGATTCGTGCCATGGGTAACCTTTCGAAGCACTCCATGATGATGAATGTCAGAACCACTGGACGTTCGTCATTAAGGCACGCTGCTTGGCTTTTTTTTGGACAGGAATGATGGTTGTCTTCTTGAAGCAGATAGGGACCTCAGATTGTTCTAAAGAGATACTGAAAGTCTCTGCGAATACCCCCGCCAGCTGATCCGCACAAGACCTGAGTGCCCGTCCGGGTACCCCATCCGGGCCGGTGGCTTTCCGTGGGTTGACCTTTGAGAAGGCTGCTTTGATGTCTGCAATGGTGATCTCAGATACAAGTTCATCTGAGGTTTCTGGGGTGGAGGGCTCACTCTCGCTGACCTCCTGCTCAAGCGTGCATAGAATGCGTTGATCTCATCAGGGAGGGGTGCGTTGGAGCCAATGATTTTACATGCCTTCATCTTGGAGCCCGTTATGTCTTGCAGACCTTGCCATAGACGGCGGGGCTAGCCTGGGACTCGAGCTTGGTCCGGCACTGTCTTTTGGCATCTTTGATGGATTTCTTTAGATCATATCTGGCTTTCTTGAATAGGTTAGGGTCGCCTGACTTGAAGCTTCAGACCTAGACTTCACCAAGCAGTAGGTATCCCTGTTCATCCAGGGTTTCCGTTTGGGAAACACGTGGATTTGTTTCTTTGGCACACCGTCTTCTACACACTTACTAATGAAGTCAGTTACTGTAGTGGCATACTCGTTCAGGCTGGTCGCAGAGTTTTTAAATACTGACCTGTCCACTGACTCTGAGCAGTCCCATAGGATATCATCCGATTCCTCAGACCAACAATGCACAACTTTCTTTGATGGATTCTCCCGCTTCAGTTTTGCTTATAAGCCGGGAGCAGGAGCACAGCCTTTTGGTCAGATTTTCCAAAGTGTGGGCGGGCGATCGAGCGGTCGGCATGTTTGATATTTGTGTAGCAGTGGTCCAGGATATTTGGGCCTCCGGTGGAACAGGTGACGTGTTGGTGGTAACTTGGTAGTACGCTCTTGATCTTGACCTGATTGAAGTCTCTAGCTACAATGAACAAGGCCTCGGGATGTTTCGTTTCAAGGCTATTTGTGGTGGTGAATATTTCATCCAGTGCGATTTGCACGTTCGCATAGGGTGGGATGTAAACTGCCGTCAGGATAACGGAGCTGAACACCCGCGGAGGGTAGTAGGGGCGGCATTTTAGCGTCAGATATTCAAGATATTCAAGGTCCAGGAAACAGAAACTCGCCATTGTTGCTACAGCTAGGCACTAGGAGGTGGTGATTAGGAGGCAGACCCCACCTCCTTGCCTGAGGCCGCCGTACAGTCCATTCGGTGGATTGAGAAGCCATCTGGTTGTAGGGCACAGTCTGGTGAAGCAGGAGTGAGCCATGTCTCCATGAAACAGAGCACACACTAGTCCCTTAGTTCTCTTTGAAAAGTGAGTCTGGCTTTAAGTTTGTCCAGCTTGTTTTCCAGAGATTGGACATTGGCTGGGAGTAAGCTAGGCAGAGGGGCTTTGGGGCCGCATTGTTTCACTCTCACCTGCAGGCCTGCACGTTTTCCACACTTCCTGGAGTGACTGCTTCATTTTGAGCCTGGGAGACGGTGAGAGTATGCAGTGTTGAGGGCATGGTTGTGTCCAATGAGGTTAATCACCCTGGTCGGTGCTGAGATGATGGTCCCAGTGAATCCCATCTGTTGTGAATCCCTCCAACACAGGCTCAGAGATTAAGGTGCCCGGCCAGCTAAGTGGGTGCAAATGGGTCAGTGACACCAATTTGCATCCATTTACTTACTGCCCCTAGCGTGCGGGTGCGAACCCTGATCCCGCTGCCAAGGAGAGGCATTGTGATTGGGCAGTGATTCCGATTTTTCCTGGATGCCCGATTCTCCACTGCATGAGGGATCCACTAGCGGCGGCCAGTGGCGGAGGATCCAGCCCATTGTCTTTTGTTGGTAAATTAGAAACCATGGGGCTAATTTTTGTCCCTGATTTTGGGTGGGAATTGGCCAAGACAACAAGTGTCCTACCTCATGTCCCATTCTCATTGCTGATCCACCCAATATAGGGAGGGAGTTCCAGGACTTTAACTCAGAGACAGTGAAGGAATGTGATATATTTCCAAGTCTGAGCAATTCAGGACACGCTAATGGGCCAGCACTGGCGCCACCTGAAACGAGTGCGATTCCAACGGACGCTGGCAACGGATTCACTGCGGTCAGGAATGGCACTGGAGAGCCTGACATGCTGCAGCCACATATGAGCACACCACTCCCCAGACATTCTCATTCCAGCCAAGAAGATGCCACCCCAATAAGCAGCCCCGAGATTCGCAGATGCAGAACTGAAGAAATTGCTGGATGCCATGGAGGAGAGGCGGGACACCCTGTTCCGCGGGGTGGAAACATGTGCCACCAGCTCATGTCAACTGGACTGGGCGCAGAGGCTGTGAGCACTGTGGGCCCCACTGCCAGGACCGGGCAGCAGTGCAGGAACTGTATGACCTCCTCAAGGCGGCCAGGGTGAGTTACCACCAGCACCATGCCCCTGGCACCTGTGTCCCTCTCGCCCATTCTCGCAACACCTACCTGTGATCTAACCTTGCGCCTTCTTTTTTGTTTTTCGGGATTACCTGGTGACAAGTGGATCCATCTTGGGTCCCTTTCCCCCTGCTGAAACACCAAGACTCACCCAGTGACGAGGCAGGACCTATAGGTGACCTGTTGCAACCTGTTGCACACTCCGGAGTGCATGTCCAGGAACGACACCGACTTTACGTCACTGCTATCATCAGTAGCCTCCACTATCCCAGAGACACTCACCTCGGCTGGACACTTTGGTGAGGAGGCTCCTGGGACACTACCTGGTGCACATAACACACATGCAGCTGGGCATCAGGTGGAGGTAGGAACTCCCGAGGGGGCCGACAGTCGGGGACGGAGCATCGTGGGCCGGGTCTCAGGCAATGGCCTGAGGCCATGGATACAGCGTGCGGCGTACTGGTGGAGCACGCCGCTTTTCAGACCCAGTCCCAACCTCTGCCATCCTCGGGGTTCAATAGAATCGTGAGATGGAATGGCCAGCAGGCATGAAGGGATCACCTGGGCGGACAGTGGAAAGAGCTACTGAGGACAGGAATCAGACTCTGTCAAACGAGGCAGAGCACCAGAGCTCATTGCAGAGCAGGTGATCATCATCCTCCATCCCATGAACCAGAACCGCTGATACTAACAACCCAGGGCCAGCACACACAGTGAAGCAGGTGGGAAGCGCATATGGGGGTGCAGGTGTGGGAGGGGGGTGGGGGGTGCGGGGGAGGTGTGGACTGCAGTGAAGGGTAGGGTGGACAGGGCAGGGCGTGGGAGTCTTATGGTCTCATCCGTCAGGAACTCAGTGTGGCGGCTGCGAACTCCAGCAAGTGTCAAGGGTCGATGTTTAGATTCTCTCTTGTTTGATGAACTTGCCACTTGACATTGTCCCGATCTTGCTGCAATTGGACATGGATTGCTTCAGTATCTGAGGAGTCACCAATGGTGCTGTCCCTCTTGTAACCTTATGATGGAAGGAAGGTCACTGATGAAAGGTGGTTGGGCCGAGGACCATCTTGGGGATTGTAATTTGCATACTCTGCTAGCTGATGCTTCCAGTACAGATGAGTAATCAAGACTGCTGGAGATCACTCGTCATTGGTAAGTAAAAGTTTTTGAAGCACTTTCAGTGGTATTGGCTCCTCGTGAACCTGCTCTGGGCCTGGCCAAACTTGCCATTTATAGGTCCAGGCAGCGAGTGACCGAGGGGGTCAACTTCCGCGGCCTCATTTGCGGGCGGGTGTCCCTGGAGCGGGAGCATGCGGTGTCCATGGGCACACTCGAGGCCTTCCGTGCTTGGTGGGCACTGCAGGGGTTGGACTACCTTATCGACCCTGACTTTTGAACTTTGATTTGACAGGTTTGGTTAAGTTTTTGTTTTGGGCTGTGCTCCGCTCGTTGTTTTGGAGCATCTCCCTTTTCATATTTCATATAATTTACAGTGCAGAAGGAGGCCATTCGGCCCAGCGAGTCTGCACCAGCTCTTGGAAATGGCACCCTACATAACCCCATGCCTCCACCTTATCACCGTACCCACTGCAACCCCATCTAACCTAAGGGCAATTTAGCATGGCCTATCCACCTAATCTGCACATCTTTGGATGTGGGAGGAAACCGGAGCACCCGGAGGAAACCCACGCAGACATGGGGAGAACGTGCAGACTCTGCACAGACAGTGACCCAAGCCGGGAATCGAACCTGCGACCCTGGAGCTGTGAAGCAACTGTGCTGACCACTGTGCAACCATGCTGCCCTTTTGTTTTATCGATCAGTTACTTTTTGTTCTTTTGCTTAGTTGACACACCGAGCATCACGCTAGTATAAGTGGCGGATGCCGGATAAACTCCTGCTACGTGTAGATAAATGTAGCAGGTCATCATTTCACAAAAAAACAAAAATAAAAGCACATCAAAAAAACGAAAACAAAAAAAAAGTTTTATCTTTTTGCCTTTCTGGCCGTAAAATTATAGTAGTTAGACCGTATAAAAGGTTCAGTGGTATTGGGAATGTTCCCCCAGCGTACAGAACTCTTCTCACTTGCTGCTTTGGCCCTCTGTGAGAACCTGAGCTAGACTCCACTTCCAGCTCACATTCACAGAGCAACCATCAGATTTGCTATCCTGACCCAGTATTACTAAGAACCAGGCAGCTAATTGAGTTGATTTAAATGAGGCCCAGCCTAATTTGTGTTGTTGGTGGATTTACAATCTTTGGCCCTTGCACCCAATAGAATTGGACACATAAAAACTCTCTTCCATGCAGCAATAAGTCAGTTTGTCAAATCATACTCTGAAAGGAACAACCCACATTTTAGACTATTTATTCCTGTCAATTAGCATTCAAAATGTTTTTTAAATGACCAGGAAATCTGTGGTCCAACTGAGATCTGCTTTACAGGATGTCTGTGGGATTTAGGTTGTAAAAAATTACAATCTGCACGACCAAGAAAAAGGATGCAGGTTTCCCAGAACAGCCTTCACAGCAGATTCTCAATATCCACACAGAGGAAATAAGGTTTTTTAAATGTGGTTTCTGGAGTATTTTAGTTCTGCACACAAAATCCTGGAGGACAATATTACTCATTGAGAAGCTGATGAGCAATTTAAAGAAAAGCCATTCTATTGCAGTACTTTGAGAAAAGGGGACATAGTGATTATTACATTTTGTAAATTCAGAATTAACAATAAAATAATTCACTGGGAATCTCAGAACACATGACAGTTTAAGAAGTCATTTTGGGCTAGGGTTGAGTGAGCCAACAGCAAATTGGTTTTATGGGGTCACAATTGAAATTACTATTCTGGAGTATGTGGTCAGCATAAACTGATGTACTTGAGTCTTGTGCTTACCACTTCTTATTACAAAGACTCTCCTTTTCCACATTCCCAATACCATGAACAAATTAATCTTATTCAGGAAGCCCAACAATTCCCTTGAACCCATTGTTGCCCAGTTCCTAACCCATATTTTACACCATGTTGAGGCACAATCAGTTGGGGTTCAGGGAGCTGTTACAGTTGGAGATAAGTGACAAGTTATGAACTAAATTCCATATTGTGGGGGGATTCTCGCCAGTCGGATATTCCGGTCCTGCTGACAGCAATGCGGGTTACCCGGGGGAGGTGGGTTATGTGACAGTGACAATGGCAAATTATCCGTCCTCATACTTTTTGGCTCATTTGTAGATAATTTTCTGCCATTTCCACCAACTCCACCAAACATATCTTCCCCTCCCGTCCGCTTTTAGCATTCCAAGGATCCAATTCCTTCGTTGATACCCTGGTTCTTTCTTCAGTCACCTTGGTTCTCTTTCCACAGCAGCTTTTCATGAACACGCAGCTGATGAATCATCGTTACCTGAAAACATTGACATCATTTGATTATTTACTTAATCCCTTTATGGTTGATTGCTGCTTATACATCATTGTATAAGCAGGACGATTCTATCTCTATAACCTCCACCAGCCACACAAACGTCTAAGATCTCAGAACCTTTTCAATGCTGGCTTCTTGTGTGTCCACAAAATATTATCACTCCATTGTGTTCAGTTGCCAATGCCTTTGCCTGAAGAATTCCCTCTATACACCTCTCTGACACTCTACCTCTCATTGCTTCTTTCAGACACTCCTTGAAACCTACATCATGGTTCAAGCTTTTGGTCACCTGTCGTCTTGTCTCTTTACAGGACTCAGTTTCAAATTTTGTTTGCATTGTGCTTTCTAATGTATTACTAGTTAAAGGCCCTATACAAATCAAAATTGTTGTTGTTTACTTTCAAAATAAAAATCTTTAAACTTTAAAAATAAAAACTTTAAAAATAAAAATCACCCAAGCACATATCTGGGGCGAAATTCTCCGACCCCCAGCAGGGTCGGAGAATCGCCTGGGGCCGCCGAAAATCCCGCCCCCGCCGTGGCAGAGATTCTCCGGGAAGTGGCGGTGGCGGGGTTCTCGCCACTCCGATCGGAGAGGCCCCTGCGGTGATTCTCCGGCCCGGATGGGCCGAAGTCCCGCCGCTGGGAGGCCTCCCTGCCGCCGAGGTTTGAACCACATCTGGAAAAGCGGGATCAGCGGCGCGAGCGGGCCCCGGGGTCCTGGGGGGGGGCGGGGGGGGGGGGCGATCGAACCCTGGGGGGATGCCCCCACGGTGGCCTGGCCCGCGATCAGGGCCCCCGCTCAGACTCCGGGCCAGTGCCCTGGCTGCCCTCTTTCTCCTCCACGGCCGGCCTTCGCCATGGCGGAAGGGGAAGAGAACCCCACATCGCGCATGCGCCGACCGGCGAAAGCCTTTCGGCCATCCCCGCTGCCGGGGGCGCCGGTTTTTTGAGCCAGTCTTCTGGTGCCAACCGCTGCGGCGCGGGGCTGGCCCCCAAAGGTGGGGAGAATTCCCCACCGTTGGGGAGGCCCGACCCCTGAGTGGTTGGCGCCACTCCCCTACGCCGGGACCCTCCGTCACGCCGGGTAGGGGAGAATCCCGCCCATGGTCTGACATCATTTAAAGCATCCTTGACCCCTGACGTTGGTCCTGATTGTGCTGTTTTACTCTGATGGATTTTACACTGATGGGTGTAATAATGTCTGATTCCTGCCTCAAGGTTTTCATGAAGAACCATACCAATGCTTCAGAGAGAAAAACACCAGTGTTTCAGATGGCTCTGGGCAGTCAGACTGCTGGAGCCAATACTTTATCTCCTTCTCGCAAAATAATTTATCATTGTGAATGACGAGAATATAAAGTCACGTATGCAACACCATAAAGGAAGAATTCTTTTTCCCATCCGAGGTCAACCTTCTTATCATTCTTTAGAATGTCTGGATAATGGCAGCATACAGAGACAGATGTTACGCGTCTTTTAGAAAGGATTAGAGTACAGCACAGATACAGTCCGTTTGTCCATTCTAAAAAGCATCAAAGTGAATCTCTGGAAACAATTTCCGTTGCATTTATAATGTATAATGAATGTAATGAATGGCACAGAATCTGCCTGAGCGAGGCAGCTGCTGAGGGGGAACAGAGCATGGAAAGAGGTTGCACTGTCGGGTGGCATGACAGAATGGCCCAGAAGCAGATTTGGAATATGACAAGTCATCCAATTGCAACAGTCACAATGAAGTAATTTGATTCATATGCCTCACACCAGCATAATGTGCCTTTTTGTTTTACAGATTGCAGAATATACAGTAGTCAGTACACATTCAGCTTTATTCCTGTGATTACCCTCCTACTGGTAAACCAGATTGTGTTTTATAAAAAGATTAATTTTAATTGCAGCAATATTTTTATGGGGGAAATCTGTCTTGTAACATACAGCTTGAATTGATGAAGAAGCAAAGATTCTCCCTCACACTTAGCTGATAAATGGTATCCAAAGGAAAAGGGATTGCGAAGAATCACCACAAAGGAAGATTGGGTGGAGACAGTAAAACTATTGATGCCACATCTGAAAACTCTTATACAATCCTCCACTGATGACTTCAATCAAATTGTCCGTTAAAAGATAGGCAGTTCAATTTCCATAAAACAATTTCACTCCAAACACACAATGATTCAGTTTAATCCTAATCACCCACCATAGTTTTTGATTTTAATTTATTTTTCTAGGCATATGACGAATGTGCAAATTAGGGGCCTCAACTGCTATTTCATCCCAAGCACTGAGCAGGAAAGCCAGAGAAACCTCCTGTCAAAATAAAACTTGCAAGAAGAGGAGCCGGACCCAGTAAAACCCCACAGAGGTCACTTGCTTCTCAACATTATACCTTAGAGTCTCTCTTTTACAGCTGTTCTGAAGGTTTTCTGTCTTCACTCCTTTCCATAGAGCTCATTCTCACAAGCATGCTCCATTTACAAGTTCCAAAGCTTGAAGGGCGCCCCATCTGCAAGAAATATCTTTGCTCTTTTACCCGCCTGTCCTGGCACAGACTCCTTCAGTGTAATTGTCAGGATGTTATAACTCTCATTCTTGATTCAGTTCGCAGGTAAGGAAGTCAGTCGCAACTCTCGATCTTTTGATAGGCTTAGAATTCTTGAATTGTCCTATTTTGGTAGACAGTGTCATCGGCTTTTGAAGACCTTGGTTAGCAGTTTCCTGGGCTAATTCATGTGCATCCAGCTGTGACCGTGGCCTGAGTTTTGTGGTTGGTGGAAATGGAGCCAGAGGTGAAAAATATTGCGAGAGCAGAAAGACGGGATTTCTGACGGGAAGATTTCCTGAAGTGACAGTACCACCCCTTCCCCTGCCAACCCCCCCCCCCCCCCCCCCCCCATCATTGGCATAGTGCGGTTCCCATGCCCAGAATGGTCAGGAACTTCATTATCATTCACTACCATCTCATTGGTGCACATTCCCACCATAAGCTACCGCCACATTGAATATTCTTACCCCAGTGTTATGACATCACACCAGTGGGGTTTTAAAAACAGGAACCTGGCAACCTCACTTCCAAAGGGAAGTTCGGAGGTGAGGGTGCGGGTCGCCACTGGCCACCAGCGAACCCAGGGGAGAGGGAGTACCAGACAGTTTGAGGGAAGCCAGCTAAGGGATTGCGTTGTGGGTGGGGGATCACAACCCGGGGCAGGCTCATGGGTTTGGGCGGTTCACGGGTCGGATGGAGTTTGTAGGAACAGGGCGCTCATGAGTTTTTAGAGGCCAGCTTCATACTGGGGCTGAATGGGAATGGGAGGAAGACACCCGGGAACTGGGTTATGAATGGCGGGATAGCACTGGGGCACTGGCAGCTGAACAGTGTGAGGAGGCACCAGGACACTGGGGACTGAATAGGGGAGAGGGCAGATCTTATCAGCAGGGGTATGAGTGGAAGGGGAGTGCAGAAGGGGGTCTGGTCTGTCTCGGAGATGATGAATCGATCTGGTCCCATAAGGGTGGAAGGACTCAGTGACAAGAGGAGAGGGAGACCTTGACGCTCACTCACCCTGGATCTGAAACCCTGAACTGAAAGATATCTGCCTTCTTGAAGGGTTCAGGCAAAGGGCTGGGCTAGTGGGTGTCCAACAGACAAGGCCTGTAGGACCCACAACTACATGAGGTGGGGATGGTGGGAGATGCCATTGAGTAAATGACTAAACACCTTAACTAATGTGGAGCCATGATATCAATTAGCTCACCCTTGCCTGACAGATGACTCACCCACTAATCAATTAATATTCCTTTGCTTGGCAAACTAGCCGATATTGCCCATCAACTCTGCACTGATGTGTGTTAGTGCTACCGATTGTGGTGATCCTCGCCTGAGTCACCAGGGGGCAGCGCGGGGACACCCATAAAAGGAACGCCGAAGGCCCGCCTCCGCACTTGGAACCGGAGGGGTTGGAGTGGCAAGAGGTGCAAGAAGCTGGAGGGTGCTAGTCTGTTTGGGGCCTAGTTGCAGAACATTGAAGAGCAGCCTTTTATCAAGTGTTATCTGTAATTTATTGTGGGACACAATAAATCATCCTTAACCTAAAGACGACTTCGAGCATTCTTTCAAGAAGCATAACATGGTACAGGAGTGGATTCTCTGAACAGAGGGAACCAGCGCTACCAGCAAGACAAAGAAAGACAAAGACAGCAGGCAAAGAAGAAGCACCAGCAACAGGCAGGCCACCAGACTTTGCAGCCTCTCAACTTCAGACGACTTTCTGCAACAATGGAACACACGGTACTTCCAGCGCCAATGAGAGCTACAGGTAATTTAAATTATAATTGGAAAATGTTCAAACAACAATTTGAAATGTACTTGTTAGCTCAGGACTTACATACAGCCACCGATGGAAAGAAAATTGCACTTTTAATCACATCGTGTGGCCAGCAACTGGTAGACACATATAACTCGTTCACATATGCGGATACTGAAGACAAAACTAAGTTTCAAGTGATAATGGCAAAATTGGATGAACACTATAAGTCTCAATCCAATGAAATCATTGAAAGATTCACCCTCCGTCACAGACTCCAAAAACAAGGGGAGACTATCACCCACTTGGTCACAGAGTTACGCTTGCTGGCACAAGGCTGCAACTTTGGTGATTTAACAAACTCACTCATCAGAGATCAGCTAATCTATGGTCTTGCTGACAAAAAACTAAGAGACTCACTATTACTGCAAAACGATTTAACACTAAAAACTACCATAGAAAAATGCTTGTTACAGGAGCAGAAAATGCAGCAGGTACAGGAGCTATTTGAAAAACATTCCTTACAAAACATCCACCACGAGGACGATATAAAGATGGTGAATTCTCCTCACAGGTCGTCTCTTCCGTTTTCCAGGCCGTCTCTTCCGTTCTCTGGCCCGTCTGCGCATGCGCACCGTCCTGAAAGACGCGATCCCGGAAGTGATCGGTCCGCGCATGCGCACTACTCGCAATACCGGCCCTGGTCTGAAAACCGCAATGCGCATGCGCGAACGCAGCATACGCATGACGTCATGACGTGTCATTACTGCGGCTCCTCCCACTTAAAAGGGCAATGTCCTGCCCAAGGAAAAAGGTGCAGAAAGTGTTCAAAAATGAATCACTTTGCCTCCCAATGTCAATCCACAGCTAAATTTCACTCGTCCACTCAACGGCATGGCAACCTGAAAGTCCGCACGGTTGATGTCACGAACACTCAGGCTCCCGGCGACAATTTTTCCGACCATGAAGAATTCAACTCCTGGGAGCACACGTACAGCATTGGCATTATTAATGCCACAGCGGGACCACAGGAGCTGACGACACAACCTCGACACGTGCATGCCATCAACTCTGCAAGTGAATGGACTGCCACGGTGCACGTACAGGACTTCCCCATCACGTTCAAACTGGACACGGGAGCCTCAGCAAACTTGCTAACGAGCAAAGATCTCGCATCGGTCCCAGGGACGCACGAGGTGTTACCTGCAGCATGCAAGCTCACTGACTACAACGGCAACCCGATCATCTCCAAGGGATCCTGCCACCTACAAGTTGCCAACAAAACTGTCGTAACAGGCCTACGCTTTGAGATTGTGGAAGACAACAGGTCCTCGCTGCTCGGCGCTCAAGCCTGCAAGGATTTGCAGCTCATTCAGCGGATTTTCATGCACACGGCTGCATCATCACGCATTTACGAGGACATACAGCTGCTACTCACCGACTACCCCGACGTTTTCTCGGGCATGGGTACACTGCCCTACACGTACAGAATCTTGCTCAAAGAGACAGCCATACCGGTTGTTCATGCCCCACGGAGGGTCCCGGCTCCATTGCGGGACAAGCTAAAAGCCGAACTTCAGCGTCTCCAGACTCAAGGCGTCATCTCAAGAGTCACACAGCCGACCGACTGGGTCAGCTCGCTGGTGTGCGTCAAGAAGCCGTCTGGTGAACTTCGGATCTGTCTAGATCCCAAAGACCTGAATAAGAACATTCGCAGGGAACACTACCCGATCCCCAAGCGCGAGGAAATCACGAGCGAAATGGCAAATGCTCGCATCTTCACCAAGCTTGATGCCTCACAGGGTTTCTGGCAAATGCAGCTCGATGAGTCCAGCCGCCTGCTATGCACCTTCAACACGCCGTTTGGAAGGTACTGCTATAATCGGATGCCCTTCGGCATTATATCTGCATCCGAAATCTTCCACAGAATCATGGAGCAGATGGTAGAAGGCATCGAAGGCGTACGTGTCTATGTGGATGACATCATCATATGGTCGGCGACGGAGAAAGACCATATTGCGAGGGTGAAGCAAGTCTTCCAGAGGATACACCACTTTGGACTCAAGCTCAACCGGGCCAAGTGCACTTTCGCACAGTCCTCTCTGACATTCCTGGGCGACACAATCTCAGATCACGGGGTGAAGCCGGACGCTGAGAAGATCGCTGCAATTCAGAGCATGCAGCGACCACAGGACAAGAAAGCGGTTCTAAGGTTCCTGGGATTCGTCAACTTCCTTGGTAAATTCATACCCAACCTGGCAGCACGGACAAAGGCGTTGAGGAACGTGACACGGAAGGACACGGAGTTTGCCTGGACCCAGGCTCACCAGGCTGAATGGGATGATCTAAGATACCAGCTGATGGCAGCTCCAACGCTTGCATTTTTTGACCCGGTGAAACCTACCAAGATCTCCACTGACGCCAGTCAACATGGGATTGGTGCTGTGCTACTGCAACAGGATGACCAGTTGGACTGGGTTCCAGTGGCTTACGCTTCACGGGCGATGACCGCCACAGAGTGCAGGTATGCACAGATAGAAAAGGAGTGCCTAGGGCTAATAACAGGAGTGACCAAATTCCACCACTATGTGTACGGTCTCCCCACTTTCATCGTGGAAACGGATCATAGGCCGCTGGTCAATATCATTGACAAGGACCTCAATGATATGACGCCGCGCCTACAGCGCATGATGATGAAGTTGCGCAGGTACGACTTCACGCTGGTCTACACCCCTGGCAAGGACCTTGTGATAGCTGACACGTTATCACGAGCCATGGACGCTGACAACCCGCCACTGGCGTCCATCAATGATGTGGAAGCTCATGCACAGTGGTGCAAGGAGACGCTCCCGGCAACGGATGAGAAGCTGCAGCAAATTCGTCAGGCGACACAGGAGGACGCCACCCTCCTTCAAGTCCTACACAACCTGCAGCATGGCTGGCCAAAGGGGCGGTGCCCACAGTTCCAGAATGTCAAGACTGAACTATCCGTGGTCGATGGCATTATACTGCGGAACGACAGGATCGTCATTCCAATGGCTCTCCGGGCGGACATCCTCCACAGGATTCACGAAGGGCACCTTGGTGCCGAAAAATGCAAAAGGAGAGCGCGCCAATCTGTTTACTGGCCAGGGATTAACGAGGACATCACCAACATGGTGCTCTCCTGTGACACGTGCCAAAGACATCGACCGGCACAATGCAAGGAGCCACTGCAGCAGCATGAGATGGCCACGTCACCATGGGACAAAGTGGGCATTGATTTGTTCCACTCCATGGGCCGCAACTATGTCCTGATCATTGACTACTTCTCCAACTTCCCGGAAGTCCTGCAACTCCCGGATCTCACAGCAGCAGCCGTCATCAAGGCCTGCAAAGAAACTTTCTCCAGGCATGGCATCCCACGGACGGTCATGTCCGACAATGGTCCTTGTTTTGCCAGCTGGGAGTGGACGGACTTCGCCAAGATTTACAATTTCCAGCACATAACGTCGAGTCCCCACTTTCCGCAATCGAATGGCAGGGTGGAGAAAGGTGTCCACATAGTCAAGCAACTCATCAGCAAGGCTGCGGACTCCAAATCTGACGTACACTTGGCCCTCCTATCGTACCGTTCGTCACCTTTGAGCTCGGGACTATCACCAGCTCAGATGCTTTTCAACAGGGATGTGCGGACAACTTTACCAGCGCTACACTTCACCAATCCTGATCACTCGCCTGTCCTGGATCAAATGCGTCAACAGCGCCAAGCGCAAAAGCAGCACTATGACAAGCAGGCCAAGGTACTGCCACCGTTGGCCATCGGCGACACAGTGAGGCTGCGAAACCCAGCTGGGGTTGGTCCAAAATGGCGGTGGTCCTCCGCCTAACATCGCCACGGTCCTACGTCGTGCAGTCGGATGATGGAACAATGGTTCGACGAAATCGGCGAGACCTTCTGAAGGTCACACCTCGTCCACGGGTCCTTCCGACACTCGATCTGCAGGACACACTGGATCCACAGGACACGGTCATACATCTTCCTGACACCCCAGCAGCAGATGTCCGCACGGACACAAACGACCCTGGATCTCCAAGCCCACTCAGGAGGTCTACACGGATCAGACGTGCACCTGACCGTCTGAACCTGTGAACATGGACTGACAAATGCATCGCCCTGCCCTGTTCTGTGTATATACATATATAAACCTAACTCTTTACCTTTGTGTTTTACTACAGCTCTGCAACTACGAAAAAAAAAAAAAAAAAAAATGAAGAAGGGGGATGTGGTGATCCTCGCCTGAGTCACCAGGGGGCAGCGCGGGGACACCCATAAAAGGAACGCCGAAGGCCCGCCTCCGCACTTGGAACCGGAGGGGTTGGAGTGGCAAGAGGTGCAAGAAGCTGGAGGGTGCTAGTCTGTTTGGGGCCTAGTTGCAGAACATTGAAGAGCAGCCTTTTATCAAGTGTTATCTGTAATTTATTGTGGGACACAATAAATCATCCTTAACCTAAAGACGACTTCGAGCATTCTTTCAAGAAGCATAACACCGATTACTGGTCACCAGTTAACCTTTTGCTTGCTGAACTCCCCATTCAATGAATCCCAAGGGTTGCCTTCAGCATCTGATGAAAGGCCAAGCAGATATGCAAGATCCTTGTCAAGTGGCAAAGGATACCAAGCTCAGCTGGGCGCCTTGCTCCAACAGATGTTGTTCCAGTGGCATTCTCACTGGCCAACCCCTACCTCTCGCACCTTGAAAGGTTTGCGCACAGGGCAGTTAATTTTGGGCAGATGCGACCTCAGGGCACAGGATGCTCTCCAAAGCTGAGGCCAGTCAGTCAGGCTAAGTGGGTGAGGGTGGTGTATGGGTCTTGTCCATTCTGGGAGATAGTAATGGATTGGACCTTGCTTAAATGGCCAGCAAATCAGTCAGGGACCAATGGAAGTATGTTCCTGGAGCTGGATGGGCAATGGGCCAGGGCATGGAGTCGACTCCATAATGTTCACTCTTTCTCTTTCTCCCCATGCATATAGTAGCGCGAAAGAGATATGGAGCCAGTAGATCTCGCTGTGATCCTTCTTACTGTGAGGCAAGAAAGACAACGTTGTTGACAATTGGCTGTCTGAAAGCAGCATCAGAACCCTGAGAAGGAAGGGGTGGAAAGACCTGCTCAGCTACCAGCGGGGGCTGCCCAGAGAGGGGCTCTCAAAGGTGTCATCTATGGCCAGGGTTTACAAATGGCCTCTAACGCTCTTGAAGATGAGTAAGAATCAGTGTCAGAGGAGACTCTGTATGTCCAGGGTCACGGTCGCTCAACTGTGCCACCTGCTACGGGAGTTGACGCCACATGGACTTGGAGGGCACCCACTACCTTTTGCCCTGAAGCTTACACCCATCCGAAACATTTTTGTGTGTGGCTCCTTTCAGGGCTCCTCTGGTTACGTTTAAGGCATCTCGCAGGCCTCTTCGCATAAATGCATCGGGGAGGTCACATATGTGCTGTTCACAAGGGTTCACCAGGACCAAGCGAACTAGGATTCAAGAACCACAGGATTTGCCCAAATAGCTGGCTTCCTACGATCATAATAATAATAATAATAATATTTATTTGTGTCACACATAGTTCTCCGATCCCTGAGGCATCCAGGGCTTCCACTCCCTGAACTCCCTGTATGCGAGGTTCAGGGGTGGTTTCTTGTGGACAGGGACAATATACATTAATGGTCTACAATATACATTAATGATCTGGAAGAAGGTACTGAAGGCACTGTTGCTAAGTTTGCAGATTATTCAAAGATCTGTAGAGGGACAGGTAGTGTTGAGGAAGCAAGGGGACTGCAGAAGGACTTGGACAAGCTAGGAGAGTGGGCAATGAAGTGGCAAATTAAATACAATGTGGAAAAATGTGAGGTTATGCATTTTGGAAGGAGGAATTCAGGCATAGACTATTTTCTAAATGGAGAAATGCTTCGGAAATCAGAAGCACAAAGGCACTTGGGAGTCCTTGTTCACGATTCTCTTAAGGTTAATGTGCAGGTTCAATCGGCAGTTAAGAAGGCAAATGCAATGTTGGCATTCACGTCAAGAGGGCGAGAGTACAAGACCAGGGATGTACTTCTGAGGCTGTATAAGGCTCTGGTCAGAGCCCATTTCGAGGATTGGGAGCAGTTTTGGGCCCCGTATCTAAGAAAGGATGTGCTGGCCTTGGAAAGGGTCCATAGGAGATTCACAAGATGATCCCTGGAATGAAGAACTTGTCGTATGAGGAACGTTTGAGGCCTCTGGGTCTGTACTCGGAGTTTAGAAAGATGGGAGGGGATCTTATTGAATCTTACAAGATACTGCGAGGTCTGGACAGAGTGGACGTGGAGAGGATGTTGCCACTTGTAGAAAAAACTAGAAGCAGAGGACATCATCTCAGACTAAAGGACGGTTCTTTAAAACAAAGATGAGGAGGAATTTCTTCAGCCAGACGGTGGTGAATCTGTGGAACTCTTTGCCGCAGAAGGCTATGAAGGTCAATTCACTGAGTGTCTTTAAGACAGAGATAGATAGGTTAATGATTAATAAGGGGATCAGGGGTTATGAGATGAGAAAATATCAGCCAAGATTGAATGACGGAGCAGACTCGATGGGCCCAGTGGCCTAACTCTGATCATATATCTTATGGTCTTTTGGTCACCCCCGAGTCACGTGACCGATGACAACTATGCAGTCGACACAGAGTGCAGGAGAGACCCAATGTAATGAGGCTCATACTGCAACTTGTGCTTTGGTAGAGCAGACCATCAGGATGTTGAAGATATGGTTCTGATGCCTGGACCAGGCAGATGGAGCCCTGCAATACAGTCCCCAGATGGTCTGTCGCATTGTGGTTGGGTGCTACACCATCCACAGCCTGATGCTTCAATAGGATGAGGAGCTGGCAGAGGAGGAGGTGGATGAGCAACATATCTCTTCGAATGAAGATGATGTTGAGATGGCTGATGAAGAAGAAGCACTAGAGGAGGTGGAGGAAGGCCATCATGAGGTGGCGAAGGCCAGAAAGAGGAGGAGAGCTCGGAAAACCCTCATTGTCTCCCACTTCACTGATGAACAGGATTAGGGTGACCATGCTAGAGCCCCATCATGGAATATGGACATTCTGGACTCTCTGCTGGCAGCGATCACCCAAACCTGATATAGCTTGGGTCATAGGAAGGGCGCTTTTTACCCATTCCCAGAAACGAAGGAGGATAATGATGACTTGCAGTGAAGACAGAACATTGCTCCTCAAAGAGCTCCAGCAAAGTCTGTCTCCTGAAGGCAACTCGCAAACTTCCAATGGCCAGAGTTAAACATAGGTGATGATACATGACAAACTAATTGCTCCAGATGCAAGCTCCTCCGTAGTAAGGGGTGGCCCTGAGGATCAGAGGCATCGCTACCAGAGGCACAGGTCTCACAAGCGTCTAGTCATTGGGATCCATGTGCTGAGGTCAGACCTTTCCACTGACTGGGTTGACCATTTTAGTGGCATTCTTAATTACCAGGGAGACACTGGCATGGCTGATGTCACTTTGAGGGAACACCAACCAATGATCTGGCTGCATTGCAGGGAGGAGATGGAGGAGGTTGTGTGTATTAGACGGGTGCAGTTGTCTAATGGCACTTTATGCAGAAATCAAATGCGAGAAGAGAGGCACAAGAGAATGCAAATACTGAGGTTTAATACATTGAGAAAGATGGTTGAAGACTTACATAAGTTCTCAGGATCTGCTAGTGCCTAAAGACACCTGTACCCATGCTGTGCAACTATACTTCCATCACCTTTCTAACCCTGCCGCTATGTCTTGGTGTCTACCTATGATCGACAGCTGAGGTGAAGGCAGCCTGATGTCTGCCATGCCCTGGTGTCCAAGATGATCTTGGCAGGCATCTTCTGAAGGGCTGAGACCTGGAGGGCCCAGCCTACCTTTATGGTGCAGAAGTGTGGTGCTGCCACCCTCATTGGTGTGTGGGGCTGGGGCTGTCTCGTCACAGGAAGAGGGGAGTCAGATGGGTTGTATACTCCAGGATGGAAGGCACCGAACTATGCATCAGCATCGTCTCAAAGATCCCTGGCTCCCACCTTGGGAGAGAAGGGCAGCTGGAGTGAGCTCAAGGAGCCCCACTATTCTCCAGCACTGGCAGTCATGGATGGCCATAATTGCCAGCACCATGCACTACATGCCCTACACCATGGAGTACATGCCCTGTACCATAGAGTCCATGCGCCATGGAGTTCATACCCTGCACCATAGAGTCCATGCGCCATGGAGTTCATACCCTGCACAATGTGGTACATACCCTGCACCATGAAGTTCATGCCCTGCACCATAGGGTACATCTCCTGCACCATAGAGTCCATGCACCATGGAGTTCATACCCTGCACAATGGGGTACATGCCCTGCATCATAGAGTACATATCCTGCACCATAGAGTTCATACCCTGCACCATGGCATTCATACCCTGCACAATGGGGTTCATACCATATACCTTGGAGTTCATACCCTGCACAATGGGGTTCATACCATATACCTTGGAGTTCATACCCTGCACAATGGGGTTCATACCCTGCACAATGGGGTTCATACCATATACCTTGGAGTTCATACCCTGCAGAATGGGGTTTATACCCTGCAGCGTGGAGTTTGTGCCCTGTAACATGGGGTACATGCTCTGCACCATGCGGTACATGCCCTGCACCATGGGGTTCATGCCCTGCACCATGGGGTGCATGCCCTGCACCATGGAGTTCATGCCCTGCCCTATGGGGTACATGCCCTGCACCATAGGGTACATGTCCTGCACCATAGGGTACATGTCCTGTACCGTGGAGTTCATGCTCTTCACCATGGGGTACATGCCCTGCACCATGGGATACATGCCCGCCACCATGAAGTGCATGTCCTGCACCAATGTCTCCACTGCATCCAGCACCCTTGCCGTGTTGGCCTGGTAGTCTTGGAGTGTTGACTTGATCTCAACAGACAGAAAATGTTGGGACTCCTCCAGTTGTCCTTGCAATCCGAGGAATGATGCACACATATCCTTTCCCGATGTTCCTGACTCTACCTTTGGACCTGCAACTGAGGAATGACTGAGCCCAGAGGCACATCATCTAACTGGGACTCATCAGAGTCCTGGTCTCCAGCAACCTTTGAGTTCCAGATCCCTGGAATATCTCTGCCTTTGCCTGCTGTGAATCAGAAGAGAGGTGCTCACTAGTTTGTGACCTCGAACCCTCTCTAGTACTAGGCCTCACTGAGTGTGTGTCACTGCACTGGTGGAGGGTGCAGTGAAGCTGTGATACCTCAGCTATCTGCACATTCAAGAAGTCAACAGAGCTGCTGTCGGGAGCCTGGCTGCTAGAGGCCCTGAGCTCCTCCTTTGATGCACCAGCAAAAGAAGGGAGATGGCATTAGTTCATGGCAGGAGCATAGGGATATAAGAGATGGAACTCACGTAAGGTTGGCGAGATGGATGATGGTGTGTGACTGTAGTATATTGAAAGACTGGTGACCACCAAGTAGATAAATGAATAAATGGTTTATTAAGGTAAGTATCTATTTACCGTACTCCACAACTCTAAACACAACTAAAACCCACATTCAGCCCCAGGATTCGCACTCCGGCTCGATTGGCCCTATGGGTCACATTACCCTGCAAGAACCCATCCCCTTAAAGGGGCATGCTTCCACATCCCTCCCCCTTTAAGTCCCTGTATAACACATAACAACAAGAATGGAACTATTTATATTACAGGTGGCGCTGTAGCACAATGGTTAGCACTGCTGTCTCACAGACATATAGGGAGGCAGGGGCTTAATGGTATTGTCGCTGGACTAGTAATCCAGAGACCCATGATAATGATCTGGGGACCTAGGTGCGAATGCCACCACGACAGGTGATGGAATTTAAACTCAATAAAATATCTGGAATTAAAAAGTGTGATGACCATAAAACCATCGCCGATTGTTGGAAAAATCCAGTTAATTCACTCATGTCCTTTAGGGAAGGAAATCTGCCATCGTTATCTGGTCTGGCCGACCTTGACTCCAGACCCACAGCAATGTGGTTGACTAAGGGCAATTAGGGATGGGCAATAAATGCTGACACAGCCTGCGATGCCCATGTCCATGAATGAATAAAACAAAAACAGCTGCAGGGACCTGGGCCGGGATTCTCCCCTACCCGGCGGGGTGGGGGGGTCCCTGCGCAGCAGAATGGCGCCAACCACTCCGGTGTCGGGCCTCCCCAAAAGGTGTGGAATTCTCCGCACCTTTAGGGGCTAGGCCCGCGCCGGAGTGGCTTCCGCTACGCTGACCGGTGCCAACGGCCTTTGGCGCTACGCCGCCCGGCGTCGGGGCTGGCCGAAAGGCCTTCGCCGGTCCGCGCATACGCCGATGCATCAGCGGCCGCTAACATCACCACCGGCGCATGCGCGGTAGGGGGGTCTCTTCCGCCTCCGCCATGGTGGAGGCCGAGGCAGCGGCGGAAAAAAAAGAGTGCCCCCACGGCACTGGCCCGCCCGCTGATCGGTGGACCCCGATCGCGGGCCAGGCCACCGTGGGGGCATTCCCCGGGGTCCGATCGCCCCGCACCCCCCCCCCAGGACCCCGCCAATCCCGCCGGCACCAGAGGTGGTTTAAACCACGCCGGCGGGAGAGGCCTGTCAGCGGCGGGACTTCGGCCCATCGCGGGCCGGAGAATCGCCGCGGGGGGTACGCCGATCGGCGGGGCGTGATTCGCGCTCCCGCCGATTCCAGGGTGGCGGAGAATTCCAGCCACGCCGGGGGCGGAATTTAAGCCAGCCCCGGGCGATACCCCGACCGTGCGGGGGGTTGGAGAAATCCGCCCCTGGATTCAATTCCAGCCTTGGGTGACTGTCTTAGTGTTCAAGGATGTGCAGGTTATGTGGGGTACGGGGTAGGGCAGAGGAATGGGCCTCGGTAGACTGTTTGATGGGTTAAACAGCACTGTAGGAATTCTATGATTATACAACAAATAGATCTCAGCACAGTCCCTTAACAGATAAATCGGTCTGGTGACTTCCTGATCCTTCCGAATTCACTAACGGTTGCTCCCGCAGTAGAGGTAACATTAGATTGAAACTCAATGGTTTGACTCTGTGAAGGTGCGTCTGTGCAGATCATTTCCTCAGTTCCCCCTGGAACGTTACTGGGCCCTATCTTGGGGTAGCTTCCTGCAGCATTACTTTCATCCATTGCAATATTACTGACATATTAGGGACAGGCTGCCACACTGTCGGTCTGCGAATCTTTCCTTCTCAAATGGTCTCAGTACTTTTTCATCCTTTTTCATTGGAAATCTATGATAAACGACACTGGACCTGTTCTGGTCACGACCATTTCAGAGATCCAATTTGGACCAGCACTAAAATTCTTTGCATACACCAAGTCGTCCGCCTCAAATATTCTCTCGGGTTTCCTCGAGTCACAATGTTTCTTCTGTGAGTTCTGTTTTTCCTCCACCCTTCCCAGCAAATTCGGAAATATCAGATCCAACTGTGTCTAATGCATCTACCCATGAACAGCTCGGCGGGTGTAATATCTGTGGTGACATGAGGTGTTGCTCTATAGGTGAGCAGGAAATGGGCCAGTCTGGTTTGTAGAGAGGCTAATGAACCTTTCTTCATGGCGACTTTGAATGCTTGGACAGCTCTCTCAGCCAGTCCATTTGAAGCAGGAACGGTTCAAATACGTTGAACACTATTGGTTCTCATGAAATGTTGGAATTCTTGGAACTTGGAACTAGTAAAAGCAGTTCTATTATCTGAGACCATCACCTTGGGCAACTTGTGAGTAGCGAATATCTGTCATAATTCTTCTGCCGTTGCTGATGAGGTCATGGACTTCATTTTGTGTACGCCCAACCACTTGGGGTAAGCATCTATGATGAGCGAGAACATGGAGCTCATAAATGGGCCAGAAAAACCTATGTGTAGTCGCACCCAAGGTCAACCTGGCCACTGCATGGTTTGATGAAGACCAAAGACACAGCATGTTTTGCTGCATTTGACACCGGTCACATTGTTTGGCCGGATTCTCTTGTCGATATCCATCCCGGGCCACTACACATAACTGCATATGAGCACCTTCATCTTTGTGTTGCTCGTTCTGGGTGAGTGTGCTTAACACTCAATTTGGCTCTGTTCCGTTACTTAGCTCTGGAGTCGCCAGGTATCGTTAAGATACCGCCACAAGTTTCAAGGTCAAGTTCAAAGCAATAAAACCATACACCAATTAGTAAGTTCAAACAACTGAGTTTATTATAATGGAATTATAATACTACCCATGCACACGCTAAGATGATTAAACTATTCCTACCACTAAATAAACCAATACTTATCTCGAAGGGAACTGCCAGATCAGGGGACAAGGCCTCTTGCTTTGCTCTGGTCTGCAGACTTCAGGTTGGTACGGGTTAAAAAGGGGTCAGGAGTGTCTATCTCTGGTAGTGATCGTTGTGAGACACTTACTTGCTGGCGGCTGCTGTCCCAAACCTCTCCTCTCTCTCGTTCAAGGTCTTCTTTGGCAAAAGCTGGTCGGGATGTTGGTCCAGAGAGGAGGGCTGGTTAAGAAGAATTAACTAAGTGTGGGACCTGACTTTTATAGGTCCTAGGGCTTCGCGCCCTTTTGGGAGGACCCTTCCACCTGCTGGGAATCGATTGGGTCTCTTCCCAATCAATTTGTTTGAATCCCCCCAATACTGAGGCTATCTCTCGGTTACTGGGCGGGCCTTCAGGTGCTTTGTTTTCGAACCCCGCTGGTGCCGGGGTGTCTGGTTTCCCATACACTGTTGCAATCACTTCCCTATTTGTGTCCATTGTCCCTGGAATCGTTCCATTACTATGTTAACTATCCCGGAGATTGCCTCATTAGTATGCGGAATGTTCATTTCGGTGCTGTCTGCTCTCTTAGCAGACAGAATACACAGTGGCTTGGTGCAGCCTGCTTGTGCTGCAAACATTGCCCATTTTAACCTGCAAGCTTTGCGTTCCTCCATTTTGTATTTAGGGAATGGCCAACTTCGGTGGCTACATTTGTCATCCCATGATGGCACAGAATAGCTTGTGCAATAATAGCTGTTTAGCAATAGAGCCAAGCGTTGGACCCCAGCTGAAGCCTTATCCACCCTAAATAAGCCCAACAGCGGTTTGTAGTCGGTAACTACTATGGAATGTCATCCAATTTAATTAAATGTATTTTAATAATCTTTATTGTCTCAAGCAGGTTTACATTAACACTGCAATGACGTAACTGCGAAAATCCATAAACCTATTGTGCAACTTTATCACTCCAAAGATTACGGCTAGTCCTTCTTTTTGAATTTCGAGTAAGGTTGTTCAGCATTGGTCAGAGTCCTTGAGGTGTAAGGATTGGCCTTTCTGTACCATCTTCCACCTTGTTTGCTAAAACCGCTCTGATTCAATAAGGAGACACCTCGCAGGTAAGAATGATCTATTTTGAGGGGTCAAAATGAACCAAAAGACTGGGTCACTGCAAAGCTAGTTTGACTTGTTCAAATACTTCTTTCTGATGCTCTCACAAATACCACCTCTGGTGCTTTTTGAGCAGTGTGTGCAGGGGTGTCAACTTTTAGAAAGATTAGGAATAAATCTGTCATAATAGTTCACCACTCCTAAAATGGATTTCAATTCTGCCATACTTTTGGGGGCGACTGCTTCCTTAATTACTTTTATCTTCTCCTCCATAGGGTGCAGTCCTTAGGCGTCTACCCTAAATCCTAAGTACGTCACTTCATAAGCGCATAACCCCCCCCCCCCCTCAAGGACCACAGGGAAATCATCATTGATCTCCTCATGTGACTCATTCAGTTGAGCTTCTCAGGTAGGGGGTGGTGGCCAACTACCTGGGGCTGGTTATGAGCTAACATATAAGCAAGCCCAAAGCAGGCCCTGCTGTCCTGTTAGTCCTTCCAGCAAGGATTGTACTGGGAGCAATATGCTGTGTTATGCAGACCTTTGTAAATAATATAAATACATTTATATTAATTTACCGCTGGTCTCCTCTGAGTCATTAAAATGAGCTTGGAATGTACATTCCTCTTTCAACCTTACTCCTGCCTTTGTCCAATTAGCAAAGAATGTGGTTGCTTACCAACAACTGCAGCAAAGGCACCCGTGTTCACGAACTTTCTAAGTGGCTGACCATTTACTTTTAACACAGCTGTAATTGGGGCCACCTTAATGTTGTTTAAACTGCATACTTCATTTCTTTAAATAAATTTAGAGTAGAAAATTATTTTTTTTTCCAATTAAGGGGCAATTTAGCGTGGCCAATCCACCTATCCTGCACATCTTTGGGTTGTGGGGGTGAGACCCATGCAGACATAGGGAGAATGTGCAGTGACCCGGGTCCAGGATTGAACCCGTGTCCTCGGCACTGTGAGGCAGCAGTGCTAACCACTGCACCACCGTGCCACCCAAAACTGTACACTTCAAATCTGTTTTCAAGGTTATGCTCAATGCTGTGCACTGGAGTTGGATTTTTTTCGTTGGCCCCTTGTGGGCTCTGCCTAGCCTTGCACTTCCTGCTAATGTGCCCCCTCCTATTGCAGGCATAACATGTAGCTTCCCTGAATTTACATCTCTCCTGGGAGTGACCTCCCCCACACCAGTAGCATTCTTCATAGCTGTTGGCCTGTGGACCTAATTTCCTATATCTCTGCACTCTCTTTTGCTCTGAGCCTCTTTGCTCATTACTTTCTGTGCTTTTATCCTTGGCACCATGATTGCCAGCAGCTTCCCAACAAACATGGCATACCTCGCCTGATTGCACGCTCTACAGTTCCATTGCCCCCCTTTAGGCATTTTCTATAATCTGGGTGACCTCTAAAAGCTTCTTTAAGGTACTCTCTGCCACTGTTAACAATTTAATTTGTATGGCCGTGTTGTTAATACCACAGATGAGCTTGTCTCTCAACATGTTGTTGAGTGCAATCCTGAAATCGCAATGCTTAGCCGTTAGTTTCAGGCTCGCCATCATCACTTCCCCAGAGCTCTTGTTGTCTAATTAAGTTTGTATTGTTGCATTATCAACAAAGGCTTTGGATGATAATGTCCCTTGATTAATTCCACAAGCTTCTCAAACGTGTTAGAGTTGGGGGCATCTGGAGAAGTAAGACTTCTAATCAGGTTATAGGTCTGAGTTCTGCAGACTCTAAATAGGACCACCCACTATTTCTTCTCCCCCCCCAAAATTTCAGTGGACTTCAAGCGCATGCATTTTACATAGAGCACACACTGCTCTGTATGAGGATTGAATGGCTCAAGTTTCCCAAAAAAGGGCATTTTGACACACAGGCTGCTGAACAAGTTTTCTTCAGAGGAAAGGCTTCCACATGATTTCTGTAGCAGTAGGAAGACACTGCAATTGATCCTCATGGCCAAATGTAGCATCTTGAAAGAATGACGGCCAACAAGGAAATTAATAAATAAACGGTTTAATATGGCAAATAACTATTTACAGCGAGTGAGATAAAGGCTACCGTATTCCATGATTACAAACATCTAACTAATAATAAAACTCGTACTCAGCCCCAGGATTCGCATGCTCCAGCACAATCAGCCCGACAGGCCTCATGGCCCTATGAGAACTTGCCTCCTTATAAGGGGCAATCTACAATGCTACAAAGTGCTCACTTGCTTTTTCCATTTCCACCTCACCTTCAGCACAGGGGTGATCCTCTTCCTCCCCAGACAGCTGGAGGGTTCTCTCCTAGAGCTACAAGTAGGATTTTTAACTCTGCCAATTCTCCACAAGGCTGTGCTCACTCTTTTATGTGAGTCAGTTTGTGCTGTAAGAGAACAGGCGGATGTAAGTAGGTCACGTACCAGGTCAGATGGTAAGAATGCCTGTTTTGTGTGATTGGTGAGTGGGAGCAGGGGTGTGATAAGGAGAGAAGCCACAGGAGAGTTGAGGGAGTGTGTGGGAGGACGAGTGGTGTGGCCCTGAGGGCTGGAAATTAGTTAAATCCTGGTGGATGTGTGCAGGGTGTATGAGTGGTTGAGTGGTGACAGACGAGAAGGTTGACTCACCCTGGCTGAACAGAAGAGGTCATTCATCCTCTTTCTTCACTGGATGTCTGCCCTCCTGTGCAGGGAAGAGGCACTTACCAGTGCTGCCGTTGCCTTCCATGTGGGGTTGGTGGCCTTGCTGGAGGGTCTTCCCCTGCCTGAGGGTACAGGATGTGGCGTCTCCCCTCCACAGCATCAAACATTCTGGCCAGGGCTCCCTCCGAAAGCCTTGGGACAGACTTCCTCGGAGTCCTGCTTGGTGCAGTTTGAGCAAGTGCTGGAGATGCGATTCAATGGAGCAACCCACTAGTTTAAGCACTCAGCTGATGGTGGGACAGGCGAAACAGATTCTGCCCACCATAGAGGTGGCGTGAAAACCGAGAAAAAGTGGGCTGGATTCTCGGCACCCCAACGTCAAAATTGGGGCCAGCGCTGGGGCGGAAAATCCATTTTCCCACCAAGAATCGGGATGGGCGGCGGTTTCCCGATTCTGCGGGCCCCGAAAAGCGTCATACTCGGAGAGTACACGGTGCCGCAGAGCACCTACCTGGGGCTATTGCTGGAGGCCCGCTCCGCCATTCTCTGTCCCTGACCAGCCGAAGTCCTGATGGCGTGGATCTTATGTGGTCCTGCCGGTCGGGAAACTAGCGTGGCGGCTGCAGCCCTCGTAGGGCGTGGGCCAATCGAAGTGCAGTGAGATTTTTTGAAAAAAGGCCTCTCATCAAGGCCGGAGCGTCACTGCCCTTCAGATGCTTATTGCAGGTATTGGAAGTCTACAGTCGGGTCCCTAATGAAAGCATGAACCTATAAAGCACGCGACTGAAGAAGACCCAGGGAGATTTATCAGAGTCAGTGCCAGGTTGATTATGTGGGAGGAAAAGATGGTTCCTCACGGTTCTAGCTTTGAGGAGAATCTGAGCCATTGGTTCAAACCCAATGCAAACTGGCGAGGGTGAAAATGGTCTTCACAAGCAGAATGCAACAGTCTTATTGGTCATTGCCTGTTCTACATCCTGCTTGCCATTTTTTTTGATGATTTGCTATGAGCCCATTTTGCACAATTGATAAAGAAAGATTTCACTCCAGTGACTTTCTATTGATACTAATTGTAAAAGTGCTGTTTGAAATGGTTTTGGGTTATCTGAATCTATTACTCGGTAGATTTAATTTCAGCAAAAGATGCCTCATTAATCAGCACAAATTCATATTAGGCTCAAAGGTTCAAGGCAGTAAGTGTGCTAATTGTTCATGAAGATTTTACTAGTTAGTTTTAATAGAGTAGGTATTAACCTTTGTCCGCTTTTCTGCTGAAAGTGAATGTTTCTAATGCATTTTAAAACAGGTCTAGGCTAATGTGTTGATTTCTCGCTTGTTAACTGCTTGTTCAGATGCAGCCAATAAGAACTATATAATTTTATTTGCTTTTCATATCACATTAATTCCTGCCATTGAAAGCCGGTGTAAAACTATCAGAGGGAGTTACTTGTGTTCGAGAGGAGGATAAATAAATAGATAAATTCCAGATATTCTGACGATCTTTTGATGCACTCTGCAGTATGTGTTTAGCACTAAACCACTCTATGAAACACTAAAGAGTTCCACAGGGGGAGGGGCGAGGCAAAGCCAGCCCCCTCCCCCCTGGCAGGAGCACCCAGGAAAAACAACCCAATGCCCAAGGGCCCGCTCCAGGTGGGAGGCCAGGCCCCGGCACGAGGGAACGGGAGTACTGGAGAGGGGAGAGGGGAAGGGGGACAGCAACCTCCGAGCGGGGAGCCACCGTGCTAGCAGGAAAGCTAGCGAAGGGGGCGCGCAACAGAGCAGGGCCGCAGCGCACCCCCAACAGGGGGGAAGGCGCCAGGCAGGGGAGGGGGGGGATCACCCATCAAAGGTGGGAGAGCAAATGGGGACAGGAATGGGGGAGAGAGGGGCAATGGAGGGGTACACAGGGGTATCCCCGAAAGGGATAGAGCGGGGGGGGGGGGCACTCGGGGGGCGAGAGACCAGGGAGGGGAAATGCAGGGACGAAGGGACAAAAGAGGCCAGAAAGGGAATAGGGCCACAAAGTGCCACAGACAAGGGCTCGAAACAGGGAACTGCTGCAAACACCCACCCAGTACGGTCTGTGGGTGAAGGGGCCCCCCGGAGTGCAGGGGGCTACCCGCGTGGCGGACACACAGTGGACGGCCATGGCGGGTGTCCCCGGGACAAGGGGGAACCCCGGAGCGCAGGGACCCGACCGCATGGGGAGAGCAGTGATAGTGGACATCCTGGACGGCCCCCTAACAAAGGGAAACCCCAGAGGGCAGGGGCGCGTCCACCGGACAAATATGGTTAACCCCACAGGAGCAAGGGGGCAGAAGCCCCCCACCAGAATAGTCACCTGGAACGTAAGGGGACTTAATGGCCCAGTGAAGAGATCTAGAGTCCTCACCCACCTTAGAAACATGAGGGCCGACATAGTCTTCCTCCAAGAGACGCACTTGAGGGAGCAGGACCAACTGCGGGTAAGAAAGGGCTGGGTGGGACAAACCTATCATTCCTGTTATGGGGCAAGGGCCAGGGGGGTGGCGATCCTGATTGGCAAGAGGACAATGTTTAGGGCGACAAAGACGGTTACGGACCCAGGGGGACGGTATGTCATGGTCAGCGGGGCCCTGGATGGGGCGCCGGTAGTCCTAGTTAACGTGTATGCGCCCAACTGGGACAACACGAGCTTCATCCAAAAGACCATGGCAGAAATCCCGGACATAGCGACGCACCGACTAATCATGGGGGGGGACTTCAACTGTGTACAGGACCCAACGACGGACAGATCAAACCCCAGAACGGGGAAAACCTCAAACATGGCAAGGGAACTCAGTCACTATATGGAGCAGATGGGAGCAGTAGACCCCTGGAGATTCGCCCACCCGGGGGAGAAAGAATTCTCTTTCTTCTCCCCAGTACACAACGTGTACACCAGAATTGACTTCTTTGTGGTGGGGAAAACGGTGCTTCCAGAGATAGACAAGGTGGAATACTCCGCAATTGTGATATCAGACCACGCCCCACACTACATGGATGTGCGGCTAGAGACGGGAAGGGCCCAGCGCCCCAAATGGAGGTTGGACGGTGCCTTACTAGCTGACAAGGCCTTCAGCGAAAGGATAGCGCGGGCCATAGCGGAGTACACTGAGATCAACCAAAACGGGGAGGTCTCACCCTCCACGTTCTGGGAAGCGCTTAAGGCCGTACTAAGAGGGGAAATCATAGCCTACAAAGCGCAAAGAGATAGGGAGGAAAGGGTGGCTAGGCAGAAGCTGGTCGACTCCATACTGGAGGTAGACCATAAATACTCCGAGGCCCCGACCGTAGAACTCCTGGCGGAGAGGAAAGAATTACAAAGGAACTTTGACCTGCTCTCCACCAGGAAAGCAGTACACCAACTCCGCCAGGCACGCGGGGCCCTATACGAACACGGAGACAAAGCCAGCCGCCTGTTGGCCCACCAGCTGAGAAAGCAGGCAGCCAGCAGAGAAATTGCGCAAATCAGAGATACCAGAGGCACGTTGGAAACAGAACCAGAGAGGATTAACAAAACCTTCAAGGCCTTCTACCAAGAGCTGTACACCTCAGAGCCCCCAACGGGGAAGGCTGGGATGAACCGGTTTCTTGACGGACTGGACATACCAGTTGTGGGAGAGGGCAGAAAACGGGATCTGGAAGCACCACTAGCACTGGGAGAGATCATGGACAGCATTAGCTCCATGCAGGCGGGGAAGGCGCCGGGACCGGACGGATTCCCGGCGGACTTCTACAAAAAATTTGCGACAGCGCTGGCCCCGCACCTGCGGGAGATGTTCACAGACTCGCTAGCTAGGGGCACATTGCCACCCACGTTAGCACAGGCCTCAATCTCGCTGATACCTAAGAAAGACAAAGACCCAACGGAATGTGGGTCATACAGACCCATATCTCTGCTGAATGCAGACGCCAAAATACTGGCCAAAATCCTAGCCAAGAGGCTAGAAGACTGTGTACCTGAGGTGGTCACAGAGGACCAGACGGGCTTTGTCAAAGGTAGACAGCTTACCGCGAACATCAGGCGCCTGCTGAACGTGATAATGGCCCCCTCCGGGGAGAGAACACAAGAGGTGATCGTCTCCCTGGACGCAGAAAAGGCCTTCGACAGAGTCGAGTGGAAATACCTCATAGAGGTACTGGAGCGGTTCGGGCTTGGAACAGGGTTCACCGCTTGGGTAAAGCTCCTGTACAACGCACCCATGGCGAGTGTACAGACCAACAATACCAACTCCCAATACTTCCAGCTGCACAGGGGCACCAGACAAGGATGCCCACTGTCCCCGCTGCTGTTCGCACTAGCAATTGAACCGCTAGCAATCGCGCTCAGGGCAGCAAAAAATTGGAGGGGGATCCGAAGGGGAGGTAGAGAGCACAGAGTCTCACACTATGCGGATGATCTGCTCCTCTATATCTCGGACCCACAAAGCAGCATGGACGGAATCATCGCGCTCCTGAAAGAGTTTGGAGCCTTCTCGGGCTACAAACTCAACATGAGCAAAAGTGAGATCTTCCCAGTACACCCGCAAGGGGGGGGGGGGGCAGCACTAAAGGGGCTGCCGTTCAATCAAGCCCGACATAAATTCCGCTACCTGGGGATCCAAATAGCCCATGACTGGAAAGGGATCCACAAATGGAACCTCACCAGCCTGACGGAGGAAGTTAAAAAGGACCTGCAAAGATGGAACACACTCCCGCTCTCCCTCGCGGGGAGAGTTCAGACGATCAAAATGAACGTACTGCCCAGGTTCCTCTTCCTGTTTAGATCCATTCCGATCTACATCCCCAAGGCCTTTTTCAAAGCGCTGGACAAACTCATCATGGCGTTCGTATGGGGGGGTAAAAATGCTAGGATCCCAAAGAAGGTCTTACAAAAAACAAAAACCAGGGGAGGGCTAGCCCTCCCGAATCTACAATTCTACCACTGGGCAGCAACAGCCGAGCGAGTAAGGGGATGGATCCAGGAGCCAGAAGCTGAGTGGGTGCGTGCGGAGGAGGCCTCCTGCATGGGAACCTCCCTCCGGGCCCTCGCCACGGCAGCACTCCCATCCCCACCCAAAAAACACTCCAGCAGCCCAGTGGTGACAGCCACCCTCCAATCCTGGAACCAACTGCGGCAGCAACTTGGCCTGACCAAAATGTCGAACAGGGCTCCCATCTGCAACAACCATAGGTTCACACCAGCACTGACTGACGCCACCTTCAAAAGGTGGAGGCAGGACGGGGGGACACTGACAGTCAGGGACCTATACACGGACGACAGGATCGCAACACTGGACGAACTGACAGAGAAGTTTCAGCTAGCTGGGGGGAACGAGCTACGGTACCTGCAGCTCAAAAACTTCCTACGAAAGGAGACAAGGACGTACCCACAACCGCCACGACAGACACTACTGGAAGACCTACTGGACGCAAGTATCCTAGAGAAAGGGAACTGTAGTGACATGTATGACCGACTGGTAGATAGGGACGACACCGTACTGGACGCAACAAGAAGGAAATGGGAGGACGACCTGGGGATGGAGATAGGGTGGGGACTCTGGAGCGAAGCACTGCATAGGGTCAACTCCACCTCCACGTGCGCAAGGCTCAGCCTGACGCAACTAAAAGTGGTACATAGAGCCCACTTAACAAGAACCCGTATGAGTAGGTTCTTCCCGGAGGTGGAAGACAGATGTGAACGGTGCCAAAGAGGCCCGGCCAACCACGCCCACATGTTCTGGTCCTGCCCCAGACTCGTGGAGTACTGGACAGCCTTCTTCGAGGTAATGTCCAAAGTGGTGGGAGTGAGGGTGGAGCCATGCCCGATAGTGGCGGTCTTCGGGGTTTCAGAACAGCCAGATCTATTCCTGGGGAGGAGGGCGGATGCCCTTGCCTTTGCCTCCCTGATCGCCCGCCGTAGAATCCTGTTTGGCTGGCGGTCAGCAGCACCGCCCAGAGCTGCGGACTGGCTGTCCGACCTCTCGGAATCTCTCCAAATGGAGAAAATCAAATTTGCCATCCGAGGGTCGGACGACGGCTTCCACAGAACGTGGGAGCCATTCATGCAACTGTTCCGGGACCTATTTGTGGCCAATGTACAAGAGGAAGAATAGTCGGGGGAAGGTAGCGGGAGGGGCTACAGGTTCGGTACGGGGGTTCGATGGCTAGCTAAGGCCCAAAACCAAACTAAATAAACATGTTGGGGGGGGGGGGGGGGGGGGGGGGGGGGGGGGGGGGTGGGGGGGCGGGCGCAGTTACTACTACGAAGATGCTTACCTGTAAATATGTATGTTAATTTTTGCGTGTTTGTTTGTTGTGTTTTTTTTTTTTTTTTTTTTTTTTTTTTGTTCTTTTTCTCTCCTAACAATTTGTAATTTGTTCAATATAAAATATGAAAACTGAATAAAAACATTTATAAAAAAAAAAAAAAAGAGTTCCACAGATTCACCATCCTCTGGCTGAAAAGATTCCTCCTCGAGGGGCTGTTTAGCTCACAGGGCTAAATCGCTGGCTTTGAAAGAAGACCAAGGCAAGCCAGCAGCACGGTTTGATTCCTGTAACAGGCGCTGGAATGTGGCAACTAGGGGCTTTTCACAGTAACTTCATTTGAAGCCTACTCGTGACAATAAGCGATTTTCATTTTTCATCTCTGTTTTAAAGGATCGTCCTTTTAGTCTGAGGTGGTGTCCTCAGGTTCTAGTTTCTCCTACAAGTAGAAGCATCCTCTCCACGTCCTCTCTATCCAGGCCTTGCGGCATCCTGTAAGTTTCAATAAGATGCCCCCTCATCCTTCTAAACTCCAACGAGTACAGACCCAGAGTCCTCAAACGTTCCTCATACGACAAGTTCTTCGTTCCAGGGATCATTCTTGTCAACCTCCCCTGGGCCCTTTCCAAGGTCAGCACACCCTTCCTTAGATGTGGGGCCCAAAACTGCTGACAATACTCCAAATGGGGTCTGAGCCTTATACAGCCTCAGAAGTACATCCCTGGTCTTGTATTCGAACCCTCTTGACATGAATGATAACATTGCATTTGCCTTCTTAACTGCCAACTGAACCTACACATTAACCTGAAGAGAATCGTGAACAAGGACTCCCAAGTCCCTTTGTGCTTCTGATTTCCAAAGCGTTTCCCCATTTAGAAAATAGTCTCTGTCTAAATTCCTCATTCCAAAGTGCATAACCCCACACTTTTCCACATTGTATTTCATTTGCCACTTCATTGCCCACTCTTCTAGCCTGTCCGAATCCTTCTGCAACCCCCTTGCTTCCTCAATAGTACCTGTCCCTCTATGAATCGTTGTATCATCTGCAAACTTAGCAATTGTGCCTTCAGTTCCTTCCTCCAGATCATTAATGTATATTGTGAAAAGTTGTGGTCCCAGCACAGACCCCTGAGGCACACCACTAGTCGCCGGCTGCCATCCTGAAAAAGAACCCTTTACCCCCACTCTCTTCCTTCTGCCAGTCAGCCAATCCTCTATCCATGCCAGGATCTTACCCCTAATACCATGGGCTTTTAACTTATTTAACAGTCTCCTATGCGGCACATTTTCAAAGGCCTTCTGGAAATCTAAATAAATCACATTCACTGGTTCTCCTTTGTCTAACTTCCTTGTAACATCCTCAAAGAACTCGAACAGATTTGTCAGACATGACCTCGCTTTGACAAAGCCGTGCTGACTCAGTCCTATTTTACCATGCACTTCCAAGTACTTCACAATCTCATCTTTAATAACAGACTGTAAAATCTTACCAAAGACCAAAGTCAGACTAACCAGCCTATAATTTCCCGTCTTCTGCCTCCAAGATTTGTACAGCTTCATCATCACCTCACGGATCTTAAATTCAATCCCTCTGCTGATGAACGCTCGCACACCATAGACCTTCTTCACAGCTCTAACCACTTGAGTGGCAACTTTCAAAGATCTATGAACATTGGCCGCAAGATCTCGCTGCTCCTCTACATTGCCAACAACCCTACCGTTAACCCTGTATTCCGCATTTATATTTGTCCTTTGAAAATGGACAACCTCACACTTGTCAGGGTTAAACTCCATCTGCCACTTCTCAGCCCAGCTCTGCATCCTATCTATATCTCTTTGCAGCCGAGAACAGCCCTCTTCACTATCCACAATTCCACCAATCTTCGTATCATCTGCAAATTTACTGACCCACCCTTTAACTCCCTCATCCAAGTCATTAATGAAAATCACAAACAGCAGAGGACCCAGAAATGATCCCTGCGGTACGCCACTGGTAACTGGGCTCCAGGCTGAATATTTGCCATCCACCACCACTCTCTGACTTCTATCGGTTAGCCAGTTCATTATCCAACTGGCCAAATTTCCCACTATCCCATGCCTCCTTACTTTCTGCATAAGCCTACCATGGGGAACCTTATCAAATGCGTTACTAAAATCCATGTACACTACATCCACTGCTTTACCTTCATCCACATGCTTGGTCACCTCCTCAAAGAAGTCAATAAGACTTTTAAGGCAAGAGCTACCTCTCTTCTTAAACAGTGGTGTTACATTAGCCACTTTCCAGTCCTCTGGGAACCTTCCTGCCTCCAGTGATTCCTGAAAGATCATTATCAATGCCTCCATAATTTCCTCAGCTATCTCTTTTAGGACCCTGGGATATGGTCCATCCGGTCCAGGTGACTTATTCACCTTCAAACCTTTCAGTTTCCCCAGAACCTTCTCCTTAGGGCTGGCCGCTGCACTCACCCCTGCCCCCTGATTCTCCTGGGGCTCTGGCATCCCACTGGTGTCTGCATCTGCCATTTCCTTGTTTCCTATTATTACTTCTCCAGCCACATGTTCCAGTGGTGTAATGTCTATTTTTGCCTCTCTCTTACCTTTTATGTATTGAAAAAAACTCTTCCTATCTTCTTTTATATCACTAGCTAGCTTGCACTCATACTTCATCTTCTCCCCCCTTATTGCTTTATTAGTTGTCCTCTGCTCACTTTTAAAGGCTTCCCAATCCTCCAGCTTCCCACTAATCCTCACCACTTTGTATGCTTTTTCTTTAGCTTTTATGCTGTCCTTGACATCCCTCGTCAGCCATGGATGCCTTGTCCTCCCCTCAGCATGTTTCCTCCTCTTTGGGATGAATTTCTGTTGTGCCTTCTTAATAACCCCCAAAAACTCCTACCATTGCCGTTCCACTGTCTTTCCTTTGAGGATCCTTTTCCAATCAACTCTGGCCAGCTCCTCCCTCATGTCTTTGTAGTTACCCTTATTTAATTGTAATACCGTTTCATCTGATTGCAACTTCTCCCTCTCAAACTGCAGGGTAAATTCTATCATATTGTGGTCACTGCTCCCTAATGGTTCCTTCACCTTAAGTACCCTAATCAAGTCTGCCTCGTTACACATCACCAAATCCAGAATTGCCTATTCCTTCGTAGGCTCTGTCACAAGTTGCTCCAAAAAAAATCTCTTAGACATTCCACAAATTCCTTTTCTTGCGATCCACGACCAACCTGATTTTCCCAGTCCACCTGCATATTGAAGTCCCCTATGATTATTGTAATATTGCCTTTTTTACATGCCTTTTCTAAATCCTGATTTATTTTCTGCCCCACCTCCTGACTACTGCTACGGGGCCTGTACATAACTCCCATCAGGGCATTTTTACCTTTGTGATTCCTCATCTCTACCCACAGATATTCTATGCCTTCTGATCCTATATTGCTCCTTGCTATCGATTTAATTTTATTCCTTCCTAGCAATGCAACCCCGCCCCCTTTGCCCATCTGCTTGTCCTTTCAATAGGACATATATCCTTGGATATTTAGATCCCAGCCCTGATCCCCTTGCAGCCACGTCTCTGTGATGCCCACAACACCGTACCGGCCAATTTCAATGTGCGCAACAAGCTCATTTACCTTGTTCCGTATACTGCGCACATTTAGGTACAACACCCTCAATCCTGCATTGACCACCTCCCCTTTTACACTCTCCACAGTAACTGTACCCTATGCTGTGGCCCTTTTTAATTTTTGACTATGTCTTCTCTGCCTTACACTTTCCTCCTTACTGCTTTCTGTTTCTGGCCCCGTTTTCCTTCCAGCCGACTTCCTGCATCGGTCCCCACCCCCCTGCCACATTAGTTTAAACCCTCCCCAACAGCACTAGCAAACACCCCCCTAGGACATCGGTTCCAGTCCTGCCCAGGTGCAGACCGTCCGGTTTGTACTGGTCCCACCTCCCCCGGAACTGGTTCCAATGCCCCACGAACTTGAATCCCTCCCTCTTGCACCATCTCTCGAGCCACGCATTCATCCTATCTCTCCTGACATTCCTACTCTGACTAGCCCATGGCACTTGTAGCAATCCTGAGATTACTATAATTCCCTGAATTCAGCTTGTAGGACCTCATCCCATTTTTTACTTATATCGTCGGTGCCTATGTAGACCATGTCAACTGGCTATTTGCGCCCCCCCCCCCCCCCCCCCCCCCCCCGCCCCAGAATGTCCTGCAGCATCTACGAGACGTCCTTGACCCTTGTGCCAGGGAAGCAACATAACATCCTGGAGTCTCTATTGCGTCCACAGAACCACCTGTCTATTCCCCTTATGAGTCCCCTATCACTATAGCCCTGCCATTCGTCTTCCTGCCCTCCTGCACAGCAGAGCCAGCCACGGTGCCATGAACCTGGCTGCTGCTGCATTCCCCTGGTGAGCCATCTCCCCCAACAGTATCCAAATCAGTACATCTGTTTTGCAGGGAGATAACCGCAGGGCACACCTGCATTGCTTTTCTACTCTTGCTCTGTCTTTTGTCTTAAACACTGTGGGTGCCATTCATTGAAAATAATTCTATATCCGGTTTCAGGCATGTTTATCCTTTCTGGCACCTGCAGTTCTGCTATTCCATAGAAACATAGAAGCATAGAATTCCTACAGTGCAGAAGGAGGCCATCCAGCCCATTGAGTCTGTACCGACTTCAATGGCACTTTATCAGTTTTTTTGGCCTCAGTGAGGAACGTTCCATCAAGGCCGCACTTTAGTCATTTCCTGCACTGGGGCTCGGGGATCAGGGCACCATATTTAAAGGGAACCCCAACCTTTTGATCCCCCCTCAGCGCCCCCATTGCGGCCTCCTGATCCTTCCCCCCTCACATCACCTAACCTACCTCTTCCAGGGTCCTCAAATCCCTGCTAACCTCACCTCTTATGGGTAAGGCACCCTCGGCCCAATTTTTGGCACGGGCACCTGACACCTGGGCACCTCAGTGCTGCCAGCCTGGCACCATGACAGCCTGGCAGTGCCAGGGCACTGCTGAAGGGCACACGCGATGGCAGTGCCAAGTTGCCCAAGTGCCAGCCGGAGTGGTAGGGTGCCACCCTGCCCTGTCACCAACCATCTGGGGTTCTCCATTGGCCTGGGAAACCCCCCAGGTGTCATTATGCCTGGTCCATATTTGTGTGGACAAGTACTAAATAGCGCCCTGGCAAAGTCTCTCAGGCGTGGCCAGTAAATCTGGAGCCCGAGCGAATAGGCAAGCGTGTATTTAAATCAGCCTAATGGCTGATTTAAATATGCATTTCTGGATATCGCCCAGCGAGAGCGAGATCCAGATCATGACGTCTTGCGAGGTTCGGATGAATCTCACGAGGTTGTCGCGAATCTCATGAGAGGCTTCTGACTCCAAGTCAAGTGAGATGAGGTCGTTAAATCATGTCCTCATGTCAGCTACTTGACTGTGGAAGGTAAACTCCTTTCTTCTTTGCAGCAGAAGTTCATGCATAATCTGCTCCAGGCATCTGCCATTGGAGGAGGGAAAGGCCTCCTGTACACCTTCTCCCAATGGAAGGAAAGCTCATGGTCAACATAGGTACTGGGTGGCTTGGTCAAGGGAATGACAATACTGGTGGGGATGCCACCTATCGTTTCTTCACATCTCATCCTCCTTATCCCTTCTATCCCATCCTACAGAGTCTGCCTGGCAAATGAGAGCTGCTTTTTGAGCTATTTCCTGAGCTTAAAACTAACCCTTGTCCTGCACTTTAAGGTGCTGAAAATGTGGCGATACCTTTGTAACTCCAGGAACAGAAAGCTAGCTTCATCTAGGTACCCGGTTTAGTTGGCAATTTACATCACCTTTGAATATAAAAAAAAACACGTATATCATTTGCAAAAATGCTGCCCAATATGGAGCAGCAAATGAGATAATTGTAAGAATCCAAATGTACTCATAATTAATTATGTTCTTTGACTCCTAATAAATTGAAAATCGCTTATTGTCACGAGTAGGCTACAATGAAGTTACTGTGAAAAGCTCCTAGTCGCCACATTCCGGCGCCTGTCCGGGGAGGCTGGTACGGGAATCGAACCGTGCTGCTGGCCTGCTTGGTCTGCTTTAAAAGCCAACGATTTAGCTCAGTGAGCTAAACCAGCCCCTCATAATAGACTCACAACTCATTATTCTTTTTCACTTGAGAGGAAAAGTGCCATCCCAGTTCTCAAATGTTAACAGGCATGTTCTGGGTTCAAGCTATGTACACACCATTAACAGTGGGAGACAGAAAAATATTTGTATAACCAATGATACCATTTGCTTATCCCATGAATAGAACACAGCCATTTCCTTCCTGCTGATTGCCAGTACATTTGTGTTCATGTGCTGGTCTAATTCCACAAAACAACATAAGTTCATACATTAATTTATTCAAACTAAGTCATCTTAATCCCTTTTCTGAGGTCTGATTTCAAAGATTTGGAAGAAAAATTCTTGTTAAACAACAATAAGCATGTTTCCAAATCCTTGCATGTGAATTTCAAAAACAGAACGAGAGAAAAAGTTATTAATTGCGTTTCAACGCCCTGTAAATGAATACATGGGTTTATTTAACATACATTTTTTTTTAGCTCTACAATTTAAGCTCGAGGCTGATTGTTGGATCACGAGTTGAAGATTATATCAATTATTGGATAGAAAGAATACATAACAGTTGTGATATGAGTGCATGTGAAATGAAAATGAAAATCGTTTATTGTCACGAGTAGGCTTCAATGAAGTTACTGTGAAAAGCCCCTAGTCGCCACATTCCGGCGCCTGTCCAGGGAGACTGGTACGGGAATCGAACCGTACTGCTGGCCTGCTTTAAAAGCCAGCGATTTAGCTCAGTGAGCTAAACCAGCCCCCATGTGTGTGAGTACATACTGCCAAGCCACACATTTAGCATTTTTTTATTGTCATATGGGTGGCCATGGTTTTTATGCTATTTAGTAGTAAATTAGAAGAAATATTGAAAATTTACTGCCTGAGATAAAGAACATTAGTCCCTTGAGCTTTGTGAATGCATGTTTTATAGGGTACAAGCAATAAAGTGAAAGCCGCAATATACCAATCAAATTTCATGCACAGAATTTCATGCATGTGTTCATTAAAAAAGTAGACACTTAAAACTCTTACATTTCATTCATATCCACTAAATTTCAGCACTCCAAAATATTAACAAAAAAATGTTTTAAAAAAAGGAAGACAATCATTTCATGGAGGTTTATTCTGTCCTGGAGAAGCAGCACTCAATCTGAAAATTTACCTTACCAGCAATACTTTGTCCGTAGCCTCAGGATTTCATAACATCAAATCTCATAGAATTTGCAGTGCAGGAGGAGGCCATTCGGCCCATTGAGTCTGCACCAGCCCTTGGAAAGAGCACATACCTCCACCCTATCCACACACCTCCACCCCATCCCCATAACCCCACCAAACCTTTTTTTTGGACACTAAGGCCATTTTAGCATCGCCAATCCACCTAACCTGCCCATCTTTGGATTGTGGGAGGAAACCGGAGTACCCGGAGGAAACCCACGCAAACATGGGGTGAACGTGCAGACTCCGCACAGACAGTGACCCAAGCCGGAAATCGAACCTGGGACGCTGGAGCTGTGAAGCAATTGTGCTAACCACTGTGTTACCGTTCTGCCCCTACACTGCTTTGTGACCCGGCAGCATATATTGATATAAGGATTTTAGGGTCAGGGAGAGGTCCCTACATTTACCTTACACTAGTGAATTGGTGGACACCTATACCATTCCGAGCATATCTCAAGCAATCAAGACAAAATGTTCAGGTGAATTCTATGCCAAATAGAAAAAGTTAACAATTTCAATCTCTGGCAGGAAGGGTGGGGGTGGGGGGGGGGGGGGGGGGTTGTTGAAGGGCAGGAGGGGGACACCTCAATCTGAAGACCCCTTCAGATGTGGGGCACCCTCTCCTCAAGGACTTGGTAGCTCTAAATCTCCCTCCCCCACCAGCCTATCTCCCAACACCAAGGCTGACCCCCTCTGACCCTCAGTACATTCCATATGCTCGTGCCACCTAGGCCCCTGGTACTTTCCTGAAGTGCGGTCCCAGAATTTTGGCTCAGGCACAGTTCTGCCGTACCTCTTCTGGCCACTGAAGTGCTGTACCTGGAGAACATAGAACATACAGTGCAGAAGGAGGCCATTCAGCCCATCGTGTCTGCATCCCCCTACTTAAGCACTCACTTCCACCCTATCCCCGCAACCCAATAACTCCTCCAACCTTTTTTGGGCACAAAGGGCAATTTAGCATGGCCAATCTAGCACAGGGCTAAAGAGCTGGCTTTTAAACCAGACCAAGGCAGGCCAGCAGCACAGTTTAATTCCCATACCATCCGCCCCAAACAGGTGCCGGAATGTGGCGACTAGGGGCTTTTCACAGTAACTTCATTTGAAGCCTACTTGTGGCAATAAGCGATTTTCATTTTTTCATTTCATAACCTGCACGTCTTTGGACTGTGGAAGGAAACCGGAGCACCCGGTGGAAACTCACGCAGGAACCCAGGAGGAGCTGGAGAGCTGTCAGCCAATTTGATTGGTCAACAACGCTACAAGGCACGACCTCTGTCCAAGAACAGAAGTTGAGGATTTTTGCACCAGATCATATATTTTATGAGATCTTTGGAGCTTGTTGAGGCTGCTGGCCTTCTTCTCCAAGCCAGCACCAGGCACCAACATGGCTGCCATCTGCCTTTGTCTTGATGCTCTGCAGCAGCTCCCACCTCCTGGTAACTCACGGCACCACTAATTGGGCCCCATCTTACCTCTGGCCCAATGGGGCATTTACATTTCAAGATTCCGTCGCAAGAGTAATGCAGTTGCAGTACAAAATCAGGGCCAGGAAATGATCCAGGCATTGGGTTCCTGACACCTATTTGAAAATTCAGTCCCCCATCTTTATAAAAGGTACAGGAGTTAGATGGAAGGTAATGGCTCTGTTAAGTCAGCCTGAAGAGACAAGACAACCTTTATGAATGAGAATAGAGAGGGTGGATAATGGAGATTAATTGTTGTTGTAACTTTTGAGTAATTTGGTTTATTGAAATCCAAAGGTCACTTTGCTTTTCCTTTGCTTGGGATACATATCAATTGTATAAAGTGAACCAGAGTATATCAGACTTTAAATGCAAAAAGTCATCATTTTTGAGGGGAATAGATTCCCCTGGCACCCACAACCTAAGCCTAATCCCTGAAGTGCATCAATGGGAGCGATTTCCCCCCCAATTTACTAAATTCAAGAGCGGGCATGAGTTATACCCTCTGGCCGCTATGGTGGGTTTTTGTACCATATCATCCATTCCCCAGCACATTAATAATGCACTCATGGAAAGACGACAGATTGCAGGCCGGCGGCCTCTGATCTGCCCTCGGATCGCTTCCTCACTCCGAGGGTACCATTTTTAAAGTGCAACCATACACAGCCTTCTCAATGTCACCTACCCAGGACTGTTCTCCTGAAGACATGGCCCCAATACCTTGCTCTTGTGAACCATCAGCAACACTGGTTCTCACTGATCTGCAGATCAGACCTGTGAGTTCTGTACACCCTGGATCCTGTGAGCCACCTACATTGACATATCTGTGAGTCTCATCTCCTCATCTGAACGGGGCCCTGCTGGCACTTGGCTTTGGGAGTTTTGCTCTTCCTTTTGGTGATCCAGATGCCTCTGTCGCAATCCTCTGTCTTCTCTCCTGCCTGGAAGCGGTAAGGGAGGCAGTGATAATATCAGACTCCATGGCCGGGATTCTCCCCTACCCGACGGGGCGGGGTGTCCCGGCGGGATGGAGAGCCGTGAACCACTCCGGCGTCGGGCCTCCCCAAAGGTGCAGAATTTTCCACACCTTTAGGGGCCAAACCCTCACATTGAGAGTCTAGGCCCACGCCGGAGTGCCTTCTGCTTCACCGACCAGCGCGAACGGCCTTTGACGCCACGCCAGCCGGGGCCGAAAGGCCTTCGCCAGCCGGCGGAAGTCCGCGCATGCGCCGGTGCGTCAGCGGCTGCTGACATCATACCGGCGCATGCGCAGGGGAGGGGGTCTCTTCCGCCCCCGCCATGGTAAAGGCCATGGCGGGGCAGAGGAAATTGAGTGCCCCCACAACACAGGCACATCCGCCAATCGGTGGGCCCTGACCGCAGGCCAGACCACCGTGGGGGCAACCCCCGGAGTCAGATCGGCCCGCAACCCCCCCCCCCCCCCCCCCAGGACCCCGGAGTCACCCGCGCCGCCATTGCCGCCGGTCAGGTAGGTGTTTTGATTCCCGCCGGCAGGAGAGGCCTGTCAGCGGCGGGACTTAGGCCCATCGCGGGCCGGAGAATCGCCGCGGGGGGCCCGCCGACCGGCGCAGCGCGATTCCCGCCCCCGCCAAATCTCAGGGAGCGGAGAAAATTCGGGACACGGGGGGGGGGGGGGGGGGGGGATTGACGCTGGCCCCGGCCGATTCTCAAACCCCCCGGGGGGTCGGATAATTCCGCCCCACATTCCCGATTGTTTCCTCTTTATGTCGTATCAATGAGAAACAGACAAGTGTCTGCATTAGTCTGCAAAGATCCACTTGCTGCCAATGGCACGTCAGTGAATGTGGGTTCAATGGCTTTGATCCTGTGATGGTGAGTACTTGCCCCTGAAAGGATAGCCAATATGGGATGCATGTCAAAGTTCAACCCTCTCCCCCAACATGAAACATGACCAACTGCTATGACACTATTTTGGCCAGGTACTTGAATGTGCTGCTTTCAGCCCAGGTGCTATGACCGAGCGGACGGTAGAAGACTGGTTAGCACTGTTTCTTCACAGTTCGAGAGACCCAGGTTCAATTCCCAGCTTGGGTCACTGTCTGTGCAGAGTTTGCACATTCTGCCCGTGTCTGCTTGGGCTTCCTCCGGATGCTCCGGTTTCCTCCCAGAAGTCTCAAAAAACGTGCTGTTAGGTGATTTGTACATTGTGAATTCTCCCTCAATGTACCTGAACAGGAGCCAGAGTGTGGCGACTGGGCAATTTTCACAGTAACTTCATTGCAGTGTTAATGTAAGCCTATTTGTGACACTAATAAAGATTATTATTATTATCTTCATGCACTGCACTCTTGGAAATAAATATGAGGGTACGTTCATTCAGGAAATTAGATTATTTGAGGAGGGCCCAAGGCTTCTCTGTGAATCATCCAGCATCAAATATCTAACAGGCTTCAAGAAGCTTGATCATTCGGCCAACTGCTTTGGAGTTTGTTATGACCCTGGGGAATTGCCACGCTGTGAACAAGCGGTTAAAGGAGATCAAGTGTTGCCACTTTTCAGGATTAGTCTCACATCAATGGGCATCATTGCATCACTTTCCTGATTCCCTGCATTGTCAATGAAAGGCTCCCAACGTGTCTCAGCTGTACCCCTCTCCTTATTTGGGGATGTACAGTTCAGTTGTGTACCCCTTTAATCAGCCCCCCGCACTCCCACCTGCAGTGCATGCAGCTCCCCTCCAATCTGTCTGCAGGTTGGAAGGTGATGGTGCAGGATTCTCATTCCCAGACTAGCTTGGACTCTCCCTTTTGTGAGGCGGTTCAAAGAAGGTTCACTAGGATGATCCCTGGTATGGGGGGATTGTCTTATGAGCAAAGTTTAAATAGGTTGGGACTCTACACATTGGAATTTGGAAGAATGAGATGTGATCTCATTGAAACATAGAGGGGGCGGGATTCTCTGAACGTGAGGCTAAGTGTTGGCGCCGTTGGAAACGCCGTCACGTTTCTCGACGGCGTCAACACGGCCCCAGGATCAGCAATTCTGGCCCCGACAGGGGGCCAGCACGATGCTAGAGCGCTTCACGCCGCTCCAGCTGCTGATCCGGCCATGGAATGGGCATCGAGGGATGCGCGCATGCACAGTGGGTCCGGCGTGAACCCGCGCATGCGCAGTCCCATTTCTGTGATCTCCGCACATGCGCGGTGTCTCCCTTCCCCACGCCGGCCCCGAACCAACATGGAGCAGCAGTACAGGCGCCGGCACGGAAGAAAGGAGGCCGGGAGCAGAGAGGCCGGCCCGCCGATCAGTGGGTCCAGATCGCGGGCCAGGCCATATCGTGCCCCCCCCCCCCGAGATTGGAACCCCCCCCCCACAGGCCCCCACCGGACCCTTCAATGCCGAGGTCCCGCCGGCTCGGAGCATGTTAGAACGGCACCGGCAGGTCTCGAGTTTTTTTTTAACGGCCCCTCGGATCATCCGGGCTGGAGAATCGTGGGGGGGTGGGCCGTAGAGCGGCCCCCGACCGGTGGCGTGCCGACCACGCCTGCCCCAATGCCGCCGATTCTCTGGCCTGCTGGCATGACTCGATTCGTGCAGCCCCCCCCCCAGCGATTTCCATGTGGGAACCATAGAATGTAACATCACAGTTAAAAGCTTTTTGGTCCATCAGGAGCAGCTTCCTCTCACCCCTGGAGTTCACGTCTGACCTTGGGTGACTGTGTGGTTTGTACGTTCTTTCCGGGTGGGGTGCTCTTTTGAAGGGTCGGTGCAGACTCAATGTGCTGAATGGCTTCCTTCTGCGCTGTAGGGATTCTATGATTCTCTGATCTGAAGGCTGTAAATGCTTTCCCTGTGTGAGTTTGCCAGCTGCAGCCATTATGATTCCATAAACCCCTACAGACCGAGGCACATAATGGTATGACCATCAACTGCACACAACATACTGGGCACAATTGAGACTGGCCAGATATGCACTCCCCCTCTCTGAGCTGGGACAAGGACAGTCTTTGTAAGCTCAAAAACATAAACTGAAGCGCTTCTTCACTCTGTGCTGTGCCCACTTTGGTCCCAAGTGGCTGATGTCAATCTGTAACATTCTATCTCCCCCCTCTGGCACTGAGGACACTAAACCCCCCTGCATTGTTTCCTCCAGTCATGTGTCTGAGTGCAACCTTTCCCACTTGTACCCCCCACCCCTGCTCCACCACAAACCACCCACCCCCAGTACAACCCTAGCCCTGCAGCGCCTTCTCCTGCTTGAGGGGAGTTGCCTCACTGCCCACTCCTGCTTTTCCCTGCAGCACATTGAAGGCCACTTCAGCCTTATTGCTGGTGCGGTAGGTGGAGTCTTGCGTGTGAGACTATCCTGGTGCTGCTGAGAAGCCTTGTGCTGATTCCTGGGAGTGCTGCATGATGTAGGTTAGATCGACTAACCTCAATGTCATAAGCAAAGTGCAGATTACCAGGTGCACGTCACTTAGGTTCTGTTGTGAAAAATGTTGCACACCAACGAGCCTGGAAGATCCAGCATAGGGAGGCTGATTCTAGCGAGGCGACATAATAAAATGCAAATATATACATGCCGTATTGGAAAACGCAGCCTGCCATTGGAGCATACAATCGTGACCTGGGGCAGGATTCTCCGACCCTCCGCCGGGCTGGCGAATCGCCGGGGGGTGACGTGAATCACGCCCTGCCGCCCTGACACCGGCTGCAGGATTTTCCGGCACCGGTTTTTCGGCAGGAATCGCGCCAGTCGGGGGCTGTTGGCAGAGGCTCCCCCGGCGATTCTCCGCCCCGCGATGGGCCGGGTGGCCGCCCGTTTTCGGCCGGTCCTGCCGGTGTGAAATACACCAGGTCCTTACCGGCAGAACCTGGGTCTGTGGGTGGCCTGCGGAGTCCTCGGGGGGGCACAGGAGGATCTGGCCCGGGGGGGGGGGGGGGGGGGGGGGGGGGGTGCCCTTTGGTGGCCTGGCCTGCGATTGGGACGCACCGATCCGCGGGCGGGCCTGTGCCGTGGGGGCACTCTTTCCCTCCACGCCGGCTGCTGTAACGGTCCGGCATAGCCGGCACGGAGAAGAACCCCCCTGCGCATGCACTAGGATGACACCAGTACACGCTGGCACTCCCACGTATACGCCAACTTGCGCCCGCTGGCGGAGGCCCTTCGGTGCCAGCTGGCGCGGCACCAATCCCATCGGCGCCAACCCCACCGGCGCCGGCCTAGCCCCTCAAGATGCGGAGGATTCTGCACCTTCCCGGCGGCCCGACCCCAGAGTGGTTCACGCCACTCCTCGGCACCGGTACATCCCACCCCGCCGGGTAGTGGAGAATCCCGGCCCTGGTTTTACGACAACATGAGACTGAAAAATGGAAACCAGTCGCGATGACCATACTGGGGCTCAGAGGTGAGTATAACCCTCAGGTAGTGATGGACAGTGCCAGGTTGGCAGTGCCAGTGTGGGGCTAGTTTTCAGGTTCAGGGGCGGAGCCTCTCGGGAACCCAATTGGGGGCTTCCCATTTTGTAGGGGGGGGGAGGGATTGGAGATGTGGGGTGGGGTGAAGGGAGATTCCTGCATTGCGGAGGTGGTGGGAGTGATGCCTGCTTTTCAGGGATGTAGGGGGAGGGAATGGCTGCATTGGTGGGGGGGGAGGGGGGGGGGGGGCAAATGCTCCAATGCCAGTGGTGATGCGGGAGGGGAGTCTTTAAGTTCAATTTGAATTGGGGCATGCTTTATAAATGGCACTCTGTGGAGCTGGGTTTATTGCTGTCTTTAGGCCCCACCCCTCAGGAATGATAGCACAAAACATGCCACCTTGCTTTTTTATGACAAAGTGTCACAAGATCTGAAGAGCAAACCTGTTTTTCAGGAAGAAACACGTGGGTTTTTCATCAGAACCTGACACTTTACCATTTTGGGGGAAAATTGCACCCTGAGTCTCTGCCCAACTTCATATGATACATGTGTCTGGGGATGTTACATTTCCCAGGGACATTACTGGGCGAATGCCTATGCTGAAGATCCCTGCTCTCACAAAATTTGCTAATAAAAGACTGCGACTTACACCCACTCAATACAAAAACCCACAGCCAAGGTTGTGCTCAGCCAAAGATTCCTCATCACTGGGCATTGCCATAAACCGTTCACTCCCAAAATTCAGGATTAGAATAAATTCATTATTCACACTTCTAGCCAGATGTCTCAGAGAGCAGAACATGCCATTCGGAATGAATTCTCATTTAAAGGTGTTATGTGGCTGATAAAACTAGCTTTATGTTCAAACAAATATTCTGCTGCACGCTACAGCGCCAATATTAACATTGAGACAAGGAGGGCACGATGGAAGCTGTAATTGGCCGAGTCCAAGAAACCTGGGGTTGAGGAGGTCTAGCCGGTTTTAAATACAGGGCTATATTTCAGTAAAACACTGCAGTCTCCCACCCGACAGCTGACCAAGTTAACAGCTTGGTCAGCAGGCTGGAGCACCTACAAGCAGCAGGAGGTCACAGTTGGGGACCTGTAAGGATGGTCGCCAATATTTGGTGGGGTCTGAGGCTAAGGACAACTATGTGGGGGGATGGAAAGGCTAGATAGTAGCTTATGTATAGACATAATGGCAAGGGAACAATATTGATGGAGTTAACCAACATTCATAGAAACATATGAAGTAGGAGCAGGAGGAGGCCGTTCAGCCCTTCGAGCCTGCTCTGCCACTCCCTATGATCATGGCTGATCATCCAACTCAATTGCCTGATCCCACCTTCCCCCATATCATTTGATCCCCTTCTTCCCACGTGCTATATCTTTTTTTAAATACATTTAGAGTACCCAATTCATTTTTTCCAATTAAGGGGCAATTTAGCGTGGTCAATCCACCTAGCCTGCACATCTTTGGGTTGTGGGAGCGAAACCCACGCAAACACGGGGAGAATGTGCAAACTCCACACAGACAGTGACCCAGAGCCAGGATCGAACCTGGGACCTCGGCGCCATGAGGAAGCTGTGCTAACCACTGAGCCGCTGGGCTGCTTCCCAAGTGCTATATCTAGCCACTTCTTGAAATATATGTTTTGGCCTAAACTTCTTTCTGCGGTAGTGAATTCCAAAGGTCGATCACTCTCTGGCTGAAGACATTTCTCCTAATCTCAGTCCTAAATGGTCTACCCGTATCCTCAGACTGTGCCCCCTGATTCCGGACTCCCCACCATTGGGAACATCCTTCTTGTACCCTGTCCAGTCCTGTTAGAATTTTATAGGTTTCTATGAGATCCCCCCTCATTCCTCTGAATCCCAGTGAATACAATCCTAACCAACTCCACCTCTCCTCATATATCAGTCCCGCCATCCCAGAGATCAATCTGGTAAACCTTCTCTGCACTCCCTCTATAGCAAGAATATCCTTCCTCAGGTAAGGAGGCTAAATCTGCCCACAATATTCCAGGTGTGGCATCACCAAGGCCCCGTATAATTGCAGCAAGACATCCTTGCTCCTGTACTAGAATCATCTCGCTATGAAGGTAAGATAATAAGGACATGGGAAGTCCACACCGGTAAAATAAGAAGCAAAGTTTTAGTTACACAAACGATATGCACACTACCTGGTAGATCTCTACTGGGTTCCTATTCTCCTTGGTTCCTTACTGGCCAATTTTTCTAATCATTGGCTAAGTGAGATATCCCACCCCTAGCGGGGGTGCTCATACTCCACAGGAGCAAGGGAAAAATAAGCATTCCCACCCTGTAGGTACCGTGCGGGATATTACAGCTACCACCCACTGCACCTGCATGCGTACCTTCAGTGCCTGGTGTACGAGGACATCCTGGTCCCGTTGCGCATTCTCCATTTGAACTGCCCCCAACAAGTTACTGCCAGGTAGAGACAATTATAATCAGGACAATATTTGTGTTTATTCATGTCGTATCTGTCTACATGAGGTCCAGGGCCTGGATTTTCTGCAACATCTACAATAATATATGCTATGATTCAAGTTTTGAGCCAATATAATTGCAATGTAAACGTTCACGTCAATACACATAGCATGCCCCAACTCAAGGGTACCATGTAAGAAATATTTGTATTTTACAATGCAGCTATTGCTACAAGGGTGTGCATGACAGAATAGGAATAGATCCAGTAAGTTCCTTTACTGCCCCAGATTTTAAGAAAATTGCTGGTGAATATTTTGATAATAGGCTGTTATTATTACAAACCTTTCATTACTCCAAGATATTTTGAAGGCCCTAGCTGGTTCTAACATTATCAAAAGAGGAATCTCAATAAGATAAGAACCACTTTGACTGTCTTAATTTTAAGGTCTGTATCCTTGACTCAGATGACAGTTTTCTCTCGCTGTTCTTCCGGCACAAGAACACTTAACCTAAAATTTCCTTCCTATAAATGAGATAACTGATGCCCCTGTCAAATAAGTACTGTCTACTCATTCACATTGCTATTGGTGTAAAACATGCTCAATACCATGTGTAGATATACGAAAGCTACTTGTAAACTTGCCAAGTCCTGTTGTTATCTGCATCCTGATGGTGTTTGCATCATCATAATTCTGCACAAGTGTAAAACAAATTGCTGAAACATGTAATATTATTAGATATTAAAGTGGAAGAGCCAATTAGAGTTCATCTCTGCCACCCAGTGTGCTGCTGAACTGTTAATTCCAGAGCACTTACACAACTGAACCTTCACATATCACTCTGATCAAGGATAGCACTAACCCCATGGGAAGGATTTAGCAGGCCTGTTCGCCATGGGCGCAAATCTCGTTATGGCCACTAAATCTTGCAATAACCGGATTTGCACTGGTGAAATCCCAGTTTGAGATCATCCCTGCTCCTGTCGTGAAGTGGTCAGGTTCAGATTTCCATAATGTTTAATATAATTACGTGTACTTACCGGACTATAACATCCATCCCCCGCCATGCCCTCCCGCCCAGTCAACATGGCGTCAAGCTGACCCAAATCACAGCTGGTTCCCAAAGCGACAACCAGTTGTGATGACCACATCAAGGCGTGAAGGTGAATGTAACCTGAGGGTGATGAGGGGCATGGCTCGGCAGTATGTTGCCACTGCCCCCTGGTACCCAGGTTGGCACTGCCAGCTTGGCAGTAGGGTGGGGAGGGGCTGGTAACAGTGGAGGGGTGTGGGGATGCTGCCAGAGGTGGGAAGAGTGGGGAAGTGCCACTGAGGTGGGGGACCTCTCCGATGCAGTTGTGGGGGGGGGGGGGGGGGGGGGGGGGGGGTAGGGTCATCCCAATGCTTGCGTGGTATGGGGGCGCTGTTTTTTTTGTGGCGTGGAGGCGGTTGCTCTTCTGCATGTGGGGGTTGGAGAGTGTTCCCCTTAGAATCATAGAACTTTCAGTGCAGAAGGAGGCCATTTGGCCCATCGAGTCTGCACTGGCCCTTGGAAAGAGCAGCCTACTTAAGCCCACGCCTCCACCCTATCCCGGTAACCCAGTAACCCCACTTAACCTTTTTGGACACTAAGGGCAACTTAGCATGGCCAATCCACCTAACCTGCACATCTTTGGAGTAAACCAGAGCACCCGGAGGAAACCCACGCAGACACGGGGAGAACATGCAGACTCCACACAGACAGTCACCCAAGCTGGGAATCGAACCTGGGACCCTGGAGTTGTGATGCAAATATGCTAACCACTGTGCTACCATGCTGCTCTGTCGCATGGGAGTCCCGATCTCCATTGAGGGAGTCACTATCTCTTTGGGAGTGGGGTCCCGACCTCCATGGGGGTCCCAATCTCCTTGGAAAGGGTCCCGATATCCATGTGCCCTTAAAAAGTGACGCACCCAACTCAGAATCCGGCCGTTGCCAGCATGTCCCCCCCCAAGATGGCTCTGTGACCCTTGCCAGCACTTTGAAATTGCACAGAGAGCTGTCAAATTAGGCAAGGAAAGGCATGTGTGAAGCCAATGGGTGCGATTGTCTGGACAGATTTCTGAGTGGGGAATTGCCACGAGCTTCCCTGTGCCTGGCCCGGCAAGGCTGGCAACGCAATTTAACATTAATTGGCCACTTAATAAAGCCCAAATGAAGGCTCGCCTGATGATTAGCCAGGACTGCGCTCACCAGCTCCCTCCCCCCCCCCCCCACCCCCCCCCCCCCCCCCCCCTACTAAGAGCAGCACTTAAACAGCTCTTCCACAGGCAACCGCACTCAGCACGCAGCCATGGCACCGAGACGACCAGCCCCACAATTCGGGGATATAGACCTGGGGAGGCCCCTAGCTGTGGTGGAGGCCAGGAGGGATGTCCTGTTCACCTGAAGATCCCGGAGGTTGAGTCACAGATCAGTCAGTGCCACCTGGGACGAGGTAGCAGCAGCCGCAGTGTGACCAGGAGGACAGGCCTCCAGTATCAGAAGAAGGTGAACGACCTTCACCCAGCAGCATGGGTAAGTTGACACATGTGCCCCCACCCCGGAACCTTCCCAACCCCCAACGTGAGCAGCTCCCCACAAACCCCCAACCCTCCGTCTGCCCCCGAACCCAACCTTCACACCCCCCTCCCTTCACCCAAAACCCCACATCCCCCCACACCCTGGCAGTGCCAATCTGGCACCTTGGCAGTGCCACCTGGGTGCCAGCCTTGTACTGCCAAGGTGCCCGGGTAGCACTGCCAGCTGACATGGGCACTGCCAGGGTGCCAGGTTAGAACTGTCAAGCTAGCTGTTTTGCGTGCGAGCGATCAGGCAGGTGTTACCCTGCGAGAGTTGGGAGGTGTGGGGGGGGGGGGGGGTTGGGAGGGGCAGGGGACCCCACCATAGTGCGTTTGGGCTGCAGGGAATTTTTGGGGGGGCCTTGGAGATCAGGACGCTTTATGAAAATGGCGTCACAATCTCTCACCACAACGGGGAGTTCCAGCGAGCAGAGCTCCCAATGTGCAAAATGGCCCTATTTGCGGCTTGACCACGTTTCCCATTCAGGTCCCTCATTTAGCACGAGTCGTGTTGAGTAGCCATGTTTTTCTCAGCACTGCCAGCGCCAGGAATGCCACAGCACTCGCTCAGGGGCTTTCTTCACTTTTGGGAGAATCGTGCCCTAAGTCTTTCTGGGTATTAGTTTAAATTTCAGTTGCAGTGATTGGAAGTCCTCGTCCTCTATTCCTATTGTGAAGGTTGCACCTTCGCAGTCTAGTTAGAGCCTTCATGCAGCAAACCAATTGTCCACCAATGATTGCATTTTCATTTGAACTACAATATTCAATGTTGCAACCATATTGTGAGAGACGTACAGCCACTGCCATTGTTGGTATTACAACTCATGCTGTGGAGCTAATACCGTTGCAAGCTCAGGCAGAAATTCTGAGTAATATTGAATCACTCCTAGAAAAGACACATCTGCTTTTGGAGTTTTGGCCGTTTGATATTGTTTTTCAGGTCAGGGTGAATTCCTTCTGATTGCATAATGGCACACTTGCTCTCATTGACCTTGTTCATGGGTTCGTAGAATTTACAGTGCAGAAGGAGGCCATTCGGCCCATCGAGTCTGCACCGGCCCTAGGAAAGAGCACCCTACTTAAGCCCACACCTCCACCCTACCCCCACATAACCCTTCTGGACACTAAGGGCATTTAGCATGGTCAATCCACCTAACCTGCACGTCTTTGGACTGTGGGAGGAAACTGGAGCACCCGAAGGAAACCCAGACAGACACGGGGAGAAAGTGTAGACTCCACATAGACAGTGCCTGACCCTGGGATCCTGGAGCTGTGAAGCAACAGTGATAACCACTGTGCTGCCCACAAATAGTCTTTTTTTAAATTTGTTCTTGGGATGTGGGCCAGCATTTGTTGGACTGAGTGGTTTTCAGCAGTTAAGAGTCACCTGCAACACTGTGTGGGTCTGGAGTCACATGTAGATCAGACCAGGCAAGGATGGCACATTTCCTTTCCTGAAGGACATTCATTTTTACAACAATCGGCAATGGTTTCATCATTAGGCTCTTAATTCCAGATATTTATTGAATTCACATTTCACCATCTACCACAGTGGGATTCGAACCAGGGATCCCAGAACATTACCGACGGTCTCTGGATTCTAATCTGGTGATAATACCGCTACACCACTGCCTCGCCGTAGTCAACAGCTCATCCAATGTCATCCAACTCTTGAAGGTTCTCTTCCTCTGTCGCAGTCACAATCAATAGGGGCCTCACGGTAGCATGGTGGTTAGCATCAATGCTTCACAGCTCCAGGGTCCCAGGTTCGATTCCCGGCTGGGTCACTGTCTGTGTGGAGTCTGCACGTCCTCCCCGTGTGTGCGTGGGTTTCCTCCGGGTGCTCCGGTTTCCTCCCACAGTCCAAAGATGTGCGGGTTAGGTGGATTGGCCATGCTAAATTGCCCGTAGTGTAAGGTTAATGGGGGGGATTGTTGGGTTACGGGTATACGGGTTACGTGGGTTTAAGTAGGGTGATCATGGCTCGGCACAACATCGAGGGCCGAAGGGCCTGTACTGTTCTATGTTCTAATTCACCATTGTGAGTCCACAAGCAATGCAGCACTTGGGCCTGATTCAGGAAGTGAATTTTCACATCATTGATATATTCATAAGGGTCTTTGAAAGTGCAGACTTAGTTTCTTGGTCAGCTTGAACAACATGCTTCCAGGTTACAAAGCTATTCACATTGGTTTGTTGACATATCTCACTAGAATAGGTATCTTGATGCTCTTGTCCTCACATTGAAAACTGCAGTCCCATGTTCACACATTTTTAATGCCTTGCCAGAGCAGGTTTTCAATTGAATTATACTCTTAGTTTGAAGAATGTCACTGAATCATTCTCGTACATGTCTCTAAATTGATAGAGCAATCTGCAGCCTTATTGATGCACATGTTAACATGCTGTTAAGTTGCCAACGCTTTTGCACAAACGTCTGTCACTTGGGTGACTGAGTGGCATAAACCTGCACAGCCCATAGCTCCTCTCCGCTTCAACACACTGAATTCACTGCAAGATTGTGAACTCCAGTTTTATGATGTTGTTGGCTTCCATTAGCACTGGCATGAGTTTTCTGTCCTACTTTTCGCCTTCGCTCTGCAGTCACAATGTTGCCCATCTTTTGGCAATTAAAGCATTTGAAATTTGTGCATAGACATTCTTGGACTATGTGGTTGCCATTAAGGCGATAACAAGTCAATAAACCCCTATTGCCAGCACTCTTCTGAATAGATCGCCCTGTTTTAGGTTCGGATGATGCCTTAATTTTGGCATTGAACATAAGCTGTATGAATCATTTACATAGGATGTAATTCCTGAGTATTCTTTAATGCCAGCTGCATGGCAAGAATGATGTTGCATACGAGTTCAAATGTAATAGTTTAGCTGTTTTGTAACTTTGACTGGATTCTTTCATCCATTTATCTACACAAAAATCTGTCTCATGCTAAGAATGTGTCAAAGTTGCAATGTAATAATACATTCTTCAGTGCCACAACATACTCATCAATTGTTTCAATTTTTTTTGTTTGATTTCTGGTTTTGAAATTTTCTGCTTTCTCCGGTGGTTTAATATTAAAACCAACTTCAACCTGGTGATGATTATTTTAAATGGTACATCTTTTGTCTTTTTGGGACCAAGAAGGTTTGTTAATGCGCCATACACTTCTGGGCCGATCACGATGAATAAAATGGCTTTTTTGTAGTCAGGAATTGTTCCATTTTGAGCATGGACCTCTTCACTTGCACCACTGAACTCTAATTTATTATTGGCTCTCACAAACATGTCCATTCTCTTCATGTGTGAACTGAATAGCTCTCAATATATAGATATATAGAGAATACATCTATTATATATTTCTCACCTTCTGATGTATTGCCTGAGCACAACCATTTTGGCCAGCACAACCACTGGGGCTGGTTTAGCACAGGGCTAAATTGCTGGCTTTGAATGCAGACCAAGGCAGGCCAGCAGCACAGTTCAATTCCCGTACCAGCCTCCCCGAACAGGCGCCGGAATGTGGCAACTCGGGGCTTTTCACAGTAACTTCTTTTGAAGCCTACTTGTGACAATAAGCGATTTTCATTTCATTCATTTTTGCCACATTTTCGAATGCAGTGATCCGGTGGTTGTCTGTACCAGTGATACAACAGATCAGTCAGCCGAATAAGAACAAACTCACCAAAACTAGTGTGGTCATAAGAAAATGGACACTTGAGCCCAACAGCAGTCTATGACTGAATACAGCCACACATTTTCAGCAACAAAGAGGCTCAGCACAAAGCAGTCAAAACTCTTTGCCATCCTGGCAGGTAGGTCACTGGAAGCTAGCTTATTTTGTTCATCAAATGCCGGCTAGAAATTGCTGTCAAAACGTTTGTACTTTAAAACCATATCAACATCATCTCTTGTATATTGGGAGGAATTTGTAAAGAGAGAGACAGACAGCAAGATTGCCAGAACACATGCTCATAGTATATTAATAATGGCACGGGATTTTTAAACTATTCTTTCATGTGGTGTAGGTGTCACTGTCAAGGTCAGCATTTGTTCCCATCCCGAACTACCATTGTGAAGGTGCTGGTCAGCTGCCTTTTTGAACTGCTGCAGTCCATGCGGTGCACCCACAGTGGTGTTAGGAAAAGAGTTACAGGGGGCGCTATTCAACTAAGTTTGATTTGATTTGATTTATTATTGTCACATGTATTAGTCTACAGTGAAAAGTATTGTTTCTTGCATGCTATACTGGCAATGCATACCGTACATAGGGAAGGAAGGAGAGACTACTGAATGTAATAGACATAGAATTTACAGTGCAGAAGGAGGCCATTCGGCCCATCGAGTCTGCACCGCCTCTTGGAAAGAGCATCCTACCCAAGGTCAACACCTCCACCCTATCCCCATAACCCAGTAACCCCACCCAACACTAAGGACAATTTTTGGACACTAAGGGAAATTTATCATGGCCAATCCACCTAACCTTGTAATGTTACAGTCATAGCTAGGGTTTAGAGAAAATATCAACTTAATACAAGGTAGTTGCATTCAAAAGTCTGATGGCAGCAAGGAAGAAGCTGTTCTTGAGTCGGTTGGTGCGTGACCTCAAACTCTTGTATCTTTTTCCTGACAGTAGGGGGCTGAGGACACAGCCTTGTGGGACACCGGTGTGGAGGATGAGCGAGGAGGTGTTGTTGCCTATCCTTACTGATTGTGATCTCTGGGTTAGGAAGTTCAGGATCCAGTCGCAGAGGGAGGAGCCGAGGCCCAGGCCACAGAGCTTGGAGATGAGTTTCGAAGGAATAGTAGTGTTGAAGGCTGAGCTGAAGTCAATAGGAGTTTGACATAGGTGTCTTTGTTATCTAGGTGTTCCAGTGTTGAGTGCAGAGCCAGGGAGATGATGTCTACTGTGGACCTGTTGCAGCGGTTTGGGAACAGGGCAGCACAGTGGCACAGTAGTTAGCACTGCTGCCTCACGACGCCGAGGTCCCAGGTTCGATTCCGGCTCTGGGTCACTGTCCATGTGGAGTTTTCACATTCTCCCTGTGTTTGCGAGGGTTTCACCCCCACAAGCCAAAGATGTGCAGGGTAGGTGGATTGGCCACACTAAATTGCCCCTTAATTGGAAAAAATGAATTGAGTACTCAAAATATATTTTTAAAAACTAAGTGGGAACAAATACCTTTAGCGAGCATGTTGGCCGCATGTTTCCCGGCACTCGCAGCATTGAGAAACACATGGCTATACAACACCACTCGCATTAAATAAGGGACATCAGCAGAGAACGCATGGCCGGGGCTGTACATAGTGCCATTTTCTACAATGAGGACCTCTGCTCGCCGTTTTTAAATAGAGTCCCGATCTCCAAAGCCCCCAACACAACCCCCAAGCCCCAACACACTATGGGTCTCCCTGGCATCCTTCCAAACACCCTCACAGGGCACCTCTGGCTCAATCTCCAGCACATAAAAAGTGCCAGCTTGGCACCTTAGCAGTGCCAACCTGTCAGTGCCACTGCCAACCAGCAGTGCCACCTGGGCAGTTCCATTATAGCACCTAGGTGGCACTGAGCGGTATCAGACTGCCACAAGCAGTGTCAGGGAACCACCTTGCCCAAAGGGCATGCACCTGAGGACCTCCAAAACCCTGGGAGACCCCCACGAGTGTTGTTCCACCTGGTCCCCATTTGTGGGGAGCAGTACTCACCCAAGGTCTCTGAGGCAAAGGGGATAGATCCCGAAGCCTCGGGTAACTCAGGAATCAGCACATTAAAGTGAGACCAGCTGTCTCGCTTTAATATGCAGATTTGCTAAAAAAATTATCCCACCACAATGGGCGGGATTTACATTGCAACGTCTCGCGAGATTGAACAGATCACGAGACATTGCGAGCCAATCATATCCCGAGAGCGGGTTGTGCTTGGATCAAACTCCTGGGCAGGATCCAGCGGCTATGCAGCGCCATGGCTTTACAGGAGCAGCGTGGCCATTGGATCATGCCCAGGATTTTAATCCAACCTCAATGAAGAACAACAATATAGTTCCAAGTAAGGATGGTGTGTGGCTTGGAAAGAGAACTTGCATGTGGTGATATTCCCATGCATCTGTTATATTTGGTAGCAGAGGGTGCGGTTTTAGAAGGTGCTGTGAAAGGAGCCTTGGTGAGTTGCTGCAGTGCATCATGTATACGTTACATTCTGCTGTCACTGTTTGTTAGTGGTGGATGGAGAGCAAACCAAGCAATCTTGGATGGTATTAAGCTTTTTGAGTGTTGTTGGAGCTGCACTTATCCAGGCAAGTGGAGAGTATTCCATCACACTTCTGACTTGTGCCTTGTAGGTAGTTGACAAGATTTGGCAGTCAGGAGATGAGTTGCTCTTGATAGAATTCCCAGCCTCTGATCTGCTCTTGCAGTCACAGTATTTATATGCCTGTCTAGTTCAGTTCCTAGGCAACAGTAACACCCAGGAGTATCTACCTTGGGGGATTCAGCAATGGTGATGCCATTGAATTTCAAGGGGGGATGGTTAGATTATCTTTTGTTGGAGATGGGCATTGCCTGGTACTTGTGTGGTGTGAATGTTACTTGCCACTTATCAGCTTAAACCTCAATGTCGTCCAGGTCTTACTGCTTATGGGCACCAGTGGATGACCTTCCCATCCTGCAACTATGTCATTACATGGGCAATTAATACCTCACAGGGCAACATTTATTCTATTGATGGGGGTCCTGCCTGCTGGCTGGAGTGCCAGAGAGAACTCTTTATTTCCTGCTTTGGAGAAGGCTCCATTAATTAAATGCTATTCAGGCACTTAACTAGGCAATGGTGGGCCTTTTCCTGGGATTAAAGAGCCCCAGGCTGTGGAGGTCTGGCCCAATGAGAGTTGCCAGCCAATCAGAGGCCTGAAGCTCTTCATTTGTTTGCAGTGCTGCCAAAAGATGGTTTGTTGCTGCCTTTCACCCACCCGAGGCCTTGGATTGCTATGGTCCCAGGTGAGTGAAGCTGGGAGGGATGTCGCAGACTGGTGACCACAGGGGAGGGGTGTATGAGCAGGAAGAACAGAGGGGTGGCTCTCAGACACCCCACTCCTTTCCAGATGCTGGATCTTTCCCTGAGTGCCTTTGAACGAGGACCTGCCTGCCCACTGGCTGGTGCCAGAATTCCCATGGCAACCTCAACAAGATTTGCTTTTCCAGTTTCACACATAGCAACACCCCATCTGTCGGTGGGTGAATACCAGCAGCGGTGAGATGAGGCCCTTAAATGGGCATTATTTTCCCACTTCAGGGCATCAATTGATTGCAGGACTATTGGGCAGCACGGCAGTACAGTGGTTAGCACAATTGCTTCACAGCTCCAGGGTCCCAGGTTCGATTCCCGATTTGGGTTACTGTCTGTGGATGTCTGCACGTTCTCCCCGTGTCTGCGTGGGTTTCCTCCGGGTGCTCCGGTTTCTTCCCATAATCCAAAAATGTGCAGGTTAGGTGGATTGGCCATGATAAATTGCCCGTAGTGTCCAAAAAAAGGTTAGGTGGGGTTACGGGGATAGGGTGCATGCGTGGGCTTAAGTAGAGTGCTCTTTCCAAGGGCCAGTGCCGACTCGATAGGCCGAATAGCCTCCTTCCGCACTCTAAATTCGATGATTCTATGATTCTATGACAGGATAGTCATCCACGGGCATCACCCTCTAGCCGAATTAAACACCTTCCCACCACCAAACCCGCCTACAAACATCTCTCTTCAACTGATCATCTCAGTCTATTTTAGCCAAAGTGTGATTGCAATCCAGATGGAGTTAGCAGGGACCTGGTGGACCATCTGCAGAAAAGTTTTAAAGGCTTGAAGAAACTCAGGGGAAGAGTTTGAATGGCACATGAGTTGCATAAATGGCTAACACCAAATTTCAACACTCAAGTGAAACTGAGGACATCAGAGAAATTCACACATTATATAATAACTGTTATTTGCATTATTCTGGTTTATCAACTTATTTAATGCTGTCAATAATTTTTTTGTCGCTAGTGTGAACATTATGATCCATGGATTACACTTACAAATATATGTCCGACTATGTGGTTTTACCTCTCCCCACCCTCCACCATCTTTATGGCGTTTGTTGTGCATAGTTAAATGTAAACAAGCTTGCATTATATATATAAATGTGCTGAGGGACTTAAGTGGGGGGGGGGGGGGTTAGGTAGTGGCAGCATGGTCTCTTTAAGGGGCGATCATTCTCAGGCCATGTGACATGCTCGGAGCCTATCGCACAAGAGCACATGAACCCCAGCCAATGGGGAAAAAGCCCAGGGCCCTGGGAGCAGGGGCCATGGCAGTGTGGACCTGGGAGTAAAGGAGCAAAGTCCTGTACGATATACTCTCTGCCTGTATATAGTTAACCCTTATTGTTGATTTCAATAAACCTCTTTGTTATACAAGAAGCCTCTTCAGTGGTACCTCATACATTTATAGTGGCATTACAGCAAGAAAACATCTAGCCCATATTTTCCTGCTCAGATACATAATTATAGGGTGGATTCTCCATCCCGGGATGTCCGGATTACGTTCTCCATTGGGGCGGAGAATCAGACATCGGGATAATCGGGATCAGCGCCAGACACTGATCCAAACGCAATGCTGGTGGCATGAATGAGGTCCATGATGCATGCCAGCGGGGGGGGGGGGGGGGGGGGGGGTGTAAATAAATGCTGTGTCTGTTTAGTGGGACCGGCACCCTGTGCTCTCGCCTCCCATAATTCTCCATACCCCAAGGCCAGGAATCACATGGGTGTGGATCACCTGTTGTCTCTAGCAGCAAGGCCTTGACCTGCTGGACCTTGCAGTAGGTCAAGGGAGCCTACTAGGAGGTCCACATGCCAAGGCCACACTGGTAGAGACCATCCTAGCCCGTCTGAGGGCCACTCCTCCCAACAATGCACTGCCTGCTTACGCCTCCTCTACCAGACTCTCCATCCCCATGTGCTGTGATAGGGGTAGCCCCCCCCCCCCCCCAACAGGGATCCCTGTAATTTGGGGACCCCCCAACAGGGACCCCTGTAATTGGCAAAACCCTCAAAGGGACCCCTGCCTAAAGGGACCCCCCACACAGAGCCCATCTCAGAAACGAGACCCCTGTCTGGAAGTTAGATAGCAGTCCAGACAGGGGCCATGAGAGGAATCACAGCTGTAACACACCTTGCAGCTCCATGTGTCCATTTCTCAAAGGAGAGCAGCTGTGACCTGGTTCCCACCAATCCAATAAATAGAAACCATGCATAGCTTTCTCATGGTGGTCTATGATTGAAGTTTATCCAGACCATCTGTAGCTGTGATTCATTCATCTACCTTTGCAGTTCAGTGGCCTAAGTGGCGAAACCCCAATTCACCACAGCAAAGAGAGGTAAGTGCAGTGAAATCACATGCTTGAGTAATTAGGATGCACTTAGTGTTTGAAATACACTTGCCTCTCTTTTTGGGGGGGGGTTCTGTGTTGGTGGAAGGTCTGCGGGGGTCCCTTTAGGCATGGGGTTCCTGTGAAGGGTTCCTCTGTTACAGGGCTCCCTGTGAGAGGGGGTCTCTTATTACAGTCTTCCCTGTGGAAGGCCCCCTATCACTGGGGTCCTGTGGGGGGTCTCCCCATTACAGGGATCCCTAGGGGAGAGTGGGTTGGGTCACCCCCATACTGGTAGTGTGGGGCACCCAGGCAATCCAGGGCTGGGGGTTTGCTGTGCGGTGCGGAGGGTGTGGGGTTCAGGGTGGATTTGTGGTACGGGGGGTTGGTGGCTGGCCACAGGACCTTGCAATCGGGAATCCCTTGTATTCCATGCTATGCATATATTTGCATGGCAAGGAATATGGAATTGCATCCCGCTTTATGAGCCAAAGGGCAGCCCGAAGGATCATAAAACTGGTGCAATTCAGCTCCGGTGGGAGAACATAGTCTCCTAAATTGAGAACGCAGCCCATAGAATCCTTACTCTTGCATACCTGCAAGATTTTAATTCTGTCAGTCAGACACTGAGAGAAACAACAATCTTCACCGTCTAAGACTGGAGAGCACAACAGGGCTGGGATTCTTCAGTCGTTGGGATTCCCTGCAGAGCACCTGTGGGTTTCCCGGCGACGTGTTGGCTTCAATAGGAAATCATATTGACAAGCGGCGAGAGTAGAAATCCCGCCATTAGCGAACAGCACACTGTTGGGAAATACAGAGCTACTGAACCAGAGAATACACCCCCAGGTATTTAGATGAGATTATTTTCAAAAACTAGCACTTAAAATTCTGCACTCCATACAGCAAAAATAGTTTCTAATTTTGTGGTAAGCAACTCTCTGAGTTACAGTTCTGAAGGAAAGGCAAAAGTTTTATTTGCCTACAATAACGATCGGTTGTACGACATGTTTAAAAGGAGGTTTAAAAAAAAAAAAGGGCAGCAGGGTAGCATGGTGGTTAGCATAAATGCTTCACAGCTCCATGGTCCCAGGTTCGATTCCCGGCTGGGTCACTGTCTGTGTGGAGTCTGCACGTCCTCCCCCTGTGTGCGTGGGTTTCCTCCGGGTGCTCCGGTTTCCTCCCACAGTCCAAAGATGTGCTGGTTAGGTGGATTGGCCATGCTAAATTGCCCGTAGTGTCCTAATAAAAGTAAGGTTAGGGGGGGTTGTTGGTTACGGGTATAGGGTGGATACGTGGGTTTGAGTAGGGTGATCATGGCTCGGCACAACATTGAGGGCCGAAGGGCCTGTTCTGTGCTGTACTGTTCTATGTTCTATGTTCCTAACCCTCACTGTGCAGTCTTTATATTTTATTACCAGTTATAATGTTGGGCAGCAAGCAAATCACTTTGTCCCCGGAGCCTAGAACTGTTAAAACGGCAATTTGGTACACCCATCGTTCAAGAATTTAAATCCCATTGTGGAGAGTTGAGAAATTGAATGCAATATGTTTGATAATATGTGGACTGACAGTACAGAAACAGTCACCATGAGAGTATCATAAAAGAAACAAGTGATTGATTAATTCCTGTAAAGAAGCGGGGTCGGCTGTCTACCTAGGTCTCATTGGGTTTACACAAGACTGTAGTAACAGTAAAAGTTTCACTCTTCAGCCTGGATTTTTGTAAGAAAATTAGTCATTTTTGGGTGTAGTAATGATCTGGCAAGTAAATTAGGGAGAAGTCCTTTGCCAAAACTCTGGCGCAGAAACTGGCTTCTGTAACTGCAATTTGATGCTGTTCCACTTGTATATATTCACACTGAGAGGAGCTTGTGATGACTGCCCCCTGAGATTTACCTGCACTCTCAGTCAAATGCCACCTCTGAAAATGATCGCTACTGTTAATGCTGAGCATGTACAATGGCCCACAGGCAGGAGGAGCAGAGCGCAAAGTGGAAGATCACACAGGCGTGAGATTCTTATAATTCTGAAGTCATTTCTGAAGTAACATTGCAAACAGTCCCAGTGTGTGTTTAACATAGACGGATGGAACCAAGGCCTCCAGGAATTTTCAAACATTTATTTGCTATATATAAAAATGTGCAAGTGCAGATAAGCAGGAGGCTGCTTTCTGAACCAACTGTCTCTGAGCTTTGGTCTATTGTGATCTGACATCACTGACGATATATATTGGCCATTAGCATAATAGCTATTAACCCTTTACACTATAACTTCTACCACTTTGAAAGAGCAGTTTCTAAAATTGTTGAGGTACTTTGTGAAACATCCTGGGAACTGCATCATGAAATTATAGATTTCTCTCTGAGATTTGATTGCTCTTGTACCTCTAGGGTGGGGGGGGGGGGGGGGATGATTATACTGAATGGAGAAAATAGCCAAGTGAATGCAGGCAACAGTGGCTACAGATCAAGGAAGCCCTTGTGGATTTTCCACATATGAACTGCCTGACAAGGCTGTATGTTCCTCCGACACCATCACACAAATATGGCAGCTATTTGAATGTGACTTGTAGCTTCTTCACACCAGGAGAACAACCTTGTCTGAGGCTGATAAACTGACATCAGTTTACACATTCAGATGCTTCAATGTAACCTCTGGTGACCCTAGTCTGTGAGCAACTAATTGCAAAATTATGCTGAGAAAGTTTTTTGAAATAGTAATCCAGGTCAGAATTAAAAGTCATTTGGAAAAATGTGGATTAATTAAGGATAGACTGCATGAATTTGTTAGGGACAAATCATGTTTAACCAACTTGGTTGACATTTTTAATGAGGGGGTAGCAGGGTGGTGTGTTGTTCCTCGTGTCTTAATAAAGCTCGCAGTCTCAAGTGTGGAGAAGATGCTTTATTGTGGGTTCGTTCAGTTTCCAGAGCTCGACCTAGAACTACCTTCCAGTGCTAGCTACCAGCTTTGCTTGCTGTGTGTCCTGCTTACCAGCCCCCCTGCTGTGAAGAGTGTGTCCTCACTTCCTGTCCTGATGTATTTGTATGGCTCTCCCGTGCTCCCTCTAGTGGTCGCTCAGTTGTGTTGCATCTGGTTAACTTGTGATCACCACATCCCCCTTTTTCTCTTAACATATTTTCTGAACATCGTTAAAGAAAATTGTATATCCTGTCCCAGTGTATTTATAGCTCTCCCGCTCGTGTTTGCTCTGTTGTTTTTGTATCTGGTCAATCTACGATCACCACATCCCCCTCTTTCTCATTACATAGTTTCTGTACATCATTAAGGAAAATTATACAAAACAGTAACTTATGATATGCGTATCTATACAAGTGATGATGCTATTGCCTTGGTTAACAAAGCCAATGTATTTATATGTCCAAACTTAATAAACACATTTATGAGTCCAAACTTGATGAATGTGTTCAGAGCTTTTTTTTTTTTCTTTTTGTTGTTGATGACGTGGTGATATTGATATTGCTGAATGTTGTTGGTGTTCCTTGTTATCTTAAGTACCCAATGCGTCATCCCGAGGTGTTTGCATGGTCACATCACTGATGTTGACTGGCATGGACTTTTTTTTTTTGTGCTTGTGGTGTTGATTTATTGTCTCATCCGCCTTGGATGCTGGTGTGCTTGCTTGTTCTGGAGCAGACGTGAGTTTGTGCGATTCGTTGTCATCCCATGACATGTTTGTAGTCTTGTTATCGTTTTGCAGTGTGCTGTGGCATCGTCCATCATGTGCCAAGTAGTGCCATTGTGTACAAGTCGTTGTTTCATTGCTGTTGTTTCTGTCGTTCCTGTTTTTGTTGTTTCCGTTGCCGTACTTGTCGCTGTTTTTGTCGTTTCCGTCTTTGTTGTTGTCGCTATCTTTGCTCCTGACTTTGTTGTGTTTGTTGCCATTCTTGTTGTTTCTGCCTCTGTCGTTGTCGCTATCTTTGTGCCTGACGTTGTTGTTTGTCTTGTTGCGCTTCATGTTGCTTTTATTCTTGCTGTTGTCGTTCTCGTTTCTGCTGTGCTTCTTGCTATTGTTGTTTGTCTTGTCGCGCTTCATGTTGCTTTTCTTCTTGCTGTTGTCGTTCTCGTTTCTGCTGTGCTTCTTGCTATTGTTGTTGGTCTTGTCGCGCTTCATGTTGTTTTTGTTCTTGCTGTGTTTCTTTTGACTTTTGTTTTTCTTGTTATACTCTATGAGTGTCCCGAGTGGATAATTTGAGTCATTGAGCATTCCGTCTCGCGAGTGGTGCGAATGATCTGATGTTGCATCGGTGCAGGTGACATCAATCAGTTGTGGAGAATTGGATTCCGCATCTTTGCTTTCTTGGTGCTCGTCTTCCGGAGTCAAAGTCTTCTTGATTACATTTGACGCGGTGTCTGTGGACTCTCGGCGCTCCTCTTCTGGAGTCCAAATCTGCATGATTTCAGTTGACGTGGTTTCTCTAGACTCTTGGTGCTCCGCTTCTGGAGTTAAAATCTTCATGATTTCTGTTGATGTTATCTCACTGGACTCCAGGTGCTCCTCTTCTGGAGTCAAAATCTGCATGGTTTCTTTTTGTTTGATGTCTCTGGACTCCAGGTGCTCCTCTTCTGGAGTCAGAATCTGCATGGTTTCTTTCGGCATTGTCTCTGTGGACTCCAGGTGCTCCTCTTCTGGAGTCAAAATCTGCATGTTTTCTTTTGGCGTTGTCTCTCTGGGCTCCAGGTGCTCCTCTTCTGGAGTCAAAATCTGCATGTTTTCTTTCGGCATCGTCTCTCTGGACTGTTGGGTGGCCCGACTCTGTGCTTCTGTACAGACAAGCTGAGAACTGTCAGTCTCACTGTGATCCTGTACGTCGAGTGCGAGCACCTTGTCACTGTTTTCGCTCTGTGCTTCGGTACAGACAAGCTGAGAACTGTCAGTCTCACTGTGATCCTGTACGTCGAGTGCGAGCACCTTGTCACTGTTTTCGCTCTGTGCTTCGGTACAGACAAGCTGAGAACTGTCAGTCTCACTGTGATCCTGTACGTTGAGTGTGATCACCTTGTCACTGTCTTCGCATGCAGTGGGCAGAGGTGCATTGTCTTCTTCTTGTTCCTGTGAGCGTGTTGGACTTTCATAGTCCGCTCTTTCTTCTTGTTCCTGTGAGCGTGTTGGACTTTCATAGTCTGCTCTTGCTTCTTGTTCCTGTGAGCGTGTTGGACTTTCATAGTCCGCTCTTTCTTCTTGTTCCTGTGAGCTTGGTAGACTTTCATAGTCTGCTTGCGGTTGCTCAGGTACAGCGGGTTTTCCTTCATGGTCTTGTTCATGCTTGGTGTCCGCCCGGGAGTGTTTGCTTGCATCCCTGTTGGCGTCTTTCATCACTCGCACTGTGGAGCCTGTCATCGCTCGCTCCGTGGAGTCTTCCTGTGCTCTCTGTGTGGCGTCGTCTTCGTCTTGGGTATTGCTGTCATCCAATGTATCGACGAGCTGCCATGGCACCATGGTGTTGGATTCATCCACCATGAGTAGAGTCGTGTTGAGCTTTGCAACGGTGTCGCTGATGCTGTGATCAGCATGTCCAAATAACTCCTCCATGTCTGAGTAGTATTCTTTGAAACCCATTTCATCTTCGTTGGCTTCTTCTACCACGAGTTGATTCGTGTTGAACTTTGCGACCGTGTCGCTGATGCTGTGATAAGCATATCCGACTGACTCAGCTGTGTCTGAGTAGTATTCTCCGAAAACCAAATCATCCTGGTTGGATTCTTCTACCACGAGTTGATTCGTGTTGAACTTTGCGACCGTGTCGCTGATGCTGTGATAAGCATATCCGACTGACTCAGCCATGTCTGAGTAGTATTCTTTGAAAACCAAATCATCTTGGTTGGATTCATCTACCACGAGTTGGTTCGTGTTGTGCTTTGCGACCGTGTCGCTGATGCTGTGATAAGCATATCCGACTGACCCAGTCAGGTCTGAGAGGTAATCGTCGAAAAACAAATCATCTTTTGTTGTTTCGGAATTCTTTTTGTTCGCTTCACTGTGTGTGGTGAAGGCAGCTTTTTCCAAGGTTTTGTGCAAGTTGTTTTTCACTGTTGGTTTAAGTTCAGGCGTTTTTCTGTGTTCTGAGGCAAGAAAATTTGGTTTTACCACTTTAAGTGTCTTGTTTTCAATTTTCGGGCATTTCCCTTTTAAGTGGGCGTGGTCAGGATTCTCAGACGTCATGACGTCACGCGTAGGAACGACTTGCACATGCGCAAATCGGCTTTCTTTCCTTGTGCGGTTCGGTGTCCATTGCGCATGCGCGGCTTGCGCATGCGCATGACGGTCCGCGACGAAGACTTTTTTTGACTGCGCATGCGCGGCTTGCGCATGCGCATAACGATCCGCGACGCGATCTTTTGTAAACTGCGCATGCGCGACTTCCGGTTCCGGCGCATGCGCGACTTCCGGTTCCGGCGCATGCGCAACTTCCGGTTCCGGCGCATGCGCAGACGCGATTTGTAGTTCTTTGCTTACCAGAGACTGCAAAATGTGCTCCGACGCCATTTTATCGCGGATTTCAGCGTTTTTTCTTTCTAAAAGTTGTAAGTTACCTTTTCTTTCCGATCTGGACTGGATTTCAGCGTTTTGGCTTTGTGAAAAATTCATGTTATTTCTTCTTTTTGATCTGTACTGTGCATTCGCAATTTCCTGATCTTTTTGTGATTTTTTAAGTCTTGCATCACTCAGTCTCTGTGCAGGTTGGACTGTGAGCATGCCTTGCTGTTCAAATTTCTCACAGTACTCTTCAAATTTGTTTAGTAACGTTTGTAAGCTGTTCCTGTCTTCACCTTTTGAGTGTTTAAATCCATTATACACTTTCTTATTGACAGGCCCTTCGATGAGAATTGCTATTTTAATTTTGTCTGAGGCGTCTGCTACATCATTAGCTATGAGATAAAAATCGAACATTTGTTTGAACCTTTTCCAGACATTTATTACATTACCAGTCGTGTCCAGCTGAGGTGGGTATCCATGCCACATCCTCGAATTAGCGATGTCTTCCCCAGTCAAATGTCCAGTAGGAGATTTCCATGCCATTTTGTGCTTTCTGTATCTGCAGCTGAGTTGTCCTGTCGTAAGCGTCTGAAATCACTCCTAGGTACCATGTGTTGTTCCTCGTGTCTTAATAAAGCTCGCAGTCTCAAGTGTGGAGAAGATGCTTTATTGTGGGTTCGTTCAGTTTCCAGAGCTCGACCTAGAACTACCTTCCAGTGCTAGCTACCAGCTTTGCTTGCTGTGTGTCCTGCTTACCAGCCCCCCTGCTGTGAAGAGTGTGTCCTCACTTCCTGTCCTGATGTATTTGTATGGCTCTCCCGTGCTCCCTCTAGTGGTCGCTCAGTTGTGTTGCATCTGGTTAACTTGTGATCACCACAGGTGGCATAGTGGTTAGCAGTGCTGCCTCACAGCTCCAGAGATCCGGGTTCAATTCCAGCCTCGGATAACTGTCTGTGATGGAGTTTGTACTTTCTCCCCATGTCTGCGTGGGTTTCCTCCGGGTGCTCCAGTTTCCTCCCACAGTCCAAAGATTGGCCATGCTAAATTTCCCCTTAGTGTCCAAAAGGTTAGGTAGGGTTACTCGGTTACGGGGAGAGGGTGGAGGCATGGGCTGAAGTAGGGTGCTCTTTCAAAGGGCCGGTGCAGGCTCAATGGGCCAAATGGCCTCCTTCTGTACGGTAAATACTATGATTCTATGAAGTAAGAGAGGGTTGATGAGGTAACGCAGTTGATATGGTGTACATGTACTTCGAAAATGCGTTTGATAAACTGCATTTTATCAGCAAAGTTAAAATCCTTTGCTTCTATTGCAATTCATCTTGAATTGTTGTCCTCTGGTTCTCAACACTTCTGCTTATGAAAACAGTTTCTTGCTCAGGCCTCAACTGGCATTTTGAGTCCAACTCTGGGCGCTACACTTCACCACAGGATGTGACGATATTGGAGAGAATTGTAGAAACAATTTAAGGGAACCATTTTATTATAGAATGTAAGCAGCATGAATATGAAGTTGACTGAATGACAGCAAACTGGGACTGTTTTTCAGACTGGAGGAAGACATACGCTGGGGTTCCCCATGGGATCGCTGTTTTTTTACATTTATATTAATGGCTTGGTGTGTGCACAATACAATTTAAAAATGAGCAGATGACACAAAACCTGAACATATTTTAAACTATAGGATGACAAGAACATAGAACAGCACAGAACAGGCCCTCCAGCTCTCGATGTTGTGCCGAGCAATGATCACCCTACTCAAACCCACGTATCCACCCTATACCCGTAACCCAACAACCCCCCCCTCCCCTTAACCTTACTTTTAGGACACTACGGGCAATTTAGCATGGCCAATCCACCTAACCCGCACATCTTTGGACTGTGGGAGGAAACCGGAGCACCCGGAGGAAACCCACGCACACACGGGGAGGACGCGCAGACTCCACACAGACAGTGACCCAGCCGGGAATCGAACCTGGGACCCTGGAGCTGTGAAGCATTTATGCTAACCACCATGCTACCGTGCTGCCCCTAAGAGTTAAACTTCAGGACAATATAAAGTAGCTGATGGAATGGGTGGACACGTGGCTGATGAAATTTATTGAAGAGAAGTGTGAAGTGTTATACATTGGTTGGAAGAATAAGGAGAGCCAACATAAAATAAAATATGCAATCCTAATAAGGATGTGGTCAGACAGAAAGCTGGTGGAGTGGTGAATCATGCCAGGATGGGAAATAATTAATTCCTCCAATAGTACACAAAACACCATGCCACTCGACTGCAGAATTATAAAGCATAGAAGGGTTTTCTCGAAGCAAGCCAAGTAGAGTGATAAAAGTGCAAACAAATTGCTATTTTCTGTATTTTGGCCTTTCCCTCCCTGGACTGCAAAAATCATTATTTTAAATTGAAAATTGTTGAGTGAACTGAAACCATCAGAATAGTTTTAAAAAACTGAACAATAGGATTTTAAATTACTTAAGCAGCAGCTCCTAAGATGTCTGAACACTTACATAACTGTACTCGACAAAGTCTAAAGCCATCAGCAAAGAGCTGGGCTGTCTGGAAGTAGCCCAGCAGAGACAATCAATTTAGGCAAGTATGAATGACATGTTTCCTGAAATGTTTACAGAACATCCAGGCATAATGATAGGGGCTGGTTTAGCACACTGGGCTAAATAGCTGGCTTTGAAATCAGACCAAGGCAGGCCAGCAGCACGGTTCACTTCCCGTACCAGCTTCCCCGAACAGGCGCCGGAATGTGGCAACTAGGGGCTTTTCACAGTAACTTCATTTGAAGCCTCCTTGTGACAATAAGCAATTTTCATTTTTTCATTTCATTAATGGCCTGGATTTTGATCCGAGAGGTGGGCAGAAGGAGTCGGGAAATTTCCTGGCTCAGCATGTCCCTCTGGGGGAGAAAAGCTTTCAATGGCAGGATTTGCATTCAGGGAGTGTGGGAGGAGGACCGGCTGCCCGGGAAACAGTTGAAAGCTAGCCCAGTCTGGAGCCATGCCTTATTTTGCATTCTTGGCCGAAAGCCCAGGCATCCACTAGTCTGTTAAACAGTTATGCTCAAGGGAAAATATTGCTTGATTGACATATCTATCTCTTGGATCTATTTTGCCATTTGCACAATGTTTATTTGCACAAGTTATAGAGGTAACAAGTTTGTAGTTTATGTATTAATGCTTTACAGATCTGATTGTCACTTTTAAAGGGCTGTAGTAAATGTAGTTCATTGAAGAAAATTACGAATGTATTACTGTTTAAAGCTGTTTGCATACTTGCCATTGTAACTATAGGGTCCATTGGTTCTATACAGCATGTGTATTGCGTAAATGGGCATGGAAGTGCCATTAGTTGGCATGGTGGGTATGGGGGCCTTTGGGATGAGTGGAGGGACATAGGTTTAGATTAAGCATATGAGAGGACATTTGGATGGAAAGAATTTGGATTGGATGCAGCTGTTGGAGAGTAAATAAACATCAGACATGTGGGAGTCTTTCAAGCAACAGTTGATTAGGATTCATGAAAGTCACGTTTCTGTGATAACAAAGGATAAATATGGGAAGTTTGGATAACGAGGGATATTGTGTACTTCGTCAAAAAGAAAAAGGGGGCTTTTGTACGGTCTAGAAGGTGGGGGACAGTTGAAACCCTTGAGGAGTATAAAGAAAGTAGGAAGGTCCTTAAGCGGGGAAAGTAGGAGGGCTAAGAGGGATCGTGAAAAGTCCTTGGCAAGTAGGATTAAGGTGAATCACAAAGCTTTTTATTCATATGTACAAAGCAAGAGGGTGGACAGGGAAAGGATTGGACCACTTAAGGTCAGTGGAGGGAATCTATATGTTCAGCCAGACAAAATGGGCAAGGTACTAAATGAGTACTTTGCATCTTAGTGTTCACCAGGGAAGAGGACTTTGTGGAAGTTTATTCTTGGGTAGGTGTGTGGATAGTCTGGGACATTTTGACATCATAAAGGAGGAGGTATTGCGTGTTTTAAAATATATTAAAGTAGATAGGTCTCCAGGGCCTGATGGGATTGACCCCAGAATACTGAGGGAAGCAAGGGAGGAAATTGTTGGGGCCTTGACTGACATCTTTGTCTCCTCATTGACGACAAGTAAGATCCCAGAGGACTGGAGAATAGTTACTGTGGTACCGCTGTTTAAGAAAGGTAGCAGGGATAATCCAGGAAACTATAGGCCGGTGAGCCTCACATCGGTAGTACATAAATTATTGGAGAGAATTCTTAGGGACAGGATTTATACCCTTTTGGAAACAAATGGACTCATTAGCGATAGACAGCATGGTTTTGTGAAGGGCAGGCTATGCCTCACTAACTTGATCAAGGTTTTTGAGGAGGTGACAAAGATGATTGATATGGGGAGGGTGGTGGTTGTTGTTTACATGGACTTCAGTAAAGCCATTGACAAAATGCATCATGGCAGACTGGTACAAAAGGTGAAGTCACACCGGATCAGAGGTGAGGTGGCAAGATGTTATACAGAACTGGCTCGGTCACAGAAGGCAGAGTGTAGCAGTAGAAGGGTGATTTTCTGAATGGAAGGTTGTGACTAATGGTGTTCCACAGGGATCTGTTGTTTGTAGTGTACAGAAACGATTTGGAGGAAAATGTAGCTGGTCTGATTAGTAAGTTTGTGGATAACACCAAGGTTGGTGGAGTGGCAGATAGTGTTGAGGATTGTCAGAGGATACAGCTGGACATAGATGGTTGGAGACTTGGGCAGAGAAATGGCAAATGTAGTTTCGTCTGGACAAAGTGAGGTAATGCATTTTGGTAATGCATAGAGGGGAAATATATAGTAAATGGCAAAATTCTGAGGAATATAGAAAGTCAGAGAGATCTGGGCCTGTCAGATCTTTGAAAGTGGCAACACAAGTGGACGAGGTAGGAAAGAAAGCGTATGGAATGCTTGCCTTCATTGGACGGGACATCGAGTATAAAAATTGGCAAGTTATACTCCAGTTGTATAGAACCTTAGTAAGGCTGCATTTAGAATATTGCACACAATTCTGGTCGCTACCTACCGGAAGATGTGGACGCTTTGGAGTGGGTCCAGGGGAGGTTTACCAGGATGTTGCCTGGTCTGGAGGGTGTTAGCTATGCGGAGAGGCTGTTTTCATTAGAACAAAGGAGGTTGAGGGGCGACCTGATAGAGGTCTACAAGATTATGAGAGGCATGGATAATGTGAATGGGCAGGCACTCTTTCCGAGGGTGGAATGGGTCAGTCACTAGGGAGCATAGGTTTAAGGTCCATGGGGCAAAGTTTAGAGGAGATGTGCGAGGCAGGCTTTTTACACAGAGGGTGGTGAGTGCCTGGAACACGTTGCCAGGGGAGGTTGTAGAAGCAAATACATTAATGGCATTCAAAAGGCATCTCGACAAATTCATGGGTAGGATGGGTATAGAGCGATACGGCACTGGGAAGTGCTGAGGGTTTTGGCCAAGGGTGGCATCATGACCCTTACAGGCTTGGAGGGCTGAAGGGACGTTCCTGTGCTGTATTGTTCTTTGTTCTTTGAGAATTACAATGGGAAAAATAAAAAGTACATCTGTGCTAAATCTGTACTATCAGGATTCTTGTTAGTCAGGAAGCATCTGCCTCCTAAACTTAACTCTGTGTGTCATAAATCCCACTTGAAAAGTTGAAAGGTGTTATGCAATCTGTAAAATTAAAACTAAGAAATTCTTCAACGGTGGAGCCATAGAATCAAAGTTCTGACTAATACTCTATGATCAACGTGGATAATAAAAATAATCAGTTCCTAATGTTTTCTGCCTCACTGCTAAACCTGTCAACCAGGAGGAAGGCTGTCTTGAAGAATTCCATACAATCATACATTGCAAAAGGAGGCCCTTCAGCCCATTGAGTCTGCCCCAATCCTTTGCAAGAGCACCCTAACTGGATTCATGCTGCCACCCCATCCCTGTAACCCAGTAACCCCACCTAACCATTCAGATACTAAGGGGCAATTTAGCAAGGCCAATCCACCTAACTTGCACATCTTTGGACTGTGGGAAGAAACCAGAGCGCCCGGAGGAAACCAACGCAAACATGGGGAGAACGTGCAGCTCCACATAGTCAGTCAAGGTCAGGATTGAACCGGGGTCGCTAAAGCTGTGAGGCAGAAGTGATAACCACTGCATCACCCATGTGATTCAGCAGCATAGCATTTATTTATTTTTTCTGTTTGTAGACCAGGAAGTGGATTGTTGCGTATAACACAACTGGACACTGGATCTTGATTCTTCCAATCAGAAGAATACAAATTCATTCTTTCCCAGTTTAGGATATTTTTTCTTTTGCACGTATAGTTATTTTAAAAAAGGTCAGATTACCTCTTGCCTCCTTGTGGCAATGCATCTTCAGCAGGGCAGAACTTCCCTTATCCATAGCAATACTCTTGAACCTGATTTCCAAAGTCAGAGTCATTGACAGTTTTTCTGGGATCTTGGCAGAATCTCTGCCACCGCCAGTTTATCCGTCTGAAGTGGGCGGAAATTGCTGGAGTGCCTGGCACAGCACGACATGACTAATGACCATAAAATAATATTTTTACCCTTTTAATTCATCCATTGTGTCACTAGACAAGATTGTCCTTTAAAGTTCCAAATCCCCTGTGCTGACTTCACCATCATACAGAAACATAACAATATTTTGAATGCCAATTGTTGGTAGAGTGGAAATATGCCTTATTAGGACAATATAACTCCCATTTTTTGTGAAATTTTACAATATGCCTTCTAAATTTCAATGGGCATATTGTACATCCAATGCCACTCCAGGTGGGAACTTGTCAAAGCAGAATCAAGTAGACAAATCTACCTTAACGTCTCCACATGAAATGTTTAATACACCCAAGATTAATTTCCGTGTTACTTATTTGTCTGTGTAACCATGTCCTATAGTCCATTTTCTCCCTTTTGATATCATCTTAGTTCAGTCAATAATGTTCTCATCATTGAATCAGAAAGTACAAGCTCAGAATTGACTTGAACACAGAAATTCTCCCAAGAACAAAGTGTCATTTAGTGCAGGAATCGCGGGGTGATATCCATGGAAGCAGTCCAGGTCGCAATTCACTTGCACTTGTTTGGAGCTTGGGAGATTTTAACGGAATTATCCCACACTAAGGGCACGATCTATCGGCCGTGCAGCGCGGGTGGTGGATGCCGGGGGAATCCCTCTAGCGGGATGTACCCCACTCTGCATGCCTCCCAAGATCTAACTAGATCGCACACGACATCGCGATCTGAATCCCTCCCATTGTGGGTGGGTGGGGGGGGGGGGTATTTATTTTGCAAATCTGCATATTAGAGTTAGGATGCTAATCTTACTGCAATATGCTCTTCCTTGATCTACAGGAGGCATTGGGATCTAACCTCTTTACCTCAGAGACTTCAGGTGAGCACTGTTCAGTACTGGTCTCCACAAATGGGGACCAGGTGGAACAGAACTCAGAGGTCTCCCTGGTGCTTGACCTCCGGGCAGGGTGGCACCATGGCACTGCTGGACTGTGTGAAGGCCTGGCACTGCCAAGGTGCCCAGGTGACACTGACAGGGACACTGCCAGGGTTCCAGGCTGGCAATGTCGAGGGGCCAATGTGGCATTTTTCCTGCGATGGGAATCGAGCCCAGGGTGCCCTGCATGGGTGAGGTGAAGGCCTAAGGATCCCTTATTGGTGAGTTGGTGGTTCTGAGATTGCATCGAGGGTTTGAGAGATTGGGATGCTATTTAGAAATGGCATCCCAATCTCCTCCTGCATGGAATTGTACTGGCTTGCATGTCTGTCTTTTGTGGAAAACTTCAACTTTGAGGTGTTTCTGGACTATTAACGGTGCGCTAAATTCATAACTTCTGGCGAAAAACCCCTCTAGCCTGGAAAACCTAATGTCATTTTTGTGACATGTCAGATATCTGCAGTCTGATCAATTGAATATATTTTAACATATTTTCAAAGTTTCATTGAAGTTTCATGGAGTTCCGGCGAGCAGAGCGCTTCAGTTCACGAAATGGGACGAAGTGAGGCCTCATCGGGGGCTTCCCACTTGAGGCCCCAAATAGAACCAGCGTCCCGGTAGATAGCACGGCGTTTCTCGACATTGCGAGCACCGGGAAGAACCCAGCTAAACACGTTTGTTACGGTTCTTTGTTCCCGTTTGGTTTGATCGCCACTTAGGCTTTCTTCTGCAGTGAGGAACTAAAGAGGCTGGCAAGGCCGGCTCCTTAGACATCGCAATGCCCAATTGAAAGGGTGCCCAGATCTCAAAGTTAAGTTGAGCGTCCCACACACCTCCTACCCACAGATATTGCATCCACCTCCGTCCACCCTCCCCCTGCAGACAGGGGCACAATCCACAACCCTTGGCCCCCGAGGGGTAACCTCCCCCACCTATCATTAAATGTCCATGTCACACCAACCCCCTTTAGGGCGGCATGGCAGCATAGTGGTTAGCACTGTTGCTTCACAGCACCAGGTTCCCAGGTTCGATTCCCGGCTTGGGTCACTGTCTGTGCGGCGTCTGCACGTTCTCCCCGTGTCTGTGTGGGTTTCCTCCGGGTGCTCTGGTTTCCTCCCACAAGTGCCAAAAGACGTGCTTGTTAAGTGAATTGGACATACTGAATGCTCCTTCCGTGTACCCAAACAGATGCCAGAATGTGGCGATTAGGGGATTTTCACAGTAACGTCATTGCAGTGTTAATGTAAGCCTACTTGTGACAATAAAGATTATTATTATGAAACCCCTTCATGCACCTCTTCACCCACACCCTTTAATGGAAATGGCCCCCCTCAGACCCCATCCATTGGCAGTGTTCCTTGGTACCCTGGCACTGCCCCTGGCACAGGCTGGCAGTCCCAAGGTGCCAGGATGCCACATTGGCACTGCCGAGGAACCGGGCTAGTGCTCTGTCCCCGACCACCTGGCACTCCAGTGGCCCCCTCTCCATCAAGTGTGACCATCACTTCTGGGGCGAAATTCTTCGCCTTCACCTCCCCACGGAAGGTCGGAGAAAAGCCCGGGGCCGCCGAGAATCCCGCCCCCGCCGTGGCAGAAATTCTCTGCCACCAGGAAATTGGTGGGGACGGGAATCGTGCCACGTCGAGCAACGAGCCCCCTGCGGCGATTCTCCAGCCTGCGATGGGCCGAAGTCCTGCGGGATTCTCCCCTACCCGGCGGGGCGGGGGGTCCCGGCGCAGGGGAGTGGCGCCAACCACTCCGGCGTCGGGCCTCTCCAAAGGTGCAGAATTCTCCGCACCTTTGGGGGCTAGGCCCGCGCCGGAGCAGTTTGCACCACGCCGGCACCAGCCGGCTGGCCCGGCGCCGGGGCTGGCCGAAAGGCCTTCGCTGGTTCGCGCATGCGCCAGTGGTGACGTCAGCAGCAGCTACCACCGGCGCATGCGCGCTGGGGGATTCCCTTCCGCCTCCGCCATGGTGGGGGCAGTGGCGGCGGCGGAAGAGAAAGAGTGCTCCCACGGCACTGGCCCGCCCGCCGATCGGTGGGCCCCGATCGCGGGCCTAGCCACTGTGGGGACGCCCCCCCCGAGATCCGATCGCACCGCGCCCCACACAGGACCCCGGGGGCCCGCTCGCGCTGCCGATCCCGCCGCCACCAGAGGTGGTTCAAACCTCGGCGGCGGGAGAGGCCTCCCAGCGGCGGGACTTCGGCCCATCACGGGCCGGAGAATCGCCACAGGAGGCTCGCCGCTCGACGTGGCGCGATTCCCGCCCCCGCCAATTCCTGGGTGGCGGAGAATTTCTGCCACGGCGGGGGCGGGATTTTCGGCGGCCCCGGGCCTGCGTAGGGTCGGAGAATTTCGCCCCAGGTTTCTATTTTTGAAATCAGTACTGATTCATGGCAGCCTCTCGCTGTGCTGCTGGGGCCAGTGAATCCTGGGAGCCAGGGAGACTCCGGCCTCGAACGGGCTGCGCATACTTAAATGAATTTCAAGAATCATTTAAATATGCTGATCGACGGGCAAGATCCAGATCGCGGTGGGGACCGCGGGTCGGCGGCATCACGATCGGTTTAACACCAGGGGCGAGATTCTCCAATCCTGGGGCTAAGTATTGACGCCATCGTAAAAGCCAGAGTGTTTTATGACGCCGTCATCTGGCCCCTAGGATTAGTGATTCTGTGCCCCATAGGGGGCCAGCACGGCACTGGAGTGCTTCACACTGCTACAGCTGCCAATATGGGTGTCAGCACGGGCAGCGCAGGTCCCCGCATGCATGCCACGCCCGGCGCGGGTTCATGAATGCCCGTGGGTTGCCATCTCCGCGCCGTCCCTGACTCAACATGGCGGAGACCAACAGGAGCCTGGCGCGGATAAACACTGGGATAAGCCCGCCCAACGATCGGTAGGCCCCGGTCGCGGGCCAGGCTGCCCCGGGAGATCCTCTCTCTCCCCGCCCCCAAGCAGCCCCCCCCCCCGCAGCATGAACAGCGAGGTCCCGCTGGGTAGGACCACACGAGAACGACACCGGCGGGACTCGGACTAACTCAGCGGGCAGGGTCATCGGGTGGGGAGAATCGCTGGGGGAGGGGGGGCAGCGCTGAGCGGTCCCCAACAGGCGGTGCGCCGACTGCACCGGCACCATTGGCCGGAGAATCGGCAGACCGGCGTCGGAGCGGCGTTGCATGATTTGCGCCCCACCCCGGCAATTCTGAAACACGGCGCGGGGTCGGAGAATCCCGCCCCTGGTCCAAAACCCACTTGGGGGTCTCCCGTTATTCACCGGGAATTGCGGGATAGGCACCAGGTACAACCCAGCCGGCAAGTTGGTCCATAATCTAACCTGATATGGTTAGTGAGGAAACAATGCGCCGCCAATAATGCTGCCTTCTGGGTGAGATGTTAAACAAAGTCCTTGCATGGAGGCAGAAAGATCCTGTGAGACTAATGAAGAGCCGAACATGCTCCTGGTGTCTGACCAACATTGTTCTCTCCATTGACATATCACATAAAGATTATGTGCTTATTCATTTTGTTTTGTTGGACCTTGTTGTGTTTAAATTGGCTGTCCTATTTGCCTATTTAACCACAATAACTGTACTTTAATCGTAAACCTTTGGTTTAAGGATGCCCTGAGTTTGTGATATAGTGCAATATGTAAATGGAAACTCTTTCTTTCTTCGTGTAAGGTGAGGCTTATCCTGATTGCTTTACGAAATGAGTTCATAACAAGTAGCCTTAGCTTTAACCTGGAAACACTAACTCCCATCTGGGAAGCAACTGGTCAGTGCTGGTTTGCAAAATAGTGAAAGGTAAATATACTGCCTGTCATTGAATCTGGGCCAACTGTTAGAACATAGAACATAGAACTGTACAGCACAGTACAGGCCCTTCAGCCCATGATGTTGGTTTAGCTGGAGCTAGTTGGGGCTGGTTTAGCTCACTGGGCTAAATCGCTGGCTTTTAAAGCAGACCAAGCAGGCCAGCAGCACGGTTCGATTACTGTACCAGCCTCCCCGGACAGGTGCCAGAATGTGGCGACTAGGGGCTTTTCACAGTAACTTCATTGAAGTCTACTCGTGACAATAAGCGATTTTCTATTTTCTTGTGCCGAACTAGTCTGAAACTAAGATCAAATCCACCTACTCCCAGTTATTCTAGTGCACTCTATATACCTATCGAATAACTGCTTGAAAGTTCCGAAAGTGTCCGACTCCACTACCATAGCTGGGAGTGCGTTCCATCCCAACCACTCTCTGAGTAAAGAACCTCTGACATCCCTCCTATACCTTCCACCCTGAACCTTATAGTTATGCCCCCTTGTAACAGCTACATCCATCCGAGGAAAAAGTCACTGAATGTCCACTCTACCTATCCCTCTCATCATCTTATAGACCTCAATTAAGTCACCTCTCATCCTCCTTCGCTCCAAAGAGAAAAGCCCTACCTCCCTCAACCTTTCCTCATAAGACCTACCAGGCAGCATCCTGGTAAATCTCCTTTGCACCCTTTCCAATGCTTCCACATCCTTCCGATAATGAGGTGACCAGAACTGCACACAATACTCCAAATGTGGTCTAACCAAGGTCTTGTACAGTTGCAGCATAACCCCACGGCTCTTAAACTCAATCCCCCTGTTAATAAATGCTAACACACTATAGACTTTCTCCACGGCTCTATCCACTTGGGTGGCAACTTTCAGAGATTTAAGGACATGAACTCCGAGACCTCTCTGCTCCTCCACATTTTCAGAACCCTGCCGTTAACCCTTTAATCAGCATTCAAATTTGTCCTACCAAAATGAATTACCTCAGACTTATCAGAGTTAAACTCCATCTGCCACTTTTCAGCCGAGCTGTGTATCCTATCAATGTCTCTTTGCAGCCTACAACAGCCCTCCACATTATCCACTGCTCCACCAATCTTGGTGTCATCAACAAATTTACTAACCCAACCTTCAACTCCATCATCCAAGTCATTGATAAAAGTCACAAATAGCAGAGGACCCAGCACTGATCCCTGTGGTACACCGCTGGTGACTGGGCTCCAGGATGAAAATTTACCATCTCCCACCACCACACTGTCTTCTATGTGATAGCCAGTTACTGATCCAATCGGCCAAATTTCCCTCTATGCCATGCTTCCTTACTTTCTGCATGAGCCGACCATGGGGCACCTTATCAAACGCCATACTAAAATCCATGTATACGACATCAACTGCTCTGCCTTCATCTATGTACTTAGTTACCTCCTCAAAGAATACAATCAAACTTGTGAGGCAAGACTTACCCCTCACAAATCTGTGCTGACTATCCTGGATTAAGCTGTATCTTTCCAAATGATTATAAATCCTATCCCTCAGGACCCTTTCCAATAATTTACCTATGACCGAAGTGAGACTAACTGGCCTATAATTCCCAGTGTTATACCTATTCCCTTTCTTGAACAAGAGGACAACATTCGCCTCTCTCCAGTCTTCTGGCACTATTCCTGTAGACAGTCAGGACATAAAGATCAAAGCCAAAGGCTCTGCAATCTCATCCCTCGCCTCCCAAAGAATCCTAGAATATATCCCATCAGGCCCAGGGGACTTATCTATCCTCAGGCTTCTCAAAATTTCTAACATATCTTCCTTCCGAATATCTACCTCCTCCAGCCTACCAGCCTGTATCACACTATCCTCCTCAACAACATGGCCCCTCTCCTTTGGGAACACTGAAGAAAAGTATTCATTTAGGGCCTCTGCTATATCTTCAGACTCCATGCACACGTTCCCACTACTGTCCTTGACCGGCCCTAACTTCACCTTGGTCATTCTTTTATTCCTCACTAATAATTGTAAAAAGCCTTGGGATTTTCCTTGATCTTACCCGCCAAGGACTTTACATGCCCCCTCCTAGCTCTCCTCAGCCCTTTCTTGAGCTCTTTCCTAGCTATCTTATATCCCTCAAGTGCCCTAACTGAACCTTGTTTTCTCATTTTTATAAAAGCCCCCTTCTTCCTCTTGACAAGTTCCCTCACTCGACCATTTTCTCCCTGCCTGACAGGGACATACACATCAAGGACACGCAGTATTTGCTCCTTCATCAAGCTCCACATCTCAATTGTGCCTATCTCTGACAGTTCCTGTTTCCATCTTATGCTCCCCAATTCTTGCCTAATTGCATTGTAATTACCCTTCCCCCAGTTATAAACCTTGCCCTGCCGTATGTTCCTATCCCTCTCCATTGCTACCGTGAAAGTCACCGAATTGTGGTCACTATCTCCAAAGTGCTTACCCACAACCAAATCTAACACTAGGCCCGGTTCATTACCCAGTACCAAATCCAATGTGGCCCCGCCTCTTGTCGGTCTATCCACATATTGTGTGAGGAAACCCTCCTGCACACACACTGGATAAAAACAGCCCCATCCAAACTATTTGAATTATAGTGGTTCCAATCAATATTTGGAAAGTTAAAGTCACCCATGACAACTACCCTGTGACTACAGCACCTATCCAAAATCTGCATTGCAATCTTTTCCTCCACATCTCTGTTACTGTTTGGGGGCCTATAGAAAACTCCTAACAAAGTGACCGCTCCTTTCCTATTCCTAACTTCAGCCCACACTACCTCAGTAGACAGATCCTCCCCAAGCTGCCTTTCTGTTAAAGAATAGAAAAATAGATCAATTGCCATATTTAGCATAACTTTGGGCACGATTTAATGGAAACGTTTCTCAGTGTGGTAGTGAGCGGGAACTGCCGCGAGCTTCCTAACACTCGGCCGCGCGAGGCCATCACCCAAACACCCCTCTTCAAGCCAAGGCCATCTACGGACACCCCCCCACGACCAACTGCTCCGCAACTGCCACCCGTGCAATGCCAGAACACCCAGACCAAGACTGGCCCCTCGGAAGCTCCTGAACACCCTCACAGCACCAGAGCAGCAACCCCAGTGCCCCCGGGCTCATTGCCTGGGAGTGAAGATGGCTGCTCACCTCCTCGAATTTCTGCAGCAGCCCTTCCACCAGTTTCACGTTTTTAAAATTGAGTACCAATCGGCACCCGCGTGACCACATGCTGGGGAGGGGGTTAGTTCACTGAAGGCCTTTAGATAGGGGGCCACTCACATTACTTGTATGGAGATTGGCCTTAAGTGGTGATTATTGGTTTCTCACCATGTTACAGCATGATCCTGATTCTACCAATGGGAGCGGACCGGTTAGATCGAAAACAGATCGGCGCTCACGCGGTTCTTGTTTTTGGTCTCTTCTACAATTTAACGGCTTGGTCGCCTTCTTGCTTAAGACCAACACGGCCACAAAATCACACCCTCTATTTAAGCTTGATTCTACTAAACCTGAAACATTTGGATCAATGTGAGTTTGTTTAATATTTGTGTTTATCACGGTTTAGAAAGATCACTAAGAAACTTCATTAAAATCATTTCCATACAGTGATTGGGATGTCCATTGAGGCAGTAAATGCTGAAGCCTATCCCCAGGTTAAAATTGGAGCTGTGCAAAGTCTGCACGATAACTCCATGTCTGCATGGGTTTCCTCCGGGTGCTCCGGTTTCCTCCCACAGTCCAAGATGTGCAGGTTAGGTGGATTGGCCATGATAAATTGCCCTTAGTGTCCAAAAAGGTGAGGTGGGTGTCATGATATGCAGACATGTAGATAATGATATACAGACAGACACAGACAGGCAGCTAATGAACACAGAGAACAGGACATGACCAATGAGCAGACAGGACACTCAGGGGTGGTATCTTACTATAAAAGGCACGAGGTACTCACCCTCCGGCTCTTTCCACTGATGAACATCTACAGAGTGGGTCAGGGTGTATGTACAGTATCACACCTCCAGCACGTGGCTAAGAGCTAGTCTGTTCAGTCAGACAGAGTAACCGCACTTAGGTTAGCAGAGAGTCGAACTCATAGAGAACTGTGCTAACTGTGCTACTGGTTCAATAAATCAGATTGAACTAACTTCAAGGTCTGGAATATCTTTTGGTCAAAGCTGCATCCAGTTGTTGCCTGTGTTATCCCAGAGTACATAACACAACAGTGGGGTTGCTGGGTTACGGAGATGGAGGCGTGGGCTTAAGTAGGGTGCTCTTTCCAAGGACCAGTGCAGACTCGATGGGCCGAATGGCCTCGTTCTGCATTATATATTCCATGATTCTATGATTCTATGACTTTGTAAATAGGTCAAGACTTACTTTATTCAGTAATTTGTTTTAGTTTTTGGCACTAAATGACTAATATAAGTTTGAAAAATGTGTTTGCAGCTAATATATTCTCATGCTGACCCAGGGGACTGCTTCGCCGAGGTTTAACTCAGTTTGGGTGTGTACCGCTCGCTTGACTGCAGACATCTCTGATCTATACTAATTACATTTCCTTCCAGTCGCTGAATGGGAAATATGCAAGTGTTTTGCTCAGCTTAGCCCATCAGCACATTCCTTACAAAATTCACATGACAAAGCTAATAGTGGGATGACTAATGATGGGTTGATGAACATTTGAGGGAAATGATTTCAAACTAAACCAAGCCAACCCACTTGCGTTTAGTCGCTGAGTAATGAGGATCTAGATTCGGAGACAAAAAGAGAGAAAGAGAACACAAACAATATGAGATTTTATTTCTGATGTTGAGGGAACTTGTTAATTTTAGTCATTTTTTTTCTCCATTGGGAATTGGTGCATGTCTTTCAAAAGGAAACCAGTACATCAGTGTTTTAAGGACCCTGATTGTAAAAAATTCCCAGTTTATACATAAGAAGCTAAAAGCAACAAAATCTCAAAAGTAAGATCTTGTCTTTTTGGATTGGATTGGTTTATTGTTACGTGTACAGTGAAAAGTCTTGTTCTACGTGCAGCTCCAACAGATCATTCCGCACATGAAAAGAAAATACATAATAGGGAAAACATAAAATACATAAACACAGGCATCGGGAAAAGCATACAGGAATGCAGTACTGCTCAGTAGAGAAGATGTGTGAAGAGATCAGAAGTCCATAAGTCCCTCAGTCCAGAAGAGGGCTGTTTAGGAGTCTAGTAACAGCGGGCAAGAAGCTGTTTTTGAGTCTGTTTGTGCGTGTTCTCAGACGTTTGTATCTCCTGCCCAATGGCAGAAGTTGGAAGAGTGAGTAAGCCGGGAGGGAGGGGTCTTTGATTTTGTTGTCCGCTTTCCCAAGGCAGCGGGAGGTGTAGAGAGGGTCAATGGATGGGAGGCGGGTTCGAGTGATAACAATTTATAATTTTTATAATTTAACCCACTCATAATAGAGGAGGTATCGTCACCACCAACATGGACTGTCGACAACAGAAATCCGGAATCCTTTGTTACAGCAATTGCCAACTACAGTTTTAATAGTTTAAGTTTTATATAAAATAAGGGTATTGGCACAACCATTGCACCCTAATGGAGTCTTTGGGCGGGATTCACCGAGCCCACCCTGGGTCGTAGAATTGCCAGGAGGATGCGGGAAATTCCCATCGTGCGGCTCCGACGCCAGGCTGCCAATTCTCCAAAAAGACACAGTAACTCATTCCCCAACCACTGTGCACCTGTATTAGGGGATGTACGGTAGGACCTGCACTACAGATTCGCCGGTAGCCCCTGCCGGCTAGCTCCGCCCACAAGGGGCAGTATAAATATGCGTGTCCTTCTCCTGATCAGCCATTTTGCCAGCTGCAGTAGGAGGCCACGCATGTGACTGTAATAAAGCCACAGTTGTACCAATCTGAGTCTTTCGTGCAGTTGATCGTGCATCACATAGTAAGCCAGAGGAAGGAAGAAAGAGAGGAAGAAAGAAAGGAAAAATGCCTGTGAAAAGCCAAACTAGAGGCCAGGAGTGGAAGGGGCCAGGAACGGCCACACTCAGACGAGCCAACCAGAGCACGAGGAGGCGGAGCGAAAGATTTGCCAAAACAAAAGGAGCAAGACAGACACGAACAAGCTCCCCACGCACCGGGGCGGGGAGGGGGGTGTGGGGGGAGGGGGGAGGGGGGGGCAGCTGGAAGGCATCCTTCACCGAGGCACTAAGGGACCACCAACAGGAGATAAAGGTGGAGATAAAAGTGGATATTAAAGCCACAGTGAAGGCCGCGGTGGCCGAGACCCTGGCCCAAATACAGCTCTCCCTGAGCAGAGCGAAGAGGAGACTGGAAGCCCATGAGGCATCCATCAAGGACATGGAAAAGGACCGTGACACTGGAGAAAGAGATGGCGAGGCTGGTCGCGACACAGGGCAGTCTGAAGGGTAAAGTCGAGGATCATGAGTACCACTCAAGAAGACAAAACCTGCGGATTGTAGGCCTACCAGAGGGGATCGAAGGCAGGGACCCCACGGTATTTGTGGCCGAGATGCAGGGCAACCTGGTGGGGAGAGAAACTTCCCCCAACCCACCAGAAATAGACAGGGCACACTGGTTGCTGGACCCGAAACCCAAAACTGGAGAGCAACCGAGGGCAGTAATAGCCAAACTGCACCGGTACCAGGACCGGGAAAGAATCCTGCGCTGGGCCTGGCAGTCTTTAGCTGGGAAGGACGTAGAATAAGGATATACCAGGACATTGGGGCTGACCTGGCCAGGAAACAGGCAGAGTTCAACAGGGCAAAAGCAGCCCTGTACAAGAACGGCATACACTTTGGAATGCTGTACCCTGCGAAGCTCAGGGTCACATACCAAGGCAAAGAACACTTCTTTACAGCCCCCGCCGAGGCAGACAGGTTTGTCGTGGAATGCGGGCTGGATCAGCGACAGCAGGGGAAGCGATAAGGGGCTCCTGGCAAGGAACAACAGCACGGCGACGAGCCGGCGGGGGGCGGGAGGAAACATCTCCCTCCCCCTCCCCCATCAAAAACACCCTGAGCGACAAGCCACCACCCGAGGGAACGTTTCTGACGAGAGATCGTGACCTCGTTTGAGAGAACGAGAGCAGCGGAGAAGGGAAAGCAAAGTGGCAAGCAAGAGGAGTGCAGGGTAAGACGGGGAAAGTGCGGGCAGGAACTACAGAGAGTGGGCGAGAGAGAAACGAGACAGTAACTCCTTGGAGGGGGCTCACCGCACGAGTGGGAAAGCTAGCGCCTGGAGTATACAACAGAGCAAGACCACGCGCTATGGGGGGACAGTGCTTGGTGGGGGGGGTGCGTCAGGGGAAGGGAGGGTGGCGCCGGGGCAGGGGGGGCGTGTTTGTGGAACCAGCTGGTGCCAGGTCCCTGAGGGAGACTGTGTCTTGGCGGCCATCGGGGTACGCTATGGTTGAATCTCCTGCCGGCCAGCTATGCCTCCAATGTTGCACAGCTTCTATGATAGCTGGCCCTCCTTTTCGACGGAGGAGTGCCGAGTTTTGGAGGCATGGAGGGTGTGTGAAAAGTATTGCCACGGGCCTGCCTGCCTGGGTGAGGGTGGCGGCCAGAGCGACGTCTGATGCATCGCTCTCGACTTGGAAAGGCAGCGTCTCGGGGTCGGGCCTCAGAACTCCATTCTGGACCACATAGCCGAGGATGGCTAATCGGTTATTGCTGAACACGCACTTCTCCTTGTTATACGTGTGGTTGAGGAGATTGGCGGTGTAGAGAAATTTGGAAAGGTTGGCGTCATGGTCCTGCTGATCGTGGCCGCAGATGGTGACATTGTCCAGGTACAGGAAGGTGGCCCATAGTCTGTACCCGTCAACCATTCAGTCCATCGCCCGTTGGAAGACCGGGACCCCATTGGTGACGCCGAAGGGGACCCTAAGAAAGTGGTAAAAGTGGCCGTCTGCTTCGAACGCAGTATATGGGAGGTCCGCCTTACGGATGGGGAGCTGTTGGTAGGCAGATTTCAGGTCCACTGTCGAGAAGACCTGGTACTGTGCAATCTGATTGACCCTATCAGATATGCGTGGGAGGGGGTACGCGTCGAGCTGCGTGTACCAATTGATGGTCTGACTGTAGTCAACGACCATCCTGTTTTTCTCCCCTATTTTGACCACTACCACTTGGACTCTCCAGGGGCTGTTGCTGGCCTCAATGATGCCTTCCCGAATCAGCCGCTGGACCTCAGACCTGATGAAGGTCCTGTCCTGGGCACTGTACCGTCTGCTCCTGGTGGCGACGGGTTTGCAATCCGGGGTTAGATTTGCAAAAAGGGAAGGCGGGTCGACCTTAAGGGTCGCGAGGCCGCACATGGTAAGGGGTGGTAGGGGCCCGCCGAATTTCAGGGTTAGGCTCTGGAGATTGCACTGGAAGTCCAGGCCGAGTAGCAAGGCAGCGCAGAGGTTGGGGAGGATGTAGAGGAGGAGGCCGCTGAACTCCACACCCTGGACTGTGAGGGTGACGATGCAGTACCCCCGGATCGCCACGGTGTGGGATCTGGAGGCCAGGGAGATTCTCTGGTTAGCGGGGTGTACCGCGAGGGAGCAGCGCCTTACCGCATCGGGGTGAATGAAGCTCTCAGTGCTCCCAGAGTCCAGCAGGCAGGAGATCTTGTTCCCGTTGACCTTCACCTTTGTTGAAGCGGTTGCGAGGTTGTGTGGTCGAGACTGGTCAATCGTGACCGAGGCGAGACCCGGCTGGTCGTCGGCGGTTGCAGGCGATGAGCAGCCTGAAGAGGTGCCCGGCGGGCAGGGGTCCTGAGTCGGGTAAGATGGCTGCGCCCACGGGCTGCACATGTCCTGGGGCAGGCAAAATGGCGGCACCCATTTGTTCTGAGGCAGGAAAGATGGCAGCATCCACGGGCCGCACATGGTCTGAGGATGGGAAGATGGCGGTGCCCATTGGCCGCACGTGGGGGGTGTCGGGACAATAGTGTGATTGAGCAGATCTGGCACACTGCAGCAAAATGTCCCTTCTTGCCACAGGCATTGCAGAGCGCGCTCCAAGCCGGGCAGCGCTGACGGGGGTGTTTTGACTGTCCGCAGGAGTAACATTTGGGTCCCCCGGGGTTGGTTGGCTGTTGCGCGCGCAGGCGTGGGATTGGCTGGGGGCGGTCGCTGATTGGGGTCCATGATGGGGTGGCTGTCGGCGGGGTCCACGATGCACAGGGGAGTGGGCCACGAGGTCGGGGGCATAGGCCTGTACATTGCATGAGGCGACCATAAGGGAGAGCGCTAGTTTTTTGGTCACCGGGAGGTCAAGCATGGCTCCTTCTAAGAGGTGCTGGTGAATGTAGTCAGACCCTATGCCCTTAACGAATGCGTCTCTCATTAGCAGGTTTGAGTGTTCAGTGGCCGAAACGGCCAGGCAGTCACAGTCTCTCATCTGGGCGAGCAGGGCACGTCAGAAATCTTCCACAGACTCACCGGGAAGTTGGTGCCGTGTGGATAGGAGATGCCTGGCATAGATTTTGTTGGGCCGCTGAGCGTAATTCTCCTCCAGTAGCGCCATGGCTTTTGCGTAGTCCTGGACGAGGGGAAAGACGTTGGAGCTCAGTCACGTGTACAGAATCTGGCGCTTCTGTGCTTCTGGGATTGAGTCTGGTGCAGACCGATGTGAGCTTCAAAACAGGCTAGCCAATGTTCAGTCTTTTTTGGCGTTGTCTGCTTGAGGATGCAGCTGCAGGTGATCCGGCTTGATGCGGAGGTCCATCTCTGAAAAATCTCTGTGTAATAAATGGATGCACTATCAATTACGACGAGATGAGAGTAGAATGTAATCGAGGCTTTATTACACAGAGATGTGTGGCTTCCTACAGCAGCTGACGAAATGGCTGCTGTACGGAGGCCACACGTTTTTATACTCCGCCTACTGGGCGGAGCCAGCAGGCAGGGATCTACCCCCGTACTTGTAGTACAGGGCCTTACCGTAAAAACTGTATATATATATATATATACAGTATAATACATCAGTGGTGAATACCACAGAGATCATGGAGAGTATTAGCTCCACACAAGCGGGGAAAGCGCTGGGACCAGACGGGTTCCCGGAGGGCGTCTTCAAAACATTTGCGACAGCACCAGCCCCGCACAGACTTGCTGGGTAGGGGCAAACTGCCACCTACACTAGCACAGGTCTCAATATTGCTAACACCTAAGAAAGAAAAAGACCCAACGGAATGCGAGTCATACAGACCCCATCACAACTGAACATAGACACCAAAATACAGGCCAAGGTCCTAGCCAGAAGGCTGGAGAACTGCATTCCAGAGGTGGTCGCAGAGGATCAGGTGGGCTTTGTCAAAGGTAGGCAACTAACATCCAACATCAGGCGCCTGCTGAACATGATCATAACCCCTTCTGGGTAGAGAACGCCAGAGGTGATCATCTCCATGGACGCAGAAAAAGCCTTTGACAGAGTCGAGTGGCAGTACCTCATAGAGGTACTGAAGCAGTTCGGGTTTGGATCAGGGTTCACCTCCTGGGTGAAGCTTCTGTCCAATGCTCTTCTGGCACGCGTACAGACAAACACCACCAGCTCCCAGTACATCCAGCTGCATAGGGGCACCAGGCAGGGATGCCCGCTGTCCCCACTTCTGTTTGCCCTAGCGATCGAACCACATCGCGATTGCTCAGAGAGCAGCAAAGAACTGCAGGGGGATCCAAAGGGGAGGCAGAGAGCACAGAGTCTCACACTATGCAGATGACCTGCTCCTTTACAACTCAGACCGACAAAGCAGCATGGAACGAATCATCGCGCTCCTGAAAAAAATCAGTTCCTTCTCGGGCTACAAACTCAATATGAGCAAAAGCGAGATCTTCCCGGTAAACCTGCAAGGGGGAGGGGCAGCGCTGGTGGGACTGCTGTTTAAACAAGCCCAACACAAATTCCACTACCTGGGGTTCCAAATCACTCACGACTGGGTGGGGTTCACAAGTGGTACCTGACCAGTCTAACAGAGGAAGTCAAAAAGGACCTGCAGATATAGAACACAGGAACACACTCACACTCTCCCTCACGGGAAGAGTGCAGACAATCAAAATGAACGTACTGCCCAGGTAACTCTTCCTACTAACTTCCTACTCCTGATCTATATCCCCAAGGCCTTTTTCAACTCATTCGACAAATTAATCATGGCGTTTGTATGAGAGGGGGTGGGGGGGAGAATGCTAGGATCCCAAAGAAGGTCTTACAGAAAACAAAATCCAGGGGAGGGCTAGCCCTCCCAAGCCTACAGTGCTACCACAATGCGGCGCCAGCAGATATAATGATGGGATAGATAAAGGAGCCAGAAGCTGAGTGAGTGCGTGTGGAGGGGGCCTGCTGCATGGGGACCTCGCACCAGGACCTCGCCATGGTGGCATTCCCATTCCCAACCAAAAAATACTCCAGCAGCTTAGTGGTGGTAGCCACCCTCCAGATCTGGAACCAGCTACGGCAACAATTCGGCCTCACTGAAATGTTGGACAAAGCCCCCATCTGTAACAACCATAGGTTCACGCTGGCACTCACTGAAGCCACCTTTAAAAGGTGGGGACAGGACGGGGGGGACACTGACCGTCACAACACTGAACGAACAAACGGAGAGATTCCAGCTCACTAAGAACAACAAACCCAGATACCTGTGATGCACAATCAATGGACACGAAACGTAGGTGAAGTCCGAACGAAAGGCTTTAATTAGCAAGAAGTGAACCTGGCAGCAGACGTACAGGAAAATGGATGGCTGCCGGGGAACACAGGTTCTTATACCCCGCCTCGTAGGCGGAGCTACCTTCCTCTTAGCCAATCGGGCTAAGAGGCACACGATACCTGGGCCAATGGGCAGCGAGTCCTCTGCACCAATGGCAGCTCACACTACCAGGTACCATAATACCCCTCATCATTTAGGGGCCTCACGGTAGCATGGTGGTTAGCATCAATGCTTCACAGCTCCAGGGTCCCAGGTTCGATTCCCGGCTGGGTCACTGTCTGTGTGGAGTCTGCACGTCCTCCCCGTGTGTGCGTGGGTTTCCTCCGGGTGCTCCGGTTTCCTCCCACAATCCAAAGATGTGCGGGTTAGGTGGATTGGCCATGCTAAATTGCCCGTAGTGTAAAGTTAATGGGGGAATTGTTGGGTTACGGGTATAGGGGTTACGTGGGTTTAAGTAGGGTGATCATTGCTCGGCACAACATCGAGGGCCGAAGGGCCTGTTCTGTGCTGTACTGTTCTATACTACCACAACCTGCAGCTTCAAAACGTCCCCCGGAGATCTCCTTGTTTTGGTTGTTCTTCCCATGACCACCGGAACAGACACTACTGGAGGACTTACTGGACATAAACATTCTAGGTCGAGGAAACTGTAGCAACATGCACAAACAACTGGTAGAGAGGGACGGTACTGACCCGGATGCGACGAGCAAGACCTGAGGCTTGAAATCAGGTGAGGACTCTGGAGCAAAGCCATACATAGGGTCAACTCCACCTCCACTTGCACAAGACTCAACCTAACACAAGTAAAGGTGGTACATAGAGCCCACTTAACAATAACCCGAATGAGTAGGTTCTTCCTGGAGGTGGAGGACAGATGTCAATGGTGCCAAGAGGCCCGGCACGTTCTGGTCTTGCCCCAGACTTGCTGGGTACTGGCCAGCCTTCTTCAAGGCGATGTCCAAATTGGTGGGGATGAGGGTCAAGCCATGCCTGAAAGTGTCGGTCTTCGGGGTATCGGACCAGCCAGATCTCTTCACGGGAAGGAGGGCAGACGCCCTTGCCTTTGCCTCCCTGATCTCCCACCATATAATCCTGTTCACGTTCAGCAGCACTACCGAAAGCTGCCAACTGATTGTCCAACCTATCAGAATTTCTCCAAATGGAGAAAATCAATTTGCCATCCTGGGGTCAGAAGATGGCTTCTTGAAAACATAGGAGCCATTCACTCAACTGTTTGTGGCCAACGAACAAACAATTAAATAACCAAGTAGCCAAGAGTCAGGGAAAGTAGCCAAGACATGAGAAAAGAACGGGACTGGAGAGAGATCCTGGGGAGTTGGCCACTTCCCGACATAAAATGGAGAATTGAAATGCACGCAGGGAAAATTGGACAATGTCAGAAAGACAAGCAGGCTGCAGAATCTCACTGTGTATTCTGCCTGCGAAGATACCAGACAGCATTGAATCTAACAAGTTTGCATACTAATTGAGCGATTCCCGGTGATTCCCAGGCACAATGGACACAATCGAGAATAACAAAGGTCAAGCCAGACTCTTAGGCGCCAGCAGGAGTCCCAGACAATAAGTTACAAACAGCCCCAAGAACCGCCCAGCGATCGGGAAACAGCCCCAGTATTGGGGAATTCAAACCAATCGATTGGTATGAGGTCCAATCGATTGCCAGCAGGTATAGGGTCCGCCCAGATGGGCGCGAAGCCCCTGTGACCTATAAAGGACAGATCCCAAGTCCAGCTCTCTATCTTAGCCGGCCCTCCCAGCAGAACACCTTTGCAGCAGCTCTCTAAGAACTTGAACGTGAGAAGGAGAGGCCTGGCCAACAGCTACATCGACAAGTAAGTGTCAACCAATGCACGCTACGAGAGTAAACACTCCTGACCCCTTAGCCCGTACCAACTGGGAAGCCTGCAGTCTCAGGAAAGAACAAGAGGCCATTGTTCCCTGATCCAATGGGTTCCCTTATCGAAGATAAGTATTGGCTTATAGTGGTAGGAATAGTTTAGTCCGTTAGTATTAGTTGCATGAGTATCGATTTACTGTGTAATAATAAATGTGTTTGATTGAACCTTACTAACTGGTGTATTGAGCCATTGATCTGAACTTGAACTTGAACCTCGTGGCGGTATCATAGATACCTGGCGACTCTAGAGCTAAGGAATAAAACAGAGCCAATTGAGTGTTAAGCACACTCACCCAGAATGAGCAACAGTGGGAAACAGTGTAAGAGGGGGTACGCAAACACAGCTGAAAAGAAAGTGGAGCTGCAGAGAGCGAGAGAAGGGGGAAGGGGGGAAAGCGGGGGCAAGGAAGGGGGGAAGGGGGCGCAAGGAAGAAGGAAGGACAAGGGGCTGAGAATAATAGAGGGGAGCCAGAGGGGAGGACAGACGAGGGAACACAAACTGGAAGGAGAGCCGGGGAAACCACGACGAGCACAGCAGGGCAACAGAGAGGAAGAAAGTAAAGAAGGAAGGAACGATAGACCGCCGAGGCGGAGGCAAACACACAACAACAGCGAAAACCGACCGGGAGAAGCAAGTAACATCAGGGGTTGCTGCCCAGGCACCCCGCACTCCCAGTTTCACTTTGTTTTGCTTGTGCTGTATGTATTTTCTTTTTTCAAAAAAGCAGAAAGGAAGGCGGTTCACTTGTGCTCTCAGTTTTTGTGTACCAGGCATGGCGGCTGTAGCAATCGGGGAGGATCCGTGCCACAAGGGCTGGGGGGACTGGTATGGGGTGGTCTGGGGATGACGAGGAGGTGTCCAGGGGAGTACTATCTGACAGGTCAGGTCTGCGCGGCCAGTGCCGTGTTGTACAGTGTGACCGCTGCAGGTCATCGCGTGGGTATGTGCGGCTACATACCCGGCAATTCTCCAGCCGTTTATTTCGTAAAGGCTACGTGTTTTAAATGGCGTGGTGCAAGCCCCTAACCGGTCGGAGGGTCGGTGCTGGGGCCTTGTCGATTTTTTCATCGGAAAACTCGACATTTCCTCCGGGCTCAGCCTCAAAATCGGAGAATCCAGCCCATCTTTCCTGGAGCTGTTGGACACCATGTGCCACCAAAGACTCTCCGTCTGCACAGAGAGACATTGCGGCACCTCTTCCATATCCTTGCAGACCTGGCACTTGGAGGCAGAGGGCACCCGCTTCCTGGGGCCATAAAGGTCATGGCTTCCCTGAACTTCTTCACCACTGGCTCATTCCAGGACTCATCTGGTGATATTTGCGGGATATCTCAACCATCAGCCCACAAGTGCTTTTGAGAGGTCACAGATGCTTGGAGTGCCCGGGCATCTGACGTTATCCACTTTGACCTCGATTAAGCTCACAAAGATACCTGGGCTGCAGGATTTGCCACCATCGCCAGGATGGCCTTGAGAGCACCATGGCATTAGTGAGCATCAATTGTAAGGGGTTCCACTCCCTGAATGTCCACTAGTCTTCCAGAAGAGTGCCATGTACATGTGGGCATGATTCCCTGGGACCATGCATCACAGTTTCTCACTAGGGTATTCACAGATCCCTGTGGTCTTTGAGGGCCACCCCAGGCTGCCGGGATGGCTCATAGGGGACAAGGACTACATATTGAGGTCATGGCTGATGATGCCAGTCCGGATGTCTGAGACTGAGGCTGATTCAGGTTATAAAGAGGCTCACAGTGTCCCTTGGACAATAAATAAATGGTGCATAGGGCTGCTGAAGATGCACTTCTGCTGCCTCGACTGGTCCAGCAGTGCTCTTAAGTATAGCTCTCAGATTACGTCCTGCATTGTTATCGGCTGCTGTCTCCTCCACAACCTGGAGCTGCAGCAGGGTGACATGCTGGAGGAGGAGGAGTGTGTCAATGCAGGATTTTGAATATATTAGATGATAAACAGTTGGCAATTTAAGGGTTAAAAGCCTGTGTTAGGGTGTATTTGACTACAATGAGTCTTGTTTTGCACGACCAGAAAGCTTTTAGGAGCCAGAGACGAATTGACCATCGTAAAAGCCTGGGCTAATCTACTGTTGTTTGACTATGGGAAGTCATGGGAGTTCTGGGCCGGGATTCTCCGAGCCTCCGCGGCGAAATCGCACTCGACGTGGGGGCGGAGAATGGGGTCTCAGACCCGAGGCCCTGGACGTGATTCTCCACGGACCGGAGAATCATCGCGCCAGCCGCGCACACGGTCGATGAGGCAACGGTCGGGGGCCGTTGAAAGAGGCCCCTGTGGCGATTCTCCGCGATCAACCGGCCAAGTTCCCACCGAGTTCTGCCGGCGTGGTTCCAACCTGGTTCCACCCGACGGGAGCTCGGACTCGCGGCCGCACTGCCTGTCCTGGTGGGGGGTGGGGAGGAATCAGACGGTCAGGCCTGCGATCAGGGGCTACTGATCGACGGGCGCGCACGAGCCAGGGGGGCCTATCTTCTTCTGTGTGGCCCGCTGTGTGGCTCCGCCATGTTGCGCGGGAAGCTGGCGTGAAACGTCCACTGCGAGCATTCGCAGACCGGCAGCTGGAGGTGCAGGGTGCCATATCGGCAGCAGAAGCTGCGCGACGCACTCCGGGGCCCTGCTATCTCACTTCAAACTAGAGATCAATCTGCACTTTTTGAAAAGATTCTGGAGTTATCGTGCCCGTTTTCTGGCAGGCATGGGGACATAGCCCCATTTTCGGAGAATCCGGCCAAGGTATGGCCGGGATTCTCCCTTCCGGGGACTAAGTCCCCATGCCAGCGGGAAAACCGGCGCCAACGGCTCCGGCGTCAAAGGGCCCCCAAGGTAGGGAATTCTCACCTGTCTCGGGGGCTGGGTGGACACCGGAGGGGTTGGCGCCGCTCCAGCCGGCGGCGAAGAGACTACGCAAGTTCGCGCATGCGCAGGAAGGCCGTTGTAATCTCGCGCATGCGCGGAACTGCCTGCATGATTTGGTGCATGCGCAGACCGGCCTTCGTGTTTTGGCGCATGCGCAGGGGGTTCACTTCTCCGCGCGGGCCATGGCGGAGTCCTACAGGGGCCAGCACAGAAGGAAGAAGTGCCCCCACGGAACAGGCCCGCCCACAGATCAGTGGGCTCTGATCACAGGCCAGGCCCCGTGGTCGGATAAGGCCGTGCCCCCCCCGAGGACCGCCCACGCTGACTTATCTGCCAGGTCCCGCCATGTGGTACCATGCGTAACTCACGCCGGCGGGACTGGCCAAAAACAGATCGCTCGGTCCATCGGGGCCTGGAGAATCACCAGGGTGGCCGCTGCCAATGGTCTCCGACCAGCGTGGCGCAAGTCCCGCCCCTGCCCAAAACACGCCGTCGGAGAATACGGCAGCTGGCGGCAGGGCAGGGTTCGCACTGCCCCTTGGGAATTCTCCGACCCAGCGGGGGATCGGAGAATCCCGCCCAATTTGTTTTCAGCTTCAGGAGAATTTGATGTCAGTGCTGGGTGAAGCTCAGGTTGGCAGACATTTAAATCGGAACAACTGAATAAATTTGCTGATATATAGGGCAGGGGACTGCAAATAACACAAGCAGAATCGCTGTGAAGTATATGTGGTATTGCAATTACTAGTTTAGAATAGCCAAAAAAAGCAAAGTGATGTGATTAGAGAAATGGGTTAACTAGTGAACATATACGGTGAACATGCGTAGGACAGGATAGATCTCGGGATACTGATAAAAAGCTCACTTAAACAATCACGATGTGACACAGAAATGGAGATAAACTGGGTGTTGGCATACATAGGCAAAGGGTTGGAATACAAGTAAGTACTAGTGACGGAGGTTTTAGAGAGCACTTATTCAGCTCTGCTTGAAGTGTGTATATAGTTCTGGTCACTGCGGAAAAAACACTTGGAAGAATTCTATCAAAATTTTCAAGCTTCTAAAGACTACAGATAAACTGAACCAGAATAAAATGGCAAAACAAACTTCATCAAGGTGGCATGAAGTCAATATCAGAAAAGGGGAATTTAACAGACAGTTTAGACTTACAGACATGCGTGGAACAGGGTATTCGGCCAAAAATTGCACTGTTTTTTGTCCATGACTACCGAATCTAATTCCTTTCTCTTGCTTTCTCTCCGTAAAGTTTATTATGCCTCTTTTTCAAGGAACTGTCTGATTCCCTTTTAGAAGTATTTACAGATTACGTCAACTGTTCTGTGTCAGAGAATTTCACATTCTAACAATTTTCTGATGTTTTCTCTAACTTCATTTAATTATTTTGGTGAATCTTAAATTTATGCTCATTCTGTCACTCAGTAGGTGGGTTTGCTGGGTTACGGGGATAGGTTGGAGTTGTGGGCTTAAGTAGGGTGCTCTTTCCAAGGGCCAGTGCAGACTCGATGGGCCAAATGGCCTCCTTCTACACTGTAAATTCTATGATTCTATGATTTTGAGAAAGCTTTTGAGTTGATTTCTGACTGAGTTCACAAGTAAGGTATTTTGTGGAGAACGTGCGGATAGTTAAAAAAGATTAATACTATTTAAAGCAGAGCAGCCTTTTCAGAGGACAAAGGGAAAGCTGAGACAGACCAGTTGAAACAGCTTTTTGAAGATATCCAGCCAGAGATATCTGCGGGAGTTTATAAGCCAAATCTGTTCTGGAAAGCAAGTATTACTTTGTGCCATTGGGATGTAGGATGGCATGAGAGCTGTGTGTTATTTATTTCTTGTGTAATTGGCATTAGAGATAGTCATTAAGGGTATTACTATATTGAGTAGAATTGTTTAAGGAGTAATTGTAAGCTATTTTCATTTGTAAGGTTAAAGGTATTCAATACTGTGTCAATAATAATAGCGTTTTGTTTTACACTACCAAATCCCTATTTCTTTGTGCAATCACTCCTGGAGCAAATATTCTTTCTGTATACAAAATAAAATAAAATATTGGGGTTTCGGTCCAGTATCCTAGCCATTGCTGGGGTTTGATCTGGGATCGTAATAGGAGGAACATGCTGTTTCCTCTGATGTGGAGGAGGACCAGGGGGAGTGGAGGAAGAGCTTGAGGAGGACACTGAGGAAGGAGGACAGGTGTCGGCCAGGGTGCTTCTCAACAGGAGGACCAGGGATGCCCTCATAGCCTCCAGGTTCACCCATTAAGAAACATGGTACCCATAGCTCCATAGCCCCCTCCTCTGCACATACCAAACCTTCAACCCCTTCCCTTGACCCCCTAGGTCTCATTGACATGTCATCGGGGTGATGGGCCTGGATTGGCCGTATATAAGTAAGTCCCTGGTCAATGGAGGAGAACGATGACGACTTGCTGTGAGGAAAGCTGTGATCATAGAATTTACAGTGCAGAAGGAGGCCATTCAGCCCATCGAGTCTGCACAGGCTCTTGGAAAGAGCACCCGACCCAAGCACACACCTCCACCCTATCCCCATAACCCAGTAACCCCACCCAACATGAAGGGCAATTTTGGACACTAAGGGCAATTTAGCATGACCAATCCACCTAACCTGCACGTCTTTGGACTGTGGGAGGAAACTGGAGCACCCGGAGTAAACCCACACACACACGGGGAGAACGTGCAGACTCTGCACAGACAGTGACCCAAGCCGGGAATCGAACCTGGGACCCTGGAGTTTTGAAGCAATTATGCTACCGTGCTGCCCGATGCTCCTTAGGTTTGGTTTATGTCTGACTCCTGTCTGTCTGCTGACTGCGCACTGACTCCTGGGCTCATGGCTGAGTGATGGTGGGGGCCACATTCCTTTTTCCCACAACTCCAAGGGGGAAGATGAGGCACCGTTAAGAGCTCACTGAGAGATGAGGCAGTCTTTGCTGTATTTCTGTCACTGGTCTCATGGGGGCCTAACTGTTGGGATTGCTTGGAGGACCTGCAAGATTTTCTCAGTTTAGATGGGGAGATGAAAATCCCAGTTGGAGAGGGGTCAAAGACAGAGGTGTTATGGCTTTGAGGTGCAATATTATTTAATATGGTGATTCGTCACAGTGTAACGTTATGATTCTATGATTAACGGTATCTAACTTCATCCATGTTACTCTGTGCACCTTCAACTTCTTAATCTCTCATGGTTTACCTGCATGTATTCCCATACCAGCCTCCCTGAACAGGCGCCGGAATAAGATGACTAGGGGCCTTTCACAGTAACTTAATTGAAGTCTACTTGTGACAATAAGCGATCATTATGTCTCGGTGTTATCCCAGGATGCACATCAGATGGGGAAGTGGCCCGCTGCCTTCCGCTGCCTGTGGCCTGTGATGCCCTTGGCAGACATCCTCTGGAGGGCCGACCTGGAGGGACTCAGTCGACTTTCAGGTGTCACTGGTGCTGCCGTGTCACCCTGTTCTGCCTGCTGCCCCAAGATGCGCAGGGGGGATTCAGAAGAACTGGGTACTGCCAAGGTCTCCTTAGTAGAAGGCCCCGGCATGGGCAATAGCATTCCCTCCTCTCTCTGGGTGCTTGTGGGCCCCTGGATTACTCCATGGGCTGGAGTAGCAGCTGGAGTGAGCTCCTGAAGCCTGTACATCACCTGATACTGCCAGTCATGGAGACCCGACATTGTCTGCACCATGGCATTGAAAACTTTATCGATGTGACTCTGCCTGCGCTAAGCTCTGGGGCCCCTCAGCAATGGCCCTCTGTGACTCGGCCATGCTCTTGAGGCCCTCAACCATGATCCTCAGACACTACTCCATGCCTTGGACTCCACCACTCATGTCCTGCCCCAAGCCCTCTACTGCGGTCGCCACTCTTGCAGTGTTGGCCTGGGTGTCACACATTGCTAGCAACATCTACAGCGACTGAAGGCGGGACTTCTCCGATCTGCCTTGCACTGGTTTAGGGGCTGGTTTACCTCACTAAGCTAAATCGCTGGCTTTTAAAGCAGACCAAGCAGGCCAGCAGCACGGTTCGATTCTCGTACCAGCCTCCCCGAACAGGCGCCGGAATGTGGCGACTAGGGGCTTTTCACAGTAATTTCATTGAAGCCTACTCGTGACAATAAGCGATTTTCAGTTTTCACTTGCAGGAATTTTGCTGGCAGCCCCCCCCCCCCCCCCCCCCCCCCCCCACCCCCGAGGGTTTCCCGATTTTGCCTATGCATCTCCAGCAGCTCTGGGAGGAACTTGTCCGGAGGCTGAGGGACAGCTGTGTTGTGGGATGCGGTAGACCTCCTGGTGCTCACTCACTGAGGCGTTCTTTCCCAAAATTACGCTTTGGGAAAATTTCGCCCGAAGATTTCAGCACCATATGGAAGTTACAAAAGGGAAGGGAAAGGTTTGTGAACGCATCAATGCTGATAACCATTTGTTCCATTGCACAAAGTCACTGGCAGCTGGTCAACATCTTCTCTCAAACTTCAAACACATTCCCCCCTCAGTCTAAACATATGTTAGTAATTCAGTGGCAGCCAGTAAGCTGTACCACAGGCAGTAAGTCTAAGTTATGGTGCAAATGGCATCAAGGCAACCACATGAGTAACTGTTTGCTTTCATGATTCCATCATATTTCATTGTTAGGCAATCTTTCTTGGTGTATTTTTTTTATTTAGACCTTGTTAAATTATCATGAGCTTCAACTGAACATATCTTGTCAGTTCGACTATTTTCAAACATTTAAATATCAATGGAATTTTTTTAAATTCCTTTTCAGCCAATATTTATTGCTCGTCCCTAATTACCCTTGACAAGCTGGTGGTGAGCAGCCTTCTTGAACCACTGCAGTCTCTGAGGTGTAGGCACACCCACAGCGCTGTTAGCGAGTGAGCCCTTTCTTTGGATTGCCACCTTGCCATAGTGGAGATGTTTGAACGTTCCATTGATCCCAAGACCAATGCTATTGAGAGCCTTAAGCTTCTGGCAGGGTAGCCATGATGGTAAGGTCAGAGGGGAGGAACCAGACAAAGCACAATCCAAAACAAGTCCTCAACATGAATCAGAAAGAAGATACTTGCATGGTATCAACAGCTGCAATGGCGAATGAAGGCTGCAGCAGTAGGGAGATTCCCAATCGTCAAGATTCCCTTGCCACAGGAACTGGACCTACCCTCTGTCAAGGACCGTGAGTCTGCTGATGTGCAACGGCATACCCATGGTAAAAGATGTCCCGCAGCAGGCATCTACCACGAGAAAACCAGCACACACCCCCCACACAGACGAGCCCTGTGGCAATCGGAGAAAGGTAACGGGGACAGGGCCGTGAGATCTGGAAGTTCATCACTTTGGACCAGCATAGAGGTGGTGGAGTTTGATACAGTAGTCCTGATCTTGGAATAGGAACTGGAGGGCATTTCAGCCGCTTTCTTCACAACTGAGCCGCCGTCTTCAGGATCCACTCTGCTCACCTCTCATGAGGAAAGGACTGGAAAACGTACCCTAAAAATAGTCTGTTCCATCCCCAACCCGGTGGGAAAACCACATTTAGCAGCTCACCTACCTGCGGTCAGAAAATCAAAGTTAAACTGAATTGCAGAATCTCAAATGTACCAATATTCATGGATAATGGGAAAAACGCATGGCTCTAATGTCTTGCCCCAGAACATCCACCCCCATCGCCACCATTTCAGTGTTGGCATGGGTGCCACTCATTATCGGCAACAACTCCTGTCCCTGAAGGCGAGTGGACTCCTCCAGCTGACCTTGCAGGCGCTGGAATGTCGTTAAGACCACCTCCTGTAGATTCTGGCTCTGAGTCTGCATCTGCACAAATGCTGGGATCAACTTTTCCAGAACCCCAACATTTCTCTGGGCCACCGCTGTTTCCCGGGATTGGGCAGCCCTCCGACCATCCTCTCCCTTGGGGGGGTCCCTGCCTCCAGCTGATGTGCTGCAGCATGTGTGCAATGCTCACCAGAGGGTGACCCAGGAGCCTGATCACAAACTTACCCACTGAGGTGACAGTCGCTGCGATGGTGGATGGTGCAGGTGACAACACTACCGAGATGTCAGTGTCTTCTCCAGAGTCGTGCTCTGGGGTGTCTTGAGGGTCTGGATGGGGGGCAGCTACCCCAGACAGCCTGGCCTCGTCTGATGGTGATTCCTCAAGACAAGACAAGGGTTGAGACCTTGGGAAAGACAGGTCTATGGGAGATGATAGCCTCACTTCAGAATCACAGAATAATACAGTGCAGAAGAAGCCTTCGGCCCATCGAGCCTGCACCAACTCAGTTGCTATAGGGACATCTGCGTTGCACTGACCTCTCACTTATTTGGCTTCTGCTGAACTACTTCTACCCATTGCATTCTCCTCTACCTCCTTGGCAATTTGGAGTGCCCTTTCTTCAAACGGGTTGTGGGCCAGTAGATCAGGAATGCCCCCTCCAGTCTTCTCCCCTTCCTGGTGGTTATGGGCCATTTTTTCTTTGGGGGTACAGAAAGGGCATATTGAGATGCTGGGATGTGAGTTTGATGGAGGATATGTTCTGTTGGCATGTGTTTGCAAGGTTCTTTGCCAAGGAGGGCAATCCATGGGTTGGGAGTTAGGGGAGGGTGGGTTGTAAGGGAATTGCAGGCAAGTGGGGTGTTGTTGGCCTCTACGGGATTGGGTACAGGTGTCAGGGGTGGCAACGGGAGTGATGCCAGAGGCACTGAGGTGCTTGAAGGAGGTTGTACACCTTTTTACATGCCGGTTCTCTTGGTTACCTTTTGCATGCCGGTTCTCTTGATTATGTTGGCAGCATTGGTGACCTCTGCCTCCTCATCCCAAGCCTGATTGAGAAGGGCAGGCTTGGGTCCCTGGGGAAGAGAGAGACCCTGCTCTCCTCAATGGCATCCCGCAGTCTATCAATGTCGGTGTCCAGAAAACAAAGTGCAGCTCTTCTAATCGCACTATCTGCACATTGCCCAGGTGCTGGCCCATTTGCATGTTCTGAATAGCTCGTTGCCGGTGCTCCCAGTAGCAGCACATATTTACATGATTCTCCACTGACAGGAGAACTTAGTTTTCCGAAAGTAGAATCCCACCCTAAGTGCTCCCTCCAGCGCTAAATCAGAACCAATTTCCATGGACTCGGAGAAAAGTTGGCGTACCAATCAATATCACAAAGAAAACTTTTTAACAAGGTCTTTTTTCAACTGGTTAGCGGAGGGTCTTCCCTGGGATCAAGATTCCCAAGGGTGAAAATCATACTACCTGTAATCAGTCGGAAGCCGATGAATATACAATACTTGGCAGTGCCACCAGGGGGAGTGGTGAATGCAACAGAGGCCCAGGATCACTGAGGGGCTCAGGCCACCGGTGAATGATGGTGGGTTGTGGGTTGCAGCATGGGTATCCCTGGGCAGGGAGCATCATTGGAATCAAGGGCAATTGGTGGGGCCTTCCTTCCCAATACCTGGTTCCTCAATTAGGCACTGAGTGTCTTTGAACGAGTGGCAAGGTCATCAAAGCCTTTTCATCCCAGACTTAATGGAGGCAGTGGAAGGAAGGCTTTCGTCCACCCGAATAAATGCCTCCAGTCACCAAACACTTCTCTGGGAAGGGCTTTAATTGTGCGAGATGAAGTTGGAGGTCTTTCCCCAGCTGAGCAGCACAATCATGTTTCTTTTGTTATGTCCTCCAATTACATTAATTATTATCACAGAGGTATCACAGAGGTATACAATCAACATAATTGCATTCCACTCATTGCCTTGTAAACACTGTTTTGCAAACAGTATTTCGCAAACAGAATTCTAACACATCTTCTGTTCCAGTCGGCTGCAGAAGAAACGAGGACTGTCAGAGCCGACTAATAAGCCAACACGTCTCATCACATCAGCTACACAAGGTTGTTTGCAACCTCATGTCCTCTCTTTGACATCCGTAGCATCACCCACATTGACACCTATCTCAACTCAGCCGCTGCTGAAAACTTCACTGTCTCCAGTCAATAATCCAACTGGCCCCCATCTCCGCCTTCATAATTTAGAAATAAATTCTTATCCTCAATCAAAATGACATTGCAATTAATTAGTACTGAAATTCTTCCCCTTTTTTCCCTTTTTCTGTATCCCTGAATGTTTTATACCCAGGAGTATAAACGTTCGACTTAACTGCGACCATGTTTGGATTCTCCAGTTCCCCAGGTGCGTTTCTCTCGGCAATTGTCAAAGGGATTTCCCATTAAAGCCATCCCATGCCGCTGGGAAATCCACAGGAGGGGGGTGGACAGACGATGGGAAAAGTGAATCGCAGCAGTGAAGAATTCCGGCCCATAGAATCCCCACAGTACAGAAAGGGGCCATTCGGCCCATTGAGTCTGCACGGACCATTTGAAAGGCCACTCTACCGAGACCCAATCCCCCACCCTGAAACCTCGCCCTAGGGGGCAATTTATCATGACCAATCCACCTAACCTGCACATCTTTGGACTGTGGGAGGAAAGCGGAGCACCCAGAGGATTTCCATGCAGACATGGGGAGAATGTGCAGACTCCACACAGACAGTGACCCACGGTAGGAATTGAACCTGGGTCGCTGGCACTGTGAGGCAGCAGTGCTAACCACTGTGCCACCGTGCTCCCCTGCTATTATGTTTGATTCTATTTGGTTAAAAGATTTCTGTTTCCTAATTTTATGTTGCTCATATCGTGAGTGGCAGTCTAGAACTTAGGAACAGAACTCGATCATTTGGCTCTTCGGGCTGCTCCAATGTTCAGCTGCATCATGAAGCGCACATGAACTACACTTTTTGTCTTTGCTCCACACCCTGATACTCTTATCTAACAAAAATCTCAATCATTCACCGACAACTTTTTTTAGTCAGGATGTTCTCAATTTGTGTGAAAAATTGCTTCTAGATTCGACTTATGAATGGACTACCTCTAACTTTAAGATCATCACCCTTGCTGGTTTATCTCACTGAGCTAAATCGCTGGCTTTTAAAGCAGACCAAGCAGGCCAGCAGCACGGTTTGATTCCCGTACCGGCCTCCCCGGACAGGCGCCGGAATGTGGCGACTAGGGGCTTTTCACAGTAACTTCATTGAAGCCTACTCGTGACAATAAGCGATTTTCATTTCATTGTTCTAGGCACCTCCAAATTTACCTCAAAATATAAAAGGTAATGATAATTATGACATTGTAAGAAGTCTTACAACACCAGGTTAAAGTCCAACAGGTTTGTTTCAAATCGCTAGCTTTCGGAGCACTGCTTCTTCCTCAGGTGAATGAAGAGGTGGGTTCCAGAAACATATTTATAGACAAAGTCAAAGATGCAAGACGATACTTTGAATGCGAGCATTTACAGGTAATTAAGTCTTTTTCTTTTTAAATATTTTTATTCTAAATTTTTACCTCATAAATAACAGAAAAGAAAAATAGAAATAGAAGAAAAAACAAACCCCCCCACCCCTGAACAGAACAGTGAAACAGCAAAAATCAATAAACAACTAAACAATACAATGTACAATGAACCATAACCAATAAACAATAATAGTTCCCCAACCAAACATAAACAAACCCCTCCCCACTTCCCCCTCCCCCCCCCCCCCACCCCTCCCCCCCCCGGGTTGCTGCTGCTACCGGCCATCCCCTAACGCTCCGCCAGGAAGTCTAGGAACGGTTACCACCGCCTGAAGAACCCCTGCACAGATCTCCTTAAGGCAAATTTCAGCTTCTCCAATTTAATAAACCCTGCCATGTCATTAATCCAGGATTCCGCATTTGGGGGCCTCGCATCCTTCCACTGAAGCAGAATCCTTCGCCAGGCTACCAGGGACGCAAAGGCCAGAATACCGGCCTCTTTCACCTCCTGCACTCCCGGCTCATCTGACACCCCAAATATTGCAAGCCCCCAACTTGGCTTAGCCCTGGCGTTCACCACCTTTGATAACGTCCTCGCTACACCCCTCTGAACTCCTCTAAAGCTGGGCATGCCCAGAACATGTGGGTATGGTTTGAAGAACCCCCTCCCGAACATCTCACACACCTATCCTCACTCCCAAAGAACCGGCCCAGCCTTGCCCCGGTCATATGCACCCTGTGCAGTACCTTAAATTGTATCAGGCTAAGCCTGGCGCAAGAGGAGGAGGAATTCACTCTTCCCAAGGTAGTTGCCCACGTATCCTCATAGATCTCCTCCCCCAGTTCCTCCTCCCATTTACCTTTTAACTCCTCCACCAAGGCCTCCTCCTCCTGTTTCAATTGGTAAATTGACGAAATCCTACCTTCTCCAACCTACACACCCGACAACACCCTATCCTGGACCCTGGGCGCCGGCAGCAGAGGGAACTCCACCACCTGATGCCTAACAAACGCCCTTACCTGCATATATTGGAAGGTGTTTCCAGGGGGGAGCTCGAATTTCTCCTCCAGTTACCTAAGGCTCGCAAACTTCCCGTTGATGAACAGGTCCCCAACCCTCCTAATACCCGCCCTGTACCAGCTCCAGAACCCCCATCCATTTTCCCCAGGGCAAACCGATGGTTCTCATGTATCGGGGACCACACCGAGGCCCCACCTTCCCACTATGACGTCTCCATTGCCCCCACATTTTGAGGGTCGCCGCCATCACCGGGCTTGTAGTGTACCTCATCGGAGGGAGCGGCAGCGGTGCCGTCGCCAGCGCCCCCAGGCTCGTGCCCACACAGGACACCATCTCCAACCTCTTCCAAGCCGCCCCTCCCCCTCCATTACCCACTTGCGTACCATTGCCACGTTGGCAGCCCAGTAATACCCACAAGGTTAGGCAATGCCAGCACACCCCCCCCCCCCCACCCATCCCTGCTCCGCTCCAAAAACACCCTTCTCACCCTCGGGGTCTTCTTAGCCCACATGAACCCCGTGATACTCCTGTTAACCCGTTTGAAAAAGGTCTTAGGGATCAGGATGGGGAGGCACTGAAACAAAAACAGAAACCTCGGGAGCACTGTACTTTTAATGGACTGTACCCTACTGCCCTACTGCCAGGGACAGAGGCAACATATTCCCCCTTTTGAACTCCTCCTCCATTTGCTCCACCAGCCTCGTTAAGTTGAGCTTATGCAGGGCCCCCCAGCTTCTAGCCACCTTCACCCCCAGGTATCTAAAACTCCTCTCTGCCCTTTTTAGCGGAAGCTCACCAATCCCCCTCTCCTGGTCTCCCGGGTGCAACACGAACAGCTCACTCTTCCCCATGTTCAGCTTATACCCGGAGAAATCCCCAAACTCCCTGAGGATCCTCAATACCTCAAGCATTCCCCCCCACCGGGTCCACCACATACAATAGCAGATCGTCTGCATACAATGATACCCAGTTTTCCTCCCCCCCACCCCGCACCAACCCCCTCCAGTTCCTAGACTCCCTCAAGGCCATGGCCAGGGGCTTTATCACCAGCGCAAAGAGCAGGGGGGATAAGGGGCACCCCTACCTCGTTCCTCAGTATAGGTGGAAATATTCCGACCTCCTCCTGTTCGTGGCCACACTCGCCACCGTGGCCTCATACAGCAGCCTCACCCAGCTGATGAACCCCTCCCCAAACCCAAACCTCCTCAACACCTCCCACAGGTATCTCCACTCCACCCTATCGAAGGCCTTCTCTGCGTCCATAGCTACCACTACCTCCGCCTCCCCCTCCACCGCCGGCATTATAATTACATTTAGGAGCCTGCGTACATTGGTATTCAGCTGCCTCCCTTTCACAAAACCCGTCTGATCCTCGTGTATAATCCCCAGGACAGAGTCCTCAATCCTCGTGGCCAATATCTTTGCCTGCAGTTTCGCATCTACATTGAGAAGCGAAATCGGCCTATAAGACCCGTACTGCAAAGGGTCCTTGTCTCGCTTTAAGATCAGGGAGATCAGCGCCCTAGACATCGTTGGGGGCAGGACCCCCCTTCCCTTGTCTCATTGAAAGTCCTAACCAGCAGCGGGCCCAACAGGTCCACGTATTTCCTGTAGAATTCCACCAGGAACCCATCTGGCCCCGGTGTCTTCCCCGCCTGCATGCTCCCTAGTCCCTTAACCAGTTCCTCCAACCCAACCGGCAGCCCCCAGCCCCGCCACCCGCTCCTCCTCTACCCTCGGGAACCTTCGCCAGTCCAGAAAATGACCCAGCCCCTCCTCCTCCGATGGGGGCTCAGACCGATACAGTCCCTCACAGAAGTCCCTGAAGACCCGGTTAATCCCCGCCGCACTACGCACCGTGCTCCCCCCTCCTTCCCTCACTCCCCCAATCTCCCTCGCTGCCTCCCGCTTCCTAAGCTGGTGTGCCAACATCCTGCTGGACTACTCGCCATACTCGTACACCGCCCCTTGCGCCTTCCTCCATTGCACCTCCGCCTTCCTGGTGGTCAACAAGTCAAACTCGGCCTGAAGGTTGCTCCGCTCCCTGTGTAGCCCCTCCTCCGGGGCCTCTGAGTACCTCCTATCTATCCTAAACATCTCCCCCACTAGCCTCTTCCTCTCTCTCCTCCCCCTCCCTTCTTTATGGGCCCTGATGATGATCAGGGGCGAGATTCTCCCCTACCCGGCGGGGCGGGAGGTCCCGGTGTAGCGGAGTGGCGCCAACCACTCCGGCGTCGGGCCTCCCCAAAGGTGCGGAATTCTCCGCACCTTTAGGGGCCAAGCCTTCACATTGAGGGGCTAGGCCCGCGCCGGAGTGGTTGACACCACGTCGACTGGCGGCAAAACCGGCGCCAACAACCTTTGAAGCCCGGCGCCGGGGCTGGCCGAAAGGCCTTTGCCGGTTCGCGCATGCGCCAGTGCGTCAGCTGCCGCTGACGTCACCACGGCGCATGCGCGCTGGGGGATTCTCTTCCACCTCGGCCATGGTGGAGGCCGTGGCGGCGGCGGAAGAAAAAGAGTGCCCCCACGGCACTGGCCACGCCCGCCGATTGGTGGGCCCCGATCGTGGGCCAGGCCACCGTGCGGGCACCCCCCGGGGTCCGATCGCCCACACCCCCCCAGGACCCCGGGGGCCCGCTCGCGCTGCCGATCCCGCTGCCACCAGAGGTGGTTCAAACCACGGTGGCGGGATTGGCCTCTCGGCGGGACTTCGGCCCATCGCAGGCCGGAGAATCGCCGCAGGGGGCTCGCCGATAGACGGGGGCGGGATTTACGCCGGCACCGAGCGATTCTCCGACCCTGCGGGGTGTCGAAGAATTTCGCCCCAGCTCTCCACTGACCACCGCCTTCAACGCCTCCCAAGCCACCTCTACTTGCACCTCCCTGTTATCGTTGGTCTCCAAGTACCTCTGTATACACCCCCGGACCCGCCCGCTAACCACTTTGTCCGTCAGCAGACCCGCCTCCAAGCGCCCCAGCAGGCGCTGGTCCCTCTCCTCCCCCAGCTCGAGGTCCACCCAATATGGGGCATGGTCTGAGGTAACTATCGCTGAGTAGTCCGTGTCCTCTACCCTCGGAATCAGCGCCCGGCTCATTACAAAATTCAATCCGAGAGTAGGCCTAATGAACATGGGAGAAGAATGAAAATTCCCTCGCCCCCGGCCTCACAAACCTCCATGGATCCAACCCCCCCCCCCCCCCATCTGGTCCATAAACTCCCTCAGCACCTTGGCTGCCGCAGGCCTCCTGCCCATCCTAGACCTAGAGCGATCTAATGCCGGGTCCAGCACCGTGTTAAAGTCCCCGCCCAGTATCAAGCCCCCGTCTCTAAATCCGGGATCCGGCCCAGCATGCGCCGCATAAACCCTGCATTGTCCCAATTCGGGGCATATCCATTTACCAAGACCACCCACACCCCCTGCAACTCACCATCACATACCTACCTCCGTTGTCTGCAACAATTCTCAGCGCCTCAAATGACACCCGCTTCCCCAACAAGATCGCCACCCCCCCAACTTTTTGCATCCAGCCCTGAATGGAACACCTGTCCTACCCACACCTTCCTTAGCCTTACCTGATCTGACACCCATAGATGCATTTCCTGAAGCATGACCACATCTGCCTTAAGCCCCTTCAGGTGCCCGCTTGACTGGCCCGTTCCAGGTAATCAGCCGGATCAGGGGGCTACCAGCCCCGCTCCCCAGCCAACTAGCCATAACTCTTCCTCGGCCAACCAAATGTCCACGCCCCCCGCACTTCTCATTCCTCCCTACAATTCTGCTACAATTCGGTTAGATTGGGCCCATTATTGCAATGTTGGCAGAAACTGTAGCATTTCAGCAATTGCCAGACTCATGGGCCGGGATTCTCCGAGCCCGCGCTGGGTCGGAGAATCACCGGCGGGGGCGCAAGAATCCGCCATGCCACTCTGACGTCGGGCCGCCGATTCTCTGCCGATCGCAGGATCGGTGGCATTCGCGCCCGCTGAAACAGGCCCTGCGCCGATTCTCGGCGCGATGGGCCGAACTCCCGACGAGTTCCGCCGAGTCCCGCTGGCGTGGTTCAGAACTGGTACCACCCAGCAGGTGCCCGGACTCGCAGCCGATGTGGGTGTCCTGGTCGGCGGGGGGGGGGGGGGGGGGGATCTTTCTTCGGTGGGTGGGCTTCCGATCGGCAGGCGGCCACGATCTGAAGGGGGCCTATCTCCTGCCGCGCAAGCCCACTGTTCGGTCGCTGACAAGTTGCTCCGCGCTAGCGCGGAGACGGCAACCACGCGCATGCGCCGGTGCAGAGATGGCCGTGGCGCGTATGCACGTACCCGTGCTGGCCATGGTGCGCACAGCACACCGACGCCATTCTAGCCCTCAAAATAGAGGAGAATTACTGGGCCTGGAGGCCCGTTAATGCTGGCGTCGCTCGTGCCGGTTTTGACATCGGCGTCAACACTTGGCCGCGATATCGGTGAATCCCGGCCATGAAAATTGAAATCACATCAGCAAAAAGAACAAAAAAAGTTATGTTGTTTCATAAAACCTTGTGCTGGATTCTCCACTCTGGAGACCAAGTCCCCATGCTGACGTGAAAACAGTGGTGTTGTACATCAGGAAAACTGGCACAAATCGGCTCTCAGCTCTATCTCCCGAATAGGTTTGCAGAATTGCCAGGTCCATTCCCGCAAATGCGTACGCCGGCGGCCTGTAGCAGCTGCACGTGACAATAAGCGATTTTCATTTCATTTGGAAAAAATAATTGGGTATTCTAAAAAATAAAAAATTTTTTTTTAAAAACACTGAGACAGCTACCAGCTCCTGAGATTTGAGTATAAAAATTGGCAAGTCATGTTGCAGCTGTATAGCTTGAGTATAAAAATTGGCAAGTCATGTTGCAGCTGTATACCTTAGGCTATAGTGTTCAATTCTGGTCGGAAGGGTGTGGAGGCATTAGAGAGAGCGCAGAAGAGATTTACCAGGATGTTGCCTGGTATGGAGGGCATTAGCTATGAGGAGCGGTTGAATAAACTCGGTTTGTTCTCACTGGAACGACAGAGGTTGAGGGGTGACCTGATAGAGGTCTACAAACTTATGAGGGGCATAGACAGGGTGGATAGTCAAAGACTTTTTTCTAGGGAGAGGGGTCAATTACTAGGGGGCATAGGTTTAGCGTGCGAGGGGCAAGGTTTAGAGGAAATGTTCGAGGCAAGTTTTTTACACAAGGGTAGTGGGTGCCTGGAACTCGCTGCCGGAGAAGGTGGTGGAAGTAGGGACGATAGTGACATTTAAGGGGCATCTTGACAAATACATGAATAGGATGGGAATAGAGAGATACGGACCCCAGAAGTGTAAAAGATTTTAGTTTAGACGGGCAGCATGGACGGCGCAGGCTTGGAGGGCCGAAGTGCTGTACTTTTCTTTGTTCTTTGTTCCTCTGAAATGGGCAATCAGGGATACTGGACACGATGGAATTTCTTCAAGTTTACTTAAATAGTCTTGAAATGCAGGGGGCTTGATCCTCTGAACCCCGACGCCGAAATCGCAATCGGCGATGGGGCGGAGAATCCCCGATGATGATGAAATTGGGGGCAGCGCCGCTTCTGCGATGCTCTGCCCCCTGAAACACAGCATATTCTATGAGTACGCCGCATGCCATATCCACACGAGGCCCACCCCGCGATGCTCCGTCCCTGACCGGCCGAGTTCCCGGCAGCTGGACACGTATGGTCTCACCCGTCTCACTCAGTCCAGTGCCGCCACAGTCGGGGGAGGGCTAATCCACGGGCAGAGGGTGCATTCTTCGGAACCGGGGTCACTGTTAAATGAATGTGACTCTTGAAGCTCTATCCGATTTTATGCTGCCTTTCATCGCCACCGGTGAATTGAAAGTTGTTCCAGAGGCTCAACATCTGACTGGGACTGATTGTGCGGCTGGCCTTCAGAAGCCCTCCAAGTGCCGGAGACTTGGGCTATCCCTGCTTCTGACTGTTGCGGGGTTCTGTCTGCGAGGTGTTCCCCAGAAAGTGACTTTGTGCCTAACCTTGAACTACATACCACCATTGAGGGTGTGGGTGAGCACTGTAACAGTTCTTGTTGAAGCCCTTCATTCTCTGATGTGCTTTGGTGGCTCAGGGAGTTGCTGGGCTGGCTAGATGTCTGTTGGTACCTGAAAAATACAAAAGGGCGCTTTTAGTGGATGAGCTGCACCTATTTTCTTTATAAATTCAAGGGATGTGGGTTTCGCTGCCTAGACCAGCATTCATTGCCCAATCCTTATTGCCCTTGAGTCGGTGGTGGTGGACTCCCTTCTTGAACCACTGCAGCCCATGTGGCATAGGTGCCTTTAGGGAGGGAGTTCCAGGTGCTGTCTCAGAGGCCTTGGTGAGTTCATGCAGTGTATCATATAGATAGTACTTACTGCTGCTAATGTACATTGGTGATGGAGGGAGTGAATGTCTCTTGAAAGGATGTCAAGCAGGTTGCTTTGTCTTGGATGTTGCCGAGCTTCTTGAGTGTTGTTGGAGCTGCACTCATCCAGGCAAGGGGAGAGTATTCTAACACACTCATGACTTGTGTTTGTAGATTGTGGACAGGCTTTGTGGAGTCAAGAAGTGAGTTCCACATTGCAGGATTCCCAATCTCTGTCCTGCTCTTGTAACCACAGTATTTATATGGCTAGTCTAGTTGAGTTTCTGGACAATGATAACCCCCCCAGGATTTTGAAAGTGAGGGATTCAGTAATGAGGGCTGATAATTAGATTCTCTCTTGTTGGATATGGTTATTGGCTGACATTTTTGTGGCGCAAATGTCCCTTGCCACTTGCCAGCCGAAACCTGGAGATTGTCCAGGTCTTGTTGCATTTGGATATGAGCTGCTTCAGTATCTGAGGAGTGAGCACTGGTGGAGAACTCTTAGAGTGATGTCCTGGAGCTGAGATGACTGACCTCCAACACCCACAATCATCTTATCTGTGCTAGATATGAGTTCAACCAACAGAGAGTTTTCCCCGATTCCCATTGACTCCCATTTTTCTAGTGCTCCTTGAAGCCATACTCGTTCAAATTCGGCCTTGATATCATGGGCAATAATTCTCACCTCACCTCTGTAGTTCAGCTCTTTGTTTGAATGAAGGCTGTGATGAGATCGGAGCTGAGTGGTTCTGGCAGAACATAAACTGAGCGTCAGTGAGCAGGTTATTGTTGAGCAAGTGCCATTTGATAGCATTGTTAATGACCCCTTCCATCACTTTACTGATGGTCCCGAGTAGACTGATGGGGCGGTAATTGGTCGAGTTGGATTTGTCCTTCTTTTTGTGCATAGGGCAATTTTCCACATTCCTGGGTAGGTGCCTGTATTGTAGCTGTACTGGAACAATTTGTCTAGGGGTGGGGCAGGTTCCGGAGTACAAGTCGTCGGTAATATTTCCACGGCCCAAAACCTTTGCAGTATTTCTGAGTACAAGGCACTCAGTATGAATTGAAGGATTTGGCAATACTAACTTATTGCAAGAGGGCAAGTTCTGCATCACCAGAGGAGTGATCCTAGTCCTCACTGGTGAGCTCTGCAGCAGCCTTCTGGAATTCAGTGAGAGTGATGGTCTCTGCCGTCCCTCCCTCGGTGGGCTCGCTCTCGCTTGTTGTGCGCAGGTTTGACCTGTATGGAGACAGGAAAAAGAGATGTGATCAGAGGGGGTGAAGCAGAGGTTAGATGAAATGCATGTCCCCTGTGTGTGATGTGCCCTGCCCAGAAGGGACAGAGAATGGAGTGTGGGCAACAAGACAGATGGGATGGTGGTGTTGTGGAAGTCTTGTTGAGAGAGTGAGTGCTGATATTTGTCCCTTATGACTGAATGTGTGAGATTCCTGAAGAGTAGCTGTTTGATTACATGGTACCGTACTGAGAGTTTAATAATAGTGGAGGGAGCTGAGATAGGAGTTACCCTGGCAGAGGCAGATGAGATCATTCACCCACTTCCTGCACTAAATGGCGCTTCGCAGTTGGATGACAGCCACGCTGACCTCCTGGGCAACAGTCTCCCAGGTTAGAGAGATGAGGTTTGTGTGCTTTCTCGAGCTATCCCTTCCATATGGGTTTGAGTAGGGTGATCATGGCTCGGCACAACATTGAGGGCCGAAGGGCCTGTTCTGTGCTGTACTGTTCTATGTTCTAGTAGAGCACAAGCTGATGGGCCCGGGATCCCTAAATAAGGGTTTAGAGGGTACTGGCGTTAAAAGTTGGTTCTGCCTTCTTCTTGAGGCTGTTAACCTTGTGCCTCTGGGATACTGACATCCTGCACAATCTGTTGAATATGGGTCAGCTGGAGAGAGTGATATGAGTGTGCTGGAGTGTGTTAAGAATTGTGGAAAATTACAATTTAAAAATTGAAAATAAAACAGGACGATGTCTGAAGAGATGTTGAAAAGCAAGAGTTTACCTGGGTGACTAGAGGAAAAATGGGGGTATAGAAAAGGTAACTTCAAAGTGGGGAGATAAGAAAGTTGACACGTGTACGCAAAAAGCTGACTTCACAGGGTGGAAAACATGAAATGGGAAAATGGTTTATTGACAGCACAATGACTGGGGGGAAATGGAGACAGAGACAAATACATGCACAGCTATTATCAGCTACACCCAGTTTCAGAAATAATCTCCTGAAAACAAGTTATTGCTAAACAGGCAGCCAGCTAAGATCAAAATTCGAACCTAGCAGACTTTGCTTCGCTAAAACTGAAGACAGTGGGCGGGATTCTCCCAGCCCTGGGCCGGGCCGAAGAATCCCCACGACCGGGCCACGCCGCCCCGACGCCGGCATGTGATTCTCCGCAGAGTGGAGAATCGGCGCCATTGGCGCCAGCGTGGTTGCCATGGCGCTGGTCGCGGGCCGCTCTACGCAGCCGGCCCGCCAATTCTCCAGCCCGGATGAGCCAAACGGCCGTAAGAAAAGAACCAAGTCCCACCAGCACCCTTCTAACCTGCTCTGAGCCAGCGGGACCACGGCATTGAAGGGTCGGGTGGGGGCCTGTGGGGGGAAGGGTGGGGTCCAACCCCGAAGGGGGCTTCCGATGTGGCCTGGTCCGCAATCAGGGCCCACCGATCAGCGGGTCAGGCCACCGTGGGGGCACTCTCCGGGGCCAAGTCGCCCCGCGCCCCTCCCCAGAACCCCCGGAGCCCGTCCGCACCGCGAGTTCCGCCGGCGGGAGAGGCTTAACAGCGGCGGGACTTCGGCCCATTGCGGGCTGGAGAATCGCCGGGGGGGGGCCCACTGACAGGCGGGGCATGATTTCTGCCCCCGCCGAATCTCAGGTGGCGGGGAATACGGGACACGGCGGGGGCGGGATTGATGCCAGCCCCCGACGATTCTCTGACTCGGCAGGGGGTCGGAGAATCCCGCCCCAGGTGTAGAGCAGTTTGACCCCGGCAGCCAATGCATGTGTCTTCCTGGCCCTTGGCATCCATGAAAGCCTCAGCTGACAAATGGCAAGAAAGGCACACGGCATCATCAGCAAGGTAATTTGTGGGAACTTGCTGCATATCCGGGCTATAATTTTATATCCATTGTCACGAATGGAGGCTTTAAGACAGAGTTCTTGATTAATAAGGGGATCAGGTGTTATGGGGAAAAAGCAGGAGAATGGGGATGAGAAAATGATTGAATGGCGGAGCAGGCGGACAGGCCTAATTCTGTCCCTATGTCTTATGGTCTTATGAGGCCAGTACAGGCAGAACTAAAATACAGAAATACTTGGGAGTACTAACAATATAGGTAATTATTTTCCAACAAACCTCCCACACTGCGCTTAAGGTGCCAAGGAGTTTCACACAATTCTTCCCTTTTTTGTGAGAACATGAATCAGTGAATTCTGGGAGCTCAGGATGTAACTCATCTACAGATGTTTTATTACTTTGTAACACATTGTCCGAGCCTCGACCAGAATTGTCAGGAACGGTAACTTCATGGGAAACCAGCTATAGCTTTGTTCACGCTGATACTCTTGTCAGCAAAATCTGTAGGGAGTTAAAGCATTATTACCATGGAAAAGAAATTTCCAAATTCCTGTCTCTGAGTTGACAATGTGAGAATTCATTGTTGTTTTCAAGATTAAAGTTAAACAGGGGTCACAGACTCATAAATAAAATTGGTTCCAAACAAAGATACACTGTACTCTTACACACAATTTGTTACAGTTTTTAAATTAATAGTTTATACAATGCTACAATTTAGAAGTGGTCATTATTTAGTGACAAATAGGTGTAATTATTCCTTTCGTGAGACTAAGGCATTGTTTTTCAAACTTTTTTTTCCCGGGGCCCACTTTTACCAACTAGCTAACCTTCGGGACCCATGACCTTCACAATCCAGGCCAGTCGATCTTCAGGCCAACATTCTTGGCCCACCATTATTTCTTACCTTTAATGCAACAGGTGAACCTGCTTTGGCCTCACAATCTCACTTACTTTGTCATTCAATGTTACATTTCTGCATAGGACTTCAGCTGATGATTTAATATATTGCTGCATCCTTTGAAAAAAATCAAGAGGTTTGTCCTCAAACTTAGTATGCCTTTGAAGCTTTCAGGGTAAAGTTTTAAATTTTAAGTTACCAGTACCCTTCCCGCATATAACACACATGGGCTTTGAATCCTGATTTTTATTGACATTATTAAGAAAGCTATGCCTCAGTAAATTATTTTTAGACTGCTGTGTACCCGACTTCATTTTTCTCTTTGTTGGGTGTTCACCAGAGGCCCTGGAGCTCTGTATACAGCTCACACCAGCGCTGCTTTATCCTGCCGTGGAATCTCCTGTGAAGCTCCCTCCAGCAGATTCAGTTGTTAAATCCTGGCGTGTTTGTGTCACTGGCCATCTCTTCTTTATCCCAAAATAATCCATCTATAATTCTTCACACAGTCCTGTTTCTTGTTTGCTGGTAGCTACAAATGGAGGAATCTCTACTTTCTGATTTTGCGCCTTTCCCACGGATGTATTGAGCAAGTGATGTCAGTGTACTTGCCGCACTCATGACTTGCTCTCTTCCACCACTTCTGGCGGGAAGACTCCATCGTCGGTATTTAAAGGCCGGTCGCGGCCAACATTCTTAAAAGCCGATCATGGCTGTTGGATGCTTCTCCCGCGATTGGGAATGTCGCAACTGATCGCTCCGCGACCTTCCCGGCACACACCTGCGACCCATCACGACCCTGAGTTTTAAAAACCTTGGACTAAGATGTTGCTTAAAATTTACAAAAATACATCTTCAGGGTTGCACGGTGGCACAGTGGTTAGCACTGCTGCCTCACAGTGCCAGGAACCCTGGTTCAATTCAATCTGGAGTTTGAACGTTCCCACCGTGTCTGCGTGGGTTTCCTTCGGGTGCTCTGGTTTCCTCCCACAGTCCAAAGATGTAGTAATAATAATAATTTTTATTGTGACAAATAGGCTTACATTAACACTGCAATTAAGTTACTGTGAGAAGCCCCCAGTAGCCACATTCCGGTGCCTGTTCAGGTACACAGAGGGAGAATTCAGAATGTCCAATTCACCTAACAGCACGTCTTTCGGTACTTGTGGTAGGAAACTTGAGCACCCGGAGGAAACCCACGCAGACACGGGGAGAAAGTGCAGGCTCGCACAGATAGTAACCCAAGCTGGGAATCGAACCTAGGACCCTGGCGCTATGAAGCAACAGTGCTAACCAATGTGTTACCGTGCCGCCTTGTGCAGGTTAGGTGGATTGGCCGTGATCAATGCGCGGGGTTGGGGATAGGGGGAGTGGGTCGAGGTAGGGTGCTCGATGGGCTGAATGGCCTCTTTCTGCACTGTAGGGATTCTTTGAAATTTAGGAGTTTCACTTATTTAGTGAACAGTCTTTCTTAAACCCCCTTTCTGCAGTTTTGTCACAGTTAAAAACATATTTTACATTAAATTTTAGAACCATCAACCAAACATTTCTCACTATATTGGGAGAAAATTGAACCATGAATGTAATTTGCCATGTGTACAATAGCTTGGAAAGCATGTGTACAAATGTGCTGCTATATGTATAATAGCTTCAAAGAAAGCGAAAGTACATTAAGAAATGCAACAATGCAAAATTTTGAAGTAGGTGTTTTCTGCCAATTTAGTGGCTCCTTTATCACCTGGCTAGTAATCCCGTGGAATGGTTCGCCCACCCATTATAGAACTCATTTAATTTTCACCTATGGCAAATCATACAGGTTGTACAACAGGCAGTTCTATTCTGTTTGCCAGAAGATGCCATGAAGTGAAGCTGAAAGTTACACCTGCGGTCATGTCATATATCTCTGTTAAGATAGGTGTAAAAGGTTCTGCATTGGATTCTCCACTTTGCAATGGTGGCAGGGCAATTCGCGAAAAAGCAGAGAATCCAGCATCGGGGAAAAAAATCAGATTGGCCTCCTTTCCGATGCTCTAGTCCCTCACTGGCGTCACCCCCCGCATCAGGAGGATGCAAATTTGTCATTGAGACCCGTTTGCATCCTAATCACGGGCCCGGAATCACATGGGCAAGGTTGGTACAGGTCTTGACAAGCGTGCTCCTGACGCAGTGGATCCCGCGGTGAGCCGGGGGGGTTGGCCCAAAAGTTCATCGGAGGGTTACCCAGAATGCAAGGCCTGCCCACCCCACCCCCACCAGACCCCACCCGCAGCCCCCTGCCGGAGACCCATTAATTAAAGTGTTCCCCCAGAGATCCTCTAATTTATGAGATCCCCTCTTAGACACCCCCTAGTTAAGGAGAGCTCCACAGAGACCCCTAATTAATGAGACTCCCCATAGAGATCCCCCAGAAGTGAGACCCATGTCTGTAAGTCCCCAGAAGAGGGACCTTTGTATGGAAGATACAGCACAGTCCAGCAGAGGCAGTGGAAAAAAAAACACTGCTTAAAACGTCACCTGGGTAATACACCTGGGACCTTGGCGCGGTGAGACAGCAATGCTAACCACTGCGCCACCATGCTGCCCCCCCCATTCATTTATCTTTGATATTGATTTTACTAGGCTGTGATTGACAGCTTCCACACACACAGCTGTCAACATTGTTCTATTCATCTCGCTTCAGGCTTGAGTAACTTTGAAGTGGCCAGCTTTGAAACTAACTGGAATGTCTATAAAGACCAAGCTTTGATTGACAACTCCTGGATCACTTCAAACAGAATTAAGTGCTTTATTTTAGTTTCACTGCTGACTACTTCAAAGTGACTCAAGCCTGAAGTGTAAAGCACTTACTTCTGTGGCATGTTTTGAAGAAGGACAGTGGAAGAGAGGACAGGACAACAACTGCCTTCGCTAATGTTTATTAAGACATTATGCATTCGTCACATTTACTGTTCAATTTTATTTGCAAATTGTTGCATTTTTATACATATCCTGTCAGAGTATGTTAGCATCTACAGCAAGGAATTAATTTATTGTCCATCCATTGAATCATTGTCCATGCGGTGTAGGTACACTCCCAGCGCTGTTAGGAAATCCAGGATTTTGACCCAACCTACAAAACAATGCCTGCACTTCGAAAAGTAATTGAATGGATCTGACCACTTTCAGGCATCTCATTGGCATAATGAGCTGGTTTTCTTCATTATTTTTGTAGACCTTGGGGATTGTTGGCTAGGCCAGTATTTTTAATTGTCTATCTGTAATTGGCCTTGAAATGGTGGCGGTGAGCTGCCTTATTGAACTGCTGCAATCCATGTGGTGTAGATACATCCACAGTGCAGTTAGGGAGGGAGTTACAGGGTTTTGACCCACCAACAGTGAAGAAACGGAAATGTATTTCCAAGTCAGGATGGGGTGTGACGGTGGTCTTCCCATGTATCTGCTGTCCTTGTCCTTCCAGATGGTAAATTTTACAGTTTGGAAGGTGCTATTGAGGAGGTGAGGTGAGAGTGACTGGCTTTGACATCAGGGCAGCATTTAACCGAGCATGGCATCAAGGAACCCTGGCAAAATTGGAATCAGTGGGAATCAGGGGGAAAGCTTTCCACTGGTAGGAGTCACACCTGGCACAAAGGAAAATGCCTGTGGGAGTTGGCGGTCAATCATCTCAGCTCCTGGACATCACTGCAGGAGTTCCTCAGGGTAGTGTTCTCAGACCAAATATCTTCAGCTGCTTGATCAATGACCGTTCTTCCATCATAAGGTCAGAAGTGGGGATGTTGGCAGGAGATTGCACAATGTTCAGCACCATTAGTGACTCCACAGATACTGAAGCAGTTCATGTTCAAATGCAGAGGGACCTGATCATATCCAGGCTTGGGCTGACAAGTGGCAAGGAGCATTCATGCCACACAAGTGTCAGGCAATGACAAACTGACCAATCTCCAACAAGAGCTTATAACCTCACCCCTTGACATTACCATTGCTTCATCCCCCACAATCAACATCCTGGGGATTTATATTGACCGGAAACTGAATTTATAATTTGATAATCTTTATTGTCACAAGTAGGCTTACATTGACACTGCAATAAAGTTACTGTGAAAAGCCCCTAGTCATAATATTCCAGTGCCTGTTCGGGTACACAGAGGGAAAATTCTGAATGTCCAAATTACCTGACAGCAAGTCTTTCGGGACTTGTGGGAGGAAACCGGAGCACCCGGAGGAAACCATTGCAGACACGAGGAGAACGTTCAGACCCCACCCAGACAGTGACCCAAGCTAAAGCTCAAAACCACCCAGGACAAAGCAGCCCGTTTGAGCTCGCTGAGCTTGCTCCCCCTTCCAGAAACATTCAATCCCTGACAAACAGTGGTAGACCTGTGTACCATCTACATGATGTACTTCAGGAAATCACCAGTTCCTGCAGCACCTTCCAAACCCATGATCACAACCACCTGCAGCAGATATCTGGGAACACCACCACCTGGAGGTTCCCCACCAGTTTAGTCACCATCCTGACTTGGAAAAACTTCACCGTTCCTTTAGCATCGCTGGGTCAAAATCTTGGAATTTCCTCCTTAGCAGCACAGTGGGTGTACCTACACCTCAAGGATTGCCGCGGTTTAAGAAGGCAACTCACCACCTGCTTATGAAGGGCAACTAGGGCAGGGCAATAAGTGCTGGCCTAGCCAGTGACACCCACATCCTATAAATCAATCATTAAAAAATGGAGCATTGGTGAATTGCTGAAGTGCATCTTGTAGATGGCATACAGCTGCCACTGTGCATAAGGTGGAGGGAGTGGATGTTAAAGGTGGTGTGTAGAGTGCCAATCAAGCTCTCTGCCAAGGCCTGGATGGTGTTGAGCTCTTTGAGTGTTGTTGGAGTTTAACTCATTCAGGCAAAGCGAGAGTATTCCATCACACTCTTGGGGCTGGTTTAGCTCACTCGGCTAAATCGCTGGCTATTAAAGCAGACCAAGCAAGCCAGCAGCACGGTTCGATTCCCATACCAGCCTCCCCGGACAGGCGCCGGAATGTGGCAACTAGGGGCTTTTCACAGTAACTTCATTGAAGCCTACTCGTGACAATAAGCGATTTTCATTTCATTTTCATTTGTGTCTTGTAGATGGTGGACAGACTTTGGGAATCAGGGGGTGAGTTACTAGCCACAGAATTCCCAGTCTCTGACCTGCTCTTGTAGCTATATTATTTATATGGCCAGTCCAGTTCAGTTTCTGAACAATTATAAACCCCAGGATGTTGATGGTGGAGGATTTAATGTCAAAGGGAATAGTTCGATTCACTCATGTTGGAGGTGACAATTGTGTGGCGTGAATGTTACTTGTCACTTTTAAAAAATGTTTTTATTGAACATTGGTGACGCTCGCTTGGCCAATATTTATTGTCCAAACCTAATTGTCCTTGAGAAGGTGGTGATGAGTCACCTTCTTGACCTACCCCAGTCTATGCACTGTAGCTACACTCACAGTGATGGAAGGGTGGGGGTTTGAGGATTTTGACCCGGTGTCAATAAAGGAATGACTGTGGGATTGATTCTCCGATTCTCAGGCTATCTCCTAACGCCGGCGTGGGAATGGTAGCCTTTTATGACTGAACATTCGGCGCACAACGGTCACCGATCCTCCGTTTGGCTGGGGGCTAGCAGGAAGGCAGCGTGAATGCACAATATTCAGCACCATTTGCAATTCCTCAGATACTGAAGCAGTCCAGGCCCATATGCTGAAAGATCTGGACAACAATCAAGTTTGAGGTGATAATGCACCATCCTGTCGTGAAAATATATTGGGCGGGATTCTCCGGTCGTCGACGGCGCACTTTCGTAATGCTCTGCTCCCTCCAAAATGACGTACTCTAGGAGTGCGTCATTTTGAGGGAGCAGAGCATTGTGAAAGCGCGCCGTCAACCTGATGCTCTGCCCCTGACCAGCCGAGTTCCCGATGGCGTGGGTCTTTCATGGTATTACCTATCAGCAACTCGGTGCGGTGGCTGCAGACTCAGTCCAGTGCCCCCACAGCAGGGGAGAGCCGATCCGAGGGCAGGGGGGACTTTGGCAGGGGTTGGGGGAACTGTTGGGGGGTAGTCCGGGGCTCACAAGCCGGCCAAAGGGGGAGGCACTATTTTGGAGGCCAGCGACATTTTGCATGGCGTGGCGGCTGCAGGCTGCCGCCATGTGCATGCACGGCCATGGACCCGGCAATTATCCGAGCTGTATCGGCAGCTAGAGCCGGTACGTCATTTTGGAGGGAGCAGAGCAACGAGAAAGATCGCCACCCCCGATTTTGTCAAAAACGGGATTCTCCAGCCTATCGGCGAATGCGATTTTGCCGTCGACGACCGGAGAATCCCGCCCAATATATTTTCAAGACAGGATGGTGCATTATCAGCTCAAACCTGACTGTTGTCCAGATCTTTCAGCATATGGGCCTGGACTGCTTCAGTATCTGAGGAAATGAAAATGCTGCTGAATTTTGTGCAATCATCGGCGATAACCCCATCTTCACACCTTACAATGGAAGGAAGGTCATTGATGAAGAAACTGAAGATATTTGGGCCTACGTAGGACACTATCCTGAAGAACACCTGTAGTAATGTCCCAGACATGAGATGATTGAGCTTCACAGTGCAACCATTTTTCTTTGTGCCAGGTCTGACTCCAACCACTGGAGAGTTTCCCCTGATTTCCATTGACTCCAGTTTTGCTTGGCCTCCTTGGTGACCCTCTCAGTTAAATGTTGCCTTGATGTCAAGGGCAATCACTCTCACCAAACCTTGTATACAAGGAAGTTATATGTTTCGTTGTGTCAAGGAATATTTTTAATTCAAGCAATTCCAATTTTAACTTGACCTGAAAGTCATGGTCCTGTGCATTCATGTTAATTTTATATTTTTGTTGCAGTTTAGTGACAGTTTAGTTGTATTGATTTTACAAGATTTTGCCTTGTAATTTAATGGCTACATTGATACAGATGAACATCTGGAATGTCTTCAACACTTGGGCAGTAGTAAGTTCGACAAGTAAATTACTTACTTATTTATAGAGCAAGGCTGATTTTATACCCATTCTTTGCAATGGAATTGAAAATCATGAAAATTTTACAATGGATGAATAATTCATTTTTCCAGTTCTTAGGCCAGATGGTGAACACCAAAACCCAATCTGGGGTAAAGGCAAGTTTAATTTACTCTTTAATGACAAAACCAATTATATTGGAGTTAAATGCATCTGTGAATGATTAAGGGCATCCATCCGAAGAAATGTTTTATCTTTGTTCTTTGCTCCACTTACAAAGTACAAGAGTGGTTGAGACCCAATGGAACTCAATGCAACACATATTCACAAAAGGATCTCATCAACCTTTCATCCGAACTAAATATGTGCTAGCTAATCTAAGGTTCGTTGAACTACCACTGCTAATAGTGCAGGAAATGAGTAGATTTCTTGTTACAATTCAAGGGTGTAATTGCTTGAATAAATGGTTCTTGGTTTCACTCACAGCTGTTTGAGACTAGGAATCATACATAATGCTTAATTGGATCGGCATGTTGTGGCGCAGTGGTTAGCACTACTGCCCCACGGCGCAGAGGACTCGGGTTGGATCCCGGCCCATTGTCCATGTGGAGTTTGCACATTCTCCACACTCTGCTTGGGTTTCATCTCCACAACCCAAAGATGTGTAGGAGAGGTGAATTGGCCACGCTAAATTGCCCCTTAATTGGAAATTTTGTAAAACTGAAAAAAAAATAGATAGCCATGTGATCCATAAAATAAGGTTGTGAACATTGTGCGAGACTCATAAAATATATTTGCTCTTGATTACAGGTGGTATTATGTGTTTGGACCAATTTTGGTAGTGCATCAGGAGAAAGTCATAAATAATGTTAAAAGCGAGTTGGCCAGGAGATTGAGGAGTGTGCAGGCTTAGGGATCTGTGAGGGCCTGTGATTGAGCACAATGACATTTTCAAAGAGCTGGTCATGGCAGGAGCAGCCAAGTTTGTTGCTATGAAAGGGATATTCCAGGCCTTCCCGCCAGCTTAATCTTCTGGCCCTGCCGAAGGCAACGCCCACAGTGTGTTCCATGGTGGTGAGGTGGGCGAACCATACAAAATACCATGGCCCGGCCGGCAGCCAATGTCCATGTCGCGCCTGGCACGAATCCAAGTGAGCCGGTTAGTTCACGGGAGAGGCCAAAATCGGAATCCGCGCTGGGCGCCGTTTCCGATCTAACCGGCCTGTTCTTGTTGGCGAAATCCAACATGGCGAGAAACCAATAATCACCAATTAAAGCCAATCTCCATATCGTTAATAGGATAGACCCTCTATCAAACGGCCTACTGTGAGCTCACCGGCTCCCCAGCGAGCGGTCACATGGGCGCCCTTTAGCACATCTCTCGAAAAACATGAAAAGAGAGCAATGACTCTGTGGGATCCCCACTGTCCGATCCAGAGTAGCTGAGGAGCATTCTTTGAAGGTGGGATATCTGTGCTCGGCGTGGGGGTGGGGGTTTGTTGGGCCTGGTCACCCACCATCGGTGAGGGACTTGCCACTGGGCTGGGGGGGGGGGGGGGGGGGGGGGCGCGGGGTGAGGGGCTCAGCGCGCGAGGGACCAATAAGTCACCCCCCCAGATGGGGGGGCAGGGGGGTGGGGCCCATGTGGCCACCCAGGCTGTCATTGAGCGGTGCACTGGAATGCTAAAATGCAGTTCTGATGCCTCAGCTACTCTTTTGGTGCCCTGCAGTACACCCTCCCGGAGGGTTGCCTGCTTTGTGGTGGTCTGCTGTGCCCTTCACAACTTGGCATAACAGCTGGGCGACACGCTTGAGGTGGAGGAGGAGGAACATGCAGCCTTGTCCGAGGAGGAGTAAGGTGAGGAGGAGCCAGACCAGACAGGCCCGGGGAGGACCGTGGGGGCAGCCGGTGGATGGAGGACAGGCAGTGGAAAGGGTTCGGCATGTCCAGAGGACAGAGAGGCCCTCATCCTCACCACTCACCCCCCCCCCCCCTTGTGATCCTCAATCTATACCATAGTCTGACTCCCATCGGACTGCTGACAGGGCACTCACACATAACCCCTGTACGTGGAATGCTTCATGGGGGATGCCCAGATCTCGGACTACCGTGCCCAAGGGGCTGGGGCCAGCGGAGGGTGGAGGGCAATGGGGGTGGGTGGTGCAGGTAGACCCGGCAGATCACAATAATGTGACAGAGTCTTCACATGTCTCGGGTGTTTTAATGGTGAATAATCATAACCCAAACTATGCCTATCTACCGATGGTGCTGTCTTCCTGAGTGCTCTCTTCGTGATCCTCAAACTGCTTAGTTTGTCATAACGTTTAGTTGTGTCCCCAGGATGTGCATCGTGTGTGGAGGCAGTCTGCTGCTAACCGCACCCTGGGGCCTTCGATGCCCCTGCCTGCCATCCTCTGGGGGCCCTGGGGCCAGAGAGCTCTGGCCACCTTTCTGGTGGCACAGGCCTCACCGTGCCTGCCTGTTCTGCCCGCTGACACTGCGACGTGCCATTGTCAGAAGAGGGTGACACGGGAGAGCTGGTGCCCATGTCGTCTTCCTGTTGGGAGGCTCCGAGTCGGCTTCCAGCGCTCCCTCCTCCGGACCGTGCCCATAAGGCCCTGGGGGTCACGTTCGAATGGAGGGAGGGGCAGCTGAAGTGAGCTCTAGTGGCCCCTGGCATCATCTGGTTCTGCCAGTCCTGCCAGCTCCCCACTGTCTGCACCATGGTGTCGATGCCGCTCTGTGACCAGGCCACACTCTGGAGTGCATAGGCAATTCCCACCTGTAACTGGGACATGCTCCGCAGCGCCTTTGCAAGTTCCAGGCCCCCAATGATTGGGACATGCTGTCAAGGCCCTCAGCCTTCGCCATCACTAACTGAGCAGCGTCTTGCACACCACCACTCATGGTGCTGATGCCATGCTCCAGGCTCTCCACTGCGGTCGCCACCACAGCAGTTTTGGCCTCGATGCCACGCATTGCCGGCGCCAGGTCCTGTGCCCATAGTCTTTGAGACTCCTCCACTCGGCTATGGACCCACTGGAGTGTCACTGACATCCTCTCTAAATCCAAGAGCCTCACTCTAGCGCCTGCATCAGCTCCAGGATAACCGTTCCCAGGGGCTCAGTATCAGACTGGGACCCAGCTGGGTCCTGGGATCCACCAGACCTCTGACTGCTGTTCCACTTGGATATTCATGCCTCCACCTAATGTGGGAACTGTGTGGTGCTCACCAGATTGTACCCCAGAAGCCTGTCCACTAGTGTCGCCCACCAAGGTGCCTCTGCATTGGTGGAGGGTAGGGATAACAGCTGAGGTGCCTCAATGTTGGCATCCTCGGAGCTCTCCTCTGTGGTGTTCTCTTTGAAGGTGGGGGCGGGGGGGGGGGGGGGGGGGGGGGGGGGGTATCCCGGAAAAGCTGGCACCAACAAATGGAGATCCTGCAAGAGAATGGACATGTGGTCAGTGGGAGGTTAGGGCATTATGTCTGGCATGAAGAACTCACTTGTGATAGATCATCTGAGTGGGGGCTGGTGGATCCTCACCTCTGCGGTGCAGGCCAATCTCGGCGTCGGTGGCCGCTCTGTCCTCGTCACCCTTCGCGGCGTCCAGAGCCTGTTACTCGTAGGGGGTGAGAACTCTTATGGCCTGCACCCCGCAGCCCATGGGGGTCCTTTCCTGCCTGTTATGGGCCAACAAAAAGAAAGCATTGTGAGCCATTTGCTTCATGCATCGCGGGTGGGGTCTATGGTGGGATTCAGGCTTGGGCAGCACCGCTGGGCATGAGTGGGCTGTGCAGGTTGGTATCAGACTGTGCTGGGGCACAGGCATGGTATCGTGTTGGGGGCGTGCGCTGCAGCTGCTGGGTCATCGGGGCGTGGGGGAGTGGCATGGCAGGGGTGGAAGGGGTGTTGTGGCCGGACGAATGCCAGGACGGTGATGACAACCCGCCCATGTGACCCGCTGGAGGTCATTGATCTTCTTGCAGCACGGGGTGGTGGTCTTCCTTGTGACAGTCCCCGCGTTGACGGCCACAGCCACTGCCCCCCAGGCAGCACTGGCTGCGTGTGGCTGACTCTCCTACCTCCTTGGGGGAACAGTCATGACCCCACTGTATCCAACAGCCGGGCCAAATCGGCATGTCCGAATCGTGAGTTGGTCTGCGCGGTTGCAAGGTTGTGTGCTCTCTGGGATTTGCTCAGAGAGCGCGGTTTAAGAGCTGCCCTCCCTCGTTAACGTGGAGCTGCCGGGCGCAGTCCAGGTGAATCACCTGGCAAGACCGGCAATTCCGACGTGAAGCCTGTGGGGCATTGATACCTGCCCTAATTGGTGTCAAATACTGGTTGTGATCTCGCTGGGCAGCCATCGGGAAGCACCTGGCAAATTTGCGCTTGTTACTGCACTTTGTGCTTCTCCCATTAGACTACGCCCTATAATTCTAAGATTATATGATTTAACTGTATGCCGAACGAAATGTGAGTACATACTGGCATCAAACCAGCATAACTACACATATTAATACACATCTGTAAGACTGTCAGTTTCTACATAACCACACAGCTGTTTCTCACAGCAATAAGTAAAGACCCATTAAAGGAAAGTCATTTTAATCATATAAATTTAGGCCATTAATAACCTGACATGACCCATTTGATCTATTTAATTCAGTTTGGTTTATTGCACAAAATTCTCATATCCTCGCTAGCTGTCATGCTGTGAAATATTATCATACAAGCGGTTAAGCTTTCATATGAAGCGACTGTTCATTTCATAGAGGCGTTAACACATTTAAAATAAATGGGTTAGCATGTCTGTTAAACCAGCAATTTCCTCCAAAGGTGTTAAAGGCTGATGTGTTAATTACACAGGGCATTCCTCCAGACTAAAGTAATGATGAAAATCTTAAACCTTTTCAGGTTTCAAATTTTGGGCATTTGCAAGAAAAGAAAGGAAGCAATGTGTCCCAAGATTTCTGAAACAGTGGGAGGGATTTTAACTTAACAATGTCAGTGGTTTACTTGCCAGGAAACAAAATGGAATGTCTGCATCGACTCTCTCAAACTTCTACAGATGTAAGAAGTCTTACAACACCAGGTTAAAGTCCAACAGGTTTGTTTTGAATCACTAGCTTTCAGAGCACAGCTCCTTCATCAGGTGATAATCATATCGATAATAGCTGAAATAAGTGGCCACATTTCCATTTCCCCCATAGGTCCAAAAGTGTGGTAATTCAGCAGGATGATGGCGCAGTGGTTAGCACTGTCGACTCACAGTGCCGAGGTCACAGGTTCGATCCCAGCTCTGGGTCACTGTCCGCATGGAAATGGCACATTCTCTTCATGTTACATAGAAAGTACAGTGCAGAAGGAGGCCATTAGGCCCATCGAGTCTGTACCAATAAACTTAAGCCCTCACTTCCACCCTATCCCTGGAACCCAATAACGCCTCCTAACCTTTTTGGACACTAAAGGCAATTTAGCCTGGCCAATCCACCTAACCCGCACATCTTTGGACTGTGGGAGGAAACCGGAGCACCCGGAGGAAACCCACACACACACGGGGAGAATGTGCAGACTCCACACAGACAGTGACCCAGCCGGGAATTGAACCTGGGACCAATGGCAAGTGCTCGCCTGTATGCTGCTGTGCTGCTGTCTGTGTGGGTTTCACCCCCACAACACAAACATGTACAGATTAGATAGATTGGCCATGCTAAATTGCCTCTTAATTGGAAAAAATGAATTGGGCACTCTAAATTTATTTTTTAAAAGTGTGTTCATTCATCTGGCCATAGCGAAAATATGAAAGAGGGCAAAAAGCAGAATGATCAGGGAATAACCATTGTTTCATATCCAGAACATGCAGAAGGCAAAAGTCTGCAAGGGCAGAACGTACTGTTTCTGATGCTGACCAATCTGCTCCCATCTCTGTTATTAGAATTGGTTTACTTTCTATTTGGTTACCTGTTGACATTGGGCTGAAATCATCAGCACTTATTGCAGCTGAGTAAGAGCTCTCTACATGTTGCTTTTGAGATGTTCCTGAATGTCAGCCTGGTAGGTTATAGGAATGCTCATGTGTCACTGTGGTTTATGTGCTGCTTCTTGCTTATCTTAAACTTAGATGTTAAACAGTTTCACCCAGCCAATCTATATAAGCTCAATCATGCTAGGGATGTTTTCACTCAGGAATACCTTGGCTTTCATTCCCTGTATGTTATTGCTATCACTTAATATTATCAAGTCATGCAACACAGAATCCCATTTCCTTAGCAGGACATATGTCTGTTCTCGGAAGATTAAAGCTATAAACCTTCATAAGCTGCATTCACCTTCAAGTCAATGCCTTTTGGGAAGTAAAGAGGCAGATATTGGCAGCTCCATGTTTTTCTTATTTCCTTTTCTAGTTGTTCCATTAACTATTTTACTTTTACTCCACCATCCTTTAGTTATTTATTTAATTATTTTTTCTTTCATCACTTCAGACTCCTACCTTTTACTTGATGCAAAGTGCTGATGAATGCTACTGGACACCTGTGTTTAACACCTCAAAAAATGTAGAAAATCAGAGCCTGAGTTATTTGAATTAGATTGACTGTCTTATAACTTGATTTACGTTTCTAACCAATATAGAGGTGATGCAATAATTTTTTGTTTAATGCCAAATGGAACATACAGCCCGGCTTTCATTGTGCTAAAATTAGCATGCCTGCCAAAACTAACACGCTGCTCTCAGCAGTAAGCAACCAGCCTCATTACCAAACACACATGAAAATAGGCTTATACACAATTCTTTGGGAACAACTCTGGAAAAATGCAATGCCCCAAAGCTTGGAAAGGATTTCAAATTTCAACTTGAATTGTGGTCCAAATTCATGGCAATTATAAAGTGAACTCAGTAAAAGAAAATCTTACAATAAGACATCTAATTCTCAGTCCAGCCTCGTTTCGCTGTCACTAGCAAGTTATGATGTGGAGATTCCAGCGTTGGACTGTGGTGGGCATAGTAAGGAGTCTTACAACACCAGATTAAAGTCCAACAGGTTTGTTTTGAATCACCAGCTTTCGGAGCACAGCTCCTTCCTCAGGTGAGTACTCCGAAAGCTAGTGATTCGAAACAAACATATTGGACTTTAGCCTGGTGTTGTAAGACTAGCAAGTTAAACTGAATGTGTAGATTGATAAAGGAATAGCACAGTCCTAAATCCCATGCAGAGATTAGAAGCAAACAGTGCTCCATACTCCAATGTGCATCATGCCATATAGTATAAAACAGCTCTACTTAGTTTCTAGTCTGAGTTTGACTCCAGATTTGTTGAATCATCTCAGTAAGTAGACTGAAACATATCTGGTTAGTTAAACCAAAGCACACAGCAGACTATGAGTACTCGAAGTTTCTTGAAATCTCAGTGAGCCACATCACATGGTCAAGCTCTGCCTACAGTGAAATGCAAATGCAACCCATTTAGGTGAAATTGTACCTTTCGTGGCACATTAAAGCTCAAAGATAGCCATTGCTCCTCTTGTTGCTGACAAGTTTAATACCATAACTGTGCACTAAAGTAGTGTTAATGGTTTTTATCTATACATCCACCTTTGATATAATAAGATAAGACCTCTCGATGGGAACTGATAGTGAATGATTTAGACAGTTGTCAATGATTTCTCATGGAGTGAAAAAAAAGGCACAGATGCACCTGAGACAGTGTTATATTAGTCCTATCACTCATATTCATTATTGCAGTAAATGTCTCAGCAAAACGGATAAGGCAACCACCAAATTTACAAGCCTCCTATGATTTCCACTAGAAATTATTAAAACTGACTTCTGTTTTTCCCTGTACCAACAGGATGCCATTTGGATGCATTATCCATTTCTAATATATATTTTTTTTGTAATGTGTGACAGTATAGGTGAAATTTTCCAATGTGCACGTGTGAAAACGTCAGATAACCTGGCAAGGACCCATTTGCCGGATCTGTGCCAGGCTGACTCAAAGAGCTCGTGTGCAAAATGTGGGGGAGCTCCATCCAATGTGTGGATCACATTAACTAAATTCAAGATTTCCAGATGCTCTTATTGGGAATATGTTGTTCTATTCATGTCACCATATAAAATGTACAATAAAGAGTCAGCATGCTCTTGACTTTCAAGTGCCTAAAGCTGCATTACTGAATTATTCATTGGTTTGGCCTAAATGTGTATTGGGTTCATTTCAGAATCCCAAGGTTAGTAATGATGCAATCCTAAACATTTCTCAGCATCAAGCTCACCAGTGCCCTCGAAATCGCAACTGAATTTGTTGAGTCAATGGAAGGGCACCTAATTAGCAATATGTCAAACAATCATGTCTGCCACTAGGTGCACATACTGCTAGCCTTTTGCTGGTGGAAATTTTTAAAATCATGTAACCATGGTGTGGTGAATTATAAACCTAGTAATTTACACTGTGTTATATCATATGTATTGTGTCCTTGTGGGCTCTGTATACGAGCCGTTGTGTGGCTCTGCCCATAGGGGGAGATGAGGAGTTTCTACTGGGCTGCACCCTTGGCTCCGCCCATGGCTCCTCCCACTAACCGGAAGTATAAAGCTCTGCAGTCGTGAGCCTGCTGCCAGTTCATCTCGTCGCAGGCAGGCTCAGTTGTGAGACTATTAGAACCACTGATCACTTCCAATCATGTGTCTTGTGAATTTATATTCTCATCAGTTTAATAGTCTTAGGAAACTTGAAGAAAACAACTATAGAATCAGCCCTCAAACCTGACCGACTAGAACTCGACCCGCAGGCTGCAGAGGCGAAATAAATCTTTCTACACTGGCTCAGGTGTTTCAAGGCCTACCTGGCTGAATCAAGCACTTCAGAAACTATGGAGGAGCAGAAACTCAGCCTACTGCACGCAAGGGTGAGCCACCGTATCTCTACTCAACTTAACAGTACTTTCTCGTATACTGAGGCCCTGGTCATGCTCGATTGAATGTACGTGAGGCCCATCAACGAGGTCTACGTGCGCCACAATTTTACGACCTGCCACCAGCGCCCCGCGGAGTCGCTGGACGAATTCCTGCGCGATCTAAAAGCCTTAGCTCGGGACTGCAATTATCAATCTGTATCAGCCGCCCAGCATATGGAGCTCGCTGTCCGAGATGTATACTTGGCAGGGCTCAGGTCCAACTATGTGCACCAGCGGTTGCTTGAAAAAGGGGCCCAGAATTTGGATGACACTGTAGAGTTAGCTACAACCATGGAGGTCTCGTTCCGCAGCCTCACCTCGTTCCCCGCGGACCAAGCGACACCACTATGGGCCCCCGACCAGCGGCTGCCCCAGGCCTGCGCCGCGCGGCCACCCACCCACTACGCAGCTCCAATGTGCCATTTTTGTGGGCAGCCCCAACACACACGCCAGCACCGCCCGGCCCGCAACGCGAACTGCAGCAGCTGCGGTCGCAAAGGACACTATGCCCGGGTCTGCCTGGCGAAGAAATCCACCACTCCAAACTCTCCCGCAGCCCAGAGCACTCGCATCCCAAACTCGCAGGCCCCGAAATGCTGCAGCCTGTATGCCGACTCTGCCCCCACCCAACAGGTGCGACTCATGGGGGCCGCCATCTTGGCAGTCCTCCTCCACGTGGCCGGCCACGTGCAACTCATGGGGGCCGCCATCTTGGATGCCACCTTCCTCGCCGCCCACCATATGCGATCCACAGGGGTGGCCATCTTGGGATCCATCCTCTTCAACCTCTGAAACTCACCTCAAAGACTACGACCTCAGCGAACAGTCATCACGGGGCCACTCCAGCACAGCTGATCGAGCCGCCGACTACCTGCAACTCAGCGCGGTCACGTTGGACCAATTGCGTCCTAAACACCTCCGCAACTCGATGATCACCGTTAAAATCAACGGGTACAGGACACCGTGCCTCTTCGACTCCGGGAGCACTGAGAGCTTTGTACACCCAGATCTGTTAAGACACTGAGAGCTCCCTATTTTCCCTGCACGGCAAACTATCTCCCTTGCTTCGGGCTCACACTCTGTTCACCTACAAGGGTGCACCGTCACGACCCTAACGATTCAGGGCGGCAGCTACTCGAACTTCCAGCTATACGTACTCCCCGAACTCTGCGCCCCACTCTTACTGGGACTCGACTTCCAGTGCAACATCAAAAGCCTCACACTCAGCTTCGGCGGGCCCCTACCTCCACTCACTATCTGCAGTCTAGTGACGCTAAAAATCGACCCCCCTCCACTCTTTGCTAACCTCACTCCAGACTGCAAACCCGTAGCCACTCGCAGCAAGCGGTACAGCCTGCAGGACAATGCGTTTATCAGAACCGAGGTCCATAGGCTCCTACGTGAGGGGGTCATAGAGGCCAGTAACAGCCCCTGGAGAGCTCAGGTGGTGGTCGTCAAGACCGGGGGAAAATTCCGAATGGTAGTGGACTATAGCCAAACCATTAATCGGTTCACGCTCCTCGATGCGTACCCCCTTCCCAGGATTGCAGACATGGTGAATGACATCGCCCAGTACCGCATTTTCTCCACGGTGGATCTGAAGTCTGCATACCACCAGCTCCCAATCCGCCCGGAGGACCGCCACTACACGGCGTTCGAGGCAGATGGCCGCCTTTTCCATTTCCTCAGGGTTCCCTTTGGCATCACGAATGAGGTCTCGGTGTTCCAACGAGCAATGGACCGAATGATGGACCAGTACGGGCTGCAGGCCACGTTTCCGTACTTGGATAACGTCATCATCTGCGGCCATGATCAGCAGGACCACGATGCTAACCTCCATCGATTTCTCCAAACTGCCCAGAAACTCATCCTCACATATAACACGGAGAAATGCGTTTTCCGCACGACCAGGCTAGCCATCCTCAGCTATGTCGTGGAAAACGGAGTCCTGGGCCCCGACCCGGATCGTATGCGCCCCCTCTTACAATTCCCTCTCCCTCATTGTCCCAGGGGCCTCAAAAGGTGCCTGGGATTCTTCTTGTATTATGCCCAGTGGGTCCCTCAGTATGCGGACAAAGCCCGCCCACTATTTAAGGCCACACTCTTTCCTCTGTCGGATGAGGCTCGCCAGGCCTTCACCTGCATCAAGGAGGACATCGCCAAAGCGGCCATGCGGGTGGTGGATGAATCCGTCCCCTTCCAGGTAGAGAGCGATGCCTCAGAGGTAGCTCTAGCAGCCACTCTAAATCAGGCAGGGAGACCAGTCGCCTTTTTCTCCCGAACCCTCTCCGCTTCGGAACTTCAACAATCCTCAGTCGAAAAGGAAGCACAAGCCATCGTGGAAGCTATACGACACTGGAGGCACTACCTTGCAGGTAGGAGGTTCACCCTCATCACCGACCAGAGATCGGTTGCCTTCATGTTTGACAACTCATAAAGGGGTAAAATTAAAAATGATAAAATCCTGTGGTGGAGGATTGAACTCTCCACCTACAAGTACGATATTATGTATCGACCGGGGAAGCTCAACGAGCCCCCAGATGCCCTGTCCCGCGGCACGTGCGCCAGCGCGCAAAACGACCGCCTGAAAGCTATCCACAATGACATCTGCCACCCGGGGGTCACCCGGCTCGCCCACTACATCAAAGCCCGAAATCTGCCTTTCTCCACTGAGGAGGTAAAAGCCATCACCAGGGATTGCCCGATCTGCACGGAGTGCAAACCGCACTTCCATAGACCAGACATGGCCCGCCTGGTAAAGGCATCCCGGCCCTTTGAACGCCTGAGCATCGATTTCAAAGGGCCACTCCCCTCGACCAATCGGAATGTGTACTTCCTGAACATCATCGATGAGTTCTCCCGCTTCCCCTTTGCTATCCCATGCCCCGATATGACCTCCCACACAGTCATCAGAGCTCTGCACAGTATCTTCACCCTGTTTGGGTTCCCCAGCTACATACACAGCGACAGGGGTTCGTCCTTCATGAGCGACGAGCTGCGTCAGTACCTGCTCGACAAGGGCATCGCCTCGGGCAGGACTACCAGCTACAACCCCACGGGGAACGGGCAGGTGGAGAGGGAGAACGTGACGGTCTGGAAGACCGTCCTACTGACCCTCGGGTCCAGGAATCTCCCGACCTCCCATTGGCAGGAGGTCCTCCCCGACGCGCTCCATGCTATTAGGTCCCTGCTATATACAGCCACCAACCTGACCCCTCACGAACGGCTATTTGTTTTTTCTAGGGGCACTACCACGGGGGTTTCGCTCCCAGCATGGTTGAAGACACCGGGCCCGGTTCTCCCCCGGAAGCACGTCCGGGCACACAAAACTGACCCACTCGTAGAGTGAGTGCTCCTACTCCACTTGAACCCCCAATACACTTTCATCGAATACCCTGACGGCTGTCAGGACACTGTTTCCCTCCGGGACCTGGCGCTTGCAGGATCCAATCCCACCACTACTACCGCCAAGGTACCCCTCACACTACACCCTGCACAACCCTCCGCGCCCTGCGCCCCCGCACCTACAGGTTCACTGCCCGTGCTCCGTGCCCCCGCGCCTATGGGTTTCCGGCGCTCCCCATCGCCAGTCGAACCAGTCGGGTACGAAGCTCGGACCGAATCACCCCCGGAGTTCACCATCGTACCCTCACCGACCGTCACCACCCAGCCACCCGAAGAGGCTGCAACCCCGGGGCTTCGCCGATCCCAAAGGACGACTCGGCCGCCGGACCGGCTCAATTTGTAGACCCATCACCCCCGCCGGACTTGATTTTTTTTACAGGGGGTGAATGTGGTGAATTATAAACCTAGTAATTCACACTATGTTGTATCATATGTATTGTGTCCTTGTGGGCTCTGTATACGAGCCGTTGTGCGGCTCTGCCCATAGGGTAGATGAGGAGTTTGTACTGGGCTCCACCCTTGGCTCCGCCCATGGCTCCTTCCAATAACTGGAAGTATCAAGCTCTGCAGTCGTGAGCCTGCTGCCAGTTCATCTCGTTGCAGGCAGTCTGAGTTGGAAGACTATTAAAACCACTGTTCACTTCCAGTCACGTGTCTTGTGAATTAATGGTCTCATCACATGGTTCCTCCCCAAACACAACCTTAGAAAAAGGACATTTTGTCAAAGCACTCATCTGCACTCATCAGAACAATTGCAAGAATAGCAATGTCAGGGGAAACAACAACTTTTTACTGCATGAGAAGTGTATGCTGATTGGTTGGAAAGCGGGCTGATTGGTAGAGGTGTTGCCATAGAAAATTAACCAGTTGAAGGTGACTGACAGTTAACTGTTGAACATTGTTTGAAATTTAAACTAGGACGCTTGACTCTGGTCAGGCATTGCCCTGTGGAATGAACCAATGAATGAATGTCACTTACTTCGTTTCGCTGAAACAGCGCAATGTGTGTACATCTTATTTCTGTGTGCAAAGAACAGCTCCCTGGGTATTAATATACGTTGCTTCTAGTACATGCAAATACACCACACTGCAAACCCGAATGACAATCTTAAATTAGTTGTCAGCGTAATCTTTGGCATTCTGAGGACTATTATACTCATCTGTTGGCCTCCTGAGTAAGGGAGATGATCTGGAGTTACATTTTATTAGAAATTCACCTCCCCCTGTTTGGCTGGGTCCACATATTCCCTTGGGAATCTAATGCACCTTCACCCATCTGGTATGCCGACCTCCACTGATAAGCCGAGTTTCCATTCTCCATGAGAATCAGAAGCTTCCTGCTTCTGCTCCCTGACTGATATCTACCAATTGTAAGGGGTAGTTGGAGATGCCCTCCCTTAAAAAAGCATGCAGTGAACTGCCGGAACCAATGGAGATCTCTGCACATCAGATATCTCCCACCATACTAACAATGGGGCCAAAATACTAACAAAAGGAGTGAAAGACCCTAAAATGAAGTTTTCTGGAGATGGAGGAAAAGATTAGAAAGCAGGATGTGAAGCAGGCTTAGTGATGCCAGAATTAGATTAAATCTATCTCGAAGGTATAGATATAGTCACGACTGCCTTTACAGTCTTTACTTGTGGGAAGGTAGTAACTGAGCAGTGACTCAATTGTTCTATAGGATGAAACTTGAAGTGCAGACAAGGTAAATAGTAGGAATATAGTAGCTGTCTGGTTGTGAAGGTTAATAAGTAAGAAAGCTAGGAAGAGGCACACTGGGGTGGCAGAAAGGGTCACTATACTATCTAATATTCAGAGGACTTGGATACAATGAAGAAAATGTTTGCGAAGGTTTGAAAGATGCTATGGTGAGATGATCCAGCATTTCCCTACCACAAAGTAACTGGGTAAAGTATACATACTAAACTTCTCCAAATCTGTCCTATCTTTACTAAAGCTCTATGCAAAGCACTCAGACATACTCACTTGCTTCCCAGCTTTCATATATATGCCTACACAGGGCAAACATTCAAATTGCAACTTCAAACTAGATCTAACATTATATTAACATCTGTAAAGGTGTGGCCAGAAATAAAATTCTCAAGGAAACCAAATTACATGATGCATGTTTATTCACATAATAATAATCTAATAATCTTTATTGTTGTCAGAAGTAGGTTATATTAACACTGCAATGAAGTTACTGTGAAAATCCCCTAGCCACCACACTCCGGCACCTGTTCGGGTGCACCGAGGGAGAATTCAGAATGTTCAAATTACCTAACAGCACATCTTTTGGGGTGTTGTGGGAGGAAACCGGAGCACCCGGAGGAAACCCACGCAGACACAGGGAGAACTTGCAGACTCAGCACAGACAGTGACCCAGCCGGGAATCAAACCTGGAACCCTGGCGCTGTGAAGCAACAGTGCTAGCCACATACATGTGCAGATACTGTAATAATGTTGGTTCTTTATGCTGTGTTGGTGGTGGCTCATTTATAGGATCTTGAAACTTCTGTGTTAAACACGAGCAACTTTATTGGTTTGTTTTAACTATTTACAAGTATGGCCATGGATGGTATTGCTCGATTGTCATAAAAATCAATATCGTTCACTGATGTCCTTTAGGAAAGGAAATCTGCCAACCTTACCTGGTTGTGATGTTATGAAAAAGGAACAGAACTGTAAGGGTTAATGTTCTGTCTGAATCAACCACTAGAGGGAGCTAGATACAGAACTATATAAAGCATCGATGCCAAGCCTTCTGGGAGAGTATTGAGGAGAAGATTAGAAGACAGACTGTAGGAAAGCTAGTGTGAGTGAGAGCAGATTACAGTTTTTATATTAGTGTAGCGATTAGTGGTAGATGAGTGTAGATTGTATATTTATTATCAATTGTATATTATATAGAAGTAAGAGTCAAATTCAGTTATGTAGTGTAAATAAATCTTTAGCTTTGTTCAATACAAAAGCTAGTCATGGTCTTTGTGAACACTACGCCAAACACCGGAGGGTCTGAACCACAAAGAACACCACACTAATCTGGCCTACATGTGACTCCAGATCCACAGCATTGGATTAATTGCCCCTCTGAAATGACTTTGCAAGCCACCCACTTCGAGAACAATTAGGGATGAGTAATAAATCTGGGCCTTCCCAGCGACACCCACATCCCATGAAAGAAGAACTAATTTTAAAAAGGTAGGACCATCTCAGAGGATATTCTGGGCCAGTGAAACTCTTTTAAAGATAGATACCTGTCACCTACTCTTCATTAATATTTACTCTGTAATATAATACATAACATAGAAATACATTGTCATATTCTGCTATTTAGAAGTGGCCTAATCCTGCTCCAAATTCCTATGGTCTCAAGTATGTGTGTAAAGGGCACACAACTGGATTTTGAGTACAAATATTCAATTTTAAAAAGTGATATATGTCCTGATAAAACAGTATATTTCATCTAAGATCTAACGGGAGAAGCACTGAGCGAGCGTGACTTCCTGGGTGCTTCCCAACAGCCGACCCGGTGGGTACGCAGCGATATATAAGATCAATTAGGGTCATAAATGGTCCCGTCTGGGCTTCACAGCAGAAAGGGGCGTCCCGCCAGCTGATTTGCCTGGACGGCGCCCAACAGTTCCTGCTAACGAGGGCGAGCAGTCCATAAACCGTTCCCTCAGAGCACACTCCAGACAGCACACAGCCATGACACCATGAAAAGCTGCTCCATGCTTTGGGACGCCAACCTGGCCAGGCTGCTGGATTCCATGGAGGTGAGACAGGACACCCTATTACCCTGAGGGAGTCGGACAATCGCCACAGAGCCACCAATGCCGCCTGGGAGGCAGTGGCAGCGGCTGTCAGTTCAGGCAGCATGACCAGAATGACATCAGTTCAGCACAGGAAGAAGACCAACGACCTCCTGCGGGCCGCATGGGTAAGTCGACACTGCCTGGCATCGCTCCCGTCTACCACCCACTGTACCTTCCTCCCTCCCACAGGTCGACAGCTGGCATCTCACCCCCCCCCCCCACCGCCCCACCTGTGCTCCAGCCTGTACTCAAGCATACCCTGTCACCCACCATAATAACCCACACATGTTGCCAGCCGTGGACTCCCCCCCCCAATGCTTACTGCTGAAAATGAAATGAAATGAAAATCACTTATTGTCACGGGTAGGCTTCAATGAAGTTACATTCGCCACATTCCGGCACCTGTTCGGGGAGGCTGGTGCGGGAGGCTCTGTCCCGGGGGAGAAGCTGGCACATAATAGGCGGGAAAGGACCCAGATGGGAGGCGGGGTGCCAGAGATCAGAGTCCTCGCCTCTATAAGAAACGGGCCCTGGAGATCGCGGGGCTGACCGAGGATAGAGCAGTCACCAAAGGTGAGGTTGGCCTGCAAAGGTGAGGATCCACTGCCCCTTCACCCAGATGACCGATCTCACACAAAACAATCCTTCCCTCTCACTGACCACATGTCCTTTCTCTCTCAGGATCTCCATCGATGGGGTCGGGCCCCCCCACCCCCATGCACATCAGGTGGAGGCAGGAACACCTGATGGACTCAGCAGTCGGAGGTCTGCTGGATACCAGGACTCAGATGGGTCCAGTCAGATGCCGACGCTCTGGACAACGTTATCCCAGAGCTGAGGCAGTTGCTAGGACACGGCCATGATATTCAGGAGGGGAAGTCACCGACATCTAGCGAGTGCATAGCCCATTGGAGGAGCCCCAAAGGGTATGGACGCAGGAGTTAGCGCTGGGATGCACTATCAATTACGACGAGATGAGAGTAGAATGTATTCGAGGCTTTATTACACAGAGATGTGTGGCCTCCTACAGCAGCTGACGAAATGGCTGCTGTACGGAGAGCACACATATTTATACTCCGCCTACTGGGTGGAGCCAGCAGGCAGAGATCTACGCCCGTACCTGTAGTACAGGGGCCTTACTGTAAAACACATATATATACAGTATCAGTGGTGACTACCCCACGCTGGCAATGCTAACACGCACTAGGTGCTGACTGAAGTGGAAAGCCTGGAGCAGAACACCATGAATGGTTGTGTCCAAGGCAAGGCTCAGTCAATCATGGCCATGGCTGAGGGCCTCAACAGCACGCCCCAGTCACTGGAATACATGTTGCAGATGCAAGTGGACATTTCTGAGGCACTGTGGAACATGTCCCAGGGGCAGGTGGGCACTGCCGAGGCACTCCAGAGCATGTCTCAATCGATGAGGAGCATCTCTGAAGGCATCGTCACTATGATGCAGACAATGGGGAGGCCCGGGACCAGCAGAGCCGGGTGATGCAGGGACCTCTGGAGCTCACTCCAGCTGCCACTCCATCCCATAAAGTCTCTCGGGCCCCTCAGGCACCGCCCGTGAAGGCCACTGGAAGCCAACCCGGGGACAGATGGACAACGTCAGTCTCCAGCTCCCCTGAGATCCCCCTCTCATTGCCCCACCTCGTCTCGAGGTCAGCGGACAGAATAGAGTGGCACAGCAATGCCAGTGTCAGCCAGGGTCTCCAGAGAACGCCCGCCAGGGGCATCAAAGGCCACAGGATGTGAAAAGCAGTTGGCTGCCTCCACTTTTGATGCGCATCCTGGGGACACACCAAGACATAGTGGCAAAGCACAGAAGCTTAACAAGATTGAGGATCACTGAGTGGGAGGAGGGGGCACTTGGGGAGGAAGAGTGGAGTACCACCATTAGCAAGGGACCAGCAGAAAGTCAGGAGTCAGAGTATGGCATAGACTGAAGAGCACCAGATCTTACCTCACAGCGGGTTATCATCACTCTCCTGCCTTGTATAGTGACCCACTGACAGTGCTGACACAGGCCCATCACCCTGGAGTGATGCAACACAGACCCTGAGAGGGTGCAAGTCGATAGTCAGGGGAACGGGGATGGGGGTGAGGTGGGAGAGGGTGGGGGAGGGAGACTGGGTGAGGAAAGGGGACTGGAGTTGGGGGGGAAAGGGGGAACTGGGAGGGTTGAGGGGAGTGGATGAGATGAGATGGCGGATGTGGCCTTGTCCTATGAGAAGCGGGCGAGGATGAGTGCCTCCCTGGCACGTCGGACCCTTGCTGCCATCTGTCCTTCTTCCCCTGGCTGATTCCGTGGGTCCTCCCCAGGCTCGTCCTTCAGCCCCTCCTGGTCCAGCCCCTCCTTGCCACCTCTTCAGACAAGGCTGCATGTCCCTCCGACTCCACCTCCAGCACGTCGTCCTGCTGTTGTACGAGTTGTGGAGGGCACAGCAGACCACCACAAATCGGGAGACTCTCTGGGGTGTGTATGGCAGGGCACCACCAGAGCGGTCCAGGCATCAGAACTGCATTTTCAGCAGTCCGATGTACCTGTCAATGACAGCATGGGTGGCAACATGGGCGTAATTATAGAAAGTCTCCGCATCGTTTCTGGCCTCCGTACTGGTGTCATCGCCTGGACCTCAGTGGGTTGGCTCTAAGAGCCAACCAGTCATCCTGGGGGGGTCCTCGAAAAGGTTGGGGATCTCGGAGTGGTCTGGGATGTAGCTATCATGCATGCTCCATGGGAAGCGTGTACACACGCATGATCAGAGGGGGTTGTCACACACGAATTGAACATTCTGGGAGTGGAACCCCTTCCTGTTAATGAAGGGCACTCCCTAATGCACAAGGTATACACAAGGCAACATGGGTGTCATCAGTTACCCCCTGGACCTGGGGCACTGTGACAATGGTGAAGAATTCTGATGCCCGGGGGCAGTAGGTTGTGATATGCCGCTCAAGTCCCCACTCGAGCCCTGGAATGAACCAGTGGCATAAAACTTCAGATGTGGTGACCTTCACGGACAGCGGGAGCAGGTCTTCCTCTCCACGGGGTTCCAAATCCCCAAGGGCACGGCACAGGTGCCACATCATCCCCCTGTTGAGGTGAAGCCTCCTGCTGCACATGTTGTCTGACATCTCCTCAATTCACCAAAGGCACTTGTGCAGTTGCTTGAGTTTCCCCTCCAAGCCTCTCCCCAACCTGATGGGCGGCTGGGTTTGCATGTTGTGCGGTGCCCCCCCCCCCCCCCCAGCACATGGGGTGCTGCCTTGAGTCTGCGTTGATGCCCCCCAAAGCCTCCCCCACCTTTACATGCTCCATCTTCTCTCTTAGTGCCACCCACTGAGCCAGTTGTGCTGGGGGACCCCGCTCTACATGCGCAACCCAGCTACTGCAGGAGCCCCTAAACCCTGGACACCAGACCTCTGCTTGGAACTTTAGGGGGACTAAGCTCAGGTACCCTCTGTGGTGATATGCATCACTGTAAATAAACAAGGGGTTAATGTAAATACACGTAGACTAGATAGACACTTGAGGGAGCACCAGAGACATGACATACAGACATTCATCCAATAGGTCAGTAAGATAGGACACGACCAATGGGCATTCACGATACACACAGAGGTGACACTACCACAGGGGGGCATTACACCAACCCATATAAAAGGACACAGCACACATGATCTTCCTCTTTCCAGTGGAGACACTCAGTGTGTACACAGGGTTGATTCAACACATCATACCCACCACGTGGATTGTAGCAGACTGGTTCATCAGTCTGAGTAGCTATAGCAGGATTAACGGGAGAATTGAATCCAAGTAGGGGAATCGTTAACAATTTAATAAATGTGTTAAAGCTATCTCCAAGTCTGAACCTTCCTTTGTCAGAGTGTACATCAAGGAAGCAGCTTATGCTACGTCAAGAGCATAACAAAACACCCTCCACCAACCACGCGCTCACCCTCTGGCCGCAGGGATATCCCCAGTGCTGAAGCCCAGCTCGAAATTGTTTGATTGTTGGCTGCTGCCTCTGTCGTGCCGGCATTTCCAGGCTCCAGGCAGAGTATCCAGGCCTCACAGTTTGACTGAAGTGCTGGTCAATAACACTCATCTGAGACATTGCATATGTACCCACAAGAATCCACTTGAGAGCTATGAAGTGCTCACATAACTAAAAATGCCAATAACCTATTAGCAATAGCCTTCAGCTGTGCAGCCTGAGGCTGCTCACAGTCAGAGGGAGTTAAAGTGACCTGCACCATATTACCACAGACAGTGCTCTGCCCTGGATGCGTTTGGTGGGACAGTGGCAGCATGTCATGGGTACCCTGATACAGATATACACAATTCAGAGGGCTGGTAGGTCATGCAGGCACTAAGCCAATCTCCCAGCTGCCAAGATGCAAACCCCACCGATAGTGCCCAGCCACCCCCCCCCCCTCCGCCCCGCCCCCGCCCCCCGCCACACAACCAGGCCTGTACCCCCTGGGGGCTCCTCAGTAACCACCCCCCCCCAGCACTGGGGCTGCAGCTCCAGCTTCAGTGCCCCTGGACTGCATGCCCAATTTTGAAAATAGCTACTCACCTCCTCAGATCCCCACAGCAGCCATTGCGCCAGCTTCACGTTTTTAAATAGGTGTGCTAAAGGGTGGCCACGTGACAGCTTGCTGGGGAGCCGGTTATATCACGGGAGGCCATTAGATAGAGCATTCATCTCATCAATAAGATGGACATTGCCCTAAAATGCTGTTAATTGGTACCTCGCTATCCCTGGGCGGATCCAGAACCCACCAATGGGAGCAGGCCGGTTAGATCGGAAACTGATCGACGCCCGGCATTGATCACAATTTCCGTCTCTCGCACGATCTACCCGGCTCACACGGATCTGCGCCAGATGCAACAGGGCCATTCGATTGTGCCCAATATCACTTCCTTTCCTTTGATTTTACATGCATTGGCCAAGAATTTTAAGCCAGTCTCTGCTCCTGAATGGCATGACCTGACACGCATCTATTAGGAATTGTGTATGTTATCTTTTCCCTATGTATTTTCTTTTCAAGTATGGAATGACCTGTCTGAACTGGACGCAGAACAATGGGCGGGATTCTCCATCCCACATTTTATGACAGCGTGAACGGGCCGCTGCCAGGAGTAATTCTGGCCCCTACAGGGGGCCAGCAGGGTGCTGGAGCGGTTCACGCCACTCCAGCTGCCCATCCCAGCGTGAACTGGGCGCCGCGGGATCCACACATGCGCTGTGGCCTCCTTCAACGCGTCGGCCCCCGACGCAACATGGCGCAGGAGTACAGGAGCCGGTGCAGCAGAAAAGAGGCCGGGGAACAGAGAGGCCGGCCCGCCGATCAGTGCCCCCCTGCCGCCCCCCACAGGCTGCCACCCGGCCCTTCCATGCAGAGTTCCCGCCGGCTGCGAGCACAAAGTGGACGGCGCTGGCGGGACTCAGCGTTTTCACTACGGCCACTCGGCCCATCCAGGGCTGAGAATCAGCGGGCCGGCCGCATAGAGCGGCCTGCGACCGGCGCCGCGCCAACTACGCCAGCGCCAATGGCGCCGATTCTCCACTCTGCGGAGAATCACATGCCGCCATTGGGGGGTCGTGACCCGTTCCCGTCCCCATGCTGAGAGAATCCCGCCCAGTGGTTTTCACTATACCTCGGTACACGTGAAAATAAACAAATCCAAGTGTCACTCGAAGGACTGTTGGTTGGACTGCATGTGGAGTTACTTTGCTTGAGTGCTCGACAATTAGCTGCCACAGGACCAAACAATCTCACTCTTTAGTTTGTCTCTGAGCACATCATCCAATACTAATTTTTTTTAAAGCCACTAAAATGGCAAGAAATTCCAAAGTTGTGACCTTTATCTACTGTACCTTTCATGGGACTGAAACACGGTTTAGATTCCCTTGAGTTTTGGAATAATGAATTTGGGATTCTGATTAGTTGAGCAGTACTAATTATGTAAATATTGTTCTGTAATTCAGCTATCATTTTTATCAAACATTCACAATCACAAAATTACATAATAATTTGCTGTCTGCTTTAGAATTATGTCGACAGAGTCCTTTGTGCTGCTGACATTTTTTTACTTTTGCAAACTTCAAAGAGTGATTTTATTTATTTAAAGATTATAGTCCCAGTTTTAAACTGGGCCAGGGCTGCAGTGGACAGAGGCTGATACAGAAGGAGCTTTTACATTGCGGACCCAACTTGAATGATTCTAAAGAGGCTTCAACCAAACCCGGCAAGTATCACACAGATTCTGGTGGGCGGTATTTCAGGTGAAAAGAGGCAGGAACCGAGGATATGTAGGCATTCCTGCTCTCACCCCATAAGGAAACCTGTAAATATATAATGAAAAAAATCACACTTACCCGGACCTCTTCTGACTGCGGTTTCTAACTGGTTCAAGACTGATGCTCTCTCTGTCAATCTGCAATTAAAATGATGAGTGCATTGAGCTGACATGAGTACAATTTTGCCATCATAATTAAGCACTGCTGGGTGGGTTGGGTGCCCATTCTAACGCAAAAATAGTAAGAAGCCTTACAACACCAGGTTAAAGTCCAACAGGTTTGTTTCGCATCACTAGCTTTCGGAGCGCAGTTCCTTATAAATTCACCTGAGGAAGGAGCTGCGCTCCGAAAGCTAGTGATTCCAAACAAACCTGTTGGACTATAACCTGGTATTGTAAGACTGCATCCTGTGCCCACCCCAGTCCAATGCCGGCATCTCCACATTAAAGTAAACATAGTCAGTTAAAATGCCAGATGGTGTAAACGGTTTGTTCCTCAATCAATTTGAACCATTCCATTCAGACAGGGTTAAAATCAGACTGGGGTTTCAATACCAATCGTGCTCTGCAGTCTTGTTTGGAAATATACCAGGGCTATGTGCATCGAAGGTTGAATTTTGCTTACTCATTGCACCTCAAAGTTATTCAGAACAACAGAATATTAAAATGTAGAAACACACAGCACGGAGGGTCTTTGTGCCAGCTTTTTGAAAGAGCTATCTGCTTAGTCCCACTTCCCTGCCCTGTACTCACAGCCCTGGAAAGGTTCCCTTTTAAAGTTTATATCAAATTTCATTTTGGAAGTTGTCACTGAATCTGCTTCCAACACTGTTTCAGGCAGTGCATTCCAGATTATAACTCACAACATGAAAAATAAAGTCTTGTCATCTCCCCTCCAGTTCTTTTACCAGTGACCTTAAATCTTGTCCTCTGGTTACGAATACAATTTCTCTTAATTTAGCATATCAAAGCCATCATTTTTAAAATCACTGTTACAGGTAAATTTCCTCTTCTATGGTCTAAGGAGAACAAGCACAGCGTCTCCAGTGTAATCCTTCCCCTTCTGGAACTGTTCTAGTAAACCTCTCCTTCACTCGGTCCAAGGCTTTGAAATCCGCCCTAAAGTGGTGATATCCAGGCTTGCGCACAATCCTCTAACCAAAGATCGAACCTCTGATTTGATAATGGTTCACTGTAACTTCCTGGCGTTTCAACTCCTGGTCTCCACTTATAAAACCAAGGATCCAATATGCTTTCTTGATGGCCTTAACACTTCTCCAGCCCCTGAAAGATTTATGTAAATAAACCATCCGGTATCTCTGTCCTTGCATCTATGTTGGCTAATCTAGTATATATTTCCTCTTGTTTTTCCTTCCAAATGCTCACGCTCATTTGCGTAAACTTTGATCTGCCATACGTTTTCTCATTTCATCAGTCTGTCCATGATCTCCTGAAGTTCTCAAAGAAGTTGTCATTTTTGTAGTTCCACTTAGAGCCCTGTGGAGATCTATATTATTTTTCAATAACTTAATAATAATTCTCTGTTGGGATTGGCTGTTCATTACCCAGACAATGTTATGGAAGTTTACCCAAGTCCCAAGGGAAGAGTAGGCAATCCTGAAGGAAAGCATCTTTCCCATCAAAATGTTATAAGTTCCAAACACCCAAATAACCCCAAGTAAGAAGATTAGAAATGATCCAAAAACATTGAACATATTCTCCCAGAAACTTTTAGTAGTCCAAATTGTGATCTTAAACATCCCAGAAAATTGTGGTTTTTTTGCCATGTTTTTCGATCCTATCTCCCTTTCTGTCTGATTTGAGCTGGAAAATTCCAGCCCCACCATCCCACAGAAAATTCTTGTTGCTGTACTCTGGTTTAATAGAACGTATCATGCCAAAATGTGATTTCTTTGTCTTTGATTAGCTTGGGAACACACAATTCATCAGACAATGGTTCAAGCTATCAATCCCTAGGTACCTTTTTGACCATTATACCAGTTAATGAACAATATTCACACATGCAGTATCTTTATATTAATGATAAACTTCATTCTCTCCGTGAAATGTCAAAACAACAAAGATGTTTCTTCTGCACTAACCCTCAACTAAAATAACTCTTGAATCATGATTCTTTACTTGGCTGTCCACTTTCTCTCATCAGGTACCTCAATGCCTATCGAATAATTGCTTACTTTATGTAGTACCAACAAGTTGATAGCTTCAAATTCCCAGAACAAAGAAGATTTAAAAAAAAATTATATTCAAATTCTGGAGGCTGGAGAGGATCAATTTGGGCAGCAACGTTCACAGGGAAGAAATGTTGCAATTTTGGATGAAACCCAAATCTGACAGGATTCTATTTTTTTCTAGTCGTGTTGAAAACATTGGCATTTTGGGAAGATCAAGCTATCCCACTCCCTGTCATTCCGGTGTGCTCCATGTGCCTATCCAATAACCACTTGAAAGTTCCTGAAGTGTCCGACTCCACTATCACAGCAGGCAGTCCATTCCACACCCTAACCACTCTCTGAGTAAAGAACCTACCTCGGACATCCCACCTATATCTCCCACCCTGAACCTTATAGTTATGCCCCCTTGTCTATTGGCTTCTCATTTGGGGTGGGCGTAATGTACTCAAATGCAAAGCAATAAAAGACAGCAAATATTTCTCTCATGTACACCCTGAGGAAGATTGGACACCAGAGACAACTATAACTGTGGTATTCTACTTTGCTCAGACGATGGGGGAGAGGTGACATCATTGACTTTAATGGGTACATCTCCCCACTCTTACTGATACAAGATTAGTCATTACTTAGTTTTAGTATCATTTGGGCATGGTCAGAGGTTATTTATTGCTCTTTAGCGATTTGGCAACAGGCACAAAATTTAACATAAGCTGATATTAAATTATAGAACATAGAACAGTACAGCACAGAACAGACCCTTAGGCCCTCGATGTTGTGCCGAGCATTGCCCGAAACCAAGATCAAGTTATCCCACTCCCTGTCATTCGGGTGTGCTCCATGTGCCTATCCAATAACTGCTTGAAAGTTCCTAAAGTGTTCGACTCCACTATCACAGCAGGCAGTCCATTCCACACCCTAACCACTCTCTGAGTAAAGAAACTACCTCGGACATCCCACCTATATCTCCCACCCTGAACCTTATAGATATGCACCCTTGTAACAGCTACATCCACACAAGGAAATAGTCTCTGAACGTCCACTCTATCTGTCCCCCTCATCATCTTATAAACCTCTATTAAGTCGCCTCTCATCCTCCTCCGCTCCAAAGAGAAAATACCTAGCTCCCTCAACCTTTCCTCATAAGACCTATCCTGCAAACCAGGCAGCATCCTGGTAAATCTCTTTTGCACCCTTTCCAATGCTTCCACATCCTTCCTACAGTGAGGTGACCAGAACTGCACACAATACTCCAGATGTGGTCTCACCAGGGTCACATACAGTTGCAGCATAACCCCGCGGCTCTTAAACTCAAGCCCCCTGTTAATAAACACTAACACACTATAGGCCTTCTTTACAGCTCTATCGACTTGAGTGGCAACCTTCAGAGATCTGTGGACATGAACCCCAAGACATTTGGGCAGCACGGTAGCATGGTGGTTAGCATAAATGCTTCACAGCTCCAGGGTCCCAGGTTCAGTTCCCGGCTGGGTCACTGTCTGTGCGGAGTCTGCACGTCCTCCCCGTGTGTGCGTGGGTTTCCTCCGGGTGCTCCGGTTTCCTCCCACAGTCCAAAGATGTGCGGGTTAGGTGGATTGGCCATGCTAAATTGCCCGTAGTGTCCTAAAAAGCAAGGTTAAGGGGGGGGGGGGGGGGGGGGGTTGTTGGGTTACGGGTATAGAGTGGATACGTGGGTTTGAGTAGGGTGATCATTGCTCGGCACAACATCGAGGGCCGCCGAAGGGCCTGTTCTGTGCTGTACTGTTCTATCTATGTTCTAAGACCTCTCTGTTCCTCCACATTCCTCAGAACCCTGCCGTTGATCCTGTAATCCGCATTCAAATTTTTTCCACCAAAATAAATCACCTCGCACTTATCAGGGTTAAACTCCATCTGCCATTTTTCAGCCCAGCTCTGCATCCCATCAATGTCTCTTTGCAGCCTACAACAGCCCTCCAACTCATCCACTACTCCACCAATCTTGGTGTTATCAGCAAATTTACTGACCCACCCTTCAGCCCTCTCCTCCAAGTCATTCATAAAAATCACAAATAGCAGAGGACCCAGCACTGATCCCTGTGGACACCCCTGGTAACTGGTCTCCAGTCTGAAAATGTTCCATCCACCACCACCCTCTGTCTTCTATGTGATAGCCAGTTACTTATCCAATTGGTCAAATTTCCCTCTATCCCACAACTCCTTACTTTCTTCATAAGCAACCATGGGGAACCTGATCAAACGCCTTACTAAAATCCATGTATACGATATCAACTGCTCTACCTTCATCTTCACACTTAGTTACCTCCTCAACGAATTCAATCAAATTTGTGAAGCAAGACTTACCCTTCACGAATCCGTGTTGACTATCCCGGATTAAGCTGCATCTTTCCAAATGGTCATAAATCCTATCCTTCAGGACCTTTTCCATTAACTTACCGACCACCGAAGTAAGACTAACCGGCCTATAATTACCAGGGTCATTCCTATTCCCTTTCTTGAACAGATGAACAACATTCGCAACTCTCTAGTCCTCTGGCACTATCCCCGTGGACAGTGAGGACCCAAAGATCAAAGCCAAAGGTTCTGCAGTCTCATCCCTTGCCTCCCAAAGAATCCTTGGATATATCCCATCTGGCCCAGAGGACTTGTCGACCCTAAGGCTTTTCAAAATTGCAAATACATCCTTCCTCAGATCATCTACCTCCTCCAGCCTCCCTGCCTGTATAACACTCTCATCCTCAAAAACATGACCCCTCTCCTTGGTGAACACTGAAGAAAAGTATTCATTCAACACCTCTATTTCTTCTGACTCCATGCACAAGTTCCCACTACTGTCCTTGACCAGCCCTAACCTCACCCTGGTCATTCTTTTATTTCTCACATAAGAGTAAAAAGCCTTAGGGTTTTCCTTGATCTGACCTGCCAAGGACTTCTCAGGCCCCCTCCTAACTCTCCTAAGCCCTTTTTTTAGTTCATTCCTTGCTACCTCGTAATCCTAAAGCGACCCAACTGATCCTTGTTTTCTCATCCTTACAGACACTTCCTTTTTCCTCTTGACAAGACATTCAACCTCTTTTGTGAACCATGGTTCCCTCACACGGCCATTTCCTCCCTACTTGACAGAGACATACCTATCTGTTCCCATCTTATGCTCCCTAATTCTTGCCTAATCGCATCATAATTACCCATCCCCCAATTACAAACCTTGCTCTGCCGTATAGCCCTATCCCTCTCCATTGCAATAGTGAAAGACACCGAATTGTGGTCACTATCTCCAAAGTGCCCTCCCACAAACAAATCTATTTCTTGGCCCGGTTCATTACCCAGTGCCAAATCCAATGTGCGCCCCCCCCCCCCCCCCCCCCCCCCTCCTCTTGTGGGCCTATCCGCATATTGTGTCAGGAAATCCTCCTGCACATACTGTACAAAAACTGCCCCATCCAATTTCTTCCACCACATCTCTATTACTATTTGGGGGCCTATAGAAAACTCCTAACAACGTGATCGCTCCTTTCCTATTTCTAACTTCGACCAATATTACCTCAGTAGGCAGATCCCCTTCGAACTGCCTTTCTGCAGCCGTTAAACTATCCTTGATTAACAATGCTACTCCTCCACCTCTTTTACCACCTTCCCTACTGTTACTGAAACATCTATACCCTGGAACGTCCAACAACCATTCCTGTCCCTGTTCTAACCATGTCCCCATGATGGCCACAACATCGTAGTCCCAAGTACCAATCCACACTCCAAGTTCACCTACCTTATTCCGGATGCTCCTTGCATTGAAGTAGACACACTACAACCCACCTTTCTGTCTGCCGGTACACTTCTGCGACCTTGATACCCTCCTCAGTACCTCACTACTCTCAACAATGGCTTCTGGACTACAGCCCGTTTTCCCATCCCCTGACAAATTAGGTTAAACCCCGCCGAAGAGCCGTAGCAAATTTCCCTCCCAGGATATTGGTGCCCCTCTGGTTCAGGTGCAAACCGTCCTGTCTGTACAGGTCCCACCTTCCCCAGAATGGCTCCAATTATCCACGTAACTGGAACCTTCCCTCCTACACCATCCCTGCAGCCACGTGTTTATCTGCACTCTCTCCCTGTTCCTCACCTCGCTAGCACGTGGCACCGGCAACACACCAGAGATGACAACATGGTTTGTCCTGGCTCTCAGCTTCCACCCTAGCTCCCTAAATTCCTGTTTTAAATCCCCGTCCCTTGTCTTACCTATGTCGTTGGTACCGATGTGTACCACACCTTGTGACTGTTCCTCCTCCCCCTTAAGGATTCTGAAAACACGGTCCGAGACGTCACGGACCCTGGCACCCGGGAGGCAACATACCATCCGTGAGTCTCTTTCGTTGCCACAGAACTGTCTATCTGTCCCTCTAACCATCGAGTCCCCAATAACTATTGCTCTCCTACTCTCCCTCCTTCCCTTCTGAGCCACAGGGACGGACTCAGTGCTGGAGATCTGTTCACCATGGCTTACCCCTGGTAGGTCGTCCCCCTCAACAGATCCAAAGTGGTATACTTGTTACTGAGGGGAACAACCACAGACGATCCCTGCACTGACTGCTTCCTCCCAGCCCCTCCCACCGTCACCCATCTATCTTGATTCTTCGGTTGATTATGATCAATTTTAGTTTTAAAAATGATTAATACTTAAAATCTGAGTTGCGACATCCTGTAAATGATCATTTCTGAGATAATTGGGTTCTTCACTGCTTATATTTTAATCCTATCTTTAATCACTGGACAGATAATCCTGCAAATTGGAATATTTGGCAAGGTAAAAATGAACAAACACGGGGTGGAATGATTGTGAGTAGAAGGTTTCATGGTTAATTTTTATACTGTTTTCCATTCAGTATTTAACCTTTACAGCAGCTTGCATAACAAAACAATATTTTCTATTTTTACAGTTGACATAAGAAAAACTTATGCTGTGGATATTAGTGTGAATAAGACAAGAATTCATACTTATTTTGTTATGTAATATTCTATAAATAAACAATAAGTAGTTTTCCTTACTTGGAAGTGGTGGGGAACGCAATTGTCTAAAAATTTAGAGAGTCAACTATTCAACACCTAATTTGAATTTTTGTTCCTTGCCAAAGTGTTGGCACAGCAAGTGCCTATCTTGCAGACATTTAACACTGCACAGCTCTAAATATTTCTATGTATGTTTTCATAAAGATGTTTAGAAAGGATTAAATGTAGGGGGGGGTGAATTTCACTGAATACTTTAAGTGCTAAAGAGGTGGAGAGGTGGGCAAGATGGGGCTTTAATCTGAAATGCTGATTAAGCCCTCTTTTGTTACAGGTATCATTTGGCAGAGTCATTGAAGCCAGTACAATGAATAGCTGTCCTGAAGGCATGTTAACCCGCCACTTGCCTCCTAAAATGTCTGTTAATACTCATTAACGAGGCTGCGTGGCTCGAGCTTCAACTTGAGTTGGATCGAGCTTCAACTTATGCCATTTACTTACAGTGACCAAAAACATTGATGTTGATTTCCAGTCGTACTTAAGGGGATATTCCACTTAAAGACATGCTGATCATTTCATAATGTGGAGATGCCGGCGTTGGACTGGGGTGAGCACAGTAAGAAGTCTTACAACACCAGGTTAAAGTCCAACAGGTTTGTTTCAAACACGAGCTTTCGGAGCACGGCTCCTTCTTCAGGTGAATGCCATTTCATAGTTACTGCTGTTGGAGTGTTAAGAGGACATCCAAAACAAATTAGGGGACTTTGTCAAGATTTCATCAATACTTAAGAAAGGAAAAACTGTGTTATAAGACCATTAGACATAGGAGCAGAATTAGGCCACTCGGCCATCATGCCTGCTACGCCATTCAATCATGACTGATATTTTTCTCATCCCCATTCTCCTGTCTTCTCCCCATAACCCCTTATTAATCGAGAACCTATCTATCTCTGTCTTAAAGACACTCAGTGACTTGGCCTCCACAGCCTTCCGTGGCAAAGAGTGCCACAGATTCACCACCTCTGGCGGAAGAAATTTCTCCTCATATCTGCTTTAAAGGATTGTCCCTTTAGTCTGAGATTGTGTCCTCTGATTCTAGTTTTTCCAACTAGAGGAAACATCCTTTCTATCCAGGCCTCGCTGTATCCTGTAAGCTTCAATAAGATCCCCACTCATCCTTCTAAACTTCAACGATTACAGACCCAGAGTCCTCAACCATTCCTCATATGACAAGCTCTTCATTCCAGGGATCATTCTTCTGAACCTCCTGTGGACCCTTTGCTGCAGATTATTGGATACTTTCAAGAAATCACCAGGATAAAGGGAGTGGTTAATGATGGGCATTAGCTAAGAGTCCATCATGGTCTGCTGAAGGAATGGAGGAGTACACGGGACCAAGAAGAGTAGCACGAGCTGCGTTAAAAGAGCAGGATAAGTTGAGAAGGTGATGACCTTTTCCACCTTTGGGTACAAGACTCCATGCTTTCTTCTGAACCTCTTCGTCAGAGATTCAATGTCACAGCCAAGAACCTGCATGTCCTCTCAGCTGGTCACGGAACCAGTCTGCAACATCCCACGTGCACCAGCCAATATTTTCCACACCCTCGGTGGAAGTGAATGAAAGGGGCCCACATGTACCAGCCCACGAATAATTGGAACTTAACTGCGAAATCTGCAGGTGTCTGTTTAGCACCTCCAGGCAAGTACAAATTATGGTCATCAGCATTTAGGACCAACATTGTGTGATAAATCTGAACTCTCAAAGAGTTTAATCTTTCATCAGCTGTGGCTCAGTTGGTCACACTCTCACTCCTAAATCAGAAGTGGCAGCTCATCATCACCTTCTCAAGGGCAATTAGGCATGGCCAGTAAATGCTGACCCAGCCAATAACACCCGCATCCCATGAAAGAATACATAAAATAAATAAGAGGAAGTTTGTATGTTCGAGTTCCACTCTACGACTTGGGTGCAAAAATCTCCATTCCAGGGGAGTGCTGCATTGGCAGAAGTGCCATCTTTCAGATGAGGTATTAAACTGAGACCTATTCTGTCCTGTCAGCTGAATGCAAGGAACTGTTATGCTATTTTTCATGATCAGCGGGGCTTTTCCTGGGGTCCTGGCTAATATCTAACCATTATTCAGCATCATTAAAATTGATTGTTTGGGAAAGGTTGCTGTATACAAACTGTCTTCAGTGCTTTGGGGTGTTCCTTGGTTCTGAAAGGCACAGCACAAATATAACTTTCTCTTGCTACAATTTAGCACCTGTTTTTATCCTTTGACCAAAAGTCCCCAACCTTTTTACAAACTGGAAGGAGGGTACAGGGAGAATAATGAAACTCACATTCCTCTTTCTGCCAATCACCTGAACTGATCATCATATGAGGTACACACGGGAAAGTAAAATTTTGAAGCCTTTCATCTTATTTATCTTTCTGAGCTTCATTTAATTGATTCCTGTTATCGATGTTGTGGAAGGCAATTTTTATTTTATTGAGGATTATGAATCAGCTGACTCAGTGGGCAGAATCTTACCATTAGTTTCAGGCTAAGACTGAAACCCGGTGTGTCGCTCTCCAGCTGCACAGTCCAGGTTTCACTCCAGATCGTGGGCCTCTCTGAGTAAAGAAAATGAGTGGGTGTGGTTTATGTTGTCAGCCTGGTGGGGCGGAGCCTGATAGAGCCAGCAAGGCTGGCTCCACAGAGATCGGGGTGTCCTTTCAAAACAGTGCCCTGATCAGAACTGAAAATCAACTCACCCCACGCTCCCCCCTCCCGCCCACTGTGGAGGTATCGCACCCGTTCATCCTCCCCTAACGCCAGCATAACCATTCGGGGCTTGTTCCTTTCCACCACTGCAGAAACATCGCTGGTATTCCATCCCCCCCCCTCTCCCCTCACTCCCCGCACCCCACACATGCCTGCAGGTTCCCCCCTCACTGCATGCTTCCCCCTCCCCTGGCCTTGAAGCTCCATCCCTCACTGACTGCTTCCCCCCGTGCCTGAAAGTTTTCCCCTCAATGGCTTCAAGAGTGTTCTTCCCGCACCCCACCATACATAATGTGAAAGCCCCCCGCCTTTCTCCAATGTGGCTACTCAGAGCGACTGGTCCCTGGCACTGCCCTCTGACACTGCCCCTTGCCACAGGTTGATACTGTCAGATTGGCACTGTACCAATATGGCAGTGCCAACCTGTACCATGGAGCAGTGATAGGGCATTGCCCAGGCATGTCCCTCTCTCCCCACGGCTATACCTGCCTTTCCTGGGGGATTCCCCTTGACTGATTCCTGTCTTCTATAACAGTTGTAAACCCCCAATTTTGAATATTCAATGAGGTGGTATCATGTGGCGGAGGGGCGGCTGGGTAATTATATTGAAATCTATTCAAAAGTATTACAGTAAGGTTCTTGCCATTGGTGGACATGAAGCTTATGACATCATGACAAAGATAGATTGTTTTTTGAGGAATAAAGATTATGGTATTCGGGCGGGAAAGTGGAGCTGAGTCGACAAAAGATCAGCCATGATCTCATTGAATGGCAGAGCAGGTCGAAGGGCCAGACGGCCTACTCCTGCTCCTAGTTCTTATGACATCATTGGCAAGGGGCTTGGAAATCAGGAAACGTGATTTTCCACCTGCATCAGTGATCCTGCACATGGCTAACGCTGGCACAAAATTGGGAGTGAGTGTATGTTTTGGGGGGGCTCCCCGAAGTTTGAGGGAGGAGGAGGGAAGGTTGAAAACTCGGTGGGGGGGGGGGCATTGAATGAGGGAGGAAAGATCAGGACAGCCCTCCAAAATGGTGCCCCGACCTGCAAAGAGCCTGTCCTGCTGGTGTGCTTGAGTAGGTAATGATTTAACTGCGGCCTCAGTCAAAAACAATTGGCAAAGTGCTATTGAATTGTGGTGCCGAGAAACTCGCCTCTACACACACCCATAACTAGGCATAGACTATTTCTGGTTGAATTTCCAAACTATTCATTCTTTCCTAATAAAACCATGCAGTTTGGGGAACATATTTGTAATTTTTCCGTACCAGTGCTTGTCAGGTCAAATACAAAGATGTCATCTGACAAACTTACAGTGAACGCTTTTAAAAGTGGAAACAAACAACTTATTTAAATGGCTACTGCAAACTATGTGACTTTTGGCATTTGAGATACAGACAGGATCAAGCCTCAAGCGAATGCCAAATTAAATATGGATATTCACAGCCATTCAGCAAATGAAATGAAATGAAATGAAATGAAATGAAAATCGCTTTATTGTCACGAGTAGGCTTCAATGAAGTTACTGTGAAAAGCCCCTAGTCGCCACATTCCGGCACCTGTCCGGGGAGGCTGATACGGGAATGCATACACCTCTTTGTTTAAGACGGATCAAAATGAAAGGTCTATAGAATTTCCCATCTGCCTGTGTCTCTGTTTCATTCTGATAATAAGGGAAGATCGAAACTCGATCTATGGCAGGCAGATGCGAATGGACATTATCAACCTGGGTCGGAATTCTCCGACCCCCCGCTGGGTCGGGGAATCGCCCAGGGCCTTCGTAAATCCCGCCTTCGCCGTGGCCAGAATTCTCTGCCACCCGGGAATCGGCAGGCGCGGGAATCTTGCCCCGCCGGTCGGCGCCCCCCCCCCCCCGCGGCGATTCTCCGGCCCGCAATGGGCCAAAGTCCCGCCGCTGTCAGGCCTCTCCCGCCGACGTGGTTTAAACCACCTCTGTGTTGGTGGGAGCAGTAGGCGGGAGCAGGCGGTGCGAACGGGCCCCGGCGTCCTGGGGGGGGGGGGTGCGGGGCGATCGGACCCTGGGGGGTGCCCCCACGGTGGCCTGGCCCGTGATCGGGGCCCACCGATCGGCGGACGGGCCTGTGCCGTGGGGGCACACTTTTTCTTCCACCACCACCACGGCATCCACCGTGGCAGAGGCGGACAAGACCCCCTCCACCGCGCATGCGCTGGTGGCGATGTCAGCGGCCGCAGACGCTCCAGCGCATGCGCAGACTCACGCCGGCCGGCGAAAGCCCCGACGCCGGTTGGTGTGGCGCCAAAGGGCGTTGCCGCCAGTCGGCGGTGCAGGAGCCACTCCGGCGCGGGCCTAGCCCCTAAAGATGCAGAGAATTCCGCACCTTTGGGGAGGCTCGACGCCGGAGTGGTTGGCGCCACTCCGCTACGCCGGGAACCCCCGCCCGCGGGGTAGGGGAGAATACCGCCCCTTGTATCATTTTATTTTTAAATCTTTTTATTGGTGTTGCTCGTTCTGGGTGAGTGTGCTTAACACTCAATTTGGCTCTGTTTCGTTCATTAGCTTTGGAGTCGCCAGGTATCGTTAAGATACCGCCACAAGTTTCAAGGTCAAGTTCAAAGCAATAAAACCATACACCAATTAGTAAGTTCAAATAAATTAGTTTATTATAATACAATTATAAACTACTCATGCACACGCTAAGATGATTAAACTATTCCTACCACTAAATAGACCAATACTTATCTGAATAAGGAACTGCCTGATCAATGGGACAATGGCCTCTTGCTCTGCACTGGGCCGGCAGACTTCAAGTTGGTACGAGTTAAAAGGGGTCAGGAGTGTGTATCTCTGGTAGCGATCGTTGTGAGACACTTACTTGCTGGTGGCTGCTGACCGAAACTCTCCTCTCTCTCGGTCAAGGTCTTCTTCGGTAAAGGCTGGTCGAGAGGGCTGGTCAAGAGAGGAGGGCTGGCCAAGAAGAACAAACTGAGTTTGGGACCTGTCTTTTATAGGTCCCAGGGCTTCGCGCCCTTTTGGGCGGACCCTCTATCTGCTGGGGATCGATTGGGTCTGTTCTTGAAAATACAGAAAAATGTGTCATTTGAAACATGGAAGTCTGGCAATATCTGGTTTGAGAGGATACAGGGAAAGATCCCACAAAAGTTTCATAGCAGCTGCAAAGAGCAGGGTTATAAAATGCAGATTCTTGCTCACAAGCAGGTTTTAGCAAACACACAGGTTTCATGTGGTAAGCTAAAACAATGGCTCACACCTTCATGGAATGTAACTATCTCAGGAAGCATCTGAAAAAGCATGGATGAGAGTTTCAATTGCATTAAGTGACAAATGTTTAAAACAGGCAAGTCTTTCAAGTCATAACCAAGTTAAATTTTAGCATACAGCTAAAAGCAAAGTTTCACACCTTAATTGAAATAAACTCTCTTAGTAAACAGCTGGAAAGGATGGAAGATGCCCAGTCGAATTTGGTGTCAATTTTAAAGTGTAAAATTCTATGAACATCAAGACAATTAAAAGAAAATTGGAGACGACCTGTCTACGAGAAACATCATTTAAGTCAAAATCAAAGGCAAAGTTATGAGCTGGGGACAATTGGAAAATTAAATGATTCGAAATCACAGAAATAAAAGTTAACTATTGAAACCAAAGCATTTTTTAATCAGATCTGAGAGGAGACGATATGCCCAAAATGAATAATTAGTTGTAGTAAGATGTTTACATCAAAGATACTTTTAAACTATCAAAGTGAAACAAGCCCATTTACAATAAAGTCGTTAAAACTTAATAACTCTCAGAAAGAGAATATAAACCCAGGGAGCAGAAACAGAGGACAGAGAACAGCACCAGCAACAGGAGAGAAGGGGAGGAGAACTCAGAGAGAGAGAGAGAGAGAGAGAGAGAGCTCGGTCATGGGAAAGACAAGGCAAGCAGCCGAGTTTAAACAGTTATACATCTAAGGAAGACTAAAATTTAAACAGGAGTCAGAGTCAGCTTAGAGATAGCTAGCAGAGCCAGCTCTCACAGCTCGGTGCATGGGAAGAACAGGACACAGCAACCGAGTTCACCAGCGAATACAACTCAAGAAGATCAGATTTTAAGAAGATCGATTGCCAAGGTGGGCCTGAAGCAACCAGCAGCCAGAAGCAAGATCTTTTTTCCTTTCTGTAAAGAAAGTGTTTGCAGCTTTTAAAAGAAAAAATATAATAATAAAAATAACTTAACCTGAAAAAGTGGTTATTAGCTTACTTCACTTCCTTAATAACGCAGGACCCAGGACATCAATGCTATTAAGGGGTAAGTAGGTAAAATTCTTCGGTGAAGGTATGGGTTATACCGGGGGATAACTTGAAAAGATAGTTTGACCTGAATAGCATCCACAGAAGCCTGCATTGGAGTCAGGGAGTGAGAATCCCTGTTCACCATTTCGAATATCAACCTTTTTTTTTGGTATAGGGGGAATTCTAAGAATAGTGGTGAGTTTTAACTTCAGGTCTCTTCCCAATCGATTTGTTTGAATCCCCCCAATACTGAGGCTGTCCCTCGACTACTGGGTGGGCCTTCAGGTGTTTTGTCTTCGAACCCCGCTGGTGCCGGGGTGTCTGGCTTCCGATACAATGTTGCAATCACTTCCCTATTTGTGTCCTTTGTCCCTGGGATCATCCATTACTATGCTAACTGTCCCGGAGATTGCTTCATTAGTGTGTGGAATGTTCGTTTCGGTGCTGTCTGCTCTCTTAGCAGACAGAATACACAGTGGCTTGTTGCAGCCTGCTTGTGCTGCAAACTTTGTCCATTTTACCCTGCAAGCTTTGCGTTCCTCCATTTTGTATTGAGGGAATGGCCAACTTCGGTGACTACATTGGCATTTTTAAAATTTCTAAACATTTATGTACATTATTGGCCGTGTGTGTTTCCTGTATTATGCAGAAAGTTTTGTCTTTTCTTTCCTTTAATTTCTCCTATTCACATTCTGCCGCCCTCTGGCACGGCGTGTGGTCCCTCCCTCCCCTCCCTGCCGCCCTCCTCCCGTCCCCCCCCTCATGTGTCCCCCCGCTCGATTTTGGGTGGGGGGGTGTTTCTCCTCCCCTTCCCCCTTTCTTTTCTTCCCCCATCAACTGTGACTGTGTTTCACCTGTGACTGGGGGAGGGGGTTGCCCCCTCTCTCCCATGTTGTCCCTTTTGTGTCCCTCCAGCTTTTCTCCTCTTCCCCCCCCCTCCCCCCCGGGTTGGCGTTCCTGTGGTTCCCCCCGCCCCCCTTCTTTATTTTCTTTTTTCCTCTTCCTTTTCTTTCTAACGATCCAGTTTCCCCATGTTATTCATTGTTGCTGGCCTTAAACAGGTTCTGGAACAGGCCGACAAACTGCCTCCATGCATTTAGGAAGCCTTCCTCCACCCTCAGATAGAAAATACGTGGTGAAGTTCCAAAATGTCAGCAAGATTGTCTTGTATCATGATCGTTTTCTCCATCCAAAGTAGACTGAGTGATTGTCAAAGATGTTGGGCACGATTTAATTGGGAAAAAAAATCTATATGCAGTTTTGGGCGTGTTTAGCGGAATGCTTCTTGGCGGCTGCAGTGCTCAGAACAACTCCACTGTTCAATGGCACTTTGCTTTTTATTTTAACCTGGGGGAGTTTCTTTCAGCTGAGGCCGCACTTCGAGTCATTTCCTCCTGGCAAGCTCAGCAGAAAAGGCTCCTCACAGTTCGGGGGGGCCACTTTATATGGTTTGCCCTGACCTTTCCCCAACGTTTCAGCCTCCTGTTTTCGAACCCCCTCTCCTCCAACCTTGGGGAGTTCCCTGGGAAGAACCCCTAGCTGTCTCTCCATCTGGCAACGCCCCCCCCGCCGTCCCCAGCTCTGATCCTTGGCAGTGCCACCTTGGCATCCTGGCAGTGGTACCGGGTGCCAGCAGGAGTGCCAGGGTGCCACCATGCCCTGCCCCAGACCACCCGGGAGTCTCTAGTGGCCTGGGAGACCCCCCAGGTGCCATTACAACTGGTCCATTTTTGTGGAAACCAGTACTAAACGGCACTCTGGCAAGGTCTCCCAGGCACGGCCGTTAGGTCCCGAGCGCCAGGAGAATCCTGCAAACGCTAATTTAAATTAGACTAATGACCCATTTAAATATGCTGACCTGGATCAAGCCCAATAGGACAAGAGTCAGATCTCGATGTCTGTGGAGACTCCGTTAAATCTGGCAAACATTTCGAACGTCGCAAATCACGTGACAAGCATCTCGCAAGATTCAACAGCCTTGTCCCGACACCAAGTCGGGCACGATGAGGCCTTTAAATCACACCTGTTGAAGCATAACATAAGGTGTGGAAGTTTCTCATTTCAGTCAGAGTGTCAACTTGGGCAGGAAAAGCGATGTACAGCCCTCTGGCTGCACAGCTGGCTTTTCCCACTCCATTTTTAAACAATCTGAAAAAATAACATCCAGAAGGCGGTTCTCACAATATCATGCTGGTGGGCTTGGTTCTGAATGGGCCCGCCCCACCAACAACCTTGGTTCCTGACAGATTGGGGCATTGTTTTTAAAATGCATGCTGTCACAAAAAGGAACCCTCACATGTAAATGGAACCCCCCCCCCCCCCCACCCTCCAGAGAACCCCCTCCCCACTCCACGTGGATACAGGGCAATGCCAGGGTACTGTCTGAGCAAGACCCTGTCCCCTGGTAGGTTCTGTTCACCAGTTCCCCATTTTTAAAAACCTTTGAGGAGCCCTGGCGGCACAATGCCATGTTGCCAGTGGGGCAGGATGCTTTCCTACATGGAGCGATTTACCAGTGGGGGAACGCGCTTATTATGTTGAAATGTATTATAATGGGGTTCCAGGTGTTACATGTGGGAACCTCATGGCATTATATTTGAGTGTGGGGACAATCGAGAGGGGAAATCCTGCCGGCGTAAAAGCCATTTTGGGAATCCCCCCGCAATTAAGAATGCATGGAGGGGTGTGGAAAATCCCTCCCAAGGTGTTGGAATCAACATATACACACATTCTATTTGGAAAAGGATGTTGAATTTGTAAAACTAAATTAAGTAAAACCACCTGTGTGATTCTCCATCAGCGGGATCCTCCGCCCCGCTGGTAGCGCACCCACCCCCGCGCGTTTCCCAATGGCGTGGGATGGCCCATAATGGGAAACCCCATTGGCCGGCTGCAGGAACGGAGAACCCTGCTGCCGTGTGGGAAAATGGGGCTGGAGGGATGGAGAATCCCACCCCACATATTTTTTTGGTCTCCCTAAAGGAGAGGCTTGAAGCTGTTTGCAGATAATTCTGGTGAAAGTCATGGAACCAACCAGTGGGCAGAAAGCCAGATCATCAATTATCTATCAAGGCACCAAGCAGCCAAATAAATACAGCAAAACATCGAAAGCAGGAGATCCCAACAGAGGGAAGGACACCCCCAACCTGTTCTACCTTCACGTTCACCTGAGAGCCAACCTCCTAGCCCTGCTGAGAATCTTTCCCTCAAAAAGACTCTCACTTCAATCTTAATGCACCAAAACCGCCCATAGACCTACCAAGTGAGAGCTGGAGATCATAATTATAAACTAACAGTGCATTACCTTCATCTGTATCGAACCATAGAATCCCTCCAGTGCAGAAGGAGGCCTTTGACCCTGCACCCACCCTCTGAAAGGGCACTCTACTTAGGCCCACTCCTCTGCCCTATCCCTATCACCCTACTTAATCTGCAGATGCCTGGACACTAAGCAGAAATTTAGCATGGCTAATCCACCTAACCCGCACATCTTTAGACTGTGGGAGGCAACCGGAGCACCCGGAGGAAACCCACACAGACATGGGGAGAAAGTGCAAACTCCACACAGACAGTCACTCGAGGCCGGAATTGATCCCGGGTCCCTAATGCTGAGTCACCGAACTGCCCCGAGGTGTGTGTGAGAGGTTGTGCAAGATGTTGAATTTGATTTGGAGTAAATGTGTGAGAATAAAAAGTTAATCTTCATTTTAAAACTCACAAAAGCTTATTTCTGAAATTATTTAATTGGGATACACTCTCTGAGGGTAAGAAAACACACACTTCCTTTATGATAAAACACACTGTCCATGACAAACGCTATATCTTCTTAAAGAACATCAGGACACAGATCAGTGCAGGAGCAGAAAAGATTGCATTGCTTGAGGCCAGTCCCAATTATTCAAATCACTCAATCCCTCTAATTCGTTGTTAGATTTTTCCACATTATCTTCCTTCACTGCAACCTTAAATAAACAATTCCACACATTTGTCATCTGCACAAAGTAATTCAGTGCATTCTGATGAAAGGTCACAGACCTGAATTTTAGAAGCCGACAGTAATCTGCATATGGTGGGATATTGGGCACAGGTGTTCAGGAGTCAGGACAGAGATGAAGAATACTATTCTGACGAAATGTGAACGCTGTTATTATGATGTGGAGATGCCGGCGTTGGACTGGGGTGAGCACAGTAAGGAGTCTTACAACACCAGGTTAAAGTCCAATACGTTGTTTCAAACACTAGCTTTCGGAGCACTGCTCCTTCCTCAGGTGAATGAAGAGGAAGGAGCAGTGCTCCGAAAGCTAGTGTTTGAAACTAACATGTTAGACTTTAACCTGGTGTTGTAAGACTTCTTACTGTTATTATGGCAGCACAGTGTCCCAGTGGATAGCACCGTTGCTTCACAGCTCCAGAGTCCCAGGTTCGATTCTCGGCTTGGGTCACTGTCTGTGCGGAGTGTGAATGTTCTCCCCGTGTCTGCATGGGTAGAAACGCCTGCCCATATTATTAGCTTTCAATTTTTAATTCCCACAAAAATCTTGAAAGGTGGAAGAATGGCTGGATTATTGTGAATGAGGTGGGAGGGTCGAGTCAGGAAACTGTCCAATTTGCCAGACCCATCTCCTTTAAAATATTCCCGACCCAAAATATTTTCATTCAGGGATGGCAGAGGTGGGATGCAGTCAGGTATGCTGCTTCTAGGGCCGGACCCAAAGTGGCAATGGAAACAGCCAGTTGGCAAAGCCAGAAGGTTTGAACAGCCACTTCCATTTACTTGGACATTGACCCGCTTGTCGTGATGAGTTTCAGGCCATCAAACCCTCACCTCACACCTCCTCACCCACTTCACATGCCCCCATGTCCCTTTATTCTCCTTAACACTCTATGCCCTCTGGTAACTCCATTATCCTCCATGCCCCTCTTATATCCCTCATGTCCCTTTATGTCCACATATATCCTGCATAGTCAATCATCCACAATGTGAAGATCTCAGGAGCCATGGGGGCGATTCTCCGAGGCCCCCGCGCTGGGCCACGACGCCCCAGCGCCGGCGCACAATTCTCTGAGGTGCGGAGAATCAGCGCCATTTGCGCCGGCGCAATTGGCACGTCGCCGGCTGCTGGAATCGGTGGGGCCAGTGATTCTCCGGCCCGGATGGGCCGAGCGGCCTCCCGATGCGACAGAGTCCCGCCGGCGCCGTTCACCCCTGGTCGCTGCCGGCGGGAACTCTGCTGGAACGCACGGGGGGGTGGGGCGGCCTGCGGGGGGGGGGGGGAGCTCCTTCACCGGGGGAGGGGCCTCCAAAGGGGTCTGGTCCACGATCGGGACCCACTAATTGGCGGGCCGGCCTCTCCCCCCACCGCGCCACCCCCCCCCACCCCCCCCAACCCCCCCCCCCCCCCCCCCCCCCACCCCCAGGCCTACTTTCCGCCGCGGCCGGTCCCTGAACACCGATCCCATGTTGGGTCGGGGCCGACGCGGGTAAGAAGTTCCCTGCACATTCGCAGGATGGCGCAGCCCAACTGTGCATGCACAGGATTGAGCTGGCCCAACTGCGCATGCGCGGGTTGGCTCGGCAAAGGAGGCTGGTGCGTGAATCACTCCAAGGCTGTGTTGGCCCCCTATGGGGGCCAGAATAGATCATGCCCGGGCCCTGTTCGCGCCATTGTGAAACGACGGCGCAAACACTTGGCCTCAATATCGGAGAATGGCCCCCCCATGTCTTTGAAATGCATATATCAAAACATTTCTCACTCAAACACACACCATACTGAAGAAACGATTTGTTCAAAGAAGCCATTCAAAAAGATTTAATTTGCGTCAAGTGATCAGTTTATTGTAAAAACAAACATCTATTCAGTAACCACACCAAACATAGATAATCTTTTAATGACCTCTTAAAATTCAATCAAACTGTCGAAACAGACCCCTGTTGAGCTATTTTACTCTGTAACTTGTAAAACTCAGCCAAGCATTAATAATGACTCCAGCTGTCAAAGCAAACTATTACAAATGCAAACGATAAAGCCTAATGAATCTGCAAAAAAACAGGTGGCTATGGTTTTTAAACTACATAAGGTAGCCTGTCAATTAATGCAGACTGGAGCAGCTGTCAATTGTTTCTCCAACTGAAAGTTTTGTTTCGAATTTAAAGGGCTATGGACATTTAAATCGCTGCAGATCAAAGTAGCATAGTTCCCAAACACCATTTTCTTCATTTTTAATGCATAATGCCACTTTTCCAAATGGGAAAGTGCTCTAATGCATCTCAACACTTACACACTGCTGAACAATGTAATAGTCAACTTATCTCTGCAGGACAGAACCCTATAATCAATAATTACAGTAATAGCATATCTACGCCATTTTTAAAGAGCATTTGACTCAGCAAACATCCAGGCCAATGTTTCTCTGCCTCGCCTCAATTTCAATATAAACAATCCCACCCTCCAAACTCTCATCATAGTTCAGATGGCTTAAGCTGTTTGACTATCCTTTCCTGCCCTAACTCCAGTGTCTGAATCTCCTTGCTGTATTATGGCTTCCTGGACTCAACACAATACTCCAGCTAGTCTCAGATCCTTATGCAAGTTAATTTGAAAGAAAAACTATGCAAATACAGGAAATTTTAAATAAATGTCAGGTGGCATTTGTGGAGGAATAAGCAGAGTTAACAAGGGAGGAGGATTTTCCAGTCTACCTGATTAGGGGGGGGGGGGCTTCAACGTGGAGAGGAAGGGGAAATTTGAAGAGTGGCCAAAAGGACCAGAAAATCCCACCCAGCATTTTGGATCCATGACCATCCACCATTCCTGTACAGGTTCATTGATGTCCCTCTAATAAAGATGGCGTCGCAGTTCACTTCCTTGTCATTTACATCTCCTAATGTTCATTTCCATCAATTAAATCAATTAAATGAAAAGCAGCATCCTCCATTAGAAGCTCGCGATCAACTGCAAGTTGAAAATCTCCCGCATTATCAATTCCTAAGAAAATTAATAGATAAAGCCATCCCATAATAATCTTACGATCACTGAGCATTTCTCCAGTATGGGAGAGCCCCATTTCATGGAATCCACACAAAATCCACTCGTGAGTGTCATATTGGTAACCACAGCAGTCTTCATAAGCACAGTAAGATCACACAAATAACCATTAAATAAACGACTGGTTAATCCATTTTTGTTTATGTTGGCTGACAGAGAAATTTTAACAAAGAAGCTCTATGTATATATTCCATCTTCCTCATCTTCATCCATGATTTTAATGCTTCCAGAATCTTTTGCCATGCTCTTCTTACTGACATTCTGAGATATGTTGCACACCAACCCCAGGTCATCCAAAACTCCATTATTATATCATATTAAATCTCATTCACTTAACATTGCTGCTCTCAGCAACCTAAAAAGCTTGATGGGATCAGTTAATTTAAGCTTGTGCTCAGGCATAGAATGGCCACCACACTCCGGATGCATAACTGATCATGTGGATCCAACGAAAACCCAAATTGTTCCGCATACTCATGCTGTTGATTGGCTGCTTGCCTTGTCACCTTGCCTTGCGTCAATTTCACATATTGTTGAAGCCGTTTAAAGGCAGACTGCACACTATAGAACCATAGAATCCCTACACTGCAGAAGGAGGCCATTCAGCCCATCAAGCCTGTAATTTACAGACTCTGAAAGAGCACCCTACCTAGGCCCACTCGCCACCCTACCCCGCAACCCCACCTAACCTGCATATCTTTAGACACTAAGGGGTCATTTTAACATGGCCAATCCGCCTAACGTGCACATTTTTGGACTGTGGGATGAAACCAGAGCTCTTCGAGGAAACCCATGCAGACACGGGGGGAAAGTACAAACTCCACACAGACGGTCACCCAAAGCCGGACTTGAACCTGGACTCCTGGTGATGTGAGGCCTTAGTGCTAATCACAGTGCCACTGTGCCACCATAAAGAGGAAGTGAAATTTTAATGTAGGACAATTGACACTGAAGATTATCAATAATGGCAGGCACAGTAGAAGCCAGTTGGTCTCCCCATTTTTCAAATGAGGTGATGCAGGAAATGGTGGAGGAGGTCAGCAGGAGAAAGGACATCTGCCCGGTGGCAGTAGGATAACGAAGCAAAGTATCTGACATGAACTGGTGAGCAAAGAGTTCTTTCACAGTGTTAGAATATGAAACTGTCCCTGGGCAGGGATTCCTAAACCAGGAACCTACCCCTTCCCCTTAGGTTTGTGTTGGTTTACAGGTGCAACAGGTGATTAAGAAGGCAAATGGAATTTTGTCCTTCATTGCTAGAGGGATGGAGTTTAAGACTAGGGAGGTTATGCTGCAATTGTATAAGATGTTAGTGAGGCCAAACCTGGAGTATTGTGTTCAGTTTTGGTCTCCTTACTTGTGAAAGGACGTACTGGCTCTGGAGGGTGTGCAGAGGAGATTCACTAGGTTAATCCCAGAGTTGAAGAGGTTGGATTACGAGGAGAGGTTCAGTAAACTGGGACTGTACTCGTTGGAATTTAGAAGGATGAGGGGGGATCTTATAGAAACATATAAAATTATGAAGGGAATAGATAGGATAGATGCGGGCAGATTGTTTCCACTGGTGGGTGAAAGCAGAACTAGGGGGCATAGCCTCAAAATAAGGGGAAGTAGATGTAAGACTGAGTTTAGGATGAACTTCTTCACCCAAAGGGTTGTGAATCTATGGAATTCCTTGCCCAGTGAAGCAGTAGAGGCTCCTTCAAATGTTTTTAAGATAAAGATCGATAGTTTCTAGAAGAATAAAGGGATTAAGGGTTATGGTGTTCGGGCTGGAAAGTGGAGCTGAGTCCACAAAAGATCAGCCATGATCTCATTGAATGGCGGAGCAGGCTTGAGGGGCCAGATGGCCTACTCCTGCTCCTAGTTCTTGTGTTCTTATGATGAAGTTATTGAAGCCACGAGGAGGACGAGTTGACCCAAACCAATAAGTACAAGAGTCCCCAACACAGCCTCACATAATTAGCTGAATTACATTATGTAACAATATTAGCATGGTGTGGAATGTTTCAAACGATGCTGATTTGTAGAAGCGAACCTTGAACCTATCAGAGTTGCTTCACTGGTGTTCTGGAAGTAGTTTTGACAGGTCCAACATCCACTTGTGTAAATTGTTGGAGATTGAAACATTACATGCTATACTGATGCAGCTCATCACCTCTGGCTGTGCAAGGCTGCATCTGAGGCTCTCATACTTGTTAATTTGTGTAGCTACACAGATCCACTAGGTGGGAAGTGTCTTATGACAATGCTATAAAAGTATCCCTCCAGCAAGGCAGAATCTTGCTTGAATTGACATCCTCACTAATATCCAATTTCAGGTTAATTTTACTCTAAGAGTTGCCATGGGAAGAGTGGCACCTTTGAAATGAGTCTGAAGATTGAAGCCCTTGCTGCAATCCAAACTGATTGCATGCCAGCACTCAGTTAAGTCCTGGGGCATGGTGTGGTGTGGGCAGGGCCGGCTCAAGGCACCGGCAACTCGGGCAGTCGCCCGGGGCGCCATGTGCTAGGGGGCGCCAGAGACTCGGGTCCCGCGCATGCGCAGTTGGGCCGGTGCCAACCAGCGCATGCGCGGTGGCCGCCCTCCCCCAGGGCGGCCCCCCGCCCCCCCCCCCCCCTCGGTCCGCTCCCCCCGCCCCCCTCCTCGGTCCGCCCCCCCCGCCCCCCTCGGTCCGCCCCCCCCTCGGTCCGCCCCCCCCGCCCCCCCCCCCCCCCCCCCCCCCCAAGGGCGCCGAAGTTCAGCTTGCCCGGGGCGCCAGCAACCCTAGGGCCGGGTGTGGGAAATGGGAAGGGGCAATCAGGAGCAATGAGAGGCCCAATATTTTTCTGAAGCTAGGAAGGGGAGCTTTTAAGTCTACATTGCTTGCCTTTTGATGTTGTGGCAAGTGTCATAATGAAATAATTCGCATCACTGCCTCATCCTCCCCTTATACCACCCCGTGAGGCAGATGCCCCAGGAGAGCAATAAATGGTGTGGATACTCATACCCTGACCCCAGGGTATTGGGACAATAGAATAGGGTCAGTAGCGTATTCACAGGGAAATCCTGTTCTGTACTCCACTCACAGGTCTGTCTCCAAATAGCTAGCCCAAATCTTCCAGGCTGGTGCATCAATTTAAAGGAGCATCCATTGTATAAACAAATTGGTAGCAATTAAGTTTTTTGAAACAATTAATGATCCTTACATAAAGGCAAAATTTTAATCATTCCTAAGGTTCATGGTAAAAATAATAATCAAAACTTCTCCACTCACAATCAAATTTGATTTGTCATTCAGAAATGTACACAAGAATTGCTGAAAAATGCTATCCAGTATTGATGCAAAAATGATTGTTGTCCTTATTCTCCTTCTCTGCTGAAGTATTTTACCTGCTTTCTGTATAAGGCAGCAAGGTTCCTACACAAAAAAATGGTATTAGTGCTCAGCTACTCTGACCTGTCACGTTGTTTCCTGTTTACAAATTAAGCCTTATCTTGATAAAGTGCAGTTCTCATGTAGTCTGGGAAATCTATTGATCCACAACACTGTGTGCCAGAACATTGTATACTCACATCCTATGTTCTGCTGTGAGATCTTAACAAAAGGATGTTCCCACAAGAAATACTTACTGCCTAACTGCAGGATGTGACCATAACTGATATTTTGAATCATAGTGAGTCTTCAGGAATAGAGGGCAGGTTTATTTTATTCAATCTTGGGAAGCAGTGGCGTGCAGGGGGGTGGGGGGCGACAGGGCATTGGCCCCGGGCATCCAATCAGAGAAGGAAATGTTGTTTTTTTTTTAAATTTTTTTTTAAAATTTAGATTACCCAATTATTTTTTTCAATTAAGGGGCAATTTAGCGTGGCCAATCCACCTACTCTGCACATTTTTTGGGTTGTGGGGGCGAAACCCACGCAGACACGGGGAGAATGTGCAAACTCCACACGGACAGTGACCCAGAGCCGGGATCGAACCTGGGACCTCAGTTCCGTGAGGCGGTTGTGCTAACCACTAGGCTACCGTGCTGCCCCAGAGAAGGAAATAAGATAGTAATTTTAAAATTTCAGCGGTGATAAATCAATTTTTGGAGGCTCACCGCACTGCAGAGGCAGTTGTTAGCCCTTTATTCCTTTATTCCTTTAACATGGTGTACCCTTTCTGTCTAGAGAAAATGGTGCTTCTCCCCATCCCCCCACACGCATGCGCATGATGTACGTGGTGCAACCATCACAAGCAACAAGCAGACGTGGCTGTTCGTTCCTACGTTTCCTCGAGTCATAACTTGTCTTTTCTTCAGCTTTTTGTGCATCTAGATTAGTTCTTTTACCTACTCAGGTCAGTGAATAGCTCTAGAACGGGTGCAACTACGTTTTTTATAGGTTTTTTGGTGATATTTAATGAAATATTTACGTGGGATGTAGTAAGAGTGAAGCCTGGATGATCAGAGGACTGCTATGGCATTTAATCTCGGAATAGGAGACATTATTCCTTAACATGCTAATATTCGAATACAGATACCACTAATTTGCAAGTCTATGATATAAATTGCACAAAATTATGTGAAATAATTTGATACGAAGGAACAAAGAAATGAAATATGGTTTATCCGTCTGCAACTGAACGATTGTTTACCATTTTCTTCCCATTTTCTCATGCGTCTTACGGTTTTTGAGATAGAAAATGAAATGTTACGAGTATTTCGTGTACAACCGAGTGGAGCACAGAACAGGAAAAAAAAGAGGGCCAGAGTCGAAGAAGAGTCCCATCAAAGAGGGGCATTAGATGCATGGATAAAAAGAAGTAAAGAAGAAGTAGGAGAACCTGGAGAAGTAAAAGATGATGTGGGTGCAGAGAAGGATTTTTCTGATACGGATTCAGCTCGGTCAGAACATAATACTCTCTCTCCTGAGTCTCGTTGTCAGGATGATGATCCATGTGAAGAAAATAAAGAAGATTTTAGCATATTTTTGCAAAGAAGCAATTTTGGCTGTTTGAAGAAACCGTAGTTCGACTCCATCATTCAACTACGATAGATGCTGAACTTCAACAGCAAATGTCTGCTGAAAAGAAAAGATGGAAAGCTATAACTGAACGGATTGTCGAGGTTATATCCTTTCTGGCAAAACAGAATCTGGCCTATCGTGGACATCGAGGAGAAGGAAAATCTGGGTTATCAGAGCCAGGGGAGACAGTCAGTGAAAATACAGGAAACTTTCTAGCAACAATCAGACTTTTGGCCAAATATGATGACATCTTAGCAAAACACTTGCAGAGAGGGAAAGAGAAACCAAAAAGTGTCACCTACTTGTCCAACAGAATTCAAAACGAAATAATCAATCTTCTTGGTGAAACTGTCAAGAAAAATATAATTTCTGAAATTAAGGACGCAAAATATTTTAGCATAATGCTGGATTCAACTCCAGATATTGCCCATGAAGATCAGGTTTCTGAAATTCTGCGTTACGTTCATATTGATGAAAACAGAAAAGTAGAAATAAAGGAGACATTTCTGGGATTTTTTCAAGCCAACAAGAAAGATGCAGTCAGCCTGGTAAATAAAATTCAGGAAAAATTGGAAGAAGACAAAATTTCCATGAATGACTGTCGTGGTCAAGCATATGATAACGCAGCAGTTATGGCTGGAGTGAGAGGAGGTGTTCAACAAAAAATTCTTGAAGTTAACCCAAAAGCTGTGTTTGTGAACTGCGAGAACCACAGCCTCAATTTGGCCTGTGTCCATGCAAGTGAGGTGCAACCTGTTGTTGTTACATTTTTTGGCATTCTAGAAAAACTCTTTACTTTTTCTTCTTCATCTACTTCTCGTTGGGAAGTGTTAAAATCATTTGTCACTCGGACTGTGAAAAGACAGTCTGACACAAGATGGAGTTCCAGCCATGATGCTGTGCAAGTAATCCACGAAGAGTGTGACAACGCTATTGCAAGCCTTCAACACCTGCTGGAAGGAGAATTTTCAAGGGAAACTAAATCTGATGCAGGATCGCTACTGAACTCTATTCAACAGTTCCCGTTTATAGCTTTATTAAATTTTTGGTACTCAGTTTTATCATCAGTGGAGAAAGTCTCAAAACGTTTGCAGGATCCGAAAATGGGGTTCCATGAAGCTTCTTATGATCTGAGAGGACTTATTCATATCTTGAATTTGAAGAATGACGAAATTATCCACAATGCAATAGATTTAGCCAATGAATATTGTGAAAATTGGGGAATACCAATTGCACGAACAAGGAGTAATATTGCCTGGAGAATCAGCAAGAGATAGTGGACTGACGGCACAAGAAGAAATGAATAGAGTAATGGTAGAGATTGTGAACAGATTAAAAACTGAAATTGAAGACCGCAGTGTCCGTCTTCAAAGACTCAGTGACCGATTTTCTTTTCTTCTGATCTTGAATTCAGTAGTGATTGAAGATGAACAAGAAAGAGAGAAATTAAAAAAGGAATGTTCAGACTTTGCAAATTATTATGACAATGATGTGGTTGCAATTCAGTTATATGACAAATTATTGATTTTGTGATGCTCCTTCAAGCTGGAGGGAATAGAGTTCCCCCTGATCCTAAAGATGCTCTAGAGTCTTTACTGCAGTATGGGAGGGATGTCTTTCCGACGCTGTGTGTTTCATACAGATTACTGCTGACAATCGCATTTTCAGTCGCAAGCTGTGAAAGGTAATTTTCAAAACTGAAATTAATAAAAACATATCTGAGGTCTTCTATGTCACAGGAGCGACTGACCAACCTGGCTTTAATAAGCATTGAAAAAGAATTTCTCACAGCTGATGTAAAAAGTGAAGTAGTTCAGGTGTTTTGTGACAGGAGGTATCATTTGGGGAAAAGAACTTAATAAATTTGATTGATTTATATTAAAATCGAATAAAGCGTTTATTTCATGTTTATATATTCACAATGTTTTCCTTTCTCATAATATTTCTCAGTATATTAGGCCTTATACTTGAGTCTTTGGGGCATACAATCAAGATTTGCCCCGGGCATCACCAGACCTCTGCACGCCACTGTTGGGAAGGCAAGCATTTATCATCCATTTCTAATTGTCCTTGAAAAGGTAACAAGCCACCTTGTTGATCTGCAGCCCATGTGGTGTCGGCAGATTCTTGTACGGGGCTGGTTTAGCTCAGTGGGCTAGACAGCTGGTTTGTGATGCTGGAACAAGGCCAGCAGCACGGGTTCAATTCTCATACCAGCTGAGAATTCTGAATTCTCCCTCCTTGTACCTGAACAGGCCCCGGAAGGTGGCAACTAGGGGCTTTTCACAGTAGCTTCACTACAGTGTTAATGTAAGCCTACTTGTGACAAGAAAGATTATTTATTTATTTGATTTTATTAATTCAGGATGGCAGATTTCCTTCACTGAGAAAATCAGATGGGTTTTTACGACATTTCAGTAGTTTCATGATCATTGTTAATGAGACTACGTTCTATTCTAGATGTATTAATTCCACCCCAGCTACTTTGGCAGAATTTAACTTGCATCTGGGCAGCACGGTAGCATAGTGGTTAACACAGTTGCTTCACAGCTCCAGCGCCCCAGGTTCGATTCCCAGCTTGGGTCACTGTCTGTGCGGAGTCCGCACGTCTCCCCCCCCCCTGTGCCTGCGTGGGTTTCCTCCGGGTGCTCTGGTTTCCTCCCACAGTCTAAAGATGTGCAGGTTAGGTGGATTGGCCATGCTGAATTGCCCTTAGTGACCAAAAAGGTTAGGTGGGGTTATTGAGTTACGGGGATAGAGTGGATGTATGGGGCTTAAGTAGGATTTTCTTTCCAAGGGCCGGTGCAGACTTGATGGGCTGAATGGCCTCCTTCTGCACTGTAAATTCTATGATTCTATGATCTCCACAGCACGTCCAGGCTTCCAGATCAGTAAATTACCACAATGCCACATTTCTCCTTCTCTCTGAAAAATAAGAAGTGGCCTTTAAACCCATTACCCAGGCCAGTGTCCTTTCAGTGCCAATGTGATTTTGATTCTAACTTGATTTTGAACTTAATTCTAATTTAACCTGAGAGCAGTCATTGAAAAATACCTGAAGTGCAAAACCTGTGAGTGTATGCTTTACAAACTGGGAGAAGCCGTTGATAGAGATTACAGTCATAAAATAACGGAGAGCGAAGAAAAAACAGAAATTGACAAAGCGGCAAAAGAATGATTCAAAATCTGTGCTTGTATCAATGAGTAGAGTTGATAGCAGCTTGTCAGAGAGTTTCCCAGTCAAAAGAGAAGTGTGCCAGGGATGTGTTGTGTCCCCAAATTGGTTAAATTCCTAAACTGAAACTAGCATCTGAGACATAGATTTACCAGGTTAGCAGACTGGGTTTGTTGAATAACAACGATGTCATATGTAGATGACACTGCACTGATTACAGAGACAGAAGAGGCACGGCTGGAAATGGGTGGAATGGTAGCACAGTAGTTAGCACAGTTGCTTCACAGTGCCGGGGACTTGGGTTTGATTCCCACTTGGGTCACTGTCTATGCGGAGTCTGCACGTTCAACCTGAGTCTGCGTGGGTTTTCTCCGGGTGCTCCGGTTTCCTCCCACAAGTCCCGAAAGATGTGCTTGTTAGATGAATTGGACATTCTGAATTCTCCCTCTGTGAACCCGAACAGGCGCCGGAAAGTGGCGATTGGGAGATTTCCACAGTAACGTCATCGCTGTATTAATGTCAGCTTACTTGTGACAATAATAAAGATTATTATTTTTATTAAAGATTATTATTTAATTGCAAATAGGGTAAGATAAGAGGTGGGATTTTCTGGCTCATCCCACCAGCAGCATCTTTTGATTTTGCAGAAGGCAACCCCTCCCATTCCCTCACAACAGGTTCCCCAGCAGCGGGACAGGCAGGCTGCGCAATATGCCATTGACATCAGCGGGACTTGAAGATCCTTTTGGCGGCTATGACATGTCACCTCTGCCCATGGGAAACATGCTGCATTTGGAGCGGAAAATCCCACCCATGAAGTGAGAAACATGGGTTAGGAATTCATGTGAAGAAGACCAAGATATTGATGATAATCAGAGAACTAGCACTGGAAGTGAAAATTTAAATAAATGGTCATGTCCTGGAATTAGCTAAAAGGTTCACACACCTTGAGAAAACTATCACATGGGACATTATGATCGTGGGATCAGAAGGAGAATTGACTAGTGCCATAAGAACGAAAAATGTATTAGCATCAAAGAAACTGATTCACTGACACCGCACCCCCCAGCCCCTCGTTAACAAGGCTCAGCAGCACTTCAGCTGCACTTGCTCAGCCAACCCCAGCCAGCTCGCAACAATGGTGCCAAGGAGACCAGCTCCAAGATTCGTGGACTCTGACCTGGGGAGGCTGTTAGATGCTGTTGAGGCCAGAAGAGATGTCCTGTTTCCCTGAGGGTCAAGAAGGGTTAGCCACAGGGCAGCCAGCGCTGCCTGGGATGAGGTGGCGGCGGCTGTGAGCATCGGGTGTGTGACCAGGAGGACTGGCCAGCAGTGCAGGAAAGAGGCCAATGACCTACACCGGACAGCATGAGTGAGTAGACACCAACGCGCCAACCCCCTCCCCTCCTCGAGCTGAGACCCATCTGCACCCAAGGGAGCAATCCAACCCCAACTCTCCATGCAACCCACAACCCTGCCTCAAACCCCCTCTCCTCAATGCACCCAACCCTCCCTTTACACACCCCCTCCCACCACTGTGAACTACGCATGTGGCTAAAGATACTCTCTCTGTCTCCTCAGGAAAAGCACGTCCATAATCACCGGGAGCTGGCCCAGACTGGCGGAAGGGTGCCAAACATTAGAATGCTCACCACCTTCGAGGAGCATGCCCTGGAGATGACCAGTGTGGCCGAGGATAGAGCGGTCACCCACGCAGAGGCTGGCGAACACCTCAGAGGTGGGAAACCACCGGGCTCCACCCGGGGGTCCTCAAAACGTGAGGAGTGATTGCCTTACTGATTGATCCATCCCTCCCACTGACCAAATGTCCATTCTCCCGCAGGTCCTCCAGCCGTCGGTGCCTGACTATCCCAGGTGGCCTCCTCCCAAACCTCCCAGGACACCACGCCAGTGGAGATCTCCGAGGATGCCACCACAATAGTCGCATAACAACTGTCATCCCACCCTCCACCAGCACAGATACACAATACCTGCTTCTGGGGCACAATCTGGTGAGCACCTCACTGCTGCTGATGTACACCTGGTGGAGGCAGGAACCCTCACGCAAGACAGCAGTCGGAGGTCTGCTGGATCCCTGGGCCCAGCTGGGTCCCAGTTTGATGCTGCGTCTGTGGTACAGGGTTCCACGGAGCTGATGGAGATATTAGGGGGCAGCCAGGACATTCAGAGGGAGATGTCAGTGTCACTACATCAGGTCCATAGGCACTTGGAGGAGTCCCAGAGGCCAAGGGCACAGGAGATGTTGCCGGCAATGATTGGCACCGAAGCCAACACTTCTAGGGTGGCAACTGCAGTGGAGAGCCTGGTGCACAATATCAGTACCATTAGAGGAGGTGTCCAAGGTGATGGGCAATCGGTAACGGCCATGGCTGAGGGTCTCGACAGATTGTCCACCCGCTGGCGATGTGACCCATAGGCTGATATTGTTGAGGTTCTGTGTGACATGTCCCGGCGAGGTACTGCGGAGCGTGTCCCAGTCTAGGAGAGCATTGCCGAGGCACTGCAGAGCATGGCCCAGTCAGTGAGGAGCATCACCGAGGGCGTCAACACAACCATGCAGACCGTGCAGAATCGCCAGGACTGGCAGAGCCAGATGATGCAGGGGCAGCCGAGGCGAGAAACAGCTGCCTCCAACCTAAGGTGAGCCCTGGGGCCCTAAGGGCACCGAGCAGGAGGAGGGAGGTTGCTGGGTGGCAACCTGGACCCGTCTCATGGAGTGGGGATGGCGGCCATCAACTTCCCCACGTTCCACCCCTCTGATGAGGATGCGTCTCACAGCCAGCACATGGGACAGGGCACCACAGCTGTGCATGTGCCATTGATGTCAGCCTGGGCCCTCAGGCCCCAGAGCCCCCAGGGGACACACGCCAGGGGCATCGAAGGACACAGGACATGGTAATCAGCAGGCTACCTCCACCTCTGATGTGCATCCTGGGGAGACACCAAGACGTAGTGGTAGGGTTGGGAAGGCCAAGCACATCGAGTATCATTGAGGGCACTGGGCAATGGGGGAACAGGGTTGGGGGATAGGTAGTGGTGGGTGAGTGTGAGGGGTTGGAGGACAGCACCATTGAGAGAGTGGGGAATTGTATTACACATTAAACATCCTTGTGCACTAACAATATGATGCCTCTATCATTTCCTTCCGCAATGCGGGCCGACCTTTGAACTCATGGCGCATCTCTCCAGACATCAGCCCCACCCCAAGCACACCATGTGCAGGTGATGGGTGTGAGCGAGCACTAAGAGACAGGCAGGGCTCAGACTATGGCATAGATTGAGGAACACTGGCGCTCAGCTCTCTGAGGGTTACCTTCACCCTACTTCCCTCGGCAGTGACCCGCTGATGGTGCCAACACAATCCCAGCACCCTGCAGTGATGTGACACAGACCCTGGGAGGGTGGGAAATGGGAATGGGGGATGACGGACCAGGCCACGTCCGAAGTGAATCGGGTGAGAAAGAGGGCCTGCCTGGCCAGACCCTCACCGATGCCAACTGTCCTGCAGCTGATCCTCAAGTTCCTCCCCAGTCTGGGCGGGTGCCACCTCATCATCCTCGCCCCTTCTTCCTCCTCCTCTGAGGTGGCCACAGGTTCCTCATCCCCAACCTCTAGCATGTTGCCCTGCTCTGAGTAAGGTTACGGAGGACACAGTATCACTACAAAGCAGGAGACCATCTGGGGGTATATGGAGTCACCACCGGAATGGTCGAGGCATTGAAACCGCATCTTGGGGAGTCTGATGCATCGCTGAATCACAGCCTGGGTGGCTGCAGGGGCCTTGTTGTACTGGGTCTCTGCTTCGGTCTCCGGCCTCCGTACTGACGTCTTAATCCAGGTCCTCAGCGCGTACCCCTTATCCCCCAAGAGCCAACCGCCCATCCTGGGGTGCTCCTTGAAGAGGTTGTGGATGACCGGCTGTCCCAGGATGTAGCTGTCGTGCACACTCCCCGGGAAGCGTGCACACACGTGCATTATCTTCATCCGGTGGTCACACATGAGCTGTATGTTGAGCGAGAGGAATCCCTTTCTGTCAGCATAGGGTGAGCGCAGGGCGACATACATGGTATCTGTGACCCCCCTGGGCCGAGGGCATCCCGGCGATGGCGGAGAAACCTGCTACCCGGGCATTTTGTTGGGCTTGGTTCATGTCAAAGATGATGTAGTTTTCCATTGGACATACAGGGCATCCATTACTAGTCAGATGCACCTGTGGCCTGTGAGATGCCACACAGGTCCTCGCTCGAGCCCTGGAATGATCCCGAGGCGGAAAGGTTCAGGGCTGCGGTAACCTTGACGGCCACCGGAAGTATGGTACCAAGTCCGTGAGAACATGGCACAGGAGTCGTACAGTTTCCTTGTTGAAGGGAACCTCCTGCAGCATACCATCATCTGTTCAAAAGACCAGCTTTACTGGACTCCCCCACTGGGTCCCTCCATGGCCTAAAGGACAGCTGGGTCGACAGAGTATGGGGGGGAGGTCTGTCACATGGGCCGTCGTCTCCAACATCTGCCAACGCTGCTGCTGCTGCCACCTCCGCCGTCTGGCCACACAACCTAGCAGCAGCATCACTAGGGCAACTTCTGCATCCAACATCCCTGCCATAGTGTTCAATATCTGTAAGGAATTGGGAGAGGGTGTTAGACTGACAAACAGTGGCTCCTATCCCGGGACCATCCATTCCCCCAATGATTCCCCTCCCACCACCCTACTCGGAACGGCCTCCCCACGTACTCCGGGCCGCTGTGTGCCCCCCGACCCCTGACCCTGTACCCCGGGCACCCGCTTGTAACATCACCTGGACCAGTTGATGGTCCCCTCCCTGTGGCACTCACCAGCCGTCTGGCAGAGGCCATGTCCCCCGGAGCTGTGTCCCATCCCCAGGGTGTTTGGATGTAGTCTGCTGCGTGTGTGGTGTTGCCTCCCGCAGTGTTCAGGTACACTGTCCAGGCAGCACTGTCTGGTTGAGATGCTAGTTAATGACTCCCACATGCTACATGGCCCGCCCACCCACAGGAATCCACTTGACATTTGTGAAGTACTCACTGAATCACAATTGCCAATTCCCTATTAGAGATAGCCTTCAGCTGCACGGTCAGAGGCCTCGGCAGTCAGTGGGGCTTACGGGTGGTTGGTGAGGCATATGGGCAGGGACAAGGGTTGTTACCCGGAATGGGTAAACATGATCCAGGGGTTGGCATGGTGGTGCAGTGAGTGCCACCAGTTGCCCCCCAGCGACTCCCCTATTCCCATGGCGGGCCACCGCTGCAGAGGGTCCCCACCGCCTGCCGAGGGACCCCCACTTCCACCGAGCACTTGGGTGGCATGCCTAGCGCCCCCTTGATCTTTGCCTGTGAGAAAGGTTGGCTACTCACCTCCTTGGCTCCTCACAGAAGCCCTTCCGTCGGGTTCACGTATTTACAAAGGAGTACTAATCGGCGCCGGCGTGAGCACTTGCTGGGGAGGCTGGTGAATGATGGAAACCTGTCGGGTAATGGGTGGCTCCCGTTAATTGTATGGAAATGGGTTTAAGTGGTAATAATTGGTTTCTCACCACACTACGGCATGATCCCGATTTCGCCTATGGGAGCGGGCCGGTTGTAGTGCAAACTGTTTGGCGCCTGGCGTGGTTCTAGTTTTCTGCCTTTCCCACTATTCACTGCCTCGTTTCACTTGAGCAAGAGTGCAACAAGGCCCCAGAATCACGCCCTATATGTTTCAATTCGATCCCCTCTCATTCTTCTAAACTCCAGTGAATACAGACCCAGTCAATCCAGTCTCCTCTCATGCCACAATCCTGGCATCCCAGGAATTAATCTGGTGAACATTTGCTGCACTCCCTCTATGGCAATCTGTAATTTCAGTCTTGAATCTGTAATTTCTAAACTATTTCTTGTTTTCAACTTTTCAAATGAGTGTAGCTAAAATATTTTCAAAAGTGAGATACAGTTGAATACCTAAACAGGAATAGATCCTCCTTCATCATACAATATATAGTGTTATTACTCTTATCTGCACCACTTGCTTTTTACCTCCAATACTCTTTTGTCTTCATGTGGGGAAAATTGGATGTTCTTTTTTTTTTGCGAATTGCTGCCAGTAATATCATAATTTGCATACATGCCCCTTGTCAGTTTTTGACACTTATTTTCAAAGCGTGGTGATGTTATGAAGATTTCTTGGCCCGTAACTTCCTGCTCGCGCAGGAAGCCATGGGCCGCCAATTTTAAAAGAGAAATGTGTGCATTTCACTGCGCTCGGATGATGTGTCGAACCTTCCTTTCTCTTCGGCAGCCTGGGGTCTCCAGCGCTCGGGTCTATGCAGGCTCCAGCGTAGCGCAGGAGGAGTGCAGCCCCGCCCCTTTATGATGCGGCCCCTTGGGGATGTCCATTGAGGACAGGCATTTAAACAATAGATTTAGATAGAAGATGATCGGTGTTTTAAATGTATGTAGATGTTTTTTTTAACAGTTTGTTTTGCTCTTTCTTTTAAACAGACATTACTATTATTGTTAACTCTTTTAAAGTTTTTTATGATTAAAGGTGATTATTTATAAGTGAGCATATATGTTTGGTTATTTGTTTTAAATCTGTGAAACTGTTTAATTCTGCACTATATTATGATATAATTTAATGTGTGGCATTCTTAAAAATGTTCATATGTTTTAAGGGCAGCACGGTAGCATTGTGGATAGCAGGGCAGCACGGTAGCATTGTGGATAGCACAATCGCTTCACAGCACCAGGGTCCCAGGTTCGATTCAGGCTTGGGTCACTGTCTGTGTGGAGTCTGCACATCCTCCCCGTGTGTGCGTGGGTTTCCTCCGGGTGCTCCGGTTTCCTCCCACATTCCAAAGATGTGCAGGTTAGGTGGATTGGCCATGATAAATTGCCCTTAGTGTCTAAAATTGCCCTTAGTGTTGGGTGGGGTTGCTGGGTTATGGGTATAGGGTGGAGGTGTTGACCTTGGGTAGGGTGTTCTTTCCAAAAGCCGGTGCAGACTCGATGGGCCGAATGGCCTCCTTCTGCACTGTAAATTCTATGTAAGTTAGATCATGGTCATAAGATTTTAAAAGCTCCCCAGGGCTTTTTGCTATCATTGCCCTTGTAAAATCTGATTTTTAAAATTAGTGTTTATAGAATCACTGCAGTGTAGAAGAAAATAATTCGTCCCAGCCAGTCTGCACTGATACACCGAAAGAGGACCCTACCTAATCCCACCCAGCCCCCCTGCCCTATCCCCATAACCCCCATCGAACCTTTTGACACTGAGGGGCAATTTTCCAAGGCCTATCCACCTAACCTGCACCTAACATAAACTATGAGAGGAAACCAAAGCACTCAGAGGAAACGGCAGCGGCACACTGGCACAGAGGTAGCACTGCTGCCTCATGGCACCAGGAACCTGGATTCAATTCCGGCTGTCTGTGTGGACTTTGTATATTCTCCCACTGTCAGTGTGGGTTTCTTCTGGGTTCTCCGGTTTTGTCCCACAGTCCAAAGATGTGCAGGTTAGGTGAATTGGATATGCTAAGTTGCCCCTTAGTATCCAGGGATGTACAGGTTAGGTTCCAGGACTCAGGTAAGGTACTCTTTCAGAGGGACGGTGCAGACCTGATGGGGTGAATGACCTTGTTCTGCACTGTAGGAATTTTGTGGTTCTATTCCATGGTTCTAGGAAACCCTGCAGACAAAGCGAGAATGTCGCCCAAGGTCTGAATAAAACACGGGTTCCTGGTGTTGTGAAGCAGCAGTGCTAAATAATGTGCCACAATATTATCCGTATTAAATATGTTTCTGCCTTGTTTACTTCAATTAACTTATTCATTTAAATGTTGTGTTCTGATGTTTCAGGAAGACATTTGTCAAAGTTTGTAAAGTTTAATGTAAAACATCTATGAACAAAAATAATTTTATAAATACAAAATATAGAAACCAGTTAACATTTAACTTAATGTTTAACTTTATCAGCTGAACAATGGCATAAAACTACTTCAACTTTGACAAATTTCTTGCAATAGAATATGTTTTCTCACTTAAACATGACAGTTCCGTCAATTTGTGGGAGCGAGGGAAGGGGGAAGGGGAGGGAGGGAAGAGGACGGGTTTGGCAATTGTTAATTGATAAGGTCAATGTCCAAAAGCAGCAGCTGCTGAAACATAGTGTCCTGGCAGAACATCTCCTCTGGCTGCCCTGTGGCTGACCCTCCATGACCCTTGGGAAAACAGGGCATCGCATCCGGCATCCACCGTGACCAAGAGTCTGACCAGGTCAGGATCGCCGTATTGTGGGGCTGGTCATCTCGGCAGCATGGCTGCGCGCTAAGTGGGGTTGGATGTGCAGGAACAGTATAAGTCCTGCTCTCATTTGTTGTCAGGGGGCTGCCGAGCATGGTCCCGGCGAATCAGCCAGCGGGAACATGATTTGCGGTGAGAAGCCCATGGAACCTTGTTTAGTGGACAGATATTTTTTTTTCTAGTCTTTATTGTCACAAGTAGGCTGCAATGAAGTTACTGTAAAAAGCCCTCGTTGCCACACTCCGGCGCCTGTTCAGGTACACAGAGGGAGAATTCAGAATGTCCAAATTCCTAACAGCATGTCTTTTGGGACTTGTGGGAGGAAACTGGAGCACCCGGAGGAAACCCACACAGACACAGGGAGAACGTGCAGACTCCGCACAGCCAGTGACCCAAGCTGGGAATCGAGCCTGGGACCCTGGCGCTGTGAAGCCATAGGGCTAACCAATATGCTAACATGCTCCCTTAATATTTACATTAACAATAACATTAACATTTTATAGTAGTGACGGCTTCACTGGTCTGAGCGTCGGAAGCATGCAGCAGTTCTGGCACACTTAGGAACGGTTTGGTTAAAATCAGGTGTGCAGTGAATACTTCATTAAGAGAAGAAATGGGGTGGTTGGGCAGCGCAGTGGTGCAGTGATTATCATCGCTGCCTCACGACGCTGAAAACCCAGGTTCGATCCCAGCCCCGGTTCATTGTCCATGTGAAGTTTGCATATTCTCACCGTGTCTGCCTGGGTCTCACCCCCACAATCCAAAGATGTGCAGGGCAGGTGAATTGGCCACGCTTAGTTAGAACATAGAACATACAGTGCGGAAGGAGGCCATTCGGCCCATCGAGTCTGCACCGACCCACTTAAGCATTCACTTCCACCCTACCCCTGTAACCCAATAACCTCTCCTAACCTTTTTGGACACTAAGGGCGATTTAGCATGGCCAATCCACCTAACCTGCACATCTTTGGACTGTGGGAGGAAACCGGAGCACCTGGAGGTAACCCACGCACACACGGGGAGAACGTGCAAACTCCACACAGACAGTGACCCAGCAGGGAATCCAACCTGGGACCCTGTTCTGTGAAGCCACAGTGCTATCCACTGTGCAACCGTGCTGCCCTTAGTTGTCTAATTGTCCCTTAATTGAAAAAATAAAGAACTGGACACTTTAATTTTTTTTTAAAGCGAAGGAATGGGGAGGCAAATGACAAACGCAAACTCAGGTCAGGCTATTTTTGTTTCTTTATTTAATTACATTTCCCATAATCACAACCTCAGATTCCCACAGTTATAATGCCACACTGTAATATCTCTCTTGATGCACAGTGTCCTTATGACCAAAATGCTAAAGTAAATACCTCAACAAAACAAACATTCCATACCAATATATACAAGATCAATATTTCATGCAAAAATAATCAATTCCTTAGTACCTGTCTTGCAGGTGCATTGCCTGTCCTCCTGCTCCTACATGTGGCTGGTGGAAGGCTTCTGATTTTCATTAAGGAACTACAGATGGCCTTTCAGAACAACCTCAAGTAGCTCTGGACGATGAAGGCCCGGCTGTGGACTGCACCATCTTGGCATGGATGGCAGCAGTCTGGGCAGGCTGACTGACAGGCAACATCACATGTACAATGACAGTGGTAAGAGGATGAATACTGTCATTGAAGAGAGGACAACATGCCTGTGCTCCATGGAGTCACTGCCACTCCCCCACAGAAGTGCCTCAGAAATCCTTATAATCTGCTGAAGGACAGCTTACTCAACTGCTGTGAGGTTCAGTGTGTCTTGGAGCACTGGTATCCTCTGGTTGTGCGCCACATCGTCTGGCAAGAATGAGGGAAGTTGTCATTAAGTGTGGTGTAATGTGTTTGGCTGATGAAACTGTCATATTTGAATAGTTTGGGTAATGTGTGGAACCAGTGAGGTGTGAGTGTGAGGTTTGTAGCCGTGTTTACTTTTTAAGGTTAAATTGAACCTGTCATTATTAGTTATAAGTTGTGCTTAATAAAGCTTGTTGGTCAGTGCATGAAGGCAGCATGTTGAATTGAACAATGTATGAAATTAGTGATTGAGTTGGTAGGATTATGGCATTTGAAGATTAATTCACTGATCTTATTAACCACTCTTATGTAGTCATTAAATGTACTACATCTTGGTTCCTGGGATGATGCAGTTTGCATTGTTTCCTGTGTTTATCTGCTCCCATTTCCCTCTGAGTTCCTGCCTGGAGCCTCCCTTCTCCCTATTAATAGAATGCACTTCTCCAACTGTCCACCCGATGCACCAGGCCCTCGAGAACTGCATCAGAAAATCTATCATGTTGAATCATCTTCACGCTTCCTGTAGGTCAGACATTCTTCCATAATGACCTCCCCTGTCTGCTGGAGCCAGAATGCACCCCTGCTTTAATAGGTGGTGGCTGACTTTAAGTTGCGCTGGCTAGAGAGTTAACTGATGCTGAACATTTTAGTAAAAAGAGCAAAGAAACAAAATGAAAATCACCAGCAGAATTGTTCAAAAACAGCCTAAACATTCTGCTTCAAATCTTACAAGAATATTTACATCAACTCCTATAACACTAGATAGCCATTTTATATAGGTGAGTAAATCATTGATTGCTGTAACAGTGTACACACTGCAACAGTGTGGGAGTCCAAAAGATGCCATCAGGGCCTCAGTTTAATATGACAAACAGTTAACAGTAAAAAGCCCAACCCAAAACTTAATTGTTCACTAAATGGACTGAAATCCAGCATGATAGATCTTTGTACATTTTCCGACTAGTTACACCCACTCTATCCACAATTAGCAGGAGTGAACAACTGAAACTTTTACCCTCGTACATTTTTATATTACATTATATAAAATACACTTAATGAGAGCAATTTTGTTAACAGAACTATAAATGCAGGAGTTCACTGGATATGGAGACTGAAAATGATTCATTATGTATCGTGTATTATACTCATTCATTCACTGGCACACATAATGGGATAAATAGGAAATGTCTAGCCTGTTGGAAAAGTTGCTTCATGTCTGTAATTATCATCCTAACATTACGGGACTTTAAATCTCAAATGGCTGTAAGTCACACAATTGTTCATTTATTGTTAATTGTACACAAGTCAAGTTAAAATTAATGGTGAAGCTCAAACAGAAATTAACCGTTAACCTAAAAGAAAAAGTTACGTACTTATACAATATTTAGTAATAAACAGAAAGCTCTTGGCCAACAACATGTGATACTATGAAGCAATATAAATGAGATTTTCATTATATGGAATTGCTATCATAGGAAGTCCCTGCCTCTGACTTTATCCACCGGGTCACACATGACGTCACTGGCTTTGTAAAGAGCAACATCACTCCTTACAAAGCTGCCTGGGAAATCCCTGTATCAGTGGTGATCCAGTGCAACCAAGTCCCTCCCATTTTTTGCTGGGTTCTGCCTGATTCCTGTCCAAGTGAGGGCAGGAGTCCATTAGAACTTTCAAGGAAATACAGGATGGTCATATCTAGGATTAGGATCTGGTTTGCGTTTTGGAAATGCAATCTTACTAAGTGTATTACCAGTGGCTTGCCATCATTATGTGACTCTGCTATGAGACAGGTAACTTGTAGGTGGCCATTTCTGATCAGTTTAATAAAGACTCACTGAGACAAAACACCGATGAAGGTCTCTGCTCTTATACTTGAAACATGTTGTACAAAAGTGGAGACAAAATACATTTTAGAACTGTGCAGAGAAGACACTGAGACCCTAAGAACACAGAAAGGTTCAAATCTGAAAAGAAACCTGTTGAACAAGGAAAAATAGACAGAGGCTATGAGAGATACAGTTCAAAAAGGCACAGGCAAACGCACAAATATGCAGAACTCCACTAAAAATGCTAGATAAGTAAACATGGCTAACTTTGTAAACTTTCCAATCCCATCTCCAGTCAAAATGAATGGTGATATATGACAGAATTGGCATTTTTTCCACTTACAATGGCAAAACTATGTGATTGCAATAATCAAGCCTGAACTGAGAAGAGCAACCACACTTTTAACACTGCGGATGAACAAAGAAAACAGACAGAAGAGATTGTGAAAGCCTTGAATAAACATGTTGAACCTGGAGTGAATGTTACATATGAATGTTATGTATTCAACACTAAAATTCAAAGTGAAAATTAGACCATTGAATGGTACGTGATGGCAGTAAGGCAGCTGGCATCATGTTAATTTGGAGAGCTCAAAGATGATCTCATTACAGGTAGGTCAGTGTTATGCATGTGAGACCCTTGAAAGATGAGGAATTGAGGCGGCAGAAAGTGATAGGCGGGTGTCAAAATGTGGAAGTTGTGAAACATGTGCTAGAGCATATGTATGGCAGAGCAGACCAGCACACACATTAAATTGAGAGACAGTCTAAGCCAAAAGAGTGAAGCAATCGTAGACAAAGGGCAGAATGCAAATGTTGCAGAGGATAGCATACACAGGAAAAGAAAAATTGCCCAGCATAGAGAAAGCAGTGCTTTATCTGCAAGACGCAGAATAATTTCAATCACAACTGATTGGTGAAAAAGATGTAAAACAAGCCAATACAGATGGCTACTGGAAGGCTCTCAGCAGGAGAGTCTGAGGGACATCCATGCATAATACAACAGGTTGGTTCAGTCAAGTCTATAGATAACAAATGGTTTGCAAACGTTAGTACGGCGACCACAGGGGGGAAGTATCAGGTGAACACGAAGTGTCAGACAGACACAGGGGCATCATCCAACATAATAACCTTCACAAACCTGTGTGTAGTGGCTCAACATGGCGAACTGGAAATGAAATCTTCTAAAGTAAGGTTGAGGCTATGTCATAGAATTCCTAAAGTGCAGAAGGAGGCCATTCAGCCCATCGAGTCTGCACAGACCCTTTGAAAGAGGACCCGACCTAGGCTCTTCCCACTCCCTCACCCTGTCCCTGTAACCCCACCTAATCTGCACATCCTGTACACTAAGGTGCAATTTAGCATGGCCAATCCACCTAACTTGCACATGTTTGGACTGTGGGAGGAAACCCACGCAGACACGGGGGAATGTGCAAACTCCACACAGACAGTCACCTGAGGCCGGAATTGAACCCAGGCATGTGAGGCCGCAGTGCTAACCACTGTGCCACCGTGCTGCCTATGACGGCATAAGACTCATACCAAATTAATCTGACAGCCCAATGCAATGGCAAGAAGGAAGATCTAAAGTTCCAGTTCATAAATGGGATGCAATGGTCACTCATTTCACCTGAAACCAGTCTAAATCTTGGATTATAACCCTGAACGTGCCAACAGGTAACCACCAAAAGACTTCAGAGAAAGGGCAACAGAGGGCCCCGAAGAGAGGAAAACAAAAGACCTCAGCGAGAGGGAGACAATATTCAAGTAAAATGCTAGATGGTTGCAAGATTAATGAAGCAGTTCTACAAGAAAGTGGTCCTATCCAGAGACTCAGACCGCATGCAAACCATACTTCCAATAGCGCAAAGGCTACTGAAACCAGAGCTAGTAACGGGCACGAGTGAAAAGATCAAGGTAAAATGACAGAAAGTCAAATTTCAATTTGACAAGACTGCCAAACCATTGCCAGAGCTGAGCATTGGGGAATAGCCAGGGTACAAATGGGCAACACTCTAAACAGATGACGCTCTCAGTCATCCACCATTGCCTGTGAGTTCCCCATCCCCATCAGTGGCAGATGAAGTAGTCACAAATCTCAACTTTATGGATACCTTGCTGGTGATGGCTACTCAGGTGCGCGCCTGGACGCAGCGGGATCCAAAGCTGGGGAAACTCCACCACATGCTTTTGAGCGACGGAACACAGGCTGGTTTAGCTCACCAGGCTAAATCGCTGGCTTTTAAAGCAGACCAAGCAGGCCAGCAGCACGGTTCGATTCCCGTACCAGCCTCCCCGGACAGGCGCCGGAATGTGGCAACTAGGGGCTTTTCACAGTAACTTCATTGAAGCCGACTCGTGACAATAAGCGATTTTCATTTTCATTTCATTTTCAGTCTGCTACACCCTTTGCCCAGAAGCTCTCAGAACTTAGCATGGATAATGGTGTCATATTGTGGGGAGCTCCTGTGACAATCCCGCCACAGGGTCAGGAGACCCTGCTAAAGGACCTATACAGTGGACAGCCGAGTGCCTCTAAGATGTTGGCCTGTAGATATGTCTGGTGATCCAGTATCAATGGGAACATTGAGACGGTTGCTCACATCAGCCCAGCGTGCCAGGAGCATCAGGAACTCCTGCCAGTGGCCTCCCTACATCCATGGGAATGGCCAGGACACCCACTTGGGGTCCATGTTTCTCGTCGTTATCGTAGATACCCACTCGAAGTGGCTTGACGTGTACAAGATTATCTCTGCAACTTCCAGGGCCATGATAGAAAAGCTCCAGTGCTTGTTCAGCACCTATGGGATCCCTGAGGTCCTGGTAATGGATAATGGGAGGCACTTCACTGCTGACGAGTTTGCCACGTTTACAAAATGGAACTGCATCCGGCATTTCAGATCCGCCCCGTACCATCCCTCATCTAACGGCCTAGTAGAAAGGGATGGTCAGACTTTCAAAAGAGGCATAAAGAAACAAATCATGGCTGGCACAGTTCCTTTTTAACTGCTGCACAATCCACACATGCCAACGGGAATCGCCGCTGCAGAACTGCTGATGGGCCGAAGGCTTAGAACCCGTTTGAGTCTCACTTTCCCAGCCATGGCAGGAGTGTGGAGGTGGAGCAGGAGGCAGAGAAGCACCACCATGATTGAGAACACCAGGGCGACAGTTTCACTCAGTGGACGTGATCTATGCCCGCAACTTTGGAGATGGGACACTTTGGCTCCCAGCTGCTGAACTGGAAGGAACAGGACAGGTCTACAAAGTCAGGATTCAGGGCAAGTTCAGCGCAAGCATATGGACTGCCTCAAGAAGTGGGAGCCCACATTACACAATGACCAGTTAATAGCTTTGATGTCCCCTCCATGCCAGGAACCACCCCTCAGCAGGGGGATTCAACCATCTATACCCCAGCCCGCAATCCAGTAAGAAGACGATGACTCCTGTTCAGAAATGGACACGGACATATCCGTGCTCATCACAGGTCCGGGATTGAGATCCCAGCAATAACGCTTAAGAGGTCAGCTAGAAAAAGGCAGTAGACAAACCAATGAGCACCGCCCAACCTAGAGACTTTCCGCACACTAAAGCATGGCCTCGGGTGGAGCGACGCAGAAGGCCCCATCGTCGGTGGTTGAAGCGAGGTTTCGGACTTTGGTGGGGGGTATGTGTGTTATGACCCCATGAGGGCTACGGGAAAATCACTGTTCACCTCCCCATGGGGCTCATGGAACACGAGCTTTCAAGATAGAGGGCAGAGCTCAGAATAGGCTGCATATAAAAGCCAGTCCAGGCAGAACCTGGTGAATTTTGTTTTCCCAACAAGGACTGGATTGGACTGGGATAAACTGACTGCCATGGGTGGAATATTGAATATACTGTTATGGGCCAGGGTTTAGAGAACCCCAAAGTCTATCATGGAGTTCACCTGACCCACAACTTTTAATAGATTGTGGTATGGGGAGCACACGGCCCACTCTACAGGTGTGGTACAACAGAAACGGAAAAGTAATTTTTAAAGCAAAACAATGTTTATTCTATGAACTCAAGTTAACCTTTTTAAAACATACAGTGAACATCTCAGCAACCATTAATTCAAATACAAGTCCCAAAGAATACAACACTAAGTAATCCTTTAAGCATTCCTTTTAACATCCATACGATTTAATATACCTTTTACCCAGAAGCGCATCAGGTTAAAGTCACAACTGTTATTAGTTTTAAATCACCAGGATCGATTTACAGTCTTTAGATTACAGAGAGACACTCTAATACACCTTCTGGCTGTGACTGCAGCTATCCAGCTCTGAAAACGAAACTAAAACACACCCTGCAGCAAACAGCCTAAAACGAAAGTAAAACGCTGACAGACAGCCCAGCTGTCTGATGTCACTGCAGTAATAAACACCCATTTCTTAAAGGTACTCTCACTACAGATATTTATATACACACCCATTTATAAACACCCATTTCTTAAAGGTACTCTCACATGACAATGGTTTAATAAATCTTAGTTCCACTACAGCTGACTTCCTCAAGTTATGAAAGGGATGACCAAAGACTATGAGAGGTAAATTGGGCCAGATTGCACTGGATGTTTGGGTACTGTGTGGCCATAAGGTTGAGATGCAGGTGCACATGCGCCATGAAGTGCACAGACCACCATCTTGGTAAAGAGGTTTGTGCAACAACCTGACAACCACCAGGGAAATACAGAGCAGGTAGGTTATAACTGTAATCACTCTGATTGTAAGCCACCACTGCTATTTTCAAATTGCACCCATAGCCTAATTGTTAAGAGGAAAATACTGTGAATGCTAGGAATAAGAAATAAAAGCTGAAAGTGCTGGAAGAAACCTCAACAGGTCTGGAAGCATCTGTGGAGAGAGAAGCAGAGTTAATGTTGCCAGCTCTTATGACTCGTCTTCTGAGCTAGTTGGACCAGAGCTAGAGTATTGCATACAGTTCTGGTCACCACATTATAGAAAGGATGTGATAGCACTAGAAATGAGACAGAAGAGATTACAAGAGTGATGCTAGAACTGAGAATTTGATCTTTGAAAAAGGCTGGATATCGGCTCTACATGCTATCCCATGACAATATTATCCAAAGATATGTCATCAGGTTCCATGTGTATGCGGATGACACCTAAGTCTATCTCATCACTACCTCTCTTGATCAGATTGCTGTTCCCATTCTCAAACTGCTTGCCCATCACTCAGTCCTAGATGAGCTGCAATTATCTCCAATTAAGCACGTGAAATCTGGCATGGAGCTCACAATATGCAATGAATCCCCGCCCATTCCTTGAGCTGCAGACAGCACATTAAATTGGTACTGCCAGAGTGCAATTGCTAGTTATAGCTCATCCCAACTTATGTTTTATATGATTATTTCAACCCCACACAGCATGCAACCATGCCACAATGGAGACCAGCTCCAAGATTTGGAGATGCCAACTTGGCCAGCCATGATGGAAGCCAGGCCGGATGCCCTAATACCCCAAGCGGCTTGGAGGGTCTGACAAAGGATGGCCAGTGCCGCCTGGGAGGAACTGGCAGTGGTCAGCAGCTGTCAATCATAACAAGAATGGTTATAAACAGCTGTGAGGGCGGCCCCTTCACTTTCTATGAAGTCCTAGAGAACAAAGAGGCAGACTCCCAAACTCGCAAAAAGAGTTATGGTTAGAGAAACAGCTGCCACCCTGACTTAATGGATCCCTGCAGAGTTGTAAAAATAAACAATCTTATTCTACACTTTGAAGTTCCAGCAAGCTGTCAATCATGATGCTTTTAGCAGGCAATGGGGTGTGAAATTCAATGAAAAGAATCCAGTTCAAAGTAATCAAAGTAATTCGGGGCAGCAGGGTAGCATGGTGGTTAGCATAAATGCTTCACAGCTCCAGGGTCCCAGGTTCGATTCCCGGCTGGGTCACTGTCTGTGTGGAGTCTGCACGTCCTCCCCCTGTGTGCGTGGGTTTCCTCCGGGTGCTCCGGTTTCCTCCCACAGTCCAAAGATGTGCGGGTTAGGTGGATTGGCCATGCTAAATTGCCCGTAGTGTCCTAATAAAAGTAGGGTTAAGGGGGAGGTTGTTGGGTTACGGGTATAGGGTGGATACGTGGGTTTGAGTAGGGTGATCATGGCTCGGCACAACATTGAGGGCCGAAGGGCCTGTTCTGTGCTGTACTGTTCTATGTTCTATGTTCTATAATCAGTCCCCTAGCCATACACATTGACTTCAGCACTTCAAAATAAATTGAATTGACTGTGTGCAAACCACTTCAAAGGTTTCCACCACTTTAAAAGGATTACTTTGACCTTCATCTTGCAGACCTTTAAACTTGGCATATGGACAGACATTTTAAAGGGTTTGAGGGTATAGATGGGATCACATTAATTTTATGATGAGAAAACTTTATTTCTTACACACTGACAGACTAACTAAATGGCTTTTGGCTACAGATAGAAACCCTTTCACAGAATTGTAGGCAAACTTTATTTTTTAAATACTGAATGACTGTTTAATGGATTTAAAGGCTGCAGATGGGGAGAGCAGCCAAAGGAGCCCCATCACCCCAACTTGAGCCTCTGCAGGTCAGCACAAGCCCCCAACCCCTACTTTCCAGGAAGGACCTCCCTCAGCACCCTGATGGCTGTTGTTGGGAAGGTACTTACTACTTTGCCAACCCTTGGACAGAAAGCCGCCTGGTCCAGATTCCTCAACCATTGCATCAATTCATGTTCGCGGACCCTCGACTGCAGGGGGGGGGGGGGGGAGGGGGTGTGCAGAGCATCCCAGCTGGCTGGTGAATGGTGCATCCCGCCCGGCAATGATGTGTACAATAACTCTAATGAACGATTCGTCACCTGGCATGAGTCTCAAATTTCACCCGCCGCAGGATTTTCCGCCAGATCGAGATTCTCAATCTTAGCAGCGGGGAAGGGAGAAACCCGGCCTGCATATTTAAATAAAGATTTAAATATGCCAATCTGGTTCATACCCAACAAGGGCGAGAACCAGATCATGCCAGCTGGAGTGGGCTGGGAGCATGGGAAACTGTTTGGCACAAATGGTGTTTTGGACCTCTCCCGGAATTCCCCCGACAGCGAGATTTGTACTGGGTGGAATGTAACCGGAGAATCATCCCCATTTGGTCTGTTTCAGCGCTGTAACAGAGATGGATATCTGGGCCGGCATTCTCCCTTCTGGACCAAGTCTCCACATAGGCGGGAGAACCGGCGCCAACCACTCCGGCGTCAAAAGCCCCCGAAAGTGCGGAATTCGCTGCACTAAGTGGACGGCAGAGGGGTTGTCGCTGCTCCAGCCGGCACAGAATGGACGACGCGAGTTCCTTGTGGTGAAGGGCTGGCGTGATCTCGCGCATGCGTGGAACCGCCGGCGTGGTTCCGCATATGCGCAGACCGGCTGGCGTATTTTTGCGCATGCGTGGGGGATTCTTTTATTTGCACCGGCCATGGCGGAGCCCTACAGGTGCTCTATTTTCTGGCGCGGAAGGAAGAAGTGCCCCCATGGATAGGGCCGCCCGCAGGTCGGTGGGCCTCAATTGAGGGCCAGGCCACCGTGGAGGCCCCCCTCGGGGTCGCATCCCCCCATGAATGTCTTTCACTGTTCTTGTGTATAAAGCTAAACATTTCATTTATTATAACCTACAAGGACCTTCTCCGAATTTCTATGTGTTAATGTATATTGTAAAACAGAATTGTAGAAAACATGCAGGAGAATAGAGCACAGTTAATATGCAGCACATTCTCAGTGGAGTAAACCTGTCATCTGGTTCTATTTTTAAAGCTCGCATAGGAGGAAAACTGCAGTTTCAAGATTTTAAATACAGAAAATACTGTGATTTTAATTTAGACTTTCACAAGTAAAGAAAGGTCAAGCAAGTTTCAGCCAAAAAGCCTTTAACCTCAAACTAGAATGCCATACATTGGTCACAAACATTGAAAGATAAGTATTACACTCATGACATTGTCATGATGACAAAGAAAATATCTTGAAACAGCCTTTTGGAAAACAAGATTTTTCTGTGCTTATTTTTGGCCTATTTTAATCTCAGGGAGCACGACAATGCTCAAGAACTCGTGTTTTCTGCAGTGATTACCATCATGTGGCAATGATAACCACAGCTTTCTCAGCTTGAACGAACATTGAAGTATGAAGTGCAATGGTTTTGCATCAAAAGCTGTATAGTGTTTGCAAAAGTGAACACTTTCTCATGACAGAGTCCTGGATTTCAACTCCTGGCAAAACGGGAAGACACTGAAGTGCAGATAGAAAATCTACGGCAAACATCAGTCAAAATCATTCTGGTTATACACACAACCTCGAGAAATTCTTGTTTAAAACAAGCTATGCCACACCAGTTGAATTCACGGAGAATATAATTATTTTTAACCTCAATGATTCATTTCACTACTGGGTACTGATTTGTATTAATTGCAGATTCAGGAGAATTCATTTAAATTGAAACCATTATTATTCATACGAATGTTTTAATTTAATCTGTTCTACTCGGATTATGATCAGTCTGCACTCAGAGGCCGCATAGTGTCTGCATGGACTGTGGTAGGTCTTGAGGAGTGCCAAGTCTTGCCAGAAAGGTTAAAAAAAATGTGCACTTGCTGTGGGGCCATTTTTAAAAACATATTACCCGCAAATCTTTGGGGTCAAGACTTAGATTTGTATCACTTCAGTTATTTGTCAGCCTTGTTCTGCAGGTATTCTATGGCTTTTGTTCTGGTGCTCCTCTGAAAGGCAGGGAATACTCATGGCTTGGGTGGCGTGCCCCACTTGGGCCTATCCCCTCTTGGTTGGGTGGGGCCAAAGATTCCAACCCCAACTAAGCTGAGAAGGAATGCCTGTGTAAGGTCAGAACCTGGCATACATATATTCAATAAGCTCAACCATGCTTTCATCTCCACCCCTGGTATTCTGTAACCTTGACTGTTCCCCCTCATGCCATCCTCCTCTCCCGTCCTTGAAAATCAAGGAATTTAGACTGGAATTATAAGGTGGACAAGTAGTTTCGCTGACCACTGCCAGATCTGGCAAGGTCACTTAAAGCACTATCCAAATGGCTCACTCTTCCAGGATCAGTTTACAATGCAGCAATAACACCTGCTTCCTTTGCCTACTGCAAACCACCTTCTTAAATCCATCTAATAATAATTAATAATAATCTTTATTAGCGTCACAAGTAGGCTTACATTAACATGACAATGAAGTTACTGTGAAAATCCCTTAGTCGCCACACCCTGGCTACCGTTCGTGTACACTGAGGGAGAATTCAGAATGATCAATTCACATAACAAGCACACCTTTCGGGACTTATGGGAGGAAACCAGAGCACCAGGAGGAAACCCACGCAGGCACGGGGAGAACGTGCAGACTCCGCACAGACAATGACCCAAGCCGGGACCACTTGTTAGAGGTGAGGATGGAGGAAACAATCACTGCAAGTTCAAGGACTTCATTGTTATTAGGTTAAGACCATCTTTCAGTGGCCTCTATCTCCAGCTTCCCTTCCATAGCCCACTGGGCCAAACGGCCTCCAAGGCTGCCACGGCCGAGCCCTGAACTTACATTTTTCACTGGTTTCTTTCCTATCTCCTCTTATGCCTTTCCAGTGCTCAGCTTGTATGTGAGATCCACCTCCTGGTCTATTGAGCCTATTCCCACTAAACTACTGACCACCCAACTTCTCACCCTGGCTAGCAGCTTCAGTAGGGAGAGAAGAAGAGTTAACATTTCATACTGATGACCTGGCATCAGAATTCAGTTCACCAAATGGAAAAGGAAACCTAATTTATCTCTCCAAACTCAATATTTTCAACGTTGACTTGTTTTCTTCCAGATTTCAAGCATCCACAGTATTTACCATTTTTTTAACTTCCTGCTTTCCATGGGCGCTGATATTGTTAATACCTCCCGCTCCTTAGGTGTTATTCAGTTTCCTTTAAATTAACTGTTATCATCCTACTCCTCAAAAATTCAAATCTTGGCATTTCTGACCTTACAAACTACCACCCATACCCAACTTCAGATCTCTCTGAAAGTCCCTGAATGTTCCACCAACTTTGTTCCAATCTTTACCGGAACTTCAGGACTGAATTTACATCTCAGGCTCGAGAAATACAAGTTGGGATTCTTGGAGCTTTCCAAAACACACACCTGGTCCAGGCTTCTCCCCTACTTGGCGGGGCGGGGGGCCGCCCTAAAGCCAAGCCCTCACATTGAGGGGCTAGGCCCGCGCCGGAGTGGTAACCACTCCGCCGGGTGGCATGAACGGCCTTTGGTGCCACGCCAGCCGGGGCCGAAAGGAATTCGCCGGCCGGCGTAAGTCCGCGCATGCGCCAAAGTGTCAGCGGCTGCTGACGTCATACCGGCGCATGTGCAGGGGAGGGGGTCTCTTCCGCCTCCACCATGGTGAAGACCATGGCGAAGGCGGAAGAAAAAGAGTACCCCCACGGCACAGGCCTGCCCCCCGATCGGTGGGCCCCAATCGCGGGCCAGGCCACCGTGGCGGCACCCCCCAGGGTCAGACCGCCCCGTGCCCCCCCCCAGGACCCCGGAGCCCGCCCGCGCCGCCAATCCCGCCGGTCAGGTAGGTGGTTTAAACTACGCCGGCGGGAGAGGCCTGTCAGTGGCAGGACTTCGGCCCATCCCGGTCCGGAGAATCGCCGGGGGGGCCCACCGGCCGGCGCTGGGGGGCCAGCCGACCTGCACGATTCCCGCCCTCGCCGCTGACGCTCCGGTGCATGCACGGACTTACGCCGGCCGACGAAGTCCTTTCGGCCCCGGCTGGCGTGGTGCCAAAGGCCGTTCACGCCAGCCAGCGGAGTGGGAACCACTCCGGCGCAGGCCTAGCCCCTCAATGTGAGGGCTTGTCCCCTAAAGGTGCGGAGAATTCCACACCTTTGGGGCAGCCCGACACCGGAGTGGTTCACGGGGGGGTCGGAGAATGCCGCCCCAGATTCATGACTGATTTTGCTCGGAATTTCCGTGTTTTCAAGTAAAGGGTGTTTCATGTGCAGTTTGTAAGTCACTATCAGGTGCGTCCTCGCGTTCTGGGACAGAAGATATTGAGGATGGAGGTAGGTGCTTCCCACCCTCTGTCCACCAAAAATCAAATATGGGCCAGCCCAGCCAGGACACTGGAACTGATCATTGATCCTTGCACTGTGAACTGGGTGGGAGGGTGAGCTGTGAGGAGGATGCAGAGATGCTTCAGTGTGATTTGGACAAGCTGCATCAGTAGACAAATGCATGGCAAATGCAGTATAATGTGGATAAATATGAGGTTATCCACTTTGTAGCAAAAACAGGAAGGCAGATTATTATCTGAATGGCTATAAATTGAGAGAGGGGAATGTGCAACGGGACCTGGGTGTCCTTCTAAAGCAGTTTCTGAAAGTAAGCATGCAAGTATAGCAGGTGGTAAAGAAGACAAATGGTATGTTGGCCTTCATAGCGAGAGGATTCGAGTACAGGTGTAGGGCTGTCTTGCTGCAATTATACAGAGCCTTACTGAGGCCATACCTGGAATATTGTGTGCAGTTTTGGTCTCCTTATCTGATGCAGGATGTTCTTGCTATAGAGAGAGTGCAGCGAAGATTTACCAGACTGATTCCTGGGATGGCAGGACTGACACATGAGGAGAGATTGAGTTAATTCAGATTATATTCGCTGGAATTCATTAGAATGAGGGGGAATCACATAGAAACCTATAAATTTCTAACAGGACTGGGCAGGGTAGAATGTCCCTGATGGTGAAGATTTCCAGAACCAGGGGTTACAGACTGAGGATACAGGATAGACCATTTTGGGCAGAGCTGAGGAGAAATTTCTTCACCCACAGAGTGGTGAGCCTGTGGAATTTGTTGCCGCAGAAAGCAGTTGAGGCCAAAACTTTGTATGTTTTCAAGAAGTAGTTAGGTATAGCACTTGGGGGAAAAGGGATCAAAGGTCACGGGGAAGATGAAAACAGGCTGTTGAGCTGGATGATCAACCAGGATTATAATGAATGACGCAGCAGGCTCCAAGGGCTGAATGGCCCCTATTTTCTATGTTTCTATGTTTGATGTTGGCTGGGTCATTGGCCCAGATCTTTCATGAAGCAGTGATCAGTATTATGTTCTAGTGCCAGAGAACGTCTAGTTCGTAATTAGTTAACGATCTATTAATGTACAATAACGTGGGAAGGAAAGCAATACTAATATTACTAAACTATGAACTGTTGATAACTATAATATGAGAGCTAATATAAAACACGACTATCCACGATGACTCCTAACCCCAGACTCCTCGAGGCTGCAGTATCACGTGGTACATCTCTACTGCCACCTGCTGGTTGGAGGTCTGGCATGGTAACATACAGAATTGCTCATACATATCATTACACCCCCTGTCCTTTAGAGTTTAACAAAATCAACATACATCATTTAAATCAATTATCATGCAGATAATATGCATAGCATAACATTCCAATTATTTACAACTCATTGTCCATTACAGATTCATTCTGTCCAGCTTCTGTCGTTGGCTGATAGACCTTCAAGGCTTTTGTTGATTGGCTGAATCTGGTTGACATTCAAGTGGAATTACCTTACTGTGTGCATCTTCAGATTGTTCTAAAGGATACCTGGTTGACCTGTCATAGTATCTCTTCTGTTTCTTCTTTTGAGACTTCAGTTGATTTGTTATTTTACTACTGGTTGCTGATTTGAAAGATGGGGCTGGATTCTCCCAAAATGGGGTGCTTCCCCACGCTGGCGTAAAAACGGTGGAGTTTTACTCACGAAATGCCGATAAAAAAGTTCACCTAATTCAATGCCCTGCAGGGCGCTAGCAGGGACCCGGAGTAAATCTCGCGGCTTTAGCTACGGATACAGGCCTCAGCACTTCCGGTTCGGAGTCTGCACATGCGCATGGCGGCGGCCTCCAGCGGCTATGCCGAGATTCATGGCGGACTCGGACCGCAGAGTCACACCGAGAAAGGAGACCCACCCCGATCGGCTGTGCGCCCGATCATCTAACCCCGTGGATCTAACCCCCAGCCTCCAATCACCCCACCCCGTGTTGCTCCTTTTACTCGCTATAAATATGGCAGTCAATAAGGTTGCCCTTCTTTTGTCTAGATTTTGATATTATATTGCTTTCAGAGTCGCCAGGTATCAAATGATACCACCACAAGGTTCAACCGGATATCGATCAAAGACCCAACAACCAGTTAATTAGTTCAAGTTCAATAATACCTGATTTACACACACGATTACTTATACAACGCAACATAAACGCAACATAAACAGTTTGCTACACTGAACAACTATGACAACCTGTACTTAACTTCAGGCACCCGGCTTAGGTCAGAGGAACAGTAGCCTTTGTTCGAATCTGGTTCTACTGGGTCTGGAGCAGTAACTGCTGTTCAGCTGGGCTCATCCGTCTGGTAGCGAGTGTTGAACTTGGACTTGCTTCTGGTTGTGGTGCTGCAGTTGGAGATGGACGTTGCCGGAGCGCCAGGTCCAAAAGAGGTCGAACACATGGAAGTGTCTCTCTTTATCCTTGGGGAGTTTTGCGCTCTTTTGGGCGGTCCTTAGGTTTTGACCCAATTAATTGGGCAGTTCTCGATCACTGCCTCCGATCTGAGCCAATAAAGGGGTGGGTGCCTTGATGACTGGGCGTGTCCTAAGCTGTCATTGACCTCGCTGTTTATGCTTCCTGAGTAAAGGGAGTGGTGCCGATGTGTCTTGTATCGGTTACCTGAGTATCAGTCCTTTGTCTTACGGAGATGGGTCATTAAAATGCTAATCGGCTGGGGGTTTCGATGCTGTCTGGATTCTTTGCTCACAAATATACATTCAGGCTCTGTGCCTGCCTGAATCTTACATTGGCCACATTTCCCTTTAGGCTTTGCGAACGTCCATGTTTCTTGTTGTAAGTGGCCATCCCAGATGGCTACACCGACCAGCATCCCAACCGGCAATCGGTGGTTAGTTCCGCACTGTCGGGAACCTAGCCGGTCAGGAGCGGAATATCACTGGGCTGGCCTCGTTCAATGGGCCCCAGCCAACTGACGGCGGGCCCGATTTCGGCGTGAAAGTGGATTCTCCGCCCCGACACCGGTCCCAATTTTGGCGCAGGGCTGCGGAGAATCTAGCCCATGGCAACGTTGTTCTTATCTTCCTATTTATCAATAAATGAGACGGTGATAAACCATTGCTGATTTAATATACGCCGGCGGGACTGGCTGCAAATGGGCGGCCACTCGGCCCATCGCTGGCCGAAGAATTGCCGGGGAGGCCGCTGCTAGCGGCCGCCGACCTGCGCGGCGCGATTCCCACCCCCGCCAAATCCCTGGCACCGGAGAATTCAGCAGCCGGCGGGGTGGGATTCACGCCGCCCCCCAGCGATTCTCCAACCCGGCGGAGGGTCGGAGAATTCTGCCCAGTGTGTCAGACATTTCCCCTCCAGTAAGGAGTTACTGTACCTGCAACTTGGCAAGGACCATTGTCAGTTATTCTAGATCAAGCCTGAACATTTATGCATCTGTATTCTTTGTTTTAAATGGAGCAGACGATATCTTCAACATTCCTCATCTGTTCTGTATGCAAGGAGAGCTGAATGCATTTAATTCTCTCTTGCAGAGACCAATAGAGCAAACATGCATTACAATGCATATGGCAATCAGCCTTCTTCTGTAGGCCTCCCTATCAAAGTTCCCATCTGAATTCTTTGCAGCATAACCCATGTGTGATCCTAGCTTCCGGTGAGCTGACATTTACACTAGCCTATGCGCTGTATTGGCTGCAGGCCACTCATGCAGAGTACCCAGAGGGGCTGGTTTAGCACACTGGGCTAAACAACTGGCTTATAATGCAGAACAAGGCCAGCAGCGTGGGTTCAATTCCCGTACCGGCCTCCCCGAACTGGTGCCTGAATGTGGCGACTAGGAGCTTTTCACAGTAACTTAATTGAAGCCTATTTGTGACAAAAAGCTATTATTATTATCACACCATTGCAAATCACATCTCTAAGGGTGGCACTGGTACAGTGGTTAGCATTGTTGATACACAGCTCCAGAGCCTCCAGAGCCAGGTTTGATTCCTGACGTGGGTCACTGTCTGTGTAGAGTGTGCACGTTCTCCCCGTGTCTGCGTGTGTTTCCTCTGGATGCTGCGGTTTCCTCCCACAAGTCCTGAAAGACATGCTGTTAGGTAAATTGGACATTCTGAATTCTACCTCTGTGTACCCGAACAGGCGCCGGAATGTGGCGACTAGGGGATTTTCACAATAACGTCATTGTAGTGTTAATGTAAGCCTATTTGTGACAATAAAGATTATTATTATAAAGATACGCTCTAAAGTATGCATGGTATCACTATGCAAGTTGGTGGCTGCGTGTAAGAGAAAGTGGTGATGCAAGTTGGTGGCTGCGGTAAGAGAAAGTGGTGATGTTTCCACTTCATCCCTGTCTTCCTGACCTTGCACTTCTTGCTCTGCCACTGCTTCCATCAAAATCGTTCAATGTTTGAATGATGTGTCGAATGGCATCATAAAGGATGTGCTCAAAGTGCCTGTTTTAGGCATTTCTGAAATGTACCCCACATCACAAATAGCATTGGGGTGGATTTGCTGATCTGACAGAGAATCGAACGCTGGGCAAAAACGGAATCAGCGCCTTACTGATGCTCCGGTCACCCACTGGCGGTGAAAGTGAGCTACACACTCCGTGCCAGCAAGAAGATGTAAATGAGTCATTTGCATCTGATTAATGGAATAGAAGCCTCAAAATCCCAGTATACTTCAAAGGACTTGAAATCCTTTTACAGGCTTTAAAATGCAAATCATCCATTCAATTTCACACAGCAACACATTGGATTAGCCAGTGATTGACAGTTTTATTACTCCAGAGGCAGCTGCTTGGTGGAATGTTTATATCTTTCCCTTGATGCTTGAATGCATCTACCCTGCATTTAATGCTCACCACAATATATTTAAACACTTGCTTTGATTGACAGTTCCTTACCACATCAAAAGCAGCTAAGTGCTTTGACTTCCTCTTTTTTGTAGCAGGGGCTCTAATGGGGGTGTCTGTAGGGGGTCCCTGTTGGGAATCTGATGGGGGTCTCTGTTGGGGGTCTGATGGGGTGGTCTCTGTTGGTGCTCTGATGGAGTTTGAGGTGTCTGATGGGGGCTTGTTGAGGAGAGGGGAGGGGCACCCTCATGCATGCCTGCTGTGTGCGTGGGACCCATTATTTCATTGTGGTGGCGGGGAGGATGCCCCTACCTGTCAGCGGAGTGGAGATAGGATTTGCATTGTTGGGGGAAGGGGGCTGCCGGGCCGTCCCCTCAAAATGCTGGCGTGATACCAGGATTCCAAAATAATCCCACAAACTCTCCTCCATGCATACATCTGCATGGAAAAGGAGAAGAAATTGCTTAGGATGCTGCTCCTAGCTCCAGCGGAGACAAGGAACGATTCTACTCCATCGCGAGCATTGCCTCTCCGGCCTGGAGAACCCAGCCCATTGTGTTTCTGTTCAACTTGCTGAAGGAACTCTTCTAATCACCATCATTTTCAACTTAAAAAATAGCAATGGAGTCAAAAATGTTGGAAAATGTACCAAACTAATTTCAAAAATTGCCTCTGGGCATACTTTCAGGTCCGGTCTTGTGGAAGTACATTTTGCACAATCACTGATTCCTTCAAAAATGTCTAAATCTCAGACTAGATTTTGTACATTTTATGTATTTCAGCCTTTTGTTTATATTATAATTGATAGAATATTGGGTATAAACATTGTTTTCATTCATAGCAATTTTACATTTCATCCAATTGTGAGTAATTCTTTACATATGTCATACATGAGACCATTGCGTTTCAATTTACACAGAAAACTGAACTGTATGATGATTCCCTTCCATTACCTACATTACACCAGTGACTATACTTCAGAATGTTACTTCAGTGGCGAGAAAGTATCTTGAGATGCCCTGAGGTCATGAAGATTGCAATATACTGGTAAATGCAGATTTTTCTGCTTTTCTTGCTTTGCTACATCTCTATTTACAAAACCCAAAGTCCTTTTGGCCTTTATTGTGGCTTTAAATACAAGCACACACACTTGGGGAATTATGTACTGGAATTTATCTTTATAAACTATGAAATAAAAAAACTGAAACTGAACATGATTTTCAAAAATGCATGTTTCCAATCTTTTGTAAAGATATTTTATAATGTGAACTTTTGCTATTTGTTTGAAGCAAAACAGAAGCTTGCTGTTGAAGATTTTAAGTTGGAGGTGCTCATTCCTTGATGGAAAATGTAGCATATGTGTGAAGATGTATTGGCAAACCTGCTGACTTTCTCTTCAGCTGTAATCATCAAAATTGACATTTTATCCCAAAATATTCAGTAAAGAAAGGATAATGTAAACTGAAGGGAGGAAGGAGGAATCAGTCCTGACCCACAAAGAAAGGTCTGTAACTTATGGTGATCATTTGAACCATTAGCTAACTCATTAGAGATTCTATGGGCGGAATTCTCCGCTCCCCTCGCCGGGTGGGAGAATCGCGGGAGGGCCGGGCGACTCATGACACGCTGCCCTGACACCCCTCCGTGATTCTCCCACCCCCCACCCCCACCCCCCGCTCGCCGAATCGCCACTCACCGTTTTTCACGGCGACCGGCAATTCTCCGGCCCGGATGGGCCGAGCGGCCTGACGTTCCCGACCTGTTCACGCCGGCGGCAACCACACCTGGTCACTGCCGTCATGAACATGACGCCAAATCTTCGTTGGTGGCTTATGGGGGGCGGAGAGGGGAGTGAGCACCACGGCCATGCTCGGGAGGGGACTGACCCGTGATCGGTGCCCACCGATCGTCGGGCCGGCGTCTCCAAGCGACGCACTCTTTCCCCTCCGCCGCCCCGCAAGATCAAGCCGCCACATCTTGCGGGGCAGTGGAGAGGAAGACGGCAAGCGCGCATGCGTGGGTTGGAGCCGTCAGCCGTCGTGACATCAGCCGCGCATGCGCGGGTTGGAGCCGGCCAACCTGCGCATGCGCGGCTGGTGTCACTTAGGCGCCGCAATCATGTCATTCTCGGCGCGCCGCCTTGACATTAGCGTCAAGACCCGGCGGCTGAGATTTACGGAGGGCCGCTCCTAGCCCTCTGGGGGGGGGGGGGTGTGGCGGTGAATAGGGTGCGAGGAGCGGCCTCCGAGGCCGTCGTGAAACTTGGCCGAGTTCACGACGGCCTTCCCGATGCCGCGCTGGAGTGGAGAATTGCGCCCAATGTGTGGTATGGATCAATGGATCTGGGTATCCCTAATAGTGCATTCATATGGAAAACATTATTTTGTCCATTTTGCAAGCCTGCTTGAATTACATTCAACAGTGACTTAAAGGTAAGCTTCATTTGCATTAGCCTTTTGATACAGGAATGCAGTGTGTTGTCATGAATTAACAGACACTGCACACAAAGATATAACAGATTAAACCATCAAATTTGAAAAAGAAAACAGAAATCCAGAATTATTGTTGCGTTACATTGTAAATCAGAGTCAACGATGCCTTATTTCTGGATATTTTACATTACCCACAGTCGAATGCAAAGCTGTAATACTATCATGAATCATGTTACAAAAACTGACAACATGATGAAATAAAACAGAGTGAGCTACTGTTACAAACATTTAAAACATTAAGTTCAGCCATAATATCATATAATTGGCACTGGTGAACATTATAAGTCAAATAATTATAATAAGAAATCAGCCAATGATAAATATTTAGCCTGATACAGTTAGAGGAAAAGTTCCTTATTTTATATTTGTTGAATTTATTGCAGTTTTAATTTATGAAGTATACCCAGATTTCTAGAACCAGCATTTTGAATGTACCGAGCTTAGTTTCATTTAAAGTAGTAAATTTAACAAAGCCAAATATCAATAAATGGAAAATAAAACAGCAAAGATTGATGATTTATAATGTCTGAAAACTGCAGACAGTGAATATTAATAATATAAAATAAACACTGAAAAACAGTGAATGAAATATTCATCAAACTGACAATAGCTGTGTTGTGCATAACAACATGATGTTCAAGAGTACAAGCAACATGAAGTACGCTTGTCATACAACTAATTTCAGTTACTGAAAAATTTTGCATATTACTTTCTATCTGTAGAATCAATATCAACATGAAAAATTTAGGAAGAGCAATTATTGTTTTACCAGCATTTGTACTTGCGGATTAGAACATTGGTTAACTTACCCTTGCAGTGATTCTCTCCTCATTCAGAAACCATGGTTAAAAAGCATACAAAAGGATGATTCTTGCTCAGGATAATGTTGCTTCTAAATTGCTGCCATATAATTAACAATGGCCCACACAAAAGAAAATACTTAAATGGTATTTAAGGCAGTTTTAAATGCCTGCTCTAATTTAACATGATATTATAATAAAGGACTAAAATAAATCAACATAATTCTGGGGGAATCTAGTAATACATAGACATCTTGATAATTTGTTTGCCCAATTATTTATTTGTTCTCTATGAGGTTACCATTGTAAGTTCTGTGCTCCGCAGTATAGACTGAGTGGTGGTGGTGGTGGGGTGGGGGGGGGGGGGGGGGGGGGGGGGGGGAGGGCGGGGGGGGGTGGAAGGGGTACTCCAAAGAGATGTTGGTGAATCTCTCTTGGAACTTCCCAGGTAAGAGTTTACAGAGCAATTGTCGAAAAGCGCAAACTTCCTCTGGGCAATTGCCCTGCACAGAAGATGCGATTTAAATCGCAAACTTCAGATGGTTCTGGCTGTGTTACATAAATAGTTATCCAGAAAATGTAGGAAAAATTAAAATCTCTTCAGACTTCTGGGTAACTACTGTAAAGATCGAGACTGACCCCACCACTTGAATCCCACCTGGAGAAGACAGATTTACAGGATGGCTTGTAGAAGAACAACGGCAGGTGTTTCCTTAGAACTGGCACACTCCACCACTGTAACCTCACAAGAATAATGGTGGAAACTCTGAGGGTATTTCGTGCTCAATTATATTGTCTGCAATTCTGGATTGCACACACTTGTTAAAATCACAATGGAGGATGAATATATGGTGCATTTACCAGAATAACGATGGGCAAACATTTTTCCAAGTGATGCCTGGACAGTTCAGTGGTCTTCTAAAACAAAAACAACTTTAAATGAAAATAACAGTTTGTGCATTTATATAGAAACTTTAATCTATAAAGCATTCCAAGATATTACAGGGAAATGAAAGAAAAAATGGATAAAACAGAAGGAGGTTTTAGGACTTAGATGGGGCTGTAGATAGGACTTTAAACTGAATAGGGGAGGAGTGTTGGTTCAGTTGTAGGGGAAATTATAAAACAAAATTAAAGGAGGAAGTAAGAGTACTGGTTAGCGATGTGGCGGATGGTTACCAGAAAATAAAGATGAGGAATAGAACGGGCGAATGTCTTTATGCACCAAGATTTATAGAAGAGTAGAGACATTTAACAGTGGAACATATTTAAAAGCTTTGTATCTAAATGAACAAAGCATTCAGAACAAAGTTAATGAGTTAACGGCGCAAATAGAAACAAAAGGGTATGATCTGGTTGCAATTACTGAAACGTGGTTACAGAAAGACCGGGTCTGGGAGTTGAATATCCAAGCGTACGCAGTATTTCAGGAAGATAGGGTGAAAGGAAAAGGAGGTGGCGCAACCCTGCTGTTGAGGAAAGGGATGAGTGCTGGAATGAGAAATGACATAAGCACTGGAGATCAAGATGTGGAATCAGTCTGGGTAGAAGTAAGAAATAGCAGAGGGAAAAAGACTTTGGTAGGAGTAATCTATAGGTCCCCAAACAGTAGTTCTGTAGTGGGGCACAGTATAAACCAGGAAATACTACGGGCTCGTAAGAAAGGTACGGCAATAATAATGTGCAATTTTCATATCCACTTAGACTGATAGAATCAAATTGGCAAGGGTAGCCTGGAGGCAGAGTTCATTGAATGTATTAGAGATTATTTCTTGGAACAGTATGTTGGGGAACTAACCAGGGAGTAGGCTGCTGTGGATTTGGTATTGTGTAATGAGGAGGGATTAATTAATGAGAGTCATAGTTAAGGATCCATTCGGGAGTAGTGACCATAGTACAGCAGAATTCAAGATTCAGTTTGGGAGGGAGAAAGTGGAGTCCCACACTTGCATTCTGGAATTAAACAGAGGATGTATGGAACGATCTGTCTGGACTGTATGCAGAACAATACTTTTCACTGTACCTCAACACACGTGACAATAAATCAAATGCAATCCAAATTACATAGGCATGAGGACAGATTTGGCCCTAGTAGAGTGGGCAGGAAGGCTAAAAGGGTAAGACAGCTGATGAGCAGCGGCAGTTGTTTAAGGAGATACTCAATTCCTCACAACTAAAATACATCCCAGTGAGGAACAAAGATGGTAAGAGGAGGAGAAAAGATCCATGGTTAAACAAGGAGGTCAAGGACATTATAAAGACAAAAACTAAGGTATATCATATTGCAAAGGCCAGTGGCGGGATGGAAGATTGGAAAACTTTCAAACATAAACAAAGGGATATTTAAAAAATAAGAAAATGAGCAAAGGTAAATTATGAAAGAAAACTGACGCAAAATATCAAAAAGAATCGCAAAAGTACATAAAAGGAAGAGAATCACAAAAGCAAATGTTGGTCCCTTGGAAGATGAAACCAGAGAGTTAATAGTGGGGAACACAGAAATGGCAAATATGCTAAATCAATACTTTGCCTCAGTATTCACGGTAGAGGAAACTAGTACCATTCCTATAGGAATGGGGAATTTAGAGGTAATAGAAAGGGAGGAATGGGCAATTTAGAGGTAATAGAAAGAAAGAAACACTACTTAACAAACTATTGGGATTAAGAGCACACAAATCCTAGGGTGTTAAAGGAAGTAGCAGCGGGGATAGTGGATCCATTCATTACAATATTCCAGAATTCCCTGTACATGGGGAAGTTTCCAGTGGATTGGGAAAATGCTAACATAATGCCCTTATTCAAGAAGGGAGGGAGGCAGAATATGGGAAATTACAGATGAGTTAGTTTGTCTGTTGTTGGGAAATTGTTAGAATCAATTAGAAAGGAAGTGATATCAGGACATTTGGAAAGTCAAAACACTATCCATCAGAGTTAGCATGGTATGGCTAATTTGCTAGAGTTCTTCAAACATGTAACAAGCAAAGTGGAAATGGGGATCCTGTAGATGTGGTATATTTGGACTTCTGGAAGGTGTTTGATAAGGTGCTGCACAGAAGGTTAATTCACAAGGTTAGATCACATGATTACGTTAGCTTGGTTAGAAGACTGGCTGACAGATAGAAGACAGGGAGTAGAGTTAAATGGATCTAACTAGTAGTGTGCGGCAGGGTTCGGTCCTTGGGCCCAGCTATTACAATCTATATAAATGACTTGGATACAGGGATAGAAAGTTCTACAGCTAAATTTGCAGATGACACAAAAATAGATGTGCCAGTGAGTTGCAATGAGGAAATAAATACCTTACAAATGGATATGGATAGGTTCAGTGAGTGGGCCAATATAGAACAGTACAGCACAGAACAGGCCCTTCGGCCCTCAATGTTGTGCCGAGCCATGATCACCCTACTCAAACCCACGTATCCACCCTATACCCGTAACCCAACAACCCCCCCCCTTAACCTTACTTTTATTAGGACACTACGGGCAATTTAGCATGGCCAATCCACCTAACCCACACATCTTTGGACTGTGGGAGGAAACCGGAGCACCCAGAGGAAACCCACGCACACAGGGGGAGGACGTGCAGACTCCACACAGACAGTGACCCAGCCGGGAATCGAACCTGGGACCCTGGAGCTGTGAAGCATTTATGCTAACCACCATGCTACCCTGCTGCCCCAGTTCCAAATATGTGGAAGATGGAGCTAAACATGGATAAGTGTGAGGTCATGCATTTTGGTCGAAAAAATGAGAAGACAACTTATTGTCTGAATGGGGAGAGACTTTGGGGTGCTCCATTTCAGAGGGATCTGAAGGTCCTCGTTCATGAGTCACAGAAAACGAGCTTGCAGGTAAAGCAGATAATAAAGAAATCAAATGGAATGTTGGCATTTAAAGCTAAAGGAATAGAGTATAAAGGTAAGGAAGTGTTGTTGCAACTATACAAGGTATTGGTGAGACCACACCTGGAGTATTGTGCACAGTTTTGGTGCCCCTATTTGAGGAAAGATGTAGTGGCATTGGAGGCAGTTCAGAGGAGGTTCACTAGGTTGATTCTAGAGATGAGGGGTTTGTCGTATGAAGAGAGATTGAACAGTTTAGGCCTATACTCTCTAGATTTTAGAAGCATGAGGGGAGATCAAATTGGGGTATATAAGATGATAAAAGCAAATGATAAAGTAGATGTGCGGCGGATGCCTCCTTTTCTGCGGCATTCTAGAACGAGAGGTCATCATCTTAGTATAAGAGGTAACAAATTTAAAACGAAGTTAAGGAGAAACTACTTTTACCAAAGGGTTGTGAATCTGTGGAATTTGCTTCCCCAGAATGCAGTGGATGCTGGGACAGTAAGTTAATTTGAGGAGCAGTTAGACAGATTTTTAATTGGTAATGGGTTGAAGGGTTATGGAGAATGGGCAGGACTGTGGAGTTAAGATCAACCATGATTAAATGGTGGAGCAGACTCGATGGGCCAAATGAACTAATTCTGCACCTATCTTATGAAAGGAGGGAATGTCCAAAATATTTTAAGAAGAGGGAGGTGTGGAGCCAAAAGGACTGAAAATTGAGGAAACTATTGCTGCCAAAGGCGTAGTGAAGGGAGAGGGTGACAAAAAAATGCTAGAATTAGAGGAACAAATAGTGGCAGGGAAGGTCAGTGGTTGAAGTGAGCAGGCAGTGGTTTCAGAGTTACAAAAGACATAGACGGTTCAAACACAAGTCAAAGGTTTTAAATCTGGGGTTTAGAGGAACTGAAAATAATTGCTCATCTATTTTGTTTTTATAAATTTAGAGTACCCAATTCATTTTTTCCAATTAAGGGGCAATTTAGCGTGGCCAATCCACCAACCTTGCATATCTTTGTGTTTTGGGCGCGAAACCCACGCAGACACGGGGAGAATGTGCAAACTCCACACGGACAATGACCCAGAGCCGGGATTGAACCTGGGACCTCGACGCCATGAGGAAGCAGTGCTCACCACTGCGCCACCATTCTGCCACAATTGCTCATCCATGACTGTATTCAGGTATCTTTGCAAAGCTGATTGAAACCTATTCAAATATGCGTATGTTGTTGCATCGCAACATGTATATCTAAGACCATTGCAACAGTGTGCATACCTAAATCCTTTGTAGTAATATGTGTACCTTCATTCACCAGGACAATGTGTTGTAAGCATTAAACACCTTACTAACAACAAGATCAGGTGTGACAACAATAGTTTAGTTATGAAGCTACTTTATTGAGAGAATGTCAAACACAGTTCACAAAAGAACAAGTTCAGGCAGCAATTTACAGAACAGTTTTGGCCATCCAGTCCTCCTGAAATAATTCTTACACCAATCCTCAGTAAGCATGTTTGACTGAGAGACCAGGCATATTGGCTGGAATTTCCCAGCCCTTCATGCCAGTGGGATTTTCCTGTCCTGCCAATGTGAACAGAGCTTTCAATGGCTCACTGACCCCTGTGGCAGGAGGGGGAAGGAAGGAGCTGAAGCATTCTGGCCATTAAATTAATGGATTATCTCACGGGGAGTTCTGTTTGGAAAACTGGAGAGAAATGTTGAATGTTCTTGATTAACATCTTTAAGTGGTTACAATAAATTGTTCTCTCTATGATCTCTTTTGTCAATGCCTCAATGTTTATTTGCACAAGACTAAGATTTGGATTTATTGTTAGGTGTACCGAGGTCCAGTGAAAAGTATTAATCTGCGTACAGTCCAGACAGATTATTCCATACATGAAAAACATAGGACATACGATAAATAACAAATGTAAATACATAGACATCGGCATCGGGTGAAGCATGTGGAGTGTAGTGCAACTCAGTAGAGAAGATGCATGCTGAGATCAGTTCAGTCCATAAGAGGGACATTCAGGTGTCTGGTAACAGCGGGGAAGAAGCTGTTTTTGAGTTTGAAGCCTCTGATATCCATACCTTGCAATGGTTTGTCCAATTGATGTTTTTATAGGTTAGTACGAATAGCAGTTTATTTTCCAAAAACAGGAATTGTTTTTCTGAGCTGTTCCACACATACCATACTAAATGGCTTATTGGTTCTGTGTATAGTTTATATTGGATGAATGGACATAGAATGGACATTGAGTTGGCACCGAGGGTGTGAGGGACCATGGGAGATAGATGGAGATATGGGTTGGCACTGAACTAGAATGAAGGGGGCATGGAGTGCATGGAATGGGCATGAAGTATATGGCTAAGACCTCATGAATTTAACTTTCATAAGGTTTCTAAATTCAGACTATGCTTCAAGTCTTACTGAGTTGACATTAATCACTAGTCATCCAGAAATGGACACGGCTCCATGGAAATGATGGGGGTCAAGGAGCTACCTATCCCTGCAATGGACCTGGCCAGATCGGGGGGTGCAGGGTGCAGGAAGTCCAGAATTGGATCCTATCTAGTGTTGTGGGGGCAAAAGGAGTTAATCCGACTGCACAGACATCGAGGCCAATGCCCAGGCTTCAGGGTGAGGGGTGTGGAGGGGAATGGTGATGAGATTATTCATTGGGTTTCCTGGTTATGACATCAAACTTCAAAAAATGAACCAGTCCATTCAGTTGGTACAGAAGTGGAAACTAATTGAGAAGTGTAAATAGACTGGGAGATTGGATTTCAGCCTGTAGGTAGAACAAATCCATCCTAGTGTTCTTCCCTTTTCAGCAGAAAGGATATAGAAACAGGGGCTCTCGTGATGCTGTGTGTAAGAGCTAGCTGAAAAGACTGAAATCTAAAAACCTTTGTCAGCCACCCCCGCATGATAAAGCTGGGTGAGTTATTTTACCAGAACTGACCATAGCATGTGCCAGGCTGTTATTGAGTGGTCGGATGTAGGAGAATCCAGGAAAGCTACATCATCAGGGCTGTTGTGAGCTGATTGAAAGAAGTTCCACAAAAGTGCGCCTTGTTGGGAACAATTGTTTCCTTGGATCTCATATGGACTATAGCAGTTGTCAGAGACTGCTTGAAGATCAGATATTGTGTGACCAAGAGTAGTTAAAATCCACCAGAGGAAGATAGAGTTGTGAGAGGTGAAAATTGCCCTTTTTCTTAATTCCTTCACAGGATGTGGTCATCACTGGCAAAGCCAGCATTCAATTGGCCATCCCTAATTTGCCTCGAGAAGGTGGTGGTGAACTGCCTTCTTGAACTCCTGCAATCCATATGGTGTCGGTATAGCCATAGTGCTGTTAGGGAGGGAGTTCCAGGGTTTTTACCCAGCAACACAGAAGGAATGACAGTACATTTACATGATGTGGAGATGCCGGCGTTGGACTGGGGTGAGCACAGTAAGAAGTCTTACAACACCAGGTTAAAGTCCAACAGGTTTGTTTCAAACACGAGCTTTCGGAGCACGGCTCCTTCTTCAGGTGAATGACTGAAGAATTCACCTGAGGAAGGAGCCGTGCTCCGAAAGCTCGTGTTTGAAACAAACCTGTTGGACTTTAACCTGGTGTTGTAAGACTTCTTACAGTACATTTACAAGTCAGGCTGGTGATTAGTGTGGAGGGGAACTTCCAGTTGGTGGCATCACATATGTGCTAAGAGTGCTGTCTGAAATATCCATTCCGCTTTATTTCATTTACCTTTACAGAATCACATTTCAGCTACAATAGCAAACAGGGTTTAGCTGGCCTGAAAGGATTAGTATTCAGATGTATTCCCGTCAGCAAAGGATTATGTTGAGTGTTCTGCAGACAAAACTGCTTCAAATCTGTCACAGCTTGAGACACCTTCAGCCTCTTGATGCCCAGCTCGCAGCGCAGCTGCTGCACCTTCTTCCTGGAGGCTCTCAGGTTGGCGGCGACCAACATCTGGGAGCAGAGCGGCTGGAACTGCACATTTCTTATCCCATCTTTGGTATTAGGGCCTGGTGAGGCATGTACAGTTGAACATCTCTGGAGTCCTTCCAATACAGGGCAGAAACATCAGGAGAAAAGAGGCTCTTCACTCTTTTTACTGCACTAGCTGACATAAACTAAGTTTAAAGGTCCAACCATTTTGAGAAGCCAGGGAGAACCTAAGTGTGTAAGGTAAGTGGATGAGGGAGTAGGTGGTTGGCGTTGGGTTAGGATGGTCATGGGCTTTGTGTGGTCAGAGAGGGCCTGGCAGATAGTCAATGGGGGGGGGGAGGGGGGGGGGTAAGAAGTCCAGTGGGGAGCCAAGGGGTCATTACCATAGTTAACCAAGAGTTAGAGGTGGTTTTACTCCTTCTAACCTTTCCTGGGTAACTAGTCTGCTGAGAGTCAAAGTCATCTGAAGTTTCTGGTATAAGGCCGAGTATTGGATAGTTCCACAAGCAACAGAATTGCCCATCGGAAATAGAAACATCTCTGGAAATTGCTGTGCAGTTCCTGCCTGTGGACCACCCCTGACGCCCCTCGCACATCATCTGGGGTACCTCGGGGCTACAACCCTTTGGAGATGGGAAAATCTGGGCCATAGTTTGTATTGAATACAATTTGCCAGTTAGTTCATGTTTAGGTTTGTTGATTTTGGTTTGATTGTTGCAATAAAAGTTTTAAAACGATAATTTTTTTCCATTGGTTTTTCCATTGGGATCATTTGGAAAGTTTGATTCTTACATGTTATTGGTCCCCACAAGGAATGTAACACTTTAAATAGGAATTTGAGTAAATTGTATAATCAAACAAAAAAATATATAAATCAAAAAAGTTCCATATTCTGTACAAAATATAATGGCCAGAATGATATGCTCTCCCACCGGTGGGTTTTAGCTGGTGGGGGCGGGGGGTACAATAAAATTGAAGGGATGGAATTCCCCCGGGTTACTGCCATTCCCTACCACACAGTGATTTTACGCTGGGCGGGCAAGACTTCTAACAGAAAACACCCTTGCCCCAATTGAGAGACATAATTTGCAAATTAATGGCCACTTAAGTGCCACTTCTGACCCAGCCTCAATCTTTAGGCTCGCGGGAGGATTGAACTCGCATGGGGAAGGCTGAAAATCAAAGGAGTTACATCTCAGGAAGTGCGTCCTTCAGAAGGTCCTTTCTGAAGTCTCCCTATAAAGGTTCAGAGGCCTCCGGATCTCCCCCAACTCGACCTCTCCCCTGAGATTCCAATTGGGGGCACTTTGCGTGTCCCCCCCCCCCGAAAGGCCTTCCTCACCCTCCAAACCCTGTGATCCCTTGGAGTTACCTGGACCTAGTCTGAAGCATCCTCCTGTATTTCTAGTTCTGTCAACCGTAGCTTTAATGCTGTAGGGGCGGAAGAGATCAGCAGCTCTCTGAGGCAGGACTTCCTCCCAAATGGGGGCAGAAGTCCCACCAGCAACCATATAATGCTGAAAGGAGCATGAAATTACTTAGGACACTCAGAGTTGGTGAGGATATGTTTAGCGGCGACTCTTCGGATGGCAGGAAGTGATACCCTGCCATCGTAAAATTCAGGCCAGTATTGCAAGACACCTCAGCTCTACACCCCTCTGAATTTCTTTGTACACCTAGTTTTTCAGTGAAACAATTTAATTATTGAGATTTCCTTTGCCTCTAGCATTTGCACCATGCCAGCACGTCAGTCAGACCCTTTTTTAATCACATATTTCATGGAGTACATGATCATGGTGGCACAGTGGTTAGCACTGCTGCCTCACAGAGCCAGGAATCCTGGTTGAATTCCGGCCTTGGGTGACTGTCTATATGAAGTTAGCGCATCGTGGCTGCATGGGTTTCCTTCAGATACTCCAGTTCCATCCCACAGTCCAAAGATGTGCAGGTTAGGTGTATTGGTCATGTTAAATTGCCCCTTAGTGTTCAAGGATGTGCAGGTTAGGTAGGATTAAAGGATTATGGAGATAGGGAGGAGAGTCGGCCAACGTCGAGTGCTCTTTCAGAGGGTTAGTGCAGATTCAATGGATTGAATGGCCTCCTTCTGCACTGCAGGGAATCCATGGATTCTAGTCCATGGAGAAATAATGATTATCCACATAACATTCAATAGGCATGCTCATTTTATAAAATTTGACAAAAATTTTGACAAATGGAATCCCATTCATTGCCTTCACATCAGCTTATGTTCCTGCAGCCAGAGCACTTTCAATAATCATTTTATTTTCTTGGCTTCCCAAGATAAAGAACAACATTTCCCATGCAAAGTTTCCTTTATTCCATTGTATCGAATGGTTATTCAAAAGCATATGCATCATACTAGAGACGTCAGTACTCCAGTTATTTTACTTATACACATAACTGTCTCTATTCACCTCAGTGTATTGTCATTACCAAACCTAAAGCACGCAGTACTTTTATATTCCTCAACCTTCTGTAGATCCTCACTACTATTTTTTTTATTTTTGAATTTTAGAGTACCCAATTATTTTTTTATCCAATAAAGGGGCAATTTAGCATGGCCAATCCACCTAACCTGCACATCTTTGGGTTGTGGGGTGAAACCCATGCAGACACGGGGAGAATGTGCAAACTCCACACATACAGTGACCCAAGGCTGGGATTCGAACCCGGGGATCCTCACTACTTAATGAATCAAGATAATATCTTAATCAATCACTTCCAAATGCTGCCGCTATTTAAAACTGAACCATTGAGCTTGTCCACAGCTAAAATTCATTATAAGACTCCTTGTGAACAGAATAATCTTGAATTGCTCTGGCAGAGATCCATCACAGACAGAAAGGACTGAATTCCATCCCTCTGTGCTGTAATCGTCTGTGGGACTATTAGATGTTCATTCTTGAGTTCAGGCAGTCAAATTGGAGCGAGCTTGCTGCAGGTTTTTAGGTCAGGCATTACGCAGGTAGACATCACCACCATTCATCATTCTCAGCCCCTTATCATGGCGACTGTGAAGAATAACCCAGTTTTATAGTTTGTAAACCTATTTCCTCTTTCAGGTGATGATTGCAATCTACTTATCTTTCCTGCCATTTATTTTCTTAGTTCAGAATTTAACATTTCATGCATTTTAATTATATTTTTTAGCTCTTAAATAAATACTCTCCAGTTTAAATTAGTAAACCAAGTCCCAGAAAACAATTTTACAATCATTCAAAGCCTAAAATATACGTATTGATATCATGACGTCCCCAGACTTAAGTATGCCAAATTGACTTTTGTTTAAAGGAACAAAACTGATGTTCAATAAGTTAATGATGACATGTTGTGTGAACTATACTCAAATTTCACACTTTCTCTGCTTGTCAATGTGTACAATTTTGGCTTCTCAAATGTTGTAGAGTCCTCAGAGAAACATAAATCGCTGGATCAATTTTCCTCACATTACTGGCTGTCAAACTTTCTGTTCCCTTATTGCAAAGCTCCACATTTTACTAGTATGGAGTCAGCTGCAATGTTGTTTCTCAACATACAAATCAGACCTAAGTTGGCCACATTAGAACTTGATTTCTTAATTTTATGGAATGCAGACAGGGTTCGGTAAAGGCCAGACATGGCACTGGATATAAATTATCAATCAATCTTGTTAAAATATACAGGGGTGAAGAAGAACGTAAAATATTTTTTAACTATTGCTAAAAAAGAAACCTCTTGACATCTAATCTAGTTCAATTCATACACTACTTATATGTCATAGTATGACCTTTACTTTCCCAAATTGTATCTGGTCCAATTTGCCTGTCTTTTTTTTAGTTGTTCATGGGACATGGCCATCACAAGCTGTGTCAGCATTTATTGCCCATCCCTAATTGCCCTTGAGGGGGCAGTTAAGAGTCAACCACATTGCTGTAGGTCTGGAGTCACAGGTAGGCCAGACCAGGTAAGGTGGCAGATTTCCTTTCCTAAAGGACGTTAGTGAATCAAATTGGTATTTCCAACAATCAATGGTTTCACTGTCATCATTGGACTTCTAATTTGAGATTTTTATTAAATTCAAATTTTACCATCTGCAGTGGTGGGATTTGAACCTGGGTCCCAAGAGTATCACTCTGGGTCTCAGGTTTACTAGTCCAGTGACAATATCACTACACCACCACCTCTCCTCCAGCACCTTTTCAAATTCTCCAGCACCCGCTACTAACAGCAGGGTTGCCAATGCGATGGAGAATCTCATATCGGGAAAAAAGCAGGATCGGCACCAGCAGTTCCGATGCTCCAGACCCCCACTGCTGGGGGCATCGAGGATTGTACACTATCCAAGAGGGAGGATGCAACTGGGTCATTTGAACCCGTTATCACCCTACTCCCGGACTGGACATGGGATTCTCCATGCCTCGGATGAGAGGTTTGATGAGGTGGTCTAGCAGGAGTCTCTGATAGGGTGGTCTGATGGATGTCTCTGATGGGATCACCGTCATGCACACATGTTACGTGCGGGGTGACCCAGCAATTCCTGGTGTGGGGGTTGGGAGGGTGCCTCTACTTGTCAGCCGGGGGGGGAGGATTTGGGTTGCAGGGAGGAGAGGGGCAGCCCCACGACCTCGCTATCGGGCCCGGCACTCAAAATGGCGACCCGATACCAGGGTTTGGAATGGAACCCTTTGCGCACCCGGCCATGCATAGATTTGCATGGCAAAGGAGATTGCTTCTCTGCGCTGAAACACGCGTCTACGCAAACCAAAAGCGATTCAACTCTGGCAGGAGAACTAAGGGCGGGATTTTCCACTTGTCGACACCGAAATTGTGAAATGCAAATGCGTGGAGAATAGCCTCCGACGCCAAAATTGGGGTGGGCGCCAGTTTGACGTCAAATCGGGATGCTCTGGCACCTGAAAATGGCATAAATATGTTGCTCGCCACGTGGGGTGAAAGTACAGTAGGCATATCATTAGCGGGCCTGACACCCTATTCTCCGGAGCCTCCAGGATTCACCGCCCTCGATGGGCCGAGTTCCTGACGGCGTTGTTCACTTGTGGCCTCAAACTAAATTTATATTAAAAATAAATTTAATTTTTTTTTAATTGTTAAGTCAGCAGCTCAATTACATGAATGCTGATGTGAGGGTGGTAATGTAACTAATAATTATAGCTTATTGTCACAAGTAGGCTTCAATGAAGTTACTGTGAAAAGCTCCAGTCACTACATTCCAGTGCCTGTTTGGGGAGGCTGGTCTTGTTCTGCATTACAAGCCAGCTGTTTAGCCCACTGTGCTAAACCAGCCCCTAGCTGTCAATATAATCAAAGTTGGCTGATGTAAAATAGTTCCAAATTTAGGTATCATTAACTCCTTGGCATAAATGGGGGTAAATTCCTGATGATTCCATGATGAGGCGTTAAGGCGAAGGGTTAAGGTTTTGTCTGATGCCTTGAATTCATATTCAAGTCAGAGTATTGATCCAGTATTTTTGCAGTATTTTTTTTTATTATGAGTGAAAGTGCCGTTTGCAGCTAATCTACCTAATCCAGTTTAATTTAATTTAGCTCAAAGTACAGTGTAAATACTTCCTACTTAAACCCAAGGAGGTAAAAACTCAAACTCAACTAAATGTTTACTTTAGGGCTCGGTGCAGGCATTGCCTTGTCACTGCCGCTACATTATCTCAAGGTCCAGTGAGCAGCAGAGTATATACATGGTCCTGTAATGTGATACAATACATATTCTAACTAGCCTCACATTCACAACATTGCTTATGTCAGCAATCAATAGCAAAGCAGCAATGCTGCATTGTATTTTTGTAATGTCTTCCTCCTGATGTCCATTTAACCACACATGTATTGCAAGAGCAGTGATTTAAGTAAGTACCTTCATTGTCATCAGTTGCACATTCCTCAAGTTGCAACTAAGTGCTCTGCAGTCTGCCAATGCAGCCAAATAAGAACACAATGCTTACATTGAGCAAAACATTAACAATGTGTGCCAGAGAATGGGCAGAATATCTTTTTATCCTCTTAACTGTGCACATGGGAGAAGATCCAAGCCACAGAGGAAGGACGAATCAATGCAATGTTTCTGTTCAGTCATTTCCATTATAGGGAAAAAAATAACATAGGCATGGACTCAGGCCAACTTAGCTACTGTAGCATGTAAAAAGTCACTTTGTCTCTTTCAGACATATTGCCATTTCCAATGGGTATGATGGACGTAAAAGTCGCTATTTATATCTCTGCGATGGACTACATATCATAATTCTTTTATCAGCTGTTTAACGTAACAGCAATTTTTAACATGAATTTCTCTTCTCTGAATCTCTGTTTAACAGATATAAAGGCTTAAGGTAATCACAGTTTAATGCTGTTTCTTTGCCAGCATGTTTTACAAAGCTAAATGATCCCAGCATTAAGGATACACAGTCACTCTTTATTGAATCATTTACCAATTTGTAAAATCACGAAAAGGTAAATGGAGTTATATAGATATATAGCTACTGTTATAACCCGCATGGGACCTATGGGGATTGTCGTGTAAATCACCCTGGGGTAACACAGACTGCAACTGGATGCAGTTGTACTTGAAAGTAGACTCCAAACTTTGATGTTGGTTTAATACGCTTTATTGAACTTGTTAAGCAGTGCACACAGTTTGCTGTGGGTTTGACACTCTACTAATCTAAGCGTGATTACTATAACTTACTAGACCAGACTGGCTCTGAGCCACGAGTAGAAGGTGCTAACTGATATATACACCCTGACTGTAACTACAGTTGTCACCAGTGGAAAGAGTATGCCTCGTGTCATGTGTCGATGCCTCGTGTGTTTTATAGTGGGAGACCACCTTCTAGTGTTCTGCCAGGTGATTGGTTGTTTTCTGTCCTGTGTGTTGGTTGGCTGTACTGGGTGTCTGTCACTGCCTGTCTGTATCTCATTATGTGCATGAGTGCATATCATAACATCTCCCTTTTTTAAAAAAAAATGTTGGTTGCTTGGAGCATATGCGACTTTATTTACATGTAGAACTATTTACATTAAATGGCGAGTGGATGAAAGCGAGTGGATGGTTATATACATACGAGGTGTCTAGCGTGCAGATGCAGAACAAAATTAACAAGATAAATGTATTTAAGTCCAATCTTTGGGGCTTGCGTCTGATCCTTGTCGATCGCCTGAGAAGTGGAGATTGGTGGCCTCATGGTGCGAGTTGTCCGGAGGAGGCATAACAACATATGAAAAAGTAGGATCTGGTGGTGCAGACCTGCACAAGGCTGCATAATGTCCAGGCTTCCCGCAATTTAAACATCGCCTGTCTTTTGCAGGGCATTTCCGTTTTAAGTGGGCGGTGCCACAATTCGGGCACGTCATGACGTTGACGTCGTTACGTTACGTGCATCGTCGCACATGCGCAGTGCGGTCAGCCGACGTTCGCACCTGCGCAGTTTGGTTTTCAGCTGCATCGTTCTCCCATTCGTGTTGCACATGCGTGGGGCCCTGGGAAAACCACGCGAAATGGCCACTTTCATCAATACTGAGGCGCTGCATCCGGGCGATGGTCTGTACGCTGTCTGCCTCGTGCGAGGCAAGTTTTTCATATTCTTCCGATTTGAAATGGGAGTACCTATATCTCGCATGCTCATGCACTATACACATCTCGATTGCGACTGGTAGGGTCATGTGCTTAATTTTGAGGAGTTGCTGCCGCAAGGAATCGGAGTGCATCCCAAACACAATCTGATCCCTAATCATGAAATCAGCGGTTGCACCATAATTGCAGAACTGCGCTAATATACGGTGATGAGTTAGAAAGGATTGGAAAGGTTCATCCTTACCCTGAAGGCGTTGCTGGAAGATATAGCGCTCAAAGGTTTTGTTTGTTTCGACTTCACCGTGACTGTCGAACTTCTCCAAAACGGTTTTGAATTTGGTCTTTGCCTGGCCGTTGGTAAAACTAAGCAAGTTGAAAATCTGGATGGCTTGGTCCCCCACAGTTGATAGGGGCAGCGCTTTTCTGGCATCGGACGCATCCTCGAGGTCTGAGGCCTCAATGTAGGGAAGGAACTGAGGCTTGAAGTGCCAGTTGGCACCGAGATTGCCGGAGATCCGTAGCTGTGGAGGGGCCTGGATCTTCTCCATGCCGCCGGAAGGCACTTTCTGGTCATCACGGAATCACTCGAGGTAAACCACTTAGAGATAGTAGACTACTGGTACCATTTTGTGTTAATCACCCTGGGGTAACACGGACTGCAACTGGATGCAGTTGTACTTGAAAGTAGACTCTAAACTTTGATGTTAGTTCAATACGCTTTATTGAACTTGTTAAGCAGTGCACACAGTTCGCTGTGGGTTTGACACTCTACTAATCTAAGCATGCTTCTATAACTAACTAGACCAGACTAGCTCTGAGCCACGTGTAGAAGGTGCTAACTGATATATACACCCTGACTGTCACTACAGTTGTCACCAGTGGAAAGAGCCCGAGTGTCGGTGCCTCGTGTGTTTTATAGTGGGAGACCACCTTCTCATGTTCTGCCTGGTGATTGGTTGCATTCTGTCCTGCGTGTTGATTGGCTGTACTGGGTGTCTGTCACTGCCTGTCTGTATCTCATTATGTGCATGAGTGCATATCATGACAGGGATGGGTCGATTAGCCTCCCCTCGAGCCTCGTGGAATACGAGTTTCCCTGATGAGAGGCGGGGCCCTATCAATAGAGTAATGGACTCTAACATAAAAGCCTGTCCAGATAGGAGCCGAGCTAAAGTAGTCCCAGCTGGGGCCTGAATGTTGTGTGTATGGTTGTTTAATACAATAAATAGTTTTTTTTTTAAGTTCACAAACAGGATTCCTCTGTGACCATTAAATTGGCGACGAGTGTAAAAGTGAAGCCTCAGTCGGCACTGCTACATATCGAATGCTTAGCCACCTCCTCTTGTTCTACTGGATTAAGGTTTGCACCATTTTCAATATGGCGCTCTTTGCCAGACTTGATGGGCTGGATTTTCCATTTCTGAGACTAAGTGTTGATGCCGGCGCAGAATTCGTGGAGTTCCACGACAGCAAAACTGGCGCCGCACTTAGACCAATTCAGCTACTGTTAAGGGGCTAGCACCAGCGCCACATGGAACACAATCGATTCCAATGAGAAATGGTGCGGGATTCGCCGGTTCTCAAATTGACACTCAGGAGGCTGACAAGCTGCAGCCACATACACACATTCCACTCCCCACACACCATCCCAGCCAAAAAGATGGCAGCAAAGAGAGCGGCCCCACGCTTCACCAACGCCAAGAAAGTGAGACCTTGCTGAGTTGCGGTTCCCCTTGACACATGTGTCAACCCTCCTCTCCCAACACCAACTTTTTTACATAGAATTTACAGTGCAGAAGGAGGCCATTCGGCCCATTGAGTCTGCACCGGCTCTTGGAAAGAGCACCCTACCCCCTACCCAAGGTCAACACCTCCACCCTATCTCCATAACTCAATAATCCCACCCAACACTAAGGGCAATTTTGGACACTCAGGGCAATTTATCATGGCCAATCCACCTAACCCGCACATCTTTAGACTGTGGGAGGAAACCGGAGCACCCGGAGGAAACCCACGCACACACAGGGAGAACGTGCTGACTCCGCACAGACAGTGACCCAAGCCGGGAACCAAACCTGGGACCCTGGAGCTGTGAAGCGATTGTGCTATCCACAAGGCTACCGTGCTGCCCTTTACACCACCCTCACCTCCCATCTCACCCTACACCACCACCATCCTCACCATCCCCTCACCCCCACCTACACGATTACCCCCAGCACACCAAGGGGATCGTAAAACTGGTGCAATTCAGCTCGGAGGAAGAACATACTGTCTTAAACCTGAGACTCCGTTATTTTTATTTATTTTATTAAGGTTAATAAAATGTCTGATAATATTGGATTGATAACTTGTAGAATTCCCCGTGATATCTTTGGGCACGCAGACATACTTCCCAGATTTTGGTGCTGATCTTTCTGTACTACCTCCACCCAATCCTGAGTATTAAATAGGAACAGTAGCTTGGAAATTGAATTGCACCATGATTGGGGTGCAACACTGAGGAACTGAGCAAACGAATCTGATGGACAGTAGGACCCTGAGGGTAATGTGTTCACAGACAGAGAACAAAGGGATGAGCACAGCATGGCTAGGAAGGGGGAGGGGAGCTTTGCCTCGTGGTGAGAATAGTGAAAAGGATGCTGGGTAAAAAGAGGCCCAGGATAAGTGAGCCAATTAGGATATATGACCAGGTCAGGAGGTGTGTAAAATGACCAATGGGAAGTTTGTATGTGAACCTTGATGTAATTTGAAGTATATCTCCAGTGTTCCTTTGTTCTGAGGTTCTCTTTATCCCGGGTTCTCAGAACACACTGTGTGTGTCCTGAGGTCCTATGGATTGAGTCAGCCTTGCAAGTTAGTTATTATTAAATGATATGATACCTGCAAATCCATCTCAGATTTTATTGAATCTAGACTGACAGCAAAATAATCAGGGACACTTGAGTAACGCAACAGCATGTAACCAATGAGGCTGATGGTAGAATCTTACAACTTCAATTGTCTGTTTTCCCAGCTTGCCAGTTTCAGGAAGAATATAAATCGTAAACTATCACCAGCTGAGGTGGCACATAACATGCGGAGAGAGGCATGTGAGTGTTAACCACCAGTAATCTGCACATTTAAGATGAAGCTGAAAAGAGCACTCTGGGTTGACAGTAAAGTAGGTAATACAAATATCCTTTCAAGAGACTGCCTGGCACAGCCTCTGAAAGATTGTTTGGAGAACTCCCATGTGCTGCATACACGATATTGAATGTTTATTGGGAATATCAAAAGTATTGAAATTGTATTGAGGCATCTCAGAGTGCGACATGGTGTATGGAGACACATCAAATTTTATGGCACTTTCTCAAATTTTGAAATTGGAATTTTTTGTAATATGCTTTTACAAATGTTATGAATAAAGTATAATTTTTGAATAAAAAGTCTGTTTCAGCACTGTTACTTTAACTTCCTGTGCCGGGGAATACTGACCAGAGTCTGCACGTGTCACTGATAAATTTAATAAAGGTAGTCAGGAGCAAGTTCATATGCCAATCCAATATGGGCAAGTTCAGATTCCCTTTACAATGGAGACGTTCCCAGAATGACTGGCAGCCACTTCCAGTGCAGAATATTTGTGTGCACACTGCCTGCCATACGAGGCACTTAAGTGCTTGTATGACAGCTGCAAAACAGCACATAGAAACATAGAATCCCTACAGTGCAGAAGGAGGCCATTCGGCCAATCAAGTCTGCATCAATCCTCCAAAGGATCACCCCACCAGGCCCATGTCCTATCCCCGTTACCCCACCTAACTTTTTTGGACACTAAGAGGCAACTTAGCATGGCCAATCCACCTAACCTGCACATCTTTGGACTGTGGGAGAAAACCGGAGCACCTGGAGGAAACCCACGCAGACACGGGGAGAATGTACAAACTCCACACAGAGAGTCACCTGAGGCTGGAATCGAACCCGGGTCCCTGACACCGTGAGGCAGCAATGTGGCACCGTGCCACATCAACAACAAAATTCCAGATCAGCATGCTGGTCTCGCCTTGAAATTTAGCAGAGACATAGAGAGAAAAGTTAATAGTTGGTGCAAGCCTGGAAACCATAAAGACAGATTCATGTACCCAATACCGGTGAAGGTTGGGGCTGAGCACAAGACTTTGAGGTCTGCTTCTTCACAAGACTGTCAACTGGGCAGCAGGCTGTAATGAAAGAGGAAAATGAAGTGCAGGGCCTTGCGTTCACCATCCTGCCTTATTTGATTGATTGCTCCAGTCTGTGTTAATTGCAGCAGCAAGCAGTCATCATTTGTCCTTCGGGGAAACTCTGGAAATCCTGGAGCAACATTAAGGATGAAAGCTTAGCATCAAAGGTCACTGCCCTGCTTCCTGCACTCAGTTCCTGAAAAATAACCATGCTTTCGGTGTTAATTACAGGAAAATAGACTCCTTATTCTCTTGGAGATTTCAATATCTCCAGCCACAAAGTTAAAAATAGGTAATGTGAGCGTATTACAGTTGACATTATACACGCTTAACGAGAAATTCTTAGTTCTTACGTTCTATAGAACAGACCCTGTATTGCATCATAGGAACCATTTTTAATTGTGTATTCAGAGCTAACATGGTCAAGTTTTGGGAACCTCCACTCCCAGCATGGATGTCCTCGTGATTTATTTTAATTAATGTAAACTCAGAGTAATGAATGAGGCAGACTAACTCTGTCCATTTTCCATTCACTCTCCCATCAAGTGAAGCCCTGCAAAGGGAGTAGTCTTTGGGCGAGATTCACCAGAAAATGTTTGAAGTCCGGTTTTGGGAACACTCGGCAGGGTGCTTCCCGGAGGCTGAAGTGCCGGGATTGACACCGCTATTCAACAGCACTTAACGTTTGTTTGGCCATTGGGGTGTTTCTCCCCGTTGAGGCCACACAAAAAAAGATTTCCTGCACTTGGGGGAACTGAGCTCGCAGATCAGGGTGCCATTTTGAAGGTCTGCCCCAATCTTTACATGGGCATGGCCCCCTCAGGCTTGACCCGTGGCACTGCCATCCTGGCACCCTGGCAGTGCCCTGGGACCCTGGAAGTGCGAGGTGGCATTGCCAGGGTGCCAGGCTGATAGTGCCCAGGTGCCAGGGGAAGTGCCAGGGTATTACTCTGCCCCGGGCGTCTGGGCGGTTCTAATGGCCTGCGAGACCCCCCCCCCCCCCCCCCCCCAGGTGCCATCACGCCTGGTCCACAAAGTGGAAACCAGTGCTAAAAGGCTCCCAGTTGAGCCCTCCCGGGCACAGAGTGAATATTGCACCGGATATTAAATGAGTCTAATAGCACATTTAAATATCAGTACAGTATCTGGATTGCCCAGCGAGGCCGTGATTCAGATCACGTCGGTGCCGCAAGTCAGGTGATTCGCGTGAGGTTTCAACACGGTGGAAAAATTGTACCCTTGAAAAATCTACTTTGTGGTAAATTTTCCCGTCCTGTCTGCTGCAGGAATCGTCGCGGGCGGGATGGAAAGGTTGACGGACCCTTTTCAGGTCGGTTGACCTTGGGCAGGGATTTTTAGTCTCGGGATGGGTGCGAGAGTAAAATTCTGCCAAAGTTATACTTGATGAGGAAGACCAGATATTTTAACTAAATGGAGCACCAGTACTCGGCAGCAGACTATTGGTGGGAATAAATAAAGATAGAATTAAATTGCTAAAATAAATCAAAAAGTGAACTGTAAAATTATGGCTGGAGTTTTTACCAAAAATACATGCAACAAATATGCCACTGGAAGCTTTGGGACTACAAACTGTAAAATTAAATAAACTTAATAAGATGGAAATTTTAACTGCATTGTGCAGAAGTGAAACAACATATTAGTGAAGAAAACCTGTCAGTAAGCCAAAGTTTTGAGTCACGACAAAGAAGTTCTTTGGACAGAATTTTAAATGGAATTTGATTGAACTGGGTCAACTGAACAGAATATTCCAAAACAATATTGAACTTCAAAGAATATCGCTTTCCTGAAACTAGAAAAATCCAAAGTGTATTTTTAAATTACTTGTTGAAAATATTTACATCATTGTAGCCTGATAAAATGCATCCGCCGATTCTTACTAATACCAGCAGAAAAAAGATTGCTAAATCGTAGATTAATTCTTTTCTCTTATTTATATTTAACACATTGCTAGTAAACTACAAGGGGCGGGATTCTCGGTCGGCCAACTCCAGAATCAGAAAAGGCGGTTCGGCGGAGAATCACTCGTGAGGCAGAAATCGTAGCCGGCACCGGGCACCCGACAGGATGACATGCTCCGGTGCCTCGACAGAGGCGTCAATGCATTCTATTCCGTATGTACAGTGAACACCACTATCATTAGCCGGCCTGACGTGGTATTCTCCTGGGCCTCCGCGATTTTCCACCGGGGGAAATTTCCAATGGTGAGTTTCACTTGTGGTTTTAAAAATCGGGAAACAGGTGACATGGCTGATGAGGAAAGTGGTAGGGCATGCAGAGGCACGACTGTGGGATGCCGGTCCAACCCCGGCAGGAGGCAGTGCCGACCATGCGTGCCACCCAAGCTAACACTCTGATGCCTTCCAGGTCCGGAGGGCCAGTAGGGGATACCGGGGGATGACCAGAGGATGGACAGACCGTGGGGTTGAGGTGACGCCTCCAGACAGGGATTTCCAGACACGGAGCACCACTGTCAGCTTGCTGCGCACCCCACTTACTGCCCTCAGAGGCCCGTCATTGTGCAAAGTGACACCGGACATATGGGTGCCCCCACCAATCAACCCCTGCCCACACCCTCCACCCCCCCCCCCCCCCCCCACCCCCGCGCCCCACAATTGCCGGCCAGCTGCCACAGGGCATCACATGGCTCTCAGTAGCCCCTACAGCGGGAGACGGGGATGCGGAACGTACTGCTGGCATGGGTGCTGCTAGCCAAAAGTAGCCCTGGCAGCAGGGATGGGCAGCAGGGCCAGAGGCCCCCACAGTGCAGGGCACCAACAGGGCCAGGCATGCGGTACATTGTGCAGAGTGCTGGGGAAAGGCTGGGATTGGATGTGGGGATGGGGGAGGAGAGCAGGAGCAGAGTCTGCAATGCAGACCAGGGCCACCATGTAGTCCTGTAGACCTGGTTGGGCACAGGGGTACACACCATGCTAACATGTCTGAGTTCCACCCCCTACAGATAATGGACTTTGGAATCCAACGAGGAATGGTGGTCTTCATCCTAGCTGCCGCAGCCCTGAGGGTTGCATTGAGGCTGTATGAGCTGGAGCTGCTCGGCAGGACTCTGCAGCACGGAGCCTGCCCCCAAGTTACAGAGGGCATTTGTTATGATAGAGAGCTGGTAGCCCAACAGGCCGAAGAGGAGGGAGGAGGTACCACATCAGGCCTTGTGTGTACCGGAAGCGCCTGTCATTTGAGGACCTGCCGGACCGGGCATGCCATTGAAGACTGCCAGATCATGGGGCACCTGGCATTGCCAGGGAATGGGGGAGGACATCCGTCCCGTGGCCGTCAAGGTGACAGCCGCCCTACACCATGGAGTCCTTCCAGGTGCCGAGTAGGGACCTGTCTGGGATCTCACAGAGCTCGGTGCTCAGGTGAATCTATGCAGTCACGGAGGCCCTATGTGCCTGGGCAGCACAATACATCCACTTAAATGTGGACAGAATCCACCAGGAGGCTGGGCAGCTGGGTTTGCCACCATCGACAGGATGCCCAGGGTCCAGAGGGTGATCAGCGGGATGCATGTCACCCTAAGAGCAGCTGAAAGTGACAGGCCGCCCTACACAAACTGAAAGGGGTCCACTTGCTGAACGTGCAGCTGGTAGGCGACCAACAGATGGGCATCATGTTCGTCTGTGGCCGATATCCAGTCAGACTCGCTGATTCCTGATTTGTTCGAGGACTCCCCCCCCCCCCCCGCCGGCTGGGGGGTGGTCTCCTGAACGACAGGGGTTATCCACTACGGTCATGGCTGATGATGCCTAACCGGAGGCCACAGATCGGCGCCGAGACCCGCTACAACAACGCCAATGCAACAACCAGGGGTGTGATCGAGCAGTGCTTCCATCTCCTGAAGATGCAGTTCAGATGCCTGGATTGCTCTGGCGGGGCCTTCCAGTATGATGCTGAGAGGGTTGCCCGCATTGTGGCAGCCTGCTGCGTCCTCCATAACATCGTGCAGCAGAGAGGAGAAATGCTGGAGGAGGAGGATGAACGTTAGGCCTCAGACACTGAGGAGGATGCGGGAGAGGGCAAGGATAGGTCAGACATGGGGCCCAGGCAGGCACGCGAGGCCGCACAACCTGTGTGCCGGCGCCAACACGAATGGGACACTCTGATCATGTCCAGGTTCATCGAGTGTGATGGGGTGGGGGGGGGGGGGGGGGATGGCCAGGGGTATGGACATCTCTTCCCACCCCCCCACCCCCTCCCCCCTCCGGCCACAACCCTGCTTGCAACCCCTCTGTGGTACATTCCTGCTGCACTACCGGGGTGGGGACCCTGGATTGGCATTAACACCGGGTATGGTCCATGGGATGGAGGATGATGACCCACTCTGCGACGAGCTTTCGTGCTCCGCATCATATGACACTGCCCATGGTAGCACGTTCCACCGTTCACCTGCATGCGAGCTGGCCATTCCATCACACAGTCCTATTGAATCCCTGGGGTGACAGTGCTGAGGACAGTCGGGGGGGGGGGGGGGGGGGGGGGGGGTGCGGGGACGGACAGACAGCACGTACTTCACCACCTCCTACATCCCTGGGGTGCCCACTGACCCCTGGCTACTCTATGGGACAGGGGTGCGATTGGAGCTATCCACTGAGGTTCCGCTGTCACCCGGTACTTTCAGTCCTGGAGGCTCGATCTGGTCTCGACCTGGGAAGTGGGGAGCCCAACCGACCCACAACATCCGCCCAGCCCCCCTACTCCACACCCAATACTGGCCAGCCCAGACCAGCCCAACCCTCACACACATCTAACAGAGCACAGAGGCAGGTTGTAACACTATGAACAGGTGTTTAATACGCACAAATATATACAGATACATGCCAATATATACAGATACATGCCTCAGACCCTATAACTAAACTGTGCCGTGCGCCCGTCAAACTTACTGGTGTTTAACTGTGTGGCCTTACGGGCCCTAACACTATATCTAGGTGAATCCCCAGAGGGTACATCAGGAGTGGAGGCAGCCTGCTGTGATTCCTGCCTTACAACCTGGGTCCCCGTTGGCAATTGTCTTCTGGGGCGACCGTCCTGGATGGACCTGGCTGCTGCTTGGGTTTCCCAGGTAGCGTGGTGCCACCCTCTTCTGCCCACTGCCCACCAGCTGCGCCAGGAACAGGAGGGAGGGGGGGGTGGAGTCCGAGGTGCTGTGGTGTTCTGGCACCTCCACTGCGGGGGTCACCAGCACAGACATCACCACCTCCTCCATCCCTGGGGTGCCCACTGACCCATGGCTACTCCAGGGGACAGGGGTGTGATTGGAGCTATCCACTGAGGCTCTCCTGTCACTCGGTACTGTCAGTCCTGGAGGCTCGCTCTGGTCTCGACCTGAGTCTACATGCCCGTGGCCATTGAGCACAGGGGGTGGACCATCGCCGTCTGGGACTGCGACACATCAGCCAGTGACTACGCCATCTCTGGGACTCGGCCACCTGCCTCTGTGACTGCGCCATGTCGGCCAGTGCCTGGGCAATGCCACCGATGTTCCCAGCCATGGCGTGTTCTGACTGGGCCATGCTCTGGGGCGCTGTTGCAATGTCCAGGTGGCTCTGGCACGTAGCTGCCTGTGAGAGAGCAGTCCTGTCCTGGGCCTCGGCCAGTGACTGCACAGCATACCCTAGGTCTTGGACCTGCTGATCCATAGCCACAACTCTCACCCCCAATGTCTCCACTGCGGACACATATGGATTGGGGGCGGTGTTGGTGGTGTTGACACAGGGAGCATGGGGAACCACAACTCAGTGGGGTCTCACTTCCTCGCCCGCGGCCAATCACCATCCCAGCGACAACCCTTGATTCTGGGCCGCCGACTATGTTAAAGGCCCTCTGCTCATCCACGGTCAGGGGCCACTGGTCTGGTGGTCCCCTCCAGTTTTCTCCAACTCCCGGTGGTTATGGGCGGCCTTCACCTGGGGGTGGGGGGGGGGGAACAGTAAACGGCAGTGTTAGACAGTCTGACGCATGCAGCCCAGGAGGTGGGTCGCTGGTGGCCTCAGTGGCCAGAACGCCTGGCCATGGTGGCCGGTGTGGGGACCAGCTGGATGGGGGTTCAGACGCTATCCAGTTTGGGGGGGTTAGAGGTGTGTGGGACGGGGCTCGTGCTAGGGGCACAGTGCTGCCTACTCACCTTGGCCATCCTGAGGAGGTTCCACAGTTTCTTCCTGCACTGCTGGCTGGTGTGTTGCTGGTGGCGCTGACCACCTGTGCCACCTGTGCCACCTGTGCCCCAGGCATGTCGAACGATGGCGGCTGTCAGCCTCCTTCCCTGGTGCCCTTCCCCTCCCCACCGTATCCAGGAGGGTCTCAAGCTCGGCATCAGTGAAACGTGGAGCTGTATTTGTTTATATTTGTTTGTTTATTGTCACGTGTACCGAGGTACAATGAAAGGTATTTTTCTGAGAGCAGTTCAACAGATCATTAAGTACATGAAAAGAAAAGGAAATAGAAGAAAATACATAATAGGACAACACAAAATACACCATGTAAATACCGGCATCGGGTGAAGCATACAGGGGTGTAGTGTTAATCAGGTCAGTCCATCAGAGGGTTATTTAGGAGTCTGGTAACAGCAGAGAAGAAGCTGTTTTTGAGTCTGTTTGTGTGTGTTCTCAGACTTTTGTATCTCCTGCCCGATGCAAGGAGCTGCTCTCCTTGCTGCCATCTTGTTGGCTGGGATGGTGTGTGTGGGGTGTGAAGTGTGTATATGCGGCTGCAGCTTGTCAGCATCCTGAGTGTCAATTGCGAAACCGGCGAATCCGGCACCATTTCTCAATGGAAGCAATTGTGTTCCACATGGTGCCAGTGCTAGCCCCTTATCAGTAGCTGATACGGTCCAGGTACGGCACCAGTTTTGCTGTTGTGGAACTCCACAAATCCTTCCCCGGAGTCAACACTTAATGGACAAATGAGCATGCATTCAACATTTTTGGTGTCTCTGATGGATTGTTTATTGGATTCTTTCTGACTGTTCATAGAATACACCACCAGCACGGATGCTATGGGCTAAATGGCCTCATGCTACGCTGTAAATCAGTCCATGGCCAGGATTTCTTGCTGCCATCTACGACAGGCATCATGACGGGTGGGAGTGGATAATTTTCAGAGAAGGCCAAAATGTAAAACCAGGTTACATTTGTGTCATCCAGTTGTCAATGGCAGGCTGTGTTTCCCACATCTCATTATAAGCCCTGCTCACCGGATTCTACCCATGCTGAACCATCTGGGCAGCTCAGCATGCAATTGGAACAGTGTGTTTCACAACGGTGCACCTGCCAACCTGCACTTTGCTTATCTCTTCAAGTTTAGTTGGCCTACCTTGCATTTCACAGCACTCACAGGAATCAAGCAGCACAGAGCTGTACTGGAGAAGGGGAACAAATGTCTTCAGGCAGAAGAAGCAACAGCAGGTCTAGGGCCCCACTGCGAGGCACAAGAGGGGAAAGCTGCACTCTGACATATAACCGGGAGCAGGACAGATGGGGTTAGCAACTTGAGTGCTAGGATGGGGAGAGAGAATGTTTAATATAAGCCACTTAGGGGCCATAATGGGAAGAGCGCTGAGCAAAGAAGCACTTAAGTTTATACATTGTTGAGCTTGCAAAGACTGTCCTTGTCCAAGTCCAGACAGGAGGACGGCAAGTCAAGCCAGTGTCAGTGGTGCCCAGCACATTGTGCACAAGGTTGTGCGCCTCGGCTGCTAGGTTTCTGGAATCACAATAAGCCGCAGCTGGCATAATCAGTCAGGGGAGGCATCTGCAGCCTTCAGATGGAGGAAAGGGCATTGTGGCAGTACCCAAAAGTGTTGGGCAGGGGAAAGGTAACTGTGTAAGTGGCCTCAAGATGGAGAGGTGCTAAGTTAAAATGGGGCATAGGCACATCCACGACAAAATGTTCAAGGGCTAACGATGGGAAGAAGGAATATGGGGAGGATTGAGTATTCTGAGGGGGAGGGAAAGTTAAGCACCTCTGGGACAACAGGAGAAGTTTCCATACATAGGGAGGGTACAAGCTGGTAGTAGCAGTGAAAATTTTGCATTAATATATTTTAAGTTGCAGCGATGGCGCAGTACAAGATTAAAACGAGGAGAAGCTCTGCTGGTGAGGGCTCTGCACGTTGATTGGAGGGCAACAGCATGTACTGGGAGTGGGGGGGGATGCGGCTCATTACATCGACATGGAACTGAACTACGCATTTCCAAAGGAGGAGAGAGGCACAACTAAGACACGTTGGAAGCCTTTCAATGACAATGCAGGGATCAGAAAAGTGAAGCAATGATTCCCATTCATGCGAGACTAATCCTGTATAGTGGTGGTATAAAGTGGCAAGTGCAAAGTAATCAATTTCCTTCTTTTAACCCCTTGTTCACAGTATGGAAATTCCTCAGAGTCAAAACAAACTCCAGAGCAATGGGGCAAATGAACCCATTCCAGAAACCTGTCAGATAATTGGAGCTGCACGGTTCACTGAAAAGAAGCACCAGGCCCCCCTCCAGTAATCTACTTCCCTGAATGAATATTTGCTCTCATTTTTGTTCAAAAGAGTGTTGTATAAGAGTGCAGTAAATAAGGATCTCAGTGTCTGGGCAGAAAGCAACACATCCAAATGCCTGGCCAAAGCTATGTCACAGTAGCCAGTCATGTTGTCGAGGTTGGGGGGAGGATTGATACACACCCTGCACTGGCCATCATTTCATGGACAAATACTGTCATACAAGAAACAAAGCCCTTGAACCCACATTCACTGATGAGACATTGACAAAAAGAGGACGTTGGGGGAATAATGCGGACTCTTGTTTATGTCTCATTGATACTGCAGAAAGGAGATCATCAGGAAGAGCCTGCGTTTATTGCTTCTTCAATTACAGGGAGGAGAGAAGAAGGAGTGGCACCTGGTTTAGCAAGTGAGGAACAAAACCCTCAAGGCCAAAGTCCAGCAGGGCCTCCTACAGACACAGGGAATGAGGCTCACATAAGTTGTGCACAGACAGATGTCAGAAGACCAGGGTCCATAGAAGTCACCTGTCTTATCTGTAGTTGCTGATGTCTCCGCATGCCCAGGGATCTGGAGACTTACATTCACCAGGAGTTGGTACCTGGGAGGGCATCCTTGCCAGAAGCTGTGAATTTCCATGCCAATGACTCCTTCCAGGTCTCCACTGAGGATCTCTGTGGTATCTCCCAAATATCCACACACAAATGCAATCATAGAGACATAGAATCATAGAATCTATACAGTGCAGAAGGAGGCCATTTGGCCCATCGAATCTGCACCAACCTTTTGAATGAGTTACCCATTTACAAGCTCCCTTCCATCCTGCCCTATCCCTGTAACCCCATAACCTAACCTGTACATCCCTGGACACTAAGTGAAAAATTAATATGGCCAATCCACCTAACCTGCACATATTTGGACTGTGGGAGAAAACCAGCGCACCCAGAGGAAACCCACAGAGACACAGAGAATGTGAAAACTCCACACAGACAGTGTCCCAAAGCTGGAATTAAACCCGAATCTCTGGCATGGTGAGGCATTCATAAGGTCACAAATGCCCTTTGTGCCAAGGTCCACAATTAGGTTAATGTCAACAGAGATCAAGCAAGCCAGGATGCCAGAGCACTGGCCTTTATTGAGATTTCTCCAACAGGTGCAGGGTACCATTGATTGCACTCATGTGGCTATACAACCTCCCTGGAAGCAGCCACTCTAATGCATAAACCAAAAAGGGGACCACTTGTTCAATGTATAGCTGGTCTCCAACCATAACAAACTTGTTATACAGGTTTTGATCAGATACACAGGAAGCATCCACAACTATGTATTTATGTATTTTCTTTTATTCCCTTTTCTTCCCATGTACTTAATGATCTGTTGAGCTGCTCGCAGAAAAATACCTTTCATTGTACCTCAGTACACGTGACAATAAACACATCTAATCCAATCTAATCCAAAACTCGTACTTCTTGAGTAGATCGCAGATGCTGGACGTCTTCGAGGGACCACACAGGATCCAAGGCTTGATTCTCGGTGACAAAAGGTGTCTGCATAGGACATGACTGCTGATGCTTGTGCTGTTGCCTCAGACTCCTGCAGAGAGAAGGTACAATGAGGCTCATGCTGCCAGCCAGGCATTGGTAGAATACACCATAGATATTCTAAAGATGCGATTACATTTCCTGGACAGGTCTGGTGAAACACTTCAGTACATTCTGTGTGGGGTTCAATGGCATGATGCTTGCTGCATGATGCACTATCTGGTGGTATGGAGGAGCTGCACATTTCCCTCGATGAGGAGGACCTCAAAAGGGTTGATGGTGATGAGCTCAAAGAATCCCAGACTGTCAGGGAAGAGATCAGAGAATGGTTCAAATGAGGCAGGATTGCCCATCAGGACCTCAATGCCACCAGGTTCTACCAGAATGATGAGGAGTTGCAATGAGTACCATCTTGGACAAGAATCCTGTCTCATTAACCAACATGATCACCAGCATTGCCATTCCTCTCACTTCAATATGAGAGTGAAGAGTTATATATCAGGCTCACCCAAGAAGCACTATCATGCATACCTGCCACCAGGCCCCTTAAGAAAATGAAGACCTCAGAAATGAAGGGTTGTTAAGGCCTGTGAGCAAACTCCCCCCTGAAAATTCTGAGACATAAGCCCCCTAACGTCCCCGCGTCCCCCCTGCTGGAGGTCAGCAGGTTCTCGTTTTTATACAACTGGTGTAAACCGCACCAGCGTGACGTCATGGTGGAGTGTGATGAAAAATTAGTGGGGGGGTGGGGGGGGGGGGACGACCCGGCGGGAAGAATCATTACTGATATTGTGATTTATTTAAATGAGGTTGCTGACCTTCCTTGGTGGGAACATTGTTACAGGCGAGGTGCGTTTCCAGACTCTCACAAGATTTTGTGCCTGCATTGCCATTCTCGCAGATGGCTAACACAGGTTCAAAAATCTACCCTGCAATTTCCGGTGATAGTCTCTTTTAAACTGTAATTCATCTTTTCCAATAGTCCAGAAGAGATATTGTACATGAAGTTCCTTTCAATTGAAATTCTCTATCGCTGTGGTGAATTCCAAAATGTAACACAAATAGGACTCTGAGCTAGAGAACAGGGGAGAGGGAGCTGATGTTACTGCTCCATGAGACTTCTTATTTTAGACTGCTCAAAACCAATCATGGCGTTATAATAAAATACATTTCAAAACTATTATTCTGATCACAAGACCACTCTCCCATCACAGAAGGCAAGTGATTAATTTACACCTGGACTGATCTTGCCTATTGTATTAAGGCCTAGGAAATTAATTTGTTTAATATCCCAGCCATCACTTGTAAATAGAACATTCTTCCATGTGATGAGATCAGAAGAACATATCAATACTTCTACATAGCCCCAGCAGATGCCAGATAGTTTTATAGAAATGCAAATTGTGAGAACCAGTTACAGGTTTCAGTTCATCTTTGAAGTAATTATTGGTATCAGCAGATGTGAAATTCTACAGGTGGTTTGCGTTGGCATGCCCCAATAGAAATTCACATTCACTTCCAGAAACTGACACTCTTGCAATAGCAGAATTCAAAGCGTTTGCTTTAAAAAAAAGTCCTTTTAAAGAAGTTCAATAAAAAACATTTGAGCAGTCTATTAAATTAAAGATGAAAACTCCACATGCACACGTCACCTCATCATGACAAGTTTTACATTTCTGCTGCAGAATGATGCTGCTCCCTTTTACTTCAGAAAAAGACTACATCCAAGACTACATGGAGCGGCATGCTCCTTCCAAGGGTGCTCCTTTCAAGGGCCGGTGCAGACTCGATGGGCTGAATGGCCTCCTTCTGCACTGTAAATTCTGTGATTTAACAGGTGAGAGAGTTGGAAGACTGACAGTCTTAGGCACCAATTGAAATCTCCTCATCCATTCAAAAAAGCCATTTAAGACACCTTAAACCACAAGCATTATCATTTAGAAGAACAAAGACAGCAGATACCTGGGGAATACCATTACCTGGAAGTTCCCCTCCAAGTCTATCCTTCACTGTCACTGGGTCAAAACCATGGACCTCCCTCGCTAACAAGGGGAAACTATGTAAAAAGACGCTGACCTGGGTGCAGGTCAGAGAGGGTGGCCCTTCGGGGAAAGGTATAGTAGTTTTGTTTTTTCTATGTATATTGTAATAAACCAGTCGTTTATTTCTCCACTACCGTGTGTTCCTGTTGTCTCTCCCATTGTGGTTCTACAATGATATCAACGCCATTGCACAAATAGTGAACTGAGGTTTAAAGTTTCATTATTGAACAGTTTGAATGAGAACCACTAAGGCACGAATATATACTTTGTTTCTATCTTCACAAATGAGGACACAAATAAGACACAGGTAAAATGTATTGGAAATGCAGGCTTTAGTGAGAGGGAGGAACTGAAATTAATCAATATTAGTAGAGAAATGGTGTTGGGAACATTGATGGCATTGAAGGCTGATAAATCCCCAGGGCCTGATAATCTACATTCCAGAGTACTTAAGGAAGTGGTCTGAGAAATAATGGATGCATTGGTGGTCATCATCCAGGATTCTGTAGGCTGCGAAACAGTTGTTATGTTCGTGTTCTATGATAATAAATGAATCAGTGCATGACAGAAAATCTAGTTCAAGACTAGTTATTTAAAACTGTGGGTAGACTAAACAATTGCTAACCAAACTGTGGAACTGCTAACCATGCTACTAACAGCTCCTGTAACTCTGATCAAGACTTTTTTTTTCCGGTTCCAGTGTCCTGTTCCTCTTACATGAAACCTAATGGTTGGAGACTATATACACTTTTATATACACTGTTACTGCATATCATTTCATTCCCTTTCCTTGAGATCTTTAAAACATACTGCACATTGTTTATGTAAACAATACACATGATATGAGTAACAATGTACTTTACACAATTCACAAATTTTATTGTCCAATCAGATTCAGCCGCTCTGGTTTCTTTATCTTCCTTGTCGATCTTCTCAACCTTGGTATGCTTGGTGAACCCGTGTTACTACTTTGAACATCTATCAGTGTATCTGATAAGGTTGTGTCACTGTTTTGAACGTTGTTCTGTATATTCAAGTCTGACTCTTCCAATCTTCCTGTTGGTTCCGGTTGTTAGTAGTCTTCACTAACACCATCGTCTTGCTGTCCTTGAGCAGGTTCTTTTGTTTCCAATAGTGCCCGACAATTTCTTCTCAATATCTGTCCTTTTTTGTCATTTATGTGTAGGATCTTGGACCTGTCTCTTGTAGCACAGTAACTTTTCTCGACCATCCATCAGGATCCTCAATCCTTATAACATTGCTTGGTAACTATGGTTTAAGATTCCTGGTTGTTCTATCTGTATGCCTTCTGTTTTTGCTCTGAGCTTAAAGGTGAAGTTCTATAACTCAGTAGAGCTAGATATGGATCAGTTTTTCAGCCCATAGTCTTTTTATTAGCTACTTTATTATTTGAACTCCCTTCTTCACTTTACTATTTGATTGTGGGTACAATGGACTCGAAGTAATGTTCAATAATATTGCATTTCAAACTCTTGCCATTCTTTGCAATTAAACCATGGACCATTATCACTCACCGCACTTTTAGGTATGCCATGTCTTGCAAAGTGGATTTCGTGTGCATTATCACACAACTTGCTGAGGAGCTTGACAGAAGGGTTATTTCTGGATAATTCAAATAATAGTCAATGACTATTAGATATTACTTGCCATTGAGACAGAATAAATCCATTCCAACATTTTGCCACGGAGCTGATGGTATGTTCAATGTTTCTTTCGCTTGCCGGTGCTGATATTTTTAACACGTTTCACATTTCTGCATCATGCCTTGTATATCCTTATTTATACTAGGCCAATACACAGCGGGCTGGATTCTCCATTTTGGAGACTAAGTCCCCACGCCGGTATGAAAACAGTGGTCTTTTACACCAGGACAACTGGCATCAAAAGGCCACTGATTTCCCATTTTTCTGGGGGCTAGCAGGGAGGCAGCGTAGAGCCTGCAGCTCCAGCGGCCAAAACGCCTCCAGCACTTCCGGTGCAGAGGCCGCGCATGTGCACGGCGGCAGCCTGCAGCGGCTGTGCCGTGCTCCATGGCAGACTCAGCCCATGGACCTGGACCGCCAAAATAGTGCCCCCCATCAGCTGCTCGCATGCCCCAGATGGCTCACCCGCAGAGCTCCCAGCCCGGACTGAAGCCCCCCCTGACAACGGATCGGCTCTTCCCGACTGCGGCGGTGCCGGACTGAGTCCGCAGCCGCCATGCAAGGTTTCCAAACGACTGGGACCATGAGAGTCCCACGCCGTCAGGAATTCGCTGGTCAGGGATGGAGGATTGCAGGGCGGCCTCAGGCAATGATCTGAGGTGGTGGATAATCGGCATGGCGTACTCCTAGAGTACGCCGCTTTTCAGGGGCATAGAATTTTTGGCACCAAAACAGATTCTCCACCCCGTCGCTGAACGCGATTTCAACGTCGGGGAATGGAGAATCCAGCCCAGTATCTCTGGGTCTCCGTTTGCACTTCTCAATCCTGAGGTGACCCTCATGAATTTGTTTTGGTATATCGCTGCATAGAGACTGCGGAACCGTAATTCTTTCTTGCCTTAATAGTAGTCCATTTACTACACTTAGCTCAGATCTGATTTCATGATATTTTGTGCATGAACCTTTCGGCCAACCAGTGTTAAAGTTTGTATTACAATCTGCAACACCTTACCTTTTGCTGTCTCATCGACAATTTGTTTCAACTTTGTGTCTAAGACCATTAATCCTGACATCGGTAGAGGGAAACATTCTAGAATCCATAATCAAAGATTTTATAGCAGAGCATTTAATGTCAGCATAGATTTATGAAGGGGAAATTATGCTTGCCAAATCTACTGGAATTCTTGCAGGAATTAACGGGTATTTTTCCAAATGGCAGGCAGTGACTAGTGGGATGCTGCAGAGATCGGTGCTAGGAGCCCAGCGATTCAGAATATATATCAATGATTTAGATGAGGGAACAAAATGTGATGTAACACGCAAAAAACAGAGTCCCATTTTGGGCGCATATCGCGGGGTCTTTCTCAGTGCCTGCAGCACTGAGAATGATCCAGCAATCAAATGGGACTCTTTTTTTCTGGTCTTGGTCAGGAATGCCCCGTCGAGGTTGCACTTACTTCATTTCCTGCACTGACGATCTCGCGATGGGTTCCGAGCGTTGCAAATCTTGTGAGACTTAAGAGCCTCATCATATCACTGAGTCAGCATGATGAGGCCATTCGATCACGTCCAATATCTCCAAATTTGCAGATGACGCACAGTTGGGTGGGAGGATGAACTGTGAGGAGGATGCAGAGATCCTTCAGTATAGTTTTGACAGTGAGTGGGCAAATGAATGGTAGATGATGTATAATTTGGACAAATGCACTTAGGTAGTTGAGATACCCTCAATCACGACACAAGAGAGAAGATAGATGATTCAAAGGCTTTAATCATCTGAGAACTGTACAGCAGCCGAGAAGTGTGCTCATCACATGTTGCCTCAGTGAGCCTTATCTTATATACTGTTTCCTGGGGGCGGGGTTCCAAGGTTCCAAGCCCGGTCTTAAAGGGCCAATGCATTAAAGGTAAGGTACCATTATATCAGCTACTGATAACATTCATCACAGTAGTAAAAACGGGAAGGCAGACTGTTATCTGAATAGCCATAAATTAGGAGAGGGGAATGTACAATGAGTCCTGGGTGTCCTCGTACACCAGTCACTGAAGGTAACCATGCAGGTGCAGCAAGAGGTAAAGATGGCAAAATGATCCGTTGGCCTTGTAACGAGAGGATTCGAGTACAGGAGCAGGGATGTCTTGCTGCAATTATACTTGTCCTTGGTGAGGCTACACCTGCAATATTGTATGCAGTTTTAGTCTCTTTATCTGAGGAAGGATGAAGGTTTACCAGACTGATTCCTGGGATGGCAAGACTGACACATGAGGAGAGGTTTGGTTTGGATTGTATTCACTGGAGTTCAGAAGAATGAGGGGGGGGATCTCATAGAAACCTATAAAATTCTGACAGGACCAGACAGGGTAGATGCAGGAAGAATGTTCCTGATGGAGGGGGTGTCCAGAACCAAGGGGTCACAATCTGCAGATATGGGGTAGACCATTAAGGACAGAGATGGGGAGACATTTTTTTAACCGAAGACTGGTGAGCCTGTGAAATTCATTCCCACAGGAAGCAGTTGAGGCAATACATTGTATGGTTTCAAGAAGCAGTTAGATCTAGCTCTTGGGATGAAGGGGATCAAAGGATATGAGGGGAAAGCAGGTTTAGTCTATTGAGATGGATGATCAGCCATGATCATAATGAATCCCGGAGCAGATTTGAAGAGCCAAATGGCTTCCTCCTGTTTCTATGTTGCAACAATAGGCTGAACAATACAGTTTATCATATGCCAAACCTCAAGAAGCTCATCCAGGGGCAAAGCAGCCCACTTGACTGGGACTTCTAAATATTTTCTCCCTCGGGCAGCATGGTGGCGCAGTGCTTAGCACAGCTGTGTCACGACGCCGAGGTCCCAGGTTCGATCCCGGCTCTGGGTCATTGTCCGTGTGGAGTTTGCAAATCCTCCCCGTGTTTGCGTGGGTTTTGCCCCCACAACACAAAGATGTGCAGGGTAGATTGATTGGCCACGCTAAATTGCCCATGAATTGGAAAAAATTAATTTGGTATTCTAAATTTACAAATAAATAAATAAAATATATTTCCTCCCGCTACAGACATACCATGGTTGCAGAGTGTATTATCGACAGGATGTAACACTCAAAGTTTCTTCAACATCACTTCCCAAACCTGTGAAGGGCAAAGGCAGCAGGTGCATGGGAATGTTATGGTCTCCAAGTTCCCTTCAAACATTAACATTTTGTGTGGTCACAGACTGTAATATCCTTTACTATTTAGAAGTATTACTTTGTTTTCCAAAGGGTTATGAGTGTATGCTGAATTAATTAGTAGTGAAGGCCCTGTACCATGGAACTGCCACACCAAGTAAAGAGCTGTTTGCCTTTGCTATTTTGACAAGGATATACCTGCTGTTATGCCAAAATTGAGCATCAATGATATCAGCAATGCTGCAGTGCAGGAACTTGTAGAAAAGTGGCTAACTACTATCTCCTGCACGTGAAAGAAAGCAGCTAGTGACAAAAATTTACTTTCACTACTAGTGGCAGAACTGCACTTGAATGAAAAAATGAAAATCGCTTATTGTCACGAGTAGGCTTCAATGAGGTTACTGTGAAAAGCCCCTAGTCACCACATTTCGATGCCTGTCCAGGGAGGCTGGTGCAGGAATCGAACCGTGCTGCTGACCTGCCTTGGTCTGCTTTAAAAGCAAGCGATTTAGCCCAGTGAGCTAAACCAGCCCCAACCACTTAATTATCACTGGGCCGAAAGCTGTCAGTTTCCCTATTGAAGTGTATGCTCAGTGTTAGTCACAAGAAATTGACTTTGTTCCAATACCTACATGACCCACAAATTGTGACCAAGTCCTGGAGGAAACAATTTACTTCCCTTCTTTCCTACAGCTGTTATTTACCTTCCTCAAAGATTTCCATCGAAGTCATGGAATCTGCAGTCCCCATATTAATTTCAATGAGAATTATTCCTCCAAACCCAGTGCGGCAATACCTCTAATGTGAGCTAAGCTCTCAGTGCAATATGCCTGGTAGCTTGCTCTGCTGTTTTATCCTTAGTTTTGTTTCAGAGCAGTTAGTGCAAAATCCACATATAACAACAATGTGTGTTTATATATGATCCCAAGACACTTCACATTAGCAATTATCAGAGAAAATTTGACACTAAGAATGTATGAAGGTATTGCTTTACTTGATGAGGTTTCAACAGATTTTTCTTTTTAATTTTTTAAAATAAATTTAGAGTACCCAATTCATTTATTCCAGTTAAGGGGCAATTTAGCGTGGCACAACCCTGCACATCTTTGAGGTGTGGGGTGAAACCCACGCAAACACGGGGAGAATGTGCAAACTCCACACAGACAGTGACCCAGAGCCGGGATCAAACCTGGGACCTTGGCACCGTGAGGCAACTGTGCTATCCACTGCGCCACCATGCTGCCCCTAAGTTTTAACAAATGATGGATATTAAAAGCACACATTAAACTATGTCATAAATGCCCTGCTCCCTGAAGAAGTTTTTTCAACATGGCAAACGTGAGGGCAGTTTGTTTGTCACGAAGACACATAATTTCCGTGTATTAATGTACATTTGGCACATTTGTTACCATACTCCACAGGGTTTCTGTCCATTTCCTTGAATTTGGAAAATAAAGTAAGTTACACAAATGACTTTAAAAGTAAGAAGAAATTTACTTCCTATCACTAAGTCTTCTGAAATACCAATAGCATTTGTTCCTTCTGTAACCAGAAATAGCGTCTGAGCAAAACATTTCAGCATCTTGCAACTATTTCAGATCCTGGAAATGCGTGAAATAAGTTCAAAATTTATAACTAGCTAGGTCTTAATTTGTGCCTGAGTACATGCACAATGATATTGCTATTATTGAAGTAACCAATCTTCAAACAACTGTGCTATTACTGTCACAAGGAAGTTCAACATCTGGTCAGCTGTCCTCATTTCAAAATTTTTGACAAATGTTTCCCTTATCTATAATAAGCTTTAATGTTAGTCATCAAGAGGATGTAGAAGGAAAGCTTCTTAAATTGATTAATAAATATATACACTGGCAGCGTTTACTGGGAGCCAGCCTGTCATTCTCCATGTAAGCCGGAAGACAGTGGATGTGCCTCGCTCACACCGGGAAGGTAGGGGGGGGGAAGTACAGAGCGTGCTGTCTAAGTTGCCCTGCATCATCAGAGATTCTATTATCCAGGCAAAGCCACATGCTCTGTCATCCTGCTTTTCCTTACCGAGGGAAGAAATGAAATAGTCTTAGACTAGTTACTATAATTGACACTGGTAGAATACGATATTGGTCTCAATTGCTTATTGCAACTGTGGCAAATGAGAGGCAGCACGGTGGCGCAGTGGGTTAGCACTGCAGCCTCACGGCGCCGAGGTCCCAGGTTTGATCCCGGCTCTGGGTCACTGTCCGTGTGGAGTTTGCACATTCTCCCAGTGTTTGCGTGGGTTTCGCCCCCACAACCCAAAGATGCTCAGAGTAGGTGGATTGGCCATGCTAAATTGCCCCTTAATTGGAAAAAATGAATTGGGTACCCTAAATTTAAAAAAAAACTGGAAGATGCAATAAAGAGATCCATGAGTGGATGAGTGCAGTGGGCTAGTAGCAGCAGCAGAATTTTACTCAGCAGCACTCAGTAACCTCATGCCGGGCACATCCCCCACTCTACCATTACCACCAAGGAGGAGATCAATCCTGGTCAATGAAGAGTGCAGGAGAGCATGCCAGGAGAATCACCAGAAATATCTGAAAATGAGATGTCAATCTGGTGAAGCTACAACACACAATTACTTGCATGCCAAACAACATAAGCAGACAGTGATAGACAGAGCTAAGCGATTGCACAACAACGGATCAGATCTAAGCTCTCCAATCCTGCCACATACAACCGTGAATGGTGGTGGACAATTGATGCGACCATCAATTCACACGAGACGATTAGTAGAAGTGAACAGTGGTTTTAATCAGCTAGATCTGTGCCTGCCTGCGACTGCTCTGTACTGAGTGCTGCCTACAGGCTGCAGATTTATATACCACCCCCAAACAGCAATACGTTCACCACAACAATTAAACAACTCACTGGAGGAGGAGGCTCCACAAATATCCTAACCTTAATGATGGAGGAGCCCAGCACATATGTGCAAAACACTGAGGCATTCGCAACAATCTTCAGCCAGCAGTGCTGAGTGGATGGTCCATCTCGGTCTCCGCCAAAGGTCCCCAGCATCACAGATGTCAGCCTTCAGCTAATTCGATTCATTCCATGTGATATCAAGAAATGGCAGAATGAACTGGATACTGCAAAGGCTATGGGCCCTGACAATATCCCAGCATTAGTACTGAAGACTTGTGCTGCAGAATTGCAACACCCCTAGCCAAGCTGTTCCAGTACAGCTACAACACTGGCATCCATCTGGCAATGTGGAAAATTGCCCAGGTCTGTCCCGTACACAAAACAACAGGACAAATACAACCCGGCCAATTACCACCCTATCAGTCTACTCTCCATTATCAGCAAAGTGATGGAAGGAATCATCAACAGTGCTATCAAGCAGCACTTATTCAGCATTAACCTGCTTACTAACACTTAGTTTGGTTTCTGCCAGGGTCACTCAGCTCCTGACCTCATTACAGCCTTGATTCAAACATGGACAAATGAGCTGAACTCCAGAGATGAAGTGAAAGTGATTGCCCTTGACATCAAGGCAGCTTTTGGTCGAGAATGGAATTTATCAGCATCCTGGGGTTACCATTCATCAGAAACTGAACTGGATTAGCCATATAAATACAGTGGCTGCAACAACAGGTCAGATTTCCTCCCTAATAGCACAGTGGGTGTACCTACACACATGGACTGCAGTGGTTCAAGAAAGTTGCTCACCACCACCTTCGCATAGGCAATTAGGAATGGTCAGCAAATGCTGGCCTAGTCAGCGAAGCCCACATCCCGTAAAAAAGGTTTGCTATCTGCTTCAATGTTTTTTCTAGAGAAATTTGATATTTAAGTACCCATTTATAAAAAATGAAACAAAGGGGTAGGGTGGAGAGGAGGAGCGGAGGGGGGGGGGGAATGAATGGCTCTCCCTCTCAGAAGAAAAGTCCGCATGGAGCTGACCTCCTCCACACCAGCCCACCCCTTCCCTATATAGTGCTGCAGTGGTCTTAACAGGGCCACTGTGGGCCTTCCACCCCTCACTGGGGAGTAAGTCCCACTCTTGGGAGCTGCTGACCACTCCAATTGGCCAGCATCTCCAACAATCCTGGAAGCACCGGACTGTTGGAGGAGGAAGAAGTCCCATGGATCCCTGGAAACAGGTAAGCCAGGGTGTTGGGCAGGGAGGGCGTAGACTGGTCAGGGATGGGGATGGGGTGGGTTTAAAGCAGTGGGTAGGTAGGAAGAGTTAGGGCTGCATCTTAGAGGAGTGCCCCCTGAACCACAAAGGGCAGCTCTTGAAGATAGAATCCTCCCTTCCTTTCCACCATTTAAAGAATTTATGTTAAAAATCACACTGCCCACTCCCACCCAAATGCTCACATCAAATATTTTATGGCAGCATATTATCAGTAACGTTCTGCCTAGTAACAAGGCGAATTGACCCTTAATTATTCATTGAAACCTGGCGGGCAACCGATTTTGGCGTGGGTGGGACATTGGTGAGGTAGACGCCCCAAGCCATTTTACATGCAGCATCAGCCCCCCCACCCCCCAACACTGGAAACACGACTGCAGGGGCACACAAAATGCAGCCCAAAGCCACGAAACTAGGTTGTGTTATTATTTACAATTGGTGGGTCTTTCTAATCTTTTATGTAATTTTAGAATAAAGCATAATTCGGATTTCTGAGATGCATTAAAATTGTCTGATTGTCTTGACAATGCTCTTACCTCTATTGTATATAATGTCAGATCTTCTGCTACATGTTTGCACCTTTTCATTTACAGGAAACAAAGGACTTTGTCAAATATTCAGTAGCTGTAACCTAATTATCAGTAGAAACACCTGAAGCAAAATGTAAACAAAAGCCTAACTTTTATGTTTCCTAAGTTAACAAACGATAATGTCAATATAATAATTTGTGTATTAAACTGATAGCTGTCATGAAGACAACAAAATGACAAAAGTGAATATACTGAAGTGAAGTGGCTGGATTTTCCTTTTCCATCACAGGACGACTCAGGTTGGGCAGACTTTAAAAATGGTGGACAGAAGCCGATTCTGGGATTCCCACACCCGCCCCATTCCCATCACCAGCAATTTGGAACAGCATGAGGTAGGAGTACAGGGTCGTGAGCCCACATACCGCTGTCCTGACATTGCCGGTTCCAATACAGAAGTGGGCATTTCAAACCCCTGCAATTTTCATGGAATTGGACTGGTTTTTGAAGTTGGCATGGTTCACACTAACTCAGAGATGTTGTGAACCTTTGGGATTCCCTTGTTTATAATCGGGAACCCAATGACGGGGAGGTTTAAAAGTTTCTTTTAACTTCACATGTCATAATGTAATGCTATATGATAACTTACATATGGTTTTACTGCAGTAATTAGTGAAAGGGTTTTGTTTTGAAGTGATCAATAAATTGAATAGCATTGTAAAAGTGGGAAAGTATCCAGATGCATTAGCAGCACAGTAGCACAGGAGGCAGCCCAGTAGCACAGTGCTTAGCGCTGTTGCTTCACAGCACCAGGGCCCCAGGTTCAATTCCCGCTTGGGTCACTATCTGTGCAGAGTCTGCACGTTCTCTCGATGTCCTCCGGGTGCTCCAGTTTCCTCCCACAGTCCAAAGATATGCAGGTTAGGTGAATTGGCCTTTCTAAATCGCCCTTAAGATCCAAAATGGTTAGGTGGGGATAGGGTGGCGGTCTGGGCTTAAGCAGGGTGCTCTTTCCAAGGGCAGGTGCAGACTCAAGGGCTAAATGGCCTCCTTCTGCACTGTAAATGCTATGATTCCATGAATACATTATCAATGAGATAAAGTGTTATTCTGCATTGTATGATATTGAAATTGCTTTCATACTTGCATTTAATTTCAGCTCAGATTTCTGTTTAGCTGGTTCAAAGGTTGGCTGAGTTTTTTTGGGGGGGTTCAGCTCAGCCATATGTCTGGCTACTTCACAGCTTTGACAGATGGCTGAGCTTCTGGCTGACTAATGTATTCAACTCTGGAGGTTTCTTGAAATTGACCGGAATGTCTGGATGTTGGGTTCCTCTGGTCCCGCAGACAGCGCACCCCTGCCCATGGGTTTCCTGGCAGCGTAGGATGGTTGCAATGGGAAATCCCATTGACGAACATCGAAAAGCTGGAATCCCACTGCCAGCAATAGGTGCGTCATCGATAACCACATGTCTGGGGGACTGGAGAATCCCACCCACTGTTGTTGAACCAAATCTCACCATGAATGCTTCGCTGAGATCCAAACCTACTGGATTTAGCTCAGAAGGGGTTGTTGACAGAGCGGCATGTGGCGCAGTGGTTAGCACTGGCACTGCAGTGCTGAGGACCCGGGTTTGAATCCCAGCCCTGGGTCACTGTCCTGTGGAGTTTGCATACTCTCCCCATGTCTGCGTGGGTTTCACCTTCACTACCCAAAGATGTGCTGGTTAGGCGGATTGGCCATGCTAAATTGCCCCTTAATTGGAAAAGAAAAATAATTGCCTACTCTAAAAAAAATTAACAAAAGAAGGGGTTGTTGACACAAATGACAAAGAGCTTGGATATATTGACATATTTATGAGCAGTTAAGAGGAAAGTTCATTTTCAAATTGAGTTTACAGTTCTGTTGGTTTTTATTTTGAATTACTTATTTTGTTCATTTTGATAATTTTGTAAACTTCACAAGACTTCCCAATGTTATTATAGGATTACTGAGTTCTTTCTATATTGGATAGTTGGTGACTGGGTAGGGTGGTGAGGGAGGTAAGGTGCATAGAGATTAAGGGCTATGGGCTGGTGAAAGGGGAAGGGTGGTGAGGGAGTTAGGGGGTGAGGGTTAGGGGGCCTCGCATTATGTACATAACTGGACTAATGTCCCAATGAACAGAATGGGGAGGGGGGGGGGTCTAACCTCCTGGCTAGATCACCTCCATCTCTACCCTTGGCCTTGGAAGTAGCAGTTCTAAATTCAGACCATTCTCACCACTCTACATAATGAAGATAGTGGGCACAGATCCATGCAAGCACGTTAGATCGCAGGAGAGGCCGAAATTGGGACATGCACTGACCAGCAATCTGTTTCCTATCTAGCTGGCCCGCTTCCGTTGGCGAGATTCAGAACCCGCCGAGATGTGGCAAGAAATCTCCCTTACTAACAGCCTCCCGTGAGCTAACCGGCTCCCCAGCGAGCAGTCACGTGGGCCCCCTTTAGCACACCTCTCTAAAAACATGAAACCAGCGCAATGGCTGCTGTGGGGATCGGAGGAGGCGAATTGCCATCTTCAAACTCGGGCAATCAGGGCTCCTGCCCCAGTCCTCAGGGTGGGTGGGGGAGCACCCGGGCGGGGGGTGGTGGGATGGGTCCAGTCAGGAGGGTGGGGGGGGCGCCACCATCATTGGGTGGTTGCCCCTGGGCTTCGGGGTGAGGGGCCCAGCGCCCATGGGTCCAAAATGCCACCCTCCCCCTCCCCCCAATAGTGTCCCAGACTGGGGAAAACTTCAGCTGCTGCCTGTTCGTCCCACCAAACATCCCTCCCCCCCCCCCCCCCCGGCCCAGGACCGAGCCCCGCCCATGGTCATATGAAGGTGGCTTTTGCCTGTGCAGCTGAAGGCCATTGCTAATAGGGAATAGGCATTGCTGGTTACATAAGCACTTCACAGCTCCCAAATAGATCCCTGTGGATAGAGATGTCATGTCACAGGTGGGTGTTACTGACTGGCAACACGATCAGACTGTGAGGCCTGGGCACTTTGTCTGAACACTGGAGGTGGCAACACCACAGAGGCAGCAGCCAACAATCAAACACCCATTAACTGGCTGCAGCACTGGGGATATCCCCATGACCATAGGGTGGGTATGTGGTCAAGGAGGGAACCTGCACCCGATCCAAGTTATGTTCCCGGCGGGGGACTGGGGTCCATTGCGCAGGGGCCCCTGCTGTGACCAGGGGTACATGTGTAGGGTGGGTCCCCCCAGCTCAACTGGCTCATTGGATGACACACTGAGAGATGGCAGGAAATGTAAGGGTGGGGGTGGCCTGGGGGGCCCGGGGGGTCCCAGAGTGGAAGCCCTAACCGTTGTCGGTCTCTCACCACTCTCCAATTCCTTACAGTTATCACATTAGAGATGAGATTGTGGACCCCACAGCAGCTGCCCTCATGGTGCAGGTGGCACACCAGGTGGCCAAGTGCCGGAGAAGGCAGCGGCAGCATCATCGACAGAGGCTCGAGGCGACAGCCCATGTGCAGGGGCTTGTTCCACACTGGCTGCCCACCAGGCCAGGGAGGGACCCAGAGGGGGAGGCCAGTGATGGCCTAGGTGTAGAGGCATCGCTGGTGGTTTGAGGAGATGTTGGACAGCATGTGCCGCAGGAGGCTACGTCTCATCAAGGGGACCGTGCGGCACCTATGCCATATTCGTGCGGACATGGCACCACATGGAGGAGCAGGATATCTGCTCCCGATGGCCATCAAGATCACTGCAGCCCTGAACGTTTACGCTTCAGGTTCATTCCAGGGCTCGAGCAGAGACTTTGCGGCATATCCCAGCCTACAGCCCACAAGTGCATCAGTGAAGTCATGGATTCTCTGCTTGCCCGGACCAGCTGACTAAATAAACTTAGACCTGGACCAAGTTCTTCAAGATGCCCGGGCAGCAGGAATTTCCGCCAATGCAGGGATGCCCCGGATCCAGGGGATAATAGATGGCACCCATGCCACCTTGTGCACACCAGGCGGTCTGGTAGCACAATTAACTAACAGGAAGGGTCCCTGAAAATTCAACTTGTGTACGACCACCACCTGAAGATCATGCACGTGTGTGCACGCTTCCCTGGGAGTGTGCATGACAGCTACATCCTGGGGCAGTCAGAGACCCCTGTCAATTTCAAGGGACACCCGAGGATGACCGGTTGGGAGATAAGGGATACCTGCTGAGGTCCTGCCTAATGATGCCAGTGCAGAGGCCAGAGACTGTGCAGAGACCCGATATAATGAAGCACATGTGGTCACCCAGCTGTCATTGAGTCACTATTATCAGACTCCTAAATGACCCTCTTATAGACTGACCTCATTAACACTACACCCTGTATGTTAATAGTCCGTTAATCATCCGATGCCAGTGCTTATGTAGTGACATTGTATACCTTGTGTTGCCCTATTATGTATTTTCTTTCATTCCCTTTTCTTCCCATGTACTCAATGATCTTTTGAGCTGCTTGCAGAAAAATACTTTTCACTGTACCTCGGTACACGTGACAATAAACAAAATCCAATCCAATTGATCGGTCCATCAGACTGCTGAAAATGTGGTTCCGTTTCCTCATTCTCTGGCAGTACATCCCCCAGAGGGTTGCCCGCTTTGTGTTTGTCTGCTGCGCTCTCCAAATCCTGGCACATTAGCAGGGCAACATGATGTAGGTGGAGGAACAGCGGCCTCGTCTGAGGATGAGGAGGAGCCGGACCAGGAGGAGCTGGAAGGTGGGAGCAGACGGACGATGGAGGATAGGCAGCGGTGGCCAGGGTCCGGCTTGCCCAGAGGACCAGGGAGGATCTCATTCGCACCCACTTCTCATACAACATAGCTTCATCCGTCATCTCAACCCCCCCCCCCCCCCCCCCCCCCCCCCCCCCCCCGCCAAGGATGCGCATCAGAGCTGGAGACAGCCTGCTACTCACTGAGACCTGTGATCTTCGCTGCCTAGGGTGAGCGTCCTCTGGGAGCCTGAGGCTGGAGGACCCCGGCCGTCTTGCCGGTGGTACAGGCCTAGGTCTGCCACCCTGTTCCACCCGCTGTCCCCATAACGGGCCGTTTTCAGGAGGGGAAAACATGGAGGAGCTGGTGACCAGGGTTGTCTCCCTATAGGGAGGCTCCTGATTGGCATCTGCCACTCCCTCCTCCCGGTCGGTACCCGTAGGGCTGTGAGGAGTCACTTTTGGACCAAGTGGCAGCTGGAGCGAGTTCCAGAGGGCCCTGTGGCATCTGGCTCTGACATCTGTGTTGGCACACCATTGTATACACCGGGGTGGCATGCCCTCAGCGATGCCCCTCTGCGACAGGGCCACGCTCGACGGTGCCTCGCCAATGTTCACCTGAGCTTGGACATAGTCCTCAGTGACTGGAGCATGCTCTGGAGCACCTCAGCAATTCCAATCCGAGACTGGGGCATGCTCCACAGCGCCTCAGCAAGGACCACCTGCATCATGAACACATACCCCTGTGACTGGGAAATGCTGTTGAGCCCCTCAACAATAGCTATCACTGACTAAACAATGTCTTGGGCACTATGGCGCTGACGCCGTGCTCCAGGCTATCCACCGCGGTTGCCACCCTAGCAGTGTTGACCTCGATGCTGACCATCTCCTGCGTCCATAATATTTGGGACTCCTCCAGTCAGCTAGGGATCCGCTGGAGTGTCGCTGACATCCCCCTCTGAATCTCCCGGCCGCACCATCAGCAGGTCTGCATCAGCTCCGGAATAACCTTGGCCAGAGACTCAGTATCGGATTGGGACCCAGCTGGCTCCTGAGATTCAGCAGACCTCCGACTGCAGTCCCACCTGGTCATTCCTGTCTCCAGCTGATGTGCTGCAACTGTGTGGTGCTCACTAGATTGTGCCCCAGAAGCCTGTCCACTATTTCTGCCTACCGATGTGTGTGCCTCTGCACTGGTGGAGGGTGGGGATGACAGCTGTGATGCCTCAATGGTGGCATCCTTGAAGCTCTCCTCTGGAAGAGGTTTTGGAAGGCAGGGTAGAAGAGTCACCCCGGATGGGCTGGCACCATCAAATGGAGATCCTGCGGGAGAATGGACATGTGGCCTGTGAGAGGGAAGGATCATTGTGCCTGGCCTCACGTGTGACAGGTCATCAAGATGGGGGCCGGTGGATTTTTAAAAAATTCATGTGCAGGATGTGGGCCAGCATTTTATTGCCATCCCTCGTTGCCCATCAGAAGGTGGTGGTGAGTTGCCTTCTTGAACTGCTGCAGTACTTGAGGTATAGGTTCGTCAATCGTGCTGCTAGGGAGGGATGTTGCCCCAGCGACAGTGAAGGAATGGCGATACATTTCCAAGTCAAGGTGATGAGTGTATTGGAGGGGAACTTCCCCAGGTGGTGGGGTTCCCAGGTATCTGCTGCTCTTTCCTTCCAGATGATAGCAGTCGTAAGTTTGGATGGTGCTATCTAAGAAACTTTGGTGAATTACTGCAGTGCATCTTGTAGATGGTACACATAGCTGACACTGTTCATCAGTGGTGGAGGGTTTGAATGTTTGTGAAAGGTGCTTTGTCCTGGATGGTGTCGAGCTTCTTGAGTTTCTTGGGGCTTCTTGGGGCCTCACGGTAGCATGGTGGTTAGCATCAATGCTTCACAGCTCCAGGGTCCCAGGTTCGATTCCCGGCTGGGTCACTGTCTGTGTGGAGTCTGCACGTCCTCCCCGTGTGTGCGTGGGTTTCCTCCGGGTGCTCCGGTTTCCTCCCACAGTCCAAAGATGTGCGGTTAGGTGGATTGGCCATGCTAAATTGCCCGTAGTGTAAGGTTAATGGGGGGATTGTTGGGTTACAGATATACGGGTTACGTGGGTTTAAGTAGGGTGATCATTGCTCGGCACAACATCGAGGGCCGAAGGGCCTGTTCTGTGCTGTACTGTTCTATGTTCTATGAGTGTTGTTGGAGCTGCACTCATCCAGGCAAGTGGAGAGTATTCCATTACATTCCTGATTTGTGCCTTATAGATATGGCAGGTTTTGGGGGGTCAGGAAGTGAGTTACTCACCATAGAATTCCTACCCTTTGACCTGCCCCAGTGTATTTAGAAAAATACAGTGCAGAAAAGGCCATTCGGCTCATCGAGTCTGCACCGCCGCACGAAAGGCACCTGACCTGCTAATCCTAATCCAATTTGCCAGCACTTGACCCATAGCCTCAAATGTTAAGATGTGCCAAGTGCTCATCTAGGTATTTTTTAAAGGATGTGAGGCAACCCGCCTCACCACCTCCCAGGTAGTGCATTCCAGACCGTCACCACCCTCTGAGTAAAAAGGTTTTTCCTCAAATCCCCCCTGAACCTCCCGCCCCTCACCTTGAACTTGTGTCCCCTCGTAACCGACCCTTCAACTATGGGGAACAGCTGCTCTCTATCCACCCTGTCCATGCCCCTCATAATCATGTACACTTCGATCAGGTCGCCCCTCAATCTTCTCTGCTCCAGTGAAAACCACCCAAGTCTATCCAACCTCTCTTCATAACTTAAATATTCCATCCCAGGCAACATCCTGGTGAATCGCCTCTGCACCCGCCCCAGTACAATCACATCCATCCTATAATGTGGCGACCAGAACTGCACACAGTACTCCAGCTGTGGCCTCACTAATGTTCTATATAATGCCAACATAACTTTGTTGCTTTTGTAATCTATGCCACGATTGATAAAGGCAAGTGTGCCATATGCCTTTTTCACCACCCTATTAACCTGCACTTCTGCCTTCAGGGATCTATTCACAAACACGCCAAAGTCTCTTTGTTCCTCAGGACTTTCCAGTGTGGTGTCATTCATTGAATATTTCCTTGAAAATTGTTCCTTTCAAAGTGTAACATCTCACATTTTTCAGGATTAAATTCCATCAGCCACTTTTCTGCCCCTTTGACCATCCCGTCTAAATCTTCCTATAACCCAAGACTCTCAGCCTCACTGTTAACTACCCGGCCTATCTTTGTGTCATCTGCAAACTTACCCACAGATTCATCTAAGTCATTTATATAAATTACTAATAATGGGGGACGCCACTGGACACTGGCTTCCGGTCACTAAAGAAGCCATCTGTCATCACCCTCTGTTTCCTACAGTTCAGCCAGCTTTGAATTCACCTTATCAAGTTCCCCTTTATCTCATGTGCATTTTCCTTCCTTATAGGTCTCCCATGTGGGACCTTTTCAAATGCTTTGCTAAAACCACATAAACAACATCAACTACACTACCCTCATCTACACACTCAAAAAATACAATCACATTTGTTAGGCATGACCTCCCTCTGACAAAGCCGTGCTGACTGTTCCTGATCAAACGTTGCCTCTCCAAGTGGAATAGATTCTCTCCTTCAGAACTTTCTCCATTAGTTTCCCCACCATTGGCGTGAGACTCACTGCCCTGTAGTTCCCTGGCTTATCTCTTCAGCCTTACTTAAATAGTGGGGCCACATTCGCAGTTCCCCAGTCTTCTGTCACCTCTCCCATGGCCAAAGAAGAATTAAACATTTGGATCAGGGCCTTTGCAATCTCCTCCCTCGCCTCCCACAGCAACCTGGGACACAATTCTTCTGGAGCTAGAGATTTCTTCACTTTTATGCCCGCCAATACCTTGTCACTCCCTATGATAACTTGCTCAATAATCTCAGTCTCTGCACCCAAACTAAGCGTCCATGAGCAGGTTATTGCTGAGTAAGTGCTGCTTGATAGCACTGTTAATGACACCTTCCACCACTTTGCTGATGATAGAGAGTAGGCTGATTGGGCAGTAATTGGCTGGATTTGATTTGTTCCATTTCTTGTGTACAGGACGTTGCCAGGTAGATGCCAGTGTTGTAGCTGTACTGGAACAGCTTGGACAGGGATCCAGCAAGTTCTGGAGCACATGTTTTTAGTACTAATGCTGGGATATTGTCAGGGCCCATAGCCGTTTCAGTACAATAATCTGATCCAGTCTACAAAAGCCTGCCCAAACCCAAACCGTTCCAATGCATCAAACAGGTACACCCACCCCACTCAGTCAAACTCCTACTCCGTATCCATAGCCACCACCACTTCCACCCACTTCCCACCCGTAGACATCATAATTACATCAATAGCCTCCTTATATTAGATGATAATTGTCTACACTTAACAAACCCAGTCTGGTCTTCCCCAACCACATGCAGCACACAACCCTCAATTTGTGTTGGAAAATCTTTGCCAGAAGTTTTGCATAAACGTTCTATGGTGAGATCGACCGATAAGACTCACACTTTTCAGGATCTTTGTCTTCTTTAGGGTAAGTGGGATGGATGCTTGCAACAGCATTTGGGAGAGCTCCCCCAGTGCTTTATTATACATCTGGACCAGCAAGGGACCCAGCAGACACCCAAATTGCTTGTAGAATTTGGCATGCATCTGGCTGCATCAACCCCACACACTCAAACACCTCCCATGACCTGCTAGAGCCCCCAACCTTTGCGCTCTTGCCTGTTCTATCTCAGAAACTCAAACCTATCCAAAAAGCATCATCTCCCCATGTTCCCCAGTGGAAGTTTTGACCGGTATAATCTCCGATTGAAAAGTCTAAAAATTCCATTGTACCTCTCCGGATCTGTTACCTCTTTGCCACCCTCATCCCTCAACCTACCTATCTCCCTTGCCGCCACTTTTTTCCTCAATTGATGAGCAAGCATCCTGCTGGCCTTCTGCGCACAGTCGTATACCACCCCTCTAGCTTTAAGCAGTTTCTTCAACGTCATTTCAGTAGAAACAAATGTAAACTTAATCTGCAGCCTCTGTCGCTCCTTAAATAGCGCCTTCTCATGTGATTACGAGTATTAACGATCAACAGTCAAAATTGCCTCCTGCTCAGCTCGATCCACTTAACCACAGCTTTCAGTGCCTCCCACACCATACCAGCGGAAACCTCATCCATGTCGTTCTGGTCCACATAATTATACGTAGCCCCCTTTGTCCTCTCTCAAATCCCTTTATCTGAAAGAAGTCCTACGTCCATCTTCCACTGAGATCTCTCTGCCCATAGATCCACCCTGTGCGGTGCATGATCAGCCACCACAATTGCCGAGTATTCCACCTCAGCCGTGTCATCAATGTCTTGTCCATAACAAAAGTGCCCATCTGGGAATAGCCCTTATGGACATGAGAAAAAATGGATAACTCCCTCCTCTAGGTCTCTCAAAGTGCCATGGATCCACCCCCCATAAACTGCAGAAGCCCCGACAGCTCCCGAGCCATTGCCGACATCTTCCCAAATGGCCTGACTCCGGGTGTAGCATTTTGTTCAAGTCTCCCCCAAGATCTATCGGAGAATATCCAAATCCCGCCAGAACCCGCCTCATGAATTCCACACTATCCCAGTTTGGGGCCTTGATGTTGCCCAGCACCACTGGGGAACCCTCTAACCACCCAGTCACCAGCACAAATCTGCCACCCAGACCAATCATGATTTTTCTCACTGTGAAAGCCACCTTCTTGCTAATCAACACAGCCACACATCTCATCTTCATGTCAAACCCTGAGTGGAAAACCTGATCCACCCAGCCCTTCCTTAGTCTCGTCTGATCCGCCATTTTCAAATGAATTTCCTGTAAGAATATTAAGTCCGTCGTTCGATTCGTCAAATGCGCAATCATGCGCAACCTTTTAACGGTCTATTTAGTCCCAGAACATTCCAAGTCACCAATCGAGTAAAGGGGTACCCACCGCTACCTCCACTTAAATCAGCCATATTTTTGTCTAAGCCAATTACCCCAGGTCACCATTTCGCACCCCGTGAGGCTTCCATGAGGTGTTCACCGCCATCGACTCTTATACCTCTGCGTCAGAACGACACTTTCAACATCAGCCCTTCCAAACCTTCCCACCCTACACCCACCCTTCCCCCCAAATCTAAACAATGAAAGAAAATAATTAAAACCCTACCCTCCTCTCTCCATCTCCATTTCGTCCCCGCGTCTCTTCCGTTTACTAGCTTTCCATGGCGGCCCCCACATGAGCTCCTCCGCCTTTCCTGGTCCCTTCTCAACACTCACACCCAACACATCATAAATTATGTCCCGCCCTTCACCTCACCAAACCCAAAACAAATAACTCCCAAAATTAAAAAGAAAACAGGGAGGAGAAAATAGAGAAAGCGAGGAAGAGAAACACAAATAATCAACAGCAGAACTATCAACAACACAATTCAAATCCAGTCAAACATATTTACAAACTCCTGATCCCCATGTCATGTAAAAACTTGCTCACTTCTTCTCGAGTGCCCCTGCAATACTCCTGATTCTGAAACGTGGCTCACAGATAAGCCGGATAAAGAATTCCGAATTTCATGCCTTCTTTATGTAGAATCGCCTTGACCCTATTGAATCCGGCCCAACGCTTAGCCAACTCCGTTTCAATCTGGATAAAGTTAGATCACATTCCTCTCCCACATACTCTTCTTCATCTGTCTGGCCCATCTCAAGCTTTTCTCCTTGTCCAGGTACCGGAGCAGGCACACGACCATCACCTTCGGCTGCTCGCCTGCCTTCCACCTCCTTCTCAGCGCTCTATGCGCTCGGCCGACCTCGGGACGATCAAAGGCTCTCTCCCCAATAATTTCTCCAACATCCGTGCGAACCCTCGGTCCCCTCCGGCAACCCCACTATGCAAAGGTTTTGGTGTCGCTCATGGTTTTCAAGCTCATCCACATTGTCCCGCAGCTTCTTAGGGCTATCAGCCACCAAGATAAGTTCCGTTTCTAATGAGGCCAGCTGGTTCTTGGGGTCGGCCACAGACACTTCCATTTTTTGCACCAACGCACCGTGGGTTTCAGGTTTCTGCTCCATTCTTTCCATAGCTGCCCGGTTCGGATCCATTACTCAGGTCTTCAGAGGTTTCAAGCCTGTGAATTTTGAATTGAAGTGTTAGGAAGTCGACCAGTTGGCCGATCGACCACTGCGCTGAATGCGCCATCTCGGAGCTCGTCACCATTGTACCTTCAACTGCGCTCTCAAAGACCTCCCAGTCCGTCTGCGGTCGCTTTATTTTCACGTTTAACTTGGGAGGGTGAGTGCAGGACATACCGCAATGTGGAGCCGCTTTCACCACTTAATGCTTGCAACAGAATCTTGCCGCGTTTGACCATCTGATCAGGTTTAATGGGTCAGAATATTCTTCCTCGCGTGGGAGCCATCAAGTTTGCGACCGTCTATGGCATGGTTGCCATTGAAAATCCGTAAGCACTGTTTTAAACAATGGCCTTTTGTTATATTGTTGGCAAAATCATTAAAATTAATGAATTCTCTGAATTACCAAGCTGTAACAGTTTAATCCAACTTCAGTTGAATTACCAGCACTACTTACTGTGTATGCACAATACCTCAGTTGTTCCTCCAGCTAAATGAATTTGCTGATTTTCAAAAAGGGAATATTTGCCAAAGCTTATCAACACAGTGCTAAATGAAAAAAAGAGAAATAAAAAACTGGAAACTAATAGTTGAAAATTCAATCATAGAATCATAGAACTTACAGTGCAGGAGGCCAATAGGCCCATCGCGTCTGCACACAGCCCTTGGAAAGAGCACCCTACCTGAGCCCACACCTCCACCCTATTCCCGCACCTCCACCCTATCCCTGTAACCCCACCTAACATTTTTTGGACACAGGCAATTTAGCATGGCCAATCCACCATCCTGCACATCTTTGGACTGTGGGAGGAAACCCACGCACACACGGGGAGAACGTGCAGACTCTGCACAGACAGTGACCCAAGCCTGGAATCGAACTTGGGATCCTGGAGCTGTGAAGCGACAGTGCTAACAACTGTGCTACCGAGCTGCCCCATGTTATTATTCTCTCAGGTAGAAATATATTTTGCATTCTCTGCAGTCACTGTTTAAAAATCTTGACGAACTATGAGCTGAATTCATACCATAGTCTTTATATCATTGTCTGTGGGCTCACAATTTGATAAGGCCCATTAGCAGGTGCAGGCAGAATGTATTGCATCTTGAGGTGATGAAGACAACATGCAAATTCTGTGCTGCCTGTTAAGATTGTGGTGCGCACTGTGGTGATTCTATGATTCTATAATCCCTTAATATTTCTGCTTAACAAAAATCTATCTATCTCAGATTTAAAATTAATAACTGATTTTGATAGAACTGCCCACTAGGGAACAGGCAATTCTGGATTTGGTGATGTAAATTCAGTGCTGCCTTTTAAGACTGTGGTGCGCATTGTGGTGATTCTATGATTCTATAATCCCTTAATATTACAGCTCAACAAAAATCTATCTGTCTCAAATTTAAAATTAGTAACAGATTTAGATAGAACTGCCCACTAGGGAACTTAAGGTGAAGGAACACATTGAACACAATATGATAGAATTCACCCCGCAGTTTGAGAGGGAGAAGCTAGAATCAGATGTAACGGTTTTACAATTAAATAAAGGTTACTACAAAGACATGAGGGAGGAGCTGGCCAGAGTTGATTGGAAGTGGAGCCTAGCAGGGAAGGCAGTGGAACAGCAATGGCAGGAGTTTTGGGGGTGTTATTTGGGAGGCACAACAGATATTCATCCCAATGAGGAGGAATACTAAGGGAAGGACGAGGCATCCATGGCTGACAGTATAAAAGAAAAAGAAAAAGCATACAAGGTGGCGAGGATTAGCGGGAAGCCAGAGGATTGGGAATCCTTTAAAAGCGAGCAGAGGACAACTAAAAAAGCAACAAGGGGAGAAAAGATGAAATATGAACGCAAGCTAGCTAGTAATATAAAAGAAGATAGGAAGAGTTTTTTTCTATATATAAAAGGCAAGAATAGACATTCAACAATTGGAAAATGAGGCTGGAGAAGTAGAAATAGGAAATAAAGAAATGGTAGAGGAACTGAATAGTTACTTTGTACCAGTCTTTGTGGTGGAAGAGACCAGTGGCATACCAGAACTTTAGAAGAATCGGGGGCAGAAGTGCGTGTTGTGGCCATCACTACGGAGAAAGATCTGGGGAAACTGAAATGTCTGAAGGTGGATAAATAGCCTGGACCAGATGGACTACACCCCAGGATTCTGAAGGAGATAGCTGAAGAGATTGTGGAGGCATTGATGGCGATCTATCTGGAATCACGGGAGGCAGAGAGGGTCACAGAGGACTGGAAAGTGGCTAATGTAACGCTCCTGTTTGAGAAGGGATGGAGGCAGAAGACTGGAAATGTTGGGCCGGTTCGCCCGACTTTGGTCATTGGTAAGATTTTAGAGTCCATTATTAAAGGTGAGATCGTGGAGCACTGAGAAGTGCATGATAAAGTAGGATTGAGCCAGCACGGCTTTGTCAAGGGGAGGTCATGTCTGACAAACGTGTTAGAATGTTTTGAGGAGGTAACGAGGAAGTTAGACCAGTGGACGGGACACATTTAGATTTCCAGAAGGCCTTGGACAAGCTGCTGTATAGGAGGCTGTTAAATAAATTAAGAACCCATGGTTTAGCACAGTGGGCTTGTAATGAGGAACAAGACCAGCAGTGCGGGTTCAATTCCAGTACTGGCCTCCCCGAACAGGTGCCCTAATGTGGCGACTAGGGGCTATTCACAGTAACTTCATTGAAGCCTACTTGTGACAATAAGCAATTATTATTATTATTGGTGTTAAGGGTAAGATACTGGCGTGGGTAAAGGATTGGCTAACTGGCAGAAGAAAGTGGGTATAAAGGGGTATTGTTTTAGGATGGCAGCTAGTGGTGTGCCTCAGGGGTCAGTGTTGGGACTACAACTTTTTCACAATATAAATTAATGATCTGGAAGAAGGAACTGAAGGCACTGTTGCTAGGTTTTCAGGTAATACAAAGATATGCAGAGGTTCAGATAATATTGAGGAAGCAAGGGGGCTGCAGAAGGATTTGGACAGGCTAGGAGAGTGGCAGATGAAATACAATGTGGAAAACAGTGAGATTTGGAAGGAAGAATGGAGGCATAGACTATTTTCTCAATGGGAAAAGGCTTAGGAAATCAGAAGCACAAAGAGACTTTGCAGAGAAATAACCATTGGATGATCAAAGGGGTGTGACATTTTTTGCTCCAAAAATAAAGTTAGCCACATTATCATATGCTGACAGAATCCAGTTTGGGGAAAAAACTTGAGGGAGCATCTTAGCCATTGTGCTTCATAAAATGAATTGATGGCAAAGTTGGAACACATTCCAGAATATGTGCAGACACAAAGTAGCACAGTGTGTCTTATTAATATAAAATGTGTTCACTACATTGTATCCAAATCTCCCTAATTCAACCTGCCTGACACCATTTCCCACGAACTAAGAACTATCTTAATACACCCATCTGTGATTTGTAACTATTTTCCCTCATTAACCTGTCAGATTGGTATGTTAATTTGCATCGTACTGCTTCTGACAAAGTGAAGTTTTCTAATTTAGGAATAATCAATCACTAGCTGCCACCTTTTTGATTTTAACAATTTTATATTAGCTGTTTATTGATTGGCACAGTAAGAGTAAAATCTATATTTTACCTGAACTACTTCACCATTCTCCAGCCAATTCCCAAAGAAACTCTCACTTTTAGGCAGTGCATGTTATTGTTGCTCATATTTGCGTTACTGGAACTTGTTCTGTAGCTTTGCATCTGAACGACACGTGAACTTTCAGAACAACCTCTTGCAACTTTCTGCTCAGACCATAAATATAACATAGTGGTGTTGCTTCAGAACTTTCAGACACATGAACAAAAGTATCCATGCCGTGTTGTCAAATCTAAATGAAGGAAATATTTGATTGGAGCAAATTGGAAAGTGTGTCATTCACAGGAAGGAAATAATTGAAATCAGAATTGTGATTCAGTGAGGAGAGAGCTCGCAACCTAATGCTTGTGAATAAGTGTCTGTGACACATTGCACCATATTATGAAGTATAAATGTTTTATATTCTTCAAATAAATAAGTTAGCAAATATTTAGCCGACAATTATCTGATGCTCATGAAGCAGTGAGATTCTAGTTGGAAAACGTGTGAATGAAATGTGTCGAATTATTAAAGTTTATACCATTATGATATGTTTTGCTCTGTACACAGTGAACATTCACTGGCAAATATCAGTCCCACATGGTAATTATATGGTACGCGCATGGCATAAAACTAATGGAATGTATGAGCAGCATGGAAAAATGAAAGGTGACATTTTGAACCGAAATGCATGTTAATTGTTTTATTTGGTCACTATATAAACAAATCTAAAAGTATTGCAGATATGTAACTCCTAAGTGTTAGACTGTCCAAGTGTGTAGAGTGTTTTCTCAGCACCACAAGTAGAGAAGTTTGGTTCTTTAAAACTATCTTTATCAGCAACTATAGCAGTTCCATTTTTAAAACATTAACCATCTATTGATTCTGTCAATTTTTTGCATCGCTTTTTAAAACTGACGTCTACATTTTATCAAAAGTGTATAATCATCTAGAACATTTTCTTCCAATACCATTCTGCAAATTAAACCAATTCATCTGTCTCTTTTTAGCTACAATGCAGTGTGGATTTGTGCACATCAGGTCAAATTAATAAAACTCAAACTTATCGCAATCAGAGATACATTGTGCCAAGTTTTAGCTTTAATACTCATAGTGCTTGGAAATGTTTATCAGGTTTTTCATCGTTTATATACATTAGAAGCCTCCAAGGCAGGACAGAACCTCTCACACCCTATGTTAACATGTGCAAAGATGAGATTGTCTTCTCTATTATGCTTCATGTACGCCTATTTCAGAAGGTAATGCTGGGGTAAAAAATGAAAAATGCTCTCTCGCCTGAAATTTGGTCCATTTGCACATTACATGCACCTCTGTTCATGATTTTGGTAGGGTCTAACTGAAAATACCTATAACAGGTGGTATAGGGCTAATGAGACATGCTGTAATGAGACACATGCTTTTACAAGATTGGCCTCCATTGGGGTTGTAAAGGCTCGATTTTGCTGCCTAAGCAGATCATGAAATATGCTCCAAAGCATGCGTCACATATGTCATAACCTAATTTTGCCCACACAGCTTCATCATACAGATAGAAATAGAAGGGGACATTGCTTACTCTGTGTTGGAGCCAGAAGTGCATGCAAGAGAGTATCACAATGACTTGTATACAAAGGAGTCCTTGGTGACAGCTAACACGGCCATCAGAAAATATTTCATTACGCAATTCTTCTCTTCTGCTTAGCATGATCTACCTTTGAGGCCAGAGCCTTATCTCCTTCTCCCCCACTTTTAAATAAAGAAACATTCTTTCAATCAACTACCCATCTGACAACATGACAACACTTCAGTTCTCACCCCGTATATCAGCATGTGAATAATCATCACCTGATTGAATAATACAACACTAAGAAAGTGCTCCCTTTCCTTTTTGATTCTAAACTCATTGAATAACAAAGCATGATATATTGCACATTCAATTTTATGACAGTGAACACAAGCCATCCTACTCTTTCCTAACACTATGTTTCCCTGAGATGTCCACGCATGCCTTTCTTTTCACCTATTTTGGTGCTTCTCCTGAGTGGTTATATTGTGTTCACTTTACAAGCTGTTCACTTTCTGAAAATTGATCATATACTGCAATAGCTCTCCTATCATGGCAGCTTGCAATTGGCAGGGTGCTGCTGCTGCCCGCATTTTAAGAGCTGGTACCGTGGCAGTTTCCAGCCTCCAGTCAAATTTCACTGGTGATGTTCTCTAAGGCGGGAAGCTGGATGCCTGGCAACTGTCTTTAGAAAGATGGCAGCACCATGTTGGTGATCTCCAGCCATCACCATTCTGCAGACCCTATTTCTATGCTCCACAACATCATATGCGGTGTCCTATATATTCTCTTCTCTATTGCCGTCGAAACTGCAGTCTGCACTTCCATCAGAATGATCCTTGACCAGTTCTGAGGTGGCTACTTGCTGAAAATTCCAAATAGTTTGCCCTAAGCTCACAGCCAGGACAAAGATATTATCATAAATGAGTACTACAGTATAAGCTTAATACATCTTGGAGATTGACTTCAGAATCATCACTTTCAGTGTACCAAACATCCTCCTTTTTAGGAAAATACCCATGTATCTGATACGAAGGTCATTGGCAGTCTTGACTTCTGCCTTTGTTGGGAAGAAGGCATCTACTTTCTCCTCTTCTGCTTTGGAGACATGAAAAATAGGAGCAGAAAGTCATTCAGCCCTTTGAGCCTGCTCCGCCATTGAATATGATCATGGTTGATCATCCAACTCAATACTTAATCCCATTTTCCCCCCATATTGTTTGATCCCCTTCACCCCAAGTGCTACATCTAACTGCTTCTTGAAAACATACATGGTCTAAAATACTTTCTGTGGTAACGAATTCCACAGGCTCACCACTCTCTGCGTGAAGAAATTTCTCCTCATCTCAGTCCTAAATGGTCTACCCCATATCCTCAGACTGTGACCCTGGTTCTAGACATCCCCACTATCAGGAATATCCTTCTTGCATTTGCCCTGTCTAGTCCTGTTAGAATTTGATAGGTTTCTATGAGATCCCCCCTCATTCTTCTAAACTCCAGTGAATACAATCCTCACCGACTCAATCTCTCCTCATATATCTCTCTTGCCAACCCAAGAATCAGTCTGGTAAACCTTCACTGCACTCCCTCTAGAGCAAGAACATCCTTCCTCAGTTGAGGTGATGAAAATTGCACACAATATTCCAGATGCGGCCTCACCAAGGCCATGTATAATTGCAGCAGTACATCCCTGCTTCTGTACTCAAATCCTCTCACTATGAAGGCCAATATACCTTTTGCCTTCTGTTATAGCCTGCCTGCTCACCACTGGGGACTAATGGCAATCCCACAATCCTTTGAGAGTATAAGTTTCCCCAATGAGAGGAGCGGAGAAATCATCAGTAGATTCCCTGCATAAATACAGCTGGCCAGTTTGGAACCAGCTAGAGAGAGGAATGAGCAGCAAGGGAGTCACTCCTCCAAGTTGAACCAGGGGTCATGCCGTGCTATTTCCAGGCGCGCCCGGTGGCTTACGCCTTGCTCGAGAAGGTAGAGGTGGAGCTCACTCGTTTGGAGTCCTTGGGTATTATCAGGCCCGTCCGCTTCTCTCGAATAATGGCGAGTCAGAATACAGGAGGGAGATTAAAAACCTAGTGGAGTGGTGCAGCGACAACAATCTCTCCCTCAATGCCAGCAAAACTAAGGAGCTGGTCAATGACTTCAAGAAGCAAAATATCATACATATTTGCATCAGTGGTGCCGAGGTGGAGATGGTTGACAGCTTCAAATTTCCAGGGGTGCACATCTCCAAAAATCTGTCCTGGTCCACCCATGTCGACGCTACCACCAAGAAAGCACAACAGCGCCTATACTTCCTCAGGAAACTAAGGAAATTCGGCATGTCCACATTACCTTTACCACGTTTTACAGATGCACCATAGAAAGCATCCTATCTGGCTGCATCACAGCCTGGTATGGCAACTGCTCGGCCCAAGACCGCAAGAAACTTCAGAAAGTTGTGAACACAGCCCAGTCCATCACACAAACCTGCCTCCCATCCATTGACTCCATCTACACCTCCCGCTGCCTGGGGAATGTGGGCAGCATAATCAAAGACCTCTCCCACCCGGCTTACTCACTCTTCCAACTTCTTCCATCGGGCAGGAGATACAGAAATCTGAGAACACACGTGAACAGACTCAAAAACAGCTTCTTCCCTGCTGTTACCAGACTCCTAAATGACCCTCTTATGGACTGACCTCATTAACACTACACCCTGTATGATTCATCCGATGCCGGTGCTTACGTAGTTACATTGTATACCTTGTGTTGCCCTATTATGTATTTTCTTTTATTTCCTTTTTTTCCCATGTACTTAATCATCTGTTGAGCTGCTCGCAGAAATATACTTTTCACTGTACCTCGATACACGTGACAATAAACAAATCCAATTCAATCCAGTTTCGATGACTGGGCAGCGCCAATTGTACCTGTAATAAAGCCAGATGCCACAGTTCGCTTGTGCGATGGTCCAAATGATACTGCATCTGCCATTCATTTGCTCACTCACTCAACTTGGCCAAATCACATGGAAGAATCACTGCATCCTCCTCACAGCTCACCCTCCCATCCAACTTTGTGTCATCTGCAAATTTGGAGATATTACATTTTGTTCCCTCATCCAAATCATTAAATGTATTGTGAATAGCTGGGTCCCGGCATCAATTTGTGCGGTACCCCACGAGTCACTGCTTGCCATTTGGAAAAGATCCCTCAATTCCTACTCTTTGTTTCCTGTGTGTCAACTCATTTTCTATCCATCTCAATGCACTACCCCAATCAAATGCGCTTTAATTTTACACGCCATCTCTTACATTGAACTTTGTCGAAAGCCTTCTGAAAGTCCTTGAGAGAATCAGGATCATACAATTAAAGCTCAACCCTGCATATTCAGGGGGCAATTTGCACCCATGCCTGCCATCAGCTGAAACTGTGACATGGGCACAAATTCTCACAAGAATCAGGAAATAAGGGGTGTGATTCTCCCGTTTGCAGACTAAGTGCTCCTCCAGTGGGGAAACCATAGCGCTTCCCACTGGCGGTGTAGTGCCTCTCAGGTGGGATTCATTCATCTATAGTATTTTAAAATATACATATCGAGAAGCACACCAGCCAGCCGACCTTCACCGACTTAAAAAGGGTGCTCCGATTCAATAATTTACAGACAGCACCCCCACCTTCCCCACAACAATGGAAATGGTGACCCCCTCACTGACAAGGGGACCACCCCAACCTCTCAGCATTGAGGGGCATCCTTTCCCCCACCACTAAAACAATGGGTCACGTCATCCCTCCACAGTGACCTGAGACCCTCCACACTCAGCTCCCCCACCGCCCCTCAGGTGAACAGCTATTCAATTTACAGTAAGGGAGTCAAGAAAGTGAAGCAATAATAAGCAAAGCAATAATGCATATTCATGATCTCTCGAGTGCGAACTCTCCGGTAGACTGCCTCCCTGCAGTTGTACTACCCAGCAACACCACCAAGGGCACCCAGGGTAGGAGGCAGCCAGGTAAAGGGCAAAGCAATCTATATACTGGCTAGCGATGTACGTGGACATTGAGAGAAGGGGATACAGGAGTGCATTATGCAGGGCACTCAAGCTGCATCAAACCAAGGAACCAATGTATCTTCATGAGGTCCTAGATCTCCCATGGTTTTTCACAGTGGCTGATATCTTCGAATGAAACTGTAAACAGCACTTGGCCCTAGTCGACTCACATTCTGGTTATTTTGAAATCAACCACCTACCAGACATGAAGAATAACACGGTTATAAACAAGCTCTATAGACACTTTGGAACGGATAGTTTCCCGGAATGGATAATGACAAACAATGCTCGTCAGTTTGTTTCCAGAGAGTTAAGACTTTGCACACTCATGGGACTTTGAGTACATCAAGACTGGTTCCCCCATATCCACAATCCAACTCATGCCCCTTCCCTTACCTCTTTGATGGCTGCATTGGTGCCACTTCCTACTCTCGCCATGAACTGGAAAATCTAATCAACTTTGCTTCAATTTCCATTCTCCCCATGTCTTCATATGGTCCACCTTTGACTCTTCCCTTAACTTCTGCATCTCTATCTCTAGAAATCCTGTTCCAATATCTATTATAAGCATACTGAGTTCTACAGCTATCGTGATTACACTTCCTTCTCCATTCCTTCCAGTAAGGACTCTATTCTATTCTCTGTTTCTTTGTCCCCTTGCTTACGTACTGTCAATGCCATCTTTCCTGAAGTGCCCCTTTTTCCTCAATCAAGTATTCCCTTCCACCACGGTTGAAGGGCATTCTCCCAACCATGTCCATTGCATTTTGTGCACTTCTGCTGTCAACACTTCCCTTTCCCCCAGAGCCATAATTGGGTCTCTTGTTCTCACCTTCCACCCCATCCGCCTCCACATTTAATGGATAATCCTTTCCATCTACAACATGGTACCATTAGCCAACTATCTTCTTCTCTCTTTTCAACATTTCAGCAGTCCAATGATTTGCAGGTTATGTGGATTGACCATGCTAAAATTGTCCCTTAGTGTCCAAAGATGTGCAGGTTAGGTGGGGTTACGGGGATAGGGTGGAGAATTGGACCTAGGTAGGTTGCACTTTTGGAGGGTTGGTGCAGGCTCGATGGGCCAAATGGCCTCCTTCCACACCGTATGGATTCAATGATTCTATTTCACAGGAACACGTCCCTCTGCATCCTGGTCTACTGTTCCTCCAACAGCCATTCCCCTCCCACAGCACCTTCCAGTGCAAGTGTAAGAGCCTAGCTACTCCCCCCCTCTTCCCATCCAGGCCCCAAATGCTCTCTCCAGATTAAATTATTTCAATTTAGTATGCTCTATTTGATGTTCACCATGAGGTTTCCATTACATTTTTTTATTCGTTCATGGGATGTCCATGGCCAGCCGTTGTTCCCCATCCCTCATTGTCCTTGAGAAAGTAATGGTGTAGGTACACCCACAGTGCTGTTAGGGAGGGAGTTCCAGGATTTTAGCCCAGTGACAGTAACGTAACGATGATATAGTTCGAAGTCAGGATGGCGAGTGACTTGGGGAGAACTTTGAGGTAGTTGATTTTCCATGCATCTGCTTGATTGTTCTCGTGGGTGATTGAGTTCTCGAGTTTAGAAAGTTATTGTGAAGGAGTCCTGGCAAGTAATGGAGTGCAACTTGTAGATGGCACACATTATGGCACTGTTCCAGGGTGATAGATTGAATGAATGTTTAAGGTGGTGTATTGGGTGCCAATCAAATGAGCTTCTTCATCTTCAATGATGTTGAGCTTCATGATTGTTGTTGGAGCTGCTCTCATCCAGGCAAGTGGAGAGTAATCCTTCACATTCCTGATTTACACCTTGGAGAAGGTGGACGGGCTTTGTGGAGTCAGGAGGTGAGTGACTTCCCACAGAATTCCATGGCTCTGACCTGCTGTTGTATCCATGGTATTTTTTTGGCTGGTCCATTTAAGATTGTGGCCAGTGTGGTCAAATGCAAATTGATGATCACTTTACTAAAATCATCCCTTTAGTCCACAATAATGACCCTGAACTTCCAGCTGCTTGTCATCTTAATTCTCCACACCCATTCTGATCTTGACTACCTACAATGTTCAAGTGAAGCTCAAGGAACAGCACCTCACCTTTTGATTTGGCACATTATAGCCTTCTGGACTTAACATTGAGTTCAACAATTTCAGGTCATATCCTTAGCCCCATGTTTTGAACAATAGGAAATGATTCAATTGTTTTATTTATGGCTATCACAGGTGTTCCTTTTTGTTCATTTCTCATTTTCGCCCCCGCCCCCCCCCCCCCCCCCCCCCACACTTTTCTCTGCTTAAAACCTGTCATACTCATAATGTTTGTCAGTTCTAACTAAAGGTCACTGACCTAATGAATTAACTTGATGTCTTTCTCCACAAATGGGCATGCTAAATATTTCCAGCGTTTTATGAAAGAGTGTCTGATGGTTATCTTACTTGATTTTACTTCTTGGGCACTGGGCGAGTGAGTTGGCAATAAGTGCCAATGCCTATGCCTTCCATGGAGCGTAATCGACAATTTTGGCAAGTTTCTACCATAGTCTGCCACCAATCTGCATCCAGTTTCATTGATGTAAACGTGCAGTTCAGTGTCGATGGACCTGTAGCTCTGTCTCCACTGCCTGTGTGCCATGCCTTGGCCTCTTACTTAGCTGCCTATGCCAGCTTCTCCTGTCGTTAACTTTCTATGCTGAAATCTACATGCAAATCTCGCTTTACAAAGGCTACACTCTCAGCAGTCCAGCAAAATTCATCTGGTTTGCATAGACTTTGAATTGACTCTTCAAAAGGATGAACAAGTGACCTGGTGCAGCAAACTTTTGTAAAGACCATTCCAAATCATCAGCAGTTATATATCTTCACATGCTGTAAATGTGAAGCACCTCACCTACTGGAAATTTGAATACTTTGATGATAGTGTGAAATCAAAATTGCCTCATTCCAATACCAACAGTGGGAATATTGTGCAAAAACTTCCTTAATTCTATGGGTTGGCAAATTGTGGTTTATTTCCATGCTTTAGAGTTATAGAATTTTTTTTCAAATACATATTCACAGTTGAGTAAGTGGTGATATAGACAACGTGATTCTACTCGCATGATTCAGGCAAGTCTTATATTTTGAAAAGAGGTGACGAGTCAACCTTCCTTTCAGCAACTTGACGAAGTTTTTGGAATCTACTAAACTCTCCTGTCAACTGAACGTGCATGATTAAAGCTAGAGTATTAAAATATTTAAATATACATCAAAGACAAAGTAAAGACTGAAGTGCAAATATGCAGCAGCTATGTTAGGTATTTGTTAGTTTTGGATTTCTTCACACGTAATAGACATAACAGGCCTTTAGACAAGTACTGAATGTTCTGTAATTGGAGATTCATATAAAACAGAGTCGGGCGAAATTCTCCGAAGACCTGCGCGACGCCCATTACCGGCGGGCAAAAGCGGTGCGGATGACTCTGGCGTCGGGGCCTTCTTTTAAGCCGTTAATCTCCGTTCCCGAAAGGGCCAGCAGCGGACTGACGCGATACGCGTCATTTTCATGCGCTGCGGAAGTGGCGCGTCGGGCGACATCATCAACGTCGCCCGGCGTTTGGGGGGGGGGGAGTACCGGCGTTTGTGTGGTGGGGGGGGGAGGAGAGTACCAGCGTTTGTGGGGGGGGGGGTGGGGGGGGGGAGAGGAGAGTACCGGCGTTTGTGGGGGGGGTGGGGGGGGGGAGAGGAGAGTACCGCCGTTTGTGTGGGGGGGAGAGGAGAGTACCGGCGTTTGTGGGGTGGTGGTGGGGGGGGAGGTGAGAGTACCGGCGTTTGTGGGGTGGTGGGGGGGTAGGGGTGGGGGGGGTAGGGGTGGGGGTGGTAGGGGTGGGGGGTGTGGGTGTTAGGGGTGGGGGGGTGGGGGGGTAGGGGTGGGGGGTGTGTGGGGGGTGGGGGGTAGGGGTGGGGGTAGGGGTGGGTGGTAGGGGTGGGTGGGGGGTAGGGGTGGGGGGGGGTAGGGGTGGGTGGTAGGGGTGGGTGGGGGGGTAAGGGTGGGGTGGTAGGGGTGGGGGGTAGGGGGGATGGGGTAGGGGGCAGCGGAGTGCAGGGCGGGGGGCGACGGTGCGTTGGCCCCGGGCATCCATTGGATGGGGGCATCAGCAGATCTTCCTCAAGGCTCCCCTTCCTCCCAGCTGCCTTGTCTTTGTTTGAGAGAGAGAGGGAGATTTGGGGGACAGACAGAGAGAGACAGACAGAGAGAGGAAGTCCCGTCCGTCCTCTGGCTGAGAGCAGGGCTTTGGTGAGTATATTGCAATCTGCCTAAACCCAGGAATATTGCCTGGTTAGAATGCAGAGGGAAATGCTGGGATCCCGCGGTGGGAGATGTGTCTGGATTTGTCTATTTCAGCTTCAGCCTCTGCGATTTCAGGTCAGTTTCACAACAACAGGAAAAACGCGCGGAGAGAGAGGGGAAAACTTTTGGCAAAGTTTCTGGGTTCTGCCTTTATAATTCACAGCGCAGAAAGGCTTCTGCGCTGTGAATTATCAAGGCACCTTTTCTAATCCTGGGGAGAAACAACCTTTTGAAGAGTCTGAGGAAATAAGCAGGAATTTGGATTAATTCTGCCTCCCCACCCCCTGGGCCTCTTTCTCCTCCTTTCTCCTCCCTCCAACAATAAATGTTGCCTGAGTCCCACCGAAGCCATTAGGTGGGAATGAGGGACCAGTTGCAGGCAGTTGCTGCCAGAGAGCCATTCATACGACATGATAGGTAAAAGGGTCATTCTATCACAACATACTTCTTTTGTCAGTTGTCAAGGAATCCCATTTGTTGAATTAAAGAAATTTAGACAGGACATTGGCTTATGAGGCCCCCCTCCTTGAACATGTATTGAGGCAGAGCGCCTCATCAATTGGCAGCTCATATTTGAAAATCGCAAGCATGCTTTAAGGCTTCATCGCACTCTTTTTTTGGTCTTTGCAGGTATGTGTAGCTGTGCTTGCTGCTGCTGTTTCCCCTAATGTGAGAATTGCAATGGCAATCTCAGCAGTATGCCCATCTTCCGCCTGAGAAGCGATGGAGCACAATTGCAGCCAAAAGTTAACTCTCCATCTTAAAGATTTTCCAAATTCAGTTAAACCTTTGGCAGTCACAAATACCAAGCTACGGATGTACCAGAGTGGGGGTAGAGATTTTTTTAATTGTTAATACTTCCTGAAGGTTTGCACCATGTTTTTCAGAGCGATTCAAAAATTATCACATTAAATTATCCCAAACACCAAAAAAGGGAGTCTTCTAACAAGCACAGGGGCCCCATTTAAGTATTTTACTGAGTCCAGTATTCATTTCAAAACTCCATTAGGAACATCTGCTTAACCAAAATGGTGGCTGCCAGATTTCTTATGCACTTTCAGCATAGGAATTGCCAACATAGAATTGGTATGTGGGATGTCAATTTAGTTCCAGAAAACTGTACAGTACTATCAAATTATTTTTGTTTGGAAAGGTTTGCATATGGAAGTGCACAAAATTATATAGAAATAAATATTTGAATAAATATATTTATGAACTAAATCAGTATTGCACCATCTCATAAAAATAATGGTCCAACAATGCTACTGAGTCACTCTTGGTGATGGACATTGATGTCCTCCACTCAGAGCACATTCTGAGCCCTAGCCATCCTTAGTGCTTCCTCCAAGTGGCAACATGCTGAAGTACTGATTCATCAGCTGAGGGGATGGTAAGTGGTACCTGTAGTAATCCACGGGAGGCAGGAGTTCCATCACCACACCAATATTTACTTACAATAACGATATTACAGGAGCAGCTACAAACAGTGCTGCTAGCAGTCCAGTCAACTTAAGACTAGCTCACAAAGCCTACACAGGTGATTATATGGGCCCCCTCAATGAGCTATCATTGAGGGAGCTCATACTCCAATTGGCCAACCAATAAAGCCAATTGGAGTTCATTACACCCCTCCCCCCCAAGGTCCGAGGAATTCCTGCCAGCTGGCATTCCTCTGAGCTTCTTCCTGCTCCTCATGTCTGGGTCTGTCACCTCTGTGTCGACCGCCGGGTCGTTCTCCGAAGTGGGCGGGGTGTACCTTATAGGTGCCCGTCTTTTCCTTGACGACCTCCTTGAAAATTGTTCTTCCTTCTCCTCGGGGAGAGGTGTCGCGGCGGCCTCGTCGAGTGTGTCCATCTCCGACTCTGATGACTGGATGACGGGGTCTGGAGAAATTGCTCGGGGCTGGGGTGTGGGTATCCTTTCCGTCTGGGCTATCCCAGCTTGAGGCGGTCCTGCTTCGCCTGCCTCCAGGTGTGGTTCCGCTGCCCTTATTTGGTCTAGGTGTTTCTTCAGCACCTTACCTCCTATTGAAACCTCATAGGATATGAGCCCTGTTTGGGACTCTACCGTGCCTTTGACCCACGTTGGTCCATTCCCATAATTCTTGACCCAAACCGGTGCCCCCACCTGGAAATGTCTCTGCTGCCGACTATTATCATGCCCCCTGCGTTGGGCCTCCTGTTGTTTCTCCACTTTCCCCGTTAAATTTGGGAAAAGGAGACTCAGCCTCGTTCGCAGCCACCTTCCCATTAAGAGTTCAGCTGGCGGTATGCCCGTTGTGGAATGCGGTGTGGTCCTGTAATCAAACAGCCAGCGGGAGAGCTTTGTGTCCATTGACGCTGCCGGCTGCTTCTTGAGTCCCGCTTTAAGTGTCTGGACCTCTCTCTCTGCCAGGCCGTTGGTCGCTGGATGGTAAGGGGCCGTTTTGATGTGACGGACTCCGTTTTCCTTCAGGAATTTTCCAAATTCCCCACTTGTGAATGCCGTTCCTTTGTCCGACACCAATACCTCCGGAAGTCCATGTGTTGCAAACGAGGCCCTGAGCTTTTCAATTGTCGATGCTGTGCTTGCCGTGTTTACCCGGTGGACGTCCAACCATTTGGAGTGGGTGTCCACTATCACCAAAAACATTGAGCCCATGAAAGGGCCGGTGTGGTCAATATGCAGGCGGGTCCACAGTCTGCCTGGCCATTCCCACGGGTGCAATGGCACCGCTGGTGGCACTCTTTGCCCCGTTGGCACTCCTGGCACTGACGTACCAAGGCTGCTATGTCTGTGTCCAAACCTGGCCACCAAACGTAGCTTCGAGCTAGCATCTACATTTTAGACACCCTGGGTGTCCGTGATGTAACTCAGTTAAGATTGCCTGACGGCCCTGAGCTGGGACGATTACCCGGGCTCCCCATAATAGGATACCATCTTCTCCGGTTATTTGGTCCCTTCTGCTCCAGAATGGGTGCATCTGGGGCTCCACTGGTCTTTCCAGTTCCCCTGTTAGCAGTAAATGCTTCATCTTGGCTAAAACTGGGTCTTTTTGCGTCCACAACCGAATATGTTGTGCGTCTACTGGTAGGGTGTCCAAAAAATTTAGAGTCATTACTGTCTCCTCTACTTTTGGTATTTGCGGCGGAGTGTCCGGGAGGGGAAGTCTGCTCAAAGCATCTGCATGTGCTACTCGCGTTCCCGGTCTGTGCTCCAGAACGTATCTATATGCCGCCAGTAGCAACGCCCAGCGTTGGATTCTAGCTGATGCAATCGGGGGTATTGACTTGTCTTCTTTTAATAACCCTAATAACGGTTTATGGTCCGTCACTATGGTGAATTTCGGTCCGTACAGATACTGGTGAAATTTCTTTACTGCGAATCTCACCGCCAGTCCTTCCTTCTCGATTTGGGCGTACTTCCTCTCAGCCATCGCCAAGGTCCTCGAAGCATAGGCTATTGGCCGTTCTTCCCCATTCCTTCCTCTATGGGCTAAGACGTCTCCTACCCCGTAGGGGGATGCATCACAAGTGACCACCAATTCCTTCCTTGGGTCATAATGCTCTAGGACATTTTCGGATGACAGCTGTTCCTTAATGTCCCTAAATGCTCGGTTTTGGCAGGTGGACCATTTCCATTCTTGCCCCTTTTTTAGTAGCTGGTGGAGGGGTTCTAGGATGGACACCCTATTTTCAATAAATTTTCCATAATAGGTTACCAACCCTAGAAATGATCGTAACTCCTGGACCGTGGTGGGAGCTGGGGCTTCTTTTATTGCCCTTACTCTGTCTTCTAATGGATGTAAGCCTGACTCGTCTACTTTATATCCCAGGTACGTCACTTGTGGGGCCAGAAAAACACATTTTTACCTTTTTAGCCGTATGCCTGCCTTTGCGAAACGCCTGAGCACTTCCTCCAGATTCCTTAAGTGTTCCCTGTTTGTCCTACCCGTGATTAAGACATCGTCCAAATAAATCGCCACCTGCGGTAGTCCCTGCAGAATATTTTCCATCGTACGCTGGAATATAGCGCAGGCTGATGACACTCCAAAAGGTAGCCTAGTATAACGAAAAAGGCCCTTCAGGGTGTTGATCGTAGCGAACTTCTGGGAGCCCTTGTCCAGTTTTAACAGCAGGTAGGCGTGGCTCATGTCTAGTTTCGTGAACAAAAGCCCACCTGCCAATTTGGCATATAGGTCGTCTATTTTCGGGATTGGGTATTTGTCCAGCAGTGCGTATTTGTTTACTGTCTGTTTGAAATCTCCACAGAGACGTATCGAGCCGTCTGGCTTCAAAATTGGTACCACCGGATCTGCCCATTCCGAGAATTGTACTGGTCTGATAATGCCGTCGCGCCGTAACCTTTCTATTTCGTCATCTACTTTCTTCCTTAATGCAAAAGGTACCGGCCTGGCCTTACAAAATTTCGGAAGGGCTTCTGGGTCCACGTGCAAAGTTGCTTTGGCGCCTATGATTTCCCCCAAACCTTCCTGGAAGACCTTCGGGTATTTTTGGAGTACTCCACTCAACTGCCCGCTTCCCCTCTGGAAATTTTCATCCAATCTAATTTTAGGTCTTTCAGCCAGTTCCGTCCAATTAAGCTCGGTCCGGAGCCCTCTACTATCGTCAACGGTAATCTGAGCAATTGTTTCTCATATTCTACAGGTACATGAGTCGTGCCTAGAACTTCCAGGAGTTCCCCCGTGTAGGTTTTAAGTTTCGTCGATGTTTTTGTTAGGGTTAGTGGCTGGAATCCATCTTTGATTTTTCTAAATGCTGCCACTCCCATTACTGATACAGCCGCACCCGTGTCTATTTCCATTATTGTCGGCCGCCCGTTCACCCGTGGGGTAATCCTAATGGGTTCTGCTTTCTTCGTTGTAATATTATATAATTGTTCCCCGTCGGAGGAGGATGGGGCGTCTAGGTTGTGTACTTCCCTGCATCCCCACCTGCTATTCCTCTTTTGCCACCTCCTTCTAGGGTTTCTGTCGTTGTTACCCCACTCTGTCTGGTGCCAGAAACGGTCCTTCTCTGTTGGGGGAGCCTCAGCCGGTACTTCCCTCTGTCTCCAGTTAGTCCTGGCAGACTTGGGGGCAGTTCTGGGGTTTTCATTTTTCCCTCTATTCTGCAAGTTTTTCCTGAGAGCGGCTATCTGGTAGCAGGACACGTTGTGGTAGTCCCTCTCACAGGTATCTACCTCCATTGGCGTGCCCCACTTGCTGCCTTTTCTAGGGACAGTGCGAGCTGTAACGCCTGCCTGCAGTCTAGCTCCGTTTCCGCCACAGGCGTTTCTGTATTGTGAGGTTGTTTATACCACGCACTAACCGGTCCCGAAGTATTTCATTTAGCGTCGAGCCGAACTCACATTTTTCCGCCAGCCTTCTCAGGCGGGTCAAGAAATTTGTGACTGACTCCCTGTCTTCCTGCTTCGCTGTGTAGAATCTGTACCTACGCAAAATGAGGGGTGGTTTTGGGTCGTAGTGCTCTTTCACCAATTCCGTTACTTCTTGGAAAGTTTTCGTGTCCGGCGCATCGGGATAAGTCAGACTACGTATAATGGCGAAAGCGAAGGGTCCGCATGCCGACAGCAGGATAAGCCGTCTCCTTTCGTCCGTCAGTATATCATTTGCCCGGAAGAAGTAACACATTCTCTCCACATACTGGGACCAGTCCTCAATAGCCGGGTCGAATGCCTCTAACCTCCCAAAAAACGGCATTTTTAAAATGGCAAGGCTTACCCTCCAAGTGCGGCAGCTGGTCTCCGCAAAATTCATAGTTTACCTCGTCGCCACTGTTGTAATCCACGGGAGGCAGGAGTACCGTCACCACACCAATATTTATTTACAATAACGATATTACAGGAGCAGCTACAAACAGTGCTGCTAGCAGTCCGGTCAACTTAAGACTAGCTCACAAAGCCTACAAAGCCAATTGGAGTTCATTACAGTACCAGCAGGAGGTTTCCTTGCCAATGTTTGACCTGATGCCATGGGATCCAAAATCGATGTTGAGGACTCCCAGGGAAACATCTTCCCAACCGTATACCTCTTATCGCCATCTCTGATGAATCTGCCCTGTTGGTGCAACAGGATATACATTGTCTGTAAGGTATGATTCTGTGAGTATGGCTATGTTAAGCTGTTGCTTGACTAGTCTGTGGGATAGCTCTCCAGGTTTTGGCACAATTCTCAGCTGTTAATAAGGGGAATTTTGTAGGATTGACAGGGCTGGAGGTGCCTTTGTTGTTTCCAATGCCTAGGTTGATGTCGAGTGGTCCATCTGACTTCATTGCTTTAGATTTTGTGATGGTTTGATACGCCTGAGTGGTTTGCTAGGCAATTTCAGAGGATAGTTAAGTGTCAACCATATTGCTGTAAGTCTGAAGTCACATGTAGGCCAGACCAGGAAAGGACAGCAGATTTTCTTCCCCAAAGGACATTAGTGAACCAGATGGATTTTTGCTCTCTATTATCAAAACTAGCTTTTCAATTTATTAACTGAACTGAAATTCCACCAGCTACAGTGTTGGGATTCGAACCCCAGAACATTAGCCTGGGCTTCTGAATTACTAGTCCAGAAATCATTATCACTACGTCACTGCTTCCCGTTGATCACATCATGGAGCTGGTGGGTAAACTCCCAATGGTGCTTACAGTTGCCATTACTTTGTTTGGGTGTTGAATACTTTAAAAATCGAACACATTTCATGTTAGTTAATCCAATATGAAGTCACTCAAGAAGCCATATGTTGCTTTGACAATAGTCAGATGTAAAACTATTTGCAGTTCCTGCATCTGTGAACGGGCACTAATTGAATAAAGGTTGTTGGACTATGTTTCATGCATTAACCAACATTTCAAATAGGTTTAAATTTAAGCTCTGTGATTGTGGAGCCAAAATGTAGTGAGAGCTTTGTGTCTAAATCATCTGAGTACCCGACTGAAGTGGCTGTTATTACAATTGACATAAGTAGGGTATTATGTCAGATATGAAACTATAATTCAAACCTTTTGTTTATTATTTCTAGTGCACTCTTTTCCCACAGGGCGGCAAGGAGGCACAGTGGTTAGCACAGTGCCAGGGACTCAGGTTCAATTCTGACCTCAGGTGACTGTGTGGAGTTTGCACATTCTCCCTGTGTCTGCGTGGGTTTCCTTGGGCCGCTCTGTTTTCTTCCCACAGTCCAAAGATATGAAGCTAAGGTGGATTGGCCATACTAAATTGTCCCTTTGTGTGGGGTTTCAGGAATAGGACGGGGGATTGGGCCAATGTACCATGGTCGTTTAAAAGGTCAGTGCAGACTTGATGGGGTGAATGGCCTCCTTCTGCACTGTAGGGGTTCTATGGTTCTATGTGTAATAATGGTGTTGTGCCAGGTGCTTAAACCTGCTAGTGTAATGACAGTGCCACTTGTAACTCGTCATCACTGAATTGCAGGCAGTAGTAAGCCAACTCGAGAAAGTGTTGAGAGCTTCTGTCAGAAAAGAGGCTGGAAGAAATACCAGCAAAAGTTGAATGAGCTCATCCTTCAGTGAGCCAATGGCATCCAAACAGCAAGTGGTGATGTAACTAGTCATTGAAAAAACAACCATGCACCAACATACGGAGGCTCTTGAATGTTATAATGATGCCGGCGGTAGCAGGGGAAGACAGAGATAGTGGTGGCGCTGGCGCGGAGAAGGCCTTTGATAGGGTTGAGTGGGGGTACTTGTGTGAGGTGCTGGATAGGTTTGGGTTTGGGGAGGGGTTTGTCTGATGGGTGAGGCTACTATATGAGGCCCCGATGGCGAGCTTGACCATGAATTGGAGGAGATCGGAGTATTTTCGGTTATATCGAGGGACGAGACTGGGGTGTCCCCTGCCCCCCCTGCTCTTTGCGTTAGCAATTGAACCCCTGGCCATGGCGTTGAGGGAGTCGAGGAACTGGAGGGGACTGGCGCGAGGAGGGGAGGAGCACCGTGTGTCGCTCTATGCCGATGATTTATTGTTGTATGTGGCCGACCCGGTGGGGGTAATGCCGGAGGTGATGAAGATTCTTAGGGAATTTGGGGAGTTTTCAGGATACAAGCTCATCCTGGGGAAGAGCGAGTTGTTTGTCGTGCATCCGGGGGAACAGGATGAGGGGATTGATAGGCTCCCACTAAAAAGGGCGGAGAGGAGTTTTAGGTACTTGGGAGTCCAGGTGGCCAGGAGCTGGGGGGCCCTACACAAACTCAATCTTACAAGGCTGGTGGAGCAAATGGAGGAGGAGTTTAAAAGATGGGACATGTTGCCGCTGAAGCTGGCGGGTAGGGTGCAGTCCATCAAGATGACGGTGCTCCCGAGGTTTTTGTTCCTGTTCCAGTGCCTTCCCATCCTTATCCCGAAGGCTTTTTTCAGGAGGGTCAACAGGAGCATTACGGGGTTTGTGTGGGCGCATGGGACCCCGAGGGTGAGAAGGGTGTTCTTGATAGAGCAGGGATAGGGGGGGCTGGCGCTGCCCAATCTCTGTGGGTACTATTGGGCTGCTAACGCAGCGATGGTGCGTAAGTGGGTGATGGACGGGGAGGGGGCAGCATGGAAGAGGATGGAGATGGCGTCCTGTGTGGGCACGAGCCTGGAGGCGCTGGTGACGGCGCCGCTGCCGCTCCCTCCTACGAGGTATACCACGAGCCCGGTGGTGGCGGCTACCCTCAAAATTTGGGGGCAGTGGAGGCGACACAGGGGGGAGGTGGGGGCCTCGATGAGGTCCCCGATACGGGGGAACCATTGGTTTGTCCCGGGGAATATTGACGGTGGGTTCCTGGGTTGGCATAGGGCGGGTATTAGGAGGTTGTGGGACCTGTTTTTAGATGGGAGGTTTGCTAGCCTGGGTGAGCTAGAGGGGAGGTTCGGGCTCCCCCGGGGAACATCTTCAGATACATGCAGGTTAGGGCGTTTGCCAGGTGGCAGGTGACGGGGTTCCCGCTGTTGCCCCCGCGTTGGGTCCAGGACAGGGTGCTCTTGGGGGTGTGGGTTGGAGAGGGGAAGATTTCGGAAATATACCAAGTGATGCAGGAGTTGGACAAGGCCTCGGTGGAGGAGCTAAAGGATAAATGGGAAGAGGAGCTGGGTGAGAAGATTGAGGAGGGGACGTGGGCGGATGCTCTAGGAAGGGTGAACTCCTCCTCTTCTTGTGCGAGGCTCAGCCTCATACAGTTTAAGGTGCTGCATAGGACGAGGATGAGTCAGTTCTTTGGGGGCGAGGACAGGTGCAATTGGTGCTCAGGGAGCCCAGCGAATCATGCCCATATGTTCTGGGCATGCCCAGCGCTGAGGGAATTTTGGAAGGGGGTAGCGAGCACAGTGTCGAGGGTGGTAGGATCCAGGGTCAAGCCAGGCTGGGGACTCACAATTTTTGGGGTTGCAGTGGAGCCGGGAGTGCAGGAGGCGAAAGAGGCCGGTGTTCTGGCCTTTGCGTCCCTAGTAGCCCGGCGGAGGATTCTTCTTCAGTGGAAGGATGCAAGGCCCCCAAGCGTGGAGGCCTGGATCAATGATATGGCGGGGTTTCTCAAATTGGAAAGGATGAAATTTGCCCTAAGGGGATCAGTTCAGGGGTTTTTCAGGCGGTGGCAGCCTTTTCTAGATTTCCTAGCAGAACGATAGGGAAAGAGGCCAGCAGCAGCAGCAGCCCGGTGGGGGGGGGGGGGGGGGGTCATCTCGGTGGTTGGGGTTGAAGGGACGTGTACATATGTTCTTTAATCTATTTTTTCTGTTTTGTATTTACGGGTGGGGGAGGGGGCGGGGTTTGTTCTCTTTGGTTTTTCTCAGTTGTTAATATATAATTTGTTGTTATTAATATTTTGTAAAAATCTGAATAAAAATTATTTTAAAAAGAAAAGAAAAAACAACCATGGACACTCAAACACACAATGTGTGGGCATTCACAGGAACAGCATGGGCCTCATCACATCCTCCTCCCTCGGAGTGCCCGATGGCCCCCGGGCTACTCCATTGGATGGAGTCTCCCTGAGGATCACCTGCTACCTGGCACTGCCAGTCCTGGAGGCCTGCTATGGTCTCAACCAGGGTCTCCGTGCTCATGGCCATGAAGCACAGGGAGTGGACCATCTCCATCTGGGACTGTGCCACATCACCCATTGACTGTGTCACCACCTTCTGGGTCTGTGTCAAATCAGCCAGTGATAGCGCCATCTCCCCCGGAACTGAGAAACCTCCCTCTGTGACTGCGTCACATCGGCCAGCGCCTCCGCAATCCCGCCAACATTCTCAGCCATGACCTGCAGTGACTAGGCCACGCTCAGAAGCACTGCTGCGACGTCCAGGTGGCTCTGGCACATGGCTGCCTGTGACGCAGCAACCCTGTCCTGGGCCTTGGCCAGCATCTGCACAGAATACCCCAGGTCTTGGACATGCTGATCCATAGCCAAAACCGCCATCCCCAATGCTTCCATCGTGGATGTCACCGTGCATTGTTGGCTTGGGTAGCATGCATTGCCGGCACCACCTCCTTCTCCTGTACGCGTTTGGACTCCTCCAACTGCACTGGAGGTGCTGGATGCGCGCCGATGATCCCTCATGTAGTTCCTGGCTCTGAGACTGCATCACCACAATTGATGGGACTGTCCGTTCCAGAAGCCCGAAACCCGTCTGGACAGCAGCTCGTCTCTGGGGTCGGTCCGCCCCTCGGATGTTCCTACCTCCCCCTGCTGTACCGGATCAGCTGTGTAGTGCGCACCAGAGAGTGTCCCAAGAGCCTCTTCACTAAAGTGCCCAACCAAGGTGATTGTCTCTGGGATGGTGGAGGGTGTTGGAGACGCTGTGACGGGAAATCTGTGTCATCCTCAAACTCGGGCTCCGGGGTGTCCTGGGTCTCGAGTCGAGGGTTGCCCTCCAAGCTGCTCTTGCCATCCGATCTCAGCTCATGGCAGGGGGGTTTCTCCGGGGGCTCCGGCTGTGGCACTGGCTGGGGGAGGGGGACACCGGATGGACCTGACCCATCACCAGCAGGTCCTGCAAGACACAAGACAAGACGCACGATTAGACCAAGGCCCGGGAGGGAGTGTGGTGGTGGGGGTGAGAGGGTGAAGGTGGTATGGGGTGATGGAGAGGGTGGGGTGAGGGGGTCCAGCGAGGGTCTCAAGTTCTGCATTGGTGAATCTTGGTGCCGCTCGCATTGCTGCCATCTTGTTGGCTGGGATGGTGTGTGTGGGGAGTGCAGTGTGTATATGCGGCTACAGCTTATCAGCATCCTGAGTGTCAATCGTAAAACCGGCGAATCCCGCACCATTTCTCAATGGAATTGATTGTGTTCCACGTGGTGCTGGTGCTATCACCGTAACAGTAGCTGAATCGGTTCAGGTGCGGCGCAATTTGACTGTCGGGGAACTCCATGAATCCTGCGCCGGCGTCTGCACTCAGGCTCAGAAATGGTGAATCCAGCCCAAGATCTTTAGACAACTGTGCGCTCTACTAACTTTATCATGAAAATAACCATGTTTTATGAAGAGCGTATGACAGCTTAAACAGGTATGCATGCCTGTTCAAAACTAGCTGGTAGCCATAAAGGTGCAAACTGAGAGGCCTCCACACCCTTCCATGCTGAATTAGTTTAACATTATGCAAACAGAAGATGTAGTAACAGGAGTAAGTGTTTTGGCTATTTGAGCCTGCTCCACCACTCAATAACGCCTTTGTGGATATTTTATATCAAACCCGCATTTCTGCACTATCGGCACAAATTTCCCCCAAATGTTTTAATGAGACCGACTCTCATTCCACTAAACTCCAGTCAGGCTTGTCCAAGCAGTGACCCCGTGGGCCAGATGCAGCCCCGGTAGCCATCCTTTGTGGCTCGCTGAGACAATTTTCAAAATGCCGATCAAACTGTTAAATTGGAGTAAAAGAGTCTGTAAGCAGCTGCTCATCCAATCACCAGCTATTCATCCCCCATGTTTGCTGCTGATTGGCACCAGAGTGCGAGAGTGTCAGAATGTGTGTCTGCCTTACTCCCAGTCTCAGGTTTCTCACTCACTGTCACCGCCACACACACAAACACATGCACACACCCACTCACAGTGGGTAAGGGTAATTGAATGAGCACCCTGAGACTGGGAGTAAACCTGACACAAAAACTCAAACCTGGGCAGCACAGTGGTTAGCACAGTTGCTTCACAGCTCCAGGATCCCAGGTTCAATTCCCAGTTTGGGTCACTGTCTGTGCGGAGTCTGCGCGTTCTCCCCGTGTCTGCATGGGTTTCCTCCGGGTGCTCCGGTTTCCTCCCACAGTCCAAAGATGTGCAGGTTAGGTAGATTGGCCATGATAAACTGCCTTTAGTGTCCAAAAAGGTTAGGTGTGGTTACTGGGTTACGGGGATAGGGTGGAGGTATGGGCTTGAGTTGGGTGCTCTTTCCAAGGCCCGGTGCAGACTCGATGGGCCGAATGGCCTCCTTCTGCACTGTAAACTCTATGATTCTATGATTCTCTCACATTCTGGTCATATTTATTATTTACTCCTTTTTTAACTTCGCAATTCATTACAGTGGCATTTCTTTATTTTTGCTCAACAATTGTTCCTTAATTTTAGGATTCAGTCACGTTTAGCTCATGCATATATCGCTCCCCTAAGAGCTTCTGGAGTTCTATTTTCCTTCTTATTGCCAAACCGAAAACCTGGAAAGCTGTATTTTTTTTAATCCAGTGTCAAATTGTGCGAAACCCGAAGTTTCCGAAATTTGCTCATTGGCCCCTTGAGTGAGAAAATGGAAACGTGCCCCCCCCACCGCCCAAGTTAAAAGGTTAGACAAGCCTGCTCTAGAGTCTACAAGCATTGTTTACTGAATCTCTCTTCTCAGGAAAATACCCCAATCCCAGAAATCAAACTAGAGAACTTTCCTTTCAGGCACTTATATCTTTCTTTGGGTAAGGAGGCCAATACTGTATATAGCACCAATGTGCGGCAAAAGACTCACAAAAGTCCGATCTAATTGTGCTATTTCTTGACTCTTGTACTCCATTCCCTTTGTAATTAAGATGTGGAGATGCCGGCGTTGGACTGGGGTGAGCACAGTAAGAAGTCTTACAACACCAGGTTAAAGACCAACAGGTTTGTTTGGAATCAAAAGCTTTCGGAGCGCAACTCCTTCCTCAGGTGAATGAAGAAGGAGCAGTGCTCAGAAAGCTAGTGATTCGAAACAAACTGGTGTTGTAAGACTTCTTACTTTGTAATTAAGGCTAACTTTCTGTTTTCTTGCGAATTGTTTGGTGCATTTTAACTTTCTGTGGCAATTTCGGTACTTGACAGAAAGCTTGGCCGGGATTCTCAGAGCCCGCGCCGGGTGGGAGAATTGCCGGGGGTGCAGGAAATTCCTGCCACGCCGATCCGACACTGGGCCACCGATTCTCCGGCGACTGGAGAATCGGCGGCAATCGCGGTCGCTGGTCGGGGGCCACTGAAATAGGCCCCCACGCCGATTCTCCTGCGGGCGATCGGCCAAACTCCTGCCAGCGTGGTTTACATCTGGTACCAACCGGCGGGAGCTCGGACCCGCAGCCGCTGTGGCGGTCCTGGTGGGGGGTGGAGGGCATCTGACTCGGGGGGGTGCCTCAGCGATGGCCAGTCCCGCAATCGGGGGCCACCGATCAGTGGGCCATTGCGATCTGGGGGGGATCTACCTTCCCCCGCGCAGGCCTGCTATATGGCTCCGCCATGTTGGCGGCACCCGTGCTGAAGTGGGCCACCGCGCACATGCACAGACCCACCTGCGGCCACCGCGCGCATGCCCGGCCACGTGGTCTGGACAGCAGGGTCCCGCCGGCAGCCAGAGCTGCGGGACACACGCCGGCGCACTGCTAGCCTCCTGGAAAAAGGAGAATCACCCCGGACTTTCGAGGAAAAAGTCTGGAGAGATTCTCGCCCGTTTTCCGGCGGGCGTGGGGACTTAGTTCCCAAAAAGGGGAATCCTGGCCCATGTATTTCTGAGGTATCCCTCCAATTCCAAATTGAAACTAAAGAGAATTCTGGAAAGGGAGGGTAATTGTATTTCTAGGGTATGACATCACTTCTAATAATTTAAACTCTGGCTGAGGTTGTTATGGCGATAAAAGCTAAAAGGAAAGGTTGATTGAAGCTGACTGGCGATTGTGTGGTGTTTCTGCCTATTCTGCTGCTGCAAGACACCGTCGCAGAAAACAGAAGTCAATAATAATAATAATCTTTATTGTCACAAGTAGGCTTACATTCACACTGCAGTGAAGTTACTGTGAAAAGCCTCTAGTCGCCACATTCCGGCACTTGTTCAGGTACACAGAGGGAGAATTCAGAATGTCCAAATTACCTAACAGCACGACTTTCGGGACTTATGGGAGGAAACCGGAGCATCCGGAGGAAACCTACACAGACACGGGGAGAACGTGCAGACTCCGCACAAACAGTGTCCCAAGCTGGGAATCGAACCCGGGACCCTGATGCTGTGAAACCATAGTGCTAACCGCTATGTTACCATGTTGCCAAGTGAGGAAAAGCAAGCTTAGGTCTCCATGAGAAGGTAGGTTTTCTGTTTGGCAATAAGAAGGGAAATAGAACTCTAGAAGCTCTTTGGGAAGCCACATATGCATGAGTTCCATCTGATGTGCATGTCTGGTGATCACAGAATGTGCCCCAGAAACCTGTCCACTAATATTTCCCACCAAGGTGGTGCTGGTGGAGGGTGGGGGTGGCAGCTGTGACGCTTCAACAGTGGCATCCTTGGAGTTCTCCTTTGAGGTGTTCTCATGGGAGGCGGGGGACGTCCATCCCATATGGGCCGGCGCCATTCGGATGGAGATCCTGCAGGGGAATAAACACATGATCAGTGACTGAATCCTAAAAGCAGTAAGAATAGATCAGGCATGATAAAGAGCTGAGAGTTAGTATTCGAAGACCAGGTAGTAAACCAAGTATTGTAGCTTGGTTGGCTTAAAAAGACATTTGGAAAGCTGCATCTTCAGGATTGTCATGGCAAAGTGTTGATTTGGGGTTTGACTGTTGCAGTAAAAGCTATAAAAGGTGAAATAGTGTCCATTGATTGCTTCCTTCTCAGGTTACTGGTCTCTACATGGATTGTAACGCTTCTGTTATTCATGTAGTAGGACATCCAGGTTCCTCTGAACTGCAACATTTCCCTGTCCCTGACCATTTAAAAATTATTCTGCTTTCCGCTTTTCCTACTAAAGTGGTTAACCACACTTTCCTGCAATATATACCAAATGCCATATTCTTCCCCTTGCACTTAACCTCACTTCTGTCTTTGAAGCTTCTTTGCATCCATCCCACAGCTTACTTTCCCAACTAACTTTGTGTCATCAGCAAACATGGATACATTACATTCATCCCTTCATCTAAGTAATTGAAAGAGATTGTAAACAACTAAGGTCCAGTAATTATCCTTGCTGCACGTGCCAACCAAAAAATGATTCATTTGTTCCCACTGTTTTGTGTTTGTTAATCATTCCTCGGGCGCGGTTTACCAGCCTCGTTAAGACCTACTTGGTGATGCGATGAGTCAGTTGAGATTAGTGAGAGGCCTCAAATGGTTCACGACGCTGGGCGAGATCCAGATTTGCATATTTAAATGAGCCATTGGGCTCATTTAAATAGCCTGCACCGTATGCTCTTGGTGCTCATGAACTAAGGATGCACCTGGAAGACCTCGCCAGAGCGCCTTCTAGGAATAGGAGGAACTGGGGGAGTTTCCCAGGACATTAGAGACCCCCGGGTGGTTGGGCTCTGGGCAGGGTGTTATTCTGGAACTCCCGGGCACCTTGGCACTTGTGGTGGTATGATTAACATAGCTGTCTGCCATTGGTGCAGAACACCGGCTTACCATTGGCCCTGGTCGGTCATATGCCTCTCGACCGATTGGTTGAGACCAGTCATGTGACGGCTCCCCGATTGGTCGAGAGGCTGAGTTAACCCCACCTCCAGGGTGGGGTATAAATACCCAGTGCGCCCGGCGGTCGTCCATTTACTGTAGTCGACCGCAGGGCTAACATCTAGCTTATTAAAGCCATACTTTTGTACAGCAACTCGTCTCGCGTTCAATTGATGGTACATAGACATAGACATAAATTTTACAGTGCAGAAGGAGGCCATTCGGCCCATCGAGTCTGCACCAGCTCCCGGAAAGAGCAACCTTCCCAAGGTTAACACCTCCACCCTATCCCCATAACCCAGCAACCCCACCCAACACTAAGGGCAATTTTGGACACTAAGGGGAATTTATCATGGCCAATCCACCTAACCTGCACATCTTTGGACTGTGGGAGGAAACCGGAGCACCCGGAGGAAACCCACGCACACACGGGGAGGATGTGCAGACTCTGCACAGACAGTGACCCAAGCCGGAATCGAACCTGGGACCCTGGAGCTGTGAAGCGATTGTGCTATCCACAAGGCTACCGTGCTGCCATAAGCGGTACATCAGCACTACCACCCTGGCCATCCAAGTTCAAAGGTGGCAGTGGCAGGGCTGAAGGATCCTGTAAGTTGGGTACAGTGGGGGGGGGGGGGGGGGGGTCCGGTGATGTAGGTGAGGGGGGGTTGAAAGATTGAGATAGCCTTTAAAAATGGTGCCGTGGGCTTCGATGCCCTTGGCGGTCATCCTCTGCCAGAGGACCCTGACAAAACATACCCCACCATGTCACCCTGTTCCAGGTTCTGTCAGTGGGATGGGTCTCAGTGGAGTGGCTGGTTGCTGTCGCCACTCCATAGGGAGGCTCCATGTAGGCATCCAGCACCCTTGCCTCCCGGTCTGTGCCCAGAGGGCCCTGAGGTTCATCTTGGAACAGAGGGGCAACTGGATCAAGCCCCAGCTGCCCCTGTGTCATCCGGCCAGCCCTGGTGGCTCCCCAATGTTTGCAGAATGATGTTGATGCCCTCAGCGATGTTCCTCAGTGACATGCTCCAGAGTGCCCAGGCAATGCCCACGTGTGACTGGGATACATCCCCCAGTGACCAGTACATGCTTTGCAGCACCTCGGCTGTGCCCACCTGAGTATGGGACATTTCCCGCACACCTCGGTGATGCACATATGGGACCGGGTGACCTCCCCTCGTGACAGGGAGGTTCTCTGGAAGGTCTCAGCAATGTTCAACTGAGACTGGGACATGCCCCACAATGCCTCATCAAGGTCCGTCTGGTACTGGCTCACGACCCCAGCGACTGGGATACATTGTCGAAGCGTTCAGCCATGGCTGTCACCGACTGAGCCATGCCTCGGACCACTCCACTCATGCTGCTGACGTCATCCACAGGGTCTCCACTGCGGTTGCCACCCTTGGCAGTGTTGGCCTCAGTGCCACGCATTGCCGATGCCATCCCCTGTGCCTGTAGCCTCTGGGATTCCTCCAATTGGCTTTGGACCTGCTGTAGGGACGCTGACACCCCCCCCCCCCCCCCGCCCCCCTGAATATCATGGTCACACCCTAGCCACTTCATCAGTTCCGGGTAAACCTGGTCCAGAGGCTCAGCATCTAACTGGGACCCAGCTGGTTCCTGCGATCCAGCTGACCACCGACTGCCGTCTCACCTGGTCGTTCCTGCCTCCATCTGATGTGCATGTCTGGTGCTCACAGAATGTGCTCCAGAAACCTGTCCACTAATATTTGGCACCGAGGTGCGTGCCTCTGTGCTGGTGGAGGGTGGGAATGGCAGCTGTGACGCTTCAACAGTGGCATCCTTGGAGCTCTCCTTCGAGGTGTTCTCATGGGGCGGGGGGGGGGGGGGGGGGGGGGGGGGGAGCGGGGGGGGGGGGGGGGGGGGGGTCCACCCTGTATGGGCCGGGTGGAGATCCTGCTTCGGAATAAACTTTATCAGTGGGTGGGATGGGTCAGATTGTATGGCATTAATGACTCACGACAGTGCATCTGGATGGGGGCCAGTGGATCCTCATCTCTGCGTCGTACGCCAACCTCCACATTGGTTACTGATCTGTCGTCCGCCACCCCCGCGATCTGGGACCCATTCCCTGGTATCAGATGAGGACTCTGATGTCTGGCAACCTGCCTTCTGTCTCTCCCACTAGTTGTGGGCCAATTTCTCCTGCAGGAACACCCAGAGGACACATCGTTAACCACAGGCATTATTCATCGCAGGGGTAGGGAGGTATTCAGAAAAGGGTGGGGGTCGGGAGATTGGGGGTATTGGGGGTGTGTGGAAGGAATAGGGAGATGTGGGTGTGCGGCACTGCTGGACATGGGTGGGCCGGGGCATGGAACGGTGCTGGGCGGGGACGCACGCCCGCGGTGGGGGGTAGGCCGGGGTTCCGGTACCAACCCACCCCTGCGCCCAGTAGACGTCATTGGTCATTTTGCGGCACTGGGTGCCGTTCCTCCATGTCACATTCCCTGAGCTGACAGCCTCTGCCACTTCCTCCCAGACGGCACTGACTGCCCTGTGGCTGATGTTCCAAGACCCTTGGGGAAACAGGGCATCGCGCCTCACCTGTACCCTGTCCAGCAGTCTGCCCAGGTCGGCATCGCCGAATCATGGGGCTGGTCTTCTCGGCTGCAGGGCTGTGAACTGAGAGGGATTGATTGTGTTGCTGTCCCTTGTTAGTGGAGGGCCATCAGGCGTAGTCCTGGTGAATCAGCCAGCTGGACCACCATTTGCAGCGTGTAGCCTGTGAGGCCTTATTTGGAGGAGCCTTTAACGTTTTATAGCGGTGACAGTCTCACCGGGCTAAGCACCAGAAAGCTCGCAGCCACTCTCGCTACCACACTTAGAAACCGTTGGTTAAATCTCACCTTGAAACTCATCCTGGAAGAGATCTTAATAAGCATTTTGTCTCTCTCCTTTGGAGAAACAATGTCATTCTGGCTGGAAGTGCTGAAATTGATTTTAAAGTTGCAATTAACCATGAATGCCACATGACCAAAGCCTCTGGATTTTATGCGTAGTTTTGACTTAATGGGCAAAATCCAATGCTCACGCCCGACCACGGGACGCAACACAGCCAGTAAATCTTGTGAGAAGCCTCTTGCGAGATTTACCCGGCTTGCTATGGCTCAAGAGATCTAACGGGATCTCACAAGACGTCGCTATCTGGATCACAATGAACGGGACCCAAATCTGCATATTCAAGTGTGCAGTAAGGCACATTTTAATGTGCACTCGCCGGAGTTACCCAAAGCGCAGGATCTAACTTCTGTGCATCGGAGAAGCATTGGTTTCCTCAATCGTTGACCAGGCGTACTGGCACTTTGGGGGGGTTGGTCATTGGGGGCTCCTGGGTAGTTGGGCTCTGGGCAGAGAAGTACCCTGGTGCCACCTGGGTACTCTGGCAGTGCCTCCTGGCACTCTGGCAGTACCAGTGTGACACCCTAGCAGTGCCACCTGGGGATCACGCCCAGGGGTGCCCTGTGAGCTGGGGTGCGAGATGCATGATGACCCAGTTATAGGTGAACTGGGGTATTTTGCGGGGTCCAGACGCTGTAGTGGGGGCATCTCAAGAAATGACACCCCAACCTCTTCCGCAATGATGCGCAGAGCTGGTTAGTGCAGGAAATGGGATTGAGTGTGGCCATAGCAGGTCTTTCCTTGCTGAGGCCCCCAAATGAAGCAGTGTCCCATTTGATAGCGGGGTTGTTATGACACCGGGAAGCACCAGGCTGAACACACTCGACACGGGACTCTCTTTCATTTCCGGTAAATTGTGTGCAGTTTAACATCCAACTGGTGCAGCACCAAGAAGCAGCCCTCCAGACAGCACAACAGCCTGCTCCTGAAGTCTGTCTCTGGCAGAAGATGTCCTATCATCAACTGCAGAACTGATCCAGTCTTTGTGTACCTACATCACCTTGCAAAAGCCATAAAGCCAATTCTCCGACTCCGGCCTTCAGCCAGCATGAAAGAATTCTCATTGGACTCGGATTCTGGCCTGGGAAAGATGGAACCGGGGAATCAGCACATCAGCCATGTCAGTGTTTTCATTGCCTCATCAACTCTGTTCCTCGCCTAAACCTCAAGCCCCTGGTTTCAATCAAGCTTCATAGCAGCTTCATTGAAACCTGGTTTAATAAAAATTGCATCCTATAAAACATGAAATACATAAAAATATTTTTTTCATTGCAGTTTAAACTGATTAACACTGGATCAAAGGCAGTAGATTTGATTTAGAAATCCACATGTGGTCACAAAAATGCTTTCAAACTTATGCTTTGGTGTTCGGTTTATGTAAAAGGTTCAGTGACAATAGGTTCAGTGACAATTTTAGATGCAAAAGAGTGACACTCAAATTGTCGAGTGGATTGATTGATTCCAGTGTTCCAAAAGCACATGAAAAATAATTCTTAGAAACCGGAACTACGACTCTGAAACAATTGCAATCAAAAGTATATATTTATATTAATACTGAGAGATTATATATTCATCCAAATGGCACATCATTTGAAGAATAAGAGGCATTGATATATAGATTGACAGCCTGTCAAATGCAAATTAAGAAGATGTCTGTTTTACAATGTTGAAAGGACTACTTTTTACTGTCATTATGAAACATACAGCATTCTTTTCTGCTTTTCACCAACTGGTCACTAAATGCTATGTATATTAGACTGTATTTATACTGTAGCTACAGGTCTGAAACTAGTTGCTACAAAATCAATTCCAGCCTGACTGAGCCTGATTTATGCTGCCTCACTCCAAATCAAGTTCCTGGGCCTGGCCCTGGAGAGAGTTCAGCCTGAGTATATATACAGCTCCACTCTTGGAAGCAGGAGCCTTGACATTTGCAAAACAATGCTGTCTCAGTTTATAAAGTATATGGAAGACCGAAGTCATCTCACTTCTTAAAATTAGGTTTGACTTGACACTGGACTTATAATTAGGTAATGCCAAACATAAGTGATGCAAAACCTGTCTTCTTCATGTAATCTCTCAAATTTCTCCTCAGATTCTTGGCAGGATTTGGAGTCCACGGTTATTCCCTTTTCATGTCTCAAAAAGTAAAAACTGCTTTGTAGCAAAGTGGTGATATAACAGCATTCTTAAAGATGTGTCTCCCTTTATTGTAGTGTTAGTCTGCTACTATAAATATTCCCTTTTAATTTCACTTTTCAGCACTGAGATAAAATGCATGGCTGCCTTCCAACAATTTTGTTAACTAAATATTTAATGACCTCTAAACTTCTAAAAGACTAAAAAGGACTTTTGTTTAAAATGTACTTTCATAGTGTTGAAATTTTGTCTAGTAGGGTGTCAAAAACAAAGAAAGGTGGAATATTAATTTTAAAAACACATTTGTCATTCAGGTCCATATTTTCTTCTGAAGAATATTGGAGTATAAATAACAGTAGACATCTCTTTTTCTCTGCTTTCTGCCTGTGGATAATCCTTTAAATGCGTCTGAGCAGCTGGGCTAATTGCTTATCTGCTCCAGAATTAAAAATGAGCTATACATTAGTCTAATCAAAATTGAGAAAATTTTATTGCCGCTAGAAAATTCTGTATCGTTCTAGTTAACTGCTTACGGCAAACATGTTCTTTCATGTAAATGTATGCACTCTTCTTCAGATGTCCGTCTTCAACAGAAGCTCTGATGACCCTCAGCCAATTGTCAATTAAAGAAGTTCATCATAATGTGCAAGTCTTTCATGTATCTCTTCCAAGCCTATATTCGAGACTCTAATATTTATAACAAAATGTTGCCAGAGCATCAACATGTCAATTGTTTCAAATATGAAAAGGTTGGTAATAAAATTAGTTGCATTTATATTTAATAGTTTAATGTTATTATTTAATATTTATTGTTATGATAATATATTTTAGGCAGTAAAGAAGGCAAATGGTACATTGGCATTCCTAGCGAGGGGATTTAAGGATAGGATTAGGGATGTTTTACACAATTGTACAGGGTGTTAGTGAGGCCACGTCTGGAATATTAGGTGCAATTTTGGTGTCGTTTTCTGAGGAAGGATGTTCTTGCTATAGCGGGAGTGCAGCGAAGGTTTCCAGATTGATTCCTGGGATGACAGGACTGTGATGAGATACGTTGGTTAGGATAATATTCATTGGAGTTTAGAAGAGTGATAGGGGATCTCATTGAAATTCATCAAATTCTAACAGGTTAGATGCAGAAAGAATGGGCGCGATTCTCCGCAAATGCGGAGAGTCGTAAAGGCTGCCGTGAAACTGGCCGTGTTTCACGGCAGCCTCCGTGCCCCCTCCCGGTACCCGATTCTCCCCCCTGGGCGGGGCTAGCAGCGGGGCCCCGTGAACCACGGCATCGCGGCCTTAGCGACCATCGCTAAGTCCGCGCGCCAAGCATCACGCCGGCTGACGCGCACGATGACGTCAGCCGCGCATGCGCGGATTGGACGGCTCCAACCCGTGCATGCGCGGGGCCGTCATTTCCCTCGGATTTAAGAGAATCTTGGACAAGGATTCCCAAGTCCCTTTGTGCTTCTGATTTCCTCAACATTTCCCCATTTACAAAATAGTCTATGCCTCCATTTCTCCTTCCAAAGTGCATAACCTCATACTTTTCCACATTGTATTCCAGTTTAGCTCACTAAGCTAAATTGCAGGCTTTTAAAGCAGACCAAGCAGACCAGCAGCATGGTTCGATTCCCGTACCAGCCTCCCCGAACAGGTGCTGGAATGTGGTGACTAGGGGCTTTTCACAGTAACTTCATTGAAGCCTACTTGTGACAATAAGCGATTTTCATTTTTAATTTCATTTCATCTGCCACTTCTTTGCCCACTTTCCTAGTCTGTCTAAGTCCTTCTGCAGACCCCTTGCTTCCTCAACATTACCTGTCCTCCTACAGATCTTTGTATCATCTGCAAACTTAGCAACAGAGCCTTCAGTTCCTTCCTCCAGATCATTAATGTATATTGTGAAACGTTGTGGTCCCAGCACAGACCCCTGAGGCACACCACTAGTCACCGGCTGCCATCCTGAAAAATACCCCTTTATCCCCACTCTCTGCTTTCTGCCAGTCAGCCAATCCTCTATCCATGCCACGATCTTACCCTTAACACCATGGGTTCTTAACTTATTTAACAGTCTCCTATGCGTCACCTTGTCAAAGGCCTTCTGGAAATCTAAATAAATCTCATCCACTAGTTCTCCTTTGTCTAACTTCCTTGTTGCCTCCTCAATGAATTCTAACAGATTTGTCAGACATGACCTCCTCTTGACAAAGCCGGCTGTCTCAGTCCTATTTTATCATGCACTTCCAAGTAAGCCACGATCTCATCTTTAATAATGGACTCTAAAATCTTACCAATAACCAAAGTCAGGCTAACTGGCCTATAATTTCCCACCTTCTGCCTCCCTCTCTTCTTGAACAGCAGTGTTACATTTCCAACCCTGGGACCCTCCCTACCTCCAGTGATTCCTGAAAGATCACCAACAATGCCTCCACAATCTCCTGTGCTATCGGTTTTGGAACCCTGGGGTGTAATTCATCCAATCCAGGTGATTTATCCATCTTCAGACCTTTCAGTTTCCCCAGAGCTTTCTCCGTAGTGATGGCCACTACACTCACCTTTGCCCCCTGATTCTCCTGGAGCTCTGGCATCACACTGGGATGTGAGTATTCTGACATGGAAGTTAAACATGACACCATTAACGTCTGCATTATTACTCAACAACTTGGAACATCTCTCAGCATCGTTGTGTTCTAGTGCCTTTTTAAGAATCCAAAGAACAAAGAACAATACAGCACAGGAACAGGCCCTTCAGCCCTCCAAGCCTACGCCGATCACGTTTCCTATCTAGACTGACCGACTGTATCCTCTATACCCCATCTGTTCATGTGTCTATCTAGATAAGTTTTAAAGGTTGCTAATGTAGCTGCCTCAAACGCCTCACTTGGCAGTGCATTCCAGGCCACCACCACTCTCTGTGTAAAAAACTTCCCCTGAACATCTTCACTGAATCTATTCCCCCTCACCGTGAACTTTTGCCCCCTTGTAATTGTCATTTTCGCCCTGGGAAAAAGCTTCCAACTGTTCACCCCATCTATACGCCTCATAATTTTAGAAACTTCTATCAGGTCGCCCCCTCAGTCTCCGTCGTTGTAGGGAGAACAATCCCAGTTTGTTCAATCTCTCCTCATAGCTAGTACCCTCCACCCTCCATACCAGGCATGACACCCATAAGTAAGCCAATGCACATTCTTTCTCAAAAATATTTCAACGGAAACCCATGCTTACATCTAAACTGATTGATATTTGTTAATGTTTAAATACTTTCCTCTTTGCATTGTAATTTATATTTTTATTTCATGAAAAGATAGTCAGCACAGGTTGAACAAAACTTTACATGTATAAGAAAGATTCTTCTTCTAAAAAAGATGTATTTGTCTAATGAGGAAATGTGACCCCTAAGGTTTTGTACTTTACTAGCAAAAGAAAACATGATTCATCTGCAAAAGAAGCAAAAAACAGAAACTAGTAAACCAGAGCAGATGAGCAGAAGCAAAAATGTTTTGAAACTTTAATATCATTTGGATGGGAAAGTAGAAAAGCCTGATGTGAATCTCACACTCAAACACCTGAGGGTTTTAACATCTGTAAAATTAACATCATGAAGCAAAATCGACAAACAGCCATTTGGAAAAAGTCACTTTATTGTTTTAAGTTATCAGGTTTTAATAAACAGGAGATTGCTCACATGCATGGTAACAACAATTGTGTAAGTCTCTCAGTACAGGTGAGGGTGCTTGTCAGTGATTAACATGGAATGTTAAATGGAAAACTAGAAAACACTGACCAGCACTTTACAATAACACTCTGATAAGTGAGCACATCACTGGTTCATATGCTTTTCTTTATGGGTAATAACTTTTTCCCCCAAGAAATGTTTACCAGTATCATGGGTGACTCTATGGATCGTCCTGCAGAGGTGCACCTGACAGCCGAAACAGGCATCAGATAACAACTTGGCACTCCAGCATTCTGAGCACAAATTAGTGAGCTATCTCATTATTTTAAGAAATGGTCACAATACTTGGGGATTTTCCAATAATTGTCTTTGAACGATAAATGCAACTGAAAATGAATCCAACTATGGATATGCTTTTTTTTAAAGTAATTTGGATGAGCTATTGGAAAGAGACTTGAATCTTCTGCTTCAAAATAAATAGTTACATGCACACTACTTGACAATTTGTAACACCTTTCTACATCATTGTGCATTCTAAGCAAATATAAAGTTTCAGTGCAAACGCCATTATAGCTAAAGTAATAAACAAAACTTGGATGCATGAGGACCAAGTCAAACCTTAGAACTGTAATTTTAGAACTGCTTATGTGACATTATGGATAAGCTATTTACAAGATCAGAATAATATGGTTTAGTCAGTGAACGCAGATATTTGTGATGCTATATTGGCGAATACCTTTATTACTTGTTGACTAAATATTAGTCCAGCACTAAGCACATTGACTATAGGTTTCTCATACTACTGAAAACTTCACTTCAAAAGTACTAAAACAGTACTACAACCTCTATCACAGCAATGATTAAATATATATTTTTTAAATTCTCATTCACGTCAAGGACAAAGTTATTATTGCTTTGCACAAATTAACAATCATTCTTACTTTTCTCAAATAAACCACAGTATCCTCCCTGGATACATAATTATTCATATTGCAGACAGTGGAGTTAGACTTGCCATTCTTATTCAGATATTTAAAGAAACACACACCAGATAGGCTCCATTATCAGACAAATTCTTCAAAAACATACAAATATTTAAGAATTATCAACATGCAACCTTTTTCCAGAATACTTTGCACTTACTGCTCACTTTAAATAAAGTCTACTTTAAATAGAGTCTACTTTAAATAAAGAATGTTTGAACAAAATAATTGATAGTTTTGTTAAAAGACTTTAAAACACTTATTTGATCGACAAAGATCTTTATGTTGTTTAAAATCCCCTAAGAATTAATCATGATTTTAATTGTGTTAACTAAATGAAGTTCCTCTTTATTTAGATGAGCATATTTTAATTGATAAACAAGTCAAAAAATGGACATGGTATTGGAAACATATTCAGCCAAATTTTTGATTTGACACAAAGTTACTTAAAATATCAAACATACACTTAGTAAAGAAAGATACGAAGGTACATTGGAAAGTGTTTTACTGGATAAATAATTCCAAATGCAGAGTGAGAAGTCTGATGCAAATGAATTGGAAAGAAATTCCATGGTTTCTGATTTTTATTTTACTCTGTAACATAATCTTTGTCCAAGTTATTTTGAAGTATGCCCAGAATTGAATTACCTTTTTGTTTATTTTTATAAATTTAGAGTACCCAATTCATTTTTTTCCAATTAAGGTGTGATGTATCCACCTACTCTGCACATCTCTGGGTTGTGGGGGTGAGGCCCACGCATACATGAGGAGAATGTGCAAACTCCACACAGAAAGTAACACAGGACCGGGATTGAAACCCGGTCCTCAGCGCTGTGACGCGGCAGTGCTAACCACTGCGCCACAGTGTCACCCAGAATTGAATTATCTTATTGTGTTAAACAATTGGTGCAAAAAAGAGATCTTTCATTCTGAATGGAGGAAAACTTCAAAGTGCAGGATGGTATCTCGGAATGTTATTCCTGGGCTTAGATCATATCTAAAAAAGTTAAATTTGAAATGGGCTTTGAAGGAAGACTTTGGCAAAATGCCAGAATGTGGCAAGGAATGTGTAAAATCAGTGAAAACCTCTCCACTGGAAGGATTTATGACATTTTTCAGCTGGCTTTTCTTCAATGATTTTACTGGTGTGCACATCCTCAAGAATAGAGGTATTTTTGTGCCTTATCATGGTTGTACTTAAAAGGAGATGCCACTGAAATGTTAGTTGGTATTGAGCACACCTCATAACTACTTGGTACCAACACCGAGCGTGCACTTCCAAAAATGTGTCTATTCATACTGTAGAAATGAGGCAATGTCTTGAATTAATAAGTCTGGCTAGACCTCCAGGTCATCCGGTCGTGGCCTGCTACTCCCTCTGCTGCTGGTTCTACTGGGTGGTCTCTGTTCCGTGAGAACAATCGGCTGCATCTCAGTTACTGATGGTAGCTTTTGTATGGTTGGATGTTCACCATGAAAATCAAATGGCTGCGCATGGGAGTTGGAGATGGTGCTACCAGCCTGGCCAATCCTGTTTTGTTCGGTACTGTAATTTGCCCAGTTCTGTTCATTAGCTTGCTTATTGTAGCTTCGGCAGGAGGACATATTCCTGTCCCCAGTAGCAAGCTTGTATCCAGGAGGGGACATGGGAGCTGTTGGTGGGGAGCATCCATTATAATAGGCATACTTTGAAGAGGACGGGTCTTTGACAGGATTCAAGCCCATTTTTTGAGAACCTTGAAATAAATGGCTGTTCTGCTTAACACGATCTGCTAAGCTTTTGAAGATGATATAGAACAGCTCTGTCAGATTCAGCAAAGCTGAACCAACGGATACCACCAACATGAATATGACAAAGATGGTCTTCTCTGTGGGTCTTGAGAGGAAGCAGTCTACTTTGTGTGGGCATGGATACCTCTCGCAAGTATAAATTGCATCCAGCATGAATTTGAAACCATAAATGCACCACTGAATTAAAATAAAAGTCACTTCAAAAATTATTTTAAAGATTATACTGACTGCATAAGTATGTAGAAGGGATCCTTTGATTTTAATTCTGCCTTCCTCCTCCACACCATATTTGATTTTCTTCAATTCTAACTGTTTCAAGGCGAGGCCAACATCTTCACCCTCTTCTTGGAGGAACTTTAAATATTTTTCTTTCTTGGATATTTTTTTCTCTTTGTGAGAAATGAGAAAGACATGGGCTAGGTAGATCAGAGTAGGTGTTGAGACAAAAATAATTTGAAGGACCCAGAGTCGAATGTGGGAGATCGGGAAGGATTTGTCATAGCAGACATTATCACAACCTGGTTGCAATGTGTTGCACTTGAATGCAGACTGTTCATCATTCCAAGCAGCTTCAACAGCAGTCCCCAGGACCAAGAGGCGAAAGATGAAAAGCACAGTGAGCCATACTTTACCTCCCGGAGTCAAATGAGACTGTGCTTTAGTCAGTAGTCTTCCAAGAGCACTCCAGTCACCCATTCTGCTTTAACCTTAGCAAAAGAAAGAAGACAATAATTGTGTAAGGAGACTTCAAACTTTCTTACGATTTTGTTCATTTTAAAACAAAGCTTGTTTTTTAATTTGTTTATTTCCTTTAACAATGGCATTCGTTCATTAATGGTGACCATGAAACTATCATCAATTGCTGCAAAAGCCCATCTGATTCACTAATGTCCTTTAAGCCTGAGGTCACGGGAGAATGGAGGGCTCTGCAGGTTTCCATGTGCGTGCAAGGGGCCTGTATGTCAGCACAGTTTGGCACATGCAAAGGATAACACCACCAGCAAGGCTGGCGTTAAGTACTGCAATTTAATTCAGCTGTCATAAATCAAGGTACATGAGAATAAACTATACCGTTTGTTACAAATAAGAATCTGCAGCATGCCAACCAGTAGAGGATTGGAAACAAAATAGTAAAGGATAAATATCAGCAGCTTACTCTGCCTGGAATCTGTAGCTGTTAGATTGTCACTGGTTTGTCTGCTGTTCTGAGAGGAGGTAGGCTTGGATTTCAATTCAGCAATTGCAGACGTGTTTTTATAAATTAAAAAGCACCAAAGCAGTTAAGCAGTGATCAATATGTGTATTTTTGTGGTTTGTGCCTTTCATTCTGTTGCTGGGGTCGGGAAGGCTATGACGGCACTGGCCCTTGTTACTAGAATACCATCCAACATCTTCATCATCGGAGGAGACAGCTTGGTCCTTTGTGTCTCCCTCTGCAAAAACAAGCCCACCTTTGCACAAGGTGAACTTACAGTTTGGGGGGCCCTGTGCACACCTTCATTGCTGAGGGCCCCCTTCCTGATGGCACACCACCCCATGACACAATACTCCTCCCCCAATGTTGTCACAGCCTTCCTGGTGGGCAGACATGGAACAGGCCAATGAGATGGAAATATCAGCTGATGACATGACTGCAGCACAAGCCAGTGCAGGACAGAATGATCCAGAAAATGTCCAGTGCAGGAGTAAATACTCCAATCAAGTGGAGTCCAATGAGTCCAAGTCCAATATCAGTGGCCTGGCTTTGCCTGGCCAGATTCCATTCTTTGTTCAAGAAGAGACTTTCTAAAGGCCAGTTTTGAGAGCAGTGGAAGATGGTGGTTATCTGTATGTGACCAGTAGCCATTATATCAGACCAACAAATAAAGAACAAAGACAAAGAAAATTACAGCACAGAAACAGGCCCTTCGGCCCTCCCAGCCTGCGCCGATCCAGATCCTTTATCCAAACCGGTCTCCTATTTTCCAAGGTCTACTTCCCTCTGTTCCCCGCCCGTTCATATATCTGTCTAGATGCATCTTAAATGATGCTATCGTGCCCGCCTCTACCACCTCCGCTGGCAAAGCATTCAAGGCACCCACCACCCTCTGCGTAAAAAACTTTCCACGCACATCTTCCTTAAACTTTCCCCCTCTCACCTTGAAATCATGACCCCTTGTAATTGACACCCCCAATCTTGGAAAAAGCTTGTTGCTATCCACCCTGTCCATACCTCTCATAATTTAGTAGACCTCAATCAGGTCCCCCCTCAACCTCAGTCTTTCCAACGAAAACAATCCTAATCTACTCAACCTTTCTTCATAGCTAGCACCCTCCATACCAGGCAACATCCTGGTGAACCTCCTCTGTACCCTCTCTAAAGCATCCACATCATTCTAGTAATGTGGCGACCAGAACTGCACGCAGTATTCCAAATGTGGCCTAACCAAAGTCCGATACAACTGTAACATGACCTGCCGACTCTTGTACTCAATACCCCGTCCGATGAAGGCAAGCATGCTGTATGCCTTCTTGACCACTCTTTCGACCTGCGTTGCCACCTTCAGGGTACAATGGACCTGAATTCCCAGATCTCTGTACATCAATTTTCCCCAGTACTCTCCCATTGACCATGACCATATAGTCCGCTCTTGAATTTGGTCTTCCAAAATGCATCACCTCGCATTTGCCTGGATTGAACTCCATCTGCCATTTCTCTGCCCAACTCTCCAATCTATCTATATTTTGCTGTATTCTCTGACAGTCCTCCTCGCTATCTGCAACTCCACCAATCTTAGTATCATCTGCAAACTTGCTAATCAGACCACCTAAACCTTCCTCCATGTAATTTATGTATATCACAAACAACAGTGGTCCGAGCACGGATCCCTGTGGAACACCACTAGTCACCCTTCTCCATTTTGAGACACTCCCTTCCACCACTACTCTCTGTCTCCTGTTGCCCAGACAGTTCTTTATCCATCTAGCTAGTACACCCTGAACCCCATACGACTTCACTTTTTCCATCAACCTGCCATGGGAAACTTTATCAAACGCCTTACTGAAGTCCATGTATATGACATCTACAGTCCTTCCCTCATCAATTAACTTTGTCACTTCCTCAAAGAATTCTATTAGGTTTGTAAGACATGACCTTCCCTGCACAAAACCATGCTGCCTATCACTGATAAGTCTATTTTCTTCCAGATGTGAATAGATCCTATCCCTCAGTATCTTCTCCAACAGTTTGCCTACCACTGACGTCACGCTCACAGGTCTATAATTCCCTGGATTATCCCTGCTACCCTTCTTAAACAAAGGGACAACATTAGCAATTCTCCAGTCCTCCGGGACCTCACCCATGCTCAAGGATGCTGCAAAGATATCTGTTAAGGCCCCAGCTATTTCGACCCTCGCTTCCCTCAGTAACCTGGGATAGATCCCAACCGGTCCTGGGGACTTGTCCACCTTAATGTCTTTTAGAATACCCAAAACTTCCCCCTTCCATATGACAACTTGACCTAGAGTATTTAAACATCCATCCCTAGCCTCAACATCCTTCCTGTCCCTCTCCTTGGTGAATACCAATGCAAAGTACTCATTAAGAATCTAACCCATTTCCTCTGACTCCACGCATAAATTCCCTCTTTTGTCTTTGAGTGGGCCAATCCTTTCTCTAGTTACCCTCTTGCTCCTTATATACGAATAAAAGGCTTTGGGATTTTCCTTAACCCTGTTAGCCAAAGATATTTCATGACCCCTTTTAGCCCTCTTTATTGCGCGTTTGAGATTCGTCCTACTTTCCCGATATTCCTCCAAAGCTTCATCAGTTTTGAGTTGTATGATCTTATGTATGCTTCCTTTTTCATCTTAGCTAGTCTCACAATTCCACCCGTCATCCATGGTTCCCTAATCTTGCCATTTCTATCCCTCATTTTCACACGGATATGTCTGTCCTGCACTCTAATCAACCTTTCCTTAAAAGACTCCCACATTTCAAATGTGGATTTACCCTTAAGCAGCTGTTCCCAATCCACATTCCCTAGCTCCTGCCGAATTTTGTTATACTCTGCCTTTCCCCAATTTAGCACTCTTCCTTTTGGACCACTCTCGTCTTTGTCCATGAGTATTCTAAAACTTACGGAATTGTGATCGCTATTCTCAAAGTAATCACCGACTGAAACTTCAACCACCTGGCCGGGATCATTCCCCAGTACCAGGTCCAGTATGGCCCCTTCCCGAATTGGACTATTTACATACTGCTCTAAAAAACTCTCCTGGATGCTCCTTACAAACTCTGCTCAATCTACGCCTCCAACACTACACGAGTACCATTCAATGTTGGGGAAGTTAAAATCTCCCATCACAACCACCCTATTGCTCCTACATTTTTCTATAATCTGTCTGCATGTTTGTACCTCTACTTCATGCTCGCTTTTGGGAGGCCTGTAGTAAAGTCCTAACAATGTTACTGCACCCTTCCTATTTCTTAACTCCACTCATATTGCCTCAGTGCTCGAATCCTCCATAGTGTCCTCCTTAATCACAGCTGTGATATCATCTCTGACTAGTAATGCAACTCCTTCACCCCTTCTACCTCCCTCTCTATCCCTCCTGAAGCATCTATACCCTGGGATATTCAGTTGCCAGTCCTGCCCTTCCCTCAACCAAGATTCAGTAATACCCTTTTGAAAAACAGAATTTAAACAAGAGAATATGGAAGAGGGACATATTTTAAAGATTTTCTTAGATGACCCCTTTTTGGCATGACAATTTACTTTGCTTTTCTTCTACGCTCTTTCTTCACAAAATCATCAATTACATCACCTTAGGTAAAATCTTGTTCCATTTCAAAGCCAAAACAGCATCTGCATGAGCGGATCAAATGGTGGATCACAAATTCGTTTGAACATCAAATGTTTTCCCTGTGCCTACTCCAAGCGCGACTGCAACATATTCTAATGTTGCGTGGGAACCAAAATAAAGATACAACTTTTGAACAAAATCAAAAACTGTATGGTTGCCTCAAAAGATTCAGTGGGCTGATTAAATTCAAGGACTTACTGGAATACGGATGAATAATGCACAGGGGCTTGCATTGTTCAATCTTGCTCGTAGATCTGAATATTTTCCTGCCATCTTTGCAGCATTATCGAAGCTCTGCCCATGACAATGTCCATACCTAAATTTGCAATTATTTCCAAAACTTTTGTCTCCAGACACTCAGAAGTGTGGGATTATAGCTGGACAAAACAAAGAAATCGCTCTCCAACTTCACCATTGCTGGCCACATATATTAAAATTATTGTTAATTGGTCCACATTACTCCTATCTGGTGTTGAACCAACTATTATGGAATAGGTGGGCCAGTGGCACAATAGATAACGCACTTGACAATGGATCAGGAGATGCCAGGTTCGACATCTGGTTGGCTCGTGGTAAACTTCTCGACATTAGTTCCAAAACTTCATGAAAAATAAAATTTGGGCAGCAGGATGGAGCAGTGGGTAGCATTGCTGCCTAAGGCGCCAAGGTCCTAGGTTCGATCCCGGCCCTGGGTCACTGTCCATGTGCAGTTTGCATATTCTCCCCGTGTTTGCTTGGGTTTCACCCCCACAACCCAAAGATGTGCAGGCGAGGTGGATTGGCCATGCTAAATTGCCCCTTAATTGGACAAAGCGAATTGGGTACTCTAAATTTAAGAAAATGTATTATGGAATAGTATTTGGCATCTTCATTAGTGAATTATTTCTGAGCCACTCTGCCAGTATAGTGATGAAGACATCGTAGGTTTAGTCTGTTGAAACTGGGTCTTCCCTGAGCCATAATATTGATAACTTTTCCAAATGCTCTTTGAGATGTTCGTCACATTTACAAAGATATTCAAGGCAGGTAAAAAATTACCTCTTCGATTGGATACTGATGACTAATCATGTCCTCTTAGAGGTAGTCCCAAAGAAGCCAGCAGTTTGACTGTGGCAACAACACATCTCCGAACTTTCCTCCAGTAAGAATATTCCTTTTCAAACTGAGCCGATAGAAGCGCAGAATCAATTCTTGCATCTTTGAACATAGCTTTAAATTGACATTTGGCATTTTCATGATCAGCAAGATCTTTTCAAACATTTCTCCAGTTCGAGTACTCTAACTCGACAAATGCTTGTTTCCTTTTACCAGGGTCAGGGAATAATTTGCAAACAGAAAAATAGATTGCTGAAAAAAATCAACCAATTCCTATCTTCAGCCATCCCATTTCTCTTCATCCTTAGAAAACTGGATTTAAAGGACCTCTAACCTGCTTTTGGCCTCCAACCTCAAATGCTCCTCTCAAATTTTCCACATTAGCTATGTTTTCTGATGTACTTAGTATGAAATATTCTATCATGCACAGTGGAACAGATTTTGGCCATAAGTAATATCATCAGGATAGATTTCTTCCCTCATTTCAGCAGAAGAATCAGCAGTATCTTGTGGTTCCATTCCCATTTCAAAGTCCACTTCTTATTCTTGTTCAACCTTTTAGGAGATGTGTGTCCAGAAATCAGGAATTCAAAGTCATCAGGTATTTCAGCCATACTTTTGGTGGATGAGGATGTATGTGCAGTTTGTTCTCTGCCCAATACTTTGAATTTTCTGAAGTAAAATGACAAACTGCCTTTTTTTCTAGCATTGCCCCACCTTCAATTTTTTTGTGCTTTTGACTGTAAGATTGATAGTGTCACATGGACTGATCTTTCTTGATTTTAAAACATGAATTTTCTGAAACAGCAGGTACTTTTTGCCTTCCTTAGCCCTAGGTTCAAGTTCTCCTACTCACCTTGACAACTTCGCCTCACTGCTGGCTCAGATTGCCTGGTAATGGTATGGCCTCATCCTCAGTTGCTCAGCCCTGGTCAAGCGGCCCGTGCTGTTGCTCCCCTTGACCGTGCTGACCTCGCGCGCCTCACTGCTGGCTCAGGCTGCCTGCCTGGCTATCTCGTCTGTCTCACCCTCAGTTGCCCAGCACTTTACCTGGGCGTCAAGTCACCCTGCTGCTCTCCTGGATGACCCCTGGCAACTCCTTGGCCCTCGCACCTCATCTCAAGCTCTGCTCAACGACAACTTCAGTGTTGTGCTGGCTCACTGGCTGCCTGCCTGGCTATCTGGCCTCCTCACCTCATCCTCAGCTCATTGTCCAGCTCTCTCCAGCCCTGATGGATGGTCGAGTTGCCCACCTCACTGCCCACCTCGCTGACCGCCAGAGCCTCCTCGACCCTTGAACTTCACCTCGAGCTCTGCTCGACGATGACCTTGGGCACTGTGCTGGCTCACTGGCTGCCTGCCTGACTATCTGGCTTCCTCACCTCACCCTCAGATCATTGCCCAGCCCTCCTGAACCCTGCTGGCCTGACCATGCCACTCCCCTTAATGATTGCTGGCGCCTCATGGCCCTCACACCTTGCCTCGAGCTCTGGTCAACGACAACCTCAGGCATTGTGCTGACTCACTGGCTGCCTGCCTGGCTATCTTTAAAAATATTTTTCAGAGACCCTCATTAATAATCTCACTCTTTCCAGGTCACTATCACCTATCAACGATCTTGAACAATGTTATTCCATTCCAAGGAACACGACCAGTCAGAGTCCAATGTTGTTCTGCATTGCTTGCTGATACCTAATCAGCATATTCAGAGCTATCAGGCTCTGATTAGTGTCCACAGAGCTATTGGCCAGCATGGGGCCCCACCATTGGCTGCAGCTCTGTGCCTAGGCATGATGTGTTTCATTGAAAGACCGCCTGTGCACAGCAGACAATGATGATCCAGGACACTCTCTGTGAGGAATATTGGTGTCTCCAAAATCTAAACCGTATGTTTAGGAGGCCTATCATCTGTTCAGTGATGGCCCTTGTGGAGACATGTACAGCATTGTACCTCTCCTCAGTGGCCCTCAAACTGGCATCATCAGCCTAGTCTTCTGGGAATATCCCTCGTCCCCAAGAAGCCAGCCCTGAAATCACCAAGATCCCTCAAATATCTGTGGCACCTGGGATTGGTTCAGAATGCAAGAATCGTGAGAGCTTGCTGGGAACCACACACAAATGTACAGGATTTGTCCGGTGTGATTGCACATCAACCGCAGGTTCAAAGAGCAGAAACCTCTCTGTTGATGAATGTAACTAGCTGATGCTAGTGCACTCTCAATGTCACATGTGTGCAGTCAATAGCCCTTTGCACTTGTGATTGCCGGCATGCAATTGCCTTCAGGTTTTTGCAGACACAGATATTGATAGATAGGCTGGCATATGTGAGCAACCACAATCTGGGACATCCTAAGGAGCCTCTAATATTGCCTTTTGCTCATCTGCAGAAATCACTGGCACCAGGTCACCAGCATCCTGAATTTCTTGTGGCCCGCTGCCTCTTGCTGCTCTGGCTGTTGCCCTTCCTAGCCTTGGGCTAACCTGTGCTGGTTCTTTCTCATCTGGTCAAGAGCCAGTAGAAATGGCAGTGTTGCCTGGAGCCTGTGTCATTTGTGCATGTGGATCTGTGAACAAATTACGGTGATCCATCCAGTCAGCATCTCCGAGCCTTTAAACCAATGCTAAGGATTGTGCTAGCAGCAACGTCCTGACTCCAAACTTCCATTCTCCTGGGTAAATGATTATGTCTAGGTATCTGTCCAGATATGGCTTCCCACCCCATTCCTTCATGGTGAAGGACATCATGGAGGGCCACAAATTAGTGTTCCTCCAGTTCATACTTGGCTGCATAAGGACATGGTGTACTGACTGGGGTCATGGCAGCCATGTGCAAAAGCACCATCTTGGACACTATTCAACTTGCCTCCATGATCCTTGAGACTACATGGAGACCATTTCCTTGACGTCATAGATTTACTATGTAAATTCTTGGCAGCCACAATCTGTCCAGGACCCTAACACTTCCACCCTTCCTCTGACTTCACTGAACACCTGCCACCAAGTACTCTCATTTAAGTGTTGAGGATCAAACTCTTGACATCACCAACCCACCCTTTAGACACATCTCTCTACAATGCTCACTGCCTAGGAAGCCCATTTACTGCCCTACAACAGGATGGACTACGTGTGACATGCTTGCCCTCCATACAAGCCCCAGACAATCTAAACACGCTCTTGTCCTTTCCTGCTAACTCTGCCCCCCCCCTTGCCCAGCCTTTGTTCCATCCTTCCCCATTGACCCTGCTTCCCTTGCCCATTCTCCCCGCACCCCTTCCCACTAACCTTGCCTCTTCATTCCCAGCCTCTGCACAGTTTGGACTATCGGCACACAATCTTAATCAAGAGGCTGACATTTATGAGCAGTTCCCAGAAAGGCAAAATGACTACTGACTCCAAAGTCCAGAAGAAGTGCACCTCGCCAGGTGAACGCTACTTATATATGCAGTTGTGAATCTGAACGCAAAATGTTCTCACTCACAGAGAAATTAATTTGGAGGGGGCACTTAATTCTGGCGAGCTGGCCTTTTAATGAGTATGCACGCCATGCAAATGCATGCACATTAGCTTCCATATATTGATCATTGGGATGCTCGACCCACCTCTAAAGGTTCTGAGAACTTAATTGCAAACTTCACCCCACAGTCGTAAACTGACTTTTTGTCTCCCATTAAATTAAGTTCCCTTGCCCGCCAAGCTTTCTATCTCAGATGGGCCCAGAACATTCTTCTCCATGAGTGCATAGCCTCATCCATTCATCAAAGCTCTGTTAAAAGTTCTTATAGAGAAGGGTTTGTTCTACATCCGAGGGATTGTAGCCTTTTTCTTGAACACATTCAATGGTAACACTGACTATACAGTGACCTCAGCTAGAAATACATATGCTTGTTAGATAGCATGAGATCAGCCTGAGATCCTTATCCCTTACTTTAGCCTGTCATCACACACATGATAAAAATCATATGTAACATGCTTAACTAAGTGTTCTACTGGAGGTTACAATTGGGGTTGCACTCCAGTAAAAGGTCAACACGTTTAGGGATGAGCAAGAAAGGAGACAATGTTGGAAGAAAAAGGACTAAATATTTTTTTAAGTAACTTGTGCACAGTACGTTTATTATGTTCATAGAGAGATGTGTTATACATAATATAATGGATAATGTCATCAAATGGGTAAGTAAATATGCATCTATATTATATATATATATATATATATATACATAAATACATATTATAAAACTTTTTTTAAAGAACACAAAGGACACTTACCTCAGCAACTACTACGTTTCATTTGTGAAGAACACAAGCTGCTTTATTGAGACTCAAGATTTGACGGATCTCTCTGGTACAGCGGCTAATATGATAAGTCCACATTGAAACGAAAGAGAGTTCATGTGACCCAGCTCTTGGGTGTAAAATATATTGGATTTATACTAACAGTCAGAGAGAATGGCACAGAAACAGAAAGGGTATCAGCCTTGCTCCCTCTTTCTTTCTCTGAAACCTCTCTTATCAAATATAAGTTGTTAATTATTTGAAAACCCACTGGAGGGCGTCATTGCTGCAAACCGAGAGTTTGAAGAGGAGGATTCCAAATCAACACTACTGTCTCCAAGAGAAAAGAGAATCAACCAGCCATGACTGTTGCTCCAGTAATAAACACAAATACTAGCAGCCACTGTGGAAAATAACCCTTCAGGTTCAAACACGTTTCTGGACAATCGGTGAATACTTTTTTCCTGAAATTTGTTTTTGCATACTGTAAGGGGGGTGTTTGTGTGCCCATTGCATTTGAGAGTAGTTTGACTTTTTAAAATTCATTCAGGGGATGTGGGCATCGCTGGCTGGGCCAGCATTTATTGTTCTTCTCTAATTGCTGTTGAACTGATCAGCCATTTTAAGAGTCGACCGCATTGCTGTGGATCTGGAGTCACATGTGGGGCAGACCAGGTAACGATGACAGATTTCCTTTCCTAAAGGACATTCATGAATCAAATGGGTACTTACGACAATCGACAATGATTTCATGGGTCACCATTAGACGATTAATTCCAGATTTTTATTGAATTTAAATTTCAACATCTGGCATGGTGAGATTTGGAAACCAGGTTCCTACCCTAGGTCTCTGGATTACTAGTCCAGTGACGGTACCACTATGCCCCCACCACCTTCCCTAATTGTACATTTTAAACCTATTTTTCATAATTTCCGCATCTTTGCCTGAGTGGGCTTTCACAATAAAACTCTCTATGCTTGTTAACTTACATAAATTTAACTATCACAAGAATGAATTCTCAATCTAAAATTCTGTTTACATACGGAACTTCAATATGACTAAGGACAGTATTTAAAGTGAATTATTTAATTACTAAAATAATTCAGATAAACCAGCTTTCTATAAGCAAAAGTATCAATCTGAGTGAGAATCAGTGCTGGTACTCTTGCTATTGAGTCACAGGCTGTGGGGTCAAGCTCCCTTCCAGAAATATGTGTACAAATTAAGCTGACATTTCAATGCACAAAAAGCTTGCTGCACTGTCCGAGATAAATTTCAGATGAGCCAATAAACCAAGACTTTCTCTCTTCTCGGGTGGATGTAAAAGTAATGACATATGAAAAGAGCTGGCAGACTTCCAAGTGACCTTATCAGCACCTATTCCTAAGCCCAAACCCTTAAAACAGACTGGACATAAGTGCAAACCACACAGTCACCCAGGGTTGAAATTAAACCCAGGTCCCTGGTGCTGAGGCAGCAGTGCTAACCATTGTGCCACCGTGCCACCCCATCATGACAACAAATGTGTTTATCATGTAATTGAATATACTTTCTTTCGCAATTAACTGGGCAATTAACCTTCTGGGAAAAAATCATAAATGGGTTGGCAATAACTTATATTGTACATTATGTTATATATTGTATATGGGCAGTACGGTAGCACAGTGGTTAGCACTGTTACTTCACCAGGGACCTAGGTCCAATTCCCAGCTTAGGTCACTGTCTGTGTGGAGTCTGCACGCTCTCCCCGTGTCTGCGTAGGATTCCTCCGGATGTTCCGGTTTCCTCCCACAGTCCAAAGATGTGTAAGTTAGGTGGATTGGCCATGCTAAATTCCCTTAGTGTCCAAAAAAAGGTTGACATGATGTGGAGATGCCGGCGTTGGACTGGGGTGAGCACAGTAAGAAGCCTTACAACACCAGGTTAAAGTCCAACAAGTTTGTTTCAAACATGAGCTTTCGGAGCGCAGCTCCTTCCTCAGGTGAATGGCGAGGTTGGGTGGGGCCATTGGGGATAGGGTGGAGGTATGGGCTTGAGTCGGGTGCTCTGTCCAAGGGCTGGTGCAGACTTGATGGGCCAAATGTCCTCCTGCACTGTAAATTCTATGATTCTATGATATTCACAATTTGACAGTGGAAATTTAGGACCGTCCTATAAGAGGTACATAAGATGTGTACAACTTGATACAACCTCTTCCTTGATTTAGCAAGCCAGGAAACACTTCATATATCCATTACTGGTTTAAAATGTGATGGGGTGAGCCAGAGGTTTAGTACTGGGGGCTATGGTAGAAGTTCACAACTAATATGAATCAATGCCTTCTCTTCCTAATCCTGAACAATTGCTGCTGTTGCCCCAAAGGACTATCCTTGATCCTTTGCTTTTCTCATCTAAGTGCTTTCCCGCAGTGACATCGTCTGAACTCAGGGTGTTTGTTTTCAATTGTACCCAGCACCACCTCACCACCACCTGGCTCAACTCCTCCACTGTTGCTAATTTATCAGGCTGCTTATCCAATACCTTTCCAGGATGAACAGAAATTTCCAACAATCAAATATTGGGAAGACTGAAGCCATTTTTGTCAGTGCCCTCTCCAAACTCCATTCCCTAACTATTGGTTCCATTCCTCTCCCTAGTTCAAGATTAAACCAGTCTGTTCACGGTGACACAATGGTTAGCACTGTTGCTTCACAGTGCCAGAGTTCCAGGTGCGATTGAGTCACTGTCTGTGCGGAGTCTACACGTTCTCCCTGTGCCTGCGTGGGTTTCCTCTGGGTGCTCCAATTTCCTCCCACAAATCCCGAAAGACTTGCTAGGTGAAGAGGACATTCTGAATTCTCCCTCTGTGTACCCGAACAGGCGACTAGGGGCTTTTCACAGTAACTTCACTGCAATGTTAATGTAATGTACTTTTGACACTAATAAAGATTATTATTATTTGTCTGAGATACGTTTCTGACCTCATACCAACCTTTGTCAAAGGCCACCTTTGTAAATGTTTGTAATATCTCCTGTCATCCATCTCAGCTAATCTGCTGCTGAAACCCTCATTCATTTAGGCTTGACCATTTCAATGCAGTCCGCCTGTTCTACCGTGTCTACCCTTTGTAAACTTGAGTAATCCAAAAATGTGCTGCCGTGTCTTAACTTCCAGCAAATCTCATTCCGCTCTCACCCCAGTGCTCATTAACAACATTGGCTCTCAGTCAACCAACCTCAATTCTCATCCTGATGTTCATATTCCCTCTCTGCTCTCCCGCTTCCTTATCTCTGTAATCTCCTCCAGACCAACATCCCCCTGAGGTATCAGTACTCCTTTCATTCTGGCCTCTTGCGCAACCCCGATTTTAATTACCCCACAATTGCTTTCCCCTTTGCAGGGTGCTCCTTAAGAAGCCTCTTTGACCGAGCGTACTCTATATGTGGCTCGTGTTATATTTTGTCTTGTTGAGTTCCTTCATATGAAGCGCATTGGGACCTTCCATTCTGTTAAACGCGCGCATGAAAAATTGTGGAAACTGATGAGTCCATTTTTATGTGTTTACAGTTTTACCGCGAGTAACATTCATCTGTACATAAGATGGACCTTTAGGGGCAACATAATCGGAACCATTGTGCAAATACATGGTTTGAAGCGTCACCAGAGCGCTGTTGATTGAATTCCAGTTTTATTTTGATGTTTGCATTCTTTGGGAATGCTTTAGTTTAAAATTGCAATTCAATACTTTCTGTTCCTAGGGTTCACTGTCTGCGATCTCTCAATCAAATCTCGCCTGAGTTATTCATTAACTACTATGTTATGCTCTCTCTGGAACAAGCCACTGCACTCTATCCGCATTGCGTGCCATTTTCACCACATTTCTGGGAACACTATCATTCTTAACGTCCCTTCTTTTGGTTTCTTTGATATTCAAATTACGCCGATGTGAAATAATACAGATGTGCACCGAGTGTTGTCATTAAAACCAATCACTATGAGCCTGTACTCAATATCAGAATGTAATATTTGTACAAATAATTTACCAATACATTGTTCTGAAGTGTTTCCCAAGAAGTGGTATATTTCTTTTAAAGGATTTTGACCTCTTTTGGGGCACTTTTCAAATTGCGGATTTTTACTTTCTGTAGCTAACCAGAGGTGAACTCCCTATCGTTCCTCTCTCCACATCTTTCTGGGTCTGTATTGAATTCTGAAATGAAGTCTGTACCGGCTCCTTACTAAGCTCTTCATTAACATTAACTCATACATGTCCTGCTTGGCAATAACATTAACTCATACATGTCCTACTCGCCCTTTGTATATTCTTACATGTATCTTTGAACATTAATATGCAGGAAATCACAGTAAGTATTTCATCGCTGAGGTAATTTTAATATCGCTTTATTCAATGTGAATTGACTAATGTAGCACGGACTTCATAAGCACAGAATGAAGGTGAAACGGTGCAGCCCACTGCACCTGCCGTCCGCCTCTCCCGGGGACCCGGTGAAAGTTTCACTCCACTTCAGTACAAGTGTTAAAATTGCAACACTTTGTCTGAGGGAGGATTTGCTTTCTCAGCCTAGCTATCACGAGGTGGTATGCCGCTAGCTTTTTCAAACTCAGATAACACGGGTGGTGAGCTGAGGAGATGAATTATGTTCAAGAGGAGAGTTTTCAAAGTTTACATACGAGAGTTAAGCGAATTCATATCGACGTTAAAAATAAATCGGTTCACGCAAAGATGCTGCAACATCGGGCTAAGTTGTTAAAATGCGAGGAACTCTCTAACTGAATGCAAAGAGCTGTAATATCCGCCCCTTTTATCTGCTCTCAAAAGCACCAGTTGGTTGGGAAAAGTGAGTTTTGTAAGTTTTGTAAATTCAAGCCTGTGAAGTGTAATCCTCTGGACTGTCATGTGTGTTTTTTTCTCTCCCCTGTATTAGCAGTCATCTCTCTACCTTGTGCAGCTGGGAGGCATTCCTCCCATCCCCTTCACATTCCCTCAATATCTGCAATGCAGGAATAGTTTTGAAACTATGAACGTCGATCCGAAAGAACGGTATCACTTTTTTAAAAAAACAAGCGGTGCGTGGAGGAAAAAAAGTTACTTCCAACAGCTCGACTAGTTCAAATCCACGGCGATTATGGAGCTGAACTCCTGCACAAAGTTTCACAACTTACCCGCGAAGTCTTGGGAGAAACCGTGGAATTGGTCAGGTCGGAGGGAATGAAACTAATCAGCCGAATGTTGTTGCACTGCTAGGTGAAGGAGGACGCGCTCTCTAGCCTGCCGGCCGATTTAAAGCTCTTTTAGTTCCCCCAAAAAAAAGTTTTTTAAGAGTCATCTGACCCTTACGTCACGGTTTCTGGTGGACTGGAGAAAGTTGCAGGGTTTGAGCGGCCGCTTGTCATTTCACCGCACATCTCCTGGCACACTCCTTCTGCACGGCCGTCTATCTCAGCTGGAACCGCACAACTTTTCTATGTGGGGGCTTGTTACATTCAGTGGCGGACTGGGTCTAAAAATATTGGTTGCCAGGAGACAAAGGGGGCCCACCCACAACTACAATGCTATCATTTAATTTTCATAACGAATAAATAAAATTTTCAAAAAATACATATGGAAAAAAGGGTACAATTAAATTTTTTGTGGAAAAAATGTGTATTTCTTAGTAATTACAGTGTACATGTACTGTACATATTACTGGCAGTAGATACCAAATGTAAATACAGAATGTTATTGAATTTTTTATTTATTTTTTTAAATTTTAAGTAATTGGTTGATATTTTTTAATAGTTTACTGCACAATTTACACATTAACAGATAGTTCAAAAGCACAATAGAGCATTGCATGCAGTCCACTATATTAAGAGCAATCGTTTGTGTTCGCTAGATGATTGTGTGAATCTGCCAATAATTGCTTCTGCATCCAATTCATCTAACAATTCCTTTTCAATGGATAGCAACATGTATGATTCCAAATTCTCCTCAGACAGCGAATTTCATAACCTGATCTTTAGCTTTGAAAATGTCCTCTCACATTGGACTTGAGTAACTGATAGTGTGCAGATGACTTTATAAAGTTCATAAAGGTTATCATATGCCTTGCCATGAAGTCTGTTGGATGCCAGAAGTTTTAGTACACATGATGGGCAAGTGCTGCAAATTTTACAATTGTTGCAACTGGAATCCATATTCTCACCATCATTAAGCAATAGCTTTAATACATCAAAGTTTGAAGCAAAAGAAAACAATTCCAATATTACTTGATCTTTGCTGATTTGTGGAAACAGCTTAATAATACCTTCCAATGCTTCATCTTCAAGGCCCTTCTCTGCAATAGTTTTAAACTTTGCTGGGTCCAAGCAGGACAAATCTTTATACAACTGTTTGTGTTGTACAAAGCGTGATTCTAGTGACTGGACAATGCGATCCATTATTAGGTTAAACACATTTACTTGAAAATCAGCTAGAGAATCTGAGGAATTTCTTTCATCATCAATAAGCTCATCTGCCATTCTTTTCTTCTTCCTCTGCCTCTTAACTGGCAATGCTGTTTCCAACGCATCAATTTCCAATGTTTGATTTTCATCCATATTCATCTGTGAAATCCTGTCATTACATTTATTTACAAATTCCAAAGCCTTGCTGTGAACGTTATCAAATGTTCTTGTCTGTTCCTTCAACTTTGTTGTAGCTGAATCTACCAAACTCCATGCAGTAAATATATCTAAACCACTTGTCTGTAGATAACTTGATAACGGGGTTGTAGTTTCAAATATACACAAGTAAGTAAATGGTGTCAATATGGTTTCAAACTTTAGAAGACTTTGAAGTAAAACATTTGCTTCATGTTTTGTTTTTGCTTCAAACTTTTCTGAATCTTGTATCATTGATAAGCATGTCAATAGATTTACGAAAGTACTGGCAGCGGCATCATTTAAACATCCAAATATAGTTGTTGCTGCATTGGATTTTCCTGACCATCTGGTCTCACCAATTAGCTTTAATCATTTCATTTTTTCTTGTCCTAGATGTTTTCCAACAACTTCTATCCATACAGCCATTCTCTTGTATGATGCTTTCACAAAAGTTGCTTTATTCTGGAGCAAATTGAAAAAAGAAACTGCAGGCACACAACATTTTGTTGTTTCAGTTATCACCAAATTCAAGACATGGGCATAGCACCATATATGAACATGTTGATCAGCCACATCAGCAATTTTGCTTTGCAAACCATTATACTGGCCATGGTAGCTTGCAGCACCATCTGTGCTATCAGATAAACATTTTTAGGGGTCAATTTTAAGATTCTGTAATGTTTCAATCAATAGATCAAAAAGTCCCTGTCCTGTACTATCATTACTTGGCACAACTGAAAGATAATACCTTTAAGCACATACCGAATAATAATGCTAAACTGATCGATGGATGAATTATCTTGTGTTGAATCAACCTGAATAGAATAATATTTTGCTTGAGAAACTTCATGACTAATTCTTTCTTGTATCATATTCTTCATTATTTTGATTAACATGTTTATAGTTGTTTTACTCAGGTATGTAACAAGTCCACCACGGCCTTTACTTTGAGCCTTTCCTTGTTGCTCTAATCGTTTGATTCTTTGTTTAGAATATTGAAGATTGCAAGAATAACTTGAAGGAATGCCAGATAAACTCCTACTTGATAAAAAAAATGTAAAATAACTTACTTACACTTCAATAGGCTATGTTCATTAGTCAATACTACTGTGGCCTATGCAGCTTCAGAAGAGGAGACAATCCACTGTCCAGTGTTCACACCAGCAAGCAACTGAGACAACAGATGAAACTTAGAAGTTTGGTCCGACTATAGTAAGACATTAAGAATGGTCCCACGACCAAAGTTAACATGTCCAGTTTGATACCAGTGTAGTGTTACAAGTCGCAACCCTTTGAGTTTACCGATCATGGCTTATCACTTCAATATCTTTGACCTCATGATTCACGGTCAAAGGTACCGCTTCTCCTTTTCGGTGAACTCACGACCCTATGTACTGCTTGATATACTTTCAAGATGCCAACCATCTCAAATCACGAACTGTAACTTTATCTTTAAGTTCACACACTTTTGCTGAAAACGTGGATTTCCAACTATGTCCGACCCGGGTGAACCAGCCCCCCCCCCCCCCCCCCCCACCCTCCACTCCTTTTCACAACTGTTTAACACTGCTTCGTTCCTTCATACACTGCGTGATTATTTGTTTGTTTCTTTATTGCATTATTATTTGGTATTGCTCTTTTTAAAAACAATTATATTTTATTAAGTTAGAATACAAATCTCAGGAAAGAAGTTGGAGATTTATTTATCTAATTAATTATAATTTTTAATGGCCCTTCAGTGATTCACGGGCCCCTTCTTGGCTCTCTGGGCCCCGGACCGATGTACCGGCTGAACCAAGACTACTGCTTGATATCCTTTGAAGTTGCCGACCATCTCAAATCACGAATTGTAACTTTATCTTTAAATTCACACACTCTTGCTGAAAACATGGAATTTCCTTAATTATGCCCGACCCGGGCCCCCCTATTCCACATCCTTCCACTACCTCCCCTGCTTTGTTCCTTTTCATGCACTGCTTATTTGTGTCCTGTTCTCTTTTTTTTCTTATTCCTTTTTATTACTAAAACAGCTGTCTGTGTTTGTTTCTTTATTGCATTTTTATTTGATATAGGGGGCCCACTTCATCAGGGGCCCACTTGCCATCGGGCAAGCTGACACCCTGGCCAGTCCGCCACTGGATTGCCACAGTGACATGGTGCAAACTGCTGAGCAGGTTTCCAATGCTGTGATTCGTGCAATGGACAGCCTTTTTCCACTCACCCAATATTTGCTTTTCACAGTAACTTCATTGCAGTGTTAATGTAAGCCTATTTGTGACAATAAAGTTTATTTATTTATTTTTTACTTCAAATACATTTCAAACAAAACCGTGAACTATTAAAGTACACATGTGGGGTACATTGATTTCTCATCGAGCGACTCAGAAATCAGCAATTTAAATACACAGGGACCTGGTAGATACGTTTAATAATTGTTTTTCCAGAAATTTCTGATTTGATTTCCGTATGCACTGTTTTTTTTTAAACAATGAATTAGTTGTTGCTTTAATCCACGTGTTTGTGACTCCCCGAGCGAAACTCTGTAATCTATCGATACTTTTTGGGAAAAGTGATATTCACTCGTGAGTTCCAGTAAACGCATGATGATATTGAGAGAAATTTAGATTCTTCGCTTTATGATGTACATGATGTAAGCAAAAAGGGTTCCAATGTTTCAATCCCATTCTGGAACGCCACAGGATGACATGGGGTATTCTTATCTCAGAAAGACCCATCAAGAATTAATAAATAAAGTCACTGCTCATGTCTCACTTTAAATGTGTGTTTCTCTCCAGCAAATAACCCGCGGGGGCGGCGGCAGGAAGAAAACCTGAGATGCTACAATTTCAGGAGTTCTTCAAGGTTCTGTCCCCAAATAATGTAAAGAGTTATTTAGAGTCCGTGTCGTTAATGATTCCAATCATTATGTCCTGTGGTGATTGTTAAAAGTCAACATTCTAACGGGAAAGAATGATTCTGGCCTCTTGGTGTAGTAGTGCTCATGGTAAATGCATTCTGAAGGGGCATTTGTGTAAAGTCGCCATAGCAACCAAAAGGATTTCCCCTGCATCGATGTAGATAGCGTGTGGGGGTGGAGGGGGGAGTCTGATTTCACCAACAATGTGAAGTTAGTAGACATCTATTAACTCCCAAAACTTGGCAATTGGTAGTTTACATTCAATGTTATTCCTGCACCGAGAATATGTCCAAGTCATTTTAATGGCTCTTTGGATTAGTGGAAAGCATTGCTGGAAAGTTATCTGATGGAGAAGGGACCAATAATGATCACTAAATTCGCATGAAATTATACATTTCATCATATTCCAGGGCAATAATCCAGCCATTTGTCAAATCCTCTGGACATACTGGCCGGATAGGAAAGCTTTTCACCTTCCCGAAAACATAACCGACCTCGTTAATAGATTTCGTTTTCTAGCTTTCGAAGTTTGCTTAGAATAAACATCCAGCGGTTTACGCAGGAACATTCCGGCATTGCGATAGATGCGAAATGGACAGTCTCAAAAGTGTGGTGTTATTGCGCCCTCTCGTTTAAAACCTGTAAAATCATCGGTAGATTTAAAGTCTCGCTTTGGAGCCTCAACATTTCCAATTCGCTGGTGCTAAATTGTTTTAGCTCTATCTAGATCGAAATACAAATAATTTACAAAGTTATAGCTTTTCCCTACGTGGTTTTAGTATTGAACAACATTGTTAAACTTGGCTATGGAAGTGCTGGGTTGCAATCACTAGCAAGGACTTATAACAGCGATAGTGTATTAAGTACTCTGAGCAGCTCTTACAGGCTTTCACTTTGTCTCTCCAAGGAGAACATGTGATCCTTTAAGTAGCGGTGTCATAATGTCACTTAAATCGAGTAAAACAGATTATGCAGAGCCCATCATGTCTCCTCCCTCATCATAGAATCATAGTATTACTACAGTGCAGAAGGAGGTCATTTGGCCCATCGAGTGCACCAACATCCCCCATCTAACCTGGACACTAAGGGCAATTTAGCGTGGGCATGGCCAATGCACCAAACCTGCACATCTTTGGACTGTGGGAGGAAACCGAAGCACCCTGAGGAAATCCACGCAGACACGGGGAGAACATGCAAACTCCACATGAGCCACCAGGGTCCTTAGTGCTTTGAGGCAGCAGTGCTAACCACTGTGCCACCGTGCCGTCCAGCATCGCTTTGCTGCTTTTTTTATAAATTTAGATTACCCAATTAGTTATTCCAATTAAGGAGCAATTTAGTGTGGCCAATCCACCTACTTTGTACATTTTTGGTTGTGGGGGAGAAACCCACACAGACATGGGGAGAATGTGCAAACTCCAAACAGACAGTGACCCAGAGCCGGGATCGAACCTGGAACCTCAGCGCCATGAGGCAGCCATGCTAACCACTAGGCCACTATGCTGCCCTGCTTTGCTGTTTTAAATAAAGACAAAAGCTGTAGCGTAGTCCTGGAACCTTGTGTTTGGTTTGGTCATACATCCTGACCATGTGATGGCGCCAGCTGACTGTGCTGGAGATGATTTCTGAATGGTGTCCTTAGTGTGGACAACCTGAGACATTCCTTCGGTATATCCAGTGAGTGCAGGGCTTGCTGCGTAGGGTGTTGCAGGAGCCTCCATTTCTACTGTTGTAGGGGCCTGTATTGTCGGCTGGATGACTGGGATACTGTGCCATTTGCTGGTTCTGATACTTGTAGTAGATGAGGCTGGTTTTGTACATAGTGGACACTATCTGAGGCAACCACGTAATTGTTTGACTGTTGGGTATTACTGTGTTTCACCTGTAACTTGTTGTAGTCACATGTGATCTGGATCCTGACTGTTTGACCAGGTGTTAGAGGCCAAGTCTCTTGGCAGTACAAAATAGTATCTTTTCCCTCCTGGTCGGTGTTTCATAAGGGCGCCATTTACAATGGCTTTGATATTGGACTGCAAGAGAGCCTAGGCAGGAGAAATTGTGGTCCCAATGTGCCTGGAAAGCAGTAGCTGTGCTGACGAGGACAGGACCTGTTTTGATATGTTTTGCAGGCTAAGGAGTACATCATAATAATCTGATTTTGAGCACATTCTTCTGGGAGATGCCTGCCTAAGGGTACCACCCATTCTGCCTGGCCGTTTGACTGTGGGTAGAGGGGGCTGCTCGTAAAATGCTCATGTGTGTGAAAACTTCCTAAACTCACTAGCAAGCATTGTTCATCACTGCCCTCCGAGAGGTGACATGTGTGGCCAAATGTTTCTTGAGCTTGATAATTACAGTGTTACATGTAGTCAAGTTCAAACCACCCAGGGTATGAGTCAACTAGGACCAAATGTTGTTAACTATTCCGGTAAAAGATGTCAGCTACTGTATATGACCATGGGAGGTGCAGAGGTTATTTGGCTTTATGGAGCCTGAGTGCGTTGCATGGTGCACATCTGGATACCTCCCTCTCCATGTCAGCGTACATGGAAGGCCTATATAGAGATTCCTTTGCTCTGCATCTGGTTGCTTCCAACCCAGGGTGCCATTGATAAAGCTGCTGCGTGTAGAACTTCTGGAGAAAGGTAAGAATTACAAATCGCTGGCCACGCAGTGACAGTCTGTCCTGTACGGCATCTCAGATGGTGAAGAATGTGTGGAAATTGTGGGGAAGCTGCCTTGAAGATTCTGACCAACCCCTCATGATGATATTGTGAAGTTGTCTGCATGTGATGTTCGCCTGTCGAGACATCTTTGAGTTTCTAGATTCTCCAAGAGGAAAGCACCTGTATGGCCATGATGTCTATGTCTTCCTCATGACCTTCCTGGTCAGTGGTGTGTAGGAAAGCTCTGGAAAGGGCATCAGCCAAGTATATCTCCTTACCACTTTTGTAGATGGCACTGAAGTTGTAGCATTGTAGCTTTAACACCATGTGCTGCAGCCGTGCTGACAGTGTGTATTGGCTTTTTTAGAATAGTTATGAATGGCTGATGATCAGTTTCAACACTTGCAGGACAACCACATACAAAGCCATGTCATTCCTGATAGGCAAAAACTAGGTAGAGCGAGAAGGTCCTTTTCAATCTGAGTAGAATGAGTTTCAGTGACAGTGAGGGCCCTAGATTGAATATTGGTCTACTATTCTGGATGGAGACAGTGCCAAGTCTATTTGACATAGAGTTGACCAGGGGCAGCATGGTGGCACAGTGGTTAGCACTGCTGCATCACGTAGCAAGGACCCAGATTCAATCTCGGCCCTGGGTCACTGACCGTGTGGAGTTTGCACATTCTCCCCATGTCTGCATGAGTCTCACCTCCACAACTCAAAAGGATGTGCAGGATAGGTGGATTGGCCATGCTAAATTACCTTTAATTGGAAAAAATGAATTGGGTACGCTAAACTTACTTTTAAGCATTTTTTAAAAAGACATAGGGCACAATTTTTCGGAAAAATCTCTTAAGTGAGGTAGTGAGCAGGAATTGCCACGAGCCTCCCAGCGCTCGGCCCAGCGAGGCCGGCAACACAATTCAACGTTAATTGGTCCACTTAAGGAGGCCTTAAGGGCTTCAGCCAGCTGATTCGCCAGAACCGCATTCGCCAGCCCCACTCTAACAAGGTCGAGCAGCATGTAAGCTGCACTTGCTCACCCAACCGCAGCCAGCTTGAATCAATGGTGCTCAGGAGACCAGCTCCAAGACTTGGAGATGCTGACCTGAGGAAGCTGCTAGACGGTGTGGAGGCCAGGAGGGATGTCCTGTTCTCCCGAGGCCCGGACGGTGTGCCACAAGGTAACTACTGCTGCCTGGGTGAGGTGGTGGTAGCCGTCAGCTTGTGGAGTGTGACCAGGAGGACTGGCCTTCACTGCCGGAAAAAGATCAACGACCTACACTGGGCAGCATGAGTGAGTAGACACTCCCCCAGGGAGCATCCACCCCTCAACTCCCCATGTGATCACCAGCCCTTTCTCCACTCCCCACCCCCCTCAACCCCCCCAAACTCCTCCTTCACACCTCCAGCTGATGGCTCTGACCCATCCCAGGATGCAGTGTCTCCTAACTCCGGGGAGAACACTTCAGAGAGCACCGAGGATGCAACCGTAGTCGCGGCACAGTTGTCATCAGCATCACTCCAGCAGATCCATAGCCACTTGGAGGAATTCCAGAAGCTCGGGGCACAGGACATGGCACCGGCAATGAGTGGCACCGAGGCCAACATTGCAAGGGCGACGACCGCAGTTGAGAGCCTGGTGCACAAAGTCAGCACTATTAGTGGAGGTGTCCAAGCCTTTGCACAATCAGTGATGCCCATGGTCGAAGGTCTCAGCAGAATGTCCGATTCACTGGGCGATGTCACCCAGTACCAGGCCGACCTTGACGAGGCCCTGCAGGGCATGTCCCATTCTCAGATGAGCATGGCCGAGACGCTACAGAGCTTGTCCCAGTCCCAGGTTGGCATGGCAGAGGTGCTGCAGAGCATGGCCGAGGGCTTGACACGATGGTGCAGACCATGGGGAACCACCAGGGCTGGCAAAGCTAGATGATGCAGGGGCAGCTGGGCTTCGAACCAGCTGCCCTTTCATCCCAAGGTGAACCCCAGGGCCCTATGGGTACTGATCAGGAGGAGGGGGCGCTGGGTGCCAAGCCGGACCTGTCCCATGGAGTGCCGACGGTGTCCACCAGCTCCCCTGAGTTTCACCCCTCTGATGGGACCGCTTCTCAAGGTCAGCACATGGGACAGGGCGGCACGGCTGTGCATGTGCCACCGACAAGTGAGCTGGGGCCCTCCGGCACTGAGCCCCCCAGGGCATCGAAGGCCACGGGATGAAGTAAGCAGCTGGCTGCCTCCACCTCAGATGTGCATCCTGGGGAAAACTCTAGACGTAGTGGTAGAGGTCGGAGGGCCAAGCACTTTGGGAATCACTGGGCACCGGGCTACAGGTTAGGGGGTTGATAAGGAGCTGTGTCCCATCCCCTGGGTGTTTGAATGTTGCGTGTGTGGTGTTGCCTCCTGCAGTGTTCAATCACACTGTACAGGCATCAAGGTTGTAATTGGGATGCTAGGCAATAACTCCCACGTACTCCATCACCCGCTCACCCACGGGAATCCACAAGGCATGTTTGAAGTTCTCATTTAACCACAATTGCCATTCCCTATTAGCAATAGCCTTTAGCCACACAGCCAGAGACCTCAGCAGTCAGTGGTAGTTATTGGGGCAGACAGGCAGGGACAGAGGTTTCCCCCGGAATGGGTACACATGATCCAGGGATTGGCGTGGTGGTGCTGCGAGTGGTTGCCCCCCCCCCCCACCGATTCCCCCCAGCGCACCCCCCACCCCCTTATGGCAGCCACCCCTGAAGAGGGTGCCCACCCACTGCCAACGGTCCCCTATCCCCCACTGAGCACAGTGGCTGCTCATCTCCTTGGCTCTCCACAGAAGCCCTTCCAACAGAGTCACGTTTTTCAAAAGGAGTATTAATCGGCGTCAGCATGAGGACTTGCTGGGGAGGCTGCTGAATGACAGAAGGCCATTGGATATGGGGTGGCTCTCGTCAATTGTATGGAAATGGGGCTTAAGTGGTGATTATTGGTATCTCGTCACGCTACAGCGGAATCCTGATTTTGCCTACGGGAGCAAGCCAGTTGCATCACAAACGGTTTGGAGCCTGGTTTGGATCTCGTTTCTGGCCTCTCGTGCTGTTCACTGGCCTCGTTTCACTTGAGCAAGAGCGTAACGAGATCGGAGAATCGCGCCCATAGAGTTGACCACCAAGTGCAAAGATTCACCTGACAAGACAGTAGTTTGCCACAATGTGTTTGACAATAACTGACCTGTCCCATTTACTGTATTTGTCAACTTCCTTTGCCATTTCTTGATGTTCTCATCAGCAAGTCTCAATGTGACATACCATTGCAGCAAGTGTACATAAGTCCACTCATACTGAGATACCAGAAATACCAATCTTTCCATCATTCTTCCACTCTCAAATCAGTTTCCAACACCCTCATTAGAACCGTTTATCCATCAATGACAAAAAGCAACTACAAGAATATTGCCATTTTAAGTCTACACTTCAACTCAATGGATTCCTTCACACAAAATTAACACATGCCCACCTAGTTTCTCACTCCATAACAACCGTTCTATGAAGATAAGATTTAGAATCCTGTATATTGGTTCCACCGTGCATAAATTACAACATATACTCAAGCCAGTGGGCATTGAAGTCCAAAAGTCATATAAGAAGCTGCACTCCATTCTCCATCCCCACAAAGATTAAAAATCATTTTATAATAGACTAGAAATTTACAGCTTACCATGCAATTATAGACTCATCTAGATTTGTGAATAAAGCTTCAGCCTACATATTAGACTCAAGGAATGTAAAACCTAGTTCAAACAGAGTTTATGGGCAAGTCAGCTATTGCCAAACATTCTTAACTTAATAATCAGCACGTAAAATCGTCCAACCCTACATTTATCTCATCCATCACATACTGGTATATAATATGTGACAGGAACCCAGGAGATTTAAGAACACCACACCATCCCTAAAACAATGGTTTCTAATCAGTTACATTGGATTGGATTGGATTTGTTTATTGGCACGTGTACCGAGGTACAGTAAAAAGTATTTTTCTACGAGCAGCTCAGATCATCAAGTACATGAAAAGAAAAGAAAATAAAAAGAAAATATATAATAGGGAAAAACAAGGTACACAATATAAATACATAGACACCGGTATCGGGTGAAGTTTACTGGATTATAGTAATAATCAGGTTAGTCCATAAGAGGGTCATTTAGGAGTCTGGTAAAAGCGGGGAAGAAGCTGTTTTTGAGTCTGTTTGTGCGTGTTCTCAGACTTCTGTATCTCCTGCCCGATGGAAGAAGTTGGAAGAGTGAGTAAGACGGGTGGGAGGGGTCTTTGATTATGCTGCCCACTTTCCCCAGGCAGCGGGAGGTGTAGATGGAGTCAATGGATGGGAGGCTGGGTTGTGTGATGGACACAACCATCCATTTTACACAGTCAACCAATTAGAAGTAAGAATGTTAACATGAATTGACTTGTTACAAACATAATGGGCTGGATTCTCCCATTTCCGGACTAAGTGCTGATGCCGGCGTGGGAACAGTGGCGTTTTACACCAGAAAAAACAGCGCAACAGCTGCACCAATTCTGGGACTGTTGGGGGTTAGCAGCCGCGCCGGGTAGAGCTCCCGGCTCCCACGCCAAAACCAGCTGGAGGATGGCCGGGTCTGTGGCCGCACATGCGCACAGCGACGGCCGCGTCGTGTAACATGGCGCCGGCCGTGCGCAGACCCGGCCTGCCAAATAATGACCGTCAGTAACCCCCTCGCCACCCCCGGACCACCCCCCACCAGTACTCCCCCCCCCCCCCAGCCCTCGCTGAAGCCCCCCTGGCCAGTGGCGCAGCTCCCCCCAAACTGTAGCGGAGGTGGACACAGTCTGCAGCCGCCACATGTAGTCGACGAAAAAGACTAGTATAAGTGTTCCGTGCCATCGGGAACTCAGCCCATTGGGGGCGGAGCTTCGGGGGAGAGCCTCAGGTAATGTCGTAAACGGGGATTCTCCGGCCGAGCGGCAAACGCGATTTCGGTGTCAGCAATCGGAGAACCCAACCCAATATATTCCACACAGAAATAAAGCACTTCCAACTGCAGAATAACTTTTAAATCCCCAGACTGAGCCTCAATGGGACATTCCCCACCCACACAGGAATCCGCCCAACCTTACCCGGATTTCCCCCGACCTGATCCCCCCCGACCTGACCCTCACTGACCCGTCCACCCTCTTTGATCCAAACTTCACCCCATCCCCAACCAGACATCCCCTGACCTGACCCTTCCCAATGCCCAGAACCCCGACCCCTCCCTCCACCCAATGTCCAAACTCCCCACCTCTCATGTCTTGATGCCCCACATGCTCAGATCCCAGATCCAGGGACTGGTTTAGCACAGTGGGCTAAACAGATGGCTTGTAATGAACAAGGCAGCAGCGAGGGTTCAATTCCTGTGTTGGCCTCCCCGAACTGGCGCCGGAATGTGACGACTAGGGGCTTTTCACAGTAACTTCATTGAAGCCTACTTGTGACAATAAGCTACTATTATTATCCTGCACTCCACTCTTTTTTTCACTTCACTGCTGGAGCTGAGGACGTTCTCCTCTTCTTCACTCTCACCCATCCCGAGTCAGGAAGGTTGGGCGAGACAAGCTCGTTCAGTGCAGGTAAGTCGCTATGGAGTGGCAATCCACTGCTGATTGCCACCCCAAGGAAGTTACAGGGCAATTCGCTGCATGATTTATTGCGATTCGCCTCTCCCGGAGAGTAAGCTCATGTGTGATTGTACACATTTAAATTGATTCCAGGATAGATAACATCAAACAGAGCACTTTTTAGACCTTCTTTGTTCTATCCAAACAACACACATTACCTGCTCCTAGAAGACTGAACAGCTCTTGCGTGTGAGTCAGGGAAGGTCCCAGCTCTGACTGTACCGGAACAAGACATTGATGTAAAGAGGAAACCCAAACAATTATATCATTGAAATATAAATGCACTCATTGCTTTTCTCATGCCCAGGTCTTTACCTCTCTGAATATCTAATGATAGAACAGCTGGTCTCCCTTTCATTATATCATCGACAACACTTCAAAAAGTAGTGAATTGGCTCTGAAATGCTTTGAGGCATCATGAAAGATGCAAGGTCTTCCCTTTATTTTATAATCCTGTCAAGTTGATTCACCTAAACTAAATCTGGTCTATCCAAGTATTTGTTAGCCTGTTGCAAATTATCAGGGAAGAAGATGATTTCCTCTGTGTGCTCCATTGTAAGTGTGTTCATTCGAGGTTTATCATTTTACTGCATTTAGCATATGGAGGAACTCTCCCCCTTCCTGTGAACCAGCTACTTAATTTTGCTTCCATTACAGATGTATGTATCTTCAAGTAATACAAAAGTGAAAGCAAGGAATATGTCTTTGTAATCATCCAGTGATCTTTCCAATCTCCAAACTGAAACATTACTGGCAGTAATAATAATTAGATTTCTCAGTCCTAATAATGCCAAATCTCCATGCAATCATTAACACAGCGTGAGTCCCGATTACTCAAGTGCTGTTTCAGACATTGCGATACCTTAAAAGATCCATAAATACAATAATTATGGCAGACATCCATTGCAATATTTTGAACTGCGCATTGCTTCATTCTGTGATTCTACGGGGGTATTTTAGCTTGATAAAATGCTGGGAATGGGCAAGGAGGTGTGCTTCACTAGTGCAGAGGGAACCAGTCAGTATGTGTAGCATGTTTGTCAAGGGATTTTTTCATCCAACCACTATGTACATCCGACCTCTTCATTTACTGCCCAATTAGGCTGAGTGGGCGCAATTTCAACTCCAGTACTTAATCGGACACTGCATAAATGAGTAGAACCAATAGAACAGAGGAAGGAACTATCAGAATGGAATCACAATGTTCCAAGAGTTATGCCAGAAGATGAAAGAAGATATAGCTGGAGGAATCAGATGAAGTCAGCAGCAGGGGTATGGCCCCTTGCTCCTGGATTCAGTACTAAAAGCAGTTTGATGATCTAAGCAGGCAAAGAAATGTGAGTACAATGGCACACTCAGCTATATCCCAATGTGTATATCATCCCAAATTGCTCACATTGCCTTCTCAAATCAAATCCAGCACATTGTTTCTCACACCAATTTACCTTGCAAGTGCACCCATCCAACTCAGTCTATGCACTTCCCCCACATATCTGTTCACCCACCCTCAACTTTGTGCAATGCCATGCTTCTCCCTCATAGATCCCTCAGCAAATGTTGCCTATTCATCTATTTCTTTCTAATATTCTCAATCACTGGAATTCTTCTTTTCCTCTTTGCAGAGCAGTAACCACAGGAGCAGGGAGAAGTGGAGAGAGACAGAGATGACATCCATCAACCTCACAAACAACATCTGAAGAGGAGGTAGTGCCTGGGATGAATGAATTCTTGACATGATTGGCCATCAGAGATGGACCTCCCAGCCACCTGGTGACAGAATTAACATGGCCTACAACACTCAATCACATTGATCTGATGTCACTGGCCACTGAAATATGATCACATGCATCATGATCTGTTAAAACGTTGTTACCTTGAGTATGCTGTAGGAGTGGTGATCTAGGAGTTCAGCAATGGCTCCTGTGAGGAGGTCATTCACCATCACATGTCTCATGAGACTGCACCAGCTCAGATACTCACACTGCAGTAGGTGCTTTCATGCTTTTCAGATCAGGATGCGACTTTCAGACGTTCTGTCATCTTCTTGATGACATTAATTGACAGGTTCTTGATGAACTAGTGCACACAGTCTGATCATGTGTGGGCTGGCATCAATTTCACAAGACCAGTCGGACATGGATAATTGTCTGTCACAGGGTGTGGTGCTTGCACCAGGCTTTATCAATATCTAAACAATGAACATGTTGTACTAAATCCTGGAAGTTCATCTATGCCAAAGGCATGGTGAAAGAGTTAAAAAAAACTGAAGGCCCTGATACCCCGATATTTAGGGTTTTCCCTGGGTGCTCTGGTTTCCTCCCACAGATTGGGGCTCCGGTTTCCTCCCACAAGTCCCGAAAGACGTGCTTGTTAGGTGAATTGGACATTCTGAATTCGCCCTCTGTGTACCCAAACAGGTGCTGGGATGTGGCGACTACGGGCTTTTCACAGTAACTTCATTGAAATGTTAATGTCAGCCTACTGGTGACAATAATAAAGATTATTATTGTAATATTATTTTAGAGAAGTTGCGGCAAGTGGTAGGCGAGGGTGTACCTGTTAGTGACTGGGAAACCCAGGAATAGTGGAAAGGGTTTCACATTTTTACTGGAAAGGATTTCACATTTTTACATAGTGTTCACTATGAAAGAATTTCGGAAAGAAATTGTGATACATATTGACCCTCTCCTTGAACATTTGGAACGGTTTTTTGCTGCTTGCATCAGATTTACAAATGGAACATATTTTAAAATATTTTAACCAAAACTAGGATGAGAGTTTGGGAGTATTAATAGAGAAGGATTATTTCACATTTGCTTGGCACCTTCACCAGAGCCTACAGTGCTGACGTACAATGTGTATGGAATCTCTTTGCCTGTTAGCATGGGGGGGAGAGGGAGGCAGAGTCTGACCCATCCATTCTCTATTCAGCAAGTCTTGCTTTAATATTGTCTTTTAATATTTGTCTTTTGCTGAAGAATTTCTGCCTCTATATGTTACACTTGAACAATTGACAGTTAGGTAGTTTACTGATAAAATATGTCAATTGATATGACCCAGATCTTATAAACAAAAGCTTGAAATCTGTTTTTTCACCACTGGGGGGCACCATTGGTTCTCCTTCAGCATATGGACTGTTGCATGGTAATGTTCCAGCCGCTTATTCTTCAATATCACTCACAAATGTTTTGTTTGTAAAGCTAATACATATTTTGTCCAACAACACTTACAACATTCCAATTGCAGCTTAACCAAGGGTTTGCACACGTTCAACGTTGATTCCTTGTTGTGTATTATTTTTAAAAATAAATTTAGAGTACCCAATTTATTTTTTTTCCAATTAAGGGCCAATTTAGCGTGGCCAATCCACCTACCTTGCACATCTTTGGATTATGGGGATGAAACCCACACAAACACGGGGAGAATGTGCAAACTCCATACGGACAGACCCAGGACCGGGATTGAACCTGGGACCTCAGCGCTGTGAGGCAGCAGTGCTAATCACTGCGCCACATGCTGCCCTGCCTTGCTATGTATTCTATGGATTTTCCAGCCGTTCACTGATGGCGAGATTCTCTGGTCCTGCCCGCCAGTTTTCCGGCAGGGTGGTGCGGTTTCAATGGTAAATCCCCTCGACAAACGGCGCAGTCAAATTCTCCATCTTCAATAGCAGCGGTAGTAGGGCATGATTTGCAATGGAGAATCGTGGCCTATGTCTTTGGATGCACACCCAATGTTCCATCACCTCAAACCTTTGTTTTTCACGCTCTATCCTTCCCCCATCCATGTGGAGATATTTCCCCCTAGTTTGGTGTGCCATCATCTTTGACATAAGTCTCAAACATGCCAGAATTCCAGGGAATGTTTTTGATGGCATCTGTCCTGTTCACTTTATAACTTTATGAAATGACACAATCCCGGGAACTGGAAGCAGAGACCCAATTGTGCAGCACTTCCACCAGCAAAGTGAAGCTCAAGGAATTTAATCTCTAGTGTTTGCCAACAACGGAAGAAATACCTTTAATTTCCTGGATTATCCCTGTTTCATTCTTCAAAGAACAGTTACGTTCCCCCCCCCCCCCCCCCCCCCCCAATTATCTTCTGACACAAATTTCCTTCCTGCAGAATTTCATTAAATTTATAGTCAGAGCATTCAAAATATTTTCCCTTGCCAAAAATACATACTGAGACTTGGCTGAGAGTCCAGACACCCGTTACTCTTGTTGAAAAACCTGAGAACCCTGAGAAAATTTTAGTTTATTGACAGCTCTAGCTCTCTGATCTCTGCAGTCAATTCCCGAATGTCCATTTACAAGGTTAAGTGATTTCGAGGGCTTGTGGTCTCTGTTATTAATATTTCAAAGAGTCGACACTTCTTGGGCAGCATGGTAGCACAGCGATTAGCACAGTTGCTTCACCGCTCCAGGGTTCCAGGTTCCATTCACGGCTTGGGTCACTGCCTGTACAGAGTCTGTACGTTCTCCTGTGTCTCCGTGGGTTTCCTCCGCCTGCTCCGGTTTCCTCCCAAAGTCCAAAGATGTGCAGGTTAGGTGGATTGGCCATGCTAAATTGCCCTTAGTGTCCAAAAAGATTAGGTTGGGTTACTGGGTTACGGGGATATGGTGGAGGCATGGGCTCGGGTGTTCATTCCAAGAGCCGGGGCAGACTCGATGGGCCGATTGGCTCCTTCTGGTCTGTAAATTCTATGATTTCCCTGTAACAGAAAGACATTTTTTACATAGTGAGAAGTAATAAATTACTTTTATAAAGCTTATTTTTAATACATGCTACTGTGGCTGTAGGGTTCATTGGTTCCATCCATCATATCAGGTAATTTGTCATGGAAGTGCCATAGCTTGCCATAGGGGGTATGAGGGGCCATGAGGCGGCGGTTGGAGGGGCGTGGTTTGCCAGAGGGTGCATGAGGAGGACCTTTGAACTCCTCTGAGGCTCCGTGAACAATGACTCTTTAAACACTGGCCCGTATCCATGAAAATTGCATAGCAATAGGATATGTCTATATTTGCAATGGAGCCAGCCAGATCGCGAGAGCCAGAGGAAGACTTTTGACCCAAACCATCTCGAGCCCTTTAAAGGCACTTCAGACAGCCTGGGAATGGGGTCAGGAATCTCAGAATTGGGAGCTTGTCTGCCATTTTTAAAGAGCTCCTGAGTCACCTCGGCTCATTGAAAATCCAGGACAAATGTTTCTTTCGATTCCAATTTGACTTAATCACTCCTTTGAACAATGTAACTCTAGCCTTTGATGTACTTTTTGTTCCTCCAGCATTTAATCTCCTGTTTACATATTTTCCATTGGCAGTCTATGAATCTGGGAACATGCTCAGATATGACAGGACAAATCCAATCCAATTAGTACTCCATCACCCACTCTGATTGATCCACAAAGTGATGGAAGGGGTCATCGATAGTGCTAACAAGCAGCACTTACTCCCCAATAATCTGCTCACTGACACCCAGTTTGAGTTCCACCAGAGCTACTCTGCTCCATCCTCATTGTAACCTTGGCCCCAAACATTGACAAAATGGCTAAATTCAAAATGTGAGTTGAGAGTGGCTGCAGTATTAGACCAAATGTGACCCAATGGTAATTAGGGGTAAAGTCTCTACTGGCTGGAGTTATATCTCATACAAAGTTGTTGTAAGCCAATCATCTCAGCCCCAAGACATTGCTGCAGGATTTCCTCAGGAGGGAGTTCTAGTCCCATCGATCTTTAGCTGCTTCATCAATGACAGGCGCCGGAATGTGGCGACTAGGGGCTTTTCACAGTAACTTCATTGAAGCCTACTCGTGACAATAAGCGATTTTCATTTCATTTTTTCATTTCATGACATAAGGACATAGGAGCATAAGAATTAGAAGCAAGAGTGGATCACTCAACCATCAAACACATTCCATCAATTACAGAGACCAAGGCTTATCCTTCACCTGTAATTAGGAATGCTTGCTGATGATGCAGTATTCAGGTCCAATTGCACTTCTCAGATATTGAAGCAGTCCATTCCCAGATGCAGCAAGTCCTGCATCACAGATTTGAGAGGATAAGTAATAAAGGGAGGCAGTAGCACACTGGTATTGTCACTGGACTAGTAATCCACACACCCAGAGTAATGGTCTGGGGACCCAGATTCGAATCCCTCCATAGCAGATGTTGAAATTTGAATTCAATAAACAAATCTGTAATTAGAAGTCTAAAGATAACCATGAAACCATTGGTGATTGTCGCAAAGATCCACCTGGTTCACTAATATAGAGAAGGAAATTTGCCATCCTTACACAGTCTGACCTATGTGTGACCCCAGATCCACAGCAATGAGGTTAAATGTCCTCTGAAACGGCCTGGCAAGCCACTCAGTTCAAGGGCAATTAGGGATGGGCAATAAATGCTGGCAAACCTACAATTCCAACATCCCATGAATGAATACATTTGTACCGTGTAAGTGACAGGCAAAGGCCATATTCTTATGGGTCAAATTTCCTAGCATCAACATCCTGGGTATTATCATTGACCAGAAATGGAACTGGACCAGCCCCACATAAATATTGTGGCTACAAGAACAGGTAAGAGACTGGGAATTCTGTGGCAAGTAACTCACTTCCTAACTCCCCAAAGCCTGTCCATCATCTATAAGGCACACAAAGTCAGGTGTTGAATGGAAGACCTTCCACTTTCCTGGGTGAATATAGTTCCAATAACATCCAGAACAAAGCAATTCATTAGATTGGCATCCCAGTCACCAACTTAAACATTCACTCCCTCCGCATTGGGCCATGCTTATAATTTGCACCTTCTCAAAGAACATGGAGCAGGAAGCTGCTCCACAATTCTTGGCAGATCTTGGGCTTCAACTCCACTTTCCTGATCGAGGTGTACAAGATAATGAGGGGCATGGATAGGGAGCAGCTGGTCCTCCCAGGGGCTGTTTAGCACAGGGCTAAATCGCTGGCTTTGAAAGCAGACCAAGCAAGCCAGCAACACGGTCTGATTCCCGTAACAGCCTCCCCGGACAGGCGCCGGAATGTGGTGACTAGGGACTTTTCACAGTAACTTCATTTGAAGCTTACTCGTGACAATAAGTGATTTTCATTTCATTTCATTTTCTCTGTTGAAGGGTCAATCCTGAGGGGACAAGAGTTTACGGTGAGAGTCAGGAGGTTTAGGAGGGATTTGAGGTGAATCTTTTTAATGCAAAGGGTGGTGGCAGTCTGTACTGCATTGCCTGGGAGAGTGGTATAGGCAGTTTGCCTTACATCCTTTAAAAAGTAGTTAATATGTAGTTACATTGTATACCTTTAGTTGCCCTGTTATGTATTTTCTTTTATTCCCATATCTTTTCATGTATTTAATGACCTGTTGAGCTGCTCGCAGAAAAATACTTTTCACTGTACCTCGGTACATGTGACAATAGACAAATCCATCCAAAAAGAACCTGGATGAGCACTTGGCACGTCATAACATTCAAGGCTATGAAGCAACGCTGGCAAATGGGGATAGGTAGGTAGGTCAGATGTTTCTCATGTGTCGGTGCAGAGTCGATGGGCTGAAGGGCTTCTTCTGCACTGTATTTTTCTGTGATTCTGATTCCTGCCTGCTCCCATACCTCATGATTCCATGAGATACCAAAAACCTGTCCATCTTAACGATAGCACATACACAGCCCTCTGGGATAAAGAATTCAAAAGATTCACAACTCTTGAATGAGGAAATTCACCTCCACGTCAATCCCAAATGGTCAGCACCTTATCCTGAAACTGTGTCTTCTGGTTCTAGATTCCCATCCAGAAGGTAAATAGTATCAGGCACATGGGAACACTGCAACTTCCAAGTTTCCCTTCAAGTCACATTCTATATTGACTTTGAAATATGTTATCATTCCTTCACTGTCACTGAAAATTCAATCCCAAGGCCTTTTCTCTGCTGCAATTATATATCATTGAATCTACTCTTTGCTCCTCCAACAGTAGATTAGTCTGCAGTCCTTGTACCTTTGCTCCACCACCTAGGTCACTCTTCAAACCATGATGCTTCTGTTCATTGGAATCCCTCTGAAGAATGGAATTTATTTCTGGTGGCAGAGGTCCCCCACACCAGCTGGCGAACTGGTGGGAACCCTGTGTCGCCTTTCCCGGGAAATTTCAGTGAAATTCAGCATTTACACGGACAGCTTCAGGCCTCACATTTGATAAAGTCTCTGTTAAAGCAGAAATCCTGCACTGGAGGCCGGCCAGCCAATTCAAGACCACCAGCTCTCTATTACCAGAAGTGTGCCCCCAAGAGTGGTGGCCATTTCGAGTAATGTACTGAGACCTTTCACCATGGATCATTGCTGGACTCCTGGAGAGAGGTAAACAAGTCAGAATGGGATTCTCAGGGTGAAAGTCGTCAGTGAGGGACAGCAAGTTGGGGTCAGGTGCAAAGACAAGCGGGTAACTTTCAGCAGCTGCCCTCACCTTCTGCTGAGCCCCTCGATTGGAGACTGAGTTCTGTGAACAAGGGACCCTCAGTCGGCAACAGACAATTTGACAATAATAATAATAATTGCATATTGTCACAAGTCAGCTTCAATGACGTTCCTGTGAAACGGGGCTGGTTTAGCACACTGGGCTAAATCGCTGGCTTTTAAAGCAGGCCAAAGCAGGCCAGCAGCACGGTTCAATTCGTGTACCAGCCTCCCCGAACAGGCACCGGAATGTGGCGACTAGGGGCTTTTCACAGTATTTCATTTGAAGCCTACTTGTGACAATAAGTGATTTTCATTTCATTTCAAAAGCTTGCTAAGGGCAATTTCGCATGGCCAATCTACCTAACCTGCACATCTTTGGACTGTATTTTGATGGACAGCATTCTGTGGGCATGGGGGATTTGGTCCAGTCAAATCTCAGGGTCATCATTAACTCCCAGTGAGCTCAAGAATAATTTGTTTCAGTTGACTCATTAACAAGCCTTAACAACATCTCAACAACAGAAGGTGGATTTTCAGTGTTGCTCCTCCCGCCCACCTGATTATAAAGGACACTTTTCCCATCACGGGAAGTCGGATATGCGATCTCCAGCACAAATCTTACTGTCTGCCCACAATCTTGCTCATCCCTGAGGGTTCCATTGAATTCAGTGCAATATTTCACTCCTTTCGAAAGCTTTTTTTAAAAATCCTTTCCTTTGATTTTTATTTTGATCCCTCCCACACTGAATGGTCCATTTCTTTTATACTTGTGTTTAATATTCACCTGTCTCTGTTATATTAAGTATTCTTAGATTTTATCTAAAAATAACTGTTAAAGAAACAATAACTGCAATCCACTGCAGTCTTATTTTGTATCTCAGTAAATAAATAAAATACATTTAAATTTAAAAAATACTTTATTTATCCTCTATTCCAGTTTCCAAATTTAAAACATTACTTATCACATGGTAATACTAATTAACAATGAAAATATTTTCAGGTCCTTAAGTTATGATTAAGGCTAACAATGTGTAATAGCATCACATGACAAACTCTGATTTGTATACCATTTGAGTAATTAAAATGCTTCTTATACATTTCAAGATCCAGCATAACTGAACTGCAAATATTTTTCCTCATACATTCATGCACACAATCTAAACTACAGCTCTCTGATTCATATAAGTTGTCATTGTCACTTGTCTATCTGATTGTAAGAATGCACTGTCACCTGTCAATTGGCAAACAGTGTGACAGTTGCACTCAGTTACATCGTGCACATGTGTGCTGAATGATTTTTGGCAAAACCTCCCATGACAAATGACTGTTACAGCTAGAAAAATTGGCCCAGTTATCAAAGTTATATATTTTGGTTCAGTTGCTCCTGAAGTCATTAATCTGAACTCTTGCCCTCTTGTAGTGACAACAGAAATTGTTTCATGATAATTAACAGCAAATCACTTTATCGTGTTAATGCATATAATACAAGAATGCAATAATTGTTACTTTTGTCTACTCTTGTTCCTGCCTTATATTCTTGGCACTCTTTCTGAGAAAAATCTTGCATTCATTCTTCTTTAGAGGTTTTTTCTTGATCGTTCTTTGGTTTCTCTATAGACTTTTCAAAATTATAGTTAAACTTATTCTGAGAATTAGGATCCTGGCTACTGGATTGTTCCTCTCCTTTCAAAAACTCTGATTTAGAACCTGATGGAGATACATCATCAGACTGGACAGATTTATCGAAAACAGTTCCAGGATTAATTTGATAGCGATATTTCTTGCGTGTGGAAAAAGTTATTTGCTTGAAAACTAGGTAAATTATTTCAATCAAATTTAGAACAAGTGACAGACCACTCACAGCCAACATGAAAAGAATGAAGATGGTCTTTTCTGTTGGGCGTGAAATAAAGCAATCTACCTTATGTGGACAGGGATATCTGTCACATACATAAATGGGACCCAAAGAAAATCCAAACAAATACCATTGACCCATAATAAAAGCAACTTCAAATATAATTTTACACAAAACTTGGAGTATGTAGGTGAATAATAGGATTCCTTGTATCTTTACTTTCCCACGAGTTATAATGTACTTTGTCTTCTTGGCCTTTCTGAATATGATTTCACTTCCATTGGTTTCTCTTTTGCCCTCCATGTGGATTATGTGTAAAGCATGTCCAAGATATAACAAGGTTGGGGTTGAGACAAAAATGATTTGAAGAACCCAAAAGCGAATGTGAGAGATGGGAAAAGCTTTATCATAACAGACATTTTCACAGCCAGGTTGGCGAGTGTTGCAAACAAAGCCAGACTGTTCATCACCCCAAACCTTCTCTGCACCAGCCCCAAGCAGTAAGATCCTGAACACAAACAATGTAGTGAGCCAGATTTTCCCAATCACTGTAGACTGTGACTGAACTTTATCCAGGAGTCTTCCAAGAAATGTCCAGTCTCCCATTCTTCAAAATGAAATCTGTCAAATTAAACAGAAGCTGAATTATAAATTTGAAGTAAATCATTTAAGTTATTGTGCAAATGATAATGTACTGATTTTTTGAGTCATAGAAAACTAGAGCTTTAAAGTACAGAACGGATACCTTTGGCCCATCGTGTCTGCCCAGGCCATCAAGTGCCTATCTATGCTCATCCCATTTTGAGACACTTGGTCTGTGGCCTTGCATTCTATGGCTTTTCAAGTACTCAACTAAATGCTTCTTAAATGTTGTGAGGGTTTCCACCTCTACCATCCTTGAAGACAGTGAGTTCCAGATTCCCACCATCCTCTGGGAAAAAAAACTTTTCCTCAAATCCCCTCGAAATCTCCTGCCCTTGGTCATTAATCCATGCCATCTACTTATCGAGGCCTCTGCTAAGGAGAAATAATTCTTCCTATCATCTCTATATATGTTCTTATAGCTTTGTACACCTCAATCAGGTCCCCCTCAGCCTTCTCTCCTGTATCCACGGGATGAATTTCTGTAAGACCCCCCCCCCCCCCCCCCCCCTCTCTTGCTGTAATGTCAGCAGAGGAGCTGCTACAGGAATTCTGGAAAAATTATACAAATGGAGAAGCAGGAGCCTCTCTGGAAAGTCACCCCTCCTCTCCCCAAAGGTGAAATAGTGAAAATGTTTGATCTAGGAGAAAATAAATACCAAAATAATCAAAAACTATATTTAAATAGTTGTTAAAATGAAACTCCTGATGGTACTCTTTTTTGAGGGGGGGGATGTTAAACTGCTAGCCATTCTGGTTCTCAACTGTAAAACATGAAGAGCGGGAGATGACAAATATTTTACTCCAGCATTGTTTTTGACTGAAAATTGTATTTATGTCATGGTTTATCTCACCTCTCTTAAATGTTGAGCAATTAGTATTGAAGCAATGGAAGAAGCATTTATTCATAGCACGTACAAAATTCCCATCCCCCATCTCACTGCTAATCCTCACTGATGGTAAATGCAGTTTCTCCTGGTTTTAAAACTGTCATTAATTTAAAAAGCAAGAGTGAAAAATATTCCTGAGCATTATGCAGTGAATAAAGATTAAATGCAATCCTAGACAAAAGGCAGAAAGACCTCTTTAAAATAATATTGTATGTGTTATTTAAGCTTTATAAACCATTTTAATAATTGGGTGACGCAACTCTCTAGACCTGGAGATTCTGCAATGCAGTCATTATTGCAATCTCAGTTTAGCATGCATGTCGTGATATTTTGTACCCAGCCTTTGATCATGAATGCCCTTATGTGGAATGTGTATATGAGCCTCTTGAATTTTACTGCTAGGATGTCTTAATAAAACAAAATGTGGTCCTCTCAATGGTCAGGAAGAGTCCAACCCAATTGATCTTTTCCTTTTTTTGAGGTACAATAAGATGGACTATTCCATATCTATGGTTGAATAAATCATTTATTGATGTCAGGATCCATATGTAGTTCTTCAAAACCTAGATATCCACCTGTGAATTACAAACATTTAATGACGATCCTGAATGGAAGATGTAACAGGGAACAGTAGTGGTAATGTTACTGCAGTAATAATCTCAAATTATGCCTAAAGCTCTGGAGACATGTGGTGGAATATTGTATTCTCACCGGTGCCAAGCTTGGAAGTGGAAAGGGAATGTTCTTAACATTGGTGGTGGCATACCAGAACCCTGTCGCCTTCCTGTCTCCACCTGAATTATGTTCTGGGCAGGAAGACCCATCAGCGGCCTTCACACTGTAGCCATCCAAGTTGGCCATTCCCTAAATACAAAATGGAGGAACGCAAAGCTTGCAGGTTAAAATGGACAATGTTTGCAGCACAAGCAGGCTGCACCAAGCCAATGTGTATTCTGTCTGCTAAGAGAGCAGACAGCACCGAAACGAACATTCCGCATACTAATGAGGCAATCTACGGGATAGTTAACATAGCAATGGAACGATCCCAGGGACAATGGACACAAATAGAGAAGTGATTGCAACAGTGTATGGGAAACCATATGAGGGGGGGTGTGGGGGGTTGTGGGGGGGTGTGGGGGTGTGGGGGGGGTGGGGGGGGTGGGGGGGGGGGACTGCTGTCCATAGGGAACATAAATCCTCACTGCTCCCCTGCAGCCTGGAGACAAACCTGCAGGGAAACATTGTTGAACTCTGGAGGCCACTCACTCTTTATCTGCCCTGTGACATTCTCCTGGTAACAGCCTCCTGCTTCACTCCATGGACTGAGCACAGGATATACATCAGTTAAAGACTTTTGTTCTGAGAGATATTGATGTTCGTCTGGCAGAGGAAGATTATTGGTCTGGGAAATGAAAGTTGTTGGTCTTGGAGGTGAAGCTTGTTGGTCTGGGAGATGAACATTGTCAGTCTGGGAGGTGAAGGTCTGGGAGATGAGATGTGGTTCTTCCGCGAGTTGAAGGTTGTTGATCTGGGAGGTGAAGGATGTTGGTCTTGGAAATGAAAGTTGTTAGTCTTGGAGATGAATATTGATGGTCTGAGAGAAGAACATCGTCACTCTAGAAGATGAAGATAGTTGTTCTGGGAATTGGAGTTTGGCAGTCTTGGAGGTAAACGTTTTCGATCTTGGAGATGAAGGTGTTTTGTTATGCTCTTGACGTAGCATAAGCTGCTTCCTTGATGTGCACTCTGACAAAGGAAGGTTCAGACTTGGAGATAGCTTTAAAACGTTTATTTAAATTGTTAACAATTCTCCTACTTGGATTCGACTCTCCTGTTAATCCTGCTCTAGCTAGTCAGACTGACAAAACAGTCTGCTACAATCCAGGTGGTGGGTATGATGTGTTGAATCAACCCTGTGTACTTACTGAGTGTCTCCACTGGAAAGAGGAAGATCATGTGTGCTGTGTCCTTATATATGGGTTGGTGTAATGTCCTCCTGTGGTCGTGTCACCTCTGTGTGTATTGTGAATGCCAATTGGTCGTGTCCTATCTAACTGATCTATTGGTTGAGTGTCTGTGTGTCCTGTCTCTGGTGCTCCCTCTACTGTCTATCTAGTCTACGTGTATTTACATTAACCCCTTGTGTATTTACAGTGATGCATATCACCACAGAAGGTTGTTCGTCTGAGAGATGATGTTTGTTGGTCTGGAAGATAAAGCTTGTTGGTCTGGGAAATGAAGGTTGTTCAGCTAGGAGATGAAGGTTGGTTGTCTGCGAGATTGAGTTTGGGGGTCTGGGATGTGAAGCTTGTCAGACTCGGAGATAAAGGTTGTTCATCTAGGAGATGATGTTTGTTGGTCTGGGAGATGAAGACCTTCTGAAGGGCAATTAGAGGTGAGCAATAATTGTTGGCCTTGTCACATACCTGAACAAGAAGTACTGAAGTCTCTTACATTGGTGATATTCTTTTTGTTATTTAAGATAAATAAGGCTGTAGGAATGAACAAGATTGATGCCAGTCTATAAGATCCAGCTATGTGACAGTAATGAGGGTGTCTATGTTTAGCTCACTCGGCTAAATCGCTGGCTTTTAAAGCAGGCCAGCAGCACGGTTCGATTCCCGCACCAGCCTCCCCGGACAGGCGCCGGAATGTGGCGACTAGGGGCTTTTCACAGTACCTTCATTGAAGCCTACTCGTGACAATAAGCGATTTTCATTTCATTTCATGTTATGTATTTCTCCCCTAAATAATTTTTACATTATTATGCTAAGCACAGTGCTGAATCTTCTTGATCTGCAGAATTCTTGCAGAGTAATGGAAATAAAATTAAGCCTTGGAAGATTTTTTTCAATAAACTGGGTGAAGCTTCTTCCTGTTACACTCTATGTTAGTCCTGAGAGCACTACGAAGGATACATTGCCCTCCGTTTTAGAGACTGCCGATTCAGAACTGATCTATATTCTTGCAGCACTTTTCTACATTGCATACATTGGTGTCAGATTTGTCTCAGTATTTCAATGAAGGTCATAAAATATATCCGTGCCCCTCAGATTACCACCTAGTAAGTGAAGCTGAAACTCTATTCCCTCATCAGAAGGTGGATTGCATCTACTCAGAAACAAAATGATTTAATTTAATTTAATTTAAACAACAAATTGCTCTCAGTAAACAAGAGGAAACAAGTCAGTGTGAGCATCAGGCAAGGAAGTCAAAGACGATAGAGACGCAGGTGAAATTCTGTCAAAACACTTTAAAATATTTGTTAAATTCTGATACTAAATATGACAGAGGGTATCCCTGTCGTTCCTCCACTGAAATTGAATTTTTCAAGCTTGAGGAATGGCCAAACTGGAAAAAGCATTGGAAATGTGTCAAGTGTAGCAGATAGAGTGGAACATTAGACAAGGAAACACAATGATTTACTGCACAGGTAATAAAGCAGACAATATTCTCATCGGATTGAGACAGACAGACGGTGGCACTGAAAGCCGTGACACGATGATGAGAAAATTTAATGGACATTTTATCATCAACAAAGCTGCGGTTTATGCAAGGCCTAACTTAAAGTAGCAAATGCCCCTGATTTAACATTCACACCACAAACTGCAGCATCATCTGCAAAAACCATGATGACCATTTCTTACCTGAAAAACAAAAGCTCATAAATTGAAAAATACAAAAGCCAGCCGATTTCTTGCCCTCCCACACCTAGCAAGCAGCAGGATGCTCCTTTCACATCTATGGCTGCATTTCAATGAATCCCAAGCCCAAACATAGTATGGCCCTCCTGAGATCGGTTTTAGGTGAGCAACCCAACTCCACTGAGTTTGGGACTATGAAAGTGAATGGGAGTTGAATACTGCCCAGAGAAAGAGCACATTTCAAGCAAAAGCATTGTAATACATCTCACAAATATAATGGATGAAGGTAAGTGCCCAAACCAAATAGATAGATCAGCTATACATTCTGGTACCCATAGTACAAAACGTGTATGTGACACTGGAGAAGGTATAAGAAAGATTTACAAAGATGATATCAAAACTAAGAGGCTACAACTACTGGAATAGACTACAGGCTGAGGCTATATTTCCTACAAAAGAGGAGATTAGAAAGTGACAGAATAGAGTTTTTTTTAAATAATAAGGATTTGGTCAGGGTAGATTTAGATATCAGTTTGCATTTAGTGCAGTAAAATGTTCCAATGTGCTTCTCATTATCAAACAAAATTTAACATCAAGCCACAGAAGGAGATGATAGGAAAAATGACCAAAGATGCCGTCACATTGAGAAGTTTTAAGGAATGTCATAAAGGAGTAGGGTGAGATGGAGAGATTCTGGAAGGAAATTCAACGCATAGGGCCAAGACCGCTGAAGGCAGGGCTGCCAATGATGGAGTGACCTAAAAGTGGGAATGAGCAAGAAGCTTGGAGAGTGATCTTCACAGGTTGTAATAGTGGAGAATATTGCAGAGGGAGATAGGGGCAAGGCATGAAGGGATTTGAAAGCAAAAATTAGAATTTTAAAATCAAGGTGTTCCTGGACTGGAAGCCAATGTAAGTCAACGAGGAGAGGTGTGAACAGAATGTGGAGCAAATTAGGTTATGGGCAATAGATATTTAGAAGAGCTCAAACGATGTGGGGTAGATGATGGAAGGACACTCAGGAGCGTATTAAAATAGTAAATTCTAATGGCAGCGAGGGCAGGGTTGGAAGTTCCAATAGTAGCTCAGCCAAGGCAGGCGTAGAGTGGAACAATGTTATGGAGATGAGAGTAAACAGTTTTGGTTATGAAGTGGATATCAGGTCAGAAGTTTCTAGTCAGACAAAACTCCAATGTTTTGTCTTGTTCAGCCTCAGATAGATGCCAGTAGAAGGGATGGTCAGTGATTAGAGTACTGTTTGTGGAGGGAACTGAGGACAATGGATTTGGCAATCCTAATATTTAATTGGAGGAAATGTCTGCTCATCTCATCCTGGATGTCAGGCAAGCAGTGTGCCAAATCAGAGAAAGTGGAGGTGTCATTAAAGTTTGGTAGTGAGGTAGAGCTGGGTGTCGTCAAAGTCATTGCAGTACCTGATGTTTTATTTTCAAATGAGAAAATATTTCCACTTGTGGAGAAGTTCAAAACTGGGGATCATTATTATTAGATAGTCATGATTTAATTCCAAAAGGAATTATTTTATAATAATAATAAATAAGTTTATTATCACAAGTAGTACATTAACATTGCAATGTAGTTACTGTGAAAAGCCCCTAGTTGCCACATTCCAGCGTCTGTCAGGTACACAGAGGGAGAATTCAGAATGTCCAATCCACCTAACAGCACGTCTTTTGGGACTTGTGGGGGGAAACTGGAGCACCCGGAGGAAACCCACCAGACACAAGGAGAATGTGCAGACTCCGCACAGACAGTGACCCAAGCCGGGAATCGAACCCACGTCCCTGGAGCTGTGAAGTAACGGTGCTAACCACTGTGCTACCATGCCGCTCATATTTTATTCAGAACATGCAATTTGCTACCACATGGAATAATTGAGTAAATACTAGAGGCAGATAGTTGGTTGATAGGGTGAAGTGAAATAACGAGGATGGCGGCTTTTGTGGAGGATGGACTTGTTTGTGTGCTGCAAATAATAATAATAAAATAATATAATAATCACTTATTGTCACAAGTAGGCTCCAAAGAAGTTACTGTGAAAAGTCCCTCATCACATTCTGGCGCCGATTTGGGGAGGCCGGTATGGGAATTGAACCCACGCTGCTGGTTTTCTTCTGCATTACAAGCTAGCTGTTTAGCCCACAGTGCTAAACCAACCCCTATAGAGATACCACATTGCCCCCCTGTCCCTCAGCCCTTTCCCCATCCAGACCTCTTCACAGTGGGAATAGGGGGCGAAATTCTCCGCAACCGCGGAAAGTCGCAAAACCGTCGTAAAAATCGGGACCGTTTTACGACGGTCGCGAAGGCTTCATTTCCCGACGGATTCACTTCCTGGAAATGGGCTAGTAGCGCGGCCGCGTCAATTACGTGCGTGATGACGACGGAACGCGACGACGACACGAACACACCCATGTGACGCCGCCCGACGCCGTAAAAAGGCGCGGGCGACCACAGAATCTGTCGGGCAGGATGTCGGAGCCGAGGAGAGCTGCTCCTCGCTTTGTAGATGCTGACGTCGAGGCGCTGCTCGATGCCGTGGAGCAGAGGAGGGGCATCATCCGCCCGTGGAGAGGGCATCGCCAACCTGCCAGCGCGGTACGCCAGGCCTGGCGTGACGTGGCTGCTGCCGTCAGTGCTGTGGGGCAGACCCCTCGCTCAGCAGAGCAATGTAGGAAGAAGCTACACGACCTCACCAGGTCTGCCAGGGTAAGTGCCATGAGGGTGCCCCCTAGTCACAACCATCCCTCCCCCTTAACTTAAGCACCCCCCCCCCCCCCCCGTGCCCGGGGGGGGGGGGGGGGGGGGGAGATTGGGGCAGAGTTATTTGAGGGTGGTTCACAAAGTTGTCGCAGACCCAGCGCTCTGGCCCCGAGGAGAGATGCAATCGTCTGATGACAACTTGCCCCCCCCAAACTGTGCCAGTATCTGAACGGACTGCTGATACCTACCGTTTTGTAATGATCTACCTATGTTCCCTCCCCCAACAGGCCAAGGCCGCTCATAACCACCGTGAGCGGCACAAGACTGGAGGGGGTTCGCCCAACCTGCACCCCCTCAGCACCTTTGAACAGAGGGCACTGGACCTTGTTGGGGGGTCTGCCACCCGCGATATCGCGCAATGCGAGGTTGGCGGAACTGCAGCAAGTGAGACAACCCTCCCTGACAAACACTCACCCCTCACCCATCCTCTGTCCCTTCACAAACCCTGCCCACTGGGACACCTCCCCCATCCTCTGTCCCTTCACACACCCTGCCCACTGGGACACCTCCACCATCCTCTGTCCCTTCACACACCCTGCCCACTGGGACACCTCCCCCATCCTCTGTCCCTTCACACACCCTGCCCACTGGGACCGTCCAGCGGCCTGCCGAGCAAATCGAAATAACCCGTCTCATTCTCTTCCCTAGGACGTGATGCCGAACGACCAGGGCCGTCTGCCTCCAGACGGAGACAGGAATCTGCCGCCACCTCACCCGGGGCCTCACAACAGAGGGTGCCCGATCAGCGGGCAACCATATCCGCCCCAATCCAATCTGCGGACCAGGACGCACAGAGGGTTCGAAGTCCACCACCACCACCAGAAATGGCCAGGGACAACCCTCCTGTCGCTGAGCAGCCCCACACCATGGACGAGGCCCTAAACATTGAGAGCGTCAGGCTTGCGGCACTGCTTTCTCCCACCACATCCATCATCCCAGAGACACACACCCCGGCGGGCCTATTTAGTGATGAGTCTCCTGGGGCACAGTCTGGTTGGCACATCACAGCTGAGCAGGTACAGCAGGTGGAGGTCGGAGCAACAGAGGGCCCGGACTCGCGGAGGCCAGACCAGGCCCAGGATGCAGCTGGCTCCCAGACGTTTTCAGAGTTCCTGGAGTTTCTCAACCCACCCGCACAGCCGATGCCTCAGGAAACCCAGGGAAACAATGGCGGGAGGAGGGCAGCCTTCCTGGCTCTGCAGACGCTGTTAGAGGAGTCGAACCACGTCCAAGAGCAGGGAGTGGTGCCGCTCATGGCAGAGACCCAGTCCGACACCGCACGGGTGGCATCCGCGGTGGAGGCAATGGGTCAGGTTATGCAAGACGTTGGGGTTAATGTGCACGCGTCATCCTCGGCCCTGGACAGGGTTGCCCTCTCACAGGCAGCAATGTGCCAGAGCCAAACCGACATTGCCGGTGCCCTGCGGGCCATGGCACAGTCCCAGCAGTCGATAGCACAGTCCCAGCAGTCGATAGCACAGTCCCAGCAGTCGATAGCACAGTCGCAGCAGTCGGTCGCGGAGACCATCAACCGCCTGACACATGTGCTGGATGGCATCGTGCACACACAGGTTGAGATTGCACAGTCCCTGGCGGGAATGTCTAACTCCCTGGACTCCGTCTCTGCAAACCTTCGGATCCTGGTGGATACCGTTGAAGGCCTCCAGGACTGGCAGCGCCAGGTGTCGGTGGTGCGACGGGGAACCTCCCCGCTCGCACCTCTGTCCCAAAGTGAGGCCCGGGGGCCACCGGGCTCCCCGAGGGAGGAGGAGGTTTCGGGGCCCGTCCTATTAACTCCATCACGGGACGTCCCGGAATTCTCGGCCTCCCCCCGTCCCATCCCTGGTGCATCGGGTGGGCAGCAGGCAGAGCAGGGTGGCACAATGTCACCCGAGACGCCCGCAGAGCAGCCTGGCCCATCAAGGCCGGGTCGCCCCAGGAAACGCATAGCCAAGGAGAAACGAGTCGAGGGGGGCGATTCGCAGCAATCCTCCTCCACTCCTGCTGTATCATCTGGGGATTCACTTAGACGTAGTGTTAGGGCCCGTAAGGCAACTAAGATAGACACTGAGTAAGTTGGCACGGGTGAAGGGCACAGTTTAGTTGTAGGGGCTAGGGCACCTGTAAATAATTGTTAATATTAAACGCACTGTTCCACCTTACTTGTAATACCGTGTGATTGTTCCACAGCCACAGGAATCGTGATGGTGACCGAGTGTCGCTGGGGGTGACGGGTGGTGAAACCTCGGTGCCGGGTGTGCAGTCCCTGCCCCTACCCCCCTCCCACAGCTAGCCCACGCGGGCACGTGATGGAGTGTCAGTGACGAACTCAGCGGCCACCAAGGTGGATGGTTCAGCTATTGCCATGGGTCAGACTCTCTCTAACGATTCTGAGCTCACAGCTCTTCGCAGAGCGGGGGCACTGATCACACCCGCTGACACAGCCATCACTGTTGTGCCATTCCGTCTGTACCCAGTGATAAGCGTCATGTCGAAGTGGAGCAGTGTACACTGGGGGGGGGGTTGTGGTGGTGGCAGTTGTGTGGTGACCCTCTGCATGACTAGCGATGCAGGTGGTGGTTTGGTGTTCATCGGGGACGTCACATGCGATGCGTGAACCGTGCTGCCACCAGGGCGTCGCGTGCCCGCCGTCCTTGCCGGGTCCGTCGTGCCGCCTCCTGGACATCACCAGCACCTGGGTCGTGTCTGCGTTCTGCGCCCGCCACTCCGCCAGCCTCCTCCTCCTCCTCCTCCTCCTCCTCCTCCTCCTCCTCCTCCTCCTCTGTGCTGGCACCACTGCCACTAGCTTCTCCCTCCGCCTCCTGCAACAGGTCATCTCCCCTCTGCATCGCGATGTTGTGCAGCGCACAGCAGACCACTACAATGCGAGCGACCCTGTCGGCCTGGTACTGCAGGGCCCCTCCGGAGCGGTCCAGGCACCTGAATCTCATCTTCAGGAGGCCAAGGCAGCGCTCCACCACACCCCTGGTTGCTACATGGGCCTCGTTGTATCGTGTTTCCGCATTGGTCTGAGGCCTCCGTATAGGCGTCATCAGCCAAGACCTCAGCGGATAACCCCTGTCACCTAGCAACCAGCCCCTCAGCCGGGGGGGACGTCCCTCAAACATCGCAGGGATGAACGACTGCGCTAGTATGTAGGAGTCATGCACACTCCCTGGGAACCTTGCACAGACGTTCATGAACCTCATGTGGGGGTCGCATACCACCTGGACATTAATGGAGTATGTCCCCCTCCTGTTTGTGAACACTTCCTTGTCCACAGCAGGCGGGCGCATGGGGACGTGAACACAGTCGATTGACCCCTGAACCCTCGGTATCCCGGCCACACTGGCAAATCCACGGGCTCGTGAGTCTTGACTTGCTTGGTCCTCGGGAAAGGTGATGTAGCGGTCCGCGATGGCATAGAGGGCGTCGGTCACATCCCGGATGCACCTGTGCACCGATGACTGGGAGATCCCAGAGACGTCCCCGCTCGGAGACTGGAAGGAGCCGGTAGCATAGAAGTTCAGAGCGACCGTCACCTTGATGGCTACCGGGATCGCGTGTCCTCCCCCCGTTCCACGTGGGGCGAGGTGCAACAGGAGTTCGCAGATATGTATCACCGTCTGCCTACTCAGCCGGAGTCTTCTCCTGCAGGTGATGTCCGGCATTGTTAGGAAAGAGACCCGGACACGGTACACCCTCGGCTTTGGTCGTCGCCTCTGGCGCCGTGGCTGCACCCTCACTCTCTCCTCTTCCTCTTCCTCCTCCTCCTCCTCCTCCTCCCCCCCCCCCCATGCTGCTCGATGACTGGCAACTCCTCGGCCCTTCCCTCTGCTGCTGCAGCTGGCCCTGCAGCCACTGCGGGTTGTGGGTGTGGATGCTGCTGCATCTCCAAATCCAGTAGAGCGGCCCCAACCACTGCGCAGAACATAGCCTTTCTGTCCCATACATCGTGCTAACCTACAGAAGGGTGGTGGGGGGCAGAGAAACGGGACATGTTAGACGAAGGTTAGTCGACACCTCGACAGCCGCCAGCCATGGGATACCAGTGTGTCCCGGTGGCCTGGTCGCGCTGCTGACACGCGGTCAGCCTAACCCCTGGTCACTTTCTGCATCCAACGGCCAGTAAACTATGGCCTCCTCACGGGTGCGTCAGTGGCCTGTGTCCGGAAGCCACAGGGGAACCAGCGGCCGTGTCCTCGTCACCGGCACACCATGGCATGCTGGCAGACATTTTGTTACGGGGTTGGACGGCTCACTCTCTACCTAACCCCCCCCCCCCCTCCGTCGCCCCCCACTGCCTCCCCCGTCGCCCCCACTGCCTCCTCCGTCTCCCCCACTGCCTCCCCCGTCTCCCCCACTGCCTCCCCCGTCTCCCCCACTGCCTCCCCCGTCTCCCCCACTGCCTCCCCCGTCTCCCCCACTGCCTCCCCGTCTCCCCCACTGCCTCCCCCGTCTCCCCCACTGCCTCCCCCGTCTCCCCCACTGCCTCCCCCGTCTCCCCCACTGCCTCCCCCGTCTCCCCCACTGCCTCCCCCGTCTCCCCCACTGCCTCCCCCGTCGCCCCACACTCCCCCCGCTCTGGACCCCCTCCCGTTCCCAGGGATGCCTTCCCCGTTGTGGCCAGACTCGAGCAGTGCGCTGAGCGGTGCGCTGAGCGGTGCGCAGAGTGGTGCCCTGACCTCCTCCAAGCAGTCGTCAGCCAGGCCGACTGGTTGACGAATTTAAAAAGCAGGTGTGTTTCACGACGTCCAAACAGGGCGCCATGACGTCGGGACTTCGGCCCATCCGGGCCGGTGAATAGCGGGGGGGGCTATCAGTGGCGATTCTGGTCGTGTCAGGGGCGGGAAGGAGGCGTTTGTCGGGAATCGCGACTCCGACATTTTGCGGGGTTCGGAGAATAGCGGGAGGGCGTCGGAACAGCGTCGCCGTAAAAATTTCCGACGCCCGCTATTCTCCGAACCGTCGTGAGTCCGGAGAATCTCGCCCAGGGTATCCCTTTCCTTTCTCTCACAGCCCAACAAAGACCTAGTGAAGGCCTTAGTTTCAGCCTTCAGCAGGAAGAATCTTCAGGACGCTTTCGCTCCTTTTAGGTCACGTATTGGTTCTTCTGCTACTTTATTTGCATTCTCATTGCAGTAACACGGAGATTGTTTTCTTGGGATCCATGTCAGAAGCTTGTCTTGGATCTCTGAATTCCCACCATGAGAAATAAGTTAGGTTCAAGCTGCTCAAGACTCAATATACCATGCTTCCAAATATTGGGCGGGATTGTCCTCTACCCGGCGGGGCTGGGGGTCCCGGTGGGATGCAGAGGCGTGAACCACTCCAGCGTCGTGCCGCCCCAACGGTGCCGAGGTCTCCGCACCTTTAGGGGCCAAGCCCTAACCTTGAGGGGCTAGGCCCGCGCCGGAGTGGTTGGCTCCCCGCCGGCCGGCGGGAACGGCCTTTGGCGCCACACCAGCTGGGGAAAAGGCAACTTCGCTGGCCGGCGGAAGTCAGCGCATGCGCTGGAGCGTTAGCGGCTGCTGACATCATTCCCGCGCATGCGCAGAAGAGTCCGCCATAGTGAAGACTATGGCGAACACAGAAGGAAAAGAGTTCCCCACAGCACAGGCCCGCCCGCCGATCGGTAGGCCCCGATCGCGGGCCAGGCCACCGTGGGGGCACCCCCGGGGCCAGATCGCCCCACGCCCCCCCCCCCCCGGAGCCCGCCCGCGCCGCCTGGCGCCGCCGGTAAGGTAGGTGGTTTGATTCACGCCGACGGGACCGGCATGACAGTGGCGGGACTGCAGCCCATCGCGGGCTGGAGAATCGCTGGGGGGGGAGGGGGGGGGGGCCGCCGACAGGCGCGCGCGATTCCCGCCCCGCCGAATCTCTGGAGACTTCGGGAGACGGCGGGGGCGGGATTCACGCTGGCCCTGGCGATTCTCCGACCCGGCAGGGGGTCGGAGAATCCCGCCCATTATTTCTGGCTTCTTTAAATTAGGAAATTCATCCTAATCCTCTGGATAATTCTTTTCATGTGATTTCATGGTTGCTTTAAATAGTATTTTCAAAGTGTGTTGTAATGGGCTCATTTGCTGCTAAATGATGTTTGTCCAGACAGTGCTTTTTGGCAATTAGCAATGAAATCTGGTACTGTGCTTTCATGGTATATTTTACGCACTGTTTATTCTAGATCATTCATAGTCAATATGGAACAGGTGGGCTAAATTTGACCTAACAGACATGACGAACCAATTTGATAAACGATTCAATCATTCCTAAAATCTCAGGCTGATGAGCATATGGTGATTCTGGGCATAAGAGTCTGAGTGGCACAGAGGGAGGCTGTTCTGTTAATATCAGATATGTGTTTAAACATGAAATTACTTCTATGTCCTCTTAACACAGAGCAGCACGGTAGCACAGTGGTTAGCACTGCTGCTTCACAGCACCAGGTTCCCAGGTTTGATTCCCAGTTTGGGGTCATTGTCTGTGCAGAGTCTGCACATTCTCCTTGTGTCTGCTTGGGTTTCCTCCGGGTCCCGAAAGATGTGTTTGTTAGGTGAATTGGACATTCTGAATTCTCCCCCTGTGTACCCGAGCAGGAGCCAGAATGTGGCGACTAGGGGGTTTTCACAGTAACTTCATTGCAGTGTTAATGTAAGCCTACTTGTGACAATAAAGATTATTATTGTAGGGTGTAGTCCTTAAACCTGCCACAGATCATTGGACACCAAGCAGGGCAGAATCTTAAAGAAAAACTATTGACTGAAATACAGTAGAATTGTGTTTTTATTTGTGTGGTTACAATTGTAGGATGTGAGTTTAGATCCACAATCACGAGTAAATTTCTAATATTGAGCAGGATATCAAGAGATTGTAAAATGCATATGCATATGCAAGTTGTTTTGCTGCACATTTGTTCCCGCAGGCAACTGAGTGCAGGGAATTAAGTTATGCTAAGTCATTTAAGATTTGAAGTAATTACTCAAAATTAGTAACAAGGAAGAATTTAAGACCTCTTCCCGCATGGGTCTCATGCCTGGGAAGAGGAGAAAATGCTTCCAGTTTTGACTATTGAGGGTGATTTCATTTTTCTAATCTTAAAGGTTGTTTATTTTTATATAAGTTACTTGGAAATGAATTTGTACAGGGGCACGGCTCTATTTTCAAATAATGTGTGATTAATAAATTATTACCCTTAATATTCTGGCAGTCATCACTTTCATTTAGTAACAAGTATCAAGCTGGAGATGTCTCAGATGACTACTGAGCACCGACTCAATCTGTTTAGATAGAAAATGGTGATCATGGGCGAAATTCTCCGCCCCCCACGACGGGTGGGAGAATAGCAGGAGGGCCTTCCCGACATTTTTGCCACCCTCCCGCTATTCTCCCCCCCCCCCCGCCAAAGTCCCGACCCGAATCGCTGCCGCCGTTTTTTTACGGCCAGCAGCGATTCTCAGCTGTTAGATGGGCCGAAGTCCCAGCCCTTTCCGCCGTTTTTACGAACGGCAAACACACCTGGTCTTGCCGTTCGTAAAAACGGCGTCACAAACTCGCTATTAATAACCATGGCACCGATTGGCACGGCAATACCACGGCCGTGCCAAGGGTGCCATGGGCCCGCGATCGGTGGGCACCGATCGTGGGCAGCGGGCCCGATGCCCGCGCACTACTTGTCCTTCCGCCGCCCCGCAGTATCCATTCGCGGGGCGGCTGAGGGGCAACCCGGCCCGCGCATGCACGGGTTTCGCGCAAAAACGCGATGACGTCACCCGCGCATGCACGGGTTGGAGTCTTCCAAACTGCGCATGCGCGGCTGACGTCATATGACGCATCAGCCGGCGCTAACTCCGGCAAGCGGGCTTAACGATTTTCGTTAAGCCCGTCTTGCCGGAGCCTACGGCGTCGGGCTGCTAGCCCCGACCGGGGACCAGAATCGGTCCCCGGTCGGGAAGGGGCGCGCTGCCGTAAAACCCGCCCGGGTTTTACGGCAGCTTTACGATTTCTCCCGTTTTGGGAGAATCGCGCCCCATGTATTTGGAAGTTTTAGTGGTCACAGAGAAGTCCAGTTCAAGCATATGAAGAAAACTATTTATTGTATTCAGCAACTATATACACGCAACATTCAGGTCCCAGCCAGGACCACTATAGCTCAGTTCCTATCTGAAGAGACCTTTCTGTTAGAGTCCATTACTCTATTGATAAGGTGCCGCCTCTCATTGGGGAAGCTCGTATTCCACGAGGCTGATGGGAGGTTAATCAGCTCATCCTGTAGGTCTAGTGCGGGTTATAACATCCCTACCCCCCCCCAGTCCGAAGACTCTTGCGAGGAAGGTGGAGCAGGAGGGCGCCTGTTCTTCTTCACCCACGACTACGCTTCCTGTGCCTGCGAGGCTGCATCAGAGGGTATGAATCGTGTCAGGGAATGACATTTCCTGGCTGATCACCTGGGGGATACCACTCCTGGCAATTGTTCTCCGGTTTGTTCACCGTGAGAAATATCCGATACCTGAGTTTCCATATCTGAGTCAGAGTCGGCGACGTCTTGCATTTCTGTGTTGGGTCCCAGGGTGTGGGGAGTTGGGGGTGGGGGGCGATGCCCCATAACACGCCGGTGTTGGGAGAGTTGTTTAGCAATCGGCTGCTCTGGAGGGGTTTTAGAGTTATGCTGGTCTTCAGCCCCTGAGGTGGTGCACAGGTTCTTCATTGTTCAGTCTTGTGCCCATACTTGGTATGAAACTGGCCCTGTCTGTTGTATTACCGTCCCAGGAACGCACCTGGCACCATTGGAAAATTTCCGAATATAAACTGTGTCACCTGGTTCGAACCGTCTGGCCCGTGTTTGCTGGTTTGGGCTATGCCCGTTTCTCCTGACTGCACCACACTTTCTTGCCAATATACAGGAACGTGAGGTTGGTGATTCTGGAGCTGCCTGCCATTAAAGGTTCTGCCGGTGCAAAATCGGTCGCGGCATCTGACGTGGTACGGTCGCAAAATAAAAATCTAGCCAGTTATGTTTCCATGGACCCTGAGGTCAGCTTTCTCAAATATCTTTTTAAAGTTTGTACAGCCCTTTCAGTCAGTCTGTTTGAGGGTGGGTGATACGGGGCTGTGCGGATGTGTCGCACCCCGTTGGCATTCATAAAACCCCTGAACTCCCCGCTGGTAAAGAGCGTGCTGTTATCCATGACCAGCACCTCCAGAATTCCATGTGTATTGAATGAGAGCTGAAGCTTCTCGATTGCCACCCTCGATGTAATGGATGACATCATGTGGGCCTGAAGCAACTTTGAATGAACGTCGACAATGATCAGAACCATGGATCCCAGGAAAGGACCGGCAAGTTCGGCATGGAGCCACATCCAATGTCTGCCCAGATACTCCAATGGGTGCAATGGGCGGAAGTTTCTGCTGCTCTCGGCAGACACCGCACTGTTGAGCCAGTCATTCTATTTTCCCATCTAGGCCTAGCCACCAGACATAACTACAGGCGAGTATTTTAATCTTCGAAACACCTGGATGTCTGGTGTGCAGATCCCATTGTATGGGGTCCTGACCCTGGCAAGGGATCATGACGTGAGTTCCCCACAGGAGGATACCATCCTTGAGGCTGAACTCCCATATCTTGGTCGAAAATGCCCGCAAGTCATCGGGCAATCTCTAGTGTTGACCTCCTTATGAAATGATATGGCGGACATCTGACAATAAGGGGTCTCTTGGCATCCACTCCCTAATCTGGGCAGCGGTGACCGGCAAAATATCCATGAAATTTAGAGTGGCGTCGATGTCATCAGTTTTAGGAGATGGTGGGCTTGGTGGTCGTAACCTGTGTGCCTGTCCGATACTCGAATGTATATCCATATGCCACTAGTAATAGGGCCCACCTCTGGATCCTGATAGACACTATTGGCGGGATTGCCTTGTCTTCTTTAAAGAATGGTTAAAATAACATTTTTTTACCATAAATATCATGGCCAAACCTTCCTTTTCAATTTGCGCATAGTTTCGCTCCTCTGCGTTCCTTATCATGGTCCATGCGATGTGACAACATGCTGTCAATGCCATGTGGTGAGGGTCACATATGACCACAAGCGGTTTAGCGCAGTCATACTGCGTCAACAGGCCAGGTGACGTCAATTGCCTTTTATCCAGGCAAATGCTTCCTTCTGAGATGTTCTCCATGCCTGCTCCTGATGTTTATTCAGCAGGGCAGCAGGGTGCATAGGGGAGCGAGTATGGTCGCGTGGCTTGGGATGAACTTCCACAATAATTAAGAGCCCCAGAATGGAGCCCAATTCCGTCATGTTTCCTGGAGTGGGGGTTTGATGAATCGCTCGCTCCTTCTCTTCTGCTGGATGCAGACCATTCCGGTAGACAACCTCCCTGGTGTGGAAGACACACTTTTCTCCTTTGAATGGCCCGTCTCCAAAAAGCATCGGAGAACCTCAATTGTATCAAACACCTACAAAGTCAATAAAAAGGTATAAAACCAGACCGCATCGACCTAGGTAGCAGAAATAATAATGGCAACATGGCATCACTACCGTCACCATCCTTGGGTAAGGAAAACTCCTGCTGATTATCACTAACCTTTCCCATACCCTCTGCTGCCTTTCCATTCAGCTGATGGATACCACTGGAGGAAGCACTGAGGGTGCCAAGGGAGCAGAATTCAATAATAATAGCAATAACCTTTTATTGTCAAAAGTATGAAGTTACTGTGAAAAGCCCCTAGTCACCACATTCCGGCGCCTGTTTGAGTAAGCTGGTATGGGAATTGAACCCGCGCTGCTACCCTTGTTCTGCATCACAAACCAGCTGTCTAGCCCACTGAGCTAAACCAACCCTATCCATCATCAAGAGTGGCTCGGAGTACCACTACTGACCGAGCTGCTTGAATCCTAAAATACCTAACTGCTAGACTGGATCTACGGCAACAAGAGGTAAAAACATACTTGACCTCATCCTGCCTGCTGTAAGTACATCTGTTCATGACAATATCATGTGACCGCCACACAGTCCTTGTGGAAACAAAGTCCTATCTTCACAATGACGATATCCTCCATTATTCTACCACTGTTGCTAAATGGGATAGACTTTGAACCGATCTAGCAACTCAAGACTGGGCATCCACGAGGCACTGCATGGTGGCTCAGCGGCAACAGCAGAATTTTACTCAACCACAATCTGTAATGTCATGGACCAGCATACCCCTCTCTATAACAAGCCAGGGGATCAACCCTGGTTCGATGAAGAGTGCAGGAGGGCATGCCATGAGGAACACAAGGTGTACCTAAAAACAAGATATCAACCTGATGCAGCTACAACACAGGGCCACTTGTGTGCAAAACAACATAAGCAGCAAGTACTAGACAGGGCTAAGTAATTCCACAACCAAAGGATCAGATCCTAAGGTCTACAATCCTGACATATACGGTTGTGAATTTTAATTTCTTCTTGGGATATTGGTGTTGCTGGCTTTTATTGACCATGCCCAATTGCCCTTGAACAGAGTGGTTTGCTAGGCCTTTTTAGTGGGAGGCAGTTAAGAGTGAACCGCATCGCTGTGTGGATCTAGCGTTATATGTAGGCCAGACCAGGTAAGGATGACAGATTTCTTTCCCTGAAGGACATTAGTGAACAGCATGGTGAATCAGCAATGGTTTCATGGTCATCATTAGATGTTTAATTCCAGACTTTTATTGAATTCAAATTTCACCATCACCAATGGTGGGATTCAAACCCAGAACCCCAGAGCATTATCCTGGGTCTCTGGATTACCACTATGCCACCACCTCCTCAATGGTGATGGACAATTTGACAACTCATTGGAGGAGGAGGATCCACAAATATCCCCAGCCTCAATATTCAGGCAATAGTACTGAAGACTTGTGCTCCAGAATTTACCACACTTCCAGCCAAGCTGTCCAGTCCAGCTACAACACTGGCATCTACCCAGCAATGTGGAAAAAAGCCTAGGTATATCCTGTACACAAGAAAAAGGACAAATCCAATCCGGCTAATTACTGCCCTATCAGTCAACATACTGTCTGAATTCATCAAGCCAGAGACACGGGGTGGGGGGAGAACAGGTAGTACAAATTTTATGGAAATAGAACATAGAACATAGAACATTACAGCGCAGTACAGGCCCTTCGGCCCTCAGTGTTGTGCCAACCTGTGAAACCACTCTAAAGCCCATCTACACTATTCCCTTATCATCCATATGTCTATCCAATGACCATTTGAATGTCCTTAGTGTTGACGAGTCCACTACTGTTGCAGGCAGGGCATTCCACGCCTTTACTACTCTCTGAGTAAAGAACCTACCTCTGACATCTGTCCTATATCTATCTCCCCTCAATTTAAAGCTATGTCCCCTCGTGCTAGACATCACCATCCAAGGAAAAAGGCTCTCACTATCCACCCTATCTAATCCTCTGATCATCTTGTATGCCTCAAATACGTTTGGTAAAGACTTGAGGGAGGTGTAGTGTAAGGGTATCTGACATAACAAGCATTAATCTGGGACTGGGAAACAGTAGCGCCCAATGTGATGTAAAGAGATACATGACCTAAGACTAGAGAGCGCTGTGGACTTGTCAGAGACCTGTGTAGAAGCAAGCATGGAATTATCTCAGAGCGCAGGTAATGTTCAGCATTTATGTACAAAGTTATGTGCTTTAAATAAACACTTAATGTTGAACCATATAAGTTTCAGAACCTCTTCATGAGAGCTATTGAACATACAACACGTTCAGCAACCTTTATTGCATATCGATCCTAGAAGTACAGTAAATTTTTGAGCTTAATAAAATTACAACTTTTGTAAAGTTCCTGGGAAAGCTTTTTGCTTTATTTAAAACATACAACATAATGATTTAATTCATGTTTTAAAAAACATCACCATAAGAACAATCCAAGCGATGTTTCTGTGATATTAATGCCAGGGTTTATTTTTCCCAATTCTTCTCTTTCATTAATGAAGGTGCAACATTTTGCAGTTCCATAGATGATTTTAGCCCTTCAGTATTTCCCCAAGGGAACATCACAAACAAACACAATCTGGTTCTTACCCATTATTCATTCATGCACATTATCCAGTGTAGCTCACTTGACATTAACCAAGGACAGAAATCCTGTCTGATTTTGTTTCACCAAGTGATTAACTTTCTTCCTATAGGTTTCTTCCCTCCTAAAAACAATGCCACCATTCAATCCTCTCTTTGCACATGTTTCCTTCTATACATCCACTTCTGTCCCATCTTCATCCTTATTATGCTACTAAATCAATAGCATCCAGTCTCTGAACAACACTTGTAAGAGTGCTTCATCATTACTCACTGGTCAATCTATGTATTTTACCCTCTCCCAGACACTATGTAAATTCATCCCTTTAGGAAGCTTGAACAGAAATGAAAACATTAATTTTAATCCAGGTCACTTAGTTGGACGCCTGTCACTAAAATATTGGCAAGCCCTGTTCATGGTAATTGATGACAAAATAATGTTATTTTCCACAGAGTTTAGTATTTTACTACACAACGGAGGATTTAATTTCCAATTGACGGTGCATGAAATGCAGAAGACAATGCTATTCAGATAAACCAGCTGCAGTTTTCCCCATGCAGTGCAGCCACACTGCAGAAGTACCTCCATTAGACCCAGATTCCAGGAAGTGTGTTACATTACTGCAATACTTAGAAGTCGATGAAAATAAAAGATTGGAGAGATTTGTAACAGATGACTGAATTGATAGTGTCCATTTTATACTATCACCCCAAGTCAAAATTACTCATGTAAATCACCCCAAAGTGTTTACAATTTTGCTAACAGATAGCAAACAGAGGAACTCCTATTTATACTTCACACTTATAGAAGTATTTTACAAGATAACACTTTTGCACTTTAAAGTGTGTGGCTTCTCTCAGTCAAGCTTGTGCACTGGGTAACCGTTAGAGCAACAGTGGCAGGGGACGAAGAGCAAATTGTTTGCCATACAGTTAGGTTGGGGTTAATTCATGAAGGGTGAAGATGTGTAACAGAATAGATCAGGAAGAGGCTACTGAGTGTCTCGGATGTGTGCTGCCATTCTGTTACATCTTGCAGGGGCTGATTCAGCACACTGGGCTAAATAGCTGGCTTTTAAAGCAGACCTAGGCAGGCCAGCAGCGCATGGTTCAATTCCCAAACCAGCCTCCCCGAACAGGCGCCGGGAATGTGGTGACTAGGGGCTTTTCACAGTAACTTCATTGAAGCCTACTTGTGACAATAAGCGATTTTCATTTTCATTTTTCATCTGTATCTTAACTCCATTTACCTGCCTTTGTTCCATATCCTTTAATCCCCTGATCTAACAAAAATCTATCAATCTCAGTTTTGCAATTTTCAATTCACCTAACCTCAACAGCTTTTTGAAGAAGTGGAATATGTATATAAGCAATCTATTTGGAAAATTACAATATGGAATTAGAGTTTTCTTTCCCACAGCTATAGGGTTTTTGTACTATGATGGACAATTTGTGCTGAAGCAGATCAGTCTAACATTGATTCAGCAAAATGTTCAGTGTAATTTGCCAGTGCCTTATATAATTCCTTCACCCATGCTGTAATATAACTGCAGTCAGTGCAAAGCAAAGCTTCAATACTACCAACACAGAAACTTTAAAGGCTGTTTCGATTTTTCAAATTTTCGCACAGAATGACTTTTCTATCAATGCTCTGATAATAAATCCACTATCCTGTTAGCCATTTGATAAGAGGCAATGTTCTGCAGACTCAGCCAACATTAAAATTCAACTGGCATTTGGAGTCTAGTAAGCAGAGTACGTAAGCATGAAAGCATAGCATTCCTCTTCCAGGTTAGAGAATGTTACTGACCCTGTCTGTATAACTTAGTGCTCACAGACTGTCCCACTAAGTACTGGTCCCAAATTGGAGTCCATAGTGTGATGGTATATACGGTACAGTTTATATTAGGTTAATTTGAAAGTGATTATACATGATTGCTTTGATCTCCAGTCTCTGTTAAGTTAGGTCATCTCATTTTGCTCAATGATAGGGGCAATACAAAATGCTACAATCAGCCCCAGTGAGCCAGAGTCAGGGGAGCAGAAAGCAACTAAGAATGATTCAATACCTAGCGACCTTCACAAAAACGTTGTACAACATCAGGGTGAGTTGTAATATCCCCACCAGTCATGGCTCATACATACCCCAATAGAAAATAAACATATTTAGTAGAGTAACAAAAATCAGTAAGAGAAAAAATAAATTAAGTGGATTATGAACTCAGAAACATAAATCACAGGATTGTTAAAGATGCATAAATTGTTTTTACATTTAGAGCGATATTAATGTATTCAAAACTGGGATGTGGAAATTCAAGCTGAGCAAAATTATTTTTTCCACAAGCCAAAGAAGAATCATGCCATGAAAGAACTTGGTTAATTGAATAACATTGAATGGAAACAGAATCACTAACCTGTTTTAAATAACTCAGAAAAAGACAATCAGCCTCCAACAGCATAGAATGATCTTTAAAACATGCAGCTGTTTAAATATTATGTGAGAAAACAGGGTATTGCATAAGAATTTCAAATGTTTGCTGTTCCAAAATGTTGTAATCACCAGTTTATTTTTCTCTGCTTTAAAGGTTAGTCTTGCCAAACTACAAACGTAGAAACATAGAAAATAGGAGCAGGATTAGGCCATTTGGCCCTTCGAACCTGCTCTGCCATTCATTATGATCATGGCTGATCACCCGACTCAGTAGAATGTTCCCAGCTCTCCCCCATATCCTTTGACCCCTTTCACCCCAAGAACTATATCCAACTCCTTCTTGAAAACATACAGGGCACGATTTAACGGGAAAAGGACCAGTTCCGTTTTGGGCGTGTATAGCGGGGTGTTCCTCGGCAGTGCAGTGCCGAGAACGGCCCTGCTATCTATTGGGATTCTGCCATTTTTATTTCCCTCTCTGGGAATGCCATGCTGAGGCCGCATGTACCTCTCGTCAGTGCAAGAAGAGATCGGGACCCCAATTTTTAAATGCTGCCCCGATCTTTTGACCCCTCGGCATCCCCACCGTGGCCTCAAGACTCTCACACTGCCCCAATATAGCTTTTAGGAAGTCCTCAAGCTCCCCCCCCTCACCATATTTCTTAAGGGTAGGGCACCACCATGCCTGATCCCTGGCACAGGAAATATGCAGCCTGGCATCTTGGCATTCCAGCATGCCACCCAGGCAGTGCCTCTGCCCACCTGGCAGTGCTACCCTGGCACCAATGATGCCCAGGTGACAGTGCCAAGGTGATAGGCTTGTAGTATCAAGGTGCCCAGGTGTCAGCGGAAGTGTCAGGGCACCACCCTGCCCGCAGCCCAACCACCCAGGGATTTCCAATGGCCTGGGAGACCTCCAGGTGCCGTTATGCCTGGTCCATGTCTGTGTGGACTAGTGCTAAATGATGCCATGGTGAGGACTTCCAGGCAAGGCTGTTGGTTCCCAGGCCTCATGAGAATCCGGCATGGACATATTTAAATGAGTCTAACGGCTCATTTAAATATGTTAACCTGGATCTCACCCAGTAATGGCATTTGATCTCGTGAGAGGTTTCTCGTGAGACTGAACGGCCTTACCCAACACCAAATCGGGTGTGATGAGACCATTAAATTGCACCCACAATGTTTTGGCCTTAACTGCTTTCTGTGAATTTACAGGCTCACCACACTCTGGGTGAAGAAATATTTCCTTATCTCACTCCTAAATGATCCACACCGTATCCTTAGTCTGTGACCCCTGCTTCTGGATCCTCCGACATTGGGAACATCCTTCCTGCTTCTACACTGTCTAGTCCTGTTAGAATTTTACAGGTTTCTATGAGATCCCAACTCATTCTCAACTGCAGAGAATATAATTCTAACCAACTCAATCTCTCCTCATAATTCATTTGTGCCATCCCAGGAATTAGTCTGGAAACCTTTGCAGCCCTCCCTCTACAGCAAGAACATCCTTCCTCAGATAAAGAGACCAAAACTGCTCACAATATTCCAGGTGTAGTTTCACCAAGGCTTGTATAAATGCAGTAAGACTTCCCGGCTCCTTGAATCCTCTCACTATGAAGGTCAACATACCATTTGCCTTCTGCACCTGCATGCTTATTTTTAATGTCTAGTGTATAAGGGTTCTTTGCACATTCCCCTCTCTCAATCAATAGCCATGTAGATTATAATCTGCCTTCCTGTTTTTGCAACCTAAGTAGATAACCCCACATTTATCCATCTGTCATGCATTTGCCCACTCACTTAACTTTTCCAAATCACACTGCACCCTCCTCACAGCTCACCATTCCACCCAGCTTTGTATCAATAGCAAGTGTGGAGATATTACATTCAGTTCCCTCATCAAAATCATTAATATACATTGCAAATAGCTGGGTCCTCACACTGATCCGTGTGGTATCCCACTGGTCACTGCCTACCACTTGGAAAAAGGCCAATTTATTCCTCGTCTTTGTTTCCTGTCTGCTAACCAGTTTCTATCCACCTCAATATACTACACCCAATGCCATGTGCTTTAATTTAACGTGCTAATCTCTAATGTGGGACTTTGTCAAAATCCTGCTGTAAGTCCAAATAAACCACATCCACTGGCTTACCCTCATCAACTCTACTAGTTACGTCCTCAAAGAATTACAGTAGATTTGTCAAGCTTGATTTCCCTTTTGTAAATCCATGCTGACTCTGTCCAATGCTGCTGTTGTTTTCCAAATGTTCTGCTATTAAATCTTTTATCATTGACTCTAAGAGTTTAATTTATAATTGATTATAAGATCCCCTGCTTCTGACTGTAAGGGACCTACATTTTCTTCGACAATATTTTTCTCTTCACAAACCTTTTTGTCGCTTTTACAGTTAGTTTTTATGTTCTCGTACTCTATTTTCCCCTTCCTAATCAAACCCTTTGTTCTCTTTGCTGAATTCTAAACTGTTCCCAGTTCTCAGGTCTGCTGTATTCTCAATCAATTTACATGCCTCTCCTTTGGATCTACTGCAAGCCATGGTTAGGCCACCTTTCCTGTTATATTTATCGGCCAGACAGAAATGAACAAATTTTGCAGTTCACTCATGGGCTCTTTGAATTTTTGTCATTTGCTATCCACCATTATCCCTTTAAGCAACTTTCCCTAATCCATCATAGCCAACTCACATTTCATAACATCGTAGTTTCCTTTATTTAGATCTAGGACCCTGGTCTCAGAATCAATTACGTCACTCTCCACCTTGATGAAGAATTCTATCATATTAGGGTTACTCATCCGCAAGAAGCCTCATACAACTAGAATGGCAATTATTCTTTTCTCATTACACAATACTCATTCTAGCATGGCCTGTTCTCCAGCTGGTTCCTCAACGTATTGGTTCACAAAACCATCCCGTACACATTTCAGGAATTCCTCTTCTAAGGTATTGTTGCTCAATTAATTTTCCCAATCTATGTGCAGATTAAAGTCCCCCGTAATTTGAGACGTTCCTTTAGCACATGCTTCTCTAATTTTCTTTTTAATATAATTCCCAACATCACCACTAGAGTTCAATGGGTCTATATACAACCCCACTAATGATTTCTGCCCCTTGTTGTTTCCCAATGCTATCCTACAGAATCCACATTGTCGGAGCTAATATCCTTTCTCACTATAGTGTTAATTTCCTCTTTAACCAGCAATGCAACTATACTTCCGTTTCCTGTATTTCTGTCCTCCCTAAATAGTGAATACCTCTGGGTGTTCAGTTCCTATCCCTGGTTCCCTGTAAACCATGTCTCTGTAAACCCAACTATATCATACTCATTTACATCTATTTGCATGATTAATTCATCCACTTTACTGCAAAAGATGCCCATTTTAAACCACAAAGCCTTAAAGCATGTCTTTAAAATAGGACCCATCTTCCCCAGGTGTAACCCGTTCATTTTGTACCAGCCCCACCTTCCACAGAACTGGTCCCAATCAGAAATCTGAAACCCTCTCCCTCGCATCATCTATTCAGCCATGTATTGATCAGATATATCCTGTAATTTCTGCTCTGACTAGCATGTTACCATGAGATCACTACCTACTTTTAAACTTACATCCTAACTCCCTATATTTTTTAACCTATGTCCTTTGTACCAATGTGTACCATGAACTGTACATCCTCGCCCTCCATAACGTCCTGTAGCTACACTGAGACATTCTTGACCCTAGCACCAGGGAGGTAATTTACCATCCTGGAGTCTTGTTTTGCTCGTTCTCGCACTTCTTTATTCTCCTAGCGCCGCTCTCAGTCTGGCCCTTTCTCACACTCCTTTCTAAAATAAATTTAAAGTACCCAATTCATTTTTTCCAATTAAGGGGCAATTTAGCGTGGCCAATCCACCTACCCTGCACACTATATATTCCCTTACAATTGAATCCTCTATAACTATTGAATACCAAGATGTTTTACTCCTTCCCTCTCCAGGGGAGCTAACTGCGGTGCAACAAATTTGGCTTTTGCTGCTTTCTCCTGAGAGGCCATTCTCCCCAACGGCACCCATAGCGGTATATCTGTTTTGCAGGGCAATGGCCACAGGAGATGCCTGCACTTCTGCCTAATCCTCGTGTTCTACCTCGTGGTCACCCATTCCCTTAGCCTGCTGTGTAACCACCTCTTGATACATGCTAGCCACAATACTCTCCACCTCGTAGATGCTCCATGGTGTCCCCGGCCACTTCCCCAGCTCCGAAACCTGGGCTTCTAGAAGCTTCAGCTGGAAATACTTTCGGCACACATGCTGGCCCCGGGCACTAGAAATGTTCTCAGTTTCCAACATAGAGCAGGATGAGCACACCACAGCTTCGAGCTCTCCTGCCATGATTTACCGCTTTAAATTAAACCTTTTGGAAGATATTTTAAATCAAATAATATCAATAATTCTAAGGTCCCTTTTTCCCTGGTCCTCCTTTCTACAGAATGTAGCCCTTACAAACTATAGAGACAAAATATAAATCTTACAAACTATAAACAATAAAATTAGCAAATACTTACCCGAACCATAGACACCCAATCAGCTGCTTCCATTTGCCCCGCATCACTTCTGCATCCCTTTTTTAAATTTAATGTACCCAATTCTTATTTTCCAATTAAGGGGCAATTTAGTGTGATCAATCAACATCTGCACATCTTTGGATTGTGGGAGTGAGACCCATGCAGACACGTCACTTTTGAATCCTGATGTTACCTCAGGAGCTCCAAACTCCAAGTTATCACTCCGCTCTCGGTCTTGCTTTCTCCTACTCCTTTATCCTCCCGGTTCCACTTTCAGTTTTGCTCATTCTCGCACTCCTTTATTCTCCTAGTGCCACTCTCAATCTGGCCCTTTCTCACACTCCCTTTTAAAATAAATTTAGAGTAACCAATTCATTGTTTCCAATTAAGGGGCAATTTAGCGTGGCCAATCCACCTACCCTGCATATCTTTGGGTTGTGGGGGCCAAACCCACGCAAACACGGGGAAAATGTGCAAACTCCACACAGACAGTGACTCAGAGCCAGGATCGAGCCTGGGACCTCGGGGCTGTGAGGCAGCTGTGCTAACCATTGCGTCACCGTGCTGCCCGCTTCTCTCACTCCTTTATTATCTTGGTTCCACTCTCAGTCTATCCCTTTCTGATGCTCTTTATCCTCCAGGCTCTGGTCTCACTCTGGCCCTTTCTTGCACTCTTTATCTGCCCACCTCTGCTCTCAGCTTTGCTATTTCTCACACTCCTTTATTCACCCAACTCCACAAGACCAGAAGACATTGGAGCAGAATTAGGCAACTCAGCCCATCGAGTCTGCTCTACCATTCAATTATGGCTGATATTTTTCTCATCCCCATTCTCCTACCTTCTCCCTATAACCCCTGATCCCCTTAATAATCAAGAACCTATCTATCTCTGTCTTATAGACACTCAGTGATTTGGCCTCCACAGCCTTCTGCAGGAAAGAGTTCCACAGATTCACTACCCTCTGCCTGAAGAAATTCCGCCTCATCTCAGTTTTAAAGGATCGTTCAGTCTGAGATTGTGTCCTCTGGCTCTAGTTTTTTCATCCAAGCGGAAACATCCTCTCCACGTCCACTCGATCCAGGCCTCGCAGTATCCTGTAAGCTTCAATAAGATCCCCTCTCATCCTTACTACTTCCAATGAGTACAGACCCAGTCCTCACCCTTCCCTCATACAACAAGCTCTTCATTCAAGGAATGATTCTTGTGAACCTCCTCTGGACCCTTTCTAAGGTCAGCACATTCCTCCTTAAATATGGGGCTCAAATCTGCTCACAACACTCCAAATGGGGTATGACCAGACCCTTATTTAGCCTCAGAAGTACATCCCTGCTCTTTTCTTCTTGACCTCTCGACATGAATGCCAACATTGCATTTGCCTACCTAATTACCAACTGAACCTGCACATTAACCTTCAGAGAACCATGAACAAGAACTCCCAAGTCCCTTTGTGCTTCTGATTTCCTAGGCATCTCCCCAGTTAGAAAATAGACTATGCCTCCATTCCTCTTTTCAAAGTAAGAAGTCTTACAACACCAGGTTAAAGTCCAACAGGTTTGTTTCAAACACGAGCTTTCGGAGCACGGCTCCTTCTTCAGGTGAAGAAGGAGCCGTGCTCCGAAAGCTCGTGTTTGAAACAAACCTGTTGGACTTTAACCTGGTGTTGTAAGACTTCTTACTGTGCTCACCCCAGTCCAACGCCGGCATCTCCACATCATGTCTTTTCAAAGTGCATAACCTCACACTTTTCCACATTGTATTTCATCAGCCACTTCATTGCCCAATCTCCTAGCCTGTCCAAATATTTCTGCAGCCCCCTTGCTTCCACAATACTACCTGTCCCTCCACAGATCTTTGTATCATCTGCAAACTTAGCAACCGTGTCGTCAGTTCCTTCTTCCAGATCATTAATGTATATTGTCGCAGCACAGACCCCTGAGGCACACCACTCATCACCAGCTGACATCCTGAAAAAGACCCCCTTATCCCCACTCCACTCTCAGTCTGGCTCTTTCTTGCACTCTTTTATCCTCCAGGCTCCGCTCTCAGTTTTGCACTTTCTCGCCTTCTCTTTTATCTTCCCAGCTCCACTCTCAATCTTTCTCTTTTTCGCTCTTCTTTATACTCCCGATTCCGTTCTCAGTCTCCTTTTTTCTGGCACTCTCTTCTCTCCCCGACTTTGCTCTCTAACCTTATTTTACTTTGTTTATTAAATTACCTTACTTCTTTTTGACTTGATTTAACTTTACTTCCCTCTTGCTAGTATTCCTTACTGAAATTCAAGGAGCTACATCTTTCTAAAAGATCCATTTTTTGTGTTTAAGCTATTTATTCAGCAAATTCTCATCTACCAACTTACCATTTTCCTGTGATGTTGTGCCTCGATTATTTGTCGAACTCAGCCCCCTGCCCCAGTAGAGGTGTCCCTTGCAGGTCCGGCTCTCTCTGCTCCCGGAAAGTGAGGGAAGGCCCGAAGCCTCCCTCTGTATTCATCAGCTGCCTGAGTAGAGATGTCCCTCACAGGTCTGGCTCTCTCTGCTCCCGGAAAGTGAATGAAGGCCCGAAGGCTCGCTCTGTATTCGCCAGCTGCCCCAGTATGGTAGTCACCACTAGCAGTATTATATGTATTACGGTAAGACACATATACTAGAGGTGCATGGGTAAATCCCTGCCTGCTGGCTCTGCCCAGGCAGGCGTATAAATGTGTGTGCTCGTCGGTGCTGCAGCCATTCTGGTCGCAGCTACAGGAGGCACAACATCTTTGCTCAATAAAGTCTCGATTATTCCACTACTCTCATCTTTGTGGTAATTGATAGCGCATCAATTGATTGAGCAAGGATTTTTAAAACAATGGATCTCCGCATCAAGCCTGATAGCCTGCAGCTGAGCCCTCAAGCAGCCAATGCTACGTCCGCTTTTGACCACTGGTTAGCCTGCTCCTCGAAAGCTACCTCCAAACATCTGCTGAGGAACCCTCGGACTCGCAGAAGCTCCGAGTCCTTTATTCACGGGTGAGCCCGGACGTTTTTCCTCTCTTCCAGGGTAAGCCCACTTACTCCGACTCAATGGAGCTCCTGAAGGGACATTACGTTCGGCCAGTCAATCAGCTATAAGCCAGGCCCCTCCTGTCCATGAGACAGCAACTCCCCGGTGAGTGCCTGGATGATTTCTGGTGTGCTCTGCACATCCTGGGGAGGGACTATGACTGCCAGGCAGTTTCGGCAGCCCAGCACACAGAACTTTTAATCCGAGACACCTTTGTTACGGGCATGAGGTCTGCATACGTCCGCCAGCGCCTATTGGAAGGGGTATGCTTGATCTTGCGGGAATTAGGCAGCTTGCAAACTCGTTAACAGTGGCCTCCAGTAACATCATGGGCATCGTGGGCCCCACCAGCTGCCGACACCAGCTCACCGCAAGCCTGCGCCGCACAGCAGCCAGCCAACCCCAGGTGGCCCAAATGCTATTTTTGCGGGCAGAACAAACACCCCCAGCAGCGCTGCCCGGCGCGGAGCGCAACCTGAAACGGATGCGGAAAGAAGGGACACTTTATTTCTGTGTGCCAGACCTGGTCGGTCGCCGCTGTTTCTAGGCCCAGCGTTCCTACACCCCCCCACGTGCGACCCAGGGGTGCCGCATTTTCCTCCACGCAAGCCACGTGCGGCCCGTGTACGCCACCATCTTCTTCTCCGCATGCCACGTGCGGCCCGTGGGAAGCGCCATCTTTGATGCTGCCCGACATGTGTGCACCGTGGGCGCCGCCATCTTCGGTGCCATTTTGGATGGCGCCTCAGGACCCCTGCTCGTCTGGAAGCTCGCCTGGCCGTTCATCACCTGTGACTACCTCCACCACCGCTTACCAGCCCGGGGCCTCCCAGCATCTGCCGCAGCTCGCCTCAATCACCCTGGATCAGTCCCGGCCCCGCAACCTCGCGACCGCAACGACAACGGTGAAAATCGATGGGCACAAGACGGCCTGCCTTTTTGACTCCGGGAGCACAGAGAGCTTCATCCACCCCACTATGGTAGGGCGCTGCTCCCCCGCGGTACACTCTGTCACCCAGAAGATCTCCCTGTCCTCCGGATCCCATTCTGTGGAAATCCGGGGGTACTGCATCGTGACCCTCACCGTTCAAGGCGTAGAGTTTAGCAACTTCCGGCTCTACATCCTCCCCCACCTCTGCGCTGCCCTGTTACTTGGCCTGGACTTCCAGTGCCACCTCCAAAGCTTAACCTAAAATTCGGCGGACCCCTACCCCCCTCACCCTATGCAGCCTCATGATCCTTAAGGTCAATCCACCTTCCTTGCTTGCGAACCTCACCCCGGATTGAAAACCCGTCACCACCAGGAGCAGACTGTACAGTGCCCAGGACAGGACCTTCACCAGGTCGGAGGTCCAACGGCTTCTACGGAAAGGGATCATTGAGGCCAGCAACAGCCCCTGGAGAGCCCAAGTGATAGCAGTACTGACTGGGGAGAAACACAGGATGGTCATTGACTACACTCAGACCATCAATCAGTACACGCAGCTCGACGCGTACCCGCTCCCACGCATATCTGACATGGTCAATCAGATTGCGCAGTATCGGGTATTTTCCACGGTGGACCTGAAGTCTGCCTACCACCAGCTCCCTATCCGCCCGGAGAACCGCCAATACACTGCGTTCGAAGCAGATGGCCACCTCTATCACTTCCTTAGGGTTCCCTTTGGTGTCACTAATGGGGTCTCGGTCTTCCAACGTCAGATGGACCGAATGGTTGACCGGTATGGACTGTACCACCTTCCTGTACCTAGACAACGTCACCATCTACGGCCACAATCAGCAGGACCACAATGCTAACCTCCTAAAATTTCTCCAGACCGCCAAACTCCTTAATCTCACGTACAATAGGGAGAAATGCGTGTTCCGCACCAACCGCTTAGCCATCCTTGGCTATGTAGTGGAAAATAGAGTTCTAGGGCCCAACCCCGACTGCATGCGCCCCCTCATGGAACTCCCCCTCCCCCACTGCCCCAAGGCCCTGAAATGATGCCTGTGGTTTTTCTCCTACTATGTCCAGTGGGTCCCTCATTATGCGGACAAGGCCCGCCCACTCATTCAGTCTACAGTTTTTTCCCTGATGGCTGAGGCCCGCCAGGCCTTCAACCGCATCAAGGCAGACATCGCCAAGGCCATGATGCACGCGGTCGACGAGTCTCTCCCCTTTCAGGTCGAGAGAGATGCATCGGACGTAGCTCTGGCCGCCACCCTCAACCAGGCGGGCAGGCCCGTGGCCTTCTTTTCCCGCACCCTCTATGCCTCCAAAATTCAGCACTCCTCTGTCGAAAAGGAGGCCCAAGCCATTGTGGAAGCTGTGCGGCATTGGAGGCATTACCTGTCCGGCAGGAGATTCACTCTCCTCACTGACCAACAGTCGGTTGCCTTCATGTTCAATAATACACAATAAGATCGTGACGTGGAGGATCGAGCTCTCCACCTATAATTACGAGATTTTGTATCGCCCCGGGAAGCTCAACGAGCCCCCCGATGCCCTATCCCAAGGTACATGTGCCAGCGCACAAGTGGACCGACTACGGGACCTCCACTATGACCTCTGCCACACGGGGGTCACCTGGCTCTTCCATTTTATCAAGGCCCACAACCTGCCCTACTCCATTGAGGAGGTCAAGACTGTCACCAGAGGTGCCAGGTCTGCACGGAGTGCAAGCGCACTGCTACCGTCCAGATCACGCGCACGTGGTGAAGGCCTCCCGCCCCTTTGAGCGCCTCAACATGGACTTCAAAGGGCCCCTCCCCTCCACCGACCGCAACACGTACTTTCTGAATGTGGTGGATGAGTATTCCCGGTTCCCTTTTGCTATCCCATGCCCCGATATGACTTCTGCCATGGTCATTAAAGCCCTCCACAGTATCTTCACTCTGTTCGGTTTCCCCACCTACGTCCACAGCGATCCTTTATGAGTGGTGAGCTGTGTCAGTTCCTACTCAGCAAAGGCATTGCCTCGAGCAGGACGACCCGGGGAAACGGGCAGGTGGAGAGGGGGAACGGGACAGACGGGAACGGTCCACTCCACTCCATCCGATTGCTCCTCTGCACCGCGTCTAACGAAACCCCCCATGAACGTCTCTTTGCCTTCCCCAGGAAGCCTCGCTCCCAACATGGCTGACAGTTCCTGGACCTGCCCTTCTTCGCAAGCACGTGCGGACTCATAAGCCGGACCCTTTGGTCGAAAGGGTCCACCTCCTACACGCGAACCCGCAGGACGCCTGCGTGGCACACCCCGTCTGGCGCCAGGACATAATCTCCCTCCGGGACCTGGCACCCGCTGGATCCCCACCCACGGTCCCCGACCCGACCCCCCCCCCCCCCCCCCCCACCCCCGGTTGCCTCATTCACCCCGACGCCACTCACCCTCCCACCAGCGAACCTCACCGCAGCCCCCGCCCTAGGAGGATCCGTCCTCCCACTGGTTCCACTCAGGGGTGACGAAGTAGATGACAACATGCTCCCGGAGTCACAGGTGACCAAGTCGGCGCCCACATCACCACCAGGACTGAGGCGATCGCAGAGAAGGGTCAAGGTACCCAACAGACTGAACTTGTAAATTTTTTTCCACCACCCCTGCCGGACTCTTTTTTTTAACAGGGGGTGAATGTAGTAGTCTCCACTAGCAGTATTATATGTATTACGGTAAGACACATATACTAGAGGTACATGGGTAAATCCCTGCCTGCTGGCTCCGCCTAGTAGGCGGCGTATAAATGTGTGTGCTCGCCGGTGCTGCAGCCATTCTGGTTCCAGCTACAGGAGGCACAACATCCTTGCTCAATAAAGCCTCGATTATTCCACTACTCTCGTCTTTGTGGTAATTGATAGTGCATTACCCAGTGGAGGTGTCCCTCGCAGGTCCGGCTCTCTCCTCTACCGAAAAGTGACTGCAGGTCCCAAGTCTCGCTCCATATTCATCAGCTGCCCGAGTAGAGGTGTCTGTGGTGGTATGACTAGGAGGTTTACCTCAGAGTAATGCTGCCATTGGTTCAGAGGACTCGCTGCCCATTGGCTCAGGCAGGTTATGTGTCTCTCCGCCAATTGGCTGAGGCCAGTCATGTGACTGCTCGCCGATTGGCTGAGAGGCCGGTAGCCCCTCCTACGAGGCGGGGTATAAGAACTCGTAGCAGCCGACAGTCGGCCTTTCTCTGTAAGTCGACTGCCGGGCACACAACTAGTTCATTAAAGCCTGATATTTAGAACTTCTTCACGACTCGAGTCCGATTGATGGTACATCAGTGTTCCTCGCAGATCCAGCTCTCTCCTCTCCCGGAAAGTGAGTGAAGGCCCCATGCCTCACTCTGTATCAGCTGCCCCAGTGGAAATGTCCCTCGAGGTCTGGTTCTGTCTGCTCCCTGAAGGTGACTGCAGGCCCCATGCCTCACTCTGTATCAGCTGCCCCAGTAGAGGAGTCCCTCACAGGTCCAGCTCCCTCCTCTCCCGGAAAGTGAGTGAAGGCCCCAAGCCTCACTATTTATTTACTGTCTCAGTACAGGTGTCCCTTGCAGACCCAGCTCTCTCCTCTCCCGGCAGGTGAATGAAGGCCCCAAACCTCACTCTGTATTTATCAGCTGTCCCAGTAGAGCTGTCCCTTGTAGATCAGGCTCTCTCCACCCTTGGATAGAACATACTAACTCAACATCTGTTATAATAAATATGCAATAATAATTCTATTTAAGAACTATAAAATTAAACATCTGAATAATGCTGGTTTTGTTTAATGGGTGGAAATATCAATAGCGAGACTGAAACTGTTTTAAACATGATCATAGATGTTGGCCCAGTTACAGAGTTCAGGGATGCACTTGCATTTAAGAAAAGCATGGCCAAACAGTCTCATCTTTTAATTTTGAATGCAACGTAAACTTGAGACATTTCTGTCAAAAAGATAAGAATCATTTGAACTCGTAATGGGGGAACTAAAAATAATTAGAAAAAGCAAGCTGAGAATAAAGAAGCAGATGAAACAGTATATAAACAGTTTAACATAAAGCAGAAATAAAGATAATATAGGAAGAATGTCAAATCAACCAGCTGTACTAAGGAAAAGACCAAGGGAAAGGAAAATAAATGTCGAAACATTCAGCTTGTTATCTTTTTACATTGCTGCAAGTGTTGTTGTTCCTCCATTGTTCACTTGTTCGCCAGAATTCTATGCTTACCCGCTGACCATACCGCCATCCTTCCTGCCTCCTACAACCCCCCCCCCCCCCCTCTCGTAAACCCCCCTCGCCCAGCTGGTTCTTCGGTGGATTTAGGGTGCAAAAAAGGGCCTTAATTGGGGCAAGGGTGGTCTTCCTCTCTGGGTTCCCATCCACCTTGATTTGGTAGTGATTTTACCCTTGAGCAGGAATAGGGGCAGAACACAAAAACATAGGTGACTCTTCAGGGGCAACAGGGATGGGGTGGGGGGTGGGGGGAGTGTTGGAATGCATTGCTCACTGAGCTAATCACTGGCTTTGAAGGCAGACGAAGGCAAGCTAGCAGCACGGTTTGATTCCCGTACCAGCCTCCCCGAACAGGCACCGGAATGTGGCGACTAGGGACTTTTCACAGTAACTTCATTTGAAGCCTACTCGTGACAATAAGCGATTTTCATTTTCATTTTCATTGGAAGCCCCCTCTGTTTGAGGGCAGCCCGATGACCTGCCTTGCTCCCCAGTCTATTTCCCTGTAACCCTAATTGGCCCCTCACCAGCCGCCAAGTGTTCTCTGTCCTCCCCACCTTGGGGCCCCTGCCACGAACCTGTCCTCCAGTTCCCATGACTTAGTGCCAGGCAGCTCCCCTCAGTGTCTCTCCTAACCTCTGCAGTAATATACCTGGAAGGATTGGATAGCTTTCAGCCAATCTGATTGCAAGTCATTGCTTATTTGAGCATAATATGATACTAGGACTGCTGGAGTCAGCGGGGATGTGTTCCAAACCCCGCCCTCCTGAAAATTAAGGCCCTGGTATTAGGTGCGATGAAGGCAAGGCAATTAGAACATGCAATTGGAGTGTCCACTGGAAGCAGGAAGAGCAGACAGATTGTGACATCAGTCAGTGCTGATTTTATGCTAACTTGGCATTTTGGAGATCAATATTCCAGCTAATGCCCTCTCCTAACCAGACACAACCAAATATATGTGCAGCAGTAGAAAGGCCCACACCCATCCCTACACCGCCACCGCTATTTGAATATTTCATCAACTACTTTGAGATTAGACCCTGATTGATTCCTTTCTACTGATTCTTGCTACAATTGTAAATGTGTAGAATTTTTACGGAGGTGTTCAAAGCTGTAAAGAGCACAGATGTGGTGAGGCACATATTGAAGGGTCTTGTCCTGGCTTCAAGGATTCTGCACAAGCTAATTTCTTCCAGGCACGGATGGAATAGTTTGTATTCCACTTGGATACAGCATGACAGGGTAGCACAAGCTTCTGGAAGAGAGAGGAGGAGCCCTCAGTAGCAGGCCAAATGCAGCCAGGGTGTTCATGAAGCAATTATTTTACCTAAACCTCAGAGAGCTGCAGTTATTTTTTTAAATGTTATTCTTTCATGAGGTCTGTGCTTTTCTGACTAGGCCAATATTTATTGACAATCCCTTATTACGTCTTAAACTGATGCAGTCCAGGTGATGTAGGTACACCCACGGTGCTGTAAGGAAGTGAGTTCCAGGTGTTTGACCCAGTGACAGGAAGGAACGGCAGGCAGTATAGTTCCAAGACAGGATGGTGTGTGGCTTGGAGGAGAATTTGCAGGTGGTGGTGTTACCGTACACCTGCTGCCCTTGTCATTCCAGGTTATGGAGATTATGCATTTTAAAGGTGCTTTTGAAGGAGCTTTGATGAGTTTCTACAGTGCATTTTGTTGATGGTACACATTGCTGCCACTGTGCATCTGTGGTGGAGGGAGTGAATGCTGAAGGTAATGTATGGGATGCCAATCAAACAAGCTATTTTGTCCTGGATGCTGTCAAGCTTCTTGAGTGTTGTTGGAGCTTCATTCATCCAGGTAAGTGGGGAATGTTCCATCATACTCCTTAGGGGCTGGTTTAGCTCACTCAGCTAAATCGCTGGCTTTTAAAGCAGACCAAGCAGGCCAGCAGCACGGTTCGATTCCCGTACCAGCCTCCCCGGACAGGCGCCGGAATGTGGCGACTAGGGGCTTTTCACAGTAACTTCATTGAAGCCTACTCGTGACAATAAGCGATTTTCACTTTCATTTTCACTTTCACATTATAGATAGTAGACAGGCTTTGGGGAGTCGGAAAGTGAGTTATTCATCACAGAATTCCCAGCTTCTAGCATGTTCTTGGAGCTACGATATTTTTAACACAGAATTGTTACAGCACAGAGGAGGCCATTTAGCCCAATGTGTCTGCACTGCCTCTCCAAACATGCATCATGACTTAGTGCCATTCCCTTGCCTTTTCCCTGAATTCCTGGACATTGTTTCTATTCAAATAATAATTTCATGCCCTCTTGTATATCACAATTGAACTTGCATCCACCACACTCCCAGGCCGTGAGTTCCAGACCTGAACCACTCATGTGAAAAAACATCCTCACATCACATTTGCTTCTTTTGCAAATCACTTTAAATCTGTGCCCTCTCATTCTTGATCCTTTCATGAGTGGGAACAGCTTCTCCCTATCTACTCTGTCCAGCCCGCTCATGATTTTGAACATCTCTATCAAATCTCCTTTTAGTCTTATCATAGAATTTCATAGATTATCATAGAATTTACAGTGCAGAAGGAGGCCATTCGGCCCATCGAGTCTGCACCGGCTCTTTGAAAGAGCACCCTACCCAAGGTCAACACCTACACCCTATCCCCATAACCCACTAACCCCACCCAACACTAAGGGCAATTTTGGACACTAAGGGAAATTTATCATGGCCAATCCACCTAACCTACACATCTTTGGACTGTGGGAGGAAACCGGAGCACCTGGAGGAAACCCACGCAGACACGGGGAGAACATGCAGACTCCGCACAGACAGTGACCCAAGCCGGAATCGAACCTGGGACCCTGGAGCTGTGAAGCAATTGCGCTATCCACAATGCTACCGTGCTGCCTCTTCTTCTCTCCATGAAGAACAGTCCCAACCTCTCCAGCCTATCCTCACAACTGAAGTTTCTTATCGCTGGAATCATTCTTGTAAATTTCTTCTGCACTCCCTCCAATGGGTTCACATCCTTCCTGTAGTGTGGTGCCCAGAACTATGTACAATATTCCAGCTAAGTTCTAACAAGTATCTTGCATAAGTCCAGCATACCTTCCTTGCTCTTGTATTCTAGTCCTCTATTAATAAACGCCGGAAGTCTATATACTTTATTAATAGCACTTTCCACCTCTCCTGCCACTTTCAATGATCTGTACACATATACACTTAGGTTGTTCTACTCCTGTACTCCCTTAAGAATTTTACCCCTTATTTTTTGTTGCTCCTCCATGTTCTTCCTACCAAAATGTATCACCTCACAGTTCCCCACATTGAACTTCATCTGCAACCTACCTGCCCACTCCACTAACTTGCCTATGCCCTTTTGAAGTTCTCCACTGTCCTCTTCACAGGTGACAATACTTCCAAGTTTTGTATCATCCACAAACTTTGAAATTGTCCCTGCATACCAAATTCTAATCATTGATATATATCAGGAAAAGCAAGATTCCCAATACCGAGACCTGGGGAACACCACTACACTCCAGCTCAAAACATATTGACCGTTACTCTCTGCTTCCCATTATTAAGCCAATTTTCTATCCACATTGTTACTGTCTCTTTTATTCGATGAGCTATAATGTTTTTTCACAAGTCTGTTGTGTGGCACTGCATTGAATGCCTTCTGAAAGCCCATGTGCACTACATCAACAGTATTACCCTCTTCGACCCTTTCTGTTACCACCTCAAAAAACTCCAGCAAGTTTGTTAACATGATTTCCCCTTTAGAAATCCATGCTGATTCTTCCCAATTAACCCACATTTTCTTACAACTACTAATTCTATCCTGAATAATTGTTTCTAGAATCTTGCCAACCATTGATGTTAAACTGAGTGGTCCCTGCTTTTCCTAAAATTACATGGGCGAAATTCTCCGCCCCCCACGACGGGTGGGAGAATAGCGGGAGGGCCTTCCCGACATTTTTGCCGCCCTCCCGCTATTCTCCCCCCCCCCCCCCCCCCCCGCCGAAGTCCCGACCCGAATCGCTGCCGCCGTTTTTTTACGGCCGGCAGCGATTCTCAGCTGTTAGATGGGCCGAAGTCCCAGCCCTTTCCGCCGTTTTTACGAACGGCAAACACACCTGGTCTTGCCGTTCGTAAAAACGGCGTCACAAACTCACTATTAATAACCATGGCACCGATTGGCACGGCCGTACCACGGCCGTGCCAAGGGTGCCATGGGCCCGCGATCGGTGGGCACCGATCGCGGGCAGCGGGCCCGATGCCCGCGCACTACTTGTCCTTCCGCCGCCCCGCAGTATCCATTCGCGGGGCGGCTGAGGGGCAACCCGGCCCGCGCATGCGCGGGTTTCGCGCAAAAACGCAATGACGTCACCCGCGCGTGCGCGGGTTGGAGTCTTCCAAACTGCGCATGCGCGGCTGACGTCATATGACGCGTCAGCCGGCGCTAACTCTGGCAAGCGGGCTTAACGATTTTCGTTAAGCCCGTCTTGCCGGAGCCTACGGCGTCGGGCTGCTAGCCCCGACCGGGGACCAGAATCGGTCCCCGGTCGGGAAGGGGCGCGCTGCCGTAAAACCCGGGCGGGTTTTACGGCAGCTTTACGATTTCTCCCGTTTTGGGAGAATCTCGCCCCATGTGTGGTTATCAACCTGCAGCCAGAGAATCCTCATCTAAGGATAACTTGTCTATATTTGAGAAACTGAAAATCTGAGACAAGAAGGATTGATCGAGTTCTATATTCTTATCCAGAGCAAAACTCCCTTGATGAGAACCTCCAGAAATCTACTGGGACCAACGGGCCCATCTTCACATGAGGGAGACCCAGATTGACAGCTCCAAAACCCTGCGAACTTTATCCTTTCTTTTATGAAGCCAATCTTCCAAAGCCCAACTCTTTCGAGACCCTAGCTGTTTGTCCTTTGTTTGCCTGTGTGTGCAGGTGTATGAGCGTGTGGGCATCTACATGTGCGTGTGAGTGTGCTGGGGAGGGGTTGGCCGGGGGGGTAGATGGTGATCCCTCTGTGCATCTTTGGGGTAACCACCGCCCCCCCCCCCCCCCCCCCCCCCAATAGATACAATGCCCTGGAGATCAGAAGTTATCGGCCCATGAGTCTCTACCACTCTTTCCCTTGCTTTACACATGGGAACTGTGTTCCTCAGGCACACAGATAAAATAATACCAGCGTCTAATTGCTTAATAAGAGAAAATGATAAACTACAGACTGTCCAGCTTATATTGACGCAGAACTGAAAAAATGGAAATGAGAGTTGTGCATGGTGATTCAGCTGATAGTCTGCCAATTGAGATTTGTTTCAAATTATATGTGAATGTTCTGGGACTGAGTTATAAGATTGTGAGATATGATGCTGCAAGAATAATTTGTTAGTAATTAATTGGCCACCAGTGTAATAATGTAATAGATTGGAGGGAAGTTAGGAATGCTTTGTGATTTTTTTTGGAATTGTCCATTATCTAATTTTCAAGGGATCTTTTTTGATAATGTTCAATGATGCAGAATTATATAATCTCTGCATTTAATTTAGGAATAATGAGCAAGGTTTGTGAAGATACGTGTTAGAGTGTTTTAAAAGTGTTGTTTTGTAGATGCACAGCAGTATTCTGCTACCAGGTATTCTTTTGCTTTGTCCTCTGGATCCTTCTGAAAAATGATCAGATGAGATGTTAACCTGAGATATGTATCAGTTATGGCACAGTTGGTAGTACACATGCTGCTGAATCACAAAGTTCTGGATTCAAATCCCACTTCAGGAACTGGATTAAATGCTGAAAGTGAACTCCCACCATAAATCGGCCGCTGGATTGCGGGAGGCCGTTGGACATGGGATGGCTCCAATTACTTGTGTGGAAATAGGGCTCAAGTGGTCATAATTGATTTCTCGCCACTTTACGGCGGGATCCCTATTTTACCTACGGAAGCGGCGAGTTGCATCGCAAACGGTTTGGCAACCGGCGCAGTTCTTCTATTCGGCCTCTCCTGCTATTCGCCGCCCTTGTTACTCTCTTGTCCAAATGAAATGGGACTACTGAATCGGCCCCATTTGTTTGTAAATGCAAATACTTTCTTTAACTTGTGAAAATGGGCTAAATCTCATTACTCTGGTATTGACTAACTCAACTGAACCAGTCATATAAATAATGTGGCTACTGTTGCTCCAGTGAATCACTAGCCTTTCCCTTATATCGATCAAATTACCACACAACCTGTTAGTTCAAAAGATGGTATATTTACATACACAAGAGTTATCTCAAACACAATATCTACTACGAGTTAAACTACACCTATCAGCTACAAAAAGCTATACTTAACTTCAAGGCGACTGGCACTGTGCAAATGGATAAAGGTCTTTATCTGGATTTCACTTGGCTGGTTCAAAGAAAGTGGCTCTGTCTCTGCTGGGCTCATCCATCAGGTAGCGATCGTTGGTCTTGAACTTAGCTGGCTGTTCCTGCTGCAATTGGGTAGGCACAGGCCGGATCCAAGAGAGACAGAACACATGGTTGTACTCTTTTTTATCCCCTTGGGATTTTGCGCTCTTTGGGGTGGTCCTTAACCTTGGACCCAATAGGGCTCTGAGCACTCTCTTCGATTTCCGCCATGAAAGGGGCGGGTGCCTTGGTAGCTGGGCAGGTCTTTAGCGGTCATTGACCTTGGCAGTTGTGCTTTCCGAGCAAGGAGAATGGCACCGATCAGTCTGTGGCTGTACCGGTTGCTTGATTGGAGTTCTATTGTCCTGGGAAAATGGGCCATTGAAATGTAAATGAGCGGGGGTTTCAGTCAGGTCTGGTTACCTGTGTTTAGATACACATAGGCGGTATATCTGTCTGAGTCCTGGGTTGGCCATAATTCTCGTGGTCCTTTGCAGGTGGCCATCTTAGATGGCTACATTCCGTCCTTTTGATCCTGAACGCGAAGCGTGGTGGATCACACTATTGATCCTGTTCATCCTTGATGGACCGGTCACCCTTGGTCGAGGCAAGGTTCTACTCTACTCTATCTTATGGTTTGGGACATTTACCTAATATTCCATTAATGTATTCATAAATTAATTCATCTCTAATGGTTACTATAATTTAGGTCACTATAAAATATTTAATTTATCTGCATAGTTGATCTCTAGCTAGCCCTATCTAAGCTACTCTCATGCTGCTGGTGGATATCAAAGAACGTATATACAGTACAAAATTTTAAACCGCAGCATCACATTTCTACTTAATCCTAATAAAGTTAAAGAGGTACATGGTTTATTTTTAGCAGCGATTGCTACATGAGTTCATTTTGTTGAATTCCAAAAAAGGGGGCTCGGACTGTATATATCGGGGATCGGGAGGCTTTTGCTCGCCATTTACGGAGTCGGAGTGTCTGAATGACACTGCAGATTATTGCAATTACTAGAAGGGCCTATACTATGTATGAAAGGGGGCTCCTTTGGCAATGTTTTCGCACCAGGTGGCGGTTTCGATGTCTGTCTTTATGTGTGGTGTAGTGTCTGGGCTGGTGGTGGTCTGTTGGGTGGTAGTGTTCGGGACAGGTGTGGGGTTTGTAACAAAAGTCCGTTGCGCATGTGGTGAATGAGATTCACACGGTATTATAAGTTACCAATGTCACTTAGTTCCCATTGTATATACGTACCGATATTGTAAGTGCAGTTGCACTACCTGACCACCAGGGGAGTAGCTCCGGGAGTACTCGAGAGTTTGTACTGGGCTCCTCCCATGGCTCCGCCCAGAACTCCTCCCCCTGAAGCTGCTGTATAAACATCCGTGCCACAGAGCCAGCCGGCCAGTTCATCGAAAGTTCAACGGCGAACAGGCTGGCTCTGTTGTAAGTATATTAAAACCGCTATTCTAATCCTACAAGCATGTGTCCGTAGAATTGATGGTTCCATCAGCGCACGCAGTTGCAGAAGTCCAGCGATGATCCTAACGCATGTCAGCAGTCTTTGCTTCATCTTGTGTTTTCTGTTTTCCGTGTAATCTTGGGGATGCAAACATAGTATCTGTTATTATCTTTGGTTAATATCTCATTTTATTCGACTTTCGCTCCTTACTCCAATTACCCGTTATGATTGACACCATGCGTGACTCCCTCAAATGTTTTTTGAAATACCATTTCGGAGAGAAAGGAAATGCAGATTTTTAAAGTACAGAGTCTCTCGCAGCTTGTGGTCGATACAGGGAGTGGTCTTTTCTTTACTTGCAACCAGTGGTGGTTGAGGCTTATCTTAACCAGCCGAATTGCAAGGCGGCCAGTTTTATATATTTGTTAGCCGCAATCACATTTGGCCTGGTGTGTAACTAGCATATGGAGTCGGTGGAGTGTGACCAAAGAAGAGGAAGGAGGAGAGAAACAAAAATGAAGTGGCATTGCTGAGGTGTCCCTGCCATGTGAAGTGGTGGGTAAGCACTCAGTTTGCATGGGGGCTGGGATCTTTTAGCTGCTGTGGGTGGTGTTCTCTTTCATATCTGGGGGCCAGTCTAGCTGGTGGTGGGGGTCTCCAGCAATCTCGGGCAAAGTGTCCTGACTGCCCACAGTTGTAACATGACCCCCAGGGCACGTAAGATGGAGCAGGCTCTCTGGTGTATTGCTCCCTTGGGTATGGTTCCCTGGGATATTGGACTTCTCTACCCTCGTTTATCCATGCGGGTCCCTGACTAGTCCTAACTGGATGCATGGTGGCTTCCTGGCCATTCTGTTGTATCTGTTCCTGCAGTAACTGTTCCCATGCTCTAGATAAATGTCTCAGTACCCATGCTTCATTGTGTGCCTGTTCTGTGGGATAGAAGTTTACGCAAGCCTTTTTACCTGCTTCTGTGGCGTGGGAGACTAAAGTGCAGGTCCATTTGGTAGTGTCTTCCTCATTTAGGTGTGCGCGGTTCAATTGTCCGTAGATTGCCATGAAATTAATCCATATACGACCAGCAAACGCGGTCGGGTGTTCTCCCTTCTTTTGCCTGCAGTGATTTAAACCCTCGACTTGATCTCCTTTGTTATACCTGATGGCATCTAACATGGCTGTTTTCATTTCTTGTAGGGTTCTTCCTGCTACATTTTGGGGATCTTGCAAAGCTGACCTAATGGACTGGCTAAGGCTCATAACTATTAGCTTTACTTCCTCCCTCTCATCTAGGCTGTACATAACCTTTTGTTGGCGCACCTCCTCAAAGAAGCTGTGCGGGTCTGTGATGGGCTGGGTCTCTTAATTGGGTTTTGGATAGTGGGCTGGTGTAAACGATATCAGGCTCCTCCTGATCCGATGGCCTGCGTTCTATGGTAACCGGATTCATGGGGGTCGAATTGTGAGTGGGGGTGTGTGCTGCCTGTGCAGTCGGTGCTGCAGGTGCTTTTCATTTTGGGGCGTGGGGGGTTTGATTTTGATTTCCCGTGTCCTGTACGTATTTTTGGGCACTTTCTTTAACTCTTGCCAATCGGGAGCATCTTCCTCATCTAAATCCTGCCGAAAGTGTACCTGAAGCCATTCTGCACCGAGAGTAGCGACTGTAACTTTTCTATCTTCTGTCGGCATTTAGCATGGTCAACGGTACTCTGCCTCTTTTCCTTAGTGGAGTTGTGGAGCGCTCTCAAAGCTGCTTTTAAACCTGCGCATTTGCTAGTTAGCCGGGCAACCTGTTGTTATGTTTCCTCTCTTACCAGGACTGCGTGCTGTGTATCTTGGTAGGCTTTATCATACTGGGTCTGGAAGCTACTAAGGTGAACTAGGCAAGATTGATGTGCGCGTTTTACATCGGCCATTTCCTTATCCTTAGCTGCATTACTGTTTCCTCGTTCTTTTCTTCCTTCTCAATTAACTGCCTACGGAGCGTCTTCATGACCTCCTCTGTGCCTTGAAACTGTGCCAAACAGGACACTATTGCCATCGGCTTTCTGACTTTCCCTATGTTTTTCTTGTGAACCTCACTTCGGTCCTCCCACCAAGTCTGTCCTATCTTTCCTGGATCCGACTCACCATTGGTGCAAAAATTCGACCAAATGGGCCATCCTTTCCCCTTTCAGTATTTCCTTAACTCTCCCTCCCATATGGGGCATTGCTCTGCTCTGTTGGTCGCTGCGACCTCGGGTTCCTGTGGATTCATCAATCTTTCCATTGCTTTAGTGGCCCTTACTTCTCTTATCTCTTTCTCTACTTTTTTGGGACAGGGGAATAAGGCAGCGATTTGAACAGCGGGTATGGCTTAAGCTATTTTCCGGTTCACAATCCCTCGATAGTTGTACACAATTCTAACGAGTTTACCTTACTCTTCCTGTTAGATACGCATGTGGGTTCGTACACACCTCCGAAATTGGTTATTTGGTTGATATGGGACTTGCACTTGTGGTTCTTTCTCGCAATTGGATTCAAAGTTTGTGGGTTCTCTCTGAGTGACAAAGTCACTTCTAATCGAGTCCCGTCAGAGGTCACCAATAATGTTGCTCTATTTATTTATCTCGGTGAACCACAAGCCTTTCCCTTATATCAATCAAATGACCACACAACCAGTTAGTTAGTTCAAAAGATGATTTATTTACATACACAAAAGTTATCTCAACATGCAAACACAATATCTACTATGAGTTAAATGACACCTATCAGCTACAATAACCTACACTTAACTTCAGGGCGGCCGGCACTGTGCAAATGGATAAAGGCCTTTATCTGGATTTCACTTGGCTGGTTCAAAGAAAGTGGCTCTGTCTCTGCTGGGCTCAACCGTCAGGTAGCGATCGTTGATCTTGAACTTAGCTGGCTGTTCCTGCTGCAATTGGGCAGGCACTGGCCGGATCCAAGAGAGACAAAACACATGGCTGTACTCTCTTTTATCCCCTTGGGATTTCGTGCTCTTTGGGGTGGTCCTTAACCTTGGACCCAACAGTTCGACAGGGCTCTGAGCACTCTTTTCGATTTCGGCCAATAAAGGGGCGGGTGCCTTGATAGCTGGGCGGGTCCTTAGCGGTCATTGACCTTGGCAGTTGTGCTTTCAAAGCAAGGGAGTGGCACTGATCAGTCTGTGGCTGTACCGGTTGCTTGATTGGGAAAATGTCCTGGGAAAATGGGCCATTGAAATGTAAACGAGCGGGGGTTTCGGTGAGGTCTGGTTATCTGTGTTTTAGATGCACAAAGGCTGTGCATCTGTCTGAGTCCTGGGTTGGCCATATTTCCCATGGTCCTTTGCAGGTGGCCATCTTAGATGGCTACACCACAAGATCAGGTCAGGCATTGGGAATTCTGTGGCATGTAACTTACCTCCTGACTTCCCAAAGCTCCTGACTTTCTACAAGGCACAAGTCAGGAATGTGACAGAAAACTCTCCAATTGCCTGAATGAGTGCGTCTCCAAAACCATTCTCATGAAGCTCAACGCCATCCAGTACAGCAGCCCGCTTGATTGGTTCCCCATTCACCAGCTTCAATATTCACTTCCTCCACCATAGATGCACAGTGGCAGCAACTCACGTTTTCCTGGTTCCCACTGCTGTCCTGGAGTCAATCTTTACTTTTACTCACTACATTTTCTTCTTCCTTAATATTCTGAATCCCCCGACTCACCTGATGAAGGAGTTGCACTCTGAAAACTAGTGATTCCAAATAAACCTGTTGGACTTTAACCTGGTGTTGTAAGACTTCTTACTGTGCTCACCCCAGTCCAACGCCGGAATCTCCACATCTTGGCTTCTGAACCCAAGCACACTTTTCCCTTACTCAGTGGTTCATATTTCTTCTGATTTCTTTGGATGCAGCTTCATTTCTCCACTGCATTCTTGGATCAGTTTCTTCTGTATCACTGACGTTTCTGATCAACTTCTCTCCTTCCTCAGCCAGCTTTTCCACCTCTGTAGGCCTGTGATTCAACTTCTGTTAGCTCCTGACCCTGTCTCTGCTCTTAACAGCTGTGTTATGAACCCTCTCCTCCTCTACTGGCTGCGTCTGAATGTTGCCAAGCGCTAAATTGTATCCTTGCTTCCCCTTTGGACTGAAATCCGTTTTCATTGCAGCATTCTTACTCTTAATGAGAGTTTTAGCCACTAAGTTTTTACTAAAATGATTCTGCACAGTAGCAAGTTGGTCTCCTTTATTTTGGGATTATTGCAGTTATACTGGGCTGGATTTTCCATTTGGGGGACTATGTTCTCCCGTCAGAGCTGGTTCGCTTGTGGCTCTCGCTGGGGCTAGGAATGGTGCTCACAAACGATTCACTATCATCAGCCATGCAAATTTATGCATGGCAGGAATCACAAGGCATTCTGTTGGGCTGCAAATGCAAATCCTCGCCACACCGGTGACCTCCCCGCTGACAAGTAGGGGTATTCAACACCCCGCCCCCCCCTCCAAACATGGGAATGTCTGGGTCATTGCACCCCCACAGACCAGCATGAGGATGTCCCTCCCCCCAACTGACCCCCCCATAAGAGACATGCCAGCAGATACCTCCACCAGAGCCCCCACCAGAGACCCCCATTTCAGAGACCCCCAATCAGAGGGCCACTCCATATCAGAAACCCACTGATATCAGAGGCCTCTCCCATCAGATGCCATGTCATTTCAGAGACTCCCTCATTTCAGAGGCCCCCATCAGTGACCCCCATTTCAGAGACCCCCAATCAGAGACACCTATATCAGAGAACCCCCATATCAGAGACCTTGCATATCAGCGAACCCCCTCAATAACAGAGATCCCCTGTCAGTCACCCCTGCCTGGAAGCTAAAGAACAGTCCAGGCAGAAACAGTGAAACATTACTGCTTTCTCATTCACCTGTCCCTAACACTTGCTGCTTCAGGGAGACAGAAGTGTAGGAGGAAGCAGCTGTTAGAAAGTCAAAACAGATCACAAGGCTTTATGACCCTTTTCGTCTGTCATACTTCTATTCACTTTCAAAGAGAAATAGATTTTGGTAGGCTGTAATTGGCAGGGCAATTGCTTCCAGACAGCCAGATGTCTGGACTGTTTATTTTAATTTCCCTTCACGCTTGAATGCATTTCAAGTACCCTGCTGTGAACCAAAACAAATGTTTATAAGCATCAAGGAGTTAAGTACTTTAATTTCCTCTTTTTCTCATCAGACAGAACTTAACTACTTTTGATATGGTATGGCCAGGAACTGTCAATCATTGCTGGATGGGGGTCTAGTGGGTCTCTGACGGGGGTCTGGCATTGATCTCTGATGGGGGGGGTTGGATGGGGTGGGCAAAATCTGAGTTGTGGGGGGAGGGTGCCCTCTGATGGACTTTTAGGGCACCTACCTTGAATAATTATCCCCTTGGCCTACTGGGTGTTCCACCACATAAGGGCCATGCTGGCAAATACTTCATAGAATCATAGAATAATAAAATTTACAGTGCAGAAGGAGGCCATTTGGCCCATTGAGGCTGCATTGGTCCTTGGAAAGAGCTCCCCACCCAAGCCCACACCTCCATCCTAACCCAGTAACCCCACCCGACTGTGGGAGGAAACCGGAGCACCCGAAGGAAACCCATGCAGACACAGGAGGATGTGTGGACTCCACACAGACAGTGACCCAAGCCGGGAATCGAATCTGGGACCCTAAAGCTGTGAAGCAACTGTGCTAAACATTGTGCTACCGTGCTGTCCAAACCATGCCAGCCTAGAGGGCCCAGATGGCCAGAACATCACGGAGGTATAGAGAATCCGGTGCTCAGTCCATTAATAGGATATAAATGCATTTATTTGACCCATTTGCATCCCCCTGCTGGTGCTGGGCATGAACGTCGATGCCGCTGCCAGTGGGGGACTGTAGAATCAGAAACGGATGTGCGCCCAACGCCAATCTGTTTTTTTCCCTGACACGAGATTCTCTGCCGCATCGGGAATTCTGTTCCCGGTGGTGGGCAGCGGAGAATCCCCCCAGTATCATTAAAAATATTGATCAAAACAATTTTATGTTTGCAATTTGTACCTTTGTTTTAAAAACTCTATATTTTCCGTGAATGTTATATTCGGTCACAAAGCACGTTTGTGGTTCATCGTGCTGCATGCTCTTTTCTGTTGTTTGGAAATTTTCATTGGTTCATGTTGTAAATGTTGTTTAATTGTTGATGACAGATTTAAGAGAACAAGGATCAAGTAGTTTGTGCTGATAAAGTTAATCAATAACAACTTGCGACAGTTCATCTACAGCATTGATTTTGTGCCTTTTTCAATTTGATTCAGCTGATTTTGCTTTCCGTATAAATATTCTTGGCTGACTTTGTTTCTAACACAATTAATTTTCTGTGAGTGTTTGCATAAATTTCTTTTTACTGGTAATTTGTTCATGATTAGTTCCATTTGATTTCCTGATTTGAAGAAAAAGTTCAAATTTAAAGTTTAAATTGTGCAATATTCTTTTCCAGTGAAAATTACATTGCTACATGCTGATTTAGTATTTGTGACAATCTGTAAGTTCCACAGGGGTTTTGGGTCTGAACATAACGCGGATCACTTTGGCACGGTGAACATCAGAACATCAGGCAGGTCAGAGTGCATGTGCTGAATTTTCAGGCCTCCAAGAGGTTGGGAGTGCAACAAGTGGGAGGGGCTCAAAACTTCTAGTGGTGGACAGTCTGTCAGTTTCAGGACGCTGTTCTCAGGAGCAGTAATGTTAACCAGGACAAGGTGAGAGCAGGACAGCAATTACTTCACCATTGGTGGCTCTGCCAACAGCTGCCTAGGCCGTGAACTTTGGAATTCACTTCTATTGGGCAAGATCTACCAGTTGTGTTGCGCCCGAAAAGCAGTGCGGCACAGCCGGTAGATACCGGGAGATCCGACTTCTGGGCTCGCCACGCCTCACGAGATCTAATGTGATCTCGTGAGACATCGTAATGTGAATCCTGCTGATGGGATGGGATCACTTTCTGGCAAAACAGCATATTAGATTGCGATAACTAGTCTCACTCTAGTATGCATTCCTGAGATCTAACCAAGGTGTGGGATCTAATACCCTCGCCTTGGAGACCTTGGGTGAGAGCTGTTCAGTGCTGGTCTCCACAAATTGGAATGGCATTTGTGGGTGTCTCCCAGGGGACCGGAGGTCCCCAGGTGGTTGCCCTCTGGGCAGGGAGGTACCCTGGTACTAGCACCCTGCACATTCCCCGCTGAGGCCCCCAATCTACCCAGATGGGGTTAGATAGTGGTGTTTCCCGGTGCTCCGAGCTACGGGACTCTGTCCCCATTTGGGCAGATCGCACCCTATATCTCCCCCATTTGGGCAGATCGCACCATATATCTTTCTGTCTTTCTAAATTTTCTTCCTTGTTTAAGCCACCCTTTTAAATCTACGTCTCTGACCAAGCTCTCAGTCATTTGGCCAAAAATTTCCATGTGTGATTCAGTTTCAAATTTTGTTCCACGATACACTTGTAAAACATCTTAGCATGTTTTATTTTGTTAAATGTGATGATTACTGTTACTGTTGTTGAATGTTAGGTATTCATCCTGATTTATAGAGAATGTTGGTAGGTGAGTTACGAGGATGTGGCAAATTGAACTGTGACTGAGGGTACTGGTACAGTGGGTAAGATATGCCATTTAAAGATGTAGTCACCAACCTTGCCCGCTCATGTGAGGCCATTGAATATCTTGCAGCAACACATCCAGATCCTCAGGCTACACTCCTGGGATTTACCTCTGTAGTTGTCTCGTCCTGCTCCCTTTGCATTGTGTTTCTAGAATAAGAAGCGCACTTTAACACAACCTGTATCTTGTAATTCAGAAGAGATTATAAAATGGGATGTTAGTGGAATATGAGAAGGAAGATTAGATATGAGAATATCGTCATGTTTTATTTTTTTATTTGTTCATGGGATACGGGTGCTGCCAGCATTTATTGCCCATCTCTAACTACCCTTGATAAGATAGTGGTGAGCGGCCTTCTTGAACCTCTGTAGTCCATGTGGTGTAGGTACACCCAAAGTGTTGTCGGGAAGGAAATTCTAGGATTTTTATCAGTGACATTCAAGTCAGGATGGTGAGTTGTTTGGAGAAGAACTTGTAGGTTTTGGTGCTCCCATGCATCTATTGCTCTTCTCGGCAGGAGAGGTCAGGGATTTGGGTGGTGCTGCCGAAGTAGCCTTGACAAGTTGCCAATGCATCTTGTAGATAGCACACATTGTTGCCATTGTGCATCTGTTGCGGAGGAAGTGAATATTGAAGGTGGTGGATGGGGTACCAATTGAGGTCCTGGACGGTTGAGTGTTTTTGGAGCTGCGCTCATCCAGGCAATTGGGGAATGTTCTGTCATACTCCTGATTTGAGCCTTATAGAAGGTGGATAGGCTTTGGGAAATCAGGAGGTGAGTTATATGCCACAGAATTCCCAACCTCTGACCTGGTCTTGCAGCCACAGTATTTATATGACTGGTTCAGTTCAATTGAGTTTCTGGTCTATGGTTACCCCCAGGATGTTGAGAGTGGGGGATTCAGCAATGGTAATGTCATTGAATGTCAAAGGGAGTTGATTAGATTCTCTCTTGTTGGAGGTGATCATTGCCTGGCACTTGTACAGTGTAAGTGTAACTTGCCACTTATCGGAACAATCCTGGGCACTGTCCAGTGCATGTGTTAAATATGAACATAAAATCTGAGAAGTTGTGAATGGTGCTGAACATTGTGTAATCATAGCGATCATCCCCACTTCTGACTTCATGATGGAGAGACGGTCACTAGTGAAGCACCTGAAGATTGTGAGTCCTAAGGCACTACCCTGATGAAATGCTTCAGCAATTTCCTGTGACCAAGATGATTAACCTCCAATACTCACAACAATCTCTTTTGTGCAGTGTTTTCCCCCTGATTCCCATTGATTTAATTTTTACTGTGGCTCTTTGGTGCCTCATTGGATCAAATGCTGCCTTATGTCAAAGGAAGTCATTCTTACCTCAGCTCTTGAGTTCAGCTCTTTTGTCGAAAGACCAAGGCTATAATGAGGTCTGGAGTTGAGTGGCTTTGAGTGAGAAGGCTATTGCTGAGTGTGTTCTGCTCAATAGCAATGCCATCACTTTGCTGATGATTGAGAGTAGACCAATGTGGTGATAATTGGCTGGGTTGGATTTGTCTTGTTTTTTTTTCTGGACTGGGCAACTTGGGCAATCTTTTCAGATAGATGCTGGTGTTGTAACTGTTTGGGTAGGGGTGCAGCTAGTTCTGGAGCACACGTCTTCAGTACTACTGGCGGAAAGTTGTAAAGTTGATAGACATTGCAGTATCCAGTGCCTTCAACCATTTCTTGATATTACGTGGAGTGAATCGAATTGGCTGAAGACTGACAAGGTCTACAAAATTATATGGGGCTGAGACAGAGTGGATAGTCCCAGACTTTTTCCCAGGGTAGAGGGGTCAATTGCTAGGGGGCATAGGTTTAAGGTGCGAGGGCAAGGTTTAGAAGAGATGTGCGAGGACGTTTTTTATACAGAAGATAGTGTGTGCCTGGAACTCGCTGCCAGAGGAGATGGTGGAAGCAGGGACAATAGGGACGTTTAAGGTGCATCGTAACAAATACATGAATAGGATGGGATTAGAGGGATACGAATCCCGGAAGTGTTGAAGATTTTAGTTTAGACGGGCAGCATGCTCGGCGCACGCTTGGAGAACCAAAGGGCCTGTTAATGTGCTGTACCTTTCTTTGTTCTTTGTTCTTTGACATCTCTATTGTTGGGAACCTCAGGAGGAGTCTGAGATGGATCATCTATTCAGCATTTCTTAACAGACTTCAGCCTTGTCTTTTGTACTGATGTACTGGGTTCCCTATTATTGAGGATGGGGATAGTTGCCAAGCCACCTCCTCCATTTTGTTGTTTAATTGTTCACCACCATTCACGGCTGAATGTGGTAGGACTGCAGAACTTAGATCTGATCCATTGGTTGTGCGACTGTTTTTAAAAAATTACTTTGTGGGATGTGGCAAGACCAGAATTTGATGCCCACCCATAATCACCCTTGAACTGTGTAGCTTGTTGACCATCTCAGAGGGCAGTTAAGAATCAAGCAATTTACTGTGATTCTGCAGCCACATCTAGGCAGGACCAGGTGAGGATGGCAGATTTCCAACCCTAAAGGACATTAGTAAACCAGATAGGGTTTTATGACAATCAATTATAGTTTCATGATCACCATTGCTGACGCTAATTTTCAGTACCAGATTTTCCTGCTAATTGTATTGAAATTCCACCAGCTGTTGTGGTGGGATTTGAACTCTTGACCCCAGAGCATTAGCCTGGGTCACAGGATTTCTAGTTTGAGCTCAACCTAAATCCAATTCATCCGTCATCCCTCTTTGGTCTAAATTAGTTCACTGGAAGTGCCTGAACTTCACCCCCACTCCCCACCCCCTCACGGCATTTCCTACGACCTATAGAAAAAATGTTTTGTTCCTTTCTCAAAGTTACAAAGCCAATGCGCAAACCCTTAATTAATTTCCTTGCTCACTATAAAAAAACAATTTAAATTCAAATTGTTCCCCCATTAAGGGATAGAGTAGATCCAAACTGAGAAGAACAAGCGTTCCACCTCTCTACCTCCTTCTACGCCTTTAAGATCATCCTTAAGACCTACCTCTTTGATTATGTATTTGGTTATCTGTCTTAATACCTCCTTTTGTGGCTTGGTGACAAATTTATTTGATAACGTTCTTGTGAAGCAGCTTGGGACATCTTACTATGTTAAAACCATAATTAATTTAAATGAAAATTGTTTGTATTGCTTGAAATGTTTGCAGATTAGATGCTTTGTTGTTTTTTTGTTGGTGCCTATTCTAGATTTGGCTATTATTGTGCTTCATAAATTAAACATTTTATTCAACCTTGTAGGTTGTAATTTACATTAACATTGGAATGTTTTTTGATATTTAACAATGAGCATTGTGTGTCACGAGTCTGTTGCAGAGTGCTGGATGTTTCATTGCTGTTATTGGGTCAGTAAGTTTACTTTCTGTGCAGAATGTTTGTGGTTCGATTGCATGTGTGTTTTTTTTTGATTTGAGCCACAGGTCAAAGAACTATCATGTCATTAATTTAGCCACTGAGCCATTCGTCCTTGAACCAATCTCCATGCATGGTGTGCTGTTCAAGGTCATTTTCCCACTCACCTTATTAACTGGAGGTAGCCAACCTTGTATGTGATTAAAAACATTAAAATAATTTGCATCAATCGAGCACCTTCAGCATAAAAGCTTGTTCCAAGGTGATTCTCAAAAATCTGAGGAACACAAGTGCTGAGCCAATGAAAGAGGATTAGGAAAATGCTTGTTTAAAGAGGTGGGTTTTAACAGGAATCTCAAAAGACAAGATTGAGCTGACAGTGGCGTGCAGAGGGGGGGGGGGGGGGGGGGGGGGGGCGACGGTGCATTGGCCCCGGGCATCCATTGGATGGGGGCAGTGGCGTGCAGAGAATGGATCGCGCCTGCGCACCGTGGTCGGCCGGAGCGTGCCTGCGCACCGCGGTCGGCCGGAGCGCGCCTGCGCACCGCGGTCGCCACTGGTGAGGAGGCGGCTTTCCACTCGGCGGCTGGAGCGGGAACAGAAAGGGCGCAAATTCTCCCGAATCGACGGCAATGCCACCATGGGTGCGTTTTCTTTATTCTTTATCTTTATCTTTTGATCCATTTTAAAACTCTTCTCTGCACCCTCTCTATAGCTGTCAACTTACTAAACTGTCGTGCCCAGAATTTGACATTTGGGCCAGGGGCACCCATTTGGGACAGAACCAGTATTTTATAAAGATTCATCATGGCCTCTTAACTTTTGCCCTCTTACCCTTTATACTTAAAGCCCAGGGTCCTATAAATGGGAGATTCTCAGAGACTTGACTGCAAGCTGCTGGAGCTCGGATCTTGAACAGAGCTTTTATATCTGGATTTGGGGACCCTTTATGCACTGGCATAGTGCAAAAACAGGCCCCACATGACCAGGGTTTTGTGAAGAAGAAGGGATCTGGAAATGTGTCGACTGTGAAAATTATATTTGTGGAAATTGAGTGAAGTAATGCCGGTGTTTGATGAGACTTGGTGCTAAAGCTTTAGAGAAATGAAGATGGAATTTGATTTGAAGAAGTTCAACGTTTTGAAGGATATTGTGGCTGAAATGAATGCGATACGTGCTGAATGGGCTGACTGAGAAATGTGTGAGATATGTCTTTGTTTCTGCTATGTGTAATTTATCGGTCATATTATTGCAATTTTCCTGTTAATTCATGTTTAATTTACGTTGATTTTGGTGTGATTGCTAATATAAAAGTGAAGTCTTGTATATTGGTCTTAGTTGGGTTGTTTGTAGTTTGTTTCCACAAGGGTCATAACAGTATTTCCATGACGTTGCTGCTCTTATCCTTCTCCATGGGGGTTGCAGAGGAGGGAGGCACAACTTTCGAGACGAGTCTTTGGGGCATAAAATCAAGATTTGCCCCGGGCATCACCAGACCTCTGCAGGCCACTGGAGCTGGAGAAGTGGAGGAGTTTAGGGAAAAGAATTCCAGAGAGTAGGACTGAGACAGCTGAAGTCACAGTTGCCAGAGTGGCAAAAAGAGAGTGGGTGTGCATCTGGGTTCGAGAAAAGTTCAGAAAGAGGTGCAGAAGGAGGTGGGGGAGGTTAAAGAAATAGGGAGGGAAAGGCCAAAAACAAGGAGAAATTGAATGAGAAATATCCATTTGGCTCAAAAAACAAATTCCTTCCATGTATCATATGAGTACACATGCTATCTTGAACTCTACATTGCCTATTTACTCTGCTGAGTACTGCATCGGCAAAGTTCTTCCCTCGCCCCAAAGAAAAAGTTGGATCTCTTAGGTAAAAAATCGATAAGCTGTTATCAATACTTAAATGTTCATCCGTTGACTTTCTTGTCATTACATTTGGAGTTCAACAACAATAGGTCATTCCTTGTGCAGGGAAACATTTCGGGAACTCACGCAAAAAGAATGCAGGCTGCCTCACTTCACATCTCTCCCAAAATCCTGGGCTGGATCAAGGATTAGTGGGAAGCCAGAGAATTGGGAAGCCTTTAAAAGTGAGCAGAGGACAACTAAAAAAGAAATAGGGGGAGGGGGGGGTGGGAGGAGACAGAAGGTGAAATATGAGTGCAAGCTAGATAATAATGTGAAAAAAGATAGCAGAAGATGTTTTCAATATACAAAAGGTAAGTGAGAGGCAAAAATAGACATTGCACCACTGGAAAATGTGGTTGGAGAAGTAAAATAGGAAATAAAGAAATGGCAGAGGAACTGAACAGTTACTTTGCATCAGTCTTCATGGTGGAAGATACCAGTGGGATACCAGAACTTCAGGGACAGAGTTGAGTGTAGTGGCCATCACTGAGGAGAATGTTCTGGGAAAATGGAAAGGTCTGATGGTGGATAAATCATTTGAACTGGAGGAACTACATTGGAGGGTTCTAAAGAAGACAGCTGAGGAGAGTGTGGAGGCTTGGTGGTGATCTTTCAGGAATCACTGGAGGCAGAGAGGATCCCAGGACTGGAAAATGGCTGATGTGATACTACTGTTTAAGAAGGGAGGGAGACAGAAGATAGAAATTATAGGCCGGTTAGCCTGATTTTGTCATTGGTAAGATTTTAGAGTCCATTATTAAAGATGAGATTGCGGCGTGCTTGGAAGTGCATGATAAATGGACAGCAAGGTGGTGCAGTGGTTAGCACTGCAGCCTCACGGCGCTGAGGACCTGGATTCGATCCTGGCTCTGGGTCACTGTCCGTGTGGATTTTGCACATTCTCCTTGTTTCTGCGTGGGTCTCACCCCCACATCCAAAGATGTGCAGTGTAGGTGGATTTGCCATGCTAAATTACCCCTTAATTGGAATAAAAAGGTATTGACATTTCAAATTTTAAAAAAAGTGCATGACAAAATAGGACTGAGTCAGCACGGCTTTGTCAAGTGGAGGTCATGTCTGACAAATTTGTTAGAGTTCGTTGAGGAGGTAACAAAGAAGTCAGATGAAGGGGAACCAGTGGATGTGATCTATTTAGATTTCCAGAAGGCCTTTGACCAGTTGCTGTGTAGGAGGCTGTCAAAGTAACTTCACAATAACTCCATACTTGTGACAATAAAAGGTTATTATTAAAAACAAGTTAAGAGCCCATGGTGTTAAGGGTAAGATACTGGCATGGATAAAGGATTGGCCGACTGGCAGAAGGCAGAGAGTGGGTATAAAGGGGTTCTTTTCAGACGGCAGCCAATGAGCCAATGACTAGTGTGTGCCTGGTGCCTCGTGGTTGGGACCACAATGTTTCACAATACATATTAACTATCTGGAAGAAGGACCTGAGAGCACTGTTGCTAAATTTGCAGATGGTACAAAGATACACAGAGGGACAGATAATATTGAGGAAGCAGGGAGGCTGCAGAAGGACTTGGTCAGGTTATGAGAGTGGGCAAAAAAGTGGCAGATGGAATACAATGTGGAAAAATGTGAGTTTATGCACTTTTGTAGGAAGACGATTTTCTAAATTGAAAAAAGGCTTAGGGAATCAGAAGCACAAAGAGACTTAGGAGTTCCAGTTCAAGATTCTCTTCAGATTAATGCTTAAGTTCAGTCGGCAGTTAGGAAGGCAAATGCAATGTTAGCATTCATGTCGAGAGGGCTAGAATACAAGACCAGGGATGTACTTCTGAGGCTGTATAAGGCTCTGGAGTACTGTGAGCAGTTATGGGTCCCATATCTAAGAAAGGATGTGCTGGCCTTGGAAAGGGTCCTGAGGAAGTTCACAAGAATGATCCCTGGAATGAACAACATGTCATATGAGAAGCGGTTGAGGACTCTGAGTCTGTACTCATTGGAGTTCAGCAGGATTAAGGGGGGACCTTATCGAAACTTACTGAGAGGCCAGGACAGAGTGGGCGTGGAGATTATGTTTCCACGATTAGGAAAAAGTAGAACCCAAGGCACAGCCTCAGACTGAAAGGACGATCCTTTAAAACTGAGATAAGGAGGAATTTCTTCAGCTAAAGGGTGGTGAATCTGTTGAACACTTTACCGCAAAAGGCTGTGGAGACAAAATCATGAGTGTCTTTTAGATAGATAGGTTATTGATTTATAATGGAATCAGGGTTATGTGGAGAAGGCAGGAGAATGGGGACGAGAAACATCTCGGCAATGATTGAATGGTGGAGCAGACTTGATGGGCCGAATTACCTAATTCTGCTCCTATGTCTTATGGTTTTATAATTTAGGTGCTTAAAATCCTGTGTGATGATGTCAATGCGCAATCCCAATGTTAACTCACAGTTTTCCCTTAACATGGTAGGTGCTACGGGTGCCGAAGTCAGCAGCACACACCATTTAAAAAAAAAATTAATAATGGGCTTGTTAACGCACATATTACGCTGCCCATACCATAATGTGGTTGCTGCAGACAGGTGGGCAAGAATGAGGAGTCCACCTTTCCACCATCTGAGGTGAAAATGTAGGAAGGATGGAGTCAGTTGCCTCTTTTGGGGGTTTGCGCACTGGGTGGGGGGGGGGGGGGGGGGGGAGACACCCCACCCTCCCCCCAAGGTGATACCAGCTTTTGTGGCTCCCTGCCAGACCTTGAAGACCACCTTCCCCAGCCCTCTCACTTTCTATCCCTTGGGTGCCCAACCCATCTCTGCGCAAAAATCCCTTATTTACCGGGATCCACATCATCGAGGGCCAGCTTGAAGTCCCAGCAGAGTCCACTAATGAATTTTGGTGTTGTTGGGGCTACTTGAGCTGCTAACCAATCTAGCTATCACTGCAGGGCAGCCTTCTTTTAAACTGGTCAGCATGGGAGGGCAAAGACTAGGCCGTCCTGCCATAAACTTCAATCCTTTGACTCAGCCTCCAATCAATCTACACCCCACCCACCCCTGACTCAAGACTTGATTGGCTGACCACCCGACCACAAATCATTCCCCATTAGGCTAACAAACACACCCATTACCCACCCCCACCAAACAATTATCCTTGACCAACAATCCCACCCCACCACAGTAAATTGGGAGATTATTTGTGAATACGGATAGCAACCCTTTATGAAGCCATTAACATCATTTGGTATCATGGAGGCCAGGTAATGACTGACAAGTTTTTTGGCTGCTATTTTCTGTTCTGAGATATAAATTAAGGTGGCTGGAGTGGAAATGAGCATGATATCCACTCAGAGGTGGGTCGGCTGACCACAGGCGATCTCATGCTGTTCAGCTCATCATATATGAATGCACAAGGAGCATGACACATCTTGAGGCAGGGCAGACAGGAATTCAGCATCCCTGTCATTAGTTCATGGGGTCAAAGGTCCTGGCACCCAGACAGTCATTCGCTCACTGCAAGAGAAGAGCTCTGTAAGTGCAAGCTAGCAAGGATGTCAGACACAATTTTGGTTTACAGGACCCTATAGCAGATGAGACATGTGGACTGAAAGTGTGCCAGCCACTTCACGCTCCCAATGTTATATCAGTTGTAGGACATCCCACTTGTTCATCATTCACTGGGAAGGACTCAGGAGCCACCATAGGCATGCATTCTCCCAGACTGCTCCTATTGGGAAGATATTCAATCCTTCTCTTTTTCTGCAGGACAAGAACATCCATAACAAAAGGGGGCATTCCAAGACTGGTGGTGACATGCCAGCTATTAGAATTCTAACCAGCCTCGAGGAGGAGGTTGCAAGGGGAGGAACAGGAGCAAGCCTGTGCCAAAGGTAAGACAGGACTCCCCCAGGAAGTATGGGCGAGATTCTCCGGACTCACGACGGGTCGGAGAATAGCGGGCGTCGGAAATTTTTACGGCGACGCTGTTCCGACGCCCTCCCGCTATTCTCCGAACCCCGCAAATTGTCGGAGTCGCGTTTCCCGACAAACGCCTCCTTCCCGCCCCTGACACGACCAGAATCGCCACTGAGAGCCCCCCCGCTATTCACCGGCCCGGATGGGCCGAAGTCCCGACGTCATGGCGCCCTGTTTGGACGTCGTGAAACACACCTGCTTTTTAAATTCGTCAACCAGTCGGCCTGGCTGACGACTGCTTGGAGGAGGTCAGGGCACCACTCTGCGCACCGCTCAGCGCACCGTTCAGCGCACCGCTCGAGTCTGGCCACAACGGGGAAGGCATCCCTGGGAACGGGAGGGGGTCCAGAGCGGGGGCAGTGGGGGGGAGACGGGGGAGGCAGTGGGGGAGACGGAGGTGGCAGTGGGGGAGACGGAGGGGGCAGTGGGGGAGACGGAGGTGGCAGTGGGGGAGACGGAGGGGGCAGTGGGGGAAGACGGGGGAGGCAGTGGGGGAGACGGAGGGGGCAGTGGGGGAGACGGAGGGGGCAGTGGGGGAGACGGAGGGGGCAGTGGGGGAAGACGGGGGAGGCAGTGGGGGAGACGGAGGGGGCAGTGGGGGGCGACGGAGGGGGGGGTTAGGTAGAGAGTGAGCCGTCCAACCCCGTAACAAAATGTCTGCCACCATGCCATGGTGTGCAGGTGACGAGGACACGGCCGCTGGTTCCCCTGTGGCTTCCGGCCACAGGCCACTGACGCACCCGTGAGGAGGCCATAGTTTACTGGCCGTTGGATGCAGAAAGTGACCAGGGGTTAGGCTGACCGCGTGTCAGCAGCGCGACCAGGCCACCGGGACACACTGGTATCCCATGGCTGGCGGCTGCCGAGGTGTCGACTAACGTCCGTCTAACATGTCCCGTTTCTCTGCCCCCCACCACCCTTCTGTAGGTTAGCACGATGCATGGGAACAGAACGGCTATGTTCTGCGCAGTGGTTGGGGCAGCTCTACTGGATTAGGAGATGCAGCAGCATCCACACCCACAACCTGCAGTGGCTGCAGGGCCAGCTGCAGCAGCAGAGGGAAGGGCCGAGGAGTTGCCAGTCGTCGAGCAGCATGGGGGGGGAGGAGGAGGAGGAGGAGGAAGAGGAAGAGGAGAGAGTGAGGGTGCAGCCACGGCGTCAGAGGCGACGACCAAAGCCGAGGGTGTACCGTGTCCGGGTCTCTTTCCTAACAATGCCGGACATCACCTGCAGGAGAAGACTCCGGCTGAGTAGGCAGACGGTGATACATATCTGCGAACTCCTGTCGCACCTCGCCCCACGTGGAACGGGGGGAGGACACGCGATCCCGGTAGCCATCAAGGTGACGGTCGCTCTGAACTTCTATGCTACCGGCTCCTTCCAGTCTCCGAGCGGGGACGTCTCTGGGATCTCCCAGTCATCGGTGCACAGGTGCATCCGGGATGTGACCGACGCCCTCTATGCCATCGCCGATCGCTACATCACCTTTCCCGAGGACCGAGCAAGTCAAGACTCACGAGCCCGTGGATTTGCCAGTGTGGCCGGGATACCGAGGGTTCAGGGGTCAATCGACTGTGTTCACATCCCCATGCGCCCGCCTGCTGTGGACAGGGACGTGTTCACAAACAGGAGGGGGACATACTCCATTAATGTCCAGGTGGTATGCGACCCCCACATGAGGTTCATGAACGTCTGTGCAAGGTTCCCAGGGAGTGTGCATGACTCCTACATACTGGCACAGTCGTTCATCCCTGCGATGTTTGAGGGACGTCCCCCCCGGCTGAGGGGCTGGTTGCTAGGTGACAGGGGTTATCCGCTGAGGTCTTGGCTGATGACGCCGATACGGAGGCCTCAGACCAATGCGGAAACACGATACAACGAGGCCCATGCAGCAACCAGGGGTGTGGTGGAGCGCTGCCTTGGCCTCCTGAAGATGAGATTCAGGTGCCTGGACCGCTCCGGAGGGGCCCTGCAGTACCAGGCCGACAGGGTCGCTCGCATTGTAGTGGTCTGCTGTGCGCTGCACAACATCGCGATGCAGAGGGGAGATGACCTGTTGCAGGAGGCGGAGGGAGAAGCTAGTGGCAGTGGTGCCAGCACAGAGGAGGAGGAGGAGGAGGAGGAGGAGGAGGAGGAGGAGGAGGACGCTGGCGGAGTGGCGGGCGCAGCACGCAGACACGACCCAGGTGCTGGTGATGTCCAGGAGGCGGCACGACGGACCCGGCAAGGACGGCGGGCACGCGACGCCATGGTGGCAGCACGGTTCACGCATCGCATGTGACGTCCCCGATGAACACCAAACCACCACCTGCATCGCTAGTCATGCAGAGGGTCACCACACAACTGCCCCCACCACAACCCCCCCCCCCCCCCCCCCCCCCCCTCAGTGTACACTGCTCCACTTCGACATGACGCTTATCACTGGGTCCAGACGGAATGGCACAACATTGATGGCTGTGTCAGCGGGTGTGATCAGTGCCATGTGGAATGATGACAGCCCGCTCTGCGAAGAGCTGTGAGCTCAGAATCGTTAGAGAGAGTCTGACCCATGGCAATAGCTGAACCATCCACCTTGGTGGCCGCTGAGTTCATCACTGACACTCCATCACGTGCCCGCGTGGGCTAGCTGTGGGAGGGGGGTAGGGGCAGGGACTGCACACCCGGCACCGAGGTTTCACCACCCGTCACCCCCAGCGACACTCGGTCACCATCACGATTCCTGTGGCTGTGGAACAATCACACGGTATTACAAGTAAGGTGGAACAGTGCGTTTAATATTAACAATTATTTACAGGTGCCCTAGCCCCTACAACTAAACTGTGCCCTTCACCCGTGCCAACTTACTCAGTGTCTATCTTAGTTGCCTTACGGGCCCTACCACTACGTCTAAGTGAATCCCCAGATGATACAGCAGGAGTGGAGGAGGATTGCTGCGAATCGCCCCCCTCGACTCGTTTCTCCTTGGCCAAGCGTTTCCTGGGGCGACCCGGCCTTGATGGGCCAGGCTGCTCTGCGGGCGTCTCGGGTGACATTGTGCCACCCTGCTCTGCCTGCTGCCCACCCGATGCACCAGGGATGGGACGGGGGGAGGCCGAGAATTCCGGGACGTCCCGTGATGGAGTTAATGGGACGGGCCCCGAAACCTCCTCCTCCCTCGGGGAGCCCGGTGGCCCCCGGGCCTCACTTTGGGACAGAGGTGCGAGCGGGGAGGTTCCCCGTCGCACCACCGACACCTGGCGCTGCCAGTCCTGGAGGCCTGCAACGGTATCCACCAGGATCCGAAGGTTTGCAGAGACGGAGTCCAGGGAGTTAGACATTCCCGCCAGGGACTGTGCGATCTCAACCTGATTGTGCACGACGCCATCCAGCACATGTGTCAGGCGGTTGATGCTCTCGGCGACTGACTGCTGCGACTGGCCAATGACCTGCTGAGACTCGGCCATGGCCCGCAGGGCGCCGGCAATGTCGGTTTGGCTCTGGCACATTGCTGCCTGTGAGAGGGCAACCCTGTCCAGGGCCGAGGATGACGCGTGCACATTAATCCCAACGTCTTGCATAACCTGACCCATTGCCTCCACCGCGGATGCCACCCGTGCGGTGTCGGACTGGGTCTCTGCCATGAGCGGCACCACTCCCTGCTCTTGGACGCGGATCGACTCCTCTAACAGCGTCTGCAGAGTCTGAAAGGAAGCCCTCATCCCGTCATTGTTTCCCTGGGTTTCCTGAGGCATCGGCTGTGCGGGTGGGTTGAGAAACTCCAGGAACTCCGAAAACGTCTGGGAGCCAGCTGCATCCTGGGCCTGGTCTGGCCTCCGCGAGTCCGGGCCCTCTGTTGCTCCGACCTCCACCTGCTGTACCTGCTCATCTGTGATGTGCCAACCAGACTGTGCCCCAGGAGACTCATCACTAAATAGGCCCGCCGGGGTGTGTATCTCTGGGATGATGGAAGTGGTGGGAGAAAGCAGTGCCGCAAGCCCGACGCTCTCAATGGTTAGGTCCTCGTCCAGGGTGTGGGGCCGCTCAGCGACAGGAGGGTTGTCCCTGGCCATTTCTAGTGGTGGTGGTGGACTTCGAACCCTCTGTGCGTCCTGGCCCGCAGATTGGGTTGGGGCAGATAGGGCTGCCCGCTGATCGGGCACCCTCTGTTGTGAGGCCCCGGGTGAGGTGGCGGCAGATTCCTGTCTCCGTCTGCAGCCAGACGGCCCTGGTCGTTCGGCATCACGTCCTAGGGAAGAGAATGAGACGGGTTATTTCGATTTGCTCGGCAGGCCGCTGGACGGTCCCAGTGGGCAGGGTGTGTGAAGGGACAGAGGATGGGGAGGTGTCCCAGTGGGCAGGGTGTGTGAAGGGACAGAGGATGGGGAGGTGTCCCAGTGGGCAGGGTGTGTGAAGGGACAGAGGATGGGGGGGGGGGAGGGTGTTTGTCAGGGAGGGTTGTCTCACTTGCTGCAGTTCCGCCAACCTCGCATTGCGCGATATCGCGGGTGGCAGACCCCCCAACAAGGTCCAGTGCCCTCTGTTCAAAGGTGCTGAGGGGGTGCATGTTGGGCGAACCCCCTCCAGTCTTGTGTCGCTCACGGTGGTTATGACCGGCCTTGGCCTGTTGGGGGAGGAAACATAGGTAGATCATTACAAAACGGTAGGTATCAGAAGTCCGTTCTGATACTGGCACAGTTTGGGGGGGGGGGCAAGTTGTCATCAGATGATTGCATCTCTCCTCGGGGCCAGAGCGCTGGGTCTGTGACAACTTTGTGAACCACCCTCAAATAACTCTGCCCCAATCCCTCTCCCCCCCCCCCCCCCCCCCCCCCCCCCGGGCAGTTAAGGGGGAGGGATGGTTGTGACTAGGGGGCACCCTCATGGCACTTACCCTGGCAGACCTGGTGAGGTCGTGTAGCTTCTTTCGGCACTGCTCTGCTGAGCGAGGGGTCTGCCCCACAGCACTGACGGCAGCAGCCACGTCACGCCAGGCCTGGCGTACCGTGCTGGCAGGTTGGCGATGCCCTCTCCGCGGGCGGATGATGCCCCTCCTCTGCTCCACGGCATCGAGCAGCGCCTCGACGTCTGCATCAATAAAGCGAGGTACAGCTCGCCTAGGCTCCGACATCCTGCCCGACAGATTCTGTGGTCGCCCGCGCCTTTTTACGGCGTCGGGCGGCGTCACATGGGCGGGTTCGTGTCGTCGTCGCGTTCCCTCGTCATCACGCACGTAATTGACGCGGCCGCGCTGCTAGCCCATTTCCAGGAAGTGAATCGGTCGGGAAATGAAGCCTTCGCGACCGTCGTAAAACGGTCCCGATTTTTACGACCGTTTGCCGACTTTCCGCGGGTGCGGAGAATTTCGCCCTATGTCTCTAGCCTGCGTTGCCAGATGTCCTGACAGAGTGAAACATAGATAAGTGAGCTTGCTTAGGCATCCACTAAACCTTTCTCTTTTCTATTCCAGGTACCAACAAGAAAAGGGGAAGGAAAAGAAGGGAGACCACTAACAGAACCATCTCCAAACCAACCTCAAATGATGCGCATCTTAGGAGGGAACATGATGGCGTTCTATCATGCCAAAGTCATTCACCTCAGTGGGTGCAAGTTGTCAAGAAAGCTTGGGGTCACTATCTGTTGAGCACATCACTGACAGGGGTCTGTAGCTGGAGGAGGAAGTGATAGCTGATGTTCTGACACTTGTGTGACTGCTGGAGACCAGGCCCCTGGTCTTTACCATGCAGAAGACAAGCCTCCGAACTCAGCCCTAAGAGATGTGTTGGAGATGCAGGGACAGGGAGGGGAACTTCACTGTGGCATATCATTCCATGCAGCCTGCCATCCAGAAGAAGATCTATTTATGACAACTCTTTGTTTTCTGTTAGCTAGGCAATCTTTTATCCATGCCAATATGTTATACCTATATAGGGGGCTGTGATCTTTTACAATTTATATAAATCATAGAATTTATCAGCAGAAGGAGGCCATTCAGCCCATCAAGTCTGCACCGGCCCCTGGAAAAAGCACCCTACTTAAGCCCACACCTCCACCCTATCCCCATAACCCAGTAACCCCACCTATTTTTTGGACACTAAAGGACAATTTAGCATGGCCAATCCACCTAACCTGCACATCTTTGGACTGTGGGAGGAAACCGGAGCACCCGGAGGAAACCCATGTGCACATGGGGAGAACGTGCAGATACTGCACAGACAATCGAACCTGGGAGCCTTGAGTTGTGAAGCAACAGTGCTAACCACTGTGCTACATGCCGCCCAGGTGACTTGTATGAAGGGACTGAAGGTATTGTTACATAATTTGCTTACGGCATAAAGATAGGCTGGAAAGTAAATTGTGAAGTGGACATGAGGAGGCTACAAAGAGACATAGATAGGCTAAGTGAGTGGGCAAAAGTATAGTGAATGGATCATAATATGGGCAAATGGGAAATACTCCATTTTTGCAGGAGAATAAAAAGACGCTTATTATCTAAATTGTGAGAGATTACAGAGCTCTGAGGGATCTGGGTGTCCCTGGTGAATAAATCACAAAGATAAGTATGTACGTACAGCAAGTAATTAGGACAGTTAATAGAATGTTATAATTTATTGTGAGGGGAAGTGATAGCAATGACTTGCTCACGGAAGTTCAGTTTGGGTTCCACCAGGATCACTGAGCTCTTGACCTCATTACAGTATTGGTTCAAACAAGCTGAATGCCAGAGGTGAGGTGAGAGTGACTGCCCTTGACATCAAGGCAGTATTTTATTTTTTAATTTAGAGTATCCAATTCATTTTTTCCAATTAAGGGGCAATTTAGCATGGCCAATCCACCTACCCTGCACATCTTTTGGGTTGTGGGGGCGAAACCCACGCAAACACGGAGAGAATGTGCAAACTCCACACTGACAGTGACCCAGAGCCGGGGTCGAACCTGGGACCTTGGTGCCATGAGGGAACTGTGCTAACCACTTGCGCCACCATGCTGCCCTCTCAAGGCAGTATTTGATCGAGTATGGCATCAAGGATCCCTTGCAAAGCTGGTGTCAATGGGAATCAGGGGAAATTTTCTGCTGGTTGGAGTCATACCTTGCACAATGGAAGATAGTTGTGGTGGTTGGAGATCAATTATCTCAGCTCCAGGACATCACTGCAGGAGTTCCTCAGTGTAGTGTCTGAGGTTCAAACATCTGCAACTAATTTAACAATGCTCTTCCATCCATCATAAAGTCAGAAGTGGGAATGTTCGCAGATGTCTGAATAATGTTCTGCACCATTCGCCCGTCCTCAGAAAATGATGCAGTCCGTATGCAAATGCAGCAAGACCTGTACAATATCCAGGCTTGGGCTGACAAGTGGCAAGTTATATTCACACCACACAGATATCAGGCAATGACCATTTCCTACAAGAGAGGATCTAAACATTGCTCCTTGACATTCAATGGCATTACCATTGCTGAAACCCCCACAATCAACATCCTGGGGCTTACCATTGTGGGGACATATTGAAACCAAGTTTTGAAAATATTGTAACTGTGGGTAAGTCAAATAAAGAATTAGTTGGGTTGTAGGTGAAATACAAGCTGATATTGTTCTGAGTCAAGGTCAGATTATATATTTTCAGTTTGGCGGAGATAAAAGTGAAATGTTACACCAGCCTTTCAGGATCCAGACGGCAAATGTGCGCAGCCAGTAAGTTAGATACCATTGTGAGTGCTGGTATGGAGCACCATTCAGAAGTCACAATTCATAACTTGTTAGCCATTTAGGGGCAGAGAGGTGGGGCGGGACCACAGAGTGCAAGTAAAAATGCATGTGGTGCTCTCTCTCTTCTTCGATCTCTTTCCATTGTTCTTTCTTTTACCCTGCTGGGTTTTTGTTTCTTTTGTTTGTATTTGAATGTGTACGAATCAAGTTTTGCAATAAACTCAATCGCAAACTACCACCGGACCCTGTCTCTTATTAAAAAGTAAGAGATCCGACAATTTGGCGCTGCAAACAGGGTTGCTAGAGGGAAAAGGATCCGGAGATCTGGATATTGGACCTATATCGAGCCCTGGAGGTAAAGACACCTCTTTATTAAAAGATGTCCTCGGTCGTTGTTTAGACTCAGTAACCTTCTTACGCAACCTCAAGCATTTCTGGTACGGTAGTTGGCTCAAGCCCCTAACAGATGTCTGGATTTCGGAGGTATACTGGATAGATATACCGGCCTGGCTTCCATAAAGAAACAAAATTACGAGTCAATCACAACATGATTGTGCATTGACCACTGAAAGAACATCTGAGGGGCAACATGGTGGCACAGTGGGTAGCACTGCAGCTGCACGGTGGTGAGATCCTAGGTTCAATCCCGGCTCTGGGTCACAGTCCATGTGGAGTTTGCACATTCTCCCATGTTTGCGTGGGTTTCGCCCCCACAATCCAAAGATGTGCAGGGTAGGTGGATTGGCCACACTAAATTGCCCCTTAATTGGAAAAGTGAATTGGGTACTCTAAATTGATTTTTAAAAAAGAACATCTGAGGGAAGTAAGCAAACAGTTAAAAAAGAAAAAACTAAAATCGGAAAAGTTAGAAGCCGAATTAAAAGAACTTAAGTCCAAAATCAAGAAAATTAAGACTGAAATAAACTCCGAAATAAAAGAACTTAAGAAACAATTACGCAAAGAACCAGTAAAAGTTCCGAAACATCCCTCGGATTGCCCACGAGTAAGTCATCCTATTTGTACCCTTGCCTAGAAGAAATAGGAGCAGGACAGCGAAAAATGCAGTTACGCGAAGCCGGTCTCGAACCAATTCTGAGTCCTCTAGCAGAGAAAGTAGTTCAGTGGAGGAACCACCCTCGGTGCGGCTCAATTTTCTGAAGAAAAAAACGGGTTCAAATTGAGTCAGAAGAAACTACTGACGAAGGTGGCAAGAAAACAATTGAAGTTAAATACGCCCAGTATTTACACCCTGTCCCAGCGGACCCGGAAGAAATTTATAAAGGGTCTAAAAAATTGCCACACGCCAAGAAAGGGGGAGTGAAAACATGGGAACAGTTAGAATGCTTAAAGGGCATTTATAATCTGCACCTGTGGGATGGGGTATGGATCCTGACGGTAATGGTACTCAGGCAAGATGGGAAGAAATTAAATAAAGATGTTTGAGCCACCCTTGGGGACAAGGAGCAGCAATTATGGGCAGGATGGACTGCGATCAAGCACTGGCTACAGGTTTTCAGTCCAGCAACAATGGATTGAGGAAATTTTGCTTGCCAGCAAAATGGGGCAGAAGAAATGTTAGAGCACGATGAGCGATTCCAATCTGTATGGTTGGAACACTCAGGAATGAACAATCAGGGACCCAAAGATATGGACGACAGCACTTACGGACCTAGAAAAGCTGTCTTTGTTGCTGCATTAAAGCCAGAATTGGCATGGATCCTGAAGGCTACTCTGCCCGGGTGGGAGACTTGAGAAACAACCTTTTCAGTATTAGTGGAGCGGTGTAACCAATTACACCGGGATATGGGAGCTAAACTCTGAACCATTCAGGCAGGATGTAAACCCAAGAATCCTGGCAATCAAAACAACCAAGGAAAATTACCTGGAAAGTGTTATCATTGAAGAAAAGAAGGCCGCTGGGCGAGGACGTGCAAAGAAAAAGGATGATAAAATGACATTTTACGCAAAGAGTGGTGAGGCCGTGGAATGCCCTACCTGCAACAGTAGTGAACTCGCCAACATTGAGGGCATTTAAAAATTTATTGGATAAGCATATGGATGATAAGGGCATAGTGTAGGTTAGATGGCCTTTAGTTTTCTTTTCCATGTCGGTGCAACATCGAGGGCCGAAGGGCCTGTACTGCGCTGTATCGTTCTATGTTCTATGTTCTACATCAGGGAAACAATACGACACACAAACTAGGCACGCCCTCTTGTGGCGACGACCTGGTGCAAAGATTCAAGCAGAAGGAGTTGCTGGAGGTTGCAAAAAACTAGGGAGCCCGCCCTCACTCTCCAAATACTTCTTCTGGCACTAATCCAACAACGAGGAGATGGATTGTATATCACTACGAGGGTTGGCGATCAAGATATAGATTGCCTCCTAGATGCAGTGGCCGAATTAACATGTTTGCCCCTACGATACAAAAACTCTTTACCTCTAGATGGCAAGGTACAAATTGCCCACGGGGCTGGGAGGCACGTTTTGGTAATCAGAAGAACTCAACCTATACTTATTAGACATGCTTGCCTTCATTGGCCGGGGCATTGAGTATAAAAATTGGTAAGTCATGTTGCAGCTGTATAGTGTTCAATTCTGGTCTCACACTACCAGAAGGATGTGGAGGCTTTAGAGAGGGTGCAGAAGAGATTTACCAGGATATAACCTGGTATGGAGGGCATTAGTTATGCGGAGAGGTTGAATAAACTTAGTTTGTTCTCACTGGAACAAAGGAGGTTGAGGGGCGACCTGATAGAGGTCTACAAACTTATGAGGGGCATAGACAGAGTGGATAGTCAGAGACTTTTTCCCAGGGTAGAGGGCTCAATTACTAGGGGGCATAGGTTTAAGGTACGAGTGGCAAGATTCAGAGGAGATATACAAGGTAAGCTTTTTACACAGAGGGTAGTGAGTGCCTGGAACTTGCTGCCGGAGGAGGTGGTGGAAGTGGGGACAATATTGAGGGGCATCTTGACAAATTCATGAAAAGGATGGGAATAGAGGGATACGGACCCCGGAAGTGTAGAAGATTTTAGTTTAGATGGGCAGCATGGTCAGCACAGGCTTGGAGGGCCGAAGGACCTGTTCCTGTACTGTACTTTTCCTTGTTCTTTGTTTTTTTCTTTTGACTTGGCCTACACAAATTGACCACACCAATCTGGGTAGCTCCAGTGGGATAAGCCCTTCTGGCCATGGATGTCCTGACTAAATTGAATTTGTTGTTGCATTTTGAACATGTGGAGATGCCGGCGTTGGACTGGAGTGGACATAGTAAGAAGTTTTACAACACCAAGTTAAAGTCCAACAGATTTATTTGGAATCACTAGCTTTCAGAGCGCAGCTCCTTCATCTAGTCAGTCATTTTGACGATGGCCAGGTAACATGGTTGATCAGAAGTCTGAAGAAGGAGAAGTTGGAATAACACCCAATATGGGCCAAAGATAAAAATGATTGCAGCCTACACCAGATGGAACCTGCATCATTCACTGAGATTGCCTCACCATGCACCAAACAGTACCACATCAGCCCAACCTCCATTGCTGGCATCTTGCCAGTCATCCAGCAACTAGAGGAGCAAGGTGTATTGGTAAAAACACATAGTTCCTCTAACAGCCTCGTATGGCCAGTACGGAAACCCAATGGGACTTGGTGTCTGACTATCGATTACAGGAAGGCAAACCAGTGCATTGATCAAAGGGCACATTTGTTAGCCCAACCTTCCTCCATTTTTAATGCTCTAACATCGGAACATAAAAGGTTCTCGGCAATTGATATGGCAAATGGATTTTGGTCAGTGCCATTGGCACCTGAGGTTCAACCTTGGTTCGCATTTACTGTCCAACAGCAGCAATACACCTGGACACGACTACCACTGAGTTTTCACAACAGCCTTATGGTATTTCACATGGCCTTACAAAACCATCTGGGAGAATTACCTACCATGCATTCCACGTTATCCAGTACATGGCTGACATTCTGTTGGCATCCAACACGGAAGAACAACATAAACAAGACCTATGTACCATGTTGGACAACGTCCACCTGAGAGGACACAAAACTAGCATTGCCAAAGCACAAATTGCCCAAGAAGAGCTTGTGTACCTGGAATAAAAAATTTCAGAAGGAAAGAGAAAACTTATCCAGGATAGGATCACAGCCATTCGGGCAGCCAAGCAGCCCACTACTATCCAAGAACTCAGGTCCTTTTTGGGTTAGTGTAACTTTAACCAGAATTGGATCGACTCCTACACACAGCTGGCTCAGTCTTTGAATGACCTTTTAAAGGGGGAAACAGAAATCCAAGAAAGCCATTGTCCTCACGAGGGAAGAATAGGAGGCCTTCATGAATCTAAAAAAGACCTTGTGTTTGGCTCCGGCTCTGGGAATCCCCGTCAATGGGAAGCCATTTACCATGTTTGTCCATGAGAAAGAAGGATACATGACAGCAATACTGGCGCAAGAACATGGGGATCAGCCGAGACCTTATTGGGTACTATTCAGGAAAGCTGGATGCAGTGGCCCTCGGTTGGGGAAGTTGCCTGAGAGCCATGGAAGCCACATGTCAGACTCTAATGGCTGGTCCTGGACTAAAAGCTAATCATCAAGTGCCATCACACCGTACACATTCTGCTGTGCATGAGCAGAGTATCTAGATGACTGCAGCCAAATGGACAAGATGGACAGCAATCCTGGAAGCATCCAATCTCCGCAGTGTCCGGGCTAGCCCGATGAACCCATCATCTATGCTCCCATTTCCCAAGGAGCAAGAGGAGGGGAGAAGAGGGGCATGATTGTGTGGAGATCTTGAACAAAATGGAGGAATCGAGCCTGGCGGCAGAGGAACCATTGCATAACCCAGACCTGATCCTATTAAAGATGGCTCCTCCTTTGTTGACAATAGCATTCCAAAAGCATGATGGGAGATTGTGGCAAAGGGTTTTCTGCCCTTAGGTACTTCAACCCAACAGTTGTGGGCCCTGGCAGAGGCATACCGGATAACAAAGGGACAGACGGCTAATATTTATACAGACTCAAGGTACAATTTTGGGATTGCTCACAAATTTGGCCAGTTATGCCGGAGAAAAGGATTTCTCACTGACGCTGGTACACCTGTCTGAAATGGGAAGAAGGTACAGGACTTACTAGAGGTCATACAATTAACCCATGGTGTCGATCTTGAAGTGTGAGGCCCATACAAAGGAAAATATAACAGCAGCACAAGGAAATGCCCTAACCGACAAGGCAGCCAAAAAAGCAGCCTCACAATGCGCTTCACCAGAGGAACCAACCCAAACATGCAGACCGGGAGCAATCAGTCTGACTCGAGTCCACAGACAATTCAAGGCAACTGCTCTTGAGAGGAAGAGTGGACATGGACTGAGGCAAGAATGTGATGAAAGCATCTGGAGACAAAGAGGTACTGACAAGCCAGTCACCCCACAAGCACTGATGCTCTAGCCCAACAGATTCATTCATTGGGGCACTTGTTCCTGCAACAAATGGCCGCATGGTTCCAGAAAGGCTGGTGGGGATGGGGGTACAAAAACACGCCCAGTTGGTAGCAGATCACTGTGTGGTCTGCCAGAAGAACAATCCTGGACCTATCACAGTTATGCCCCATCTGAGGTCCTCTGCCTCTGTTGGACCAGTCCAGCATTTGCAGGTTGTCTATATCTTCCTTCCTTCATCTCACGGATTCACAAAGGTTTTTGTGGTGGTCGAGAAGTTCTCAAGGTGGGTCGAAGTCATTCCAACTTGAAGTGCCACAGTCAATCACATGGCCAAGGAACTGTGTAAGGATTACATTTCCCAATGGGGAGTCCTGACCAGCCCTGACACTGACCAAAGAATTCACTTTACATGTGCTGTCTGCCAAGAAGTCTGTAGACCACTAAACATTACCTGGGACTGACACTGTCCTCATCACACAAATCATCAGGGCAAGTGGAAGGAATGAACAGAACTCTTAAACAGCAACTTGCCAAACACCATCAGGAAGGAATGCCAAGTCCACAGGCATTACCAAAAGCAGGGCAACCCCTAACAGAACCATGGATCTGAGTCCGTTTGAAATCATAACAGGGCGACCCATGTCTCTACCAGGAACAATTAACTTGCAAAAAGCCGACTATCACTTGATGAGTGATGCCTTACTAGAATATTTTCAGAATCGAACAAATGCTATTGGTTCTGCTTCTCAACATGTATCGGCGGCCTGGGGGGACCCACCAGAAGGACACGACATCCCTGGAGTTTGAGTTTACATGCAGAAAGTACATAAAGAACTTTTGGATGCTAAATGGAAATGACCCGATCAAGCACTACTGACCACCCTAGCAGCTGTTAAAGTGCATGGGAAGAAAGCTTGGATTCACGCATCTCACGTTAAACAAGCACACCGTGATTAAAACTTCTGGGTGGGATTCTCTCACCCTGGGGCCGGGCAGGAGAATTGCCAGGACCGGCACGAATCGCGCCATGCTGCCCCGCGCCGGTGCACCAATTCTTCGAAAGCAGAGAATCGGCGCCATTGGTGATGGCGCGGTTGGCGCAGCACCGGTCGGGGGCCGCTCTACGGGGCCCCTCTGGCAATTCTGAGCCTGGGATGGGCCAAGCGGCCATGCTAAAAATGCCGAGTCCGGCCGGCGCCATCCACACCTGCTCTCATCCAGCAGGTCCTCGGCATGGATGCATCTGGGAGTGGCCTGGTTGGGGGGGGCGGGAGGGGGGGGCTCCGTTGTGGCCTGGCCCGCGATCAAGGCCGATCGGCAGGCCGATCTCTCGGTCTGAGGGCCTCTTTTGTTCCACGCCGGCCCCTGTACCCCGACGCCATGTTGCGTCGGGGCTGGCGTGGTGAAGGGAGCCACTGTGCATGTGCACATTGGTGCCGGCCCCACTGCACATGCGCAGACCCGCGGCGCCTATCTGATGCCGGGACCGGTAGCTGGAGTGGCGTGGGTCACTCCAGTGCCATGCTGGCCCCCTGTAGGGGTCAGAATTGCTGCACCTGAGGCCATGTTGACGCCACGGTGTTTACGACGGTGTCAACACTTAGCCTCAGGATCAGCGAATCCTGCCCCCTGTCTCTTAAAAGGACAATTCTTATTTGCCAATATGTTTAACCATATTGTTATATCTGTTGCTTGATGCTTACTAAGTGTTGCTGTAAACAATTAACTGAAACCCCTGCTAGGTTTATGCCCCGCAAGACTACCCATCATCCCCACTTGCAAAATACGCATGCTTCTTATATTTAAAGGATTGTAACAGTTTATCGGCTTGCCAATTCCAGTGTTGAGGCTGTTCCTAAACAAAGGGGCCATCAAAGACATCTGTGATGTGTTCCTCTGCGATATTTGCCACTGCTTGCCTTTAATAATAATAATAATGATTTATTCTTTTAAAAAATATTTTAGAAGAATCAAAGGAGGATTGTAGTGAAATATTAAACCAAGTTTTGAAAATATTGTAACTGTGGGAAAGTCAAATAAAGAATTAGTTGGGTTGCAGATGAAATACAAGCTTGCATTGTTCTGAGTCAAGGTCAGATTATACGTTTGTAGTTTGGCAGTAATAAAAGTAAAATGTTACACCAGCCTTTCAGGATCCAGATTGCAAAGGTGCACAGCCAGTACACCCTTGTGAGTGCTGGTATGTAGCACCATTCAGATGTCACAATTCATAACTTGTAAGCCAATTCGGGGCAGAGAGGTGGGGCGGTACCAGAGAGTGTAGGTTAAAAAGCTCTTGGTGCGTGTGGTGCTCTCTCTTCGTTGTTCTCTTTCCATTGCTCTTTCTCTTTCCCCTGCTGGGCTTTTGTTTATTTTTGTTTGTATTTAAACGTGCACTAATCAAGTTTTTGCAATAAACTCAATCTCAAACTACCACCGGACCCGTCTCTTGTTAGAAAATAGGAGATCCTACACCATTGATCAGAAACTGAACTGAACTAGCCATATGGACTAGCCATATTAATACTGTGACTACCAGAGCAGGTCAAAGGCTATTGTGAGCACTAGACTTTAGGAATGAGCAGGAAAGATTTCTGAGAATGGTTCCAGGAATGAAAGATTTGAGATATGTGGATAGATGGTGAAGCGGGGTTTGCTTCGTTAGAGAAGATTTGATAGGGGTGTTAAAAATGAAGGGTCTAGACAGAGTTGATGGAGAGAAGCTTTTCTCTTTGGCAGAATGGAAGACTCAGCACACCAATTTAAGATGATGGGCAAAAGGAATGAAGATGACATGAGGAAAAGCTTTCTTGCACAGTGAGTTATTAGGAACAGGAGTGCACAGCCTGATAATATTGTGGAGGCAGATTCAATTGTATCTTTCAAAAGAGAATTGGATAAACACCTGGGGCGGCATTCTCCCCTACCCGGCGTGACGGAGGGTCCCGGAGTAGGGGAGTGGCGCCAACAACTCAGGGGTCGCGCCTCCCCAAAGGTGGGGAATTCTCCCCATCTTTGGGGGCCAGCCCCGCGCCGGAGCGGTTGCCACCAGAAGACCGGCGCAAAAAACCGGCGCCCCCGGCAGCGGGGCTGGCCGAAAGGCTTTCGCCGGTCCGCGCATGTGCTGGCAGTGACGTCAGCGGCAGCTGGCCGCTGACGTCACTGCCGGCGCATGCGCGATGTGGGGTTCACTTCCGCCATGGCGGAGGCCGTGGCGGCCGCGGAGGAAAATAGTGCAGCCAGGGCACTGGCCCGGACTCTGAGGGGGGGGCCCCGATCGCGGGCCAGGCCACCGTGGGGGCACCCCCCGGGGTTCGATCGCCCCCCGCCCCCCCCAGGACCCCGGGGGCCTGCTCGCGCCGCTGAGCCCGCCGTTTCAGAGGTGGTTTAAACCTTGGTGGCGGGAGAGGCCTCCCAGCGGCGGGACTTCGGCCCATCCGGGCCGGAGAATCGCCACAGGGGCCTCTCCGATTGGAGTGCCGAGATTCCTGCCCTGCCACTTCCCGGGTGGCGGAGAATCTCTGCCACGGCGGGGGCGGGATATTAGGCGCCCCCAGGTGATTCTCCGACCCTGCTGGGGGTCGGAGAATTTCGCCCCTGAAGAGAGAAAATTTGCAAGGCTGTGTGAAAGGGCGTGGCAGGTGAAGTAGCTCAGTTCCTCTTAAAGATAACTTGCATGGACAAGATGTCACAGTGGCTGTGTCTGGCACTGCTGTCTCACAGTGCCAGGGACCCAGGTTTGATTCCAACCTCTGTCACTGTCCAAAGGTGTGCAGGTTAGGTGGATTGGCCATGCTAAATTGCCCCTAAGTATCCAAAGGTTAGGTGGGGTTATGGGACTACATGGATAGGGTGGGGACTGTCCCTTGGTAGGATGTTCTTTCAGAAGGTTGGTGCAGACTTGATGGGCTGAATGGCCCCCTTCTGCACTGCAAGATTCTATGATTCTATTCTAAGACCAACTGAACTATCTCTGATTGTGCTGAAACCATTCTATGATTGTGTCACTCTAAAGAATGTGTAGAAAAAGGCATTAAGATTGACAGGATCTGTTCAGATTGTGTTTTATGTCTGTAAGGTGGGATGCACCTCCAGCTGGAAATGTGGACACACTTTCTATCCATCATATTGAATGTTTTTGAGGCTATTTAGTTCCTAAAAGTGGGTGCTGCAGAACTAATTTCTAGGTTAATGTCTCTAAGATATAACGTATAGTTCATGAACTATAATGTTCCACACAGGATTCTATTACAGTTTGCGAGCTTATCTTCATAACCTTCAATCCCACTCGTATGCAGATAAAATCCAACTATTTTCAAAGGTGTGAATCAATACAAGATTAATTGTTTTTGCAGGGAGCACATTCCAGATCTTTTATGTGAGGTAAACAAGCTCGCCTAATCTCACATGCTGTTTGAGGTGTGCTAATTTTCGATTCATTTTCTCTATTTTTGTGTTCATAGTATTAATATAGGCTTTGGCCTTTCATATTTTAAAAATGTCATGTGTCCTTCAGAGACCAAAAGCTGTTGAAGTAATGAGTGTCATGGTTTTCGTGCCAACATTATGAATGTAAAGGTTAATTTGAAAGGAATCTGGAGTGATAATATATTCAGACTTAACTCATCTAATCATCTGTAGCAGCAACAAATCAAGTGAATAAATTGCTGAAACATATTGCTTATTCACTGGAGCATTAGTCTGGAAATGTCATGTTTGAAACATATAGTGGAGTTGAAAAAAATCACCTTGAAAGTTGTCCCTGAATTTGACAATCAGGACAGTAGAAACATTCAGACCATGGACATGGGGTAGTGAAGAACCGTCAAGTTAATCCATGGGCTGGGGGTGGGGAGGGGGGATTTTACCACCCTCCTCTCACCAAAAAGTTTGGAGAGACACGACCAAGTTAGGGCATAGGGATGTGTTTAAATTGTTAACATATGAAACATGACACAACCCACTGTGAATGCTCATGTTGTGTTAGGTACACTGGTCTAACACTGGCTGCAACTGGATCAGTTTAGATCAGAAAGATACTCCAGACCTTGAAGTTAGTTCAATCAGGTTTATTGAACTAATAGCACAGTTAGCACAGTTCTCTGTGAGTTCGACTCTCTGCTAACCTATGTGTGGTTACTGTCTGACTGAACCAGACTAGCTCTTAGCCACGTGGTGGAGGTGTGAGATTGTAACAACACCCTTGGCTGACTCTCTAGATGTTCATCAGTGGAAAGAGGCGGAGTGTGAGTGCCTCGTGTATTTTATAGTCAGATCCCACCCCTGAGTGTCCTGCCTACTTATTGGTCATGTCCTGTTCTCTGTGTCCATTAGCTGCTTGTCTGCATTTCATTATGTGTGTGTGCCTGCATATCATGACAACTCAAACTCTAATTTTCACGTTAACTGCAGAGGGTGTTAGGATGGCAGCATGCCTGCGCAGCACCCACTCCAGGAGTGTGCTTGTTCGTGCCACAAAATCAGTCGGACCCACATGACTCAGAGCTATTTGCGGTCATTACGCACGCCCATCTATAAAGTGCCCTTAAGCTCAGCAATCTTCCAATTGCTTCATTGGGGAAACACTGTGTAGACGCACTAGTCAGTAAATGAACACACAGGACAGGCTGATTTTTATTTCTGGAAAGAGATTGATGGAATAGTGTTGTTTGATAATCTGCATATGTAGCCAGCGCAGCAAAAATAGGCAAAACAAGAGGGGAAAGAATGCATTAATGCCTCGTGTAATATGCTCATGGACCATGTGACCTACAGTTGCCACTTAAAACCATGTTTATATGGTTCAAATGTAACTGATATTCTTATCTATTTGGTGTTTTGTTCTGAGAGTGAGAGAAACGTCAAACACATTTAAGTTAATGAAGGGTATTTACTTTATTTTAAAGTGCAACAAGATAAGTAGATAAGTTACATTTTTAAAGTTAAACAAATAAATAAGATTTAGCAGGTTCGGGCAATTGCAGCAAACAGTAGATTTTAGATTAAATCAAATTCTTTAAGGGGCCGGACAGAAACAAAACTAGAAACACGATTTCAATGGAATCAAATCAAATTAGTAGCAATATTGGTTACTTTCAATTATCTACTATTTGTCATATCAAATAAAATTACATTAATAGGATGAAGGATTTGTTCTTTTGTCAGGCATTGCATTGAACACCTAAATCCTTTAAGCTCCACCTCCACACTCTCATTGGGGACCTTTAGAGGTCACTGCCTGTAACAGCAAGTGACTGCTTCAGTTCAGCAGGCCTGTGAACTGAATTCAGGTAGAGATTATTTCAGTTACTCTATAATCTTGTGAAATAGGAGACATTTAGCAGAATGAAGGAGTACACATCTGCATAGACAGTTTAAACCAAGTGCAAGCTATAGCTCAGAATAAATCTTTGTAAGTACTTTATGCTATAATAATCAGTCTTGTTTATTTGTTTGCTTACAACAGGTAAAAAAAAACCCAGAAACTTCGTGAGTGGACTATGACAGACTATCATCAAAGGGCTGCAGCACTACGGAATACTATTCCATAACTAACTGTCAGATTTTGTGTTGAATTATTTTTCAGCAAACTCTATTTGGCAGTCCATTCTGAAAGTCAGACATCTGTCTTAGAACATTTGCCTGAGTTGCACTGAAGTCACAAATTCATGCTGTGACGAATTACTACGCTGTCCTTCCTCTAGGATAGAGGTCATCCCTGCCGTATGCGATGGCAGCAGTGGACAGTTTCCAATTACTGTACAGACAGATTGCCAGGACATGTAATACCTATATGGATGCACTCGCCATTGTGGGAGCATGGTACGTGACAAAGAAAAGTATCTGCCTTATCTGTGATTTCTACAGCATAGTCCGACTACATTTCATCCCGAGACTGGTAAGCAGAAGAGATCTGCTGAAACACTTCGGCAAATGGGCCTTGGTGACTGGTACGTTCTTTTTCTCAGTCTTTATGTGAATGGCATTGACCAGGTAAATTGAATTGTAGTGGTGGTGCAAAGTAGTTTAATCTGCACTCATACTGCAGTTATACAATAAACACAGCTACAACAACACTCAAGAAACTAAAAACCATTCAGAACAAAGCAGTCTGCTAGATAAACATCGCATTACTAGTTTAAATATCCAATTGTTCTGCTGTCAGCATACTGTGGCTGCAAGTTGCCAAAACCTCTTTGGCCACAACTCCAAAACTTGCATCCTCCACTGTCCAGGAAAGAACAGCAGGCACATAGGAACACCATAACCTTCAAGTTATCCCAACTTCGGCGTACATTGCAGTTCCTTCATCGTCACGGTTCAAAATTCTGGAACTTTTTACCCAATAGTATTATCGGAATATCTTCACATGGACTGTAGAGGTTCAAGAAAACAGCCCAGAAATATCCCCTTAAGGTCAATTCAGAATAGGGAATCAGTGAATGTCTGGCAAGTGTCACCCATGTCCCTAATTTTTTTTTAAACTCCAAAATCGTGGCATGAACTGACATCAGTAAAAAAGTGAGATTTGCTGGCGGAGGTGCTGCATGGTTAATGCTGGTGCAAAGCAAAAACACAAACTAATGTTACATTTGTGTGAATGCACTTTTATCAGTGTTATATTTTGCATATTTTCTATGTTATATAAAAATAAGCCGTTGCCTCAGTGGTCCTCTGCTCAAAATGCTTTTGACAGTCACAACAAAAAATTGGAAGGTCATCTCCTGTCATTGCACTATGGTTTGTGCCAGGTATGAAAATGTTATGCACCTACAACTGAAATTCCAGTAACAATACATTGTGCCAGGTTATTTTAGTAGCATTTAGCATAGCAAACAGAGTAATACCTGATGCACCATGTAAAAAAAAAAAAAATCAGGAGAATCATCAGTCCACAAAAGTTAGTACTAGCAGTTTCAAAGTTTGTGGGGGAGGGAAGAAGCAGACTAGGTGAACTGATATATGCTTCAAAATCAGAGATTTAAAAAAAAAATGTATTTTATTACAAACATGTATCAAAACAGGTTACAGCGAATAAACCCCCAGGAAACATACTTCCCAACAATCAACTAAAAAGTCTGAACAGATTTTTCCTCCTTTTCACCCCTCCCCTCCCCGCGACGAACAGCCCCTTAAACAGTCACAAACATCTCCACCTTTCCTCCAACCCCCCTGAAGAGCCCCTTAATTCATACTTTATCTTCTCTAATCACAGGAAGTTGTACAGGTCACCCAACCCACCCCCTACCCCCAGTGGCGATGCCGACCGCCACTCCAGCAAAATCCGCCGCTGTGCAATTAGAGAGGCGAAGGCCATGACATCGGCCTTCCTCCTCTCCATGAGATCCGGCTTCTCTGAAACCTCAAATATCGCCACCAAAAGTTCCGGGTCTACCTCCTCCTCCACTATCCTGGCTAAGACCGCGAACACTCCCGCCCAGAATCTTCCCAATTTTTCGCAACCCCAAAATATGTGCACATGATTCGCTGGCCCCTGCCCACACCCCTCACAATCATCTGCTACCCCTTCAAAGAACCCATTCATTCTCGCCTGAGTCATATGCACTCTGTGCACCATCGTAAACTGTATCAGGCTCATCCTTGCACAAGCGGAGGTCCCGTTTACCCTACGCACTACCTCACTCCATACTCCACTGCCGCAACTGTCCACATTCGCTGCCAATAATAATGAAGCAAGTTTGGCAACACCAACCCCCCTTGCTGCCTGTACCTTTGTAACAGGGTCCTCCCCATCCTCGGCACCTTCCCCGACCATACAAGTCAGAAATGATTGTGGCCTTTTTTGAAAAAAGGCCTTTGATATAAAGATCGGGAGAGCTTGAAAGATAAACAAGAATCTTCATATATTCAAATATTCATTTTCACCATTTGGACCCTCCCCGTTAAGTGCAATGTATCACACCTCTTAAGATCCTCCTTAGCCTCCTCCACCAGCTTTATTAAGTTCCACTTATGGAGCCCCGTCCATTCCCTCGATACCTGAATCCGCAAATACCTAAACCTATCCCTCACTACCGTAAATGGCACCCCCCCTAAATTAACCCGCAGTGCCAGCTCATTTACTGGAATACCTCGCTTTTCCCTGCATTCAGCTTGTACCCTGAGAACCCTCCAAACCTACCCAGGAGGCCCGTAATCTGTCCCAAACTCTCCAACGGTCCGAAAAATAAAGCAAGAGGTCATCGGCATCGAGCGACACCCAATGCTCCCTCTGTCCCCTCATTATCCCCTGCCACCCATCGCCAATGGCTCTATGGCCAGCGCAAACAGCAGCAGTGACAGCGGGCACTCCTGCCTCGTACCCCTGTGTAAGTCAAAGCTTCGTGAGCTCATATCATTCGTCCCCACCTTCGCCCTTGGTGCCACATACAACATGCCCATGCCACAAATTTCGCCCCAAACCCAAACCTTCCCAAAACCGTGAATAAGTACTGCCATGCCACCCGATCAAATGCCTTCTCCACGTTCCTGGACTCCACCACCTCCGGGTACCAGAGCCCCTGACAGATTCATCACCACAGTTAACATTCTTATGTTACTCGTGAGCTGCCTGCCCTTCACAAAGCCTGTTCGATCTTCTGCTACCACCCCGTGGACATACTCCTCCATCCTGCCCGTCAACAACTTAGCCAATACTTTCACATTCGTGTTCAATAGTGAAATAGGCCTATGTTCCACCGAGTCCTTCCCCTTTTTCAGGATTAGTGTGATTACTGCCTGCGTCATCGTCTCTGGCAACTCCCCCTTCTCCAATGCTTCATTAAACGCCCCCAAAAGATGTGGTGCCAGGTCCGTTGCAAATTCCTTGTAAATCTCCGCCGGGTACCCATCCGGCCCAGGGGCCTTCCCCAATTTCATACCCCTGATACTATCCAGCACCTCCCTCAGACCCAGGGGCTCTTCCAATGCCTGCCTCTTTGCTTCCTCCACCTGGGGAAATTGCAGCTCGTCCAGAAACCACCCCATGTCCCCCTCCTTTCCTCCTGGTTCTACTTCATAAAGTCCCCGGTAGTGCTCCCTAAATGAATCTTCCCTGGCACTGACACCACATCCCCAGCCCCAGTCCGGATCTTCAATATTTCCCTGGAAGCAGCCTGCCTCCGCAGCTGGTACGCCAGCATGCAGCTCCCCATACTCGTATTGCATTCCCCTTGCCCTAGGCAGTTGCCCTACCACCATCCCTGTTGTCAACCAGTCACACTGCCCCTGCAACTTTTTCCTGCTCGTCAATCCCTCCATGGTGCGCACCCTCGGATATTCCATGGCCACTTCCACTATCTCGCTCACTAGACGGTCATGTTCCTCCTTCCTTTCCCTATCCGCATGAGCCTTAAACAAAATAATTTCCCTACTGGACCACTGCTTTCAGTGCTTCCCAAAAAATGGCCGCCGACAGCTCCCCATTCTGATTCAACTCCACATACTCCTTAATCGCCACCCGCACCTTATCACAAAAACCTCGAACTGCCAACAACCCCGAGTCAAACCTCCACCCCGGCCTCTGCTCTTGTCCTGACCTAAACCGAATCTCCAGCCTGCGGAGTGCATGGTCCGAGATAACTATCCCTGCATACTCTGCCCCTACACCCCAACCAAAATCTCCAGATTCACTACAAAGTAATCAATCCTCGAATAGACCTTATAGATATGTGAAAAGAAGGAATATTCCCTTCCCCCTGTGTTCTGAAAGCGCCATGGATCCACCATACCCATAAACCTCTCCATAAACTCCCCCAGATCCCTTGCCATTCATACCCTGCCCATCGACCTGGGGCTCGGTCTATCAGCCCTCGGCTCCAGGACACAGTTAAAATCTCCCTCCATAATCAACTGGTCCATGGCTAAATCCAGGATTGCTGCCAGCAACCCCGTCATAAAACCCACATCATCCCAATTTGGGGCGCACACATTTACCAACACCACTGGTGCCCCTTCCAATACCCCACTCACAATCCCATATCTGCCATCTGGATCCGTCACCTCATTCACACTCTCAAATCCCATTTTTTTGATAATTAAAATCGCCACACCCCGCGATTTTGAATCAATCCCTGAGTGAAAAACCTGCCTGCGCACCCCTTCCTTAACCTCATCTGGTCCTTCACGCGGAGGTGCGTGTCCTGCAGAAAGACCACCCCCGCTTTGAAGCTCCTAAGGTGCGTGAACACCTGTGACCTTTGAACTGGCCCATTCAGTCCCCAGATGTTCCACGTTACCAGCCTTACCGGAGCCTTTTGCCTCCAATCCCCTCTACCTTCTGTCATGTTCCCCACTTAACTCCCGCCCCTTTAATTCCACCCTGTACCTAGTCCATCCCAGGTGGCCCCTTTCTCTGCCCATGACCATGTCATCTCTCACCCCCTGCCACGTAGCAACAACCTCCCCCCCCCCCCCCCCCCCCCCCCCCCCCCACACCTTTCCCCCATTCGCCTCCAGCCCTTGTTCCCCCTCCCCCGGCCACCCCTCAGCCTTCTCCCCACCACCTCACTTCCGTTCACCAGCATAACCTTATCGTGCAGCAGCCCCTGCCCAAAGGCACTTATTAATAACCTTCCGTTCCTCCCCCCACTCCTCATTTAAACACAAACAGTCCCAAAAAACAGGAGGGGGGGGAACGGTAACATCCATCCCCACATAAACTTTCCACCCCATACAATCCCAACAGTAAACAGCAACACCCCCCAAAAAAAGATGAACATTCCCCAATCACTACCTCCACTTCAAACGTGCTCCCAACCATTATATAGTGCCAGCACCCTGGTTCCCAAGCATTCTCCACTCGGGTCTCATCATGTCATAGAATTTACAATGCAGAAGGAGGCCATTCGGCCCATCGAGTCTGCACCGGCTCTTGGAAAGAGCACCCTACCCAAGGTCAACACCTCCACCCTATCCCCACAACCCAGTAACCCCACCCAACACTAAGGGCAATTTTGGACACTAAGGGCAATTTATCATGGCCAATCCACCTGACCTGCACATCTTTGGACTGTGGGAGGAAACCGGAGCACCCGAAGGAAACCCACGCACACACGGGGAGGATGTGCAGACTCCGCACAGACAGTGACCCAAGCCTGAATCAAACCTGGGACCCTGGAGCTGTGAAGCCATTGTGCTATCCACAATGCAGGTGGATACTATCCATACTATGCACTATCCACCCTGTCTTCCCTAGTTTATGCTCCTTAATGAAGTCTTCGGCCGCTTCTGGGGTCTTTAATACTCCCGACCTCCAAACGTCACGCATAATTTCGCCGGGCAGAGCAGCCCAAACCTGATCTGCCGCCGGTACAGAACTGCCTTGGCCTAGTTGAAGCTTGCCTGTCGCTTTGCCAACTCGACTTCAACGTCCTGATAAATTCGGACCTTATTCCCCTTCCAGTCGCATGTATGCTCTCCCTGGCCCACCGCAGAATCTTCTCTTTCTCTTCAAATTTGTGGAGCCTCACCATCACTGCCCGCGGCGGCTCCCCAGCTGTAGGCTTCTGCCTCAGGGACCTATGCTCTCCGTCCACTTCAGGCACCTGATTTGGCACCCCTTCTGCCACCAGCCCCGCTAGTATCTTTGAGACATACGTCGTGGCACTCACACCTTCCACCCCTTCAGACAGGCCCACTATTCGTAGATTCTGCCTTCTCAAAGCATTCTTCTGCTCCACATCTCTGCCTCCAGAGTCAGCACATGATCGCTGTAGTCCGAGATCACTCCTTCAATCTCCCGAATCTGTGACTCCTGCACCACCAAACACATTTCCACCCGATCCAAAGAACTCTTCAGGGGTGCCACCACTTCTTCAATGGCCTTTGCACGATCTTCCCACATTTGTTCCCTCTGTTGCTGGAATTCAGCTTTATAAAGGTCATCAAGTCAAGTTGAAGCCTTCCAGCTTGCATCAGCCCTTCCCTCATCTGCATGCTACAAGTGGCTTTTGTTGTTGCTGCAGCAGCAGAAGCTTGTTCCAATTTTTCAGCCAAATCTCTCACTGTTTTCTGCCGGGTCTGGTAACCACAGACACACCACTCCTGGGGGAAATTACTTCTCCAACATTCACCTAGGTTTTTTCATCAAAATTCCACCCATTATTGGTTAAAATTAGCTCTTTTCTGTGACTTTGAGCAATAGCTGCCCATATGTGACCACTCACCCCATGGCCCACACTGGAAGTCCAAAATCAGAGATATACTCCGACCTCTAACTGCTAAATGGGGACTAACTCGCTCAGTTGGTTAGATGACTAGTGTGTGGTTCAGAGTAATGCCAACAGCATGGGGTCGATTCCCATACTGGCTGAAGTAAGTTAAGGTTCTACCTCGTATCCTCTGCCCCTATGAATGAAAGGCAATCGCCATTGACCACAAACTGCCAAGAAAACAACTCTGGATGAAACACCAGCAGACGATGAGACAAAAACCTGCCTTTGCGCAGAGCACACATGACATGACATGACTTTTAAAACATGCCCAGACTTAAGAGTTAAGTCATATGTCTTTAACATTCTGTTAATAGTAAAGAATGCGTTTTTCCTTGAAATAAGTAATATCTTGACGATGAAACAAATGTTTTTAATTTGCAGGCACTGGACTAGCATATGTCATTATTGTCATGTAATATAATCAGTATAGAAATATAGGGACATTTTGAAGGCACTGTGATGGACTTTGTTAAATATACATTTTTAAAAATGACTTTATTTTTCTTCTGGTATATATTTTTGCTTGGAAACTGTACCCTTTTAAATGCCCTCACCATGAGTTGCCATGCTGATTAGCCCCCTGGATGTATTGCTCAAATTTTCTTTTAAAAAAGGACTGGACCAAATGGATATCCAGTTCATCTTTTTTTCCAGAAAGTCTCATTTTTTTTTTACAGTTGAGAATACCATAGAATCCCTAGAGTGCAGAAGCCAGCCATTCGATCCATCAAGTCTGCTCCGACTCTCTGAAAGAGCATCCTGTCTAGGCCCACTCCCCTGTAACCCCTTAACCCCACCTAACCTTTGAAGCAATTTAGAATCATAGAATCTTAGAATATACAGTGCAGGAGGCTGTACGGCCAATCGGGTCCGCACCGGCCCTTGGAAAGAGCACCCTACTTAAGTCCACACGTCCACCCTATCCCCGTAACCCCACCTAACCTATTGGACACTAATTAGCATGGCCAATCCACCTAACCTGCACATCTTTGAACTGTGGGAGGAAACCAGAGCACCTGGAGGAAACCCATGCAGACAAGGGAAGAACGTGCAAACTCCACACATGTGGTCAACTGAGGTCGGAATCGAACCCGGGTCCCTGGCGCTGAGGCAGCAGTGCTGACCACTGTGCAGCCGCATGTTATTGATCCAAGTTCAGCACATCAACTGCATTTGTTTGCTCTTTTAAAATTCTTTTTGGAATGTAAGCACCGCTGGCTTGGCCAGCATTTATTTCTCCTCCCCAATTTGCCTCAAGAAAGTGGTGTGGCGCTGTGCCTCGAACTGCTGCAGTCCATGTGGTTGGAGGGAGTACCAGGATTTTGACGCAGTGACAATGAAGGATCGTTCCAAGTCAGGATTGTGTGTGACGTGGAGGGAGCTTGCAGATCGTGGTGTTCCCATGTGTCTCCTACCCTTGCTCTAAGTTATAGTTGTCACGTATTTGGAAGATGCTTTCAGAGGATGTTTGAGGAATTGCTGCAGTGAACCCATGGCCGATGCACACTGCTGCCACTCTGTGGTGTTGGCAGAGGGAGTGAATATTTAAGATGGTGAATGAGGTGCTGATCAAATGGGCTACTTTGTCTTGGATGGCATTAAGTTTCTTGAATGGTGTTAAAGCTGCACTTGTTCAGTCTGCTGGAGAGAATTCCATTAAAACGCCTGACTTGAGGCATAGACTCTGGAGATTCAGAAGAAGAAGGTTTACAATATTTTTTGATTTTTTTTTGCAAACTAACAATTTAAATGGACAAATTTCAAAGGCAGATGGAATTATGTTATCACCTTATATCCTTTTTAATTTCTTGTGCACTCCAACTCCATTTTACAGATAAGTCACCATACTTGCAACTTTCATTGAAAGTTTTTGAAGTTTACTTTCTTTTTCGCCAAGGCCCACTCATGTTTAGTGAAGGGAAGCTTATCTGTCTGTTGTGATCACTTGGTTAGACAAATGCTGTTGTCTATTGAGAAGATTTATGAGGTTCAGCATTTCACTTATGGTTCATGCATTCTTTAGTTCTGTTGCCAGGCAAAGTGAGGTAAATTTAATATTGTGGCAATTTATTAGCTATTTTTACTTATTGCATGACACTCCAGTTACTCACTGTCCAATGGTATCCATGTGATCATGAATTTATCCCCTTTCCCCTCTCCACCTCTGTTTCACTGACTTTGAAGCTGTTTGCATATCCACATTGTTGTTCTGGCTAAGAACTAGAAATGTGGAATAAATAGGGATGGAATCTAGAAGTGTTAAAGGGTTCCTGCAGAATTATTTCCATCAAATGTTATAAAACGGATTAAATGAACAGTAAACTTTAATGCAGTTCAAGAATATTTTTCTTGTTGCTTTTCGGTGCCTGTCAGGGCATAACTTCTGCATATTTACTCCTCCCTCTCTCCCCTAGCCCCTCCTCCAGCAAACATGCAATTTTCCAGGAGAAGCAGGTAAACCGAGAAAAAAAGTCTTATGCCAATTCAGATAAAAAATCTCAAGAAAATCCTTTCCAATGTCTGAAAGTAACCAAGTTCCAGGAGACCACAGTAACTGGGAGACAAATCCCCCAATTATGCAGCAGTGTTGATCACATTGAGGAACCTGTCCATTTTCCTTTTTAAATGGATAAGTTGAAATAAGCAAAGATCACACATATATTAGCGGCATTGATACATGCTATTAGGACAAAGTAGCCTAGTTGTGGGTTTTTTCTTGAATAATTTTTAACGTAAAGGAAACTTGTGAACTAAATTATATTCTCGGCATCCACAAAACACAGTTTTGTAAGACACAAGTTTCAAAATTCCACTCAGCGCCAATATTCTTAGACTCTGTGCAATATCCTGAGCATCAGATTCCAGAAAAGGTAGGGTACAGCCCTGCACCAAGCATTTGTATGGCATGCTCTGTGTACCTGACCCCATATGTTATTTCCTTTTCTCATCTCTGTTCTAAGGAGAAGTAATACTGGAATAGGAAATGGTAAATCTACATCTTTAACATCGGCTGAGAGCATACTCCTGTTTTGCGCTTTCAGTGTGTATGAGGCTATGCACCCAAATGATAATTTACCCTAAAGATTGCAGTGCAAACCTTGAAAAAGTTATATCTGCCTGCAGATTGATTTCACTCCTTCATTCGTGAAAAAAATCCAATTAATGAGCACCTACATCCAAATAGGTTTTCGTATTTCAGCAGCATTAACCTGGAAACATTCATAAACCATTACCAACAAGTCATCAGAGTTATGAAGGTAACATTATCTTAACCTAGATTCAAAGTGAATTCATCACTTTATTTGACGTCCATGGAGTGCCACAGTAATCAGTGCTGGGCCCACAATTATTGACAATATTTATTAATGACTTGGACAAAGGAAGTGAATGCACTTTTGCCAAGTTTGGGGATGGCACAAAAATAGGTAGGAAGACAAGTGGTGAGGATGACAGAGTCTAGAGTATTGGCCTGGGTCCGGAACCACATCCCACGCGTCTGTCAGTGGCATTGGGTGACAACCCCGAGACATAAATTTCAGTTTGAACAATCATAATGCTTTATTTCACTAAAAGCAACTTACTAATGAATTATCATAATTACATGAAATAAAACTATCCTTGTGTGCGTCTGTGTATGTGTGATATTACCCATTTGTCCTTGGATGGTTCAGGCTTGGTGCAGGGGTACTCCTTCGCGAAGTCTCAACTTTGGGCCATCTTCTGGAGAGTTGGTCCCAGTCTCTCTTTTTGTCTCTCTCTCTCTCTCTCTGGATTTTCCTGCCTTGAACGGTCATAAGTCTTTTTTCCAGCTTTCTTCCCAGCCACTGGAGTTGGACTTATCACTTGTAAGACATACATAGATACATAGAATATAGCAGGAGGAGGCCTTTTGGCCCTTTGAGCCTGCTTCGCCATTTGTCACGATCATGGTTGATCATCCAACTCAATAGCATAATCCTGCTTTCTCCCCATAGCCTTTGATCCCACTGTCCCCAAGTGCTATATCTAGCTACCACTTGAATATATTCAATGTTTTAGCATCAACTACTTCCTGTGATAATGAATTCCACAGGCTCGCCGCTCTGTGTGAAGAAATGTTTCCTCATCTATGTCCAAAATGGACAACCCTCAATCCTCAGACTGTGACCCCTGGTTCTGGACATACCTATCATTGGTAACATCTATCCTGTCTGCCCTTATGAGATTCCCCCCTCATTCTTCTGAACTCCAGCGAGAACAATCCTAACCGAGTCAATCTGTCCTCATATGACAGTCCCGCCATCCCTGGAATTAATCTGGTCAACCTTCGCTGCACTCCCTCAAGAGCAAGAACATCCTTCCTCAGGAAAGGAGAAAACTGCACACAATATTCTAGGTGTGGCCTCACCAAGGCCCTGTACAATTGCAACAAAACATCCCTGCTCATGTACTCTAAACCTCTCACAATGAAGGCCAACATACCATTAGCCTTCTTTACCGCCTGCTGCACCTGCATGCCTATCTTCAGCGACTGGTGCAAAAGGACACCCAGGTCCCGCTGCACACTCCCCTCTCCCAATTTCGAACTGTTCAGATAGTAATCTGCCTCCTGTTTTTGCTTCCAAAGTGAATAACCTCACACTTATCCAAATTATATGTATCTGCCATTGATTTGCTCACTCGTCCAACCTGCCAGATCATGATGGAGGATCCCTTCATCCTCATCACAGTTCACACTCCCACCAGTTTGGTATCATCTGCAAACTTTGAGATGTTACATTTTATTCCCTCATCAAATCTGCACCGGCCCTTGGAAAGAGCACCCTACTTAAACCCATGTCTCCACCCTATCCCAGTAATCCCACCTAACCATTTGGACACCAAGGGGCAATTTAGCATGGCCAATCAACCTAACCTGCACATCTTTGGACTGTGGGGGGAAACCGGAGCACCTGGAGGAAACCCATGCAGACACAGGGAGAAAGTGCAAACTCCACACAGTCACCCAAGGCCGAATTGAACCTGAGTCCCTGGAGCTGTGAGGCAGCACTGCTAATCACTGTGCCACCATACCTTGACTCCTATCTAAGTTAATAGAGTTAATTGTTCACCTAGGATGTGTTAGGTGCTTTTCCCTGACCTTTGCTTGTAACAATAAGTCATCAACATACTGTAACAAACATTCTGGATGTGAGAATCCTTTTAATCCAATCGCGATTATTTGGTGAAAGAGAGTCTGGGTTATGGAAACCCTGGGGGTGGAATGTCCATGTGTACTGTTGTGCTTGGAATGTAAACGCAAATTTATATTGCCACTGTTTCGCTAAGGGCGCAGACCAAAAGCCCATTACTAATATTGAGAACCATGAACCATTTGGCTCTTGGCATTTGTTTCATTAGTATTTCAGGGCTAGTGGTTACTGTTGGGGAGATAGCAGCTATTGTTTGTTATGTTCTCTATAGACGATTGTTAATTGCCATGATCCGTCTGGCTTCTGAACGGGCCATATAGTGGTTGATGACATTTTGCAGAACCCCCTGTTGGAGCAAGCAAGCCACCATATTTCTTGCATCTCCCTCAGGTGGGAAACCCCTACTGTTTCTGAGGGTGATGGTCAGATTCCTCCAAGAGGATCTCACCCTCTGTTTTTCCGCAATTGTGCTTGTAGGTGGCAAAGGCTTGCTCATGAGTTTGAATTACCCTCTGCACGTTGGATCATCTGACATTTCTGTTGGCTTTACCAAAAAGTAACCACATAAGAACATAACATAAGAACTAGGAGTAGGAGTAGGCCATCTGGCCCCGCAGGCCTGCTCCGCCATTCAACGAGATCATGGCTGATCTTAGTGGACTCAGCTGCACTCTCCGGCACGAACACCATAACCCTGAAACATTTAATGAAGGAGCCTCAACTGCTTCACTGGGCAAGGAATTCCATAGATTCACAACCCTTTGGGTGAAGAAGTTCCTCCTAAACTGAGTCCTAAATCTACTTCCCCTTATTTTGAGGCTATGCCCCCTAGTTCTGCTATCACCTGCCAGTGGAAACAACCTGCCCGCATCTATCCTATCTATTTCCTTCATAATTTTATATGCTTCTATAAGATCCCCCCTCATCCTTCTAAATTCCAACGAGTACAGTCCCAGTCTACTCAACCTCTCCTCGTAATCCAACCCCTTCAGCTCTGGGATTAACCTAGTGAATCTCCTCTGCACACCTTCCAGCGCCGTACGTCCTTTCTCAGGTAAGGAGACCAAAACGGGACACAACACTCCAGGTGTAGCCTCACTAACACCGTATACAATTGCAACATAACCTCCCTAGTCTTAAACTCCATCCCTCTAGCAATGAAGGACAACATTCCATTTGCCTTCTTAATCACCTGTTGCACCTGTAAACCAACCTTCTGTGACTCATGCACTAGCACACCCAGGTCTCTCTGCACAGCAGCATGTTTTAATATTTTATCATTTAAATAATAATCCCTTTTGCTGTTATTCCGACCAAAATGGATAACCTCACATTTGTCAACATTATATTCCATCTGCCAGACCCGAGCCCATTCACTTAACCAATCCAAATCCCTCCGCAGACTTCCGGTATCCTCTGCACTTTTTGCTTTACCACACATCTTAGTGTCATCTGAAAACCTGGACACATTGCCCTTGGTCCCCAACTCCAAATCATTTATGTAAATTGTGAACAATTGTGGGCCCAACACAGATCCCTGAGGGACACCACTAGCTACTGATTGCCAACCAGAAAAACACCCATTAATCCCAACTCTTTGCTTTCTATTAATTAACCAATCCTCTATCCATGCTACTACTTTACCCTTAATGCCATGCATCTTTATCTGATGCAGCAACCTTTTGTGCGGCACCTTGTCAAAGGCTTTCTGGAAATCCAGACATACCACACCCATTGGCTCCCCGTTAGCTACTGCACTGGTAATGTCCTCAAAAAATTCCACTAAATTAGTTAGGCACGACCTGCCCTTTGTGAACCCATGCTACGTCTGCCCAATGGGACAATTTCTATCCAAATGCCTCGATATTTCTTCCTTGATGATAGATTCCAGCATCTTCCCTACTACCGAAGTTAAGCTCACTGGCCTATAATTATCTGCTTTCTGCCTACCTCCTTTTTTAATCAGTGGTGTCACGTTTGCCAATTTCCAATCCGCTGGGACCACCCCAGAGTCCAGTGAATTTTGGTAAATTATCACTAGTGCATTTGCAATTTCCCTAGCCATCTCTTTTAGCACTCTGGGATGCATTCCATCAGGGCCAGGAGATTGACTACCTTTAGCCCCATTAGCTTGCCCATCACTACCTCCTTAGTGATAGCAATCAGCCTCATTTCTATCAGTCACTGGCATGTTATTTGTGTCTTCCACTGTGAAGACCGACCCAAAAAAACCTGTTCAGTTGCTCAGCCATTTCCTCATCTCCCATTATTAAATCTCCCTTCTCATTCTCAAAAGACCAATATTTACCTTAGCCACTCTTTTTTTTTGTTTTATATATTTGTAGAAACTTTTACTATCTGTTTTTATATTCTGAGCACGTTTACTCTCATATTCTCTCTTACTCTTCTTTCTAGCTTTTTTAAGCAGCTTTCTGTTGCCCCCTAAAGATTTCCCAGTCCTCTAGTCTCCCACTAATCTTTGCCACTTTGTATGCTTTTTCCTTCAATTTCATACTCTCCCTTATTTCCTTAGATATCCATGGTCGATTTTCCCTCTTTCTACCGTCCTTCCTTTTTGTTGGTATAAACCTTTGCTGAGCACTGTGAAAAATCGCTTGGAAGGTTCTCCACTGTTCCTCAACTGTTTCACCATAAAGTCTTTGCTCCCAGTCTACCTTAGCTAGTTCTTCTCTCATCCCATTGTAATCTCCTTTGTTTAAGCACAAAACACTAGTGTTTGATTTTACCTTCTCACCCTCCATCTATATTTTAAATTCCAGCATATTGTGATCGCTCCTTCCCAGAGGATCCCTAACTATGAGATCATGAATCAATCCTGTCTCATTACACAGGACCAGATCTAGGACCGCTGGTTCCCTCGTAGGTTCCATTACATACTGTTCTAGGAAACTATCGCGGATACATTCTATAAACTCCTCCTCAAGGCTGCCTTGACCGACCTGGTTAAACCAATCGACATGTAGATTAAAATCCCCCATGATAACTGCTGTACCATTTCTACATCAGTTATTTATTTGTTTATTGCCTGCCCCACCATAATATTACTATTTGGTGGCCTATAGACTACTCCTGTCAGTGACTTTTTCGCCTTACTATTCCTGGTTTCCACCCAAATGGATTCAACCTTATCCTCCATAGCACTGATGTCATCCCTTACTATTGCCCGGATGTCATCCTTAAATAACAGAGCTACACCACCTCCCTTACCATCCATTCTGTCCTTCCGAACAGTTTGTTACCCTCGGATATTTAACTCCCAGACTTGACCATAATTTAACCATGTTTCAGTCATGGCCACTAAATCATAGTCATTCACGATGATTTGTTCCATCAACTCATTTACCTTATTCCGAATACTACGAGCATTCAGGTAAAGTACACTTATGTTGGCTTTTATACCTCTGTTTTGAATCTTAATACCTCAATCAGTAACCTCTCCTCAGATATATTTTCTCTTAACTTTTCTCCTAATTTTCTTTGTCGTTGAACCCATATCTTCATGTAACAACCTGCCGCATCACTTACCATTTAGGTTTTTACTTCCCGTTTTATTCCTTTTAGTATTATTGGGCCTATTCACTGAGATCCCCTCAGTCACTGTACCTTGTACTGTTGCCCTTTTTGATTTTTGACTATTGCTTCTCTGCCTTACACTTTCCCCCTTACTGCCTTTTGTTTCTGTCCCTGTTTTACTACCTTCCGACTTCCTGCATTGGTTCCCATCCCTCTGCCACTTTATTTTAAACCCCCCCCAGGACATCGGTTCCAGTCCTGCCCAGGTGCAGACCGTCCGGTTTGTACTGGTCCCACCTCCCCCAGAATCGGTTCCACTGCCCCAGGAATTTGAATCCCTCCCTCTTGCACCATCTCTCGAGCCACGCATTCATCCTATCTATCCTGAAATTCCCACTCTCACAGGCTCGTGGCACAGGTACCAATCCTGAGATTACTACCTTTGAGGTCCTACTTTTAGTTTAACTCCTAACTCCCTGAATTCAGCTTGTAGGACCTCATCCCGTTTTTTACCTATATCGTTAGTGCCAATGTACACCACGACAGCTGGCTGTTCACCATCCCCCCCCCCCCCCACAAATGTCCTGCAGCCGCTCCGAGACATCCTTGGCCCTTGCACCAGGGTGGCAACATACCATCCTGGAGTCTCAGTTGCGTCCGCAGAACCGCCTGTCTATTCCCCTTACGATTGAGTCCCCTATCGCTATAGCCCTGCCATTCTTCTTCCTGCCCAGCTGCGCAGCAGAGCCAGCCACGGTGCCATGAACTTGGCTGTTGCTGCCTTCCCCTGGTGAGCCATCTCCGTCAACAGTATCCAAAACGGTATATCTATTTTGCAGGGAGATGACCGCAAGGGACACCTGCACTGCCTTCCTATTCTTGCTCTGTTTTTTGGTCACCTATTTTCTATCTCCCTCAGTAACTTTCACCTGCGGTGTGACCAACTCGCTAAACGTGCAATCCACGTCGTCCTCAGCATCACGGATGCTCCAGAGTGAGTCCATTCGCAGCTCCAGAGCCGTCAAGCAGTCTAACAGGAGCTGCAACTGAACACACTTCTTGCACATGAAGGAGCCAGGGACAGTGGACGTGTCCCTGAGCTCCCACATTGCACATGAGGAGCATGGGTCTGGGTTCTCATGCCATGTCTTAAACATTCGGTTAACTTATAGAACTACAATTCCAAAAAAAAACGAAGAAAAAAATAAATATACCAATGAAAAGAAAAAGAAAAACTACTTACCAGTCATTTACCAGGGATAAGAAGCACCTCCTCCCCCCAAGCTTTGAATTCCCACCTAGCTTCAAATTCCCCTAACAAATTTATTCTGCATAACCTCCCCCAAGGTCAGGAGCAATGGTTCTGTTCCTGTTCTTTATCATAGAATTTACAGTGCAGAAGGAGGCCATTTGGCCCATCGAGTCTGCACCGGCTCTTGGAAAGAGCACCCTACCCAAGGTCAACACCTCCCCCTATCCCAATAACCCAGTAACCCCACCCAACACTAAGGGCAATTTTGGACACTAAGGGCAATTTATCATAGCCAATCCACCTAACCTGCACATCTTTGGACTGTGGGAGGAAACCGGAGCACCCGGAGGAAACCCACGCACACACGGGGAGGATGTGCAGACTCCGCACAGACAGTGACCGAAGCCGGAATAGAACCTGGGACCCTGGAGCTGTGAAGTCATTGTGCTATCCACAATGCTACCGTGCTGCCCTATCAGGGTAATGCCAGATACAGTGGTTAACTGTGTCCCACAAAAGCCTTACTTCCTCATAGCATTTTGTTCTAAAATGTTCAAATTATCCCTCTCCGAATCTACGAGAACACGTGTATATATAGAAAAATACAGCAGAGAATAGGCCTTTCGGCCAACAATGTTGTGCCAAACTTTTGTCCTAGGTTAAGAACAAATTAATCCACACCCCATCATTCTACCGTAAGTTGGAATTCACAATTTTCCACACGGAAAGTTAATGATTGAGTGATAATACTGGTTTGTGAATATCCTGTAAATCTGCTTGAAATGATTGGGTGGTTTGCCAATCTGAGTTGTATTGTTGACTAGAGTTTAAGATTGTCTTCGAGCCTCCAGTGTCCCATAAAAATTTAATAGAGCGGCCTCCAACCCCACAGATAACCACTGGTTGGCCAAAAGATTTCAATTCACAATTCACATCTGTTCAATCGAGGCCTGTCCCCGTCACTCTTTATGCTGCTTTAACCCTCTGTAAATCCAAGCTGTTATGAATCGTGCACTGGATACAGATTTCCTTTGTTTCCCGCTGCCTTAAGGTGGGTTACACCCTCCATATCAGTTTCATTCCCGTATCGCATCCGGAGACTTGTTCCCTCGAGGGAGACCTTGCGGATCGCCTCGGGGCTTTACAATCTCTCACCCACTGTCCTGTTATTTCCACATTCTGGTTTTGAATTTGTGGCCATTTCTCATAGCTTGCTACTCAATATCATTCACTGATCAGTTAAGTTCAACTTATGACTTGACGGAACCTTTTGCGAGAAGTATGACAGCCGAGTCCCATCTGGGCTGCCAGTTCTGCCAGTTTACCTGGGTCCAGAACAACATCTCACCCGCTTGTCAGTGGCATTGAGCGACAACTCCGAGACATAAATTTTAGTTTGAACAATCACAATGCTTTATTGTACTAAAAGCAACTTATTAATTAATATCACAGTTACATAAATTAAAACTATTCTCTTGTGTGTATGTGATGTTACCTGTCTGCTCTTGTGTTGTTCACACGTTTTACAGGGGCGGCCTGCTGCAGGGGTCTACTCCTTTGCGAAGTCTCAAATTTGGGCTGTTTTCTGGAGGGTTGGTCCCGGTCTCGTGTTCGCTCTCCCTCACTCTCTCTCTTTCCCTGTTTCTTTCCCAATTGGTAGTTTTGTACTGTTAATCAATTCATTGCCTGGGCCTATCCTGCTGAATTGCCGATAGTTAGCGGCTCTTGTCTGCTGTCCTGTTGTACACATTTGGGAAGAGTTCTTCTGTTGGAGTCTCTCCTGTCTGCACTGGCGCTCGGAGCAGGCCCAGGAGCGGTTCTGCCTTTCCATGATATTTTGAATTGCATTCAAAGCATTGTCTGGCATCTTTGACTTTGTCTGTATATATGTTTCTGGAACATACCTCTTCATTCACCTCAGGAAGGAGCAGTGCTCCGAAAGCTAGTGATTTGAAACAAACCTGTTGGACTTTAACCTGGTGTTGTAAGACTTCTTACCATGATATTTTATGCATGCCGGGAGTTCATGGAATTCCGTTTGGAATTCCGTTATCAGCTTGCCACTTTGAGCAGGTGGCCTGATACAGTGGCTGGCCCCCCTCCCCCCACAAGTAGGAGCCTCCATTACCACCCATCACCATGGGAATTACGTGTCACCGCTTCCCCCAACAGCAAGCAGGCATGTAGGTGACCTGAACCACTCCCCATCAGAGATCTCTCCCTCGCGTCAGTTACCCCTGCCTGGAAGCTAAAAAGTGCGTTCCAGGCAGAAATAGTGAAAAATCATTGCTTTTTAAAAATAAATTTAGAGTACCCAATTCATTTTCCCAATTAAAGGGCAATTTAGCATCGCCAATCAACCTACACTGCACATATTTGGGTAGTGGGGGCGAAACCCACACAAACACGGGGAGAATGTGCAAACTCCACACGGACAGTGAGCCGGAGCCGGGATCGAACCTGGGACCTCGGCGCCATGAGGCTGCAGGGCTATCCACTGCGCCACCGTGCTGCCCTGAAAAATCATTGCTTTTTAACATACCAGTCCCTTACACCTGCTGCCTCAGACAGAAGCGTTGAAAGCAGCTGCTGTCGCCGTTGGTGGGGTCCAGAGCATTGAAATGGGATTGGCGTTCTTAGCCTGACGCTCGATTCTGTGCTGCATTGGGAACCTCACTACCAGTGGTGAGAGGTGCAGAATCCACCCAAATGGGTCCATCTCCTGGTAGGGATATCTCCGTTTCTAAATGTAATAAATTCTGTTGTGGTATTGGTTGTAAGTTGATAAGATATAGGAACAGAATTTGGGCATCGAGTCTGCTCCGCCATTTTATCATGGCTGATCTCATCCTGGCCTTAACTTCATCGTCCTGCCTGTTCTCCATAACCCTTCAACCCATTACCAATTAAAAATCTATCTAACTTCTCCTTAAATTTACTCACTGTCCCAGCATCCACCGCAATCTGGGTTAACGAATTTCACAGATTCATAACCCTTTGGGAGATGTAGTTTCTCCTCAACTCCGTTTGCAATTTGCTACCTCTTATCCTAAGACCTCGCGTTCTAGAATGCCCCGCAAGATGAAGCATCCGCTCCACGTCTACTTTATCCATACCTTTTACCATCTTGTGCACCTCAATTTGAGCTCCCCTCATTCTTCTAAATTCTAGAGAGTGTAGGCCTAAACTGTACAATACTCCAGGAAGTACCACGTGAGGGATTCTCCGAAATGGAGGCAGAGTATCCACGCCGTCGCAAACGCCATCGCGTTTTACGACGGTGTGAACAGGCTGCTCCCACATCGAAGGGCAGCACGGTCGCATTATGGATAGCACAATCGCTTCACAGCTCCAGGGTCGATTCCGGCTTGGGTCACTGTCTGTGCGGAGTCTGCACATCCTCCCCGTGTGTGCGTGGGTTTCCTCCGGGTGCTCCGGTTTCCTCCCACAGTCCAAAGATGTGCAGGTTAGGTGGATTGGCCATGATAAATTGCCCTTAGTGTCCAAAATTGCCCTTAGTATTGGGTGGGGTTACTGAGTTATGGGGATAGGGTGGAGGAGTTGACCTTGGGTAGGGTGCTCTATCCAAGAGCCGGTGCAGACTCGATGGGCTGAATGGCCTCCTTCTGCACTGCAAAATCTATGTAAAAAAAAAATCTATGAATTCTGGCCTCTACAGGGGGCCAGCACGGCGCTGGAGTGGTTTGTGACACTCCAGCCGCAGATCCCGGCGCGAACTGGGCGCCGCGGGATCCGCGCATGTGCAGTTGCACCGCGCCAACGATGACATGCGCAGTGGCTCCGGTGCCAATTGTCGCATACACGGTAACCTCGCGGAGCGCTCCGGCCCCTCACCAACATGGCACCGGGGTTCTGGGGCCGGTCGCGCCAGGAAGTAGGCCGGGGGGAGAGGCTGGCCCGCCGATTGGTGAGCCCCGATCGCGGGCCAGACCCCATCGGAGGCCCCCCCGGGAACGGAGACCCCCCCCACAGGCCGCCCCTCAAGCCTTCGCGATGAGTACCCGCCGGCAGTGACCAGGTGTGGACGCGTCGGCAGGACCAGGCCATTTACACGCGGCTCATCGGCCCATTCGGGCCGGAGAATCGTCGCCCGCCGTTTGCGCCGATTCTCCGCGTGTCCCGGTGCGATTCGCGCGCCGCTTGTTTCGCGGGGGGGAGAGGGGGTGGGAGAATCGCGGCGGGGGTCGGGGCGGCGTGGCATGATTCGCGCCACGCCCCGGCGATTCTCCAACCAGGCGGTTGGAGGGGGGAGAATCCCGCCCCACATCTTTCAGTTTATTTCCAGTGAGCTCATTGTCCTTCAGGAATGTGATCAGCAATCCCTAGTAATGAGATTAACTCCTTACTTGATATCACAAGAGGGATATGAACAGGTATCATACTTTGGTATCATAGAATGTACTTGGCAGAAGGAGGCCATTCGGCCCATCGAGAATGCAGCAGCCCTTGGTAGGAAGAATGATGGAGCTGAATATTATTTAAATGGAGAAAGACTGTCGAAAGGCAGAGGGCTTTGAGGGCCCTCTTACCTAAATCACAAAAACCTAGTATGCAAGTTCAGCAGGCCAGAGGGAAGGCAAATGAAATGTCGGCCTTTATTTCAAAGGGAATAAACAAAAGTAGGGAAGTCTTGTGAGACCTATACAAGGCATTAGTTATTGTGAACAGTTTTGCTCCCTTATCTAAAGAAAGACATACTGGCATTAGAGGCAGTCCAGAGAAGATTCACCAGGCTGATCCCAGCTATGGAGGTATTTTCTTAAGAGGAGATGCGTAGCCGGTTGGGCCTGTACTCAATTGAGTTTCGATGAAGGAGAGGTGACCTTATTGAGACAGAAAGGATTCTCGGGGCTTCTCAGGGCAGGTGCTGGGATGTTGATTCCACTTGTGGGAAAGTCTAGGACCAGAGGGCATAATCATACAGTAAGGTGACGTCCATTTAAGACAGAGATGAGGAGGATCGTGAACCTGTGGAATTATTTACCGCAGAGGTCTGTGCAGGCTGGGTCATTAGATCTGTTCAAGACTGAGACACAAATTTATATTTTTCATTATAAACACAATAATATGAAACAGTTAATACAGGTTACAATGCAAACAGAACACTATCAAGAACACTCACTAACTTAAGCCCCCAACGTTAAACCAAACTCTTTAACTGACCATGACTAACTCTTTAAAAAAGCCATGATGTGGAGATGCCGGCGTTGGACTGGGGTGAGCACAGTAGAAGTCTTACAACACCAGGTTAAAGTCCAACAGGTTTGTTTCAAACACGAGCTTTCGGAGCACGGCTCCTTCTTCAGGTGACCTGAAGAAGGAGCCGTGCTCCGAAAGCTCGTGTTTGAAACAAACCTGTTGGACTTTAACCTGGTGTTGTAAGACTTCTTACTGTCTTTAAAAAAGGAAATGAATGGCTGCCATCTTGGTTAGAACTCTTCCACCGACCCCCTAATGGTGTACATGACCTTCTCCAAGTCGTGCAAGAATGACATGAGGTCACCCAACTAAGCTGAGGCAATGTGCAGAGCGGAAGATCTCCATCCAAGTAGAACTCGTCTCTGGGCTATAGAGGTGGCGAAGGCAAGGATCTGCCTTCACCCCTGTTTGCAGCACTGGCAAGTCTGATACCCTGAAAATGGTCACCAACTGGCATGGCCCCCAGATCAACATTAAGAATCTCTGACATGGTGCTGAAGAAAGAGATCCAGAATCTCACCAACTTGGGACAAGACCAGAACAAACGCGTGTAGTTAACCGGCCCTCAAGAGCAACATTCACACCTGTTCTCCATCCCAGAGAAAATAAGTGCCATCCTTGCCTTTGCCAAATGAGCCCTGTGTACTACCTTAAATTGGATCAGACTAAGCCGAACACAAGAGAATGTGGAGTTTACCCTGTGAAGGGCCTCGCTCCCCACCTCATCATCCATAATAAGACCCAATTCCCCCCCCTATTTCATTCTTTACCTCATCCAATGGAGCGGACTCTACTGACAGGATCTGGCTGTAAATACCCAGAATTTACAGCCAGTCCTCATGGACTGCAGTGGTTCAAGAAGGCAACTCATCACCACTTTCTGAAGGACAACTAGGGATGGGCAATACATGCTGGCCTAACCAGTGATGCCCACATCCCGTAAATGAATTTTTAAAAAATTGTGAATTGATTTTGTTCTATTTGACAGTCCACACAAAGTATATACCAGCAATGTTTTGAATAATTTAAAGCATAATATTTTGAATAATTGAATGCTTCTGAATCAATAACAACCACTGTCGTTGAAGTGGCAGGTAAATGTGTCCGCCACAGAACAACAGAAATTGGAAACATTTCTTGAATATTTTAATCTCTACTCTGCTTTTGTAGAGTCCAGTGTTTATGCTCATCTTGAAGAAATCGCTGTTCAAAAGAAGTGTTGACATTCATTGTATTGAATGAAGCTTCAAGCCATAGTTTAAATCTGGGTAGTCTCTCGACATTTTAAATTAATGTTGTGAAAAGGTTTTAGAATAATATTTATACTTTTCTGTTTGTGTGTTAATGTGTAGGACTGAGTTAAATCTTTCCGTCAGCCTCCATGGAATGGTACCTAAATTCATTCTGATAGTAACAGCTTTATCATTGTTTCCTTAGGTGGAGCAGATGGGATTGGCAAGGCCTATGCTGAGGAGTTGGCTAGCCAAGGCATTAATCTGATTCTCATTAGCCATGACCGAAGCAAGCTGGAAGCTACAGCCACAGCCATTTCAGAGATGTTTAACATTGAAACCATCATAATAGAAGCTGATTTTACCAAAGGACGAGAGATATACCAACCAATCCGAGAAGCTGTGAAGGATAAAGAAATAGGCATCCTAGTGAATAGTGTGGATGTGCCTCATGAGCACCCACAGTTTTTCTTAAACATATCGGAGGACAAACTCTGGGATTTTATAAATCTAAATATCGCTGCAACCAACATGATGATCCATATTTTGTTACCCAAAATGATACAGAGGAAGAAGGGAGCTATTGTTAACATTTCCTCAGGATCTTGTTGTAAACCCACACCACAGATGGCCACATATTCAAGCGCTCAGGTATCTCTAATGATTTCTGCAATTATAGTATGCTCTATAACAGTGTGCCCACAGGGGAGGATATTATAGCAAGACGCTTCAGAAAGCTTCTCAAAACTACTATGTCAACAACTCTTCTGAAATTTTTAACTCTGGATGTTATATCTAAAAGTTTACTCTCCAAATACATGAGATTAATAATGATTATTATTAGTATAATGATACCCATGAGGCACAATTATTTATTTAGATTGGGATTTTGCACAAGGAATGCTTTAAATGGTCATTGATGAGATATTTAGGTTTTTCACTCACTAGAACCTTATGTTTTTAATCAGGACGAATGTTGATTGCAAATTCCTTCCTATTTAAAAAAGATATCTTTATGATTATCCTACATTGAGGATAGCAAGGAACCTGGTGCAAGTACATGACAAACATCGCAAAAGCAGGGATGGGTGGGGGAAGGCTTGCCTGCGGAATTAGCAGAATTCAAAAGAGCTTTGTTGACTGTTAACTTTCTGTTGGCAGTATTTCTCACAAGGAACACTGGAACAATAAACTGCTGTATATAATGATATTTTTATTAATTCTAGGGCTATCATCTTGACTTTTAATGACAAACAGTTAATTTTGTGCTCTGTTAATTCAGAATTAGTCTGAATCAGTTTTCATAAATTATGCATTTTGAGATATAGCTTTATTGTTTTTCAGACTTATTTGGACCATTTTAGTAGAGCTTTGCATTTTGAATATGCATCTAAAGGAATCTTTGTTCAAAGCTTGTTGCCGTTTTATGTAAAAAACTCAACCGCACACAGCGATGGATTGTGCATCTACTCCTGGATAGCACCATCAGCTAATGTTTATGCACGCCATGCAATTTCTACCCTTGGAATTTCCCACAGGACTTCTGGTTATTGGATGCATTCAATACAGGTGATTATAATGCAGCTTGTTGGAATTGTTGAGATCCAAAAATGACATTGAAGGACTTAAATTTATAAAGTGCCTTTCACAACTTCAGAGCATCCTGAAATTTTTCACAGCTAATGCAGTTTATTACGAGCATAGTCACCAGCGTAGTCAATGTAGGGATGTGTTGAATTGCAAAGTGCCACAAAGAAAAATAAGTTAAAAGAACATATTTTAGTCATATTGGTTGATGGATAAATGTTGGCCAGTACATGGGAGAATTCTGATTTTTTTTGAAAGTGCCATGGATCTTTTACATCCAGTGCAGTGGTTTCTTATGACTATGGCCCGTAACTTCCTCAGAGTAGCGATCTCCATTGGATTGCCACTCTCGGCGGACTTAGCTTCACTAAGATTCCGAAGCCCCTGTCTCACCCAACCTTCCTCACTCAAACTGGAGAGACAGGAGCAGCGAAGTAAGTCTCCGCAGTGTCGTCGTGGAGTAACTGCGGTGCAGAGGTAAGTCCCTCCCCCCTTTTACGACAGAGGCCGGGGGAGGGGGGGAACGGAGGGGAGAGAGAGGAGATAGATTCTGACCGAAAAAAGTGTGTAAGACCCAAGTAATAAAAGTTTCTAGGATTGGGGATGTAAGAATGAGTGGTTTGATCAGATGAGATCATTTAAGTACCTGGGAAGTATGAAAACTAGCAATGACAGATGAGCCAAGAAGGTAGAATCATAGAATTATAGAATTTACAGTGTAGAAGGAGGTCATTCAGCCCATCGTGTCTGCACCAGCCCTTGGAAAAAGCACCCAATCTAAGTCCACACCTCCACCCTATCCCCACAACCCCACCCTATCCCCGTAACCCCACATTTTGTACACTAAGGACAAATTGGCATAACCAATCCACCTAGCATGCACATCTTTGGACTGTGGGAGGAAACTGGAGCACCCGGAGGAAACCCACGCAGACACGGGGAGAATGAGCAGACTTCACATAGGCAGTGACCCAAGCCGGGAATCGGACCCTTGAGCTGTGAAGCAACTGTGCTAACCACTGTGCTACCGTGCTGCCCGTGGTGCGAGCTAAGATTACCATGGGAAATGTTGCATTTAATATCAGGAAGAGGATATTGAGTGGCCAATTGTGTAGGGAATTGTAGAATTCCTATTGTAGAATAGGGAATTGAATGGCTTGGTATGGAGAGTGATGCCGAAACAGGAGGACAGGCTTCAAAATAGCTTAGAGAAGCATGGAGAAAGTAAAATAGAAAAGAAAAAAAAAATCAAGAAATGCTGGCAATGATACAGAAAAAGTGTATTTTGTTGTGTACCATTAGAAAAAGCCAAAATTATTGAATCGGCATGTGCTGACGTGATGTGATGAAGGGTGAATGGCAGAAAACCAAGAAGGAGGAAAAGGATATACCTGGGACACTGGATTATTTTTAAAATTCATTTATGGGATGTGGGCATCCCTGGCTAGGCCAGAATTTATTGCTCACCCATAATTCCACTTGAGAAGGTGGTGATGAGCTGTCTTCAACTGCTGCAGTCCATGTTGTCTGGGTACACCCACTGTGTTGTTAGGGAGGGACCTCTAGGATTTAAACCCGGCAACAGTGAAGGAACGGGAATATATTTTCAAGTCAGGATAGTGAGTGGTTTGGAGGGCAACCTCCAGGTGGTGGTGTTCCCAAGTATCTGCTGCCATTGTCCCTTTGGGTGGTAGTGGTTGTGGGCTTGGAAGGTGCTACCTGAGAAGTCTGGGTGAGATTCTGCAGTGCACCTTGTGGATGGTACAAATCTTTGGACTGTGGGAGGAAACCGGAGCACCCAGAGGAAACCCACGCAGACACGGGGAGAACGTGCAGACTCCACATAGGCAATGACCCAGCCTTGTGCTGTTACTGTTTATCGGTGGTGGAGGCAGTGAATGTTTATGGAAGGAAGCATGCAGGCTACTTTGTCCTCGATTATCTTAATTTTTTTTGGAGTGCACTCATCTAGGCAAGTAGGGAGTATTCCATCACACCCTGACTTATTTTTGGGAGTCAGCAAGTGAGTAACTTGTCTCAGGTTTCCTAGCCCTTGATCTGCTCTTGTAGGCACAGTATTTATATACAGTTCAGTTTCTATAGCAACCTCCAGGATATTGATCATGGGGATTCAGCGATGGTAATGTCACTGAATTTCAAGGGGTGATGATTAGATCCTCTTTTGTTATAGATGATAACTGCTTGGCACTTATATGGTACAAACAGTACTTGCCATTGTAAGCGCAAACCTGAATATTGTCCAGAGGTTGCTACATTTAGACGTGGGCTGCTTCAGTATCTGAGGATTCGCAAAATGTGCTGAACATTGTGCAATCATCAGTGAACATCCCCACTTCTAACCTTATAGAATCCATAGAATCCCTACAGTGCAGAAAGAGGCCCTTCAGCCTAGAAAGTCTGCACCAACCCTTTGAAAGAGCACATTACCTAGGCCCACTCCCTTGCCCTATCCCTGTGACCCCACGCATAGATCATGGTCAATCCACCTAATCTGCACATCTTTAGACTGTGTGAGGAAACTGGAGCCCCTTGGAGGAAAACCACAGAGACATAGGGTGAACGTGCAAACTCCACACATTTGCCCAAGTCGAGAGTCAAACCGGGATCCTAACGCTATGAGGCAGCAATGCTAACCTCATGGTGATGGAAGGAAGGTCATTAATGAAGTAGCTGAAGATGGTTCGGCTCAATACACTATCCTGAAAAACTTTGTAGCGATTTCTTGGAACTGAGATGATTGACCTCCAACACTTCCTTTGGGCCAGATATGACTCTAATCAGTGGAAGGTTTTCCCTTTGATTCCCATTGACTCCAGTTTTCCTTAATGATCTTAACATTTGCACTTGGGAATCAGTTTAATGAACACAGCTAACTTTATTAGGCTGTTAAGTTGTTTTGATAAGTACAGAACATGTTTAAATGAAAGGAATCTATTGTATGAATTTAAAAAGGTCTTTTGTGTAAAATTATTCTTGTGATTTTTCTTTTTCTTTCTTTTGCAGTTTTTATTTGCCCAGTACATGCCTGAATGGCTGTGGGTATGGGGAGCGACTCTAATGAACAACAGAATGTGCAGAAAGGCGGCATAAAAATCATAACCCAAAGACATGTTGGCTGACAGCATATCATATTTGTGTGCAAACCTATTTACAACCTGTGAGCGGGATGAAATAATATAGTGATGTTTGTGGCAATAAAAAGATTTATATTGCATAATCATTTCACTCAGACTCACGTAATGGGAAGAGTCATGAGCAAGCATATAACACTTGATATCCCTTGTATATCTTTAAAACTCTCAACATCAAAATATTATGTGTACCAATAACATCAGGACAGATAAAAATTTGATTTTAAGTCCACAAAATTACTGCTTGCCTCACTGAGTTAATCTGATAAATGAATGAACCATATTGGTTCGGAGATGTTCCAAGTAGTATTTCTAAGCAAAATATGAATTCTATTTTGGCCAAAATCCCCCCAAAATTCTAACTGTATCCAGCTTTAAAAGCAGCTCTGTTTGGAATTACAGTAATGAAATACCACTGGAGAAACCTAAAAGCTGTGGATAACTATTAAAAATATTGGAGCACACATCATACTTCCATTCATCTCCAGCAATATCTAAGTTAAAATATATATTTTAAATGTGTGGTTTGAAAATATGAAGAACTATTTATTCGGGTCTGTTATTACCGTGGCATGGTGGCACAGTAGTTAGCACTGCTGCCTCACAACACCAGGGACCTGGGTTCAATACCGGCCTTGGGTGACTGTGTGGAGTTTGCACTTTCTCCCCGTGTCAGCGTGGGTTACCTCCCTCAGTCAAAAGCTGTGCAGGTTAGGTAGATTTTCCATGCTAAATGCCCCTTAGTGTCAGGTGAGGTGGGGTTACGGGGATGAAGTGGAGGAGTCGGTCTGGGTAGGGTGCTCTTTCAGAGAGTCGGTGCAGACTTGATGGGCCGAATGGCCTCCATTTGCATTGTAGGTATTCTATGACTCCAAGTCAAGTATTCTGCTTGTGAATATACATGAATTCATTAATTTCCTGATAACTATTGAGTATCGTCTCTAATGTACATTCAAATGCTTGCCATATTTATTTTAATCTTATTTGCATCCACATATACTACACACCAATGTCAAAAAATTGGTTATTAGGCTACAAACTGTTAATTAGCTTCACATTAATTATTCACTGGTTTTATTTATTTATCAATGAACTTCAGTTTGCCTACAGTCTTCTATTTTTTATGGGCATCATAGTGTACATGAACGTGGGTTTCCTCCGGATCTCCAGCCAAAATATTTACTATTTTTCAGCATTAACCTGCTTATCATTTTCGGAAAGTTTCAGTATTGAAGTGCAGATAAGTAGTGTTCATAGCTGTTGGGCTACTCGTGTGGTATATTTTGAATTTTGAATATAAACAGTTAATGCTGTGTGGGACACTTGTGTTAAACTATAATAAATCAAAATTGTTACAATGCCACAACTTTTTTGTTGGGTATGCCCTTCAACCCATTTGATCACATCCTCCTACAATACCAATCTTACTGGCTTCTCAAACAACTTCTAGCATTGTTGTCAGGTGAATACTTGTTCGTGCTGATTCAAGTCCCATAAAGTAGAATTGAGTGTTGCTTAAAGTAACATGAGGTAAAGTGCTCTATTATGGTTTCTGGAACACAGTTTTGTTTTAAATAATCTGCTATCCTGAAAGATATTCAACCAAATCTTATTGATGTTCTGGTGTGGCCTCTGTAACAAATAACTAGAATATATTAAAATATACATTCTGAGTGCATAAATCTGTACATTTCAGTGTTTCAGTTTGGTAATTGATCCTATTTTGTACAAGTTGATATTAAAATTCACAACATTTATTTCATTATATTTCCAATAGTTTCTTCTTCCCCATGCAGAAGCCAACACTGCCACAGCCTTTGGGCACTGGTCAGGTGGAATGACACTTGTCTTTTGCTTGTAGTTCCTTGTATCAGCTAGCATACTAGTGATAAACACTGAAAATGCTGGAGATACTCAACATGTCAGGCAGCTAAATGCGGAGAGAGAAGGCCTTTCTCCGCCTGACTCTCCTCACCCCCACTCCTGTCTCCCCCTTTCCCCTGTTTAACTTCCAAAAATAAAGGAAACAATTTATATCAATACATAAACACTTATTGTGCATGCGTTGTCCCTTTGGTAAAAAATATTGTTGCCAATGATCTCTACTCGTTTTTGTGCCTTACGGAAAAACACATCTAAATTCAGTCATACTTTTTAAACAAGTTAAAATAACATAATTCACACTCATATATAATAGATCATTCTTTCATGGGGTGGGAGAATCACTAGCAAGACCAACATTTGCTGCCGATCCATAATTTCCCATTAACCTTCCTGTAAGGGGAAGTGGCGGTGATTGACGAGAGGAGTGTGGTGGGTTGGGCTTCACTAATCACCGCAGGCCTACTCACCTAAGTATCCATGTGGGTAGTGTGTAACAGGCTAGGTCAAAGTCTCCGAGGCTGAGGTCAGTGTCAGAGACATTTCTACAGCGGGAAGGGGATAGATGTAATTCTGCCCATCAGCATTTGAATTCATTGGACATTTCGGATGTATATGCATGGGTTTGGAGTTCTGCAAGGTCTCGATGTGCAATAACATTAAATTACTTAAAGATCTGGGTCTGGATTCTCTGCAGCCCCGCGGCGAAATCGCATTTGGTGCGGGGGCAGAGAATCGGTTTGCCCGGGAATCGCGGCGCAGCTGGGTAGACAGAGCTCCCCTAATGATTCTCCGGGCAAAACTGGTCAAGTTCCGAACGCCGTGGTTCTAACTATGTATCGCTGGTCGGGAACCTCGGGTGGCAGCTGCGGACTCTGTCCGCGGCCGCCCTGGTGCGGGGGAGCTCATGGGCGGCTTGGATCCGCGGGTGCGTGCCATCTTGGGGTGCCTACATTTTTGTTGACAGTCCGCGGTCCGAGTCTGCCATGGTACATGAGGCGGCCTTTGCAGGCCACCGCCGTGTGCATGTGCGGACTTCCAACCGAACATGCGGGGCCGTTTCCTCAGCCAGATCTGCGAGCAGCTTCCCGAGGCCCTGCTAGCCCCCTGCAGGTAGGAGAATCGTTCTTGACTTTTTTAAGGAAAGTCAAGAGTGAAACGCCAGTGTTTTTACTCTGATGTAGGAACATAGCCCCATTTTTGGAGAATCCAGTCCCTGATATATTAACTTGCACACAGGTGGGTTAACTCAGCTAAGTTAATATTTCAAGATACAAAACACCAACTTCAGCAATCCATTAACTATTGCCTCAATTACAACCTGTCGCTCTCTGAAATCATAATATAAATGCGGAAATGTATAGACGTATAACCTACACACTCTGCTCAAACTGCAACTTCAAAGAGGTACTCAGGACCATGTTCAAACTGAAAATCCAGCTGGCACATGTTAAGGATAGTTGAAGGAGAATGTCCTTTTCTGAAGATTTCCATGAACTTTGCAGTCACTTCATCTGTCACATCACAACATTTGAGGGCATCAATATAATCTAAGGATCATGGGTCTTCTGAATCTGGACAAGTGTTGCAAAATGGAAGATCTTAGGGTTTTTTACGCTAAAAAACGCTTAGATGCGTTTTTTTCCTGTAAGAGAAATGTATGCCGAGTTCAAAGATTCAGTTTTGACAATAAGAAATATATTACATGAAACAAAATAGCTGAGATTCCTTGCATTTGTATTCATTTCCATGGGTACAATTTCTCCTTGAGTCAAGGAAAAATATTTTGGCGCTTACTTGCTTTGTTTCCCAGGTTTTCTCTTCGCTGTGAAGAGCAGGGTGTGTTTTTCACCTTCACATAAAGATCTGCCTAATGGGATCATGGAAAAGTATTTTTCCGGTATGGAAAATAAGCTTTAAGAGGTTGACATTTCTGCTATTTCTACTACAAGTGTAATTTTCTCTTCTCTTCTCCTGGTACTCTGCAAGCCACTTGATGGAGCCTTTCTTATTGGTCAGGGCTACATGAAATTCTGTCTCAAAATCGGACAGTGAGGGAGCCCAAGTGATGCTCATCGGCAGCAGGGACTTTCTTGACGAAGGAATCAAGCAACACAGAAAAAAAACATATACTTACAGGAAAATCTGTTGGACAGTGGGCGAGGCACATTCCAACAGGGGCAAATGGTAAGGGAGCCAGAAACAGGGAGATCGAGATTATGATGCGACAAAAAAAAGGAGGGTGTATGACAGCATGTCAGAGGAATTCTTCAAGTGAGAACCATGTCAAAATCAATATGTTGAGAGGGAAGTGAAAAGTAAAGTAAAACTGGCAAAGCGTACGTGAATAAAATGGCAGTCAACATGAAAGGGAACCTGAAATTTTCTACCAGCATGTAATTAGTAAGAGAGGAGTAAGATATGTGATACGTGTTTGATTGATCAATTTGAATTTGTTGATTAAGTAACAAAAGATTGATGAGGGGAATATGGTGGATTTTAAGAAAGCATTTGACAACATACCACATAAAGATCTGTTTATGGATAGGAGGGCCTGTGTAAAATTGGATTTAAGGACAGAAAGCTATGTATCATGGTATATGGTTGTTCTTTGCACTGGAGGGTGGTAGACAATGGTGTTCCCCAAGGGCCAGTGCTAGGAATGGTGCTATTTTTGCCATATTTAAATTACATGGATTTTGTAATATTGACTGAAATTTTATAATTTTCCTTGTTGAGATGAAGGACGCAATTCAGTGGCCTCGTGCTCGCACAATAGCCCGAAGTGGCTGGTGAATAGTGGGAGAGGCTGAGCACCAAACCATTTGCAATGCAACTGGCCCCTCCTGCAGGTGAAATCAGGATCCGGCCGTAGCCTGGGGAGAAACCAATAATCGCCACTTAAGCTCTATTTCCATACAATTAACAGGAGCCACCACATATCCAACGGCCTCCCATGATCCAGCCACCTCCCCAGCAAGTTGTCACGCTGGTGCTGATTAGTACCCCTTCTGAAAAACGTGAACCTGCCAGAAGCTGCAGCAGGAACCTTCGGCAGTGATCCCAGGGGCATTGGACATGCTGTCCCTGTGCCCCCAAGGTGGTGGAGTGGCAACTGAGGGAGTGCAGTCCTGGTTGGGAATGGGCTGCCATGGAGGGCTGGGGGTATTGGAGCTGCGGGATGGGACCGAGCGCAGGTCATCTATGCCAACCCCTTGTTCGTGTGTTCCCGTTCTGGGGCAAACCTAGTCCCTGCCTGTCTGCCCCCACCCACTACCCATAACTCCCACTGACCGCGGAGGCCTCTGGCAGTGCTATTGCCTCTGTACCTGAACAGGCGCCGGAATGTGGCGACTAGGGGCTTTCCACAGTAACTTCATTATTATTAAGATAAACTTGATTTGAGAATACCTGTATAAGTAGTGACGTATCAGTTGTGACCCTCATCCAGGAGGGGCACAGGTCTCACTGATACTTATTTGGATCAAATATATCACACACACTCTTATGCCGTTAATTATTGCCACACAGACTAATACTTAACCCTTAATAAAAGCCGTCAGAGTTTAACTCAATAAGTAACAACTGTTACCCACACTCATGAATCAAACTCAAATGTAACCCCAATCAGAACAGCTGGCCAGGCTTTCTGGAAGGATGGTCACCTAGCCCTTGACTTGGGGTATGCTTTTATGATGGTTATTCCCTTGGGTTTTCACTGATGAAGATTCTAATCTTTGCTTCTTTATATTTCTTGAAGGTTTGATTATGTCAGTTTTATTACCCTCTGGCTGCTGAGGTTTTGTTTCACAGATTCAGTGAACAGGGTCCATTTGTTCCATTGCGCCATAAAACAGCCTGCAGATTAACAGTTTCTATGACTACAAAGGTTATGTGGCCCCTTTTTCAATATCTCCAGTCACCTGGTTCAATCACCCTCCAGCTTTCTTTGTCACATGCTGTTATGTTTTACCTTATCATGTAGCTGCTAACGATCTCCTTTTGAGGCTGGGGTATCCAGCATCCTATTAAAGAAACTGCATTTCCAGAAGTTCTCCAGACGTCTGTGATTTCTTTGCTATCTTGTCACTTAGCCAAATTTCCCATCAGGCTGCAGTGTCTCTTGCAATTTGGCCATATTTCCTAGAAAGCTTAGGGCCAGGGCTACATGTCTGGGTGGTATTGAGAAATCCATAAAATCTGCTTTGGTTGCACCAGTCATATACTATGGAATGTTGTGTGTTTGAATATTGCTTGCCAGTTGGTTCACATGTACCACATGGAACATAAGATAGATGGGTAAATTGTTTCATCTTAATTTATGAGCGCGGTCCTATGGCCACACTGAGCCCAAAACACAGCTTACCGTGATCGCAGTGTGGCCGATAGAAGCTGGGAGACCCTGCTCCCGGGATCTACCCGGCTCAACGCCTCGCGAGATCAAACACCAACCCACAAGACGTTGTGATGTCTATCCCATCCATTGTAGGTGTGAAAACTTTTTAGCAAGTCTGCATATTAAAACGAGACAGCTCATCTTATTTTAATGTACAATTTCCCAAGTATTTATTCTCTTTGCCTCGGAGACCTAAGGCGAATGCTGTTCGGCACTGGTCTGCACAAACGGGGGCCAGACACAACGGCACACATGGGGATCTCCCAGGGGATCGGAGGCCCTCAGGTGCACGCTCTTTGGGCATGGTGGTATTCTGGTAATGCTGGTGCCATCTGGGCACCCTGGCACTGCCAGTCTGGCATTTTTGTGTGCTGACGATCAGGCCGGGGTGCCCTGCACGGGTGTTGGGGGTGGGCAGCCATTTTTAAATGGCGCCCCGATCTCTCATGACACTAAGGAGTTCTGGCGAGTGGAGCTTCTCGGAGTTAAAAAGGGGGCTATAATAATACAATCTTTATTGTCACAAGTAGGCTTAGATTAACACTGCAATGAAGTAACTGTGAAAAGCCCCTAGTCGCCACATTCCGGAACTTGAGTGAGAATTCAGAATGTCCAATTCACCTAACAGCACGTCTTTTCGGGACTTGTGGGAGGAAACAGGAGCACCAGCAGGAAACCCACAGACATGGGGAGAACATACAGACTCTGCACAGTGACCGAAGCCGGGAATCGAACCTGGAACCCTGGAGCTGTGAAGCAACAGTGCTACCATGCTGCCCATGTGGCCTCGGATGCATGTTTCCCACCGAGGCCCCTTATTTAAGGCAAATGGTGTTGTTTAGCCATGCGCCCTATGTTTCTCGAAATATACAGCTGGGTGCAGGAATAATGAATATTTGAATCATAGTCCTGTGCTTGTAGTGAGATCTTTGCAACCTTTTCAACCTAGTGTAATATAGTCCATTTTTCTTGTTTAATAGATGTTTTACTCTTTGTGTTAAACGTTCATCAGTAGATTCTTGTGAATTTGTTCAGTAACACCCTCCAGGATTTCAAAAAAAGTTAGGATTTATCATGCCAGGTTTCAGTCTGGAATCTGACTTGTCCAGTATTAAAAGCTGAGATTGTAACAATACCTTCCATTTTGTGTGGTATTACCACCATGCTAAATGGGATAGATTTCAAACAGATCCAGCAACTCAAAACTGGGCTTCTGTAAGGCACTGTGAAGCAGCAGCAGCAGAATTGCACACAGCCATAATCTGTAACCTCATAACCTGGCATTAACCCCACTGTACCATTACCATCAACCCTGGTTCATTGAAGAATGCAGGAGGGCATTCCAGTAGCAGCACCTGGCATACCTAAAAACGATGTGTCAATCTGGCGATGCTGCAACACAGGACTATTTGCACACCAAACACCAGAAGTAGCAAGTGATAAGACATCCCCACAAGCAAAACTGAACCATCTGCAGTCCTGCCACATCCAGTCTTTAACGGTTAAACGACTCACTGGAGAACGAGGAGGCTCCACAAATATTTCCACCCTCAATGATGGGGAACTCAGCGAAAGCTGAAGCATGAAACCATCTTCAGCCAGAAGTGCCCAGTACTCCTGGCCTCCTATAATTTACTCCCAGTTACTCTTATAAATTATCCCAGCAAGCTTCACACCTGTGACCACAATTACCACGGCCACTTCCCGATTAAGGTCGCCTAACTCCTTGCGATTATTTTTTAAACTGCTTTCCCCCTCCAGTCAGTGGGAGTGATTTTCCGACAGGCCGCGGGCGGACGGCGCGCGCGACCCGAAGCCGGCGCGTTCCAACGGCCTCGGCACGAGCTCGTCCACGGAATCTCCGATAGCGACCATTTTGGGAGAGAACATTCGCGACGCGACGGCCGTCGGACGGATGCGCCGAGGAGGCGGCAGACACCGAGGGGTTAATGCTGCGCAGAATCAGATGCCGTGAACTTTGGTGAACTGAAGGAAGGCAACTTTGTTTCGGTACGTTCTTATTTAAACGTTTGCTTTGAGGGCCGAGGCTAGAAGAAATATCCGCCGACCCTTTCCTTGAATGAGTGAATGTCTTGGGTACAGTCCACACCTAATGTTGCAAATGACCTACCTTAATTCTCTGCTTCCTTCTCTCTTCCCTTATTGACTATGGGTTACCTAGTAATTGGAAACTAACGCGCGTTTACCGTATTTAATGGTGTGCCAATTTTGGTGAGTTGCTTTTGTTAAAAAAAACACCTAGTTTGTACCTTTATAGTACAGCACATAAAAATATTGACTTAACGGTGTTTATCTTTTTTAAGAATAGAAAAAATGCACAATTACACGACAAATTCAGTTCAATTTAAATATAGACAATATGCGAATTTTTACATGGCCTTTGACAAAGGATCATCTGGACTCAACATTAGCTCTTCTCAGGGGCTGGTTTAGCACAGGGCTAAATCGCTGGCGTTGAATTGTTCAATTCCCGTACCAGTCTCCCCGAACAGGCGGCAGAATGTGGTGACTAGGGGCTTTTCACAGTAACTTCATTTGAAGCCTACTTGTGACAATAAGCGATTTATTTTTCTTCTGCTTCTTCTTCCCTACAGATGCTGCCAGACCTGCTGAGATTTTCCAGCATTTTCTCTTTAGTTTCAGATTCCACTATCTGCAGTAATTTGCTTTTATTTTGTACATTTTTATTTCTGTCTGATAGTTTGGGAGTGTAGACGAGTCACGTGATGATGTGACTCCAAGAAGGGTCATGTGTCGGGATCCTGGAAGTTTTGCCTGGGAGCACAGGTAGAGTACAAACAACAATACAGCACAGGAACAGGCCATTCAGCCCTTCAAGTCTGTACCGGTCATGATACCAAAACCCTCAGCACTTCCGTATCGCTCTATACCGATCCTATCCATGTATTTGTCAAGATGCCTTTTGAACGCTGTTAACATATCTGCTTCCACAACCTCCCCTGGCAATGCGTACCAGGCACTCACCACCATCTGTGTTTTAAAAAAAAAAAAACTTGCCTCACACATCACTTTTAAACTTTGCCCCCTGGTGATTGACCACCCTGGGGAAGAGTGCCTGCCCATCTACTCCATCCATGCCCTTCATAATCTTGTAGACCTCTATCAGGTCATCCTTCAACCTCCGTCTTTCTAATGAAAACAGTTTGAGTCTATTCAGCTCTCTGCATAGCTAACATCCTGGTAAACCTCCTCTGCAGCCTCTTCAAAGCCTCCACATCCTTCTGGTAGTGTGGCAACCAGAATTGTGCGCAATATTCCAAGTGTGGCCTTACCAAGGTTCTATACAACTATAGCAGGTCTTGCCAGTTTTTATACTCTATGTCCTGTCCAATTAAGGCAAGCATTCTGTATGTTTCCTTGACTACCTTGTTCACTTGTGTTGCCACTTTCAAAGATCTGTGGACCTCCACGCCCAGATCTCTCTGACTTTCTATAGTCTTAAGAGTTTTGCCATTTATGGTATATTTTCCCTCTTTGGTAGACCTACCAAAATGCATTACCTCGCATTTGTCTGGATTAAACTCAATTTTCCATTTCTCTGACCAAGTCTCCAACCTATCTATGTCCTGCTGTATCATCTGACAGTCCTCAACACTATCTGCCACTCCACCACCCTTGGTGTCATCCGCGAACTTACTAATCAGACCAGCTACATTTTCCTCCAAATCGTTTACTACAAACTACAGAGGCCCCAGCACAGATCCCTGTGGAACACCACTAGTCACAACCTTCCATTCAGAAAAACACCTGCTACCCTTTGCGTTCTGTGACCGAGCCAGTTCTGCATCCATCTTACCACCTCACCTCTGATCCTGTGTGACTTCACCTTTTGTACCAATCTGCCACGAGGCACCTTGTCAAAGCCTTTACTGAAGTCCATGTAAACAACATCCACCGCCTTCCCCATATCAATCAACTTTGTCACCTCCTCAGAAAAAACGATCAAGATAATGAGGCACGACCTCCCTTCATAAATCCATGCTTCCTTTCGCTAATGAGTCCATTTGTTTCCAAATGGGTATAAATCCTGTCCCTCAGAATTCTCTCCAGTAATTTACCTGCTACCAACGTGAGGACCACCGGCCTTTAATTTCCAGGATTATCTCTGCTACCTTTCTTAACCAACGGTACCACATTAGCTATTCTCCAGTCCTCTGAGATTTCACAATAATAATAATAATCGCTTATTGTCACAAGTAGGCTTGAATGAAGTTACTGTGAAAAGCCCCTTGAAGCCACATCCCGGCGCCTTTTCGGGGAGGCCGGTACGGGAACTGAACCCGCGCTGCTGGCCTTGTTCTGCATTACAGGCCAGCTGTTTAGCCCACTGTACTAAACCAGCACCTGTAGCCAATAAGGATACAAAGGTGTCAGTCAAAGCCCCAGCAATTTCCTCCCTTGCTGCCGTCAGTATTCTTGGGTAAATCCCATTTGGCCCAGGAGAAGTATCTACCTTAATATCTTTAAAAGACCCATTACCTCCTTTTCGATGTCAACATGACCCAGACTATCCACACTACCCAAGAATCATCTTCCACAAAGTACTTTTCTTTGCTGAACACTGATGCAAAGTATCCATTTAGTACCTGACCCACTTCCTCTGGCTCAACATGTAGATTCCCCCACTGTCCTTAGTGGTCCAATCTTTCCCTGACCACCCTCTTGCTTTTTACATATGAAAAAAAGCTTTGGGATTCACCTTAATCCTACTTGCCAATGACTTTTCATGACTCCTCCGAGCCCTCCTAATTTCCCTTCTAAGTACCTTCCTACTTTCTTTATACTCCTCAAGGGTTTCGACTGTCCCCACCCTTTTAAACCGTACAAAAGTCTTCTATTTCTTTGTTTTATAAATTTGAGTATCCAATTTTTTTTCCCAATTAAGGTCCAACTTGGCATGGCCAATCCACCTACCCTGCACATCGTTAAGCCCATGCCGACATGGGGAGAATGTGCAAACTCCACACAGACAGTGACCCAGGGCCGGGATTCTAACCCGGGTCCTCAGCGTCACCGCCCAAGTGCTAACCACTGCGCCACATGCCATCCCTCCTTTTTCTTTTTGACGAGGTTCACAATATTGTTATCCAAGGCTCGCTAAGCTTCACATACTTATCCTTCGTTCTCTCAGGAACTTGACTTAACTGAATCCTAATCAACTGTCGTTTGAAAGGCTCCCACATTTCCAATGTTGATTCGCCTTCCAACAGCCGCCCCCAATCCAAATTCTTCAATTCCTGTCCAATATTATCGTAATTTGCCTGTTAACCTCATCCCTATCCAAAAGTACCCTAAAACTTACAGAAGTACTCTACTTCCAAGCATGGACTAGCTGCTAAGCTACTAAATAAACTTCATTTTCGGTAGAAGTTCTTGTAGTCCGTGTTTCAGGAACCCAGCACGTTTACACCGTGTCAGGAGTTGGCAGTATGCGACCGTAAGACACAGGAACAGAATTAGTCCATTCAGCCTATTGAGTCTGCTCTGCCAATCATTCCCCATTCTATTGCATTCTCCCCATAACCCCTTATACTCTCTATCTATGGCACAGGACATTGCTGCATTAACCTGCTTATCTTTGATGAAAACATTGCAGACAGTTGGGAAAAGTTTGAGGTGTGGCGTATTTACTGCGCGGTGTTTGCATTGCCTGACATGTCAAAAAAAGCTACAGTATTAAGCTTAGCTGTTTTAGTTCAGTTGGCTGGATAACTGGTTTGTGAGGCAGAGAGAGGCCACCAGCACAGGTTAAATTCCAATACTGGCTAAGGTTATTCTCAGCATTTCCCCTTGAGGTGTGGTGATCCTCACGTTAAATCACCACCAGTCAGCTCTCCCCCCTCAAATGGGAAAGCAGCAATGGTCATCTGGGACTAAGGCCAGTTTACGTTACAAAAATTTTTACTTTACTAAACTTAGCAGACCCCAAAGCCGCTGGGAAATTAGAGTTGTTTGTTTTCCAGATGGTGGAGGAAATGGAGGACCCTGAAATAATTCTGAAGAAATTCAAGAATATCTGTCAACAGACCAAAGAGCAGAGGGATCAATACAATCTTACATGGCCACCCTGAATATCTTGGCAAAAAATGTGCATTTGGAACTATCACTGATTGATTAACTAGTTAGTGATCAAAAAGTTTGTGGAATTTACAGCAGCTGCTCCGAGAGAAAGATTTAATGTTAGAAACAACCATTAGTATCTGTATGTTAAATAAGCATTCAGAAAAAAGCAGAGATTTTAGGCAGTAAACAGAAGTATTCAAAGTACCTGCACCAAGTGCAGTGGCCATCACCCTCTGAGCAGAGCAGCTTGTTTCACGTATGGTAAAAGATGCAATGAATGTGGAAAATTGAATCACTTTGCTAAATGCTGCAGATCGAAACCACAGCAGCCTTTGCTGTCAGCAATATGGCAACTGATCGGTCATCCATGGGCAAGAGTGTCAGCAAGGTGAATGAGCTGCATCTCCGGCAAAGCAACGAAGCTAGAGTATCCAATAACACTGTTGCGAGAGTGTCAACGCTGTCACAGATCTTCACCATCCTCCACATTATTTGCAGTAACACAAAACTGAAGATAAAGATTGACAGGAGCAAAGTGTGCTGTATTGTCCAGCTGAATGTTAGGGGAACGAGACCCATGTGCAGCACCAGATTCCAGCACCCATGTGGATCTTGTGGCTTATGGTGGACAAACCATCCTCACTAAAGATGTGTCTACTCTCCCACTGCACACAGTAGTTTCAAGTTTCATATAGCTGACAAGAATGCTGCTATTAGGTCTTCAGCACAGCATTACAATGGGGCTCATTCAACTTGGTCCAGAACCAAGGCCCCAGAAGTGAAAGCATGCAAAGATCTCTTCAACTGTGACATAATTCGTAAGCTCCCAGTTGTATACCACATGAGACTAGATGGTTCGGTGCCATCAACATCTTGTGCTCCAAGAAAAGTACCAGTAGTAATTAAGCTGAAAGTAGTTAATGAGCTGCATTGGATGTCAACATTGGGTGTCATAATTCTAATAGATGAGGCCACAGAATGGATTTCAGTAATTGTGGCCGAAAGATGGTATGGTCAGGATATGGTATGGTCAGGATATGTATTGACCTAGAGTACTTAAAGTTCAGACCTCATAATTTTGTGACACTTGAACAGATGAAAGCAGACATGCCATATGCTAAGGTGTTCTGCATGCTGAATGCGAAATGTGGGTTCTGGCAGTTCCCGTTAGATGAAGAATCTTTGAAACCAACCACATTTATGTTTCCAGTAAGCTGATATTGTTTTCTTTGTATGTCCTGTGGGTTATGCACTGTCAGCTAGGTCTCCCAGCGGTGCATGGAACAACTCTTTGCAGGCTAGCTATGCAGAATCATTGTTGATGACATCCTTCAAGAACATAATGAACATCTTTGTCTCGCCGGTGACAAAATCAGGACCATACAGCTGAAGCTTAACCTTGCGAAGTGCAGATGTAGTGTCAACCAGGTTGCTTATGTGGGTCATCTACTCACTGGTGTGATCCAGACAAAGATGGTGGCTATACAACAGTCATTTTCAAACTCGGGGTCACGACCTGCTGGTGGGTCATGGGCAGGTGTTGGGAGGGTCGCAGAGAGATTGATCATGGGAAGAAGCACCCAACGAACGTGAACAGCTTTCAAGAGTGTCTGCCGACCCGCGCATGCATGCCCCCTCAGCCTTTTCTAGCAGTGCGCAGGTCCAGAGCCCAGCAGATCACCACCTTCTCCTGACATCAACGTGCTGTCCCAGGACCAGATTTCATTTTTCAATCAATGGGTCCGAAGCAGCCGTCACATTCTCTGGGCGTGAAATCACAGAGGAGAGATTCCTCCGTTTTGTAGCTGCCAACAAGCAAGCAAAGGGACTGTGAAGAACTCTAGATGGATCATTTTGTTACAAAGGAAGAGAGGGCCAGAGACAGAAACAGGCCAAGATCTCTCAAATGAATCTGCTGAAGAGAGCTTCACAAGAGAGTTCACGGTAGGACAAAGTAGTGCTGGTGTGAGCTGTATTCGGAGCTCCAGTGACTCGGGTGAACAAACAATTGAGAAGAAACTGAAATTGGGAACAAAGCAGGAGAAAGATAATTTCTTGAGGTATGGCTTGTTAATTTGGCCAATGCGAATCAGGATTCAAAGCCCACGTGTGTTATATGCAGGGAAGTACTGGGAAGTTTAAAACCCTTAAAACATCAAAGGCATTTGAAGACTAAGCCTGACAAGTTCAAGGACAAACCTCTTGATTTTTGTCAAAGAATGCAGTGAGAATTTATCGTCAGCTGAAGTCTTGAGCAGAATTGTAACATTAAATGACAAAGTAAGTGAGATCATGAGGACCAAGCAGGCTCACTTGTCCCATTTAAAGGTAAACAATAATGGTGTGTTGTGAAGCCCAGCTGGCGTGGCTCACAGAGGTCGGCTGGCGTGGTTTGCGAAGGTCGACCGGTTGTAAAAGTGGGTCCTAGGGGGGAAAAAAGTTTGAAAAACACTACTGTACAGCATATTCCTGTGGACCAGCATGCCCTGCAGCATTTGCTTGGATTGACAAATTAGCTTTTCAATTTATTCCATGTTTATAGTGAGGTTACCAGACCTCCTCCTCCTCCACCAGGATGTTGAATGGTGCTGGCAAGAGAACCATACAGTGGTCTTCATAGAATTTACAGTGCAGAAGGAGGCCATTTGGCCCACTGAGTCTGCACCGGCATGCTTTCCTTCAGCGACTGGGACACCAGGTCCCACTGCACACTCCTATCCCAATTTACAGCAGTTCAGGTAATAATATAATCTTCATTAGTGTCACAAGTAGGCTTACATTAACACTGCAATTAAGTTACTGTGAAAATCCCCTAGTTGTCACACTCCGAGAATTCAGAATGTCCAATTCACCTAACAAGCACGTCTTTCAGGACATGTGGGAGGAAACGGGAGCACCCGGAGGAAACCCATGCAGGCACGGAAAACATGCCGACTCTGCACACTCAGTGACCCAAGCCGGGATCAAACCTGGGATTCTGGCACTGTGAAGTAACAGTTCTAAGGACTGCTACTGTGCCGCCCAGGTCGTAATCTGCCGCCTTGGTTTTGCTTCCAAAGTGAATAACCTCACATTTATCCAAGTTATACTGCATCTGCCATTGATATGCCCATTCACCCAACTCCCCACGTCATGCTGAAGGATCTCTGCATCCTCGTTACAGTTCACCTTCCCACCCAACTTGGTATCATCTGCAAACTTTGAGGTGTTACATTTGTCCCATTGTCCAAATCATTAATCTATGTTGTGAATAGCTGGGGTCCCAGCACCGATCCTGCGGCACCCCACTAGATACTGCCTCCCAATTTGAAAAGGACCTGTTAATTCCTACTCTTTGTTTCCTTTCTGCTAACCAGTTTTCTATCCATCTCAATACACTTCCTCCGATCCCATGCGCTTTAATCTTGTGCAATAATCTCTTATGCAGGACTTTATCAAATGCTTCCTGAAATATACCGCACCGACTGGCTCCCCCTTGGCAACTCTACCAGTTACATCTTCAAAGAATTTCAATAGATTTGGAAAGCATGATTTCCCCTTCAAAAATCCATGCTGACTCTGTCTGATCCTGCCATTGCTTTCTAAAGTCCTTGATACTGGATTTGAGAATTTCCCCCACTACCGACGTCAGGCGTACTCATCTATAATTACCTGTTTTCTTTCAACCTTTTTGAACATTGTAGTGACATTATCTATCCTCCAATCTGCAGGGACTTCTCTAGAGTCTGTAGAATCCTGGAAGATGACCACCAATGCATCCAGTATTTCCAGAGCCACTTCCTTAAGTACTGTGAGACGTAAATTATCAGGCCCTGGGGAATTATCAGCCTTCAATCCCATCAATTTCCCCAGCACCATTTCTCTATTAATATTGATCTCTCTCAATTCTTCCCTCTCTCTAAATCTTGCATTCTCCAACATTTCTAGTATCTGATTTGTGTCCTCTTTTGTGAAGACAGAACCAATGTATGTATTCAGTTGCTCAGCCTTTTCTTTTACCCTATTATACATTCCCCATTCCTGTCTACAGGGGACCGACATTTGTTTTCCCCAATCTCTTTCTCTTCACGCACTTATAGAACTCTTTGTGTCAGTCTTTATGTTCTGTACAAGCTTACTTTCGTACTGCATTTTCCCCTTCTTAATCAATCCCTTGGTCCTTTTTTTTTGCTGAATTCTAAACTGCTCCCAATCCTCAGACCTATTATTTTCCTGGCTGATGTGTATGCTTCTTCCATGATTGAATGGCGGAGCAGACTTGATGGACCGTGTGGCCTAATTCTGCTTTAATGTCTTATGGTCCTATGGTCTTCCATGCTTAACATCCCAGGCCCAAAACACTCATTCCAGGTTTCGCAACATTTCACTTGCACCTCTTTCAATTTGATCTATTGCATTCGCTGTTCCCAATGTGGCCTCTTCTATATCAGAGACATAGACTGGGTGATCGCTTTGCTGAGCACCTTCTGTCTGCGTATTCAGGGCCCTGACCTTCCCGTGTCTTGCCATTTTAACACAAGATCCTGCTCCCATGCCCGCATTTCTGTCCTTGTGCCAAGTGGAGGAACAGCATCTCATCTTCCGGTTAGACACGCTGCAGCCTTCCGGTCTCAACATCGAATTCAACAACTTCAAATGGTTGGCTCTACTCCACCTCGACCCCTTTGTTTTCATTCCATTTCACTTGAACTGTCTTTTACAGTTTATTTATTTCTTGTCTTTAATATATATATTTCCCCCCGCCCTCCCCGCTCCCATTCACTTACCTTTTCTCCCCTTTGCTTCTCCCATTCCACCTGCCCCCCCCTACACTGTCATAGCTTACCCTTTGATTTTAGTTTCTCTGCTGTTTGGCCTTTCACACCTTGTATTCTCTGGGGACTGCCATCACTCTTTTCCCTTGGTTTCTGTGGCTATGACTCATCTTTCATTCCCTCACCCCACAGTATAAATACCTCCCATTTTCTGTCTTTTCGCTTTGACAAAGGGTTACCTGGACTCACAACGTTAACTCTTTTCTCTCTCTACAGATGCTGCCAGACCTGCTGAGATTTTCCCCTGCACTCTGTCCTATGTTATAGTTACTGTTGGTGCCTCTAAACCGTGTCCGTTACTATTACGGGCAGGATTTAGAGAGAACTGAAACCCTTGTACCGTTTGCCCTTTCTGTCCATAATCATTGTGTATTGTGTTTTTTGAAAATGAAGATGTGTTCAATTCTTAGCCCACCGCTAAATGTAGACAATTTAAATAATAGTAACGAGCTTAGATTATTTATTCATGCATTCACCCCGAAAGTCTAAACGTTACTTCACTCGCACACAAACATATGTGCACACATGCAAGAGACCAGTGCACGTTTACAGGCTGTAGCAAGAATAGTTTCCTAGTTCATGTGCTTGGCTTGCGTAGGAAAAACAGTAATTATGGGCCTGCTTAAGGCAGCGTATTCATGGGCCTGCTTAAGGCAGCGTATTCATAAGAGTTGGGATAAGAGGGATATTTTCAGGATGGGAATCTGTAACTAGTGGCTATCCGCAGGGATCAGTTCTGGCCACAATTATTTACAATATATATTAATGACATGGAAAGTGAGTATACTATTGCCAAATGTACGGATAACACACAAAAATAGGAGGGAAGGCAAGTAGTGAGGATGACACAAGGAGTCTGCAAAGGGATTTAGGCAGATTAGGTGAGTGGGTAAAAACTTGGCAGATGAAATATAATGGAGCAAAATGTGAAGTTATGCACTTCGGTAGAAATAATAAAGGAGCTGAATATTATTTAATTTGAGAAAGACTGGAGAAAGCTGCAGAACAGAGGGATTTGGGGGTCCTCTTGCATAAATCACAGAAAGCTATCATGCAAGTTCAGCAGGTAATGGGGAAAGCAGATCGAACATTGGCCTATATTTCAAAGAGAATGCAATATAAATATGGAGCAGTCTTGCTAAAACTGTACAAGGCACTAATTAGACCATACCTGGAATACTGTAAACAGTTTTGGTCCCTTTCTAAGGAATGAGATACTGGCTTTGGAGGCAGTCCAGAGAAGGTTCATGTGGTTGAACCCAGCATGGAAGGATTTTCTTATGAAGAGAGGTTGAATATGTTGGGCCTTTGCTCAATGGAATTTAGAAGAGTCGACCTTATTTACACACGTAGGATTCGCAGGGGGGTTGACTTGGTAGATGCTGAGAGGTTGCTTCCCCTTGTGGGAGAGTATAGGACCAAAGGGCATAATCTCAGAGTAAGAGGTCACCCATTTAAGGAGGGTAGCACGGTAGCTTCACACTCTGTGTGGAGTCTGCATGTTCTCCCTGTGTCTGCGTGGGCTTCTTCCTGGTGCTCCGGGTTCCTCCCACCAGTCCCGAAAGACATGCTGTTAGGTGAATTGGACATTCTGAATTCTCTCTTTGTACCCGAACAAGTGCCAGAATGTGGCGACTAGGGGCTTTTCAGGGGCATTTCACAGTTACTTCATTGCAGTGATAATGTAAGCCTGCTTGTGACAATAAAGATTAATATTATAAGACTGAAGAGGAGGAATCTGGTATTTTGAGACTTGTGCAGAGAAATGGCAAGTGGAGTTTAATCCGGACAAGTGTGAGGTAATGCATTTTGGTAGGTCTAATATAGAAGGGAAATATACCGTAAATGGCAAAACTCTTAGGAATATAGAAAATCAGAGCGATCTGGGTGTAAAAGGTCCACAGATCTTTGAAGGTGGCAACACAAGTGGACAGGGTAGTCAAGAAAGCATACAGAATGCTTGCCTTCATTGGACGGGGCATAGAGTATAAAAACTAACAAGTCATGCTGCAGTTGTATAGAACCTTGGAAAGGCTGCACTTGGAATATTGCGCACAGTTGTGGTCGCCACACTACCAGAAGGATGTGGAGGCTTTGGAGAGGATGCAGAGGAGGTTTGCCATAATGTTGCGTGGTCTGGAGGGTGTTAGCTATGTGAAGAGGCTGAATAGACTCGGATTGTTTTCATTAGAAAGACGGAGGTTGAGGGGCGACCTGACAGATGTCTACAAGATTATGAGGGACATGGATAGAGTGGATGGACAGGCACTCTTTCCCAGGGTAGAGGGATCAGTCACCATAGGTTTAAGATCCGTGGGGCAAAGTTAGAGGAGATGTGTGAGGCAGGTTTTTTACGCAGAGGGTGGTGAGTGCCTGGAACGCGTTGTAAGGGGAAGTTGTGGATGCAGATACATTAACGGCGTTCAAAAGACATCTTGACAAACACATGGATAGGATGGGTATAGAGGATTGTGGCACAGGGAAGTGCTGAGGTTTTGGCCGATGTTGGTATCATGACCGGTACAGGCTTGGAGGCCCGAAGGGCCTATTCATGTGCTGTATTGTTCTTTGTTCTTTGAATTGTTTCTCTTGAATTTAGTGAATCTATGGAATTTTTACCACTATGGAGAGCTGTGGAGTCTTGGTCGTTAAATATATTCAAGGCTGGGACAGACAGATTTTTAATCAGCAAGAGATATGGGGAAAATGGCGGAGCAGACTTGATGGGCCGAACGGCCAACTTCTGCTCCTACGTCTTATGATCTGTTTGCATGTGTGCACAAATTATTGAAGATGGCAAGGTAGGTTGAGAAAGTAGTTAATGAAGAAAGCATGTGCGATTCTGGGATTCATAAATAGAATACAAAAGCAAGGAAGTGTATGATAAACTAGTATTAAATTCTGCTTAGTCCTCAAATGGAGCATTTTGTCCAATTCTGGGCATCGAACTTCAGGAAAGATATGAGCGAGGTTGGAATTCGGGATTTTCACAGTAATTTCATAGCAGTGTTAATACTTCCTCAGGAAACAAAGGCCATTTGACATTTCCACAGTGCACCATAGAAAGCATCCTATCTGGCTGCAGCACAGCCTGTTACGGCAACTTCTCGACCCAAGACCACAAGAATCTTCAGAGAGTCGTGAACACTGCCAATTCCATCACACAAATCCGCCTCCCATCCATTGACTCTATCTACACCTCCTGCTGCCTTGGGAAAGCGGGCAACATAATCAAGACCCCTCCCACCCGGCTTACTGACTCTTCCAACTTCTTCCATTGGGCAGGAGATACAAAAGTCTGAGAACACGCACAAACCGATTCAAAAACAGCTTCAAAAACAGCTTCTTCCCTGCTGTTAGCAGACTCCTAAATGACCCTCTTATGGACTGACCTGATTAATACTACACTCCTGTATGCTTCACCCGATGCTGGTGTCTGTATTTACATTGTGTACCTTGTGTTTTTATGTACAATGTGATCTGTTTGAGCTGCACACAGAAAAATACTTTTCACTCTACAACTGTACACGTGACAAGAAACAAATCCAATCCAATGTAAGCCTACTTGTGACACTGATAAAGATTATTATTACCTCTGGGTGTGGTGGAGGCTGGAAGGGAATTAGATAGTTGTCTTAAGAAAATGTATTTGCAGGGCTACAGGGAAAAGATGGGAAAGTGGGCCTAGAAATTTCCATTTGCAGAGGTGAAGAGCTGAATGGCCGCTGGGCAAAAATCTGGCAAATGGAATATAATGTGGGAAAATGTTAATTTTGGCGGTGAGAATAAAAAAGGTGCTTATTTAAATGGTGAGCGATCGCTGAGCACAGTGCAGAGGAATCTGTGGTGTCTTAGTGCATGAATCATAAAAAGTTAGTATACAGGTACAGCAGGTAATTAAGAAAGCTAATAGAATGTTATTGTTGAGGTGAATTGATTGCCAAAGTAGGGAGGTTAAGCTTCTGTTGTACAGGGTATTGATGAGATCATATCTTGGGTATTATGTACAGTATTGGTCTCCTTATTTAAGGAAAGATGTAAGTAAATGCATTAGAAGCAGTTCTGAGAAGGTTTACCAGACTAATTCCAGGAATGGGCGTGTTATGTTTTGTGGAAAGATTGGAGAGATTAGGTTGACATCCACTAAAGTTTGAAGAGCAGGAGGCATCCTGATCGGAACCTTAAAGTTCCCGAGGGTCATTGACAGGGTGGATGCGGATGTCTCTCTTGTTTGAGAATCTTGAACTAGGGGTCACCGTTTTAAAAATAAAGGGTTGCTCAGTTAAGGCGGAGATGAGGAGAAATATTTTGTGTGAGAGTTGAGTTTCTGGACCTCTTCCTCAAAAGACAATAAGAAGTCTTACAACACCAGGTTAAAGTCCAACAGGTTTGTTTCGAATCACTAGCTTTCGGTGCACTGCTTCTTCCTCGGGTGAATGAAGAGGTAGGTTCCAGAAACATATATATAGGCAGAGTCAAAGATGCAGGACGATACTTTGAATGTGAGTCTTTGCAGGTAATTAAGTCTTTCCAACGCTGCGACAACGGATGAATGTACATCGCACGACAATCATCAGGCAGGAATGTTCTCTTCCAATCGGGGAACACTTCAGCAATCGAGGGCATTCAGCCTCTGATCTTCGGGTAAGCGTTCTCCAAGGTGTCCTCCAGGACGCGTGACAATGCAGAATAGCCGAGCAGAACCTTATAGCCAAGTTCCGCACACATGAGTATGGCCTCAACCGGGACCTTGGATTCATGTCGCATTACATTCACCCCCCACCATCTGGCCTGGGCTTGCAAAATCCTACCAACTGTCCTGGCTTGAGACAATTCACACCTCTTTAACCTGTGATTATCACTCTCTCCAGTAGCTCCGTTTGGACCTGTAAAGACTTAATTACTTGCAAAGACCTTCCCGATCTTCATTCTGACGGCCTTTTTCCGGAAACTGGATCCAGTGATTTTGGAGTACCTTGGGGAAGGTATCTAGGGTGAAGAGGGTCTTGCTGCAGAGGCAGAAAGGGGGGGTTGGCATTACCAAATCTGTTGCACTATTACTGGGGGGTGAATGCGGAGAAGGTGAGGTGGTAATGGGAAGGAGAGTGATTAGTGGGTTGGGATGGAGGAGGAGGGGTACTGTAGGTGGTCCAGAGGTTTGCAAGCCTGGAAGAGCTGCGGGAGAGGGTGTAGTTCCCGAAGGGAAGCGAGTTCAGGTATATGCAAGTGAGGGACTTTGTGCAGAAGGAATGCAGAGGGTTCCCAAGGTGCCAGAGTGTACCCTGTTAGAACTGTTGCTGCTCCCAGACATGGAAGGAGAGGGTATGGGTGGGGATATATACAGGTGGCTGGGGGAGCAGGGGGGAGTGCAGGAGAAAGTGAGGATTAAGGAGAAATGGGAGGAGGAACTCGCAGGGAGATAGGATGAGGAGTGTGGAGTGAGCTGATGAGTAGGGTGAATTCAACCCCCTCATGTGCGAGGATGAGTTTGATTCAGTTTAAGACGGTCCTTAGGGTGCATATGAATTGGGTGAAGATGACTGAATTCTTCCAGGGGTGGCAGATCAGTGTTAGAGCGCGCATATTCTGGGGATGTGAGAAGTTGGAGAGATACTGGGAGGGCGGGGTGGGGGGGGGGGGGGGGGGGGGGGGGGGGGGGTGTTGTTGGGACGTTATCAAAGATTGTGGGGGTAGAGGACGGGTTGGACCCTCTCCAATCACCTGGTGGTGATTTTTAAAAAACACATATAAACATTTTATTGAGGTTTTTTTTGGCATTGTAACAGCAGCAATATAAACTATGTACATTAGAATATAAACATAGTGCAAATACCGCCTCCCTCCCCAAAAGTTTCTCCAAACAGAGAAAGCTAGCCATGTCTGATAGCTTCGGGGCTTTGAGACCCTACAAGCTAATTATATCCGTCTCCGGGCTACCAGGGAAGCAAAGGCCAGAACGTCTGCCTCTTTCTCCTCCCGGATACCCGGATCTTCCGACACCCTGAAAACCGCCACCTCTAGACTCATTGCCACCCTCGTTTTTAATACCTTGGACATGACCTCAGCAAACCCCTGCCAAAATCCCCTAAACTTTGGACATGACCAGAACATGTGGCCATGATTCGCTGGTCCTCCCGCAGACTTTGCACACCTGTCTTCCAACCAAAAGAATCTGCTCATCCGGGCGGGGCCACTGTCATGTGAGCCCGGTGAATGACCTTGAATTGAATCAGGCTGAGCCTGGCACAGGTTGACCCTACTCAATGCGTCCACCCAAAGGCCCTCTATCTCTCCCCCCAGCTCCTCCTCCCACTTTCGCTTCAGCTCCTCAGTCTGCGTCTTCTCTGACCCCATAAGCTCCTTATAAATGTCTTGAGACTCTCCCTTCTGCTACCCATCCTCTGGAAACTACCCAGTCCTGAATCCCCCTTAGTGGCAGGAGTGGGAAGGTTGATACCTGTCTACGCAGAAAGTCCCGCATCTGCTGACACCTAAATGTGTTACCCCTCACCAATGCAAACTTCTCCTCCAGTGCCCTCATACTCTGAAAGCTCCCCTCTATAAATAAGTCCCCCCTATTTCTCTAGCTGCCTCCTTTTTCTGAGCTGCTGTGCAAGCATCCTGCTGGCTTTTTCTGCATGCTCATACATCGCCCCCTCGCCTTTCTGAGCTGTTCCACTGCTGTCCCTGTGGTTAACAGGCCAAACTCTGTCTGTAGCCACCGCCATTCCCTTAAAAGCCCTATTTCTGGAGTCTCCGCGTACTTGCAGACTTGTAGAATCTCTTTTACCTGTCAGTCTGTCTCTGTCCTGTCCCTGTGAGCCCGGATCGAGATCAGCTCTCCTCTCACCACTGCCTTCAGCGCTTCCCAGACCACCGCTGCTGAGACTTCCCTCGTATTGTTTACCTGTCGGTAAACCTGTATGCAGTTCCTCAACCTCTCGCACACCGCTTTGTCTGCCAACAGCCTTGCATCTAACCTCCATTGCGGGCGCTGATTTCTGTCTTTACTAACCTGCAGGTCAGCCCAGTGTGGAGCATAGTCCGAGATTGTGATCGCAGAGTTACCCTGCGTTTACCACCCCTGCCAGCAAGGCCCCTACCCAAGATAAAGAAATCGATCTGAGAGTAAACCTTATGCACGTGGGAGTAGAAGGAGAACTCCTTCACCTTCGGCTGCCTAAATCTCCATGGATCCACCCAATCTGCTCCATGAACCCTTTCAGTTCCCTTGCCATTGCTGCACCCTGCAAGTTTTCGAGTATGACTGATCCAAGCCGGGATCAATAACTATTAAAGTCCCCTCTCATGATCAACTTGTGGGAGTGCAGGTCCGGTATCTTCCCCAGCATCCTCTTATGAATTCCACGCCATCCCAATTTGGCGCGTACACATTAACCAGCACTACCTTCATCCCCTCCACCTTACCACTAACCATAATATATCAACCTCCCACATCCAAAGCTTTTCTACCCACCTCAAATATGACCTGCATATTAATCAAGATCGCAACCCCTCTGGTCTTTGTGTCCAGCCCCGAGTGAAAGACCTGACTGACCCAGCCTTTCCTCAGTCTAACCTGGTCCACCACTCTTAAGGTGCGTCTCCTGCGACATTACCACGTTCACCTTCAGTCCCCTCAGGTGTGCGAACACACGTGCCCTCTAGACCGGCCCATTTAGCCCTCGAACATTCCAGGTGATCAGCCTGGTTGGGGGGGGGGGGGGGGGGGCAAAGTGCCCCCCGTCCGCCGATCAGCCATCCCTTTCTTGGGCACACCTCCAGCCCTTGCGCCGCATCTCCTCCGACCCGCTCCTGGCAGCCCCTGCCACCGACCTCCTCTCTGTCCCTCAACCGAAGTCCCTCCCTCGTCAGCCGAACAACTACCCTCCCCTCCTCCCCCCCCCCCCCCCCCCTCGCAACACCACTCTGAAACCTAACCCATACAATAAACTAAACATATGCACACCCGTCACTGCGCTTCCGTGAGCTAACTCACCCAGCTAGCTTGGTGGCCCCTGGCGCCAAATAGTCTCCCACCTATTGTTCCCTCACTCCTCTCCCCCCCCCTTTGCTCATACAAACAAATTCCCTCATCTAACAATCCCCACACAACCCAACTGAAAGAAAAACACCGAAATCCAAACAAACGCGTCTCCATCCCACAAAAGTGCACATCAAATCAAAAGGCATTACCAATATTCACCAGAAAGAAAACCCGAAAACAATAAACTTTTCCCCCCTTCTTACACAGTACTCAAAAAACAGAAGAGAAAAAATAAATAACCAATAAAAGCCAATCAAAGTTCAAAAGTCCTCAGCCGCCCCCCCCCCCCCCCCCCCCCCCCCCCCCACCACCAGTCCTTTCCTTTTTGCGAAGGCCAGCTTGTCTTCGGGCGACTAAAAAAAGTGATGCTGGTCCTCATATGTGACCCAGAGACGAGCCGGATACAGCAGTCCAAATTTCACCTGTTTCTTGAAGAAGGTTGACTTAATCTGGTTGAAGCCTGCCCTTTTCCTGGCCACCTCCACACTCAGGTCCTGGTAAACCGGCAGGATACTGTTGTCCCACTTACAGCTCTGTGTTCGCTTGGCCCACTGAAGAATACATTCCTTGTCCAGGGACCAGTGGAACCTCACCACCGTTGCCCTCGGAGGGTCCCCCATTCGCGGCCTCCTCGCAGGCGCTCTGTACGCCCTGTCCAAAGGGTCGGAGAATGTCCCCTCCCCCAGCAGCTTCTCGAACATACCCACTATGTATGCCCCAGCATCAGCTCCCTCAGACCCCTCGGCAGCCCGACAATTCTTAAGTTCTGCCAACGCGGCCTGTTCTCTAGGTCCTCCACCTTCTCGTGAAGCTTCTTTTGTAGGTCCCTCAGCATCCCCATTTCCAGCTCCACCGCTGTTTGATGCTCCTCCTGCTCAGTCAGCACCTTCTCAACCTTCTGGATCGCCCCGATCCTGGGCATCCAATCTGTGCTCCAGCAGGTCAATCGACTCTTTAATCGGGTCCAGGCAGTCCCGTTGCTGCTTGGCAAAGCCGTCCTGGATGACCTGCATCTACTGCTACGTTGATCGCTGGGCGGTCACACCAGGGGTCCGGTCCTTGGCCATGGTGTCGCCTGCTGCAGCTTCAGCACAGCCCTTGCCTGTCTTTTTATTTCTGCCTTTTCGTGCACTTCTGGTTCTTTTCTCCATACACCGATGCGTGGAAACGGTGCTCAATAGCCTCAGCCTTCGAATTTGCAGCTTAAAAACCAGAAAAAAGTCAGGGAAAGGTCAAAAAGTCCGACGAGAGCAGGAGCCACCAAATGTGCGACTTGCTCCTTCATAGCCGCCACCAGAAGTGATAGTGGTGATTTTTAAGGGTGACAAAAATGCCAGAGCTGACGGAGGGGAGGATGGCCAATGTTGTGGCCAGTGCCTCTCTTATTGCCAGGTGAATGATTACGTTGGAATGATGGTCAACAATGCTACCGGGGGTTGGTTGCCTGGCTGGGGGACCTGTACAACTTTCTCCGGCTGGAAAAGATCCAGTTCGAATTCAGGGGATCAATGGAGGGTTTTGAGATGCAGTGTGGACCGTTCGTAACTACGTTTGAGGAATTACTCATCGTGGGTGGGGGGAGGAGGGGATGGGGTGAAAAGGGGGAAAAGCGTGCACAAGCTGAACTGAGAGATGGAGAATGTTTTCTGATTTATTTATATTTGAATTTGTTTGGAATAAAATTATTTTAGAAAAAGACATTGGGTGAAAGGGAGTAGGCAGGAATGTCTGGCTGAGGTCACAACCAGATCAGCTGAACTTATTGAATAGTGGAGCAGGCTCGAGGGGCCTAATGGCCTGCTCCTAATTTATATGTTCATCCTATGATTCTATCTTAATGTAAATGTATACAAAGTCATGGAAATAAATACTTGAGACCACAAAAGCCAAGTTTTATTTGCGTAATTCTGCAGCTGAGAATGACAACTTGATTTTCTGGTTTCAGCTATAGACGCAATGGCCGGTTGGCTTTTAAGAGTGCAGGTTCCAGATATATATGTAATTGTGTAATGCCATCACACTTCACCAAACGTTATTTCTGATTGGTCAGGAGGGTATGACTGCTTAGAATATTAGTGGCAGATATAGAAATTGTGAATTCATATTAGAGAAGCTTTTCAGAAAATATAAAAGCAGGAAACATGACTTTGCTTCCTTGTTGAAATTTGTGTTTGCTCACATTGGGAAATTTTTATCAGTCCAGCCTAAACACTACTTATCTCATTCAGAGGAAAATTGGGACTGAAATTATAGTTTCTCAATTTCAATAAAATAGTAGAGATGCTAAGTCTACTTGCAGAAAAACAAGCAAAAGTGAAATTTTCAAGATCTAATGGCAAACAATCCAGGTGCATAACATATTTTTTTTTTTTGGATTGTCTTAATGGCCTATCTGTTGCAGCATATGCACTTCTGTTGTAAATCGTGCCAGACATCATATCTCTAAGCATGTTGGAGTGTGCCCACTGAGTGTCTACCAGAAGAATGCAGAGTGGGCAGTTGTGATGTCATTTAGCATGTAAAACTAACTTGCTGCTTTTTGGAGCTGTATGCTCCAACTCTCATGTGTTCAGTAATAGGAAGGGACCCCAACCAGTGCTATTTAAAAGGACCAACATGGCTATCTAGACCCACTACTTCTGAGAGTTTGCCTCCTGCTTATAGCAGATACATGAAAAATGAAATGAAAATCGCTTATTGTCACGAGTAGGCTTCAATGAAGTTACTGTGAAAAGCCCCTTGATATGATATGTCTCCGACTTCCACTTACTCAAGGCCTGCAGTGCAGTGTAAGATCTTGGAGGCTTTTCTCTCCTATGTTGTGACATTCTTCATGACTTTCTCAGGTCTGAATCGGTGTAGAATGAGTTCCAGAACCATCTGTGGGTAAAGTGCATGTCTAAGACTTACAGGCTAGCTTTAAAGTAGTGCAGCCTAATGTCAAAAGGTTCAGGCCTCTCTTGAATTTGGGCTATCTGCTGAAGCATGCAATCTCGAGTGCAGTTAGCGCTGATGGCCAGAGTTGCTCCCTGCATTAGAAGCAATGGACATCACAATTCCTGCGCCTGTTTTTAGGACCTATTGAATTTAACCAGCCCCTAAATGTTTTCCAAATTTTATTCATTTTTTGACACAAACTAATGTATTTTCTAGTGTGTCTTTTAATTTTAATGAATCTAGAATTTACATGCTGTCTGTTCCTCAATGATACTTAATCTGATTATCTGACCATTCAAATATTTCTCACATTAAGTTTCTCATTTTGTTGTGCTATGTAGAATCTTAGGACTGTTACAGCACAGAAGGAGGCCAATGGCCCATTTGTGTCTGTGTTGGTCTTCTGACTAAGCAATTTGCCTAGTGCCACTCGCTGTGCCCTTTCCCCACATCCCTGTAACCCATATCCCTGTAAATGTTTCATTTTCAGATAGCTTCCAATTCTCTTTTGAATGTCTCAATTGAGGATGCCTCCACTATTCTCTCAGGCGGTGCATTCCAGATTCTAACCAGTTGATGCTTTAAAAGCTTTTCCTCATGTTGCCATTGCTTTATCTTAAATCAGTCTCCTCTGGTTCTCAATCCGACCACCTCTAATGGGAACATCTCTATGTACCTTATCCATGAGTTTGAATATCACTATTGAATATCCTGTCAACCATCCTGTCTCCGAGGAGAACAGTCCCGACTTCGCCAGTCCTTTTCAGGAATGTTTTCTGCACCCTTCCTAAAGTGTCCAAATCTGGACGCAATACTTTAGTTGAGGCCGAACCAGGTTTTATACTTGATATCCCTGTTGATAAAGCACCCACCTTATTCCTGTAATCCGTAACCCCATCCAACCTTTTGCAATTTAACATGGCCAATCTGCCTAATCTGCACATCTTTGGACTGTGGGAGAAAACTAGAGCACCCAGAGGAAACCAAGGCAGACATGGATATAAAGTGAAAACTCGCGCACACATAGTCACCCAAGGCTGGAATTGAACCCAGGTCCCTGGTGCTGTGAGGCAGCAGTGTTAACCACTGTGCCACCGTGCTGCCTCTGGCACCTGATGTAATTTATGCACATACACACACAAACCCTCTGCTCCTGCACCCCCTTCAGAAATGCACCCTTTGTTTTATATTGTCTTTGTGTTCTTCCTGCCAAAATGAATAACTTCATACTTCTCTGCATTAATATTTACCTTTCGCATATCCACCCGTTCCACCAACCCGTCTATATCTTTTTGAATTTTCCCAATCCTCATGGTTCACAATGCTTTGAAGGTTTGTATCACTTCAAAGTTTGAAATTGTGCTCTAGGCACGAAGGCCGAAGTCATTGAATATATGTGAGAAATAGCAGGGATCCTCGCTCTGATCCCTGGGGAACTCCAGTATAAATCTTCCTTCAATCCAAAAGAACAACCGGTCACTAGTTTCGTATCACTCAACTAATTTGATACCTATATTGTCCTTTTTTGTTCACTTCCTTTATTTGTGTTGTTTAATTCATTTTTTGGCGCAGGCACATATTTTGAGTTATCAAGAATAGACTGCATTGTCACATTCTGAAGTTCGTTTTCATTATATTTACAGCAAAATGTCTCACCTTTCTAGCAAGGTTGAATCGGAGCTTCAGCCTTTGCTGAGGCAACTACTGAAGAGCATAAAGGAGAGAATCTCAGGAGCACCTTCAGTCGAATGTGCGGAAGAGATCTTGCTACACTTGGAGGAAACGGATGAAAATTTTCACAAGTATGTTGAGAAAATGCCACCACTGGTTGATTTCCATTCTAAAATGAGGTTGGCCCTAATTGATTTATAGTCTCAAATGGCATTCAAACACTGGTTTTCTTGGAGCAAAATTAATCTAGACGGTGGTAAGAAATAGTTGACATTTGTTCCATAGTTCTGTATGACTTCCCGTGAGGGGAATCAAACTTCAGTACTTGCTACACTCACCTTACTCTTTCCTCAATAGAGGATAGCATAGATCAAGGTGGGAAGTGTAAAAATTACAACATAAATTGAAAAGACTTTCATAATATGGAAACATTTTAAAAGTTTTATCAAAAGGATGTTATCTGAGAATATGGGAAAGGATGTTATCTGAGAATATGGGAAAGCAAATGAAAATTGTTGTTTGAATCACAAAATAATTGGGAACATTCCATTTACTTTCTGTGCTGTCACATGCAGCTGTAACGATCTCCACTTTCAGTATTGTACGTCAGAGGCAAAAAAAGTGACATCCTTTTTCTTGGAATTAAATAATGGTCGTGATTATTTATCCTCAACTTCTTACAAAATGTTTTTTATGGCCAACTTAAACTGATTCTGTTTTAGTTTTTTGACTCTTCATTTTGGACTGTAAAAACGTAATCTGGGTTTTAGTACAGTTTGATTTAATATTTGAGCCAGATGTTAGCATTACTGCACCTAATCAGGCATAACATTTACCTGGAGAAATATTAAATATATTATCAGGAGAACGGAAGGTAGATTTGGATCACTTCAGCTCTCTGACCTACCAGTGATGTCATTGTATAGACCTTAAGCAAAAAGCAAGGCTGTGAAGTTCCCCTGTGAAGAGCATAGTAAAATGCATCAAAAGCAGAAATTATTAGAAACAAAGCCGATTATAAATAATATTTTACAAGATATGTTACAAATGAAATTAAGAATACATTTTAACCAGTAGCAGGAGTATATTTTCTTATCCTGTGTTCTCCACTCTACACCATTTTCCAGTTGAGAGTGGTTGGTAATATAGCTCATCTCAAAGTTCGGTGGGAGATTCTCAAAAGTTGCATTGCCTATTGCCTGTCCAAGATCGTCCTCCAAGCACCGGTCTACCCAACCCCAGCTCATCTTCTAGTCGGAACCATTTGGGCTTTGCTTTTTCGCTGATGGTGCCAATGAGATTAGTAACTCATCATGTTATAATAAATTCCTTAGTCTGTGCTACTTTGGTCATGCCAACTTAATTTTCTATTCTAATAGAGTTTGATAACCTTTTGGGTGTTGAGATAGAAGATCAGCCATAACATTTTTGAATAGCAGAGCAGGCTCAAACGGCCAAATGAGCTACGTCTCCTATTTCTTATTGTAGGTTCCAGTTGACTGAATATTTTTATTCCCTGCTCTCTATGGAGATATTGTGAATATATTTGCGTTAAATTGATTTATGATTCCATTGAAACAAACCACAGAGAATATCTTTAACCCCAGATGTTTCCATTATTCTAGGATACAGTGCAGAGTTTAATGTTTGTTTATCTGGGACCGAAGTTGAACAGTTAAATTGATTGTGATGCCTTATTCACTTGCTGATTCTGTGATAAGATGGGGAAAATCTAAAGTTACGAACTAAAGCTTAAAAGACTTCATAAACATCACAATTTATTTACTTTTATTTGACTTGAGTGAACAAATTATGAAGAAAACCAACAAAGTAGAACTTTTATGTACATGATCCATTTGTTCATCGTATAATTTTTATCATAATGTCTTTTGAGTACATTTGTAAAATGGCTTAAATTAAATGGATGAAGATATCACTCTTGCTTTTAGTTAGATCTTAATTTCTAATTTTCAAATTTCTATCCTTTTCTTAGTTATGAGCTGGTGAAGTATTTACGGAATTATATCGACACTGCTTTGGGCTCTGTGATTGATGAGGAGACTGAGAAATGTACTTCTGCAGAGGGCCGATCTCTAGGTTCTGGCCAAGACACACTTGTTCAACAAGTTACAAGAAAAACTCGGGAATCTGATGAGTAAGTTCTATTATTATGGCCAAATGTTTCCCCTGCATCTATATAAATGATCTGCAAGCTGGGACAAAGCGTAATATAGCAACATTTGCAGATGATACTAAAATAGGTGGAAAAGCAGGCAGTGAAGAGAAGATAAAGATTTTATAAATGGATATAGATGGGTTGGAGATTGGGCCAAAATTTGGTAGATGGAGTTTAATGTTTAAGGACTGGAGTATAAAAGTAGAGAAGTGTTGTTACAATTGTGTAGGGTGTTCGTGAGATCATATCTGGAGTATTCCGACAACATTTGGTCTACTTATTTGAGGAATGATGTGGTGGCCTTGGAGGCAATTCAGAAGAGGCTCCCTAGATTGATTCGGAGGATGAAAGCGTTGACATATAAGGAGAAATTAAACAATTTGAGCTTGTACTCGCTGGAGTTTAGAAGGATGAGAGGGTATCTGATCGAGGTTTATAAAATACTAAATGAGATTGATACAGGAAACGTAGACCAAATGTCCCTTCTTGTGGGGAAATCCACAACAAGAGGTCACGTATATAGATTGAGAGGTGGTAGATTTGGAACTGAGATGAGGACCTACTCCTCTCAGAGGATGGCGAATTTGTGGAACTTGCTGCTCCATAGTGCAGTGGAATCCGAGTCATTAAATGTTTTCAAGAAAGAGACAGATATATTTTTGATTTAAAAAAAACAGGTTAAAGGGTGATGGGCAACAGATGGAGAGATGAATTTGAGACCAGGAAGAGATCAGCCATGATTTGATTGAATGGCAGAGCAGTCTTGAAGGGCTGAATTGCCAACCTCTGCTTGTAATTCCTAAGTCGTAGTTTTCATTGACCTTTCTACCATCTGCTTCTGGATCAAGGATGCTGTTGTCTAGAACATAGAACAGTACAGCACAGAACAGGCCCTTCGGCCCTCGATGTTGTGCCGAGCAATGATCACCCTACTCAAACCCATGTATCCACCCTATACCCGTAACCAAACAACACCCCCCCCCCCCCTTAAACCTTACTTTTTTTTAGGACACTACGGGCAATTTAGCATGGCCAATCCACCTAAGCGCACATCTTTGGACTGTGGGAGGAAACCGGAGCACCCGGAGGAATCCCACGCACACACGGGGAGGACGTGCAGACTCCGCACAGGCAGTGACCCAGCCGGGAATCGAACCTGGGACCCTGGAGCTGTGAAGCATTTATGCTAACCACCATGCCACCGTGCTGCCCAGTCTGTTTGTGACTGTTAGGATTGAGATCCTAATCTGCCTCATGCAGTTTTCTATGCAAGTGGTTATTTACTTGTTGCTTTAAGTCTTGGTCAGGGACTACCTTTATCAGAGTGATTTTTAAACTTACTTCCTCATTTATGGTGTTTTAGCATACCAAGCCAACAGGATCAAATTTCTGCTTTGTAAAATGGATAAAGGATAAGTACAGCATTACTAGTTTAAGAAGCTAAAGTTTATTACTTGGCAAAGTTTTGATTTTTCATACTTTGCTACAGATACAAGGAGATGATGAAATCATTGAAAAATACTATGATGATAGTAGTTGAATCTCTGATTAATAAATTTGAAGAAGATCAGCTAAAGAAAGAAGAGCTACACCGAAGAAAACAACATGAGCAGCACACTAGTTACTGCATGGACAGTTGCTCTGACAGTGGATCCTCATTCAATCAGGTAGATAACATGTTACTTGTTCAATGGAGTTTTTTTTGAGTATTCCATATTAGTGAATTTTAACAATTTGGCCACTAATTATGGTTGTTAGCTAGTTATCAAGTGCAAGAAACTTGGTGAATTCTGTTTCTCTTTAAATCTGAGTAAAAACAATCAAACTGCAGTGTTTCATTGGCTATGTCAGTGCAAACTGGCAGTTGAGTTTGGGCCCTTTTTGGTCGTGTGTATTGGCTGCATTACTATAAATAGTACACTGATCTGCCAGATGAGTGAGATATTTTATTTTTAAAATACTTTACTCCATTGTTACCTGATTTTTCTAATTTAAAATTTTAAGTTGTGTTGCAAATCATCATATCTCTCTGGATTAATTCCATCTTTTTTGACTAGTTATGCTAAAAGTCATTTTGTATTATTCACCTTGTCAACAGCGATTAGCTGTGAAAATCCATTCAAGAGCAATATAACAGTCAGTTATAAAAATATAATTATTTTTTGAAAATATGCTATCCTGGATGAATTGTAATCAGTTACAGATCAATGTGGTATATCAAGGGGCTTTACACAATGTGGCAGAATGAAATTTAAATATTGGATGGTGATCAGTTTGATACTTTTGGGGGTAGATTTTACTCGGCACTAGAGGTAATTTCTTCTGGTATTGAGTGGGACGTAAGTGGGTTTGCTCAATTGGCTAGGTGGCTTGAGTGTGATGCAGAGTAGTGCCAACAGCATGAGTTCAAGCCCTGAACCATGATTAGCAACCTGCAGCCAACTGGGAAGCTGCATGAGAGAGTGAACTGAGGCAGAATTTTTGGTCAGTATTCCTATAGTTAATTAGTAGGCACCATGTTTGATATTGTACGAGATCATAATCTGTTACTAATTAACCCAACAGATAAATAGCCTTCCAATAGTCACGTAGAATTGTGTGTAGTGGGTTGCCAGTGGAAAATATATTTTATTTGTCCCTACTTATGAAATTTTGTTAGAACTGGAAATTAAAATTTTGTAAAAGGAACAGTTAAGAAAATTGATGAAAAATACAGGAGTGGTAGAAATATTTTCATGCTCTGTTTTATGTATCTCCATGAAATGGTTACTCAGCACGGTAGCATAGTGGTTAGCACTATGGCTTCACAGCGCCAGGTTCCCAGGTTCGATTCCCGGCTTGGGTCACTATCTGCGTGGGTTTTGTCTGGGTGCTCCAGTTTTCTCCCACAAGTAAGTTGTAAAGGCGTGCTACTAAATAATTTGGACATTTTGAATTCTTTCTCTATATACCCCAACAGACGCCGGAATGTGGCGACTTGGGACTTTTCACAGTAACTTCATTGCAGTGTTAATGTAAGCCTACTTGTGACGATAAAAGATTATTATTATTTATCATAAACCTTCATATGGTATGCCTGTGAACTGATTCTGTTCAAAGCAGTTGTTCTCAAAAATTGAATAAATATATGTATTACTTGTTATGTACAGTAGTCCCCCTTTATAACGCGGGTGTTGGGGTCCAAGACAGCCACCCGCGTTGTATCCGAGCCGCGGATATCCACGATGGGGGTTTTAAATTTATTTAAAAATCTATGCATGCGCTTCCCATTGTGAGTCTACGGGGGGGCGGGGGGAGAGGTCAGACCCCCGTAGACTCTCAATGGGAAGCGCTAGCATAGATTTTTAAATAAATTTAAAACCCCCATCGTGGATCCAATTAAAATTTCAGCGGCCGGCTCACTTTGATCCGGAGAAGGAAGCTGCTCTCACTGAAATCAGCCGGCCGCTGAAATTGACACTGCCCGCTGCTCTCTCCCTCCAATCCAACTTTTAAGTTTTAATGTTTCTGATTGGAGGGAGAGAGCAGCGGGCAGTGTCAATTTATTTTTTTTTCCCTCCGGCTTGCCCCCTCTCCCCCCACATCCTCCAACTAGACCCCTCTTCCCCCCCCAAAACCCTCCGGCTCGCCCCCTCTCCCCCCACACCCTCCGGCTCGCCCCCTCTCCCCCCCACACCCTCCGGCTCGCCCCCTCTCCCCCCCACACCCTCTGGCTCGCCCCCTCTCCCCCACATCCTCCGGCTCGCCCCCTCCCCACACCCTCCGGCTCGCCCCCTCTCCCCCCACATCCTCCAACTAGACCCCTCTCCCCCCACACCCTCCGGCTCGCCCCCTCTCCCCCCACATCCTCCAACTAGACCCCTCCCCCCCAACACCCTCCGGCTCGCCCCCTCTCCCCCTCCCAACACCCTCCGGTTCGCCCCCTCTCCCCCCACACCCTCCGGCTCGCTCCCTCTACCCCCACACCCTCCGGCTCGCTCCCTCTCCCCCTCTCCCCCACACCCTCCTGCTCTCCCCCACAGCGTCCAGCTCGCCCCCTCTCCCCCCACACCTTCCGGCTCGCTCCCTCTCCCCCTCTCCCCCACACCCTCCTGCTCTCCCCCACAGCGTCCAGCTCGCCCCCCTCTCCCCCCACACCTTCCGGCTCGCTCTCTCTCCCCCACACCCTCCTGCTCTCCCCCACAGTGTCCGGCTCGCCCCCTCCCCACACCCTCCGGCTCGCTCCCTCCCCTCCCCCCTCCTCCCCCTCCCCACCCCCTCTCCTCCCCCGTCCCCCAACACCCGCAGGGCCCCCCTCTCTCCCCCAACACCCGCAGGTCCACCCTCTCTCCCCCACACCCCCAGGGGGGTCTCCCCCACACCCACAGGGGGGTCTCCCCCACACCCGCCCACACCCGCTCCCCCCCAACACCCGCCCCCCTCCTCTCTCCCCCCCCCCCAACACCCGCCCCCCTCCTCTTCCCCCCCCCCCCCCCAACACCCGCAGGTCCACCCTCTCTCCCCCACACCCACAGGGGGGTCTCCCCCACACCCGCCCCCCCCAACACCCGCCCCCCCCCCCAACACCCGCCCCCCCCCCCCCCCCCCCCCCCCCCCCCCCCCCCCCCCCCTCGGCAGTGTCAATTTCAGCGGCCGGCTGATTTCAGTGAGAGCAGCTTCCCTCTCCGGATCAAAGTGAGCCGGCCGCTGAAATTGACACTGCAGGCTGCTCTCTCCCTCCAATCCAACTTTTAAGTTTTAATGTTTCTGATTGGAGGGAGAGAGCAGCCGGCAGTGTCAATTTCAGCGGCCGGCTCACTTTGATCCAGAGAGGGAAGCTGCTCTCACTGAAATAATCAGCTGGCCGCTGAAATTGACACAACTGACAGTTGGGGTCCATAAGCCCCCCCGCGGTATATCGCGAACCGCGGTATTGCGGAGCGCGGTATAACGGGGGACTACTGTATTACTTGTTACTCCTATCGGTGGTGCTGTGCCAGATCTTCTCAGTGTTAAGCGTTGTATGATACGCAACACCTGCTATTTTGTATAGTATATCACCTCGTGAAGAGAGGACAAATTTTTTTGAAGGTTGTTTTTGAGAGAACATTTATATCAAGCAGTATTTAAAATAAAGGTTATGTCTGTGTAAATGAGTGAGGAAAAAGATCTGGTTGCACATCTGTATTTTAAGAAGAGAGAAAAAGAAATAGATACACTGAGATGAAGAAATATTGAGAGCTGCCACAGCATTTGATCATTGTTCAGAAAAGGTAAATTTTGAAAACAATTAAATAACCTTTGTTCGAAAATGTGTAATATAACTGTGTAATATATGTGTAATAGAACTGGCTAGGTCATAGGAGGCAGAGAGTAGCAATGGAAGGGTGCTTTTCTAATTGGAGGGCTGTGACTAGTGGTGTTCCGCAGGGATCAGTGCTGGGACCGTTGCTGTTCGTAGTATATATAAATGATTTGGAGGAAAATGTAACTGGTCTGATTAGTAAGTTTGCATTCGACACAGAGGTTGGTGGAATTGCGGATTGCGATGAGGACTGTCAGAGGATACAGCAGGATTTAGATTGTTTGGAGACTTGGGCGGCGAGATGGCAGATGGAGTTTAACCCGGACAAATGTGAGGTAATGCATTTTGGGAGGTCTAATGCAGGTAGGGAATATACAGTGAATGGTAGAACCCTCAAGAGCATTGAAAGTCAGAGAGATCTAGGTGTACAGGTCCACAGGTCACTGAAAGGGGCAACCCAGGTGGAGAAGGTAGTCAAGAAGTCATACAACATGCTTGCCTTTATTGGCTGAGGCATTGAGTATAAGAATTGCCAAGTCATGTTGCAGCTGTATAGAACCTTAGTTAGGCCACACTTGGAGTATGGTGTTCAATTCTGGTCGCCACACTACCAGAAGGATGTGGAGGATTTAGAGAGGGTGCAGAAGAGATTTACCAGGATGTTGCCTGGTATGGAGGGCATTAGCTATGAGGAGCGGTTGAATAAACTCGGTTTGTTCTCACTGGAACGACGGAGGTTGAGAGGCAACCTGATAGAGGTCTACAAAATTATGAGGAGCATAGACAGAGTGGATAGTCAGAGGCTTTTCCCCAGGGTAGAGGGGTCAATTACTAGGGGGCATAGGTTTAAGGTGTGAGGGGCAAGGTTTAGAGTAGATGTACGAGGCAAGTTTTTTTACACAGAGGGTAATGGTGCCTGGAACCCGCTGCCGGAGGGGATGGTGGAAGCAGGGACAATAGTGACATTTAAGGGGCATCTTGATAAATACATGAATAGGATGGGAAAAGAGGGATACGGACCCAGGAAGTGTAGAAGATTGTAGTTTAGTCGGGCTGCATGGTTGGCACGGGCTTGAAGGGCCGAAGGGCCTGTTCCTGTGCTGTACTTTTCTTTGTTCTTTGTTTATAAGTGATCAGGCACAGCTAGGTCGGAATGTAAGCTGTGAAGAGGGCACAGAGGCTGCAGAAATAGGCCGGTTTAGTGACTCTGCAAGTGTTGATGGCAGTTGGAAGGAATGATGCTTTCGAAGAATGTTAATCACAAAAACAGATCAGGTTGACTTTAAAGCAGATTCCTTTCAAATACCATGGGTGGAATTCTCTGAAACCGGGTGTGAACACTCTGGACTTTCCTGTAGAAGGGGGCTTGCAGCGCCCCCGAGTGCTCCACACAACTCCGGCTGCTGATACGGGGCCCTGCACTTCCGGCAGCAGGAACTCGGCTAGTTGTCGGCTGAGAATCGCCGCGGGGGCATCTTTCAATGGCCCCTGACCGGCGCCACGTCGACTGCGCGCGACTGGCGGCTATTCTCTGGTCCGCGTAGAATCCCAGCGCATGTATTTACTATGGAAAATTTGTGCCATGCAGACATACAGTATCACCAAAACCTGGCACACTTTTACCAGTCCCAAGATGTGAGAAAATACTTTTGAATTTGTTACATTAATTTTATGATTCACTTTTCTTTTGTTTCAGTGAGTAAAACTAGTTAACTGTCCTTTGTGCTGATACAGGAAGGATGTTTTCATCGCAATATTGCAGGCTCTCATCTGTGTTGGCTTTCTCATCTGTTTTACCCTTTTGGGTAGAGAATATCCTTTACAACATACAAACTTAGTACTAAGTATTATGATGCATAATTATTAGAATGTGAAGTACCAGCGAGAGTAGGGAATATGAGAATAGACCAGATGAATGCATGGCTGGGGAGATATTGTAGGAGGGAGTGATTTGGATTCCTGAGGCATTGAGACCGATTCTGGGGAAGATCAGACTAAAACAAGCGGGATGGGCTACACCCCAGCAGGACCAATATTGAACGGGTATTTACGAGTGCTGTTGGAGAAGGTTTAAACTCGAGTGACAAGGGGTGGGAATCTGAGCGTGGAGACACAACAGAAGAAAACAAAGCTAGAAATTAAAGATAGAAAAGTAGAAAGCAAAAGTGGAAAGCAGAGGAAATGAGGGCTAGCAACAAAAAGGGCAACAGTACAAAAAATCTACATGTAAAAATGTTAAAAAGATAAGTATCAATGCACTGTATCGGATTGCACGGAGAATTAGCAATAAGGTAAGTAGATAAGAGCATTATTTGAAATAAACGGGTATGATATTACGGAGACATGCCTGCAGGGTGACCGGGGCTGGGAACTGAACATCCAACTGAACATCAAAGTACTCTACATTTTGTTTAAAAAATATTTTTATTCTCCTTTTTCACATTTTGTCCCAAATTTGCACCCACCATCAATAAACAATAATCAGTAACGAATGCAATGTCAATCTCCATATCAATAACAACGATCCCATCCTCCCTCCAAACCCCAAACATTAGCTAGCCCCCATGTTAACATAAACAAATGACAAAAAGGAATCAGCATTCACCCATAGTCACCATTAACACACACCGCCCCCCTCCCCCCACCCTCCCAACCCCCCTACCCCCAACTAATGTTCGATGTTATCCAGTTCTCGAAAGTGCATAATGAATAACGCCCATGAATTGTAGAACCCCTCCATCCTGCCCCTCAGTTCAAACTTAACCTTCTCAAGAGTGAAGAATTCCAATAGGCACCCCTGCCACGCCAGGGCACAGGGTTGAGAGGTTGCTCTCTATCCAATCAGGATCCACCTTTGGCGATCAACGAGGCAAAGGCTACAACATCAACCAGTTTCCAGCCCCGGCTGCCCCCCCCCCGCAACATTCGCACACATCTTCTACCCCTTCAAAGAATCAGCTCATCCTCGCCCTTGTGAGGTGTGCTCTATATTCCACCTTCAGCTGCATCAGCCCCAGCCTCATGCATGAGGTGGAGGCGTTCATTCTCTGGAGCACCTCACACCAGAAGCCCTCCTCCATACCCCCTCCCAACTCTTCCTCCCACTTTGCTTTGATCCCTTCCAGTGATGCCTTCTCCTCTTCCAAAATATCTCTGTAAACCGTGGATACTACCCCCTTCAGTCCCCCTGTCGTCAGCACCTCCTCCAGCAGTGTGGAGGCTGGCTCCACCAGGAAGCTCTGTATCTCCTTTCTGGCAAAATCTTGAAACTTCATATATCTAAACATTTCCCCCTGCTCAGCCCATACTTCGCTCTCAGCTCCTTCAGTCCTGCAAACCTACCCCCAAGAAACAAAAGCTTTTCGTGTCTTAATCCCCTTCTCCTGCCATTTCCGAAAATTTCCATCCCACTTCCCTAGCACAAATCTGTGGTTCCCCCGAATAGGCATTTCTCTTGACCCTGCCCCCAACGGAAGTGTTGGCGAAACTGCCTCCAAATTCTCAATGGAGCTATTATTACCGGACTCCCTGAGTATTTCCCCGGGGCCATCGGGAGCGACGCTGTTGCTCGCTCCTTCAATCCCGACCCCCTGCACAAACTCTTCTCCATTCTGACCCATTCTGACCAAACTATGTACCTCCACATTCTCCGCCCAGTAATAATACATCAGGTTCGGAAGACCCAAACCCCCTGTCTGCCTTGTCCTATGTAGCAGCACCTTTCTCACTCTGGCCACCTTCCCTCCACATATGAACGAGGTAATCATTCCTTCAATCTCGCTGAAAAATACCGTTGGTAGGAAAATCAGCAGGCATTGGAAAATAAACAGAAATTAAACAGAACGCAACACGTTCATTTTAACCACCTGCACCCGACGCAGCAGTGACAGAGGAAGAGCATCCCACCTTGCCAGATCAGCTTTCACTCTCCCCACCAAACTAAAAATGTTGTACCTGCGGAGCTCCCCCCCCCCCCCCCCCATTCCCGGACAACCTGCACCCCCAGGTATCTAAAGTGAGTCCCTGCGCCCACCCCCGGCCGAGACACCACAAAATACTCACTACTGTATTAATAAAAGCAAATTACTGCGGATGCTGGAATCTGAAACGAAAGAGAAAATGCTGGAAAATCTCAGCAAGTCTGGCAGCATCTGTAGGGGGATGAAAGAGCTAACGTTTTGAGCCCGATGACTCATTGTCAAAGCTCCATTCTGACCAAACTACTCACTCTTGTCTGATTTAATTTGTGCCCCGAGAAAAACCCAAACAGCCAAGTAGCTACAATATTCCCCCTATTGACACACTCGGTTCCGACACGTATAACAACAAGTCATCGGCATGTAAGGACATCTATGCTCTGTCCCCATCCCGCACTATCCCTTTCCATACCCCAAACTTCTTAATGCGATAACCAACGGCTCAATCGCGAGTGCAAATCCCTGCCTAGTCCCATGGTGGAGATAAAAGTATCCTGACCCCCCCCCCCCCCCCCCGGTTGCTGCTGCTGCTGACCTAGTTCCCTATTGTTAAGCCAGAAAGTTGAGGAAAGGCTGCCACCGCCTAAAGAACCCTTGTACCGACCCCCTCAGGGCGAATTTGACCTTCTCCAGCTTAATGAATCCCACCATGTCATTGATCCAGGTCTCCACGCTCGGGGGTCTCGCATCTTTCCATTGCAACAAGATCCTCCGCCGGGCTACTCGGGACGCAAAGGCCAAAACACCGGCCTCTTTCGCCTCCTGCACTCCCGGCTAAACCCCAACCCCAAATATCGTGAGTCCCCAACCTGGCTTGACCCTGGACCCTACCACCCTCGACACCGTCCTCGCCAACCCCTGCCAGAATTACCCCAGTGCCGGGCATGCCCAAAACATATGGGCATGGTTCGCTGGGCTCCCCGAACACCTAATGCACCTGTCCTCACCCCCAAAAAACCTGCTCATCCTTGTCCCGGACATATGAGCCCTGTGCAGTACCTTGAACTGGATGAGGCTAAGCCTCGCACATGAAGAGGAGGAGTTCACCCTCTCCAGGGCGTTCGCCCATATCCCTCCCTCAATCTGCTCCCCCAGCTCCACTTCCCACTTAGCCTTCAGCTCCTCTACCGACGCCTCCTCCACCTCCTGCATCACCTGGTAGATGTCAGACACCTTCCCATCCCGACCCACACCCCTGAAAGCACCCTATCCCTTACCCCCCACGGGGGCCGCAAAGGGAACCCCTCCACCTGCCGCCTAGCAAACGCCTTGACCTGAAGGTACCTGAACATATTCCCCAGGGGGAGCTCAAACTTCTCCTCCAGCTCACCCAGGCTCGCAAACCTCCCGTCAATGAACAGGTCTCCCAACTTCCTTATGCCCGCCCTGTGCCACCCCAGGAACCCGCCATCAATGTTCCCTGGGACAAACAGGTGATTCCCCTGCAGCGGGGCCTCCACCGAGCCCCCCACCCTCGGCGTCCCGTGCGCCCAAACAAATCCCGTGATGCTGCTGTTCACCCTCCTAAAAAAGGCCCTCGGAATAAGAATGGGGAGGCACTGGAACAAAAACAAAAATCTCGGGAGCACCGTCATTTTAACGGACTGTACTCTACCCGCCAACGACAGCGGCAGCATGTCCCACCTTTTAAACTCCTCCTCCATCTGCTCCACCAACCTAGTAAAATTAAGCTTATGCAAAGTCCCCCAACTCCTAGCCACCTGAACCCCCAGGTACCTAAAACCCCTCACTGCCCTTTTTAGCGGGAGCCTACCAATCCCCTCCTCCTGATCACCCGGGTGTACAACAAACAGCTCGCCCTTGCCCAGGTTCAACTTGTAGCCCGAGAAACTCCCAAACTCAGCAAGAATCTCCATCACCTCCGGCATTCCCCCCACCGGGTCTGCTACGTACAGCAACAAGTCATCTGCATAAAGTGACACTCTGTGCTCCTCCCCACCCCGCACCAGACCCCTCCACCTCCCCGATTCCCTTAGCGCCATGGCCAGAGGCTCAATTGCCAACGCAAAAAGCAAGGGGGACAGAGGGCACCCCTGCCGCGTCCCACGGTAGAGCCTGAAGTACTCGGACCTCCTCCCATTTGTCGCTACACTCGCCATCGGGGCCTCGTACAGCAAGCTCACCCATTTAATAAACCCCTCCCCAACCCCCTCTAACACCTCCCACAAGTATTCTCACTCAACCCTATCAAAGGCCTTCTCCGCATCTAATGCCACCACAATCTCCGCCTCTCGTTCAATACCCTTCTAATATTTGGAAAGCGCTGCCTCCCTCTGAAGAACCCTGTCGGATAGAACATAGAACATTACAGCGCAGTACAGGCCCTTCGGCCCTCAATGTTGCGCTGACCTGTGAAACCCCTCTAAAGCGCATCTACACTATTCCCTTATCGTCCATATGTCTATCCAATGACCATTTGAATGCCCTTAATGTTGGCGAGTCCACTACTGTTGCAGGCAGGGCATTCCACGCCCTTACTTCACCTATCACCTTCGGGAGACACTCCTCCAGCCTACCTGCCAGTACCTTTGCCAATACTTTTGCGTCCACATTTAAAAGCGATATGGGCCTATACGACCCACACTCCGTCGGATCCTTATCTTTTTTAAGCAACAGGGAAATCGATGCCTGCCCCAAAGTTTGTGGTAACCTATCGCCTATCGCCCCCTCAAACATCCCCACCATCAGGGCTGCCAGCTGATCCTTGAATTTTTTATAATATTCCACCAGAAACCGGCCCTGCAACCTTCCCTGACTGCATCCTCCCAATCGCATCTTTTATCTCCTGCTCCACTATCGCTCCTTCTGATGTAGCCCTGTCCCCCTCCCCTAACCTCGGGTACTCCAGCCCATCTAGAAATTCCTGCATCTCCCGGTCTCCCCTAGGTGACTCTGACCTGCAAACCTAAGTACTCTACATTTAAGAAGAACATAAGAACTAGGAGCAGGAGTGGGCAATTCAGCCCATCAGGCATGTTCTGCCATTCAATATGATCATTGCTGATCACATCTCACCGTTTTCTCTTTTTCTCTTTTGGTTTCAGATTCCAGCATCCACAGTAATTTGATTTCTTCCTGCATGTACCCTGTCTAGTCATGTTAGAATTTTATAGCTTTCTAGGAAATCCCCCCCCCCCCCGCCCCCAACGCCATTCTTCTGAACTCCGGCGAATAAATTCCTAACCAACTCCATCTCACCTCATATGTCTGTCCTACCATCCCAGGAATCGGTTTCAGGCAATGGGACCCTGTGTGAGAACCTCTCTGGCTACACCTCTTTAAGCTACGGTTACCCCTATCTCTGGATCTGTAAAGACTTGATTACCTGCAAATGCTTGCATTCTAAGCATTGTCTGGCATCTTTAAATTTGTCTATATATATGTTTCTTGAACATACCTCTTCATTCACCTGAGGAAGGAGCAGTGCTCCGAAAGCGAGTGTTTGAAACAAACCTGTTGGACTTTAACCTGGTGTTGTAAGACTTCTTACTGTGACCTTGGACAGGGCATCGAGTATAAAAACTGGCAAGTCATGCTGCAGTTGTATAGCACCTTGGTAAGGCCGCACTTGGACTATTGCGCAAGATTCTGGTTGCCACACTGCCAGAAAGATGTGGAGGTTTTGGAGAGGGTGCAAAGGAGATTTACCAGGATGTTGCCTGGTCTGGAGGGTGTTAGTTATGCGGAGAGGCTGAATAGACTCAGACTGTTTTCATTAGAACGTTGGAGATTGAGGGGTGACCTGATAGAGGTCTACAAGATTATGAGGGGCATGGATAGTGGCTGGGCAGGCACTCTTTTCCAGGCAGAGGGGTCAGTCACCATGGGGCAAAGTTTAGAGGAGATGTGCGAGGCAGGTTTTTTTACGCAGAGGGTGGTGAGTGCCGAACGGGTTGCTAGGGGAGGTTGTGGAAGCAGATACATGAACGGCGTTCAAAAGGCACCTTGACAAACACATGGATAGGATGGGTATAGAGGGATTTGGCACAGGGAAGAGCTGAGGGGTTTGGCAAAGGTTGGTATTTTGACCGGTACAGGCTGGAAGGGCTGAAGGGCCTATTCCTGTGCTGTATTGTTCTTTGTTATGGAGTGGAAATACTCAAGCCTGGCAGTATCTGTAGAGAAAAAGAGTTATTGTGTCATGTCAATGACCTTGAAAAGCCATAGGCCTGAAATGTTATCCGTGTTTGTCTCCGCAGATGCAACTAAACCTCCTGAGTATTTCTCGCGTTTTTGTGTTTACATCAGATTTCAAACATTTGCATTATTTTCCTTGTAAAATTATGGAGTGATTTGTGATGTTTATAATTGTGAAGGACTGAAACAGAGTAACTAAACACAGACTAGAAAAGTAATTGACTAATCTAGAATGAAGAAGATGTATGTAATATATTAAAGGCAGACTGCATGTCAACATTTAAAAAAAAAAAAATGATTTTGGTAGAGGATCAAGGTGATGACATAAGATTAAGCATACAGAGAATGAGTAACAAAGTGAAGTGTCTTTTTCCGAGTTGTAACTTCCATGTAATTCTCATTCCTCAGCCCACTACATTTCCTCTCTCTTTTTTTTCCCATTCCGGTCTCTCTCCCCACCTCTTTTTCTCTTTCACCTCGCATCTAAGGGGTGGGCAGCACGGTAGCATTGTGGATAGCAAAATTGCTTCACAGCTCCAGGGTCCAAGGTTCGATTCCAGCTTGGGTCACTGTCTGTGCGGAGTCTGCACATCCTCCCCATGTGTGCGTGGGTTTCCTCCGGGTGCTCCGGTTTCCTCCCACAGTCCAAAGATGTGCAGGTTAGGTGGATTGGCCATGATAAATTGTCCTTAGTGTCCAAAATTGCCCTTAGTGTTGAGTGGGGTTACTGGGTTATGGGGATAGGGTGGAGATATTGACCTTGGGTAGGGTGCTCTTTTCAAGAGCCTGTGCAGACTCGATGGGCTGAATGGCCTCCTTCTGCATTGTAAATTCTATGATATCTTGGCCTAGTTATTCCTCTGCCATATCCTGCAGTTGAGCCTAATTACAACTCTTGGACATGACTCCCTGTATGAACATACCATGAGAAATTTATTTTTGGATGAGTGTCCTCCAGCTATCTCGGTCCTAAGCTTATACCTCTGAGGAAGAAAGTCAGAAACAAACATTATCTGGCTGTTTATAGAGTGAGATTCATCACTGGAGCCACAGAATGAATAGTGAAGTCAATTTTCATCCACCGAGGACAACACATGTACTTTGGGCTGATGGTTGTAGGGACGACGTGCCTTTTCATTTGCTCCCCAATTATTCAAGTTTCCTCACATCCCCTCATCCCCATCATGACTGTTACCCCATCACAGTAGCACAGTGGTTAGCATTGTTGCTGCACAGCCCCGGGGTCCCAGGTTCGATTCCTGGCTTGGGTCAATATCTTTGTGGTGTCTGCACGTTCTCCCTGTGTCTTTGTGCGTTTTCTCCAGGTGCTCCGGTTTCCTCCTGGAAGTCCTGAATGACGTGCTTGTTAGGTGAATTTTGACATTTTGAATTCTCCCTCTGTGTACCTGAAAAGGCGCCGGAATGTGGCGACTGGGGGATTTTCACAGTAACTTCATTGCAGTGTTAATGTAAGTCTACTTGTGACAGTAAAGATTAATATGAAAAAAGCTTATTATTATACCAAATCCTCTATCCTACTTCCTAACTCCTCTACTTTGACCCACTCAATTGTTGTGCCCTTCTCTTCCTTTTGCTCAATGGTGACTCAACTCTCCCTCAACCCTCCATCCGCTTCCACTTACTTCTCTCAAGGGTGGATTCCAAAGGCTAGTGACCCATCACCTTAAATTGATTTTCTCCTTCTGAAATGAAGAAAGTCGTTGCTTAGTTTGTATTTGTGCCTAGCCCTCTTTCTCACTGGAAAAAAAGGCGAACGTTGATCAAAAAACCCAATGGGCCAGCAATTGTTAGAAAAATAATGTTTGCCCTTATTTGTTCATAATGGCATCAATTTGCAGCAAAGAGAATATGTGCAACAAGTTCCAATTCGCTACTAATTGCTGGGTGATTTGTGGGGCTCTATTGTTAACCTTGACAAAATCAAACAAGTTACCATCTTGCAGGGAGACTCCCCAATAAGTCAGGAAAAAGCTCGATTTATGAAGTTGATGCAAATTAATCCTGCCTCAGTCATTTAGGACCGGTAATTAATATCATAGGTACCCTGCTAATGACGTGATTTATGGTTCTGACATGATGTGCAACCTTGCGGCCCATGACTTTTAGCTCTTTTGACACTCAAATGCATATTGGATTGATTATTTCAGAAAATAACATTTTGGAATACAGTATATGAGTCGTTTAAGACTTTTTTTTATGTTTAGCATGATTGAGAAGCAGAAGGTGATTTTGAACCTATAATTCCCAAAGCTCTCTACTCATAAAATCATAGACGTTTACAGCATGAAAACAGGCCCTTCGGCCCAACTTGCCTATGCCGCCCAGTTTTTACCACTAAGCTAGTCCCAATTGCCTGCATTTGGCCCGTATCTCTACATACCCAGCTTTCCCATATAACTCTAAATGCTTTTTAAAAGACAAAATTGTACCCGCCTCTGCTACTGTCTCTGATAGCTCGTTCGAGACACTCACCACCCAACTGTGGCGCTTTCTCGAGTCATTTTTGAGTCTATTGGAGACTTATTGGTAGAGATTGATTGTGATGATTAATCAACAATTCCATTGCCATTGTATTATGCATCTATCAGAATGGTAGAACTCAAGAATTAAAAAGGTGCAAAATAAAAATACTGTGGATGTTGAAAATAGAAATTTAGTAGAATTTCCATTTTCGGTTTTTATTTAAGAATTATATAATTTTCTCATCTCGCAGTTCCTATGAAAACACTGCGAAAAATTATGGATCATGCCTGATGATTCTATATTTCATGAATCTTTGTAAAATTTGCTCACCTACCCTGTAATTTGTTCATTAACCTATTAAGGATCAATATAATTATTCTACATGGCTAGGTTACATTGTAGAATAGATTAGAATTTACAATGCAGAGGGAGATCAATTGGCCCATCGAGTCTGCACCGGCGCTTGGAAAGAGCTCCCTACTTAAGCCCACGCCCCCACCCTGGCTCGTTTAGCTCAGTGGGCTAGACAGCTGGGTTGTAATGCAGAACAAGGCCACCAGCACGGGTTCAATTCCTGTACCAGCTTACCCGAACAGGTGCCGGAATGTGGCGACTAGGGGCTTTTCACAGTAGCTTCATACATGTGACAATAAAAGATTATTATTATTATTATTATCCCCGTAGCCCGACCTAACCTTTTGGACGAAGGGACAATTTAACTTTGCCAATCCACCTAACCTGCACATCTTTGGACTGTGGGAGGAAACTGGAGCACCCGGAGGAAACCCATGCAGACATGGGGAAAATGTGTGGAGTTTGCGCTGTCACTTGACCATGGAATAGAACCCGGGTCCCTGGAGCGGTGAGGCAGCAGTGCTAACCAGTGGGCCACCATGCCACAGCACTTCTGCTTGGCCTCTTCTTCTGCTTGCTCTTTTCAGTTTTATTTTTCCTTTCTGTCTATTTCAACTATTGTTGTACCTCTTCCTGTTTAATTTGACTCTAATTCTGACGTTTCCTTGTCTCTAATATCATCTGTTTCTTCTGTCACCGGGAAATGAGGAGGTGGTGACATGATAGTATTGTTACTGGACTGGTAATCGAGGGGATGTGGGTTTGAATCCCACCTCTGCAGATGGTGCAATATGAATTCAATAAAAATGTGGGATTAACCATTAAATCATTGTCACTTGTTCACTAATGTCCTCTAGGGAAGGAAATCTGTTTTTCAAGGTCTGGCCCGCATATGACACAAAGTCCACAGCAATGTGGTTGACTCATAAATTCAAGGGAAATTAAGGATGGGCAACAAATGCTGGTCTTGTGAGCGGTGCTCATATCTCATGAAAGAATAAAGGGAAACATTTCAGAGAGGGTGGCAAGGTAGCATAGTGGTTAGCAATCTTGCTTCACAGCGCCAGGGTCCCAGGTTCGATATCCAGCTTGGGTCACTGTCTGTGTGGAGTCTGCACATTCTCCCCGTGCCTGCGTGGGTTTCCTCCGGGTGCTCCGGTTTCCTCCCGCAAGTCACAAAAGATATGCTTGTTCGGTGAATTGGACATTTTGAATTCTCCCTCCACGTACCCGAACAGGCGCTGGAGTGTGGCGACTAGGGGATTTTCTCAGAAACCTCATTGCAGAGTTAATGTAAGCCTACTTGTGACAATAATAAAGATTATTATAAATATTATTATAAATTGCATAATCTTAGTACAACATGTTCCAGTTACAGAAAATTAGATACACATTTATTTTTAAGTATGGACATTAAATCCTGATATTTATCCTGATATTAAATCCCGATAGTGTGTATTGGCTAGATTCCTATTGAACAACTATTATAAAACCCTTCATCGTTGGCATCCTTACATCTACAGCAATGATGGACAAGCTTCAAACAATCCAATGGAGAGTCTTCATATGGCACACTTTTTATGATGGCCAAAGAGGCCACTTGTTGTGAGACAAGGTCTGCCACAGCTATCAGGTATCATTGTAGGTTGTTGTTTTCGGTGTTGGCATCTGTTGCCTCCAATCAGTGTGGTGGTGCAGGAAGTGATACCATTTTCCTCTGTCGTCAGCTAGTGACTCCCAGGTTTGCTAACCGATGTTTACGGTCTTTATGTCAAACTTGTAAGCGTCATTGAAATAGAGCTTTGGGCATCCAACTGGTCATCTGACTTCACTGCCTCACCATATGGAAAGTTCTTGGATGTGCAATCGTCTTCCATCCTGCAGATGAGCCTGAGCCAATGAACTTTCTTTGTTTGATGTGTGCTAATAAACCGGCGAGCTCTGCCTTTGAGAGGACTGCAGTGTTCATGATTTCTGTCTGTCCATAACCCCATTATGTTGTCAAAGATGGAAATCTTTGAGCTTTTCTTATTAGCTGTAAATAGACCATGTTTCACAGCCAGAGAGCAAGGTGCTGAGAACAAATGCCTTATAAACCATCAGCTTGATGTTAGTCCATGCATGTTTCATGAGTTGTCAAAAGGTGGTAACCACTTTCCCTATGTATATGTCAATGTTGCATCATGGGACAGATTGTCTGTCACCATGAACCCAAGGTAGCAGAATTTATTAACAACGTTCGATGCTGTGTTATTTAGTGTGATCAAGGGTGGAATTGAAACATCTTGTCCCATGGCCATAGTTTTCTTGACATTAGTTAGTTTATAGTCAAGGGAACATTAATCTGAAATCCCTGATGTAGTACATTAAATTTGCCATAAGGTCCATGAGCAAAAATGTATCCAGAAGGTAATGTGCATTTACAAGTGTCTTACCGGCTCAGGATTTTTATCAATATAAGTCGAGTCCAGTGTACAAACTGATGGTTTCCATGTTGCATGGAAGATTTCTATGAAAGATTTATTCGCATCATGTGTTGTGGAGAAGCATGTGTTAATTAAAGCTTTTAATAAGACTTTAAATAATTAAAATTAGTAAGTACAATTTAATATTTTACTGCAGAGCTACACATTTATGAATCAGGAACAATTACAGATTATAGTAGGAAGAATGGATCCCAGCCAACCAAAGGAGGTAAGAGTTCTTTGTGGGATTTATTCGGTGTCCACTATTTTATTGCAGATGACAATGTTTCTGGAGTACTTTTCTGTTGTCCTGGCAGTTGAAGGAAAATTGTGTAAGTGAATGTTTTGGCTGGTTTCAGCAAACAGACAAAAGCTGGCAAAGTAAACAGTTCAATTTTGTAGCCCTGAGCAAACTCCCTCTGTTCGCAATCTGACTTGGCAGTATAATATTTAGAGTTGCCCATTTAAGCATATGTAATACTATTCTGAGATCATAAGATCTTTGTCATTAATATATATATTATTTATATATAATGTATTTTTAATATTCAATTGCTTTTTCTTTAATGATTATAATTTGCAATACATATATATTATTTATATATATATATTGTATTTTTAATATTCATTTGCTTTTCTTTAATGATTAGAATTTGCATTACATTCTTTTGTCAGAAATTGTTCAAATTTCTTTTATTTAGGTTCGACGGGAGGCTTTGCAGACGCTCTGTTGTGCTCCTCCATCTGATGTATTGAATTGTGAATGCTGGGTCACTCTTCGCAAGCACCTTGCAACCGCTCTTTCAGATCCAGACCCGACACTGAATGTAATTAATTTAAAATCAGTACTCCAATTTACTAAGTATTGGTACGCAACTAGTGGTTTAGAAATAAAGTAAGGGGTGGAACTGTGACACGGGCGGCCTGGTGGCACATAGTGGTTAGCACTGCTGCCTCACAGCTCTAGGGACCCGGATTAAATTCTGGCCTCGGGTGACTGTGTGGAGTTAGCACTTTCTCCCCATGTCTGAGTGGGTTTCTTCTGGGTGCTCCGGTTTCCTCCTACAGTCCAAAGATGTGTAGGTTAGGTGGATTGGCCATGCTAAATTGCCCCTTAAGAGTCCAAAAGGTTAGGTAAGGTTACTGGCTTACGGGGAGAGTTGAGGTGTGGGGTGCTCTTTCCAAAGGCCAGTGAAGATTCGATGAGTCGAATAGCCTCCTGCACTGTAGGGATTCTATCTTCTATCTAATTTTATAGTTAAAATTTTGTGTTTATTGATAACTCTTAGATGATTTGGGATCTATTAGGGGTGCAATCCTCCTGCTTATGTAAATCAAATATTAAATACTTGGAAATTTTGGAAAAATGTGCATCCCTCGCTGCTCTGTCTTGCATTCATAAAGTAAATCTTCAGAAGGCCACTCTAGGATGAGTTAAACCCGTTTCACCTCGGATGTGGAGAAACAGCTTGATGTAACAACACCGTATAGCACCTTTAACATAATAATAAAAAAAACAAGATGCTTCACAGAAGCATTACAAAACAAAATATGACACCAAGCCAGATACGAATATACTTTCAGACGGCCAGAGGTTTGGCCAAAGATGCAGGTGTTGAGAAATATCTTGTGTCTTAAAGGAGAATAGCGAGTTCACTGTCCGTATGGAGTTTGCACATTCTTCCCATGTCTGTGTGGGTTTCACCCCCACAACCCACAGATGTGCTGGTTAGGAGGCCACACTAAATTGCCCCTTAATTGGAAAAGAAAAATAATTGGCTTCTCTAAATTTGTTTTAAAAAAAGAGAATAGCGAGATAGAGAAGGGAATTCCAGAGATTAGGGCCTAATGTTCTGAAGACATGGCCACTAGTGATGAAACAATTAACAGTGGTTCAAGAGGCAAAATCAGATGAATGCAGATATCTCAAATTGTAATCTTTTCCAAAACAAAAGCAGAAATTAGGAAGGGGAAGCCCACAGAGGGATTTAAAAACCATGGTGGGGGGGGGGAATTTTAAAATCAAAATTTTGCTTGACCAGAAGCAAATGTAAGTCAGCAAGCACAAGAACAGGATTTTCTGAGAGTTCGGACATGGACAGCAGAGTTTAGGATGACCCCAAGTTTATAAGTTTCATGTGGGAGGCCAACCAGCATATACTGGAATAGTCAGGTGTAACAAAGGTACCGATTAGGGTTTCAGCAATGGATGAGCTGAGAAGGGCAAAGCCGAATGATAGAGAGGTGGAAATAGATGATCTTGGTGATGTTGCAAATATATGGTTGGCCAATTACCTTTGTGCCAAATATGGGTGGCATGGTGGCACAGTGGTTAGCACTTTTGCTTCATTGCCAGGGACCCAAGTTCGATTCTGGCCTAGTCTGTGTGAAGTTAGCACGTTGCCTCCATGTCTCGTGGATTTCGTCCCAAGATATGCCGGTTAGCTGGATTGGCCAGGCTGAATTGCCCCTTAGTGTCCAGGGATGTGTAAGGTGGATTATGGGGATAGGGCGGGGGAGTGGAGCTGGGTAGACTGCTCTTTCGGTGGATCCATGCAGACCTGATGGGCTGAATGGCCTCCTGCGCTGTAGCGATTCTGTTAACACGATTATTACAATTCTGAGCAGACTCGTTCAGTCTTAGACAGCTGCCAGAGAGAGGGATGGAACAGGTAGCTCGGTCACATAGTTTGGTGTGGGAACCTAAAAATAGTGACTTAAATTGGAAAAAATTCTGCTTATTCAGTTCTGATGGCGGGCTCCTCCAGCTGTGGAAATTCCCACCCAAGGTCAGTGGACCTTTAAGTGGTCTGCATCCTGCCCTGGGGTGATCTTGCGGTGGGCGCAGCCGAAGAATCTAGCCCTGAACGTCAAATAAACAGTCTGATGATTTATCAACAATGGAGGCGTTGAAATAGGTGGTTATGGAGTAGAGATGGGTCTTATTAGTGTAAAACTTACTAACTGTGCCTTCGGATGTAGCAGGGGTAGCATGTAGATGAGAAGTAGGCTGGGGCCAAGAATAGAACCTTGGGGGACATAAGAAGTCACAATATGGGAGAAGGAAGAGAAGCCATTGAAAGTGATAGTTGTTGATGATTGAGGAAATTGTGGCACAGATACATAGAAGATAGGAGCAGGGTCTTTTGGCCCTTGAAGTCTGCTCCGCCATTCATCACGATCATGGCTGATCATCCAACTCAATAGCCTAATCCTGCTTTCTCCCCATAGCCTTTGATCCCATTCTCCCCAAGTGCTATATCCAGCCGCCTCTTGAATATATTCAAAGTTTTAGCATCAACTACTTCCTGTGGAAATGAATTCCACAGGCTCATCACTCTTTGTGTGAAGAAATGTCTCCTTCTCTCTGTCCAAAATGGTTTACCCTGCATCCTCAGGCTCTGACCCCTGGTCCTGGGCACACCCATCAGTGGTAACATCTACCCTGTCTAGTCCTGTTAGAATTTTATAAGTCTTGATGAGAACTGAACTCCAGTGAGAACAATCCCAACCTAGTCAATCTCTCCTCATATGACAGTCCCGCCATCCCTGGAATCAGTCTGGTAAAGCTTTGCTGCACTCCCTCGAGAGCAAGAACATCCTTCCTCAGAGAATGAGACCAAAACTGCACACAATACTCCCAAGTGTGGCCTCACCAAGGCCCTGTACGATTGCAGCAACACATCCCTGCTTCTATACTCGAAACCTCTCACAATGAAGGCCAACATACCATTAGCCTTCTTTATCGCCTGCTGTACCTGCATGTTTACCTTCAGCGAATGGTGCACTAGGGCACCCAGGTCCCGCTGCACACTCCTCTCTCCCAATTTACAACCATTCAGGTAGTAATCTGCCTTCTGTTGTAGCTTCCAAAATGAATAACCTCACATTTATCCAAATTATACTGCATCTGCCATTGGTTTGCCCACCTGTCCAGATCTTGCTGTAGGATCCCTGCATCCTCGTCACAATTCACCTTCTCACCTAATTTGGTATCATCTGCAAACTTTGATATGTTACATTGTGTTCCCTCATCCAAATCATTAATATATATTGTGAATAGCTGGGTTCCCAGCACCGATCCCTGTGGTACCCCACTGGTCACTGTGCCAATTTGAAAAGGACCCATTAATCCCTACTCTTTGTTTCCTCTCTGCCAACCAGTTTTCTATCCACCTCAATATATTTCCCCCAATCCCATGTGCTTTAATTTTGCACAATAATCTCTTGTGCGGGACTTTGTCAAACACCTTCTGAAAGTCCAAATATACCACATCAACTGGCTCCTCTTTGTCGACTATACTGGTTATCTCTTCAAGGAATTCGAACAGATTTGTCGAGCATGATTTTCCCTTCATAAATTCATGCTGACTCTGACTGATCCTGCCACTGCTTTCTAAATGTTCCGCTATAAAGTCCTTGATGATGGACTCGAGCGTTTTCCCCACTACTGATGTTAGGCTTACTGGTCTATAATTCCCTGCCTTATCTCTACCTCCCTTTTTGAATATCGGAGTGACGTGAGCTACCCTCCAATCTGCAAGGACAGTTCCAGAGTCTATAGAATCCCGGAAGATGACCACCAATGCATCCACTATTTCCAGAGCCACCTCCTTATGCAGATTCTCAGGCCCTGGGATTCAGAACCAAAGTATGTATTAAATTGCTCAGCCATTTCTTTGTCCCTTATTGTGTATTCCCCTGTTTTTGTCTGTAGTGGTCCTTCATTTCACTTTACCAATCCCTTTCTCTCTACATATCTGTAGAAACTCTTAGTTTCAGTCTTTATGTTTCCTGCAAGCTTCCTTTCGTACTGTACGTTCCCCTTCTTAATCAATCCCTTCGCCTTATTTGATGAATTCTAAACTGCTCCCAATCCTCAGACCTATTATTTTTCATGGCCAATCTAATATGCTTCTTCCTTGAATCGGATACTATCTCTAATTTCCTTTGTAAGCCATGGATTGGCCCTCTTACCCCCTTTGCTTTTGTGCCAGACAGGAATGAACAGTTGCTGTATTTCCTCCATGCGTTCCTTGAATGTTTGCCATTGCCTATCCACAGTCATCCCTTTAATTAAGTGGCATAGTGGTATTGTCACTGGACGTGTAATCCAGAGACCCAAGCTAATGCCCTGGGGATCCAGAATCCCACCAAGGCAGATTGTGAAATTTAACCATGAAACTCACTAATGCCCTTTAGGGAAGGAAATCTGCCATTCGTATCTAGTTTGGCCTACATGTGACTCCAGACTCTCGGCAATATGGTTGGCTCTTAAATACTCTCTGAAATGGCCTATCAAACCACTCAGTTCAAGGGAAATTAGAGATGGGCAATAAATGAGCGACACCCAAATCCCATGAATGAATTAAAAACAAAAACAAAAAATTTCAGCTGCTGGAATTTAAATTCAAATAATAAATCTAGTATTGAAAACTCGTCTCGGTAATGGTGACCATAAAACTATCACTATCAATTATCGTGAAAACCCATCTGAAAATTTGCCATCCTTTCCTGGTCTGGCCTGCATGTTTCTCCAGACCAATGACAGTGTGATTGACACTTTGCTGCCTCCTGGAATGGTCTAGGAAGTCACCCAGTTCAAGGGCAATTAGGCCTTGCCAGCAATGCTCACATCCCATCCATAATTTAAAAAAAATCTTGCAGACAGAAGATTATAGAAACAAAGTAGGATTAATTTGTAACTTCAAAGCAAAGAATTTTATGGGGAAACTGATCATACTACAATAGTGTTTCACATTAGGTTTTAGAGTCTTAAGTGAAACAATTTACATGGGTCTGAGCAATTGGATAGATTAATTAGGAAAATATATTAAAAGGTATGGAGCTGCGCAAGCACAGTGGCACGGTGGTTAGCGCTGTTGCTCCACAGCGCCAGGGTCCCAGGTTCAATTCCGGGTTTGGGTGATTGTGCGGAGTGTGCACATTCTCCCCATGTTTGCGAGGGTTTCCTCCGGATGCTCCTGTTTCCTCCCACAAGTCCCGAAAGACGTGCTGTTAGGTAATTTGGACATTTTGAATTCTCTCTCTGTACCCAAACAGGCGCCGGAATGTGGCTTTTCACAGTAACATCATTGCAATGTTAATGTAAGCCTACTTGTGACAATAAAGATTATTATTATAAGCAGTGGCAAACCTATAAGAAATGATTCAAAATTATCGACGCAAACAGAGTAGACTGCTAACGGAGAGGGGACTTTCAAGGTTGAGGAGAAGGAGGGTTGATGACGGTAGTTCCCCGAGGGCGGGCCAGGGGAGGTGCGGGTCTGCGCCAAAGACTGGCTTAGGCGAGGTTATAGTTGATCAGTCGGGAGGGGGGATAGGGTACCCCCTGACCAGGCTGGTCATGTGAAAAGTTCGGGGACTGAATGGGCCAGTCACAAGGGCCCATATGTTTGTGCACTTGAGGCAACTGAAGGCGGATGTGGCTATGTTTCAGGAGACACATCTGAAGGTGAGGGACCAGGTTAGGTTAAGGAAGGGATGGTTTGGGCAGGAGTTCCATTATGGATTAGACATTAAAACGAGGGATGGTGGAAATCCTGGTCAATAAGCGGGTGGCATTCGAGGTGGGGAATCTAGAGGTGGACCCTGGGGGGTAGATATAGTTAGTGGGAAATTGGAGGGAATAGACATGGTATTGGTGAATATATATGTCCCAAATTAGGATGATGTTGAGTTTGTTAGACGGTGCTGGGGGACATCCCAGACCTGGACTCGCATCGATTTGAGTATGGGGGGAGATTTCAACACGGTCCTGGATCCAAGGCTGGATCGGTCGTGTGCCAGGTCTGGGAAGGTATCAGCTATGGCAAAGGAGCTGCGGGGGTTTATAGAGCGCATGGGGGGCGGGGAGGGCGGCGGGGGCGGGGGGAGGGCGTTGATCCCTGGAGATTTGGGAGGCCAAGGAGTAAGGAGTTGTCATTCTACTTCCATGTGCACAAGGTGTATTCCCGGATAGACTTTGTGTTGGACAAACGCTGCTGGCTGAGGTGGTAGATGCTCAATATTCAGCAATTGTGGTGTCGGACCACGCCCCACACTGGGTAGGACTGCAAGTTAAGAAAGTAAAGGCCTGCAGTGGAGGTTAGATGTGGAGCTGTTAGCGGAGGAGGAGTTGTGTGAGCGGGTGAGGGAGGCCATTCGGGGACAATAGATATTGGTGGAGGGTTTGGGAGCCCCAGTTGGCTAGGGGAGGTTATAGACGAATTGGGGGCAATGCAACCAGGTAAGGCCCCGGGGCCTGACGGATACCCGGTTGAGTTTTATAAAAAGTTTTCCAGGCTGTTGGGGCCGCTCCTGGTAAAGGCTTTTAATGAGTCCAAGGAGCTGGGAGTGCTACCCCCAATGTTATCGCAGGCATCGTATAGGCCTATCTCCCTATTGAATGTGGATGGAAAATTGCTAGTAAAGATCTTGGCCATGCATATAGAGGATTGCAGGGGTTATAGGGGAGGATCAGACAGGATTTGTGAAGGGACGACACCTGACGTCCAACATTAGGTGGCTCCTAAATGTAATAATGATGCCTGCGGAGGAGCGCGAGGTCGAGGTGGTGGTGGACATGGATGCAGAAAAGACCTTTGATTTGGTGGAGGGGAAGCACCTGTGGGATGTCTTGGGAAGGTTTGGGTTCGGACAGGGATTCGTGGATTGGGTCCGGTTGCTTTTTCAGGCATCAGTAGGGAATATAAGGAGCAACCGGGTTCGATCAGCGTATTTTAGTCTGTGCAGGGGGGCACGGCAGGGGTGTCCACTCTCCCCACTACTGTTTGCCCTGGCCATAGAGCCTTTGGCAACGGCGCTGAGGGCATCGAACATTTGGTGGGGAATAGTGAGAGGGGGTGTTGAGCATAGGGTCTCACACTACGTGGATGATTCACTCCATTATATAACAGATGCGGTGGGGGGAATCGCTGGAATTATGGGAAGACTGGAGGAATTGTCCGGTTCTCGGGTTACAAACTGAATATGGGCAACAGTGAGGTTTTTGCGATCCAGGCAAGGGCGCAGGAGAGGAGACTGGGGAGATGCTGTTCAAAGTGGTGGGAAGGAGTTTTGGGTACCTGGGGATTCAGGTGGCAAGGGACTGGTGTCAGCTCAGTAAACTATATTTGGGCAGGGTGATTGAGCAAATGAAAGGGGACTTCTGTAGGTGGGACGTGCAGCCGTTGTCATTGGCGGGGACAGTACAGACTGTGAAGATGACAGTCTGTCTGAGATAGCATTTTGTGTTTCAGTGTCTCCCAATCTTCATCCCCAAGGCACTTTTTAGGAAGATGAATGTGGCGATCTCAGGTTTTATATCGGCCGGAAAAGCCCTTGGGGGTGAAGAAGGTCCTTCTTGAGCGGGGACGCGGTGGAGGGGGCTTGGCCCTTCTGAACTTTATTAACTATTACTGAACGGCCAATATTTCTATAATTAGGAAATGGGTATTGGGGGAGGGGTCAGTGTGGGAGCGAGTGGAGGCGACAGCTTGCAAGGGCATGAGTCTGAAGGCTCTGTTAACAGCACCTCTGCCGTTTTCGCTGGCTCGTAACTCCACAAGTCCAGTGGTAGTGGCAGCCCTGCGAGTGTGGGGGCAATGGAAGCAACACATGAAACTGGAGGGGGCGTTGGTATGGTCACCGAACTGTGACCATGGAAGGGGGAGCCATGGAAGTGAAGAATAAGGGCAGGGAATCTAATATATGGGTAGCTAGGAGTTAGGCGGGGGGTAGTTAGGTATGTTATTGTGGGGTTTTTGCATGTGTTGACTGCTCTATTTAGAATGTTAAAATGTTGAAATTATAAATACCTCAATAAAATATTTTCTACAAAAAAAACTAAGGGCGCAATTCTCCGCACTCACGACGGTGCGGAGAATAGCGGGGTTCGTAAAATTTTACGGCCACGCTAGTCTGACGACCTCCCGCTATTCTTCCCCCCCCCCCCCCCCCACGCCCGACTCCCGATACGAATCACTGCCGCCGTTTTTTTACGGCCAGCAGCGATTCTCAGCTGGCCGATGGGCCGAGTTCCAAGCCCTTTACGGCTGTTTTTACGAACGGCAAACACACCTGGTCTGGCCGTTCATAAAAACGGCCGTAAAGTGCCAATTTTTAAAACCGTGGCACCGATTGGCACGGCAGTACCACGGCCATGCCAAGGGTGCCATGGGCCCGCGATCGGTGGGCACCGATCGCGGGCAGCGGGTCCGATACCCGCGCACTCTTTGTCCTTCCGCCGCCCCGCTGTATCACTTCGCGGGACGGCTGAGGGGCATCCCGGCCCGCGCATGCGCGGGTTTCGCGCAAATGCGCGATGACGTCATCTGCGCATGCGCGGGTTGGAGTCTTCCAATCCGCGCATGCGCGGCTGACGTCATGTAACGCGTCAGCCGGCGCAAACTCTGGCAAGCGGGCTTAACGAAATTCGTTAAGCCCGCAATGCCGGAGTTTACGGCAGCGGCATGCTAGCCCCGACCGGGGACCAGAATCGGTTCCCGGTCGGGGAGGGGGAGGCTGGCGTCAAACCCGCCCGGATTTGACGCCAGCCTTACGATTTCTCCCTCTCTGGGAGAATCGCGCCCTAAGTAACTAAAGTAAATGTTGGTCTTTTAGGCTAAGATGGGAGAAATTACAATAGAACCATAGGAAAGTTACAGCACGGAAGGAGGCCATTCGACCTATCTTGAGGCGAACCAGGTGCCCTTTCTAATTCTACCTTACTGCACCAGGCCATTACCCTTCTAGCTTTCAGCACTTAAGGTGAAGATCCAAATACTTAAAATAAGTTTAGGGTCTCTGCCTCCCCCACCAACTCAGGCAGCGAATTCCAGACACCCACTACCCTCTGCGAAAAAAGGTTCCTCCTCATCTCTCCTCTACACCTTGTGCTACTTATAATGGGCAATAAGAAAATGGAAGGGACTTACAATCGTTTTACAATTATTTTGTATATGTTTCCACATCATAGAATACAAAAAAAATGCCTAAAATAGGAGACAGCCAAAGAGTTAATGAGAGTAAAACACTGAAAATAATATTAGTAGAAGCAAAGCACTAGAGAAATTAATTGGACTGAGAGCCAACAAATCCCCTGCCCTGATGGCCTACATCCTAAAGTTCTTAAACAGATGGCTGCAGCGACAGTGGATGAATTGGTTGTGATCTTCCAAAATGTCCTAGTTTCTATAACAGACCCAGTGGAAGTTAATAAATATAAAACTGCTATTGAAGAAAGAAGAGAGGGACAAAGCTGAACTACAGGCCACTTGGTGTGTCATCAGTTATTGGGAACATGCTTGAATCTATTATTAGTGGTGTTAATGCACCTAGAAAGGTATAGTTATGTCGGGTAGAGTCAACATAGGTTTTATGAAAGGGAAGTTGTGTATGAAAAATTAGGAAGTGTTTATGAGAATGTAACTAATAGGGGAACCAATGGATGTAGTATAGCAACATTTTCAAAAGGCATTTGATACAGTGCTACATAAAAGGTTATTACACAGGATAAGGAGTTGTGGGGTTGGGATAATATGGATAGCAGACAAAGCAGAACTTTTGGAATTGATAATCTGTTTTTAAAAAAGAGTGCCGTACCACAAGAATTGGTGCGGTGGCCTCAGTTGTTTACAATCTATACTAATCATTTAAATGAACATACCAGCAATACTATATCCAGGTTTGCTGGCAATACAATGGTAGGTGGAAAAGTAAGTTGTGAGGAGGCCGCAAAGTATACAGCAGATAAAATGTAATTTGGAGAATTGTGTGGTAATCCACTTTGGAAGGAGGAATAGAAAAGCAAAATGTTTTTCATATGGTGAGAAAGTTATAAATGTTAATGTTCAGGCGAGCACAAGAACGCAACAATTAGGAAGACAAATTACATAACAGAGGATGCTGGAATAACTCAACAGATCTGGCAACATCTGTAAGACGAGAAAGTAGAATTATTCTTTCAAGTCCTTTTGGCTGTTCTTCAGAGCTAAAGAGAGGAATAGTATGTTAGATATTGAAATATAGCTGCGAGAGATTGCAACCAAACGTAGCAACTTAAGTAGCGTGGGCGGAAGGGATTGCATTGAGGCAATACATGTCTGGGATATTTTTTAAAAGGGGTTTAAGGTGGAGAAGAAAGGTCACAATCGAAAGCTGTCAAACTTAATGTTGAGTCCTGAGTGCTGCAACTTGTTTAGCCAGAAGATGAGATGCTGCTCCTCCATTTGGTGGATGTGATGGGCCAGGATGTCATGGAGGGAGGGGCCCATATGGAATGCTGAAAGGGGGTCGTGGTAGCATCATGCTGAAGTTGGTGGAAATGGCGGAGGATGATCTTTAAATGCGGAGGCTAGTGAAGTGGAAATTGAGGACAAGGATGATTTCATCAAGGTTCTGGGAGCGAAGGGAAAGGAAAGGGTGAGGTCAGAGGTGCAGGAAATAGGTCCAACCCGGTTGAGTGTCCTGTCAACCACAGGTGGGGCGAAACCTTGGTTAGGGAAAAAAGCAGACATGTCAGAAGCACCATTTTCGAAGGTGACATTATCAGACCAGATGCAACAGAGATGGAGAAACTGGGGAAAAAGAATGAAGTCCTTACAGGGAACGGGGCGTGGGGAGCTGCAGTGGAGGTAGCTGTGAGAATCGGTAGATTTTTAATAGATATTGGTGGTCAGTCTATCACCAGAAATGGAGACCGAGAGGTCAAGGAAAGAAAGAAAAATATTAGCTGTGGGTAGCACGTAGCACAGTGGTTAGCATTGTGGCTTCACAGCACCAGGGGTCCCAGGTTTGATTCCCCACTGGGTCACTGTGTCCGGAGTCTACGTTCTCCCCTTGTTTGCGTGGGTTTTCTCTGGGTGCTCTGGTTTCCTCCCACAGTCCAAAGACGTGCAGGTTTGGTGGATTGGACATGCTAAATTGCCCTTGCTGTCCAAACGGTTATTGGGTTACGGGGTAGTGCAGAAGTGAGGGCTTAAAGTGGATCGGGGCAGACTCGATGGGCCGAATGGCCTTCTTCTGCACTGTATGTTCTATGTTTTATGTTCTATGTTAAAAAGGACCTGTTGTCTTTTATTGCAAGAGGATTTGGAGGAGGAGGAGGTCTTGCTACACTTGTACAGGGCTTTGGTGCGATCACACCTTGAATGCTGTGCTCAGACTTGGTCTTGTTAGATAAGAAAAGATGTACTTTACCTGGAGTCAGCACATCTAAGATTCATTAGATTGATTTTTGGGACCAGAGGGTTGTCCTTTGATAGATGGAATAGTTTAGGCCAATACCCTTCATTGAAACTTAAGATCCTGAAGCGGCTTGACAGGGTAGACACAGGTTGTTTCCCTGGATGGAGATTCTCAAACTGGAGTCATAGTCTCTGGATAAGTCGTTGATCAATTAAGGCTTAGATGAAGAGGAATTTATTTTTAAAAGTAAATTTAGAGTACCCAATTCATTTTTCCAATTAAGGGGCAATTTAGCATGTTCAATCCACCTACTCTGCATATCTTTGGGTTGTGGGGGCAAAACCCACGCAAACACAGGGAGAATGTGCAAACTCCACATGGACAGTGACCCAGAGCCGGGATCGAACCTGGGACCTCAGCGGTGTGAGACTGCAGTGCTACTGCTGCGCCACCGTACTGCCCTAGGAGGAATTTCTTCATTCAGAAGGTTGTGAGTAGTTGGGATTTTCTACACCAGAGGACTTTGGCTGCTCGGCTATTTAGTATATTCAAGTCTGAAATAGGTTGACTCCAGGATATGGAGATTGGGTGGAAAATGTGTAATTAGAGCTGAAGATCAGCCATAATAGTATTGAAAGATGGACAAAGCTTGAGAGGCTGTATGGCCTACTCCTCATTCTTCTTATGCCCTTAAAGCAGGGGTGGGCAAACTACGGCCCCCGGGCCGCATGCGGCCCGCCAGAGGTATTTCTGCGGCCCACCAAGTCATTAAAAAAAAAAATTTAAAAAAAAAAATTTTTTTTTTAAGGTTAATGGGGGGGGGGCTGTTGGGTTACTTACTGGTATAGGGTGGATACGTTGACTTGAGTAGGGTGATCATTGCTCGGCACAACGTCGAGGGCCGAAGGGCCTGTTCTGTGCTGTACTGTTCTATGTTCTATATGAGGCGCCCAGAATCATAACCGGGTGAAGTAATTATTTTACTTAATATACTATGCGGCCCTTTGTGAATTGTGAATTTCTGAATGTGGCCCTTGCACGGAAAAGTTTGCCCACCCCTGCCTTAAAGCATTTGGAAGAGGCCAAAAATATACAATGGGATTTTGTTTTCTTTATTCTTTAATGGGACGTGGGTGTCACTGGCAAAGTCAGTTCTTGATGCCCATCCCTAATTGTCCTTGAATTTAGTGACTTGGTCGGCCATCGTAAATCTGGGATCACATGTCGGTCAGACTAGGGAAGGTTGGCAGATTTCCTTCTTTAAAGGGCATTAGTAAACCAAGTGGGCTCTTATGGTTGTATGGAGACTAGCTTTATATTCCAGATTTATCAATTGAATTTAAATTCCACTGACTCAAATGGTGAGATTGAATCCCTATCACCAAATTTATTTTGGACCTCAGGATTATTAATTCAGAGACATTACCACTACACTGCTGTCTCCCCAATATGAAAGAAACAGCAGTAATGTGTGTCATAATATACATCTATGTATATAATGGAGTGCAGACAGGCAGTGATTGACACACAGGATGACCAGTAAACACACAGAACAGAGCAGCCAATCACCAGACAGGACACTACCACTATAAAGCCAGAGGGCACTGGGTTTCCCGCTCTCTCTGGACCCAGCCACTGAGACAGTCAGAGTTTGTGAGCTAGCCAGCGCAAACACCATGTGGTAGCTAGCAAGTCTGGTCATGCTAGTACTAGGTCTCCAGTCAAGTCAGTATAGTGTCAACCCACAGTTGAACATGTGTAGTAGTTAAGACGTTAAATAAAATTGTGTTGCATCTTATCAAGTGTTGTGTTGCATCACGTGCAGTCCACATCGACCCAGCCTGCCTAACACATCAATGTGAAGTTGGAAAATAATTATAGATTTAAGAATAAATGTTATTTTATAATTTTATAATTCCTTTCACGTGATACATTAAAAGGGAATTGCATTTTGTGCAGTTCCGTGTGTACCATAACTTGGAGAAATAGGTCTTCAAAATTTTCTTTTTGCTCTGTTACTGATATTTGTTTGTACTTGCAAGATAGTGAGTAGAAACAATTGGGGAGAAAAAATAGAATTATCCACATGGGCAGCCATGTTTCCTTGGCTAAATAGCGTATTAATCATGATACTTGGGTGGGGGTGCATCAGGCTTAAATTGAAAATAATTTACATTGAGTAGAGTTTTTATGATACTTGAAAGTGAGGAGTTGTCTCTATGTAGACCACTAAATGGGGATGGACTGGCTAAATATATTGATATAAAATGATCACCCAACATTAAATTATCTGACATTTGGCAAGGATCATGTCTATGCAAAGCATTATTGTTCAAAGCAAGTCTGGTTCCTGAAGAAAAACTGCTTGCATAGAATTGGTCTTAATAAGAATCCATTCCCCTGTACATCATAGCTGCTTGATTTGAAATTGCTTTTAAACCACACACTTTCACATGAAAGCCCAACTTTAAGTATTCATGTTTTACTGAATGGTTAAAATTTGTAGATGCATGCAATAGTGACAGAATGTTCAGTGATTTAAAAATGATGCATTGCACTCATTTTCTTTAGGACAAAAGTCTACGATTTTATGCAAAAACATTTTCATCATCAACATTCACCACTACAAGAGAAACCTACACAAGTCTGGGTATGGATTAAAAAATGCTTACAATTTAAACCATTTAAAACCTTACTGAAATTTGAATCTGTTCTTTGTGGCTTGATCATATGAATGTGTCTTGTTGCAATGTTTTAAAAACATATATAGAAAAAAATATATCTATGAATAAATAGACCTACATCAACAAACTCTTGTGCTTAGAGTTGTTAAGAGTAATTAAATTCCTGGATTCATTTATTGGAAGTAAAGTGAAATCCAATTGAATGTGAAGGAGATTATACTATCGTATCACATACACAATTATTCTGCCGGTATATCATTTGGAGCCCATTTGATATGAATTGTTTGCTGAATTTATATTTTCCATTTTTATGTTTTGTTCCAATTTTATGACCTTAAATGGATTAATTTTGTATGTTCACATTGGAAAAAATATTGATGTTCATGCAGCTAGTTATAAATAAAGTTAATTGGTAAATGAGTGATTGCACAGTGTGATCACGCATTACTCTATTATCCTAATCAGAGGAAATTTCCACAACGAAAAATACAAATTGCTGCATGCACCTTAGCTGACTATGTATAGATAATAACTTCTTTCGCCTTTTAAATCTATTTGGATGGGTGTTTGATTTATAGTTGTCACTTGATTTATTCTTCAGTAAGGAACGAGTATTTCAGTAATCTTTTCAGTTGTCAGGTAAAAGAATTCTAATTTACAATTTTCTGCAACCACCTTGTGGTTTTCAATTTATTTTATTTGAAACCATTGCGAATAAAATAGTTATCAATTTACCCTATTATGGCCATCTAATCTTTGATCTCTTTATATATAATATTTGTGCAATAAACCCGAGTACAATGATCAACTTCATGTAAGGTGACAGCAGTTTATTACACAGTGCTGTTTACAGCATATTTTAAAGCAACTGTTTTGAGTTTTACAATACTTTAATTTGACTGTCTGACTCCATTTTATTTGCTATGACCTGTATACATTCTTTGACTTTTACCTGCTTTCGATTCATTACACTTGATCGGTTCACAGATTTTGATTACCTCCATTAATTCTATTTGCTTTGTTAGCATAGATTAGCTGTCACCAGTTTTGCAACTTCATTTGTTAAGGTCTTTAAACGCATCTAGGATTTGAAGCATTTAATGTATATGTTTGCTGCACTCGGTTTGGTGAAAGCACAGGTGGAGTGCACTATTTATGAGGTGATTTCCTACATTTGGAAGGAAAAAATATTGAAGTAGTTTAGTGAAGAGCTAGTAATTGTTGAAGGACAATGCCATCTGGAACTGACAGGAAGAGGAATAAGTATAGCTTTGGAAAGATGATGTTATTTGTTCTACACATGAAAAATGTGACAAATAGAAAATAAAATTTATGTTATAGAAAAGATTTAGGACGTGCCAGTTTATCTCAGATGGCAACCCAGTCTTAGAATCTGAATGCTGAGAGTTTAAATCTCAATCTGTGATTTAAGCAGATAATCTAAACCTTTCAGTGCTCTACTGAGGGATTGCTGCAATTTTTAATGAGGTATTAAACTAAAGTTCTGCCTCCTTGCTCAGGTAGAAGCAAAATATCCTGCGATGGTATGTAAAAAGCATGCAGACCTGAAGTCTTGACCAACACTCTTACCTCAACCAACACCATAAAAATATCTGGTTATTCTTCTCATTCACTGTTTGATTCATGTGGAAATGGTTCAGCTCACCATTCCATTGTCAAAGTCACATTCAGGAAATTAGAAAAATATCAAAAATGTTGGATTCTTTGAAGAAATTAATATTATTGAAATAAGAAAGAACTTGCACCTATATGGAGCCTTATCACTTTCTGAGACTGCCTAACCCATTTACAGCCAACTATGTAATTTTGAACTGTAGTCACACTTTTGGTAAAAGTGGGAGCACTTTCTTTGCATAGCAGTGTTCCACAAACAGTTCTCCCTCATTACCACCCTCAAAAATGAGGCAATTTACATGTATCCTGTCCCTAAGACATCAAAGAGGTAACACATTATTTAAATCAAACCTTTCTTTGTTGATTATTTTAAAAAGTGGCTTTGCTGAACTGAAAGATTGCTGTTACAGATCACATAATTCGCAAGTTAGCTACACTTTCTGTAAAATCCCAGTTACAAGACAAAAGGTAACAAGGAAGTTAGACAAAGGAGAACTAGTGGATGCAATTTATTTAGATTTCCAGAAGGCCTTTGACAAGGTGCCATATAGGAAACTGTTAAATAAGTTAAAAGCCCATGGTATTAGGAGTAAGATCCTGGCATGGATAGAGGATTTACTGACTGGCAGAAGGCAGAGTGTGGAGATCAAGGGGTCTTTTTCAGGATGGCAGCCGGTGACTAGTGGTATGCCTCAGGAGTCTGCTGGGACCACAACTTTTCACAATATACATAAATGATCTGGAAGAAGGAACTGTTGCTAAGTTTGCAGATGATACAAAGATCTGTAGAGGGACAGGTAGTGTTGAGAAAGCAAGAGGGCTACAGAAGGATTTGGACAAGCTAGGAGAGTGGGCAATGAAGTGACAAATGAAATACAATGTGGAAAAGTGTGAGGTTATGCACTTTGGAAGGAGGAATTTAGGCATAGACTATTTTCTAAATGGGGAAATGCTTAGGAAATCAGAAGCACAAAGGAACTTGGGAGTCCTTGTTCACGATTCTCTTAAGGTTAATCGGCAGGTTCAGTCAGCAGTTCAGAAGGCAAATGTAATGTTAGCATTTATGTCAAGAGGACTAGAATACAGGCTCTGGTCAGACCCCATTTGGAGTATTGTGAGCAGTTTTGGGCCCTGTATCTAAGGCAGGATGTGCTGGCCTTGGAAAGGGTCCAGAGGAGGTTCACAAGGATGATCCCTGGCATGAAGAACTTGTCATATGAGGAACGGTTGAGGACTCTGGGTCTGTACTCGTTGGAGTTTAGAAGGATGAGGGGGGATCTTATTGAAACTTGCAGGATACTGCGAGGCCTGGGTAGAGTGGACGTGGCGAGGATGTTTCCACTTGTAGGAAAAACTAGAACCAGAGGACACCATCTCAGACTGAAGGGATGATCCTTTAAAATAGAGATTAGGAGGAATTTCTTCAGCAAGAGGGTGGGGAGTCTGTGGAACTCTTTACCGCAGAAGGGTGTGGAGGCCAAATCACTGAGTGTCTTTAAGACAGAGATAGATAGGTTCTTGATTACAAAGGGGAGCAGGGGTTATGGGGAGAAGGCAGGAGAATGGGAATGAGAAAATATCAGCCATGATTGAATGGTGGAGTAGACTCGATGGGTCGAGTGACCTAATTCTGCTCCTATGTCTTATGATCTAAAAGCTCAACCCTCATTCTGTGGAATCTCCTGCATCTCATCGTGAGGACAAATTGCAATCAACAAAACCAGGAACAAGCAGGAGATGTGTATTCTCAGCCTAATCCTATAGCAAACTATTGAAATGTATTATACCTATAGAGGCACTAGTAGTTATCATCTGTCTCCTATTTTTGACCAGAGGCATAGAAACTGTTCTTCAGCCTGCGACTGATTAATTAATGGACAACATCACTAAGTGCCTGGCCTTTGGAAAGTTTTAATATTGCATTTTGAGACTAACAACTCAATTTGCTGTTTGACCTCCAGCCTGCAAACACCTCAGCAGGATTCGAGACTGACTGACAATTGCATCAAGTTTAAGTCTTCACAAAGCCTGCTTCTCTGGAAGATGCCTGCCAAGCAGACAAAGTACTAACCTCATCTCACTGTGTCACCATCAACTTTAAAGGAACTGTAATCCTCTGCGAAGGAACCGTCACTGGACTCTGACGTTTTGCACTCTGGCAATTATAGGATCTGAGATCCATATCTATGGGAACTAAGATCCGTTTTTCTTTTAAATTATTCATAGTTATAAAATGCCCTCTTTCCTGTCTTCTTTTTATGTGCGTGTGTATGTGGGTGCATATGAATTTGCACCCATCCCCAGATTCGAATGTTTGAATAAACAATACTTCTGATTTATCTTTTAAAGATCATTTGTTGCAAGTCACTTTAAAAATTGAGCTCATAAACTGAAGGTTGCAGGAAACATGCCACATCCTACTTCAAAAATTAACACCTTTGCTTATGGACAGACGACAAGGGAGTTCAGGTTTGCCTCTCTTCCCCTGCCTGTAACATGTGCTTTGGTTTAAAAGTCCTTGGGTTCCAATGACCTTTCAGTGCTTTCAATGCTAGAATGTGAAATATACAGTATAGTGAAAGATTTAAAAGCTGAAATTACCTTTAAGTTAAGGCACAATATCATGAATATTCATTTTTTCAAAGTATATTTATTAACATTTTACATTTTAAAGAATGCAACAAAATAATACGTCCCATAAGAAAGTATCGAGGGAAAAAAATGGCTCAATGCATGAATAGAGAGAGAAATAGGAGAACAACATAACTGGCTTGAAACAATCGACAGACATCAAATGTCACCAAAGGCACCAACGACCCATCAAAGCCTCCTCGGACACCAGTCCCATCAGCACCCATGTAGGAGTCAAGCACAGATTCTCCATACCTATCGTTACAAAAATAAAGAAAATATGTGACAACCCATGTACTAAGAGGAGTTGATTGCACTACACAAACCAATTTCACCCCAAATTAAGTCTTAGTGCAGAACCAACATCATTCCATACTATTGTGCAGAGTGGACCGGTAACAACATATTCAGATTATGATCAAACCTTCAGACACTCCCAAGAACGGAAAATGAAGGAACAGCTAGAACTGCCAGAACCAATCCACAGGTTAACAAGGGATTCGGACCTATCCATATTATTGCGGCGCAAGCAAATCAACGAAAATGGCATCCCCCCGCATCGAAGAAGCAAAGCCTAACTACCCAGGATGCCCCCAACAGGTACACTCTAAAATGGACGCCCCAGGGGCAACAGGATACTCGCCACAGTGTCGGACCTGGCCTAGCCCAGCACATCCCAACACTCAGGAAATTATACCCCCCCCCAGGGTCTCATAGATTTCATAGATTTCATAGAATTTACAGTGCAGAAGGAGGCCATTCGGCCCATCGAGTATGCACCGGCTCTTGTAAAGAGCACCCTACCCAAGGTCAACACCTCCACCCTATCCCCATAACCCAGTAACCCCACCCAACACTAAGGGCAATTTTGGACACTAAGGACAATTTAGCATGGCCAATCCGCCTAACCTGCACATCTTTGGACTGTGGGAGGAAACCGGAGCAACCGGAGGAAACCCACGCACACACGGGGAGGATGTGCAGACTCCGCACAGACAGTGACCCAAGCTGGAATCGAACCTAGGACCCTGGAGCTGTGAAGCGATTGTGCTATCCACAATGCTACCATGCTGCCCACCCTGCCTCCCAAATGAGCCCATACCACTCCCATCCCATCCAAAGAAAATCACCGTCCCCCTAATACTCAGAAGAGAAGGATGATCACTTCAGCCCCAGATGGGGAGGATCTCAACCCAATAAGAAGAAGAATCATCAAGACTCCCAACAATTGGGTGTCCTGGGAGGGAGTGCCAATTCCCTCTTCCCTGGTACAACTAGGGTAACCTCCCCCAGACCACCAGCCCAGGCCAGGATTAGAAACAGCACCCTGCTCACCTGGATGAAGAGAGAGAAATAAAGCCCCTGGCAAGAGACACCTGAAATAACTCAGAATGACCACTATCACAGAATGGATAGAAAGAGCGATCATTCTCGTCAACAACCGGACCACAGCTAACCGGTCTCACCTAACCGTGCTCAGTATTAAGTCATGTTGTTCGACTAGCTCTAAAGAGGACCACAGAGAGGGACTCAAAGTAGTAACCCAGTCCTCCCCAGATTACAAAATCTGGCAAGGCTATCCGAGGATAAAAACGCAGATTTTTAAATTAAAAAACCTCAAAATTAAAAATAATATATGAAAAAAAAACTCCTTGCTCTAACTATGGACTATCCTCAATCTCAGTGAGGACCCAAGACGAACTTTCAATGAAATACATAATGCTGTAGGGTGGAGCCCTGACCTTTGGGGCGGCCCGTAGGGAGAGGTGACTGTTTTGGTGGGAATGTCATGGAAACACCAATGAGAGCCTTGGTAGCTCTAAATTTGCTGATAGGCTCATCAGCAGTCAAGACGAAACAACATCATGCTTTGATTGGTGACTCCCCTTTAGTGCGGAAAACATTTGCCAGAAGTTGAGAGGTGGTGGAGTCTTGGAGCAGTTCAAATACGGATCTCATAATTGGTATGCATTCATTGAGTCAAGGTGCAAAGCTGTAGCCAGGTTTCTGGCATTCGGTCTGGCGGGCAGCTTGACGCAAAAATGAGGTTGCCGATGTCGCATTGGGGTGTGAGTCTACTAAGCCTTCAGTGAGGCCAGGAAGCGGTGCTGGCCAATGGATGCCAAGGGAAGCAGCATGGCGACTTCACATCCAGGGCTGAGGGTGGCGGATGGGCAATGACAAGGCAACGAGGGCAAGAGAGAGCAGAGTCCTGGCTAGATAACCAGCAGCCAGTCAGGAGCATATGCGGTTGTCGAGACTTGGCCAATCAAGCAAGAGGCGAGAGGTGAGCAGAGATGTCACTGTCGGCGCGGCTTGACATTATTGGGGGTGGGGCTCAATGTCATTGGGGATAGGTTGCCATGTGACCAGGGGTTGGGGTGTGACGTGGGGCTCTTGCAAACAAGGAGAGTGTGGGGCCCCAAAAGTGTAACTCTGCTTCTGGTGAGGACTGAACTGATCCTACCAACCCCAACCAACCACCCGCCATCCTGGTCCAGCTGCACTCATCCTCCTTATGAACAAGATAGGGGGTGATTAAAATCTGAACACTACCCTACCACAACCACAAGGATTATAAGACATAACATAGACAAACATGGAGTAAAACTGCACAGATCACACTTCACATAATCAACTCAACATAACTTTACTCAAACATATCGACAACACCCGCCCTCACGCTCACATAGTGCACTTCCTTGCAGGAGAACAGATAACCTTACACAAGGGCTCAATGTCCAGGAATGTAGAATGGGGCAGCATGGTAGCACAGTGGTTAGCATAATTGCTTCACAGCTCCAGAGTCCCAGGTTCAATTCCAGGCATGGGTCACTGTCTGCATAGTCTGCACGTTCTCCGGCATTGAGTGCTTGGGATTCCTCCCACTGTCCAAAGATGTGCAGGTCAGGTTGATTGGCCATGCTAAATTGCCCTTGGTATCCAGAAAAGTTTGGGTGGGGTTATGGGGATAGGGAAGAAGTGTGGGCTTGGGTAGGGTGCTCTTTCCAAGGGCCGGTGCAGACTCAATGGGTTGAATGGCCCCCTTCTGCACTGTTAAAGTCTATGATTCTATGAATGTAGATGAATTGCAGGGTAAAATGCAGGATAAAGTCACGATCAGTGAGCCCGCTTCGGGATCTCTCGAGGATTCCAACAATCAAAGCATGAGGCACCATCACTTCCATAATGTCATCTCTCCAACGCCCAGGCGGTCCACAGCATAGGCCCTGGCCGATCACCAGGGAAAGTGCTCTTATGAGTGCAAAAACCTCTCTTTGCCTCCACTGCACTTTCAAAGTTACCCCAGAATCCTCCAAGGGAGCTCTGGCGACTTGCATTGCAGGACTGAGATTTACATCCAAGACAACGTTTTCAATGGCGGCCATCATTCGGATGCACACAACACCACCGAAGTGAGAGACCGCTCAACAGCGACTCCGACACTACAAGCTGAACCCCATCCAGCTCATCCGAGGGTTAAATCTTAGTGGAAGAAAGACAATCTAGATGCAGAGAGATTGCCAAAGGATGAGGAGACTCCATGAAGCGTCACAGTATGATCACATATGCATGCTAAAATGAACTACCTTAAGAGCTACTGATACCAGTGAGATCCCACAGTACATTCTGGGCTTACTGGGACCATCCGTTTTATGGAAAAAGTTCAGAATTGGATTATGCAATGCTGACTGTATCTAGAGTTGTTGTATCTAGAGTTGTGTGACTCAAAGAGAACATCTTTCTACAGTTGTAGAAGGTCAACTTGGAGGCAAGACATTAGCTCCTAGTACTCTTCCCCCAAGCACATAGCTGATTCCCTCTTTCTCCCTCCTCCATTTAGAATTTTTAGGAATTTGGCAAGTAAGCTATCTATGTTTGCTGATCTGCCCTAAGCCAGGTGAAATAGTTCAGAGTCTGCTTCCATTGAACTAGTTATTTTAAAGCTTTCACAGCTCACCTGTTTATCTGCCTCCATGCGAGTGACTTGCCATGGCCTGTTGAACCAGACATCAACTTGGTATTCTGTCCAGGCTTTGAAGATAACCTCACTTGTCTGTTGGAGATCATTGGACTTGGTCATTTACCAATATTTTAGCATTTATTATTTTATGTAGAACTGCTCTATTGCAGATGAACACAATGTTGATGTTGTTTAATCTCCCTAAAGTCATACATCTCACTGTGATACAATATACTATGCCTTTGCAGCTGCAGCAATAGAAGAAGGCTTCTGAGAAGTATTTTTTTGACATTCCCATTTGAATATATTATATTCCAAATGTATATGAAAAGTTACAACACACAAACAGTTCGGGCAAACAAACTTCCCAACACTCAGTTATAAAGTTTGTACAAATCTTTCCCCTTTTTTGCCCCCCCCTCCCCCCCCGAACAACTCCTCAAACATGGTCACGAACACGAACATCCCCCATCTTGCCTCGAAATCCTCCGCTGAACCCCTTAACTCATATTTAATCTTTTCCAGTCAGGCCACTAACCTCGGTGGCGTTGCTGAGCACCATTGCAATAAAATTAGTCCTCGGGAAATCAGAGCAGCGAAGGCCGCAACATCGGCCTTCCTCCCCTCCATCAGAGGCCCGGCTGAACCTCCACTGTCCTTGCTGGTGCCGCAAGCACTTCCGCCCAGAATCTCTCCAACTTTTCGAAGCCCCAGAACATATGTGCGTAATTCGCTGGACCTCGCCCACACTTCTCTCACTCGTCAACCACCCCCTGAAAAAACCCATTCAATCTTGCCTGCATCATATCTACCTTATGTATGACCTTCAACTGTATTAGGCTCATCCTTGCACACAAGGAGGTCGCATTTCCCCTTTGTAGCGCCTCACTCCATACTCCCCAGTTTATCTTCCCTCCCACTTCTCCTTGCCACTTCTCCTTACCACCTCTCCTTACCACTTCTTGTTACCACTTCTCCTTACCACGAGCTATTGCCAGAGGCTCTAGAGCCAGTGCAAACAGCAGCGGCGGCAGCGGACAACCCTGCCTTGTTCCCCTGTGTAGTTCAAAGTTCCGTGAACTCATGTCATTGGTACGCACACTGTCCCTTGGTGCCACATATAACAGACGCACCCATGCCACAAACTTCAACCCAAATCTAAACCTTCGGACCTCAAACAGGTACCACCACTCCACCTAGTCGAATGCCTTCTCCTCATCCATGCACACTACTACCTCCGTTAATGCTTGTTAGGTGAATTGGACATTCTGAATTCTCTGTCTCTGTACCGAACAGGCGTCGGAATGTGCCGACTAGGGGATTTTCACAGTAATTTCATTGCAGTGTTAATTTAAGCCTACTTATGACAATAAAGTTTATTATTATTATTAAATTTGCTATCCTTGTCTGGCTTGGCCTGTATATGATTCCACACTCGTGGAAATATGGTTGGTTCTTAACTGCCCTCTGAAATCATAGAATCATAGAATATACAGTGCAGAAGGAGGCCATTTGGCCCATCGAGTCTGCTCCGACTCTTGTAAAGAGCACCCTACTTAAGCCCCATGCCTCCACCCTATCCCCTTTATCCCCGTAACTCAGTAATCCCAGCTAACCTTTTTTGGACACTAAAGGCAATTTAGCATGGCCAATCCACCTAACCTGCACATCTTTGGACTGTGGGAGGAAACCGGAGCACCCGGAGGAAACCCACGTGCACACGGGGAGAACGTGCAGACCCCACACAGACAGTGATCCAAGCCGGGAATCGAACCTGGGACCCGAGAGCTGTGAAGCAACTGTGTTAACTAATATGTTGCCGTGTTGCCCACCTATGCTACCGTGCTGCCCAAATGTCCTGGGAAGCCACTCAGTTGTACCAAACTGCTGCAGAAAATTTGAAAAAGGAATAAAACTGGACAGTTCACCAGGCATCAACTTCAGCACTGGAAATGAGAAAAACATACCCGACCCTATAAAGTCTTGTTGCTGACATCTGAGGGGCCTGTGCCAAATTTTGGGAGAGCTATCCCAAGGTCTAGACAAGCAACAGGCTGACGAAACAAGTCCTCAACGAATTTGGAATATAAGGTTGTCCAAAGAGCAAAGATTGAGGAGACTGAGTCTGTACTCTGAGTTTAAGTGAATGAGAAGAGATCTTAGTGAAGCGCACAAAATTCTTACAGTGCCTGACAGGATAGATGCAGGAAGGACCTTTATCCTGGCGAGAGGATCGAGGACTAGGAAGGACAGTACCTGAATAACAGGTAAGCCATATAGGACAAAGATTAGCAGGAATTTATTCAGTCAGAGGGTGGTAAATCTTTGGAATTCTCTACCCCAGAGTGCTGTGAAGGTTCAGTCTTTGAGTATATTAAGGACAGAGATTGATAGATTTCTAGATATTAAAGGGATAATGTGGAAATGTGGCATTGAGGTAGAAGATTAACCATGATTCAGTTAAATGGTGGAAATGACTTGAGAGGACGAATGATGTTCTCCTTCTCCAATATCCCTATGCTCCTCCTCTTAGAACTATATACTAAAGCCAATGTTCTGGACACCACCATTACCATCTCTAGATATGTGCTCTCACACCAGGAAAGGGACAACTGAGATTGCGGTACAGTAGTCTGTAGTTGTGTGGGAGTTCCCTGGGAGTTCTCATCATTAACTGGACCCAATGAAGCCTCATGGCATCAGGTCGAACATTGGCAAGAAACTTTCTACTGGTTATCTCAGTTGATGCATTGGTACTGCTCCATGTTGAACACCACTTGGAGAAAACAGAGTGGCAACGGCACAGAATGTACTCTGGGTGAGGGACTTCAGTATCCATCAAGAGTGGTTCAGTAGCACCATTTCGTTAAATCTTCTTACTTTATTTAACATGTTGAATTTATCACTATTTATTTACTTGCTATCTTACCTTTTTTTTGGTAATTTGTCTGTATCATAATGGAGTGCTTTATTACATATGTATCTTAATGTATATCTGTTTACTTGTAGCGAAGCATTTGGAGTCCTGCTTTACTTCTCAGCAAAGTCCAGTTCCCACTCTTTTTGCTGGCATGATATAACAAGCCCTGATATTGTACAGTTACTTAAAAAGGTAACTTTAATGTTTGTTGATGCAAGTTGTAATATAATATTTTGTAATTTTTTTTATATCTTTCTAAATTAATAACCTTAATATTGCTTACAGTTTCGCCTCCTTAATGAGTTTCAGAAAGAAGTTCCATCCTTTTGGATACGCCATCCAGAGAAGTATATTTTTAAATTATTGCGATTTTATGCATTAGAACTAATGAGCATTATTTTACATTATAACTAAAAACTTAGTCATTTACTTTTTGTGGCTTTACATTCTGAGAGCTTAATCATATATATTTGAGAAAAATTCAAATCACAAAAATTTTGACAGATGAGAAACCTTGACATAAACCTTGCTTATGGAACTTTTCCTGCAAAAATAAAATATATTGCTTAGCTTGTCACCTTAAAAAGTAGCATGAATAATACTGTAATGTGTATCTATGTGATTCACAGCTAAGAATTTGTCACAGCATTAACAGCAGTTGTAAATCTCTGATTTTCAATTTTCTAAAGGTTTATGGAGGAGATAGTGGAGAGCACTTTGTCATTGCTGTCAGTAACTCATGAACAGAATCTCAGAGCTGAAACTTCACACCGTGTACTGGAACCTGTCCATTTTCTGGCATTGTTGGATACAAAGGCCTCCTGGTTCAATAAGTGGATGGTAAAAATAATTAATATAAAAGAACCATAATGATAGCATACAGTAAACCTTAAAACAACGGTAATAATTCTATACAGGGTGGATTTTTTTTTTTTTTTTTTATAAATTTAGATTACCCAATTATTTTTCCAATTAAGGGGCAATTTAGCGTGGCCAATCCACCTACTCTGCACATTTTTGGGTTGTGGGGGTGAAACCCACGCAGACACGGGGAGAATGTGCAAACTCCACACGGACAGTGACCCAGAGCCGGGATCGAACCTGGGACCTCAGCGCCGTGAGGCGGTTGTGCTAACCACTAGGCCACCGTGCTGCCCACAGGGTGGATTTTTGACAAATTAATAGAATCATGGAATTCACACTCTCAATTTTGGACTGCACTATTACTAGTTTTTATTGGTGATTTAACTGGGTTTTTGGTCATTATTACCCAATTTTGGTCCAAGGTTGAGGTCACTTGGTTTATTTGCATTATTATCTACAACCAAATTAGCATTGCAAATTCCTTGAATGCACTTTAAGATTCCCTCCCCGTTTTAATCAAAGACATTGGTGGGATTCTCCCAGCCCTGGGCCGGGCCAGAGAATCATCGCGAACGGACCACGCTGCCCCGAGGCCGCACTCGATTCTCTGCAGAGCGGAGAAATCGCGCTGGTGTGGTTGGCGTGTCGTCGGTCGTGGGCCCTCTACGTGGCCGACCCGCCGATTCTTCAGCCCGGATGGGCCGAGCGGCCGTAAGAAAAGAGCCGAGTCCCTCCAGCGCCGTTCTAACCTGCTGTGGGCCAGCGGGACCTCGGAATGTAAGAGTCGGGTGGCGGCTTTTGGGGGTGGGAGGGTGGGGGGTCTTCGATGTGGCCTGACCCGCGATCGGGGCCCACCGATCGGCGGGCTGGCCTCAGTGGCTGGGGGCCTCCTTTCCTACCTGCTGGCCCTTGAAGTCCTGCGCCATGTTCCATCGGGGTCGGCGCGTTGAAGGAGGCCACTGTGCATATGCGCGTTGGCGCCACTGTGCATGTCCTCATTGGCACCGGTGCAACTGCACATGCGTGGATCCCGCGGCGCACAATTCGCACCGGGATCTGCAGCTGGAGCGGTGCGAACCGCTCCAGTGCCCGTGTTGGCCCCCGTAGGGGCAGAATTAGTCGTGGGAGCGGCCCGTTCACCCGTCGTAATTGCTGCGAGATTGGAGACTCCCGCCCTCTATTTATCTCTGTGTGCTTTAAGACTGTACCACTTCAAAATTGTTCACACGGTCTCATTTTCGATTTCTCTTAGCACTACTCTGTGAAATATATATATATATTTTTTTTTTTTGAAGTTTTTATTTAACACAATTTGTACAGTTACAGAGCGAAAAATGGCCCTGTGCAAAGAGCCTTAACATAGTGAAAACGAACAGTGGGAAGAATAAACATGTTAATAAGTGTTGAAGCCAAAGATCCTTCCATAAGGCACTTTCCTGCCAGCTCTGTTTGCCCATGCCACACGTGTTCAACTAAACTAACGTGGCCCTAACCCTCTTCCCCCTCCCCGCCCCCCTCCCGCCTGGTCTCCCCTACTCCCCCCAGGCCTGACCCTGCCAGGTCAGCCCTGCGCTGGCCCTAGCCCGCCCCGCCCCCCCCCTCCGATCTCCCTGGTGCCCCCTGACCTACGCTAGTCTCACTGACCCCTGCCCTTGGCACCTACCTGTCTCCCGTCCCAGCACTCAGGCCCTCCCCCCACACGCCAGGGACCCATTAACCTAATTGTATCCCACCGAGCCCTTTCAAGTCCCGTGCCTAGCCCATCCCCCTATCAGAGGCCCCGATCTCGCACCAAAAGGTACCAAGCACAGGTCCCCCCCCCCCCCCCCCCATTGCAATCCCCCCCCCCCCCCCCATGCAATCCCCCCAAAGGACCCTAAACAGTGCGCCCTCCAGCCCCCTCTCTCTGTCCCAGGCTGAAAACAATCTTGGATAAAACATTACAGTACAGGATAGTTTAACAAAACCGCCGCCACACAAAAATGTCTGAAAGCCCCAAGTCCTTTAGTTCCAGTCCAGCTTCTTTTTTTAGTAAAAGTCCTAATCAGAGCAATTTTAAGTTAACAGGCCGCCGCCACTGTACAGCACTGAAAGAACTAAGTGCCCATTAGTTCAAGTCCAGCTTCTTGTCTTTAATAAAGGTCCAAACCTGTTCTGGTGTCTCAAAGTAGTAGTGGAGTTCCTCAAACGTAACCCAAAGCTTTGCAGGATATAGCATTCCAAACCTCACCTCCTTTTTGTAGAGGGCTGCCTTTACCTTGATGAATCCTGTACGCCTCTTGGCCAGCTCCGTTCCCAAGTCCTGGTAAATGCGTACCTCGCAGTTCTCCCATCTGCTGCTCCTCTCCGCCTTGGCCCATCGCAGCACACGTTCCCTGTCAGCAAGCCGGTGAAAGCGGACCACCAAGGCCCTCGGTCGGTCACCCGTCCTGGGCTTCCTTGCGGGGGCTCTATGTGCCCCATCCAACTCCAGGGGTTGAGGGAAGGCCTCCGGTCCCATCAGCGCCTCAAGCATACCCGTCACGTATGCGCCCACATCCGACCCCTCGGGGGAGGCCAACGATTCGTAAATTCTGCCTCCTGGCTCTGTTCCCCAGCTCTTCAAGCTGCTCCTGCATCCTCCTCTGACGGGCGTTCAGCCTCCTCCACCTCGTGCTCCAGCTCCGTTACCGTGCCCTCCTGACTGGAGAGCTTCGCCTCGACCTCCTGAGCGCCTTCCCTTGGGCCGCCTGTGTCTCGACCATTCGGTCCATCACCGCTCTCATCGGGTCCAACGTGTCCCTCCTCAGCTCGGCGAAGCAGTTCTTGAAAAACTCCATCTGCTCCTCCCTTGGCCAGTGAGCCTCCGCTCCCCGGTCCCCGCCGTCCGCCATGCTGGCCGCCCGGCCTGGGTTCCCGCTGCTCCCGCTTCGATCCTTGCCGCTCCACTCGACCGCTTCTGGTCCAGCTGCCCATACCCCGGGAAGAAAGCCTCTTCCCTGTCGTCTCCTCCACCAATTCAGGCTGCCAGGTCCCTAAAAAGTCCGTTGACAAAGGTCCGTTTGCCCATCTCGGGCGGGAGCGATCCGACCTGCGACCTGCCTCCTCGAGGGCGCCACCGGAAGTCTACTCTGTGAAATATTATTAATTCCTTCATGTGTGCTGTGTCTGAAGGCATGTACTTGTCTTGTTGTCTGCTGATTCTTTATGCTAAACTATTATTCTTAGCAGTTGCCAGGGATGGGTTGCCATTCCTTTCCATTCTCAGGGGCAGAGTGAGGAGGCAGGTCACACGTTTCTCTTAGCTGGAACCAGGAACAGCACCACACATATGGAAAAGTTAGGTGTCAAACTGGTGAGGCTAAAATACAGGACTATTTGCAGCCAAACAGTGGAAGCAGCATACGATAAACAAAGCTAAATGATCCCACAACCATGGAATCAGATACGAGCTCTGTCGTCTTGCCACTACCAGTCATTAATGATAGTGTACAATTAAACAACTAACCTGAGGAGCAAGCTCCATATATATCTCCATCTTCAATGATGGGGGAGCCCATACATCAGCGCAAAAGATAAAGTTAAAGCATTTGCACCCATTTTCAGTCAGAAGTGCATAATGGATAATACATCTTGGCTTCCTCCTGAGGTCCTTAGCATCACAGATGTCATTCTTTGGCCTCCATTTGATATTGAAAAATGAGTGAAGGCACTGGATCCTGCAAAGGCTGTGGGCCCTGACAACATTCCAACAATAGTATTGAAGACTTAACTGTGCCCCTAGCCAAGCCATTCCAGTACATCTAAAACACTGGCATCTACCTGACGATGTGGTAAATTGCCCAGGTATGTCCTGTCCACAAAAAGCAGGACAAATTCAACGTGGCCCAACAGTCTACTCTTGATCATTAGCAAAGTGATGTAAAGCGTTTTCGATAGTTCTATCAAGCGGCACTTACACAGTAATAGCCTGATCACTGAGGCTCAGTTTAGGTTCTGCAAGGGCCATTCAGTTCCTTACTTCATTACAGCCTTACTCCAAACATGGACATAAGAGGTAGGTGATTTCACCAAGTTACCCTAGCAAAACCGGTGTCAATGGATATCTGGGAGAAACTCTCCACTGGTGAGAGTTATACCTATCACCAAGAAAGATGGTTGTGGTTGTTGGAAGTCAATCATCTCCGTCCCGAGACCTTGCTGCAGAAGCTCTTCATAGTAGTGAACTAGACCCAATTATCTTGAGCTGCTTCATCAACCTTACCTACATCAGAAGGTCAAAAATAGGGATATTAATGGATTATTTCACAATGTCAGAACTATTTGCAGCCAAACAGTGGAAGCAGCATACGATAAACAAAGCTAACCGATCCCGCAACCATAGAATCAGATATGAGCTTGTAGTCTTGCCGCCACCAGTCATTAATGATAGTGCACAATTCATGACTCCTCATATACTGAAGCAGGGTGGCACGGTGACACATGTTCTCTCGGTGTCTGCGTGAGTTTCCGCCTGGTGCTCTGGTTTCCTGCCACAGACTAAAGATGTGCTAGTGCTCATAATTCCTATGTTTCTATGTACTGGGTCCTGAACTTCCCATAAATGTGTGCATTTATAATGGAGAATTGTACATCAAAGTTTTTGGATAACACTAGGTTAGGAAGCACAACAGGTTTTGTGGATTAGAAAAGAAAGTAGGGGGGGAAAACTCTGGCAGATGGAATTCTACGTGTAGAAGTGTGAGGACATACACTTGGAAGGAAGCCAAGACTTTGGGATATTTTATTATTTGCAGTCTGAGAGCTGAAGAGCAGCAAAGGAAAATTAGATGTCAATGTGCATAAATTACTATAAGTTGGATCGTAGGTTCACCATAGAACCATAGAACAGTACAGCACAGAACAGGCCCTTCGGCCCTCAATGTTGTGCCGAGCCATGATCACCCTACTCAAACCCACGCATCCATCCTGTACCCGTAACCCAACAACCCCCCCCCCTTAACCTTACTTTTTTTAGGACACTACGGGCAATTTAGCATGGCCAATCCACCTAACCCGCACATCTTTGGACTGTGGGAGGAAACCGGAGCACCCGGAGGAAACCCACGCACACACGGGGAGGACGTGCAGACTCCACACAGACAGTGACCCAGCCGGGAATCGAACCTGGGACCCTGGAGCTGTGAAGCATGTATGCTAACCACCATGCTACCCTGCTGCCCCCACAATACCTAAAAGCTGAATAGAATGTAGCAATTAAAGTGAGTTTTTATTCTTTCATGGGATGTGAGCATTGCTGGAAAGGCCAATATTTATTGCCCATCCCTAATTGCCCTTGAACTGAGTGGCTGTTATGAGTCAACCACATTGCTGTTCATCTCAAGTCACGTGTAGGCCAGTTAAGGACAGCAGATTTCCTTCTCTGAAGGACACTAATCAACATTTGTTTCATGGTTATCAGTAGATTTTCCAGATCTTTAGTGAATACAAATTTCAGCATCTGTCGTGGTGGAATTCTAACCCATGTCCCCAGAGCTGTACCCTGGGTCTCTGGATTAATAGTCCAGTAAAAATACCACTACACCATGGCCTCCCCATGACACTTCACACAATGCTCTGGACATATCCCTTTTGGAGTCCAGAGTTCAGTTTTGGACAATGGATCTCAGGAAAGAAACATTGACTCTGGAAAGGTACTGTACAGACACGTAGAACTTTACAAGGGCTTAAAGAATTAAGTTAATGATGACAGACTGTATAAACTTGGATTGTGTTCCCTTTTGAATTTTAATGGTGGAGAGGCGATCAAGTTAAGGTGTTTAACCCAAGGACCTTGATTATCCTCCCAACGTTTTAAGTTTAACTCTACAGTGAGGGACCATGAAGAGTCTGTCTCAGCCTTCATATACAGGCTTCGTCAGATTGATGAGCACTGAGTTGGGGACCATGCTGAGTGGCATGTTGCGCAGTCGGTTGGTTTGTGGGATCCATAGCCTAATATCCTGAAGAAACTTCTGGCAGAGACCATAATTGCATTGGAAAAAGCAATCGGAGATAGCTCAGAGGATATAATGCGGCAAACAAGGTACTGCCGAGCTTCAAAGCATTGCTAAAGGGGAGGTTAACCAACTAGGGTATGGCTGCGATATCTGTGGCTAGATAAAAGTGCACGGGACAGGACCAGAACTCGAGGAGCGGGAAGGAGTTGAACTGCTATCGTTGCGGAGCGGGAACCATCCCCAGGAGACCTGCCATGTACGGGAGTTCCAGTGCTTTCCGATGTAACTGAAGGAGGCACATACAAGCACATTGCAGCACGATGCAAAGCGTGCCAGTGCAAAAAAAAGACAGCAGCAGCAGTCCACAGTACCACTGAAAATGAGAAGAGCTCTGAAGACGAGCACATTGGTTGAATACACTCCAATGGATTAAGGTGCCTCCAATTGAAATTGTCTTGCGGGTAAATGGTAGACCTCTTAAAATGGAAGTTGGCCCCGGGACTTCGGTGAACTTGGTAGGTGAGCAGACCATCCAATATCTTCTTGCAGGAACGCAGTCTTTTAAACTTGAAGAGTACTACAGCTAAGCTTTAAACATACACTGGAGAAATTTTGAATATCCTTGGAACAGCCAGTACACTGGCCTCACAGAGGACACGAGTCATATCTCTGGTTGGTCGGAACAACATAGACCCGTCTGTTGAGAAGCGAGTGGCGACCCGATGATTAGGCTCAACTGGCTAGATATCTTCAAAATATCTGATGGCATCCTCCAATATGTTTTAAGGAGGTATAAAGACGTCTTCCACGAATAATTGGGCTTGATTAAGGGTGTAAGAACCAAGATATGTGTAAATCTGGATTTGATGCCCAGGTTCTTCAGAGTCCAGCCAGTGCCACGTGATGTGTTGGGTAAGCTGGGTCTGCGAGGACTGCGTTTACTGTAGCAGTGAGTGAGACAGGCTTACAACACTTGAAGAAATGCAACTCTATTTTATTGAATTTTTAACTATCATACATACTTTAACTGTGGGTTGACACTAAGCTGAGTTGACTGGAGACCTGAGGCTAACCTGACCAGACTATCTTACTACCACATGGTGGATGTTCTAGTTGTTGCTCACGGGCTCTGACTGTCTCAGATGCTGAATCCCAAGAGAGTGGGAAAACTAGTGCCCTCTGGCTTTATAGTGGCCGTGTCACTGTCTGGTGATTGGCTGCTTGTGTTCTGTGTGTTCATGTCATCCTGTGTGTCAATCAATGTCTGTCTGTGCACCCATCATATACTTGTGGTATATTATGGACAGTAACTGACAGTGTCCCCAGGACACATCCTCTGCTACATCAACAGTGGTTAGTGGACTGTCACAGTGGTTAGCACTTGCTGCCCCTGGGTCAATCCCCACCTTGGTTTACTGTCTGTGTGGTTTGCATACTCACTGGTCTGCGTGGGTTTTCTCCAGGTGGCTCCAGTTTCCTCCCCCCAGTCCAAGATGTGCAGGTTAGGTGAATTACCCCTAGTGTTCCAAAGGTTAGGTGTGGGATAGGGTGGGTTGTGGGTCGAGGTAGGGTGATCTTTGAGAGGGTGGCACAGACCTCGATGGGCTGAATGGCCTCCTTCGGCACTATAGTGATTCTATTCTATTCTAACACCAACATCACCACCTGCAAGTTCCCCTTCAAGCTGCACATTCTCCCGAATTAGAACTATAGCAGCGTTCCTTCACTGTCGCTTGGTTAAAATCCTGGAACTCCCTTCTGAACAGCACTGTACCTGCACCACAGAGCCTGCAACGGTTCAAGAAAGCAGCATGCCACCACCTTTTGAAGGGCAATTACGATGGCCAATAAATGCTAGTGGCTAGTAATGCCCGTATCCCATGAATAATTTTTTTAAGTATCGGAAACAAGATGTGCAGTTGGTGTTATTCTGAACCACACACTAGCCACCTAATCAACTGCACGAATGGGCCCCTCTCTGTTCAATAATTTACTGCTAAAATGGTAACACATAGGAACAGAAGTAGGCCATTCGACCTGTTGCTCTGCCATCACCAGCATGGCTGAATGGACACTCAATGCCTTTTACACCCACATCAACTTTGCTTTAAATATACAGAATGACTGAGCTTCCACAGCCCTTTGGGGTAGAGAATTCCAAAGATTCAAAACCCTCCATGTAAAGATATTTCTCATCATCACGGTCCTGAGTGTTTCCCACCCTATTTGAAAATTGCACCCCTAGTTCTTGACTCCTTGACCAAGATAAACATCTTACCTGCATCTACCCTGTCTATTCCTGCAAGTATTTTGTAGGTTTCCATGAAATTACCTCTCATTCTTCAAAACTCATGAGAATACCAGCCCAATTTGCCCATTCTCTCTTCATAAGACAATCTCGCCATCCATGGAACAATTCTGGTGAACCTTTGTTGCACTTTCGCTATGGCAATAATACCCTTCTGAGGTAAGGGGACCAAATCTGCACAGTACTCCAGCTGTGGTCTAACCAATTCCTATACAATTGAAGGAAGACCTCACTCCTCCCGTACTCAAATCCACTTGAGGTAAAGGCTAACATTCTATTCGCCTTCCTAATACCTTGCTACACCTGCACACTATTCTTCAGTGACGTGTGGACAAAGACACCCAGGTCTTAAATCCTCAATCCATCACTGTATGTTGCCTCCTATCCCATGTGATTTTATTATGCTAATTAACCTCCTATAGGGGACTTTATCAAAAGCTTTCTGAAAGTCCAAATATGCTGTATCCATGACCCTCTTTATCAATTTTGTCAGTAACATCTCCAAAAAACTCCAACATTTTGATGTGATTTGATTTATTGTCACATGTACTGAAGTGCAGTAAAAAGTATTTTTGTGCAAGTTCATCAAACATGAATTCCCGTTCATAAATCCATGCTGACTCTGCCCAACAAATCATGGTTGTCTAAGTGTCTATTTATCATAACCTTTTAATAGATTCCAGCATTTTCCCTACCATTGAATAAGGATAACAGGTCAGCAGGTCCCTGTTTTCTCTCCCTCCCTTCTTAAATAGCGGGGTACATTTGCGATCTTCTAATCTTCAGGAACCATTCTAGAATCTGGAATTTTGGAAGATGATCAGCAATGCATCCACCATCTCTATAGCAACCTCCTTTAACACACTGGGATCATAATACCATGTCCCGACTAATCAAATTTCAGTCTCATTAATTTCTCCAATAGAACCTTCGTACTTATAAGTACTTCGTACAAAGAAGAACAAGGTAGCGTGCCTCACCGTCTACCGACTGGTGACCCTGACGTCTGTTATCATGAAATGCTTTGAGCGGCTATTCATGAGGCGGATCAACGCCAGCCTCCTAGATGGTCTCGATCCATTGCAGTCCGCCCACCGCGGCACCCGTTCCACAGCAGATGTTATCTCTTTGGCCCTACAATCAACTCTCGAACATCTCGACAATGAGGACACCTACATCAGACGCTGATCCTAGACTACAGCTCTGCCTTCAATACCATTATCCCAACAAGACTAATAACCAAACTCTGCAACCTTGGACTTGAACCCCTCCATGTACGGCTGGATCCTGCATTCCTCACCAACAGACCGCAATCTGTCCAGGAAAGTAACAGCACCTCCTCCACAATAGTCCTCAAACCCGGGCTCTTGCAAGGATGTGTGCTCAGACCTCTACTGTACTCCCTTACACACAACAACTGTCTGGCGAGGATTCCACTCCAATTCAATCTATATGTTTGCAGATGATACGGACTGTGGTTGGGTCGTATCTCAACAAGGACGAATCAGACTACAGAAGGGAGATAGATCATTTGGTTGCACGGTGAACCGAAAACAACCTTTCTCTAAATGCTGGAAAGACCAAGGAACTGATCATCAACTTCAGGAAGCGTAGCACTACACCCCCCCCCCCCCCCCCCCCCCCCCCCCACCCCACCACACCCCGTCTACATCAATGGCTCTGAAGTAGAGATGGTCGATAGCTTTAAGTTCCTGGGGGTCACCATCACCAACAGTCTGTCCTGGTCCAGGCGCGTTGATGCAACAGTCAAGAAAGCCCAACGACGTCTCCTTCCTACGGAAATTCGGCATGTCTGCATCGACTCTCACAAACCTCTACAGATGTGCCAAAGAAAGCATCCTATCCGGCTGCATTACAGCCTGGTATGGCAACTGCTCGGCCCCAAGATCGCAAGAAACTACAGAGTGTGGTGAACTCAGCCCAGCGCATCACACAAACCTGCCATCCTCCCATTGATTCTGTATACACCTACCGCTGCCTCAGAGGCAGACAGCATTATGAGAGACCCCTCACACCCAGGCTTTGCCCTCTTCCAGGCCCTATCATCAGACAGAAGTCTGAAGACCAGCACTATTGACGACGCCTTATGCTCGCTCTTGTTGGCCTTGTTCTTCACTGTAACCAATGTCAATGTACTCTGTCGATTATTCTTTTGTCTACTATGTACGTACTGTGTACGTTCCCTTGGCTTCAGAAAAATACTTTTCACTGGACCTCGTTACATGTGACAAATATCAATCAGTCAATGCCAATTTCCTTCAATTCTGCATTCCTCCTAATCCCTTAGATTTCTACATTTGGGCAATTTCCTATATCTTCTTCAGTGAAAACAGACACAAAGTAATCATTTAGCTTTTCTGCCACTCTACTCCGAATTCTCCTAACTCTGCCTATAATGGACCCATGTGTCTGAGCCAAACACTTCCTTTTTCCATACCTATAGAAGCTTTTACAGTCCATTTTATGTTTTTCTAGATTGCATTCATATTCTGTTCTCCCCTTTATCAGTTTCTTGGCCTTCCTTTGTTGTATTCTAAATATATGCTTTATTACTTGTTATTTCCCCTGAATCCGAGCATCATGTTTAAATAAAAGCTTGCCTGTTTAAGTATGCAATTAAACCAGCAGTTGAATATGACCAGTCTTTCATTTTTTTCTATTTTTCCTAAAAATGTGTAGGTGCAATATTTTGTAAGTTAACATTGCTTTTCTATTTTAAATGTTTGACGAGGAGGTCTTCCAGTGGCGATATGTAGGTGGAGGTCACGCGTTGGGTGGCTCCTGCGAGAACTTCTAATTTTTTTTTTCCTTTTAGGTCAATTGGACATTCTGAATTCTCCCTGTATCTCCGAACAGAAGCCGGAGTGTGCCGATTAGGGGATTTTTAGTTACTTCATTGCAATGTTAATGTAAGCCTACTTAATAATAATAATCTTTATTGTCACAAGTAGGCTTATATTAACACTGCAATGAAGTTACTGTGAAAAGTTCCTCGTCGCACATTCCGGTTCCTGTTTGGGTACACAGAGGGAGAATTCAGAATGTCCAAATTACCTAACAGCACGTCTTTCGGGACTTGTGGGAGGAAACCGGAGCACCCAGAGGAAATCCATACAGACACGGGGAGTGACCTAAGCCGGGAATCAAACCTGGTACGCTGGTGCTGTAGAGCAACAGTACTAATCACTGCGCTACCATACCCACTTGTGACAATAATTAAAATTATTATTATTAGTGTTTTGGGGGGAACAATTTTGGCTAATTAGGTATTGGAAAGTGTGAAGAACTCTGAGGATGTCCAAGTTCCAGAAGAAGAATCTGGGAAGAAGGGGGCGAGCTAAAGTCCACCGGCAAGTTTGGTTTGAGTCCAGCAGTAAGAAAGATGGCGGCTGCAAGCTTGCCGAATGGGGCCCCGCCCATTACGGTGGATAATCTGGCCGAAGTGATGGTGGGGGAGTTTGAGCGGTTGTTCTCTAAGCATTTTGATATTCATTGGAAAGAGATGATGACCACCAGTGGTGGGTGAGACTATTGACCTGGTAAAGGAAGCTTTAGCTAAGACGTCAATGGTGGTAGGGGAGCCAGGTGAGGTGTTTAAAGGGGTGGAGGAGGCATTGTCAAGCACATCCAGGTAAACCTCCTCTGCACCCTCTCCAAAGCCTCCACATCCTTCTGGTAATATGGCGATCAGAATTGTGCGTAATGTTCCAAATGCGGCCTGACCAAGGATCTGAACAACTGGAGTAGGAGTTGCCAGTTTTTATACTTGATGCCCCTTCCAATGAAGGCAAGCATTCCGTATGCTTTCTTGACTACCCAGTCCACTTATGTTGCCACTTTCAAAGATCTGTGGACCTGCACTGCCAGATCTCTCTGACTTTCTATATTCCTAAGAATTTTGCAATTTACTGTATATTCACTACTCACCCTTCGCTGTTGCTCAATCAAAATGCTGGAATTCCCCCTCCAACAGCATGGTGAGTGTGCCCACATATCAGGGACTGCAGCAGTTCAAGTATCTTTTTAAGGGCAATTAGAAATGGGCAATAAATGCTGACCTAGCCAGCAATGCTTACATAAATGAATTAAATAAATACTGGAGCACTGATGCCTTCTAACACATACACACCTTTCTTTGTCCTTCCTAATCAAACTTGTCTTTCCATACTCACTTTTGAGTCACATATTCCTTCGTAAAATACTTCAACATTAGCTCCTTTCCACTAACTTTGTGATTAATCTCCTCCCGTACTGCTTCATTTAGACTCTGTGCAAAACCTCAGTAAATATTTCGTTCAGTTTTGTTAAAGCAGATCCTATTTGTAGATGTTTCCCTGGCCTAGTCCTCTATCCTTTTTTTTTCTACGTGTGCTGCAATGTGAACCATAACTTTAGGCTACTCCATTGACCTTTTCCGAATGTTCTACATCACTTATTTTTTTCTTAGAAAATATTTTATTGAAGCATTTGTAATTTTCACAGTTTAACACATTAACATTTCTTAAACAAGCGCGATGGCCTACACACGCGAAACACCTAAACAAACAAAAAACAGAAAATTATGTCCCCTATTCCTTAATTACCTGTATACTAAGTTCCCTGTTCTTATCTAACATTGCCTTGACTCCTGTTTACACACACACACACACACACACACACCCCCCCCCCCCCCCCCAACCTTACGTTCAATTTTCCTTGAAGAAATCGATGAACGTTTGCCATCTCTGGGCGAACCCTTGAATTGATCCTCTCAAGGCGAACTTGATTAATTTCAGACTGAGAAACTCTGCCTATCGCTGACCCACACTCCTGCCTTCGACGGCTCTGAGTCCCTCCATCCCAGCAAAATCCGTCTCCGGGCCACCAGGGAGGAGAAGGCCAGGACATATGCCTCCCTCCCCCACCTTGGCCCCTGGATCTTACAATACCCCAAATATTGGCAGTTCTGAACTCGGAGTTCCCCTCCCTTTCAGGACTTCTGACATAATGAATCCCTGCCAGAATCCCCTCCATTTCGGACATGCCCGCAACATATGTACATGGTTCGCTGGGCTACCTGCACACTGCCCACATCTGTCCTTTGATAAAGTTTCCCATGGCAGGTTGATGGAAAAAGTGAAGTCGTATGGGGTTCAGGGTGTACTAGCTAGATGGATAAAGAACTGGCTGGGCAACAGGAGACAGAGAGTAGTGGTGGAAGGGAGTGTGCTTTGAAAGCGGACCAAGGCAGGCAAGCAGCATGGTTCGATTCCCGTAACAGCCTCCCCGAACAGGTGCCGGAATGTGGCGACTAGGGGCTTTTCACAGTACCTTCATTGAAGCCTACTCGTGACAATAAGCGATTTTCATTTCATTTCATTTTTCACCGGTAAGATTTCTCCTACCAACCTGTCCAGTTCCGCCTGTTCAGTCTTCTCCCTGTGGGCCCGAATCGAAATACATTCCCCTCTAATAACCGCCTTCAGTGCCTCGCACACCACCCCAGCCACGGTCTCTTCTGTGTCGTTGTTCTCAAATCTCCACGGATCAACCACTCCCATATGCTCCATGAATCCCCACAGTTCTTTTGCCATTGCTGATATCTTCCCTGACCTAGAACTTGACTGGTCCATTCTCGGATCTAGGACCGTGTTGAAGTCACCCCCTCCTACATCAGGTATTATCATTATCCAGGCACTTGAAAGACAAAAGACCCTTATTGCATTAAATATATCAATTCCTTTATGCAATACTTATGTTTTCCCATTGCTATCAAATTTTTTCTTCGGGTAATAATGTTGCTTCATGTTCCCATCGCACTCCTTGTGATTTCTGTTGTGAGTCGGCATCCATTCCTGTGTCGGATATCTGATGTTGTTTATCTATCAGGCAATTTCAGATTCTGGGGAGTTTTCTATACCACTTTTAAGTTATTCTTTTCTCCAAATGTTTATCAACCTTCCTTCATCTATTTTGTTTTTATTTCTCCATTCTAAATACTGCTTCCAGAGGCTTGGCTTTTTTCACTAATGCTGGCCACATTCAGATATAGGTATTGCAACATTTACACCTCCTGACTCCTCATAGCTTTCCCCTGTAGATTTAGTACCTCATGCATTATACAATTCTGCAACTTTTAGTCAATCGTTAATAGTGACAAAAAATTGTATTAATATAATAATTTTCAAGTTGGATGTTGTGTGGGTACACCGACGATGTTTTACGAGATTTTGACCCAACAACTGAAGGAGTGGCACTATAGTTCCAAGCCAAGGATGGTGTATGGCTTGGAGGGTTTCCTGCAGGTGGTAGTGTTCCCATGGATCTTTAGCCATTGGTCTTCCAGGTGGTAGAGGATGAGTGTTTGGAGGGTTCTGTTAGAGGAGCCTTGTTGAGTTGCTGCGGTGCATCTTGTGCATTTTTGATTTGATTTGATTTATTATTGTCACATGTACCAGTATACAGTGAAAAGTATTGTTCTTGCATGCTGTACAAACAATGCATACCTTTCATAGGGAAGGAAGGAGAGTCTGCAGAATATAATGTTACAGTGTAGAGCAAGGTGTAGAGAAAAGATCAACTTAATATGAGGTAGGTCCATTCAAAAGTCTGATGGCAGTAGGGAAGAAGCTGTTCTTGGGTCGGTTGGTAAGTGATCTCAAACATTGGTATCTTTTCCTGACGGAAGAAGGTGGAAGAGAGTATGTCTGGGTGCGTGGGGTCCTTAATTCTGCTGGCTGCCTTCCTGAGGCAGCGGGAATTATAAATAGAGCCAATGGATGGGAGGCTGTTTTGCGTGATGGATTGGGCTACATTCACAACCTTTTGTAGTTTCCTGCGGTCTTGGGCAGAGCAGGCTCCATACCAAGCTGTGATACAACCAGAAAGATGGCTTTCTATGGTGCATCTGTAGAAGTGAGAGTTGTAGCTGACATGCCAAATTTCCTTAGTCTTCCGAGAAAGTAGAGTCATTGGTGGGCTTTCTTAACAATAGTGTCGGCATGGGGGGGACCAGGACAGGTTGTTGGTGATCTGTACACCAAAAAACCTGAAGCTCTCAACCCTTTCTACTTCGTTCCCATTGATGTAGGCAGGGGCATGTTCTCCACTATGCTTCCTGACGTCGATGACAATCTGTTTTGTTTTGTTTAATGCGGGAGGCATTATTGTTGTTGCACCAGTTCACCAGATTCTCTATCTCATTCTTGTACTCTGTACATCACGGTGGTGTCATCAACAAATTTGAAAATCGAATTGGAGGGGGGTTTAGCCACACAGTCATAGGTGTATAAAGAGTATAGTAGGGGGCTGAGGACACAGCTTGTGGGGCACCGGTGTTAGAATAGAATAGAATCACTATAGTGCGGAAGGCGGCCATTCGGCCCATCGAGTCTGCACCGACCCTCTCAAAGATCACCCTACCTAGACCCACAACCCCATACTTAACCTTTGGAACATTAAGTGGTAATTTATCATGGCCAATCCACCTAACCTGCACATCTTTGGACTGGAGGAGGAAACTGGAGCACCATGAGAAACCCACGCAGTCACAGTGAGCATGTACAAACCACACAGACAGTAAACCAAGGCGCGAATTGAACCCAGGGAGGGGCAGCAGTGCTAACCACTGTGCCATCCAACTAACCACTGTGCCACTGTGGGTGTAGCAGAGGATGTGTCCTGGGGACACTGGCAGTGTATCTAGGAGGTTTAAAGCTAGAATGATCTCCTGGGGTACAGATGGTGGCAGAATGCTCTTGGGTAGGGGTAGGTGATTTAATGCATCCTTATAAACAATTTGCGTCCAGACTAATGCTGAAAAACATAGTTGTAAGCCTCCAACAGTAAGCCCAATGCTTTACCCTTGCCGAAGGCTGTCAGGGTCGCCTGACTTGAACGTCTCAGACCTAGACCTTCAGCAAGCAGTTGGATACCCTCTGTTCATCCAGGGTTTCCGATTGGGAAACACGCAGATTTGCTTCTTTGGCACACAGTCTTTTGTAGCGGCGTGCTCGTTCAGACTGGATGCAGAGTTTTTAAATGCTGACCAGTCCACTGACTAAGCAGTCCCGTAGGACATCATCTGATTCCTCAGACCAACAATGCACGACTTTCTGTGACGGTTTCTCCCGCTTCAGTTTTTACTTATAAGCCGGGTGCAGGAGCACAGCATTGTGGTCAGATTTGCCAAAGTGTGGGCGGGCGATAGAGCGGTAGGCACGTTTGATATTTGTGTAGCAGTGGTCCAGGATGTTTGGGCCTCTGGTGAAACAGGTGACATGTTGGTGGTAACTTGGTAGTACGTTCTTGACCTTTGACTTATTGAAGTCCCCAGCTACAATGAACAAAGCCTCGGGATGTTCCGTTTCAAGGCTATTTGTGGTGGTGAATATTTCTTCCAGTGCGATTTTCGCATGGGGTGGGATGTAAACTGCCGTCAGGATAACGGAGCGGAACTCCCCCAGAAGGTAGTAGGGGTGGCATTTTAGCGTCCGGTATTCTCGGTCCAGGGAGCAGAAACTCGCCAGTGTTGCTACATCTAGGCACCAGGAGATGTTGATTAGGAGGCAGACCCCAACTCTCCCAGCTTTACCTGAGGCTGCTGTCCGGTCCATTCGGTGGATTGAGAAGCCCCCTGGTTGTAGGGCACGGTTCGGTGAAGCAGAATTGAGCCATGTCTCCGTGAAACAGAGCACACACCAGTCCCTTAGTTCTCTTTGAAAAGTGAGTCTGGCTTTAAGTTCGTCTAGCTTGTTTTCTAGAGATTGGATATTAGCTCGGAGTAAGCTAGGTAGAGGGGCTTTGGGGCCGCATTGTTTCACTCTCACCTGCAGGCCTGCACGTTTTCCACGCTTCCTGGAGTGACAGCTTCTTTTCGAGTCTGGGAGACGGTGAGAGTATGCACTGTTCAGGGAATAGTTCTGTCCAATGAGGTTATTCACTCTGGTCGGTGTGTGGATGAAGGATTTGTTGCCCTGCTTGCGGTTCCTGTGTCGGTAGGTGGATCTGCGCGGTCGCGCGTTCTGGGTCGCTTTCTGGCTGCGGTTTGTCTTCACAGGTTGGTGGATGTCCAGACCACGCTCTGGAATGGGTGGGTCAAAGGCCGATAAGTGGATGACGTCTCTGGGGTCGCGGTTGCGGATGAGGCGATGGCCTTGTCCATGTGTTGGGGTCCGCAGGGTCCTTTCCAGATCGTGGTCTTCCTTCAGAGGACGGAGGATCTAGACCTGCAAGTAAATTTAAAAGAGTAGTATTAGTGATTGTTAGGCTGTGGGAGTTGATTTTTAGGAGTGTGGGGGCGACTGTAGAGGAGGGGAGTGGATGGAGTGCTTGAGGCCTGCAGGAGGTCGCAGCTCTCCGGGTCAGAGGGGTTGGGAGCTGTGGGGGTAGTGGGCTCCAGCTGCTGGGATGCTGGTCTGGTCGTTGGAGAACAGCAGAGTGAAGGTCCCAGCTTCTGCAGTGTTTTCCAGGTCTCGGGAGCCTGTAGGGTGAAGGCCTTTGTTGCCACTGTGGGTTCACTGGAGGGAGTGGATATTGAAGGTGGTGGATGGGGTGCCAATCACGTGGGCTGCTTTGCCTTGGATGGTGCTGAGCTTCTTGTGTGTTGTTGGAGCTGCAGTCCAGGCTTGTACCTTGTCGATGATGGGCAAAGTTGGGAAGTCAGGAGGTCAGTTATTCGCTGCAGAATTTCAAGCCACTGTCCTCCTGTAGCCACAGTATTTGTATGACTAAGCCAGCTGAGTTTCTAGTCAAGGGTAACTCTAAGGATATTGATAGTGCAGTATTCAGCGATTGTAATGCTATTGAATTTCAACGGTTGATGGCTATATTCTCTTGTTGGAGCTGATCACTGTCTGATACTTGTGTAGTGTGAATTTTACTTGCTACTTATCAGCCCAAGTCTTAATGTTGCTCAGGTCTTGCTACATATGTCTCAGTAACTGAGAGATGCGAATGGTGCTGAATGTTGTATCATCATTAGCAAACATCCCCATTTCTGACCTTATGATGGAGGGAATGCCATTGATGAGGCAGCTGAAGGTGCATGCACCTAGGATACTACCCTGCAAACCACTAACATCTTCCTTTGTGCTAGGTATAACTAACTGGTGCAGAATTTTACTCCTGATTCTCATTGACTCCAGTTTGCTAGGGCTCCTTGATGCCATACTGTGACATATGCGGCCTTGATATCATGGGCACTGATTCTCACCTCACCTTGAGTTCAGATTATTTGTCTATATTTGGACTAAAGTTGTAATGAAGTCAGGAGCTGAGTGGCCCTGGTGGAACCCAAACTGAATGTCAATGAGCAGGTCATTATTCAGAATGTGCCGCTTGATAACACTGTTGATAATCGCTTCCATCTTTGAGTAGACTGATGGGTCGGTAATTGGGTGGGTTCAATTTGTCTTGCTTTTTGCGGACAGAACATACCTGAGCAGTTCCACATTCCTGGGTAGTTGCCAGTGTTGTAGCTATAGTAGAGCAGTTTGGCTAGGGGCACAGCTAATTCTGGAACGCAACTCTTCAGTTTCACCTTTGCAGTAGCCATTATTTTGATATCATGTAGAGTGAATTGGCTGAAGACTGGCATCTGGGATGCCGGAAACCTTGGGAGGCTGAGATGGATCATCATTCACTGTTGAGCTCAACTCTTTTGCCTATTTTTAATCAAGGTTGTAATGCAAACAGGAGCTGATTGGACCTTGCAGAATCCAAACTGAGCATCAGTGAGCAGTTATTTCTGAGTATGTGCCATTTGATAGCACTGTCAACAACCCCTTCCATCACTTTGCTGATGATCGTGGATAGACCCGCGAGTAGTAATCGGCTAGGTTGGATTTGTCATGTCTTTTTTGCCTACATGGCATACCTGAGAAATGTTCCACATTGTTACATAGCTGGCAGTGTTATAGCTGTCGTGGAGCAATTTGGCTTGGGGCACAGCTAACTCTAGATCTCGGGGCCTCAGTACTGTTGCCAGAATGTGGTCAGGGCTCTCAGTCTTTGCAGTATCCAGTGCCTTCAGCCCTTTCTTAATATCACGTAGAGTGACTGGAATTGGCTGAAGACTGGCATCTATGATGCTAAAAATCTCAGGAGAAGGCTGAGATAGATCACCTACCTGGCCAGTCTGAAGATTGTTGCAAATGCTTCAACCGTGACTTTTGCGATGATTTGCTGGGCTCTCCATCATTGAGGCTGAGGATACTGAGATCGAGCCTCCTGCCATTAGTTGTTTAATTGTTCACCACGATTAACAACTGGATGTGGTAGAGCTGAGATCTGGGGCGGGATTCTCCGACCCCCTGCCAGGTCGGAGAATCGCCGGGGGGCGGCGTGAATCCTGCCCCGCCGCTCCAACGCGGATTTTCGGGCGGGGGTGGGGATCACGGCGCGCCGGTCGGGGGCCGTTAGCAGCGGCCCCACCGGCAATTCTCCAGGCCCCGATGGGCCGAGCGCCCATCCGTTTTTGACCAGTCCCGCCGGCGTGAAATAGACATGGTCCATCCTGTCGGGACCTGGCTTGGAGGGCGGCTAGCGGAGTCCTCGTTGCGGGGGGAAAGGGGGAGGTGGGGGCATCTGGCCCCGGGGGGCCCCCATGGTGGCCTGGCCCGTGATCAGGGCCCACCAATCTGCGGGCAGGCCTGTGCCGTGGGGGCACTCTATCCCTCTGCACTGGCCTCTGTAAGGCTCCGCTATGGCTGGCGGGGAGAAGAAACCCCCTGCGCATGTGCAGGAAACACGGCGGCGGTTCTGCACATGCGCCAACCCGTGCCGGCCCGCGGCAGCCCTTCGGCGATGGTTGGCGCGGCGCCAACCCCTCCGGCGCCGGCCTAGCCCCCAGAAGTGTGGAAGATTCTGCAACTTCCGGGTGTCCCGACGCGCGAGTGGTTCGCGCCGCTCTTGGAGCCGGCGTCGGGCCATCCCGCCAAGTGCGGGAGAATCCCGCCCCTGATTTGTTGGGTGTAGGATCGCTTAGCCCACAGGGGCATAAGGAATCTAAACGAACACAAGCCAATGAAAGATGAATTTGTTTAGTCAAAGTTTTTAAGGAAACCTTAAATGAGGCTGGGGAGCTGGAGAGGTTCAGGGAAAATATCTTGAGGTAGTAAGCTGTACAGAGATCATCTTTTGAGCTTATTGAAGCCTAGAAAAATAGGAGAGTAGGAAGGCAGAACACTGAGATGTGTTGAATGATGAATGCAGGGTGCTACAAAATACCTTGATAAAGAAAAGTAAAAGTTAGAAAGAAGAGAGAGCAGGCACAGGCCTGAGAGGGGCCAAGGAAAATGGGAGATGGAAGTCATGAACATGTCTGAAGTGGCAGCCAAAACACATTCAAATGGAACAAAAGAGCAAGTCCAACTGAGAACAGGCATTTTGGGACATTCTTGGTATCCGGAAACCTTTACAAATGCTGAGCAACACTGCTTTACAATACTATCTTACCATAATATGTGACTCAAATTATTCAGGAGTTCGAAATGACTGAAAGCAGTTTCAAGTTAACTGCACTTCAGTGTCTAAACTGAAGTTTCTCACACCTGAGATGACCTATCACCTGTTGTCAGCATCCAGTATCGTCTGGATTGGAAGCTTTTCAACCTTGGTTGAGACCTTCAGTTTATGGGGGTGACTGCTGCGTGCTGGCGCACAGGACATGCAAAGAATGTTTGGCTTCTTCAGCACCTTCTGTAAGAGGCTTTGTCTTTAAACATTGCTTGGACAAAGGTGCTTCACTAAACTTTCCCAGGCCAGATGAGCATCCCCGCACCAGCCATTTAGATGGGGTGGTCCTGGAGTATGTGCAGTATTTTCCGTATCTCAGCAGCTACTTCTCCCAAGGAACTACCATTGATGAGGAAACCCTAAACCTCACCAGCTCCAGTGCTGCTGCCTTCAAGCTGTACCAACATGTCTTTGACAGCATGGACCATTACAAGCCTGCAAGGGTTCTAGTTTATAAGGCCGTTGTTTTAACCATCCTCCTCTACTGTAGTAAAATCGGGACTGTAGCGAGACCACATTACGATCCATGAGAGCTTCCATTAGCAGTACTTGCGTCGAATCCTGGCTGAAGAGATCTACCATGCGGATTTAGTGAAGTCTTGCGACACTGAAACAGTAAAAATTTGGGTTAAATTTCTCGGATGCAGACAGGAATCTTTTAATGCCTCTATTGGATTACAATTAGTAGAAACTTAAATCTATTCTCAATAAAGGCCGACTAGCAAACGACTCAAAGAGAAGTAACTTATAAACAATTTCAAAATAATACAGAAATGATTTCTTGCTTATGGGAAAACAGCTTGCATTAACTTCAAGGGTTAGAGTGGAAAAGTGAAAATATGAAAATAAAGATAGCGAGTCTTTAGATCAAAGTATAGAATGATCCCGAAAAAAGATGGCCGTACGGACCATCATGTTTAAGGGTAGAGCCATCTGGCTACATCTCTATGTCGTCGTAATTGGTTTGGGTTAGAATCAAATACATTTGATTCAATGGTTAACTGTCGATTCTTAATGTGCAACAGAAGTTTTGAATGTTTCACGTTTGAATATTTGTGTATGTTATGGAATGCATTATCAAGACTGGTTTCTATTGGTTTTCTGCTGACTTTGCTTTATCCACATTCTGGACAATGGTGCCTTCATATTGCTATGGTGCTTCCTTGCCCTTGATCTGATTACTGGTACAGCTTATTTCTTAATGTGTCAAACTGACTTTGAAAATATGTTCATTAGAACGATAGCTTTTTCATCTTCCTTAGTGAAAATTTTGTTTTTATCTCCAATTAGTTTATGCATGTGTCAGGCTTTTAGTGTCTCTGTTGAAGCTATGTGTTTTTATCATGACCTGAGGTTATGAGTGCTGAAATCTTTATTTTAAAAATGGGTATTAAAACTGGACTTAAATTTTTACATTAGAATAGTCTTTTTACCTATCCGATCTATCAGGAAATAGTGGATTACTATCACTGGCCATCAAATGGGAAGATTGTTAGACCAATGCTAGCATCCTCCTTGAAGCTGTGTCTATTAGCATCGAAACCTTGCTTCTGCGGAACCAACTGCGATGGATGGGCCATTGAGTCCATATGCCTGGAAACTGCCTCCTTTGGCAGTTTCTCTTCTCCCAGCTCTCCATTGGCCAATGCTCTAATGGCAGCCAAAAGAAAAGGTAAAAGGAGACACTTAAAACCACCTTAAAGCACAGAGGCATTAATACTGGGATGAGAAGACTGTTGACCACTCAGCACCTGGCCCATCGAGCTGCTTCGTGGTTCAGTGACTTGACAGCGAGACAGAACGGAGGTGGCAGAGGAAAGAGAGGGAAACCAATCAGGGCTGTGAATTGCACTCCCCTGTGCAACAACATGCCCCCACTGTGGAAGAGCTTGAGGACATAAAATCACTCCTCAGTCATCTGAAAACTCGTGAAGACTAGGACATCACCCTTGATTTCGAAGGACCGCCGATGACCTTAATACGTGACTCAAATGATTCCGAGTTTCACATCATCGAAAGCAGTTTCAAGTTAACTGCACTTCAGTGTCTTACTGAAGTTTCTCACTGCCTTCTCTACTGACCTCTTGCAACTTGATTGCTTTCATATATAGAAATTACTTAAATCCACTCAAAATAGCAGAATCAGCATCAACATGCAGTTAATTAAGACAAAGGCATCATTTTCAAAAAGATCAGGCAATGAAAAGATTCATGCATAGCTAACATCTAATTAATGCAGTAAGTAATTTAAGGAAATTTATTTTTAGGATTAATTGAATTTTTGGATGTTAAAATGATTGGATTGTTGTTTATTCGGCTTGGGGATCAGGCTGGAATTCAGCCTGCTGGAATGAAATTTGAAATGCAAAAATTCTACCTAAACTTAGTTAAGCAGACTTTGGGCGCGATTAACCGGCTGCATTGCGCTCGTGCAAGAAAGGAATGTGGCCGGTAGATCCCAAGAGAAGCCACTCTACCATCCTTCCCAGCAAGGCTGCAGCCGGATGCCATTCAGTACTGGTCCACATGGATAGACCAGGCCGGAGGGTGGGGGGGTTCTCCCGGGCCATTAGAGGCCCCTGGGTGGTCGGGGACAGTGCAGTTTCGTTCCTTGGCCCTCCCCCTGGAAGGTGGGCGCCGTGGCACTACCCAGCTGCCACCATGACACTGTCAAGGTGCCTGGGTGGCACTGCCATGCTGGCAGGAGCCCTTTCAGGATGCCAGGCTGGCAGTCCACCTTGGATGCCAGGATGGCACTGCCAAGGCCCAGGGCCCAAGGGAGGCCGTGCCCATGATGGCTTGGGGGAGGGTGGGGGGTACAGGGCAGGTAAGTCGGAGCTTCTGGGATGTTGGACGGGGATGACAGTTGGGGGGTTCTGGAAGGGTTGGGGGGCCTGTGAGGGGTAGCTTGAAGAGGGGTGTCACCCAGGGAAGTGTGGGATAATAATATAATCTTTAGTAGTGTCACAAGTAGGCTTACATTAACATTGCATTGAAGTTACTCTGAAAATCCCCTCGTCGCCATACTCCGGTGCCTGTTCGGGTACACTGAAGGAGAATTCAGAATATCCAATTTACCTAACCTCATCCATTCTTTTGTTAATTCCAGACTCTGTTATTCCAGTGCTTTTCTTCCAAAATGCCTATCCTCCTTCCTCTTAATTCCACTTGGTCCAAATTGTTCTCTAGTTTTGCCCAAATTCTCATTCTTCTCTCACCTTCATTGACTTCTTAGCCTTCAAAACAAAAAAGATTTGCTCCTCATCTTGACACCACCCTACTTCTGCAAATTCATCAGTCCTGTAACTGTTCTCAAACGTATTACTGCAGTGACTTCAGCTTTACATTGATTTGCCATCCCTCTGCCCATTTTTCGAGGATGATCTTTAAGCTGAATAGGTTCTAATCTTTGGAACTTTCTCCACAGGCACTACCACTTCTACTTTCCCTACATCTTTACAATATTTGTTAAAACCCAACTCTTAAACCATTTCTTCTTGCCGGCAGCATGGTCTCACAGTGGTTAGCACTGTGGCTTCACAGCGCCAGGGTCCAAGGTTCGATTCCCGGCTGGGTCACTGTCTGTGCAGTCTGCACGTTTTCCCTGTGTCTACATGGGTTTCCTCCGGGTGCTCCGGTTTCCTCCCACTAGCCCCAAAAGATATGCTGTTAGGTGAATTGGATATTCTGAATTCTCCTTTGGTGTACCCAAACAGGCGTCAGAATGTGGCGACCCGGGGCTTTTTGCAGTAACTTCATTGCAATATAAGCCTACTTATCACAATAAAGATTATTATTATTGTACCTTTGTTTACTCCAGCATGTCATCCATTTAAAACCCATCCATGTAATGGGTTAAAGTTATAGCTTATATAGTTGTGGTGCACTACAGATAGCAATGTACCAATTTATTGTGTTTAGAGCAAGACCTCATGATAGGAGAGTTGTGTAGTATGCAGAAGACCACCACAAATCTTGGCATGCAATCTACCAAGTACTGCAGGGTTCTTCCAGAATGGTTGGGTAGTGGATACATTGTTTAAGCAGCCGCATAGTCTGTTTACCTTTTATTTAGGTGTCTGTGCATTAATTTTTAGAAACTGATAGATAGTTATACTTCCAGAGTACAATTGTGTGTTGAGCAGTTCTTGAAACTTATTTTATGAAACAAGTTTGTCTTGTATTTAAAAAAAATTAATTTACGGAGTATGGGCGTCACTGGTTATGCCAACATATATTGCCCATTCCTAGTTGCCCTTCAAAAGGTGGTGGTGGTGAGTTGCCTGCTTGCACCGCTGCAGTCCTTCAGGTCTAGGTACACCCACTGTGCTGTTAGGGAGGGAGTTCCAGGATGTTGTCCCAGCAACAGTGAAGGAGCGGCAATATATTTCCAAGTCAGGATGGTGAGTGACTTGGAGGGAAACCTCCAGGTGGTGGGGTTCCCAGGTATCTGCTGCTCTTGTTCTTCTAGATGGTAGAGGTCGTGGGTTTGGAAGGTGCTGTCTAAGGAACCTTAGTGAGTACTGCAGTGCATCTTGTAGATGGTACACATGGATGCCACTGTTGGTCGGTGGTGGAGAATTTGAATGTTTGTGGAAGGAGGAGCAATCAAGCAGGCTGCTTTGTCCTGGATGGTGTTGAGCTTCTTGAGTGTTGTTGGAGTTCCACTCATCCAGGCAAGTGGAGAGTATTCCATTACAATCCTGTCTTGTGCCTTGTAGATGGTTGACAGGTGGTGAGTTACTCGCCTTAGGATTCCTAGCCTGTGACCTGCCCTGGTAGCCACAGGATTAATGTGGCTAATCCAGTTCAGTTTCTGATCAAGGGTAACCCCCAGGAAGTTGATTGTGGGGGATTCCGCGGTGGTAATCTCATTGAATGTCATGGGGTGATGGCTAGATCCTCTCTTGTAGGCAATGATCATTGCCTGAAACTTGTGTGGTGCGAATGTGACTTGCAACTTGTCAGCCCAAGCCTGGATATTGTCCAGTTCTTGCTGCATTTGGACATGGACTGCTTCATTATCTGAGGAGTTGTGAATGGTGCTGAACATTGTGCAATCATCCGCAAATATCCCCACTTCTGACCTTATGATGGAAGGCAAGTCATTAATGAAATGGCTGAAGATGGTTGGGCCTACGACAGTACTCTGAGGAACTCCTGCAGTGATGTCCTGGAGCTGAGGTGATTGATCTCCAACCACCACAACCATCTTCATTTGTGCCAGGTATGACTCTAACCAGCGGAGTGTTTTCCCCCTGATTCCCATTGACTCCAGTTTAACTTTGGCTCCTTGATGCCATACTCAAATGCTGCCTTGATGTCAAAGGCAGTCCCTCTCGCCTCACCTATCAATCATTGAGTGTATTGCTCGAGCCTGGTTCAAGTCTGTTTTATTCTGGGTCCAACAGCAGGGAAGCTATTGGTGCGACCTGTGGAGTAGTGAAAAAATATAAACTGTACACTCCTCCTATCCCGGTCATCACAATCGCTGAAAGCTTGAGCTCTAAAATTGCACTGCTGGTATCAAATCAATGTTACACTGGTTTACATTATGAACTGCCTGCACTGCATACCAATGGCAGATGCTCAATTGCTAATGCTAACACGAAATCCACCATTTTTGGCATCAGAAGTCTGCTTGTGCAACATGGACTCCATCAGGTAAAATTACACTCGGCATCAAATGACACAGCCAAGTTCAATTTCACAGATTTGGGTGAGTTGAAATTTGTACTTGAGGTAAACAATAATTTCTATGATGGTAAACGTTTGATGTTTTGGGTTGAATTTGAACACTCAAAAATGGATGTCTTGGAGGAGTGCTCTCAAGCAATGTGATGTGAAGATTGTTTTTTTTTCCAAGCTGCCAACCAGATCAACTTAGTTTTGAAGAACAAAACACAACAATTCCCTTGTCCGTTCAATTTACATAGTGCCCAAGCTTTACCTAGCTGTTACTGTCATCTTTTTTCCTTTTTCCGGGTCTATTCTATTTTTTGCCAGACTTGAGTGCCATTTTTGTTTCATCTTGGTGCCGCCTCGATCAAAGATCGAAAGCACAGATTGGTCCGTCAAGCCTTTGCATTGTTTATGTCTGCTGATCATCTGACAAAAGAACTCCCAAACATGGAAAACACAAAATTCTTGTTGCTCTTGCTTCTCGGAGGTCAGAACTTTGATTTAAAATCGACAACAAGGTGGAATTTTATCTACTGAACTTCATGGTCAGATTGCTACTGTCTGATCAAATGCTGTTTGCTCATCACATGGGAAGCGCCTTGCCAGTCTCAAGTACATCACCAATAAGTATTCAGACAGAGTGGTACAGCTTAAGAATAAAGTGGTTTCACTCTCATCAGTAGTCCACAAATTGATGGTTAAAACTGAAGACCTTGAAGCAAGGTCGAGGAGATCAACTCAGGATTTCTGGAGTTGGGGAGAACTGGGAGGGCCTTCGCTCTACTGAATTTGTGGCACAGCTGCTGAAAAATTTGCTGGATTTGCCTCAGATGCTGCTGCTAATCACAGCACACCACGGCCTGGATGAGATCAAGGCCTTCCATTATTAAATTCCATTACAAACACATCAAGGAAGAGATTCTGCAGCTGACTAGACAGAAAGGTAAAAGCAACAAAATATTTATTTTTCCAGATTTCATTGCAATGGCAGCCAAGAAAAGAGCTGCCTTTGTGAAGCTTAAGGATCTCCTACTGCAATCCTTCCAGATTAATAGTCATTAGGATAGCAATGGTGCTCAGAAAATATTCCTTGATCCAGAATCAGCTAAATATTGTATTACATGAAGCATGGCTCCTGGTCGACTCACTGATTTGTTTGATAGCCTGCGATGGCTGTCAACATTCCATTGAATTTCAGCTGTGGGAAGCTTATTTTTCTCTTTTCAAGTATTTTGTCTCCTCTTATACAGCTGCCTCAACATATTGCTGATGTTGAATGCATGAAGGCAATACTATAATAAGAGCAACCGCGAAGGTTGGAAGACTCTGGGCGCGATTCTCCGCTGCCCACGACGGGTCAGAGAATAGCGGGAGGGTGTCCCCGACATTTTTCACGCCCTCCCGCTATTCTCCCCCCCCCCCCCCCCCCCACGGCCGCCCCACGACACGAATCGCTGCTCGCCGTTTTTTACGGCGAACAGCGATTCTCCCCAGGCCGATGGGCCGAGTTCCCAGGCCTTTACGGCCGTTTTTACGGCAGCAAACACACCTGCTTGCTGCCGTCGTAAAAACGGCCGCAACATGCCCGTTCTGGGCATCCAGGGCCCCGATTGGCACGGCAGTACCACGGCCGTGCCAAGGGGAGCATGGGCCCGCGATCGGTGCCCACCAATCGCGGGAATTTCGTCCGTAACGAACGCACTCTTTCTCCGTCCGCCGCCCCGCAGGATCAGTCCGCGGGGCGGCCGAGAGAGATGACGGGCCCGCGCATGCGCGGGTTGGAGCCATCCAATCTGCGCATGCGCGGCTGACATCGTGCGCGTCAGCCGGCGTGACGCTTGGCACACGGACTTAGTGACGGTTGCTAAGCCCGCGATGCTGTGATTCACGGGGCCCCACTGCTAGCCCCGCCCGGATCGGATCCCGGGAGGGGGCGTGGAGGCTTCCGTGAAACATGGCCAGTTTCATGGCAGCCTTTACGACTCGCCGCATTTGCGGAGAATCGCGCCCTCTGATTATGATATTTGTAATCACTTGGTACTTCGATACAGTGCAGAAGGAGGCCATTCAGCCCAGTGAGTGCACTGGCCCTTGGGAAGACACCCTACTTAAGCTCACGCCTCCACCCTATCCCCGTAACCCAGTAACCCCTCCTACCCTTTTGGACACGAAGGGGCAATTTAGCATGGCCAATCCACCTAGCCTGCACATCCTTGGACTGTGGGAGGAAACCGGAGCACCCAGAGGTAACCCACACAGACACGGGGAGAAAATGCAAACTTCACACACAGTCACCCGAGGCCGGAATTGAACCTGGGACCCTGGAGCTGTGCGACAGCAGTGCCAACCACTGCCTCCATGCGGCCCTATTGTGATTACAGTTTCAGCATTGAAATATTAATGCTATTGCCGAGCCCAAGCTGGGGTTTTGGACCCAAGTTCTTTTGGGTTATCTTAAGATGGCTATGTTCACATCTAGCTTTAGAAGAGCCTCCATTTGGGGAAGGCTGGGGTTGGGGTCAATTTTCTATTTTTGTTCCTTTTCTCTTCTCTCTTATTTTCCTTTCTTTGGCTGCTCTTTAAGTAGACGTCATCAGTTCGCTATTTGTTTCCCCTTGGGTGCCTGTTTGGTCAGTTGATAATTTTCCTTTTTTCTGCAATGACATCAAAAAACATTGTATGCAATATGTCCAAAGTTTCGACAAATTTTGTTAGTTGAAATGTAAAAAGGCTGAATCACCCTGTGAAATGCATACGGTATTTTCTCACCTGCAGAAACTCCAGGCTGATATTGTTTTTGTTCAAGAGACTCATTTGTGCAATTTAGATCATTTTAGGCTCAGGAAGAGGGATGGGATGCAGGTCTTTCACTCCCAATTTCACTCTAAATCAGGGAGCTTTCAATTCCTAATTTTTAATTCATAAAAATATCCCATTTGTCACTTCAGATCCTTATAGATCCTAAAGACTGTTATGTGATTGCATCTGGTAGTTTATTTAGTAAACATATAAATCTGGCAATCTATATACATCTAGTTGGGATAATGCTCAGTTTTTCTCTTTGCCTAACTTTCGCAGTTATCATCTGATTCTGGGTGGGGACTTCAATTCTGTTTTAAATCCTCTTCTTGACCACTCTAAAGCTGGTTAATATGCTTTTGCTAGATCAGCTTTTGTTATTAATTCCATTTTACAAGTCTCCAGATCGTTATTCTTATTCAAGAATAGATTTTTTCTTTTGGATATTAAACTTCTTTTGCTTTTAGATTCCAGTGAATTTCATAGCATTTTTATATCTGACCATAATACTAATTGATATCATTGCCATAAGTAAGCTTATATTAACTGCAATAAAGTTACTGTGAAAAAACCCTAGTCACCACACTCCTGCACCTGTTCGGGGACACTGAGGGACAATTCAGAATGTCCAAGCTCTTCTTTCGGGATTTGTGAGAGGAAACCGGAGCACCCGGAGGAAACCCACGCAGACACCAGGAGAACGTGCAGACTCCGCCTAGACAGTGACCAAAGCTGGGAATCGAACCTGGGATCCTGGTGCTGTGAAACAACAGTGCTAACCACTGTGCTACCGTGCCGCCCATATCAATGAAGCGATGCTTTCCTGAAAAAGTAGCCTCTCCACGTACTTGGCATATTGATCCTGTTTGATGAAGAATTTATTAAATTTAACTCCTCCCAGATTAATTTGTTCTAAACATCAATATGACACCTGATGTAACTGTATCCACTATTTGGGAAGCATTTAAGGCATCTGATCCATGGTTAGATCATTTTATACACTGTAAGGATCATTAAGCAGCATTCAAATCTTCTATCTGAATTAATAAAAAAAAAAAATATTTTTAGAGTACCCAATTCATTTTCCAATTAAGGGGAAATTTAGCATGGCCAATCCACCTAGCCTGCACATCTTTTTTTTTTTGGGTTGTGGGGGCGAAACCCACGCAAACACGGGGAGAAAGTGCAAACTCCACACGGACAGTGACCCAGAGCCGGGATCGAACCTGGGACCTCAGCGGCGTGAGGCCGCAGGGCTGACCCACTGCGCCACTGTGCTGCCCCCTATCTGAATTAATTGACCTTATACTCCAAATTGATTGGCAGAACGCTTCTGCTCCTCCTTCGGAAAGCACCCAGACAGTTTACAGACAGAATTTGATCTTTTATCCACCAACTAGGCTCAGCAACTTTTTCTGAAAAAAGACAACGGTACTATGAACATGGTGAAAAAGCTAGCAAAATATTTGTTACCAATTTCGCACCTCTCGAGGGTGGCAAATGGCGCAGTGGTTAGCACTGAGGACCCGGGTTCGCATCCCGGCCCTGGGTCACTGTCTATGTGGAGTTTGCACATTCTCCCTGTGTCTGCGTGGGTTTCACCCCCACGACCCAAAGATATGCAGGTTAGGTGGATTGGCCACGCTAAATTGCCTCTTAATTTGGAAAAAAATAATTGGGTACTCTAAAATTCGCATCGAAACTGGTATTTCCACATTAGATATATAAACAATCAGTTTAAAACTTTCTCGTCCACCCTGTATTCCTCTCAAGCGGCTGGCAATTCTAGTTTTCATTCTTTTTTTGACAAGGTTGATATTCCAACATTGAGACCTGTTAATAGTTCCCTTTCAACCCTAGAAATAGGTCAAGCAATCAAGCTGCAAAGTTGTAAATCTCCAGGACTTAATGGCTTTTCTGTTGATTTTTAGAAAATGCTTGCCTCCCATTTATCTCCTCTGCTTAGTTTACCCTTCTCAGAATCTCTTATGGTAATCTGTATCTCACTATTGTTGAAAAATGTTAAAGACCCCTTGCTTGAAGCTCCTATTGCCTTATTTCTCTGCTACAAAGAGATTACAAGATACAAACCAAAGATCTTGCCTTCCATTTGGAGCCCATTTTGCCAACTGTTGTCTCTTCTGATTCATTTGGCTTTATTAAGCATTGACAGTCATTCTCCAACTCAAGGCAGCTATTTAATATTATTTACCTCAACATTCCTTCTCTACCAGAAGTTATAATTTCCAAAGATGCAATTGACCGTGGAAATGGGATTATTTATTCAAAGCTTTAGAAAAATTTGGTTTTGATCCAGTTTTTATCTTGTGGATTAAAATGTTATATTCACAAGGCAGCACGGTGGCCTAGTGGTTAGCACAACCGCCTCACGGCGCTGAGGTCCCAGGTTCGATCCCGGCTCTGGGTCACTGTCCGTGTGGAGTTTGCACATTCTCCCCGTGTCTGCGTGGGTTTCACCCCCACAACCCAAAAATGTGCAGAGTAGGTGGATTGGCCACGCTAAATTGCCCCTTAATAGAAAAAATAATTGGGTACTCTAAATTTATATTAAAAAAAAAAAAAAAATGTTATATTCACCACCTGTAGCTTTGATTCAAACCAACCTTTCATACACTGCTTATTTTCCCCTCTACAGAGGCCCCAGCCATGGCTGTCCTTTATCTCCATTTCTTTTTGCTATTGCTATTGGACCAGTTGCTGTGTCCCTTCGATCCAATAAGGATGTCATTGGAATTAACGGGCTGGTTTATTTCATAAGGTCTCTCTTTATGCTGATGATCTTTTGTTGTACATGTCTGACCTTTGTGTGTCAATGCTGTTGGCATTCTGCTCCAGTTTGGTAATTTTTCAGGCTACAGACTAAATACAAAGAACAAGGAAAAATACAGCACGGGAACATGCTCTTCGGCCCTCCAAGCCTGCGCCGACTGTGCTACCCGTCTAACCTGAAATCTTCTACACTTCCGGAGTCCATATCCCTCTATTCCCAACCTATTCATGTATTTGTCAAGATTCCCCTTAAGCATCACTATTGTCCCTGCTTCCATCACCTCCTCCGGTAGCGAGTTCCAGGCACCCACTACCCTCTGTGTTAAAAAAAAACTTACCTCGTACATCTTCACTAAACCTTGCCCCTCGCACATTAAACCTATGCCCACTAGTAATGGACCCCTCTACCCTGGGAAAAAGTCTATGACCATCCACTCTGTCTATGCCCCTCATAATTTTGTAGACCTCTATCAGGTCGCTCCTCAACCTCTGTCGTTCCAGTGAGTTCATTCAACCTCTCCTCATAGCTAATGCCCTCCATACCAGGCAACATCCTGGTATATCTCTTCTGCACCCTTTTTAAAGCCTCCATATCCTTCTGGTAGTGTGGCGACCAGAATTGAACACTATACTCCCAAGTGTGGCCTAACTAAGGTTCTATACAGCTGCAACGTGACTTTCCAATTTTTATACTTAATGTCCCGGCCAATGAAGGCCAACATGCCGTATGCCTTCTTGACTACCTTCTCTACCTGTGTTGCTCCTTTCAGTGACCTGTGGACCTGTACACCAAGATCTCTCTGACTGTCAATACTCTTGAGGGTTCTACCATTCACTGTATATTCCCTACCTGCATTAGACCTTCCAAAATACAGCTCAACACAATGCTATTTTGTGCTTAGCGATTCATACAAGCTGGTAACTGTGAACATAATGAGGAAACAGGAGAGACAGAGAGGCAAGAGTAATATTCCACAGTTGTCCAAACAGGCTTGTCATTACCTTAAAGTAAGTGGACCCAAATATATAAGCTTATGAATACTGGCACACCTAAAATTATGGGAAGAATTTGGCAAAGCAAGCCCTCCTTGAAGTTTTGGTAGTAAAGTCCCAACAATGTTACTGCACCATTCCTATTTCTTAGCTCTACCCATATTGCCTCAGTGCTCGAAACCTCCATCGTGCCCTCCTTAATCACAGCTGTGATATCATCTCTGAACAGTAATGCAACTCCTCCACCCCTTCTACCTCCCTCTCTATCCCTCCTGAAGCATCTATACCCTGGGATATTCAGTTGCCAGTCCTGCCCTTCCCTCAACCAAGTCTCAGTAATACCAATAACATCATATTCCCAGGTACTGATCCAAGCCCTAAGTTCATCTGCCTTACCTGCTACATTTGTCGTATTAAAACAAATGCATGACAGACCACCTGTCCCTTTGCGTTCATCATCTCTTCCCATCCCCCTGCCACATTAGTTTAAAACCTCCCCAACAGTGTTAGCAAAAGCACCCCCTAGGACATTGGTTCCAGTCCTACCCAGGTGTAGACCATCCGGTTTGTAATGGTCCCACCGCCCCCAGAACCGGTTCCAATGTCCCAGAAATCTGAACCCCTCCCTCCTGCACCATCTCTCAAGCCACGTATTCATACTGACTATTCTTGAATTTCTACTCTGATTGTACCGTGGCATTGGTAGCAATCCTGAGATTACTACCTTTGAGGTCCTACTTTTTAACTTGTCTCCTAACTCCTTAAATTCTGATTGTAGGACCTCATCCTTTTTTTTACCTATATCGTTGGTGCCTATATGCACCACGGCAACTGGCTGTTCACCCTCCCCCTTTAGTATGTCCTGGAGCCGATCGGAGACATCTCTGACCCGAGCACACGGGAGGCAACATACCATTCGGGAGTCTCGTTTTCGACCACAGAAACGCCTGTCTACTCCCCTTACAATTGAATCCCTATGACTATAGCTCTGCCAGTCTTTTTCCTGCCCTTCTGTGCAGCAGAGCCAGCCACGGTGCCATGAGCCTGGCTACTACTGCTTTCCGCTGGTGAGTCATCTCCCCCAACAGTATCCAAAACGGTATACCTGTTTTGGAGGGAGATGACCGCAGGGGACATCTGCACTGCCTTCCTGCTCTTTCTCTGCCTTTTGGTCACCCATTCCCTGTCTCCCTCACCAATCCTAATCTGCGGTGTGACCAACTCACTGAACGTGCTATCCACGACCTCCTCAGCATCGCGGATGCTCCAAAGTGAGTCCACCCGCAGCTCCAGAGCCGTCATGCGGTCTAACAGGTGCTGCAGCTGGACACACCTTGCGTACATGAAGGAGTCAGGGACATCGGCCGCGTCCCTAAACTCCCACATTGAGCACGAGGAACATAACACGGGTCTGGGATCTCCTGCCATTTTTACCCTTTACCTTAACTGACTACAAACTATACTATCAAATAATTAATAAGTGAAAGGAACAAAGATTTTACTTACCAATCACAATACTTACCAACACACGAAGAGTTAAATTTCTCCTAGCTGCTGCTAATTGGAGCACTTTCCTTACCAGCCAATCATATCTCTGCTTTGCTGTGATGTCGCTCTTCCAGGTAAGTTTTTAAAGTTTTAAAGAGGTAAACTTACCTTCGCAAAGACCCCTCGCCACTGCTCCCACTGAGAACCTGATGTCCGCTGCTCCTTTTCAACATAGTCTTTTTTTTTGGTTAGAGGAGGAGGGCGGGTGGGAGACACTACATGTGTAGTGTCTCGGGTTTAGCCGCTGCCCAAATATATCAGTTCACTCACCCTCCCAGAGCGCAATTCGGCTCCTCCCACTCACTGCAAAACTGCAGGTTAAGCTTTTTTTAAAGTAGGGAATCTTACCGCTCCCTTTCAGCTCCTCCCAAGCACTGAAACTGCCAGGTGAAATCAATTCACTCACCTTCCCAGAGCGCAATTTGGCTCCTCCCACTCACTGCAAAACTGCAAGTTACGTTTTTTAAAAAGTAGGGAATCTTACTGCTCCCTTTCAGCTCCTCCCAAGTGTAGAAGATTTTAGTTTAGACGGGCAGAATGGTCGGCGCAGGCTTGGAGGGCCGAAGGACCTGTTCCTGTGCTGTAATTTTCTTTGTTCTTTGTTTGTCTGGGCTTGATTCAGCGGAAAAATTTGAGAGTTCATTTGTGGCGGGATTTTCAGGGAGTTTCCCGCCGGCTCTGCTGGCAAGTTTCCACCACTTACCAATGTTTCATGAAACTGTTTCATGCATTAATAACATTATTCAAAAACTCTTTGGTCTGTCTTTGGCTAATATTAAGGCATCTTGGGAGTGGGACTTGAATACTGAACTTTCTTGCCATCTATGGCAGTCGAGTCTTTTCATGCATTGAAGAATGTATTCTTCACACTGTGTATTAGACATGGTCTTCTTTAACTTAATAGTCAACGTAGGCTCTGACTGCCTAGGGCAAGACTTACTGGAATATACTCTAGCTGGATCCTGCATGTACGTGACACCATTTGGCTCCTGCAACACTTGCATATGCTTTGGTCATGACCAAGGCTGGCTAATTATAATAATAGTCGCTTATTGTCAAAAGTAGGTGTCAATGAAGTTACTGTGAAAAGCCCCTAGTCGCCACATCCCGGTGCCTGTTCGGGGAGGCCGGTACGAGAATTGAACCTGCGCTGCTGGCATTGTTCTGCATTACAAGATAGCTGTTTAGCCCACTATGCTAAACCTGGCCCTATAGCCCTCTGTGTTCTCAACTTTTTCATACCTATGGTAGATCTATTGATATTAACCCCTATTATGTAATAGGGCTGGGTAGCCCTGTCATGGTGTCCAGGTGGGTGCCTCAACCATGCCAGAGTGCCACCCTGTCCAGAAGCTGTCCAGCCGGGAGCTCCCTCCCCACTGGTACCATTCCACCTGGTCCCCATTCATGGGGACCAGTCTTGAACGGCGCCCAGCTAGGGTCTCCTCAGTGAGGCTGGTAGATGCGGCCTCAATCCAGCCAGTGCAGAGGCAACTCAGCTTCTACGCTGACTTCACTCTGCGGGACTGGATCCCACCCTTTGTGGGCGGGATCTGGATTGCAACATCTCAGGAGACCCGGGGAGATCTCGCAAAGTGTAACGACTGTCAGGAAGCCATTCGGGTGCAAAGCGGCCAGTAGATTGCGCCGTTGGCACCACCTGAGGTTGCGGATCAGACTTGACGGCTCCTGCAGCCTACTGTGAAGACCTTGGGGAGGCGGTAGTGTTTGGGGAGGAGAAGGTGGTGGTGTAGTGGTATTGTCACTAGACGAGTAAACCAGAGACCCAGAGTAATGCTCTGGGGCCCCAAGGTTCAAATTCCACCACTGTGGATGGTGAAATTTGAATTAATTAAAAATCTGGAATTTAAAATGTCTAATAATGACCAAGAAACCATTGCCAATTGTAAAACTCCACCTGGCTAACTAATGTCCTTTAGAGAAGGAAATCTGTCGTCCTTACCTGGCATGGCCCACATGTGACTCCAGACCCACTAACAATGTGATTGACTCTTAACTGCCCCCTCAAGGGCAATTAGGAATGGGAATAAATGCTGGCCCAGCTTGCGAAGCCCAAGTCCCATGAACACATTTGGGAATAAAAAAACCACCTTGCTGGTTTAGAAAACTCTTCTGAACAGGCAGTCTTGCAGATGGGAAAGCTGTGAAGGTTAAAAGTTAAAACCCCACTCCATGCAGGGAAACTTAGACTTCCCCTATTGGAAACCTCCTGATCCACCTATGTAACTCACCACTGTTAATATCCAGGCCTCAGTGTCTGCTTCAATTATCTCCAGACCTTGAATTGAATGAGTCAGATAGGTGGGGGGCAGGGGAGGGGTGCCTGGGGGTTGGAGCGAGGGGAGGGAGGGGCTGGGGGTGTGATTTTCCAACCCTGCTTGCGCAGGCGCAGATTGTGCTATGGCCGGAGACTCGCAAGAGGGCCGTAACGTGAAACGTGATTTGCATTGGGGAGAACGGTTGGGGGGGGGGGGGGGGGGGAGTTCTGTAAGGTTGTCTTAAGTTCATGGAACCTTTTTTTAAAAAAAAAAAGGCACCTCAAACTCTGAGGAGCCAAGCTTGCCGATATCTAGGTCCACACACCTAACCTCATGTTTAAGTGTGTGTGGATGGCAATCTGGATTGCACAGACCCACCCGGCAGGGATCGTATTGTTTTACCTGCCAGAGACCACACTTCAAAACCTTTTGGGAGAATTACGCATGGTATGGTAGCATAGTGATTAGCACAGTTGCTTCACAGCTCCAGAGTCCCAGGTTCGATTCCTGACTTTGATCACTGCAGAGTCTGCACTTTCTTCCTGAGTCTGCGTGGGTTTTCTCCAGGTGCTCCGGTTTCCTCCCACAGTCCAAAGATGTGCAGGTTAGGTGGACTGACCATGTTAAATTGCCCTTAGTGTCCAAAAAGGTTAGGTGGGGTTACTGGGTTACGGGGATAGAGTGGAGGTGTGGGCTTAATAAGGGTGCCCTTTCCAAGGGCCGGTGCAGACTCGATGGGTTGAATGGTCTCCTGCACTGTAAATTCTATAATTTTGCCCATTTTCTGACACTCTAGCTCAGCATTTACGTTAGCTGTATCAGTCCTCCTATCGGCCATCTATGAAAATTCCAGATTGTAGGCATTTTGGGGATGAATTCACCTAATAAGGTCTGGTTTGAAGCTTCTCGATGATTTCAAATAGAAGCATCCTACTTGATGGGGAATATTTTTACACCCCACTATTCTGGGCTCACGTGTCAGATTTATTTTAGCCTTTAATTATAAATATGACATTTGAAATCACATCAATGTGTAAATCTACACATGCAAACAGATACAAATGCTCACAACTATTTGTAACATTGCAGAAACCAAAAATATTAAATTGCAGAAAATAAAATGATCTTTTCAGCAAAGTATTATATGTGTAATATCAGACATATAAAAATTAAGGCAGGAGAATATGTGTACAGTGGTCATACTTGGCAAATCCAGTGTAAGCATTAAGAGAAGCAAATCCAGTGTAAACATTAAGAGAAATCATAATTAAAGGGCCATAATCCAGTTATGAATTAATATGTAATGGGAAATGATTTTATGAATCAGAATTTTGTTGGGAGTAATGGAAGTCAACTGTGCCAAACCATGTTGATAATACGAAGTTGCTTTTCAACATTTTCATACTTAAGACGTTATTTACATAAAACATAAATTAACTTGGTTCTTCATGTTCAGCTATTTGATCTTTCAGGAGATTAATACAATTTGTTCCTATTTCCTAGCATGGTTACTACAGCAGAACAGTCATTCTAAGACTCCTTGAAAATAAATACAAGTCCTTGGTAAGTCTTCCACACTTAAGAACTGTGTATTTTTCTTGCATCTTAAGAAGTAACATGAAATGTTGGAGAAATTGAAGGATTGAATAGAAAGGGTATTAATGTCTGGAAACACACCTTGGCTTCTACTAGTTGTAGTATGATTACTTGTTAGGTCACATCAGACTCACAATATATTATGCTTTATGTTTGTACGTTTTGTGATTGGAATCAAATCATACGTTGCAGGGGAGTTGTACATTTATGGGCTGGGATTCTCCGAAACGGTGGATAAGTGTTAACGCCGGCGTAAACACCAGAGCGTTTCACGCCGGCGTCATCGGGCCCCTTGGCCCAGCGATTCACTTACCTGAAGGGGGCCAGCAGGGCAGCAGAATGCTCCGCGCAGCTCCGACTGCCAATGTGGGGCCCTGCACTTGCGGCCGCGGGTCGTGGCTGCGCCGGCGGCCCTGCGCAACATGGCAGACCCACCCAGCAAGCCGGCTCCCCCCAGATTGCGTGCGCCCGCCGATTGGTGGCCCCTGATCGGAACCCTGGCCATCCTGGAGGATCCTTTCCCCACCGGTGACGGAATCCCACACCCTCCACCGGGGTGGCCGTGACAGCCGCCACTCCGAGTGCCTGCCGGTTGGAACAATGTTAGAACCACACCGGCGGGAACTCGGCCAGCTGCCGGCAGAGAATCGGCGCGAGGGCCTCTTTCAATGGCCCCCGACCGGCGCCGCGTCGACCGCACTTGCACGACTCCCATGGAGAATTGCGGGAAGGGATCACGAGTCTGATGCCCCATTCTGTGCCCCCGCGCCGAGCGCGATTTTGGCGCGGAGGCTCAGAGAATCCCGGCCAAGGTTTGGAATGCCAGGGTGTTAAACTGGACAGGCTAAGGTTTAAAGTTTGGGAGGAAGATATATTCATTAGGCTGCATCAGCCACCTTTAAGTAGGAAGTTGTTAGAGTTTATAGTGATGTAAATATTTTTAGGTAAGTTTGTGCTTTTAATATTCTGGTATACATTTAATTTCTCAGCATATCTGGGGGATCGTCAAGAAAACTGTACTTTAGTATGTGATACATATCTTCTTGGCGATTACTTGCTAACAAGTATCATTGTCCACCTAAGAAACTCCGTGTCACTGGTCATGGCTTCTATGGATTCTTGTGTGGCTGATGCGCCCAATCCAAGAGCCATATCTCCAACTGCACACTTGGCAGGTGTGTCCGGGAGATGGGATTGGTCCATTGACTCGAGATTGCTGGTACTTCTTTCTCCGGCTCCTTTTACTGATCTCCTGTTGCCATCGAGTGTTCTAGAAGAATTGTGCCCCTTTAGTCAGGAGGCACCTCCAAGAAGGTCTCTTCTGAGGTAAGCCTTCAGGGTGTTTTGAAGGACTTCCTTTGTCCTCTTCTTATTCGGGTACCTTCCTTGTGTTGGCCAAAGAAAATTTGCTTTGGCAGTTGGGACTCTGGTGTCTGAAGAACATGGTCAGCCCAGCGGAGTTGGTTTTGGGTGACCGTGGCCTTGAAGCTTGTGTTCTTGGCTCTTTCAAGGACGCTGATGTTAGTACGCTTGTCCTCACAGCTGATGCAGATAATTTGACTCAGACAGAGCTGATGGTACCTCTCCAGTGCGTTGATGTGTTGTCTGTACATAGTCCAAGTTTTTAAATCATGTAGAAGAGTTGGGAGGACTTCCGGTGGCGGCCATGGAGTGAGTGGTGGCACGTGTAGTAGCTCCCGCTTGTGGCAGTCTTTTTATGGACTTTCCCCCAGTTTTCAGTTGGAATTGTGAAGGACAAAGGTGTAGGAGTGTGAGCAGAGGAGATTGACCCCCTCATTTATGGAGCTGCGGACCAGAAGTGCCCGAGAAAGAGGAAATCAGTTGGTGCAGCAGGTGTGGCAATGCACACGGAGATGGTGGAAGGGTAGGGCCCTACCAGCTCAGTGTTTGATGGAGAAGCTGGTGAGCTTCTTGAATGAGAGTTCACCCAGCAACGGAAAGAAAGTTTTGAGGACCTGGCCCGGGTGGTGGACTCGATCAAGGCGGTGGTTGACTGCGTTGAGATGAGACTGGCAGCCTAGGGGCAGGCGATCCAGAAGTTGGAGGAGCTGGTGGGGGAGCATGAAGATCAGTTCGCCTCGACGGCAGCGGAGTTGGGACTGGTGCGGGACCAGCAGAAGCGACTGCAGGAGAAGGTGGAGGATCTGGAGAACCGGTCACGCAGATAGAACATTCGGATTGTGGATCTGCCAGAGGGTTGCGAAGGAGCGTATGCTGGTGTGTACATGGAGAAGATGCTCGAGAAGCTGCTTGGGGAAGGTGCATTTGACCGGCTGTTGGAGGTGGATCGAGCCCACAAGGCACTGATGCGCAAGCCCCAGGGGAGCGAGCCACTGAGGGCAATGGTGGTGCGGCTCCATCGGTTCCTTGATAAGGAGCATATCGTGAGGTGGGCCAGGCAGATGAGGCGTTGCGCCTGGGAAGGTGGCAAGATCCGTGTATTCCAGGACCTGGGTGCAGACCTGGCTAAGAGGAGGGCGAGCTTCAACAAGGTCAAGGCAGCCCTATACAAGAGGGCGTAAAGTTGGACTACTGTACCTGGCTTGCCTATGGCTGACATATGGGGGCCGGGAGCTGCATGTTGGCTCGTCGGAAGAGGTAGTTGAGTTCATGAACGGCAATGGACTGGCAGGAGAAGGAGGACTTTGAACATTGGTGGAGGAGATGTGAAGTTACTGTTCTGTACTGTGGATGGGGAAAAAACTAATGTTTTTGGTGTTCAAGGCTGCCATAGCCCTTTGCCCCCCCCCCCCTCTTTTTTCTTCTTTTCTCTCTTTTTCGGCTTCAGGTCTGTTTATCGTTCTTTGCTAAGGGATGAGGGCTTGGTTCCTGTGTTTGGGCTTGGTGAGGGGTTGTTCGTTTCTACTCTTCTTTTGATTGTTTGCACAGTTGAAGGGGGAGAAAGGGAATCAGCTAGGATTCTAGGCGCCAGGAGCGTGGGCTGCCAGGCAAGCTGGGCGGGCTAGTTCACGGAAGCACAGTGCGGGGGGGGGGTGACTTGGGGATCTTTATATCCGCCAATTGCAACTGACTGTCACGTTTCATGGCCCTTTTCCTGAAGTTCAAAATCTCTCTCTTTCTTTTTCCACGGTCTGTATCTCCCTTTCTCTTGCTTTATCCCTCATTTTGTATTCAAGCTGCTTTAATTCTTTTTCATGTTCAAGCTCCTTGATCTACAATTGAATTCTTGCCATGTCCAATGATTCTGACTGTGTCTCAGGCAATATTAAATGCTCAGCTACCGCCGCAATTACCTCTTTACGTATTTTGTCAGACAAAAATGTTAACTGCAATGTTTTTGCTAAATCTAAAAGCCTTTTTTTAGTCTCTGTTTGTAAGGTACTGCGTGTGACCTTCTCCACCCCCAAAAGCCTCTGAGCCTTTGAAAGAGCCATTGTCCATAACACACTCCATATTTAAACTAATATTTACAACACCTGAAAAGCAAACACAAATAGGCTCTCCCCTCACTGCCTTTAAGTTCACTAAGCCAACCCAATCACGAAAGATAGACATTTACCCCACACACCCCCAATTTGTTATGGGCCAGGGTTTAGTGAACACCAAAGTATGTCATGGAGTTCACCTGACCTACAACTGTTTATTGGTTTTGGTTATGATGAGGACAAGGGCCTGCCTTTCAGGTGTTATTCAACAGAGGCCTTAAGCACTTTTAATCAAAAACAAGCTTTATTCTACGAATGTAGTTAACATTTTTAGAAACACACATGATAAGCATTTTTATCAACTACAAACACAAATGCCCCACACAGCTACAGTAATCTATGTATAACCCTTAATAAATTCCCTCTTTAGCTGTTCCAATTTAATAACAAGATCCCATAAACCAGAAACCCTTTTTCAAAGGGGTGGCCCAGCACTGCACTCAAGACCTGGTATGGATGCTCCTGTTTCCTTTCCAAAACAGCAGGTTTGAATTTCTTCCAGAAAATAGTTATTTCTTTTCACGTTATCAAGCAGTCTGGAAACAGCTTTTAAAATGCAGATAGAGAAAAAAACTTTCTTTCAACCTGTGCAGAACAAAACTAGTTCAAACTCAAAGTGAAAGTAAAACAACTCCCAGAGCCACAGCGCAGCTCCATCCACACAATGACATCACTGAAGCCATGTGATAAGCCAAAAACATTTCTTAAAGGGACACTAACGTGAAAAGGTGGAAGTGGCCATGCTGCAGGAGATACATTTGAAGGTGGGGGATCAGATTAGGTTGAGGAAGGGATGGATTGAACAAGTGTTTCATTCGGGGTTAGACTTTAAAACGAAGGGGATGGCGATTTTGGTTAATAAGTGGCTGGCGTTCGAGGTGGGGAATATAGAGGCGGATCCTGGGGGTGAGAGATATGTTATGGTTAGTAGGAAACTGGAGGGAATGTGGGTGGTGTTGAATATATATGCCCCAAACTGGAATGACATAGAGTTTGAGAAGGGTGCTGGGGAAGATTCCGTACCTAGATTCTCATCGATTGATTATGGGGAGAGATTTCAACACGGTCCTTGATCCAAGGTTGGACCGGTCGAGTTCTAGGTCAGGGAAGGTATCAGCTATGGCGAAGGAGCCAGGGGGGTTTAGGGAGCATGTGGGGGGGTCGATGTGTGGAGATTCGGGAGGCCGAGGGGTAAGGAATTTTTATTCTACTCTCATGTACATAAGGTATATTCCCAGATAGATGTCTTTGTGATGGACAAAACTCTGCTGGCAGAGGTGGTAGAGGCTGAATATTCAGCAGTAGCAGTGTCAGACCACGCCCCGCACTGGGTGGACTTGCGAGTGAGTAAAGAAAGGTCCCAGCGCCTGCAATGGAGGTTGGATGTGGGGCTATTAGCGGAGGAGGAGGTGTGTGAGCAGGTGAGAGGGATACAAAAAAATCAATTAAAGGGGTGAGGTGGCAGAAGGTGTGGTCTATGAGGTGCTGAAGGCAGTTATTAGAGGGGAATTTACTTCTATTCGGGCACTCAAGGAGAAGGCGGAGCAGATAGAGTTAGAAAGGTTGGTGGGAGAAATCTTGAGGGCGGACAGGAGATATGCAAGACTCCGGAGGATGGGCTTTTGAAAGAATGCCAGAGGCTGCAGTTGGAATTTGGTCTCCTATCCGCAGGTAGCAGTGGGGCAGCTGAGGAGGGTATGGGGAGCGGTCGGTCTATGAATACGAGGAGAAAGCTAATAAGATGCTGGCTCATCAGTTGAGGAAGCAGGAGGTGGCGAGCGAGATTGGGAAAGTGAGGGACGCAGGTGGAAAGCTGGTTTTGAACCCGATGGGGTGAATGTGTGTTTTGAGATTTTTCCAGTAAGCTGTATAAATCGGTAACAACCAGCCGGGGAGGAGACGACGAGACGATTTCTGGCAGGTACTGGAGTTCCCGCAGGTCGATGAAGAGTTGTTGGAGGGGCTGGAGGCAATGTAATCGGGTAAAGCCCCGGGACCTGGAATTTTATGAGAAGTTCAATCATGGCTTATCTCTTCCAGGTCTCAAATCCACCTCCCCACCTGTTGCCCATATCCCTTTAACCTGTTGTTTAATCAAAAATATATCTCTTTCCAGAAAACGTTTCGTGACTCCGATTCCAACGCACGATGGAGCAGCGAGTTCCACAAATTCACTATCCTCTGTGAGAAATAGTTCCTCTTCATCTCAGTTGTATATCTACCACCTCAACCTATATCCGTGACCTCTTGTTCTAGATTTACCCACAAGGGGGAACATTTGGTCTACATTTATTTATCAATCCTATTTATTATTTTTTACACCTCGATCAGATCCCCTCTCATCCTTCTAAACTCCAGCGAGTACAAGCTCAAACTGTTTAATTTCTCCTCATATGTCAACCCTTTCTTTCCCGGAATCAATATGGTGAACCTTCTCTGAATTGCCTTTGATGCCACCATACCCTTCCTCAAATAAGGAGACCAATGCTGGGCGTAATATTCAGATATGGTCTCACCAACACCCTATACAATTGCAACAACAATTCTTTACTTATATACTCCAGTCCTTTTGCAATAAATGCTTACATTCCATTTGCCTTTTTAATTACATGCTGTACCTGTATACCGACTAGCCAGCCTTTGACTGGGTCTTCCATAACACTTCTCGATTGACTGAGTTAAAAGTCTTGGTCAGATCGATGAAGGCCATGTAGAGTGGTTGATGTTGCTCCTTGCATTTCTCTTGAAGTTGTCATGTGGTGAAAATCATGTCCATCGTTCCACAGTTTTGTCGGAAGTTATGCTGGTTTTCAGGAAGAATTTCTTCAGTGACTGGGAGAAGGCAACTTGCGAAGATTCGGGCGATGATCTTCCTGGTGATGGAGAGTAGGAAGATTCCTTGGTAGTTCCCACAGTCCACTTTATCTCCTTTCTTGAATATGGTTGCGATAATGGCATCTCTGAGGTCAGCAGGAATTTATTTCCTGTCCCAGATTTTCAGGAATAGTTGCTGGAGATGAGGGGTGATCTCTTCTCCTCAAAGTTTGAAAATCTCTACAGGAATCCACTCCTGCGGCCTCTCCATTCTTCAGGTATTTAATGATGGATTCAACTTCATCCACGCTTGGTGGGATTCCCAAGATCATATTTGATGGGGAATTAAATATTCCCCATCAAACATGTCTTCATCGATGATTGCATCATTATTTAGGATTCTTTGAAGTGCTGGTTTAGCTCACTGGGCTAAATCGCTGGCTTTTAAAGCAGACCAAGCAGGCCAGAAGCGCGGTTCGATTCCCGTACCAGCCTCCCCGGACAGGCCCCGGAATGTGGCGACTAGGGGCTTTTCACAGTAACTTCATTGAAGCCTACTCGTGACAATAAGCGATTTTCATTTTTCATTTTCAAGTGTCCTCTCCATCGAAGGCTGATGATTTCTCTGACTCTCAAAGGGTTCTGTCTTTACTCCGCACCGGTTTAAGGCCTAGGATGTTCGGTCCATATATTGCTTTGACACTGAAAAAGCCCGGGTGTTGTGCTTGTCGCCGAGGAGTTGCAGCTTCTTAGCTTTCTCAGTCCACCATTGGTTCTTGATTGTGATACATATAACATGATTGTGAAAGAATGCTGGTCTGAAGGATTGCTAAATAACAGTGATCAGTTTGAAAGTAGAAATACAAAAGCTTATAGTATGCACTGGTGTTCATTGTAGCGTTAAAATATTCATTTGAAATTACTGTTTCAGAAGGAATTCCTCAATTTTGTTTTAAAAAAACTGAAGACTGAGTTATTGACTAATTTTGCAGCACATTATTTTCCAATTAGAGATCCAATTTATTAACTGCACCAGGTCATGCAGAGAAAATCTGAAATTTAGTGATGTCTCTTTAATTAATGGAAGATCCTTGATTTAGAAAATGTGTGGTAATTATCACTTTAATAATTCCCAGATTTCCTTGAGATAAGAAAATCATTAACATTTTTGGACTTCAAAGATTGTTAAGAATAAGGAAATGTGTTGTTCCAAATATAATGTATTTTTTATAATTAGCATTAGAAAAGCAAATATATTAATTACTAAGTCTATTGAAGCCGTGCAGCTTCGATCAAGGCATTCAGAGGAACTTATATTATTAATTGAAAAAAAAAGACTTTGCAGGTTACGGGAAAAGGCTCTTTTGAAGAACTGGTGGAGCTACAACCTTCTATGCTGTAACAATTCTGTGTTGTAACAATTCTGTAATTCTCTTATATGCCGATTATAATAGCTACAGAGAAAATGTTCAGTGCTGAAGTAGTAATATGAAGTGTCATTGCAAAATTTAAAGCATTCATTATATATTTTTGTACAGATAAATGCCGCTGTTCGCCAGTGCTTAAATTATTTTGATTCGAAAAATTTAGAGGACAATGGTACTGACAATTTATCTACTATGCTGTATCACCTAAGTAAGTAGCTTTGCTATCTGTATTCTTATCTTTAGAGCAATGCACTGAAAAAGATTCAATCAAGTATTCATATGTAATTTTTATTAAAAGTCATGAGATAAAATAATCTCCTTTTTCACATTTTCATCCAAATTTACACCCACCAACAAACAACCAACAGTAACAAATACAATGTCAATCCCCTGGTCAACAATTCCTCACTCCCACCAACCCCCAAACAACCCTCAACATTTTAAATACAAACATTAAAGAAAAGGAATCAGGAATCCACCATCACCCCATTCATAGTCACCAACAACAGACACAATCCCCCCCCCCCCCACACACACACACACCACACACACACACACAATGTTCGTTGTCATTCAATTCTTGAAAGTGCATAATGAACAAAGCCCATGAATTGTAGAACCCTTCCATCCTTCACCTCAACTCGAACTTCACCTTCTCGAGTGTTTAAAAACTCCAACAGATCCCCTCGCCACGCCAGGGCACAGGTGGAGAAACTGACCTCCACTCCAACAGGATCCACTTTCGGGCGATCAACGAGGCGAAGGCTAAAACATCTGCCTCCGCACCCACTTCCAACCTCGGCTGATCCGATACCCCGAATATTCCACCAGAGGACCTGTCTCAAGCTTCACATGTACCACCTTCAAAATTACCCTGAAGACCACCCTTGAATACCCCTTAAGCTTTGGACAGGACCAAAACATACGAACGTTGTTTGTGGGGGCCCTCCCCGCAACGCTCACAAACATCCACTACGCCCTCGAGTCGGCTCACCCTCGCCTTTGTGAGGTGTGACCTAAACACCACCTTCAGCTGTATCAGCCCCAACTTCGTGCACAAAGTTGAGGCATTCACCCTCCGAAACACCTCACACCACAACCCTTCCTCCATGCCCTCTCCCAACTCTTCCTCCCACTTTGTCTTAATCCCCTCCAACGGTGCCTCTTCTTCTCCCTGAATCGCCCCATAAATCGCAGACACCACCCCCTTCTCCATTCCCCCTGTCGTCAACACCTCCCCCAGCAGTGTGGAGGCTAGAGCGCCTGAAAGTTCTGTAACTCCTTCTGAGCGAAATCTTGGACCTGCATATACCGAAACAGTTCCCCTGCCCCAACTATATTTCACCTTCAGCTCCTTCAGTCCTGCAAACCGGCCCCCTTAGAAATAAATCCTTTAATGCCCACTTTCCTGGCTCAAATCTGTGATTCACCCGAGTTGGCATTTCCCTTGACCCCCATACCCAGCCTAGCAACTGCCTCCAGATTTTCAACGTTGCTGCTACTACTGGACTCCGAGTATTTCCCCGGAGTCATCGGGAGTGATGCTGTTGCCAACGCCATCAGCCCCAACCCCCTGCACAGACTCCCCTCCATTCTAACCCACTGGGAGTCTCTCTTCCCCCCCCCCCCCCCCCCATATAAATAAGGTAATCATCTTTTCAACCTCCCTTGGCAGGAAGATTGGCAGGTACAGGAAGAATAAACAAAAATCGCAGCAACACGTTCATTTTAATTGTCTGTACCCAATCTGCCAGTGACAGAGGGAGACGACCCAACCATGTCAGAACCGCTTTCACTCTCCCCAACAAACTAGTAATATTAAACCTACGGAGCCCCCCCCAAATCCTGTGCCACCTGCACCCCCAGATATCTAAAGTGAGTCCCCATTCTACGGAATGGTAGCCCCCCCACCCCTGCTGAGACACACACAATATTCACTTTTTTCTAAATTTAGTTTATATCCTGAAAAAGGCCAAATACTCGTAGTTGCTCCATTATGACCCCCATCGACCCACTCAGTTCCGATACATACAACAGCAAGTTGTCCGCAGACAAAGATTCCCTATGTTCCCCCCCCCCACATTATCCCTTTCCACACCTCCGAACTCCTCAATGCGATGGCCAATGGCTCAATTGCAAGTGCGAACAACAGGGGATCATAGGACAACCCTGCCTGGTCCCACACTGCAGAGCAAAATATCCCAAATTCATGTTATTCGTGCGGACACTCGCCCTCGGCTCGCTATACAGCAGCCTTACCCAATCTGCAAATCGTGGCCCAATCCCAAACCGCTCCAGAACTGCCATCAAATACCCCCACTCTGCTCGGTCAAACGCCTTCTCGGCGTCCAATGCCACAACCACAATGTCCCTCCCCTCCGCTGGTGCCATGACCACATTCAATACCCTCCTAATGTTCAAAAAGAGCTGCCTCCCCTTCACAAACCTGTCTGATCTTCCCCTATCGCCTTCGAGAGGCACTCTTCCAACCCACCTGCCAGTGCCTTTGCCAACACCTTTGCGTCCACATTCAAAAGTGAGATGGCCCTGTATGACCCACATTCTGTTTATCCTTCTTGAACAACGGGGAGATCAATGCCTGTCCCAAAGTCTGTGGCAACGCCCCCTTTCCTATCGCCTCCTCAAACATCCCCACCATCAGCGGCGCAAACTTATCTTTAAATTTCTTGTAATACTCAACCGGAAACCCATCTGGCCCTGCTACCTTCCCCAACTGCATCCTCCCATTCGCATCTTTTATCTCCTGCTCCGCTATCGCCCCCTCCAATATGGGCCTGTCTCCTCCCCCAACCTCGGTTATTCCAAACCATCCAGGAATTCGTGCATCTCCCGATCCTCACCGGGTGGCTCCGACCTATACAATCTCTCGTAAAACTCCTCAGACACCCTATCAATGTAATCTGGAGCCACCACCAACTTCCCAGCTGTATCCCGCACCTGAACAATTTCCCTCGCCACTGCATCCCTCCAAAGCTGGCCTTTTCTCCATATTTGTAAACCGCTCCTCTTGCCCGCCTCTATTGGCGCACTGCCTTCCCTGTGGACAGCCGGTCAAAACACACATGCAACTCCTTCCTGTTATCCAACTCCGTTGATTCCCTGCCTTCTGCATAATCCCTGTCTATTTCTAACATCTCATCTATTACTCTTTGACGCTCCACCCTCTCCTCTTTAGCCACCTTTGCCTTAAACGAGATCATCACCCCCCTCGCCACCGCTTTTGGAGCTTCCCAAACCACCTTTTAGGGCCACCGAAACCTGCTCCCCGGGATTTAGTGTCCCCGGGCTTCAGTGTCCGCAGCCCCATCCCCCCCCCCACCTCACCTCCGTTCACTAGCCGACTTAAGTTAGCTAGCACGGGGCCCCTACCCAAGGCTTTACCTCCCCTCCTTTCCTGCCCAGTCCCAGGAAAAACAACCAAACCCAAACATCTCAATAAAGTAACGTAAAACTGTTGCAACAAAGAATGACAATCAAAAAACTTAAACTCTATAACAGTGTGAAGTAAATAAATAACAATGCAGGTCAAAAAAACAAAACATTTATATACTTTCCCAACTCCCCATTCACAGTCCACAACCCCTCTTCACTTCAAGTCTTCACTTCTGTCAAGCCTTCTGCCTTCACGAACGCCTCTGCCGCCTCCACCGTCTCGAAGTAGAAATCTCTGGCGCTGGACGCCACCCTCAGCTTCGCTGGATACACCACACCAAATCACACCCCGCTGTTGTATAATGCCTTCTTCACTCGGCCGAAAGCCGTTCGCCGCTTTGCCAGCTTCACCGTCAATTCTTGGTATATGCCAGCTCCAGCACCAGCCCACTTCACCTCCTGCTTCTGCTTCGCCCAGTTCAACACCTTCTCCTTCATATGGTGCTTGTGGAAGCAGATGAGCCCTTGGCAGCTCATTTAACTTTGGCATCAGCCTCAGCGACTGATGGGCTCGGTCCAGTTCATACCAGGAGGGCTCCTCACCCTTCCCCATCAATTTCGCCAACATCTCGGTTGGCCTCGAGCTCTCCACGCCCTCAGGCAAGCCCACAATCCTCCGATTTTGTCACCGTGAGCAGTTCTCCAGGTCCTCCAGCTGTGCTCGAAGCCCCTTATTGCCTCGACTGTGCTGCAACGTGGCCTCCACAACCTTCATCTTCTCGCTCTGTTCCCTCACCTCTACTGATGTCTTCGCCACAGCTACCGTCACTGCGGCAATTGCCTCCTCCATCACCGCCTTCAAAGCCACCGCCGTCTCCTTCCTCAACACCTCCGTGCGCTTCGCAAACTGCTTCTCCAGCTCCAAAAACATCACCTCCGTCATCTCTGCCGTAAGCAGTTTGGCCCCACCCAGCAGCCCTGCCTCAGCCATCTCCAGGCTGGCCATTTCACTCGACGGTGAACACTCACTCCCTCCCTTCTTCATGGCTGTTTTTCTTAATCCTTTTGACATCCTTTGTCTTCCTTATATCTTCCTTCATTCAATCATTCGTAAGTTGCCCCCAGGGCCGGATTTTAAATTCCTAAAAACACATCTCAAGCAGGAGCCACCCAACATGCGACTTCCCCTCTATGTGCCGCCACCGGAAGTCCTAAAACAATCTCTTTACTAGCTTATGTTTTATGGAGGGATTATTGCCAAGTTGAATGTCAATGAGAAAATTCTACTTCTTTTGCACAGGTTCTAATTTTTCTTTTGTTTCTAAAGACAGTGACCGGAGGACATACTACACAGGACATGAATTGCAATATATTTACTTTGTGCATTCACTTTGTCTTCTGGGAAGATTGTTAATGTATACGCATGGTAGAAAGCTGTTTCCTGTAAAGGTGAAAAACAGAAAAGGTACAAATATCTAAATTAGTTACCAGATTGAATTATAAAATACGATGTGATGCTTTCTTCTGAGCTGCTTTAGCGTGCCAACAGCTTTATACTTTTAATATGCATATTTAGAGAGTCTATGTATGAAATTTGAAATGTAAAAATACGCAGATATAGTGTGAAGCCGCTGAAGTATATACAAATCACATATTACATGTGGTGGGATCCCTCAATTTTTATTTTCCTGGATGACACAGAAATCTTGAACAGGATAAATAGGAGGAAACAGCATTTAAAGAAATTTGGATTTTGTACACAACACAAAAGTTGGCAGTTTTCCTACACTGTGAAAGGCCTAAGAGGCTGCCACAAAATGGCCCTAAATTCCATTTCCATTTTAGGAAGAATTTCTGCCAGAGGGGAACAAGTTTGAAAGTACAATATGTGCTTTGAACTGTTGAGAACTATTGGGTATTTCCAGCTTGTGGCAGAGATCTTAATGGATTCATGCTTCTTGGACTCTAGGTATAATTTTGAAGTCACAATAAGATGGCAGCTGAAGATCCTAAAGAGGTTTGCTACGTCAGACTATGGCTGGGGGGATTCTCTTTTCTCGCTGGCAGTGTAACTTTGCCCGTGGGTTTTCCGGTGGTGTGAGTGGCTTCAATTATAAATCCCATTGACAAGCGGCAGGAAGAGAGATTCCTGCGGCCATGAACGGTGCATTGCTGAGAAACACACAACTGGGAGATCGGAGCATTCCGCCCCACATCTTTTACTTTCATGCAATTTGAAGTAGCCACACCACTGCACTGCTGCCCAAGCCCAGCCATCACTCTCCCATTATTACCATACTCCCATACTCTGTTCTTCACCCTATCAGCTGTCAAGACTTCCCTCTCCTATTCTGCTATCCTGGGGGAAAACTTTCCCTACTCCCAGATCCTCAGTACAAGTTAAAAGATTTCTTCTACTACTCCTGAATCCCAGGACCTCTTCCCCCAGTGCTGCTGATGTTGTAAATTGGGTTTTAAAGAGGTAAAATGAAAAATCTGTTATATGGTAACAATATTAGGAGATGCACACATTTCATTTCAAAATATATATGAAACACTTACATCAACATGCCCGATGGAAAATTCCATTGTCAAGATGCCTCCATTAATCCATTGTAAAGATGCCTCCATTAAAAGCAATACCTTTCACAACTGTAGATGGTGTAATGTTAGGGATTTTCACGATCAAGTTTTACTAGCACTAGAAACAAGAATTTCAATTTGTATAGTGCCTTTGACTTGTGCCACATCTTAAAACAAATTTTACAGTGCGATGCCGAGGATATGGAGTCACAAACTCAATTTGGGCTTAAAATAGGATGCAAGTTTATGAACAGTCAGGTTCAGTCTCAGTTAGTGGCTTGAGATGAGTAATGGCATTGATAGTATTTGTGCAGGATTAAGCATTGAAAGTTAATCTTTTAACACACTCTTTTATAAAGCAGAGAGCAAAGATGGTAATAAAGCTAATTGGCTGAGCATAGATGGTGGTTCTAAGAATTTTTTTTTTCAGTAACTGCAAATCACATCACATTCATCATTTTCGGAGTGCTCAGTGGGGGGTAGTCTTTTTTTAAATTCACTTACGGGATGTGGGCTTTGCTGGTTAGGCCAATATTTATTTTCCATCCGTAGTTGCCCTTCGGAAGGTGGTGATGAGTTGCCTCCTTGAACTTCTGCAGTCCCTGACGTGTAGGTACATCCAATGAGCTGTTGGGGAGGGGGTTCCAGGATTTTGACCGAGCGACAATGAAGGAACGGCGATATATTTCCAAGTCAGGATGGTGACTGACTTGGAGGGGAACATCAAGGTAATGTGGTTCCCAGGGAACTGCTGCTCTTGTCCTTCTCGATGGTATTGGTCGTGGGTTTGGAAGGTGCCGTCTAAGGAACCTTAGTGAGTACTGCAGTGCATCTTGTAGATGGTACACACGGCTGTGACTGTTTGTGGAAAGGGGAGCAATCAAGCGGACTGCTTTGTCCTGGATGGAGTCGAGCTTCCGGAGTGTCGTTGGAGCTGCACTCATCCAGACAAGTGAGAGTATTCCATTACATTCTTGACTTGTACCTTGTGGATGGTGAACCGGTTTTGGATCAGGAGATGAGTTACTTGCGGTAGGATTCCTAACCTTTGGTACCTTATTGGAAGCCCCAGTATTAATATGGCTCATCCAGTTCAGTTTCTGATCAATGGTAACCACTAGGATGTTGTTTCTGGGGATTCAGCGATGGTAATGCCAAGGGGCAATGGTGAGATCTTCTCTTGTAGTTGATGGTTATTACCTGGCTACTTGTGTGGCGTGAATGTAACTTGCCACTTATCAGCTCAAGCCGAGATAGTGTCCAGGTCTTACTGCATTTAGAAATGGACTGCTTCATTATCTGAGGAATTGCAAATGGAGCTAAAAATTGTGCAGTCATCTGCAAACATCTTCACTTCTGATGGCAGAGAGGCCATTGATGAAGCAGCTGAAGATGGCTGTACATAGGATACAACCCTGACACTGCAGTGATGTCCTGGAGCTGAGATGATTGACCTCCAACCACTACACCATCTTCCTTTGTGCCAGGTATGACTCCAACCAGTGGAGAGTTTCCCCCTGATTCCCATTGACTCCAGTTTAGCTGGGGTTCCTCAATGCCATACTTGATCAAATGCTGCCTCGATGTCAAAGGCAGTCCTTCGCCTCACCTCTGACATTCAGCTCTTTTGTCAATGGTTGAACCAAGGCTGAAGTGAGGTCTGGAGCTGAGTGGCCCCGGCAGAACTCAACTGAGCCTCCATGAACAGGTTATTGCTGAGTAAGTGCCGCTTGATAGCACTGTTGATGACTCCTTCCATCACTTTGCTATTGATGGAGGGTTGACTGATAGAGCAGTAATTGCTGGATTGGATTTGTCCTATTTCATGTGTACAGGACACACCTGGGTAATTTTCCACATTGCCGGGTAGATGTCACTGTTGTAGCTGTACTGGAACAGCTTGGCTAAGGATGTGACAAGTTCTGAAGCACAAGTCTTCAGCACCATTGCCAGAAGATTGTCAGGGCCCAAGACCTTTGCAATATCCAGTGCCTTCAGCCGTTTCTTGATATCACGTAGACTGAATCATATTGGCTGAAGACTGAATCTGTGATGGTGGGGAACACTGAAGGAGACCGAGATGGATCATCCACTCGGCACTTATGGCTGAAGATTGGTGTGAATGCCTCTGCCATCTCTTTTTGCACATATGAGCTGGGCTCTTCCATCATTGAGGATGATGTGGAGATGCCGGCGTTGGACTGGGGTGAGCACAGTAAGGATTCTTACAACACCAGGTTAAAGTCCAAGAGGTTTGTTTCAAACACGAGCTTTCGGAGCGCAGCTCCTTTCTCAGGTGAGGATCATTGAGGATGGGGACATTTGTGGAGCCTCCTCCTCCATTAAGTTGTTTAATTGTCCACCACCATATATGACTGGATGTGGCAGGACTGCAGAGCCTGGATCTGACGCGTTCGTTGTGGAAACATAGATCTTGTCTTATTACTTGCTGCTTATGCTGTTTGGCACACAAGTAGTCCTTATTTGATGATATGATGCATCATCCAGCAATTAGTAAACCGGTAATTCTTCTGCTTCTTTGTGACCTTTCCTTCCTCTTTTATCCATATTATTAACAGGCCTGCCCATCTCTTATTTTTCTGATGATACTACCTGTTCTTCTCACAGATGCTGATTGGTCTTTGTGTGTATCCATTTTTAGTTGATTCTGTTTCTGGAGCACATGGTGTATTTTTCCTGTCAATTGGTTAAGGAGAAAAATATTTTACTTAAGAAATGAGCGAATCTTTTCAAAAGTAAAAATTTTGCAGATTGTAGATCGTATTCTCCCAAAAATGACTATGGGCGGGGATTTCCGACCAGCCAGCATGTTTTGCGGTGGTGGAGGCGGAAATCACGTTGACAGCGCCCCTCGTTGCTGGGAAACCCGTGCGCCGGCGTGGGACTGGAATTTCCCACCGTTGTGAACAGCCAGTAAATCCTGCCCAAAGTGTTATTACAGGTGGGAAAACCGGTGCCAATCACGCAGGCTGTGCTCGCGTGATTCCCATCGCAATTCACACACATAGTCATTTATTTGGAGTCGGGGATGACACCCACCAAAAAAGTGATGTGGGACCCAAAGATGCAAGTTTCAGCTTCACAGAGAATGCCCTGATCTCAAAGTGAAAGCACAGCCCTACCCCCAACCACCCTTCCCAAACATTGCAGGCACCTGGGCTTGAGTGACGTGCGGTCCCTCCTCTCATCAGGAACCAAAGGGTCTCCCATCAGACCCTGAACCCTTCTTGCTGGCAAAAACCTCTCCACCTCAGCCTCCCCCCAACGAAGCCGGCATCAGGCACGTCCCTACACCATCGCTGGTACCAGCCCCCTCCTACCCTGATAAGTGAACACCCCATTATGGGTCCACCAAATTCCCAACCCCCCCTTCATGGCCCTGCCCCCCCCCCCCCCCCCCCCCCCCCCTCCCCCTTAAGGCCCTGCTCCTTGGCAGTGCAAACCTCAGGCCCTGGCAGTGGCAAACTAACACTGCTCCCCCCTGCCTCGCCGCTCAGCATAGTAATCACATCCGGCCTCTGGTAGTGATCCCCGTGGCCTTGCATCACGCTAGTGGTGGGGGGGGAATACAGGGAGTCTGGAGAATCTGGATTTATCTGGACGCAGCATATTTAAATGCCCGGCGAATGCCTGAACAGATTTCATCACCTGCAGGGGGCTTGCAGCATCGCGCTCTGTTCGGTGCCAAGCACAGAACCCATTTCAGGGCTCTGAGGCCATTCTCCCAATATAAACGTATGTGCTCCTTGTTTTTGAAAGAATACATTTGAAGCCTGCAGAAAAATTTGCTGAAAATCAGTCATACTTCGCATATCTTTAGCGGCATGTCCCAAAGGAGTTTAGGTTGAGGTTTCAGAGTACTGCATCTCAGCACGCCAACACACTTTCTACAGCAGAGCTGCATTACCATGGGAAGCTATCGAGGCACGGATCAAAAATACTGTCACTATCAGTACGCACCTGTTCTGTGAACCTGAGCAGAAGTGTTGGAGAGCATAAGGAACCTGCTGAGAGATAAAACATCAGAATTGTTGTTCCCTAACAAAGCACTGAGCTCAAATTGGGCATTATTGTACTGACATCTTAGAGTAGATTCCTTTCAGCCCTGGCATGCTGCAGTTCTGTCAAAAGATGTTTGTTCCAGTGGAAGCACCAAGTAAATGTTTTACACACTGAAGCTTTTTTTCCACCTTACATTCCTAAATTTCTAGGTTGGAGCAAAATTAGAGTTAAAGGCAAGCACTAAAGAGAACAATGAAATATGCTTTTGCAGCCAGGAAACAACAAAATACATAATTATCCAGAAGAAGTGAAACTTCAATGCCTATCATGCTGAAAATATTTTCTTTTTAATTTTAAATCCAACCACTTTATTTGTTTACCAGAAATTGGTAACTGTACACTGCATATTTAATTGTGTAAAATACCTTGTTTGAATTCCCTATTTCTCTTCCTTTCATATCATCCTCCCTTTTATGAATACTGCTGTGACCTCTGAAATTCTCATCAGAATTGATGATCGTATTAACTTAAATACTATTCTGATGCATAGATTGTCCAGAAAGTCTTGCCTTTCGGGCAAGGTTCCAATGAACAACTTTTATATGCATTTCTTGTGATGGGTTACTCATACATGATGCAATCAGGCTGCTTTCCCCTTGGAGAGTGAGAGCTGACCGGTGGTGATTTAACCTGAGGATCACCACACCTCTGGTGAAGGGCAAGAACATAAAAACTAGGAGCAGGAGTAGGCCATTTGGCCCTTGAGCTTGCTCCACCATTCAATAAGATCACAGCTAATCTTTTAAAAGCTCCACACAACAGGGCTGGTTTAGCTCAGTGGGCTAGACAGCTGGTTTGTGACGCAGAACAAGGCCAGCAGCGCGGGTTCAATTCCAGTACCAGCTGAGAATTCTGAATTTTTGGTGTACCCGAACAGACGCCGGAATGTGGCGACTAGGGGCTTTTCACAGTAACTTCTTTGCAGTGTTAATGAAAGCCTACTTGTGACAATAAAGATTATTTGTTTATTGTATTTACTTGCTCACTCACCACAACCCTAATTCCTTTGCTGTTCAAAAATCTATCTATCTTTGCCTTAGAAACATCCAACAAGATAGCTTCAACAGCTTCACTGAGCAGGGAATGCCACAAATTTACAACGCTTTGGGTGAAGAAGTTCCTCCTCAATGCAGTCCTAAATCTGCTCCTCCTTATTCTGAGGCTATGTCCCCTAGTTTTAATTTCACCCTCCATTGGAAACAACTTCCCTGCTTCTATCTTATTCCCTTCACAATTTTATATATTTCCATCAAATCCCCCCTCATTCTTCCAAATTCCAATGAGTCTAGTCCCAATCTTGAAAAGGTGGGCCTTCATGAATAACCTCAGCCGTATGGGAATTGAAACCATGCTGCTGCATCACAAAACAGCTATCCAGCCAACTGAGCTAAACTGGCCAGTTTGCCTGAGGTGTGATAATCATCCTGTGGTCATCTGTGCTTATGGTGACTTTACCTACAATGCAATAAGGATTGAAGCCAGGAGCCATGTATTCAGCAAAAATTGATTCCAAAAACTGACTAATATTTTGTTTTAAACTAGAACCAGTATCTCTAATGGACTTGTTAGTACTGTTAATCCGGATGATGTATCAACACCCAAAATCAGCACAGAATGGAAATATTACACAAACAGGTAATAACCAAACACTGTGATACAATTTTACTAAAGCTCCATACGGCCAAAATGAACAAGACTGCAATTGAAAATTAGAAATAAAAATAGAAATACACATGGGATCTGCCAGTATCTGAAAAATGAAGATATTCTATTGTTTTCTGTAATGGTTCTGACAAAAGGTGTCTACATCAAATGTCAAGGTCATCATTCGAATAGAAATCCATTTGTCAGAACTTTGCTAGAAATGACAACCATCTCTTCCCTATTCAAATGCTGCTGGGCCTTCTGTGGTTTTCCATCAAATTTTGAAAAGTCAACAGTTGAGCATTGTTAAGTATGTGTCAAACACTTTTCTTTTAGATTCTTATGCTCCTGCAAATCTTGTGATGGAAGTATTGCGCATGTTATGTGGCCGAAAAGAATGTGCTACTGAATGCCTCTACAGAAGCATTGTTATAGATTCACTTCTCTTTCCAATATCCACATTGCTGAAAGGAGAACAGGTGGGGTAATTTAATTCAATTTTATCAGTGCTTTAGGTTTTTAGTTATAATTATACATTTTTGATGTATGCTTTTAACTTGCATGTAGCCATAACATTTTCAACTTCCCAAAAATGTTACTATTCTATTTTGCTTTTTAGGCACAAAATGGTCGACTGTGCTCCCAAAACAGCAACCGGAAGTGTACCTCCTAACACATTAGATAAGATAGATCCCTGGAGGTTGGCATTCCCATCAGACAGAATAAATGATGTTGATGTACTTATTTTCAATTTTTTAATCCTTGTGTTTGTCTCGCCAAGTGCAGCACAGTGTGGTGCCAATCCTCTGGAAGGCCACTGTACTTGCTGAATATGATTTTGAGAGCAATAGTTGTTGTCCTTCTGCTTCCCTCAACACCTGTACCCACCTCCCACTGCCAGTCATGGCACTTGCCACTCCCAGCTGTTACAGCTTCCCTAGTCAGATCTTCCCTGGCTTTTAATTACCTCTTTACATCCTGTTGCTCTGCCTTCTTGGCTACTGATCGTCATACCCTCACCCAAACTCACTTGCCTGAGGGTTACTGTGATGCCAGCAGTGAGCTGATGGCCAACAATTATTTGCCAGCAGTACTACATGACTCACTGACTCGATGGAAATTAGGTCTGTGACCCAATATTGGGGTAACCTTATTCAGGGATAGGAATTACATGCCTGAATTGCTGGGCATATAACACTGAAGTCTGTACCTTTCAATATCATTAAGATATGTAATTGTTTTACTTGCATTGGTAATAATGTGGCACAATAGTAAATTTGCTTCATTACCGTGGAGCAGCCAATACAAAATATAATGTAGAAAAGTGGTATCCTTTATTTGTATTTAATTTTGAAATAGAGGAACACTGCTTGGTGCTGTGATTTTCATTTCTGAGATTAGTGAAACTAATAAGGTGAATTTCCTGACTTTATCAATAGTCAGGAACCTTTATGAAATTAATTTGGCAAATTGCAACATGGTTCTATGCAGAAATGAATGTGGACAGTACAAAATTGTTTGGGGAGAAGACAGGAGAATGGGGATGAGGAACATATCAGACATAATTGAATGGCGGAGCAGACACGATGGGCCGAATGGCCTAATTCTTCTATATCTTGTCTTCTAATTTGACAGAAGTTAGTAGTCTCAGTCGGAAATTATGAGAGTATCTTGTGTTATCCTGCTGAGGTTTGTCAATGGAAAGAGAAGAGAGTGATTTACCATCCATCTACTCTTATTATGTCAAACATGGCGCTCCCAGCACTTGCATTCTTCAGCCTGACAAGGGCAGAAATTCAATTATTAAAAAGTCACAAAAAGCGATATTTGTCTGCAACCAGCAACTGCAAAAAAAATCTGTAAAAGTTTTATATGTGGAAAATGCTGCGCCGGTTAGTTTATTTTGTTCTGAAGTAAAGGTGTAATGGTAATCATACCAATTTATTTACTTTGAATAGATGATAGTTACCGGTATTGAAACAGTGCTGATAAATACAGCAGATATTTTGGCAAGGATAGCCTCCACAGACCGAGGACTTTCATTGCTCCTTTTTGGTGAAAATAACAAAGAAGCTGCAAGGAACTGGTAAGAATATATATACAACTCAAGAGAAAATAAAAGTAGTATCACGAGACTGTGGTTAAAATATGTATTTTTTAATCTCTTGCAAACCAGTTTTGATTCTCTTTTGCCAACTGCAGTTCACAAGTGAAATGGGTACATTGTCTAGTTGCTAAATGACTTCCGATTTCTCCATCTGGTTTTGCCCTTTAAGTTAAACAAATGGGACACCTTGCATTGCATGTTGTTTGGTCATATAACTTTCAATCATCTGTATATTTTAGTTTAATATAAATGTTCCTTCCTCCATGCCACATATCAATACCTCAAACTGAAGGACAAAGGGAAACTTTCTTTGCTAAATTCTGTTGGAAACTTCTCCTGAGCTGCTCTCCCATTCATTGTTGCATCATGCATTCCACTGCTACATTTTCAGCCAAGGTAGTTAATTTGACATTAATTCCATTAATTCAAATCTTCCTTATAAAATACAGAGCATTATGAAATGTCTTCTCAAATTTAGATGGAGCTACCAACAATGGTCTAGGCATCATACTGAGATAACTAAAGTAACCTTAGTCCAGTCAGCCCTCTAAAATTGTTTTAACAACATTTGGTGACTGGTGCTCAAATTTTCAAACCAATTGTTCAAACAAAACATAGAAACTAGGAGCAGGAATAGGACATTTGGCCCTTCGTGCTTCCTCTGCCATTCAATATGATCATGGCTAATACTTTATCTCAAGGCCATATTCCTTCTTTCTTAAGCCAGTAAAATCTAAAAAAAAATCTTTCTTGAATGCATTTAGTGACATGGCCTTCACAGCCTTCAGTGGTAGAGAATTCCACAGATGAAGACATTTTTCCTCATCTCAGTCCTAAATGGTCCACCCCATATCCTGAGACTGTGTCACCTGGTTCTAGATTCCCCAACCAGGGAAAATATCCTAGTCTGTCTGGCCTTGTTAGAATTTTAGATGTTTCAATCGGATCTCTCATCCTTCTAAACTCAAGTGAATACTGGCCCAGTTGAACCAATCTCTCCTCATAGGACAGTCCAGCCAATCCGGGTGAACCTTCGCTGCACTATCTCTCTGGCATGTATATCCTTTCTTCGGTAGAGATACCAAACCTACAAGCAGTACTCCAAGACCCTATGTAGCTGCAATAAGACATCCCTACATCTGAACTAAAATCCTCTTGCAATGAAGGCCAACAAACTATTTGCCTTCTTAATTGCTTGCTGCACCTGCCTCCCCACTTTCATTGACTGATGTACAAGGACATCCAGATCTCTTTGTACATCCACACTTCTCAATATATCACCATTTAAATAGCACTCTTTTCTGTTTTTCACACTGAAGTGTATAACTTTGCATTTAGCCATGTTGTACTGCATCTGCCATGTGTTTGCCCACTCACTCAACTTGTCTAAATCACCTTGAAGCTTCCTAGCATTCTCACAATTCACAATTCTGTCCAGTTTTGTGTCATTAGGCAGTGGCATAGTGGTATTATCGCTGCAATAGTAATCCAGAGACCCAGTATAATGATCTGGGGACCACAAAAGTGATGGAATTTAAACGCAATAAAATATCTGGAATTAAAGTCTCATGATGACGATGAAACAATTGTTGATTGTTGTAAAAACCCATCTGGTTCAATAATGTCCTTTAAGGAAGGAAATCTGCCATCCTTACCTGGTCTGACCTACATGTGACTCCAGACCACAGCAATGTGATTAACTGTTAAATACCCTATGAAATGGCCTAGCAAGCCACTCAATTGCACTCACCCACTAAGAAAACACAAAAAAGGAATGAAACCAGACGGACCATCCGGCATCGAACTAGGCACCGGAAATGATAACTGCAAACCCAGCCCTGCCAACCTTGCAAAGTCGTCCTTACTAACCTCCTTACTAACTGGGCAGCACGGTAGTACAAGTGGATAGCACTGTGGCTTCACAGCGCCAGGGTCCCAGGTTCGATTTCCGGCTGGGTCAGTATGCAGAGTCTGCACGTTCTCCCCATGTCTGCGTGGATTTCCTCCGTGTGCTCCGGTTTCCTCCCACAGTCCAAAGACGTGCAGGTTAGGTGGATTGGCCATGATAAATTACCCTTAGTGACCAAAAAACGTTAGATGGGGTTATTGGGTTACGGGGATAGGGTGGAAGTGAGGGCTTAAATGGGTCGGTGCAGACTCGATGGGCCGAATGGCCTCCTTCTGCATTGTATGTTCTATCTGGGGGCTTGTGCCAAAGTTGGAAGAGCTATCTCACAGACTAGTTAAGCAACAGCCTGACTTGATGATACTCACAGAATCATACCTTGCAGAGAAGGTCCCAGACACCGCGATCATCATTCCTGGGTATGTCCTGTCTCACCGGCTGGACAGACCCAGCAGAGGTGGCGGCACAGTGGTCGGGAGTGTGTTGCCCTGCGAGTCCTCCACATCAACTCTGGACCCCATGGCTTCAGGATAAACATGGGCAAGGAAACTTCCTGCTGATTATCACGTACCGGCCACCTTCAGCTGATGAAGGAGGAAGCACTGAGGGTGGCAAGGGTGCAGAATATGCTCTGGGTGGGGGACTTCAATGTCCATCATCAAGAGTGGCTTGCTAGTCCCACCACAATCCGAGCTGGCCGGTTCCTAAAGGACATAGCTGTTAAACTGGCACTGCAGCAGATGGAGAGGGAACCAACAAGAGAGAAAAACATCCTCACCAATCTGTCTGCTGCAGATGCATCTGTTCATGACAGTAAGTGATCACTGCACAGTCCACGTGGAGACAAACTCCCTTTTTCACATTGAGTATACCTCCATTGTGTTGTGTGGCACTACCACCGTGCGAAATGGGATAGACTTCAAACAGATCTGGCAACTCAAGACTGGCCATCCATGAAGCGCTGTGGGCCATCAGCAGCAGCAGATTGTATTCAACCAAAATCTGCAAATCATGGTCTGACATATCCCCTACTCTACCATTACCACCAGGCCAGTGGATCAACCCTGGTTCAATGAAGAGTGCAGGAGACCATGCCACGAGCAACATGAGGTAAAATGAGGTGTTGGCCTGGTGAAGCTACAACACAGGACTACTCGTGTGGCAAATATCATAAACAGCAAATATTAGATAGAGCTCAGTGATTCCACAATGATCACATCTGATCTGAGCTCTGCAGTCCTGCCACATCCAGCTGTGAATGGTGGTGGACAATTAAACAACTTACTGGAGGAGGAGGCTCCATAAATATCCTCATCATCAATGATGGAGGAGCCAGCACTTCCGGTAGCAGCCATGTCCAAATAGGTCGCGCACACGGCAGCTCCCGCCGTGTTCGGAGTTTTGGGCCTTTACACGGAGTGGCAGTGGCACTTTGACGGTGATTCCCGGTGTGGCAAAGGATGCTGGAGAGGTTCCTCCCACTGCTGCATGGAGGGAACCAGGAGCGGGGCCGTTAAAAGAGCGATTGCGGGGAGGCAAGCGGAGCGGGTCCTGGAGGACAAAATGGCAGCCACCGCGGACCAAGCAGCGTGGGCCTAGTGGTCGAGAGAGCAGCAAGAGTTTTTGAGAAGCTGCTTCGCAGAGCTGAAGACGGAGATGCTGGCCCCTATGAAGGCCCCCAGTGAAAAGATGGTGGAGACTCAGAAGATCCAGGAGAAGTCGATTAAAGAGGTGGAGAGAAAGGTATCTGATAATGAGGATGAGATCCTGGGCCTGGCGGTCAGAGTGGAGGTGCACGAGGCCCTACACAAAAGAGATGGCAGGAGAGACTGGATGACCTCGAGTATAGGTCCAGGAGTCACAACCTGCGGATTCTGGGCCTCCCTGAAGGTGCGGATGTGGTGGACGTGAGCACGTATGTGACTTCAATGCTGGGGACGCTGATGGGCGCGGGGGTCTTCCCGCGGCCCTTGGAACTGGACGGGGCGCATAGAGTCCTTGCGAGGAAGCCTAGGGTGAACGAACCACCGAGGGTGATGGTGATAAGGTTCCACCGCTTCACAGACAGGGAGCGTATCTTGCGTTGGGCAAAGGAGGAGCGGAGCAGTAAATGGGAGAACGGCGAGATTCGCATATACCAGGACTTGGGAGCTGAACTGGCTAAGAGGTGTGCGGGATTCAACTAGGCTAAGGCAGTCCTCTACAGCAAAGGGGTGAAGTTCGGGATCCTGCATCCGGCGAGGCTTTGGCTAACGTACCAGGACAGGCACTATTACTTTGATACGCCGGAAGAGGCGAGGACATTTATTAAACATGAAAAGCTGGACTCGAACTAAGAGGCAGCTGCACGTGGTGAAACACTCTGGCAGGGATGTGTAACCGGTTGTTGGCCTGATGTAAAATTGGCAGTAGAATTTAAGTTGTTCGCTTTTCTTTTTCTGGGGTTTTTCTCTTTTTTTCTGTGTTTCCCTCAGGGCGCGGGGTAACGACCGGGTTGTGTTTTTCGTTGCACGGGAAGAATGTGGATGGCTCTTGCCTTCTTACCCTGTGGGGGAGGGGTGTTGGGGGCCCGAAGGAGGAGACAATAGTAAGTTTCGAGATAGAGGCGGGAGCGGCCGGGGTCAGCTGACTTACGGAAGCGTAATGGGGAGGAAATCAGTGCTAAGTGGGTGCTTGGCACGGGGGGTTGGGACTGGGGGGTTGGGGGGGATGGGGCACTGCTTTGCTGACTGACGGGGAGCCAACTGTTGGGGACGGATGGAGAGTCGGGTTGGGGGGCCTCCGGCGGGAGGGCTTGAGCGAGCGGGGGGCGCGGGCACGTGGCTGGCTAAAAGAGGGAGATGGCGAGTCAGCAGGGAGGGGGGGGGAGTCAACATTCCCCCCCCCCCCCCCCCACCCCCCCTGTCCAGGCTGATCATGTGGAATGTGAGGGGTCTGAACGGGCCGGTCAAAAGGGCCCGCGTGTTCTCGCATTTAAAGGGATTAAAGGCAGACGTGGCCATGCTACAGGAGACGCACTTAAAACTCGCTGACCAAACGAGGTTAAGGAGGGGATGGGTGGGCCAGGTGTTCTATTCGGGGCTGGACCCGAAGACCAGAGGGTGGCACTTCTGGTTAGTAAACGGGTGGCATTCGAGGCAGGGAGTATTGTGGCGGACAGGGGGGGGGGGGGGGGGGGGGGGGGGGCAGGTACGTAATGGTGAATGGCAAGCTGCAGGGGGCTCGAGTGGTGTTAGTGAACGTCTATGCTCCGAACTGGGATGACGTGGAATTCATGAGGCGCATGTTGGGTAAAATCCCAGACTTGGAGTCAAGTAACTTGATCATGGGGGGTGATTTTAACATTGTCCTGGATCCGGCACTGGACCGGTCTAACTCCAGGTCGGGAAAAAGACCGGCAGGGTCCTGAGGCAGTTCATGGATCAGATGGGGGGCGTGGACCCATGGAGATTTGCACGGCCAAGGACGAAGGAGTTCTCCTTTTTCTCCTACGTCCACAAAGTCTAATCGCGGATTGACTTTTTTGTGTTGAGCAGGACGTTAATCCCGAAGGTGGAGGGGGTCGCGTATTCGGTCATTGCGGTCTCGATCAATGCCCCGCACTGGGTGGACTTGCGACTGGGGGCGGAGCGAGGGCAGCGCCCCCTCTGGAGGGTGGATGTGGGACTGCTAGCGGATGAAGAGATGTGTGGGTGGATAAGGAGGAGCATCCAAAACTATGTGACAACAAATGACACGGGAGGTAACCAACAACGGTCTGGGAGGCTATGAAGGCAGTTATTAGAGGGGAATTAATTTCTATTAGGTCCCACAGGGAGAGGGCGGAGAGGGAGAGGCTGGTGGGAGAGATATTTAGAGTAGACAAGAAGTACGCGGAGATCCCCGAGGAAGGGCTGCTGAAGGAGCGCCGGAGATTGCAGGCGAATTTCGATTTGCTGACTACTGGGAAGGCGGAGGCACAGCTGAGGAAGGTGAAGGGGACAGTCTATGAGTATGGGGAGAAAGCAAGTAGGATGCTGGCACACCAATTTCGCAGGAGAGAGGCGGCCAGGGAGATCGGGGGAGTGAGGAATAAGGAAGACAATATGGTCTTGGGCCCAGAGAAGATCAATGAAGTCTTCAAGGAGTTTTATTGTAAACTGCCGGAGTCAGAACCCCCGAGGGGAGGGGAGGGGAAGGGATGAAGCAATTTATGGATCAATTGAGGTTCCCAAGGGTGGACGAAGATCTGGTGGAGGGACTGGGGGCTCCGATTGAGTTGGAGGAGATAGTTAAGGGCCTAGCAAGTATGCAGTCGGGCAAGGCCCCGGGTCCGGATGGCTTCCCTGTAGAATTTTATAAGAAATTCTCGGAGCTACTGAGCCCACTCCTGCTAAGAACCTTTAACGAGGCAAAGGAGAGAGGAACCCTGCCCCCGACGATGTCGCAGGCATTGATCTCGCTCATTTTGAAGAGGGAGAAGGATGCGCTTCACTGTGGGTCCTACAGGCCGATATCGCTCCTGAATGTGGATGCCAAACTGCTGGCAAAAATTTTGGCAACCAGAATAGAGGACTGCGTCCCGGGAGTGATTGAGGAGGACCAGGCGGGTTTGTCAAGGGCAGACAACTGAACACAAATGTGAGGAGGCGCTTGAATATTATTATGATGCCCTCAGAAGGAGGAGATGCAGAAGTAGTCGCTTCAGTGGATGCAGAGAAATCCTTTGACAGGATGGAATGGGAGTACCTTTGGGAAGTATTAGGTAGGTTTGGATTTGGTGAGGGATTCATAGGGTGGGTCAAGCTACTGTATCAGGCCCCCATAGCAAGTGTATCCATGAACCGGCTGAGGTCGGAGTATTTTAGACTGCGTTGAGGGATGAGGCAGGGGTGCCCCCTATCCCTGCTACTATTTGCCCTGGCAATTGAGCCATTGGCCATAGCGCTGACGACTTCAAGGAACAGGAGCGGGCTGGTCCGGGGGTGGGGGGGAGGAGCACCAGGTTTCACTCTACGCAGACGACCTGCTATTGTATATTTCGGACCCGATAGAGAGGATGGAGGAGGTCATGCAGATCCTAAGGGACTTTGGGAGCTTTATGGATCAATTGAGGTTCCCAAGGGTGGACGAAGATCTGGTGGAGGGACTGGGGGCTCCGATTGAGTTGGAGGAGATAGTTAAGGGCCTAGCAAGTATGCAGTCGGGCAAGGCCCCGGGTCTTCATCCCTTCCCCTCCCCTCGGGGGTTCTGACTCCGACAGTTTACAATAAAACTCCTTGAAGACTTCATTGATCTTCTCTGGGCCCAAGACCATATTGTCTTCCTTATTCCTCACTCCCCCGATCTTCTTGGGATACAAGTTGAACGTGGGGAAAAGTGAGCTATTTGTAATCCACGCTAGGGGTCAGGAGGAGAGACTGGGGGAGCTCCCGCTCAAGATGGTGGAGAGAAGTTTTCGTTACCTAGGTATACAGGTGGCTAGAAACTGGGATGCCCTCCACAGGTTCAATCTATCTCGGCTTGTAGAGCAGATGGAGGGAGACTTTAAAAGGTGGGATATGCTCCCGCTTTCCCTGGCGGGAAGGGTGGCGACTGTGAAGATGACGGTCCTCCCCAGATTCCTGTTTGTTTTTCAGTGCCTTCCCATCTTCATCCCCAAATCCTCCTTCAAGCGGGTGAACAGGATAATTACGGGATTTGTGTGACCCCGCGAGTTAAAAGGCTGTTTTTGGAGCGCAGTCGGTGGGGGGAGGGGGGCGGCTAGAGGCGGAATCATGCAAAGGCACCAGCCTAGGGGCACTAGTAATGGCACCGCTGCCGTTCTCGCCGGCACAATACACCACAAGCCCGGTGGTGACGGCGGCACTGAGGGTCTGGGGTCAGTGGAGAAGGCACAGGATGGAGGAGGGAGCCTCAGTTTGGACCCCCGATACGTAACAACCTTAGATTTGCTCCGGACAGGATAGACGGGGGGTTTCAAGGCTGGCATAGGGCCGGCATTAGAAGGATGGAAGACCTGTTTATAGATCGGACTTTCCCTAGCTTGACGGCGCTAGAGGAGAAGTTCAGCCTACCCTGGGGAAAAACAGGTCGGGACATTTCGAAGGATACAGGACAGGGTGGTGTCTGGCATCTGGGTAGGAGAGGGGAAGGTGTCGGACATCTACCGAGAGCTGCAAGAGGCGGAGGAAGCCTCAATGGAGGAACTGAAGGGCAAGTGGGAGGAGGTGAGGAGTGGAAGAATTCTGGCAGGGCTTTGCGAGGGCTATGTCCAAGATTTTGGACACAAGGGTGAAGCCGAGTCCAACAATAGCGATCTTTGGGATGTCAGAGGATCCGGGGGTGCAGGAAGCGAAAGAGGCTGAGGTGTTGGCCTTTGCCTCCCTGGTTGCCCGGAGATGGATCTTGTTAATGTGGAGAGACTCGAACCACCCCCCCCCCCCCCCCCCCCCAGGGTGTGGAGGCCTGGGTTAGTGACATGGCTGGGTTCCTCAGCATGGAGCGAATAAAGTTTGCCTTGAGAGGGTCCTTGCTGGGGTTCTCCCGGTGGTGGCAACCTTTCCTTGACTTTCTCGGGGAGTGGTAAAATGTCAGCAGCAGCAGAAATTGGGGTGGGGGGGGGGGGGGGGGGGAGGGGGGGGGGGGGCTCAGGTGGGGGAACTGTCTATTTAATGTATATTTTCTTTTTGTATAATGGCAACAGCTACCTTCTTCAGCTGCTTCTGACCTCCCTTCCATCATAAGATCCGAAGGAGGGATGTTTGCGGATGACTAAACAATGTTCAGCACCATTCGTGACTCCTCAGATAATGAAGCAGTCCATGTCCAAATGCAGCAAGACCTGGACAATATCCAGGCTTGGGCTGACAAGTAGCAAATTACATTCATACCACACAAGTGCCAGGCAATGACCATCTCCTACAAGAGAGGATCTAACCTTCAGCCCTTGGCATTACCATTGCGGAATCCCCACAAACAACATCCTCTTCTGCTGAATTCTAAATTGTTCCCTCAGCACTGTTTCCTCACAGGGCTGAGGAACCAGGTTCAATCCCGGCTCTGGGTCACTGGCTGTGTGGAGTTTGCACATTTTCCCCGTGTCTGTGTGGGTCTCACCCCCGCAATCTAAAGATGTGCAGGGTAGACGGATTGGCCACACTAAATTGCCACTTAATTTGAAAATTAAAAAAAATTGTTCCCAATCCTCAGGCTTGCTGCTTTTTCTGCCAATTTTGTATGTTTCCTCTTTGGTTTTAATAGTATCCTGAATTTATTTTGTAAGCCATGGTTGAGCCACCTTTCCTCTTTTATTTTTGCTTGACATACTCCTACAACATCAATAGAGAATTGGATAAGGGAAAAACCTTTTTGACAGAAAGACTAGTAAGAATATGAAAATTAATATTACAGGGTGTAGTTTAAATGAATAGTATCGATGAATCAATAGGAAAACCAGCCAAACATATGAGGGGAGGAGGGTAGCCTTAGATAAGAAAAAATGGGAAGAAGCTTGATTGGAGCATAAACATCATCATGGACTAGTTGGGCTGAATGGTCTGTTTCATTGCCGTATATCCTATGTAATAATTTTTTGAAAGTATAAATTTAGAATACCCAATTATTTTTTTCTAATTAAGGGGCAATCAAGTGTGGCCATCTATCTACCTTGCACATCTTTTTGGGTTGTGGGGGTGAGACCCATGCAGACACGGGGAGAATGTGCAAACTCCACACGGACCACACAGGATCGAACCCGGGCCCTCGGTGCCTTGAGGCAGCAGTACCAACTACTGCGTCACCACGCTGCCATACCCTATGCAATCATAGCAATTAATCAACATGTCAGACTCTTCCATCGCCATCATGGAGTTGCCCTTTCCGATTGGTAGGGTATACCATCATGTGTGAGGAGCAGTAATATAGTCACATGGACGTTGCGTGAATCTTCAACATTGATGAATTCTGCGATTTCGGACCCAAAATCAGGGAAATCTGTTCATCACCTTTCAGCTGTAGTCTTGCAGCTGAAACTAATTTGGAGGAAATTGAGGGAAGCGGAGTGCAGAATAAACTCCGTGTACCAAAGGTGGATTGGCCATATTAGCACAGTGACCAAGTCCTGGAGAATTTAGCAACTATCACACAGTTCTGATCCGGACAAGTCTCATCACCTCTGTAAAGATATCTTCTATTGTGTATTCTGGCCCGACCACCATGCTAATAGGACAGTAAGGATTGATCAAGCATTCCAAAATGAAGGCATAGGGGGCTGTAACAAAATTGTGTACCTCCATAATCTGAACTCATGGACCAACATGTCCCTACTATTGACAAATATCAAAGACAGGAGACTAATCCTAGTTCAGTGCAGTCTCAAATAGCATGCTTGGGGTATCACCAGATATATCTTAGGATATGGAAGTACTTAATGAAGTGCTTAATGAAGCTACTACACTGGGCGATCTTCATGTTAAACACTAAAAACAGCAATCGGCAATCCCAATTGGTCAGAGCAAAATTTTATAGTCCTGGTACATCCTGTCAAGAATGGTGGTAGGTAACCAGGCAACAAAGCTGAGTTTAATTGTAACAAATTAAAAGATGAATTTTGAATGAGCTGTGTATCACGAGAGTTATATTTTGTTTTTATGTTGCCAGTCCTTCTGCAAAAGTAATTGCCGAGTTCACCAAAAGGTTACTTGATGGGGAGCTTCCTATTTTAGCTTCAACAGAACCATCCTCTGCTCTGAAGGGTGCTTTTATCTTTGTCTGTCGTCAGATGTACAATACATGTGAGGGTCTGGAGGTACTGATGCCTTATGGCTTACATGAAGCCATATCTAAAGCATGGAAAAAGGTAATGATTACAAATAGAGCGTTAATAGCTGCAACCTACCTTTTTTTCCCCTTAAGTCGAACCTTTTTAGAAAAAGTATTATGGAAATTCTGACAGGGATAAGCTAATGATTAAACTGAGGAAATCTTTCTTCATTTTATTAATTATTCTTAACTCTGCACTAATTATATTTCTCTGTGTGAATGAAATTGTGAACCAGACAAAACTTTTAAGCGTGGTAAAACCGTTAATACCACCTCCTTCTCAATGTTAATTTGTTCAAGGACATCACAGACGCCCTCCCTGATTTCTTTACCTACATCATCTTTCTCTATAGTGAGCACAGTTGCAAAGTACTCAATTATAAAACCTCCCTACATCCCAGCTCCCCCACACTACATTGCCACGTTTGTACATAATGAGCCCTTTATCGTTCTCTGGTCAACCTATTGCCCTTAATCCCTTGGGATTTCCTTTTATATACGGGCCAGGGTTTTAGGGAGTAACACAAAGTATATCATGGAGGTCACCTGACCCACAACTTTTAATAGTTTCGGTTATGGGGAGCACAAGGGCCCACTTTACGTGTGAGGCACAGAAATCTAAAGTATTTTTAAACAAAACAATGTTTATTCTATGAATCCAGGTAACATTTCATAAACACACAGTAAACATCTATCAGCTACCAACACTGATAATCCCACAGATACATAATCTATAGGTAACCCTTAGTAACATTCTAACAACATCCATAAGTCAAAGACCCTTTTTTAACAAAGGTTTGCTTTGTAAACAGTAGTTTGCATTCCTTAAGAGGGGCGGAATGCTCCGCAACACCCGCCGCCGTCGTGAAACCCGGAGAGGTTCATGACGGCTTCGGAGGCCGCTTCTGGCCCACTATTATCACCCCCCCCCCCCCCCCCCCCCCCCCAACCAGCTAGGAGAGCCGTGCCGTAAATCTTGGCCGGCGGGCCTTGTCGTTGGCGTCAAGGCCCGGCGCGCCATGAATGACGTGGCCGGCGCGCCTAATGACGTCAGCTGCGCAGGTTGGCCGGCTCCAACCCGCACATGCGCAGCTGACGTCACGATGGATGACAGCTCAAACCCGCGGTTGCCGCCTTCCCCTCCGCTGCCCGCAAGATGTGGCGGCTTGATCTTGCGGGGCGGCGGAGGGGAAAGAGTGCGTCCCCTTAAGATGCCGGCCCGATGATCGGTGGGCACGGATCGCGGACCAGTCCCCTCCCGAGCACAGTCGTGGTGCTCACTCCCCTCTCCGCCCCCCCACAAGCCACAAAACAGCTGCTGGCGCCATGTTCACGCCGGCAGCGACCAGGTGTGGTTGCCGCCGGCGTGAACCGGTCGGGAACGACAGGCCGTTCGGCCCATCTGGGTCGGAGAATCGCGGGCCGCCGTGAAAAACGGCGGCCCGCGTTTCTCCGAGAGGCATGTCGCAAACGGCGACATGCCATTTTGGAGGGGGGTTGGAGAATTGCGGGGGGGTCCCAGAGCGCCCCTCCCGCGATTCTCCCACCCGCGTGGGAGCGGAGAATCGCGCCCAGGGATTACTTTGAAAACATCAAGTGATCAGGAGACATTCTTTAGCATGCAGAGAGAGAGACCAAAATACACCTCCTTGGTTTGAATGCAGCTCTCCAACTGAAAACAAAACTGAAACTCGGAGCCAAAATCAGCTTCCAGCTCATAACGAAAGTAAGAAGCAGAGCCAGAGCCCAGCTCCACCCACACAATGACATCACTGCAGCCACTTGACAAGACAAACATTTCTTAAAGTGACAATCCCATGACATTTTATTTTGCCCACCAGTGTTTTCTCATGCTTATCTTCGTTCCAATTTATTTTAAAAGTAACCCCTTCACTCCCTCTACTCCTCTAGGATTTCCGCTATTTTGAGACCTCTGTATCTGCCATCAGCCTCCCTTTTTTCTTCCTTAGCAGTCCCTGGATATCCCTTGACATCCAGGGTTCTCTGGATTTATTGCTCCCACCCTTCAGTTTTACTGATATATGTTGGCCCTTTGCCCTCTTCATTTAATTTTTGAATGAATCCCACTGTTCTGTTGTAGATTTTCCTACAAGTAGCTGCTCACAGTCGACTTTTGTTGATCCTGTCTTATTGTATGAAAATTGGCCTTCCCTAATTCAGAACCTTTATTTCAAGTCCATCCTTGTCCCTTCCGTAACTTCCTTAAATCAGTTATGGTCACTGAAATGCACCCCCACTGAAATTTTGACCACTTGCCCGGCTTCATTCCCTAAAACTAGGTCCAGCACCACCCCCTCTCTTGTAGGACTTTCTACGTACTGACGTAAGAAGCTCTCCTGGATGCATTTTAAGAATTCCACCCCTCTAAGCCTTTCACACTTTGACTATACAGTTAATATTGGGGAAGTTGAAATCCCTTACTATTATTACCCGATTTTTCTTACAATTCTCGAAGATTTTACAGCACAGAAGGAGATTCATTCAGTCTGTGCCAACCATTAAACACCTATATTCTAATTCCAGTTTCCATCACTTGGTCCGTGGCCTTGTACGCTGTGACGTTTCAAGGCTCATCTAAGCGGCTCATCTAAGCGTTTGAAACTTCATTCTGTCCAGCACTGCTAAATATCTTGCTCCATCTTGCACATCTTACATACTAGCATATTTTCAGCTTTAAGACTGAAAAACGATAAAATGAAACACACAGGTATGAATACTAATACATGTAAAGGTTACTCATTTACTGTCTTCATAGCTAATTAACAGTGATGGAATTGAATTCCCAAAGCACTAGCAAAAAATATCAGAATGCCTTTGCTAAAATGGAATTTCATTTATCCATTTGCTGTGAAACAGCACCCTGATCTTATCAGTTTCATGACATAATTCCCCTTATTGTTAAAAAACAGACAATTGTTTGGCTCACCAGGAGAGTTATCATGGGCATCTGCTAGTAAAAATGTAGTTCTAAAAATGAATACAGGCTCTGGTTTGTTTGCTGGTGAATGAGTCTTTATCTATATTTTCATGCACATGGTGAGTGGGACTTGAATATTCAAATATGTTTTATGGATCTATATTTTTTTTAAACAGGGACTTCACAAAATCTTTGTAAATATGAAATTTCCAAATTCAATTTTTTTTGTGAACTAAGGCCTGTTTACTTTCTGAACGATACCATACTCCAACAGCAGGAAGTGGAACATCAAGGACTCTGTCAACTGCTCAAGGATTACAAAATACGTAGTGTGTACCCGAATTGTTGTTTTGCAATTGTGCGTGATCATACTGGTTAATAGCAATGATCTGGATTTAATGCATGCCCAATTACAGCAAAACATGGCATCTGGGCCCACTTGATTATGGGAATGCCTCATATTCGTCTCCTGGCATTGAAGAATCCTCTCCCGATTAAGTCCTCTGAAAAAGACAGAAGGGGTTGATGCGGGATTCCTCGGCCAATTAAGAGCCAATTCAATAGTGGCTCTGGGATTAAACTCCCTTGAAAGGTTACCCAGCAAACCTTGTTGGATTTGCTAGTAGCCTCCCCCACTATCTGGCACTCTCAGATCCCTCAATTGGATACATCGGCAGGGGTGTGGCTTCTGAAAGGCACTCTTGCTGCTCTTTCCTCCAACCTACATTGCTCCTTTCTTCCTTCTTCGGAGCTCCACATGCTCATTATGGCAGCCAGGAGAGTACTCCTCTTGACCCACAAGGAAACCTCACCAAAATGTTAAAAACTCACTTTCCTAACATCTTTTGGCTATTCTTCTAACTCTCGCCAGATTTGGGTTTTATATAGTGCACCTAATTTTCATCTTACTGCTGAACAGTAATCTTTGGCTGGTATTTATGGATGTTTACCACCCATGTAGTGAAGATAAAAATCGTATATCTGAATGAACACAAAAAAATCAAATCCTGTTTTAAGTATTATTTTCATCATCTTGCAGAGATATATATTGCTATGGAATCCTAAGGAATAATTCAGCACAAAATGTTTTTTTTAAACACAACATAAAGTACATTTATGAGACTGGATGAATCATAAAGAAAATTAATCTTTCTTATACTTATACATATTAGTAAAGCTGGTTTTTAAAAAATTAGAAATCTTTTTTTTCCTCTTGTACATATATGCTTGTGTAAAAGTCAATCTCATGATTGTTGATCTAAAGCACCTCGTATGACCCTACTTTTTCAGGATCAAAGCCAAACATTTCAGAGCTCTACAATCACATCAAAAAAATACATTCATTATTTGTTAAAATAGTTACACTTACCATAATTCCTCCAGTTCATTCTTGTCAATTAAGGCATAAAGAATGTAAATTGATTTTTGTGGGGAGAAACTAAGAGATCAGAAAAGAGTAATTAACAGTGCACATGGCACTGGGCTTGCAGGGATCAGCTTCCAGAGCAAAATTGAAATAAATGAACTCCCGGTCTTGTGTCCTCAGCTCTCAGCCTTTTTTGGGGATAGGAAGGTGCAGGCCTTGCTAATCTAACCCTTGCAAATGCAGTCAGAGGAGTTCCCTTGCAGTACGGCTCAGGACAAGGGCTGGGAGCCATCATCGTTATACATCAGTGGCCCTTTCCTTTCCCTGACCCTTGAGCATCATTGAAACCATAGTACCAGCCAAATTGCTGCTTCCTTTCTTGGAGTGTGTTGGTTGTGGGGGTCTCCGTAATAAAAACAGAGTGAGAGAGACAATAACAGCTGGTATGAACTACGCATCCCCCATTACCCTATGGTCCTTTTGAGGCATGTTAGCTGTATCAAATGGAAGTGTTTTAGTTCAACGTAAGCCCCTCAATTACCTGTGTAAAAGTCAACCCCTGAACTTTTTGTCGAAAAATTGATCACAAACATTTGACTGTTACATGAGTATATTACGGAATGTTGTTTTACTTTTGTTTACTTTTCTGTCTTTGGTACTACACTGCATTTAGGAGGAATCCTATTCTTGGTATGTTATCATAACCATGATTGAATAAATTAGCATGATTTCCTGGGCACCATAAAAAATGAAACCCTTTAACTCTCTTGTCAGGATGATCTTAGAAGAAATGTTGCTGGACAATCTGCTAAACTTTGCTGCTACTCCAAAAGGGTTGTTACTTCTGCAGCAAACAGGAGCACTCAATGAGTGTGTGATCTTCATGTTCAGTAGATTTACTAAAAAGTTGCAGGTATGTGAATCATTTGATAATTCATCTTTTGGGAATGAAGAGATGTATATGTTGTCCCTTTTATAATCTGTTATTTTATCAGTTCCAAACTTGTGTCTAGAATTCTGGATTGTTGACCTTTGATCATTCTTTCCTGTATCACCCTGAACCCATGATTAGCTATAGTTCTTCTTGTCCTCCTCAACCGCTCCAACATTTGAGATGACTGACAAATCTGTCCTTTTACGTGGTTCCTTCAGCCTTGTCCATCTGTGGAACCACTCTTTACATTGCTGTCTGTCCCAGTATAGCTTGATTCTGTCTCCTTCCCTGCATGGTTAATTTAGGAGAGTGCCAAGGTTCTATCTTTGGTATCCACCGCTTCCTTGTTTACATATTGCCTCTTTGTTACATTCGCCATAGATATGCGCCGGGATTCTCCATTGGCAGGATTGTCCGCTTCGCCGACAGTGCACCCACGGGTTTCCCGACGGCATGGGGGTGCTCACAATGGGCAACCTTCATTAGCCGGCTGTGGGAACAAAGAATCCAGCTGCCAGTAGCGGCATGCCGTGCCGAAAAACAGGGCTGGCGGGAAGGAGAATCCCACCCATGGTTTAGTTCCACATATATGCTGAAGGCACCTAATTCTTTTCTAAGTATGGTTTGGAGTCGGTAACTGTATGACAGCTAAGTTCAAGAAGTGTTGTCAACTTCAAATGTCATCATGAAATACTGGATCATAAGTTATATCTCTTTTAAATACAGTGATTGATGATAGGGCCTTTTTAGGAATGGTAAGTGAACATTAAATTTAACAGAATTGTGAAAGTAATGAAATTTCAGATGCATTTCAGTACATTATCCACATATATGCTGAAGACACCTAATTATTTTCTAAATCACCCTCAACTCATTGACAAACATTGATTCTCACTCTCAATTTATCAATGATCCTGAATTTTCTCAAAATGAAAGCCACTCTGTGATATAGCTCATGCGATATCACAGCAACCTAGCCTCTATTCTTTCTGCATATGGTCACTTAAGATGAATCAGACAATTCTCAGGAGGAGAGTCATACAGACTCGAAACATTAACTCTATTTCTCTCTCCACAGATTTTGCCAGAGCTCTTGTGTTTATCCAGCATTTTCCGCTTCTATTTCAGACAGTACACCACTTTGGTATCGTACTTGACCCTGAATTGAGCTTCACACTCCATAATCTGTCCATCATCATGAGCACTGGCATAGGTCATCTTTTTTATACTCAAATTTAATTGAGTTTACATCTTCCTCCCGATCCTGAAGATATAGGGCCAGATTTTCCCATTCTGACACAGGTCTACCTATATTGGAACGAGAAGACGTTCCCACTCCCATTCCTGATGCAAACAATTTCGATCATGTGGTTTAATGGGAGGTATCTGTATCCAGCTATACTGAAATTGCCATTTTCATTTAGAATTTCAACCCGCCGGTAATTTTCAAGGGGTCAGAGCGCAAGGTTTGTTGAAGGCAACATGGTTAACACCTGCTCAGAGGTTGTCGTGAACTATAGTTTGGAGTCGGGAACTGTATGACAGCTAAGTTCAAGAAGTGTTGTCAACTTCAAATGTCACAGTGAAATACTGTTATCATAAATTATATCTCTTTTAATACAGTGATTGATGATAGGGTCTTTTTAGGAATGGTAAATGAACATTAAATTTAACAGAATGGTAATCGAAATGAAGTTTCAGATGCAGTTGAGTACATTATCCCGTAGTAAAGTGCTATTCTGTATTGTTCAATAGTGAAAATACGATTATCACTGTGTGAATTCACCCCTTTGATTTGATGTTTTCTTGAAATTAAGCTCAGCTATCTTTTTGGTTGTTTGAAAGCTTTAATAGATGACAGTTTCTGACTGGCTTCAATGCTCTGATGTATTCAGCTATGGAAGTTGTGTTTGATATGGCTGTTCAAAAATGCCATTCACTGTAAAAACCTGGCTGAGTTTGACGTTTACCTGATGGATTCAGCTCAGTAAGAATAGTTTGTACAGATGCAAGGGAATCGCATTGTAAATTATAAGGTGGCACAGTGGTAGCACTGCTGTCTCACACAGCCAGGGACCTGTGTTCAATTCAGACTTGGGTGAATGTATGGAGTTTGCGTATTCTCCCCCTATCTGTGTTGATTTCCTCCAGGTGGTCCCGTTCCTTCCCACGTCCAAGATGTGCAGGTTAGGTGAATTGGCCATGCTAAATTGTCCTTTGGTGTCCAAAGGTTAGATGGGGTTACAGGGATAGGGCGGGGGATGGACCTAGGTGGGGGAGCTCTTCAGAGGCTTGGTGCAGACTCAATGGGCTTGAATGCCTCCTTTTGCTCTGTAGGGATTCTAATCGATGAAATGCTTGGCTGAGTTCCAAGCCACACTCATGGATTCAGCTCAATAGGAGTGTTAACACAACTGTTAAGGGAAATATAAACTTTGTTATATTGACATATTTATGAGCTGTTTCCGAGGATTATGGTTTTCGAAGCATTGTTTGGAGTACTGTTTGTTTTATTTTGACAGATTTTTGAATTCTTTAAAGATTTCCCAATGTTATTATCACGTTCCTGAGTTTTATATGTAGTAGATACTGGAAGTGTGTATGGGTGAGTGGAGGTAGGATAAAGGGAGTGAGTGGTGTGAGGGTAGATTAGGGGGTGAGGGGAGGATAAAGGGAGTGAGGTTGGGCTAGGAGGTGAGGTAGTTAGCGGAGTTAGGGAGCCTCACACTTATCTCCTGAAATGGGCCATTTCAACCTGGCCACCTTGGTGTCCGCGCGTCTCCACTTCTGCATCCGGCGCTGACTTGGGTTTGTTGCAGGAGACATAATGATTATGGCCCTTTTCCACCAAATTGCCATGAAGATTGTGTGGTGGCCACTGTTGTCTGGAGCCTGGATTATGACATTGGGAAATCCGTGACTCCCGATTCCGGTTTGTACAATGAAAATCCAGCCTATAATCTGGGTTGACACGCCACGCATGGCAGATACCCAAGTGCGGAATTGACAGCTAAATTGTCAGTGGCAATAATAGATTTCAGGTGAGATATTAACCTCTAACCCCACCTACCTGTCCGATGGTTTAGATGATTGCTAACATTCCCGTGGTGCTACATGAAGAAGAGCAGATAATGTTGTTCTGTGTCCTGTCCACCATCTCTTTATCTCAGCCAACATCAAACAAGTGCAATGTTTCATTCATCTCGTTACTGTTTGAGATATGCAGGTGCGAGAAATGGTGATCTATTTTATTAATATAACAACAGTAACTGAACAGTAATTAATTTGAAAAGGTTCTGAAATGAAATCAGGCACTTTATAACTGTACACTCTTTTGTATTCTTTTAATGAAAGTTCATTTACTATGACAAATTAGAGATTCTTATGTCATTTTTAGTTCAACTATTTGCCTGGCAAATTTCATCTGCAACATCCTGGTATGGTCATCTGGGCTGTTAGTTTTTAAGTGAGGTATTTCACCTCCAAATCTGCTTTCTCAATATTCATTTTTTATATTAAGACTTTAGCGATTCAGGCATAGGAGACAATTTAGTGATGTAACTCTAAAAACATTTATCAAGCCATAAAAGTTATATTTAATAAAGCTAGGCAATGACTTTACTGACTCAATGTGGTTCTTGCTTCCTGATTCAACCAAAGGCATAAGGCAAAATGTGGTCCCACACTCTCACGCTGTCGTGCGAAGGCCATGATTGGTTTAAGGGTGCATGATCAGTTTCTAATTGGTTTCTTGATGGTGATGGTCATCCACTGATAATTTCCTATTGTCTCCTCTGCCTCAGTTCTTGGATAACAGAGTGGGGTCATCAGCCACCTCTTCAAGGAATAGCCCTTGCACCTAGGAGCCATTAGTCCACATTTTCAGGAACCATGTGCTGCCTTGGTACCTGGGAGAACTGCAAGATGTATGCATCGTGTGAGCTCTCTGGATAATGGGCACAGACTTGTAGAATCTGTATCGTGTGGTCACAGACAATCTGTATATTCATCAAGTCGTACATGCACATGTTGATTAAACTCTCCTGGCTCTCCTGCTGGTTCCCTAATGGCTGCATGCATGCAGTCTATAGCACCCTGGAGACGGAGGGGGAGCCCAGCCATTGCTGCAAACCTTCATGCTCTCTCTGTCTGGCTGCCCTCGTCTATCCTAGGTTGATGAAGGTGCAGGTATGTCTGAAGATGGTATCAGTCATTAGCTTGACACAACTATGTGTAGCTGATTGCGAGATCTTGCACAAATCCTCCGCTGAGCCCTGAAATGAACCAGAGGTGCAGAAGTTGAGGGCCACTGAAATTAAATGCCTCACTGACATGGCGTGACCCCCAATGCAGTTTGAGGTGATTTGGGGGCTTATCATACAGCATATTGGTTTCACTGTGTCCTCAGAGGGAGGACACAGTGGCATTTGTGAATTGCCCTATGAGTGCTGTGCCCTGAAACATACCTAAGTGGGCAAGCATCATGAGTCAGCCCAGGCAATGAGTATCAATCATTGTTTTAATAACAAAATTGCCAGAGTCGAGGACAGTTCTATCCCTAACCATTGTTTACAAATAGGAATTCCAGCAGAACCTTGGTGGTTTCCCATTCTCCCCAAATACAAAGATGCTTTTGACTAACTAACTTTGTTTTTTGGTTACTGTTTTTCAAGGACTAATAATTGATCACTGAACCATGCAAACAATAGGACAACTTCTTTCTTGAAGATATTGTTGCCTAGTTTTTAGTCCATTTACACTTGTTAGAGTACATTTATCTATATTTGTCTTGTATGCCCACAAAAGAATAATTTGCCATTTCAGAGGTTCTCTTGCTGCCAATTAATAGAGTATTCTCTGTGACCATCACCATTGCAGTCATTTGAAATTCCAGCAAAATGACTTTCACTATTGGTATGAAGTGCTCACCCTAATTTCTGATAGTAAATCCAGCACAAAAGCACTGGAATTCCAATTACAAACTGGCAGACCTGTTTTATTCAAACTTTCAATGTATTTAAATAACATTGATAGTATTATTGATATGCTAAGTGATATAATGCGAAACATAAATTATATGCAGATAATTTACTTACCGTGCTTTTTCTTTTAACTTGACAGGTCAGCAAATGTGAAAAGTTTGGATATGGAGTAATGGTTACGCAGGTAGCTGCAACAGCCCCTGGCATTGTGGCACTGCAAAGTTCAGGTAAATGTTCATGCAAGATATATCTACCAAATTGAGCCGATGACTATAAGTCTAACAGGTAAGAGTAGAAGGTGGCCATTTGGCCTATCAATTCTGCACTGCTCTTCAATGAGATCATGGCTGATCTGATATAATCCTCAACTCCACTTTCCTACCTTATCCCCATAACCCTTGATTCTCTCACTGATTAAAAATCTGTCTCAGCCTTGAACATACTTAACGGCCCATCCTCTACAGCTTTATGCGGTAAAGAATTCCACAGATTCACTGCCCTCTAAGAAAAAAAAATTGTCCTCATCTCTGCCTTAAATGGGCGGCATTTACTCTGATCCTGCCCTCTGGTCAGCATCTACCTAGTCATAGAAACACAGAAAAATACAGTGCAGAAAAGGCCCTTCGGCCCATTGAGTCCGCACCACTGCATGAAAGGCACCTGATCTGCCCCATTTGCCAGCACTTCGCCCATAGCCTCGAATGTTAAGATGTACCGTGCTCATTTAAGTACTTTTTAAAGTATGTGAGGCAACCCCCTCTACCACCCTCCCAGGCAGCGCGCTCCAGACCGTCACCATCCTCTGGATAAAAACGTTTTTCCTCAAGACCCCCCTGAACCTCCCGCCCCTCACCTTGAACTTGTGTCTCCTCAAAACCGACCCTTCAACAAAGGGAACAGATGTTTTCTATCAACCCTGTTTGTGCCGCTCATAATCGTGTACACCTTAATCAGGTCGCCTCCTCAGTCTTCTCTGCTCCAGCCAAAAAAAACCAAGCCTCTCTTCATAACATAAATGTTCCATCCCAGGCAACATCCTGGTGAAGCGCCTCTGCATCCGCTCCAGTGCAACCACATCCTTCCTTCCTATAATACCCCTCCCACCGGCTTACTCACTCTTCCAACTCCTTCCATCGGGTAGGAGATACAAAAGTTTGAGAACACACAGTAACAGATTCAAAAATAGCTTCTTCCCCAGACTTCTAAATGACCCTCTTGTGGACTGATGGACTGATCTGATCTCTTCACACATCTTCTCTACCGAGTAGTACTACACACCTGTATGTTTCACCTGATGCCTGTGTCTATGCATTTACATTATGTATTTTATGTTTGCCCTATTATGTATTTTCTTTTCCTGTACGGAATGATCTGTTTGAGCTGCATGCAGAACAATACTTTTCACTGTACCTCGTTAAACATGACAATAAACCAATCCAATCCAATCCAATAATGTGGTGACCAGAACTGCATATTTAGCACAGGGCTAAATCACTGGCTTTGAAAGCAGACCGTAGCAGGCCAGCAGCACGGTTCAATTCCCGTTCCAGCTTCCACGAACAGGCGCCGGAATGTGGCGACTAGGGGCGTTTCACAGTAACTTCATTTGAAGCCTACTTGTGACAATAAGCGATTTTTCACTTCATTTCATTTCAGCTGTGGCCTCACCAATGTTCTATATAACTCCAACATGACTTCTAGCTTTTTTAATCTATGCCATAATTGGAATAGTCTCTCTCACAGTCTCTCTCCCCAAGTTCCATATCTGCCTCCTCATTCTCTTGGGTAAAGACAGATGTAAAATATTCATTTAACACCCACCAATGTCCTTTGTCTCCACTCACAGATTACCCCCATGGGCCCTACTTTTTCCCTAGTTATCTTCTTCCCATTGATATACTTAGAGGTATCTTGGGATTTTCCCTGCTTTTACCAGCTAGAGATTCCTCATATCCCCTCTGTGCTTTCCTAAATGGTCTCTGTACTTCACTAAATCCCCTGTTGATTTGCTCCCCTTTTACTTATTAAAAGCCTCTTCCTTCTCATTGGATCCTGAATATCTCTGGTCATCCATGGTTCTCTGGGCTTGTTGCTCCTTCCTAGAGGGAACATGTTGTGCTCTCCCCCACTGCTCTTCCCCACCAGTAACTTGTTCCAATCCAACTTGGCCAGATCCTGCCTTATTTTACTGAAGCTTTGACAAAGCGTCATCTGGACTCAACGGCTCTTTTCTCTCCCTACAGATGCTGCCAGACTAGCTGAGATATTCCAGCATTTTCTTTTTGGTTATTTTACTAAGTCTGCTCTCCCCAATCCAAGACCTTTTTCTGCAATTTGTCTATTTCTTTGTCCATAACAAATTTAAATTGAACCATATTGTGGTCGTTATCACTAAAATGCTCCACCACCATCACATCAACCACCTGTCCGGCTTCATTCCCCAGAATTAGGTACAGCACTGCACCATACCTTGTTGGACCCTCCACCTATTGAGCTAAAAAGTTCTTTTGTATACATTTTGTGAACTCTGCTTCATCTAAGCCCTTAACACAATGACTAACCCAGTTAATGTTGGGAAAGTTGAAATCACCCACTATACTTACCCAATTATTATTTTTATGCACTTCTGCAAATTGCACATATATTTGCTCCTCAATTTCCCGCTGGCTATCTGGGGGCCTATAATAAACACCCAACATTGTGGCTGTCTCTTTTTTATTCCTAAACCCTACCCACAAAACTTCATTTAACTCCACCCGCAAGATATCATCTCTCCTTCCAGCAGTAATTGACTCCTTAACTATTGGTGCAATGTCTTTCCCCTATTTTGCCCCTTCCCTGTCCCTCCTGAAGATTCTGTATCCCGGGATGTTAAGCTACCAATCCTGTCCCTACCTCAACAATGATGGCTACTATGTCATAACTCCACGCGTCAACCCTCGCCCTTAACTCATCCGTTTTACCTGTAATGCTCCAGACATTAAAGTAGAGGACATTCAGCCTTGTCTTACTCTCCTGAAACTTATTACTGCTGTATTCTCTCTGACTTAATTGCTTTCCTGTGTTATGCGGTGTCCCTATTCTGCTAACAATCTGCATCCACTCCCCTGCCAAATTAGTTTAAACCCATCCCAACAGCACTAGCAAACGCACTAGCAAAGATGTAAGTTCCGTTCTGGTTCAGATGTAGACCGTCCCGCTTGTATAGGTCCCACCTTCCACAGAAACGGTCCCAGTGGTCCAGGAATCTAAAACCCTCCCTTCTAAGAACAAAGAACAAAGAAAAGTACAGCACAGGAACAGGCCCTTGAGCCCTCCAAGCGTGCGCCGTCCATGCTGCCTGTCTAAACTAAAATCTTCTACACTTCCGGGGTCCGTATCCCTCTATTGCCATCCTATTCATTTATTTGTCAAAACGTCACTATCGTCCCTGCTTCCACCTCTTCTCCGGCAGCGAGTTCCAGGCACCCGCTACCCTCTGTGTAAAAAAAAAAAAAAAAAAACTTGCCTCGTACATCTCTTCTAAACCTTGCCCCTCACACCTTAAACCTATGCCCCAAAGTAATTGACCCCTCTACCCTGGGAAAAAGTCTCTGACTATACACTCTGTCTATGTAAGGGCAGCACAGTAGCATGGTGGTTAGTGTCAATGCTTCACAGCTCCAGGGTCCCAGGTTCAGTTCCCGGCTGGGTCACTGTCTGTGCGGAGTCTGCACATCCTCCCCGTGTGTGCGTGGGTTTCCTCCGGGTGCTCCGGTTTCCTCCCACAGTCCAAAGATGTGCGGGTTAGGTGGATTGGCCATGCTAAATTGCCCGTAGTGTCCTAAAAAGTAAGGGTAAGGGGGGGTTGTTGGGTTACGGGTATAGGGTGGATACGTGGGTTTGAGTAGGGTGATCATTGCTCGGCACAACATCGAGGGCCGAAGGGCCTGTTCTGTGCTGTACTGTTCTATGTTCTATATGCCCTTCATAATCAGCAAATGTGTGGACGACTGCGTGCCAAAGAAAGCAGTACGTACGTTCCCCAACCGGAAACCATGGCTCAACCGCGTGATTGACTCCCTACTGAAGGACAGATCTGAGGCGTTCAAGGCAGACGACCCTGTCCTATACATGAAATCCAGGTACGACCTCCGCAAAGCCATCCGAGATGCCAAGAGAGAATATCAAACTAAGCTAGAGTCACAGACAGACTCGCGGCGATTGTGGCAAGGACTAAACAACATAACTGGCTACAAAGCGAAGCCAAGCAGTATCTCTGGCAGCAGCGCACCCCTCCCCGATGAACTTAATGCATTCTATGCTCGGTTTAAGCAGGTAACCAACAATCCGCTGTCGAGTGCCCCAGCAGCCCATAATTCACCCATACCCACCATCACAGTTTCCGAAGTCAGATCGGCCTTCCTGAAAGTGACCCACGGAAGGCGATGGGCCCGGACGGGATCCCTGGTCGTGCACTCAGAGCCTGTGCACACCAACTGGCAGAGGTATTCACAGACATCTTTAACCTATCCCTACTCCACTCCGAGGTCCCCACCTGCTTCAAGAAGACCACAATCATACCGGTACCAAAGAAGAACCAGGCAACATGCCTCAATGACTACCGCCCGGTGGCCCTGACGTCAGTTGTAGTGAAGTGCTTCGGGAGGCTGATCATGAAGCGCATCACCTCCATACTCCCGGAACACCTTGACCCACTTCAATTCGCATACCGTCGCAACCGGTCCACATCAGACGCCATTTCCCTGGCCCTACACTCATCCCTAGAGCATCTCGAAAACAAGGACTCCTACATCAGACTCCTATTTATTGACTACAGCTCCGCCTTCAACACCATAATCCCAGCCAAGCTCATATCAAAGGACTTGGCTCTCCACTGTGCAAGTGGATCCTTGACTTTCTGACCAACAGACCCCAATCTGTAAGAATGAACACCAACACCTTCTCCACAATAGTCCTCAATACCGGTGCGCCGCAAGGCTGTGTACTTAGCCCCCTACTCTACTCCCTGTACACACATGACTGCGTGGCAAAACTTGGTTCCAACTTCATCTACAAGTTTGCTGACGATACGACCATAGTGGGCCGGATCTCAAATAACGAGTCCGAATGCAGGAGGGAGATAGAGAACCTAGTGGAGTGGTGTAGCGACAACAATCTCTCCCTCAATGCTAGCAAAACTAAAGAGTTGGTCATCGACTTCAGGATGTAAAGTACTGGACACACCCCTGTCAGCATCAACGGGGCCGAGGTGGAGATGGTTAGCAGTTTCAAATTCCTAGGGGTGCACATCACCAAAAATCTGTCCTGGTCCACTCACGTTGACGCTACCACTAAGAAAGCACAACAGCGCCTATAGTTCCTCAGGAAACTAAGGAAATTCGGCATGTCCACATTAACCCTTACCAACTTTTACAGATGCACTATAGAAAGCATCCTATCGGGCTGCATCACAGCCTGGTATGGCAACTGCTCGGCCCAGGACCTCAAGGAACTTCAGAGAGTCGTGAATACCGCCCAGCCCGTCACACGAACCTGCCTCCCATCCATGGACTCCATCTACACCTCCCGCTGCGGGGGGAAAGCGGGCAGCATAATCAAGGATCCCTCCCACCCGGCTTACTCACTTTTCCAACTTCTTCCATCGGGCAGGAGATACAGAAGTCTGAGAACACGCACGAACAGACTGAAAAACAGATTCTTCCCCACTGTTACCAGACTCCTAAATGACCCTCTTATTGACTGACCTCATTAACACTACACCCTGTATGCTTCAACCGATGCCAATGCTTATGTAGTTACATTGTATATCTTGTGTTGCCCTATTATGTATTCTCATGTATTTTCTAGTATTTTCTTGAATTTTGTTTAATTCCCTTTTCTTCCATGTACTGAATGATCTGTTGAGCTGCTTGCAGAAAAATACTTTTCACTGTACCTCGGTACACGTGATAATAAACAAATCCAATCCAATCCAATCTTGTAGACTTCCCCTCAACCTCCTTCATTGCAGTGAGAACAAACCAAGTTTATTCAACCTTTCCTCATATCTAATGCCCTCCATACCAGGCAACTTCCTGGTAAATCTCTTCTGCACCCTCTCAAAAGCCTTCACATTCTTCTGGTAGTGTGGCGACCAGAATTGAACACTGTGCTCCAAGTGTGGCCTAACTAAGGTTCTATACAGCTGCACATGACTTGCCAATTTTTATACTCTATGCCCTGGCCAATGAAGGCAAGCATGCCGTATGCCTTCTTGACTACCTTCTCCACCTGTGTAGCCCCTTCCTGTGGACCTGTACACCAAATTCTCTCTGACTGTCAATACCCTTGAGGGTTCACTGTATATTCCCTACCTGCATTAGACCTTCCAAAATGCATCACCTCACATTTGTTCGAATTAAACTCCATCTGCCATCTCGCCGCCCAAGTCTAAACGATCTAAATCCTGCTATATCCTCTGACAGTCCTCATTGCTATCCGCAATTCCACCAACCTTTGTGTCGTCCACAAACTTACTAATCAGACCAGTTACATTTTCCTCCAAATCATTTGCACTAACTCTTTAAGCCACGCATTCATCTGTGCTATTCTCCTATTTTTATACTTGCTAGCACATGGCACTGGAAGTAATCCAGAGGTTGCAACCCGAGAGCTCAAGCCCACTGAGAATCCTTTTTGTCTCAGTAAGGTAGCTTTTCACTCTTCTGAACTCCAGTGAGTACAGGCCCAACCTACTTAACCTCTCCTCATAAGAAAATCCCCCGATACCAGGGATCAACCGAATCAACCTTACCTAGACTGCCTCCAATGCTGTATCTTTCGTTAGATAAGGGAACTAAAACTGTTCCGTGTTCCAAATGTGGCCTAACTAGTGCCTTGTATAGTTTCGGCAGGTCTTGTTTATTTTAATACTCCATTCCCATTTAAATAAAGGCCAATATTCCTATTGCCTTCCTAATTACCTGCTGAACTTGTTTTTTTGTTTGTTTTGTTTATTGTCACCTGTACCGAGGTACAGTGAAAAGTATTTTCCTGCGAGCAGCTCAAACAGATCATTTAGTACATGAAAAGAGAAGAAAATGGATAATAGGGCAATGCAAGATGCACAATGTAAATACATAGACACAGGCATCGGGTGAAGCATACAGGAGTGTAGTATTAATCAGGTCAGTCCATAAGAGGGTCGTTTAGGAATCTGGTAATAGCGGAGAAGAAGCTGTTTTTGAATCTGTGCATGTGGTTCTCAGAATTTGTATCTAATGCCTGATGGAAGAAGTTTGAATTGTGAATAAGCTGGGTGGTAGGGGTCTTTGATTTTGCTGCCCACTTTCCCCAGGCAGCTAGAGGTGTCGATAGAGTCAATGGATGGGAGGCAGGTTCGTGTGATGGACTAGGCTGTGTTCATGACTCTGAAGTTTCTTGCGGTCTTAGGTCGAACAGTTGCGTTCTATGATACATCTGTAAAGGTTGGTAAGAGTGGGTGTGGACATGCCGAATTTCCTTAGTTTACACACAAGTTTTTTGTAATTTATGCACGAGGACCCACAAACCCCTTTGTGCTACAGGTTTCTGGAGTCTTTCTCCATTTAAATATTATTCAGCTTGTTTATTTTTCCTACCAAAGTGCATAACTTCACATTTTCCTACATTATATTCCCTTTGACAAGTTTTTGCCCACTCACCGAACCTGTCTACATTCCTCTGTAGACTCTGTATTATCCTCACAACGTGCTTTCCAACTTAATTTTGTGTCATGTGCAAATTTGGCAATAGTGCATTAATTTTCCTCTTCCAAATCAATACTATATATTGGGAATATTCACTGGCATCCCAGCTGTGTGTTTCTCGGCTGCGGGAGACAGCGCGTCATTGGCTGGTGGTGGAATTTTCTGCTCCCGCTGCTGTCAGTGCGATTTACCATTGAAGCCATTCCATGCTACTGGGAAACCCGTAGGCAGGGTGTGCTGCTGACGGCGGGGTCAGAGAATATCGTCCCCAGCGAAGGGCGGAGAACTGTGGCCATTGTAAATAATGGTGGCCGCAGCATGGATCTCTGAGGCACTCCACTAGTTACTGCTTCCTGAAAAAGCCCCTCTTTCCCAACTCTGTTTTTTATCAATTAGCCAATTCTCTATCCATGCTAACATACTACCCCTAACACCATATGCTCTTATCTTATTCAGTAGCCTTTTGCGTGGTACTCTATCAAATGTTTTTTGGAAATCCAAGTATATTACATCTATTGGTTTCACTTCATCTATCCTACTCATTTCCATTTCAAATAATTCTAATTAATTTGTCAGGCATAATTTCTCCTTCATAAAGTCATGCTGACCTAGCTTGATTATATCATGTATTTCTAATTGCTTTGCTATTACATCCTTTAGAATGGACACTACCATTTTCCTAATGACAGATGTTAAGCTGATTGACCTGTAACTACGTGCTTTTTCCAAAAAGATGTTACTGTGGGATTATTCCAGAATTTAAGGATTCTGTTAATATTACTGGCAGTGCATAAGAATAATAATCACTTATTGTCACAAGTTGGTTTCAATGAAATTACTGTGAAAAGCCCCTAGTCGCCACATTCCGGTGCCTGTTTGGGGAGGCCGGTACGGCCACCATCTCCGGAGCTACTCCCTTTAACATGGGGATGCATCAGGTGCAGGGTACTGGTCAGCCTTTAGCCCCAATAGTTTCCTGAGTACTTTATAACTCATAATTGTTATTGTATTTATTTCCTCCCCCCTTCTATGTCTTTACTATTTTGTATTTTGAAATGTTTTTGTGTCTTCCACCATGAAGACTGATGCAAAGTATTTATTTAAGCCCTCCGCTGTTTACTGGTCCCCCATTATTATTTCTACAGTCTCTTTCTCTTAAGGTGCCTCGGTTCACTTTGGCCTTTCTCTTTTTATATATTTAAAGAAGCCCTTGCTATCCATTTTTATATTAATTGCTAGTTTATCCTCTGGCTTCCCATTCTCTGGCTTCCCACTAATCCTCGCCATATTGTATGCTTTTTCTTTTGTTTTTATGCTGTCCCAGCCTTCCATTGTCAGCCATGGTTGCCTCATCCTCCCCTTAGCATGTTTCCCCCTTGGGATGAATTTCTGTTCTGACTCTCAAATAACCCACAAAGCCTCCTACCATTACTGTTCAACTGTCTTCCCTGCTCCCCTTCCAAACAACTCTGGCCAACTCCTCCCTCATGTCTTTGTAGTTACCTTTATTCAATTGTAATTGTTGCATCTGATTCCAGCTTCTCCCTCTCAAACTGCAGGATGAATTTTATCATATTATGGTCACTGCCCCAAAGGGCTCCTTTACCTTAAGTCTGCCTCATTACACATCACCAAATCTTGATCCCAAATGGGCTCTACCACAAACTGATCCAAAAACACAGACATTCCACAAATCCCTTTTCTTGGGATCTGCTACCAACCTGATTTTCCCATGCCACCTGCATATTAAAGTCCCCCACGATAATTGTAATATTGCCTTTCTTGTATGCCTTTTTTATCTCCTGATTTATTTCCTCTCCCACATCCTAACTACTACTCGAGGGCCTGTACATAACTCCCATCAGCATCTTTTTTCCTTTTGCGATTCCTCAACTGTACCCACACAGATTCTACGCCTTTTGACCCTCTATTGCTTCTTGCTATCGATTTAATTTAATTTGCTACTACTTGGCCCATCTGCCTGTTCTTTCGATGATGTGGAGATGCCGGCGTTGGTCTGGGGTGAGTACAATAAGAACACGAGTACAACACGAGGTTAAAGTCCAACACGTTTGTTTCAGATCACTAGCTTTCGGAGCACTGCTCCTTCCTCAGGTGAATGGAGAGGTATGTTTCAGAAACATATATATAGACAGAGTCAAAGATGCAAGATAATGCTTTGAATGTGCGCATTTGCAGGTAATTAAGTCTTTACAGATCCAGAGATCGGGGTAACCCCAGCTTAAAGAGGTGTGAATTGTCTCCAGTCAGGACAGTTGGTAGGATTTTGCATGCCCAGGCCAGATGGTGGGGGATGAATGTAATGCGACATGAATCCAAGGTCCCAGTTGAGGCGACCACGACACCACACAATCCTGCCATGGCAATATCTGCAAGACATGCCAAATCATCGACATGGGTACCACCATTACACGTGAGAACACCTCCCAGCAGGTATGTGGTACATACTCGTGCGACTCGGCCAATGTTGTCTACCTCATACGCTGCAGGAAAGGATGTCCCGAAGCGTGGTACATTGGCGAAACCATGCAGACGCTGCAACAACGGATGCACGGACATCGCGCGACAATCGCCAGGAGGAATGTTCCCTTCCAGTCGGGGAACACTTCAGCAGTCAAGGACATTCAGCCTCTGATCTCCGGGTAAGAATTCTCCAAGGTGGCCTTCAGGCCGCGGGACAACGCAAAATCGCTGAGCAGAAACTTCCAGCCAAGTTCCGCACACATGAGTATACATCCTCAACAGGGACCTTGGATTCATGTCGCATTGCATTCATCCCCAACCATCTGGCCTGGGCTTCTGAAATCCTACCAATTGTCCTGGCTTGAGATCATTCACACCTCTTTAACCCGGGCTTACCCCTATCTCGGGATCTGTAAAGACTTAATTACCTGCAAATGGTCACATTCAAAGCATTATCTTGCGTCTTTGCCTTTGTCTATATATATGTTTCTGGAACATACCTCTCCATTCACTTGAGGAAGGAGCAGTGCTCCGAAAGCTAGTGATTTGAAACAAACATGTTGGACTTGAACCTGGTGTTGTAAGACTTCTTAGTGTGTTCTTTCGATAGCATACATATCCTTGGATATTTAGATCCCTGTCCTTGCAGCCACTGTGTTTCCCACAACATTGTACAACATTGTCAAGTGCACTACAAGCTCATTTAACTTGTTCCGTTTACTGTGTGCATTTGGATACAGCACCCTCAGTGCTGCATTGACCATCTGCCCTTCTAGTTGTCCCCTTATCTGCCATGCCTGGTTCGAGTCCTGTCCTTTTCCATACTGTGTGCTTTATTACTTGTTCTGGAAACTTTACTAACCTCTACTTTTATTGACCTCTCTTGAGCTGTCCTACCTTTATCCCCTTTATCCCCTTCCTACAATCTTTCTTGATTTTGTGATTTAAAACCATGGAATGGTTGAATATATTACATTTGCAATGCAAAGTAAATTCTATATGCAAAGTAAGTAGTATATTAACCCTTAATACTATTGTTGAACACTTTTCAGATCATGTTCATCAAACAAATTCATTATTTAGGCTATCATCATATAATTCTCATGCCAAAGTGAACAGAAGATTTGCTTAAATCCTTCAACCAATATTTCTATAACTCTTTACTAGTAAAATAGTAGAAATTGCACGTTATTCCATCCTCACAACTGTGCTGTTGCTAACTCAGCTAGAGCCATCAATTCTAATATAATCGCAGAGCTTTTCCTCTTGCACTCATCAGGACAAGCTACACAAGGTAAACCAACAGTAAGGGAAACAAATTATACTGCATGAGAAGAGTGCTGGGTGTTTGGCAAATGGAATCTGATTGGTAGAGGCATTGACATAGAAAATGAAACTGAGAACAGTTAACCGGCAAGCTTTAGTTTCAAATTCAAAATCGGCAAGTTGGCTGTGATTAGTCAAGGCATTGGCATGGGGCAATGAACCAGGAATTTGTAGCTCCCAAGCTTTTTAGCTGGAAACAGTTAGGGTGCAAATGACATTTTGGGTGTTTTTGGCAGGGTGATTTCGACTGGAATTTTGGGTGAGATCCAAATCTGTATTCACCCACACATACAGCATGATTTATCTAAATGGGATCAAAATCCCATATTAGGCGCATTTAACCATGTGTTTCCTGACGCTCGCGGCGTCAAGAAACAAAACACTTTCCAACGACACTCGCATCAGATAAGGGCCTCAGCGGTGAATGCACCTGAAGCCTCACGTAGCCCCGTTTTCTGCACTTAGGAGCTCTGCTCTCCGAACACCTCAGTGTAGTAAGAGATCTCTGGAGCCCCAAAACGATCCCCGACTCTCCTCCCAACCCCCTGCACCCACGCAGGGCACCCCTGGCCTGATCGCAATTGCCCCAAAAAAGGCCAGCCTGGCACCTTGGAAGTGCCAATCTGGAATCCTGGCAGCACCACTGGGACACCTTGGCAGTGCCAGGATGGCACTATGGGAGCACTGCCAGGCTGGCAGTGCCCGGATGGCACCAGAACTGCTATCGTATCAACCTACCCAAAGGGCATGTACCTGGGGGCCTCCGATCCCCTTGAGACCTCCGCAAGTGCCATTCCGTCTTGTCCCAGTTTGTGGAGGCCGGTACTGAATAGCGCTCGTCAAAGATCCCCGAAGCAAAGGAGATAAACCCCACGCCTCGGGTACCTCGGGAATCTGCTCATTAAAGCGAGACCAGCTGTGTCGCTTTAATACGCAGATTTGCTCAAATATAATCCCACCTACAATGGGCGGGATTAATGTTGTAACGAGATCGCTCTAGCTTCCGCGAGGTGATGCGAGCTAGGTAGATCCTGGGAGCGGGGTCTCCTGACTTCTATCCATGTCCATAAAATCACGCCCTTAGTCATTTTTTGGGGCTGGGGATTTTCTCATCGGTCAGTCTCACACTTAGAATTTTGTTCTACAATGGGGAACTAAAATCGCCAACCAGGGGCAGCACAGTGGCGCAGTGGTTAGCATTGCTGCCTCACGGCGCCGAGGTCCTAGGTTTGATCCAGGCTTTGGGTCACTGTCCGTGTGGAGCTTGCACATTCTTCCCGTGGTTGCGTGGGTTTCGCCCCCACAACCCAAAGATGTGCAGATTAGGTGGAATTGGCCACGCTAAATTGCCCCTTTTAAATTGGAAAAAATGAATTGGGTACATTAAATTATTATTTTTTTTAAATTGCCAGCCAGACCACCTCCTCAGAGATTGGGGTGCCATTTTGAAAGGGTGTGTTTGGCAGTACCTCCTCCAGGAATGAGGAGGGCAGCGCCATCGGGCAACTTGGAAGACTCTTTCTGCGAAATCCCACACCTGCATATATTTAAAGCCTTCTTCATGCTGCAGCCCATACTTCATCCCCAACTCCTCTAATCATGCAAATCTCCCCTCCAGAAACGGGTCCTTCATCTCTTTCACCCCTTTCTCCTCCCATCTCCTGAACCTTACATCCATCCTCCCTGGCTCAAACGCATGATTCCCTCATATCAACATCACCACCTTCATACCCTGTCTTCACATCCCCTTTTATGGGAATGCCCTCCCAGGCCCCACCCCTTGGCTGGCACTGCCAACCTTGCATGGGGCACTACCAGCCTGGCACTTGGGCACTGTCCCTGACACCCTGGCAATGCCAGATTGCTGCTGCTACGGTTTCCAGGTACCAGGAGTAGTGCCAGGGCACTACTCCATCCCGCTCTGACCACCTGGTGGGTGACAATGACCACTGTGATTCCCAGAGTGGCCGTCATATCCGGTCCCGCTTGTGGAGACGAGTGACTAATAGGTGCCCGGGTGAGGCCTCGACGTTCAGGCTGGTGACTCCTGGGGCGGGAGACTGCGGTCTCTAACCGGCTGGATCACGGCTGGCCAAATCGGGAACCGTGCCGGGCGGCGATCGGTTTCCAACTAAACTGGCCCGGTCCCGTTGCCTAGATCCGGATCCCGCCATGGCATGGCGAGAAACCAATAATCACCATTTTAGGTCTATCTTCATCTCATTAACAGGAAGGATCCTATCGAATGGCCTCCCGTGATCTAACTGACTCCCCTGCAAGCAGTTATGCGGGCACCCTTCAGCATACCTATTTAAAAATACAAAGTTAGCGCAATGGCTGCTGTGTGGATCAGAGGAGGTGAGTAGCCATCTTCGAAATCGAGCAATCAGCTCGTGGCAGCTGGCAGTGCCCTATCGGGGGGTGGGTTGCCCCGGCTGGAGGGGTGGTGAGGGGCTCAGCGCCTGTGGGTCCAATATGCCACCCTCCCTCCAAATTGTGTATACCCATAACACAGGCAATCTCTAGTACTGCCTGTCTGGCCCATAGAACACCTTCAAGACAGACCCCTGTTCATGGTATTATGGTGCAAGTCGCTTTAACTCCCTCTGACCCTGGCAGCCTCTGGCTGCACAGCTGAAGGTTATTGCTAATCGGGCATTGCAATGTTTGGTTATGCGAGCAATCCACAGTTCCCAAATGGATTCCCACAGAGACAGGCAGTAGCAGAAGGCATGCCATGACATCGGCGCGCTGTTACTTGCCTGGCATCCCAATCACTGTGAGCCTGGACACTGTCTGAACCCCTGAGGCATCAACACCGCTGAGACAGCAGCAACAATCAAACACCCAAAAGCTGGCCACAGCTGCTCGCGACCAGCGGTGGGTGTGTCGTTTAGGGAGGAATCTGCAACCGGTCCAAGTAATGTTTCCGGCTAGGGTCCGGTGCTAAGGGGTGCCTGGTGTGGCCAGCGGTGAGTGTGCAGGGTGAGGTCTGCCAGCTTGTGGAAGGCACCTGAGATATCGCAGGGATTGTAAACTTTGACCTGGACCAGGTCCAACAAAGCGCCCGGGCAGCAGGATTCTCCGCTGTCGCCGGGACGCCACAGGTCCAGGGGGTAGTAGATGGCATGCTTGTCACCTTGCGCGCAGCAGGTGGTCCATGAGCGCCCTTCATTAACAGGAAGGGTTCCGCTCCCTGAACGTTCAACTTGTGTGCAATCACCACCTGAAGATGTGTCCAGGGAGTGTACACGAGAGCTACATCATGGGGCAGTTGGAGATCCTGCTGTCTTTGAGGGACTGCGCAGGATGACCAGTAGGCTCTTGGGATATAAGGGGTACCCGCTGACTATCAGGCTAATAATGCCAGTAAAGAGATCGGAGAGACGATGTAACGAGGCCCATCTGGCCACTGGGCTGTTATTGAACGGTGCATTGTACTGCTCAAAATGTGGTTCTGATGCCTCAACCGCTCTGGTGGTGCACTGCAGAATACCCCCCGGAGGGTCGCCCGCTTTGTGGTGGGCTGTTGTGCCCTCCACAATCTGGCATAGCAGCGGGGCAATGTGCTGGATGTGGAGAAGGAGGAACATGCAGCCTCGTCTGAGGAGGAGGGCGAGGATGGGCTAGACCAGGAGAGGCTGGAGGATGGGCTCTGGAGTACTCGCGGGAGCTGCTAGACGATGGAGAACGGGCGGAGGCGAGGGTCCGGCATGCCGGAGGAACTGGGAAGCCGTCAATCTTGCCTGCTTCTGATAGGGCGTGGCTTCATTCGTCCTCTCGTAATCCTCCACCTGATCAACACCATGGGAGGGGTGGGGAGTGCCCAGATCTGGGAACAAGGTGCCCAGGATGCTGGGGGTGGGATGTGCAGGCTGGCCCGTAGTGCAGATTAATGTGACAGAGGCTGCCATGTCTCGGGTGTAATGTGTTTTAACGGTGTACAATGGTGACCCTAACTGAACCTAGCTACCGAGGCTGTCAGCTCCCCAGTGCCCTCCCAGTGATCCTCTATTTGCTAAGCCCTCCGCGCTCTGCCGCTACGTCTGGTGTGTCCCCAGTGTGCACATCAGAGGTGGATACAGCCAGCTTCTTAGCATTCCCTGTGGCTTTTGATGTCCCTGACAGGTATCCTTGGGAGGGCCTGGGACAGGAGGGCCGCGTCGAATTGCCGCACTGTTTCGCCCACTGACCCCGGGATGTGCCGTTGTCAGGAAGGGGGGGACTCGTGGGAACCGTTGACCGCCGTTGTCTTCCTGTAGGGAGACTCTATGTTGGTCTCCAGTGCTTCCTCCTCCTGGTCGGTGCCTCGAGGGCCCTGGGGTCCTTGGATCGGATGGGCAGTTGAGCTCCAGAGGCCCCTGTGTAATCTAGCAATGCCAGCCCTGGCTGCTCCTCGTCTGCACCGTGGTGTCACTGCCTTCAGCAATACCTCTCTGTCACTGGATCATGTTCTGCAGTGACTTGCCAATGTCCACCTGTGTCTGGGACATGTTCATCAGCAATTGGGACATACTTTGGAGCAACTTGGCAATGCCCACCTAAGAATTTGACATGTTCCACAGCGCTTCGGCAATGCCCACCTGAAACTTGGACATGCTCTGCAGTGCCTCGGAAAGGTGCACTTGCATCAGGGACACGATCCCCAGTGACCGGAATATGCTGCTGAGCATCACTGAGTGAGCAACCCCTTGGGAACCACCACTCATGGTGCTGACATCGTGCTTCGGCTTCCCACTGAGGCTGCCACCTTAGTAATGTTGGCCTCGGTGCCACGCATTGCCGGTGCCATCTCCTGCACCCGTAGTCTTTGGGACTCCTCCAATCGGCTGTGCTGACAACCCTTTCTGAATTTCACGAAAGCAGTCAAGTGTCTGCATCACTCCAGGATAACCTGGTCCGGAGGCTTGGCATCGAACTGGGACCCAGCTAGGTTCTGGGATGCAGCAGATCTCCGACTGCTTCCTCTCCTGTCTCCATCTGATGTGAATCAGCAACTGTGTGGTGCTCATCAGATTGTGCCCCAAAAGTCTGTCCACTACTTTCGCTCAGTGAGGTGGATGTCTCTGCGCGAGTGGAGTGTGGGAATGACCGCTGTGACGATTCAATGGTAGAACCCTTGGAACTCTCCTCAGAGGTACTACCTTGCAATGCAGGGGGTGGTGGGGCTACCCCAGATGGGCCGATACCATTCTGCAGGAGAATGGACATGTTGTCAGTTGGAGGGAAGGATCAATTTGTCTGGCATGAACAACACACGTGTGGCAGGTCATTTGGGTGGGGGACGATGAATACACATGTGACCCAGGCTAAGCTCGACGTCGGTGACCGCTCTCTCTCCTCGTACTCCCCTGCGATTTCTGGGGCGAGGACTCTGATGTTCAGCAACTGCTGCCCGCGGCACAGGGCGTCCTGTCTGGACTCCAACAGGCGTGCAACAGCCTGGCTGTTTAGCATCTCCGAATTGTCGAGCCGGTCTGCGTGGTGACATGGCTACGTGCCGTCTAGGGTTTGCTCTGTAGTATCGGTTTAAGAGCAGCTCCCCCTCATTAGCAGGGGGCTGCCGGGCATGGTCCAGATGAGTCAGGTGGTGGGACAGTCATTTCCGACGTGAAGTCCCTGGGGCATCATTACCGGCCCTAATTGGGGTTTGATATGGGTGGTGGTGTCGCTAGGTCGGCCCTTGGGAAGCACCTGTCAATTCTCACACCGTTAGATTTTTCATTAGATCGTGCCCTTAATGCTTTTAGAATTTTCTTTGTTCCCTTGTAATCGTCGTGTCAATCAGTCGCAACAAACTATCGCCACTTGCTCGCTGAAAAACTTTTCTCAATTTTTTAAAACCTTTCCCATAGTCACATACTGTCCAAGTTAAGCTGAGTAAATTTCAACAATTTCAGCCTTTCTTCATAATTATATCTTCTAGTTTATGGTATTATGTTACCAATATGCACCATACCCTTTACATCACTGGTATATTAATTGAAATGCCTAAACATCAGACAGTATTTAATATCTGAACTCTGCTTGATTTTATATTAATTGTTCTTTTTAATATAAAAGTTTGGATCTCATTTTCCCTCGGAGGGGGAGAGCTGACTGGTGGTGATTTAGCCAGAGGATCACCACACCTCAAGAGGGACAACATTGAGAAGGCAGGCCTTCATGACTAACCTCAGCCATTATGGGATTTGAACCTCCGTTTGTGTCCTTGCTCTGCATAACGAACCAGCTGTCCAGCCAACTGAGCTTACCCTGGTTCTATTTATGGAGTCTGTGACAAATGTTCACCAATTTAAAATTGTCACTAAGAGAGTGAGGAGCCGCCCTCCTACTTCTCATAGCTCCTGCTCCCACCTTTACTGTCAGCTCATTGCAGTGCTGCTTCAAGCTCTTCTCTCATCACATCCCATCTAATTGCTGTCACTTTAATGGGCTGCTTTAGGCCGACTATCCTGTTCACCTAATATCAGCCTTCATCTCCCAGTGCAACATATAAAAATATTTAGCAGCATGTTGTTTGCCTCGTACCTTTTGTCTTTGCTCTTGGGATTGCAACAATGATGTTCTTCAGTTTGGTATCAAAAAAAATTAAAAAGAAATGGAAGAATAAAGTGGTGAAGGGCAGTGTAAAAGGATAGAGAAAGCAATAAAAGGGTGGTGGAGAAGGGTAGTGAGGGTGATTGAAGAGTGAGTTTTGATTGCTTCTGGTTTACCACTTCCACTGCTTGCTGGCCCCATCGGTAGTTGCAGTTCCATGTCTTCTACACAACAACCCATCTTACTGTCTGCATGTTGCAGCTGCTCTCACTGCTCTCATACTTGTTTTCTTAATCTCTGGTCTCTTCCCTGACTGCCTACAGCAATCCCCTTGATTCTTCATAAACCTATCAGTCCTCTCAGTATTCCGAAAAACTTACCATCACCACCTTATAAGTATAGGCGCCAGATTCTTCAATGTCCATAGTTTCAATAAGTATTCCTGCATCCCAAAATTTATGTGTGCAGCTGAAGATTTATAATGCAGTTTTGCCAAATGCAAATAATGTAAAAAACTCCATTGTTATTCTTCTTAGCACTTTTAAGAATATTAAATGAATGCTGCCAAACATTCAGGCCTTATTTCTTTCTTGTTTTGATGATATTGGATTTTCACATTTTTGAGAAATGTAAGCTGCAAGTAATGAGATTACAATCTTAGCCACAGGACGAAGAAAATATGTAAGGTAGCAAGTCATAAGTGAGTAACTTCAGCTAGCCTGACAGCCCATTTGACAAGGAATATCTGATTACTCAATATAGTATATGTTAGTTGTCATATTTTGTACTGTATTTTTAGTGTGCCATCATTTGAACAATGGAATCTATTTTTGCTGTTAGGGTTCATTAAAGCCCTTGTAATGGAGCTATGGTCTGTTCTGGAGTGCGGAAGAGATGATGCAAGAATGATCAACCCCAAACCAACACCAGTGGAGCCCATAGACAGAAGCTGTCAGAAGGTAGGGAGGAAGTTTGAAATGGTGGCGTGGATGTTAGGTGATTTCAGTCTAAGGAATTATATGCTTTCCATTTCAGGTAATTCATCCCAGAGCAAAACCAGGTTTGATATAGTGTAGTAATTAGCTCCCTTTGATCAAAAGTTATCTGTATCTTGCACCAGCTATTATGTGGACTCTCAGACTGCCAATTTCCAATTGGATTAGGATAGTTTAAAATTCGGAACAATTTTTCCAAGTCGTTGAGTCCGGCGCTGATCCCTTTACACCGGGTGCACAGCAGGAGAGGACAGAAACGGGTTTTGCGCCGGGTGCCAAGCCACATGCAGTGTACCCGACCCGACCTTGCTGGGTTAGATCCAGATAAACACGTTTAAATGAGTCATTAGGCTCATTTAAATACGCGCAGCTTTTAGCTCATTGTTTTGCAGCTCCTGATATTCGCCGGCCCCACTAGCCAGACCTCACGGGCACAAATTAGTACTGATTTCCAGAAATGTGAGGGGCGAGGGACTTGAATGCCATTGGTAGTCAGGACAGGACTGGCTTCTGGGCAGTGCCAACTTGGCACCCTGCAAGGTTGGCAGTGCCAGGATGCCAAGGGGCATTGACAAGGTGCGGGGCCTAAGAGAGGGCTATACCCATAAAGAGGGGGTATGGAGGGGTGAGGTGGTCTGAAAGAGGGTGAACTGAACGGGTGCCCTCAGCAACCCCATGGCAAGGTATATTCACTTGATCCCGCAGGCCTGGATGGTGTGGGGGGGACGGTCACATGGACTTTTAGTGATGGGATGTTTGGGGGGTTCGTGATGCCTGTGAGTGGGGGTTGTGGGTGACAATCAACCTGAGATCTGGGCAGCATTCAAAAATAGTGCCCCAGTCTCTGAGGAACTGATCTTGGCAGCGTCTTTCGATCCCCACTGCAGAAAAAAATTCGAAGTGTGGGATTTTTCACTGAAACTATCCAAGCTCCAAAAAAATGATTTATGTGTGTGAGAATGGAGATCTGGATCGCGCCCAAACACTCGTTGGGAATCACCCTGTGAAACCTGCCCAAAATGTCACCCAATCATTTTTGGGGAGAATTTAATTGTCTACATTTTCTTTACAAAGGATCCCTGTAGCCAAGTAAAACAGAAAATCTATCATTTAACTGACCCAACTAAAAATCAGAATTATGATAAATTAAACCCAGAGACCGTTTCCACTTGTGGGATGAACAAAACTACAGAACATCAATATAGTAGTCACCAAGAAATTAAATTGAGAATCCAGTGGTGAGAATGTGAAACTTACTACCTCGGGGAGTATTTGAGTCAAATTGTACAGCTGCATTTAAGGGAAGCCTGACTAAACATATGAGGAACAGGGTTTTTGTCGTGTAAGATGCTGCAGTTGGTGAGTTGCTTATTGTGTGCACTACTAGGGCTATGCAGCAGTGATGGAGGGTGTAAGTTTAAGGTGGCGGGTAGGGTGTTGACAAGTGGGCTGTTTTCTCCCAGACAGTGTTGAGCTTCTTCAATGTTGTTGAAGCTGCACTCATTTATGAAAGTGGAGAGTTTTCCATCATACTCCTGACTTGTGCTTTGTAGATGGTGGGCAGGCTTTGGGGAGTCAGAAGGTGTGATACTGCAGAATCCCCAGCCTCTGACCTACTCTTCTCACCATCATATGTCTCGTCCAACTAAATTTTTGGTCAATAATATCACTCGGGATTTGATGGTGTGGGATTCAGCAATGATAATACCAATAAATGTCGAGGAGAAATAGATTCTCTTGTTGGAGGTGACCATTGCCTGGCACCTTTGTGATGTGAGTGTTACTTGCCACTTATCAGCTTAAGCTGAATGTGATCCAGTTCTAACTTTATATGGGCATGGACTTCTTCAGTACTTGAGGAGCTGTAAATAATACTGAACACTGTGCCGTCATCAGCAAACAGTCCCACTTCTGGGCCGGGATACTCCCCTACCCGGCGGGGCGGGGGGTCCCGGCGGGACGGAGTGGCGTGAACCACTCCGGCGTCAGGCCTCCCCAAATAGGGGCTAGGCCCGCGCCGGAGTGGTTCCCGCTCCGCCGGCCGGCGCGAACGGCCTTTGGCGCCCCGCCAGCCGGGGCCGAAAGGCCTTCGCCGGCCGGCGGAAGTCAGGTCATGTGCCGGAGCGTCAGCGGCTGCTGACTTCATACCGGCGCATGCGCAGGGGAGGGGATCTCTTCCGCCCCCGCCATGGTGAAGGGGCCATGGCGGGCGCAGAAGAAAAAGAAGTGCCTCCATGGCACAGGCCCACCCGCCGATCGGTGGGCCCTGATCGTGGGCACCCCCATGGGTCAGATCGCCCCGCGTCCCCCCCCCAGGACCCAGGAGCCCGCCCGCGCTCCCAATCCCGCCAGTACCAGAAGTGTTTTAAACCACACCGGCGGGAAAGGCCGCACAATTCCATCCCCAGTCGGTTCTTGGGGGGGCGGAGAATTCGGGACACGGCGGGGAATTCCTCCCCTGATCTTGTGATGGAGGAAAGATTGTTGTTGAAGCAACTGAAATGGCTATTCCGACAGAGCACTAGCCTGAGGAACTGTGCAGCAATATCCTAGGGCTGAGATTAATGTCTGGCGAAAAAACAGAGGGCCAAGTGGGCTCTGTGCCATAAACCTTGTCTGATTCTGATTGGCCTCAAACAACCATCTTTCTTTGCATTAGAATGACTCCAGTTAGTGTAGGTTTTCTCCCTGATTTCCATTGATTTCAACGTTGCTTGGGCTTATTGATGTTACAGTTGACCAAATGCTGTATCAAGGACAGTCACTCTGACCTGACCCCTTGAATTTGCTCCTCTTACCCATGTTGCAACCATCGTCCCACTTTCCCCATGTCACCATCATTTTAGTGGGAATATTCCAGATTTCTACTGCCCTGTGTGGGAAATGTGCTTCCTGATCCCATACTAAACGGCCCAGCTCTAAATTTAATATTGTCTTTTTTTTCTTGATTCCACCATCCATAGATTCATCACAGTAAATGAAGGAATCCCTTCTTATCTGAGTCCTAAATGGCCCACTCCTTATTCTGAGACAGTGCTGGTTCTTAGAACATAAGAACTTGGAGCAGGAGTAGAATAACTGGCCCCTCGAGCCTGCTCCGCCATTCAATGAGATCATGGCTGATCTTTTGTGGACTCAGCTCCACTTTCCGGCCTGAACACCATAACCCTTAATCCCTTTATTCTTCAAAAAAACTATCTATCTTTATCTTAAGAACATTTAATGAAGGAGCCTCAACTGCTTCACTGGGCAAGTAATTCCATAGATTCACAACCCTTTGGGTGAAGAATTTCCTCCTAAACTCAGTCCTCAATCTACTTCCCCTTATTTTGAGGCTATGCCCCCTAGTTCTGCTTTCACCCGCCAGTGGAAACAACCTGCCCGCATCTATCCTATCTATTCCCTTCATCATTTTATATGTTTCTATAAGATCCCCCCGCATCCTTCTAAATTCCAACGAGTACAGTCCCAGTCGACTGAACCTCGTAATCCAACCCCCTCAACTCTGGGATTAACCTAGTGAATCTCCTCTGCACACCCTCCAGCGCCAGTACATTATTTCTCAGGTAAGGAGACCAAAACTGAATACAATACTCCAGGTGTGGCCTCACTAACACCTTATACAATTGCAGCATAACCTCCCTAGTCTTAAACTCCATCCCTCTAGCAATGAAGGGCAAAACTCCATTTGCCTTCTTAATCACCTGTTGCACCTGCAAACCAACTTTTTGCGACTCATGCAATAGCACATCTAGGTCTGTCTGCACAGCAGCATGTTTTAATATTTTATCATTTAAATAATAATCCCTTTTGCTGTTGTTCCTACCAAAATGGATCACCTCACATTTGTCAACATTGTATTCCATCTGCCTGACCCTAGCCCATTCACTTAACCTATCCAAATCCCTCTGCAGACTTCCGGTATACTCTGCACATTTTGCTTTACCACTCATCTTAGTGTTGTCTGCAAACTTGGACACATTGCACTTGGTCCCCAACTCCAAATCATCTATGTAAATTGTGAACAATTGTGGGCCCAACACTGAACTCTGAGGGACACCACTAGCTACTGATTGCCGACCAGAGAAACACCCATTAATCCCCGCTCTTTGCTTTCTATTAATTAACCAATCCTCTATGCATGCTACTACTTTACCCTTAATGCCATGCAACTTTATCTTATGCAGCAACCTTTTGTGTGGCACCTTGTCAAAAACTTTCTGGAAAACCAGATATACCACATCTATTGGCTCCCCGTTATCTACCGCACTGGTAATGTCCTAAAAAAATTCCACTAAATTAGTTAGGCACGACCTGCCCTTTATTAACCCATGCTGCGCCTGCCCAATGGGACAATTTCCATCCAGATGCCTCGTTATTTCTTCCTTGATGATAGATTCCAGCATCTTCCCTACTACTGAAGTTCAGCTAACTGGCCTATAATTAGCCGCTTTCTGCCTACCTCCTTTTTTAAACAGTGGTGTCATGTTTGCTAATTTCAAATCCGCCGGGGCCACCCCAGAGTCTAGTGAATTTTGGTACATTATCACTAGTGCAGTTGCAATTTCCCTCGCCATCTCTTTTAGCACTCTGGGATGCATTCCATCAGGGCCAGAAGACTTGTCTACCCTTAGCCCCATTAGCTTGCCCATCACTACCTCCTTAGTGATAACAATCATCTCAAGGTCCTCACCTGTCATAGCCTCATTTCCATCAGTCACTGGCATGTTATTTGTGTCTTCCACTGTGAAGACCGACCCAAAAAACCTGTTCAGTTCCTCAGCCATTTCCTCATCTCCCATTATTAAATCTCCCTTATCATCCTCTAGTCTAAAGGACCAATATTTACATTAGCCACTCTTTTTTGTTTTCTTTATTTTATATATTATATTCTGAGCAAGTTTACTCTCATAATCTATTTTACTCTTCTTTATTCTTCAAATAATCCGCCACCCGGGAATCGGCGGGGCGGGAATCGCCGGTTGGCGAGCCCCCCGCGGCGATTCTCCGGCCTGCAATGGGCCAAAGTCCCACCGCTGTCAGGCCTCTCCCGCCGACATGGTTTAAACCACCTCTGTGCTGGCGGGAGCAGGCGGCGTGAGCGGGCCCCGGGGTCCTGGGGGGGTGCGAGCCGATCGGGCCCTGGTGGTGACCCCAAGGTGGCCTGGCCTGCAATTGGGGACAACTGATCGGCGGGCGGGCCTGTGCCGTGGGGGCACTCTTTTTCTTCCGTTGCCACCACGGCCTCCACCATGGCAGAGGCGGAAGAGACCCCCTCCACCGCGCATGCGCCGGTGGTGACGTCAGTGGCCGCTGATGCTCTGGCGCATGTGCGGACTCATGCCGACCGGCGAAGGCCTTTCGGCCAGCCCCGAAGCCGGCTGGCGTGGCGCCAAAGGCCGCACCTTTGGAGAGGCCCGACGCCGGAGTGGTTGGCGACCCGCCGGGTAGGGGAGAATACCGCCCCAGGTCTAGGACCGCTTGTTCCCTCGTAGGTTCCATTACATACTGTTCTTGGAAATTATCCTCCTTGAGGCTGCTTTGACCGACCTGGTTAAACAAGTTTACATGTAGACTAAAATCCCCCATGATAACTGCTGTACCATTTCTACATGCATCCGTTATTTCTCTGTATTGCCCCACCATAATGTTACTACTTGGTGGCCTATAGACTACTCCTATCAGTGACTTTTTCGTCTTACTGTTACCGATTTCCACCCAAATCGATTCAACCGTAACCTCCATAACACCAATGTCATCCCTGTCTATTGCCCGGATATCATCCTTAAATAGCAGAGCTACAACACCTCCCTTACCATCCACTCTGTCCTTCCGTATAGTTTTGTACCCTTGGATATTTAACTCCCAGTTGTGACCATCCTTTAACCATGATTCAGTGATGGCCACTAAATCATAGTCATTAACAATGATTTGCGCCATCAATTCATTTACCTTATTCCGAATACTACGAGCATTCAGGTAAAGTACATTTATGTTGGCTTTTATACCTATGTTTTGAATCTTAATACCTCAATCAGTAACCTCTCCTCAGTTATATTTCCTCTTAACTTTTCTCCTAATTTTCCTAGTCGTTGAACCCATATCTTCATGTAACAACCTGCCGTGTCGCTTTCCATTTATGTTTTTACTTCCCGTTTTATTCCTTTTAGTATTACTGGGCCTACTCACTGATCTCCCCTCAGTCTCTGTACCTTGTACTGTCGCCCTTTTTGATTTTTGACTATGGCCTCTCTGCCTTACGCTTTCCCCCTTACTGCCTTTTGTTTCTGTTCCTGTTTTACTACCTTCCGACTTCCTGCATCAGTTCCCATCCCCTTGGCACAGTAGTTTAAACACTCCCCAACCGCTCTAGCAAATAGCCCCCCTAGGACATCAGTTCCAGTCCTGCCCAGGTGTAACCTGTCAAGTTTGTACAGGTCCCATCTCCCCCAGAACTATCCCAATGCCCAAGGAATCTGAAACCCTCCCCTTGACACCATCCCTTCAGCCACGTATTCATCCAATATGTCCTGTCATTTCTACTCTGACTAGCACGTGGCACCGGTAGTAATCCCGAGATCACTACCTTCGAGGTTCGATTTCTTAACTTTCTTCCTAGCTCCCTGTATTCTGCTTTTCGGACCTCATCCCTTTTTTTTACCTATGCCGTTTGTACCGATGTGTACCACGACCACTGGCTGTTCACCCTCCCCCTCCAGAATGTCCTGTACCCACTCCGAGACATCCTTGACCCTAGCACCAGGGAGGCATCATACCATCCTGGAGTCTCGTTTGCGGCCACAGAAATGCCTGTCTATTCCCCTTACAATTGAATCCCCTATAACTATTGCATTGTCACACTTATCACCCCTCCCCTCTGCAGCAGAACCAACCGTGGTGCCACGAGTTTGGCTGAATGTATTACTCCAAGAATTAATCCTCCGCAGTATTAGAATAAAGAACAAAGAAAAGTACAGCACAGGAACAGGCCCTTAGGATCTCCATGTCTGCACTGAGCATGCTGCCCATCTAACCTAAAACCTTCTCCACATTCCAAGCCCTGTAATCCTCTATTCCCATCCTATTCATGTATTTGTCAAGATGCTCCTTCAACTTCACCTTCGTATCTGCTCCCACCACGTCCTCCAGCAGTGAGTTTTAGGCACCCACTACCCTCTGTGTAATCAAACTTCCCTCGCACATCTCTTCTAAACTCTGTCCCTCACACCTTAAACGTTATGTCCGCTAGTAATTGACCCTTCCACCCTGGGAAAAAGTTGTGACTATCCACCCTGTCCATGCCCTCATCATTTTGTTAACATTAGTGCTGACTAGGTTTACCCAGTCTATATGTAAATTGAAGTAATCCAAGTGATAGTTCTACAAGTTTGTACATTTGAAAACTAAGTCATTCAATGTTAGAAGGTCACATATTTGATTCCTGGTCTACGCTGAGAAACTGATAACAGTTGCTATGATTAGCCTGACAGCATGGCGGTCGGACCGGGCCCATCCATACCTTGGCCCCACCACGAGTACTGACCCCGTGCCCGTCCCAACCAACTCAGAGGCCGCAGCCTCACCTTGGCATACCGCCGCCGCCTCACAACAACATGAGGGGCCCGGAGAGACCACCTCACATGCTCCGGAGGGCAGTGGGGAGCCTGTGTACGGCCCCGAGCTGGAGGCTGTCCCGGCCTCGCCACAGTCCCAAGAGCTGGGTGATGCGGGGGGGGGGGGGGGGGGGGGGGGGGGGGGGGATGTTGCCGAGGTCCCTCCAGCGGTGGAGGCCCCGCAGCGAGATGAGCCTGCCCTCTACAAGCGCAGCCTGCCTGGGCTGGAAGCGGTGGTGGAGCTCGCTACCCCCTTCCCGGGCGAGTGGGGTTGGGTGTCTCCAGTGTTTGTCCCCATCACCGTGCCGCGCAGCCCTGTTAAAAAGAAAGCCAGGGAGGCCTCCAAAGCCACCGAGGCGTCCAAGCTGCCATCGTCCCCGAGCAGGGAGGCCCGGGGCCGGGCAGAGACATGACCCCCGAGGGCTCATTCCGCCAGGTGCAGTTTTCCACCCCGGTCACCTCCTTTTGTTCATCGCCGGGGCTGGCGGCAGCCAACAGTGTCCCTACATATTCCGGTCATGGGGGGATGGGGCGACGGCGAGGAGGGTTCCCCGCTCACAACACCTAAGCAGACGATGCCAGGGAGCCCAGGTTCCTTCACAGGAGTTTTCCCGGGTCCCTCCGAGGGCCCAGCACGATGGTAGAGGCGGGGTCGGAGCCACCGCTGCCCTGAATCGCGGGGGGAGCCTGCGAGGGACCCGCCGGAGGACGATCCTGGGGGTGGGATCGACTCGGGCCTAGGGCTAGCTGGTGGGCCTGTGGCACCCGCCACAGTCCATGTGGCTGCGGGCTCGGGCTTAGGTGGTGACCGCTTGGAGGAGGAAGGCTGCTCGGTGACGAGTGAGGAGGAGGATTTAAACACACTCTGCAGCGAGACAGAGGGCGCCCTCACACCCGGCACCGAATCTCCCCTCATCTCTGCGGGAGAACTCCGAGCATTTTTGAAAATGCATCACGGTCACCAGGACGGTGTGCGGCAAGCCCAGGACAGTTGGGGAAATCTGGGGCTGCTCCTCGGGTCCGCCCGCATCTATGCCAGAGAGGTGCGGGAATTTGATCAGGACCAAACCAGGGGCAGCAGGGACAAGCTGTTCTGTTCCTCGCGGGGCTCCTGAGGAAGTGGAGGGGGCAACGACCCTCTACTTCCCCCGAGCACTGAGATGATTGGTGAAAGACACACGCTACAACTGACATGGAGGTAACCATAGCCAGCCTCAACATCAACGGCAGCAAGGACGCACGTCGCCATTGCCAGTGCCTCTCTATCCTCCAGGACGGAAAGGACGGGGTGTGCTTCCTGCAGGAAACCCATGCCATTCCGGGTGACGAAGCTCAGTGGACCCTGGAGTGGCAAGGGGGGAGTCTTCATGAGTCACTTAGCCACCCTTCCCGAACGTGGGGCCATCTTGTTGGCTCCATATTTTCAGCCGGTGATCTTGGTGGTCAAGGAGCCGGTGCCAGGCCATCTGTTGCACTTATTGGTCCGCGACGGGGATGTGGTGCTTCACTTTGTGAATGTCTACGCCTCCCCCTGGTCGGGGCCGCAGCAGGCGACTTTCTACGAAAAGTGTCCACCTCTTCTAGGCATCACCCAGGTGGGCGAGTGCATCGTCCTCGGAGGGGATTTTAACTGCACCTCCAGGACAAGGACCGTGGTGGAGTCCAGCGCAGCTCGCCGGCGGTGGTGAAGTTGCGGATATGGTTAGGTCCTTCGACTTGGTGGACTCTCATCCTGAATTGCGGATGTAACCTTTGTGCTCCCTCCATTCAGAGCGTCCAGGATCGACCGTCTTTACATTTCCAAGATGTGCTTGCCCAGCATTCCGACGGCCTCTGTGGAGCAGGTGCCTTGCTTGGATCACCACTTGGTGTGGGCAGGGCTCGCTGCGTCCCGCTCTGGGGCACGGTCCGCGTACTGGCACTTTAACAACCTGCTGTTGGAGGACGGGCGGTTCCTGGACTCGTTTCGCTGTTTCTGAGCCGGCTGGAGAAAGAAGCGGGGTGGCTTCACCTCCTTGAGGCTATGGTGGGACATGGGCAAGACTCACGTCCGCGCCTTCTGTCACGGGTACACAAAGGGGTCTACGGCGGGGCAGAAACTCCAAGGTCGCCAAATTGGCTGAGGAAGTCTTCAATCTGGAGTCAGGTCTTGCTCAGCCCGATGAGGACCTGGCCCTGTGGCTGGTGTACAGAGAGAAGAAAGGCACGCTGCGGAACCTGCAACTTGCCAGGTCCCGAGGCACGTGCGTGAGGTCGCGGATCCATCTCCTGATGCACATGGGCCACGGCTCCCCCTTCTTCTACTCGCTGGAAAGAGGACGCGGGGCCCGTCGGCAGATTTCTATGCTGTTGGCCAACGACGGGTCCCTCGTCTCAGATCCGGAGGGGCTGAGGACCCTGGTTAGGGACTTTTATTCCAACCTCTTCTCTCCGGAGCCATCCAGCGAGGGCACTTGCTGAGTTTTGTGGGAGGACCTGCTGCAGGTTGGCCCGAAGGGCGCTGGGAAACTCGATCAAACCATCAATCTCCAAGAGCTGGCTGGCGCCCTGGACAGCTTGTCACGGGGCAAAACCCCAGGGCTGGACGGGCTGACCATGGAGTTCTTCAGGGTGTTCTGGGATGTCCTGGGGAGCAACTATGCGGGGGATCTGGGGGAATGTATCGCGACTGGGGAGATGCCCTTTCGTGGCGCAGGGCCTTCATTGCCCTGCTGCCCAAGAAGGGGGATCTCCGCCTACTCAAACTGGTGACCGGTCTCACTCCTCAGGCCGGGGCCTAGGCAATGTCTTTACGCCTTGGCCCCGTGCTGGACCAGTTGATCCATCCTGACCAGTCCTACACAGTCCCGGACCGCACAACCTACGATAATATTCGTCTGGTCTGGGGCATAATTCATTTTACCCAGAGGACCAGTATGTCAAGTGCCTTCCTGTCTCTTGACCATGAGAAGGCGTTCGACAGGGTGGGGTACGAGTATTTGTTCGGGACTCTGCGAGCTTTCGGGTTCAGGACACACTTTGTCGCCTAGATCCGATCACTGTACACTGCCTCAGAGTGTCTGATTAAGGTTAACAGGTCCTGACGACGCCCCTTCGCTTTGGGAGAGGAGTGTGTCAGGGCTGCCCCTTGTCCGGCCAACTTTATTCTCTGTGCGTGGAGCCTTTCCTGCGCCTCCTGCGGAGGAGGTTGTCGGGGCTGGTTCTGCGCGAGCTGGACACTGAGTTGGTCACCTTGGCTTACGCTGATGACGTGCTCCTCATGTTCACTGACCCAGTGACCTGTGAGGATGCGAGAGTGCCAGGCCTGTGTACTCCGCCGCGTCTTCTGCTAGGATTCAACTGGGCTAATGTTCCAGACTCTCCTCGTCTGTCCGTGAAAATGGACCCCCTCCCAGAGGAGCTCAGGTCCTTCAGCTAAAGCTGGACCACTATCCTGTACTTGGGAATCCATCTTTGCCCGGCAAGAGGAAACTAGTCAGCGAACTGGCAGGAAACTGGAGACCAAGATCACCACTCACCTGGGACGCTGGACAGACTGCCGCGAGGTGCTGTCCCACAGGAGTCGAGTTCTCATCATAAACCAGCTGAGCGCCTCCAATGCTGTTGGGACCAGTGGTCACTTGCACCCATCCCCCTGAATTTGCTCCTCACATCCAGAGACTCTGATTCGGTTCTTCTGGGACAAAGGATTGCACGGGGTCGCTGTGGAGGTCCTGAGTCTCCCGATTGCGGAGTGCGTTTGTGCGATGGTGTGCCTTCGCATCCAGGTCGCGACTTTCCACCTTCAGACTCTGCAGCGATACCTGTACGTTGAGCCTCCTCCATATGGTGTGCCCTGGTGAGGTGTATCCGGCCTGAACTACGACGTGCAGCCTCCTGGTCGTTGGCCAAAAGGTCTTTGGAACGCTTTGTTGGCGCTGCCCGTTTGTACCAGGACCTTCTCAAAGTCTGGAACACGGCCGCCACGCGCCGCAGCTCTCCCACATCAGGAGTAGTGGCTGTCGTAAGCAAGCCGCTGCTCAGGAACCCGCACCTCCGCCAATATCCATTCAGGTGGCTGGCAGAGCGAAGGGCTGTGGATGCCGGGGTGACCAGGACCGGGGACATACTGGGTGGCGGAGGAGCGGGCTGGATGACACCCTACGAGCTTGCCAGGCATGGAGCGGTGTCTGTCCAGCGTGCGGCCAATGCTATCAAAGCCCTCAAAACGGTCGTGCTCGGCCCTGTGGGCACATTGGGACTTGAGACGGCGCGGTTGTGCGGTGGCATCCCGTCTGAGCGGACCACTGCTCGGACGGAATTCCACATTGGTCCCAAACCCCGGAACACCCCCCCCCCCCCCCCCCCCCTCCCCCCGGGTGCTGGTGCCCCACAACACCAGCCGCCTCGTGGAAATGCCCTCCGTGCTTTTTCACACCACGCGGAGGGGTTTCCTGTACGGTCTACTGTTGCACACCGTCCTCCTCTTTGTCCTCGCCCGCCGCCCGGGCACGCCTTGCCTCATTGCCGTCCAATGGCGGAGGTCCCCACTCGAGGTCCTTCTAGGGTGGTGTCCTCCCCATAAAACTAGGGGACCTGGGGTGGAGGGTGCTGCGCATGGCAGTACCGTGCAACTATCGATTAAATCACTTCACGGCCTTGCCATAGACCTGCCACTTTTGTGGCCTCGTGGAGACCGTGGAGCACATTTATGTTGTCTGTCCTAGGCTGCACTCCCTTTTTGGTTTCTTGACAATGTTGTTGTTGAGGTTTTCTTGGCACTTCAGCCCCACGGTCCTGATATTTCTGTATAATTATATTTTATTCAAACAATAAAATGTCATCATAATGTCAATGCATTTGGTGAATTAGTTATACACATGATTGTATAACAGCATTTTCAGCAACATTCTAAACTAATTACTGTGCAGCCTTAAGCAATTTTATCCATCTAGTCCTTCTCTTTGGTGAATACCGATGCAAAGCACTCATTTAAAACCTCGCCCATTTCTTCTGGCTCCACGCATAGATTCCCTCCCCTGTCCTTGATGGGCCCTCTTCGACAGTGAATCATTGAACATCTCCTGCAGGTGCATTGTTGCAAATTTTTAGTACAAGTCTACCGGGAACCCATCTAATCCCAGCATCTTCCCTGACCTCATAGAATTAATGCATTTCCATAATCTCATCAAACTCCAGTGGTGCATCCAGCTCTGGTTTCTTGTCCTCCCCACCACTGGTCTATTCAGTTAAGACCATGAAGCAGTTAAAATTTTCAAAGGTCTGAGTTGAGAAAAATAATTAGTGACATTTTATTGAACAAAACATTTCATCTCACTGTCAACCAGTTGTATTCTGTAAGGAGAACTTCATTAACATTTGGTCAGTCTTCACGATGAAAAAGGGCGAAGCCAAGTGTAGACATTAGGACTATTAGAGGAAATTAACATAAAGAGGAGGTACTAGCAGGGTGAGCAGTCTTAAAAGTGGATAAATCCGCAGACCCAGGCTGTCGAGGGAGGCAAGGGAGGAGATATCAGGGGCACTGGCAGTAATTTTCAAATTCTCCTTAGCCACAGGTGAGGTGCCAAGGACTGGAGGACTGCTAATATTGTCCCATTATTAAAAAAAAGGGAGGCGAGGATTGATCAGGAAAGTATGCAGTCAGTCTAACTTCGGAAGGAGTCCGGGGGGGGGGGGAAAGTTATCAGTAAGAATTCTGAGAGACCGATGACACGATCTACCGGTCCTGACACGGCCGGGAGAGGCCTCTTCTGGCTCGCCACGCCTCGAGAGATCGAACAGGATCTGGCAAGGTTCCGCGATCTGGATCCCACCCATTGTGGGCAGGATCAGTATTTGGAAAATCTACTTATTAGAGTGAATAATCAGTCTCACTCTTAACATGCGCTCACCTAATCTACTTGAGGCTTTGGGATCTAACCCCTTCGCCTTGGACATAGTGAACCAGCTGGGATTCATTATATCTTTAATTCCAGATATTTATTGGATTCAATTTCCACCATCTGCCACGGCGGATTCAAACCCGGGTCATCAGATTATTACCCTGGGTCTCTGGTTCACCAGTCTCGTGACAATACCACTACGCCACCGCCGCCCAGGATGCTGGCTGAGCTGGACAGTCTGAGCTATGAGGATAGATTGGAAATGCTGGGCGCGATTCTCCGCTCCCCACGCCGGGTGGGAGAATCGCAGGAGGGCCGGGTGAATCACGACATGCCGCCCTGGCACCCCCCCCCCCCCCCAACGTTCCCCCCCCCCCCCCCCCCCACCCCCCCAAACGCGGACACGCCGCTCGGAGAATCGCCACTCAGCGTTTCTCACGGCGACCGCCGATTCTCCGGCCCGGATGGGCCAAGCAGCCTGACGAACCCGACCGGTTCACGCCGGCGTCAACCATACCTGGTCGCTGCCGGCGTGAACATCGTGCGACCGGTAAGTGTAGGGCCTGTGGGGGGCGGAGGGAGGATCGAGCACCACGGGTGTGCTCATGAGATGTCTGGCCCGCGATCGGTGCCGACCGATCGTCGGGCCGGCGGCTCTAAAGGATGCACTCTTTTCCATCCGCCGCCCCGCAAGATCAAGCCACCATGTCTTGCGGGGCAGCGGAGGGGAAGACGGAAACTGCACATGAGCGGTTTGCGCCAGCCAACCTGCGCATGCGCGGCTGATGTCACTTAGGCGCCGCTGGTCACGTCATTCCCGGCGCGCTGCTTTGACGCAAGCGTCAAGGCCAGGCGCTCGGGATTCACGCGCCGCCGCTCGTAGCCCCCCGGGGGGGTGGGGGGGAATTGGGGGCGAGGAGCGGCCTCCGACACTGGAGTGAAACACTCCGGGTTTCACTCCGGCGTCGGCATGTTTCTCTCCATTTCGGAGAATCCCGCCCGCTGAGTCTGTTTTCCTTGGAGCAGCGATGGTTGAGAAGGGGACCTTATAGAGGCATATAATATTATGAGGGATAGGTTGGATGGAAAGGAAGGCACTTTTTAAATCTCAATTGAGGGGTCAATAACCGAGGAGCATAGATTTGAACTAAGAGGTAGAAGGCTAAGAAGGAAGTTGAGACCAAACCTTTTCACCCAGAGATTGGTGGGAGTCTGGAACTTACTGCCTGAAAAGGGTGGCTGAATCTGCCAGGGCTTTGGGCCAAGCGCTCGAAAATGGGATTAGTATAGTCAGATCTTTGTTGACCAGCATGGACATTATGGACCAAATGGCCTCCTCGTACGGTACAAGCATCTATGAATCTTTGGTCAATAAGATGGTCCAGTACATAGAACATAGAACACTACAGCGCAGTACGGGCCCTTCGCCCCTCGATGTTGCGCCGACCTGTGAAACCATCTGAAGCCTATCTGACCTACACTATTCCATTTTCATCCGTATGTCTATCCAGTGACCACTTAAATGCCCTTAAAGTTGGCGAGTCTACTACTGTTGCAGGCAGGGCGTTCCACACCCCTACTACTCTCTGAGTAAAGAAACTGCCTCTGATATCTGTCCTATATCTATCACCCCTCAATTTAAAGCTATGTTCCCTCGTGTTGGTCATCACCATCCGAGGAAAAAGACTCTCACTGTCCACCCTATCTAACCCTCTGACTATCTTATATGTCTCTATTAAGTCACCTCTCAGCCTTCTCCTCTCTAACGAAAACAACCTCAATTCCCTGAGCCTTTCCTCGTAAGACCTTTCCTCCATGCCAGGCAACATCCTAGTAAATCTCCTCTGAACCCTTTCCAAAGCTTCCACATCCTTCCTATAATGTGGTGACCAGAACTGCACGCAGTACTCCAGGTACGGCCGCACCAGAGTTATGTTCAGCTGCAGCATGACCTTGTGGTTCCGAAACTCAATCCCCCTGCTTATAAAGGCTAGCACACCATATGCCTTCTTAACAGCCCTATTAACCTGGGTGGCAACTTTCAGGGATTTATGTACCTGGATGCCGAGATCTCTCTGTTCATCTACACTACCAAGAATCTTGCCATTAGCTCAGTACTCTGCATTCCTGTTACTCCTTCCAAAGTGAACCACCTCACACTTTTCCGCATTAAACTCCATCTGCCACCTCTCAACCCAGCTCTGCAGCTTATCTATGTCCCTCTGTATCCTATAACATCCTTCAGCACTATCCACAACTCCACCGACCTTTGTGTCATCTGCAAATTTACTAACCCATCCTTCTACACCCCTCTTCCAGGTCATTTATAAAAATGACAACAGCAGTGGCCCCAAAACAGATCCCTTGCGGTACACCACTAGTAACTGAACTCCAGGATGAACATTTGCCATCAACCACCACCCTCTGTCTTCTTTCAGCTAGCCAATTACTGATCCAAACCGCTAAATCACCTTCAATTCCATACTTCCTTATTTTCTGCAATAGCCTACCGTGGGGAACCTTATCAAACGCCTTACTGAAATCCATATACACCACATCAACAGCTTTACCCTGATCCACCTGTTTGGTCACCTTCTCAAAAAACTCAATAAGGTTTGTGAGGCATGACCTACCCTTTACAAAACCGTGTTGACTATCGCTAATCAACTTGTTCTTTTCAAGATGATTATAAACCCTATCTCTTATAACCTTTTCCAACATTTTACCCACGACCGAAGTAAGGCTCACAGGTTTATAATTACCAGGGTTGTCTCTACTCCCCTTCTTGAACAAGGGGACAACATTTGCTATCCTCCAGTCTTCCGGCACTATTCCTGTCGACAAAGACGACATAAAGATCAAGGACAAAGGCTCTGCAATCTCCTCCCTGGCTTCCCAGAGAATCCTAGGATAAATCCCATCTGTCCCAGGGGACTTATCTATTTTGACATTTTCCAAAATTGCTAACACCTCCTCCTTTTGAACCTCAATTCCATCTAGCCTGGTCGACTGAACCTGAGTGTTCTCCTCGACAACATTGTCTTTCTCCAGTGTAAACACTGACGAAAAATATCCATTTAACGCTTCCCCTATCTCCTCTGATTCCACACACAACTTTCCACTACTATCCTGATTGGCCCTAATCTTACTCTAGTCATTCTTTTGTTCCTGATATACCTATAGAAAGCCTTAGGGTTTTTCCTTGATCCTATCCGCCAACGACTTTTCGTGTCCTCTCCTCGCTCTTCTTAACTCTCCCTTTAGGTCCTTCCTGGCTAACTTATAACTCTCAAGTGCCCTAACTGAGCCTTCATGTCTCATCCTAACATAAGCCGCCTTCTTCCTCTTGACAAGTGCTTCAACTTCCTTAGTAAACCACGGTTCCCTTGCTCGACAACTTCCTCCCTGCCTGACAGGTACATACTTATCAAGGACACGCAGTAGCTGTTCCTTGAAAAAGCTCCACATTTCGATTGTACCCATCCCCTGCAGTTTCCTTCCCCATCCTATACATCCTAAATCTTGCCGAATAGCATCATCATTGCCTTTCCCCTAGCTATAATTCTTGCCTTGCGGTATATACCTATCCCTGCCCATTGCCAAAGTAAACATAACCGAGTTGTGATCACTATCACCAAAGTGCTCACCTACATCTAAATCTAACACCTGGCCGGGTTCATTACCCAGTACCAAATCCAATGTGGCCTCGCCCCTTGTTGGCCTGTCTACATACTGTGTCAGAGAACCCTCCTGCACACACTGCACAAAAACTGACCCATCTATAGTACTCGAACTATAGTATTTCCAGTCAATATTTGGAAAGTTAAAGTCCCCCATAACAACTACCCTGTTACTCTCGCTCCTGTCGAGAATCATCTTTGCAATCCTTTCCTCTACATCTCTGGAACTATTCGGAGGTCTATAGACAACTCCCAACAGGGTGACCTCTCCTCTACTGTTCCTAACCTCGGCCCATACTACCTCAGTAGACGAGTCCTCAAGCGTCCTTTCTACCGCCGTAATACTTTCCTTGATTAACAATGCCACACCCCCCCCTCTTTTACCATCTTCTCTGTTCTTACAGAAACATCTAAATCCTGGAACCTGCAACAACCATTCCTGTCCCTGCTCTACCCATGTCTCCGAAATCGCCACAACATCAAGATCCCAGGTACCAACCCATGCTGCAAGCTCACCCACCTTATTCCGGATGCTCCTGGCATTGAAGTAGACACACTTCAAACCAGCGTCCTGCTTGCCGGTGCCCTCTTCGAACTTTTAACCCTGTCCCTGACCTCACTACTCTCAACATCCTGTACACTGGGACTACAATTTAGGTTCCCATCCCCCTGCTGAATTAGTTTAAAACCCCCCCGAAGAGCACTAGCAAATCTCCCCCCCAGGATATTGGTACCCCTCTGGTTCAGGTGAAGACCATCCTGTTTGTAGAGGTCCCACCTACCCCAGAATGAGCCCCAATTATCCAGGAAACCAAAACCCTCCCTCCTGCACCATCCCTGTAGCCACGTGTTCAACTCCTCTCTCTCCTTATTTCTCACTTCACTAGCACGTGGCACGGGTAACAACCCAGAGATAACAACTCTGTTTGTTCTAGCTCTCAGCTTCCACCCTAGCTCCCTGAATTCTGTCTCAAATCCCCATCTCTCTTCCTACCTATGTCGTTGGTACCTATTGGACCACGACTTGGGGCTGCCCCCCCCCCCCTTAAGGATCCCAAAAACACGATCAGAGACATTACGGACCCTGGCACCTGGGAGGCAACACACCAACCGTGAGTCTCTTTCGTTCCCACAGAACCTCCTGTCTGTTCCTCTAACTATGGAGTCCCCAATGACAAGTGCTCTGTTCCTCTTCTCCCTTCCCTTCTGAGCAACAGGGACAGACTCTGTGCCAGAGTACTGCTGTTTTTTGGAAGAATGGCATATTTGCAAAATATAAGAATAAAGAACTTCTAGATTACTCAATTTTCTTTTTGGCCAATAAAGTGTGGGCACTGTTGTAAAGCAGAAAATGTGGCAAGGCCCTACAAACCGTACTGGGACAAACAGCTGTCCCCTGTTTTAGTTGAAAGATAAACATTGGCCAGTACAATGGGTGAAGTGCCTGTTTTTCTTCATGTTGTATTATATGATCATATACTTCAACCTGAGAGAGCAGACAGGCCTTGCATTCATCTCACCTGAAATACAGCACGATACTCCCTCAGTACGGCTCAGAAATGTCATCTCGATCTGGAGTGAGGGTTGAACTGAAATCCTTTTGAGATGGATCTGTTTCACTGAGCCAAGCTGATGTGAGTTTTATAGAACCTTAGATATGAATACATATTAGTAACTATTTAAAATATCTATCAGTCCATGTCCATTGTTCAAAACAGGTCTGTCAGTTATCACATTTAGCCATGTATGGAGGGGGTGGGGGAGGTTAGGGGAGGAGGTGGGGGATGTTAGGGGGTTGGGGGAAGACTTGCATTTATATAGTTTCTTTCACAATCACCAAATGTTTCAAAGCACTTTACAGTCTCTGAAGTACTTTGAAGTGTAGTCACTTTTGTGGATGTTTGTAATTACCATGAAGACAGTTTATATATAGGTGTGACAATTAGGTGTATTTGGGCTGGGGACAATTAACTGGTCATGATCTTGTTGAATATGACGTTGCAATTTGTATTCTAAACAAAAAATACATGTGCATTAAACCTCTTCTAATCACTATATCATATTTATGGTTTTATGTTGGATAATTTTTCTTCATTATAACTATGAAACCCATTTCATTTTTATAAATATTAATATCATGTTTGTGTCTTCATGTTTTCAAGTCATTCCTAGCTCTGGTGAACCTGCTTTCGTCTTTCTACGCTGTGTATGAACTTATAGGCAATCTGCCATTGCCAAACAAGGGATCATACTCCTTGCGTGAAGTGCCCACCTCAATTGTTGTAAGTGAACAGCATTTGTTTTCAATTACTTTATAGTTGTTGATTTATTATTGCTATTAAAAGTTCTGCATATTTTTTAGATAAATTTGTTTACCTTAAACTTTAGCAATAGGAGCTTTCTTTTGTCAAATGAAGTGACAGTTTTCTTTTTAAAATTCCTTTTTGGGTTGTTGTGTCACTGGCAAGGCCAGCATGTATTACCCATCCATAGTTGCCCTGGACAAGGTGGTGGTGAACCTCCCTTTCATGCTGTAATCTGTGTGATGAAGATGCTCTCACAATGCTGCTAGGTAACAAGTTCCAGGATTTTGAACTAGCGACATTGAAGAAATAGTATGTCCAAGCCAGGATAGTGTATAATTTGGAGGGTAGCTTGAACACAGTGGTGTTGTCATGCACCTGCTGCCCTTGTCCTACCAGATGATGGAGTTAAACATTTGGGAAATGCTGCTGAAGAATCTCTCACTGTTTGCAATGAATCCTGAAGCTAGTACACACCGCAACAATGGAATGTCAGCGATGACGTGATTGAATGTTTCAGTCAATGGATGGGATATTGATGAAGAGACTGCTTTGTCGTAGTCAGTGTCAAGCTACTGAGTGGGGTTGGAGCTACATCTATACAGACAAGTGGAGAATATTCCATTACACTCCTGATGTGCCGTGCACAGATAGAGGCATCAGGGAGTCATGAGGTGAGCCCCTTGATGCAAAATACCCAGGGTGAAATTCTCCGCACTCACGACGGTGCGGAGAATAGCGGGGGTCGTAAATTTTTGCGGCCACGCTAGTCTGACGCCCTCCCGCTATTCTCCCCACGCCCGACTCCCGACACGAATCGCTGCTGCCGTTTTTTTTACGGCAATCAGCGATTCTCAGCTGGCCAATGGGCCGAAGTCCAAGCCCTTTACGGCCGTTTTTACGAACGGCAAACACACCTGGTCTGACCGTTCGTAAAAACGGCCGTAAAGTTCGGATCTTGGCAACCATGGCACCGATTGGCACGGCAGTACCACGGCCGTGCCAAGGGTGCCATGGGCCCGTGATCGATGGGCACCGATCGCGGGCAGCGGGTCCGATTCCCGCGCACTCTTTGTCCTTCCGCCGCCCCGCTGTATCCATTTGCGGGGCGGCTGAAGTGCATCCCGGCCCGCGCATGCGCGGGTTTCGCGCAAATGCGCGATGACGTCATCCGCGCATGCGCGGGTTGGAGTCTTCCAATCCGCGCATGCGCGGCTGACGTCATGTGACGCGTCAGCCGTCGCAAACTCTGGCAAGCGGGCTTAACAAAATTCGTTAAGCCCGCGATGCCGGAGTTCACGGCGGCGGCATGCTAGCCCCGACCGGGGACCAGAATCGGTTCCCGGTCGGGGGGGGGGGAAGGCTGGCGTCAAACCCGCCCGTTTTTGACGCCAGCCTTACGATTTCTCCCTGACCTTATCTAGTAAGCATGACATTTATGTGGCTGACCCAGTGCATTTACTGTTCCATGATTTTGATACTGTGGAACTTTGTGATGGTAATGTCATTGACTGTGAAGAGGAGGTGAGTATGCTCTTTTGTAGATAGTGCACAATGTAGCCACAGTGCACCATTGGTAGAGAAAGTGAATGTTTAAAGCAATGGAGGCTGTCAATTAAGCAGGGTACTTTGTCCTTGATGGTGTAGAGTTTTTTGAGTGTTGGATCTGCACTCACCTAAGGAAGTTGACAGCATTCCAGCACACTTCAGATATTGTGCCTTGTAGATGGGAGAAAGACCTTGGGTAGTCAGGAGTTGAGTTACTCATCAGAGAATGCCCAGCCTCTGATCTTCTGTTGTGGCCATAATATTCATGTGACTCGTCCAGTTAAGTTTCTATCAATCGCAATGCCCCAGGGTGTTGATGGTGGGCATTCAACAGTGGTAATGCCATTGAATATCATTGTTTAAACATTTTGATCTCAACATAGATATATAGAAGATAGACGCAGGGGGAGATCTTTTGGCCCTTTGAGCCTGCTCTGCCATTTATCACGATCATGGCTGATCATCCAACTCAATAGCCTAATCCTGCTTTCCCCCCATAGCCTTTGATCTCATTCGCCCCAAGTGCTATATCTAGCCGCCTCCTGAATATATTTAATGTTTTAGCATCAACTATTTCCTGTGGTAATGAATTCCACAGGCTCACCACTCTTTGGGTGAAGAAATGTCTCCTCATCTCTGTCCAAAATGGTTTACCCTGAATCCTCAGACTGTGACCCCTGGTTCTGGACACACCCACCATCGGGAACATCTTCCCTGCATCTACCCTGTATAGTCCTGTTAGAATTTTATAAGTTTCTATGAGATCCCCCTCATTCTTCTGAACTTCAGCAAGAACAATCCTAACCTTGTCAATGTCTCCTCGTATGACAATCTCAACATCCCTGGAATCAGTCTGGTAAACATTCGCTGCATTCCCTCGGGAGCAAGAACGTCCTTCCTCAGAAAAGTAGACCGACACTGCATATAATATTCTAGTTGTGGCCTCACCAAGGCCCTGTATAATTGCAGCAACACATCCCTGCTTCTGTACTCGAAACCTGTTGCAATGAAGGCCAACGTACCATTAGCCTCCTTTACCGCCTGCTGCATCTGCATGCTTACCTTCAGCGACTGATGCACACGGACACTGCACATCCTCTCTCCCAATTTACAACCACTCAATAGTAATCTGCCTTACTGTTTTTGCTTCCAAACATCAGCAATCTTTCAGTATATGGCATATATATTGCATTGTAAATGACATACAGTTACATGTACTCATTTATTTCACCCCAAGTCAATTGCCCCAATGCAGGCGGTATGGTGGCGCAGTGGTTAACACTGCTGCCTTACGGTGCCGAGGACCCGGGTCACTTTAGCTGTGGGGTTTGCACATTCTCCCCGTGTCTACGTGGGTCTCATCCCCACAACCCAAAGATGTGCAGGGTAGGTGGATTGGCCATGCTAAATTGAGCCATAATTGGAAAAACATAATTGGATTCTTTATATTTATTTTTAAAATTGCCTCCATATGATGTTTCCCTGCGAGAATACTAGTTTAAAATATTCACAAAATGGGATTCTATATTCCATGATTGTATATAGATCCTTTATACAGACTCATTGAACGATTAATTTGTTGAAGTGTATATGTCCACAAAATATATAAAGTAAACTTTCGAATCTAGTCATTTTCTATAATTTATACTTTTAAACATGTGTTTATGGTACTTAAAATTGATTTTTTATTTATTTTTCTTCAAAGGATGTAATTGATCGGCTGATAATTGTGAATTCGAATGCCAAAATACACTCCCTATTTAACTATGAACATTCCCATATGTTTGGTGTTAGGTAAGCTGGAATCCTGTTCTTTAAAGCTGCAAAATTTGTTGATTGACATACTTGTTAATTTCAAATATTAAATAATATTGTACTGGAAATTCTTTATTGACCATTTCAAATGTAGCCTGTGCTTAGAAATCCTTAGTTGTTATTCCTCCCTCCCTAATTTTAAATGGGTGTTCAAATTAATCTTAGTATCCTGACGATCACCCCAAGAGAGATAAAGCAACTTGGCATACATGAGGGACTGTGTCTGGGAGACATGCATATAATTCAGCTAACCATTGGATAAAATGACTGAACTATAGAGAGAACTGAGTTGTAGTGTTAATTTCAATCGCTGATGGATATGTTCATCTCTGTTAAGAAATTATATTAAGTTTGTGCAGCAGGCATATTTATGACTGAGTGATTTGTGTCACCTTCGGTCTTGTCACCTAGAGAACTATGTGGAATGAAATTAGATTCTTGATACTCTTGAAACATCATTAATTTTTTTGTTTAAGGGATGGGGGCTTTGCTGGCAAGGCCAGCATTTATTGCCCATTCCTAATTGCTCTTGAGAAGGTACTGTAATCATGTACTGTAGGCATTCCACATTGTTGTTATGTAAGAAGGTCCAGGATTTCCATCTTTTAAAATACAACGTTTAGATTTCAAGGCTGGGCGTAATGACTAAATCTAGCTATGTTTAGTGTGTTTTATGACGTGATGCATTGGTGTATTGTTTTATTTATCATTCCAGAAGGTGACATTGTTTCTGCTATTATCCTTCCTAAAGAATTATTTACTTACTATTTATTCAAACATTCTGAGTGCATGCAAATAAAAGCAAAATATTGTGGATGCTGGAAATCTAAAATGAAACAAAATACCCGATAAACTCAGCAGACCTGGCAGCAGACCTGCTGAGTTTATCCTACATTTTCTGTTTTTATTCTGAATGTACTGCAGGGGTATCATTGCAACCGATGCTTGGGTTAAGGAAATTACAGAGCTTTTCTTTTATATCGAATGGGTGAGGTTCCTGGTCTCTCTTGACAAATTATTTCAAACATTTGTAATATCAACAATTTTTACTGTAAAAGGAAGGCACAATTTTATTCCTGGTTTGTAGATGAGACACAAGGCAGTGTGATTTTTCTGGCCATTCTCGCCAGTGGGATCTTTTGATCCCACCAATGGCGAACCCCAGCCGTGGATTTCCTGGCGGTGGGGGTGGATTCAATGGGAACTCCCAATTACAGTGGCCAGACCAGAAGATCCCGCCACCGACCAACAGCAGGCTGCCTCCTGCCACTCCGAAACACATTGTGGGGACCTGGAAAATCCCCCCCTTAAATTTTGTAAAATTAATTTTACAACAGCAATGACAACTTGCAATTTCTAAAGCGTTTTTAAATAGAAAAAAAAGTCCCAAGGTACCTTACAGGGATGTACGAAAAATATTAATGCCAAACCAAGAAAGGTAACTTAAAATATGCGATCAATGCATTGCCTTTAAAGAAAATTTTAAAGCTGTGGGGCGCAGAAAAATTAGGATTTGTGGTTCAGATCATGGTGCCTTGGGAACTGAAAATGTAATTTCCGAACATATGGAAAGGGAGGGGTGGTGGGCTCGTCAGGATGCACAAATGCCAAGAATTAGAGAAAGGAGATGTCCAGTTGGGTTGGACAGGAGTTGCTATAATACTTTACAGATTTGAGAGGGGAAAGGCCAGGAAATGGTGATGTAACACAAGAATGAGAATTTTAAATTATCTTTTCAGGGACTGGGGAACAATTTAAGTTAGCAATATCAGGGAAATAGACAGGAATAGACATGCAAGATGGGATACAGGCAGAACCATTTTGAATGAGCGAAATGCGGAGGATAGGCAGTCAACCAGGAGAACGTTGGATGACAGTTTTAATGACAGGTGGCTGTGATGCAGGTGAAAGCATGGATGATGTGTGAGTTTGTGATGGAGAGGACGTGGGGTTGGAAGCTCATTTTCGGGGTTAAATAGAACAAATACAAATGAAATATTTCTAACAGTCTGCTTCAGATATTAAGGGGTGAAAACAGTTTTGTAGGGTTAAGAGTCCTTGGCAAGGACTTGATGGTGATGATATACTCTTAAAAATGTATGGCTGGAAGAAATTACGGCTAACTCAAGACTAGCTGTTATTTCACACAGGTGGTTAAGGCCTTTACAAGTTGAATAAGAATACAGGATCATTACTTTTCTTCAAGCCATTTGGGTAGTATGTACATAATTACAAGAGTTACAATAGCACACCGTTTCTTTGTCATTGGAAACTTTAGAGGTTTTGTGTTCAGGGATACAATTGCTAACACACCATCTAAAACTCTCATTTGGTATTGCACTTGCCTTAATTCTCATGAAAATAGGTGTCGCTACCATTCTAATAATTTTATCCACCATTCTTCCATCTGGTTGCTTATTTTGTCAAATTAATTTTGTAGATTCTCAGCATTTATTCAATTTTAGGAGTCTCACATCTGCAGCCCCTTTTACAACTTAATTGTAAATATTTAGTACTCTCCAGCGTTATTTGCGTTTGTTCTCCCAGTTTCAAGTTTCTTTCCCCTTAATACTTTTGTTTAAAGTGAGTGCTGACAAACACATCAGGGTACTGACTTAAAAGGTCCAATTATGCAATAAGGACAATACACAAATCAGTGTTTCTGCATCAAGCTACTTCTCATTTCCAAGCTATTGCACCTCAAATGATCATTCACACTTAAATTTGACACGGGGCGCAATTCTCCAGCTTTGTTACGGTCTCGCTCAAGCAAAATGAGGCCGGTGAATAGCAGGAGAGGCCAAAAACAAGAACCGCGTAGGCGCCAAACAGTTTGTGTTGCAAACTGCCCGCTCCCAGAGGCGAAATTGTGATCTCGCTGTAGCATGACGAGAAACCAATTATCAACACTTGAGCCCCATTTCCATACAATTAGTGAGAACCACTCCATATCCAACGGCCTCCCGTCATTCATCGGCATCCCCAGCAAGTGGTCATGCTGGCGCCAATTAGTATTCCTTTTGGTTAACGTAAACTTGGCAGAAGGGCTTCTGTGGGGAGCCAAGGAGGTGAGTAGCCTTCTTTGTTCAAAGTCAAAGAGCCCAGGGGCGCTGGGCTTGGCAACTCCGTGCTTTGCTGGTGGATGGGAGACCATCGCCTGGGGTTGGGGGATCCTCTGCAGAGGTGGGTTGCCATCAGAGAGTGAGGGGGGGGGCGCTAGGAGGGGGCAACCCATGTGGCACCACCATGCCAACCCCTGAATCATGTGTACCCATTCCTGGGGCAAGCCTTGTCCATGCCTGTCTGCCCCACTAACCGTCTATGACCCACACAGATGCTGAGGCCACTGGCTGTGTGGCTGAAGGCTATCACTAATAGGAAATTGGCAATCGTGGTTAAGTGAGCACTTCACTGAACCCAAGTAGATTCCTGTGGGTGGGCGGTCCATGTCACATATCGGAGCCATTGCCTAGCATCCCAATTACACCTTGATGCATGGACACTGCGCCTGAACACTGTGGGAGGCAACGCACACCTGCAGCAGCCAACATCCAAACACCTAGTGGATAGGACGCGGCGCTGGGGACATTTCCATGGCGAATGGTGGGTGAGTGCCATAGGGAGAGGGAGATGCCTGGAAAGGTGAGCCAAGGGTTGTGGAAGAAAGTGACAGAGACATCATACTGGTTGTGCACAAAGGTGTTTATTGTGTTTGACAATTCCCCACCCTCCCAATGGTGCTGCCCCTTCCCCCAGCACCCTCACTCCCTACCAACGCCCCCTCCCACCCAGTGCCCACAGTGATCTTTGATGTGCTTTGCTCTCCTAGCTCTACCACTACAATGCATATCTGAAGTGGAAGCAGCCAGCTGCCTACCACATCCCATAGCCTTCGATTCCCCTGGCAGGCGTCTTCTGGGGGCTCTGAGGCCGGAGGGCCCTGGCTCACTTGTCGGCAGTACATGCACAGCCGTGCTGCCCTGTCCCATTTGCTGGCTGAGATTTACGGCCTCATCAGAGGGGTGGAGCTGGTGGCCACTGTCGCCACTCCATGGAATGGGTCCGGGTTGGCGGCCAGCGCTCCCTCCTCCCAATCGGTGCCCATAAGACCCTGGTTTTCATCATGGAACGGAGGGGCAGTTGCCCCTGTACCATGTTGCTCTGCCAGCCCTGGCGGTGCCCCATGGTTCACACCATCGTGTTGACGCCTTCAGCGATGCTCCTCAGTGAGTAGGACATGCTCTGCAGCACCTCAGCCCTGCCCACCTGTGACTGGGGCATTCACATCTGAGAGCGGGACATGTCCTGCCGAATCTCATCAAGGTCACCCTTGTACTGGACGACATCCCCCAGCGAGGCAGGCGTTCTGTCGAGACCCTCAGCCATGGCTATCACTGATTGCATAACGCCTTTGACACCTTCACTAAAGGTGGCAAAGTTGTGCACCAGGCTCTTCACTCCGGACGCCCAACTTGCTGTGTTGGCCTCGGTGCCATGCATTGCCGGCGACATCTCCCCTGCCAGTAGCCTCTGGGACTCCTCCAAACCGTTGTGGATCTGCTGGAGTGTCGCAAACATCTCTTTATGAAGGTCCCGGCCGCACCCTATCGTCTCCATCAGCTCCGGGTAACCCTGTTCAGCATTAGGTTGGGATTCAGCAGACCTCCGACTGCTGTCTTGCCTGGGGGTGCTGCCTCCATCAGAGGCACATCATCAGAAGTGTGGTGCTCACCAGATTGTGCCCCAGAAGTCTGGCCACTAACATGTCCCACTGAGGTGCGTGTATCTGGTGGAGGGTGGGGATGACAGCTGTGATGCGACTAGTAAGGTGGCATCCTCTGAGCTCTCCTCCGAGGTGGTCTCCTGGGAGGCTGGAGAGGGTGCCACCCGGGATGAGCCTGCTCTGTCGACTGGAGGACCTCCGGGCGAATGGATATATAGTCAGTGGGAGGGATGGGTTAGTCAGTAAGGCATCTCAGTTTGACAGGTCCTCCAGATGGGGCCCGGTACTTCCTCATCTCTGTGGCATCCGCCAGTTTCCACGTTGGTGACCTCAGCCACGCCGGTCATCTGTAGGGCACGCTCCTCGAAGGTGATGAGGATCCTGATGCCTGGCACACCACTGCAAGTCGAGGCCCTCTCCCAACAATTATGGGAGATCTTTTCCTGAGGAGACACAAAGAGGGCATTGTTAGCCACATGCATGGTTCGCAGTGGTGGGAAGGGTGTGTGAAGGTAGGGTTGGGGAAGTTGAAGGGGGAGAGAGTGGATCCTGTTGTGGTGGAGGGTGGGGGAGTGGGGTGGTGTTGATATGTACTCATTCGTGCTGCCCGGTCTAGGTCATTGATCATCTTCCTGTACTGGAGGCCAGTCCTCCTGGACACACTCCCTGAGCTCACTGCCGCCGCCACTTCGTCCCAGACGGCACAGGCTGCCCTACGGCTGACCCTTCTGGAGCCTTGGGGGATCAGGACAACCCTCCTGGCCTCCAGTGTCTAGCTGCCTCCTCAGGTCTGCGTCCTCTATCTTGTAGCTGGTCTCCTTCCGGCATTGTTGCCAGCTGGCTGTGGTTGACTGAGAAAATGCAGCTTAAGTGCTGCTCGACCTTGTTAGCGGGGGCCGGTGAGCATGGTCCCGGCGAATGAGCTGGCAAACCTTCATTTGCAGCGACCTTGTGACACCTCATTCAGTGGACCAATTAACGTTGAATAGCATTGCCAGCCTGGCTGGGCCGAGCACCGGGAACCAGCGGGAATTCCTGCTCGCTAAAACACTTTTGAAATTTTCTGGAGAAGAGGGTGAGGAGAAGCCGGAAAAGAAAAGTGAAGGATGGTGGTGGCCGTAAACCTTGTAACAAGGCCGGGAACAAGGCTAAGGGACCTGCCACTCAGCCTCGTGCTAGCCTAGATCCAGTTGCCATCCCCCATAGATTGGATGGACCAAATGAGCATTAATTCTGGTTATTTTGACCAATTTAAAAATTAAAGGTTAGATGTTTAATTATCAGTAGAGCTGGTTCGGGAGAATCAATCGATAATGAAATCAGAAACAAAACAACCTCAAATAGAACATGGCTTCCAGTGATCATAAAGCTACTATTTGGTTATTAACATGTCAGTACTAATGATTTCCCCTTTTCAACAAAAGGTCTACTGTTCATATTTCAAAGAGGGTTTTTTTTTGTGGGTTTCGCTTTAGGAAACAGAAGGGAGATGATGTTTATGTTTACTGGACACAACTCATTTGAGGTCCCAGACACGCCTTCATCGACCAACAGTTTTTTTATGGTCAGCAGACCTGAAAACCCCAAATCCTATTCAGCAGTGCTTCTGAAAATTTTCTTCATTTGTCACCTTCTTTCAAAATGTCATCCCCCAAAATCCTTGGGACCCTTGTAGTGTGGAAGGGTGAAAGGTCAGCCAAGAACTCCGGCCTCATCCACACGGTTGGCAGCCGGAACTAGGCTAGCACGAGGCTGAGTGGCAGTTCCCTCAGCCTTATTTCCGGCCTCGTTACTAGGTTTACGGCCACCATCATCCTCCTCTTTTCTTTTCCGGCTTCTCCTCGCCCTCTTCTCAACGTAATTGGTAATGGTGTAGCCAAATGTCTCCTGCATGGCAGAAGGAGGACCGATGAGAAAATCTGTACCAGCTTCTCCAATCACACAGTCTGGCACTCGCGCCTTGCTATTTCTTCAACCATAGAGACTCTGGAGAGCACTAAGAGCAGGAAAGAGGGAACCTGTGATTGGGGGAGCTGGAGCATTGAGAGTTGGAGAGCCAGACAGTGTGATTGGAGGAGCAGCTCCTCAAAAATTCGATCCCTCTCATGCTCACTCCTCCATCAAACTCTACATAATTTATTCGCTCCTAATGAGACATAATGTAATATGCTATGTAAGGGGGTAGTGTGATCTTTCTTGAATTTTTGCCTCTATCTTTGATTTCTCATGGGCGACCATAACATTTCCAGAGTGTGTTTTCCTCCCCGCCATCTATTTTATCTATTCTATGGTTTTCCTCCACAGTATCTCTTTTTTTTTCTATTCAGGGCCACTGAATTCTGGCCCTTGACTTCAAATGGAGCTCACAGAAGGCAAAGTAGTACGTTGGAGACCCTTGTGAGAGTCATCTCCTACGCCGACGATAAACATGATTACTTGAAACAAGCCAATATTCTTTTAAATAAAGGTCTCCAGACCCTGCCAGATTATCTTTAACTTAATGTCTTCTGTAGTCTCATCTAGAGTCTCAGAAGAACTCCTGCCACTTCTCAAGGATATAATGGATGTAACTGCTGGGTTGTCTTTATAACTGTAAATAAAATCATCCAACTATTTCCGTTGCATTGAACATAAAATGTATCATCTGTTCGAAACCTAAGTACATCATAATGTCAGTGGAGTTTTTCATCTTGATTTAATGCATGGTAAATTAAACAATTTGACGTTCCTGACAAAGAACCTTGCACTATGGAAGCACATTCTGAGAATTTGAATAGAGGTAAGTTTTAACAGACAGAAAATTGTGGTCACACTGCCCTCCATGCTTCATGTGTATCCCCTCTTGGCAAAGCAGTACTTTTCCCCCTGATTTTTTCTCATCTGTAAGTTTGAACAAATTTATTAGTCATGCATTTCATTTGTACCAAGCAACCAATTACTCAGTGACTACTGATAAATCTCTGTCTTTGTTTTTTTTTCCTAGGCTACTAAGTGTTATGTGTTGCAATCTGGATATTCTTCTACTTTTAGAATCCCAGTACCATGTATCAGAAATTCTCTTGAATGCACAACAAGAAAATGTTAGAGAAAACCTGGAAAATCCAGGGTAAGGAAGTGGTAATATCCTTAACATACTACATGATTTACATTGAAAAAACTAAGTAACTCTTTTTTTTTTCCTGTAGTAATTAAAATATTTATTTCAGAGATTTCATAATTGATGGTCTCTCTGTGGAGAGGAATCATATACTTGTCCGTATGAATCTGATTGGGGGACCATCAGAACGGGTTTTACCTCCAAGAGTTTTGCAAAAGGTTGGAAAAACATTGTTTTTTTTATTTTCTTGTATAAGTTTTGTTATTTCAAATAGAATGATGTGTGTTTTTTATTGACCACTGCTGACTCATTGATTTCTTTATCTCCAGCCTTGATAGTATCTGTTACCTTCTTCCTCCTCTTCTACTATCCCTTTTTCCTGACTTACCTCTCCGACATTTAGTCCTCATAAAAATCATCTCCATGCTATGCACCTGCTCCTCCTTTGTATCCTTCACAGACATCATAAATAGCTACCTTTCCATTGTGCCATGATCCCTGTACAGACAAATAATTCACCAAGATCTGTTGACTGGCATACTTCAGAACAAGCCGCAAGACCCCCTTCATATCGCCCTAAATTAGTTACACAGTCCCAAATCATAACAATCTTATAAAACTCATAATTATAACAATTATGTTCCTCCTGTTCTTCTACAATTGGATTTGGATTTTGTTTATTGTCACGTGTACCAAGGTACAGTGAAAAGTATTTTTCTGCGAGCAGCTCAACAGATCATTAAGTGCATGAAAAGAAAAGGAAATAAGAAATACATAATAGGGCAACACAAGGTATACAATGTAACTACATAAGCACCGGCATCGGGTGAAGCATACAGGGGTGTAGTGTTAATGAGGTCAGTTGATAAGAGAGTCGTTTAGGAGTCTGGTAACAGCGGGGAAGAAGCTGTTTTTGAGTCTGTTCGTGCGTGTTCCCCGACTTTTGTATCTTGCCCAATGCCCGATGGAAGAAGTTGGAAGAATGAGTAAGCCGGGTGGGAGGGATCTTTGATTATGCTGCCTGGTTTAATTAATCATAATTAATAATCGCTTATTGTCACAAGTAGGCTTCAATGAAGTTACTGTGAAAAGCCCCTAGTCGCCACATTCCGGAGGCCTGTTCGGGGAGGCTGGTACGGGAATTGAACCCGCGCTGCTGCCTTTTTCTGCATTACAAGCCAGCTATTTAGCCCAGTGTGCTAAACCTTTCCCCAGGCAGCGGGAGGTGTAGATGGAGTCAATGGGTGGGAGGCAGGTTTGTTTGATGGATTGGGCTGCGTTCACGACTCTCTGAAGTTTCTTGCGGTCTTGGGCCGAGCAGTTGCCATACCAGTCTGTGATGCAGCCAGATAGGAGGCTTTCTATGGTGCATCTATAAAAGTTGGTAAGAGTTAATGTGGACATGCTGAATTTCCTTAGTTTCCTCAGGAAGTATAGGTGCTGTTGTGCTTTCTTGGTGGTAGCATTGAATTGGGTGGACCAGGATAGATGTTTGGAGATGTGTACCGCTAGGAATTTGCAACTGATAACCATCTCCACCTCGGCCCGTTGATGCTGACAGGGGTGTGTACAGTACTTTGCTTTCTGAAGTCAATGACCAGCTCTTTAGTTTTGCTAGCATTGAGGGATAGATTGTTGTCGTTGCACCACTCCACTAGGTTCTCAATCTCCCTCCTGTATTCTGACTCCTGTATTCTATTCCTGTTATTTGAGATCCGGCCCACTATGGTCGTGTCGTCAGCAAACTTGTAGATGGAGTTGTGTGCACAGGGGTATACAGTAGTCCACTTTTATAACGCGGGTGTCGGGGTCCAAGACAGCCACCCGCGTTGCAACCGAGCCGCGGATATCCACGATGGGGGTTTTAAATTTATTTAAAAATCTATGCTAGCGCTTCCCATTGAGAGTCTACGGGGGGCGGGGAGAGAGGTCAGACCCCCGTAGACTCACAATGGGAAGCGCTAGCATAGATTTTTAAATAAATTTAAAACCCCCATCGTGGATCTAATTAAAACAGTGTCAATTTCAGTGGCCGGAGAGGGAAGCTGCTCTCTCACTGAAACAATCAGCCGGCCGCTGAAATTGACACTGCCCGCTGCTCTCTCCCTCCAATCCAACTTTTAAGTTTTAATGTTTCTGATTGGAGGGAGAGAGCAGCCGGCAGTGTCAATTTCAGCGGCCGGCTCACTTTGATCCGGAGAGGGAAGCTGCTCTCTCACTGAAGCAATCAGCCGGCCGCTGAAATTGACACTGCCCGCTGCTCTCTCCCTCCAATCAGTACCCCAGCAGCCACAGCCTGTACCTCAGCAGCCACAGCCTGAAGCCCAGCAGCCACAGTACCCCAGCAGCCACAGCCTGTACCTCAGCAGCCACGGCCTGTACCCCAGCAGCCACAGCCTGTACCTCAGCAGCCACGGCCTGTACCCCAGCAGCCACGGCCTGTACCCCAGCAGCCACAGCCTGTACCCCAGCAGCCACAGCCTGAATCCCAGCTACAGAGGGGAGGGGCGATGTGAGACCATGCTGGTCTTGCAGAGGCCCGTATGCCCTCCTCCTGTGTTCTCTGCTCTCTCCCTCCAATCAGCCGGCAGTATCAATTTCAGCGGCCGGCTCACTTTGATCCGGAGAGGGAAGCTGCTCTCTCACTGAAACAATCAGCCGGCCGCTGAAATTGACACTGCCGGCTGCTCTCTCCCTCCAATCAGAAACATTAAAACTTAAAAGTTGGATTGGAGGGAGAGAGCAGCCGGCAGTGTCAATTTCAGCGGCCGGATGATTGTTTCAGTGAGAGAGCAGCTTCCCTCTCCGGATCAAAGTGAGCCGGCCGCTGAAATTGACACAACTGACAGTTGGGGTCCATAAGCCCCCCCGCGGTATATCGCGAACCGCGGTATTGCGGAGCGCGGTATAACGGGGGACTACTGTAGTAGGAGTATAGCAAAATTGCTGTGATCATCATTTTCTTAAAAATGTTGCTCGTGACTCCCTTCATTCTATCTCTAACCTCTGTTCCATTTAACTGTCATCTACCTCTCTAATTACCTGTTGTATCAATATCAGTTTGAAACCATTGAGAATGGTCAAAGTGATCAGGGGCATCCTTATGATTATGGCCATTGTATAATAACTTCCTTGCGCTCAAATACATTGAATAAACTTCACTACCTTTCCACTCGTGGTCCACGTCTGCAGTAATGATTTATCTTGTATCCATTCTTACCTGGTCTGTTGTAATTTCTGCACTGACTCCTATTCCTATGCCTACGCAGACCCCCCCCCCCCCCCCCCCCCCCCCCCCGCTTCGTCCCAAGGCAGGATATAGCCCTGCATACCTCCCCCATAGATTGTATAATGAGGCTTGGCTGAAATTCCAGACATCCCTTACTCTGATGAAGCACCTAATCCTCCAAAAAAAATTGCTCCTAATTTCACAATGTTTGTTTACCTAAGATCGAGAGTTTTGAAGTGCCTGTAGGTCCTCTTGGTGAAACTCACTTTTATTATTCTGCAGTGCAGGGAGTTTTTTAACATAGTGAAAAGTTTTTTAAACACATCCTGTTGTCAATATTGGGTTCATTACCTATACATTGTATTGAACCAATGGGCATGCAAGTGACATGAGGGCCCATGGAGATGGGTAAGGGTCATTGCTTGGCATGGGGAACATGAGAGGCAATGCAGGTGGGTGGGGCACATATTTAGGCTTTGGGGGAATGAGAAGTGGTTGGGGCACATAGCTTGACATGAGGGTCATGGAGGTGGATAGGAGCATAGCTTGGCATAGGAGGCTCCTGTTGAGCTCACCCTTTTAAAGGTCCCCTCGTTCATGAAAATTCTGAGAACCAGGACATTTTTTAAAAACTCATTTTTACAGGATGTGGGCATCGCTGGCTAGACTAACATTTGTTGCCCATCTCTAATTGCCCTTGAGAAGGTAGTGCTGAGCTGCCTTTTTGAACCATGACAGCCCCCGTGGTGTAGGTACACCCACTGTGCTGTTAGGGAGGGAGTTCCAGGATTTTGATCCAAAGACAATGAAGGAACGACAATATGTTTCCAAGTCAGCATGAAGTGTGACTTGGAGGAGAACTTCCAAGTGGTGATGTTTCTCTGTACCTGCTACCCTTGTCCTTCTAGATGGTAGTGGTCTCGAGTTTGGAAGGTGCTGACTAAGAAGCCTTGATGATTTCCTGCAGTGCATCCTGTAGATGGTACATACTGCTCCTACTGTGTGTCATGGTGGAGGGAATGAATGCTTGGTTCCGCAAAAGTCAAACAGGTCGGATTTACAGAGTCCAGGCTCATGACCCAAAGCAGCCAGTACCCTTAAAAGGCAATCTGACAATCACACTGCCCATGAATGGGGTTAGGAATCCCAGAATGGGAACACGCCACCATTTTTAAAGGGCGCTTGAGTCATCCAACTTGACGAAAATCCAGGCCAAGGAATCTGCAAAGGGATAGATATAGGTTAAATGATTGGGCAAAAATTTGGCATATGGAGTGTAATGTAGGAAAATGTGAACTCACTTATGCAGGAAGAATAGAAAAGCAGTATTTACCCAAATGAAGAGAGATTGGAGAACTCTGCAATGCAAGGGACCTGAGTGGCCTGGTACAAGAATGTCAGCAGAAGCAGCAATTCTTAGGCTATGAAAACCACAGCAGGGACGGGTGCCAGAGCAGTGATCCCCGTGGCACCTGTACAGATAGGGCCAGGGGTGCAGAAGGCGGGGTGGTAGGAGGACATGTGGGGGCAGAGTTAACAATGCCAACCGGAACCACTGTATAGCCAGTTGGACCTGTTTGGGCATGGGGGAATGCACTAAGCTAACATGACGTATGGTGGGGTAGGGGATGCATACGTCCGGTGGCACTCTGCAGAACCAGTGGACAAGGTGGGTGGTCGGTGGCGTGCGCAACAAGATGGGTGCCTTGTCGGGCAGCACGGTGGCACAGTGGCTAGCATTGCTGCCTACAGCGCTGAGGACCCAGGTTTGAATCCTGACCCTGGGTCACTGACCGTGAGGAGTTTGCACATTCACCCGGTGTCTGCATGGGTTTCACCCCCTCAACCCAAAAGATGTGCAGGATAGGTGGATTGGCCATGCTAAATTGCCCCTTAATTGGAAAAAAATAATTGGGTACTCTAAATTTATATAAGAAAAAAGATGGGTGCCTTGTAGGCCGCAGCAATAGCGGTCCATGTCTGGATACCGCCCCAGTCCCGTGGGGGGGTTCCCTCCCCCCGGTCACCCAAGATAGCCCGGCCGGTGTCAGGACCGGTAACCCACGGTCGCGCCTCGCCGTGTCCTACTTCCTCTCTCCCCCTCAAGATTTTTAACAGCACAAGTGATTTGTGCCGTCAAGAATTCATCCCAGTGGAAGCAGAGATTGCGAGACCCTGGAGAATACCGGGTGAGCGCGCTAATGATATGCTAAGGGTGTTTACTGTATGTGCAGAGTGGAACACATTGACGCTGCCAGCGAGACACCAGAGAATTGCGATTTGGCATGAAACAATTTTGGTGTCAAAACCGATTCTCCACCCAATTGCGTTTCCCGATTTCAGCATCGGCCAATGGAGACTGCCGCCCAAGGTGTCATCCTAATTTCACACTGTTTTAACCATTCCCTCAAACGGATTTAAAAACAAACACCAAATCGTATTTTGGTCATTAAGACGGCTTCAGTTCGATTCAAATGAGCTCTGTCATAACTATTAAAAAAAAAGTTTGTTTCTTCACAAAACATCTGCTTTTCAAAGGTTGACTGCAGGCCCCTGGTCTCTTGAGACTGCCTGTCTTTCTCGAGTGCTGTACCTGTAAGAAAGAACAGAGTAAGAGATTGAGATGCACATCTCCTCCTTCTCCTCCTTGCTATGCATTTCTATTTTCAGTGGTGGGATCATGAGCTCAATGCATTTTCACTATTTTGGGTTTCCATTTCAGTTTCTTCATCTGCAATCATCCTGCAATCCATTTCCAGCATCAGTGCTCTAATGTTAGGCACTCCGTCGCAGTTCTTGACCCCTCAATACTATTGAAGGCCCATTTCTCCTGCAGGAACCATCATGACACAAGCTGGTGGCATCCCGTTGGCCCAAGAAGTGGACTCCCAAATTATGTCCACAGGAGATTTTTGGTGGTGGGTGTTCTGTATGTGTGTGTAAGTGCATGCGTGTATGTATGTGAACAGTGATAAATGGTTGGCTGTTGTTGAGATGCTGCCATGTGTCATCAGTCAGCTATTTTTGGTGCTTCCCCTTGCATCCAGTTGGTCAGACCCTCTTCATGTGACGTTCCACTCCATGTTGCCATTTGCAATCCCTGATGAAGGGAGTGGTCGGTCGGACTCATTCTGGCAGAAGGGAGGATGTCATTGACACTTTGTGGCAGTGCACCCAGGCTTGGGAGTATGGGGTATGGTGACCTCCATGCAGTCACCTCCACTTTGATCATTCTCCAGACCTCCTTGGTGAGTCATAGAATAATAGAATTTACAGTGCAGAAGGAGGCCCATCGGGTCTGCACCGGCCCTTGGAAAGAGCACCCCACTTAAGCCTGCACCTCCACCCTATTCCCATAACCCAGTAACGCCACCAACCTTTTTAGATACTAAGGGTAGTTTATCATGGCCAATCCACCTAATCTGCACATCTTTGGACTGTGGGAGCAAACCAGAGCACCGGTAGGAAATCCACGCAGACACGGGGAGAGCGTGCAAACTCCACACAGACAGTCTCTGCTTGCGATCTCTTATGAAGAGTAGCCTGGTTGAACCGCAATCCTCACGTGGGATTCTACACTGGTTAGTATTCAGGTTGCTGCAGTACGCACTAGTTAACCTCAGATTCAAGAAGGTCAGCCTTCAAGATGAAGGGCTCCACTCTGAAAACAGTGCTTTCTCCAGATTGCTGCTGTGTCATTTGCAGGTTATGTTTCTCTAGTGTGGCAATGGCACCCGCTTCTGGGTCTACCGTGAGACCTGCACATCACATATTCAATTCAGCCCAGTGTGTGGGAAACAGTCACGCATTCTATTTTTTCATGGGTTGGCAATTAATGGGAAATTTGTCATCCAATTAAGATAGGTGGGTGGATCTTGAGGCTGCAGAGCCAATCAGAGGTTGCAATCAATGCAAAGTATGGGAATGCCCGCCAACCTTTTAAAATTTAAGTTAAAAAATTTGCTTTTTCAGCCAGTTCACAACCTGCATTGATTGCTGCATCCAGGCAGGAAGGCCCTGCTCCCTCCCTTCCCCATCCAGTTTCCGCACAAATTTTTTATTTCAAAAAATATACTTTATTCATAAATTTTCTAATAAACATTACAGAACATTTTGAATTGTTGTGATTGTACATTTCCATCTAAGTTACATATTCACTTGGCTTTCTTACATTCAATTGGGATGACATTCCGCACGTTTCCCTGTTTACTTTACAATTCTTTCGTAAGTATTTATATCGTCATGTTTCTTTCAATGCCTTTATACATTGGAGTGTTAATGACCAGACCGAGGGGTTTTACACTGTTACAAGCCCCTCGGTGTACATTTGTTGGAAGACCTTACACAGTGGCCTTTCCCCATTGCCTCTTGGCGGCAGCTGCCCCAAGCTTGAGTGTGTCCCTCAGCACGTAGTCCTGGACCTTGGAAAGTGCCAGTCTGCAACACTCGATCTTCTTTGCACTGGAAGATCGGCAAGTTTCGGGCAGACCAAAGATCGTCTTTCACCGAGTTGATGACCCTCCAGCAGCAGTTGATGTCTCGGTGTGTGTCCCTGGAAAAAGTCCGTAGAGCAGAGTCCTGTGTCACAGAGCTGCTCGGGATGAACCTTGACAAATACCACTGCATCTCTCTCCAGAGACATATTAAGGTAGATAAGTCCCCAGGGCCAGATGGGATCTACCCCGGAATACTGAAGGAGGCTGGAGAGGAAATTGCTGAGGCCTTGACAGAAATCTTTGGATCCTCACTGTCTTCAGGTGATGTCCCGGAGGACTGGAGAATAGCCAATGTTGTTCCTTTGTTTAAGAAGGTTAGCCAGGATAACCCAGGGAACTACAGGCCGGTGAGCCTTACTTCAGTGGTAGGGAAATTACTGGAGAGAATTCTTCGAGACAGGATCTACTCCCATTTTGAAGCAAATGGACGTATTAGTGAGAGGCAGCATGGTTTTGTGAAGGGGAGGTCGTGTCTCACTAACTTGATAGAGTTTTTCAAAAAGGTGACAAAGATGATTGATGCAGGTAGGACAGTGGATGTTGTCTATATGGACTTCAGTAAGGCCTTTGACAAGGTCCCTCATGGTAGACTGGTACGAAAGGTGAAGTCACACTGGATCAGGTGTGAGCTGGCACGGTGGATACAGAACTGGCTAGGTCATAGAAGGCAGAGAGTAGCAATGGAAGGGTGCTTTTCTAGTTGGAGGGCTGTGACTAGTGGTGTTGCACAGGGATCAGTGCTGGGACCTTTGCTGTTCGTAGTATATATAAATGATTTGGAGGAAAATGTAACTGGTCTTATTAGTAAGTTTGCAGACGACACAAAGGTAGATGGAATTGTGGATAGCGATGAGGACTGTCGGAGGATACAGCAGGATTTAGATCATTTGGAGACTTGGGCGGAGAGATGGCAGATGGAGTTTAATCCGGACAAATGTGAGGTAAGGCCTTCATTGGCCGGGGCATTGAGTATAAGAATTGCCAAGTCATGTTGCAGCTGTTTAGAACCTTAGTTAGGCCACACTTGGAGTATAGTGTTCAATTCTGGTCACCACACTACCAGAAGGCTGTGGAGACTTTAGAGAGGGTGCAGAAGAGATTTACCAGGATGTTGCCTGGTATGGAGGGCATTAGCTATGAGGAGCGGTTGAAAAACTCGGTTTGTTCTCATTGGAACGACGGAAGTTGAGGGGCGACCAGATAGAGGTCTACAAAATTATGAAGGGCATAGACAGAGTGGATAGTCATGTTGATTCCTGGTTAATTTGCTGTCAGTCTAGATTCAATAAAATCTGAGATGGATTTGCAGGTATCATATCATTTAATAATAACTAACTTGCAAGGCTGCATCAATCCATAGAGCTACAGGACACACACACTGTCTTCTGTAGCAGCCAGGAGTAAAGAGAAAGTATACAAAGAAACTTCTGCTGATATATTCAAAATCACAGTAAGATTCACATATAAGCTTCCCATTGGTCATTCTATACACCTCCTGACCTGGCCCTATATCCTAATTGGTCACTTTGCATTGTAACCCCAGCATCCTTTTCACCATGCTCACCACGAGGTTCCCATCCCCCGCGAGCCATGCTATGCTCTGCTCTTTCCTTTGTTCTGTCTGTGAACACAGTACGCTCAGGGTCCTGCGGTCCACCCCCTGCGTTTGTTCACTTCCTCAGTCAGAGGCTTTTTCCCAGGGTAGAGGGGTCAATTACTAGTGGGCATAGGTTTCAGGTGCGAGGGGCAAGGTTTAGAGGAGATGTACGAGGCACGTTTTTTTACACAGAGGGTAGTGGGTGCCTGGAACTCGCTGTCGAAGGAGGTGGTGGAAGCAGGGATGATGGTGACATTTAAGGGGCATCTTCACAAATACATGAATAGATGGGAATAGAGGGATACGGACCCAGGAAGTGTAGAAGATTTTAGTTTAGACGGGCAGCATGGTCGGCACGGGCTTGGGAGAGCCGAAGGACCTGTTCCTGTGCTGTACTGTTCTTTGTTCAGACCTTCTTTGCAAAAGCACATTCCACAAGGAGGTGGGCGACCGTCTCATCTGCCCTGAAGCCACTCCGAGGGCAGCGTGCGACGGTGCTGAGACTTTGGGCGTACATGAAGGATCTGACGGGGAGGGCCCTTCTTACCACCAGCCAAGCTAGGTCTTGGTGCTTGTTTGACAGTTCTGGTGGTGAGGCGTTCTGCCAGACGACTCCGACAGTCTGCTCAGCGAACCATCCAACATCTTCCACAGTCTCCTTTTCCCTTGAGGGCCTCGAGTACATTACGTGCTGACCACTACTTCATTGCCTTGTGGTCAAAGGTGTTTTCCACACAAATGGCCCAAAAGTGGAATGTAGCTGGGGAGTCAGCACGCTGACAGTGCACATTTTTGGCATCCACAGCCTTTCGATCCCAGCTTTAGCTGGGCCTAACAATCAAGTTCAGCAAGTTGGGATTCACTTATGAAAGTGGTTTGAGCTGCTACATATGAGAAAAATATCCCAAGTCCTCATTTTACAAAATTGAAAAGATTAGCATTGAGGTGACTGAAGCATCAGCGAGAACTGTGGTTGGGCTATGCAGAATATTTTGACGTGGGTTGCTCCCTTAATTTTCATAATTTGCATGTGAAAAGCTTGGTCTGTAAAACAATTGACTGGAGCAGGTGACATTTTCTAAAGGGCAGCATATCATCATTCGTGCAGTTTGTTTTTAGAGCTAATGTTAACTAATTATTCACAATGGTATAATGAAGACATGGGCAGCATGGATACTTTTGATGATGAAGGATTGCCTATTGCATGTTGTATGCCAAGGTCAGCATTAGCAGCATTGTGGCACAGTGGTTAGCACTGCTGCCTCACAGCACCAGGGACCTGGTTTCAATTCCGTCCTTGAATGACTAACTGTGGAGTTTGCTCGTCCTCCCAGTGTCTGCATGGGTTCCTCTGGGTGCTCTGGTCTCCTCCCACAGTCCAAAGATGTGCAGGTTAGGTGGATTGGGCAGGTTAAATTGCCCCTTGGTGTCCAAAGATGTGCGGGTTAGGTTGTGGCAATGGGACAGGGGACTGAGTCTGGGTAGAGTGCTCTTTCGGAGGGTCTGTGCAGAGTCGATGGGTCAGGTGGCCTCATTCTTCACTGCAGGTACAGTAACTTCATTGCAGTGTTGATGTAAGCCTACTTGTGACAATAAAGAGAATTATTTTTATTATTTTAAAATATTCGATGTAATTTGGTTCTATTTACCCGAGGTGGCCTTCATGCATCATCAACAAACATTCCCATTTCTGACCTAGTGACGGAGGGAAGATTATTGTTGAAGCAGCTGAAAGTGGTTCATCCTGTACAGCATGACCCTGAGGAACTTGTGCACCAATATGCTAGGGCTGAGATTAATGTCTGGTGCAAACACAATGGGCCAAATGGGTTCTTTCTGTGTAATAGATTTTGTATGATTCCATGATTGGCCTCAAGCAACCGCAACCATCCTTCTTTGTGTTAGGTATGACTCCAGCTAATATAGGTTTTTGCACTGATTCTTATTGACTTCAATTTTGCTTGGGCATATTGATGCCACAGTTGGCCAAATGCTGCATCGGTATCAAGGGACGAAATTCTCCGACCCCCAGCAGGGTCGGAGAATCGCCTGGGGCCGCCGAAAATCTGGCCGCTGCCGTGGCAGAGATTCTCCACCACCCGGGAAGTGGCGGCGGCGGTAATCAAGCCACTCCGATCTGCGAGGCCCCTGCGGTGATTCTCCGGCCCGCGATGGGCCGAAGTCCCGCCGCTGGGAGGCCTCTCCCGCCTCCGAGGTTTGAACCACCTCTGGTGGCGGCGCGAGCGGGGTCCTGGGGGGGGGGGGGGGGGGGCTGGGGGCGACCGGACCCCGGGGGTGCCCCCACGGTGGCCAGGCCCGCGATCGGGGTCCCCCGCTCAGACTCCGGGCCAGTGCCCTGGGTGCACTCTTTCCCATCCGCGGCCGCCACGGCCTCCGCCATGGCGGAAGTGGAAGAGAAACCCACATCACGCATGCGCCGTTGGTGACGTCAGCGGCAGCTGGCCGCTGATGTCACCGCCGGCGCATGCGCCGACCGGCGAAAGCCTTTCGGCCAGCCCCGCTGCCGGGGGCGCCGTTGTTTTGCGCCAGTCTTCTGGTGCCAACTGCTCCGGCGCGGGGCTAGCCCCCAAAGGTGCGGAGAATTCCCCACCTTTGGGGAGGCCCGACCCCGGAGTGGTTGGCGCCACTCCCCTATGCCGGGACCCCCCGTCACGCTGGGTAGGGGAGAATCCCGCCCAAGGACAGTGACTTTGACCTGACTTCTTGAATTCACCTCTTTTGCCCATGATGCAACCTTCCCCCTCCTCCATATTAGCATAATTTTAGTGGAGAATGTTCCAGATTTCTACTATCCTGTGTGAAAAATCTGCTTCCTGATCCCATACTAAATGGCCCAGCTCTAAATTTATGATTGTCTTTTTTTCTTTATTCCACCACCAGTGGAAATAATTTATTTGTCATACCTTTCTAATCTCTTAACCATTTTAAACAGCTCAATTAGTTTAGTTGTCAACTGCCTGAACCTCATGCCCTGCAAAATCTACCATCTCGGAGGACAAGGCAACAGATGCAAGGGAATGCCACCACTTACAAGTTCTCCTCCAAGCCACTCCTGTCTTGGAAACCCACGCAGACACGGAGAGAACATACAAACTCCACACAGACAGTGTTCTGATTCCGGACCAAAGGCCCCCAAATTCTTATGCCCCTGGATGAGGAGGAATGAACTAGCTCCCCTTTTTATTCATCCCCTTCTGTTGGTCACAACAAGGTTGATTTAAAAAGGACCCCTTCCTTCAGGGATACCTTTTCCCAGTCTAAATAAATATATTTATGTCCTAAAAGGAGCCAATTTCACCAGGTCTTCTTGAATTAAAGAAAGAGCGAGTTTATTGGTTACCAACACATGAGAAGAAAATTATAACACAACACACATACAGATTAGAAATGAAAAGTAAGTAAAAAAAAAAAAAAAAGTTTAAAAAATATCAGTCTTAGGCTTGTCCGTAGATGGTGAAACGTCGCGGCCGTTAAATTGGGTGATTCCGGTAGCATTGACTTTGGCAGTTGAGCAGTGGGTTTGGCGATTTTGGTTCTCAGGTTAATTAAAAGGAGTTGTCCAGTTTTTTTCTTTCGTCTATGACTTGCTTCTAGCAATCCGAGAGAAAGAGACTTTGTTTTACCTGAAAGTGCAGGGATGCCTGGTGAAAGTTCTTCAGATGTGGCCTGCACAGCAGACTAGCACAGTAGAACGAGAACACCAAACTACCACACAAATCAGGGTTGCCGATGGTTTTTAATTCCTTTTCTCGTGTATTCCTGGAAGTTGAAAAACACAAACGTGGCATTCGCCCAGAGCTGCTTTATTTCAACTCAGACCATAACTACACTCTGGGATATATATCTCACAGGATAATGGTTTCTGCTGAGATAGTAATCAACCTCCATTGTCTCTATAGGACATTACAGTTCAATTTTGCATTGCAGGTTTTCCTTTGAATGTACCTGTCTGAAAAAAATACAGCTGCTGGAATTCTCCCATCGTCGGGATTCACTTTTCCCACTGGCAGGGCAGCCCAGCCAGCAGGTTTTGCTGCAGCATGTGGTGGTTTCAATGGGAAATCCCATTGATGGAATCCCGCCACAAGCAAATGGCACGCCACCAAGAAACACATGGCTGGTGAAACCAGAGAATCCAGCCCAACATTAATTCTCTCTGGTCAAGTTAATCAATATCAGAATGTTCAGCCTGGGCTTATTTTACAGTATCAGCTCGTATGCCCTTTCTTTAAAATCACGTCTTATTTAAAAGTTCAACATGTCAATAAGTAATTTGGGGCTATGATCCATTGTCATGACACCAGCGATGCCATGTTCCTGGAAAGAACCTTTTAAAAAATGATTGCTGGGTTTATGCATAGTATCCTCATAATTCATCACGTTAAGCTTGAGTATCAATCTGATTAATCTGCACACCTTCCCACATTAATCAGAAAAGAAAATTGAGTGCAATGTTAAGCAGGCTGCCAGTTTGCTATTGCTCATTTTGTACTCCTGCCGAAGACCAATTTTATCCCAATTGTTTTCCACTCTTCCAACAGTTTCTTATCCATTCTCAGTGTTTACCCCACACACCCCCACAACAATGAACTTAATTTAAGAATCTTCTTTGTGAAAAGTGTTTTGCAACTCGAGGCAGCACGGTAGCATTGTGGATAGCACAAAAAGCTTCACAGCTCTAGGGTCCCAGGTTCGATTCCAGCTTGGGTCACTGTCTGTGCGGAGTCTGCACATCCTCCCCGTGTGTGTGTGGGTTTCCTCCGGGTGCTCCGGTTTCCTCCCACAGTCCAAAGATGTGCAGGTTAGGTGGATTGGCCACGGTAAATTGCCCCTTAGTGTCCAAAATTGCACTTAGTGTTGGGTGGGGTTACTGGGTTATGGGGATAGGGTGGAGGTATTGACCTTGGGTAGGGTACTCTTTCCAAAGGCCGGTGCAGGCTCGATGGGCCGAATGGCCTTCTTCTGCACTGTAAATTCTATAATAATAATCTATAATGTCATAGGGCTAACTGTCATTCATATAAGTGGTCACTCTTAATGGACTTCTATAGGTTACTCGTTCTATCGTTCATATAACGAGCTGTAGTCATTGAAGGAATTATTCATCTCTTTGCTCAAGGTGTCGTTTGTTCAATCACCAGCAGTGTATGGAGCATCCAATCTATAAACAAAGATTATCCACTTCATTTAACAGCATCACAATGATTCCATGGAATATCCTGAGCATAAGGGGCATTCATTCGGCCATCTCCCAAGACATGTCAGAAATAAAAATGATTAATTAATTTTTTTGAGGAAATGCCTTTTGGAGCAAATGGAGCTGGAGGACAAAGCAAGCTCTTCTATAATGTGTAAGAACAGGGTTGGTCACATAGAGGTACCACTGATGTTATTTTGGAAAACATCTTAAATTAAATCATTGCTTATATGATTTTTTTTCAATATGGCTCTTGCCTGGCCACAAGTTGTGTTGAATGTAATAGTGTAATGGTCATGGTAGTGGGACTGCAACCCAGATGTTAAGACTTCAACTTGCACCACTGTAACAATCCTCTGTTAGGTACTGTAAATAATTAAAGATATAAAACAATCCACAATTAACCGACAGAACTGTTCCACAAGATTTCATGTTTTTTTCAACAAAAAAAACTTTATTTTGTATATAGGAGAAATTAAAAACAAACACCACCAATTTAACACAATAGATTATAAGGATTTATGCTGTAAACTCTCGTTTTACTTTGTCTTTCTCCCCACCCCTTTCTCTCGCCAAAAGTTCCTTTATCTTCAAGGTTCATTCACTTTTCCTGGGACCAACCCAAAAGCTACATCACAGCCCTCTGGATTTTACATTACTTCCCCTTAGTATTCCATGTATTAATTCAGATACCAAATATATGGGGATTCTTCCATTAAGTTTTGGCTAAGCGATCCTCCAATTGTCTTTAAAGACCTCAACTGTGACTCTTCGGTTCCTTGCCCTATGTTTGGACATACATAAACTTTTTTTCCCCCGTTTGCTGCCACAAATTCTGTATAGCTTGTTCTAATCTAATAATTAAAGCTGCCTGCATTCTACTAGAAGGCTCTGTGAAAAGCATTGTAAATTTCTTCCGCTAGCTGTGAGCTAGAGTAAACCTACCAGATGCTTTTCCGTTATGAATCCCAAACTGAACTGTCTGCTTCTGTCAGCAAATACACGCATAAATTAACAAAGGAAGTTCCACTCTAACACCTCGTTTCCCTGACAACACGGCATGCTCTTGGATGCTCTCAAACAGAAAAGTAAACCAATCATTTTCTTTTCATGCTACTCTTTGATTTTGTAACCCATATAGATAATTTGTATTGCTGATCAGTTTTACTAACCCATCCCTCAATTGCTGACTCTATTAAGGAACTCTCTTGTTTACAAAAGGATTTTATCTTATTTTGATCTGGGAACTGCATAGATAATTTAAGTATTTTATTGAAGTAAGAACATATCTTCTAACTCTAATATGCTAAAGTAGAAGGCCCCTAGTGTTGATTGCTTTCACAACTTTACCTATGACCATGTCAGATAAACATAAGTTAGTTTTTAATCTGTAATTGACTCCAAACCTATTTGAATTCGATTTACTGCAGGATTGCTTATTAGTTTCTTAACTAGATGCCCCATTTGTCTGCAGTGAAAACTTTAATTCCTAAAATTAAAAGTTAAATTCTAAAACATATTAATTAGTTATTCGTAGCACTATACCAAGTTGTGAAATGGAGGGAAAAAATCAATTGTGGACAGGCACCAGAAAAGCATCACCATGAAAACCACTGAACTTTTTTTGAGAACCCAATCTCTTCAATAATGTGTTATGACACCCAGGGCTAGTGAGAGGTCAATTCCAGCCCCACACGCCTGGAATCACAACACAAGTGAATTAATCAATAATTATTTTTTTTATTTCCAAATTTTCAAACTAAGGGGCAATTTAGCGTGGCCAATCCACCTACCCTACACGTTTTTGGGTTCTGGGGGGGGTGAGATCCACACGACACGGAGAATGTGCAAACTCCACACAGACACTGACCCAGGTCCTTGGTGCCGGAATTGATCAGTACTTCCTATACAAATACTCAAAATCTTTGGCCCATGGCTCTCAAAAAATTACAGTCACCAAGTTTCCCAGCTTAAACACAATTACGTTTTTTTATGACGAGTACGAATATGTAATATGCAGTGAATACAGCTACTAGCATCAAGGTAATACCTGACTCCCCTTTAACTGCCCACCCTCTACCCACAAACAGAAGAAAAACAAAGAGGGGTGGAAAGGGGTAAAAATAATATGTATTGAGGTTAAAAAAAAATAAGAGTCCTTGCTTCAGATGATGAGTTCTTCTGTGCACTTTCCTCAGAGTATGAGCATGGTCTAAATTCTCTGGTTTACAGTCTGTAATACAGTGACCTTATGGTGATAATTTGCTGGTTATTTCTGGAAAAAACACTGGGGGGAAAAGCGAACTATTCTCCCTGAGCTTCCAAAAGCTAAACTGATATCTCTTTAGGTCTCTGAACCATTTCAGTGGGAACAGAATCATCAGACAAGATCACAGCCTTCTAGGCCAATTCAGTGGCCACCAGCCACATCAATCCACATCAATCCATCCAGGTCATCACTGATATCCATCTAAAACAGCACGGCTTTTGGGATTTTGCTGATTGAATTTAAGGTGCAGGCTGCTTTGCCTTAAAGTCACAGGTCCATTCAACAACCCTGGATCAAAAATGCAACAGAAATAAAAGAGAGGAAAACAAGGAAACAGATAGGGAATAAACATGAAGGAGCAGGAAGGACCCATGCAAATGTCATTCAGGAGAGAGAGCCTGTGACCTCTGTGCTCACTGTATTTCCCCACATTGATAATGCATAATATCTAAGATGGTTTAGTCATTTTCTTAAAATTAAGAACGGCCCTGGGTCACTGTCTGTGGAATTCGCACATTCTCCCTCTGTCTGGGTGGGTCTGACCCTCACAACCTAAAGATGTGCAGGGTAGGTTGATTAGCCATGTTAAATTGCCCCTTAATTGAAAACATTATTTTTTTAAATCAAGACAACAGACCAACATAGGGAATAAATATGTTTTTGCCTTCGATGCCACGTCCCTGGAGATTTTTTTTATACTTTTTTTTGTTGTTGTCATTTTAGTATTATAGTGGAGAACTATTGAATAAAGAAATATTCAACTCACGGGCAGGCTGGCACAGCCCACACACAACTTCATTAATCATGGATTACTGTTAGGTCATGAATTTATTAACATCTTGCTTTATCAAGCAGTATTGGGGAACTAATGCCAGTAAGTGCCACATCAGGGAGACGATGAGTTACAAATATCTATTCACTGGGAATCTGATTAAAACAGTCCAGACTCATTTAACTTAGAATCTGTAACAGCATCAGAGAGAAATATTACAGAATTTCTTCAAACTGAGAAGTACAGTGTTTGAACAGATCATGCCACTGAAGTGCTCTTTCTCCTTGTCTTGATAATAAATTAGCTAAAATATTTTCCAGGTGGCTTTTATTTTTCCCTCACCATTATTATTTATTTTTATTGTAAACTTTGTTAAATATCCACTTTGTTAACTCAGCAATTCAAAGATTTTTGAGTAGTTAATTTTACTTTAAAACATTCTAGAACTTCTATTGATATGGTGGTAACAGCCACAACAAAGTATTTTCTTACTAAGGACCTTTCTAGCTTTCTTAATGCAATCTATGATGAATTCTCAGCGTGAGAAATTGTAGCAATAAAAATTGAATTAGTATTGTTTCAAGATCCATACGAGTGCATATTTTTGATTTGTCACAAATTCTACTGAATTCTTCAAATGCTTAATGATCAATAATAACAATACATAATTATTTGAATTCTGCACTCTTAGTAAAACTTACATCATCACTGCAGTCTGGATTTTTAAATATTAAATAATAATTTGAGCTGTGCGCAATTCATGATGGATGTGATCTATAATCTTTCTGTGGCAGTTCTTTTTTTTTTAGCTTATTTTCAGACAAACTAAGACGCATTTTGTGATAATGCTCATCAGTATGCTTTGGATGTAGTATTTGCTGCAGTGTTTCCTTTGTATGCTACATGCTTCTATTAGCCGTCAACTTCATACAAAGGACAAGGAAATTACTGTCATTGAGAAATATTAGTTATCCTGCTGAAATTACAGTAGTTATTTTCCCTTGCGGCTTCAACATCTCATGCATAGACATCGGTATGATCTAAGAATGGTGCCTGCATGGATAGCTATGTTAGCTTTTATATTCACAGAGAAAGAATAGGCTATCTATCATTCAGCATTTTTTTACAGTTTAGTGGCATTGCATTACAATATGCTGTCTACAGTGAGAAAGCAGTGAACACAAAAAACATCAAAGACCCAAGATACTATTTTACAAAGTCTCAATAAATATATAAGCTATGCTTTGCGATGTGGGGAAACATTGGTTTACATTTGTTCTTACAATTTAACATTGCATTCTTTCTCCCCCACCCCAGGGAAATGACCCATATCGTTGGCCACTATTTTCTTCTTACCCTTTACCAAAGTGTTACCTACGAGAGCCATTGAAAAATCTTACTCTAAAACAAGGTAAGATTCCAGAAATTAGTGCATTAGTGGCCAGTGTAGTTTGCATTTTGCAATGTTTAATGTAATGGAAACAAGCTGCCAAACACTTCAGTTAAGGATTCCACATAACATTCTTTCATATTTCTTTCCAGGTAACATGGTTTTCCCGTATTATTGAGAGGATTATTTTGTGTAGATTGCTGTAGATGGAATAAACGCCTTTGCCATTGCTTGAATACTTTCTGATTATAACTGTAGAACTAGAAAAAATAATCCTAAGGGTGGAGATAGACCAGCTGATAGACAGTGACTCAATTCGGGAATCAAACCTGGGAACCTGGAGCTGTGAAGTAGCAGTGCTACCCACTGTGCTACCGTGCTGCCCATGTTACGTAGCGTTGTGTGGTATACATGTAACTCCCCTTAAAACAGGGGCTTTTGTGCATTTCCTTTGTTTTTTATAAGATTGGGATTGAAGAATCCGTACTTGGCTACTGCATGGGTACAGATGTGTCTGGTATCTGAAGAAAGGAGACTGTGGTGACTCGTTGGTGCCTTTGGTGCTCCTAGAGTTGAGGGAGATTATGTTGCATACCCAAACTTGACGTGGAAAATGTATACTGAAACTCTCGTTTTAATTGCAAGCTGACGTGTCTTGGGAGGGTGTGCACCATGTTTTCATGGCCTCATCATTTTTCTCCCTTGGTCTCAGATGGAGCTGTGGAGGTATCTAATTATGCCTAATTATTGTATCGAGACAGTTGTAATATTGTTGTCCAGTCCCCCTCTGTACTCGGGCTGTTTTTTTCCTTGTTTATGGCGATGTATAATTTTGTTGCGTAATTTTCTAAAATGTCAACCTTAATAATCATTTTTTTTTTCTTTGTTATAAATTGAGTACCCGATTTTTTTTCCACTTAAGGGCCAATTCAGCGTGTCCAATCCACCTAACCTGCACGTTTCTGGGACCCACGCAGACACTATGATAATGTGCAAACTCCAATAATCATACTTAAACAATTCAGGAGGAGGCCCCACAAATATCCCCATACACAATAGTGGGGAAACACAGCACATCAGTGTAAAAGATATGGGGCGGGATGCTCCGTCGGCTGACGCTGGAATCTGGATTGGGCGGAGAATCGGTTCCAGTGCCGAAATCACGGCGGGTCGCTGATTTGATTTCAAATCGCAATTCTCCATCGCCTCGACAGCGGCATCATAGCGTTCTACAAGCGTTCTATGTACAGTAAACACCGTTGGCATATCATGACTGGGCCCAACCCGGTATTCTCCGGGGTCTCAGCCTCTAGTGGGCCGAAAGTCCTGATGGTGAGGTTCACTTGTGTTTTTTTAAATCGTGAAACCGGCGTCGTGGCTGATGAGGGAGAGCAAGGAGGTAGGAAATGTGCATGCCACACTGATCGAGTTGTGAATCGGACCAGTATGCATCCCTGCTGGCAGGGCATAATAATAATAATCTTTATTATTGTCTAAGTAGGCTTACATTAACACCGCAATGAAGTTACTGTGAAAATCCCCTAGTCGCCACACTCGAGTACCTGTTCAAGTACACTGAGGGAGAATTCAGAATGTCTAATTCACCTAGCAAGCATGTCTTTCGGGACTTGTGGGAGGAAACCAGAGCAACTGGAGGAAGCCCACGCAGACGCGGGGAGAACATGCAGACTCAACACAGTGACCCAAGCCAGGAAGGATATGCTGGAGCGGGGACAGGACATACCTGGGCAATTTTCCACATTGCCAGTGCAGTAGCTGTGCTGGAAAAGCTTGGCTAGCGACACTGCAAGTTCCAGAGCACAGGTCTTCAGTACTATGGCCAGAATATTGGCCGGGCCCATGGGCCTTTGCAGTGTTCAGTACCTTCAACTGTTACTTGATGTGTGGAGTGAATCAAATTGGTTGAAAACCGGCATCTGTGATGCTGGGGACTTTAGGACGAGGCCACGGTGGATCATCCACTCGACGTTTCTGACTGAAAGTCTTAGCAGATGCTTTCAGCTGGGTTCTCTGTGCCTTAGACGAAGTGTTGACACCGGTGCAGGATTCATGCACTTCCACAACAGCAGAACTGGCGCCGCACCTGGACTGATTCAATGACTGTTAAGAGGCTAGCACCGGTGCCACATGGAACACAATCGTTTCCAATGAGAAATGGTGCCGGATTCGTGATTGGCACTCGAGGCCGACAAGTTGCAGCTGCATATACACACTTCACTTCCCACACACGCCATCCCAGCCAATAAGATGGCAGCAAGACGTGCAGCACCGACTTCGCAGACGCTGAGCTCAACTCTCCTGGACAAGGTACCTTGTACCGTGGAAGGAAGCTCTCAGCCATGTCGTTCGCCATGCCTCGGCAAAGGTGGCGGAGGCAGTGGGTGCCACGAGCAACACCGTCCATACTGGCCTGTGTTTCCGGAGGAAACTACACGACCTGTTCAAGGCGGCCAGGGTGAGTGGGCAGCACAGTGCCTCTGGCACCAACCCCCATCCCACACAAGGGCCTGTATCATAATGTCACTGTAAAAAACAATGATAGGGATGGAACAAGGAACGTTAAAAGGACTAGCAATAAGGTTGTGTACCTGAATGCTCTGAGCATTCAAAAGATGGATGAGTTATTTACACGAACAGCCACAGCCCCCCCAACCCCCTCTGCCCCTGCCTGTAACCTCTTTATTCATAGCTGCCACACTATGGGGTGTGGGCCTTGGGTTAGCAGGAACTGCAGTTATGGTCCATGGATTGAGGAGGATCATGACCTGCTCTGCGATGAGCTTTGGTGCTCCGTATTGTTTGACAAAATCTGACTCCTGCCCACAGTAGAACTTTCCACCGCCATCTTCTGGGTGATCCTTGCATGCGAACTGGCCATTCCATCACACGTTTCCATTGAATCCGTGGGATAGGATTGGGACACCTGAGTGGTGAGCACTGGCTGAACTGCGTTCCTGGGCCAAGCCCACTCCCAATGTTCACCCATGCACCCCACCCCCTCTGTGGCCAGCCCTATCAACCCACCCCTCGCACCCTTCTGACAGAGCGCCAAGGCAGGTCAGAACAGGCCAGGTATTTAATGTGAAAACATATATATAGATTCAGGGCCCTAGCCCCTGTTGCTAAACTGCCTTTCACCCGTGCCAACTTAACTGGTGCTTATCTTTCAGGTCTTACGGGCCATAACGGTAAATCCCCAGAACGTGCATCAAGAGTGGAGGCACTCTGCTGTGATTCCCGCCCTGCGGCCTTGGTCCCCTTTGGTGGGTGTCTTATCGGCCGACCGGGCCTGGATGGGCCCAGCTGCTGCTCGATTGTCACAGATGTGCCGCCCTGTTCTGCCTGCTGCCCACCAGATGCGGAGGGGACCGGGGGGAGATGGTGGTGGGTGGAATCCAAGGTACTGCAGTGTTCCGGCACCTCCCCTGCAGGAGTCACCGGCACAGGCCCCGGGACTACTCCATGGAACAGGGTGTGAGCGGAGCTAACCCCTGAGGCTCCTCTGGTGCTGTCAGTCCTTGAGGCCCCCTGCCATCTCAACCAGGGTCTGCGTCACATCAGCAGTGACTGCATTATCTCCCTCTGGGACTGGGCCACCTCCCTCTCTGCCTGCACCACGTTGGGCAGGGCCTGGGCAAAGTCGCCGATGCTCTCAGCCAGGGCCCGCTAATCCAAAGCTGTAAACCCTCGTCCCCAAGGCCTCCACCACGAATACCACCCATGCAGTGTTGGCGTGTGTTGCAGGCATAGCTGGCATCACCTCCTGCTCCTGTACACGGTTGGACTCCAGGGCTTGCAGCTGCTGGATGCACGCCAACAACCCCTCATGTAGTCCCTGGCTCTGCGACTGCATCTCCAAGATTGATGGGACTGCCCGTTACAGAAGCCCCGAAACCCGCCTGGACGGCAGCTAGATCCTAGGGTCGTCCACCCCCTTGGGTGTTCTTACCTCCACCTGCTGTATGTGGTGTGGTGCGCATCAGAAAGTGCCCCAGGAGCCTCTTCACCAACATGCTCAACCGAGGTGAGTGTCTCTGGGATGGTGGAGGGTGTTGGAGACAGCTGTGACGGGAAGTCTGTGTCATCCTCGGACTTGAGCTCTGGGGTGTCCTGGGTCTCAGATCTATGGCTTGCATCCGTGTTGCTGTCATCGTCGCTGGTCGGCACCTGTGGTTCTGGCTGTGGCTGGGGACAAGAATGGGGGACACCAGAAGGGCCTGCCCCATCACCAGCAGGTCCTGCAAGACATAAGGCAAGACTCATTGGGGGGGGGGGGGGGGGGGGGGGGGCGGGGTTTGCAAGGGGGAGGGATGTGTGTTGGGGGGTGGTGGTGGAGCGGAGGTGTGTGAGGGTGGTGTAGAAGGAGGAGGGTGACACACGTGTAATGTGGAACCGGATCTCAGCCTGATGCTGACTTCCAATCCAGCGGATGCCCTTTCCTTCAGCCGGCGAACCATGTCCAGGTCCCCCTCCAGTCGTCTTCCACTCCCGACGGTAATGGGCGGCCATCTCCTGGGGGGAGGGAGAAACAGAAAATACACAGTGTTAGACTGTCCATCGCAGGCAGCCCAAGACGTGGATAGGTGATGGCTTCAGTGGTCAGAGTACCCGGCCATGACAGCCGGTATGGGTAGCGTAATGTGGTGCAGTGTGGGGGTCGGACGCCCTCCAGGTTCCGGTGGTGGTTGGGGGGGGGGGGGGGGGGGGGGCAGTGACCCGTATGTGTGATGGGAGTTTGTGCCAGGGGCACAGTGCTGCCTACTCACTCTGGCCGCCATGATAAGCTCATGCAGTTTCGTCCGACACTGCTGGATGGCCCGGACAGTGTGCTGATGGCACTAACGGCTTCTGCCACTTGCACCCAGGCCTGGGGAACAGCGGCGGCTAGCAGCCTCCTTATTGGGCCATGGAAACAGACACAGAGGCTGATGTTGTATCCTTTGTTTCGTTGATCGTCCAAAGGCAGATCCTGTTAGGGTGGAGATCAACCTTTCCACCCTGTGCCTTGGTGTGGAGGGGGAACCTGCTGGAATTCTTGACACTTGACTCTTGCGAAGGTGAAATTTGAACTGAGGGGAAGGATGGAGGGGTTGTTCAATTCATGGGCGTTATTCATTATGCACTTTCAAGAATTGGTTTACATCAAACAGATGGGCGGGGAGTGTTGGGAGGGTTGGGGGAGTGGGTTTGTGTGTGTTAATGGTGACTATGGGTGATTCCTGATTCCTCTTTGTCATTTTTTTATGTTAACATGCGGACTAATTTTGGTTGGAGGGTGGGTTTGTTGTTATTGATATGGGGATTGACAGTGCATTCGCTGTTTATTGCTATGTGTAAATTTGGGAGAAAATGTGAAAAAGGAGAATAAAAATATTTACAAAAATAATTACAAAAATAAACTAATGTAGGCCCCTTACAGTCAGAAACGGGGGAATTCATAACCGTGAACAAAGAAATGGCCTAGGAATTAAATTTCTAAATTTGTACTTTGCTTCTGCTTCACAAAAGGGGACATGAATAATGTACCGGATGTTTTGAGTAACACTAGCTTCAGTGAGGAGCTTAAGGTAATTAATATTCGTAGAGAAATGGTTGGGGAAATTAATGGAAAAAGGCAGATAAATCTCTAGAGCCTGATAATCTTCATCCCAGAGTACTTAAGGAAGTGGCCCGAGAAATAGTAGAACCGTTGGTCATTTTCTAAAATTCTTTGGACTCTGGAATGGTTCCTACAGATTGGAGGGTAACAAATATAACCCCGCTGATCAAATAGGTAGGTAGAGGGAACAGGGTACTGTAGGCCAGAGAGCCTGACATCGGTAGAAGGGAAATTGCTCGAGTCCATTATTAAATGTTTCATAGCACAGCATTTGGAAAGCAGTGTTATAATCGGACAAAGTCAGCATGGATTTACGAAAAGTAAATCATGCTTGAACAATCTACTAGAATTCTTTGAAGATGTAACTAGTAGAATTGACCAAGGAACTTTCAGAAGGCTTTCGACAAGGTCTCACTCAGCAGATTATGATGTAAAGTTAAAGCGCATGGGATTGTGGGGTAGTGTCTTGAGATGGCTAGAAAGCTGGTTCGCAGATAGGGTATAAAAAGTTGAAATAAATGTTTTTTTTTCGATTGGCAGGTATTGACTAGTTGGATTCTGTGCTCGGACTCCAACTATTCACATTATATATTAATGATTTGGAGGAGGAACCTAAATGCATTATCTCCAAATTTGCAAATGATACAAAGTTGGGTAGGAGGGTGAGTCGTGAAGAGGATGTCAAGATGCTTTAGCGGGATTTCAACAGGCTGAGTGAGTGGGCATGTGCATGGCCAATGCAGTATAATGTGCATAAATGTGAGGTTATAAGCTTTGGTAGCAAAAATAGGAAGGCAGATTATTATTTGAACGGGTGTAAATTGAGAGAGGTGGATACTCAGCAAGACCTTGGTGACCTCACGAATCATTCGCTCTAAGTAAAAGTGTGCAAGTACAGTAGGCAGTAAAGAAGGTAAATGGTATGGTGGCCTTCATGGTAAGAAATTTGAGTCTAGGAATATGGATGTTTTACTGCAATAGGGCATTGGTGAGGCCACAGCTGGAGTATTATTGGCAGTTTTGGTGTTCTTATCTGAGGAAAGATGTTCTTGATGTGGAGAGAGTGCAGCAAAGGTTCATCAGGCTGATTCTGGGATAGTGGGCCTGGCATTTGAGGAGAGAAAAGTCAATTAGGATTATATTCATTGGCGTTTAGAAGATTGAGAGGGGATCTCATAAAAACTCTACAGGATTAGACAGGGCAGATTCAGAAAGAATGTTTCCAATGGAGGGGGAGTCCAGAACTAGGAGTCATTGTGTGAGGTTAAGGGACTTTTAGGACTGAGATGAGGAGAACTTTCTTCACCCAAAGAGTAGTGAATCTGTGGAATTCACTACTACAAAACGTAATTGAGGCCAGAATGTTGTGTAATTTGTATTGGATTGGATTGGATTTGTTTATTGTGTGTACCGAGGTACAGTGAAAAGTATTTTTCTGCAAGCAGCTCAACAGATCATTCAGTACATGGGAAGAAAAGGGAATAAAACAAAATTCAAGAAAATACATAATAGGGCAACACAAGACAATGTAACTACATAAGCATTGGCATCGGTTGAAGCATACAGGGTGTAGTGTTAATGAGGTCAGTCAATAAGAGGGTCATTTAGGAGTCTGGTGGCAGTGGGGGAGAAGCTGTTTTTGAGTTTGTTCGTGCGTGTTCTCAGACTTCTGTATCTCCTGCCCGATGGAAGAAGTTGGAAAAGTAAGTAAGCCGCGTGGGAGGGATCCTTGATTATGCTGCCCAATTTCCCCAGGCAGTGGGAGGTGTAGATGGAGTCCATGGATGGGAGGCAGGTTTGTGTGATGGACTGGGTCGTATTCCCGACTCTCTGAAGTTTCTTGCGGTCCTGGGCCGCGCAGTTGCCATACCAGGCTGTGATGCAGCCCGATAGGATGCTTTCTATGGTGCACCTGTAAAATTTCAAGAAGCAATTAGATATAGTTCTTGGGGGTAAAGGAATCAAGGGGTATGGAGGCGGGGAAAATTAGATCAGGGTAGAACTTGATGATCAAGCATGATCATAATGAATTGTGGAGCAGGCTCGCAGGACCAAATGACCTCGTCATGTTTCTATTTTCTGTTTGTTTCTATGTAAGTACACAGTAATAATAACTACTTAATGGTGTTCTCCTTTAGTGTGCAGCAGTCAGTCCAATGTAATGTTGAATATAAATTAAGTTCTGAACTGAGCTATTTAAGCCATCGAACCAAGTGGAACAGCCAGAATAGCAAACTTTTCTGATATTTATGTGATGAGTCATTCTTCCTAATTTTTATATAACTTTTAAGCTGGAAACCTGTGAACATTTGGCCCCAAATCAGTATTGTTGGTTTAATCATGTCTAGGAAAATCATTGCTCCAGTATTGAATGTAAATTAAATTTCCATAGTTATGAGCCAACATTTTGTCTTTGAGGTCCCCTGCGACCTGACTTGGAAACAATGCCGAGGCATCAAAAATGCCCGAACGAACTTTTCTGTTTTAAATGTTTCCAGGATAATATTGCCATTAATGTGTTTTTACCTGTATAAAATTCAATTATGTCAGCTAACCAACATTATTAATTTTAGTTCAGTAACAGTTTGGACTGAGTACATTTATATCTATCTTGGATATCAACTTTAGCTCAGTGGTAGCACTCCCACCTTTGACACAAAATTTTATTGGTTCAAATCCCACTAGAAATTTGAGCATATAATTAACCCCCAGTGGAGTATGAAAGGAATTCTACATTGTTTTCCCTCTCACACAGAAATAAAAAATCCCATGGCACCATTCAAAGAAGAGCAGAAATGTTCTCCGAGGTGCTCCAATCAATATTTTTTCTTAGTCAACATCGCCAAAAGAAATGATGTCGTCATCTCATTGTTACTTGTGGGATCAGTTGACTGCCATGTTCTCTGTTATTGGAAAATTAACTACACTTCAAAAGTATTTAATTGGCGGTAATGTGCTTTGGCAAGCGCTGAGGGTGTAAAAGGTGCTATATAAATGCAATCTTGTTCTTCCTTTATCTCACTCAACTACAATATTGCCTGAAACAAAATTAATAAGGTATTTTTTCATATTTGGATAATGTTATGCAATGTAATAATAGCTAATCTGGTCATTATTTAGATAATGAATTTAACAAGATGCTGAAAAATTCAGAGAAGCAGACAGGATGGCTGGGGAACTGCAAAAAGCACTTCTGTAAAATCATGACATCCAAACCTGACATCATCAAAGGAAACAGTAAGTACACAGATACCAACTTATTGTGATTGTACATGGCAACTAGCTTTATTATTCAAGCACAAAATATACTCCAACTATCAGCAGTTCTAGTGGAAACTTTGCAGTATCATTGAATGTTAAAATTGTATTTTTCTTTTACAACAATGGTTTTGTCAATTCTGTTTTAGTATCATCGTGTAATAGCCAACACGGGATCTACGAGGTGGGAAGGATGATGTTCCCTGTGGTCTTTGTGGGGTACGAGATCTCTATTAACCTTTGTAAAGAAGATCGACATTTAAGGCACTGACCAGAATAGGAACCTGGGAGGGATTCACCGGGCAGTGTACATATCGTGTTGTAATTAAAACAATGTTTCTTTATTTTACTCGGTGTGGACTCACTGTATCCTTATTAAACTGGCGACGAGGAGTGAACTGGTTTACTGTTGACGCTGCGACCGACTCAACTGAGCCACCTCCCTGATTTTTCTGGACCCAGATTTGGATTTACTCCATTCACCATGCCTCTGTTTGGATGGTTAGATGCATTTGATGCTGGTGTTGAAGACTGGAGCTAATACGCAGAAAGAATGCATTACTTCTTCTGGACCAACAACATCAGGGAGAACAAACTGCAGATGGTCATACTATTGCGCTCACACGTTCGGGGTGATCCAGAGGCGGTGCCAAATATGTAATTGTTCGACCAGCTCGTGGCATTTGTGGCGCACCACACTATAACCCAACCCCATCAGTGATTGTTTAAAGATATTGGTTTAATACGACAGAGAGGTTCCCCGGTGAATCCGTAGCCGAGTCTGTATCACAGCTCTGAAAAATAGTCGAGTTTTGAGAGTATGGAACCTCTTTATCAGATATGCTCTGCAATTGTTTGGACTGTGGTCTAAATAATATCGAAAAACAGAAAAAGTCTTTGGCCAAAATTTCCCTGATCTTTCAGCAGGCAGCGGATCTCATTATCCCGGAAAAACGCAGAAAGCGACATCCAAGAGATACAAGGGATGGAACATGTTGATCCCCATGGTCAGGACAGAATGCTGCTGCGACTCTGGTCTCTGGGTGAAGAGAGACGGCTGTCGAGGCGTGGAAGTCACCAGACTTGACTGAAGGCAATTCCTGCCCGTGTGCAGCATGTGGGCACCGGTCTAGGTGTACTCGCAGGAGGGCCAGCCGTCCAGGCATCCGGGCCGAGGTAGGTGTCAGACCCGGGGCCTGGCCTTGTATCCGGATGACCCAGAAGAAGCCGAGGATAAGGTTTAGATGCAGCTAAACTGTTTGGCATCACCCTGTGTAGCATCTATTCATGTTTTGATACAGGTGAATGGCCACATGTTCTAAGTAGAGTTGGATACGAGGTCTGGCATTTCTGTGGTGGCACAGAGAACCATGATATTATAAAACAAGTTTATTTTTAAAATTCATTTACGTGATGTGGGCATTGCTGGTGAGCCCAGCATTTATTGACCGTCCCTAGTTACCCCTCAGAAGGGTAAGCCACCCTTTAGTAGTATGTTGCTTTCTTGAACCGCTGCAATCCTTGAGGTGTAGGCACCCACTGTGCTGTTAGGGAGGGAGTTCCAGGATTTTGCCCCAGCGGTACTGAAGAAACGGTAATATATTTCCAAGACAGGGTGGTGAGTGACTAGGAGGAGAACCTCCAGGTGGTGGAGTTCCCAGATATCTGCTGCTCTTGTCCTTAAAAACGGCAGTGGTCCTGGGGTAGGAAGGTGTTGACTAAAGAACCTTGGTGAATTACTGCAGTGCATCTTGTAGGTGGTTGCCACTGTTCGCCAGTGGTGAGGGGTTTGAATGTTTGTGGGTGGGGGCTGCTTTGTCATGGATGGTGTCAAGCTTCTTGAGTGTTGTTGGAGCTGCACTCAGCCAGACAAGTGGAATGTATTTCATTACACACCTGACTTGTGCCTTGTAGATGGTGGACAGGCTTAGGGGGGTCAGGAGGAGAGTTACCAGCCAGAGGATTCCTTGCCTTTGACCTGCCCTGGTAGCCACAGTATTAATATGGCTAGTCCAGTTCAGTTTCTGATCAAAGGTAACCTCCAGCATGTTGATTGTGGGAGATTCAGCAATGGTAATGCCATTGAATGTCATGGAGCGATGGTTGGATCCTCTCTTGTAGGAGATGGTCATTGCCTGGCATTTGTGTGGTGCGAATGTAACTTTCCATTTATCAGCCCAAGCCTGGACATTATCCAGGTCTTTCTGCATTTGGACATGGACTTCATCACTATCTGAGGAGTCGCAAACAGTGCTGAACATTGTGCAGTCATCCACAAACATCCCCACTTCTGCCCTTGTGATGGAAGGGAGGTCATTGATGTTGAAGCTGAAGATGGTTAGGCCTAGGACACTACTCTGAGGAACTCATGCAGTGATGTCCTGGAGCTGAGATGATTGACCTCCAACCACAACAACCATCTTCCTTTGTGCCAGGTGTGACTCCAACCAGCGGAGAGATTTCCCCCTGATTCCCATTGACTCCCGTTTAGCTCGGGCTCCTTCTTGCCATATTCTGCCTTGCTGCCAAGGGCAGTCACTCTCACCTCACCTCGGACATTCAGCTCTTTTATCCATGTTTGAACCAAGGCTGTAATGAAGTCAGGAGCTGAGTAACCCTGCTGGAACCCAAACTGAGCATCCGTGAGCAGGTTATTACTAAGTAAGTGCCGCTTGATAGCATGGTTGATGATTCCTTCCATCACTTTTCTGATGATGGAGAGTAGACTGATAGGACGATAATTGACTTTGTTGGATTTGTGCTGTTTCTTGTGTACAGGACACACCTGGGTAATTTTCCACATTGCCGGGTAGATGCCATTGTTGTAGCTATATTGGAACAGCTTGGCTTGCGGTGCAACAGGTTCTGGAGCACAAGTCCTCAGTACTATTGCTGGAATATTGTCAGGGTCCTTAACCGTTGCAGTATCCAGTGGCTTCAACCGTTCCCATGGAGTAAATCGTATTGGCTGAAGACTGCATCTATGATGCTGGGGACCTCCAGAGGAGACCGAGATGGATCATCCACTCGGCACTTCTGGCTGAAGATTGTTGCGAATGCCTCACCCTTGTCTCTTGCACATATGTGCTGGGCTCCTCCATCATTGAGGATGGAGATATTTGTGGAGCTTTTTTCTCCAGCGAGTTGTTTAATTGTCGACCACCATTCACGGCTGGATGTGGCAGGACTGAAGAGCTTAGATCTGATGCGAATATTGTGGAATCGCTAAGCTCTGTCTATTACTTGCTGCTTATGCTGTAAGGCACACAAGTAGTCTTGTGCTGTAACTTCACCAGGTCGACACTTCATCTTTAGATATGCGTAATGATGCTCCTTCCATGCTCTCCTGCACTCCTCATTGAACCAAGGTTGATCCCCTGGCTTGGTGGAGGTGTGCATACTTTGACTTTGGCACAACACAGCATCTCATTTGGCCACTTATACGGTGGTACGACTGAATATTGTGAGTTCCACCCTAACTCCGGTAGTTTATGGGCCAATCAGTTCATCTTCCCTTCATTGCTGTGCAAGGAAACAGACCTATCCTGTTGGGCTGCAATTGGCGACACCTGCTGTAGTTGGATTGGCAACACATCTTTAAAGTGGGATCTGGTAGTCTTTGTGCAGTACTGAGCAAGTTCCCGGAGGTGCTCCAGCGTTGCTTGGGTACCATTAAAGGGGCTGTGGCGTGGGTGGCATGGTGGCGCAGTAGTTAGCATTATTGCCTCACAGTGCAGAGGATCCGGGTTAGATCCCAGCACCAGGTCACTGTCCATGTGGAGTTTGCACATTCTCCCTGTGTCTGCATGGGTCTCACCCCCCACAATCCAAAGATGTGCAGGGTAGGTGGATTGGCCATCTTAAATTGCCCCTTAATTGGAAATGTTTTAAAACATTTAAGAAAAAAGGAACTCTGGCCAAGATCCAGGTGGACCTGGAGACCCATTCCCAATATTTCCTTGTCCGCCTAGTTCCCTACGCTTTATTGGAGAACGTCAAGACTGAGCTTCATTGTCTGAAGAGTTTGGGCATCATTAGGCCTGTTTGCATCGTTGATGGTGCGGCACTGGTGATCCCCGTCATGAAGCCGGATGAGACAGTCCGCCTCTGTGGTGACTATAAATTGACGGTGAACACAGCTTCGAGGTTGGACTGTTATCCTTTACCGCACATCGAGGATCTGTATGCAACATTGGCTGGTGGCTGTACATTTCTGAAAGTGGACATTAGCATTGCTGGTTTAGCTCAGTGGGCTAAACAGCTGGTTTGTGATGCAGAACAAGGACAGCAGCACGGATTCAATTCCCGTACTAGCTAAAAATTCCAAATTCTCTCTCTGTGTACCCGGGCAGGCGCTAGAATATAGCGACTCGGGGCTTTTCACAGTGACTTCATTGCAGGGTTAATGTAAGCCTACTTGTGACAATAAAGATTATTTACATTTACTTATCTACAGCTGGAGCTTGATGCATCATGGTGGAGGTACATCACGATTAATACAAACATTATGTTCTGTGAGTACACCCGGCTCCCGTTCGGGGTATCCTCGGCATGCACAGTATTCCAATGTGTCATGGAGAACATTCTGCGTGGATTACCGTGCATTGCGATTTACTTAGACGATGTGCTAGTCGCGGGACCACAGATCAGGGACATTTGAAGAACCTCGATGCAATGTTGAACATTTTTCAGAGTATGGCGTCTGCCTGCACCGTGCCAAGTGCATGTAGTTAGTGTACCTGGTGGACCGAGACCCCCTGCACATGATTGCCAAGAAAATGAGAGCTATCAAAATGCCACCGCCCTATGAGACGCCACTTGCTTTGCTCCTTTTCTTGGACCAGTAAATTACTATGGGTGATTTATTCCAATTCCAGCAACTGTCCTAGCCCTCCTACGCTTGCTCCTCAAGAAGCACCATCCCTGGGAATGGAGCAAGGCTCATGATGAGGCATTTTCGATTTTTAAAATATTTTAATTCTCCTTTTACACATTTTCTCCCAAATTTGCACCCACCAATAATAAACAATAAGCAGTAACGAATATAATGTAAATCCCCATATCAACAACAATCCCATCCTCCCACCAACCCTCAAACAACTGCCCGCATGTTAACATAAACAAATGACAAAATGGAATCCGGAATCACCCATAGTCACCATTAACACATACGGTCCCCCTCCCCACAACCCTCCCAACCACACACACTAATGTTCGATGTTATCCAATTGTTGAAAGTGCATAATGAATAACGCCCATGAATTGTAGAAATCCACCATCCTTGCCCTCAGTTCAGTTAACCTTTTAAAGAGTGAAGAATTCCGACAGGTCCTTCGCCACGCCAGGGCACAGGGTGGAGAGGTTGATCTCCATCCCAACAGTTTCAGCCTTCGGGCGATCAACGAGGCGAAGGCTACAACATCTGCCTCCGCACCCGTTTCCAACCCCGGCTGGTCTGACACCCCAAATATGGCCTCCTGAGGGCCCGGGTCCAGCTTCACGTGCACCACTTTAGAGATTACCCTAAAAACCTCCTTCCAGTAACTCTCCAGCTTTGGGCAGGACCAAAACATATGAACGTGATTTGCGGAGCCATCCACCCCCCCCCCCCCCCCCCCCCCCCCCCCAACCTCCCCCACCCACCCCCCGGCAACGTTCACACACATCTTCTGCCCCCTCAGAGTGCCAGCTCATGCTTGCCCTTGTGATGTGTGCTCTATATACCACCTTCAGCTATATCAGCCCAACCTTCCGCACGAGATGGAGGGGTTCACTCTCTGGAGCACCTCACACCTGAACCCCTCCTCCATACCCTCTTCCAACTCTTCCTTCCACTTTGCTTTGATCCCTTCCACTGGTGCCTTCTCCTCTTCCAAAATAACCCCGTAAACCACCGACATTGTCCCCCTTTTCCAGCCCCCCTGTCGTCAGCACCTCCTCCAGCAATGTGGAGGCCGGCTCCACCGGGAAGCTCTGTATCACCTTCCTGGCAAAATCTCGAACCTATCTAAACATTTCCCCCTGCTCCAGCCCATACTTCGCTCCCAGCTCCTTCAATCCTGCAAACCGACCCCGAAGAAACAAATCTTTTAGTGTCTTAATCCCCTTCTCTTCAAATTTCCTAAAATTTCCCTTGACCCTGCCCACAAGTGTTGGCGAAACTGCCTACAAATTCTCAATGAAGCTATTATTACCGGACTCCCTGAGTATCTCCTCGGGGCCAGCGTGAGTGACACTGTTGCTAACGTCTTCAATATCAACCCCGACACAACCTCTCCTCCATTCTGACCCACTGGGAATCAACCCAGCTCCGCACCTTCTCCACATTCGCCGCCTAGTAATAATACATCAGGTTCGGAAGACCCAAACTGCCTGCCTTCCTCTCTGCAGCAACATCTTTCTAACTCTGGCCACCTTCCTTCCCCTTATGAATGAGGAAATAATTCCTTCAATCTCTCCGAAAAATGCTTTTGACAGGAAAATCAGCAGGCATTGGAAAATAAACAGAAATCGCCGCAATACATTCATTTTAACCGCCTGTACCGACCCACCAGTAACAGAGGGAGACCATCCCACCTTGCTAGATCAGCTTTCACTCTCCCCACCAAACTAGAAATGTTGTATCTACGGAGCAAACAGCAGGGGGGACCTAGGACATCCCTGTCTAGTCCCACGGTGGGGAGAAAAATATCCCGAGCTGATGTTATTTGTATGAACATTCTCCCTCGGCTCCTTGTATAGTAGCTTTACCCAGTCCACAAATCTTGGTCCAATCCCAAACTGCTCCAGAACTGCCATCAAGTACCCCCATTCTACCCGGTCAAACGCTTTCCCGGTGTCCAATGCCACAACCACCTGTTTCCTGCCCCTCCGCCGGTGCCATAACCACGCTCAATACCTTCCTCACATTCGAAAAGAGCTGCCTCCCTCTCACAAACCATGTCTGATCTTCACCTATCACCTTCGGGAGGCTTACCTGCCGGCAGCATAGTGGTTAGCACAGTTGCTTCACAGCTCCAGGGTCCCGGGTTCGATTCCCGGCTGGGTCACTGTCTGTGCGGAGTCTGCACATTCTCCCCGTGTGTCCGTGGGTTTCCTCCGGGTGCTCCGGTTTCCTCCCACAGTCCAAAGATGTGCAGGTTAGGTGGATTGGCCATGATAAATTGCCCTTAGTGTCCAAAAAATGTGAAGTGGGGGTTACTGGGTTATGGGGATAGGGTCAATACGTGTGCTTCAGTAGGGTGCTCTTTGTAAGGGCCGGTGAAAACTCGATGGGCCGAATGGCCTCCTTTTGCTCTGTAAATTCTATGATTCTATCTTTGCCAATACTTTTGCATCCATGTTTAAAAGTGATATGGGCCTATATGACCCACATTCCGTTGGATCCTTATCTTTTTTAAGCAACGGGGAAATTGATGCCTGCCCCAAAGTTTGTGGTAAACCCCCTTCCCTATCGCCTCCTCAAACATCCCCACCATTAGGGGTGCCAGATTATCCTTGAATTTTTTAATAATATTCCACTGGAAACCCATCCGGCCCTGCCACCTTCCCCAACTGCATCCTCCCAATTGCATCTTTTATCTCCTGCTCCACTTTCCTTCCATCTAATGTAGCCCTGTCCCCCTCCCTTAACCTCGAGTACTCCAGCCCATCTAAAAATTCCTGCATTTCCCGGTGTCCCCCAGGTGGCTCTGACCTGCACAACCTCTCATAGAATTCCTCAAAGAACTTGTTAATCAGATCTGTAGCCACCACCAACTTCCCTGCTCTGTCCCGCACCTGAACAATTTCCCTTGCTGCCGCTGTCTTCCGAAGCTGACCTGCTAATGCCTTATCTCTATGCTCGTAAACTGCACCCCTTGTTCACCTCAGTTTGCACACTGTCTTCCTAGTAGATAGTCAAAGCCCGCCTGCAGTTTCTTCCTCTTTTCCAACTTGGTCCCAATCTTCTGCATAACTCCTATCTATCTCCAACATCTCATCTATTACTCTCTGCCGTTTCAACTTCTCTGATTTGTCCACCCTGACCTTAAACGAGATCATCTCTCCCCTGACCATTGCCTTTAGAGTCTCTCAGACAACTGCCTTCGATACCTCACCCATACAGTTGAAATCTACATATTCCTCAATTACTTTTTCAATTTTGCCACAGAACCCTCAGTCCCCCAACAGTCCCACATCTAATTTCCACCCCGACCTCTGTACTACCCCTTTCTCCAGTACCATATCCACCCAATGCGGAGCATGATCTGATACTGCAATTGCTGAGTTACCCACCCCCCATGATGAGATCAGCGAGCGCGGCCGTGACCTGTCCAACCTTGGCTCCTGCACCAAGTTCCAGTCCCCCCCCCCCCCCTCCCCCACTAGCAGTTTGTGTGTGTCCAAGTCGGGGATGGCCCCAAACACTTTCTTCGCGAATCCCACATCGTCCCAATTGGGACTATATACACTTCCCAGCGCCACTAACCTCCACTCCAGCACTCCTGTCACAATCACATATCTACCCCCCTGATCTGCAACCACATTCTCCATCTAGAACCATGCTCTTTCGCTGACCATTACCGCTCCCCCTCGAGCCCTTCCGTCAAATCTAGAGTGAAACACCTGACTAACCCAGCCCTTTTTAAGTCTCACCTGATCCTTCATCCTCATGTGAGTCTCCTGCAGCATTACTACATCAGCTTTCAAACTTCTAAGATGCGCAAATACCCTTGACTTCTTGACTGGACCTCCTAACCCCCTCGCATTCCACCTCATTATCCCAACTGGGGGGTCTCTCACCGCACACCCCCCCATTCTTATCCATCACCATCATACCACCGGGCCCCTCTCATGAGCCTTATCCGCCCCTGTCCATTATTAACATCGAACCCCTTCCCCCTCCTCACAGAATCCCCCCCTGCACTTCCTCTCGAAAAAACATCTGCCAGTATTGACCCCCCCCACCTTGCTCGCTTTGTGGGCCCACCAAAACCTGCTAACCAGGCTCCGATGTCCGCAGCACCCCTCTCCCCTCACCTCCGTTCACTAGCCAACTTTAGTTAGCTAGGGCGGTGGCCCCCACCCCCAAGGCATAACTTTCCCTCCCACCCAGTCCCAAAAGAAAACAAAACACCCAAAAAAATAACAACAATCCAACCCATACGCTTCACTAAAATAACATATAACCGTTGCAGCAAAGAATGCCTATCAACCCAAACAAAAACTTAAACTCTATAACAATGTGAAGTGAAGTAAATTACAATACAAGTCAATGAAAAGAAAGTTATAGCATTTTTACATTTTCCAGCTCCCCAATCACAGTCCACAATCTCTCTCCCAGCTCCGCTCCTCGCGTCTGTCCCAAACCTTTCTGCCTTCGCGAACGCTTCAGCCACCTCCACTGGTTTGAAAAAAAAAATTTTTGGCGTTATATGTCACCCTCAGCTTCGCCAGGCATACCATACCAAATCGCACCCCCTTGTACAGTGCCGCCTTCACTCAGCCGAACGCCGCTTGTCTCTTTGCCAACTCCACCGTCAAGTCCTGTTAAATCCGAACTCTAGCACCGTCCCACTGCACCTTGCGCTTATGCTTCGCCTAGCTTAACATCTTCTCCTTCATGTGGTATTTATGGAAGCAGTAAATTACTGCTCTTGGCGGTTCATGTACTTTGGGCTTCGGCTTTAACGAACAATAAGCTCGGTCCAGCTCATACCGGGAGGGGTTCTCACTCTTGCCCCATCAACTCTGCCAGCATCTTAGCGGAGTACTCTGTCCCTTTGGGCAAGCACACAATTCTCAGATTGTGCTTTTTTGAGCGGTTCTCCAAGTCCTCGAGCTTTGCTCGGAGTCCTCTGTTGACCTCCACAACCCCCTGCAGCTCGTCCCCCATCGAGGTGAGCTGGTCGCTGTGCTGCGACACGGCCTCCTCTACTTCCTTCATCTTCTTGCCCTTCTCTCTCACCTCGGCCGATGTCTTTGCCACAGCTACCCTCACCGGGGCAATTGCCTCCTCCACCAATGACTTCAGTGCGACCGCCATCTCCTTCCTCAACGCTTCCACGTGCCTCGCAAACTGCTTTTCCACCTCCACAGCCATCACCTCGGTTATCTTTTTTCACCGGAAGCATTACGGCCCCACCATGCGGTCCAGCATCCGCCATCTTCTCAGCGCTTTTGCTGGTCCTCTCATTCGACGGTGAACCCGCGTTAGCTCCCTTCTTCCCAGCTGCTTTTCAGATCCTTTAACGACTTATTATTTTTCTTTTTCTTTCACTCTTTCAAAAAAAAGTTCCAAAAAAACCTTCCCCCAGGACCGGACTTCAGACTTCTTACAAACAAATTTTAAGCGGGAGCTACCCGATGTGGAACATCTCCACTACATTGCACCCTGTCGGCGATGAGGCGTTTAAGAATGTGAAACAGCGGTTGCCTCTTTGAAGGTGTTGATGCATTTCAACCCTTCAAAACCATTATACATCATGTGCAATGCTTCGCCATTTGGGAAGTCGTGTCTCGTTGGATGAGCGATGGGTGTGAATGTCTGATCACCTTTACCACCTGAATGCTGGCTGCAGCTAAGAAAAAATATGCCCAAATAAAAAAAGGTCGGGAGGTCATATTTAATGTAAAGCGTTTTCATCAGTTCACCTGTGGCCACCATTTCTATATTGTCACGGATCACAAGCCATTGCTGGGCCTCTTCTGTGAATTGTGTTTGCGAGAATTTCGTGCTGGGCCTTGTATATTGGCTACCTATTAATGCTCTTTCGAGCAGAACCCAGATTGCACATGCTGATGTGTTGAGCCATCTTTCCCTGCAGACCGAATCCGCAAATCCCCAAACAGCACGGAGTGTTCGCTGTCCTGAATTTTTAACACCTTGCCCATCACTGGCTCGTGTATTTGTGAATGGACGCAAACAGATCCCGTCCTTGCCAAAATGCGGCATCTGGTGCTATACGGTGGCCAGCTTCTACAGCTACCTAGGGAGTTGAAGGCTTTCCCCTCCAAGTTCTCGGAGCTGACCATGGAAGATGGTATCCTCCTGTGGGGGCAACAGGTTGTTGTTCTGAAGAAAGGCTAAGCAACTGTGTTGAAGGAACTTCACAACAAGCACTTCTGAGTGTCCAAAATAAAGATGTCGGCGAGAAGCTATGTCTGGTGGTTGGATTTGGACACGGATGTCGAGACATTGGCCCAACAGTGCTCCATCTGTCAAGAGCACCAGGTGCAATCCTACGCCCTTGGAGTGGTAGGGATGCCCCTCGACTTGCATGCACCGATTTTGCTGGTTCATTCCTGCGTTTGATATTTCTTGTCCTGGTGAATGCCCACTCAGAGTGGCCGGAGGTCCATAAGGTGGCGATGATCATCTCTCGGGTGATCGTTGAGTGATTGCACATTTCCTTTTCCACCCACTGAATCTCTGAGGTGCTCGTAACAAGTAATGGGGCCTCTTTCACGTGTGAAAGGTTTGCTACTTTTGTGAAGCTCGTTCTGGGTGAGTGTGCTTAACACTCAATTTGGCTCTGTTTCGTTCCTTAGCTGTGGAGTCGCCAGGTATCATTAAGATACCGCCACAAGTTTCAAGTTCAAATTCAAAGCAATAAATCCATACACCAGTTAGTAAGTTCAAACAAAACACGTTTATTATATTACAATAATCTACTAATCATGCATATAAAACTATTAAGACTAGGCTAATCCTACCACTAATAGGCCAAATACTTATCTGGATAAGGGGACTGCAGGATCAGGGAACAACGGCCTCTAGCTTTGTCCTGGGTCCGCAGGCTTCCAGTAGTATTGGACTAAAGGGGGTCAGGAGTGTCTACTCTCGTAGCGTGCGTTGTATGACACTTGCGTGTTGGCGGCTACTGTCCAGGCCTCTTCTCCTCAAGGTTCTTCTGCTGCAACGGTGTTCTGCTGGGCGGGCTGGCTGGTCAAGGAGAGGCTGGCAGAGAGAGCGAGCTGGGGTCGGGGTCTCTGTTTTATACCTCTCTCAGGGTCTGGGCGGACCCTTTATTCACTCGCAATTGATTGGGTCTGTTCCCTATCGATTGATTTGAATTCCCCAATAACGGGGCAGTTCCTCGATCCCTGGGCGGTTCTTGGGACTTATTGTTTTGGACTTCTTTTGGCGCCGAAAAATCTGGCCTTCCATTTAATGTATCGATTTGTGTTAACTTGTTTCCATTGTACCTGGGGATCGCCCGGTATCGCCTCATTAGTATGCTTACTTGTTTTCTTTCACAGTGCTGTCTGGTTTCTGCAGCATTCAGAACTGGTTTCTGCAGTAGCCAGAATACACAAGGGCTTTGCAAGCTGCTTGCTTTTGCAACATGTCCATTTTCCCTGCATTCCTTGCAATCTTCCATTTTGTGTTGGGCAGTGGTCACCCCAGGTGGCTACAAGCTCAATGGGATTCGCCATGTCCGTACTGCCCCATACCATCCAACATCAAATGGCTTGGTAGAGAAGGCCATGCAGATTGCTAAATGGGGTCTAACAGGTGCTGTAATGTGGCGACTAGTGGATTGTCACAGTAATATCATTGCAGTGTTCATGTAAGCCTACTTTTGATACTAATGAAGATTATTATTATTAAAGAAACAGACTTCGGGCTCAATGATCACCAAGCTAGCAAGATGTATATTCTCATACAGGACCACGCCACAGGCAGTAACTGGGGTTTCAAAGCTGAGATGTTAATGGGTCGCAGGCTTCATTCACGACTAAGTTTGATTATCCCATGAAGCTGTGCCATAACCAAGATTTATAAGGGCTTGCCTAGTTCAATATCGACCTCGTTAGTACTTCATGCCTGACGACACAGTGTTCAATGACAGTGATCGCTGGCTCTCTTAGATTGTCGTCTGCTAAACAGGACCAGTCTCTTACCATGTTTGGCTCCAGGGGCAACTGATGCAACGACATTTAGATCGCATTCACTCATGAAGGATGCTCGCTTGCGAGGTTCCTCTCGATTATCTGTCTCCATTGCTGAACCAGCCTGCTGGGTCGCCTCCAAACTCTCTTAACGCCAACATGCTCAATGTTGTATCTTCTGACTCTGAAATAGAGACACCGACACCAATAGAAATAGAGACACTCAGACACCAATCAGATAAAAAGTGTTTAAAGCAGCAGCTGTTGCAAGTGGCAGCGGCTTCCTCGAAAGCCAAGTGCACTTCAAAGGCCTCAAAATCCCATATCAGGCTTTGAAATGCAAATTTTCCATTCAATTTCATACAGCAATAAATTGCTTAGCTGGAATACATTGCATTAGCTGGTGGTTGACAGTCTTATTACTCCAGAGACTAAGTGCTTGGTGGATTATTGATCTTTCTTTCCCTTGATGCTTGAATGCATCTCAAGTACCCTACTTTTATGCTCACCACGGTGTTTATGAACACTCTTTCTATGATTGATAGTTCCTCACCACTTCAAAAGCAGTTAAGTGCTTTCACTCCTTTTTAACAGCGGAAACCCCCTGGGGTGGGGGACAGTATTTGCTTTATAGGGTAAGGGGGTTCCACTGCTTGGCCTCTGTATTGGACTGCTCACTCAAAATGGTGGGCGGCCTGATACAAAAATTCCAACGGAATCTGATGACCTCTCCTCCATGCATAAATTTACATGGTAAAGGGGAGGGAATCGCAACTGGGTGCCGCTCCTAGCGCCAGCAGAGATCAGTAGCGAGTGGCCGGGGTACTTTTTTCCAGCCAGTTATAATAGAAAGCAAATCAGTCACTGCAACAGAAATACCTTTGTTTACCATTTGAATTGGTCTAAACACGACCACGGTTTACCATGACTCAACAATCGGTAGTCAACTTTCCGATTGTGTCAAGCTCTCTGTACAATTCAGCAACTTAGGAAATCTCCAGATATAGCCCTTCCCTAAACGTTTGTCTTGCTAGTAGCCACAGAGTCCTCAGCATTGACAAATCCTCAATGTGGATTGATTTCCATTGATATGCCATCCTTAGTGCTGACTAGTGTTACAGCCCAGGGTTTAGAGAGCCCCAAAATGTGTCATGGAGTTCACTTGACCTACAACTTCTAATAGATTTTGGCTATGGGTAGCACAAGGGCCCACTCTACATGTGTGATGCAACAGAAATCTAAAGTACTTTTAAAACAAAACAATGTTTATTGTATGAATCCAGTTAGCATTTTAGAAACGCACAGTAAGCATCTGAGCAACTATCAACTCAAATACTTTCCCCAAAGAATACAGTACTCTATAAGTAACCTTAATCTTTCCCATCAACATCCATAAGACAAATACCCTCTTTAACAAAGACAGCAGATTTAAATTCTCTACTGAGAGCAGTTATCACTTTTAAATTAGCAAGTGACCTGAAGATATTATTTTCATGCAGAGAGAGATCAAACTTACACCTTGCTTGGTTGGATGCAGCTCCAACAGTGAAAACAAAACTAAACAGATACTCTGGCTGCCAGCTCAAAAACGAAAGTAAAAGCAGACAGACAGCCCAGCTCCAGCCACACTCTGACATCACTGCAGCGATTTGATAAACACCCATTTCTCAAAGGTACTCTCACATGACACTAGTATGAAATCATGCTCCGCCTTGCCCCCCCCGCCCTTCAACACCCCCCCCCCCCCCCCCCCCCCGCTGCTTGCACACAGGGCATTGTTGGGCCTGATCCCTGTTGTGAAATATGCGAGCTTGGCACCTTGGCAGTGCCAGACTAACACTCAGGTGGCGCTGGCAGTGCCAGGGTGCCCAGAGGGCAAGCACCTGGGGACATCTGATCCCCTGAGAGACCCCCAAGAGTGCCGTTTCCATTTGTGGAGACTAGCACTCGCACGAAGGGTTAAATCCTATGCCTTCGTTTGCATGTTAGAGTGAAACTAGCTATCTCGCTCTAATATGCAGATTTGCCAGAAAGTGATCCCACCACAGTGAGCGCGAGTCACATTGCGACGACTCACAAGATCACGTTCATTCTCGGGAAGCGTGGTGAACTGCGTAGATCCCGGAAGAGGAATCTCCTGTCTTCCACCAGCTACGCTGCTTTTCGGGTACAACGCGGCTGGTAGATCTCGCCCAACATCTGTCACGCATATGTAAATACACCTGGGCCAGGATTCTCCCCTAGCCGGCGGGGCGGGGTTTCCCGGCGTGTTGGAGTGGCGTGAATCACTCCGGCGTCGGGCCACCCCAAAGGTGCGGAAGTCTCTGCACCTTTAGGGGCCAAGCCCTCATGTTGAGGGGCTAGGCCCACGCAGGATTGGTTCCCGCTCTGCCAGCTGGCGTGAACGGCCTTTGGCGCCACGCCAGCCGGGGCTGAAAGGATTTTGCCAGCCGGCGTTAGTCTGCGCATGCGCTGGAGCTTCAGCGGCTGCTGACGTCATCCTGGCACATGCGCAGGGGGGGTGGTCTCTTCCGCCTCTGCCATGGTGAAGATCATGGCGAAGGCAGAAGAAAAAGAGTGCCCCCACGGCACAGGCCCGCCCGCCGATCAGTGAGCCCCGATCGCAGGTCAGGCCACTGTGGGGGCACCCCCCCTCACCCCCCCCCCGGGGACAGATCGGCCCACGCCCCCCCCCCCCAGGACCCTGGCGCCCACCCATGCCGCCTGCTCCCGCCGGTAAGGTAGGTGGTTTCATCCATGAGGCTTGTCAGCGGCGGGACTTCGGCCCATCGCGGGCCGGAGAATCGCCAAGGGGGGCCTGCCGACCAGCGCGGCGCGATTCCCGCCCCCACCGAATCTCAAGTGGCGGCGAATTCGGGACACGGTGGGGGCGGGATTGACGCCAGCCCCGGGCAATTCTCCGACCCGGTGGGGGGGTTCGGAGAATCCCGCCCCAGATCTCAAAATTTGGAACCATGTGACTCAGTATCTATGAGGGCTGCTGAAAGTTCTGTCCTACTCCTGATCCACACCAAAAGAGTTCCCCTGAAATTTCAGTCTAGATTTTCTGTTGTCGCTTTCATTTTAAAATGCTTAGCATTTCACAGCTTTTGCAACTTTTCATGCATTCGAGAATTCAAATCTTGCTCATAACAACTCAGAAATCTGCGCTACAAACTTGTAGCAATCAGCTAATTACACTACAGCATGTAAGTAAAATAGATTGTGTGATTTGTATTAATGCACAATCAATTATCGGAATTGGACAGAAGTCAGGAGTAGGACAGAATTGATGCTAAATTAGTAATCTTGCTCAGAAATTACAAGGATGGCTGATGGAAAATTCATAATGATGCAGTAAGATATGTTTTTCTTGGGTTTGAGCTACAGCACATTGGAGCATAATCAGGCGTATTCTGCACATTACCTGGGAGTGCCCAGTGGTGAGAGTGAGTAATGAAATCGAAAAGCATATTTACAGCACTTAATTAAGAAGAGGGATTAGAATTTCAATTAGGACTGACAGCGACTTGTATAACTAACTGGAACCTCTGTTGAATTAACAATACAAGTCAATTTGATTTGAGACGATGGATTTCAATTTGAATTTGTAAAATAGAATGAATTGGAATTCAGGTTAGAATTGAGGAAAATCATTTAAATTAATAACTTTGATCTATCAGTTTGAATTGAGAAACTAGTACAGTATTTTAATAAATTGTGAAAGTATAGATGTTATCTTTACCAAACATCTTTAACTTTGTAAAGGAAGATCAGTTCACAGAGGAACCTCTGCTCATATGGCTGGAATGTATCTCAAGAAAGTGTAACCTCTTGTCCTCTGAAAATTGTAACCCTTGTCCTTTCGTGCAGAATAAGCCAAGTGTTCTGATTTGGCAAACACTTGAAAACAAACATGGGTGATGCTTTATCAATGGTGGCTCAGTTAGCACTTTTGCCACCGAGTCAGAAAGCTGTGGGTTCAAGTCCCTCTCAAGAATCTTGAGCACAAATGTCTAGGCTGACACTCCATTGCAATACAGAGCGAGCACTACACTTTTTGAGCTTCTGCCTTTCAGAGGTGATGTCAAACCGAGGCCCATTTGCCTCCATGTAAAAACATTCCATGGGAGTATTTTGAAGAATAGTAGGACAGTTATCCCCAGCATCCTACAAAATGCTTATCCCTCAAACAACATCACAAACCAGATTATCACATTGCTGTTTGTGAGAGTTTGCTGTACTCAAATTAGCTGTGCATACCATACAATGACAGTGATTACAATTTGAAAATACTTCATTTGGCATAAAGTGTTTTGAAATGTCCAGTGGTTATGAGACATGCTATATAAAGCAGGGTTTTCTTCCGTGGCGTACCACGGAAGATTTTGAATGTGACATTAAACCAAGCCATATGCCCCCTTCAGGTGGGCAAAAAGAACACTATATTAAATAAGAGCTATCCTTGGTACCTTTGTTAATAGTTATACCTCAGTCAGTACAATAAATATAGATTATCAGGACATAATAAAATTGCTGTTTCTGTGGGATTGTAATAACAATTGGCTGACGGTTTGCTGCACATATTATGGGCCAGTGTTTAGAGAACACCAAAGTATATCATGGAGTTCACCTGGCCCACAACTTTGAATAGATTTTGGTTAGATGGGGAGCACAAGGGCCCACTTAATTGGTGTGATGCAACAGAGATCTAAAGATTTTTAAAACAAAAACAATGTTTTTGAATCCAGTTAACATTTTATAAACCCACAGTAAACATCTTATCAACTACCAACACTGATAACCTCCCAAAAAGATACAGTACACTAAGTAACCATTAACATCTTTCCTAACAACATCCATAAGTCAAAACATTTTTTAACAAAGACAGTAGGTTTGAATTCTCTACAGAAACAGGTATTACTTTGAAATCATCAAGTGATCTGGAGACATTCTTTAGATCGCAGAGAGAGAGAGAGCGATACACATCTGCTTGGTTTGAATGCGGCTCTCAAACTGAAAGTGAAACTAAAACACAGAGCCAAAAAGAGCTTCCAGCTCAAAACGAAAGTAAAAAGCAGAATCACATTCCAGCTCCACCCACGCACTGACATCACTGCAGCCATTTGATAAAAAATACTTTTCTTAAAGGGACTCTCACATGACACACGACAGCCGTGAATAAACTTCGAAAGTACTTATTTAGCTATAAAGTTTTTTGGGTTATCACGAGTTTATGAAAGTCGCTATATAAATGCAAGTCTTTCTTTTTCTTTGGCCCTGGTTTCAATGTATACATACATATAAACATACAAATTTGGAGCAGACGTACGCCCCTCAGGCCTCAACTCTACTTTTGTGTCTACCCCCTATAAGGTGTTGACTACATTTTTAATAAAGAACCTATTATTATTAACTCACTTGGCCTTTCAATAACTCTCCCTGCACTGCTCTCTGGGAATGGGAATTCAGAATTCTTGACTCACTCTGACTAAGGAAAAGGTAAGATGAAAAGGAAGATGAGAGCATGTCAAAGTCAGAAGCATTACAACACCAGTTCAACCAAGCCCTAGCTCAATGCAACCCGGATAGCTCCTGATTCGTACTCCTGAACTTAATTCCCTCCAATGCCATTGCCAACAAAACACCTTGATTTGAAGTCTGTAGTACTACTGGCAAACAACTAATCCGACAGATTTTCTGACCAAAATGCACTCCTCCAAATAAAATGGAAATAATAAACAAAATGAAATTCTGAAAATAACTCCCTACATTTAGTTTGTTGTGGTCACTTTTTAATTAATTTCCTTTGCACACTTTTTATTACTTATTTCTTATTTTTGTTATAATTCAACTGAGCACTTTTCTAGTGCTATCTCTAACAGACTGAATACTATTGTTGAAATGTCATAAAAAAGTGAAAACCATGTTCACTCTTTTATTTTCCAACATTAAATCGATAAAATATAACTTGGCTAAAAAAAATAGCCGTTTTAATAATGGCAGACCTTATTGTGTTGTCGAAGAATGTCTTATTTATTTCTTCAAATTTTAGTTCTTGCAGAATTGCTTGAAAAAGTTGTGGACCACCTCTCTGACAATCCATCAGAGTGTTTCTTCAGACCACATGATGGTGAGTTGTTTTTATCTGTTGCCCAAGAGAATAAATGCAACATAACCTGACATTGAAAGCTGTTTTGATTTACAAGAATATTTAAAAATTAAAATACTAATTGTGCCAACGTCAAACTTATTTTTTCAAAACAAAATTTATTCAAATAGTATTCTTCTTAGGATTAGCAATAAGGTGTTTAATTCAGTGAGTCAAGTTTTAAAACATGGGCCCAGAAAATGCTGTGAATAATGTCATCAAAATCACAGTTCATAGGTTGATGGGTTTAAGTAATCAATCAGTTGATATTTAAAATGTGTTTCTGAGAAGAATATGATTGTTCAGGGGCGAAATTCTCCGACCGGCCAAAAACCGGCGTTGTGCAAATCCCGCCGGCAGCCTCTGAAAACAGCTGGCGCCGGCGGGATTTCATTACATTTTTCTTTCACCAAATCTCCGGCCCGGATGGGCCGAAGTCCCGCCGACGTGGCCATGGGTCACGTCGGCGAAAAACAGAGTAGCTTTAATACGGCGTCAACCATTGATGATGATGCGGGGGGGGGGGGGGGGGGGTTGCGGCGTTGGAGGGGGGTTTGCGGCATTGGAGGGGGGGTTGCAGCGTTGGAGGGGGGTAGGGGTGGTGGGGAGGGGGGTAGGGGTGGTGGGGAAGGGGGTAGGGGCGGTGGGGAAGGGGGTAGGGGCGGTGGGGAGGGGGTAGGGATGGTGGGGGGTGTTTGGGGGCAGCGGCGTGCAGAGAGGGGGGGCGACGGATGCCCGGGGCCAACGCACCGTCGCCCCCCTTCTGCACGGCGCTGCCCCCTACCCCAACCACCCCCCCTCACCACCCCTACCTCCTTCCAACGCCCCTACCTCCCTCCAACGCCCCTACCCCCCTCACCACCCCTACCCCCCAACGACCCCTACCCCCTCCAACGCCCCTACCCCCTCCAACGCCCCTACCCCCCTCCATCGCCGCCCCCCCATCTCTTGCAACGCCGCAACCCCCCCCCCCCCAACGCCGGGTCTCTCTTCCCCCCCACGCCGGGTCTCTCTTCCTCCCCTCCCCCCCCCCCTCTCTCCCCCCCCCCCCCCCCCAACGGCGAGTCTCTCGTCTTCCCCCCCCCCCCCCCACCCCCCAATGCCGGGTCTCTCTTCCTCGCCCCCCCCCCCCCAAATGCCGGGTCTCTCTTCTTTCCCCCCCCCCCCCCCCCCAAACGCCGGGTCTCTCTTCCTCCTCCCCCCCCCCCCCCCCAAACGCCGGGTCTCTCTCTCCCCACCACACAAACGCCGGGACTCGCCACTTCCGCAGCGGGTGAAACTGACGCGTAACGCTGGCCCTTTCGGGAACGGAGATTACCGGCTTAAAAGAAGGTCCTGACGCCGGAGTCATCCGCACCGCTTTTACCCGCCGGAAATGGGCGTCACGTCGGTCCGCGGAGAATTTCGCCCCAGAAGTCTTTCCAAAATCAATCTTGTTTTCCCAGCTGTTCTTATTATAAATCTGTCGAGTAATATTGAAGCATTTGCACATTTGGAAAAGAGAACACCCAGCTTACATCTGGAGTTATTCCTGAGCAAACATTCTTTCCAAATGCTTTGAGTAATTTTGTACACAGGAGATTAATTTGTAGCAAATACAAAATGGACTCGAGCAGTTGTTGTGAAAATGGAACTTGCACACTTGTTGGTCAGAATATAAAATGTTATGAAATGGTTAGAAATCTGAAGCAAAGGATGTACTCAAAATTTGTACTGATCAGCAGTTTATTTTAAGTTTAATGTTTGTAATGTTATCTTATGCAATTTTTCTGATTTGCTGAAGTAATCCAATAGAAAAGTACGGTATCCCTCACATGCTCTTCATGGTATTTGTAAAGATGTGTTTCTCCATGCAAGTGGGGAAGGCACCGAGGGGGGGGACTTGATGGGTTGCCAACGGATTTCTAGAAAAGATTTGCGCCAGCCCTAGCCCCACACCTACGGGTCACATTTGCAGACTCGATAGCAAGGAGCACCCTACCTCCAATGCTAACACAGGCCATGATATCACTGATACCCAAAAGAGACAAAGACACGACGGTTCATATAGACCCATTTTGCTGCTCAGTGTAGACACGAAGATATTTGCAACCTGGCTAAGAGACTGGAGAACTTCATACAGAGGTGAGCGCAGAGGAACAAACAGGCTTTGTCAAGGGTAGACAGCTAACTGCGAATATCAAGCGACTACTGAATGTAATAATGACCCCATCCGGGAGAGAACACCAGAGGTGATTGTCTCCCTGCATGCAGAACAGACCTTCGACAGAGTCAAATGGAAGTACCTCATTGAGGTACTCGAGCGGTTTGGGCTGGGGACGGGGTTCACCACGTGGTGAAACTCCTGATACAACGCCCCCAAGGTGAGCGCTCAGACCAACACCACCAACTCTGAATATTTCCAGCTGCACAGAGGCACAAGGCAGGAATGCCCACTGTCCCTGTTCTTATTTGCCCTGGCAATCGAACCCCCAGTGATCGCTCTGCGAGACGGGAAAGGCTGGAAGGGCGTCCAAATAGGAGGCAGAGAGCACAGAGTTATGCTCTCCTTTACATCTTGGACCCACAGAATGGCCTGAAAGTAACCGTGAAACTTCTGGAAGAGTTGGGGCCTTCTCGGGCTACGGTCTCAACCTTGGCAAGAGCGAGGCAATCCCAGTGAACCCGTGCGGGGGAGGGACAGAGCTGGAGGGAATACATGCAAACTAGCCCAAAGCAAATTCTGCTATCTGGAGATCCAAATTGCCCATAACTGGACACAGATCCACAAGTGGAATCTGACCAGTCTAGCGAAGGAAGTTAAAAAAGACCTACAGAGATGGGATGCACTCCCGCTTTCCCTGGCGGGAAGGGTGCAGATGATCAAGATGAACGTGCTGCCGAGGTTCCTCTTCCTGTTTAAATCCATACCGACCTTCATCCCCAAGGCCTTTTTCCAAAGGATAGACAAAATGGTCATGGAATTTGTGTGGGGTGAAAAGACCCCAAAGATCCCCGCGGTGACATTGCAAAGGGGGAAACATTTGGGCAGCTTATCCCTACCGAACCTGCAATACTACCACTACGCAGTCAGAGGGTGAGGGGATGGAGAGGTGGGAGGGAAGACCACTGGAAAGAAGGAAAATAAATGATAATTTTCAAGACCAGTCTGACAATATATTTATTTCAGTCACGTATGTTAACAGATTTAATTTCCATCATAGTGCAACTGGTGATTGTTGCAAATGTGTAAATTTGTTCACAAAATAACATGAATAATGATCTTCATTTGGATAAAATATTCAGCCATGAAAAGGACTAGGAGCAATGCAAGTTTTGTTATATAAATCCTGATGTTACTGAATAAATATTTACATTTTACACTTAAAGGGAAAATAAATGTTCACATGGTGTGCTGAAGTTATGATAAATAATGAGTACAGGCATTATAGAATTACTTGAAGTGTCTCAAGCAGCAAAAATTAGTTTTAATATGCCGATTGTTGTACTATGTAATTAATAGCCCAGTAGTAATGGAGCGACTGGAGAAGAGCGATTGTATGACAATAGAATATTACATTGGCTTTGAGGGCGATTTAGTTACATCTGAAACTAGTCTTAAATCTGAACAAAGCAGAAACAATTTTTCCCTACCTACTCTGCCCAGCCCCTCATGATTTAGAACATCTCTATGAAATCAGTTTACTGATGAAGCTTGTGTGTGCTCACTCAAAACTGAACTCTACATCATTGTTGAATTCTTGTCTAAAGCATTTGAGAAAATGTACCTTCTGCGAAACATCTAGAAAACTAATGTTCTCTTCCAACCAGCGACCATAGTATGACAACTCCCGCACCCTGACATCGATTAAGATCAGTGGTGATCCTGAAAAATGTGGACCTAGTTCCGTATCTTAGGAGCCTCCTCTCAACGAAGACAGACATAGACAACACAATTCATCATCACTACCAGAAGGCATTCAGCAAGGTGCCACACAAAAGGCTGTTGCATGAGATAGGGGTGCGTGGCATTATGCCTAATGTATTGGTACTGATAGAGGATTGGTTAACTAATAGGAAGCAAAGAATGGGGATAAATGGATGTTTTTCTGGTTGGCAGTCAGTGGGTAATGGTGTGCTTCAGGGAGTTTTCAATTTAAAAAGATGATTTGGAGTTGGGGACCAAGTGTAATGTTTCAAAGTTCGCAGACACTAAGGTGAGTGGTAGAGTAAAGTGTGCAGAGGACATTGAAAGTCTGCAGAGGGATATATATAGTTTAAGTGAGGGGCAAGAGTATGGCAGATGGAATATAATGTTGGTAAATGTGAAGTCATCCATTTTGGTAGGAATAGGAGCAAAATGAACTATTATTTAAATGGTAAACAATTGCAGCCAGCTGCTGTGCAGAGGGACCTGGCATAGAACAGTACAGCACAGAACAGGCCCTTCGGCCCTCAATGTTGTGCCGAGCCATGATCACCCTACTCAAACCCACGTATCCACCCTATACCCGTAACCCAACAACCCCCCCCTTAACCTTACTTTTATTAGGACACTACGGGCAATTTAGCATAGCCAATCCACCTAACCCGCACATCTTTGGACTGTGGGAGGAAACCGGAGCACCCGGAGGAAACCCACGCACACAGGGGGAGGACGTGCAGACTCCACACAGACAGTGACCCAGCCGGGAATCGAACCTGGGACCCTGGAGCTGTGAAGCATTTATGCTAACCACCATGCTACCCTGCTGCCCCCTAATCGCATGAATCGCAAAAAGTTGGTTTGTTGCAGCTGTAGAGGATACCGGTGAGGCCACGCCTGGAGGACTGTGTACAGTTTTGGTCTCCTTACTTGAGAAAAGATGTACTAGCACTGGAGGGTGTGCAGAGGAGATTCACTAGGTTGATTCCTGAGTTAAAAGGATTAGTTTATGAGGAGAGACTGAGTAGACTGGGACTATACTCATTGGAATTTAGAACAATGAAGGGGGATCTTCTGCAAACATAGAATTATGAAGGGAATAGTTAAGATATAAGCAGGGAGGTTGTTTCCACTGGAGGGTGAAACTAGAACGAAGGGGCATAGCCTGAAAATGATGGGGAGCAGATTTAGGACTGAGTTGAGGAGGAATTTCTTCATCCAAGAGGTGGTAAATCTGTGGAATTCCTTGCCCGGTGATACAGTTGAGGCTACCTCGTTGAATGTAAAGGAATTAAGGGTTATGATGAGCAGGTGGGTAAGTGGAGCTGAGACCACAAAAAGATCAGCCATGATCTTATTGAATGTCAGAGCAGGCTCGACGGGTCAGATGGCCTACTCCTGCTCCTAGTTCTTATGTTATGACCTTATGACTGGCCAGCTCGGTCTGTGGTGGTACTGCCAAGCGCTTTTGGTGATGGAATTGCAGTACCCCACCCAGAGTACATGCTGTGCCCTTACCACCCTTAGTACCTCCAAATGCCGTTCAACATGGAGTACTACTGATTTATCAGCCGAGGGGGTACAGTACGTGGTAATAAGCAGGAGGTTTCCTTGTCCATGTGCCAGGAGAATTCATGGGGTCCAGAGGATCCCCAGGGCAACTCCATCCTGACTTTGTCTGATTACACCACTGCTTTCAAAATGCTGTGATATGAAATCCTTGATAATGGACTCCAGCAATTTCCATCGTACCAACGTTAGGCTCACTGGTTTATAGTTTCCGGTTTTCTCTCTACCTCCCTTTTTGAATACGAGGTTGAATTCGCTACACAGGGATCTGTGCTAGAACCCTAACTGTTCACATTATATATTAATGATTTGGACGAGGGAATTAAATGTATTATATCTAAATTTGCAGATGATACAAAGATAGGTGGGAGAATGAGCTGCGAGGAGGATGCAGAGATGCTTCAGTGGGATTTGGACAGGCTGAGTGAGTGTGCGATTACATGGCCGATGTAGTATAATGTGGATAAATGTGAGGTTATCCCCTTTGGTAGCAAAAATGTGAATGGGTGTAAATTGAGAGATGTAGATACTCAGCGGGACATTGGTGTCTTTGTGCACTTTGTGCACTATCAGCTGCTTCATCGACGATCTTCCCTCCATCACACGGTCAGAAGTGAGAATGTTTAACAATGATGGCACAGTGTTCAGTACCATTTATAACTCCTCAAATACTGAAGCAGATCATGCCCATAGGATAGCAGATTATTATTTTAATGGATGTAAATTGAGAGGTGGATGCTCAATGAGACCTTGGTGTCCTTGTGCATCAGTCGCTGAAAGTAAGCGCGCAGGTACAGCAGGCAGTAAAGGCAGCAAATGGTATACTGGCCTTCATGGCGAGAGGGTTTGAGTATAGGAATAGAGAAGTTTTACTGCAGTTGCATAGGGCATTGGTGAGGCCACACCTGGAATGTTATCTGCAGTTTTGGTGTCCTTATCTGAGGAAGGATGTTCTTGCTATGGAGGGAGTGCAGTAAGATTTACCAGGCTGATAAAAGAAAATTACTGCGGATGGTGGAATCTGAAACCAGGGTTTCAAAGGGTCATCTGGACTCAAAACGTTAGCTCTTTTCTCTCCCTACAGATGCTGCCGGACCTGCTTGAGATTTTCCAGCATTTTCTTTTTGGTTTTACCAGAGGGTTGTGAATCTATGGAATTAATTTCCCCAGATTGCGATGGATGCTGGGACAGTGAGTAAATTTAAGGAGGAGTTAGATTTTTAATTGCTAATGGGTTGAAGGGTTATGGTGAACAGGCAGGGCGGTATTGAGGCCAGGATGGGATCAGCCATGATTATTTTGAAGGTATTTAGGCTCGGGGGGCTAAATTGTCTATTCATGCTCATGTGTTCTCGGGAGGAGATGCTCTGGTTGATTTTGCAGTTCAACTCTTGATCTGTAGCATTGTAGGTAACAGATTGAGAAACATATCAGCCATGATAGAATGGCAGAGCAGACTTGATGGACCAAATGCCTAATTCTGCTCCTATATCTTATGAACTTATTAAAAGAATCTCATTCGGAACTGTCTATTAAGTCTGGGTCCCACTTCCTCAAAATCAGTTTCCCAACAGTTAAACTTTGCAATTGAGTTCTCAGAACTTTAAAAACGTCCTGACCTTCCTGATGACTGTATCATTAAACTCTTTTGTGTACATTTGCATGTCACATGCTCATTAAAAGGCCAGCTCACCAGAATTAAGTGGCATTTGAAATTAAGTTCTCCGACACTTTTGCATTCACATTTACAAAAAACCTTTGCATTCACATTTACAAAACATATAAGTGGCGTGCACCTGGTGATGTTGACTTCTTCCGGGCTTTTGTAGTGAGTAGCCACTGCTTTGTTCTACTTGGGGACTGCTCAGAAATGTCAGCTTCTTGAATGAGATCGGATGCTGGTGGGCCAAGCTGTGTGGAGGCTGGAAAGGGAGCCACGATGAGCAGGAAAGAGTGGAGAGGAAAACAGAGTTAACATTTCGAGTCCAATATGACTCTTTAGAGCCTTTCTCAACAAATGGTGCCAGATCTGTTGAATATTTCAGATCTCCAGTATTCACAGTATTTTGCTTTTTTTTTGAAGCATATGGGAGAAGTCTCTTTTTGGGTGGCAGCAATTAATGTCCAGTTTTTTGGGCTAACCAAAGGGGCACCCTATTATTCGTTCGTCCATTCTGTGGCGAACCAGGCTCCGCTGTGTTCTTCTCTCCAGACTCCAATGTCCAATAATCCAGAATTGCTCCATGACTAAAGGGTTACATTCAAATGGAGGCCCATCAAGATCTGGAGCTACCAGACAATCTTTGCTCATTAGGATTTGCTGCTGTTGGAGGCAAGGAAGGAGAAAGGGAGCAAGGAAGGGAGATGGATACCTCCAGTGAGCATGGGTGGTGGATGGCAGCGAGTCCCTACCCCAAACCCTAATCTTCCCGGGTAAATAGTCATAGCTGCCAAGAGCTTATGTGGTAAGTCTTTCTGTAATATCAAGGCAATGATATCCGTGGATTCTCACGGATAATGGAGGCAAGCTGAATCATTTCTGAGGAAGGTTTCTCACACATGATCAATGTGCAATTTCTCCTTGGACAGTCATGTGTAAATTGAAGGAACACTCATCTGCGGCCTTCCAGGATGTTCTTCACCGGGAATGGGTGGGGATGGGAATGCCATGTTTCGAGGCTCGGAGATGGAAGCTAATCTACAAAGAATATAGTGGCTCGATGGATCACTGCAATTCATTTACAGATGAAATGGGGCATAGTTAATGCAGGCATCAAGCAACCCTGCCTTCCTACTGGATCTCATCCTGATGAGGAGGCACCAACACAGGTTAATCCAAGACCAGGAGGAGCAGTGGCCAGAGCAGCTAGGGCAGCAGGATGTCAGGAAGGTTTGGATGCTAGGAACCAGCCGCCAGTTGACTGCGAGCCGAAGGTTCACTGTGGTCTTAAACCAATTGGTCCACTTGTGATCTATTTCCCAGTCAGTAATTCACAAGTGTGCCTATGAGGTGATACATGCCATGTTCAGGAGAACATTGTCAAATTCCATTTGAATCCTGAGAGCCAGCTAGCCAGAATGCTGAATTCCTGCAAATGCAACACATATCGTTGAGAGATCCCTGGCATCAGTCAGTCACATTCATTACCAGGAAAAGTTTCCACTCTTTGAACGCGTCGCGGATATGTGATCAATTATGACATATGACAATGCATGTTTTTGCACAGTTTTCATTGAGCTCTCAGGATGCCTGTGTTCTGATTCAGGATGTCATGGAGACAGATGCAGAAACCATTACAAGGGTACAATGGACCAGTGACAATCTAATAGCTAATAGATTTCAGGCAGAAAAAGCTGCCGATACTTATCCTTTACATTTGGTTTTAAATTCTCTGATGGCTGGCAGGCTTCTGTTCCTTGATTTATTACAGCAGAATTGGGCAAGGCGCTCTGTTCTTCTATGACCTCGGGTAACTGTAAGTGGAACTAAAAGCTTTCCTATACCTTCACAAAGTCCTTGGGCGGGATTCTCGAACCCTCCGCTCCGGAATTGCGCCCGGTGCAGGGGCGGAGAATAGTCGTTCATACCGGACATTCGGCGCGACGGCGCTTCTGCGGACCCACCGGCCCCGCGCGCATGGTCGACGCGGCACCAGTTTGGGGCTGTTGGAACAGGCCCCTGCGGCAATTCTCCGAGGTCGACCGGTCGATCTCCCGCCGGTGTGATTTACATGGGGGTACCAACCGGCGAGGGGTATCTGACTCCAGGAAGGCAGGGGGGCGGTGCCTCAGCGGTAGCCAGGCCTGCGATCGGAGGCCACTGATCGGCGGGCCATCACTATCTGGGAGGGACCTATCTTCCTCCGCACTGGCCCGCTGTGTGGCTTCGCTATGTCGGCGGCGCATGCGCCGAGGTAGGCCGCCGCGCTCATGCATGGACCTGCTTGCGGCCGCGTGGTCTGGCTAGCAGGGTCCCGCCGGCGGCCAGAGCCAAGAGCTCTGGGACCCACGCCAGTGCACTGCTATCCCCCTGGAAAACGGAGAATCACCCCATACCTTGGAGGAAAAAGCCCAGAGTGATTCTCGCCCGTTTTCCGGTGCGCATGGGGACTTAGTCCTCAGAAGGGAGAATCACTCCCAATATGTATGGAAGGAGCCTTTGGAAGTTTCTGCAGTGCATCTTGTAGAAGGTATACAAGGTTGCCACCATCAACCAATGGTGGAGAGATTGAATGTTAACGGTGGATGGGGTGTGTTGCCCCTCCTCGACGAGGGTCACAACTGGCACGTCACACAGACTACTTTTACAAGTATTCTTGAATAAAGATTACTTTATTCCGATCAAATGTGTCACACGATTGTTATGCAATTAATTATTGTCACATAGACTAACACATAGCCTTAATAAAGTGTCACACAGACTTTTAACTCAATAAGTGGTAACTGTTTCTCAACTCATGAATCAAACTCCAAATGCCACCTTAATCAGAACAGCTGGTCAAGCTTTCTCAAAGGATGTTTTACTGGTCAGTGAGACCTTGACTCGAGGTAGTCTTCTGTGATGGTTTGTCCCCAGGTTTTCACTACTGCTTTGAATCCCTGGTTCTTTATATGATTTCTTCCAGCTTTTCGAAGATTCAATGATGTCAGTTTTACGACCCTCGGGCTGCTGGGTTGTTTCACAGATCCAGTAAACAGAATCCATTGTTTCCATTGTGCCATAAAACGGTTTGCAGATTAACAGTTTCTGTGACTACAAAGATTATGTGGCTCCTTGCTCAAGATCTGCAACTGTCTGCTGTCATTTGATTTTAATCACCCTCCTTTTATGTCTTTTGCCTTATCACGTAGCTGTGAATGATCTCGTTTTGAAGCCAGGGGCCTCCTGCTGTCCTGCATCCTGTTGTAGAAACTGCATTCCCAGAAAGTCTCCAGAAAGCCTCTGTGATTTCTTTTGTATCTTTGTTACTTGGCCATATTTCCCATCAGGCCACAGAGTTCCCATATTTCCCAGTAGGCTAAGGAACAGGGCTACAGGTGCCAATCAAGCAAGTTGCATTGTTCTTCCAGCTCCTTCAGGCAGAATCAGAGACATGGATGCACAGAGAAGAACAGTATGAGTAGACCACTTGGCCCCTTGAGAATCCTCCTACATACATCTTGATTCTGGAAGTTCTTATAACTTGTCCCCGGTCACCACTTGCCCATACTAACCCCATAACCCTTGGAATATTTATCATCCTGAAAATATTGAAGTAATGTTGGAGTGTGCTCACTGACAGTGCCTCAACTGTACTGTGGGTGGTGAGGACCAACTAAACATGATCCTCCAATTGCACAGAGTCCTACAAATCTCAGTCCTAAATGCCCTGAGTATTACTGCAAGACATATCTGTCATTCTGGATGCCCCAACTGTTAAAATTCTTTCCTGCATGGACCCTTCGGAGCCCTGTAAGAGCTTTTGATGTTTCGCATAGGTAGCCTCTCAGTCCACTGTGCGGTCCAACACACATTCTGCTCACCCTCACCTAATGGGATAATTCTCCAGTCTTTTAATATCCAGTGCAATTTTATTGCAATTCTGTGATGCAAGGTCTGTTCATACCCTTGATAAGGGGATGAACCGGCCAAACATTTGCCATGTGAAGTCTCAGAAAGGCTGCAGTCAATTGCACAAACAGTTATAATCCTACATGCAATCAAGTCTAACTTACCTGTTCCCTCCAAAGTTGCATGTTAACTCAATATTACAATATTAATATTACAATTGAACAGGAGAGACGAGAACATTTGGATGTGCACACCTTATCATTTTTGTGACATCTAGGAAAGCTCTGGTTTTCAATTGGTCAGACTACTGTGCAGAGATTCAGTCTTTTAACCTTCACACTGTCTCTAAGCACTCACAATGAGATCTGATTGATACGCATAAAATTCTAACAGTGTTGGACAGACTAAATGCAGGATGCTTTCCCTGGTTGGGGAATCCAGAAATAGAGGAGACAGTCTCAGGAAACCGGGTTGATCACTTAGGACTTAGATTAGGAAAATCTTCTTCATTCAAAGAGTAGTGAACCTGTGGATTTTTCTCCAGCAAAGGTTGTGGAGGCCAAGTCACTGAATGTATTAAAGAGCTACATTTTTTTAGATTTTAATGGCATCAAGGGAAATGGGGGGAAAAAGCGAATATGCCATTGAGATCGAGGATCAGCCAGCATCATACTGAATGGCGGAGCAGGCTTGAAGGACCGAATGACCTATCTTGCTCCCAAGTTTATATGTCTATGTTTCTATGAATGGCAGAGCAGACTTGATGGACCGAATAGCCTACTTCTACTCCTATGTCTTCTGGTTTGCAAGGAACCACTATCCTACAAGATGCTGATTGGAGCTACACTAAGAGAAATAGGTCACACCTCAAAAGAACTCCACTAGCCATACAACAGAGCATCCGACAGCATCCGTGAGATAGTGGTGTAGTAGACCAGTAATCCAGGGACCCAGAGCCACGCTCGGGGGACCCAGGTTTGAATCCCTCCATGGCAGATGGGGAAATTTTAATTCAATAAAAATGTGCAATTAGAAATCTAAAGGTGACCATGAAACCATTGTTAATTGGCGTAAAAAAACATCTGTTTCACTAATGTCCTTAGGGAAAGAAACCTGTCATCTTTACCTCGTCTGGCCTACGTGTGACTTCCCAGGTCCACAGAAATGTGGTTGACTCTCAAATGTCTTCAGGGAAAAGCAATAAATGCAGGCTCAACCTGCGACGCCCACATCCCATAAACAAATTGCCTGTGTGCGAAGGTATGCAGTTTGCCGATGAAGCAAGAACAGGTACCAAACTGAGCACATTGACACCTGAAGGCAACCATTCCAAAACGAATTTCAGACCAATAAAGCAGACAGTTCAAAATCACAATCACACATAGCTGTTACTTGGTCAAGTCAAGTCTGCCGCTAAGCAGCACGTTTCCAAGAAAATGGAATGTAGTTAGCACTTTGGAGAGTTTCCATTTTAAGTTGTTATTGGTATAATGTTCTATCTAAAGGAGTGTTTATTGTTGCTCAGAAGTAAGGACTTATTTCAATGATAGATATAGGTTTATAGTGTTACTAATGTGAGAATGTGTTAAAGTAAAATGCATTTCAAGGTATTAATTTGAAGATTATATAGAATACTACACTAACAGTATGTAGCACTGATACCCCATAAGAAATATCTCTTTGTATGCAAAGCAGTGTTTAACTTAACAGATTCAGGGGATGTTGTGAAAATGGAGGTTAGCAAAACTATTTGAATGCATGGTTATGCAAAGTACGTGTCTTAACCAGAAGTGATGCAATTAGCCATGTGGCATTGCCATGATGCTCAGCCATGAGCACAAGTAATAACAATCTCTCAATATTATATATTAATAACTTGGATGAAAGGACAGACTGCACCGTAGCCACATTTGCTGATGATACAAAGATAGGCAGAAAAGCAAGTTATGAGGAGGATAGAAAGTTTCTGCAAAGGGATATAGATAGGTTAAGTGAGTGGGCAAAAAATTGGCAGATGGAATATTATATGGGAAATGAGAGATTGTTTTCTTTCGTGGGAAGAATAGAAAAGCAGAATATAATTTAAATAGAAACTGCAAAATGATGTAGTGTAAATGGATCTGGGTGTCCTTTTGCATGAATCACAAAACGTCAACATTCAGATACAGCAAGTAACTAGGAAGTCAAAAACTGAAAATACTGGAAATCTCAGCTGATCCAACAGCATCTATGGAGAGAGAACGGAGCTAATGTTTTGAGTCTGGATGACTCTTTAGCAAAGCTTTGACGAACAGTTATTGAATTTGATTGACGAGGGAGTTAGGGGTTATAGGGCACAGAGAGGAAAGGGGAGTAAAGCTCACAATCAGATCAGGCATGACTTATTAAATGGTAGAGTAATTTTAATGGGCCAAATAGCTTATTTCTGATCCAATCTCTTATGATGTTATGGTCTTACGACACATAGAGAACTGAAAGAGGAGATAGAGGAAGACAAAAGTCTGGCAGGCTTAAATGTAGACAAATCGCCATGGTCAGATGAAATGCATCCCAGGCTCTTGAGTGAAGTAAGGGGTGTTGACAATAATTTTCAATTCCTGTCTGGCCAGACACACATGCCAGAGGACTGGAGGATAGCTAATGTTATTCAAGAAGGGACGAAGGGGTAAACCAGGAAACTACAGGCCAGTCAGTCTGACTTCTGTGGTGTGGAAACTATTGGAAGCAATGCTGAGAGACAGAATTAATCTGTATTTGGAGAGGCAGGGATTAATCAAGAACAGTCAGCATGGATTTATTAAGGTGAGGTCAATGTCTGACCAACGTGATTGAATTTTTTGAAGAGGTGACAAGGTGTGTAGATGAGAGAAATGCATTTGACATAGTCTACTTAGACTTCAACAAATGATAAGGTCCCACAGGGTAGACTGATAGCCAAAAGCCCCATGGGAATCAAGGAAATTTGGCAAATTGGATCCAGAAAGTGGCAGGAAGCAGAGGGTGATGGTTAAGTGGTGTTTACTGGCTGAAAGCCTTTGTCCAGTAGGGCCCCAAAGGATCAAGTTTCGGCCATTGCTTTTTGTGGTTTATATCAATGGTTTAGACATGAATGTAGGAGAGTTGATCAGTAAGTTTGTGGATGATAGGAAAATTGGTGGGGTTGTAAATAGTGAGGAGGACATCCTTAGATTACAAGAGGGTATAGATGGGCTGGTCAGATGGGCTATTCAATGGCAAATGGAATTCAATCCAGATAAGTATGAGGGTGATGCACTTGGGCAGGACAAACAAGGCAAAGGAATACATGGTGAATGGCAGGGTCCTGGGCAGCACCGAGAATCCGAGACCTAAGTAGCAGGGAGGTGGATACAGTGGTTTAGAGGGTATATGGTACACTTGCCTTTTTTAGCTTAGAGTCTAAGAGCAGGGAGGTTACTCTGGAACTGTATAAAACATTGGTTAGGCCACAGCTAGAGTATCGTGTACAGTTCTGGAATCCACAATATGGGAGGGATGTGATAGCACTGGAAAGGGTGAAGAGGAGATTTACTCGGATGTTGCCAGGCTGCTGAGTTTTACCCATGAAGAGAGATTGGATATTTGGGGTTGTTTTCCTTGGAGCAGAGGAGACTGAAGGGGGACATGATAGAGATGTGTAAAATTATGAGGGGCAGAGATAGAGTAGACTGAAATAAACTTTTTCCCTTGATGGAGGATCAATGACTAGGGGGCGTAGATTTACGGTAAGGGGCAAGAAATTTAGAGGGGATGCAAGGAAAAACTTTTTCACCCAACCTCTATGACTCGAGACAGTTATATCGGTCAGAGAATACAGGGATATGGGCCAAATGCAGGCAATTGGGACTAGCTTAGTGGTTAAAAACTGGGCGGCATGGGCAAGTTGGGCCGAAAGGCCAGTTTCCATGCTGTAAACCTCTACGACTTTATGAGAGAGGGTGGGAGTCTGGAACTCACTGCCTGAAAGGGTTGTGGAGGCAATATTTGTGGAGCCTATATTTAAAAGTATTTAGATGTTCTTTTGCGATGCCAAGGCATATAAGGCAATGGAACACGTGCTGGAAAATAGGATTAGAACACTTAGGTGCTTATTTTAGATTAATTTGTTATCAATTAAGGGGCAATTTAGTGTGGCCACCTGCCCTGCACATCTTTGGATTGTGGGGCAAAATCTATGCAAACACGGGGAGAATGTACAAACTCCACATGGACCCAGCCGGGATCGAATTGCCGAGAGACAGCAGTGCTAACCACAACGCCACCGTGCTGCTCTATAGTTTCTTTTCTAATATTGATTACCTTCAGTTCCTCCCTCTCACTAAACCCTGCATTCCTCAACATTTCTGGTATCTGATTTGTGGCATCATTTGTGAAGACAGAAGCAAAGTATGCATTCAGTTGTTCAGCCATTTCTTTGTCCCCTATTATACATTTCCCTGTTTCTGACTAAGGGACCTACATTTGTCTTTACCAATCTTTTTCTCTTCACCTTTGGGGATTCCAAAGATAATGGATAAGAGAATCAGGTGCAAGAGTACACCATCATTTCCAAGTCACACAGTATGCTGACTTAGGCATATATTACTGCTCTTCCACTATCATTGGATCAAAATTTTGGAACTCACTACCTTATCAGTTCAGTGAGAGTACCTTCAACAAACAAACTTCAGTGGTTCTAGAGACACGCCAGCACCATCTTAAATGTAACTAGGGATTAGCAATACTCTGACGAATGAATAGAAAAAAATGACAAAGATCATGCCAATTTAAAATTGTCACACAAAATGTGAAAAAGGAGCTTAGAAAAAATTCTCTACATAATGAATTGCAGGAGATTGATTTGCTGCAGTGAATAATCGAGCAGAGATCATTGCATCTTTCTAAGAGAAAAGATTATAACTAGTTCAAAACTATTGGGAGAGAACAGGGCACTGGAATGTGTTCTGGAGTCTACATCGCGTGATGAGAGCGGAAATGAGACTTCTGCTTGAAGTGGGAGGCATGAAGTGGGAAGCTAAACTCACTGTTTAGCTCATATATGCATACACTGGGATTTCAGTGAATCTTGCAATGGTAGGGGCAGGAAGTCACCTTCCCCACCTTTCACTTTTGGGGCTAAAACGCCATGGCAGTGGATTTAAAGGGTACCTGGACAGCCATTCACTCATTATAAACCAGAAGATCCGGATTCAAAATCCATCATAATGTCTCAGAGCAGAAAATGTGTGGCCCCACGGTTCTCCTCCAGGTGGTCCAGGAAAGGCGGGTGGTCTTATTTCCAAGAGATGTCACAGGAGACCCTTGTGACTGATCATGACAGCCTAAACAGAGGTGCCAGAGGTTAGCGCCCATGGGGACCACAAAATAACTGCACAGATATGCAGGAAAAGGATGAATTATCTGATACATTCAGCCAGGGTAAGTGACACTCGTAAGGCCACCAGGCAGTGTAATTGAGTGAATACAGAGGAGTGTCAGACAGGAGTGCTCAGCATCTTTTACGAGGAAACCACAGAATTAGCTGCGGAGGAGCAGGCCCATGTAAATGTTGAAGACAAGACAGCGCTCCCCTTGAAAGCCAGTGAGGCTGTCTCCAATCTCCAGTTGTCAGATATGTCAACAGAGTGAGACATTGCTGAGATAAGGGAGCCTACTTAGGCAGAATCCTTTCACTTTTCTATTAAGGTCTGATTCTGTGAGTATGACTATGTTGGGCTATTGCTTGACTAGTCTGTGAGGCAACTCTTCCAATTTTGGCACAATCCCCCAGGGTTGACAGGGCTGGGTTTGCAGTTGTTGTTTCCAGTGTCAGTGTTGATGTTGGGTGGTCTACCCGATTTCTTTCCTCTTTATTGACCTTGTAGCGGTTTGCTACAACTGAATGGCTTGCTAGGCCATTTCAGATGGCATTTAAGAGTTAATCACATTGCTGTGGATCTGGAATCACCTGTAGGCCAGAGCAGGTGAGGACTTTAGATTTCCTGAAAGTGAATTAGTGAACGAGTTGGGTTTTTATGACGATAAATAATGGTCACCATTAAACTTTTTAATTCCAGGTATTTATTTGATTCAATTTCCACCATCTGTCATGACAGGATTCATACCTGCGTCCCTAGAGTATTATCCTGGGTCTCAGGTTCATCAGTCCAGTGGCAATGCCAGTACGCCTGCTGCACCTAGAAGTAGGAAAAAAGATCAGGAGTGTGATTCAGCAACCCAGTTGCACCGGGCATGAGTGTGGGCACAATGGGTGAATCGCGTGCTAAACCCAAAATGGGCTTTACGCAACTCACCCAAATTGCTCTGCCCGGCACGATCTGTATCTCACCCTCACTGGGCAACATCCAGATCGGAATACTTAAATGAGCATAATTGGACATTTAAACGAAAGGATGACGGATTCACCCATGCCTCAGACCTCACTAGCCACCCCTGGGAGACCTCGCCAGGGTGCTGTTAGTACTGGTTCACACAAATGCGACTCAGTCATAATGGCACCTGGGGAAGTCTCCCAGGCCATTGGAGACCCCCGGGTGGTCGGGGACAGGATAGGTTCATTGGCACTGTCAGGGCGCTTGGCTGGCAGTGCCAGGATGCCCTGGTGTCAGGTTGGCACTGCCAATGGTTGGGCCCGGGGGTGGGGTGGGGAGCCTTGCCAGGTGAGCGAGGGGGTGGGGGGGGTGGAGAAGGATTTCCCGGGGGAAAGGTTGGAGGGATTGAGGGGGGTGGGGGAGAGATACAGGGCTGCTGGACAAAATGGCACACCGGTCTGCGAGGAGCCTTTTAGAAAATTCTCTAAGTGCGACCTCGGTGGGGAGAAACTCCAGACCAAAACAAAGGCAAAGTGTTGTTGGATAGCAGGATGTTTCCCGGCGCTGCTGCTACTGAGAAACACGCCGTTCAGCAGACTTCAACCACAGTCTGCTAAATTGCACCGAAGAGGTTTTGAAGGCATATACATGGCATGGTTAGAACATAAGAACTAGGAGCAGGAGTCGGCCATATGGCCCCTTGAGCCTGCTCCGCCATTCAATGAGATCATGGCTGATCTTTTGTGGACTCGGCTCCAACCATTGCATATAACTTAGGCATTTAATGCTCACTTGGACTGTTTGGAAGTATCCTGGATTTCCATATTGCTACTGGATAAAAGCAAATTACTGCGGATGCTGGAATCTGAAACGAAAGGGAAAATCTCAGCAAGTCTGGCAGCATCTGTAGGGAGAGAAAAGAGCTAATGTTTCGAGTCCGATGACTCTTTGTTAAAGATAACACAGAGAGAGTGGGAAATATTTATACTGTGGAGTGAGAATGAAAGATGAGTCAAGCCACAGAAACCCAGGGAAACTGGGTGCTAATGGCCAGATACCAAGGGAAAGAGTGTTAATGGCAGTCCTCAGAGAGGACAAAAGATGTTAAATGTCAAACAGCAGGGAAACTAACATCAGAGGGAGGGGAAGGGGGAAGCAAAGAGGAGATAGGTGCAGGAAAGGTGGATAAGATTGGGGGGGGGGGGAATTAAATGTATATTAAGAAAGAAAGAAATGGTAAAAGGCAGTTAAAATGAAATGAAAACAAATGGGACGAGGTGGGGCTGATCATCTGAAGTTGTTGAATTCACTGTTCAGGCCGGAAGGCTGTAGTGTGCCTAACCGGAAGGTGAGATGTTCGTCCAGTTTGCGTTGCGCTTCACTGGAACATTGCAGCAGGCCAAGAACAGGCATGTGGGCATGGGAGCAGGGTCTTTTGTTAAAATGGCAAGCAACAGGAAGGTCAGGATCCTGAATGCTCACAGACCGAAGATGCTCAGCAAAGAAGGAGGTCATTCGGCCCACCAAGTCTTCACTGACCCCCAAAAGAGCACTCTACCTCTGCCCACTCTCCACACTATCCCTATAACCCCATGCATTGATCATGGCCAATCCACCTAACCTGCACCTCCAGGAAACTGGAGCAGCATCCGGAGGACATCCACACAGGCACTGGGAGGACGTGCAAACTCCACATAGACAGTCACCCAAGCTCGAATCGAATTTGGGTCCCAGGCGCTGGTAGCAGCAATGCTCACCACTGACACCATGCCTCTCGGACTAAGGTACTTGCCAAATATCCCTTTAGTAAGTCTAATTTTGTGATGGATTTAGACTGTCTGATTTCTTCAGTATGATCCTCCAACTGTGGCACAGGAAACAATTCCCACTTGGTGACGACATTCACTTCCTGTAGTCCACTGTTATGGACACCTGGTCAACTATCAAAGCGGCTGGGGTGGCATGTGGAGCAGTGGTTAGTACTGGACTACTGCGCTGAGGATCGGGTTTGAATCCCGGCCCTGGATCACTGTCTATGTGGAGTTTGCACATTCTCCCTGTATCTGCATGGATTTCCCCCCCACAAACCGCAGGTTAGGTGGATTGGCCATGCTAAATTGCCCCCTTATTGGAAAAAAAAGTAATTGGGTACTCAAATTTACAAAAGAAAAAGAAAAACAACTCTCCAGAGGCGACTAAGAGGCTGAACCAGAGTCATAACTTTTCAAAGTTTTAAGACATTGCGAAAAGATGGATTCATTCCAGGAGTGATCATATAGGAAATGGGGCTTGGTTATTTTATAAACAAACTTTGTGAAAATAAATAAACTAAATTTAAACTTGTAAACGTGAACCCTAACAATAACAGATTAAATGCAGTTTTTTAAATCGTAACACACTAGTTTCCATAAAACAACACTGTTACGGGGATAGGGTGGAAATGAGGGCTTACAGTTCTCATGCCACTTTCACAATCAGAAAAGGCTATACTTGCATTTACGAAGCAATTTTTCTTCTGTCAGGGACATTCGTTCTGAACCCTTTTTCCAAAGCCAGCCTTGGTGGTGACTTCTCTGTAACTGTTCAAAACTTCCAAAGACTTCTCCTCTATAACTGTTCAAAACAGCATTCCTTCCTTCTCTCTCTCGCTCACTCTCACGTCCACTCCCAGTTTCTTTCGCTCTTTCTCTCTTTCAATCTCACTCTCCGCTCTGCCCAGCCCCTCAGACAAATATGCTCTGCTGACGTTTCCAGGCTTAAACTCATCAGTGCCAACATGGCTGCCTGATTGCCCACTGCTGCGCACACAAAAGAACAGAACCATTCTATTGATATGCAACTCCCATTGATGGACAAAGAGGCCATCAGACTCTATAAAGGGCTAATAGCAGGTCAGACAGGCATGTCCCAAAGAACAATGAATCTGTGGCATCCTGTGTATTCCCACTAGAGTGTTTATGTCTGATGGCGACAACGTAACTCAGCTAGGGGTGGGCATTTCCCTCCAACTGTGCTAGCAGATTTTTTTTCCCCTTGGTCTGTTTAACTCCTAAATTGCCTGCTACATAGGGATCTCATTTTTGGACCCACTTTTGGTCTATTTCGGCTGTTCCCTTTGCCTTTGCTGCCAGACTTCCTGCGGTACTTAACCCGGTATCCTTTGAATCTTCAGGCCTTGCATGTGTCTCTACGTATAAGCTGAGCACTTGCGCAGCTGATGGGAGAACCTACAATTGCCACAAGTCGTCTTCTGGTTAGGTGCACTTGATATCACAGCAGGAATTGCCCCAGATTCCAGAGCTTGGAAGTATTGTCTTCCTGCTCTGTCTCACTGACTAATTTTGCTGTTGTATTTATTGTATTTTTGTTCTATTTGGAGACTTAAGATCAGATTGCGCCACTTGCTTCCTGTTTCTTGTTAGGCTGCTGATTCACTACCACTGCCACTATGTTGTATTATTTTTGCTTAGATCAATATAAACTCAGTCGTAGATTCAGCAGAGATGTACTTGGGTATTGAGAGACTGTTCTAACATGCAATCCCAATTCGGCATCATAGTGCCTCCACATGGGCGATTGTATCACTTCCAGTTGTGACCCTTGCATATGCATAAACATGTATTCAAATACCTTGTCCAACCTGCACCATCACCAAAGATACAGCACAAAAATAAGCCATTTAGTCCTTTGTGTCTTTATAGCTAAAGGAATAGAGTATTAAAGTAGGGAAGTGTTGCTGTAGCTGTACAGCACCAGGTTCGAGTCCAATAGGTTTGTTTGGAGTCGCTCGCTTTCAGACCGCAGCTCCTTCCCCTGATTGTCTTACTTTGCCCACCCCAGTCCAATGCCAGTATCTCCACATCATGGCAGCTGTACAAAGCATTGGTGTGACTGTAAAGTTTTAGTCCCCTTATTTAAGGAGGGATGTAGCTGCATTACTGGCAGTTCAGAGGGGGCAGTGGCGTAGTAGTACTATCACTGGACTAGTAATCCAGAGACCCACGGTAATGCTCTGGGGACCTGGGTTCAAATCCCACCAGGGCAGTTGGTGGAATTTGCACAAAATCTGGAATTAAAAGTCTAATTATGACCACGAAACCATTGTTGATTGTCGTAAAACCCCATCTGGTTCACTAATGTCCTGTAAAGGAGAGAATCTGATATCCTTACCTGGTCTGGCCTACACGTGACTCCAGACCTACAGCAATGTGGTTGACTTTTAAATCCCCTCAGGAATGGGCAATAAATGCTGACACAGCCAGTGACACCCACATCCCATGGGCAAATTTAAAAAAAACTTGATTGATTCCAGGAAAAGGGAATTGTCCTGTGCAGAGAGATTGAGCCATTTAGGCCTGTACACTCTCCAGTTTAGAAGAATGAGAGGAGATCTAATTGAGGTATCTAAGATGATGACAGGTATTTACAAAGTAGACATAGAACCAATGCTTCCTTTTGCGGCGTAATCTAGATTGAGAGATGATAGTGTTGGGATAAGGGGCAGCAGATTTAAAACAGAGATGAGAAGAAATTACTTCTCTCAAAGGGTCGTTAATCTGTGGAATTCTCGACACATGATGCAGTAGATGCTGAGACATTGAGTACATTTAAGGAGGAGATAGATTTTAAATTAGAAATGTATTGCAGGGTTATGGAGAATAGGCGAGAAAGTGGTGATGGGGCCGAGATGAGATCAGCCATGATTGTATAGAATGGTGGGGCAGGCCCGAGCGGCTGAATTGCCAACTCCTGTTCCTAATTCTTATCTTCTCCTTCATTGTTTTTCCATTTAATCTAAGTCTTTCCCCATTGTTTGTTTATTTTCCCTTCAATTGTTTGTCCAATTCCCTTTTTAATGTTATCATTGTAGCTGTTTCCAACATCCATTCAGGTAGTATATTCCAGATCACAGCTTGCTGTGTAAAGGTTTCCTCATGTTGCCGCTGGATCTTTTGCCTTAAACCTGTGTCCTTTGATTACCGACTCTCCTGCCACTGAATATAATTTCTTCACCTTTACTCTAGCCAAACCATTGATGATTTTGAACACCTTAATCAATTCTACTCTTGCTCTGCTCTTAAGTAAAACATCCCAACTTCTTCTGTCTAGATTTTGATTAGATTTAGATTTATTGTCACGTGTACCAAGGTACAGTGAAAGGCTGATCATTCCATATATGAAAAGCAGAGGACATACGATAAATACACAAATGTAAATACATAGACATTGGATGAAGCATACGGAATGGAGTGCTACACAGTAGAACAGATGTGTGGAGAGTTCTGTCCATAGGTGTGTCATTCAGGAGTCTGGTAACAGTTGAGAAGAAGCTGTTTTTGAATATGTTAGTGTGTGTTCTCAGACTTTTGTATCTTCTGCCTGATGGAAGGGAGTAACCAGGATGGGAGGGGTCTTTGGTTATGCTGCCTGCTTTCTCAACGCAGAGAGGTGTAGACAGTGTTTTTTTTAATTACATTTATGGGATGTGGGCATCGCTGGTTACACCACCATTTATTGCCCCTCCCTAGTTGCCCTTCAGAAGGTGGTGGTGAGTTGTCTTCCGGAACCGTTGCAGTCCTTGCGGTACAGGTACATCCACTGTGCTGTTAGGTAGGGAGTTCCAGAATGTTGCCCCAGCAACAGTGAAGGAACGGCAATATATTTCCAAGTCAGGGTGGTGAGTGACTTGGAGGGGAACCTCCAGGTGGTGAGGTTCCCAGGTATCTGCTGCTCTTGTCCTGCTAGATGGTAGTGGGCGTGGGTTTGGAAAGTGCTGTCTGAGGAACCTTGGTGAGTTATTGCAGTGCATCTTGTAGATGATACACACGACTGCTACTGTTCGCCAGTGGTGGAGGGTTTGAATGCTTGTGAATGGAGGTACAATCAAACGGGCTGCTTTGCCCTGAATAGTGTCGAGCTTCTTGAGTGGTATTGGAGCTGCACTCATCCAGGCAAGTGCAGAGCATTCCATTAAACTCCTGACTTGTGCCTTGTAGGTGGTGGACAGGCTTTGGGGGGTCAGTAGGTGAGTTACTCGCCGCAGGATTCCTATCCTTTGACCTGCCATGGTAGCCACAGTATTAATATGGCTAATCGAGTTCAGTTTCTGATCAATGGTAACCCCCAGGATGTTGATTGTGGGTGATTTGGTGTCACTGGATGGGAAGCGGGTTCACATGATGGACTGGAATGTGTTCACAACTCTGTAGTTTCTACGGTCCTGGGCCGAGCGGTTTCCATACCAAGCAATGATGCAACCAGGTAGGATGCTTTCTATGGTGCATCTGTAAAAATTGGTAAAAATCAATGTGGACATGCCGAATTTCCTTAGTTTCCTGAGGAAGCATAGGCGCTGATGTGCTTTCTTGGTCGTGGTGACCAAGTGGGTGGACCAGGACAAATTGTTGGTGACATGCACACCTAGGAATTTGAAGCTGTCAATGACCAGTTCATTACTTTTGCTGACATTGAGGGAGAGATTGTTGTCGTTACACCATGTCACTAGACTCTATCTCCCTCCTGAAATCTGACTCATCGTTGTTTGAGATCAGACCCACTACTGTCATGTCATCAGCAAACTTGTAGATGGAGTTGGAGCTGAATTTTGCCGTACAATTGTGTGTGTATAAAGAATATAGTAGGGGGATAAGTACGCAGCCTTGCAGAGCCCCTGTATTAACGACTATCATTGTGGAGGTGTTGTTGTTTATCCTTACTGATCTATGGATCAGGAAGTCGAAGATCCAGTTGCAGAGGAAGGAGTGAAGCCCGAGGTTTTGGAGTTTTGATATGAGCTTAGCTGGGATTATAGTGTTGAAGGCGATGCTGTAGTCAATGAATAGGAGTCTGACATAGGAATCCTTGTTGAGATACTCCAGGGTTGAGTGTAGCACTGGGAGATGGCGTCTGCTGTGGACCGGTTGTGCAAGTTGCAGTGGATTGAGGCATTCTGGGAGTATAGAGTTAATGTGTCTTATGACCAACCTCTCGAAAGACTTCACAATGATAGATATCAAAGCCACCTCTACATCTATCTCTACTATCTCTACATTTAATTCAAGCCTCTCGTCGCTGGTACCATTATAATAATACACTCCCCAAGTCTTTAATATCCTTCCTAAAATGTGGTGCCCAGAATTGAGCGAATGTTTAAAAAAAAATGAAGGTTTAGCACAACTTCTGTGTTCTATTTCTGTATTAATAAAACCAAGGATTCCACATCTTTCTTTTAACTGTGTTCTCAACTTGATCTTCATAAAATTTACAGTGCAGAAGGAGGCCATTCGGCCCATCGAGTCTGCACCGGCCCATTGGAATGAGCACCCTACCCAAGGTCAACACCTCCACCCTATCCCAATAACCCAGTAACCCCACCCAACACTAAGGGCAATTTTGGACACTAAGGGCAATTTATCATGGCCAATCCACCTAACCTGCACATCTTTGGACTGTGGGAGGAAACCGGAGCACCCGGAGGAAACTCACGCACACACGGGGAGGATGTGCAGACTCCGCACAGACAGTGACCCAAGCCGGAATCGAACCTGGAGCTGTGAAGCAATTGTGCTATCCACAATGCTACCGTGCTGCAACTCTCACATATTTGTGCACATATTCTGGGTTGCTGTTTCCTTAAATTGTACCATTTAGTTCATATTCCCTCTCCTCATTCTTCCCGCCAAATGTATCACTTTACACTTCTCTGCATTAAATGTTATTCACCATGTGTCTGGCCATTGTGTCAGTTTATATCCCCCTGAAGTCCACTACTACCCTCAACGTTGATGATAGCATTTCCAAGTTTTATATTATCTGCAAACTGTGAAATGAAAAATTGAAAATGAAATGAAAATCACTTATTGTCACAAGTAGGCTTCAATGAAGTTACGTGAAAAGCCCCTCATCCCACATTCCGGCGCCTGTTCGGGGAGGCTGGTTCGGGAATTGAACCGTGCAGTTATTCCTCCTGTATTAAGTCCATGACACCAACATCTATCAAAAAAGCAGTATTCTTAATACTGACTTCAAGGAAAACTGCTATGTACTCCCCTCCAGTCTGAAAACAATTCCTGTTTTCTGTTCTATGGCCAATTTTGAATCCATAATGTTTCAATAATCCCATGGGCTTTAATTTTGCTTACAGGCCTATTATGTTGCACTTTGATAGATGCCTTTTGGAAGTCCACGTACAAACTTCACTACCATCACTAACCATGTCCTTTGTTCATCAAAAAGCTCAATTATGTTAGTCTAGCATGATTTTCCTTTTTTTTAAAAAACCTATTCTGACCTTCATTTATTCATCCATATTTTTGCAGATGTGAAATGATTTAATGCTGAATTATTGTCTGATAGTTTCTCTACTCACCATCATTGTATGTAGTTGGTTTGTAGTTGCCAAGTTTATCCCCAGCCCCTGTCCCCATAAAAAGCTCTGGCTGTTCTGATACCAGTTCTCTGGCACCATCCCCATATCCAAGGAGGTTTGGATATTTGTAGCCAGAGCCCCCCATAACCTATATGTGTCCCACCTGGACTGGTTGACTTTTTGACAAAGTTTTCCTTTGGTGCTTTTATCCTCCAACCTCCCTGCCCCTCCTCCCTTTCTACTCTTCTTCTCCCCTTTTATCTTCCTTATTTTGGGGACTGTCCTGGGCCCCACTCATTCCTGCCTTCCTTCCTACTTTACTGGGTGCTGATCATAAACGGGTCCTGGAACAAGTTGGTGAACATCCTCCACGTTTTGTGGAAGCCAGCTGCCAATCTTCTGATGGCATATTTTATTTTCTGTAGCTTGAGAAATTCTGCCAGATCGGACAGCCAGTCTGCAGCCTTGGGTGGTGTTGGCAAGCTCCAGCTGAGCAGGCGTCTTCAGTAGGTGATCAGGGAGGCAACGGCACGGCATCAGCCCCTCTCCCCATAATAATTTCTGGCTGTTCTGATACCATGAAGGCCGCCATCATCGGGCAAGGCTCCACCCTCGCCCCACAACCCTGGACCTCGAAGAAGGATGTCCAGTATCTAATTGGTCTGGGGCAACACCAGGACCGGCCCATCATGTAGCAGCTCTTTTAAAGAGCTATTCAATTAGTTCCACCTCCGTGCTGCCCATATCATGTGTATTTTCCTTTTTCCAAATATTTCTCCAATTTTCTTCTGAAATTTGCCATTGAGTCTGCCACCTTTTCAGATATTGCACTAAGGGCGGGACTTACCAACCAACCCGCTGAGTGTTTCTCGGCGGCAGAGGTGGCCCTCCAGCAGGCTTTTCTGGTCCCGCCATTGTCAGCAGGATTTTCTGTTGACTGCACCCCGCGTCGTCGGGAAACCCGCACACCGTCGGTGAAACCGGAAAATCCTGTTGGCGTGAACAGCCGGTAAATTCCACCCTCAGTGTTTTGAGCCAAAATGGTTATCTAAAAGAACATCTCTTCATTGCCCCTCTGTTTTTTTTTCCCCAGTAATGCAAGGACAGTATTATTTGGTTGCAATAATATTAGGAAGACGTTCGTTGATTGAATCAGTAATTCTGCTTTCTTATTCCATTGCTGTTCAGGTTTTGAAATTTTGCCGCGATATATTGTAGTAGAGATGCTGGGCTTACATCTGAAAATTGCACTGAATATTTCCTTGTTTTCTTTTCATAGCTTCTGATCCAAGTGTCAAACATCTCAGCCACTCTCCCATTCAACAGCTTGGAATAAAGATAGTTGTGAGGTATTTTGCGCACTTTTAAACTGTGTGTTTAATTTGTTTTCAATGTAGCAGATCATTGGATCAATCACAAAGAATATTCTGAATTTCTAATTGTGAGATTGGACATGTGCAGATAACTCTTGGTGGGCTATAGAACATTGAATTCCGTTAAAGTATGTTGATGTATTTTTTTAACATTAGGTGGCGCTAAACCATTGCAAAATATATAAACATTTCATAAGTAACAATTATAGGATTTATAGTTTTTTTTTACAGTATGCCAGTTGTATATTTCATAATATTACACATTGACATATCATTAATACTGGCACCATACTTCAATGATTGTTAATCATTATGCAAGGGTTCTTCCTACTGATCCCCCTTTTTCCCCTTTCTTTATTTTTGCTGTTAGCATTTTGATCCATGGATGCTTAATGTACATGTATGTTTAAGGCAAGCAGCAGAGAGAATGAGGAATTCAAGAAGTTACAACATAGTATATGGTTCTTCTAGCTTTGGAAAGCAAGGTACAAACTTCTCGGCACCCGAGAGATGGGCTGGGATTCAGTTCGATTGATTGGTTGTAGCCAATGAATTGGCCAAAAAGCCATGTGCTGCCCAGTGACAGGTGATGATTGGGTCCTACTCAAGTGGAATGATTGTCAGAGGCCCAAGCAGTTCAGTTTTTGAATCCTGGACATTTGGGGGAAAGATCTGCTCTGCTCTCTATCGCTCTCTCTCTCCAGAAAGGTTGCAAGTTGATGTATTCCTGAATCTACAGAGAACCTGAATGAATGAATCTACAGTGAAACAATTACAAGCTATAAATAGAGACCGAGATCTGAGAGCTTACTTTGAAGGAAGGTCTGCTTAAACGTTTGTGGGTGTGGGTGTGTGGGTAGCGAGGGTGGGAGCGCAAGTTCAAGTGGGGATTAAGATTTAGATAATAGTTAACCAGTTGTATTTGTTGCATGCTACATTATAGTCCTTCATATAAATAACAATTAATTGTGTTTAAATTTACAAAGCTGGTGACTGCAATTAATGGGCAGCCAATAGCCAAAGACTCTAAAAATTATTGGTTAATTCAATTGTGTTGTGACTCCAGGTCAAGTGAGGCTGGAACTGACCGCGCACTAGCCCAGAGTGTTGTAACATAATTTGGGGCCTCGGTTCCAGAATCTTTGGAACGTTAGACAGCAGCATATAAATTAAAAAGAGATACCAGATGTGTAGCAATATAACAGGATGTCTCTGGAAGCTGCTAAGATTTTTATTCAGGTGGACAACTTGTCTCTGGTTTATTCAAAAAGATTTGAAAAGACTAGCTAGCCAAATTGGCAGGTGAATTAACAACAGAGATACTAGCAATAAACTAAGACGGTAGAGATAACTGAAGCGATTACTCAACAGTTATATTTGAAAGAGATGCCAGAAACACAGTGGAATTAGCTAAAATTCAGTTATGATGAAATGATTAGAGATGCAGCAAAAAGAAAAAGATGGAGATGCAGAAAAAAAAAGAAATGGAGATGCAGCAAAAAGAAAATGAAATGGAGTTGGAAATGAAGAGGTTGGAATTAGAGAGAAAGGAAAAAGCAAAGAGAGAGTGTTACAGCTTAAGGCACTGGAAATTAGAGGGGAGCTGCCAGGAACTAGAGGAGAGCTTAATCTTAGAACGGAATCCAACGGCAATATGTTTAAATATATCAGGTCCTCCCAAAATCTGAAGAGAAGGAGGTAGATGGCATTTGAGAAAATGGCAATGCAAATGGAGTGGCCAGAAGAAAAGTGGGCATTACCCATGCAAGTAAATTGACGGAGCATGCACAGATGGTTTATGCTTCCCTGTCAGAGGGGGTGTCTAAGAATTATGATGAGGTACAAAAAGCCTATTCTGGGGGCATAAGAATTGGTTTCCGAGCACATAGTCAAAAGTTTCCGAATTTAAGGAGACAGCTGGGTAGACGTATGCTGAATCCAAAAGAGTTAAGCAGAATGGTAGCATTGTGGATAGCGCAATTGCTTCACAGCTCCAGGGTCCCAGGTTCGATTCCGGCTTGGGTCACTGTCTGCACATCCTCCCCGTGTGTGCGTGGGTTTCCTCCGGGTGCTCCGGTTTCCTCCCACAGTCCAAAGATGTGCAGGTTAGGTGGATTGGCCATGGTAAATTGCCCTTAGTGTCCAAAATTGCCCTTAGTGTTGGGTGGGGTTACTGGATTATGGGGATAGGGTGGAGGTGTTGACCTTGAGTAGGGTGCTCTTTCAAAGAGCCGGTGCAGACTCGATGGGCCGAATAGCCTTCTTCTGCGCTGTAAATTCTATGAAAAATCTATCTATGAGAACAATTTTGATAGATGGATACAAGTATTGAGAGCTGCAACAGTTCATGTGGCTCTGAGAGAGGTCATTCTCTTAGAGGAATTTAAGAATTCCCAACCTTGTAAGATAAGAACCCATGTTGAAGACTAAAGTGTGATGACTGCTGGACAAGCAGTAATTATAGCTGACAATTATGAGCTAATCCATAAATTTAAACCTTGGTTCTATCACTCCCATAATTTTGAAAGGGATAGGAAGTGGGAGAGTGAAAGGAGAGCAGATAGTCAAGGTAAGGAATGGATAGCTGGGAATGCTCCAAGATCTCCTCAGACCAGGAAGGAAGGTACTGAGGGTAGAGGTGAGACTCGAAGGCCTAGGTGTTACCATTGTGATAAGGTGGGACACGTTCGTTCAGCATGTTGGACATTGGAAGGAAGGCCCATGGGACTTAGAATTCATAAGGTGGATTATGAAGTGGATTATGAAAAGGAAAAAAAAAAGTGGAGAACACCACAGGGCAGTCTGTAGCTTTAACAGGACTTTGGAGACCTGAGGTAAATACTGATGTGGGAGCAGGTGTGATGAATGAGGTAGAGGAGAGATATGCAGGCTTTTTGTCTAAGGGGTAGGTCACCCCATTTTCCTCAACAGATGTAGCCAAACCCACAACTATCTAAAGGGACACTTGTTCTACTCAAACTCCCTTACGAGAGAAAGATTTGCTTTTCCCTCCGGAAAGTTGAATGAAAGCTAAGCTTTCATTGAATAGAACAGGTGGAGATTATATCCCAGCTCCATTGTATACAGTACAATTCAAGCGTGATTTAGTGTCGGATCCAGTAGTTGTCAGGATCTTTGAGAACTTCCCAGTGGATGGAGTAGACATATTATTGGGAATGATATGGCAGAAGTGAAGGTTGTAGCTTCACGCATGAGTGCAGAGAGCCCAAGGGAAGTACTGCAGATAGCACATGAGATGCCAATGGCAGGGCGTGGGAAGTGGGAAAACTCATTGGGCATTAAATGGCTCAAAGAAAGAAATGTTGAAAGACATTAATCACACATCAAGTGACCATGGTAGTGAATCTGATTCTGCTGACACTGATAATCTTTATTATTGTCACAAGTAGGCTTACATTAACACTGCAATAAAGTTACTGTGAAAATCCCCTAATCGCCACATTCCGGCGCCTGTTCGCGAGAATTTAGAATGTCCAATTCACCTAACAGCACGTCTTTTGGGACTTGTGGGAGGAAACCAAAGCGCCTGGAGGAAACCCACGCAGACTTGGGGAGAATGTGCATATCCCGCACAGAGTGACCGAAGCTGGGAATCGAACCTGAGACCCTGGTGCTGTGAAGCAACAGTGCCAACCAATGTGCTATCGTTCCGCCCATGATGAAATTATATCTGCAAGAATGATTCCTCACAAAAATTTGTCAAAAATTCAGTAGAGAACCAGATTCTGGAATCCTCAAAACGGAAGGTGACCCTAAGAAAGAGGGGTTTGAATCTAATAATAACAGTAATGAAGAGTCAGACGAGAATTGTGAATTCGATTTAGGTTTTGATTATGAAGAATAGATAAACAACTGCTAGCGAAAAGACCTGTCACTAATTGATCTTGAATAAATGGCAAGAATTTCTTCCATGGCTAGGAAAGAAGACAGTAGATTGGAGGAAGAAAGTGAACTGGACATTTTAAAAATAATTTGTTCCTGTCTCTTGCAGTAAAATCCGTTGCTATTCATTTCAGGTGCAAATATTTCCGAGAGCACGCCCATTGTGAAGGACAATATACGTAACATCACGACATCAAATATTCAGGATGAGGACAGCAATGACTGTGAAGTGACACAAAACAAACAGCCAGTTAACCCACATCCTTTTCAAGGCCCACAGTGTCTCTCCCAGTTAAAGGAAGCAAATAGCAAAGAAGATTACATAATTAGTGATCAATTCCTTTTGAAAATGACAAGGAAGATGGGTGAAAAACCATATCATGACTCTGCAACCACATTTGAGAACAAAAAACTGAAAGTTCATGGAACCAACAATGTGTTACCCTCTGATTCTGAGAGTAAATAAGAACAGCTGAAAACTGGAAAGCACAAATTGTCACTAAGTAGAGATAATAACTGATTATGGAGACTTGGGGAAGAGGCAAAAACTGTAAACGAAGAATATTGCATTTAAGCCAACGAACTCTGCGAAAATTGAACCCTCAACTTGTCACTCAAAGTAGCCATGTGAAGGAAAAGGGAGAATGTAAAGCTGGAGGGGTTGAAGAGTGTTTGTCGATTAAAAATTAACCAAATATTTACCTCAATTTGACACTATTGCTGGCAATTTGGCTGCAGAGGTTCCTCGAAATTTGGTTGAACATTCATTGAACAATCAGGAAAGACTGACTGCATTACACGAGAGACAGAAAGAGACAAGTACAGGAGAAACTCATCCAGGGGGCCCCCTCCAATTTGGACAGTCAGAAACCTGATAAAGGGCGGCACATTGGCCAGGATTCTCCGACCCTGCGCCGCGTCAGAGTATCCCCGGGGGGAGGCCCATATCCCGCCCAATGTCGGCGTCCCTATCCTCTGGCGCTGTTTTTCAGGCGCTGGTGGGATTCCCGCCACTCCGGTCGGGGGCTGTTGACAGCGGCCCCCCGGCGATTCTCTGGGCTCCGATGGACCGACAAGGTATCAGAGAGAGCTCTAAAACCAAAGATGCAAACTTTAGCAGCAGTAGAATAGAGAGAAGATCTAATAAAGATACTGAAAAATATATAGACAGATTCATAGAGGCTCACCAAGGTGCACTACAATAACTAATCATGATGGACTACAGAAACTCTGGACCAATAAAATCACATCCGTCTCGACTACAACCACGGAGACTGGCTCAGCTAGAGACTGAAATACAGTGCATGTTGGATATGTAGCAGAAACAAGCGAAAAAGCCGTGAACCAATGAACATCAAGTGGAGTTTGGGAGATTGAAGGCCATGTTAATGGGCAAATGGGTGTTGGCTGTCCTGGACTTTCCAGACTATTAAAATAGCCACAGGTGCCAGTGACAGGAGTAGGGGCACTGATACTAACCCTTCAGCACTTTGAAGCATTTGTCCGACACAACAACAAACAAAACATGGTTTACACCATAAACCGCTTGCATTTATAGATAGGTTTTAAAACCCAGAACGCAAGATTATTCCTTCGGACTTTATTAATTCAACATTTCAATGTTCAAATTGTAGACCTTCCTGGAAAGGATAATAGATTTAAGGGCTGACTGGTTACCAATGTAAAGACTGGAAAGGGAACTTGTATAATGTGGTTGGATGAATGGATATGTATTTGTGATTTATGTCTTGCATACCTCATAATGAAACATCAGTGCCCTGACATTTCATTCCTTTCAGGGCAAGAGGGAGGTGCCATATACCTGCATCTGTATACTGTGTTATTTTAGACTTTAATTTATGATCTGAAGGTTAGGAGTAAAAGGTTAGGAGCAGGGAATCCTGCTGATTTCCCTTTTATCCTTTTTCTTTATTTTTGATGTTATCATTTTGATCCATGGATCCTTAATGTCCCTGCATCAATAAGTCAAGCAGCAGAGAGAATTAGGAATTCAAGAAGTTGCAAAGTAGTATATGGTGCTGCTAGCTTTGGACAGTTTTGAATCCTGGGCACACAGGGGAAGGACCTGCTCTTCTCTCTCTCTCTCTCTCGAAAGGCTCTGAGTTGATATATTCCTGAAACTGTAGAGAACCTAAATGAATGAATCTGCAGAAAAACTGTTACAGGCTACAAACAGAGACCTAGATTAGAAAGCTTACTTTGAAGGAAGATCTGCTTAAAGACAACGATCTGATACAAAGACTTTTAATTATTATTTTTACCCCTCTCCTCCCCTCTGTGCTTGTGTCTGTGTGTGTATAGAGGTTGGGGCAAATTAAAGTAATTATAATATTTATTATTGTCACAAGTAGGCTTACATTAACACTACAATGAAGTAACTGTGAAAATCTCCGAATCGCCACACTCCGGCGCCTATTCAGGTACACACAGCGAGATTTCAGATGTTCACTTCACCTAATATCACATCTTTCGGGGACTTGTGGGAGGAAACCGGAGCATCCGGAGAAAACCCACTCAGATACAGGGAGCATATGCAGACTTTGCACAGGCAATGACCCAAGCTGACTTCAATGAAGTTACTGTGAAAAGCCCCTAGTCGCCACATGGAGCCGGAATTGACTGCACACGAACCCAAGGTGTCGTAACTGTCATGTGAGAGAGTACCTTTCAGAAATCGATCTTTATAAATGGGTGTGTATATAAATATCTGTAGTGAGAGTACATTAAGAAATGGTTGTTTACTACTGCAGTGATGTCAGAGAGTGGGTGCAGCTGGGCTGTCTGTCAGCTTTATACGTTCATTTTGGGCTGTTTGCTGCAGGGTAGTGTTTTTAGTTTCGTTTTTCAGAACTGGATAGCTGCAGTCACAGCCAGAAGGTGTATTAATCTCTCTCTCTAATCTAAAGACGGTAAATCGATCCTTTGGTGTGTTGCACGTTTTACTTGAGTGTGAAACGTTTTATTGGAGTGTATTAACACGCCTCCGTTTAAAGGCCGTGTGCTTAACACTACTACAGCTCTGTGTGTGTAATTCAGCTCAGGAGTCGCCAGGTGCCGTATCTAGACACCTCACAAGTATATCAAGGTCAGGTTCAAAGTCATAAATCTACACCGATTAGTAAGTTCCAAACGATTGATATTTATTATCACAAATATAATAAATACACATGCACACGCTAAAGAGACTAAGTTACTACTAAACTAAACGACTAAAATACTTAGCTAAACAGGAACAGGCAAGGTCAGGGAGCGAGACCTTCGTCCCGTTCTTGGTCTGCAACTCTCAGAAAGCTTACAGGTCGTCAGGGTCTAGCAGGGCTGGTTCGCGTAGTGAGCGTCGTGGTGAAACTTACAGTTCGATGGCTGGTGGCTCAACGGCTGGTGATGGAACTGGAGTCAGGATGCGATGTATCAGCAAACGCCGGAGCCACAAAACAGACAGAACCATGTGCGGGGTCTATCTTTATAGGTCCCCCAATGTCCGTGCCTCTTCGGGGCGGGCCTTTACCTGCCCTGTATCGATTGGGTTATGTCCCAATCAATATTTTACAAATCCCCCAATCTGAGGGTCTCTCCTCGATGGGTGGGGCGGTCTCTCTGGGTCTTGTGATAGATACTTATGGTGCCGTTTCGTCTGGGCCTCTCTCGAAAGTATCTATTCATATCTAAATGTATCTATTGTGCTGTCCTGGATCTTGAGCACCTCATTACTATGCAAACGCTGTTGCCATTTACACCTTTGGTTGAGATCTTGCACCTGGCCATAACTGGTTTCGATACGTGCAGAATGCTAATTAGCTTTCTACACAACTGCTTGTTCTGGCTAAAACTGTTCTCTCCCTAAAGTCTTAGCAGTTCTCCATTTTTAGCCCAGTGTCCATCTTAGGTGGCTACAGGTGATTTAAAACTAATAACTGCTCTCAGTAGTGACTTTAACCTGATGTGCTTCTGTTTAAAGGTTTTTTTTTAAAATCTTATGGATGTTTAAAGGACAGCTTAAGGATTACTTAGTGTTGTATTATTTGTGGATTATATTTGAATTGATGGTGCTAAGATGTTCGCTGTATGTTTTAAAAGATTAACTTGAGTTCATAAAATAAACATTGTTTTGCTTTAAAAATTACTTTTCCATTTCTGCTGGACCACACCTGTAGAGTGGGCCATGTGCTCCCCATACCACAAACTATTAAACGTTGTGGATCAGGTGAACTCCATGATACACTTTGGGATTCTCTAAACCCAGGCCCATAACAAATTGGGGGCTCGTCCGGGTTAAAATTCCATCTATTGGATGGCTTAGTGAATTTAAAGACAGTGAGGGGTGAGCATATTGTGGTTGATTTTCAGGTGTGGTGTTACAGTTTAAGTAGGGAGTGTGTTGTGGACAATGGCTCTTCAGAGGCTCTGATGTTTTTGGGGGTGGAGACGGTCACATGCAGTACCTTACGGACAGAGACTGAAAGCAGACTGTTATATTTGGCAAAAGCATTGCAGTTAACATTACCTGACAAAATGCGAAAATATAAGGTAATTATGGCAGTGGCTAAACATTTTAAGTTGCCTGAGCTACAATTTAACTCATTGTAAATGGCAGAAATTCAGTTACAAATTCAACAAATGGAGCACGAGAAAGAATTAAAGTAGCTTGAATACGAAAGAGAGGAAAAAGAAAAGAGTGTGAGCAGAAAAAGAAAGAGAGGAAAAGGAAAGAGAGGAAAAAGAAAAGGCGAGAGGAGAAAGGAGAAAAGAAAGAAAAGCCCGAGCAGAACAAAAAGAAAGAGAAAGGGAGATACAGATCAGGGAAAAAGATAGAGAGTTTGAACTTCAGAAAATGGCCATGAAACATGACAGTCAGTTAAAATTGGCAGACGTAAAGGGACATGTACAGTTGGATGATAGTGATGAGGATAGTGAGAAAGAGCGTCAAAGTCGAAGGCTTGGTGGGAATCTATTTAAATATGTCCAAGCATTGCCAAGATTTGATGAGAAGGAAGTAGAAGCCTTTTTCATTTCATTTGAGAAGGTAGCTAAACAAATGAAATGGCCACAGGACATGTGGGTATTACTGATTCAAACAAAGCTGATAGGTAGGGCTAGTGAAGTTCTGGAGGAGGTATCTGGGACGTATGAGTAGACGAAACAATCCATCTTCGGTGCATATGAACTAGTGCCCGAAGACTACAGACAAAGGTTTAGAAATTTAAGGAAATAATTTGGTCAAACATACGTGGCATTTGAAAGGCTCAAACAGAGTAATTTTGATAGGTGGATCAGGGTCTTTGAAAATAGACCAATTGTATGAAGGTCTCAGAAAAATTATACTTTTGGAGGAGTTTAAAAATTCAATTCCTGATGTAGTGACAACTCATGTGGAAGAGCAGAGGGTTAAAACCACGAGATTAGCAGCAGAAATGACAGATGAATTATGAATTAGTTCATAAATTAAAGCTTGGTTTCCAACATCAGTTTCAGCCTGTGAGGGACGGAAACTGGGGACGTGAGAAATACTCACGTATTAAAGGTAAAGGTGATCTGATGCGAGATAATAAGGAGAGTGTACCTCAGACTAAAAATGAAATCCAGGACGATGGAAAATAAATGAAAAATTTCAAATGTTTTCACTGTAATAAACTAGGCCATGTAAAGTCAGTGTTGGTGGTTGAAGAAAAGCACTGGGAAGGCTGATGTGGTAAAACAGGATAAGACAGTGGGTTTTGTTAAAGTGGTAAAGGAAAGCCCAAGTGAAGCGAAGGAGGTGCAAAAGATTGTACAGCCTGATCAAGAGGTGCTTGATTAGGTGCCAGATCTCTTTAAAGAATTTACTTGTGTGGGTAAAGATTACTCATGTGTATCAGGAGGAGCAGGTAAAGAAGTCACAATTTAAGAGATACGAGAGCTAGTCAATCTTTTATGGTAAGAGATGAGGAGTTATGTAGTTTGGGAAGAATATTGCCAGAAAGGTGGCAATACGTGGAATTTAGGGTGAGAGGAGTAGTGTTCTATTATAGAAGGTAAGGTTGGAAAGTCCAGTGAAGAGTGGTGAAATGGTAGTAGGAGTAGTAGAGAAAGTATCTTGTCCAGGAATACAGTTCATCTTGGGTAATGATATAGCTGTATCACTGGTGGGAAGTGATGCCTACTGTGGTTAATAAGCCAGTGGAAAATCAGACAACTGAAGTGTTGAAGGACGAATATCCTGGGATTTTCCAGATTGTGTAGTAGCAAGGTTGCAAATTCACTGGTTAATACAAGAGGAGAAATCAAAGATGAAGTTGAAGTACAATTATCAGAAATAATTTTTTTTTTTTTTTTTTTTTATAAATTTAGAATATCCAATTCATTTTTTCCAATTAAGGGGCAATTTAACGTGGCCAATCCACCTAACGTGCACATCTTTGGGTTGTGGGGGTGAAACCCACGCAGACACGGGGAGAATGTGCAAACTCCTCACAGACAGTGACCCAGGGCCGGGATCGAACCCGGGTCCTCAGCGCCGTAGGCAGCAATGCTAACCACTGTGCCACCGTGCCGCCCCAGAAATAATTTTTGATCATATGGTTGAAAAAGAATACGAACAGGTGGAGCATGAGGGGATATTTTAAGTTCAGGAAAATTGACGGAGTTACAACAAAAAGATATAGAAATAAAATGGATGTATCAGAAAGCATACACGGAAGAGGAATCTGAGTGTATACCAGAGTGTTATTACCGCAAAAGTAATGTCTTGATGAGAAAATGGAGACCTTTACATATGCAGGCGAATGAAAGTAATATTGCCGATAGGGTATAGAATGGAGGTATTGCGAGTTGGACATGAGGTACCAGTGGGAGGTCATTTGGGAATAAGGAAACTCAAGCTAAAATCCAAAAATATTTTTATTGGCCTGGACTACATAAAGATGTAGTTAAATGTTGTCAATCATGTCACACATGTCAAGTGATAGGGAACGTAAAGCAGTGTTAATACCAGCACCCTTAGTACCCATTCCAGCATTTAAGGAACCTTTTTACACGCGTCCTAATTGATTGCGTAGGACTGCTTCCTAAAATGAAAAGTGGAATCAATATCTATTGATTATAATGGATGTGTCTACTAGGTTTCCAGAGGCCATTCCAGTACATAATGTTACAGCTAAAAAGGTTGTGGAGGAGTTATTTAAATTATTTACTAGATATGGACTACCCACAGAAATACAATCGGATCAAGGATCAAATTTTACCTCCAGGTTATTCAAAGAAGTTATGGACAGTTTAGGAATAAAACAATTTGAATCAACTGCGTACCATCCAGAATCACAGGGAGCGTTAGAAATGTGGCATCAGACATTAAAGACAATTTTGAGGGCTTATTGGCAAGATTAACCAAAGGATTGGGATAAAGGAATTCCATTCGTACTGTTTGGAATTAGGGATGCACCGAATGAGTCAACAAAATTTAGTCTTTTTGAACTAATTTTTGATCATGAGGTAAGAGGCCCACTTAAATCGATGAAGGAAAAATTGGTGAGTGAAAATCGGAAATTACATTATTGGATTACGTGTCACATTTTAGGGAACGATTAAATAAAGTAGGTGAATTGGATGGACAACATTTGAAAGTTTCACATTATGTGATGAAACGGGCAGCATACAAGAAATCCAAAGTTCGTAGTTTTGCCAGTATAGATAGAGTTTATTATTGTTACCAGTGGTAGGTGAACCTTTAAAAGCTAGGTTTTGGGGACCTTATCAGATTGAAAAGAAATTAAGTGTGGTGGGTTATATGGTAAAAACACCAGATAGAATGAAGACTCACAGAGTGTGTCATGTGAATATGCTTAAAAGCTACTTTGAAAGGAAGGAGAGAAAAAGGAGGAGATTTAAATGATTCTAACTCAAAGTGACGAACCAAATCCAGATGACTTGAATTTGAATTCGACATACCTCAAATAAATGGGAAAACGAGGATGTTCTTCAAAATTGGGATAAATTGTTGAGTTACCTTCCAGAGGAAAAACAAACTGACCTGAAAGAGTTATTGATCTCACATGGGCAAGTTGGTGGAGTTAAATTGGAAAGTACTAAAATAGTTATACATGATGTAGATGTGGGAAATGCTGTTCCAATCAAACAACATCCATACAGACTTAACCCTTTAAAATTGGCACAGGTTAACAAAGAGATTGAGAGTATGCTTAAAAATGGCATAATTGACTCAAAGCCCCCAAAGACCTGAGTTGTGGCTTACGGACATGTCAAGTTCCTGGGTATGGAAAAAATTAAGTTTGCCTTGAGGGGATCTGTACAGGCGTTCGCCGAAGGTGGCAACCATTCATTGACTTCTTTGCGGGAGAGTGAACGTCAGCGCCCGAAGGTGGCAACCGTTCATTGACTTCTTTTGCAGGAGAGTGAACGCCAGCGGAGGGGGGGGGGGGAGAGAGGGTAGAGTAGAAGGGTAAAATGGCGGGTAGTACCGGTGGGAGAGGAGTGGGCTTGTGCAGTATGTTACGACTGAAGTATTGAATGTACGTGGATGCTTGCACATTTTTGCCTTTTTTGCTTTCTTTCTGTTGATGTTTGTAACTGTTTACAATGCCAAAAAACTACCTCAATAAAATTGTTTGTTTTAAAAAAAAAATGGCATAATTGAAGTGGGTTGCAGCCAATGCAGCTCCCCCATAGTGATGGTACCTAAACCAGACGGTACCCAACGGTTGTCTGTGTGGACCATAGAAAGGTTAATACAGTTACAAGAATGGACTTTTATCCTATCCCATGTTTGGGGGATTGCATTGAGAAAATGGGGCAATCAGCTTTTATTTTCAAATGGATTTACTTAAAGGTTACTGGCAGGTACCTTTATCCGAAAGGGCGAAGGAGATTTCAGCTTTTGTGACTCCAGATGGTAGACACCTATTCATGGAAAGAACATTTAAAACATCTGATGGAGTTATTCGATCGACTTCAGGAGGCGGGTTTGGTGATAAACCTAGCCAAAGTGAATTTGGAAAAGGCCATATCACTTTCCTTGGCCATACAATCGGACAGGGCTGCATGGTCATACGTGATGTGAAACCAACAGCTACTGAGGAGTTTCCAATACCCTCAAGACGAAGGGAAATAATGTGATTCTTGGCATGAGTGGATTTGATAAAATATTTGTGTCAAAGCTTTGTAGCGTGGTTGCTCCACTGATAGACTTGCTGAAGAAACATCAAATTTCAGTAAACAGCGGACTTTCAACAGGCATTTGACTGCCTGAAAGCTGTGATAACCAATGCTCCTGTGTTGGAGAATTACAAGGGACTCTGTGATCAGATTATAGAACAGTACAGCACAGAACAGGCCCTTCGGCCCTCAATGTTGTGCCGAGCCATGATCACCCTACTCAAACCCACGTATCCACCCTATACCCGTAACCCAACAACCCCCCCCTTAACGTTACTTTTATTAGGACACTACGGGCAATTTAGCATGGCCAATCCACCTAACCCGCACATCTTTGGACTGTGGGAGGAAACCCACGCACACAGGGGGAGGACGTGGAGACTCCACACAGACAGTGACCCAGCCGGGAATCGAACCTGGGACCCTGGAGCTGTGAAGCATTTATGCTAACCACCATGCTACCCTGCTGCCCAGAACTGATTGAACTGAAGTATCTGACTATAAAGAGAAATGTCGAGACGTAGAGCAATGGACGGATCATGCAGACACCTTCTTTTTCAAAGAGACTGTCAATCAAGAAGGATTTCAGTTGGAGGAAGAAGAACAAAAATGGACTATATTATTATATTTGTTTGCGTGTGTTATTTTTTTAAATGAAAAAGTATATTTATTGTGCGCATTTCTTGGATGGTGAAAAATGAAACCATCTTGAAGTTGATGGTTTATTTTTTTTTCTTAGGGGGAGGTGTCATGTGAGAGTATCTTTAAGAAATGGGTGTTTACTACTGCAGTGATGTCAGAGTGGGTGGAGCTAGGCTGCCTGTCAGCTTTTTACTTTTGTTTTAGGCTGTTTGCTGCAGGGTGTGTATTAGTTTGTTTTCAGAGCTAGATAGCTGCAGTCACAGCCAGAAGGTATACGAGTCTCTCTGTAAACTAAAGACTGTAAATCAATCCTTTGGTGATTTAAAACTAATAACTGCTCTCAGTAGTGACTTTAACCTGATGTGCTTCTGTTTAAAGGTTTTTTAAAGTCTTATGAATGTTAAAAGGACAGCTTAAGGATTACTTAGTGTTGTATTCTTTGTGGATTATATTTGAATTGATGGTTGCTAAGATGTTCACTATGTTTTAAAAAGGTTAACTTGAGTTCATAGAATAAACCACACCAGTCGTGGGCCATGTGCTCCCATACCACAATCTATTAAAGGTTGTGGGTCAGGTGAACTCCATGATACACTTTGGGGTTCTCTAAACACTGGCCCATAGGGCAGCACGGTAGCATGGTGGTTAGCATAAATGCTTCACAGCTCCAGGGTTCCCAGGTTCGATTCCCGGCTGGGTCACTGTCTGTGCGGAGTCTGCACATCCTCCCCATGTGTGCGTGGGTTTCCTCCGGGTGCTCCGGTTTCCTCCCACAGTCCAAAGATGTGCGGGTTAGGTGGATTGGCCATGCTAAATTGCCCGTAGTGTCCTAAAAAGTAAGGTTGGGGGGGGTGGGGTTGTTGGATTATGGGTATAGGGTGGATACGTGGGTTTGAGTAGGGTGATCATTGCTCAGCACAACATCGAGGGCCGAAGGGCCTGTTCTGTGCTGTACTGTTCTATGTTCTATAACATAACATAACAAATAAAACTACAGTAAACTTTGTGTTATCAGGCACGACAGCTGAAATTCTCATCGAGCTGGAATTTCTGGTGTGTCCCCATAAGGACACGTCACTTTACCAAGGAAGCAATTGAGAATATATCCGGTACCTGCACCTGTGTACTGTATTATTTTATACTTAAATTTATGGTTAATGTACCTCTGAAGGTTAGTCATATAAATAATACTGTTCTTACTTCCTAACTACTTGCATCTTTGTTCATACGATGAGCATTGTAAGGTATTCCATCGGTAAACAGCACTTTGATTGTCTGGAACCACCTGCACATGTGGGATAATAAAGATTTTAATGCAATATATTTTGGCTGATGCTCTTAAGCAGTATATTTAACTGACAAAAAGATACCAATCCACAAGTCTCACTTTTTTTCGGATGCTGAGATATAACTAATTACTGAGTATGTTTCAAAATCTCTCTGTTTCAGATATGGCAGGTTTCTTGGTTTACTAAACGATGATTCTGACCAGGAGCTTTCAGTTTTGCTGATGCGTTGTGAAAGATTTATGAAACAGCAACAAACTACCATAAGCTCCTCACTTTGTATCCTTCTGTGCAGTTTGATACTTTGGCTTTTAAACAGTCATTGCTTGTGCAAAGCCGTACGCTTGTTTTTTTTACTATGAATTACATGTACTGGACAGATTTGATTACTTTGTATTCTCAAAACTCTGCCTTCATGTCTTGATCCCACTTCAAATCCAAACCGTTATTTGTTGTTTTCATTATTATTACTAATTTCTATTTGATGTTCGTTAATCAGAATAGTCCCAACAATATAACTCACCAGTGATTTTTTTTTTTTTAATGTGGTTCCGAGAAGTAGAGAGCCGTGTAGGTTTGTTTAGAGACATAATGATCAGGAATTTATTTATATTTTTTCACTCAGATTATGTCATGCTGTATGCCAAATTAAATTCTAGCATCAGGCAGTGTATTCTACATCTCAATAACTCACCATGTCTATAAATTATGTCTCTTCATATTGCACCTTGTTCGTTATAAAGTGCTAGGTTTACAGCTCATCAGCATAAGCATGAAATTGCAACATTGCAATTTCTGTTAGAAATAGTTTCTTTTCTTAATATTTTTATTGGTTTTATATTTATTCACCATGCATTCTCCAGGGTTAACACCCAATACTACAGAGGAATCTCAAAAAAGGTGGGTGTACAGAAAGGAAAACAGACAAAACGAAACAATATTACACAACAAATAGATTACTCTTTGTGAGGGCCCCTACGTTTCTGCCCCTGATGGTCAGTTGCCGTAACTGTCATGTTTTGATTATTTACATGCCGCCTCCTGGTATTAGAACATACGAGGGCTGTCCACCTTGGTATTGCGTCCCTGCTGCTTGTCCCTTCTGGCTCGCTACTTGCCCTGTGTTTTGCATGATGGCACTCCCCACCCCCTTGCTCCTTGCTTCCTCCCCCCCCCCCCCCCCCCCCCCACTTATACTTCTCACACCCCTTTGCTTTTCCATTGCCCATCTTGATCTTGTTCCCTGCACCCCCCCCCCCCCCCCCCTCCCACCCCCACCCCACCCCGTCCGCTTTACATATTGGTTTCTGATCATGAACAGGTCTTGGAACAGGCTGATGAAAACCCTCCATGCATAATGGAAGCCTTCCTCTGAACCTTGGACGGCTCATTTTATCTTCTCCAGTTTGAGAAATTCTGCTACATCACACAGCCAGTCTGCCGCCTTGGGTGGCGCAGCCGATCACCAACCGAGCAGGAACCTTTGTTGGGCCATCAGGGACACAAAGGCGAAGGCATCTGCCCCTCTCTCAACGAAGAGCTCTAGCTGTTCCGATACCCCGAAGACGACCACTAATGCGCATGGCTCCCCCTATCCTCACCACCTTTGACATGGCCTCAGATATGGTCGTTCAGTAACCAACAAGCTTGGGGCAAGACCAGAATATGTGGGTGTGGTTGGCCGGGCCTTCCTGGCACCCTTCACATTTGTCTTCTACCGCTGGGAAGAACCCACTCATTCTGTTCTTATTAAGTGCGCCCTATGCACCACGTTTAGCTGCATCAGGCTCAGCCTTGAGTATAAGGAGGTGGAGTTCACCCTGTGCACGCTTCGATCCAGAGTCCTCCCCCTATCTCCATGACCCGTTTGCCCTCCCCTTTCTCCCGTGTCTTGTCAAGGGGTGTATGTACCTCTTCTAGTATCTGTCCATACATGTCCATGCAGTTGCTGTTCCATAGTTCGTCCGCGGTCAGACGTCTGTCCTGGTATCTGGGGAACGTCGTCACCTCTTTTCGAAGGAAGTTTCCTATTTGCCTGTATCTTCTCCTTTTGGAAGTTGGAGCTTGTCCGTGGGGGACATTTCTGCACAGAAGCTCTCCTCAATCCTGACTCATTCCGCCTCCAGTTTCTTGACCCATCCCCGTACCTTGGGCGCGAATCTCCGCTCCCCAGGCCAGGTGGGAGAATTGCGGGAGGGCCGCTCTGGCACCCCCCGCGATTCTCCCACCCCCCCCAAAATGTTTTTCACAGCGACCGGCGATTCTCCGGCCCGGATGGGCCGAGCGGCCTGACGATCCCGACCTGTTCACGCAGGTGTCAACCACACCTGGTCGCTGCCGGCGTGAACAGCATGCGACAGGTAAGTGTGGGGCCTGTGGGGGGCGGAGAGAAGATCGAGCACCACGGGTGTGCTCGTGAGGGGACTGGCCCGCGATCGGTGCCCACTGATCATCAGGCCGGCGTCTTTAAGAGATGCACTCTTTCCCCTCCGCCGCCCCGCAAGATCAAGCCGCCACGTCTTGCAGGGCAGTGGAGGGGAAGACGGCAACCACGCATGCGCGGATTGGAGCCGGCCAACCTGCGCATGAGCGGCTGACGTCACTTGGGCGCCGCTGGCCGCGTCATTCTCGGCGCGCTGCCTTGACGCAAGCATCAAGGCCCAGCGGCCGAGTTTCTCGCAATGCCACTCCTAGCCCCCTGAGGGGGAGGGGGAATAGGGGGCGTGGAGTGGCCTCCGACGCCGGAGTGAAACACTCCGGGTTTCACTCCGGCGTCGGCCATTGCGGTAGTATCGGCCCCTTGTCTCCAGTGGCAGCCCAATGGTAGAATTTGAGGTGCAGGAGGGCCAAGCCTCCCATGTTTCTCCGTCTTTGCAGTATCTTTTTCATGATCCTCGGGCTCTAACCTCCCCACACAAACACCATGATTAGTTTATCAACTGAGGTGAAGAAGGCCTTGGGGATGAAGATCGGGAAGGATCTGAACAGGAAAAGGAACCTGGGCAGCACGTTCATCTTGATCATCTGCTCCTCTCCCTGCCAGAGAGAGTGGGAGCGTGTCCCACCTCTGCAGGTCCCTTTTTACCTCCTCCACCAGACTTGTCAGGTTTCAGTTATGGAGACATGTCCAATGTGAGCTATTTGGATCCCCAGGAATCGGAATTGGTCTGGCCAGTTTGAACAGTAACTTTTTTTTAATGTATTTTATTACAAACATGTATCAAAACAGGTTACAGCAAATAAACACCCCATTAAACATGCTTCCCTACAATCAACTATCCAATCTGTACAGATTTTTCCTGTTTTTCACCCCCTTCCTCCCCCGTGACAAACAGCCCCTCATACACGGTCACAAACATATCCCACTTTTCCTAAAACCACCTTGAAGAGCCCCTTAACTCGTACTTTACCTTCTCTAAATGCAGGACGTCGTACAGGTCACCCAACCAAGATGCTACCCCCCAGTGGCGATGCCGACCGCCACTCCAGCAAAATTCGCCGCCGTGCAATCAGAGAGGCGAAGGCCAAGACATCGGCCTTCCTCCTCTCCATGAGCTCCAGCTTTACTGAGACCCCCAAATATCACCACCAAATGGTCCGGCTCCACCTCCTCCTCCACTATCCTGGCTAAGACTGCGAACACTCCCGCCCAAAATCTTCCCAATTTTCACAACCTCAAAACATGTGCACGTGATTCGCAGGCACACCTCTCACACTCATCTGCTACCCCCTGAAAGAACCCACTCATTCTCGCCGTGTCATATGCACCCTGTGCACCATCTTGAACTGTATCAGGCTCATCCTTGCACATGAGGAGGTCCCTTTTACCCTACGCAGTGCTTCACTACATGCTCCCCAATTGATCTCCCCTTCCAACTCCGCGTCCTATTTCCCTTTCATCTTCACCCCCCGCTCGTCCCCCCCACCCCAGCCACTTATATATATCCCCAATTCTTCTCTCCCCTTCCACATCTGGGAGCAGCAGTTGCTCCAGCAGGATGTATCCCGGCAACCTAGGGAATCCTCTCCAGAGCTTTCGCGCAAAGTCCCTAACCTGCAGATACCTGAACTAACTCCACCTCGGCAGCTCTGCCCTCTCCCTTAGCTCCTCCAGACTGGTAAAGCGTTTCTCCAAATACATCTCCCTCACCTTGACCAGCCCACTTCCCTCCACCTCCTGTATACACTATCCATCCCCCCAGCACAAACTCCTGATTCTCGCACAGCGGCGTTCGCACAGACATCCCTTCCACCCTAAAATGCCTCCTCAGCTGATTCCATACTTTCACTGTGGACTGCACCACCGGGCTTCCTGAATACCTACTCGAAGCCATTGGCAATGTTGCCATCACCATAGCCCTCAAACTAGACCCCTCAGAAGATTCCTCCTACATCCTAACCCACTCTACCCCTTCTCCTTCCCACTACTGCCGCACCTTGTCCACATTCGTCGCCCAATAATAATGAAGCAAGTTTGGCAACGCCAACCCCTCCGGTACCTCTGCCTCTGGAGCAGGGTCCTCCCTACCCTTGGTACCTTCCCCTTCCCCACCCATACAAAGTCAGAAATGATTGTGTCCACTTTACGAAAAAAGGTAACCAGCTCTGGTTTCCCCCGCTAGTTCACTGGGAAGATTTTGCTCTTGCTTAGATTGAGTTTGTAACCTGAGAAGGCTCCAAACTCGTTCAGTAGTTCCAGTATTCCTCCTATGTTGGGTACGGGGTTCAAGACGTGGATGAACAAGTCACCGCATCGAGTTGAGACTCCATGCTCTCTGTCCCCCCTTTAAATGCCTCTCCACCCTTCTCTTTTCTAAGAGCGATTGTCAGTGACTCAATTGCTAGGGCTTCTGTGCAGCAGGAATTATCAAGATCTGATGGGGTTTGTCTGTACATTCTCCATGAAAGCACTGTACAGTAGCTTCACTCTCAAGGTAAACTCTGGCCCGAACCCAAACTGTTCCAGTACCGCTATGAGGTACCCTCCATTCGATCCGGTCCATCTCTAGAGATGATAACCTCTGGTGTCTCTCCCCTGGGTGAGGTCATGATCACGTTCAGCAGGCATCTGATGTTTGCTGTTAGTTGTCTGACTTGAAAAAGCCTATGTGGTCCTCTGCAAATACCTCCGGCACGCAACTCCCTGTCACCCTCGGCAGGGCTTTCGCCAGAATTCTGGCATCAGTGATTAGGAGTGAGAAAGGTCTGTGTAACCTGCACTCCGTCAGATCTTTTTCCTTTTTATGGGTCAGTGATATAGAGGCCTGTGCTGGCAGGGTACCTTCGACAGCGAGTCATTGAACATCTCCCACAGGTTCAGGGCCAGTGCTGTTGCATATTTCTTACAGATGTCCACTGGGAATCCGTCCGAACCCGGCATCTTCCCCGCATGCATGGAGTTAATGCTCTCCATGACTTCCCCAGTTCTAACGGAGCTTCCAGGCTCTACCTACTTTCCTCCCCTACAACTGGTATGTCCAGCCCGTCGAGGAACCGTTTTGTCATCAAATCGCACTCAAGGGCTTGGAAGTGTACAGCTCTCAGTAGAAAGTCGCAAATTAACTCATTAATCTCACTTGCACTATTTCCCTTGTGGTTGCCTGCATTCACAACTGGTGAGCCAGCAGGTGGCTGTCCGTGCTCCCATGATCATAGAAGGCCCCCCATTTCTGGTGGAATTGGTTCACTGTTATCCCTTTTGTTATGGGCCAGAGTTTAGAGAACCCCAAAGTGTATCATGGAGTTCACCTGACCCACGACGTCTAATAGATTGTGGTTATGGGGAACACATGGTCTTCGCTACAGGTGTGGTAGAGCAGAAATGGAAAAGTAATTTTTAAAACAAAACAATGTTGATTCTATGAAGTCAAGTTAACCTTTCTAAAACATACAGTGAACCATCAATTCAAATACAACCCTCAAAGAATACAACACTAAGTAATCCTTAATAACTTCCCAAACAACATCCAGAAAACAACAGAAGCACTTTAGGTTTACATTCACTACTGAGAACATTTATAATTCTGAATTTGATTAGAACAGCATTTCCCGCATGTACATCCTGTAAAGCCATTTTAGTACTTCCCAATTTATGTCTATAAACTTGCCCATGTGAGATCAATAACTCTTTTAGGTCAGTTTGTTTTTCCTCTGGCAGGTACCTCAACAATTTATCCCAATTTTTAAGAATATCCTCATTTTCCAATTTAATTTGAGGTTTGTCAAATTCCAAGTCATCTGGATTTGGTTTGTCACTTTAAGTTAGAATCATTAAAACCTCCTTTTTCTCTCCTTCCCTTTCAAAGTACCTTTGAAGCATATTCACATGATACACTCGGTGAGTTTTCCTTGTATCTCGTGCTTTTACCACATAATTCACCACACTAAATTTCCTTTCAATCTGGTACGGTCCACAAAACCTTGCTTTCAAAGGTTCACCTACCACTGATAACAATACTAAAACTTTATCTCCACTGGCAAAACTACGAACTTTGGATTTGTTGTCCGCCACCTGTTTCATCACATTTTGTGTAATCTAGCCAATTCACCTGAACTAAAAATATTCGCATCATCCTCCACCTGTTCTTGTTCTTTTTCAACCATCTGATCAAAAATTGTGTCTGCTAATTGCACTTCAACATCATCTTCACTCTTTGATTTCTCCTCTTGTCTTAACCTATGACTTTGCGACCTTGTTACTACACAATCTGGAAAACTCCCAGGATATTGGTCCTTCAACACTTCAGTTGTCTGATTTTCCATTGGCTTATCAACCACCGTAGGCATCACTCCCATCTGCGATCCAGCTATATCATTACCCAAAATAAACTGTATTCCTGGACAAGACCGTTTCTCTATTACTCCTACAACCACGTCACCACTCTTCACTGGACTTTCCAACCTTATCTTCTATAATGGAACACTACTCCTCTCACCTGAATTCCACATATTACCACCTTTTCTGGCAATATACTTCCCAAACTACATAACTCCTCATCTCTTACCATTAAAGATTGACTAGCTCCTGTATCTCTTAAAATTGTGACTTTTTTAACTGCTCCTCCTGATACACATGAGTAAACTTTACCCGCACAAGTAAATTCGTTAAAGAGATCTGGCACCTTCTTATCAATCATCTCTAATCAGGCTGTACAATCTTTTGCCCCTCCTTTGCTTCACTTAGGCTTTCCTGTCTTATGCTGTTTAACCACATCAGCCTTCCCAGTGCTTTTCTTCAACCACCAACACTGTGACTTTACATGGCCTAGTTTATTACAGTGAAAACATTTGAAACTTTTCATTTCTAATTCCACCTTCCTGGATTTCTTTTTTAATCTGAGGTACACTCTCCTTATTCTCCCATCAGGTTACCTTTGCCTCTCCCACTTGAGTATTTCTCATGTCCCCAGTTTCTATCCCTCACCGGCTGAAACTGATGTCGGAAACCAAGTTTTGATTTATGAACTAATTCATAATCATCTGCCATTTCTGCTGCTAACCTCACAGCTTAACCCTCTGCTCTTCCACATGAGTTCTCACTACATCAGGAATTGAATTTTTAAACTCCTCCAAAAGCATAATTTCTCTGAGTTCTTCATACATTTGGTCTATTTTCAAAGACCCTGATCCACCTATCAAAATTACTTTGTTTGAGCCATTCAAACGCCATGTATGTTTGACCAAATTCTTTCTTTAAATTTCTAAACCTTTATCTGTAAGCTTCAGACACTAGTTCATATGCACTGAAGATGGATTTTTTTCACCTCCTCATGCGTCCCAGATACCTCCTCTGGTAGTGATGCAAACACTTCACTAGCTCTACCTACCAGCTTTGTTTGAATCAGTAATACCCACATGTCCTGTGGCCATTTCATTTGTTTAGCCACCTTCTCAAATGAAATGAAAAAGGCTCTATCTACCTCCTTCTCATCAAACCTTGGCAATGCTTGGACATATTTAAATAGATTCCCATTAAGCCTTCCACTTTGATGCTCTTTCTCACTATCCTCATCACAATCATCCAACTGTACGTTTCCCTTTACGTCTGCCAATTTTAACTGACTGTCATGTTTCATGACCATTTTCTGAAGTTCAAACTCTCTCTCCTTATCTTTTTCCCTGATATATATCTCCCTTTCTCTTTCTTTTAGTTCTGCTAGGGCTATTCTTTCTTTTCTCCTTTCTTCTCTCTCCTTTTCTTTTTCCTCTCTCTCTCTCTCTCTTTCTCTTTCTTTTTCCTCTCTCTCTCTTTCTTTTTCCTCTCTCTCTCTCTCTCTTTCTTTTTCCTCTCTCTCTTTCTCTCTTTTCCTCTTTCTCGTATTCAAGCTGCTTTAATTCTTTGTCATGTTCCATTTTTTAAATTTGTGACTGAATTTTTGCCGTTTTCAATGAGTCAAACTATCTCAGGCAACTTTAAATGCTTAACTACTGCCATAATTACCTCATCTTTTCACATTTTGTCAGGTAATGTTAACTGCAATGTTTTTGCCAAATCTAACAGTCTGCTTTTAGTCTTTGTCCGTAAGGTACTGCATGTGACTAAAGGTTTCCCACCAAAAAGGAGGACTTTTTGCAGATGCTGATCAGTGTACCATTTACAATAAATTTTACAGTGCCAGTACCAAAGGCACTTCATATGTTCATTGTATATTGAATTTTGCTACTGATCCTCAAAAAAATGACAAAACGCTTGGTGAAAGAGGTAAATATTTTGTCATGTCATCTGGTTCCCATAAGCTAGAAAAATCACACTTTAGACTCAAAATGCAGGAGTGTATTTCTTTCATCTCTCCTGTGGCTGGTGGGCTGGTACATTGTACTCTGCATGTGACTGCAGTGCAGCAGTAAGATGTGGCACTCCAGGATATATGTTCCCATAACAATTAGTTAGCAGCTCTTTATGAATAATATAACATTTCTCTTTCTTTAAATAATATGTTATGCCTCTATATTATTGCTCCCTTTTTTTCTAATCTAACGAAGATTAGTAATGACTTTTCTAATACACTGACCATTTTAAGAGTCTTTATAACTTGTTTTTCTTGTCTATGAATATTCTTCAGGCTATCGCTTGGATAGTAGGATGTTTTTTCCCCCATTATTGTGGCAACTATTTCATTTTTGCAAGATTCACTCAGTTTTCTCTCTTTTTCTAGCACTAGCTCGGGTTGATTTTCAATCTAATTCAGCGTTAAATTTGTTTTGAAATGTTGACAACCAGGGCAACCAACTCTGGGGGGGAAAAGTAAGGGACACTTAGGCATGGGGGGCTGTACGAGCCTGGAGTGGGGAGGTTTTGTGACAAGCCTGTGGGAGCTGGGGTCAATGGAGTTAGGGGGCGGTGGAGTTACTGGGACTAGGGATCCTGTGGGAGTGGGCAGAAGGGGTTGTCAAGGCTGTGTATGTGGGGGGGGGGGGGGGGGGGGGGGGGGGGAGGGGGGGGCTTAAAAATGTGGGAACAAAAAGAAGGAGCAAAGCACATTTTGCATGCACAGTTGTGTTATGTGCATGCCTGAGAATCACAGATATGAAATACAGGACAAATTCATCCCATCCATTCTGGAGACCTAAATGTCTGGAGAATCTCTACTATCTCTGCCAGCACTGGAAGTGGCGCCCAGATGCAAGTGTCTCTCCTTTATCATACTAACTTATACATTAGGGCGAGCTCGCCAGATTCCGTTGGAATATAATATCAGGCCGCCAATACCAAGGTCCGGCACGGCCTCCCTTCTCCCACATGTGCTTTCACTTACTCCTTTTCACAGCAGAAAACACTTAGTGCTTTAGATGTGGTGTGGAGCTGTTAAATCATATCAACAATGTTTAAACATTGCGGTTAACATCAAATCAGGATTCTTGAGATGCATTCAAGCATAAAGGATAAGATAGATGAACATACCAAGCACCTGTCTCTGGAATAATAAACTGTCAATCACAGGTTAATGCAATGTATTGTGTGAATTTGAAAGAAATATTTTCAGTTCAATGACTATCATGGGGTTTTAAGTGTACTTGGCTTTCAAGGAAGTCTTTGACACTTGTAGCAGCTGCTGCTTTCAAAAAAGTCTGAGGCAGCAGCTGTTAAGGAGGTGTACATTAAAATGCAGTGAGTTTTAACTCTACTGCCTGGATTGCTCTTCAGCTTTCAGGCAGAGGTGACTGATGTAGGTCTCTGATGGAGCGATTTGATGGATCGGGCTCGGAGATGGGAGGGGTCACCCTCTTAAGTGCTGGGCTGGGACCAGTTAGTTCAGTAATGTATGAGGGGAGGATGCCTCTCTTTGTCGGGCGGGGGGAGCCTTCCAATGGACTTTAGGGGGCACCTCAGTTATGCATTGACCTGTTTTGCCCACAGCGGGGACCACCGCATCAGAGCCTCACTTGGGCCAACATGCACCAAATCCTGCCCAAAAGATTCCCTCCTGTGGGGTTGGTGTATAACAGTGGGTGGAGACTTGGGCTTCCAGCTCATTAATCAACTGCAAATAGTCCCGCTGGCATAGGGCAGGTAACACACTGAGGCCACTGGCAGGGGTTTGGAGCATCGCAACAGACCGGTACTGACTTCTTTTTTCCCTCGGTGGTCTATTCTCCGCCAGATCGGGAACAAAAAGGTGAAACCTGGGTATGGTTTCACTTTCCAGTGGAAACAGCAGGTCTGGAGCTATTTGTATACCTACATTATAATGAGGTTAGTTTTACAACTCTTGAAGTAGTTTAATGAAGGTAAAAAAAAACTAAGTAGAGAAAAACTACTGACTGGCAACACAGGACCAGAGAGGAGAACCCACAGACACAGAACAGCAGTTTTTTGATCTGTTTGTGACTATGCTGTAAGATGAAGGGAGCAGTTTAAATCTGTCTAACATGCTAGACATGCTAGCAGTTTGCTGAGGAAAATAAAGGGAAGAGTCTTAGATGAGTTGCTGTCAAGTTAAAGTAACAGTGAACGTGAAGTGAGTTCTGGATCTCAAAGAAGATACTAAGCAGTCTACTGGGAGAGGAAACTGCAGGGAGTAGGTCCTAAACTAAGACATTGAAGATCAGGAATGAGAATTTGGAACTGACACTGTTCCATGAAGTTTAAAGTGAGGAGCAGAGGAAGACCCCAAGTTTAAAGTATCAAAGCTGTAGAAAGCAGACTAAAGCAAAATAAGCCTCTGAGAAGCCAGAGATCCAAGCAGATTGTTTGTAACTCCTTTCTACGGGCCTTTGAAGCAGTTGTGTTCTGATGGTACAGCTGAATACCTGAGAGAATGTGTGGAAGCTTCAATGCACATGGTGATCCAGGGGAGAGGAACATTGGAATGAGACTCAAAACCCTGGAGGTGGGTCCTTATGGAAAGCGTCCAAAAGAAAGGTTTGCTTGGGAGAAGATTCAAAAATGTTGACATTGGCAATGCTTCACACAAGTTCCAGTGAGGCCAGTTGGCTCACAGGGTGACAAGCGTCTGGGTGGAAATTAATGAGAAATCCATAACAGCTCTTTGGGGCGGCAACTGTCACCTGGTTTCTGAACATGGTGTGTCTGACGACAGGTCGCTTATTACTTTACTGGACTGCATACTTACTGTGATTTCTATCCATCCGTAAACAGAAAGTGTTTTGTTTTTTGATTTCCTCCCTTTATAAAGGGTGGTATGTTTACCCCAACACTCAAATTTGGAGTGTTCAAATCCTTATGTGTAAGTAGCGCAGCAAACTCGAGGTAAGATAAAATAAATGGGCTTTGTTTATTTCACACGTCCACAACATACAGAAAGGGGTTTTGCATCGTATGCCCCTTTCATTTTACACTCCATGCAATACAAAGAGGAATAAGGGAAAGGAAGGAGTTCAGGGCAGACCTCAAAAAAATGCAAGTTAGTGTTTGTGTGTCCAGAATCAAAAGTAGAATGAAATGTTTCTTCAGAGGGGAGGTTGACTGTTGCAAGGTGACCGGTCTTTCCAGAAATGAGGCTTCCATCAGGCGAAGTGGCATAACTGGAGTTGAGTTAGCCTTGAAGACACACAAGTTCCAATGTTCCAGTAGTTTTCAGTTTTGATAAGGGACCAGAGTCTTTCTGCTGCCATGTGCTTGATGGTAAGATTGTAGACAAACAAGACTGCTTGCCTGAAGCTACTGTTTCTCTTCAGAGGTCAACCCATAACTGCCCGAGTTCAGGTTCACAGTGCAATATTACAAGTTCTAGCAGGTTGGGGGAGGTCATGTGACATACCTACTTCCACTTCTAGATGTTAGACAAAGGATGTATTTTCCAGGGCTGAAATCTTGAGGTGTTTAATAGGAGTCAGGATTCCTTTTGTTCTTGGAGACACTGGTTTCAGGTTGACTAAACAAAGCCCTCTAGTTGAAACCATTGTGTCTGGAAACGGTAGTGCTTAAGCCATTGGCACCACACTGGAGACTAGGAATTGTTCATAGCTGGCTGAGGCACACCATCTCATCTGCAGACCATTGGGTTGGTTTGGCTGGGATGATTATGCAATAAAAGGAGTGTTTTATTCCAGGAGGTGTGAACCATTAGCCTTTCTTCACTTTGTGTTTTATTTTTCAATTAAGGGGAAATTTAGCGTGGCCAATCCACCATACGGCACGGTAGTTAGCACTGTTGCTTCACAGCGCAAGGGTCCCAGGTTCGATTCCCAGCTTGCACCACTATCTCACGGAGTCTGCACGTTCTCCCCATGCCTGCGTGGGTGTCCTCCGGGTGCTCTGGTTTCCTCCACAAGTCCCGAAAGATGTGCTTGTTAGGTCAATGGATATTCTGACTCTCCCTCAGTGTACCGAACAGGTGCCGTAGTGTGGCGACGAGGGGATTTTCACAGTAACCTCATTGTAGGGTTAATGTAAACCTACTTGTGACCAATAATAAAGATTATTATTGTTAACCTGCCACATCTTTCGGTTGTGGGGGTGAGACCCACGCAGTCACGGGGAGAATGTTCAAACTGCACACGAACAGTGACCCAGAGCCGGGATTAAAGTCGGATCCTGGTTGCTGTGAAGCAGCAGTGCTAATCACTGCACCACTATGCCGTCTCTTTTCACTTTCAAACTGTTCAGAAGCTTACATGTGATCATCTGGAGCTATTTCATCAGCGCAGTAATTGTCCATCTTGAAAATCAGGAAAATGTAACTCTATAAAGTAGTCCGGCTGATGGCGGGCATATATATACATATTCCAACCTGTCTCAACTGGACAGTTGCAAGCACAGTATGAATTTGATTATTTTAACATCCAACTTATTATGCAACTGTGTTGCAAAATTGCTTCTAGCTACAGAGGGAATTAAGCCATTTTGCTTCCAACTTTCAGAAATACATTTGATATCAAAACCCAACACATAGAGTGCAAAATAATTTTGGTCAAGAACTAACCTTACAGGCATTTTCTTTTTTTAAATGATTAACAAGACTCTTTTCATACAATGTTCTCTTAACTATTTAAGAATTATAGTAAAACATTCTGCTGGCAGGCCTCTGCTTGTGATGTTCTTAGTTGACAGAGAGGTGCCATGAACATCCAGGAATGCCCCTCATTATTCCTCCCTATTATAGCAAAACTCTTGACCTCCAGAAATTTACCAGTGAGGTGATCATAGGTTGGAACCCCATGCTTTACTAGTATGGGAAGCCAAAGGTGATTTTAAGGGATTTATATTTGTACGGGTTAATATTACAAATACGTTATAGTACTAGATGGGTTTAATTTAATGTCCCTGTGCCTAGAAATGACCTGTAGTTAGATCCATGCTAGACAAAGATGTTTGTATGTGCGAGGGAGTTGGTTAAGTTTCAACTGTGATAGAGAGAGCTACAGCATGAAGAATAAATCTAATTGCTTAGAAATTAGATGCCCTTGTAAGGGGAAAAAAAACCTTTCCTTTATTATTTGGTTTTAACTGGAAGCTACAGTAGTTGGGGACAGGCAGCTAGAGAGGGAGCTTCTCTCTGTTTTGCTGAAGAAAAGCCATACAATGGAGTAATGGTTAAGGAAGCCAGTGCCAGAAATCTAAAGGGAGGGTCCTTACGGAAGCTAGAGAAATGAAGAGGAGTTTCCAGGGAGCCTATTAAAGGAGCAAAGAAGAACTGGGAGAAGAACTGTCAATGAGCTAGTTAGTGGGGAGTCAGTAAAATACCTGAAGGTTGTGATGTCTTTCCACAGTTTGTGAGACATTAATTGAAATAATTGTCAAGCAACCAGATGCAGTTTGGAATGTGAGTGTGTAAAAGCAGCATGTCAAATAAATCCGAAAAAGGGGTTAGTGTAAAACCTGGAGTGGATTGCTGGCGAAAGTGGAGTGGAAACTCTGTTCGCATGAGTCTTTTGAAACTGGATGGAGTTTGGAATGCAAACCCCTCATGGAAGGAAAGCATGATTGATTACGAGAGAAGATTTTAAAGCGTATTTTGAAAAGTAGAGATTGAAAACGTTTAAGTGGCAGTCATCTGGGGGGATTCTGAAGAGGCACCCATAAAGTGGAGTGTTTATTGACCACTGGCCTCTTGTGTGCATCAAAGGGACTTTGTGTGCTCGTGAGACCATTGCCCCTTCAAGTGTACTTTGTCATCCATGTTAATCTTAAAATCTGTGTAACTGTGAAGCTAAGGAAGGAACAAAGGAGTATTGTATTACCTAATTTTTTCATGTTTAAGAAAACATTTTTTGTTGTTAAAACCAGTTAACACTCCTTTGACTCTTACTGCACATTTGATTTTTAAAAATTGCGGTTTTTTGAACCAGGGTTCCATTCTGGGATCTTTCTGTCCAGTTATAACATCAACTGGGATTGTAACACCTGTTCATAGCAAGGTATGCTGGTTCTCCAGCAAGATGAAGCACTGCAATAACCCCATTATGCTTGAAACAATCGATATATAAATACCATAAGTTCCTTCAAACGTATGATTTGATAAGATAAGGGGCATGGGAACCTGGATTGTAGTTTGGGTTACGGGAGATTGAGAGTATAGAGGTCAGGAGCACAAATTTGACTTTGCAGGAGGGTGCCAGTGTTCAAGTAGATGGTTTGAAGTGTGTCTACTTCAATGCCAGGAGTATACGAAATAAGGTAGGGGAACTGACACATGGGTAGGTACCTGGGACTTCGATGTTGTGGCCATTTCAGAGACATGGATAGAGCAGGGACAGGAATGGTTGTTGCAAGTTCCGGGGTTTAGGTGTTTTAGTAAGCTCAGAAAAGGGGGCAAAAGAGGGGGAGGTGTGGCGCTGCTAGTCAAGGACAGTATTATGGTGGCGGAAAGGATGCTAGATGGGGACTCTTCTTCCGAGGTAGTATGGGCTGAGGTTAGAAACAGGAAAGGAGAGGTCACCCTGTTGGGAGTTTTCTATAGGCCATCTAATAGTTCTAGGGATGTAGAGGAAAGGATGGCGAAGATGATTCTGGAAAAGAGCGAAAGTAACAGGGTAGTTGTTATGGGAGACTTTAACTTTCCAAATATTGACTGGAAAAAATATAGTTCGAGTACATTAGATGGGTAGTTCTTTGTACAATGTGTGCAGGAGGGTTTCCTGACACAATATGTTGACAGGCCAACAAGAGGCAAGGCCACATTGGATTTGGTTTTGGGTAATGAACCAGGCCAGGTGTTAGATCTGGAGGTAGGTGAGCACTTTGGAAACAGTGACCACAATTCGGTGACCTTTACGTTAGTGATGGAAAGGGATAAGTATACCCCGCAGGGCAAGAGTTATAGCTGGGGGAAGGGCAATTATGATGCCATTAGACATGACTTAGGATGTGTAGGTTGGAGAAGTAGGCTGCAAGGGTTGGGCACATTGGATATGTGGAGCTTGTTCAAGGAACAGCTATTGCATGTTCTTGATAAGTATGTATCAGTCAGGCAGGGAGGAAGGGGTCGAGCGAGGGAACCGTGGTTTACCAAAGAAGTGGAATCTCTTGTTAAGAGGAAGAAGGAGGCCTATGTGAAGATGAGGCGTGAAATTTCAGTTGGGGCGCTTGATAGTTACAAGAAAGCGAGGAAGGATCTAAAGAGAGAGCTAAGACGAGCAAGGAGGGGACATGAGAAGTCTTTGGCAGGTAGGATCAAGGAAAACCCAAAAGCTTCTATAGGTATGTCAGGAATAAAAGAATGACTCGGGTAAGAGTAGGGCCAGTCAAGGACAGTGGTGGGAAGTTGTGTGTGGAGGCTGAGGAGATAAGCGAGATACTAAATGAATACTTTTCGTCAGTATTCACTCAGGAAAAAGATAATATTGTGGAGGAGAATGCTGAGACCCAGGCTATTAGAATAGATGGCATTGAGGTGCGTAGGGAAGAAGTGTTGGCAATTCTGGACACGGTGAAAATAGATAAGTCCCCGGGGCCTGATGGGATTTATCCTAGGATTCTCTGGGAAGCCAGGGAAGAGATTGCTGAGCCTTTGGCTTTGATTTTTAGGTCATCATTGGCTACAGGAATAGTGCCAGAGGACTGGAGGATAGCAAATGTGGTCCCTTTGTTCAAAAAGGGGAGTAGAGATAACCCCGGTAACTATAGGCCGGTGAGCCTAACGTCTGTGGTGGGTAAGGTCTTGGAGAGGATTATAAAAGATACGATTTATAATAATCTAGATAGGAAAAATATGATTAGGGATAGTCAGCATGGTTTTGTGAAGGGTAGGTCATGCCTCAAACCTTATCGAGTTCTTTGAGAAGGTGACTGAACAGGTAGACGAGGGTAGAGCAGTTGATGTGGTGTATATGGATTTCAGTAAAGCGTTTGATAAGGTTCCCCACGGTCGGCTATTGCAGAAAATACGGAGGCTGGAGGGTGATTTAGAGATGTGGATCAGAAATTGGCTAGTTGAAAGAAGACAGAGAGTGGTAGTTGATGGGAAATGTTCAGAATGGAGTTCAGTTACGAGTGGCGTACCACAAGGATCTGTTCTGGGGCCGTTGCTGTTTGTCATTTTTATAAATGACCTAGAGGAGGGCGCAGAAGGATGGGTGAGTAAATTTGCAGACGACTCTAAAGTCGGTGGAGTTGTAGACAGTGCGGAAGGATGTTGCAGGTTACAGAGGGACATAGATAAGCTGCAGAGCTGGGCTGAGAGGTGGCAAATGGAGTTTAATATGGAGAAGTGTGAGGTGATTCACTTTGGAAAGAATAACAGGAATGCAGAATATTTGGCTAATGGTAAAATTCTTGGTAGTGTGGATGAGCAGAGGGATCTCGGTGTCCATGTACATAGATCCCTGAAAGTTGCCACCCAGGTTGATAGGGTTGTGAAGAAGGCCTATGGTGTGTTGGCCTTTATTGGTAGAGGGATTGAGTTCCGGAGCCATGAGGTCATGTTGCAGTTGTACAAAACTCTAGTACGGCCGCATTTGGAGTATTGCGTACAGTTCTGGTCGCCTCATTATAGGAAGGACGTGGAAGCTTTGGAACGGGTGCAGAGGAGATTTACCAGGATGTTACCTGGTATGGAGGGAAAATCTTATGAGGAAAGGCTGATGGACTTGAGGTTGTTTCGTTAGAGAGAAGAAGGTTAAGAGGTGACTTAATAGAGGCATACAAAATGATCAGAGGGTTAGATAGGGTGGACAGCGAGAGCCTTCTCCCGCGGATGGAGGTGGCTAGCACGAGGGGACATAGCCTTAAATTGAGGGGTAATAGATATAGGACAGAGGTCAGAGGTGGGTTTTTTACGCAGAGTGGTGAGGCCGTGGAATGCCCTACCTGCAACAGTAGTGAACTCGCCAACATTGAGGGCATTTAAAAGTTTATTGGATAAGCATATGGGTGATAAGGGCATAGTGTAGGTTAGATGGCCTTTAGTTTTTTTCCATGTCGGTGCAACATCGAGGGCCGAAGGGCCTGTACTGCGCTGTATCGTTCTATGTTCTATGTTCTATCTAAACCGGGCACATGCTACTTAAGATAAACATTCAGGTTGTAATTGATCCATTATTTAATGGAACATTTATCTTTTATGCATCCTATTAATTAAGTTGCTTTATAGTTACCATAATTTTCACTTTAGTTATTTAAAGATGATGTAAAAACATGCATTCTGTAGACCTACGTAACATAGTTGCTTTGCACTTAAGTAGATGTGAAATCCGAATTCAAATTCAGTGCTGCAAACATGACAACAAAGATGTGTTTTTCAAAATTGATTTATGCTGTTAGATTTCCTTGACTGCAGCTTACAGGCTGTCAACAGGGAGGTTATGTTGGGCATGACTGGTTTGCCTCAACTGCATTTTTGATAATGTCAGGGGATGGAGAGAGAACTATCAAATTTCTGCAACAATTTTCGAGCCTTCTCACCTCGGCCTTTCTCTGGCTGGCCCGTCTGCATTCTTCTGTATGTTTTCCTGATGTAAAATCTGGAATTAACTACTAACTTTTTTTATTACGTTCTATATGGAAAACTTTAAGATGCACCACCCAACCACACCCAGAGGACTTCAGCCGAAGGATGATGGGAGGAGTAGTTCATTTTGAGAGCTGGGATCATTGGCATTGTGCCAGTGGGCCACAGGACAGGAGCAGAGTACTGGTTATATTAATAGAGGTTTATAATGGCTATTCCCACTGTTGCATTTTGAGAGTTTAATTCAGTGTAAAAAAAAATTGTTGATTTCCCTCTGGGGCAAAGATGCAAGTAGAACAAGGAGCCTGCCTTTATTATCAGAGTTGATCCGACCCACAAGTCAAAATGTAATCCAGGCACATTTCATTCAATAAACATGCTGTTCAGGAAAACCTATCTTTTACTGTCAACATTCATATATGAATAATTCCTACTTGGATGAGATATTGGACGTTGACTAATTCCATATTCTAGCAAAAAGTGAATGGTGTAATTTTTACTTTACCATATTTCAACCCAGCAATGGGCTTCCCACAGGGGTCATTGGTGAGAGGCCCAAACCACTTTGAGAGAAAAGCTCATTTGTATAATAAGGTTCTTTCGAATTCATTACCTCATTAAACTTTGGAGACCGAATCATTGAATATATCCAAGGCTGGGTATGACATATTTTGATATACAGGGAGTCTAAAATCATAGGGCAGGCAGAAAAATGGAGTTGAGGCCACAATCTGATCAACCATGACCTTACTGAATGGTGGAGCCAGCTTAAAGGGCTCCAGTTTCTTGTATTCTTATGTTTGTTTTCATTTTGATCTTTCTATATCAAACACCAAACCATATGCAATAAAGACCAAATAATATACTTAAAAAACAGTATGAACAATCTGAACCTTCGATTTCCCTGCCTCCTTTGTTCAACATGCACAGAGTTCAACGGGGATTGAATGTGTAGAGAGATATTTTCCTAACTATCAGTTAGTTTTGAGTGTTAAGATAGTGAGGATAGTTGTTTCTTTGAAAGGGATGGTGGTGACATAAATCCATTGGGTGTTTTCTTTAAATTGATGAAAGTGGGATACTAATGCAGCTGAAAGGCTCCACCAATTTTTATATGATAATATTTCCCAGTTTTAGTCCAAATGACCACAGTTAGATGTTATTTGCCATTGTATTCAAAACATATTCTGAATTTTAAGCTTACTGAAGGATAATTGTTTCTTTCCAGCTCGATTATATTTAGGGATAAAATAATGTGAAAATGAATCAAGATAATCAAGTGGATAATATGTTTGATAGATTTTCCAAAAGGAGGACACCTCTAGTTTTTAATCAATCTCATTCATGTTGCTATTTTGTTTTTGCTGTCACTTTGGCAGATCCACCTTTCTGTGGAAAGTGCAGGGTCCGGTATTCATCCTGTGTACTCCTGCACAGCTTACTACATTGAGATGTTACTGAAGTCAGAGGTGCCACTTGTCTTCTCAGCATTCCGCATGTCAGGATTCACTCCTTCACAGGTGAAATTTTAATTTAAATCAAAGGCATGCATGTGTAAGTTTCATAGCTACAATTGGAAGTTTGAACCTATTTTATGATATTAATTTTAATGACCTGTGGATTGTGTACACACCTAGCAATGAGCCCAAATTTAATTTCATGTGTTGAAGATATTTCTAAAAATCTGGGTTTTGTAGCAATACCTGTATGTGCATATTGGTATTTACCATAGAATTTACCAAAGAATTGACAGTGCAGAAGGAGGCCATTCGGCCCATCGAGTCTGCACCGGCTCTTGGAAAGAGCACCCTACCCAAGGTCAACACCTCCACCCTATCCCCATAACCCAGTAACCCCACCCAACACTAAGGGCAATTGTGGACACTAAGGGCAATTTAGCATGGCCAATCCACCTAACCTGCACATCTTTTGACTGTGGGAGGAAACCGGAGCACCCGGAGGAAACCCACGCACACACGGGGAGGATGTGCAGACTCCGCACAGACAGTGACCCAAGCCGGAATCGAACCTAGGACCCTGGAGCTGTGAAGCAATTGTGCTATCCACAATGCTACCGTGCTGCCCTGCATCTGTTACCATATTTCTAAGGACTCATGATAAGTCGTGGAAGATTGCCTTCTGTTTAGATTTTCCTGAATTGAACATCGCTTGTTAGATAATATTACTGCGTGTGTCTCAAAATCGAGGCTAATGTTTATATCATTTTTCGTGATCGGGTACTGCCAAGGGGTGAGCCTGCCTGTACTGAGCTGTGCACCTCTGGTGGGTTCTGTTTGCCAGGTGCATATCATGGAGAACCTGTCTTTACTCACGCATGCCCTTGTGAATAGACAGTCTAATGTGGGGGGACAATCAGGAGTAAATGTCTGTTATGCATATGCACGTAGATGTAAATAGAGTCGGGATCCCCGCTACATCATTGGCGGGATGCAAGGATATCCACTGGCGTAAAAGCCGCTTTGTGTCTCCTGCTCAATTCTTCGCCCTCTCCTCCATTACTGTCCCACGTAAATAAGGGCAGAAAATACCATCCCCCACCCCCTTCTGCATGGGTGGAGTTTAGAATCTCTCATGCTAGAAATGCGACCCCATCCCCCTTGGATGCTTGTTCCTGAGAAGATAGAATTTTATCCCACTTTTTAAAATTTTCAGTGGTTCAATTTCAAACTATTTTAAGCGGATAATGTCATCAATTAATTTATATAGTGGTTTTCATAATCTCCAAAAGTTTTAAAGAACATCGCCATCAGTGAAGCACTTTTGAAGTGTAGTCACTGTTGCAGTGTAATTGTGCACAACAAGATCGCACAAAGGACATTGAAATAATGACCAGATATTGGGGTTGGGGAGGCAGTGGAGTAGTGGTATTGTCATTGGACTAGTAATCCAACGACCAAAGTTCAAATCCCACCATGGCAGATTGTGCAATTTGAATTCAATAAAAATCTGGAATTAAAAAGTCTAGCAATGACTACAACTGCTATAAAAAGCAATCTGGTTCACTAATGTTCTTTCGGGAAGAAGGCCTGCTACCCTTAGCTGTCCTGGTCTTCATGTGACTCCAGACCCAGAGAAATAAAACATTCCCTCTGAACAAGGGCTATTAGAATGGCAATTAATCCCATGAATGAATAAACAAAATCTGTGCCAAACAATAATGAGAGAAATGACTTGTCAGCTATTTTCCTTTTGCAGACATTGGTTAGGAGGGACTGGATATTGCTCTTCTTTGAATTGCGTTAAGTTTATATTCACACCATTTTCCCTATGTCTGCATGGGTCTCACCTCCATAACCCAAAGATGTGCGGTGGATTGGCCACTCTAAATTGCCCCTTAATTGGGGGAATAAATTTATTTTTTTAAAGTTTACGTTCACATGAACCATCAAAACAAACAGGTAAGGGACTGGAGTTTCTGATCCCCAACGCCGAAATCGCGTTTGGCAATGGGGCGGAGAATCCCCGATGACGCTGAAATCGGGAGCGGTGCTGCTTTTGCAATGCTCTGCCCCTGAAAAGCAGCATACTCTATGCGCCGTATCCACAGCCTCCATGCGTTGGCTGAGGCCTGCCCTGCGATGCTTCGTCCTCGGCCAGCCACGTTCCCGACGCGTGGGTCTCTCACGGTCTCGCCCGTCGGGATCTCAGCGTGGTGGCTGCAGACTCAGTCCAGTGCCGCCACAGTCCGAGGAGGGCCGATCCGCTGGCGGGGGAGGGGCACTGTGGTGCGGCGGTCCGAAGTATGCGAGCCAACCGAAGTGGGAGACTATTCCACGTGCCGGGTCCATGAGTGGCATCCACCAAGAAGCACGGCGCGGCTGCTGCAGGCCATCTGCCTGCATGGCCACGGACCCAACAACTCTCCAGGCTGTATTGGCAGCTAGAGTTTTTTTTTTTTTTTTTTTATAAATTTAGATTACCCAATTATTTTTTCCAATTAAGGGGCAATTTAGCGTGGCCAATCCACCTACTCTGCACATTTTTTTTGGGTTGTGGGGGCGAAACCCACGCAGACACGGGGAGAATGTGCAAACTCCACACGGACAGTGACCCAGAGCCGGGATCGAACCTGGGACCTCAGCGCCGTGAGGCGGTTGTGCTAACCACTAGGCCACCGTGCTGCCCTTTGGCAGCTAGAGTTGAGAGCTCTACGCTGCCTGGCTGCTAGCCACCTCCCCCTCCCCCTCCCTCTACGGAACAGGGACTCGGTGGCCGTTTTGCGCCAGTTTAGCTGGTGTAAAACACCTCACTTTTCACGCTGGCATGGGGACTTCATCTCGAGAATAGAGAATCCAGCCCAAGATTTCTGGTTTATGTTTCAACTTGAACACAGCACCTTTACCAGTGCAGTACTCCTTTAGTGCTGCATTGGAGTTGTCGGCTGAGGTTGAGAGTTCAAACAAGTATGAGCACTCAACCTTTTGACCCAATATTTAGGGTTCTGCCAACTGAGAATCAATGAACATTAATTAAGTAAAATATTAATGTTTTACTATTACTTATTACTTATGCGGGTGTACATATATAGAGCCAAATAAATAATTGTGATAAATGCTGGATTAGTAAATTTCATCAGCATCTTACATCCATCTCGCTGTAATCTTTGTAAGAAGTCTTACAACACCAGGTTAAAGTCCAACAGGTTTGTTTCAAACACTAGCTTTCGGAGCACTGCTCCTTCCTCAGGTGAATCCAAGGAATGGCAATTTAGTTCCAAGTCAGAATGATACTTGGCTTGGTGGGGAACATGCAGTTCATGGTTTTCCCATAAGTCTGCTGCCCTTTTCCTTCTAGATGCTTACTGTAGTAATCCACGGGAGGCAGGAGTTCTGTCACCACACCAATATTTATTTACAATAACGATATTACAGGAGCAGCTACAAAAAGTGCTGCTAGCAGTCCAGTCAACTCAGACTGCTCACAAAGCCTACACAGGTGATTATATGGGCCCCCTCAATGAGCTATCATTGAGGGAGCTCATACTCCAATTGGCCAACCAATAAAGCCAATTGGAGTTCATTACAGTTACAGTCGTGGGTTTGAAGGTGCTGCCTTGGTGAGTTGCTGGAGTGCATCCTGTACACACTGCTGCCTCTGTGAATCTGTGGTGGAGATAGTAAATGTTTATGGTTGGGGTGCAAGCCAAGCAGCTGCTTTATCTTGGATGGTGTCAAGCATTTTTGGAGCTGCCCTCATCCACGTAAATGGAGAGTATCCCACCACACTTGAGCTGTGCGTTGTAAATTGTGGACAAGCTTTGGTGGTGAGTTATTCGCTGTAAGATTACTAACCTCTCACCTGCTCTTGTAGGTACAGTATTTATATGTTTAGTTTCTGGCCAGTGCTAATCCCATATTGATAATGGAATAAGCAATGGCAATGCCATTGAATGTCATGGGATGATAGTTAGGTTATCTCTTATACAAGGTGGTCATTGCCTGGCACTTTTATACCATTTGTCAGGCCAAGCCTGTATTTTGTCCAGGTCTTGCTGAACTTGATCATCAATGGCTTCAGTATCTGAGGAATTCGGAAGAATGCTGAGCATTGTGCACTGTGCAAGTGATCATCCTTACTTCTGAGCTGAATGATGGTCATTGATGAAGCAGCTGAAGATGATTGGGCGTAGAGCACTACACTGAGGAACTCCTGCAGTGATCTCCTGGGCCTGAGATATTGATCCCCATCAACTGCAACCATCTTCCTATGTGCTAGGTATGAATCAAACCAGTGGAGATTTTGCCCAGACTCCCATTGACTCCAATTTTCTCGGGACCTCCTTGATGCCACACTCAGTCAAATGCGGTCTTGGTGTCCAGGGAGTAACTCTTGCCTCACCTCGAGAGTTCAGCTGTTTTGTCCTAGTTTGAACCAATGCTTTAATTAGGTCAGGAGCTGGTAGCCCTGGCGAAACTCAAACTGAGCATCAATGAGCAGCCTATTGCGAAGCACTGCTGCTTGATAGCACTGCTGATGACCCATTCTATCATTTACTGATAAAAAAATTTGACTGATGGGGTGGTAATTGGCTGAGTTGGCTTTGTCCAGCTTTTTGTGCACAAAACATGCCTAGGCAATTTTCCACATTTTCCGGGGTAGATGCCAGCTCTGGAAGAGCTTGACTGAGAACACGGCAGCTTATGGAACACAAGCATTCAGCACTATTGCCGGATTATTGTCAGGGCTCATGTCCTTTGCAGTTATCCAGTATCTTCAACCATTTCTTGAAACCATGTGGATGAATCAAATTAGCTGAAGACTGGCACCTCTGATGTTGGGGACCTCTATAAGAGGCCGAAATGAATCGTCCACTCAACAGTTCTCATTGAAAATTGTTGCAAATGTTTCAGCCTTATCTTTTGCACTGATGTGCTGGCCTTCCCCATCATTGAGGTTGGAGATATTTTTCAAGCCTCCGCCTCTAGAAAGACACCAGACAATTATCGACCATCAATCTTGCGCCAGTCGAAAGAAAACTGAGAGGAATGACAGTGGATTACAGTTAAACATTGGGTACGTCAAAATCATTGTCTCCAGCCCTTGCCACAAAGGTTCTCACACCGTCAATCCCATCTGCCTCCCTGGCACTGTCTGAGATTTCAGTTGAATATCCTTCAATATCTCAACCTTCACTTGCAGAGCGATCAGCATGTGGATCTGCTGAACCCACCATTTGCATCACATAGAAACAGTAGATGCATAGTGGAAGAAATTGTCATTCTATATGGTTTGTACATAGGTGTTTACCAAATGTTATTTTGTTTCAGTTCCTATCTTTAATAATGCCACATAAAAGTTAATGATTCATACTACGTCCATGTCTTCCTATTATTGCATCCCAAGGGCCAATTCATACTTTCAGTGCTTCATGACAAATATCAACCCAAGCCTGAATGTTGTCCAGGCCTTGCTGCATGTGGACATGGACTTCTTCAAGCATCTGAGGAGTTGTGAATGATTGCTGAATATTGTGTAATCATCTGCGAGCATCCTGTCCTTCTGACTTTAAAGATGGAGAAAAGGTCATTGATGAAAGGTCATTGGGGAATTGAGGATACGGACCCAGGAAGTGTAGAAGATTTTAGTTTAAGATGGGCAGCATGGTCACGTGGGCTTGGAGGGCCGAAGGGTCTCTTCCTGTGCTGTACTTGACTTGTTCTTGAAGCAGCTGAAAGGTTGAGCCTTGAATGCTTCCTGACAAGCATTTGTTGCTTGGGAGAAGACTGTATTTTAGACAAGGTGAAATTGGAGATATTGGAGCATCCCATGTAGCAGAATTAGCAGATTATCTGGCAAATGACACCCCATCTTCATGCTGTTCTCCAGTTCTCATTTCAGTGTTGAGCCCCTTTAACCTCTTCCTTTGAAAACCTGTCTCCTGTCATGGCCCAATTCTTCCACAGCATGTCATCACTGCGCAAATGTGATACTCTCACTCTTCTGATGTTGAACATATCCCAGTGCCTTCCATTGCGATCTAGTTCATTTAAATCCTCAAAAGTTGAAAAATATAGCATTCCCATCAACCTTCTCTACAAACATATGCCGAAGGGAACTGATACAGCACTGCATTAAGTGAGTTTTTATTTAGATAGAAATGGCAAATTTAAGAACCCAGCTGAACTGTTGCTCAAATGTGGTTCTATTTCCCCAGTCAGTTTTCCAAGCTTTGCAAAACCTATTCTGCTCAAGTAAAATTTGGAGCCAAACTAAAAACTATTTAAAATGCTTAATTAACATCTATGGATGGTAATTGCTCCAGTAAATATCCACCCACACCCATTGAAATCCCAATTTCAGCAAGTTGATTCTTCGCCAGTATCCAAATGCACCTTTGTTAAGTTAGAATCAATGTTTTGGAACAGGGTTAAACTCCTGCTCTAAAAAGAAAAAAATCCCCTTCCTCACCCACTCTCACCCACCAATTCATGGAGATTGAAATTCCCTGCAGTATTGTGCAACATGAATGTTTCTCAGACTGACTTATCTGCAAATCATCTGTACTTAGATTCAAGTTTGCTAATGATACCAAGTCAATAAAAGAACAAACTGTGAGGATGAATAAACAATGCCACAGGGAAATATTACGGTCTGGTAAGGCTGAGTTTGGTTTTACTCTGAGCAGAGCATGGTTTCAAGCATCACACCAAAACCTAATTATAATATAGGCAACTACTTCATTTTATCACTGTGTGAACTACATTTATGTAGGTGCTGTGTTAAGGGTATAAAAGATTAACTTGTAGCTGAGTCCAAAACAGATGGGCATGAATATAGAAAGTTATGAAGAATTTAGGAGGAATTTCATTACATGGAGATGATGAGAATGTGATACTAGCTGTCATGTGAAGTAATTGAAGGTGTATCAGTGCACTTGAGAAGCCTTGACTCTCACAAGCAAAAGAAATAGAGATCCTGGGAGTAGATTTGGGAGAGGTAATTAGAATGGGATGAGTGGGAAAGGTTCTGATGAAGGTCCCAATCTAAAACGTTAATTCTGGCATGGATTTTCATCTATTCAGTGTGTGCAGATAAGGCCTGCAGACGTCAGCCAGTTTCTTCATCTTTGTGAGAACAAAAATTCTACCTCACACATGTAGGTCATTGCTCAGGGCAAGAAAAGTACAATGCTCGTTTTACTCAGCACTGGATACTCCTGGGAGTTGCTACTCCAGAATGCTGACAGCCTCATGGGCTTTTGGCACGTTTTTAATGTGCTATCACAGGTCAGGTACAGGCAGCATAGTCTTTTCATTTGGAGCAGCTATAAATTAATAATTGACTTTTTCACTCACACCTCCTCTTTCAAAATCTGACACTACTCACATTTGCCAGTACTTCCCTACATATAATACACATGGCTTCGCATTCTTATTTGCATTGGCATAATTGACAAAACCATACTCAAGAAATCATCTTTGTACTTTGTTCCCAAATTAAGTTTCTTCTTTGTAGGCTGTTAATGAAAGCAACAGGAGCTCTGTACAGAGCTAACTACACCACCACGAGAATGCCACCGTCAATCGCTCCGTGACCCTCCGACAAGCAGCCTCAGCTCGCAATCTGTACTTTGAAAAACCCTGCTCTAAAATGCCAGTGGCCACATAACCGAAATTTCCAGTGGTCACTATTTTAACATTGACATGAACCCAAACAATTTTACATGGGACAAAATTAACCCTGGGTGTTGGGAGACGAGGTGGGGCACAGAGATGATGCTGGAAAGCCACATTGAGGCAGCTTCCCAGCACACTCTTATTACCAGAAACATTTCTCAGCAGCGGACTGGATGCAGGATTGGAAGCATTAAGACACCAACTGGGCCATCAAATCAGTCACCTGGCATCTTGCCAGCTGCAGAGTAGCCCCCTTAATGCAACCGACTGTGTCAATGGAGCTGGATATTTTATGGTCTAAGCAGGGGGCCATGTACGCCTCTTCCACTTCACCTTCCCCCAGCCCCAAAGGGGCTATCTGGATGGACCTTTATTCTTAACCTCTTTATTTAAATTTTTTTGACTTGTTTGTTTTTTTTTCTTTTTAAACTTAACTCGGCATCCTTATACCTCAGTAATGGTCACCCCTCCCAGTGGCCCTTCAGAGACTTCAGAGTTTCCAGCCCTGTGATTGAGCCAGCAGTATCAGGAAACCGTAGGCCATCCTTATTAGGACATTAAGACTGGAGTCAACCAATTAGGAGCCTGCCTCCAGAAAAATCCCCGAGCTGGTCCTACTGCAAACACTGTGGTTCAGGACCCATTTTTACCCTGATGTTGGAAAATTTTGCCCAGCATTAATTACAACAGCAGTGATTAAAAATCTAGGCTTTTGGAATTCTGTGTTTGCACTGAAAAATGATGTTGCATGAAGTGCATCATGGGAAACCAATATTTTCATGGATCAGAAATCACTTTCTCACCAGTTCTGGACATGGCCAGAACATATGCACTTGGTTTGCCAGGCACCTTCCCTCTCCAAACAGCCAACTCATCCCAGCCCTTGTTAAATGCACATGGCATACCGCCTTGAAAACCATAAGACTATAATGTGGAGATGCCTGGGGTGGGCACAGTAAGAAGTCTTACACACCAGGTTAAAAGTCGAACAGGTTTGTTTTGAATCCGAAAGTTAGTGATTCGAATCAAGCCTGTTGGACTGTAACCTGGTGGTGTAAGACTTCTTAATAAGACGATAAGACACAGGAGCATAATTAGGCCACTCGGCCCATCGGTCTGCCCCGCCATTCAATCATGGCTGATATTTTTCTCATCCCCATTCTCCTGCCTTCTCCCCATAACCCCTGATTCCCATATTAATCAAGAACCTATCTATCTCTGTCTTAAAGACATTCAGTGATTTGGCCCCACAGCCTTCTGGGGCAAAGCATCCACAAATTCACCACCCTCTGGCTGAAGAAATTCCTCCTCATCTCTGTTTAACGGATCACCCTTTTAGTCTGAGATGGTGTCCTCTGGTTCTGTTTTCCTACAAGTGAAAACAAGCTCTCCACATCCACTCTATTCAGGCCTCGCAGTATCCTGTAAGTTTCAATAAGATCCTGAGTTGAGACCGAGACTCGCACATGAAGAAGTAGCATTCATCTTCACAGGGCTTCACAGCACACCACTCCCTCCTCCAATTCCGCCCCCAACTCCGCCTATTTGGCCTTAAATCCCCTCCAGGGATGCAACATCCTCTAACCAAGATCCTCCCCGTAAAGTCCAGATGTACTCCCCTCCTCCGTTTCCACGAGCGACGATGGCAGCACTGCTGTGAATGACAGGAAATCTTCGTTGTAATGTCCCGAACCCGCAGATACCGAAAGCTTTCTCCGCCTGCGAAAGCCCAAACCATCTCTGAAAGCTACTCTAAACTCATAAACCTCCCCTCGACAAACAAATTCCTCGCCAATCCCTCAACCCTGACCCCTAATGTGGACCTGACTCCAAATTTACCCAAACTGCCTCCTGCCTTCCCGCACCAGTGCAACACCTCCAATTGCAGGGGCTTTTTAGCACAACGCTAAATTGCTGGCTTTGAAAGCAGACCAAGCAGGCCAAGCAGCACGGTTCGATTCCCGTAACAGCCTCCCCGAACAGGCGCCGGAATGTGGCGACTAGGGGCTTTCACAGTAACTTCATTTGAAGCCTACTCGTGACAATAAGTGATTTTCATTTCATTTTAATTTCATTCATTTCAATTGTAGCCCAATAATTGTGTATCACGCTCAGCAATGACAAGCCCCAGAATGCCGGTACCTCTGCAGAATCGTTTTCCAAATCCTGGCTACCTTGCCTGCTCGAATGAAGGACGTATCAATCTACCCCCCTCCCCAGTGAAAAATGCTTTTGGTTAAAAAAAAATAGGTAGGGCATTGAAAAACAAAACATGGCATAATGTTCATCTTCAGATATTGAACACTGCCTGCCAACGATAAAGGATGGCTATCTCAGCTCTGTAGATCGGCCTTAACCCTACTCATCTATCTCAATAAATTTTAATTTATGTAGCTGGGGCCCAATCCCGAGCCACTTGCAACCCCAAGTACCTAAAGTAAGTGACCATCAAACGGAATGGCAAATCCCCAGGTTAGCTCCCTAGGGCAACACAGTTGGTTAGCACGGTTGCTTCACAGCCGATGGGTCCTGGGTTTGATTACCAGCTTGGCTCACTGTCTCTGCGGCGTATGCACGTTCACTCCGTAGCTGCGTGGGTTTCCTCCGGGTACTCTGGTTTCCTCCCGCAAGTCCCAAAAGACGTGCTGTTAAGTAACTTGGATATTCTGAATTTTCCCTCTGTGTCCCCGAACAGGCGCCGGAGTGTGGCGACTTGGGGATTTTCTCAGTAACTTAATTGCAGTGTTAATGTAAGCCTACTTGTGACAATAAAGATTATTATTATTCCCCGGCGGTGTAACCGAAAAATACTTACTTTCTTCCAAATTTATTGTATCCGGAGAAAGCCCCAAACCACTTCATCAGGGCCATTATGTTCCCTATTGTAGGGACCACATCTGCAACATACAATAACAGGGCAGCACGGTAGCATGGTGGTTAGCATAAATGCTTCACAGCTCCAGGGTCCCAGGTTCGATTCCCGGCTTGGTCACTGTCTGTGTGGAGTCTGCACGTCCTCCCCGTGTGTGCGTGGGTTTCCTCCGGGTGCTCCGGTTTCCTCCCACAGTCCAAAGATGTGCGGGTTAGGTGGATTGGCCATGCTAAATTGCCCGTAGTGTCCTAAAAAATGTAAGGTTAAGGGGGGGGGGGTTGTTGGGTTACGGGTATAGGGTGGGTTTGAGTAGGGTGATCATGGCTCGGCACAGCATCGAGGGCCGAAGGGCCTGTTCTGTGCTGTACTGTTCTATGTTCTATAATAACAGATCATTCACATACAGGGATACCCTATGCTCCACCAACCCCCTCATTATCCTCCTCCACTTCTCAAAATTTTTGGCTGAAGGCTCAATTGGCAATGCAAACAAGAGAGAGGACATAGGGCACCTCTGCCTCGTTCCCCTGTGCAACTGGCAATATTTTGAGATCACCTTATTCATATGAACACTGGCCTTAGGGCATTTATATAGTAACTTGGACCCGATCCTGAATCCCTGTAACACCACGAACAAGTAGCTCTACTCAACCCTTTTGAAGGCCTTTTCTGCATTCAATGCCACAATAGCATCCTGCTCCTTCATTTGACAGAGACAAAATCACATTCAACAAGGACTGCACACTAGAGGACAGCCGCCTATCCTTTAAAATCGCGTTTGATCCTCCCCATCAATTTGAGGGAACCAGTCCTTCAACCTGAGAGCCAATACCTTAGTCAAAATCTTTTGCGCCAACATTTTAAAAATAAATTTAGAGTACCCAATACATTTTTTCCAATTAAGGGGCAATTTAGCGTGACCAATCCACCTAACCTGCATATCTTTGGGTTATGGGGGCGAAATCCACAAAAAAGCAGAGAGAATGTCCGTCCACCACCAAAATGTAATCCACCAGCCGCTGGCATTCCTCTCTAGACTCCCTATCGATCTGCGCCATATGTGAAATTATCTTTCCTATCACCACTGCCTTCCAGGCTTCCCACAGCGCGAATGCGAAAGCTCCCTGTTTTTATTCATAGAATCATAGAATCTACAGTGCAGAAGGAGGCCCCCGGCCCATTAAGTCAGCATCGGCTCTTGGAAAGAGCACCCTACCAAAGCCCCCGCCTCCGTCCTATCCCCCGTAACCCGTCCTTTGGACACTAAGGGGAAATTTAGCACGGCCAATCCAACTAATCTGCACATCCATCAATATTCCATCACTCGCCCTCATGGAAAACCACAAATCTACTAACAGCCTCACATCTTAACTTCATGCCAGCCATTGAGCCGGCCCCTTCATCAGCACCACATCCACCAAGAGATAACAATCGCTGAATATTCGGCTTTCTTCACCACCGGCACAGAGATTGCCCAATAACAAAGAAATCAATACGCGAATAGACCTTATGGATCGGTGAAAAGAAGAATTCCCTGTCCCCCCGGGTGCAAAAACCATCACGGGTCTGCTCCCCTCATCTTTCTTATAAACGACACCAGCCTGAGTGAAGCACATGGCCTACCGAACCCTTACAGACCCTTGCCTGTACCTTCATCTGTGAGTGGGTTACCTGCAAACGCACCACATGGGCCTTCAAATGAACAGAAACTCCACCAAACGGACGGGGGTCCTACACCCCCATCCCCCCATCATTTTCCTCAGAGTGCTCAGCGAAGATGCCACCCAGCCCCATCCATTGGATAAGACAAAGAACAACCCCCAGTGACCGTCAGCAAGCTACCCCTCACGGCTTTTCCAGAAATCCTCCAGCCACTTCCTCTTGAACCAACACGTTTTTCCACTGTTTTCATCCCCCCCTCCCCCCCCCCCCACCACCATTCACACCTCCTCGGCATGCCGAAACCTGTCTAAACCGTTCAGCAGCCCCCCGCCCCACCTTGCTCCCATTCACTAGCAAAGCAACCGCTCGGTCCGGTCCCCCTCCACCCCCAATGACCAACATAGAAACCAGAAACCCTCCACACCCAACCGATCCACCTTGAAGTATCAAAACTTCCCCCGCCCACTCCGCCAGCAACTGCTAGTATCCTCTCCGATTCCAGATGCCTGCTCCAACGCCTGGAACCTCTGGAAAAGGAAAGAAGCAACTCACAGAGAACCATCCCTCAAACCTATTTTCAATTAACAATAACTACATAGAGAAGAAACAGTACGGTGCGTCATAAAGGAGAACAAAAACAGGCGAACACTCCCCTTATTACCCCAACATCCCGAACATACCCCTCCCAAGAACCCCCATTATGTCCCACTTCCACCACCCTTAGTTCAGTCCAAGTCCTTCTGTCTTCACAAATGCCTCCTCCACTGTCTCAAAGAAGTGATCCCTGGAGTTATGTGTGACCCTCAGCTTTGGCGGGTAGACCAATCCAAAGCACATTCCCCTCTTGTAAAGTGCTGCATTCACCCTGTTGAAGGCCCCCGCCTTCACACCAGCTCCACCATGACATCTTGGTATTTCCGAATGCCACTACCTTCCCACCTTGCCGAAGTGCTTTGAAAGGTTAGTCATGGCACGAATCAACTCCAGCCTCCCGAATTGCCTTGACCAACTACAGTTCGCCGACTGTTGCAACAGGTCCACAGCAGACACCATCTCCCTGGCCCTGCACTCAACACTGAAACACCAAGATAACAAAGATACCAATGTCAGACTCTTATTTATTGACTACAGCTCAGCCTTCAACACCATTATTCCTACAAAACTCATCTCCAAACTCCGTGGCCTGGGCCTCTGCTCCTCCCTCTGCAACTGGATCCTGAACTTCCGAACCCACAGGCCACAATCTGTAAGGATAGGCAACAACACCTCCACGATCATCCTCAACACCGGTGCCCACAAGGCTGTGTCCCCAGCCCCCTACTATACTCCTTATACACCTATGACTGTGTGGCTAAATTCCCTTCCAACTCAATTTTCAAATTTGCTGATGACAACACCGTAGTGGGTCGGATTTCAAATAATGACGAGACAGAGTACAGGAATGAGATAGAGAATCTGGTGAACTGCTGCAACGACAATAATCTCTCCCTCAATGTCAGCAAAAGGAAGGAGATCGTCATCGACTTCAGGAAGCGTAGAGGAGAACATACCCCTGTCTACATCAATGGGAACGAAGTAGAAAGGGTCAAGAGCTTCCAAGTTTTTAGGTATCCAGATTACCAACAACCTGTCCTGCCCCCCCCCCCCCCCCCCCCCCCCCCCCCCCCATGCCGACACGTTAGTTAAATAAGCCCACCAACGACTCTACTTTCTCAGAAGACTAAGGAAATTTGGCATGTCAACTACAACTCTCACCAGCTTCTACAGATGCACTATAGAAAGCATTCTTTCTGGTTGTATCACAGCTTGGTATAGTTCCCGCTCTGCCCAAGACCGCAAGATACTACAAAAGGTCGTGAATGTAGCCCAATCCATAATACAAACCAGCCTCCCATTCATTGTCTCTGTCTACAATTCCCGCTGTCTCGGAAAGGCAACCAGCATAATTAAGGACCCCACGCACCCCGGGCGTACTCTTTTCCTCCACCTTCCATCGGGAATAAGATACCAAAGTTTGAGGTCACATACCAACCGACTCATCCCTGCTGCCATCAGACTTTTGAATGGTCCTATCTTGTATTAAGTTGATCTTTTCTCTACACCCTAGCTTTCACTGTAGCATTACATTCTGAAGTCTCTCCTTCCTTCCCCATGTACTGTATGCATTGTCTGCATAACATGCAAGAAGCAATACTTTTCACTATACTAACACGTGACAATAATAAATCAAATCAAACCTCACCTAATGGTGTTGCTTGGCCCATTACAGTACCTTTTCCTTCATCCGGTAGCTCTGAATACAGACTATCACGGCTCTTGGTGACTTGTTCACCTGTGGCTTCGGTCGGAGTGACCGATGGACCCTATTCAGCTCAAAGGGGAGGGGCACCACCACCCTTTCCTCTCCCAACAGCTTTGCAAACATTGTTGAAAAGTATTCCGTCAGCCTCGGGACCTCAATCCCCTCGGGCGGCCCCACAAACCTTGGCGTTCTACCGCCCCAACCTGTTTTCCAGGTCCTTGACCTTCGTTCTCAGGCCCTAGTTCCTGTCCTCCACCTTCAGCAGCTCAGCCTCCAGCAAAGCGAGCTGATCACTATGCTTCGACAGTGCTTCCTCCACCCTGTTTAACACCTCACCATGCTCCCACACCGTCTCTGACATCCTGCCAAGTGCTTCCTTTATCGGGGCCAGTGTGTCTTTCATCGACTGCTTGAGACACGTCAACATCTCTCTCCCATGCTGTTCAAAATGTTTGCTGAACTACCTTTCGAATTCAGCCACCATCACCTGCGCCAGCTGTCCACTGTTGATAGGAGCGGCCCCACTCAGAGAGGTTTCTTCCGCCATCTTCCTCCCAACGCACCCTGCACTACACTTGATTCTGCCGGTGGGCTAGCGTTCACACCTTTCTTCCCTGTATTCTTTCTTTGGTTCTGAGACATCCTTTATGAACCCACTCTCAATTGGCACAAGTTTCCATTCAAATTCTCCCCAAAAGTTGGGTGAAAAGGGTCAAAAATCAAGATCTCTGACGGGAGCTACCGAATATGCGACCTCCTCCTACATGTCACCACTTGACGTCCGGCGCACTCCATTGTTATCAAACAGCTTGATCCCAACCATCCCACGCCCAGCCAGGAAAGCTGACCAGTTCCTTGTCACAACCTCTGTGTGAAATCCTGGCTCCACAGTACACTGCAGTTCAGCTCCCAGCAAACACGCTCATCCTTCAGTGACACCCATCTGTAGGACCTGCCCACATGTCCCCTCTCCGCCCCCCGCCCCCCCCCCCCCCCCCCCCCCCCTCTTAGTGCCACATCCACCAAGAGATAACAATCGCAGAATATTCGGCTTTCTTCACCGCCAGCAACAGAGATCGCCCCATAACAAATAAATGAATACACAAATAAACCTTATGTACCGGCGAAAAGAAGAATTCCTGTCTCTTAGATTAGAGCTACATGACATCACTGTATGAATGTCTCCACCACACAACCAGCTGCCCCCTTCTGGCATGAAGGCCACAAAGCTCACCCAATGAGGACACCCACAGTGAAAAACAGGACAGAAACCACAGAGCCCTCGCTAACACCTGTTGTGGCAAACAGCAGTTTTCCAGGTGGCAGGGAAGGGTGGGAAGGAGAGCGGCTTCCCACATCAAGGACCGGCTGTCAGTCTCTGATGGGGAAAAGGAGGCAGCATGGGCGATATGATATCTAATGGCCCGGGGGAAGATGGTGAGGGGTGGGAAATGTTTGAGGGTGGCTCAGCAGTGCAACGCAGGGTGACCATGTAGTCATGTGGCTTTGGATGGTCAACGGAATGCTCACCTTGGTGATAGTCTCTGTCTCTCCTCCCTTCACCTGCATAGAAATGGATTTTTCAACTCGGCTAGCTATCTGCCTGGCCATTACTGTTGTCACAGATGCACAGTTGCGTAAACGCTAGGGCTAGCCCAGGGAAGATCCTGCATGAAAGGAGCCTGTCCCAGAACAGCAGAGTCCAGCTGGATATGGATTTGTTAATTGTCACGTGTACCAAGGTACAGTAAAAAGTATTTTTCTGCGAGCAGCTCAACAGATCATTAAGTACATGAAAAGAAAAGGATATAAAAGAAAATACATAATAGGGCAACACAAGGTACACAATGTAACTACATAACACCGGCATCAGGTGAAGGATACAGGGGTGTAGTATTTATCAGATCAGTCCATAAGATGGTCGTTTAGAAGACTGGTAGCAGCGGGGAAGAAGCTGTTTTTGAGTCTGGACGTGCGTGTTCTCAGACTTTTGTATCTCCTGCCCGATGGAAGAAGTAGGAAGAGGATTTAGATCATTTGGAGACTTTGGTGGAGAGATGGCAGATGGAGTTTAATCCGGACACATGTGAGGTAATGCATTTTGGAAGGTCTAATACAGGTAGAGGATATAGAGTGAATGGTAGAACCCTCAGAGTATTGACAGTCCGAGAGATCTAGATGTACAGGTCCATGGGTCACTGAAAGGGGCAACACAGGTGGAGAAGGTAGTCAAGAAGGCATACGGCATGCTTTCCTTCATTGGCCAGGGCGTTGAATATAAAAATTGGCAAGTCATGTTGCAGCTGTATAGAACCTTAGTTAAGCCACACTTGGAGTATAGTGTTCAATTCTGGTCACCGCACTACCAGAAGGATTGTGGAGGCTTTAGAGAGAGTGCAGAATAAATTTACCAGGATGCTGCCTGTATGGAGGCATTAACTATGAGGAGAGGTTGAATAAACCTGGTTTGTTCTCACTGGAACAAAGGAGGTTGAGGGGTGACTGATAGAGGTCTACAAAATTATGAGGGGCATAGACAGAGTAGATAGTCAGAGACTTTTTCCCAGGGTAGAGGGGTCAATTACTTGGGGGCATTGGCTTAAGGTGTGAGGGACAAGAGGATATGTATGAGGCAAATTATTTACACAGACTGTAGTGGGTGCCTGGAACTCGCTGCCGGAGGAGATGGTGGAAACAGGGACAATAGTAACGTTTAAGGGGCATCTTGACAGATACATGAATAGGATGTGAATAGAGGGATACGGACCCCAGAAGTGTAGAAGATTTTAGTTTAGACGGGCAGCATGGTCGGTGCAGGCTTGGAGTGCCGAAGGGCCTGTTCCTGTGCTGTACTTTTCTTTGTTCTTTGAGCGAGTAAACTGGTTGGGAGGGGTTTCTGATTCTGCTGGTCTCTTTTCCCAGGCAGAGGGAGGTGTAGATGGAGGTCAATGGATGGGAGCAGTTTGTGGATGGACTGGGCTGTGTTCAAAACTCTCTGAAGTTTCTTGCTGTCTCAGGCCGAGCAGTTGCCATACCAGGCTGTGATGCAGCCAGATAGGATGCTTTTTATGGTGCATCTGTAAAAGTTGGTAAGTGGACATGTCGAATTTCCTTTGTTTCGTGAGGAAGTATCGGTGCTGTTGTGCTTTCTTGGTGGTGGCGTCAACGTGGGTGGACCAGGACAGATTTTTGGAGATGTGTACCCCGAGGAATTTGAAACTGCTAACCATCTCCACCTCGGTCCAATTGATGCTGACAGGGGTGTGTACAGTACTTTGCTTTCTGATGTCAATGACCAGCTCTTTAGTTTTGCTGGCATTGAGGGATAGATTGTTGTCACTGCACCACTCCACTAGGTTCTCAACCTCCCTCCTGTATTCTGACGCGTTGTTATTCAAGATCAAGCCCACTATGGTTGTATCGTCAGCAAACATGGAGATGGAGTTGGAACCAAATTTTGCCATGCAGTTGTGTGTGTACCGGGAGTATAGCAGGGGGCTAAGTACGCAGCCTTGCGGGGCCCCGGTATTGAGGACTATTGTGGAGGAGGTGTTGTTGTTTATTCTTACTGATTTTGGTCTGTGGGTTAGAAAGTCGAGGATCCAGTTGCAGACTGAGGAGCCAAGTCCTTGGTTTTGGAGCTTTGATATGAGCTTGGCTGGGATTATGGTGTTAAAGGTGGAGCTGTAGTCAATAAATAGGAGTCTGATGTAGGAGTCCTTGTTTTCGAGATGCTGTAGGGATGAGTGTAGGGCCAGGGAGATGGCGTCTGCTGTGGACTGGTTGCGACAGTATGAAAATTGCAGTGGATCAAGGCATTCTGGGAGTATGGAGTGATGCGCTTTATGACCAACCTCTCGAAGCACTTCATTACGACTGAAGTCAGGCCACCGGACGGTAGTCATTGAGGCATGTTGCCTTTTTTTCCTTTGGCACCGGTATGATGGGTGGTGTTCTTAAAGCAGGTAGGGATCTCGGAGCGGAGTAGGGACAGGTTAAAGATGTCCACGAACACAACTGCCAGCTGGACCGCGCAGGCTCAGTACATGATTAGGGATCCTGTCCGGACCCGTCGCCTTCCGAGGGTTCACTTTCAGGAAAGCCGATCTGACTTTGGAAGCTGTGATGTGGGTATGGGTGTGTAATGGGCTGCTGCGGCACTCGACAGCGAATCGTTGTGTTTTTGAAAACTCACCATTATTCTTAGAATTCCCCCTATACCAAAAAGGGCCGACATTCTAAATGGTGAACAGGGATTCTCACTCCCTGACTCCGATGCAGGCTTCGGTGGGTGCTATTCAGGACAAACTATATTTTCAAGTTATCCCCCGGTATAACCCATACTTTAACCGAAGATTTTATCTACTCACCACTTAGTAGCATCGATGTCCTGGGTCCTGCATTGCTAAGTAAGTAAAGTAGACTTTAGGAATAACCACTATTTCAGGTTAAATTAAGTTATTTTATTATTATATTTTTTCTTTTAAAAGCTGAAATCACTTTCTTTACAGAAAGGTAAAAAGATCTTGCTTGTGGAACCTTTTGGTTGGTTGAAGGGACCTTCAAGCTCACCGTGACAATCAATCGTCTTTAAAGTCTGGTCTTCTTGAGATGTATTCGCTGGTTAGCTCTGTTGCTGTGTCTTGTCGATTCCATGTACTGAGCTATGAGAGCTGGCTCTGCTAGCTATCTCTCAGCTGACTCTGACTCCTGTTTAAATTCTAGTCTTCCTTGGATGTATATCTGTTTAAGATCAGCTGCTTGTCTCATCTTTCCCATGACCGAGCTGGCTAAGCTGAATATGCTTGCTTCTCTCTGAGTTCTGGTTCTTCTCTCCTTCTGCTTCTGCTCCCTGGGTTTATATTTTCTTTCTTACAGTTATTCAGTTTTTATGACCTTATTGTCAATTAACTTATTTCACTTTGATTTTTAAAAAGTATCTTTGATCTAAACATTCTAATACAACTAAGTATTCATTTTGGGCATAAACTCACCTCTCAGATCTGATTACAGTGTCCTTTGCGATGTTCAAAGTTGCTTTGTGATATTCAAAAAATACTTTGTTTTCAATAGGTGTTACTTTTAATTCCTGTCATTTCAATAGTTTGATTTTCCAATTGTGTCCCCAGCTCATAACTTTGACTTTGATTCTGACTTTAAATTATGTTTCTCGTAGACAGGTTATCTCCAATTTTTTTTAATTTACTTGATGTTAGTAGAATTTCACACCTAAAATTTTCACCAAATTCATCTGAACGTCAACCTTCCCTTTCCAGCTGTTTACTAAGAGAGTTAATTTCAATGAAGGTGTGAACCATTGCTTTTAGCTGTATGCTAAAATCCACTTGGTTATAACTCGAAAGACCTGCCTGTTTTAAACGTTTGTCACTTAATTCAATTAAAACTCACATCCATGCTTTTCCAGATGCTTCCTAAGATAGTTACTTTCAATGAAGGTGTGAACCATTGTTTTTAGCTTAATACAAGAATCCAGTGTGTTTGCTAAGCCTGCTTGTGAGAAAGAATCTGCATTTTTTAATCCTGCTCTTTGCAGCTGCTATTAACCCTTCATGGGATCTTTTCCTGTATCCCCTCATGTTTCTCTCAGACCAGATATTGCCAGACTTCCATGTTTCAAATGACACATTTTTCTGTATTTTCAACAACAGTTGGTTTCCTGCTTGAACCGAGCATAGAATGCCTTGACTTTATCAGGGAGGGGTGTGCTGCTGCTGGATACACTGCTTGGCTTCGCTTTGAGGCCCGTTATGTTGTTTATGCCTTGCCACAACCGCCGAGAGTCTGTAAGGCTAGTCTGTGACTCTAGCTTGGTCTGATAGTCTCTCTTGGTATCGCGGATGACTTTGCAGAGGTCCTAACTGGATTTCTTGTATAGGTCAGGGTCGCCTGACTTGAATGCCTCAGACCTGTCCTTCAGTAGGGAGTCACTGTCGTGATTGAGCCATGATTTCTGCTTGGGAACGTACGTACTGCTTTCTTTGCAACGCATTCCGACCACACATTTGCTGATGAAGTCTGTGACGGTGGTGGCATACTTATTTAAGTTGGTCACGGAGTTCTTAAATATGGACCAGTCCACTGTCTCCAAGCAGTCACGTTGGAGCTATTCTGATTACTCGGACCAGCACTGCACGAACTTCTTAGCTGGATTCTCCCGCTTGAGTTTCTGCTTGTATGTCGGGAGAAGGAGCACCGCCTTGTGGTCTGATTTACCAAAGTGAGGTCGGGGGATGGAATGGTAGGCGCCCTTGATTTTTGAGTAGCAGTGGTCAAAGAGTGTTGTCGTCCCTGGTGGGACAGGAGATGTGCTGATGGAATTTTGGCAATATACTCTTGAGGTTGGTCTTGTTGAAGTCCCCGGCCATGATGAACAAGGCCTTCTGATTCATAGTTGTTTATAACTGTGTACAGTTCGTCCAGCGCCGCCTTCACTTCAGCCTGGGGTAGGATGTAGACAGTTGTGATAATGGCTGAAGTGAACTCACGTGGAAGATAGTATGGGCGCCACTTCAGGGTAATCCAGGTCCGGAGAGCATCAGGTCGCCGGGGTCACCACATCCAAGCACCAGGAGGAGTTGGTGAGGTGGCAAACCCCCCCACCCTTCGCTTTGCCTGAGACGGTGCAGTGCAGTCCGCACGATGAATTGAGAAGCCTTCAGATTGTATGGCACAGTCCGGTGAGGCAGGGGTGAGCCATGTCTCTGTGAAACAGAGCTCACAGCTCAGTCAAGTTGACAGTTTCCCTAAACTTCTATGCCTCTCACCTGTTCCAGGGCTCAAGCAGGGACCTGTGGAATCTTGCAATCGCATGTGTACAGGTGCACCCAAGACTCTTAATCCTGGGCAACAAACTCCAACCAGAACCAGGATGCCCAGGGTGTTGCATTTGCTGCCATTGCTGGAATATCCCAAGTCCAGGGACACGCATGTCACCTTCAGAGCACCAGCTGGACAGGGAATTCCCTTCCTTAACAAGAATCGAGCGGTGTATCAGTGTCCTCAAGATATGCTTCTGCTGCCTGGGTCACTCTGCAGGGTCTCTCCAACATAGCCCCAAGAAGGCTGTATGCATCATGATGGCCTCCTAAGTCCTGTAGAATATCGCACAGGAGGTGGGGGAAGAACAGCAGGATTCATCGGAAGAGGGTGATGTCCAAGAGGACCCAGGCAAGGACCTGGAACTGGTTCAGCAGGCCGCTGAACACATTATTCAGTGCCGTCGCACCAGGGACAACCTGATCACCTCCTGATTTACCGATTAGGAGGTCAAAACATCTGCAGATCCTCCACCTTCTTTCATGCAACACACCCCAATTCCCCCTCTTCCCTCTCCCTTAACCTTTCATCCCTTCCTTCTCCACCTTTCCCTACTTCCCTCTCCTTTAGCCTTTCACTCCTTTCCAAAACCACACGTCCCCCCTGCAAGGGTCATCTCAGCATCACCACCAGGTTGGCAGTATCCGCGGTCTTGTTTGCAGGACAGAGGATGAAGATTTGCTGTGAGATGAGACTGGTGTTCCTTACTTTCTGACAATGTCTGACTTCAGTCTTTAAGATAACGTACCACATACGACTGATCCCTCATGCGATGGGGACTCCGTCTCAGGGGTACATGCTCCTCCTCCAGCTGTACATGCAACAGCTGGAATGTGGCTGACACCCCTGAATAAAAGGGTTGCAATATGCAACACTTGGCCATCAAGGTAAGAAAGTCCTTGATTCAATTTCTAGTTTGTACTAAATTAGCTAATCTTGGCTGGAGCGCTGCTTGAGCTGGGAAATGGAAATATCAGCCAGATATTTCTGGCTATCTGATAGAAGTTCATAAAATTATGAGGGGTTATAGATAGGGTGAACAGTTGGAGGCTTTTTCCCAGGCCGGAAATGACAGTTACAAGGGGACACCAGTTCAAGGTGAGAGGGGAAAGGTTCAGTGGAGATGTGCTGGGGAAGTTTTTTACACAGAGGATGGTGGTGGCCTGGAATGCACTGCCAAGTGAGGTGGTTAAGACAGACATGTTCGCAACCTTTAAGACTTATTTAGATAGAGAAGTTGGAGGACCTGGAGAACAGGTCCAGGAGGCAGAACTTAAGGATCATCGGCCTCCCCGAAGGAATTGAGGGGTCGAATGCGGGAGCATATGTGGCGAGTATGCTGGAGACGCTGATGGGGCCCGGGGCGTTTTCTCAACCTGGGAGCGGAGCTGGCCAAGAGACGTGCTGAGTTTAACCGGGTGAAGGCGATCCTCTTCAAGAAGGGGGTGAAATTTGGGATGCTGTATCCAGCGCGGTTTAGGTTACGCACGAAGACCGGCACTTTTACTTTGAGGCACTGGATGATGTATGGTCTTTTATCAAGGAAAAGAAGTTGGAAGCGTCTTAAAGGACACTTAAGTCTTAAAGGAGTTGTGTGGCTGCGGTTTGTAATTTTTGTAATTCTTGAATCGGTTCAAATAAGACTATGTAGTTCTGGGTTAAGTATTGGGCTGGGGTGGTGATTTGAGGGTGCTTTGTTTTTGCAGAGATTGGATGCGGAGGGGGGAGGGGGGCCCCGATTCTGTGGGAGACTGGGTCTGGTTTCAAGCGATTGTTTCTGCATTTATGTTAATTTATTTTACTTGCTGGGGACTGCAAAGTTTTTAAATGACGGTTTAAAGGGCAGCACGGTAGCATTGTGGATAGCATAATTGCTTCACAGCTCCAGGGTCCCAGGTTCGATTCCAGCTTGGGTCACTGTCTGTGCGGAGTCTGCACATCCTCCCCGTGTGTGCGTGGGTTTCCTCCGGGTGCTCCATTTTCCTCCCACAGTCGAAAGATGTGCAGGTTAGGTGGATTGGCCATGATAAATTGCCTTTGTGTCCAAAATTGCCCTTAGTGTTGGGTGGGGTTACTGGGTTATGGGGATAGGGTGGAGGTGTTAACCTTGGGTAGGGTGCTCTTTCCAAGAGCCGGTGCAGACTCGATGGGCCGAATGGCCTCCTTCTGCACTGTAAATTCTATGATAAAAAAAAATGGTTTATGCATGTTAGGAGAGGGGTTCGAACAATAGGGAGCCAGACTGTTTGGCACCAAGGGCGGGGGCTGTCGGGGTCAGCATGGGTCAGCTGACTCTCGGAAGCATGGTGGGGGGGTGCACATGTGCTAAGAGGTGCTTGACCTGGGGGATTAGGTTTCGGGGGCTGGTGTGGGAGGGGGGAGAGGGCGAAAGGGTGACTTCGCTGACAGGGGAGGAACTATTATCGGGGAACAAAAGGGAGGTCGGTGGTGGTTGCTGCTTGTGGGGGAGCTCGGGGAAGCGGGGGGCGTGGGCTCTTGGCTGGCCATTAAAAGGTTAAGGCTACGGGGCCTCACGGTAGCATTTGGGGGCCTCACGGTAGCATGGTGGTTAGCATCAATGCTTCACAGCTCCAGGGTCCCAGGTTCGATTCCCTGCTGGGTCACTGTCTGTGTGGAGTCTGCACGTTCTCCCCGTGTGTGCGTGGGTTTCCTCCGGGTGCTCCGGTTTCCTCCCACAGTCCAAAGATGTGCGGGTTAGGTGGATTGACCATGCTAAATTGCCCGTAGTGTAAGGTTAATGGGGGGATTGTTGGGTTACGTGGGTTTAAGGTGGGTGATCATTGCTCGGCACAACATCGAGGGCCGAAGGGCCTGTTCTGTGCTGTACTGTTCTATGTTCTAGTCAGCAAGTGGGGGTTGACAGCCCCCTGTCCAGACTGATTACGTGGAATATGAGGGGTTTTCGCGCATTTAAAGGGGCTGAGGGCAGACCTACCAATGCTTCAGCAGACTCGTCTAAAGATTATTGACCAGACAAGATTGAGAAAGGGGTGGGTGGGTCAGGTGTTTCACTCTGGGCTGGACTGAAAGACCAGGGTGGTAGTGATATTGATCAGTAAGCGGGTGGCGTTTGCGGCTGGAAGAATTGTGGCAGATAAAGGGAGTAGATATATTATGGTGAGTGGGAAGCTGGAGGGTGTACAAGTGGTGCTTATAAACGTATACGCTCCGAACTGAGACGATGTGGGATTTATGAGACGGGTATTAGGCAAGATCCCGGACCAGGGGTCTCATGGCTTGATCACGGGGGGGTACTTTAACACGGTCATTGACCTCGATCTGGGCCGGTCAAAATCCAGGACTGTAAGGAGGCCTCCTGCGGCGAAGGAATTGAGGGGTTTCATGGGGCAGATGGGGGGGGGGGGTAGACCTGTGGAGATTTGAATGGCAGAGGACGAAGGAATTTTCGTTTTTTTCTCATGTCCATAAAGTTTACTCTCGCATTGATTTTTTTTTTGCTCTAAGCAGGGCACTAATTCCGAAGGTGGCGGGGACGGAGTATTCGGCGATTGCAGTCTCTGATCATGCCCCGCATTGGGTGGATTTGCGGTTGAGTAAGGAGAGAGGGCAGCGCCTGCTCTGGAGACTGGATGTGGGGATCAGCAGCGGTGGTTTGGGAGGCTCTGAAAGCAGTTGTGAGAGGGGAACTAATTTTGATTCGGTCCCACAGAGAAAAGGTGGAACGAGGCCCCGGACGCGGAGTCCTTGAGGGAGCATCGGAAACTACACGCAGAGTTTGAGTTATTGACCACGGGGAGGGTGGTAGAGCAGTTGAGGAGGGCAAGGGGGACGGTTTACGAATATGGCAAAAAGGCGAGCAGGATGTTGGCGGACCAGCTTAGGAAGGGAGAACCGGCCAGGGAGATTGGGGGAGTAAGGAATAGGGAGGGTAACATGGTCTTGGACCCAGGGTGGGTGAACAACGTTTTAAAAGAATTTCGTAATAAACTATATGAGTCTGAACCCCCGCCTGGTGTAGAAGAGATGAGGCAGTTTCTGGATCAGTTGAGGTTTCCTAGGGTGGAGGGGGACCTGGTCGAGGGGCTGAGGGCCTCGATTGAAGCAGAGGAAATTGTTAAACGACCGAAGGGCATGCAGTCGGGCAAGGCTCCGGGACCCAGTTACCCAGTAGAATTTTATAAGAAGGTGTCGGAGGTGTTGTGCTCGCTGCTGATGAGGACCTTTAATGAGGCTAAAGAGAGGGGAATCTTCTTCCCAACGATGTCGCAGGCCTCGATTTTGCTCATCCTTAAACGAGAACAAGACCTGGATCTCGCTTTTGAATGTAGATGCCAAGCTGCCGGCTAAGGTTTTGGCCACTAGGATAGAAGACTGTATCCGGGGGTGATAGGGGAGGACCAAACCAGATTTGTTAAGGGTAGAGAGCTCAATGGTAACGTCTGGAGGCATTTAAATGTAATTATGATGCCCTCGGAAGGAGAGGAGACGGAGGTGTTGGTTGCAATGGACACGGAGAAGGCTTTTGATCGGGTGGAGTGGGAGTATCTTTGGGAGACGCTGGGAAGGTTTGGGTTTGGTGAGGGCTTCATCGACTGAGTGTGATTGCTCTACCAGGCGCCGGTAGCGAGTGTGTGCACGAACAGCTGAGGTTGGGTACTTTAAGCTACACCGAGGAATGAGGCAGGGGTGCCCCCTCTTCCCGTTGCTGAGAGCATCAAGGAAGTGGCAGGGACTGGTTCGGGGTGGGGTGGAGCACCGGGTTTCGCTGTATGCGGACAATCTGCTCTTATTGATTTCGGTCCCGGTGGAAGGGATGGGGGAGGCTATGCAGATCTGGGGGGAATTTGGCAGGTTCTCGGGGTACAAATTGAACATGGGAAAAAGCAAATTGTTCGTGATCCAGGCAAGGGGGCAGGAGAGGAGACTGAAGGAGCTGCCGCTCAGGATGGTAAAGAGGAGCTTTCGCTACCGGGGAATACAGGTGGCTCGGAAATAGGAGGCATTACACAGCCTCAACTTAACCAGGCTGGTGGAACAAATGGAGGGGGACTTTAAAAGATGGGATATGCTCCCGCTATCGCCGGCAGGGAGGGTGCAGACTGTGAAAATGACGGGAGGCACTTTGTCTTCCCGTGCCTCCCCATCTTCAACCCTAAGGCCTTTTTCAAGCGGGTAAACAAGATTATTTCGGGCTTTATATGAGCGAATAAAACCCCCCGGATGAAGAGAATGTTGCTGGAACGCAGTCGAGGGAGGGTGGGCTGGCGCTGCTGAACTTCTCCAGCTACTACTGGGCAGCGAATATAGCGATGATTAGGAAGTGGGTAATGGGGGAGGGGTCAGCATGGGAGCGGATGGAGGCGGCGTCATACAAAGGCACCAGTTTGGGAACACTGGTAATGGCACCTCTGCCGTTCTCGCCGGCATTGAGGATCTGGGGGCATTGGAGGAGGTATAAGAAGGTGGAGGGTACGTCAGTCTGGACCCCGATTTGCAATGATCACAGGTTCGCGGCAGACAGGATATATGGCGGGTTCCGATGTTGGCTGAGAGCAGGAATTAGACGGGTGGGAGATCTATTCATTGACAGGAGCTTTCCCAGTCTGAAGGCGCTGGAGGACAAGCTCAAGCTGCTGCCCAAGAATCGTTTTAGATATTTACAAGTCCAGGTCTTTCTGAGGAAACAAGTGTTGGCTTTCCCGTTGATCCTGCCACGAGGGATACAGGACAGAGTAGTGTCCGGTACCTGGGTGGGGGAGTGGAAAGTGTTGGATATCTATCAGGAGTTGGAGGCGGAGGAGACCCTGGTGGAGAAACTGAAGGGCAAGTGGGAGGAGGAGCTAGGTGGGAAGTTAGAGGCGGGTCTGTGGGCAGACACCCTAAGCAGGATTAATTCCTCCTCATCATATGCCAGGCTCAGTCTAATACAGTTTAAGGTAGTACACTGGGCACACATGGCTGCGAGGATAAGCAAATTTTTGGGGGTAGAAGATAGATGTGCGAGGTGTGCAGGAAGCCCAGCAAACCATGTCCATACGTTTTGGGCATTAACGAAGCTTGGTGGATTCTGGCAGGGGTTTGCCAAAGCAATGTCCAAGGTGCTAGGTACGCGGGTGATGCCGAGTCCAAGGTGGCGATCTTTGGTGTGTCAGAAGACCCGGGAGTTCAGGGAGTGAAACAGGCTGACATACTGGCCTTTGCCTCCCTGGTAGTCCAGAGACAGATCCTGTTAATGTGGAGGGACTCGAAGCTCCTGAGTGTGGAGACTTGGGTCAGTGACATGGCTGGGTTTCTCAAGTTGGACAAAATAAAGTTTGCCTTGAGGAGGTAAATGATGGAGTTCTCCAGAGGTGGCAGTTTGGAGGGCCGAAGGGCCTGTTCCTGTGCCGGACTTTCTTTGTTCTGATTGCTATCAAATCACTCTGTGGTGATATGCATCACTGTAAATACACACGGGGTTAATGTTAATACACTAAGACTAAATAAACACGAGAGAGAGCACCAGAGACATCATGGCATGCAGACATACAGCTTATTGGGCAGCACGGTAGCATTGTGGATAGCACAATCTCTTCACAGCTCCAGGGTCGCAGGTTCGATTCCCGGTTGGGTCACTGTCTGTGCAGAGTCTGCACGTTCTCCCCGTGTGTGCGTGGGTTTCCTCCGGGTGCTCTGGTTTCCTCCCACAGTCCAAAGATGTGCGGGTTAGGTGGATTGGCCATGATAAATTGCCCTCAGTGTCCAAAATTGCCCTTAGTGTTGGGGGGGTTACTGGGTTATGGGGATAGAGTGGAGGTGTTGACCTTGGGTAGGGTGCTCTTTCCAAGAGCCAGTGCAGACTCGATGGGCCAAATGGCCTCCTTCTGCACTGTAAGTTCTATGTTATTCTATGTAATCAACACATAGAAAAGGACACGACCAATGGGCAGTCAAGACACCCAGAGGTGACTGGTGAATGTATTATACTAATAATCCACCAGTGTATTTGTATCTGTGCTGTCGCAGTTGTATTTGTATATTTGTTTCTGTGCTACACTGTTGCCCTTGTGGGCTTCTCCTATGGGCCATTGTATGGCATTATCCATAGGGGATCATGTTGGGGCAGGTATGGGCTCCGCCCATGGCTCCTCCCCCTTGAAGGGAGGTATAAAGAGCAGTCGACCCGTAGGCAGTTCTCAGCATTGGTTCAGTCGCAGGCAGGCACTGTTCTACGTTGATTAAAGCCACGGTTTACTTCTACTCATGTCTCAAATGAATTGATGGTCGCATCAGTGACATTACCACAAGGGGGCAACCCATATAAAAGAGCAGGGCACAAATGCTCTTTCTGTGTTCTCTGTGTGGAGATGTGCAGTGGTCTCATTGTGGAATCTGTCATCGCTTTCTGTGCGGATTTGAGGACTCTTTGTGGTGCGTGGAGTACTGTTCGTGGTGCGTGGATCACTGGTGTGGTGTCAGGCCACTCTCTGTGGGCTTTGACCTCACTCTGTCTCTTGGCATCAGGCCGCTCTCTGTGGGCTTGTACCGCTCTTCTCTTAGCATCAGGTCGCAGCAGAATCCTATACTTCTGGGTTAGGATGTCGTCTGTGCTGGTCTGAGGATCCTGAAATCCAAAGAACACGTCTATGTCTGTGTCCGATTCTTCACTGTACAACACATCTCGTTGCGGTTCGGATTTGGTACTGAGGTCGCCACGTCCAATGGTGAAATCATCGTCTGAGTCGTAGTCTTCAAGGACCATATCATCACTTTCTGTGTCGGAGCTGTCATTGTGCTTGCGATGTCCAAAGACGAACTCAACGTTTTGAGTTATAGTCTTCAAGGACTAAATCATTTCTTTGGGCGGTGCTAATGGCTTGTTGTAGGGTTTTGTAGAGGATGCTTTCAGCTACTGGTCGAAGTTCAGGCATTGTGCTATCATCCCAGGTGAAAGAATTGTGTTTTCCAGCTTTAACATTTTTTTTCACTCTTTTGGGACATTTCCCCTTTAAGTGGGCATGATCCGGGGCCTCTGACGTCATGATGCTTGTGGCGTAGAGTGTAGGAATGGATTGCACATGCGCAGATCGCTTTTCCTTTACTGTGCACTCTTTGCGCACTGCGCATGCGTGGCTTCACACGCATGCGCAAATGAACCTTCCTTTTCTGTGCGCACTTTGCTCAACTGCACATGCGCAGCTTCTCGCGCATGTGCAAAACACTGTTTTGCTGGTTCTCGTCTTTTGGGGAACTGCGCATGTGCGGCTCCTTTCTCAAGATAGCTGCCAATCAAAACTGCCGTTTTCTGCATTTGCAGGCCTACCTTCACCTCGTCGTGAGTATTGGCGCCTCTTTAACCGTTCTCTCTCGTATTTTCCTCGCAGTATTTTTCAAACATGTCCAGGACTGTCTGGAAGTCTCTCTTGTCTTGCCCTTTTGAGTATTTGAAGATCTTGAAGATTTCTGCTGCACTTGCACCCGCAATGGTGAGTAGAATCTTTATTTTCTCTGCATCCGCCATGCCATCTAGGTCGGACACTACCAGGTAGATCTCAAATCTCTGTTTGAATGCACGGCATTGAGATTGCCGTGATACCTGCGCTGCTATGGAACCGGAATCTCGAACATCTTGTCTGGATGCTGTTGCTGGTAGTCACGGATCTTGAGTTGAACTTTATGGATTCAACAGGGCACTACTGGTAGCTTGTGTTATGCTTCTTCATGTAGCATAAGCTGCTTCCTTGATGTATGCTCTGACAAAGGTAGGTTCAGACTTGGAGATAGGTTTAACACATTTATTTAACAATTCTCCTACTTGAGTTTGACTCTCCTGCTAATCTTGCTGTAGTAACTTAGTCAAACTAAACAGTCTGCTCTAAGCCATGCGGTGGGTGTGATGCTTCCGACCTGCTCCTGTCATTCTCTCTTGGTGTCACCTGCGGAAAGAGAAAGAACATGTGTGCCCTGTCCTTTTATATGGATTGCCCCCTTGTGGTAGTGTCACCTCTGGGTGTCTTGACTGCCCATTGGTCGAGTTCTATCTATGTGTTGATTAGCTGTATGTCTGTATGTCATGATGTCTCTGGTGCTCCCTCTAGTGTTTATTTAGTCTTAGTGTATTTACATTAAAGCCTTGTGTATTTATAGTGATGCATATTACCACACACACACTCCTGCTGGTTTAAATGTGAAGACTATTCTTACCCGGAATGTTTGTATTACATCATTTTTTAAAATATAAATTTAAAGTGCTCAATTCTTTTTTCCCCAATTAAGGGGAAATTTAGTATGACCAATCCACCTACCTGCACATCTTTGGGGTGTGGGGGTAAGACCCACGTAGACACAGGGAGAATGTGCAAACTCCACATGGGCAGTGACCTGGGGCCGAGATTAAACCTGCTGTGAGGCAGCAGTGCTAACCACTGCACCACCGTGCCACCATATTTTGTATAAAATAAGGTGATAATGAGTGTATCTCTTGCAGTATTTTAATTAAAATAAATTCTTTTGAAAAAGACCAACTAAAAAAATTAGTAATGACCAGAGACTGAGTGCATTATAAATAAAGGGGAGCTTTATATCGTCTGAGTCGTAGTCTTCAAGGACCATATCATCACTTTCTGTGTCGGAGCTGTCATTGTGCTTGCGATGTCCAAAGACGAACTCAACGTTTTGAGTTATAGTCTTCAAGGACCAAATAATTTCAAACCATTTCAAATAATGGGCAGCACGGTAGCATAGTGGTTAGCATCAATGCTTCACAGCTCCAGGGTCCCAGGTTCGGTTCCCGGCTGGGTCACTGTCTGTGCGGAGTCTGCACGTCCTCCCCGTGTGTGCGTGGGTTTCCTCCGGGTGCTCTGGTTTCCTCCCACAGTCCAAAGATGTGCGGGTTAGGTGGATTGGCCATGCTAAATTGCCCGTAGTGTCCTAAAAAGTAAGGTTAAGGGGGAGTTGTTGGGTTACGGGTATAGGGTGGATACGTGAGTTTGAGTAGGGTGATCATTGCTCGGCACAACATCGAGGGCCGAAGGGCCTGTTCTGTGCTGTACTGTTCTATGTTCTAAAGCATCTGGTTTTCACTGACCAACATGTTTCATCATACTTGTGATGGAATCCATGGTTTCAAATCTTGTATTTTTTGAGTCAGACCCGAGTTGAAAAGGGAAACTGACCATCCAGTTGCAAAGGAAACTAACACTGAAACTGAGATTGAAACCAAAATTTCTGGTTGAAGCTATAAAATGAGATGGAACAATCAGAGTTCAGTAGTAGATGATGATTCCGTGCAGTGTAGGCAGGCTGAAGAAGAGGCTATATACAGAAGCTGAGAATAAGCATATATATATATATATATATATATATATATATAAATGGCACAAATCCAGGGGCAGGAATGGAGAATGTTTCCTGCTGCAGAGGCTGATTGGAAACTGTGCCATATCTTCTGTCCCCCGTCGGTGTAATTAATTGTGCATCTGGAGGTTTTGCGCCGTCTTCGTGGTGATGCAGCCTTGATAGCGCACGTCCCACCATCGTACTCAGATGCCGTATTTAAAAGGAATCCGACATCACTGGCCCACCATTAAAAAATGAAGATGAATATCCAGGAACACTCTTGCGGCTGGAAGATGGGACTTCCTCAAAAACACTGAAGCTGGAAGATCCACCTGATAGATGGTCTGCAACCCACTGTGGTGTTTAGGGTCCAAGCTCGCTGGCAGTCTCCATCAGGAACTCCGGAAGGAACTCCAGGCCTTCTTCAGGTCAGCATCACTTTCTGTAAGTTACGTTGGTCCAGACGTGTTCTGGGCCGATGTATTTTCCCACTGGTATCACAGAGATTCTGTGCCAGAAGAAAATTTTTATCAGGCCTTCATCTGCATCCCATTAGTGGGATGCAAATTGGTTTCACACCAGCCTCCAGCAGGATTCTTAATCTGCCGTGGCAGACATAATTGGAAGTTCCCACTGATTTTGAACTGACCTTTGTGCCTCCTGTCAAATTCCCCCAACGTCTCCACCGAGCATTAATTCCGCTGGCGGGGGCATGGGAGAATTCCGGCCGTAGTTGCTGCAATTATTTATGATCTTTATTGTCACAAGTAGGTTTATATTAACACTGCAATGATGAAGTTACTGTGAAAAGCCCCCTAGTCGCCACATTCTGGCGCCTGTTCAGGGACACAGAGGGAGAAAGTCAGAATGTCCAAATTGCTTAACAGCACGTCTTTCGGGACTTGTAGGAGGCAACCGAAGCACCCAAAGGAAACCCACACAGATATGGGGAGAATGTACAGACTACACACAGATAGTGACCCAAGCCGGGAATCGAACCCGAGACCCTGGAGTTGTGAAGCAACAGTGCTACCCACTGTGCTACCGTGCTGCCCCATTCTGCTTCTTGAAGATACAATTGGTGGATCTACGCCATCCAGACTTTTGGAAGCAGAGTTGAGGGGTTTCTGCAGACAGCTGCCACTTTGGGAAGACTGAGCCAATAGAACTCAGGTTGATTTTACTCTCTTGTTAGCTGAGGGATCCGTTTAAGTCCTAGAAGAAGAGGAGCTGAAATGCTTTGTGAGGAAGGCATTTTTTTTTAAATATAATTTTATGACTGAAATTGATGACGTATATGCTGAATTGGCTGCAGAGCTAATTCATAAGATCTGTCTTCGTTGATCTGCCTTTTAACGTGTAATAATTGACCTGGGGGGTCAGATTAGCTCATATAGCTATAGCTGGTTCATAATGCATAGCAAGGCCAGCAGCGCGGGTTCAATTGCTGTACCAGCTGAGGTTATTCATGAAGGCCCTGTCTTCTTAACCTTGCCCCTCGCCTGAGGTGTGGTGATCCTCAGATTAAATCACCCAGTCAGCTCTTCCCTCAAAAGGAAAAGCAGCCTGTGGTCACTTAGAACTATGGTGATGCTACCATAATTTGTCTATAAATTCCTATTTAACTCATAGTGACTTTGGGGTTTCAGTGTATAAGTGATTTGTTATAAAAAATTCTTGTTTTCATTGTGGCTTCATGTAGTAAATAATTGAGATTTCTGCTTTTAAGTAGAGTTATTGGCCTCGACTGAGATTGTAACATTGCATATTGATCGAATTCAAGATTGAGTTTCATTATGCCAGTAGAAATCTGTAAATAATTTGTTTTTCTTTATGCTGCACAGATTTGTCAACACTGGCTTGCTCAATGCTTCTGGAACTATTTAAACTGGACTGAGATTGGACACTACATTGCCATCTGTATTATCTTGGGCCCTGATTATCAAGTTTACATGTGCATAGCTTTGCTGAAACACTTACAGCAAGACATTCTTCACCACATGCAGACTCAAGATCTCCAGGTTTTTCTCAAGGTAAGCACAGAAAGTATATATATTTTTTAAAGCACTTTGTACCTACAGCAATAAGCGACACTAGATAAATCCTTTATATCTGCATATTAAACAAAGTGTGTGCTGAGATTTTCTGACAGTGACTGAATGGAATTATAACAATAAAAATAATACGATGGCAAGAATTGATGGTGCAGCCAATTCACTTTGAAGATCAGTGAAGTCATTCTCCGAGATTCTCTGTCGGCGGGATCCTCCGCTTCATTGACAGTGGACCCATGCCTGGGGGTTTCCCAGTGGTGTGGGATAGCCACAATGGGAAAGCACATTGGCCGGCTGCTGGAATGGAGGATCCCGTTGCCGGCGGGGGCGCACCGCGCCGGAAAACGGGGCTGGCGGGACGGAGAATCCCACCCATTATCAGTGGAATTAGTTTCAGGTCAGGTTTCTTTGTTCATCTAAATACAGTAGGTTCTCTGTATGACTTAATTTTTCAAGTCAGCTAAAAACGTTATTGTTTTACGAGTGATGATATTTGTGAGTAAATAAATACCAATGCAGTTGATAGACTCAATCAGCCAAATAGCCCATTCCAGTGTTCTTTGTCCCATATTTTGATGAGATTTTCTACTTGAATTGTCGATGGAATTGTCGAAAGTACCGTGACAGAAGTGGGAATGTGGAGTGTTTCCCGCTGTTCAGTCGGGCAGTAAAATAAGCCAGATCTTCCAGCCCCAATCCCATGAATTATACAACTGCGTTTTGTACCAATTTTCATGTCAGGGAACGCCTGATAGCACATCTGCCATCCTATCTGGGCAACAAATGGAAAAGGCATCCAACATCACTGACCCACTATTGAAGAAAGAGGCTGGGACCTCCTGAAAATGAAGATGGATCTCTGGGAGCACTGTGAGACTGGAAGATGAACCTTCTGAGAATGAAATGCTCCCTCCACACACTGCTGTGGTGTTTCAGGGTCCAGGGTTGCAGGCAGCATCTCTGGTGCTCCCTCTAGTGTCTAGCTAGCCTACGTGTATTTACATTAACCCCTTGTGTATTTACAGTGATGCATATCACCACATATGCTACATTGTGAGATCAAGATTATTGACAATAGGCCAAGTCTGCTCATCAAAAATAGACAAAGCCTCGCGTACTGAACTTGATCTCATAATGTGGTTATACGACAAGGCTAGTAACGTAGTCAGTTCAAGTCCAAACTAAAGTCAATAAAATCTAGTCATTATATGATGGTTCAGCTTGGCTTAGTTCTAAGTACTGCATTATTGGCAGGGCTGGTTTAGGATGAGATGTTATATTGAGGTTCTGTGGGTGAGTTCAGAGCAAGGAATGTAAGCAACACATTTGAGGACATTTCAGTTTCATAACGATGAGAATGTGTATTTGCTGCCACGTGAAGTGGTTGAAACAAATAGCATTTAAGGCTAAGGATTCGCACATGAGGAAGAGGGGTATAATAATAATCTTTAGGCTTACATTAACACTGCAATGAAGTTATTGTGAAAATCTCTTAGTTGCCACATTCCGGTTCAGGAACACAAAGGAAGAATTCAGAATGTCCAAATTACCTAACAGCACATCTTTCGGCAATTGTGGGAGGAAACTGGAGCACCGTCAAACAAACCACTGTTTGCAGCAAACTACCCAGCCTTCAGAACAGTTACCACGGCACCACACAACCCTGCCAAGGCAATCTCTGCAAGACGTGCCAGGTCATCAACATGGGTACCACCATTACACGTGAGAACCCCCCCCCCCCAACCATCTGGCCTGGGCATGCGAAATCCTACCAACTGTCTTGAGACAATTCTCACCTCTTTAACCTGTGATTGTTCCTCTCTCCAGTTGCTCCGTCTGGACCTGCAGCCTTAATTATCTGCAAAGACTTCCATTCAAAGTATCGTATTATATCTTTGACTTCGAAATGAAATGAAAATCGCTTATTGTCACAAGTAGGCTTCAAATGAAATTAGTGTGAAAAGCCCCTAGTCGCCACATTCCGGCGCCTGTTCGGGGACGCTGGTACGGGAATTGAAACGTGCTGCTGGCCTACCTTGGTCTGCTTTCAAAGCCAGCGATTTAGCCCAGTGCTTTTTGTCTACATATATGTTTCTGGAACCCGCTTCTTCATTCATCTAAGGAAGGAGCAGTGCTCCGAAAGCTAGTGATCCAAAACAAACCTGTTGGACTTTAATCTGGTGTTTTAAGACATCTTACTGTGCTCACCCCAATCCAACGCCGGCATCTCCATATCTTGGATAGTTTAAGTAGTGCCCTTTTAGGAAAGCAGGCAGTTGTTACTGCCTAGCATCCCAATCAGGATCTGAGGCCTGGCTACTTGTCCTGAACTCGAGAGGCATTAACATCACAGAGGCAGCAGGTAGCATTAGAAACCCCAAGAGCTGGACCTCAGCACTGATAACATCCCCACAACTAGAAAGTGGGTCTGTTGACTGGGGAGGGAACCAGCACCTGGTCCAAGTGCTGGTACCAGTGGGTGTTTAGGCTACAGGGTACAGAGTTCTGGGTCCGCAGCCCAGGGGTCACCGCTGCGGCCAGGGGTGCATGTGCAGGGCATGTTGGATGGCACCCTGAGGGATGGTAAGGGATGTGAGGGTGGGGTACGCTTTGGGGATCCGAGGGTTCCAGAGTGGAAACCACATCCAATTGTCAGTCTCAGTCTCACACCCTCTCCAATTCCTTACAGATATTAAACTGTGCATGATATCTTATACCCTGCGGAAGCTGCCGTTAGTGGCATTTGATGGCCAGCCGCCAGGGAAGGTGGAAGCAGCAGCGAGACAGAGGTTCAAGGTGGCGGCCCATGTGAAGGGCCCTGCCCCACACACCGGCCATCCATCAGGCCAGGGAGGGAAACCTAGGGGGAGGCTGGCAACAACCCAGGGTGTGCAAGCATCGCTGGTTCTTTGAACAGATGACGGACAGCGTATACCGCAGGAGGCTTCGCCCGGACAAGGAGATGTACAACACCCATGCCATGATCTTGTGAACTTGGCACCACGTGGAGGAGGAGGATACCCGTTCCCGTGGCCGTCAAGGTGACCTCAGCCATGAATTTGTACACCTCAAGGTCATTCCAGGGCTCGAGCAGGGACTTGTGTGGCATATTCTAACCAACAGCCCACAAGTGCATCTGTAAAGTCACAGTTGTCCTGTTTGCACAGGCAGTCAACTACATAAATTTTGACCTGGACCAATCCCACCAAAGTGCCCGGGCAGCACGATTTTCCGCCATCGCTGGGATGTCTCCAGTCGGTGACCCGCTGGCTCTTGGGGGATAAGAGGTACCTGCTTAGGACTTGGCTAATGATGCAGATCTGGTTAATGATGCCAGTACGGAGACTGGGGGTCTGCTTTGTGGCGGTCTGCTGTGACCTCCACAACCTGGAACAGCAGGAGGACGACGTGCTGGAGGAGGAGGATCATGTGGCCACTCCCGAAGAGGAACTGGTCAAGGATGGGCTGGAAGCCAAGCTCAGGAGGACCCGTGGTACCAACCGGAGGGTGGCGGAAGGCAGCGAGGGTCTGGCATGTCCAGGGGTACCTCATCCTCACCCCCTTCACATAGGATAGGGTTTCATCCGTCATCTAATAATAAAAATAATAATCTTTATTGTCACAAGTAGGTTTACATTAACATTGTAACTAAGTTACTGTGAAAAGCCCCTAGTCGCCACCTTCCGTCACCTGTTTGGATACACAGAGGTAGAATTCAGAATGTCCAAATTACCTAACAAGCATGTCTTTCGGGACTTGTGGGAGGAAACCCACACAGACATAGGGAGAATGTGCAGACTCTGCACAGACAGTGACCCAAGCCAGGAATCGATCCCTGGACCCTGGGGCTGTGAAGCAACTGTACTAACCGCTGTGCTATCTTCCCCCCGCCCCTCCCACTCGTGCCCCGGTCCCAACGCCTCACTCAGACTACCCTCTCCTTCCCCTCCCACCGACCATCCCCCCACTCACCCACTCATTACCTGTCCTCTCAAACGCTCTGTTCCACCCTCCCAGGGACTGTGTTATGTCACTCAGGGTGAATGGTCTGTGTCAGCATTGGCAGCGGTCAATATACAAGGCAGGAGGGTGATGAAACCAAAAGAGAAAATGCTGGAAAATCTCAGTAGGTCTGGCAACATGTGTAAGGAGAGAAAAGAGCTAACATTTCGAGTCCAGATGACCCTTTGTCAAAGCTAAAAGACATAGAAAGTTGGAGATATTTATACTGTAGGGTGAAGGAATAAAAGATGAGTCATAGCCACCGAACCAAGGGAAAATTCAATTGATACAGCGGGCAATGATATGCTAATGGCAGTCCCCAGAGAGAATAAAGGTGTGAAAGGCCAAACAGCAGAGACACTAATCAGAGGTTAAGGTGTAGGTGTGGGCGGAGGGGGGACATGGGTGGGAGAGAGGTAAAATTGTGTGAACTCTGAATTCCACGGATTCATCACTGTCTGGGTGAAAACATTTCCCCTCACCTCAGTCCTAAAGGGTAGGAGTACATCCAAGTGTCTTTGAACATCAACATTTATAAGTTTCATGTCTTTAAAAAATATATTTTTTTCATTACCTGTAAACAAGCTCATACTTCTCTGAGTTATATTCCATCTGTTGCCTTGTTGACCTCAAACTTAAACTATCTATATCTCTTTGCAGATTCTTTGTGTCCTGTTCACAGTTTACATTCTCACCTACATTGTTTTCATTAGCCTAGGAGGTCATATTGCAGCACTGGGCCAAGGTTCTCTTGTGATGCCATGGCTGTTGAAGGCCAAGCGATTTTTCTCTCCTGGAGGACCCTGATTCAGCCAAAGTCCAGGAAGAAAATCTCCTGCCTCTTAGCCACATAATCTATCAAGGAAGGGATTTAAAAATCTGGTGTTCAGTTACGGTTTCTGTTTGCCTTTTCAAGGTTCCTTGGGGACCAAGTCACACTCTAGGCTGCTTCTGGTGCCTCTGATTTGACACCAAACCTGCTTCATTGCCAATCAGTTAATTTAAATTTGAAATTGCATCGCATCTGTGATATGAATGCAGGACCCCAAATTGTTTTGGCACCTGGGATCCCGATGCAGAATTGAAATTTGGTTCAGATGTAATACGTAATTATCTGTGCCAATGAGATTATCTGGCAGTAATTGATACTTACCATCATAAGGTTACTCAGACTGAAATGGAGCAGCTTCTGGCCATTCAATTGATACGGCGGGCAATGATATGTGGGTGGGATTTTCCATTCGTCCTTGCAGCGTTTTGCAGCGGTGGATGCAGCCCGCCATTGGGCCAGTGGCAGAATCGTCTGGTAACGTTGCTGCCAACAGGATTTCCCGTTGTTTGAACCTCACGCTGCCAGGAAACCCACGGTGGGTGTTCGCCATCCGCGAGACCAGTAGATCCCGCCAGCGAGATAAGAGTAGAATATTAGAATTTACACTTCTAAATCTGCATCTGTCCCTCTCATGAAGTTTGCACAGGAATAATGACAAAACGGCAGTGGCCTCACTTAATTTGACAGCAAGTCACTAGCCCAATGTATCATTTTAGGCAGATTACACGATGTACAAGACACACTCTGCCAGTTACTCTTCCAAAGAAAAGAAAATATGATGATGTTGTGTTAAGCACAGAACCTATGTAGATGTTTGCTTTTCAAAAATTATCCCTATAGTGTATTTCCAAGCAAGTGGCTTGCATTTGCAAATCTGAAGGAAAATGGTGAAAAATGCATAAACATCCGTTGATACACTGAGGCATAAGTATATTATTAAACAGCGCAATAATTTTTTAATAAGAAAATGTAGTTGCAATGACAAAATATGAGGTTAAAGTCAGATGGCAGAGCTTTGTTGCAGTAATGGTAATTGAACAACCATAAACCAAGCGTGTGAGCAGAAAAGTAACTGCTTCATTATTTACCTTGGATTCAGAAGACTTTTTGTTCAGAGAATTTGCTGTTTCGGTACTTTATGGTGAAATAAAGTACTTTTCCAGTAATTTAATCCTGAATATTATTGATTTTGGCAGGTGGTAACTAGTGAAATATGATTGAAGTTGGATATCTTGGATATTTTTCTATTCGGTAACTGACGTATTGGTATTCATGTTGTACTCAAATTGGAATACAATTGTTAGCATGTACTTGTAGATATTTGCTATATCAAAATATTTTTTAATATTTAAATACTTTTTTACTCCATAAAAATTCTTGTAGTTTACCATTCATTCTACAGCATGTAGAATACTCCAATTTATTCTCAAATTTTTTGACTCTTGTTTTGCTTTTCTAAATTAAAGCTATTATGTGCAACAAATTAAATATACATGTAACTAAACTGTAAATATCTTAAGTTCCATCTCTAGCTGTATTCATAGAATCCCTACATTGCTGAATCAGCCCATTCGGTCCATCGAGTACATACCCACCCTCTGAAAGATCACCCTAGCTATGCCCATTCCCCCACCCCATCTCCGTAAACCCACCTAACCTACACATCTTTGGACTGTGGGATAAAATCAGAGCACCCAGATGAAACCCAAGCAGACACTGGGAGAATGCGTGAACTCCACACACAAGTCACCCATGGCTCAATGAACCTGGGTCCCTGTTGCTGTGAGACCACAGTGTTAACCACTGTGCCACCATGCCGGTAGTTCATTGTGTGTAATGAGTATAAAGCATCACTGTGTGTAATTTGTTACATTTTAAATACATGTAGTCTGTAAACTATGGCTAAATTTCTTGCATTAGTGATGTTGTAATTATTCAATGGCATAGACCGGCATTATTTTTCTATGTTCGTATTTTTCCTTCCAACTATGTATCTGAAGTTCATATCCTGCCTTCCAAATAGTGTAATTGGTGCTGTCACGGCCTCTTCCGTAACTTGATATACAGAGAACTGTGGAGAAAGTGCTCATTATTTTCGACGAAAGGAAAAATGCTGGAAAATCTCAGCAAGTCTGGCAGCTTCTGTAGGGAGTGAAAAGAGCTAACGTTTTGAGTCCGATGACTCTTTGTCAAAGCTAACAGACAGAGAAAGTGGGAAATATTTATACTGTGGAGTGAGAATGAAAGATGTGTCATAGCCACAGAAACCCAGGGAAACCTATTTTCTGTGCTATTGGCCACAGATACCAAGGATAAAGAGTGTTAATGGCAGTCCCCAGAGGGGACAATAGATGTGAAATGTCAAACAGCAGGGAAACTAACATCAGAGGATGAACTGTAGGTGTGGTGGGAGGGGAAGGGGGAAGCAAAGAGGAGAAAGGTGCAGGAAAGGCGGATAAGATTTGGGGAGGGGGGAAATTAAATGTATATTAAAAAAGAAAGAAATGGTAAAAGACAGTTAAAATGAAATGAAAACACCCTTTCATTTCATTTTAACTGTCTTTTACCATTTCTTTCTTTCTTAATATGCATTTAATCCCCCCCCCCCAATCTTATCCACCTTTCCTGCAGCCCACTTGTAATAGTAATAGTAATCTTTATTGTCACAAGTAGGCTTACATTAACATTGCAATAAAGTTACTGTGAAAAGCCCCTAGTTGCCACATTCCGGCACCTGTTCGGGTACGCAGAGGGAGAATTCAATATGTCCAAATGACCTAATAGCGTGTCTTTCAAGACTTGTGGGAGGAAACCGGAGCATCCGGAGGAAACCCACGCAGACACAGGGAGAACATGCGGACAAGTGACCCAAGCCGGGAATCGAACCTGTGACCCAAGCGCTGTGAACCAACAGTGCTAACCACTGTGCTACCGTGACGTAGCTCAACAATATATTTGTATTTTGGAGAGTATTTGAGATGTAAGAAAAGATTAAAGGAAGCCATTTAACATTGTGGAAAGCGTTAAGTTTCCTCTCCACTTTTAATTAATTTTTTAAAAATTCATTCAGGTGCATAGCTCTTTGTCTGAACAGTACAACTGACCTTAGAGGTTCAAAAGAGTCTGTGGCATATCAGTGAATATCTGTTGGAAGTACATACAGTAGACGGGTGATGACGTCAATCAGCCATAACATTGACGTGACGCCAACGTTGTCATTTGGATGTCAAACTCCATCTAATGCCTTCTCTTAATCATGCTTAACAATATGAAGGACCACTACTGCCATTTAAAGGGATCATCAACTGCCTTCATGCTAGGTGCTAATTGATCTCTAGTGGCTGTTGCGACGCTTTAGTGTTTGATGTCTTCAGCAGTTCTTTAAAATTGCTAAATTCTACATTGAAGTGGTGTATCAGATGTTCTTATGTGTATTGTAGTAGGTATATTTCCTTTGGGGTATATAATGCCTGGGAAAATGGGCAGAACACACAGAACAGGACAAACTGTCAGAAGAGAATGAGAAGAAGAAGGCTCTGAACAGGAGACTGTATCCAGCCATGATGTAAAAGGAGCGATTTCACTACTTGAACCTCAGCAAGGAGTAATGTGTCAGCCATCTGTACTTCAGTAATGATGACCTCAACTGGAATCTGTAGGCTACTGCAGTCACAACGGTAATCTTGGAGTTGGATGAATAACTCATTGCTCATGGTTGTGAAGGTGACCATGGCCAGGAACCTTTATGCGTCGGGCTCATTCCAGGCTAAAGAAGTATTTGTAACAGGGGCTATCCATTGATGGTATTGCTCATGATGCCAGTGCACAATTCATACACATGCACAGCATGAATAGACCAAAAGCCATGCTGCCACATGAAATATAATGGTGTGCTGAAACAATGAAAATGAAAATCGCTTATTGTCACGAGTAGGCTTCAATGAAGTTACTGTGAAAAGCCCCTAGTTGCCACTTTCCGGCGCCTGTCCGGGGAGGCTGGTACGGGAATCGAACCGTGCTGCTGGCCTGCTTGGTCTGCTTTAAAAGCCAGCGATTTAGCCTGGTGAGCTAAACCAGCCCCTACCTCCACTGTCCCTGCGTCCACTGCCTCCACCTTTCTGGACGAGTCGTGCAGTACTTGGCAGAATGGGTGTTAAGATTTATAGTTCTCTGCTGTATGCTCACAAAGCTTGTAATTATGAGGGCCTATCTCTTGCCACCAGCTTTACAGTGAGCAGCTGAAGAGCAGGAAGAGGAAGCGAGGAGACAGCCTTGGCCGTCCATTTCTGGCTGAGCTGTCCGTGAACAGCCTAACAATCTGAGATGCGAGTAACAATCCCTAATTCTCCATTCACCAAGTGTAAAGCACAGAAAAAATATTAAAATGTGGAATTTGGTGCAGAAGCCAGATAAATCAATTTTCTTTCATTCTCTCATGGGATGTGGGCATCACTACCTCGGCCAGCATTTATTGCCCATCCATAATTGCCCTTGAGAAAGTTATGGTTCGTTGCCTTCTTGAACATCTGCAGTCCATGTGGCCTAGGTACACCCACAGTGCTGTTAGGTAGGGGAGTTCCAGGATTTTGGCCCAGCGATATCGAAGAAACGGCAATATATTTCAACGTCAGGATGATGTGTGGCTTGGAGGGGAACTTCCAGGTGGTGGTGCTCTCATGTGTCTGCCAGTCTTTTCCTTGTAGAAGGTGGCAGTTGTGGGTTTGGAAGGTGCTGTCGAAGAGTTGCTGTGGTGCATCTTGTTGATCATACACACTGTGCATAGGTGAGAGTGAATGTTTGTGAAAGGGGTGCCAATCAAGCAGATTGTCCTGGATGGTGTCAAGCTTCTTCAGTGTTGCTGGAGCTACAATCATCCAGGCAAGTGGAGAGTATTGTAGACAGGCTTCCAGGAATCAGGAAATGAGTTACCTGCCTTAATGTTCCTAGATTCTGACCTGCCTTTGAGCCACAGTATTTATCTGGCTAGTCCAGTTCAGTTTCTGGTCATTGGTAACCCCCCAGGATGTTGATAGTGGGGGATTCAGCAATGGTGGTAACATTGGATGTCAATTACTAATAAAACTAAAATTATCAATTCAATTAATACATTTTGATCAAATCAATAAAGTTGTATAGTCATGGCAAGGAAGATGGTGTGCTGTAACTGCAGCATGTGGAAGGTTGCAATCCCAATCCCTGTGCCAGTTTTAAAAGTCTGTGCTATAATGTTTTTTGACCAGTAGTAAGATACGATAGGGACTTCATTTGTAATTTCTTTAGTCTTCAGTTATCACTTTTGAATTTATTTGCAATCTTCGGTTCAACTTTGCAGATCACTCGTTAACGAGTGTGATTATCCACCTAAGAAACTCCGTATTACAGTTCATGGGTTCTGTGGGTCCATGCATTGCTGATGAGCCCAATCCTAGAGCCACAGCTTTGACCGCACACTTGGCAGATGTTTCCGGGAGATGGGCTCAAGATCACTGGTATTCTTTTCCCAGGCCACCCCTTGTCAGTTGGGTGTCCTCGAAGAATTGTGACCCTTGTGGTAGTACGATTAGGGGTATTACGGTACCTGGGAGTGTGAGCTGCCATTGGTGCAGAGGGCTCACTGCCCATTGGCCCAAGTATCGTGTCCTCTGTATTCTCATTGGTCAAGAGGAAGGTAGCTCCGCCTACAAGGCAGGGTATAAGAACCCGTGTTCCCCAGCAGCCAGGTCATTTCTGTACTCCTGCTGCTGGGCACACTTCTTGCTGATTAAAGCCTTTCGTTTCGGGCTACAACTACATTTCATGTCCATTGATTGTACATCAATTTAATCTGCAAGATTTTAAAGGATGGAGCTCCGCATCAAGCCGGAGGTGTCTACGACTCAGCCCCCACGCAGCGAATGCAACAGCCACATTCAAGCACTGGCTGGCTTGTTTCAACAGCTACCTTAGTACGGCGGAAAACGTCCTGACGAAGGAGCAGAAACTGCGCATCCTCCACTCGCGCGTCGGCACCGCCATCTTCACGCTCATCGAGGACACGACAGACTACGACGTGGCCATCGACCTACTTAAAGTACACTTAATACGGCCGGTTAATCAAGTCTATGCTCGGCACTTACTGGCCACAAGACAACAGATCCCTGGTGAGTCACTGGACAAATTTTACCGTGCCCTCCTTGTGCTGGGGAGGAACTGCGGCTGCCCACAGGTATCTGCTGCTGAGCACATTAAACTCCTAATCCGAGACACCTTCATTGCAGGCATGCAGTCCTCGCAGATCCGCCAGAGACTGTTAGAAAGGGAAACCTTAAGCCTCATGGAGGCACGGGCCCTCGCTACCTCCCTAGATGTCGCAAACCAAAACGCACGCTTGTACGCCCCCGACCGCGCAGCGGCCCCCTGGGCAGCGTGGAATCCAGCATCTCTCTCCCCCCACGGACACCTACTCCCCCCAGGCCTGCGCCGCAGGGCGCCCCGAGAAACCCGCGGGACCCCGTTGCTATTTTCGCGGCCAGGCCAAGCACCCCCGACAACGTTGCCCAGACCATTCTGCAACCAGGCAGCGACCGCGGGACTCCCCGTTCGCTCTCTTCAGGAGCCCCATGCGGCCCGCGGACCTCGCTACCCCCATCCCCCAACGGCACATGCGATTTCCGGGTGCTGCCATTTTACGCCTCCGATGCCACGTGCGACCCTTGGGCGCTGCCATTTTGGACCCCCGACTCCACATGCGGGGAACGGGCGCAGCCATTTTTTCCACCCCCCCACCATGTGCGGTCGACAGGCGCCGCCATCTTGGATCAGCACCGAGGACCCCGCGGGTGACTACTCCCTGCCTGATGAAGACTCCAACTATCTGCCACGACTCGCTTCAGTCACTCTGGACCAGTCTCGACACCGCACCCTCTACACGGCAACAACAAAGATTTTGCTCAACGGCCACGAGATGAACTGCCTGCTGGACTCCGGGAGCAGAGAGTTTTGTCCACCCCACCACGGTAAGGCGCTGCGCTCTCCCTGTCTACCCAGTTAAGCAAAAAATTGCCCTGGCCTCCGGCTCTCACTCAGTACTGATCACGGGGAGTTGCATAGCGGACCTCACGGTCCAGGGGAGGGAGTTTAAAAATTACAGGATATACGTCCTCCCTCACCTCTGCGCGGCCGCACTCCTGGGTTAGACTTCCAGTGCAACCTCCAGAGCCTAGCATTTAAATTCGGCGGCCCCATGCCCCCCCCTCACTGTCTGCAGCCTCGCGACCCTCAAGGTCGATCCCCCGTCCTTGTTTGCAAACCTCACCCCGGATTCCAAGCCCGTCGCCACCAGGAGCAGACGGTACAGTGCCCAGGACTGGACCTTCTTCAGGTCCGAAATCCAACGGCTCCTGAAGAGAGGGGTCATCGAGGCTAGTAACAGCCCCTGGCGAGCACAGGCTCTGGTGGTAAAGACCGGAGAGAAGAATAGGATGATCATAGACTACAGTCAGACCATCAACAGGTTTAGGCAGCTGGACGTGTACCCTCTTCCCCCGTATATCTGACCTGGTCAACAGGATCGCGCAGTACAAGGCCTTCTCCACGGTGGACCTCAAGTCTGCCAACCACCAGCTCCCCATCCACACAAGCGACCGCAAGTACACTGCGTTCGAAGCAGACGGGCAGCTCTACCACTTTTTAAGGGTTCCTTTCGGTGTCACAAACGGGGTCTCGGTCTTCCAAAGGGAGATGGACCGAATGGTTGACCAACACGGTTTACGGGCAACCTTCTCGTATCTCAATAATGTCACCATCTGCGACCACGATCAGGACCACGACACCAACCTCCGAAAATTCCTCCAAACCGCAAAGCTCCTAAACCTGTCCTACAACAAGGACAAATGCGTGTTTCGCACCGACCGTCTAGCCATCCTCGGCTACGTAGTGCGTAATGGAGTAATAGGCCCGACCCAGAATGCATGTGCTCCCTGATGGAGCTTCCCCTTCGCCACTGCCCCAAAGCCCTCAAGCGCTGTCTTGGTTTCTTTCTCATATTACGCCCAGTGGGTCCCCAATTACGCCGATAAAGCCCGCCCAATCAGCCACGTTCCCCCTGTCGACGGAGGCCCGCCAGGCCTTCAGCCGCATCAAAGCGGATATCACAAAGGCCACGATGCGCGCTATCGACGAGTCCCTCCTCGTCCAGGTCGAGAGCGACGCATCCAATGTAGCTCTGGCAGCCACCCTCAACCAAGCAGGCAGACCCATGGCCTTCTTCCGCCACTCCTCGGTCGAGAAGGAAGCACAGGCCATAGTAGAAGCTGTGCGACACTGGAGGCACTATCTGGCTGGCAGGAGGTTCACCCTCCTCACAGACCAACGGTTGGTGGCCTTCATGTTTGACAACTCACAGAGGGGCAAGATAAAGAACGACAAGATCTTGCGGTGGAGGATCGAGTTATCCACCTACAGCTATGACATCTTGTATTGTCCTGGAAAGCTTAACGAGCCTCCCGACGCCCTGTCCCGCTGCACCTGTGCCAACGCGCAAGTGGACCGCCTCCGATCCCCCCACGCGGACCTCTGCCACCCGGGGGTCACCCGCTTCTTTCACTTTGTAAAGACCCGCAACCTGCCCTACTCCATTGAGGAGGTCAGGACAGTCACTAGAGACTGCCACATCTGCGCGGAGTGCAAGCCGCACTTCTACCGCCATGAAAAAATGCATCTGATATAAAGGCTTCCCGCCGCTTTGAACATCTCAGCATGGACTTCAAAGGTCCCCTCCCCTCCACCAACCGCAACACGTACTTCTTCAACGTGATTGACGAGTACTCCCGCTTCCTATTCGCCATCCCCTGCCCCAACATGACCACACCCACCATCGTTAAAGCCCTTCACACCATTTTCTCGCTGTTCAGACTCCCCGCTTACATTCATAGCGATAGGGGGTCCTCCTTTATGAGTGTCGAAATGCGTCGATTCCTGCTCAGCAGGGGCATTGCCTCAAGCAGGACGACCAGTTAAAACCCCCGGAGGAACGGACAGGTCAAGAGGGAGAACCGTACGGTCTGGAAGAGCGCCTGCTGGCCCTACGGTCCAGAAATCTCCCAGTCTCCTGCAGACAGGTCCTCCTAGACGCCCTCCACTCAATCCGGTCACTACTTTGCACATCCACTAACCAAACGCCCCACGAACGCCTTCTTGTTTTCCCCCGGAACTCTTCCTCAGGGACCCCACTCCCGGCCTGGCTGGCTACCCCCAGGCCCATTCTGCTCCGGAAACGGGCGCGGGTGCACAAGTCGGAACCGTTGGTTGAGAGTCCAGCTGCTCCACGCGAACCCGCTGTACGCGTATGTGGAGTATCCCGACGGCCGACAGGACACGGTCTCCCTACGGGACCTGTCACCCGCCGGATCCCCGCCATCACCCCCGGCGCCAACCCCCCTTCATCCGCAACGTCTCCCAGCAGGCCCCCCCCCCCCCCCCCCCCCAGCCCGCCAACACCCTATCCGCGCCGCCTAGAGGACCGGATGCCCCTTCCCCGGCCCTCGCCAACGCCGCCTAGGGGTACGGACGCAGCCACAAGGACCGGATCGTCGCTCCCGGAGTCACGGACGCCCTCAACCCCAACGTCTCCAGCGAAGGTCTGCAGGTCACAGAGGACGTCCAAGGCCCCCGATCGGCTGATTGTGTCTATGTGAACTATTAATGGACCTTGTTGCTTGTTCTCTCGTTTTTTTTTCTCTCCTTCAAATCTGTATATAGTTACCGTGTTCTGACACCCTGTACACAGTTTCGGGCCAGTGGGCAGCCACCGTTGGAGAGGTTTGAACCAACATCACTAGTCATACTACCAGTCTCTTACCCACTCGCACGGAACACCTCCCCCCCACGTCCTCATTCCCCACACACGTTTCCCCCCCCCCCCCCCCCCCCAACACAGTTCCTTTCTCAACAAGGGGTGAATTTGGTAGTATGACTAGGGGTATTACAGTACCTGGGAGTGTGAGCTGCCATTGGTGCAGAGAGCTCACTGCCCATTGGCCCAAGTATCGTGTCCTCTATTCTCATTGGTCGAGAGGAAGGTAGCTCTGCCTGTGAGGCGGGGTATAAGAACCCGTATTCCCCAGCAGCCAGGTCATTTCTGTACTCCTGCTGCTGGGCACACTTATTGCTGATTAAAGCCTTTTGTTTCGGACTACACCTACGTTTCGTGTCCATTGATTGTGATCAACCCTTAAATCGGAAAGTTCCTCCAAGTAGGCCTCTTCTGTGTAAGGATCTCCCAGGTGTTGACGTTTATGTTGCATTACTTGAGGTAAGCCTTCAGGGTTTTTTGTAGTGCTTCGTTTATTCTCATCTTGTTCGGAAGCCTTACTTGAGCTGGGCGAAGAAGATTTACTTTGGCAGTAAGGACTCTTATATCCTAAGCACATGGCAGGCCCAGTAGTGTTGGTTTAGAATGATCATGGCCTCGATGCTGGTACTCTTGGCTCCTTCAAGGACGCTGATGTTAGTATACCTGTCCTCCCTGCTGAAGTGGAGAATCCATCTCAGACCGTGTTGATAGTACCTGTGCAGGGCCTTGAGATGGCGTCTGTACGTAGTCCTAAGGTTTTGAGCTGCATAGACAAGTTGGGAGGTGGACTACCTTGTACACGAGGAACTTGGTTTCAGCATGAATGTCGCGGACATCAAAGACTCCTGCGTTAAGCGTTGGAAGGAGGCACTTGCTGATTGGATACGATATTGGGTCTCCTCATCGATGTCAGCCTTAGATGGGAGGTGGCTCCCAGATGGAGGAAATATCCTAAGTTTGGTAGGGTTTCTCCATTGATCTTGATGGAGGGAGAGACCGGATGTTGCCCTAGGGCGGGTTGGCAAAGGACGTCTTCTTGAGATTGAGGCTGAGACTGATTCTTTGATGTGCTTCTGCGAAGGTATCAAGCATGGCTTGTAGATTCTCTTCTGAGAGAGTGGAGATGGCGATGTCATCCTCATTCTGAAGTTCCACGAGAGAGAGTGCATTTTCTTCTTGGATTTTAACGAGTTGAGGTTGAAAGTTTTCCATCCAACCTGTAGACCGTCCACTCCACTGGGAAGCTTCTTGGCAAGGTAAAGGGTGATAGCGATGAAGGTGGAGAAAAGGGTGGGGGTAATGGTACTTCATTGACTTCAGTCTTGACCTCAAAGGTTTCAATCTTATTTCAGTTGGTGAGGACAGTCACCAACATCTTGTCGTGGAGGAGTCGGAGGATATTGATGAAGTTCTCTGGACAGCTTGCCTTTGACAGGGTCTTCCACAGCACTTCCCAATTGACTGAGTCAAAGCCTTGTTCAGATCAACGAAGGCCATGTAGAGTGGCTGATCTTGCTCCTTGCTTCCTCTAGCAGTTGTCAAGCAGTGAAAATCAAGTCCAAGTGTTCCACCGTTTGGTCAGAAGCCACACTGGCTTTCTGGAAAGATTTCTTCAGATACTGGGAGAGGTGGCTAGCGAGGGTTTGGCCGATGATCTTTATGGCGATGGAGAGTAGGGAGATTCCTCAGTAGTTCCCACAATCCGCTTTGTCTCCTTTCTTGAAGTTGGCGGCATCCCTGAGGTTGGCAGGAATTTCTTCTTTGTCCCAGCTTTTCAGGAAGAACTGATGAAGATTCCATAGAATTCCTACAGTGCAGAAGGAGGCTATTTTGTGCCTCCATGCCGCCCATGGGTGATCTCTTCTCCAAGTTTCAAAATCGCCACAGGAATTTCCACCCACGCCTGTAGCTTTTCCAAACTCAACATGTTTAAAAGCTGCTTCGACTTCATCCAGAGTTAATGGGAGTCCAAGATCATCTTTGATGGGGAGTTGGGGATTTCCTCAAACATGTCTTCATCTATGATTAAATAACAGTTTGGGGCAGCATGGTAGCATTGTGGATAGCACAATTGCTTCACAGCTCCAGGGTCCCAGGTTCGATTCCGGCTTGGGTCACTGTCTGTGCGGAGTCTGCCCATCCTCCCCGTGTGTGCGTGGGTTTCCTTCGGGTGCTCCGGTTTCCTCCCACAGTCCAAAGATGTGCAGGTTAGGTGGATTGGCCATGATAAATTGCCTTTAATGACCAAAATTACCCTGAGTGTTGGGTGAGGTTACTGGGTTTTGGTGATAGGGTGGAGGTGTTGACCTTGGGTAGGGTGCTCTTTCCAAGAGGCGGTGCAGACTCGATGGGCTGAATGGCCTCCTTCTGCACTGTAAATTCTATGAGATCTTTGAAGTGTTCTATATTGGCATTATCTTTTTGATGGCTAGATCATATTCCTTCATAAATTACAAATATGTGGTAATATTTAAAACCACAATATAATGTACTGTATCCCTATATTAAATAGCAGTAGTAATGAGAAAAAAAGTGTATTAAAGTTATTTTCCCCATTTTCATTGGCCTTTGCAATTGAGAAAATGGTGCCTTTATAATTTCAGAGAAGGTATCATGGTGTTTTAATCCTGACTACGTGCTTCAGCATTCTATCAGAATGATTTTCTTTCTTTTCATTTTTGGTTATATAGGAGGAAGCAATCCATGGATTTCGCGTTAGCAGTTACCTGGAATTTATGGGAAATCTGGAACAATCCTACAGAACAACTATACTGACAGAAATGAAGAACATTAAATCATAAACAGTGAAAACAACTTCAAAAATTAAAAATGTATTTACTACCGACTAGCTCCACCATCTTTAATTCTTATTAGTGTTATGTTTTCACCATGATAATAACAGAATTGTTTCAAAGTATCTTATTTGAACAATGTAAAGCTATTGTGTTACAGATTTGCACATTTTATGCTTTAACTCCATTTCTGAATCTTCTAGAACGAAAGCCAAGTGGGCAACTTTGGTAGAAAACTATCTGCCTACCAAGACACTATGCCTATCTTGCTGACTAACTGCTGGGAAATAACCTCACAGTGGATGACATTCTCTAAGAACATACTTGCTGTATGGGTTTGGATAGTTCATTACATGTGCAATAAATATGATTTCTCATTGAATGAAAAACATGTTATCAGCAATTCTGCAAAGGTTTGAATAAATTTTACCATAATCTCTCAAAATGTTTCTGTAGCAAGTTAAATAAAATCTAGTTTTGGGAGGATTATGTGGATACGTTTTTCTGTTTTCTGCTGACCAAAATAATCTTCTCTGTAGTATGTTATCATGGGAGCATATATGTTGAAAACAGTGGGGGCTCAATTTTCACAGCCCTCATGATGGTTCTCCACAATTGTCTCTGAGGTTTACATGAACCTTTTGCTAAAATTATGGGGGCATTTGTTAATTGGCTTATCTCAAGAGACTGTAGCTGATGTGACTTCATTGAATCTCCTAACATATAAATAGGCTGGAAATGTCACTTGTGTAAAATAATAGATATTGGGGGCAATTTTGAGCCCACATTAGCCGTGCGCAAGATTGGCAACATGGGCGCAAAATCCAATGGGGGGAAACATGCGCCCCCTGATAGGGTTGGCACTGCCAATCTGACATTGCCACCCAGTACCACAGGACAGTGCCAGTGACGTGCCCATGGGGGAAGGGGGTTAATTTATGTGTGGGGGGGGGGGGGGAAGAGGAGGAATGCAGCCGATGATTGTTGGCAGGGAGATGGGAATGCCGCCGATGATTGTTGGGTGTGGGGAGGTACTACGCCGGCGATTGCCAGGAGTGGATGGAGGAGAATTCCCAATACCTCTGTGGTGAGAGCTGAGGGCCGTTCTGTTTCAGTGTTGATCTTTAAAGGTGGCACCCTGATCTCTGTGGAGCCTGTTGCTGGGTCTATCAGGGGGTCGCCTGCCAGAGTGATGGTGTAAATCATGTCCACATTTTCTTTCTTTAAAGAGGCTTAAGATTTGGAGAGAAATCTGGTCTGTGCAACTGGAGAGTTACACACCAGTTTTCAGTCTGAGCCTGACACTTGGCAAAATTCCGGTAGGATACTGTTCATTGGATTCTTGGGTTGTTGAATTAAAAGTATATGTGAGTTCTTCTTTTTTCTGAGATGAGGGGTTGGGTGGAGAGTCACAATCTGTCCGACATCCCTCCCATTTAATGAAATTTAACTTGTTGATGAATATTCCCAGTAATTACTATTTATTTTTTTCTATAAATTTAGAGTGCCCTATTCATAAACATTGATTTCAATATTAAAGAGAACCCAACTGCAAATAAATATCCAGTGGTTCAACCTTTTATAAGGCTTCACTACTATAATTTTTTTTAACATTTAGAGTACCCAATTATTTTTTTCCAATTAAGGGGTAATTTAGCGTGGCCAATCCACCCAACCAGCACATCTTTGGGAAGTGGGGGTGACACCCACGCAGACACGGGGAGAATGTGCAAACTCCACAAGGACAGTGACCCAGGGCCAGGATCGAACCCGGGTCCTCAGCGCTGTAGGCAGCAATGCTAATCACTGAGCTAATGTGCTGCCCAATCCAATGGTTCCACTGGATAGGAAAATCCACAAGGAAGAGGGATCTACTTAATACCTCTTACAATGTAAAAATTATTCCACCTCAAGTTGTGCTGTGGCATCTAAGTAATTGGTAAATCACTCGTTAAGAATGTGAAAAGGGGCAGCATGGTGGCACAGTGGTTAGTCCTGCTGCCTCACAGCGCCGAGGTCCCAGGTTCAATCCAGGCTCTGGATCACTGTCCATGTGGAATTTGCACATTCTCCCTGTGTTTGCGTGGGTTTCGCCCCACAACCCAAAGATGTGCAAGGTAGGTGGATTGGCCACACTAAATTGCCCCTTAGTTGGAAAAATGAATTGGATACTCTAGATTTATTTAAAAAAAGAAGAAAGTGGGAAAAAGCCTTCAATCTCATCCTCCCATACCTCCTCATGTCCTCTATGCCAATTATTTGCCGGTTATCTTTTTCAAAATATATCAATAGCTTTAAATTACAGGGCCCTCATCCCATCATTATCTGTGTTCCCTCTCATGACTCATTTTGTCCTGAAAATAGAGAAGCAGCATTGAGAGACTAAAAGTGTCAGGAACATATATGAATACGAGTTCAAGACATTGGCAGGAATTCTGTAGCCGTGTGATTCACTTTTTGAACTGGCAGTACATCCACGCCTGCATGTTTACCAGCAGCATGAGGTGGCTTCAATGGGAAATCGCATTGACAAATGGTGGGAGTGTAGAATCCTGCCATCAATGTTTGGCATACCGCCGAGAAACACGTTGGCAATCGGAGAAACCCGCCCATTGTTCGGACCCTGGACCAGACCCCAAGTGTTTGTTAAGATCGGACTGGGGACCATTTACCTTTTTTTTTAAAGCCAACAAAGTTTGAGATTCAAAACATGTCATAAGAAAATAAAGCCACATGTGGCGCAGTGGTTAGCACTGGGACTACGGCGCTGAGAACCTGGGTTCGAATCTCGGGCCTGGGTCACCGTCTGTGTGGAGTTTACACATTCTCCCCATGTTTGCATGGGTTTCACCCCCACAACCCAAAAAATGTGCAGGTTAGGTGGATTGGCCGTGCTAAATTGCCCCTTAATTGGAAAAAAATAATTGAGTATTCTAATTTTTTTTTTTTAATTTTAAAAATAAAATAAAGTCGCAGGATTCCACAGGCAGGATTCTCTGGAGGCTAAGGGCCCAACAGCCACGCTGCACTGGAAAAGCAGCTCGACACGGCGCAGCATGACTGATAAAAGCCAGGATACTGTGCTCTTGGGATCTACCCGGCTTGCAATGCCTCTCAAGGTTCAACGCGATTTCACACGATGTTGCAATGTAAATCCCCGCCCATTGTGGGCGGGACCACATTTTGGTAAATGCATTTTAGCGAGAGGCAGTGAGCCTCACTAATATGAAGATTCCTGATGTACCGGAGGCTTTGGGATTCATCACCTCCACCTCGGGTGAGCACTGTTCAGCACTGGTTGAGAGAGGGAGTTCAGGGAGAGAGAGACTGTGAGGTTCTTGAGTGATAAGGTATTGGAGGTGCTGGCAAGCTTAAAAGTGGACAAATATCCAGGTCCGAATGAATTTTCTCCCAGGCTGCTGTGGGAGGCGAGGGAGGAAATTGCAAGATCTGAGACCCTAATTTTTAATTCCTCTCTGGCCATGGGGGAGGTGCCAGAGGACTGGAGAACAGCTAATGTGGTTCCACTATTTGAGCAGGGTTGTAGAGATAAGCCAGGGAACTACAGACCAGTGAATTTCACGTCAGCGGACGGGAAACTATTGGAGAAAATTCTGAAGGAGAGAATTTATTTCCACTTGGAGAGGCAAGGTTTGATCAGGGATAGTCAGCATGGTTTTGTCAGAGGGCGGTTATACCTAACAGGTTAGATTGGACTTTTTGAGGAGGTGAGCAGTGTGTAGATTAGGGTAGTGCAGTTGATGTTGTTTACATGGGCTTCAGCAAACACTTTGACAAGATCTCACATGGGTGACTTATAGAATGTTCCCAGTGTCAGGCCATTCATTGAATATTTCCTAGTCACATTACTCCTTCCAAACTATCACCTCTCACTTTTCAGGGTTAAATTCCTTCAGCCACTTTTCTGCCTATTTGAACATCCCGTCTATATTTTCCCATGATCCAAGACACTCAACCTCACTGTTAACCATCCGGCCAATCTTTGTGTCATCCGTTGATGCACGATCAATTGTACAGAGACTAAGGTTGGATACAACTGTGGCTTTATTGCAGTAAGATGTATGGCCTTCCACAGCAGCTGCTGAAATGGCTGCTGACTAGAGGACACGTATATTTATACTCCTCCTACTGGGAGGAGCCAGCAGGCAGGGGCTACCGGCGAACCAGTAGTACAGGTCCTACCTTACATCACCTAATAAAGGTGTAACAGTGGTTTACTGCATTCACCCCCTGTTAAAAATGAGTCTGACGGGGTGGTGGAGAACTATATACAGTAGTGAATTTATGTACAGTGTTTTATCAGGGAAAAAAAAATGTCCTTTGAAAGTCCGGTGCCAGTTAGAGATTCAACCGGTCTGGTGCCTTGACGTTCCGCTGGGAGTGATGTAGCGGTGGCGGCGATGGCAATGTCGATGCTGGCCTGATGTTGGATGACTCCGGGAGTGTGCCAAAATCCTCTTCATCCTCTGGCGTGGGCAGGGGAAGGAGGGATGGTCCTGGTGGGGTTAATGTTGGGTGTGCCGGAGGAGGGGAGGGTGGTGCCGGGCGCCTGCTGGTGCCAGGTCCCTGAGGGAGATAGTATCTTCGCGGCCGTCGGGGTACGCAACATAGGCATACTGGGGGTTGGCATGGAGCAAGTGCACCCTATCCACCAACGGGTCCGCCTTGTGGAGTTGGAAGTGCCTACGGAGCAGGACTGGTCTTGGAGCTGCGAACCAAGTGGAGAGCGACACCCCAGATGTGGACTTCCTGGGGAAGGCAAAAAGACATTCATGGATTATTCGTAGCGATACACAGTAGTGACCGGATGGAGTGTAGTGCATCAGGGAGGATCTCCTGCCAGCGAGAGGCTGGGAGGTTCCTGGACCGTAGGGCCAGTTGAACGGTCCTCCATACCGTCCCGTTCTCCCTCTCTACCTGCCCGGGGATTATAGCTGGTCGTCCTGGAGGCGATACCCCTGCTGAGCAGGAACTGACACAGCTCATTACTCATGAATGAGGATCCCCAGTCACTGTGGATGTAGGCAGGGAAACCTAACAGAGTGAAGATTGTGTTTAGGGCTTTGACGACGGTGGCAGACGTCATAGCGGCTCCTACTGTGTGTAGGTCAGGGGGGAGGGGGCAATAGCGGCGACTGCGCGGGCTTGGCATACTGTGGCAAAGTGCCCCTTTTTGCCACATGGGATGGCAAAGGGGAATCTGGAGTACTCATTGACCACACTGAGAATATGCGTGTTTCGGTCGGTGGAGGGGTAGGGCCCTTTGAAAACCACGCTGAGGCGTTCAAAGGGGCAGGAGGCCTTCACCAGGTGTGCACGGTCCGGCCGGTAGAATTGCGGCTTGGACTCTGCACAGACGTGGCAGTCCTGGTGACCGTCCATACTTCCTCGACGGAGTAGGACAGATTGCGAGCCTTGACAAGATGGTACAATCATGTGACCCCTGGGTGACAAAGGCTGTCATGCAGGACCCGGAGTCGGTCTACTTGTGCGCTGGCACATGTACCTCGGGATAGGGCGTCTGGGGGCTCGTTGAGTTTGCCGGGGCGATACAAAATCTCGTAATTATAGGTGGAGAGCTCGATTCTCCACTGCAAGATTTTATCGCTTTTGATATTGCCCCGCTGCGTGTTGTTCAACATGAAGGCTACCGACCGTTGGTCAGTGAGCAGAGTGAATCTCCTGCCGGCCAGGTAATGCCTCCAATGCTGCGCAACTTCAACGATAGCTCGGACCTCTTTTTCAATGGACGAGTGCTGAATTTCTGAGGCATGATGGGTGCGGGAAAATAATGCCACGGGTCTGCCTACCTGATTGAGGGTGGCGGCTAGGGCGACGTCTGATGCATCGGTTTCTACTTGGAAGGGCAGTGTCTCGTCTACTGCGTGCAGCCCGGCCTTGGCTATATCAGCTCTGATACGGGCGAAGGCCTGGTGTGCCTTGGTCGTAAGTGGAAAGTGGATGAACTGAATGAGTGGGCGGGCGTTGTCCGCATAGTTTGGGACCCACTGGGCGTAGTAGGAGAAGAACCTCAGGCAGCGTTTGATGGCCTTGGGGCAGTGGGGGAAGGGAAGCTCCATGAGGGGGTGCATGCAGTCAGGATTTGGCCCCAGAACTCCATTCTGGACCACATAGGCGAGGATGGCTAAGCGGGTTGTGCTGAACACGCACTTATCCTTGTTGTAGGTGAGGTTGAGGGGAGTGGCGGTGTAGAGGAATTTGACAAGGTTGCGTCATGGTCCTGCTGATTGTGGCCACAAACGGTGACGTTGTCTAGGTACGGGAAGGTGGCCCGCAAATCATCCCGGTCGACCATTCGGTCCAACTCCCTTTGGAAGACCGAGACCCCATTAGTGATGCCGAAAGGAACCCTGAGGAAGTGATAGAGACGACCGTCCGCCTCAAAGGGGGGGGGAGATGGCGGTGCCCACTGGCCGCTCGCGGCCCCGGGAGGTGAAGATGGCGGCGTCCGCTGGCTGCGCGTGGTCCGGGGAGGTGAAGATGGCGGCGCCCACTGTGTGTAGGTCAGGGGGGAGGGGGCAATAGCGGCGACTGCGCGGGCTTGGCATACCGTGGCAAAGTGCCCCTTTTTGCCACAAGCCTTGCAAATGGCGGTGCGAGCCGGGCAGCGTTGGCGAGGGTGCTTCTGCTGGCTGCAGAAGTAACATCGGGGACCCCCGGGGTGCGCGGGTTGGCATGTGGCGCAGGCGTACTGGCTGGGTAAAGCCCCGGCTGGGGCGGCCGTCTGTGAGGTCCACGGGGGATAGGAGGGGTGGGCCGCACGCCCGGAGGGGTAGGCCTGAGCGTTACGTGAGGCGACCGTCATGGAGAGTGCTAGCTTTTTAGTCTCAGCTAGGTCGAGCGTGGCCCCTTCTAGCAATCCTTTCGCGTATGAGGTCCGACCCAATGCCCATGACAAATGCATCGCGCATAAGAAGGTTGGAATTTTCAGTGGCCGTAACGGCCTGACAGTCACAGTCCCGGACAAGTGGGATTAGGGCCCGCCAGAAGTCTTCTATGGACTAACCAGGGAGTTGAGAGCGAGTGGCGTGTATGTGCCTGGCGATGAGTGTGTTCGTTTTCTGTGCGTAGTTTTCTTTGAGGAGCGCCATGGCATCCGCGTAGGTCGGAGTGTCCTGGATCAGCGGAAACACGTTGGAGCTCAACTTTGAGTACAGGATCTGTATCTTCTGAGCCTCCGTCGGAGGGGTCGTCACTGAGTTGATATAGGCCTTGAAGCAAGCTAGACACTGATTAAAGTCCTTTTTGCCGTCGCTTGAGTGCGGATCCAGCTGCAGGCGATCTGGTTTGATTCGGAGGTCCATCTTTTAGAAAATCTTACTGCAATAAATTGATGCACGATCAATTGTACAAAGACTAAGGTTGGATACAACTGTGGCTTTATTGCAGTAAGATGTGTGGCCTCCCACAGCAGCTGACCAAATGGCTGCTGAATAGAGGACACGCTCCTCCTACTGGGCGGAGCCAGCAGGCAGAGGCTACCGGCGAACCAGTAGTACAGGTCCTACCTTACATCACCTAATACAGATGTAACAGTGGTTTACCACATCCGCAAACTTACTGATCCTAACCCCCACATAGTCATCTACGTCATTTATGCAAATGATGAAAAATAGGGGACCAAGCACAGATCCCTGTGGTACACAACTGGACACTGGCTTCCAGTCACTAAAGCAGCCAGCTGTCATCATCCTTTGTTTCCTACTACTAAGCCAATTTTGAATCCAACTTATTAAGTTTCCCTGTATCCCATGTGACAAGGAAGTATTCAATGAATGGCCTGGCACTGGGAAATTTCGAGGAACAAAGGGACCTTGGAGTGTTTGTGCATAGATCTCTGAAGGCAGAAGGGCAGGTTAATAGGGTGGTGAAAAGCCATATGGGTGATGTGACCATCAATTCACTTGAGATACAATTGGAAGTAAACTATGGTTTTAATAGTCTTAAAACTGAGCCTGCCTGCGACCAGAAGAACTGAGAGCAGGCTCACGGCTGCAGCACGTTATGCTTCTGGTAGTGGGAGGGGCCATGGGTGGAGCAATGGGAGGAGCCAAGGGGGAGTCTTGTACAAGCTCCTCATCTCCCCCTATGGGCAGAGCCGCGCAACGGCTCCCAGTCAGAGCCCACAAAGACATAATACTATGCAATACAATACAGTGTGAATTACAATACAGTATGAATTCACCACAATGGGACACTTGTCTTTATCAATCAAGGCATAGATTACAAAAGCAGTGAGGTCATGTTGGAGTTGTGTCGAACTTTGGTGAGGCCACAGCTGGAGTACTGTGCATTCTGATCACCCATTCGAGGAAGGTTGTGATTTCACTGGAGGAGTGCAAAGGAGATTCACCAGGATGTTGCCTGGGATGGAGCATATAAATTATGAAGTGAGGTTGGATAGGCTTGGGTTGGGGCTCCTTGTCACTGGAGCAGAGAAAACTGAGGGGCCACCTGATCTAGGTGTACAGGATTATGAGGGGCATGGACAGGATTGATAGAGAGCAGCTGTTCCCCTTAGGTGAAGGGTCAATCGCGAGGGGATACAAGTTCAAGGTGGGGTTGGTCCATCCCGCTGGGCTCCGGACCTGCGCTCTGCTTGATCTGGCATGCATGTGCGAGCGGGATGTACAGCAATCTAAAACGTCTGCCGCGGCCGGCATTTTTAAAAGCCAGTCTCGGCCGTTTGCCATTCCTTCAGCGATCGGGAACGCAGTGACCGATCATGCCGCGACCCTCCTGAAATCAGTCCGCGACCCACTTGCTGGGCGCGGCCCTGAGTTTGAAAACGACTGGTGGACAGCAGAGCTAAATAAATACATTTTTCACTGCTGCATCTCTTCCAAATTACAAATTAGCACACCTGCATATGTTTTACTTCACTGAGTCAGTGGTTTATATTGGATGGGATTGGATTTGTTTATTGTCACGTGTACCGAGGTACAGTGAAAAGTATTTTTCTGCGAGCAGCTCAGCAGATCATTAAGTACATGGAAAGAAAAGGGAATACAAGAAAATACATAATAGGGCAACACAAGATATACAATGTAACTGCATAAGCACCGACATGGGATGAAGCATACAGGGTGTAGTGTTAATGAGGTCAGTCAATAAGAGGGTCATTTAGGAGTCTGGTGACAGTGGGGAGAGAAGCTGTTTTTGAGTCTGTTTGTGCGTGTTCTCAGACTTCTGTATCTCCTGCCCGATGGAAGAAGTTGGAAAAGTGAGTAAGCTGGGTGGGAGGAATCTTTGATTATGCTGCCCACTTTCCCCCGGCAGCGGGAGGTGTAGATGGAGTCCATGGATTGGAGGCAGGTTTGTGTGATGGACTGGGCGGTGTTCATGACGCTCTGAAGTTTCTTGCGGTCCTGGGCCGAGCAATCGCCATACCAGGCTGTGATACAGCCCGATAGGATGCTTTCTATGGTGCATCTGTAAAAGTTGGTAAGGGTTAATGTGGGCATGCTGGATTTCCTTAGTTTCCTGAGGAAGGATAGGCGCTGTTGTGCTTTCTTGATGGTAGCGTCGATGTGGGTGGACCAGGACAGATTTTTGGAGATGTGCACCCCTAGGAATTTGAAACTGCTAACCATCTCCACCTCAGCCCCGTTGATGCTGACAGGGGTGTAGGGCAGCACGGTAGCATGGTGGTTAGCATAAATGCTTCACAGCTCCAGGGTCCCAGGTTCGATTCCCGGCTGGATTACTGTCTGTGCGGAGTCTGCACGTCCTCCCCGTGTGTGCGTGGGTTTCCTCCGGGTGCTCCGGTTTCCTCCCACAGTCCAAAGATGTGCGTGTTAGGTGGATTGGCCATGCTAAATTGCCCGTAGTGACCTAAAAAGTAAGGTTAGGGGGGGGGGGGTTGTTGGGTTACAGGTATAGGGCGGATACGTGGGTTTGAGTAGGGTGATCATTGCTTGGCACAACATTGAGGGCCGAAGGGCCTGTTCTGTGCTGTACTGTTCTATGTTCTATCACAGTATTACTTTTATTCAAGGAACACTTAACTACTGCAAGCCTGAGAAAACAGGGCCAATATCCTGCTGCATCCAAACAGCAAGCTTCTGATGACGTACTTTTTTTGGGGAGTACGTAATTAAACTTGATGTTAAGAGATTTAATAGGGTCAAATCAGTTGTAGCAGGAGCAAAGTCCATTGCAATCCCATCCTACAAGTATGGAAATCTGTGCTTAATTGCAAATGATTTGTAATAAAGAGTCACACGAAAACAGTACTGTCATCTGTTCAATATTAACACTAATTAGCATAGCTTTTAGAATTAATTGGTGAACAATTGTTCAATGTGTTCATATAACATTCCTCAGTCTTATTTTTGTTTGAACTGAGAAAATTAGTAATATCATTAAAATTGTAAAGGAATGTGGTACAAATTGTCCACCAGTATTAACAATAATTTCCAGATTTATGATTTTTAAAACAAATTTTAAAGTATATTCATGAAATTAAGATATATATTAATTCCTGCAACCCTTTATAGGTTATACTGAAACATAACTACATGTTAAATAGGGTTGATGAGCTGCAGCTGCAGATAAGCACATGGAGTATGGATTTGAAGAATAGGGTCTGGCATATATAGAGTTAGTGTGAGACTGAGTACAGTACCACCCAAATGATCATGTAAGAGAGCCTGCACCCAGAGTCAGTCGAGTGCAGACCTCAGCTCCTTGCCTGTACCCTTTGCCCGATGTTTGCAAATGGTTCTTGTAGTTAATGGAAACTTATAATCAACCTGTTAAAGCTATGAAGTCTTCTTCAAACCTTCTGAAACACAATCAATACCCCACAACATGGTGGCAGCTCGTGGAAAAAGCCCAAATCTCATGAAAATGCACAGACAAGCCAAACTGCTGGAAGACTGATGAAGCTTTCAAAAAGCACTCTGACCTGAAAATTAGCACAGAGGGAAACGTTGCCAGGAAAAATCTCCCACGGCTTGGAAGCTGAAGGTACAAATTCAGAATTTCTGACTGCAGAAGAAGACTTAATTGAGTCTCCTTTGAAAGTCCAACTTCACAGTGCAGAGTCAGCAGAACTATAGTGGACAGCTTTTAAAATTCCAGGGGGCAGCAAGCCTTGAGAAATGGAGTAAATTTAAGGAGATGGACAGATTTTTAAATTAGAAATGAAGGGTTATGGAGAACGGGCAAGAAAGTGGAGTTGAGTCCGAGATGAGATCAGCCGTGACCATATTGGATTATGGAGCGTGCCTGAGGGGCTAAATTGCCTACTCCTGCTCCTAGTTCTTATGTTCTAAGTCTTTTAAAGTAATTCAGCTTCAGAAGCGCAGTTTTAGACAAACCTGTCACTAAAACCCAATTCCCAACGTCTGAACACCTCGAAGCTCGTCAGAAATTTTAAAAAAGGTCATTAAATATTTTGAGAACATGGAAACTAGTCAACTCATTAAAAGGCAAGCAAAAGCTCAAATTTGATGGACTTGTAACTCAAAAATATGAAAACAAGAGAAGTCTGCAGGCAGCTGATCCAGGCAGCCATAGTTAAATTATTTTTTCAAGCTGAGTAGTGGAGTCCACTGAAACCACGAAGCCCCTGTGTCTCCAGGTGAAAGAGGACGCTATCTTGAAATTCAGACAGCTCTTAAAGCCAAACATATACTTAAAAAAATTTGAGCATGGATCACAATTCCACACTTCCAAATCAATTTGGACTAATCCAAGGCCCAGGCCAATCGCTAAATTGGGGGCTTTGCAGGAAAAGATTCTTAAGATACAGCACCGCTTCTGGTTTAAATAAGAAGTCTGAAGAATAGTGAATACCACTCTTGTTGCTGCTGAATGGTAGTAATGTGAAACAGTTTGCTGCATCTTTTGCACAGATCTTTGAGAGACCTTCACATTTCAGGGTAGTCTGACATGGACTAGGCGTTTTTCAGAACCGAAAGTGACAGCCATCGGCCTATCCATGCGTATCCATGATATACAGTTTGCATGATCTAGTCGGGGTTTTAAATAGTGTAAGGATTAAACCCAGCAACTACTGACCAGTTGTTGTAACCTCGGTAGTTGGAAAACATTCAGAAACTATAAGTAGGACAAAGTTGACAATCATCAGGCAAGTGCGGATAAATTAAAGAAAGCCTGAACAAATTTGTTCAAGAAAATTAATTAACTTGAATGAGTTTTTGTTGAGGCAACCATCCATGTCCATATGCACCAAGACCTGGCCAGATTCAGGCTTGGGCTGACAAGGAGCAAGTATCATTCACGCCACACAAGTGGCAGGCAATGACCATCTCCAACAAGACACAATCTAACCATCTCCCCTTGACATTCAATGGCATTACCATCGCTGAAACTCCCCCACTCGCAACATCCTGGGGGTTACCATTGACCAGAAACTGAGTGAGACTAGCCAAGTGAGGGACTTCAATGTCCATCAGCACGAGTGACTCAGTAGTACTACCAAGCTGGCTAGATCCTAAAGGACATAGCTGCTAGACTGGACTGCGGTAGGTGTTGAGGGAACCAACAAGGGAAAAACATACTTGACCTCATCCACACAAATCTGACTGCTGCAGATGCATCTGGCCATGACAAAATCAGTAGAACTGACCACAGCACAGCCTTATGGAGACAAAGTCCCGTCTTCACATTGAGGATACCCTCCATTGTGTTGTGTGGCACTAACCGTGGTAAATGAGATAGATTTCAAAGAGGTCTAGCAACGCAAGACTAATCATCCATGAGGCACTGTGGGCCATTAACAACAACATAATTGTATTCAACCACAATCTGCAACCTCATGGCCGGCATATCCCCCAATCTACCATTACTGCCAATCCAGGGATCAACCCTGGTTCAATGAAGAGTGCAGGAGGGCATGCCAGGAGCAACATCAGGCAAACCGAAAAACGAGGTGGTAATCTGGCATCCAAAGAAGATGGAAGACAATAAATCCATTGGTCAATTCACTGTAAAGAGGGTTTGTTTTTATATATGGCTGTCATCCATCTAGAATGTGGCTGAGCCAGTGCAGACATTGTTGACCTAGCAAGAAATGTATGCTGATGGAATTAGCACACTCCAGGAACTAAATTGGCGATCATGGCCTGACAAGAGATGACAACGATCCATCTGAGACAGCGAAGGTGATAACTGTACAGCCTTTTCTTCGACATATAATATGTCGTCAAGGCCTCACTGCTGTAGAGAAATGAACAGGTTTGGTAGACTCCCAGTTCGGTGTTCTTATTCAGTTTGTTGTTGTTACACATTCTCTAACTCAGTATTGACATAACAGCTGCAGCTTTTGCAGTGCATGTGTAGATTTTACCGTCACGTGGCAGATGATTGCAGAGCATAGATTTGTGAAACTATCAATATCCTCCAGTCTCACATTGTCAATGTTGATAGATGGTGGTATGGCAACATCTTAGACTAGTGTTTTTCAAATGTTTTTTCCGGGGACCCATTTTTACGAAACGGCCAACCTTCGGGACTCAACCCGGCCGACCTTCGCGACACACGCCGGCCGACCTTCGCGACCCAGGCCAGCCGACCTGCGCTACCCACCATTTTCTCTTACCTTGTTTTTTTCTGAAAAAATGGAGGAAATGGTTTTAGGTCCCTTGGGTCCCAATTGTCCCTTTGGTTGCTTTGGCCCCCCGAACTTGGAAAAGAAAAGGCTGCGACCGTATTAAAAAAAATGTGGCCACACTGCGCATGCGTGCCCGATCATCAGTGCGCATGCGCTTAGTTTTGCGGCATGCGCAGTGCGGCCGAATTTTTTTCATCTGTTCCTGGACATTTTGAAGGCCGCTTGCAGCTGGCATTATTAACAGCCGGCTGTTGCGCGCGGATTTGCACGATCGGGAGCGCCGCGACGGACGGCTCCGCGACCCTCCCGACACCCACCCGCAGGTCGCGGGTTCTCTGTTCGACTATGGTATTTGTCTTCCTGATGTTGATGGTCAAACAAAATGCATCATTGTTGTGAGAGAGTCTGTCTATTTACCGCTGAAGGTGTTCCTCAGTATGGAAGGTTGGTGTATCATGCTCCACATAGAGCAATTCTCTGATGAGGACTTGGCGCCTTGGATATCAGGTGGGTTGAACAGCTTTCTGTCAGTATCAGAAAATGAACAGAAGCCATATGACAGCAGCAAGCAGAAGAATAAGTGAAAAAGTGTTGGCACCAGAATGTAACCCTGTTTGACCACCACATACCTCAAAGGGTTCTGATGATGCCCCTCATAGCTGGCATTATCTGCCACGCCATGGAAAGAGGAGATCGCAACGAGCAACTTCAGACAGCAGCTAGTTTTCTCCAGCAACTTAAATAGATCACCTCTGCTCACATGGTCGATTGCTTTAGTGAAACCAATGAAGGCAAAAGATAATGGTCTCCTTTGTTCACGGCATTTCTCTTGGAGCTGTCAGACTGAGAAGGACATATCAATTGTGAATTTTCTATTCTGGTCTTCAGATGGCAGCCTTGGTGTGAGTGGCCACACATAGGTGGCTCTTGCTCAAAGTGGAATTGTTTTGGCTCTTTTCGCCCATTTCAGTTATGCAGGAGGAAAGTGTTTGAGTATAAGGGACTAAAAATTCTCCTTCGCTAGGGCATATCTGGGGTCTATCAAATGAGAAGTGCAACAAGTAAGGGGCAACAATCAGACCAAGAGATCTCTTGGACCACGACATAAGGGAGGTGGCAAAGAGCGCTTTGGCGTCATTGCCTGTGCAGTGGTCCACGGACAAGTTGCTGGAGCTCCTGACGGCGAACTTTGAGCTGCTGAGAATGAAGGCCTCCGAGGAACTGGCCAGAGCTGCTCGGCCATACAGAGAATGGAGCAGAGGCTGGAGGTGCATCATGTGTCACTCCAGAAGGTGGAGGAGTCTGTGGCTGACCACGAGAATCGGTTGGCTTCGTTGGAGGCAGAAGTCGTGCTGGTGGTGGAGGGTCAGAAGAAGTTAAAGAAGAAGGTGAACAACTTGGAGAATCGCCCGAGGAGACACAATCTTCGGATTGTAGGTCTGCATTAGGGGATCGAGGGCGCGGAGATGACCAAGCGACAGATTGGGTTTAATAGGGTCAAAGCAGACCTACTGGGAAAAGACGTGGTTTTCGGTATGTTGTATCCTGCTCATTTGTGGGTCACGTTCCAGAATCAGGAGTTTTATTTCAATATGCTAGAGGTAGCGAGTAATTTTATGAGATCATCTTGGTGTCGGACAATGCTCGGCACAACATGGAGGGCCGAAGGGCCTGTTCTGTGCTGTACTGTCCTATGTTCTGTTCTATACCATGGACTGGGGGACTTGTGAGACCATTGGACTTGGGAGATACCTGTGAGGGAAGGGGTTGTGTTTATGCCAGTTTGTTTGTTTGCTATTGCTGTTTTTCCCACTGTGTTCAATTGATTATTGGTGCATGGGTTAAATTGATTATGCTGTGTCTCTGCTCACCCACTCACAGTTGGGATTTGGGATCGGTCTGTCTGTGGTGGCGGGGCGGGTGGGGTAGCTGGAGGAGAGGGAGAGAGTGGGATGGTGGGGCCAGGGAGGGCAGGTGGTGTATAGGGCACACAGGACAGTGTGCAGGATGAGCCAGTTCTTTGCAGGGGTGTTGGAAAGATATGGGCGGTGTACAGCGCGCACAGCAAACCATATCCATATGCTCTGGACACGTCTGAGCCTGGAGGAGTTCTGGAAAATGTTTGCAGGCACAATGTCAAAGATTCTGGGGTTGAGGGTGGTTCTGAGCCGGGTGGCAATATTTGGGGTGTCGAAGGATCCGGGTGAGCAGTGGGTGACAGAGGCCGACTTGTTGGTCTTTGCCTTCTGATGTGTTGGGCAGGCTGAGTCGATGTGGACTGCACTTGATGCAGTGTAGCGAGAGACAAACTTCCAGCACTTGATAAGATGCAACACAATTTTATTTAATGTCTTAACTATTGTACATGTTCAACTGTGGGTTGACACTATGCTGACTTGAATGGAGACCAGATGCTAGCCTGACCAGACTTACTAGCTACCACATGGTGTTTGCACTGGCTAGCTCACGAGCTCTGACTGTCTCAGTGCCTGGGTCCAGAGAGAGCGGGAAACCTGGTGCCCTCTGGCTTTATAGTGGTAGTGTCCTGTCTGGTGATTGGCTGCTCTGTTCTGTGCGCTTACTGGTCATCCTGTGTGTCAATCACTGCCTGTCTGCACTCCATTATATACACAGATGTATATTATGACACCTTCCTGATAGTCCAAGGGCGGATATTGCTTGGGTGGCGGGACTCCGAGCCGCCTAGTATGGGTGAGTGATTTGGCGGAGTATCTGAACCTTGAGAAAATAAAGTTTGCTATTGAGGGTTTTGGAGGAGGGGGTTCTTCTCAAGATGGAGGCTGTTCATCGACTACTTTAACGAGTGGTAAAACGTCAGCAGGGGATTGTGGGGGCTGGGTTTCTTTTATTTTGCTTGCTGTTCTGACAAAAGAAATGGGGGGCATGGGCTGGAAGGAGGAGAGGGGTGGAGTTTGGTTATGGTATGTTGTGTGTTGATGTTAGTGCTATTTCTCTTTGGTTTGTATGTATGTGAAAATGCCTTTAATAAAAATATTTTTAAAAGAATATTTTTTTAGTTCTGAAAAAACACTGGGATTTGGGATAGATGCGTTCAGCCAAGATGTATAGTCTGACAAGGGCAAATACGTTTCTCATGAAGCTCAGCAGGGAGATGCCTCAATCGTTGCTGTAATTACTGTGGTTGCCCTTGTTCTTGGACAGGGTCACAAGTTGTGCATCATATATATCGTGCGGAACTGCCTTTTCCCTCCAGCAAGGACAGTGAGGTTCATGGTGATGCAGCTGGAGTTCTGGAGTTCCCGTTTTCCATCCTTGATGAGTTCATGTCATATAGTATCAGCACCTGGACCTTTGGCAATGATAGGTGAGCTAATAGCGTTGCCTCTGTGGGTTCAATATCCATGTGACACAGGCACTCTATGGGGGTCCAGAGCTCTTAGTGATTTTTGCTGTCTCTAGATAGTGCTCCACCTATCTCTCTAACTGATTATTGCAGCTGGTAATGACTCCCCTGCCTTTTTATTCAATGGAGCTGGTTTCTTTGCTGGAGCTGTTGCCTTTTTGATGCCATCATCCACGTCCCTATGACAGAGGACATCTGGATATTCTGGCAAAGGTTAACCAGTAGCTATTGGTGCACTACCTAGCTGTATGTTGGACCTTACTTTGAGCAGCTCTTAGTGCATTCAGAGTTTTCTTGTTCAGATCTCTCTTACAATTAATGAAAGCTGATTACTTGGCTTCAGTGAAATGATGATAACCTTACACAGTCAGCGTTTTCTACTCTTGCTTCTCATATGTTGAGAATGTGGAATTATAAATGGTCTCGAATGTTGTCCCATTTTGCTTCTATATTCTGTGTGGAAGTGACAGAGAGTGTTTATCTGCATAGGCAGTATGGCTGATCCTGATATAGCTGCAGGGATTGAGAATGCTGACGAGAGGGTCATGTCCGGTTAGGTCCAGCCGGTGCCAATGGCTTGATCTTGAATGCCTCTAGGGCACTTTGTGGCATGATTTGTTCTGAAAGAATATGTTTGTTGCACAAAGTGCATGTTAGCAGCAAATCTCAAGTAGTCTCTGTCAGTTCTCATTTATCTTTCCCAAGCAATGAGGCCTCATGGTCCATGTCCACTCTTGCGTTGAAATCCCCCAGTAATTAGAGGTGTTCTGGCATCGGGACTCTGCTGATAATAGTGTGAAGCTCCTCATAAGACTTTCAGGTTTGGAGTTTTTTTTTAATTCATTTTTATGGGATGTGGGCTTCGCTGGCTAGGCCAGAATTTGTTGCCCATCCGTAATTGTCCTTGAGAAGGTGGTGGTGAGCTGCCTTCTTGAAACGCTGCAGTCCATGTGGTGTAGGTACACCCAATGTGCTATTATGGAGGGGGTTCAAGGATTTTGACCCAGCGACACTGAAGGAATGGCAATATATTTACAAGCTAGGCTGGTGACTTGGAGGAGAATGTCTAAGTGGTGGTGTTCCCATTTATCTGCTGCTCTATCTATGGAAGGCAATGGTCGTGGGTTTGGAAGGTGCTGCCTAAAGAGGCTTGGTGAGTTCTTGCAGTGCATCTTGATGATGGTATACACTGCTGCCACTGTGCGCTGGAGGTGGAGAGTTTGAATTTTTGTGGAAGGGATGCCAATAAAGCAAGCTGCTTTGTCCTGGATGGTGTCGAGCTTCTTGGGTGTTGTTTGAGCTGTACTCATTCAGCAAGTGGGGAATATTCCATTACACTCCTGACTGTAGATGATGAACAAGCTTTGGGGGTGTCAGGAGGTGAGTTACTCGCCACACGATTCCTAGACTCTGACCTGCTCTTGTAGCCAAAATATTCATATAACTAGTCCCGTTCAGTTTGTGGTCAATGGTAACCCCAGGATGTTGCCAGTGGTGCCATTGAATGTTCAGGGGTGATGGTTTGATTCTCTCTTATTGGAAATGGTCATTGCCTGGTACTTGTGTGGCGCGAATGTTACTTGCCACTTGTCAGCCCAAGCCTGGATATTGTCCAGGTCTTGCTGCATTTTCACGTTGACTGCTTCAGTGTGAGTCACGAATTGTGCTGAACATTGTGCAATCATCAGTGAACATCCCCACATCTAACCTTATGTTGGAAAGAAGGTCACTGATGAAGCTGCTGAAGATAGTTGGGCCCAGGACACTACCCTGAGGAACTCTTGCAGTGATGTCCCGAGACTGAGATGACTTACCTCCAACAGCCACAGCCATCTTCCCTTGTGCCAGGTATGACTCCAACCAGTGGAGAGTTTTCCCCCTGATTCTCATTGACTCCAGTTTGGCTAGGGCTCCTTGATGCAATACTTGATCAAATGCTGCCTTGATGTAAAGGGCAGTCTGTCACTCTCACCTCACCTCTGACATTCAGCTTTTTTGTCCATGTTTGAACCAAGACTGTAATGAGGTCAGGAAACTTGAGTGACCCTGGTGGAACCCAAACTGAGCGTCAGTGAGTAGGTTATTGCTGAGTAAGTGCCGCTTGATAGCACTGTTGATGACCCCTTCCATCACACTGCTGCTGATGGAGAATAGACTGATAGAACGGTAATTGGCTTGGGTTGGATTTGTCCTGCTTTTTGTGTACAGGGCATATGTGGACAATTTTCTACATTGCCAGGCCCAAGCCAGTGTTGTACCGGAAGAGCTTGGCCAAAACAAAAGAAACATTTTTGCTTGAAAGACTGAAAATTCCATGAGAAATCTCCCTCGATTTGTATTGTTTTGTCACCGGAACTGACACTTTCCCATTTGCTGGTAAGATTCCACCCTATGATTCTTCTGCCTGTTCACTGGTTTCATCCAACTTTGTAGCCCAATGAGTTTGAATAGTGAACAGTTAAGCAATGCATACCATGAAAATATTATGAATGATCACAACCAGTTTAGTGGGAGAATGTTCTGGTTACATTTTGCCCCATGACTGAGCACTGCTAGGTTAAGAATGAATTGTCTCCCAGGTATCCTCTACTGCCTGTTATCCAATGATCATTTAAGTGCCTGTATGTCAACATTAAGGCTGGCATCTTGGCTCAGTGGTTGCACCCTGTGTGTGTGAGTCTCACTCCAGAGCCCTGAACATCTAATTTAGGTTAACATAGGGAACACTGCACTATCGGAGGTTACCAGTTTTCAGATGAGATATTAAACTAAGGCTTTCCTCTGATGCACAGAAAAGACCCCATTACAGTATTTCAAAGATAAGCAGGAAAGTACTTCAATGTCATCCCCAATATTTATTCCTCATCCAACATCACTAAAATAGATTATCTGGTCTTGTTTCTATTACTCGCTTTGGGATCATGGTGTGTAGAATTTGGCTGCCATGTTTATTATAACAGTGACTGTACATAATTAGCTGTAAAGCACTTTGGTCTGCCTTGTAATCATGAAAGCTCCATGTAAAAGACCATAAGTCCCTGGCTCCCCAGCATCACATTTTGGGGATCCCAAAAATGCGCTGGGGAATCCCGCTTGAAGTTCCCACAATAATAATAATCTTTATTTTCACAAGTAGGCGCCTGTTCTGGCGCCTGTTCTGGCGCCTGTTCGGGTACACGGAGGGAGAATTCAGAATGTCCAAATTACCAACTAGCACGTATTTCGGGACTTCTGGGTGGAAACTGGAGCACTCGGAGGAAACCCACTCAGACGCGGAGAGAACTCCAGACAGATAGTGACCCAACTGCGAATCGAACCTGGGACCCTAGAGCTGTGAAGCAACAGAGCTACCTGCTATGCTACCGTGCTGCCCATAGGGTTTACCTTGGATGTAGCACGGGACTTTCGGGACTTGTGGGAGGAAACCAGGTTGAGCTGGGCTGAGAACATTCTGACAGTGAATTAAATCAAAGACGTGCTTGTTAGGTGAATTGGACATTCTGAATTCTCCCTCAGTGGACCCGAACAGGCGGAGTGTGGCGACTGGGTAATTTTCACGGTAACATCATTGCAGTGTAATGTAAGCCTACTTAGAATCATATAATTTACAGTGCAGAATGAAGCCATTCGACCCATCGAGTCTGCACTGGCTCTTGGAAAGAGCACCCTTCTTAAGCCCACGCCTCAACCCTATCCCTGTAACCCAACCTTTTGGACACTAAGGGGAAATTTAGCATGGCAAATCCACCTAACCTCCACATCTTTGGACTGTGAGAGGAAACAGGAGCATCGGGAGGAAACCCACGCAGACACGGGGAGAAAGTGAAAACTCCACACAGACAGTCACCTGAAGCTGGAATTGAGCCTGAGACCCTGGGGCTGTGACGCAGCAGTGCTAACCATTGTGCCACCCAACTGCCCTTGCTAATAATTATTATTATACTATCGTTGACCTTTGAAGGTTCGGTCAGTTTTACCCTCATAGTCACTCAGAAAGAGAAGGGAAAAAAGCATTTCTAATGTGAGAATAACCCAGGCCAAGCTTTAATGGAATGCAAGCAAGTTTGGGATGAACACAAATTGGTGCTCGCTGTGTTGAATTGTACTGATTGGGCTTCTCAGCTGAGCATATCAATTGCAAAGTTAATTAAAGGAACAAGATTGTGTTGTTTGATTTGAGAGTATGACTGAGTGGGTTGAGTAAATTTCTGAGTGAATCATCAAGTAGATTATTTCATATATTAGTAAAGATAGATTGAGTTGGGGGGGGAATGGCTAAACCTGAGGAGAGATGGGCGAACCACGGAGGGGGGAGGGGGGAAGACAGCTAAACCTGGGGAGACGGAGGCGAACCGTGGGGGGGGGGGGGGGGGGGGGAGAGGAGGGCCGGCGGGGGGCAGGGAAGCGGGAGCTGGAGGGAGGACACGGGATGCCAAAATGTGCATGACATCTCCAGGAGCGGGGAACGAGGAAACTGGAGATGGAGGACGGGAGGAGCGGCAGAAGCGGAGGCGAGCGTGGGACGGCAGCGAGACCCGTCCGGGAAGGACGGGCGACAGCAACACACAGCACAGCCAAATATCGCACACTGTGATTTTCTCCCCGGCACCCAAAGGTGTGCTTGCCTCCCCCAGTCCCCCCCCCACCCCCCACCGCAGGCAGTCACCTACTTATGTGGTGTGGGTAATTTTGAAAGATGTACAGAGATGCCGCTGTCAAGCTGGTGCACAAGACTCCACCAGTTATTCCATTTCATATGTTATTGTATTTTTTTTTATGTTGGGGTGTGCCATTCTCCTCTAAATGTGTGTATATATATATATGTGTTTCTTATTCTGTGTACATAACGGTAATTAAACCTTGTTCAAAAAAAACCCAATAAAAACATTTATAAAAACAAAGATAGATTGAGTTGGCATGCTGAGAGAGTAAGTTTTGCTGATTGCTGATTTTTCCCTGAACAGGCATCGGTGATAATGTATTATAAATGTGCTGGTGGAATTGAGGATGTATGAGATAATTGATCTCCTCTAATTAAGGAGATGAACAGTAAATTAATCTAACTGGATTATAAAATCATTAGATAATTATGGATAAGGAAGGCCATCTAAATCCTGTAATGTTCTTTGATTGGGCTAATGTGAATCTTGATATTGTAGTGTAAATAAAGAACATTTGTTTCATAAACAAAGTTATTTATTACTAACACTACACCAATAAATTACTAAAATGTCTAAGATTAATACTGTTGGAAATAATGGTCTTACACTAAGATACTACAGAGCTACTCTAATATAATACAAACAGCTACCAACTCCTTACTAACACCTCCTGGAACACATGGTGTGTCCGACTCATGGGCTTGCATACTCGCACCACCTGCTGGTCGGATGCTGGAACTACAACAGTTATACATATATTATTATTTACATACAGATGATAATACAGGTGACAATCTACTTATCATCACAAATCCAACCATCCAGGAAAATATTTAAGCCACCCAAAACAGTATCTAATTGTTTCTTTAAATATTTCCAAAGTGTTTTCCCCCATTACTCCATCCAAAATGTCATTCTGTACATTGACCACTGCCTGGGTGACGAACTTTTGTGTACTTCTCATAAATTTTCCTTTTACTAGTTCAATGTTGAGTTTCTTTATCTTCATATTACAAATTAGCTTGCAGTAAATTTTAGATTTCCCTTTTCCATACAATTTAATAAGCACTGAAGGTCATCCTCCCGATATCTTGGGAATGAAACTGGCCTACGTCAGTAGTGTGAAAAGGGTTGTTGCTAATCTTTTCCATTAATTTCAAAACTCAAAACTAGGTAATTAAAGGAACAAGATTGTGTTGTTTGATTTGAGAGTATGGCTGAGTGGGTTGAGTAAATTTCTGAGTGAATCATCAAGTTGATTATTTCAGATATTAGTAAAGATAGATTGAGTTGGCATGTCCCTGTATGCCCGGATTGAAATCAGCTCCCCTCTGACCATTGCCTTCAGCGCCTCTCAGAGCACCGCTGCCGAGACTTCTCCAGTATCGTTCATCTGCAGGTTTTTCTGCATGCATTTCCTCAGTCTCTCATACACCGCCTTGTCCGCGAGTAATCCAACTTCCAGCCTCCATGGTGGGTGCTGAAAGCTGTCCTTACAAACCTACTGGTCTACCCAGTGCGGAGCATGGTCCAATATGGCAATTGCCGAATATTCTGTCCCCACCATTCCGGCCAGCAGGTCCCTACTCACCACAAAGAAGTCAATTCGGGAATACACCTTGTGGACGTGGGAGTAATACGAGTAGTCCCTCCCCGTCGGCCGGCTAAATCTCCACGGATCTGCTCCCCCCATTTGCTCCATGAACTCTCTCAGTTCCTTTGCCATCGCTGGCAACCTGCCCGTTCTTGAGCATGACCGGTCCAGACTCGGGTCCAGGACTGTATTAAAGTCCCCGCCCATGATCAGCTTACGCGAGTCCAAGTCGGCGATCTTCCCCAGCATCCTCCTAATAAAATCCACATCATCCCAATTAGGGGCATGCACACAGACCAGGACTACTCACACCCCTTTGGGCTTACCCCTCACCATAACGAACCTGCCACCCCCATCCATGACTGTGCCCTCCGCCTCAAATGGTACCCTTTTATTAATCAGGATCTCAACCCCCCTCCTCTTAGAATCAAGCCCCGAATGAAAGATCTGACTGACCCAGCCCTTCCTTAACCTAACCTGGTCTGCCACTTTCAAGTGCGTCTCCTGCAGCATGACTATGTCCGCCTTCAGAACCCGCAGATGCACAAACACACGCGCCCTCTTCACTGGCCCATTTAATCCTCTAACATTCCAGGTGATCAGCCTGACTGGGGGGCACTTCGCCCCCCCCCCCCCCCCCCCCTTTGCCGATCAGCCATCCCCTTTCCTTGGCCAGCCCCCCAGCCATGTGCCACACTTCATCTGGCCTGCCTCCTGACCGGCTCCACCATGACCTCCTCACTTTTGTCATGCCCTGTTTCCATCCCCGTCAGCAGAACGACCTCCCCCCCTCCACCCCCTAGCAACACCATCCTATCCTCCAACCCCTGGTCTAACCCAACTAAATGCACACCCGCACCACCCCCCCCCCCCCCCCCCCTCTCCTGGCCACCTCTGCGCTCAAATCTTGGTACACACGCAGGGTGGTATTGTCCCAAGTACAGCTTTGTGTGCACTTTGCCCGTTGCAGCACCCGTTTCTTGTCCAGGTACCTGTGAAAGCGTACCACCATCGCTCGTGGGGGACTCGCTCGTCGCAGCTGCCTCACCTGCACTCTGTGTGCCCTGTCCATCACCAGCGGACGCGGGAACACCTCGTTCCCCAGCAACTTCTGAAACATACCCTCCACATACGCGTCAGCGTCCAGCCCCTCTGCCCCCTCCAGGAGGCCCACGATTCTCACGTTCTGCCGGCGAGATCTGTTGTCCAGGTCCTCCAGCCTTTCCAGAAGCACTTTTTGCTGGTCCCTCAACCTCCGAATATCCACTTCCGCCACCGTTTGAAAGTCAGCCTGCTCCTCCACTGACTTCTCCAACTGCTGGAGCTTCTCAGCCTGATCATCCAGCCTTTTTCCCATCCGATCAATCGACTTCTGAAGCAGCTCCAAGTTGTCACGCTTCAAAGCCAAAAAGCCCTCCTGCATAGTCTGCAGCAGCTGCTCCATTGTGGGCAGGGCTGTCGGCTCCTTGCTCTGAACACCAGAGGTATCAGGGAGATGTCAGAGGCAGGTTCTTTACACAGAGAGTGGTGGGTGTGTGAAATGCACTGCCAGCGGAGGTGGTGCAGTCAGAGTCATTATGAGAAAGGGACATTTAAGCGACTCTTGGACAGGCACATGGACAGCAGTAAATTGAATGGGGTGTCGGTTAGGTTGATCTTAGATTAGGATGAGTGGTCGGTACAATATCGTGGGCTGAAGGGCCTAAACTGTGCTCTACTGTTCTATATTCTTCCTAAAAATATGGTGCTAAGAACTGCTCGCAGTACACCTAGTGCAGTCCAATCAGAGCTCTGTATAACTTGCATAATTTCTATCTCCTGTATTCTAGCCCTCTAGATTTTGAAGCCCAGTATTCCAATCAGCCTTTTGATTGATCTGTGTGGTGATATAACCACTGTTGATATGTGTACTTTCAGTAGGGGGATGTATGGCTGTACCTGTAATACAGGTTCCACCGGTAAGCCTCTGCCGGCTAGCTCCGCCCACAGGGAGCTTGTGTATAAATATGCATGTGAGTCACTGAAATCCTATTCTACAGCTGCCGCCGGAGGAATAGCATCACACAGCAATAAAGCCTTGATTGTAAATGCCTCGAGTCTTTGTGTGCAATTGTTAGCCCCACAATCTGTAACTGTCCTTAACATTTTAACGGCCTTTGTAGATGGACCCAAGTCTCTTTGGACTGTCACTGTTTTGAGCTTTTCACCATTGAGGGTGGAATCATCTATCTTTATTTGTCCAAAACGGATGACATTGCATTTACCTACATTAAAATGCACTTGCATCAATTTTGCCTATTCATTTAATCTGTCAATATCTCTTTATAATTTGATGTTTTCATCTACACTGTTAACAATGCTAATATCCTTATGTCATTTACAAACCTGACTTACTCCCCCATCGTCTAAACTAGCAACAAATACAGTAAAAGCCCCAAAATTAATCCTTGAAGAACACTCCTGCCTATTAAGTACCTTCCCATGGTCCCAACTCTTTCTCTTGTCACTCAGCCAATTTCCAAACCAGCTGAATAATCTGTTGTCAGCTCTATGTACTTTAACTTGAACAAAAAGTTTCTTATGAGGGACATTTGTTAGGAACAATGCATAGTTTTAAGTTGAATTTCTAGTTAGTATTTGTTAAGAAAGGTCAAATCTAGTTTAGTTTCATTTGGAGGTTTTCATGCTTTTCTGGGGCCCTGTTTGGATATATTTATTTTCAATGCGGTTTCACAACTCTTGAAGTAAAGAGATGGGTTACGATGGTGAGAGTGGTTTAGTCACATTAAAAAAGTAGAAAATACCCTGCTGTTGCCTAGTGATAGGGATACAGACACACACACAAACAGAACCACAGAAGAGTTGTCAGTTAGAGTGTATACACCAGAGGGTAAAGTCAGAAGGTCTGATCTCTCTAATACAAAATCCTGCAGAACTGCTTGACAACTGAATGGGGAACTGAATGTTTGGCCTGAAGTAGAAAGAATAGCAAGTTTCAATTGCAGTTTTGACATCTCAAGTAGAGATACAGTTTAAAGAAAAGCAAATGTGTTTGCTCAGAGATCCGTTGGAAGAAATTATTTGAAATTGAGCCTGGTGTTGAGATAGTGGTAAATTGTCACTGGGGTTTTGTGTTTGTAAGGGTTACTGGGGAAAAAAGGAATAGTGTGAATTTGAATCATTTGGTGTTATTAGTATTGAAACCTTTCCAACGTTTTCTTCCAGTGTGATACAGAATTTTTTTTTTTGTTTAATAACCATTTTATTCTTTGTGCTAAAAGTACACTGGTGGACTCAAGTGAATGTAACTGATCTCCACCATTTCTAAAATAAAAGAGTGAAACTTGGCTTGGTTGATTCTATCTTTGAGATCTGATTTTCCAGTATTAACAACTTGCATCATAACACTTTAAAAATAAAGTCCACATATATGTCGCCTTGTCCATTACTTGAGTCACCTATTCAAACAGTTCAATCAATCCTGTTCATTCAGCCTGACCTACCTCGCAGGGCAAAACATTTAAAAATGTTTTTAGTTTAACAACTCGGAGATTCAATTTACTTTTATTGTTGGGTCACTGGATTGAAATAATTCAGGGGCTCGCAGTGCTGAGAACCACATGGCTATTCCACGTGACTCGGGTCGTGTAAGGTGCCTCAACGGGGAACGCAGGGCGGAAGCTGCACATGGCCTTGTTTCGGCCACTGGGGAGTTCTGCTTGCTGGAACTTCCCAGCCTAGCGAGAGATCAGATGGCGTCCCGATCTGAGATCCCCGAAGCAATCCTCTACCTCTTGCCTAGCCCAAACGCACTATGAAATGGTTCCCTGCTCCCCAACGCAGGGCACATCTGGCCCAATCGCATGCATGCAAAATATGCCAGCTTGGCAGTACACATGCCAGCTGGCAATGTCACCTGGTAGCACTGCCACGGTGTTAGGCTGATGCTGCCAGGGTGCCCAGGTGGCACCACATGCAGCTGGGGGCCTCCGATTCCCTGGGAGACCCCCACAAGTGCCGTTCATTCTGGTCCCCATTGGTGGGACTCCTGCTGAAAGGAGATCGCCGAAAGTGTCCAAGGCAAAGGGGATGAAACCCAAAGCCTCAGGTACCTCAGGAATCTGCACATTAGAGTGAGACTTACTGTCTCGCGCAAATATACAGATTTGCCAAAAAGTGATCCCACCCACAATGGGCGGGATTTACATCGCAAAGCCTCGCAAGATTGCGATGGATCTCACGAGACGTTGTGAGCCGTGTAGATCCCGGGAGCAGAGGGCGGGATTCTCTCAGGTCGGGGTTGGGCCGGAGAAAAGCCGCAACTGCCGCGAATCGCGCCATGCCGCCCCGACGCCAGGATGCAATTCCCTGCAGAGTGGAGAATCAGCACCATTGGCCTTAACAGAAAACCCGAGTCCCGCCGCCGCCATTTTAACCGGCTGTCCGCCGGTGGGACTTCGGCGTGGAAGGGTCCAGGGGCGGCCTGTGGGGGTGGAAGGGGGGGGGGAATCGACCCCAGGGGGGCCTCCATTGTGGCCTTGCCACGATCGAGGCCCACCGATCGGCGGGCCAGCCTCTCGGGCTGGGGCCTCCTTTCTTCCGCGCTGGCCCCTGTAGCCCTACGCCATGTTGTGTCGGGGCCGGCGCGGAGAAGGGAGCCACTGTGCGGGCCGCTCCAGTGCCGTTCTTGTCCCCTGTAGGGGCCAGAATTGCTGATCCTGAGGCCGTGTTGACAATGTCGAGAAACACGATGGCGTTTCCGACTGCGTCAACACTTAGCCTCAGGATCAGAGAATCCCGCCCAGGGTCTCCCGGCTTTCACCAGCCACACTGTGCCATGGTGAGCTGCTTTACTGGCACAGTGTGTGAAGAGACCATCAATTCACAAGACACGTGATTGGAAGTGAACAGTGGTTTTAATAGTCTTACAACTGAGCCTGCCTGCGACGGGATGAACTGTCAGCAGGCTCACAACTGCAGATCTTTATACTTCCGGTTAGTGGGAGGAGCCATGGGCAGAGCCATGGGCGGAGCCAAGGGTGGAGCCCAGTACAAACTCCTCATCTACCCTATGGGCAGAGCCGCGCAACGGCTCATATACAGAGCCCACAAGGACGCAATACATATGAGACAACACAGTGTGAATTACTAGGTTTATAATTCACCACATTCACCCCCTGTAAAAAAATCAAGTCCGGCAGGGGTGATGGGTCTACAAATTGAGCCGGTCCGGCGGCCGAGTCGTCCTCTGGGATCAGCAAAGCACCGGGGTTGCAGCCGCTTCTGGTGGCTGAGTGGTGGCGGTCGGTGAAGGTACGATGGTGGACTCCGGGGGTGATTCGGTCCGAGCTTCGTACCCAACTGGTTCGACTGGCGACGAGGAGCGCCAGAAACCCATAGGCAGTGAACCTGGAGGTGCGGGGGCGCAGGGCACGGAGGGCTGTGCGGGGTGTAGTGTGAGGGGTACCTCGGCGGTAGTAGTGGTAGGATTGGATCCTGCAGGCGCCAGGTCCCAGAGGGAAACAGTGTCCTGACGGCCATCAGGGTATTTGATGAAGGTGTATTGGGGGTTCGAGTGGAGTAGGAGCACTCACTCTACGAGTGGGTCAGTTTTGTGGGCCCGGACGTGCTTCCGGAGGAGAACTGGGCCCGGTGTCTTCAACCATGCTGAGAGCGAAGCCCCCGTGGTAGTGCCCCTAGAAAAAACAAATAGCCGTTCGTGAGGGGTCTGGTTGGTGGCTGTACATAGGAGGGACCTAATAGCATGGAGCACGTCGGGAAGGACCTGCTGCCAATAGGAGGTCGGGAGATTTCTGGATCTGAGGATCAGTAGGACGGTCTTCCAGACCGTCGCGTTCTCCCTCTCCACCTGCCTGTTCCCCCGGGGTTGTAGCTGGTAGTCCTGCTCGAGGCGATGCCCTTGTCGAGCAGGTACTGACGCAGCTCGTCGCTCATAAAGGACGAACCCCTGTCACTGTGTACGTAGCTGGGGAAACCGAACACGGTGAAGATACTGTGCACTGCTTTGATGACTGTGTAGGACAGGGGTGGGCAAACTACGGCCCGCCAAAGGTCTTTATGCGGCCCACCAAGATCAAGTCATAAAAAAAAAATTTTTTTTTTTTAATTTTTTTTTAATTTTAAGGTTAATGGGGGGGGCTGTTGGGTTACTGGTATAGGGTGGATACGTTGACTTGAGTAGGGTGATCATTGCTCGGCACAACATGTGTTTCATGTGAAGTTTCTACTTTAAAATATTAATTAATAAAAATTGCTCTTTTTTTCTTTAAAAACCTTTTATTTTGGCTATTTTAAATATTAATTATTTTACTTAATATACTATGCAGCCCTTTAAAATTGTAAATTTCTGAATGTGGCCCTTGCACGGAAAAGTTTGCCCACCCCTGGTGTAGGAGGTCATATCAGGGCACGGGATAGCAAAGGGGAAACGGGAGAACTTGTCGATGACGTTCAGGAAGTACACATTCCGATTGGTCAAGAGGAGTGGCCCTTTGAAATCGATGCTTAGTTGTTCAAAGGGACGGCAGGCCTTTACCAGGTGGGCCCTGTCTGGTCTATAGAAGTGCGGTTTTCACTCCGCACAGATTGGGCAATTCCTGGTGATGGCTTTTACCTCCTCGGTGGAGAAAGTCAGATTTCAGGCTTTGATGTAGTGGGCGAGCCGGGTGATCCCCGGGTGGCAGAGGTCATTGTGGACAGCTTTCAGGCGGTCGTCTTGCATGCCGGCGCACGTACCGCGGGACAGGGTATCTGGGGGCTCGTTGAGCTTCCCCGGTCGATACATAATATCATACTTGTAGCTGGAGAGTTCGATCCTCCACCGTACGATCTTATCATTTTTAATTTTGCCCCTTTGTGAGTTGTCAAACATGAAGGCAACCGAACTTTGGTCGGTGATGAGGGTGAACCTCCTACCTGCGAGGTAGTGCCTCCAGTGACGTATAGCTTCCACGATGGCTTGTGCTTCCTTTTCGACTGAGGAGTGTCGAAGTTCCGAAGCGGAGAGGGTTCGGGAGAAAAAGGCGACTGGTCTCCCTGCCTGATTTAGTGTGGCAGCGAGAGCTACCTCTGAGGCATCGCTCTCTACCTGGAAAGGGACGGATTCATCCACCACCCGCATGGCCGCTTTGGCGATATCCTCCTTGATCCGAGTGAAGGCCTGGCGAGCCTCATCTGATAGAGGAAAGAGTGTGGCCTTAAATAGTGGGCGGGCTTTGTCCGCATACTGAGGGACCCACTGTGCATAATAAGAGAAAAATCCCAGGCACCTTTTGAGGGCCCTGGGACAATGAGGAAGAGGGAGTTGTAAGAGGGGGCATACGGTCCGGGTCGGGGCCCAGGACTCCGTTTTCCACGACATAGCCGAGGATGGCTAGCCAGGTCGTGCGGAAAACCCATTTCTCTGTGTTATACGTGAGATTGAGTTTCTGGGCAGTCTGGAGAAATCGATGGAAGTTAGCATCATGGTCCTGCTGATCATGGCCATAGATGGTGACGTTGTCCAAGTATGGAAATGTGGCCCATAGCCCGTACTGGTCCACCATTCGGTCCATTGCTCGTTGGAACACCGAGACCCCATTCGTGACGCCAAAGGGAACCCCGAGGAAATGGAAGAGGCGGCCATCTGCCTCGAACGCCGTGTAGTGGTGGTCCTCCGGGCGGATTGGGAGCTGGTGGTATGCAGACATCAGATCCACCGTGGAGAAAATGCGATACTGGGCGATCTGATTCACCATGTCTGCAATCCTGGGGAGGGGGTACACATCAAGGAGCATGAACCGATTAATGGTCTGGCTATAGTCCACTACCTTTCGGAATTTCTTCCCGGTCTTGCCGACCACCGCCTGAGCTCTCCAGGGGCTATTACTGGCCTCTATGATTCCCTCACGTAGGAGCATATAGAACATAGAACATAGAACAGTACAGCACAGAACAGGCCCTTCGGCCCTCGATGTTGTGCCGAGCAATGATCACCCTACTTAAACCCACGTAACCCAACAATCCCCCCATTAACCTTACACTACGGGCAATTTAGCATGGCCAATCCACCTAACCCGCACATCTTTGGACTGTGGGAGGAAACCGGAGCACCCGGAGGAAACCCACGCACACACGGGGAGGACGTGCAGACTCCGCACAGACAGTAATCCAGCCGGGAATCGAACCTGGGACCCTGGAGCTGTGAAGCATTTATGCTAACCACCATGCTACCGTGCTGCCCTACACCCCTGTCAGCATCAACGGGGCCGAGGTGGAGATGGTTAGCAGTTTCAAATTCCTAGGGGTGCACATCTCCAAAAATCTGTCCTGGTCCACCCACATCGACGCTACCATCAAGAAAGCACAACAGCGCCTATCCTTCCTCAGGAAACTAAGGAAATCCAGCATGCCCACATTAACCCTTACCAACTTTTACAGATGCACCATAGAAAGCATCCTATCGGGCTGTATCACAGCCTGGTATGGCGATTGCTCGGCCCAGGACCGCAAGAAACTTCAGAGCGTCATGAACACCGCCCAGTCAATCACACAAACCTGCCTCCAATCCATGGACTCCATCTACACCTCCCGCTGCCGGGGGAAAGTGGGCAGCATAATCAAGGATCCCTCCCACCCGGCTTACTCACTTTTCCAACTTCTTCCATCGGGCAGGAGATACAGAAGTCTGAGAACACGCACAAACAGACTCAAAAACAGCTTCTCCCCCACTGTCACCAGACTCCTAAATGACCCTCTTATTGACTGACCTCATTAACACTACACCCTGTGTGCTTCATCCCATGTCGGTGCTTATGCAGTTACATTGTATATCTTGTGTTGCCCTATTATGTATTTTCTTGTATTCCCTTTTCTTTCCATGTACTTAATGATCTGCTGAGCTGCTCGCAGAAAAATACTTTTCACTGTACCTCGGTACACGTGACAATAAACAAATCCAATCCCATCCAATATAAACCACTGACTCAGTGAAGTAAAACATATGCAGGTTCCCTGGTGTGCTAATTTGTAATCTGGAAGAGATGCAGCAGTGAAAAATTTATTTATTTAGCTCTGCTGTCCACCAGTCATTTTCAAACTCAGGGCCGCGCCCAGCAAGTGGGTCGCGGACTGATTTCAGGAGGGTCGTGCGGAAAACCTATTTCTCCGTGTTATACGTGAGGTTGAGTTTCTGGGCAGTCTGGAGAAATCGATGGAAGTTAGCATCATGGTCCTGCTGATCATGGCCACAGATGGTGACGTTGTCCAAGTACGGAAACGTGGCCCATAGCCCGTACTGGTCCACCATTCGGTCCATTGCTCGTTGGAACACCGAGACCCCATTCGTGACGCCAAAGGGAACCCCGAGGAAATGGAAGAGGCGGCCATCTGCCTCGAACGCCATGTAGTGGCGGTCCTCCGGGCGGCTCGATCAGCTGTGCTGGAGTGGCCCTGTGATGACTGTCCGCTGAGGTTGGAGTCTTCGAGGTGAGTTTCAGAGTTTGAAGTGGATGGATCCCAAGATGGCCACCCCTGTGGATCGCACGTGGCGGGCGGCGAGGAAGATGGCGCCCAAGATGGCGGCCCCCACGAGTCGCACGGGGCCGGCCGCGTGGAGGAGGGTTGCCAAGATGGCACCCCCCATGAGTCGCACGTGTCGGGTGGGGGCGGAGTCAGCAGTCAGCATACAGGCTGCAGCATTTCGGGGCCTGCGAGTTTTGGAAGCGAGTGCTCTAGGCTGCGGGAGAGTTTGGAGTGGTGGATTTCTTCGCCAGGCAGACCCGGGCAAAGTATCCTTTGCGACCGCAGCTGCTGCAGGTTGCGTTGCGGGCCGGGCAGTGCTGCCGTGGGTGTTGGGGCTGCGTAGTGAGTGGGTAGCCGCGCGGCGCAGGCCTGGGGCAGTCGCTGGATGGGGGCCCAGGATGGGGTCGCTTGGTCCGCGGGGAACAAGGTGAGGCTGCGGAACGAGACCTCCATGGTTGTTGCTAACTCTACAGTGTCCTCCAAGTTCTGGACCCTTTTTCAAGCAACCGCTGGCGCACATAGTTTGACCTGAGCCCTGCCACGTACACATCTCGAACAGCGAGCTCCATATGCTTGCTGGCTTGATAATTGCAGTCCCGAGCTAAGTCTTTTAAATCGCGCAGGAACTCGTCCAGCGATTCCGCGGGGCGCTGGCGGCAGGTCGTAAAAATGTGACGTGCGTGGACCTCGTTGATGGGCCGCACATACATTCGATCGAGCATGGCGAGGGCCGCCGTATATGAGGTAGTACTGTTTTTTTTTTTTAAATTTAGATTACCCAATTATTTTTTCCAATTAAGGGGCAATTTAGTGTGGCCAATCCACCTACTCTGCACATTTTTGGGTTGTGGGGGCGAAACCCACGCAGACACGGGGAGAACGTGCAAACTCCACACGGACAGTGACCCAGAGCCGGGATCGAACCTGGGACCTCAGCGCCGTGAGGCGGTTGTGTTAACCACTAGGCCACCGTGCTGCCCTATGAGGTAGTACTGTTAAGTTGAGTAGAGATACGGTGGCTCACCCTTGCGTGCAGTAGGCTGAGTTTCTGCTCCTCCGTAGTTTCTGAAGTGCTTGATTCAGCCAGGTAGGCCTTGAAACATCTGAGCCAGTGTAGAAAGATTTATTTCGCCTCTGCAGCCTGCGGGTCGAGTTCTAGTCGGTCAGGTTTGAGGGCTGATTCTATAGTTGTTTTCTTCAAGTTTCCTAAGACTATTAAACTGATGAGAATATAAATTCACAAGACACATGATTGGAAGTGATCAGTGGTTCTAATAGTCTCACAACTGAGCCTGCCTGCGACGAGATGAACTGGCAGCAGGCTCACGACTGCAGATCTTTATACCTCCGGTTAGTGGGAGGAGCCATGGGCGGAGCCAAGGGTGGAGCCCAATACAAACTCCTCATCTCCCCCTATGGGCAGAGCCGCGCAACGGCTCGTATACAGAGCCCACAAGGACGCAATACATATGATACAACACAGTGTGAATTACTAGGTTTATAATTCATCACAGTGTGGTCGGAGGATCACGCCCCAGGTATACCCATTTTGGACTCATTTTGAATTGTTTACTTACTCAAACACTACCATGATTTTCAAAAAAAGGAGATGAATGCGGTGTTTAATTTCAAATACTATATTTATAATAACATTTTGATATATGAAAAGGTGCAAAGTTTGAATAAAATGTTTACATGATTATGATCAGCCTAAAAATAAATCGTTTTGCTTATTCAACCTTTTCAACATTGTATTCGACATTTCACGGACAGGCAGGCTTTAGCAATGAAGCACTTGTGCTTTCAACATTTTTAGACATTTTCTTGCCAACTTCGGGATGAGTACAACACTGACTTTCATTAAAATAGCTACCTCCCACACTTTATATCCTAGTCGTTTTTCATTTACTTGCTTTTTAGATTTCCCAAATCTCTTTCTTTAGTTCTTTAACTTTCACACTTGTTCTGTCTTCATTCTTCAGAAATATCCACATTTCTGTGGTCGCCGAGTACTTTACCACTCTCCAAATGCTCCTGTCCACTTAGTTCTTGTCCAGTTTAATTATTTTTTACTTTGGCATGTCTCTACAACCCATCACCCCTGAAAATAAGAATCGCTGATAAATGGAAAAAAAACATCAAAGACATCATATTTTTCTTGACACGAGCAAATCATTAAGTTATATCAAAGCATCCAAAGAACAAAGAAAAGTACAGCACAGGAACAGGCCCTTCGGCCCTTCAAGCCTGCGCCAACTATGCTGTCTGTCTAAAGTAAAATCTTCTAATTTCCGGGGTCCGTATCCCTCTATTCCCATCCTATTCATGTATTTGTCAAGATGCCCCCTAAACTTCACTATCGTCCCTGCTTCCACCACCACCTCCGGCAGCGAGTTCCAGGCACTACCCTCTGTGTAAAAAACAAAGTCAGGGGACAAAGTAACTAAAGAGCTCATCACTTTCTTTTCGACATAGTAGGTCTGAGGGGCAGAGCTGCTTCCACCCACTGATTAGGGCTGGTTATCATGTCCCTCCAGAGAGCAGCTTCCTCTTCATTGGAATCCATCCAATCCACACTTCGCCCATAGCTAATCCCTGTGGAAGAAACAATTGGAAACAATCTTAAAGGAAATTAATACTGATTGGCAGTTTAGCATTTTCAACATAAAATCCTTACTGTATTGCTGTTTAATAAAAGGAGAGGTGAATTATTAGACAGTAGTTAAAATATGGATCTTGTCACATGGGGTGGTTCAAGAGGTTGTATTGATGTGTGTAAGGGGTGCCTTGATGCAAACATGAGGGATAAGGGAATAGAAGGCAGGGAAGAAGATGTAATTAGTGTGGAGGTGGCTTTTGTGGAGTATAAAAACTAGCTGGGATTATTTGGGCCTTATTGCCAGTTGTGTGCTGTGTATTCAATGAAATTCTAATTATACTGAATTACAATCTTGAATAATGCTTCACCAGTATCATTATTTTCTATTGAAGAAGTTTCTGGGGTGACACTGAAATCAACACCGACATGCAAGGGAAGCTTCAACCATCAAACTCACCAACTGAAACCTCTCTTAGTGACATGACATCCAGGATTGAACAGTGCCTGTCCAAATGGTGCTAATGGGGGACTGTGGGAAAGGGTAACGGTACACAGGACCATAGTAATAGGAGACTTGATAGTAAGGGGGACAGGCAGGAAATTCTGTGACCACTAAGGGGAGTCCAGAATGGTATGTTACCTCCTGGGTGCCAGGGTCAAGGATATCTCAGAGCGGCTGCAGAACATTTTCAAGGGGGAGGGGGAGCAGCCAGAAGTTGTTGTGCACTTTGGCACAAATGATATAAATAGAAATAGGGTTGAGGTCCCGAGGAGTGATTAGAGAGAGCTAGGAAAAAGGTCAAGCAGGACCTCGAGGGTGGTAATCTCGGAGACCCACGCAGACGAGGGGCATAGGCTTAAGTTAAGAGAGGAAAAAATTAATGTCAACTTTTGTACACAATGTGTATGTGGAATGAGCTGCCAGAGGAAGTGGTTGAGGCAGGGACATTGAAAACATTTAAAAGGTATTTGGACAGATACATGGACAGCAAAGATTTAGAGGGAAATGGGCCAAATGTAGGCAAATAGGTTAGCTGAGATAGGCTTTTTAGTTGGCATGGACGAGTTTGGGTCAAAGGCCCGTCTCCTTGCCTTAGATTCTATGATTCTAAGTCCTATCTCTAATTTATTTCAATGATCTAATGGAATACCAGAGGCACGTTGGAAACAGAACCAGAGAGGATTAACAAAACCTTCAAAGCCTTCTACCAAGAGCTGTACACCTCAGAGCCCCCAACGGGGAAGGCTGGGATGAACCGGTTTCTTGACGGACTGGACATACCAGTTGTGGGAGAGGGCAGAAAACGGGATCTGGAAGCACCACTAGCACTGGGAGAGATCATGGAGAGCATTAGCTCCATGCAGGCGGGGAAGGCGCCGGGACCGGACGGATTCCCGGCGGACTTCTACAAAAAATTTGCGACAGCGCTGGCCCCGCACCTGCGGGAGATGTTCACAGACTCGCTAGCTAGGGGCACGTTGCCACCCACGTTAGCACAGGCCTCAATCTCGCTGATACCTAAGAAAGACAAAGACCCAACGGAATGTGGGTCATACAGACCCATATCTCTGCTGAATGCAGACGCCAAAATACTGGCCAAAATCCTAGCCAAAAGGCTAGAAGACTGTGTACCTGAGGTGGTCACAGAGGACCAGACGGGCTTTGTCAAAGGTAGACAGCTTACCGCAAACATCAGGCGCCTGCTGAACGTGATAATGACCCCCTCCGGGGAGAGAACACAAGAGGTGATCGTCTCCCTGGACGCAGAAAAGGCCTTCGACAGAGTCGAGTGGAAATACCTCATAGAGGTACTGGAGCGGTTCGGGCTTGGAACAAGGTTCACCGCTTGGGTAAAGCTCCTGTACAACGCTCCCATGGCGAGTGTACAGACCAACAATACCAACTCCCAATACTTCCAGCTGCACAGGGGCACCAGACAAGGATGCCCACTGTCCCCGCTGCTGTTCGCACTAGCAATTGAACCGCTAGCAATCGCGCTCAGGGCAGCAAAAAATTGGAGGGGGATCCGAAGGGGAGGTAGAGAGCACAGAGTCTCACTCTATGCGGATGATCTGCTCCTCTATATCTCGGACCCACAAAGCAGCATGGACGGAATCATCGCGCTCCTGAAAGAGATTGGAGCCTTCTCGGGCTACAAACTCAACATGAGCAAAAGTGAGATCTTCCCAGTACACCCGCAAGGGGGGGGGGGGGGGGGGGGGGGGGGGGCAGCACTAAAGGGGCTGCCGTTCAAACAAGCCCGACATAAATTCCGCTACCTGGGGATCCAAATAGCCCATGACTGGAAAGGGATCCACAAATGGAACCTCACCAGCCTGACGGAGGAAGTTAAAAAGGACCTGCAAAGATGGAACACACTCCCGCTCTCCCTCGCGGGGAGAGTTCAGACGATCAAAATGAACGTACTGCCCAGGTTCCTCTTCCTGTTTAGATCCATTCCGATCTACATCCCCAAGGCCTTTTTCAAAGCGCTGGACAAACTCATCATGGCGTTCGTATGGGGGGGTAAAAATGCTAGGATCCCAAAGAAGGTCTTACAAAAAACAAAAACCAGGGGAGGGTTAGCCCTCCCGAATCTACAATTCTACCACTGGGCAGCAACAGCCGAGCGAGTAAGGGGATGGATCCAGGAGCCAGAAGCTGAGTGGGTGCGTGCGGAGGAGGCCTCCTGCATGGGAACCTCCCTCCGGGCCCTCGCCACGGCAGCACTCCCATCCCCACCCAAAAAACACTCCAGCAGCCCAGTGGTGACAGCCACCCTCCAATCCTGGAACCAACTGCGGCAGCAACTTGGCCTGACCAAAATGTCGAACAGGACTCCCATCTGCAACAACCATAGGTTCACACCAGCACTGACTGACGCCACCTTCAAAAGGTGGAGGCAGGACGGGGGGACACTGACAGTCAGGGACCTATACACGGACGACAGGATCGCAACACTGGACGAACTGACAGAGAAATTTCAGCTAGCTGGGGGGAACGAGCTACGGTACCTGCAGCTCAAAAACTTCCTACGAAAGGAGACAAGGACGTACCCACAACCGCCACGACAGACACTACTGGAAGACCTACTGGACGCAAGTATCCTAGAGAAAGGGAACTGTAGTGACATGTATGACCGACTGGTAGATAGGGACGACACCGTACTGGACGCAACAAGGAGGAAATGGGAGGACGACCTGGGGATGGAGATAGGGTGGGGACTCTGGAGCGAAGCACTGCATAGGGTCAACTCCACCTCCACGTGCGCAAGGCTCAGCCTGACGCAACTAAAAGTGGTACATAGAGCCCACTTAACAAGAACCCGTATGAGTAGGTTCTTCCCGGAGGTGGAAGACAGATGTGAACGGTGCCAAAGAGGCCCGGCCAACCACGCCCACATGTTCTGGTCTTGCCCCAGACTCGTGGAGTACTGGACAGCCTTCTTCGAGGTTATGTCCAAAGTGGTGGGAGTGAGGGTGGAGCCATGCCCGATAGTGGCGGTCTTCGGGGTTTCAGAACAGCCAGATCTATTCCTGGGGAGGAGGGCGGACGCCCTTGCCTTTGCCTCCCTGATCGCCCGCCGTAGAATCCTGTTTGGCTGGCGGTCAGCAGCACCGCCCAGAGCTGCGGACTGGCTGTCCGACCTCTCGGAATCTCTCCAAATGGAGAAAATCAAATTTGCCATCCGAGGGTCGGACGACGGCTTCCACAGAACGTGGGAGCCATTCATGCAACTGTTCCGGGACCTATTTGTGGCCAATGTACAAGAGGAAGAATAGTCGGGGGAAGGTAGCGGGAGGGGGGGGGCTACAGGTTCGTTACGGGGGTTCGATGGCTAGCTAAGGCCCAAAACCAAACTAAATAAACATGTTGAGGGGGGGGGGCGCAGTTACTACTACGAAGATGCTTACCTGTAAATATGTATGTTAATTTTTGCGTGTTTGTTTTTTTTTTTCTCTCCTAACAATTTGTAATTTGTTCAATATAAAATATGAAAACTGAATAAAAACATTTATAAAAAAAAAATGATCTAATGGAAAACCTCACACTGAAAATGTCACTGACGCAGCCTAGCAAATAAAAATGTCCTTTCTTGCACTTTAACTAAGTAGTCCTATATTTTTATAATGCATGAAATGAGTCATTTTCTTATTTATTCACTTGGAATGCGGCGTCACTGGTTAGGCCAGCATTTACTGCCCATCCTTGGATGCCCTTCAGAAGGTGGTGGTGAGCCTGCCTTCTTGAACCGCTGCAGTCCCTGGGGTGTAGGTACACCCACTGTGCTGTTAGAGAGGAATTCCAAGATTGTGTCCCAGCGACCATGAAGGAGCAGTGATATATTTCCAAGTCAGGGTGGTGAGTGACTTGGAGGCGGAACCTCCAGGTGGCAGGGTTCCCAGGTATCTGCTGCTCTTGTCCTTCTAGATGGTAGTGGTCAAGCGTTTAGAAGGTGCTGTCTAAGGAACCTTGGTGAGTTATTGCAGTCCATCTTGTAGATGGTACACATGACTGCCACTGTATGTGATGTTGATGACTCCAAGGGCAACTTCCTCCTGACTGTATACTACTACTGGTGAAACAGGACATACACGGGAATGGTGATAGTGGTGTCTGGGATATTGTCTGTAAAATATGAATCTGAGTATGACTATGTCAGGCTGTTGCTTGACTAGTCTGTGCAACAGCTCTCCTAACTTTGGCACAAGCCCCCAGATGTTAATAAGGAGGATTTTGCAGGGTCGACAGAGCTGGGTTTGCCGTTATCCTTTCTGGCCACGAGGTCAATTCTGGATGGTTGTCCGGTTTCATTCTTTTTGTGTGCTTTTGTAGCAGTTGAGTACAACTGAGTGGCTTACTAGCCCATTTAAGAGGGCATTTAAGAGTCAACCACATTGCTGTGGGTCTGGAGTCACATGTAGGCCAGACCAGGAAAGGACGGCAGATTTCCCAGATCATTACCCTGGGTCTCCAGATCATTAGCCTCTGGATTACTAACCCAACAACAGTACCACTACGCCAACCCCTCTCCTGTAATATTATTTGCTATACTTGTGTTAGGAATAATAATGAGGGGAACCAATGCTATCCTATGTGAATTTTAAATAATTAATTTTAACTTTAGATAGACTGAAATGGCAACAGTTATGGAAAGCTTGACAACTGAATTTATTGTGTTACTGTCATAGTATATTAGGAAAAAAGGAGACTGTGGTTTACTTGGTAAAACACTTTTCTTTCATCATTGGGATCTAGGATTAAAGTCGACAGAGGGCAATAAGGATGAAAATCTCTTCATTGCTTGTTGTAAAGGTCCCAAGTGAAATGATTTTGTACAGGCTCAACTTTGTTCTTTGTTGGTGGGTTGTTCACAGAACAAACGGACCGTCAGTTATCACTAATCGGCAGTCTTACTGTGGAGACTGCTGTGAGAAGTGGAAATTGTCTCCTTGATGTAGTCTCCTGATCTGCAATTGCTGCAAGATATTGATGCAGCAGATAAGAGGGAGATTAACTCTATTTCTGGCCTAAACTATGCCTAACCTGGGAGTGCATTCACTAGGACTTATATCCCTCATATTATTGAGTACAAAGTTATGTAAAACAACTTAGTTTAGCTAGAAAACTATAGTTGACATGGTCCTTGTGAAAGTTAAATGGCAAACATGAGGATGCATACACAATTTTGTCGTCATCTGTTTAAATAGCGACTTTCTTAATTAATTAGTAGCGAGACTAGGAAATTGGGACCTAACATGTTGCAATGAAACCATCTTAAATAGGAAATAAAGAGAAAATGCTGGAAAATCGCAGCAGGTCTGGTAGCATCGGTAGGGAGAGAAAATAACTAACATTTCGAGTCCGATGACTCTTTGTCAAAGCTACAAAGCTTCACAGCTTTGACAAAGAGTCATCGGACTCGGAACGTTAGCTCTTTTCTCTCCCTCCAGATGCTGCCAGAACTGCTGAGATTTTCCAGCATTTTCTCTTTCGTTTCAGATTCCAGCATCCGCAGTAATTTGCTTTTATGTAAATAGGAAATAGTTGGGTGACGTACAATGCCAAAGATTTGTATTTTGAAACGGTGGAGGCGGCTGAGACGTTCATGAAGGCACAAGGCTTGGGACTGGAGTGAGGAGAGGAGCTGGAGTAGAGATCATGGACTGTGATTGGGGAGCTGGAAAATGTATAAATGTTATAACTTTCCTTTCACTGACCTGTATTGTAATTACTTGACTTCACATTGTTATAGAGTTTAAGTTTTTGTTTGGTTTGATTGGCATTTTTGTTCCCCTTTTTTGTTGCAACGGTTATGTGTTATTGTATTGAATTGTATGGGTTAGATTGTTTTTCTTTTTCTTCTGCGACTGGGTGGGAGGAGACAGCATGCCTTTGCGGGGGGGGGGGGGTTGCTAGCTAAGTAAAGTCGGCTAGTGACCGGTAAGGTGAGAGGAGGGCTGTGGACATTGGAGCCTGGTTACCAGGTTTCGATAGGCCCATAAGAGCAGGGGAGAGGATTGATACTGAGTGAGGTTTTTTCAAGGGGAAGTGCAGGGCGGGATTCTGGGAGGGATTTGATGCTAATAATGGATTGGGAAGGGTCAGGCTCATGGGGCAGGGCCCGGTGGTATGACGATGATGGATAAGAAGGGTGAGGGGGGTTGGTGAGAGATCCCCAGTTAGGATAGTCATGTGGAACATGAGGCCCAGCCAAGGTGTCAAGGGTGCTTGCGCATCTTAAAAGTTTGAAGGTCGATGTAGCAATGCTGCAGGATCCAGCACCTGAGGGTGAAGGATCAAGTGAGACTTAAAAAGGGCTGGGTTAGTTCGGTGTTTCACTCTGGATTTGACGGAAGGGCCAGAGGGGGAGCGGTAATGGTCTGCAAAAGGGTATGGTTCCAGATGGAGAAGGTGGTTGTAGATCAGGGGGGTAGGTATATGATTGTGACAGGGACACTGGAGGGGAGGCGAGTGGCGCTGGTGGGTGTATATGGTCCCAATTGGGACGATGTGGGAATCGCGAAGGTGGTCGCGAAGATTGGACAGGTCACGGCCGTGCTCGCTGGTCCTGTCTGGGGGGAAAGGGGGTGGGCAAAGGCACTGGCTGGACTAATGGTGGAATTGGGAGGGGCGGGCTCTTGGAGGTTTCTGCACCCGAGAGAGCGGGAGTACTCGTATTTCTCTGCGGTCCATAAGGTGTATTCGCTGATCGACTTTTTCATGGTGGGAAAGCACTACTAGCTGGGATTAAAGGGTCGGAGTACTCAGCAATTGCAATATCAGACCATGCTCTGCATTGGGTGGGTATGGTACTGGAGAAGAGGGTGGTACAGAGACCAGGGTGGAAGTTTGATGTGGGACTATTGGGGGACCGAGGGTTCTGTGACAAAATTGAAAAAGTAATTGAGGAATATGTAGGTTTTAACTGCATGGGGGAAGGTGTTGAAGGTGGTTGTCTGGGAGGCTGTAATGGCGGTGGTGAGGGGTGAGGTGATCTCATTCAAGGCTAGGCAAGAAAAAGAGGAGAGGCTGGAGAGTCAGAGGGTAATAGATGAGGTGCTGGAGGTAGATAGGAGTTATGCAGAAGATGGGGACCCAGCAAAGTTGGAACAGAGGAAGGAAGTCCAGGCGAGCTTTGACTGACTATCTACCAGGAAGGTGGCTCGCCAACTGAGGTGAGCAATGGGCACAGTTTACAAGCATGGAGAGAAGGTGGGATGTATGTTGGCGGGACAGCTCCGGAGGGAGGCTCTGGCAAGGGAAATTGTCCAGGTGCGGGACAAGGAAGGGAAGTTATTGGTAGCTCCAGATCAGATTAACAAGGTCTTTAAGGAATTCTATGAGAGATTTTACAGGTCAAAGCCACCTGGGGGAGACCGGGAGATGCAGGAATTTCTAGATGGGCTGGAGTACCCGAGGTTAGGGGAGGGGGACAGGGCTACATTATAAGGGGCGATAGTGGAACAGAAGATAAAAGATGCAATTGGAAGGTGTCAGGGCCGGATGCGTTTACGGTGGAATATTATCAAAAATTCAAAGATAAGCTGGTCCCATTGATGTTTGAGGAGGCAATAGGGACGGGGGTGTTACCACAAACTTTGGGGCAGGCATCACTGTTACCTACGAAAGATTTCCCTGTTACTTAAGAAAGATAAGGATCTGACGGAGTCTGGGTCGTATAGACCCATATCACTTTTAAACGTGGACGCAAAGATATTGGCGAAGATACTGGCAGGTAGGCTAGAGGCGTGCCTCCCGAAGGTGATAGGCGAGGATCAGACGGGATTTGTGAGAGAGAGGCAGCTCTTTTCGAACATTTGGAGGATATTGAACGTGGTTATGGCACCGGCGGAGGGGAAGGAAACAGAGGTGATTGTTGCATTGGAAGCCGAGAAAGCGTTTGACCGGGTAGAATTGGGGTACTTGATAGCAGTTCTGGAACGGTTTGGGATTGGGCCAAGGTTTGTGGATTGGGTAAAGCCGCACAAATATTATTAGCTTGAATACTTTTCTCTCCACCGTGGGACGAGGCAGGGATGTCCTATGTCTCCCCTGCTGTTGGCATTTGCGATTGAACCATTGGCCATCGCGTTAAGAAGTTTAGGGGTATGGGAAATTACAGTGCGGGGGGGGGGGGGGGGGGGGGGGTAGACCACAGGGCGTCCTTATATACCGATGACTTCTTATTATCCGCGTCGGAACCGAGTATGTCAATAGCAGGAATACTGGAGCCGGATCAAGCATTTGGGTCCTTCTCGGGGTACAAATTAAATCTAGATGAGAGTGAATATTTTGAGGTGTCTTGTCCGGGGTTGGGGCAGGGGTGGGGGGGGGCTGCCATTCCGTGGGGCAGGGACTTACTTTACATACCTGGGGATGCAGGTTGCTTGGGATTGTGGGGGGCTTCATAGGTACAACTTTTCTAGTTTGGTGGGGAGAGTGAAAGCTGATCTGGCAAGGTGGGATGGTCTCCCTCTGTCACTGGCGGTTCGGAGACAGGCGGTTAAAATGAATGTGCTGCCGGGATTCCTGTTTATTTTCCAATGCCGGACGATTTTCCTGCCAAAGACATTTTTTTGAGAGATTGAAGGGATGATTACCTCGTTCATATGGGGAGGGAAAGTGGCCGGAGTTAGAAAGGTGCTGCTACAGAGAGGAAGGCAGGCAGGGGGTTTGGGTCTTCCGAACCTGATTTATTATTACAGGGCGGTGAATGTGGAGAAGGTGCGGAGCTGGGTCAGAGGGGTTGACTCCCAATGGGTCAGAATGGAGGAGAGTTTATGCAGGGGGTCGGTATTGAAGGCGCTAGCAAGAGCGCCGCTCCCGATGGCCTCTAGGAGATACTCAGGAAGTCCGGTAGTCCGGCTTTGTTGAGAATTTGGAGGCAGTTTCGGCAGCACTTTGGATTGGGGGTAGGGTCAAGGGATTTGCCGATTCCGGGGAACCATAGATTTGAGCCAGGGAAGGGGGATGGAAATTTCCAGAGATGGGAAGGGAAAGGAATTGAGACACTAAAAGATATGTTTCTTGGGGGTCGGATTGCAGGATTGAAGGATCTGGGAGCGAAGTATGGGCTGGAGCAGGGGGAAATATTTAGATAGATGCAGGTTCGAGACTTTGCCAGAAAGGAGATAGAGCTTCCCAGTAGAGCCGGCTTCCACATTGGTGGAGGAGGTGCTGACAACAGGGGGACAGGAGAAGAGGGTAGTATCAGTGGTTTACAAGGCTATTTTGAAATAGGAAAAGACACTGCTGGAGGGGATCAAGGCAAAGTGGGAGGAAAGTTGGGAGAGGGTATGGAGGAGCGGTTCTGGTGTGAGGTAATCTGGAAGGTAAACGCCTCCACCCCGTGTGCGGCGTTGGGGCTGATACAGCTGAAGATGGTGTATAGAGCACACCTTACAAGGGCGAGGATGAGCCGGTTCTTTGAGGGGGTAGAGTATGTGTATGAATGTTGCCGCGGGGGGGGGGGGGGGGGGGGGGGGGGGGGGTGGGGGGGGGGGTGGGGGGGGGGAGGGGGGGGCAAACCACGTTCATGTGTTTTGGCCCAAATCTAGAGGATTACTGGAAGGAGGTTTTTAGGGTAATCTTTAAAGTGGTGCACATGAAACTGGACCTGGGCTCTCGGGAGGCCATATTCGGGGTGTCGGACTAGCCGGGGATGGAAGCGGGTGCGGAGGCAGATGTTGTAGCGTCGCCTCGTTGATCGCCTGAAGGCGGATCCTGTTAGGGTAGAGATCAACCTCTCCACCCTGTGCCCTACCGTGGTGGGGGGACCTCCTGGAATTCTTGACTCTTGAGAAGGTCAAATTTGAACTGATGGGAGGGGTTCTACAACTCATGGGCGTTATTCATTATGCATTTTTGAAAATTGGATTAGATCGACTATTAGGGGGGGGATCTGGCAGGGTAGGGGGAGGGGGACTATATGTGTTAATAGTGACTTTGGGTGATTCCTGATTCCTTTCTGTTTATGTTAACATGCGGGCTAATGTTTGGTGGGAGGATGGGATCGTTGTTATTGATATGGGGATTGACATTGCATTCATTACTAATTGTTGTTCGTTGTCGGGTGTAAATTTGTGAGAAAATGTGAAAATTTAGAATAGAAATTTTTTTTTAAAAATAGGAAATAGTTTCCCCAAAGGAAAAGTGCTTTTCAAAAGCTGTAATCTCACATTTTTTCAGCTCTGCTGTGTCCCAGTACTGTATTTTTTAAAAACGTATTTGGGGTAAAGCTGTGCAACTTCCACTTTTTTTCAGCAGTCTCTGTGGTAAGGTTGTGATGAGTGATACATGATGATCAATTTGTTCTGTGACCAACCCATCAGCAAAGAAGAAAGGTAAGCCTGTCCAAGATCACATCACTTGGAACGGTTAAGTATATTACAGAATATTTCCAAAGATTACCTCTGCCTGTCAGGATCTAAACTCCTGCCTTCCACTCGACATTACATTATAAATAGATTACAGACAGAAAATTACAATTCAAAGTTTTCATACCTGTGCCTAGATTAAGGCGAACTCCCCCAAGAAACTGATTGGTGAAGGTTTCATGGTCCCAAATGGATAGTTCTGCACAGGCCTCCATTATTTCATCCAACTTGAATCCATCGTATACCATTGTATGGTTATAGATCGGATTAAGAGTTTTCTTTACGACTCGAGTCTTCTGTCTGCTGTTCTTACTGGTGTCTGGTAGAATATAACTAGAAGAAAAGAATCAGTAAAATACGACAGTCAACAGCTTCAGATATTACTTAGTCTAATATTATACAAATTCTACAATGATACATTTGTTTTCAAGTTGTGCTTCATGCATCCAGTGAATCTTGCTGAGGACCAAATTCGGCCATACATATTTTACAACCTCACCAGCTATTCAGATGATGTTGAAGAAGCAAAAATGTTATAATTTTATGTCTAATGTGTGGGAACACCTTTATAAAATACAGATGCATGAAAGAACCAACCAGTTTTGAAAGCATAAAATAAAGCTGTATTTTATACATCTATCTTCCCCATAGCTTAACACAACATGAAAGAAATCACATCAATATATTAAAAAAGGAGCAGTCATAAAAAATAACAGGCAGCTCTATGTAAGCTGCTAACCCACTAGAGCCAAATCATTCTTTTTCTACTTGTCCACAGAATAATTTTATATTAAAATCATAACTTTTAGTTTCCAGAGCAGAGAGAAGAGGCTAAAATTGAAATATCTCAGATAGATTTACCATTTTTCAATGGTAAATTGTGACCAGTTTACCAAGAAAGTTTCATACCCAGTAATAGGATTGAATAACTATCAGAACTGGTTGCCTTTCAATCAATCTTTTCTGAACTTATCTTTTTGATGTTCTCAATGTTGAAAAGGTAGGAAGAGATGAACATTAGTTGCAGTAGAGCTGCCTAAAGGTGAACTCTCATTTAACATCAAAAATGTTCCACATGGAAAACCTAATGATGTGGTCTGTTAAAATTACTGAAGGCAAATATTCAACCTGTGAATGTCAGTGTAGGGTCACAAAAGTTCAAATTAAATAACTGATCAATCACTAAGTAAATAGGATCATGACATCTACAGCACAGATAAAGACCATTACATCAGCTGCAATTGTCTCTTCAAACCTCATTTTCACAATGTTCTTTTATATTTTTCCGTTGCAAATAAATGGCAATTCCCTGTTAAATGTTAGAATCATTGCTTCAATAGTTACTAGCAATCTTTGTTTCTTTCAACATTCGCAATCATCTTTTATTATTAATCCTTAGTTAATACCTTGTTAGTGATTCATCTTCCAGTGGAAATAAACCTTCAGTATTTACCCGTCTGAAAATCTTGGGCGCGATTCTCCCGAGTTACGAAAACTCGGGAAGCTGGCGTCAAAAACGGGCCCGTTTGACACCAGCCTCCGCCCCCCGACCAGGAACCGATTCAGCTCCCCGGTCGGGGCTAGCATCGCGCCGCCGTGAACTCCGGCATCGCGGGCTTAACGATTTTTGTTAAGCCCGCTAGCCAGAGTTAGCGACGGCTGACGCGTCAGATGACGTCAGCCGCGCATGCGCGGATTGGACGGCTCCAACCCGCGTATGCGCGGATGACGTCATCACGCATACGCGTGAAACCCGCGCATGCGCGGGCCGGTATGCCCCTCAGCCGCCCCGTGAATGGATCCAGCGGGGCGGCGGAGGGAGAAAGAGTGCACGGGTTAAGTACCCGCTGCCCACGATCGTGGTACTGCCGTGCCAATCGGTGCCATGGTTCCCCAGATCGGGACTTTACGGCCGTTTTTACAAACGGTAAGACCAGGTGTGTTTTACGTTCATAAAAACGTCAAAGGCCTTGGAAATCGGCCCATCGGCCAGGGGTGAATAGCTGCTCGCCGTAAAAAAATGGCGAGCAGCGATTCGTGTCGGGGGGCGGCCGTGGGGGGGGGGGGGGGGGGGGAAGAATAGCGGGAGGGCGTCAGACCAGCGTGTCCGTAAAAATTTACGCCGCCCGCTATTCTCCGAATTTTCGTGAGCGCGGAGAATTGCGCCTCTTGATTTTAAAATCTCAGATTATGGGGGCGATTCTCTGAGCCCCGCGACGGAGAATCGTCGCAACCGTGCCACGACGCCCCGACCCCGGCGCGCGATTCTCCAAGGTGCATTTAAAGTTAAAGTTGTATATAGCTTTTGGAGACATTCTCTGACAGTAGCTTGTGGTTTTTCTGCTTAAAGGATTTTAATGCACACTTATTCATTATTGCAGTGTCAGAACTGTTAAGAGGCTGCCAGTATTTTAGTGGTTAATTAATGCCGCTACAGTCCTGTTCGGGACCATTTATAGAAGAAATCGAAACACCCACTAACAACTGACGGAACTACCCCACAAGATTTGATATTTTGAACCAAAAACGTTTGTAAGTGTATACAAAAATAAATTAAACAAAGCAAGCACCACGACCTTAACACTACAGTTTAGAAAGACTTATGCCATACACTCAGTTCTATTTGTTACTGCTGCCTCCCCCACAACATTTCCCCACCAATCCATCCTAAAGATTTCCTTTATCTTACAAAATCTTGAAGGTTCATTTACTTCTTTAAGGATCACCTCAAAAGTATGCCACTGCCATCCGGAAATAATTTGCCTTTTAATAATCTTGAAAATAATTTTTATTAGTCTCACAAGTAGGCTTACAGTAACACTGAAATGAATTTACTGTGAAAATCCCCTAGTCGCCACACTCCGGCACCTGTTTGGGTACACAGAGGGAGAATTCAGAATGTCCAAATTACCTAACAGCGCATCTTTCGGGACTTGTGGGGGAAACCCACACAGACACAGGGAAAATGTGCAGACTCCACACAGACAGTGACCCAAGTCAGGAACTGAATCCGGGTCCCTGGCGCTGTGAAGCAACGGTGCTACCCACTGTTACCATGCCACTCAGTGCTTTAACTACTCTCTGAGGTAAGATTCTATGGGTTCTGAAGAGCCATATTTGACTTAAAACATTGGGGGCGATTCTTCGGCTGCATCATGCCTGCCACAAATCCCACTTTGCCGGGAGGATAACAGGATAGCTTCAAAATGGGGTTTGCGCAGGGCGCAAACCAGTAAAAGATGCTCCCAGCCTGCTGCAGGTGATGTAATCTAGTTCACGCCCTCGTTATGTGTGAACAAGATTAGCATATGCTGCGTCCGTTTAAAGTCGGATTCTCCCGGCTCGTGGTATTCCCACCCCCCAACTGTCGCAACTTGAGGCTAGTGGTCATCACTACTGGGCTCCACCACCGGAGACCAGACATCATGACCACTCCAGGGGGGGCTCAGAGGACATTGGAGCCCCCAGGTTTTCAGTGGCTTGGCACTGCCCCATCCATCCTGGCAGCGCCAAGCGAGCTGGGGACAGTGCTAGGTTGGCGCTGTCAAGGGCCTGAAGGGGTGGGGCATGAAAGTGGTGCAGGGCATCTGGCGAGCCTGTGGCAAAATGTCGCTCTCATGGGGAGGGGGGCTTGTACTGGTGATTCCGGAGTGGGGGTGATGCCAGCGAGAACTGAGTAGGAAAGAGTATGAAAAGAGACCCACTGGGTGGGGGGCCCACATCCTCCAATGCCGGAGATCTTTTGTGGGGGGGGGGAGGGGAGGGGGGGGGGGGGGGAGAAAAAGAGAGAGTTGATGCCAGCGAGAATGGTGGGAGGGAGCCCTGAGGACATGTTACCGGTGATGTTGGTGGGTTGGGGGTGGGTGCTGCAGGCCTTGGTGTCTCTTAGAGATGGAGCACCCTTTACAAAGGACTATGAAGCCAGGCTTGCCGGCTTGTTTAGGCCGCACCCCTCTCAATGTTGATGCAAAGCTCGTCCCCCTCCCAAAAAAAGTCTTTTTAAAAAAAATGATTTTATGGAGTTTTAATATTTTATATCCAACAAATTATTGCCATGGGCTATTTGGATCACCAGTTGGCAGAATTTGGCCTGGGCCAGTTTAAACTCAGTCCCTACAGCTCTCCCCCTCCCCCTTGTGGGTTCACAGCGAGGATCTCGCTCTTACTTAGGTTAAGCTTGTAGCCTGAGAAGGCTCCAAAATCTTTGAGAAGTTTCATTATCCCTTCCATGATGGTTCGGGTTTTTTTTAACATTTAAAGTACCCAATTCATTTTTTCCAATTAAGGGACAATTTAGCATGTTCAATCCACCTACCCTGCACATCTTTGGGTTGTGGGGGTGAAACCCATGCAAACACGGGGAGAATGTGCAAACTCCACATGGACAGTGACCCAGAGTCAGGATCGAACCTGGGACCTCGGCGCCGTGAGATTGCTACCACTGCGCCACCGATGGTTTGGGGTTTTGAGATGCAGAGGAGCAGGTATCCACATTGAGTTAGACTCTATCCTATCACCTTTGGATATCTGCACCCCTTCGATGCTCTGAGGGCAATTGCCAGAGTAAACAATAGTGGGGACAATGACATCTCTGCCTCATGAGTCTATGCAGCGAGAAGTATCGAGAGCTGGTGATATTTGTCCATATGCTCACCCTGGGAGCACTGTACAGAGGTTTCACCCAGGAGGTGAATCCTGGCCCAAACATAAACTGTTCCAGTTCCACTCGACCCTGCCAAAGGCCTTTTCTGCGACCAGGGAGATGATCACCTAGTGTTCTCTCCCCGGATGGGGTCATTACCACTTTCAACCCCCCCCCCCCCCCCAACTCCATGATTAGTCAGTGTATCTATTTTGGGATGAATTCCGGATCAGCCCAGTCGGGAGCATACATGTTCACAAGCACCACTGGTGCTACTTCCAGAGTACTACTAACCATGACATACCGTCCACCCAGGTCCATAACCGTCTTTGCTGCCACGAATGCAGTCCTCTTGTTCAGTTGAATGGCCACCCCCCTAGCCCTCGTCCTATAACACGATTGGTACGTCTGACCGACCCCGCTCTTCCTTACCCGCAGTCAGTCCTTCTCCCTCAGGTGTGTCTTCTGGAGGAAGATAACATCCCCTCCGACTTCTCTGATGGGCAAAGACTCAAGATCTTTTCACCGGGCCATTAAGTTCCCTGATGTTCCAGATAACTATCCTGATGGAGTGTTTCTGTTCAACCCCCCCCCTCTCCCCCCCTCCTGCGGGATCAACCATACTCACCTTGTGGATGTGCCCCTGCACTCCGGAGTTTCCCTCAGTTTGGGGACCATCCAAGATGGCTGCTCTTCGTGTCGCTCTTTTTGCTGCCATTATGTGCGACCTATTGTAGGCAGTATTTTATCCACCCCTCCTCCTTCCCAATTCGCATTCTTGGATCTGTCATCCTCTCTTCATGCCCCTGTGAGCCCCCCCCCCCTCCTCCACCCACCTATTACACCTCCTGTCTTCTCCCCCAATTGCGAGTGCAACTCCTCCAACCCCCCACACTTCTGTCACGCACTCCCTCCCTGTGGTGAGCTGTGCCGCGGCCTTCCCTTCACCAGCACTTGCTTTCTTACTAGTGTGGTGCCCCCCCACCATCTTCCCTCACCTGGTGTTTCTCCACCCTCCCCCCACCCCCCTCCACCTGCTTCCGCACCTCTCTACTCTCACGCCCTCCTTCCTAGTGGTTAAAGCTAGGTCAATAGTGAGGCAGTTCTGTCCAGGCCAAATGTCTTTTTTTTTTAAACGGGTTTGTCGTCACTGTTGGCACTATTGTTGCTGCCTTCCCAGCTCATGTCTGCGCACAAACCCGTCTGCCTTGGCCAAGGTGGTGAAGTAGAATCCCTTCCCCTGGAAGGTTACCCACTGTTTGGCCAGGTATAGCATCCCAAATCACACCTCAATCTTGTATTAAATTCAGCTCGGTGCTTGGCAAGGTCTGCCCCAAAGTCTTGGTAAACTCGGATTGAATGGCCTTCTCACTGGCAGGACCGAATGTGCCTTGCCCAATTAAAGATCTTCTCCTGTTATGGGCCAGGGTTTAGAGAACCTCAAAGTGTATCATGGAGTTCACCTGACCCACAACTTTTTACAGATTGTGGTACAGGGAGCACACGGCCCACTCTACAGGTGTGGTACAGCAGAAATGGAAAAGTATTTTTGAAAACAAAACAATGTTTATTCTATGAACTCAAGTTAACCTTTTTAAAACATACAGTGAACATCTCAGCAACCATCAATTCAAATACAACCTCCAAATAATACAACACTAAGTAATCCTTAATAACTTCCCAAACAACATCCAGAAGACAAAAGAAACACATTTTAGCAGAAGCACATTAGGTTTACATTCACTACGGAGAACATTTATAATTCTGAATTCACCAAATGACCAAGAGAGTCTTTTCATGGCAGAGAGAACAGCAGTACACCTGCTCTGTCTGGCTTCAGCACCAACACTGAAAACAAAATAAAAACACACCCTGCAGCAAACAGCCTAAAACAAAAGTAAAAAGCTGACAGCCCAGCCCAGCTCCACCCACACTCTGACATCACTGATAAACACCCATTTCGTAAAGGTACATTTCTTAAACACCCGTTTCTTAAAGGTATTCTCACATGACACTCCCGATCCTAGTATCGGTGCAGCTTTGCTATTATGGCTCTTGGCTGCTGCCCCACTTTAGGTTTCGGCCAGAGTGACCTGTGGACTCTGCCTATCTCCGGGAGTCCGGAATCCTAGGGTCTGACCAGACCACCAACATGCCCCCCGCCCCCCGCCTCTGGGTTCTGGGGGGGTGAGACCCACGCATACATGGGGTGAATGTACAATCTCCACATGGAAAGTGACCCAAGACCGGGATTGAACCTGGTTCACAGCGCCATGAGACAGCAGTGTTAACCACTGTTCCACCATGCCACCCTGCTCATCACTACAAATAACAATGAAACAGAATACCCGGATGCCTTGTTCATCGTGGCTTCAACGGGCCAACCTCAAGAGCGTACTGCCAAAATTCCACCACACATCTCCTGTCCCACCAGGGGTGCCAACATTCTCGACCACTGCTACTCAAACATCAACGGCGCCTACCGTTCCATCCCCCGACCGCACTTCGGAAAATCGGGCCATAAGATGGTGCTCCTTCTCTCGGCATACAAGTGGAACCTTAAGCGGGAGAATCCAGTTAAGAAGGTTGTGCAATGCTGGTCCGAGGCAGCAGCAGAGCTCCTACGTGACTGCTTGGAGTCAGTGGACTAGTCAGTATTCAAGAATTCAGTGGCCAACCTAAACGAGTATGCCACCACCATCACAGTGTACAACCTTCGCAAAGTCATTAGGGATGCCAAGAGACAGCACCAGCCTAAGCTAGAGTCACAGACTAACGACATAGACTCTCGTCGGTTTTTCAAGACTTAAACAACATAACGGGCTACAAAGCGAAGTCGAGTAGAATCTCCAGCAGCAGCGCCCCCTTCCCGATGAACTCAATGCATTCTATGCTTGGTTCGAGCAGGAAACCATCAAACCGCTGTCAACTGCCCCGGTTGCCCTTGACACACCCATACCCACCGTCACAACTTGTGAAGTCAGATCAGCCTTCAAACATTACAATGAAGTTACTGTGTAAAGCCCCGAGTTGGCACATTCCGGCGCTTGTTCGGGTACACAGAGGGAGAATTCAGAATGTCCAAATTAGCTAACAGCACGTCTTTTGGAACTTGTAGGAGGAAACCAGAGCACCCAGATGAATCCCACGCAGACACAGGGAGAACGTGATACAGCAGAATTTAGATAGTTTGGAGACTTGGGCGGCGAGATGGAGTTTAAGCCGGACAAACATGAGATAATGCATTTTAGAAGGTATAACACAGGTAGGGAATATACAGTGAATGGTGGAACCCTCAAGAGTATTGACAGTCAGAGAGATCTAGGTGTACAGGTCCACAGGTCACTGAAAGGGGCAACACAGGTGGAGAAGGTAGTCAAGAAGGCATAAGGCATGCTTGCCTTCATTGGCCGGGGCATTGAGTATAAAAATTGGCAAGTCATGTTGCAGTTGTATAGAACCTTAGTTAGGCCACACTTGGAGTACAGTGTTAAATTCTGGTCGTCACGCTACCAGAAGGAAGTGGAGGCTTTAGAGAGGGTGCAGAAGAGATTTACCAGGATGTTGCCTGGTATGGAGGGCATTAGGGGCTGGTTTAGCTCACAAGGCTAAATCGCTGGCTTATAAGGCAGACCAAGCAGGCCAGCAGCACGGTTCGATTCCCGTACCAGCCTACCCGGACAGGCGCTGGAATGTGGCGACTAGGGGCTTTTCACAGTAACTTCATTGAAGCCTACTTGTGACAATAAGCGATTTTCATTTTTTCATTAGCTATGAGGAGAGGTTGAATAAGCTTGGTTTGTTCTCACTGGAATGAAAGAGGTTGAGGGGCGACCTGATAGAGGTCTATAAAATTATGAGGGGTATAGACAGAGTGGATAGTCAGAGACTTTTTCCCAGGGTAGAGGGGTCAATTACTAGGGGGCATAGGTTTAAGGTGCAAGGGGCAAGGTTTAGAGGAGATGTACAAGGCAAGTTTTTACACAGAGGGTAGTTGGTGCCTGGAACTCGCTGCCAGAGGAGGTGGTGGAAGCAGGGACGATAGTGACGTTTAAGGGACATCTTGACAAATACATAAATAGGATGCAAATAGAGGGATATGGACCACGGAAGTGCAGGAGATTTTAGTTTAGACGGGCAGCATGGTTGGCGCAGGTTTGCAGGGTTGAAGGGCTTGTTTTTGTGCTGTATTTTTCTTTGTTCTTTGTTTGTTCTTTGTGATGACTCTCCACAGACAGTGACCCAAGCTGCGAATCGAACCTGGGACCCTGGTGCTGTGAAGCAACAGTGCCAACCACTGTGCTACCGGTGCAAATTTGGTGCAGCGGGATGGAAAAACCCGCCCAGCGTCTTCCCCACTGTTACCAGACTCCTGAATGACCCTCTTATAGACTAATCTGATCTCTTCACACATCTTCTCTACTAAAGATGTGGTACTTAGAACAGTACAGCACAGAACAGGCCCATCGGCCCTCGATGTTGTGCCGAGCAATGATCACCCTACTCAAGCCCACGTATCCACCCTATACCAGTAACCCAACAACCCCCATTAACCTTATTTTTTAGGACATTAAGGGCAATTTAGCCTGGCCAATCCACCTAACCCGCACATCTTTGGACTGTGGGAGGAAACCGGAGCACCCGGAGGAAACCCACGCACACACGGGGAGGACGTGCAGACTCCACACAGACAGTGACCCAGCCGGGAATCGAACCTGGGACCCTGGAGCTGTGAAGCATTGATGCTAACCACCATGCTACCGTGCTAAACTCCTTATGCTCACCCAAACACCCAAAGCTTGTGCGTATGTATTTATATTGTGTATTCATGCATGCCCTATGTTTTAGGGGCTGGTTTAGCACACTGAGCTAAATCACTGGCTTTTAAAGCAGACCAAGCAGGCCAGCAGCACGGTTCAATTCCCGTACCAGCCTCCCGAACAGGCGCCGGAATGCGGCGAGTAGGGGCTTTTCACAGTAACTTCATTGAAGCCTACTTGTGACAATAAGTGATTTTCATTTCATTTCATTTTCATTTTTCATGTATGGAATGATCTGTCTGGACTGTAAGCAGAACAATACTTTGCACTATACCTCGGTACACGTAACAATAACTCAAATTCAATTCAATTCAATTCAAGCTCCCTTCTGACAGGAGTACCCAGCATCTGGGCCACATATCTTGTGGGGTTTCTGTTCTCGATGCTCTCCGGTAGCCCCACAATACAGAGATTTGGTGACGGGACCGCTTCTCCTGGTCCTCAACCTTCCCCTTCAGTGCCCCTTGCATCACCAGCAATCTTGCCATTTATGTTTTAAGGGAGGCAATTCAGTCTCTCTGGTCGGGTGCCGCTTTTTCTAGGTCCCTGATTGTTGCGTCCAGTCGCCGCTCTGTTTTTTCCAAGGCAACCTTGAAGGGGCCAAAGTGTCTGTGACCACCGGCTTCACTGTCACCATCATTTCCAGCTTGATGGCATCTCTGTGATTCTGGAGCTCTGTGTCATGAGGTCCATCCACTCACTTATCAGTGGACAGTCTGGCGTGGTCCCGGCAGCCCAGTTTGCTCAGGTGTGGCTGGCTCTGACTCGCTATCGTCCCGTTCCTCCTCACCAGGTTTTGGGTGACTCTGCCAACCCTCCAGGTCTTGGAGTTAATGCCAATAATTTTTCGGTGGTTGGGGCTGTCTTGTGAGGGAGCAGGTGGGGGGTGTGCAACAAGTTTGGTGGGCTATCTTCATGTTAAAAATACCATTTTTTTGAGTTCCCAGAGGAGAGCCACTTTCCCTGCTACTGCTCAGCACATCCCCCTCAGCGGAAGTTCAGCTCTGCTGTTTTTAAGCCACAAATAATTATCTAACAGTCTCTATCTCTTCCTTTGGTTTGAGGAGGAGGGAAGGATGGGAACACTGCAGCAATGCAATGTTTGGAGCTTTACTGTTCTTGGACACTGGGTTCTCCATAACTCCCTTCTCAGTTGTCGTGGATGAGCCGACTTCTCCCAGAATCCTCCTCACCCACATCTCACCGCTACCCTCGCCTGGATACCAATTAAATTTTCTAACTGTGGATGGATTGCGTCGATTCAACCAGCGGGAATTGCACTTTGCTTCCCACAGCAGACCACACCTTGACGTTTTGGGGAAAATTGTGCCCATAAACTCTGTTTCTTTCTCTACAGATGCTGCCAGACATGCTGAGTATTCCCAGGACTTATGGTTTTTATTTATGATTCTATGTGGATCCTTTGCTTTTGGCCAAGTAGTCCTCCAGTTTTCTTTAAATGACTACGAACTTTTCAATTCGAGTGTGGGCTGCACTGTCATCTTCGGGATTTAAGCATCAGGACAAATTTGGTTCCTGCAATTTTCCCCTCCCGATTGCATTCAGCATGGTGAACCATAAAATTAATATTTTCTCTGCTTAAACGCAGACCTGGCTAGCATTAATTTCCTTTGGCTCTCTCATATTCAGTGAGCTGTAGTCCACAGAAGACCAAATGTGCATTTGCCTAAGGCTGTTCTCGAACTGAACATTCCTACTTCTATCAACAAACAATCAATCAATTAGACAAAAATAATTCTTCTAACCAAGGTACCACCCTGAATCACTATCTCTACGGCAAGGCGGCATGTTCTGAAATGGTCCAAAACAGAAATGTAAATGAATTATTTCACCTTCAATATAATTCTTTGATTTTATAACCCATATCAATAATTAATATTTGGGTTGGCACAGTGGTTAGCACTGCTGCCTCACGATGCCCAGGACCCAGGTTCGATCCTGGCCCCCGATCACAGTCCATGAGGAGTTTGCACATTATTCCCGTGTCTGCGTGGGTCTCACCCCCACAACTCAAAGATGTGCAGGGTAAGTGGATTAGCCACGCTAAATTGCCCCTTAATTGGAAAAGAAAATGAATTTGTCACTTGAAATTTATTTTCAACAAATAAAATAATAATTCATATTTGTAATGGAGTTTTCTGCCCCCATTTTCCCAGAGTGGCTGGCTCTGTTAGAGAACTCTCTTGTTTACAACCTGCTTTTACCTTCCTTTGATGTAGAAACTAGTGACACAATTCAAATCTTTTATTGAAGTAAGTGTAGACTCCATTACAAGCCTAGAGATAATTCATTCATTGTTCGAGTGTTACTATTCTACTTCTTACCTTGCAAGATAAACATAGATTAGCTTTTAAACTGTAATTTAATCCAAGCTTCAGGGTCACACATCAGTTTCTCGTTCAGAAGCTCCCATTTATCTACAGTTAAATCCTTCATTCCTAGACCTAAAGGTATTTAATGATGAACCAGATTTTCAAAACAATGAGCTTCAGTCGATAAATCCAAGTTGGAGGGAAGGAAGAGAAAGGAATGGAACTGCAGCAGGGTGGCGTGCAAATAGAAGGATCAGTACTCAGAGAAATCCTTACAATCTCACCAGAAAATGTACTGAATTTCTCTGAGAGATAATGAAGAAGGAGGCATCAATTCTTGAAGACGTGCATCAACCAAGTTCAATTTAAAAACCTTTGCAAAACCCAAGAGCAAATATCAATTCCGCTTTTAAAGTGTGCTTTTAAATGGAAAGGAGCTTCAAAATTTAATGTCCTCTTGTAACCTCTACAGCAAAGTTTTTAGCTGAGTTATGTAAAGCATCACCAGAGACTTTTGAATGTATTCACTGCATGTTCTATTTAATATTTTCAAATAACTGCAGTATACAAAAAAATTATACTCTTCTGAGTCTAATAGAACTTACCATCTCACAAAAGAATCCACACCGCCAGGTTTTAGTGGCTGTAACTGTGTTGCTTCTTTCAGCCATATATGAACTTCCCCATTGTGTGGTACGTTCCCATCTAAAGGAAATTGCACATTATCTGTTATGCATTGATTGTTTCAAGAAATCTTGAACACAATATCTGTCACCAAAACTTAAATGAATGAGTTTGCGCTTTTCTCATGTAAATGGTCTGAAGTTAACAACCCAATTTACCCAGATGTGAGGGTTTGGGAGGAGGGAAATATAGGAACAATTACTCTATTCAGATTCTAAACAAAATTAATTGCAGTAAGAGACAGAATTTACCGACCGTTTCATTTTCTTGGTTATATTTAATACTGTTTATTCTAGAGAATAGGCTTATGTGAATAGCGACTTAACCCCATCATCTTGCTCCTCCACTAAAGTTTCCTTTTAACCTTGAAGTTCAATATTTTGGTACCAGGAGTATATCAGGATGGGTTACAATTGCAACGCTACATTTTGTAACCTGAAGCAAGTATAATACCATTAAGGTATTTAAACTGCATTGCTAGACACTAGCATTGTACCTTTGAGTGTGGGGGAGGAGGAGGGAGGACAGTATTGTTACACTATTTAGTGCTATAAACTTTATTGCATGCATAAGGTAAAATCTTGCTTATCTTCTTGCAGACCCAGGTGGCATGAAACAAAATAGTTCAGGTGTCTGTCAATTAATCCCATGCATTAATTTTTTGAAAGTAAAAGAGCAAAAAGAACATAAGAATGTGTCTTCATAAGAACATGACCTCAGCTTCCTTAATTCCCTTAGTGCTCAAGAGATCTTTCAGCCCATATCTTGAATCTACTCCAAGACTAGGCATTTACATATGAAGAATTCCAAAGAATCACAGCCCTTTGAGTAACAAAATTTCTTCTCATCTCAGTCCTAAATGCTTGGCTTTTTTTATTCTGAGGCTCGCCCCATATTATAACTTCTCTCGCCAAAGGAAATATCTTCTTAGATCTACCCTGTCGCACCCTTTAAAAATTTCTAATGTTTCAGTTAGAGGCCCTCTCATTCTTCTAAACTCCAAGGTGGAGAAATCATAATGCATTTCCACCGGGTTGAAATAGTGTTTGATTGGAAACACTGATCCTAGTGTTACAAATGAAAGGGAGATTACCTATTAAGTCAGCTGGAATATACTTGAGAGCCACACAGATTTCTCCTTGATTGACGTTTCCCTCAGGTAGATTGGATGGCTGAGAGTGAATAGAAGTTAGATCACATAATATTAGATAAAGATGGCAGCCCACCGTATATATGCCCCAATTAATTCAGATGTTTTGGTACATATTGCCATGATGAACTCCTCCAATAGATTAACCTACAATTATACCACAATATTTAAAAGTACAATGCATCACTGGTGGACGCAGGTTACATAAATTGAGCAATAGATCACTGCATGTGCATGCTTGTGTGTTTGTGAAAAACCCCACGCCCTTGGTTATTTTTTATTGTTATTTTCGAAGACAGTAGGTAACAGCAGTCACTTATATTTGCCATTAAAAATATTGAAAGTAGGTCTACAAGGTTTCCGGACTCTTAAAGTGTGACTTGGCATTAGTGTCATACTTCAGCAATTTTTAAAAAGCATATTTTTATTTAACATTTTCAATTTTAAACATAACAATAGAACAATAACAAACAACCCAAAACCAGCCCCCCCCCCCTCCCCCCCATCCCCAAACTGAAAAGATCCCCACCAAAGTCCGCCCCCCAACCCCCAACTCCCTCCTCCTCCTCCCCGCCACCCTAGCAACTCTGGGTGATCAACTGCTTTTTAAAGTACAGAATAAACAGCTGCCATCTCCAGTGGAACCGGTAGAATCCCTCGATTGCCGCCCTCATGGTGTATGTGGCTTTCTGCTCAGAATGGCGACCCAAGAGCGGGATTCCCTAGGGAATCCCTCGCAATCCTCACCGTGCATAAATTTGCATGGCAAAGGTTGGGAATCATTTCCTGGGAGCACAAATCAGATGCAATTCAACTCCGGCGGGAGAACATTATCTCGCAAACGGAGGATCCCACCCTTTTGGAATAAAATGTCCAAAGATTGCAGGTTAGGTGGATTGGCCATACAAAATTGCCCTTAGTGTCCAAAGAAGGCTTGGGCTACTGGGTTGTGGGGATAGGGTGGAGGTGTCAGCTTGGGTAGGGTTCCCTTTCAAGGAGCCGGTGGAGACTCGATGGGCCGAATGGCCTCCTTCTGCACTGTATATTCTATGATCTATGATCTATAATAACATCTGCTCCTGCTCTTTTTCAGAGATCATTGGATCAAATTTAAGTGGACTGAATGGGGTGAGAAGTTATTTAGATGATATACTCATCACTAGTTCAAATGAACAGGAACACTTGGAGAATTTTGGAGCTACCCTGAAGCAGTTACAACCTGAGAGTTAAAAGGGAAAAGTGGGACTTTTTCAAGTCAATCATAAATTACCTTGATCATATTATCGATAAAGATGGTTACACAAGATACCCAAGAAGATGGTAGCAATCTTAAGGGCAGCACGGTAGCATTGTGGATAGCACAATTGCTTCACAGCTCCAGGGTCCCAAGTTCGATTTTGACTAGGGTCACTGTCTGTGTGGAGTCTGCACAACCCCCCCTTGACTGCGTGGGTTTCCTCCGGGTACTCCGGTTTCCTCCCACAGTCCAAAAATGTGCAGGTTGGGTGGATTGGCCATGATAAATTGTCCAAAATTCTTTGATTAACCTAGGACAAAAGTTTGGCGCAACATCGTGGGCCGAAGGGCCTGTTCTGTGCTGTATTTCTCTATCTCTATCTCTATCCTCAAAATGTGACACAATTAAGGCTGTTTTTAGGATTGATCAATTATTACTGATAATAATACGGTTGAAGTCTTTACACATTTTGGCATGGCATGGTGAAAAGAATGCAAAAATGCATGCAATGAGGTAAAAGATGCCTTGCAGATTTTAGAGTGGTTGGTTCTCTACAATCCCAAACTGAAGTTACAACTTGCTTGCAATGCATTGCCCTATGGGGTGGGTGCAGTTGTCTCGCACATAATACCTTCAGGAGAGGAACGACTGATATAATTTTTTCACGCACTCTTATTAGTGCAGAAACAAATTAAACTCAGCTAGAAAAAGAGGCATTGAGCATCATTTTCAGTGCCCCCTTAATTGGCATCATTTTACTCCATTGACAGATCATCGGCTCTTGATGACAATCTTTGGGCCTTATAAAGTATACCCTCTTTTGTAGCTAGTAGGTTACAAAGATGGTCTTTGATATTGTCAAAGCAAGGCAGAGCAGCAAGCAAATGCTGATGCTTTGTCAAGATTGCTGTTACAAGTCAAGCATGAATCTGAATAACCATTCGTCAATATCCTCTATTTCTCACTCCTGGATTGTGTACCTGTGACTTCACCTCAAGTTCAGAGATAGTGACCCAGTGATTTGAAACGTGATGGACTTGGTCCTAAAAGGAACGCTGTCAGACGTTCACCATAAGAAAAATCCAGACTTCAAACCCTACATCACACGGTACAGAATGGAGTTTCTATTATGGGGAATCCATTATAATTATTCCTCCATGTTTGCATAGTAAAATCCTTGACCGACTACATGAGGCACAACCTGGTGTGGTAAGGATGAGGCATGTATTTATTTTTGGTGGCCAGGATTAGATGCTCAAATTGAAGATAAAGTAGGGCAATGTCAATCCTGTGCAAAACTAAGGAACACTCAATTCCATCCATGGGAAATGGTCGACTCGTCCATGGCAGAGAAAACACATTGGTTATGGTGGTCCACTGGATAGTCACATGATTTTGGTGATTGTGGACACACACTCTAAATGGCTGGAAGTTGCGATCATTTGAAAAAAAAATTCCAATATAAGGGGCAATTTAGTCTGGCCAATCCACCTACCATGCAAATCTTTGGATTGTGTGGGTGAGACCCATGCAAACACAGGGAGAATGGGATCAAATCCAGGTTCACGGTGCAGTGAGGCAGCAGTGCTAACCACTGCACCACCGTGCTGCCTGGAAGTTGCATGATGAGTAAGCAGACCATTGAGAAACTGGACAAAATATTCACAAGATTTGGAACATCGGAGCAGGTTGGCAGTGACAATGGTTCTCAGTTCACTTCGAAGGGGTTTGAGGGCTACTTGAAGGGAAACAGTATAAACCATAAAAGGTCAGCTGTGCATCATCCTGCAACACGGCAGCACGGTAGCATTGTGGATAGCACAATTGCTTCACAGCTCCAGGGTCCCAGGTTCGATTCCGGCTTGGGTCACTGTCTGTGCGGAGTCTGCACATCCTCCCTGTGTGTGCGTGAGTTTCCTCCGGGTGCTCCGGTTTCCTCCCACAGTCCAAAGATGTGCAGGTTAGGTGGATTGGCCATGATAAAATTGCCCTTAGTGTCCAAAATTGCCCTTAGTGTTGGGTGGGGTTACTGGGTTATGGGGATAGGGTGGAGGTGTTGACCTTGGGTAGGGTGCTCTTTCCAGGAAATGGTGCAGACTCGATGGGCAGAATGGCCTCCTTCTGCACTGTAAATACTATAAAAACTATAATTAAAAATGGAATGGCCAAACATTTTGTTCAATCATTGAAATATTCCATCAAAACATCGAAGGACCAGAGAACATTGGAAAGAAGAGTGAACAAATTCCTAATGTCTTACCGGAACATGGTACATGCAACAACACCGAGTTCACCGGCAGAACTGAGTGAATAACTACATCATAAGACAAGTTTTAAATCATTATGGTTTTGGAAATAAATGAACTGAATGGCACAGTATCAACAATACTCCTGGTGTTATTTAGAGGAATTGAAGAAACCCATAGAAGCAAGTTTTTACATTCATTTTTTTACTTTCTTTGAGACCAGGTGGAACAGGTGCCCTACCCCAAGTTGCACAAGGGATAAAACCCTAACCCTGAGCACACGTAACCCTCCTCTCCCACCCCAAGCAGCAGGTACTTCAGTAACACCTTCCCAAGACATACCTTTCTGGTGGTGGCCTCTTGGTGTCTGATATTTCTCTGCAAACTGTTGGCCAGCTGCTGCTTTCCTTCATTGCGATCAAGACAGATTGCCACCTGCCTCAGTGCCCACCCACCCAATCCCCAGAGTGACAATGCAGGGTGATCAGTTTCCAATACTACAATTTCTCTGTTTTTCAGGATCACTGGGGGTTTAAACTTTAAATCATTTTCCAAGAACTTGATTAGAACCCACGATTCAGGATGACTAATAGTTGTTGACTTGTATGGTTAAAAATTTATCTCTCATGCAAAAGGCAATTTTTACCTTTGACTGCAGGTTGTACCAGTTTGGCATGTTATCATTCCAGTCCCAATTACTCATCTCCACCTCTGCTTCACCAAGGAACACATTTCGACCAAGAGTATCATTGTGCCACACAGAGAGATTCAGTGTTCGATTCCGGAGCTCTTGCTTCTTTATTTTGTACTGAAAAGAACATTTCAATAAACATTAACTCAACCAATCCAGGATATATTATAAGCGTTTCTGCAAAATTCTATACAAGAGTTATACTAACTGCTTTATCTGTGATTGTGCAATGCAAGCATTTCTTTTGATATTGCCCAAGGTTGTTTTATGTTAATTGGTTATTCTGATTACTCAACGTTTTTCCAGAGTTAAAGATATTTATCTCAACCCATAACAAGAGTGATGATACTGAAATTACCGAATAGCATTTTAGGTGAGTATTATTTTATATCTTTGGCCATCGGGTTATCAGGATTGACAACATTAGATTCTTAGTCATGTTCTAAACTTGTAAAAATATTTAAAATGAAAATAGTATAAAAGAATAAATGTAATTATGCTAAAAAAAAACAATGACTTCAGCACTCAGCCCTGTAAGTTTTTACATGTTAGTTTTGATCTGCTTGCTGGGGACCCAAGTTAGCCGATTACCTCAACAGTGACCACCAGTCCAGGTGACATTGCTGAAGCTGCTGAGCTGCCAACCCTCTGATTGGACCAGCAGGTCTTGAGGATGGGCAGGGTTCCTTAGTAGAACTGCAGCTTTTGCAGCATCCACTGAACTGGCTGCTGTCTGCAAAATGAAACCTCAGAAACAATACACACAGAAAATGGTGGAAAAACTCAGCAGGTCTGGCAACATCTGTGGAGAGGGAGGGACAAAGTTAACATTTCAAGTCCAATATGACATCTCTACGGAACCTCATCACTTTTTACGAAATGAAGCTTCAGGTTCCGCTGCCAGCCAAAGTGGTCAAACCCCATTTCCGGCCCAGGTAACAGCACTCCTGGCATCTCTGGAAAATCCTGGCCTATGTTTCAATCAAATTATTGAGAAATCCACGTTAAGTTGCACATACCCTACCTACCTATGTCCTGAGAATTTAGTCATAAGGTAGCCAAAGATAAGGTTAAGGTATCCTGTGTACAGAGCTACCACTGGAGTTTAACCAGTTAAACTCTCATCTATGAGCCAATGTAGCAGATCAGTCATCAATGGCCCTGGAATTACTGAGTATGTCCAGCAGACCAACTCGTTTGTAATCTTCCATTATTAGTTATGTCAAGTAAGTTGGAATCAACATAGTCCCATACAGACCTTACTTATTCCCCCACTCACTCAAGAAGGATGATTAGTGGGCAGTACGGTAGCATGGTGGTTAGCATAAATGCTTCACAGCTCCAGGGTCCCAGGTTCGATTCCCGGCTGGGTCACTGTCTGTGCGGAGTCTGCACGTCCTCCCCGTGTGTGCGTGGGTTTCCTCCGGGTGCTCCGGTTTCCTCCCACAGTCCAAACATGTGCGGGTTAGGTGGATTGGCCAAGCTAAATTGCCCGTAGTGTCCTAAAAAGTAAGGTTAAGGGGGGGGGGGGTTGTTGGGTTATGGGTATGGGGGGGATACGTGGGTTTGAGTAGGGTGATCATTGCTCGGCACAACATCGAGGGCCGAAGGGCCTGTTCTGTGCTGTACTGTTCTATGTTCTATTACTTGCTTTGAGTAACTCATTTTTAACATCCCCTTTTCTTCATCATTGCTTTATCCTAAACTCAGCTTTAGAACAGTAAGAAGTCTTACAACACCAGGTTAAAGTCCAATAGGTTTGTTTCAAACACGAGCTTTTGGAGCACTGCCCCTTCCTCAGGTGAATGAAGAGGTATGTTCCAGAAACATATATTTGGCAAGGTCAAAGATGCCAGACAATGCTTGGAATGCGAGCATTTGCAGGTAATCAAATCTTTACAGATCCAGAGATAGGGGTAACATTCACCCCCCCACAATCTGGCCTGGACTTGCAATTACATTCACCCCCCACCACCTGGCCTGGACTTGCAAAATCCTACCAACTGTCCTGGTTTGAGACAATTCACACCTGGGATTTTAATCCTTTAACCTGGGATTACCCCTATCTCTGGATCTGTCAAGATTTGATTACCCGCAAATGCTCGCATTCCAAGCATTGTCTGGCATCTTTGATTTTGTCTATATATATGTTTCTGGAACATACCTCTTCATTCACCTGAGGAAGGAGCAGTGCTCCGAAAGCGAGTGTTTGAAACAAACCTGTTGGACTTTAACCTGGTGTTGTAAGACTTCTTACTGTGCTCACCCAAATCCAATGCCAGCATCTCCACATCACAGCTTTAGAAGCAAATCACAGCTTTACTGGTGTATTTTGCATAGTTTTCCTTTCTAATATACCGATTCAATTCATTTTGTTTTTATTTCATTTTTCTCAAACTCTCACTTTATAGGTTTGTTTCAGTTATAGAAAGTGGCTCAAGAAAGCTTGAATTGAGTAGTCACTGAACAAAAATACAAAATCACAGAACTGTGAAAGTGCAGAAAGAGGCCATTCAGCCCATCGTGTCTGCACCAGCACTTTGAATGAGCAATTCTCTTGGTGCCATTATTCCAGCAGCAGGAGAGAGCAGTTTTTCTATATTTTGTATTAATTTGCAGATGGAAAGTAACCTACAAGCTCTAATTTAAAAAAAATACATACCTTCAGAATTTCATTATATTGAGGATTCAGTGTAGCTTTCTTTACAGATGACTTGCGTTTGCTTGGTCGTGAATGATCAGGTAGAAGGTAGGTTTTTACGTACCTGTTTGAAGACAAAAAAAACCTTCATAAGTACAGTTTCTGGGATTCATGCTTATATTCGATATAAGAACATAAGAACATAAGAACTAGGAGCAGGAGTAGGCCATCTGGCCCCTCGAGCCTGCTCTGCCATTCAATTAGATCATGGCTGATCTTTTGTGGACTCAGCTCCACTTTCCGGCCCGAACACCATAACCCTTAATCCCTTTATTCTTCAAAAAACTATCTATCTTTACCTTAAAAACATGTAATGAAGGAGCCTCAACTGCTTCACTGGGCAAGGAATTCCATAGATTCACAACCCTTTGGGTGAAGAAGTTCCTCCTAAACTCAGTCCTAAATCTACTTCCCCTTATTTTGTCCCCTTATGTCCCCTAGTTCTGCTGTCACCCACCAGTGGAAACAACCTGCCCGCATCTATCCTATCTATTCCCTTCATAATTTTAAATGTTTCTATAAGATCCCCCCTCATCCTTCTAAATTCCAACGAGTACAGTCCCAGTCTACTCAACCTCTCCTCATAATCCAACCCCTTCAGCTCTGGGATTAACCTAGTGAATCTCCTCTGCACACCCTCCAGCGCCAGTACGTCATTTCTCAAGTAAGGAGACCAAAACTGAACACAATACTCCAGGTGTGGCCGCACTAACACCTTATACAATTGCAACATAACCTCCCTAGTCTTAAACTCCATCCCTCTAGCAATGAAGGACAAAATTCCATTTGCCTTCTTAATCACCTGTTGCACTTGTAAACCAACCTTCTGTGACTCATGCACTAGCACACCCAAGTCTCTCTGAACAGCGGCATGCTTTAATATTTTATCGTTTAAATAATAATCCCGTTTGCTGTTATTCCTACCAAAATGGATAACCTCACATTTGTCAACATTGTATTCCATCTGCCAGACCCTAGCCCATTCACTTAACCTATCCAAATCCCTCTGCAGACTTCCAGTATCCTCTGCACTTTTTGCTTTACCACTCATCTTAGTGTCATCCGCAAACTTGGACACATTGCCCTTGGTCCCCAACTCCAAATCATCTATGTAAATTGTGAACAATTGTGGGCCCAACACGGATATATCAGCCTATGGCCTCAATCTCGGGCACCTCAACGAGTTTTAAAATATTTTGAATTTCAATAACCTTTTAAAATTGGGGATTTCCTGTTCATAATAAACTAGCTGGGAATAGCTTAAATACCTACAAATTGATATAACAATGCATCATTACGTTGGCCTCTGAACACTGTGTTGGTTTTCAAATTTTAGTTGTAAAGTATATAAACCAATCAAGCATAATATAACATAATGACAATCCTCTGACAGAATTCTCCTCCGGCATATAAAATCAATTGAGGTTGTCTTGCATGTGATGGAGTATATGTCACTTTTCTATAAATACTGGTTGAACTATCAATGTTGATTGAAGTTACAGCTGACCACCATTTTGAAAGTAATACCTTTTAGTAGCATCACCTTTCAAATTCCAACATTTCTTTCTCAGTTTATTTTCTGTCTCATTACATTTTATCACTGCCCAATGTAGAGATGTTTAGTGCCTACTGTTCTCCTGAAATATTTTGCAGCTTGTTGTTTCATATGCAGCAAAGACTAGCGTCAAATCAAATCATTTGATTTAGTTCCAGCCATAAGCTTATTATAAACATTTCAATGCCTCTGTTATACTTATGTGTGGTTTTGCCTGGACATTTTCCTTTCCTGGTCTCGTAATGGCACACACAGGACTCAAACCATGAAAATGCCAATTAACTAATGCCAATTGGTAAGCAGGTACTAAAAGTTGTATGAAATTGAGCTAGGATATTCCTGGCCCCGACTCTCTATGCTGGATGCACATGACCTCGATGCACCATATTTTTGTGATATCAAAGCTGAAATTTGGAACACCCCAAGTAGTTAAATTGTAGGCTCAAAAATGGACCTCTCTAGCAGCCCCCTAATCTTTGAAATTGGCTGCATTCACAGCATTGATTATTACAGAAAAGCTACTTTATAAGCAAATGATAGCTAAAGGAATTTTAAGGATTTCCCAAATTTACATTCGCCATGGAATCTGACTAGTTTTGCATTTTAAAATTTCATACCTTTTCTTTATTTGAAATGAAATGCATATAAACTGGAGGTAGAGTTTGCTAAACACAATATAGTTAAAATAATTTTTTAATGTCATGAGTTAAAGATACTGTGTAGTCTAAATACATTCTAATTGGATACTCATTAGGAATGCTTCATAAAAAAACTTCAAAAGGCATGAGTAATTAAATCTATTCAAGTATTATTACAGATTAGCCAGTTATCAACAACATAACATGCCATTCATCCTGTTCAATTGGCTCAACTGCAGTTCAGAGAGAAATTGCCTGAAAAAAATGCCTGCTGTGAATAAATCCAATTAATGTGCACAAGAAAACCTATGCAAATTGAAAGGAGGCTCAGATCTTATTTGAAGAGCTGACAAATGCATATGTATTGACAATAAAGTAAAACACCTGAGATAAGAACAATCTGACTTGGCAGATAATGGAACAAATTTCAAGACTGTCAAGGGCAATTAACAGTAAGCTCAAGCACTAACATACACCTAAGAATATAACTAGGAGCAGGAGTACACCAGTCGGCCCCTCGAGCCTGCTTCATGATTCAATACGATCATGGCTGATCTTCTACCTCAGCTTTGCATTCCTGCCTGTCGCCAGTATTCATGGATTCCCTGGCAGACTAAAAATCTATCAATCTCAGTCTTGAATAGGCTCAATGATGGAACATCCACAACTCTCTGGGATAGATAAGTGAACTTATCAACATCCTCTAACATCACATTGTCAATGCTGATAGATTATAGTATTGCATCATGGTCTATGACATTTGTATTCCTGACGCTGATGGTCAAATAAGACTCTTTACTGGCACCAAAAAGTCTGACCCTTTGCCTCTGAAAGTGTTCCTTGTTATGGAATGTTAGAATTGTCAGCAGAGAATAACTTTCTGATGAGGACTTGGTGTCCAGGATCTCAGTAAGGCTACACAGCTTTCCATGAGTTCTTGTTTGTAAGAAGACAGCCTCTGTAGATTAACTGCAGGATTATGGCAGGAGTAAAGAAAGAACATGAAAAATAGCATCGGTGCCAGAACCCTGGGCTGGATACTCCCAGCCCAGGGCCGGGCTGGAGAATCCCCGAAACCGGGCCACGCCGCCCCAACACCAGCGCGCGATTCTCTGCAGAGCGGAGAATCGGCGCCCGCGCATTTGGTGCGGGTTGCTATGCGCAGCCGGGTCGCTGATTCTCTGGCCCAGATGGGCTGAGCAGCCGCTCTAAACAGGCAGATTCCCGCCGGCCCCGTTTACACATGGTTGCAGCTGATGGGAACTCTGCACGCAGGATCAGGGGGCGACCTGCGGGGGGGGGTGGGGGGGGGGGGGGGGGGGGGGGCTCTGACCTGGGGGGGGGCTCTGACCCCGGGGGGGAGCGGGGGGGCCTTCGATGGGGCCTGGCCCGTGATCGGGGTCCACCGATCGGTGGGCCGACCTCTCGCTCCCCAGGCCTATTTTCTTCTGCGCCAGCCCCTGCCTCCGCGCCATGTAACCCAGATGTGACATATCTGCATTGCATAGACAGATGCCACACATCAAATAAAAAATTCTTCTGAATATCTAAGAAGTTGATTTAACCTAATCCCCCGCCCCTCCGACCACTAAATTGCCGTAGAATATTTGTACCAATCATAAATTAGTGTCAAATGTCATTTTGCTTGAAGAGGATGCATTGTGAACTCCAAGATCCTTCCATCTTGCAAGTACGTACTGAACTTTGGACATTTTATATGTTCCAAAACATTGGTCAAGCAAACAATAAACCAGAAAATCACAACCAGATTACTCTTAAACTACTGAGTGAACACAAATGACCCATTGCTATGAAGGGTTAAAATAATCAAGCCATTGCTCCTATCGTCTGTCTTTCAAAATAAGTCTGGTTCCTACAAAACACGCCAATTGCACATACATTAATTCTGTCAAAGCAGAAAGTATTCAAGTAGAGTAGCATTCTCCACCAAGGAAACTGAAGTGTCAAAATTTAAGTAGAGAGCTGTCTTTTAAGAAAACCATATTTTATTTGTTGCGATAGTAAATCACCTGTGGCCTTGTAGATTTTTAAATTAATTGAGCAGAATGCTTGCAATTGTCAAGTTCCTGAAAAAAAATGAAAGGCAAGAGTTTACTTACGGATCGGAGGTGTACTTTCTGATGTTAGCCACAGCCAACCCTCGACACTGAATCACATGGATCTGGAATTCTTTTTTTACTTCTTCATAATGCAATTTAAATTGTACAGCTCCCTGAATTGGAACGTCTCCAAAGTCCCCAGCATCACTGTATAGACTCAGCAAACTGCCACTCAGCTAGAACATAATAACAAAGCAGAATTCAATATTTTATTTCAAACATGAAATTCCAGAATTACAAACCACTAAATATGATTACTAAACCACTATGATACAAAGCAGATATTACAAAGGACTGCAGAATTATCAAAATAATTGAATAGCCCGTCTATTTATTTGTTAAGCTGTTTAACAATAAGACGAGAATGAGCAACGATTTGTATCATTTCTTTATAGATGTCTGCCTTCCAACTTCAGAAACAAATAGGCAGATTTTGCAAATGGGGTCAAATATATATTTTTGTAATTTGGCTTCAGGATATAGGCAACACAGGCAATGTTGTATTTACTGTTCATCCGTATCTACCCTCAAAGGTGCTTCCCTGATCTTTTAACCACTGCTATCTGTACATGCCAGTTCTCCCCATTTTGATCTTAGAAAGCTGCTATGGGACTTTAGCCTGGAGTTGATGAAGGAATTTCCAAATAAAATTATGTTTTAGAAGTATATTAAGCATTTTATAAGTATATATATATATATTTTTTAAAAATAATTTCAAAGTACCCACTTAATTTTTTTCCAATTAAGGGACAATTTATGATGGCCAATTCACCTTCCCTGCACATCTTTGGGTTGTGGGAGTGAGACCCATGACACAGGGAGAATGTGCAAACTCCACATGGACAGTGACCCGGGACCAGGATAGAACCCAGGTCCTCGGCGCTGTGAGGCAGCAGTGCTAACCAGTGCTCCACCATGCTGCCCTGTGTTATAAGTATACTAAAGGTAAGAAGGAAAATAGGGAAAGGGGAGTGCCCTTTAGGGACCAAAGTGGCAATCTGTGCGAGGAGCCGGAAAACGTGGGTGAGGTTTTAAATTAGTTTTTTGCATCTGTGTTCTCGGTGAAGGACAATGTAGGTATTGAAATAAGAGGGGGGACTGTGATATAACTGAACAAATAAATATTGGGAGGGAGGTATTAACGGATAAACCCCCAGGCCCAGATAAAATCTATCCCAGGCTGCTGTGTAAGGCAAGGGGTGAGATTGCCATATGAGAGGTACCAGAGGACTGGTGGATGGTGGATATGGTACCATTACTCAGGAAGGAAAGTAGAGATAAACTGGGTAATTAAAGGCCAGTGAGTCTAACGTCAGTGGTAGGAAAAAATTCTGATACAAGAATTAATCTTCACTTAGAGAGGCAAGGATTAATCAAGCATAGTCAGCATGGCTTTCTCAAAGGAAGATAATGAGCTAAATTCTCCATTTGGGAGACTACGGGCTGGATTCTCCAATTTTGAGGCTATGTCCAGAGCATAGGTCTAGAATTATGACCAGAAAGTCAGCGCCGGTGCTCAGTCTGGTGGGGAGCGAGCAGCCGCGCCATGGAAAATCCCGCAGCTTTGCCTGCAGGTACGGATTGTCGGGTCCATGGCCGCGCATGTGCACGGCGGCGACCTGCAGCGGTCGCACTATACAACATGGCGCCGGCAGCGCATGGACACGGCCTGCCAGATAGTGCCACCCTGTAACCCCCACTCACCACCACCGAACCAACCCCCACCAGCCCCCAACGAAGCTCCCCTGGCCAGTGGAGCGGCTCGCCCCCCTCTGCAGCCTATGGCGGTGCTGGACACAGTCCGCTGCCGCCATGCGAGGTTGACGAAAACTCAGAGCACAAGTGATCCACGCTGTCGGAAAGTCAGCCCATACTCACCGATGACGCCGATTTGGAGGGGCGGAACATCCAAAAACAGGCACCGTCACCGATTTCAGCATCAAAAGGGATTCTCCGGCCAATTGCTGAATGCGATTTTGGCGTCGGTAATCGGAGAATCCAGCCCAATGTTCTCCCGACAGAGATGAATCGCCTTCAATTTGTGCTCACGCTGGCAGCAAGAATCCAGAGGCAATCACTATCCGTTGACATGCAAATTGTTGCATGGTGGGGATTGTGAAGGATTCCCTCGCGAATTTCGCTATCTGACCGCCATTTTGTGCAGGCGGCCTGATAGCCAGTCCAGCGGTGGACTCCCCTCCTCCTCCTCCACCACCCCCACAATGCACTTCCATCACCAACCCACGACAGATTTGCTGGGTCACCCCCTCTTTGGTGGGGATTCTCTCTAAAGGGGAGTATCTGGTGAGCACTTTCTACAGCATAGCTACCAAAGGTAAGGGCCAAGTGCTGTGAAATGGGAGTGGAACAGAGAAGTGTTTGTTGGTTGGTGCAGACCCAATGGGCTGAATGGCCTATTTTTGTGCTGTAAAACTCTATGACTCTATGAGCGGGATTCACCGTAATCGGTGAATTGGCCCGGTGCCAAGAACAGCGTGAACCACCCTGGAGTCGGGCCAACAGGAAGTTGCGGAATTCTCTGCACTTCCGGGGGCTAGGTCGGCGCTGGAGGGGTTGGCGCCACGCCAGCCAGCGCTGAAGGGACGGCGTGAGCAATCGCATGTGCACAACCGGCGCCATGGTTTAGCACATGCGCAGACTGGCCGGCGTATTCTGGCGCTTGCACAGGGGGTTGTCTTCTCCATGCCGGCCATGGTGGAGCCCTACAGGGGCCGGCGTGGAAGGAAGGTGTGCCCCCACGGCACAGGCCCGCCAGAGAACCGGTGGGCCCTGATCATGGGCCAGGCCACCATTGGGGACTCCCCCGGGACTGGATCCCCCCACGCCCCCATGAGGAACGCACCAGCTGACCTACCAGCCAGGTCCTGCTGTGTGGGACTATGTCCAATCCACACCAGCGGGACTGGCCAGAAACCGACGGCCGCTTGGCCCATCGGGGCCCGGAGAATTGCCAGGGGGACCGCTGCCAACGGCCCCCAACCGGCGTGGCATGATCCCCGTCTGAAAACCGGCACCAGAGAATAATGCAGCCAACGTCGGAGCAGCAGGGCGGGATTCGCGCCGCCCCCCCGGGAATTCTCCGACCCAGCGGGGGGGGGGGGGGGGGGGGGGGGGGGTCGGAAAATCCCGCCCTATGTCTCTAAAATCATGTGTGTTTGAACAGGCAACTTAGCGATGAGGGTGTTTCCTTAACTTTCTACTCTAAATGTTACAGTTCGAGAGGGACGGATAGATATTACAGGGGAGCAATGAAACAAACTTCTCTTTCCTATATGTTTTTGAGCTTTTAGAGCATTGTGAGTTTGTCTATCAGACAAATATCAGTAGTCCATCAACCTTTGCCCTGCACTTGTTGCAATGGTGTTGATTATGGCTGGTCCAGTTCAAAGCATGGTCAGTAAGTCTAAATTAATACCGCATTGCTAGCTGTCTTGGCAACTAAGCTTCCCACTAGATTATTTCAAATGCCATTAAGCCCAGGATTCTCTGAGTCTGCTAGCTCACGGCAGGATTCACAATGGCCCCTGGTATTGGGCATCGAGAAAAAATAGGGTTGCATCCCAAGTGTCAAACTCATTGCAAGCCTCCTGGTCCGCCCTACCAGCCATGACAGGTTTCCCACCTCGCCCCGCCGGAACATGCAAAGTTCTAATCTGTATCTATTTCAATGCAATTATCAGATTGGAAGCCTGACTCAGCAGCCTCCTCTGATGCCACTGTCCAGTCAAGAGTCCCGCTGGTGTGAATTGGTGCAAGTCCTATGAAACAGGGACCTGGTGGCTTGAACTTTGCATGGCGGCAAGAGTGTGAGTACCTTCGCTACTCTTGCCTCCATGGTGCTGAAGGGATCCTTCATGGGAGGTGGGGGTCGGGGGGTCTTTCCTGGTATGGCGGTTGTTTGGCTGGTCTTCCCATCTGCAACCTTTAAACTAACTGTTAGTATGTCAATGTTAAAATCTACTGAGAATAAAGGGAAATTTTTTCCATATGTAGCCTTAAACCCTTCAAACTGTCTGTTTAGCTCAGTGGGCTAGACAGCTGGTTTGTGAACTAACAGGTGCAAGGCCAGCAGCACGGGTTCAACTCCGTACCCGCTGAGGTTATTCATGAAGGCCCGCCTTTGCCTTTCACCTAAGGTGTGGTGATCCTCAGGTTAAACCACCACTAGTCAGCTCTTCCCCTCAAAGGGAAAAGGAACTAAGATCTGTGAAATGGAAGTACAAGTGTCTGTGAGTATACCTTTGAAGTGTTTTTCACTGTCAGTTTCATAGCCCTTTAACTAATTGAAGCCTCTCTGCAAGCTTTGAAGCCTTTGAAGCCTAAAAGCTTTAAACTACATTGTTTACATTCAATTTCACAGACCTTTACTTTTTAAAAGCTTTTTGATTGGCAGGTCCAGGCAGTTTCAAAGGAAGGATTACCATTGTTTATTTATATAGCTCTACATAACACCAAGGAGCAGCTGTTTCTCTAACTACAGATTTGTTTTTAAAGGAGGCTGTCTTTGTTCTGAAGACTTTCTAAGAAAGACCAGTTTTAGGAAGGGTACTCAACCCATTGCACCTCTTGGAGCACAACATGCTGGGGAGGGCTTGCCAGTGATCGGGGAGAGGGGAGAGGGGCGCTGTAACAGTATTCTGAGAACAGGGCGCCCAGATCTCCGAGGAGTCGGACCAGTTAGAGAGATTAGGCCCCACCCCTCTCAGGTCCAGTGAAAACCCCAATCCTCTTTAAAACATTTACTATGTGCGATGGAATGGCACGAGAACCCTGATCCTGTGAAATAGATTTTATAAGTGCCTCAATGTCACTCTGAGCACCAGCAGGAATCACTCCAATTTTCCAGCTGGCCAGGGCATGTGGTCTGCAAAGGGGAGAATTGCACCCTCAAAGTCAAAAATGCAATCTGGTTTTGTGTGGCATACAAGCAAAAATTGGTTGTAATGAATTGAGTATAAGTGAACTAATTGGAATTTGAAAAAAAACTAACAGTTTCCTTGTTCATGTGTTCCTGATGCCAGCAGATAAATGACCAACCTTTATAAAGGCCAGCCTTTATTTAGTGATAGTAACCAAAAGTCTCTAACTGAGAAGAAATTTTAGTCTAACCTGATATAGCTATGCAGTATTGAGGGCATGTTGCACTGTTTGTGGTGTTTTCTTTAAGATAAGATGTTAAACTGAGGCCTCATCAGTCCGCTCAAATGAACATATATTTTCTTGTGATATTGTTCAGGGAAAGGAGTTGTGCTGACAAATATTGAATTCCCAGCCAACACTATTAAAATAGAAGTGTGTGTTCATTTATCTCACTGCTCAATGTGGTACTTCATATTGTTTGACTATTATAACATTTGCCCTTCCAAAATACTTCATCGACTTTGAAGTACTTGAGCACATCGTAAAGATGTGACAATGGCATGTTTCATAGCATTGTGGGATTTGAACTTACATATTTACTGATCCAATAATATAACCATTATACCATTAACTTCCGATAATGTACATTGTGTTAAGAATATCTATTTATGTACCAACATTATAGCTTTTTTTATGGAACTACTGTATGACTTTTGACAGCAATAGAATTGAAATGTCTAATAATTCAGCATTTAGAATTAAGTACTCGTGCCTTACAAAATGCATGCACAGTTCTCAAACATCCACATTTCTTCAGTAGCTCCCTTTAACCGCCCGATATATATGCTCAGTGTTAGAATTTGTTAAAACTGCTGCTTTCAGTCTTCCCCCTCTTTACTATGAAGCTGACTGGAGGTGGGGTGGGGTTACCAGGGTTGCCGGTATGTGTGTGATTTTGTTTTCTCCCCCCTCAATCATGCTTCCCTTGCTCTGATCCTCTTACAAAAACGTTCACCTGTGCTCTTCTAGTCAGGCAAAGGGTCTGTACCTCCAACTTGTTGACTTCCATGTTCCCTCAGCAGTTGTCGTTTGACCTGCGGAGGTTCCCGCATTTTCTGATTTTTCTTTGTTCTGTGCTGCCTCACACTGGAGAGTGGCAACAGCAATATCCAATCTTTCTGTACTAAACCTTAACATTTTCCTATCAACCAAACCTATGTCTCAATCTGAACTGTTTTATTCTTTCTAACACTGGTGTTCAATTGTCCATTGATTTAAAAATTTTATTGGGAACAGTGCCATATTACATTGAAAGTTTTCAAAATACTTCACACAATAAAATACCTTTTAGACTATTGTTACTCAGGCAACATAATTAAATACAACATTTACCATAACAGCCTGGGCTAGTTCCAGCCCCACTTGAGCTGGAGTCACAACACAACTGAAATTGGATTTTTTTTTAAAGAACAAAGAGAACAAAGAAAAATTACAGCACAGGCACAGGCCCTTCAGCCCTCCAAGCCTGCACCAATCCAGATCCTCTATCTAAAACTGTCGCCTATTTTCTAAGGATCTGTATCCCTCTGATCCCTGCACATTCATGTGTCTGTCCAGATACATCTTAAGTGACGCTATCGTGCCCGCCTCTACCACCTCCGCCAGCAATGCGTTCCAGGCACCCACCATCCTCTGCGTAAAGAACTTTCCACGTATATCTCCCTTAAACTTTACCCCTTTCTCCTTGAACTCGTGACCCCTAGTAAATGAGTCCCCCACTCTGGGAAAAAGCTTCTTGCTATCCATACTGTCTATACCTCTCATGATTTTGTAGACCTCAATGAGGTCCCCCCTCAACCTCCGTCTTTTGAATGAAAATAATCCTAATCTACTCAACCTTTCTTCATAGCTAGCGCCCTCCATACCAGGCAACGTCTTGGTGAACCTCCTCTGCACCTTCTCCAAAGCATCCACATCCTTTTGGTAATGTGGCGGCCAGAACTGTATACAGTATTCCAAATGTGGCCGAACCAAAGTCTTATACAACTGTAACATGACCTGCCAACTCTTGTACTCAATACCCCTTCCAATGGAGGAAAGCATGCTGTATGCCTTCTTGACCACTCTATCGACCTGCGCAACCACCTTCAGGGTACAATGGACCTAACACTCTCTGTACATTAATTTTCCCCAGGGCTTTTTCATTCACCGTATAGATCGCTCTTGAATTGGATCTTACAAAATGCATCACCTCGCATTTGCCTGGATTGAACTCCATCTGCCATTTCTCCACCCAACTCTCCAATCTATCTATATTCTGCTGTATTCTCTGACAGTCCCCTTCACTATCTGCTACTCCATCAATCTTAGTGCCATCTGCAAACTTGCTAATCAGACCACCTATACCTTCCTTCAGATCATTTATGTATATCAACAGTGATCCCAGCACTGTGGAACACCACTGGTCACAGTTCTCCATTTTGAGAAACTCCCTTCGACTACTACTTCCTGTCTCCTGTTGCCTAGCCAATTATTTATCCACCTAGCTAGTACACCCTGGACCCCATGAGACTTTACTTTCTCCATCAGCCTACCATGGGGAACTTTATCAAATGACTGGCTGAGCCCAGTCATCAGGTTTTGTAACTTTAACACATGGAACCTTTTATTATGTATCGTATTATAATTAAATTGACAAAAAAAGTAACTAACTGTTTAATACACCTTCAACCCTCCCCATCTGCAAACCCGTCTCACCTACTCTCTCTATAAACACACACACAGACAAGCAACACAGAGGGCAAAGGATGATTGAGAGGTAAACAATAATAAAAATAGAAGAATAAGGGTTCTTTGATGTAGTAGGGTGACTTCAAGTTATGTCGTTCTGAGGTCCATCTTTCATTTCAGGATTTCTTCCTTCTCGGCTTGAGATAATTTTCGCTGGCATGGTTGTCTACTTTCCCTGTAGATTCAGCATTATTTCCGGTTCACAGCAAAGATGTGCAAGGCGTTCATAGGTTTTGGAGCAATAAAGCACTTCTTCACCAGCAGCGAGAGGGAGAGAGAGAGACTGTCCCTTTCACTTCCAAAGTCAAACACTTCTGCCCAGTCCTCGTATGAAGCAGGAACCGATCTCTGACTGTTGCCAGACAGAGCAACGTCCCTGACCAACCCACTGTTGCCTGTTAGCCAATCGAGCTGACTTACTCCAAAGCTGGTTCCTAAGATTTCACTCACGCTGACAAGTCTGTTTCTCCTCTCCAAAATACAAAATCAAGCTACACAATGTCCTGACAAGCAGCATGTTTCAGCTTGAGTCCTCTGCTTAAAGGCATGTTTAGCTCACTGTGCTAAATCGCTGGCTTTGAAAGCAGACCAAGCAGGCCAGCAGCACGGTTCGATACCTGTAACAGCCTCCCCGATAGGTGCCGGAATGTGACGACTAGGGGTTTTTCACAGTAACTTCATTGAAGCCTACTTGTGACAATAAGCGATTTTCATTTTCATTTCATTTTTCAAAGTGGGTCCATGGAATAATAGAAAAGAAAAGGGTGCTCGTCCCTCAATCGGCCGAATGGCCTCCACTGCCCTGTAAATTCTATGGGCGAAATTCTCCCAAAACGGGAGAAATCGTAAAACTGCCGTAAAACCCGGGCGGGTTTTACGGCAGCGCGCCCCTTCCCGACGGGGGACCGATTCTGGTCCCCCGTCGGGGCTAGCAGCCCGACGTCGGAGGCTCCGACAAGTCGGGCTTAACGAAAATCGTTAAACCCGCTTGCCGGAGTTAGCGCCTGCTGACGCGTCATATGACGTCAGCCGCGCATGCGCAGGTGGGAAGATTCCACCCGCGCATGCGCGGGTGACGTCATCGCGTTTTTGCGCGAAACCCGCGCATGCGCGGGCCGGGTTGCCCCTCAGCCGCCCCGCGTATTGATACTGCGGGGCGGCGGAAGGACAAATAGTGCGCGGGCATCGGGCCCGCTGCCCGCGATCGGTGCCCACCGATCGCGGGCCCATGGCACCCTTGGCACGGCCGTGGTACTGCCGTGCCAATCGGTGCCATGGTTATTTTTTGCGAGTTTGTCACGACGTTTTTACGAACGGCAGGACCAGGTGTGTTTGCCGTTCGTAAAAAGGTCGTAAAGGGCTGGGACTTCGGCCCTTCTAACAGCTGAGAATCGCTGCCGGCCGTAAAAAAACGGCGGCAGCGATTCGGGTCGGGATTTCGGCGGGGGGGGGGGGGAGAATAGCGGGAGGGCGTCAAAAAAGTCGGGAAGGCCCTCCCGCTATTCTCCCACCCGTCGTGGGGGGGGGGAGAATTTCGCCCTATGTTTCCATGAAAATGGGAACAAATGAAATAAACAAGAAGAACTCTGATACATTTTATAGAAAGGAATTAAGCATTAGAGATGGAAAGGTGGGTGGTGACGAGAGTGACTTTTTCTATTGCTAATTATGATTTTGATTCAGTGGGAGCACTCTTGCATTTTGAGTCAGCAGGTTGGGGAGTTCTACACCCACTCCAGGACCTGAACACATAATCTCGGCTGAGGCTTCAATGTTGTTATTTTATTAATTCCGAGGATGTTACTGCCACTGGGAAGGTCAGCATTTGGTGTTCAATCCTAACTGCCCTTAAATGTTGGTGGCCACCTGCTTTCTTGAACTGCAGTGGTCCTTGCGGTGCAGTTAGTCACAGTGCAATTAAGGGAGGCAATCCATGCAGCACTGAGAGAGTATTGTATTGTCTTTCAAATGGGATGTCTGTCTTCTTGACTTCTTGACTAGATGTGAAATATTCCACGACGACATTTGTAAACCAGGGAATTTACAGAGTGTTACCCTACGCAGTAAATTACTGAAATATTTATTCTTCAGGAAAAGTGGTGAAGGGGTTTATTGGGATGGCAATCAAAAGAACACGGGAACATTTTAAAAAGATGATCAGAGGTCTTAAAATTTCAGTGGGATTGTCACCCTTAAACCTCGAGGGAGTACAAATTGGATCATTGAATCCCTTTTTTAAACTTCATAATTCAAAACTCACTACTTCAAAAATTTAAATTTTATGTACATTTTTCATTCTTCGCACTACAATTCTGAGAATATTGGATTCAGGTATAGCTGACATTATGCCAAGTTCGTGTCCAACTGCGTTCCCATTGTGATTATTTTTGTGTGTCATCAGCTTTCTCCTTCAAGTGCTGATTTACCCACGGTGAAATTTCTTGCATTCACAGTTTTGCTGTATATCTCGTACATTAGCAATATTTGTATATCAAATGATATATGTAGCATCATTCCACTAGTTTTTCTTTGCGACAACACAAAAGGTATGGTCCAACAATACGGCCAATCTGAGTGAAGCAGGGTTAGATTCTTTCCTCCATGGTCACACATGCCAAATTCATAGATTCATAAATTAGAGATCATAGATCATTGATTTGATTGGCATTCTGTGATGATGATAATTATGGCCTTTTAGTACTCAATCAAGCAAATGGCCCTAATGCAAAATCTGCCCACTTGCCTTAACAAAAATAACCATATAGCCTGTTTAATTTTAGTACAGCATGGAAGCACCCGAACGTATTCACAGTCTGACTCACCTTGGAAGATTGAAGATTTGAACCAATAGACACATCTGTCTGCTTCAGGATGTCTGATCCAAAGCTAGATTCGGATGTTAAATCATCAAAATAATCATATTCTTCATTTTGTGGATCATTCTAGCAAGAATCAGAATCATAAATCAGTGAAGCTATTGAAATTTTTATGTACAAGAAAGCCTAGTGTTTATTTTTCACACATGATGGATTTTATACACATTAATAATAAATGTTTCATACACATCAATAATAAAATAAATGCTCAGCTCCAAACCAACAAGGGGCTTTCTATTTGCAATGCAAGAATGGGATATTAACAGAGCATTTAACTTTGAAGACAAATATAAACTTAATGAGATGGTGCATTACTGGTTCTTGGCTGTCCATCTCAGAGGGATAATCTATTCTTTAAGCAACGCAATTTTTACAGGAGCAAATTTATACTTTTCATGGGTGGAATCTTACCAGCGTTTGGCTGTGTCAGGCTCAGACTCACTTCCTGAGACCCTCGTAATATTTAAGAAGTATTTAGATGTGTACTTGTGATATCAAGGCATACAAGACTATGGGCCAAGACTGGAAAATGGGATCAGAATACTTAGGTGGTTATTTTTGACCGGCAGAGAGGCAATGGGCCTTAGGGCTTTTTCTGTGCTGCAGACCTCTATGACTATGACTGTGACTGAAACTAGTGTGTAACTTTGCAGCTGCAGAAACCTGTTTTCTCTGCAGATATTGAGTCTCTTTAAAGAGAAAAAAATGAGTGGGCGTGGTTTATGCCATCATTCTAATGGGACGGGGCTGACAGAGCCAGCAACGGGCTACACAGGGATCGGGGCGCCATCTTTAAAGAGCGCCCCAATCAGCACTGAGAACTAACTGCCCACACAACAGAGTTTTCGGAGCTCTCCTCTCCACCTCTTCAATCATCAACGCATACCATCAGCGCAGAGGTATCGCCGGAAATCCACGCCCCCCCCCAACCTCAGTGCCCGCTCACAGATAGATAACCCCTCCCACGGGGTTCCCACTGGGGCCCTCCCCTGCCACTACTCATTGGCACAGGTTGGCACTGCCAGTTTAACACTGTGTCAGCCTGGCAGTGCCAACACCTGTGCCAGGCGTCAGTGCCAAACCACTGCCCAGGAATCTTCCACTTGTCCCGAAGGCTATACTTACCACTGCGGGGGCCCGATAACAATATTTAAATGCATTAAAATCTAAGAGCGTGAACCTCTTGACCTGGCAGTAAGGGGCGGGGAAAATCGTGAATCATGGTCTCTCTGGAGAGAATCAGATTTCCCAATTCTCTCTGAATTCCGCCCCCCCCCCCCTCCAACCACGTCGCCGATCCCATTCATGACTGGTGTGAGCTCCAAAATCGTCCCTCATAATTATACAATATCTATTGGACTACAATTGATTTTGCATGATGCATGGCAAGGTAAAATGGTTCATATTCTCAGAAAGCTTACCGATGGCAAAGTAGAAACTGAGACTTCACTGGTGGTCGATAGTGAGGAGGGTTTATTTGTTTTGAAACTGAAGTCTGAATAATCATTACGAGGCACTGAAATTAGGAACAGAACATTTGACAGTTAGCCACAGTCCTTATTTCTGTAGTGAGTTTTGTGGACATTAATATGGACAATGTTAGTGATGGTAATGAAACAGTTTAATTTCAGTACCCAGTTTAGCCTCAAGTACTTTTAAGGCAAATACTTTGTTGCAGGTACTTAGAGTTAGATGCAACATTACATTTCCCCTTTTGTCATTTTAAATCCCACTTCAGAAGCTTATTTTCTACTGCATTCATTCTTCCTTCTTCAAACATGGCTGCACAGAATGTTTCAATTTTCAACCAAACTGATCAACAGGAGCATATTTCCAGAAGAAAAGGAAATCAATGTATTAACAATCAACCCCACCGCGACCTGAAGATGCTTCTGATCTACACACTCTGATAAAGCTGAAGGATAATCTCATTAGACAATTCAAGCCATGTTCTCTTTTGTACTCCCCAACCTACACAGTCTTCAGTGCTACAAAATAACAGCATTGTATGATCATTCGTTGTTATGATAAATACTTCTCTGGCAACTGTAGCACTTCCGTGAGGCCTTTGCAAGAATGTAAATGTGGGACACTGGCACTGTTTTCTGAACTACAATCTTCTGTCATTGCACAAAATCACTGATCCATCCGTGGGAAGAAGACATTTATGAACCTGCTATCGCTTGGCTCCTCAAAGCCAAGAAAGTATTCTTTCAAGAAATGGAGCTGTTTATTTCAAAATTCCGGCAGTAGAGAAGTTCCATTTTGGTAATCCAAGCAGATCAATGCTCTTTGTGGATGATTCATTGTTAACAAAGCTATTTGAAAAATTCTTAACCTAGTTGGCTCCTTTGTTCCTTCATTAAGGACAAAATAATCAGAAGAAAGCCCAACATAATTATTGTCATTGAGGTATTTCATTGAAACCCTAAAGTGAATGTATGAATTATTAATAATGGTTATAATTAAAATCAATTATCAGATATTTTTAATTCAACATTTAATTCCATAACAAAACTATTGGCTTCAATTGAAAGACAAGTTGGGTGAGGTCACGGCTTGATTTGCAATTCAACTGCAGCAGGGGTGCATCCCCTGAGTACGTTATCTATTGATTTTTTAATGTTATTTAAAAAACAAGGAGGAATAATGAGTCTGGTTAATAGTTTCAAAGCTGCATACATTGTAGAGTTTCCTGGGGTGTATTTTGTTTTTAAATTTATTGAAAAATGAAAAAATGAAAATTGTTTATTGTCACAAGTCGGCTTCAATGAAGTTACTGTGAAAAGCCCCAAGTCACCACATTCTGGTGCCTGTTCGGGGAGGCTGATACGTGAAGGTTGAATTTACTGTCCTTCCCCCAATTGTCCAAAAAAGGAGGTGGTGGGATTTCTACCTGAATCACTGCTGTCCCTGTGGTAATAGTATTTCATGATGGAGAATTCCAGAATCTTGACCTAATGAAATCCCCACATCGACATGGCGAGTGGCTTGGAGCTGAGAGTATTCGTTTATGCTGCTCTAGTCCTTCATGTTGGCAAAGAGTACAGGGCTGAGGGGCTATTAATGTAAACTTGAAAAGTTGCAGATCTGGGCAGGATTCTCCATTTGGGAGGCAAAGGACGTGATTGTATGCAGTGCCATGCTTAAGCGAGAGTGCGGGGCCGTTAGATCGCAAGAGAGGCAAAATCGGGAACCACGCCGGGCACTAATTGGTTTGAGATCTAACCAGCCCACTCCTATTGTGGTGTGGCGAGAAACCAATAAATCACCACTAAGCTCAATCTCCATACCGTTAACGGGAGCGTTAGTGGCCTCCGGTGATCTAACCGCCTCCCCAGCAAGTGGTCATGCGGGCGCCAATGAGTGCACCTTTTAAAAAACATGAAGCTGGCAGAATAGCTGCTGTGGAGAACCAAGAAGGTGATTGGCCATCTTCACTCCAAGGCAAAGAGCCTGGAGGCACAGGGGGTCAGATTCAACCAACCAGTGTGGCCCAATGGAGATTCTCCTGGTGACACTCCCCGGGATGATGGCCACTGCCACTTCATCCCAGATGACACTGGCTGCCCTTGGCTGAACTTCCAAACTCCTTGGGGAACAGGGCATAACATCTGGACTCAATCGCGTCCAACAATCTGGCCAGGACAGTATCCTTGAATCATGAGGCTGGTCTTCTCAGCATGACTGCACGCTGTGTGGGATTTGCTCTGCGGGATCGGTTTATGGGTTGCTCCCCTTTGTTGGCGGTAAATCAGTCGGCAGGACCATCATTTGCAGTGTGAAGCCCGTGGGACCTCGTTAAGTCAACCAATTAACATTTGATACCAGTGGCAACCTCACTTTGTCGAGCGTCAGGAAGCTCGTGGCAGTTCCAGCTCTCTACCTCAAGAGTTGCCGTCCGGAATGAATCTCGTGTGGTTTGCGTTCCTATTGTGGGCGCTATGCAGTCAGAAAGGCAGGACATGCAAATAGGCCAGCATTCCGCCAGCACAAATTCAAAGCAATTCCCGGCCCAGCAGGCATTCTAAACACTGGGGCCAGAGTAGAAGAGCTTGGCAGATAGAAATGTTTTTAAGCACTTCAGTTTGCACACACTCACGATAGCCACCAGGATGGCTCATCGAAGACCTGTCCTCCGAGGTTGGGCCCACAGTTCCACGCCAGTGAGGAGCAGAGCTACACCTCTTGCCTAGGGTGGGCCAGAAAACCCAAGCCTGCCCTCCTGAACATCATCTCTGCTGCCAGGCTCACAAGGAGGAGACAGCTGGCGATCCAGAGGGATGGGGAACTAGTGAACTTGCTGCCCTGAGAGGGACAGAGAACCAGGGAGGGTTCCAAAGGCCATGGTGCAGGTGTCCTCCGGTTGGGGTGAACTCTGCTGATTAGCTGCTTCCTCTGCAGCGGGCCAATGCTTTAGTGGAGTGCCAACACCTGGGGCCACCGATCACCTGGGAGACCCCCACAAGTGCCGTTTCATCTGATCCCCATTTGTGGAGACAAGTGCTGAATGGCGCTCACCCGAGATCTCTGGGGCAAAGGGGATTAATCCCAAAGCCTCAGGTACCTCGGGAATCTGCACAGTAGAATGAGGCTAGCTGTCTCACTCTAATATGCAGATTTGCCAAGTGATTGCATTTACAATGGGTGGGATTTACATTGCAACGTCTCGCGAGGTCTCATTGGATTTTGCAAGGCATTACGAACCGGGTAGATCTCGGGACTTATTTAACTATGGCCGTGAATTCTGAACATTTAGTTCTTAAGGAGATGAAGTCCTTGTATCTCTTTCAACCTGAAAGAAAATAAGGAAAGATGGGCATTTCATTCCATTTCATTTTCTTAATTTCCCCAAATGCCTTGTACACTTGCTACTGTATCATTATCCTTTTGGGAAGCTTGATGCTCAAAACTGAATGCAATATTCAAAACTGCTGAATTATATAGAATTGACCTTTTGGCTAATTTCCCAACATTCTGACAGCTTTATTAATAGTTATTTCTTGTTGAAAAGTCATTTTTCAGACTGATCTACGGTAACCTCAAATCATTTCTGCCATCTTTATGTCACCATCATTCATCCTGTCAATCGCAGTAATTATTTTAAAAACAATACATGTCCTTTTGCAATCATAAACTTTAAGCCACTTGCGATCCTTCTGAATAACCCCTACAGATTCAACATGATTTGTCATCTGCACTATTAGCTCATCAGCAGTGCTGGTCATGTTTTTAAACTCTTCATCTTAGTTATGTGCATGGATTTGAAATTGTACTCGACGTCAGGCTGTGCTCTCAGGAACTGCAGTAATAACTTCTGCCCCATTTGAAGAACCTTTGTGGACTATCTAGAAACTGCAGTGGCATGATATAATAACAAGTAAAGGAAAAAGTGATGATAACTTCTGAAGTGCGAGGGTTGATTAATCTACACTCAGCTTTTTATCCATTCTGGGGCTCTGGAAATATTTTAAATCAAGCTACATAATTTGCTGCCATGTCCCCAGTGCCTAAAGAATTTGCCAAGATGTTTCATCGTTTCTTCATTACAGTAGGATTTTTTTTTTTAATAACAGCAGCTAAATAAATTGCTACTTAGAAAGTATATAATCCACCATACGTCTTGAATGAACAGCTGTCAGTTAAAAAATTCTCAATCTTTCAACAGGGCTTTAATGCACAAATGCAATTATCTGACAATATAGTTACACTGGAAGGCTTGTAACTCATTTCAAATTTCATTAAGGTTGCCAAAAGCATCAGCGGAACATAAGAATTAAATAATCTCCAAGGTTCGTGATGATTACCTTAGAACTATTAAACCTGTCCCAGCTACATTCTTCATTGCTGAAGGATGGAATATTTCTCAGAATATTGCAAGTTTGGAAAATCGGGAGTTTCAATGTTGCAATTGTTCCAAAAGAAAATATTTCCACAGTTTACACTTTGTGATTAAGATATAATCCAAGTAGATCAGCTCAGTAGACTGATCAGAAAACAAAAAACTTACATTACCCAAGCTGAAATTGTCTGGCTGGGCTTTCTCATCCAGGCCTACCTTCCGGAATTGTAATTAAGTAACTACTCTGATGGAACTGCTGTGTCCTTCCAGGATGTGCATTTTTTTTCTTTCCAACTCTGGAAAAAGTTCCACACATCTGAGGCCTGCTATTCTAAACCCCAGCCTACTGACAACAATACGCCAGCACTGACCCCCTGCCAGAAATCAAGGCATCAAATTCTGTTTTCATTGCATCATTCCTCTCTGCCCTCCTTTTTCTATTGCAGTGGATCCCATTCCAAAGAATACCTCTTAATAGGATGGTTAGAGAGTGGATGTACAAAAACAAAGGACAGGATAGGACAAGCCAGCCCACTGAAACTGTCATGGTGTAATGACAATGTTCCATCATTTCCATTTGACTTATCTTCCACCCAGATATCAAATAAAATCCTGGTAGAGATTTTTAAAAATGAGACCGACAAAAAATAGAGAGGCTTGTTTGAAAAAATACTCTGCAATAAATCTACACTTTCTACATTCTCCACAGCAGAAATGCTGCCACAAACTAGTCGGGCTGAATGGCCTACTGTGTTGTAGATTCTATGTAGTTCTGTGAAACTTGTTCCAGAAGGTGATGATACTCTGAAAAAAGTTGCCTCCAACAACTAATTTCATCTTTGACTTGTACTACACAAGTCAAAGACGAAATTAGTTGTGAGAGGCAACTTTTTTCAGAGTATCATCAGCTTCAGATCCTACTACTGCGCTTAGCTCAAACAGCCAATGCACGCAAATTGAGTATGAACCTTTATTTTAAAGGCATCAATCAAATCTCCTCAAAGTGCACACTTTTCTCATTAAAAATCCCTCGGGCTCTTTTATATTATTCATTTTGAGGATATGAATGTTGCTAGCACAGCAGGCATTTATTACCCATCCCAAGGCTCTGAGCAGGTAGTTGTGGGTTGCCTTGCATCTCTCGAGCAGTTTCATTCAATTAAAGTGACTTTCCAGACCACTTCAGAGGTCAATTAAAAGTCAACCAGATTACTATGGGTTTACAATCACATAGAGACCAGCAAAGATAAAGACAGCACTTTTCCTTCCCTAGAGGTTGTTGGATTTTTAAAACAATATGAAAGAATCCAAGGTCACGGTGAACACTTTTTATTTAAACAGAATTTTAATTCTCAAGTAGGGCAATCCCATGTTCTCTAGAGGATTACTAGTTCGGGAATACAACTAATAAGCAGGCCCCTATTATAATCATAGTGTAGTAAATTGCACTGGTGGAATCCATCTGTAGAGGCAAAGGCAGAGGTGGAAAAGAGAGATAATAACATAAATATTAAAAACTGTAAAGAGATTAATGTACAATGGAAATTATTAAGAAAGGTTTGTCATTTCATATCAAACCAGGGGCTGGTTTAGCTCACTGGGCTAAATCGCTGGCAAAGCAGGCCAGTGGCACGGTTTGATTCCCGTACCAGCCTCCCCAGGCAGGCGCCGGAATGTGGCGACTAGGGGCTTTTCACAGTAACTTCATTTAAGCCTACTCGTGACAATAAGCGATTTTCATTTCATTTCATTTCATTTGAGACTGCATTCTCAGAATCCTGCAAAAATCAATGAATTCAACTATAAAAGACATTGAGGGTGGAATTCTCGCAAGGCCCCCTACCGACAGGTTCAACAGCGGGAATGAAAAAAGTTCCTGAGGTATCTTCAGCTGGCGCCCTCCATCGTGGATCGGGAAACCCGCTGGAAGTCAGTGTGAAGCTGATCTGTATCCCGCTAATGGGAAGCAGGTGAAATCCTGACTGGAATCTTCCACCCACTCCTGATTCTCCACAAGGCCATGGAGCAACATGGCTTGCAGAAGTCAGGACTCACTTCACAAATTCCCGGGGCTACCTCCAGAGTTCAGGATGGAGGCCACTAACAACCTTGGAACACCACAGCAGTGGGCAGGGGCCGCATTTACAGGTGGACCTTCCAGATTCACTGTCATCAAGGAGGTCCATCTTCCAGCTTCAATGTTCCTGAAGATTCATCTTCTTTCACAGTAGGTCCATTTCCCTGCCACAGAGAGCTCCTGAAGATACCTGTTCATTTTTAAGAGGTCCATATTTTTCCTTCAATAGTGGTCAGTGATTTTAGGCACCTTTTCAATTATGGCACCCAGATAGGATGGCAGACTGCGAGACATCAGGTCTTCCCTGCCATGGAAACGGCGCTAAACACCCAGTTGCACGAGTCCAGGGCCGGAAGACCAGCCTCTGCGGTGGGAAACACTCCACATTCCCACCTCCGCCGCGGGATTTTGTCCCAGATGGGGGAATTCCACCCTGCGATTCTCCTTTATTTTGGTTCCATGGAAAAATGCAAATTGTACTTGCTCCTTACTTCAGGCAGGCCATCCACCAGCAAGCTGACATTGAAGTAGTGATATCCAAGCACACATAAAATGATCTGAGCTACCAATGGAGGAAGCTTCAAAAGTACATATGCAACTTATATTTCACAGGTGCCTATTTCAGAATATTAAAAACTGGATTATTGTCTCAGGCAGTGGGACCAGTCACTGGAATTAAACAAGAAATGGTTTTATCTTGTTTTACTAGGGTGGGACTTCCAGCATGTTGCCACTCCATAATCAGTGGTAATATGGCAGGTGGGATTGATATTAAACTGGGACACTGCATGCGGTCAGCAGATGTAGGTCTGGGCAATCTCACAAAGTATCAAAGTGGGTTCCACCTGCATTTGAGCCCATGATCATGGTCTGGAGTTTCAAAGAAAGCATTCAACTGCCATACTTTTCTAATTTGATGGATTGGCAGTTGGGCTTTTCATGTGTGTGGGAGGGGCGGGGAGTGGGGTGTTGCTGGTGTGGTTCTACTACCTTCAAATAGCAATTTTAATATTTTAAAATACTGATACTGAGATCAAACATTCAGGACTTCGAGTGTGCTCCGCCGTTTAACACGATCATGGCTGATCTGATGTAGCCTCAAATCTGCCTCCAGCCTACCCCCGATAACCTTTCATCCCCTTGATGACCAAGAATCTCGGCAGAGCTGGATAGATAATAATAATCTTTATTGTCACAAGTAGGCTTACATTAACACTGCAATGAAGTTACTGTGAAAAGCCTTTGGTCGCCATATTCCGGTGCTTGTTTGGGTACACAGAGGGAGAATTCAGAATGTCCAAATGACCTAATATCACGTCTTTCGGGACTTGTGGGAGGAAACCGGAGCACCAGGAGGAAACCCATGCAAACACCTGGAGAACGTGCAGACTCTACACAGACAGTGACCCAAGTGGGAATCGAACAAACAAGAACAAACAAATAACAAAGAAAAGTACAGCACAGAAACAGGCCCTTAGGCCCTCCAAGCCTGCGCTGACCATGCTGCCTGTTGAAACTAAAATCTTCGACACGTCCGGGGTCTGTATCCCTCTATTCCCATCCTATTCATGTATTTGTCAAGATGCCCCTTAAACGTCACTATCGTCCCAGCTTCCACCACCTCCTCCGGCAGCGAGTTCCAGGAACCTGGGCCTCGCGGTAGCATGGTGGCCTCACGGTAGCATGGTGGTTAGCATCAATGCTTCACAGCTCCAGGGTCCCAGGTTCGATTCCCGGCTGGGTCGCTGTCTGTGTGGAGTCTGCACGTCCTCCCCGTGTGGGCGTGGGTTTCCTCCGGGTGCTCCGGTTTCCTCCCACAGTCCAAAGATGTGCGGGTTAGGTGGATTGGCCATGCTAAATTGCCCGTAGTGTAAGGGGGGATTGTTGGGTTAAGGGTATACGGGTTACGTGGGTTTAAGTAGGGTGGTCAATGCTCGGCACAACATTGAGGGCCGAAGGGCCTGTTCTGTGCTGTACTGTTCTAAAGTTCTAAAGAACCCACTACCCTCTGTGTAAAAAACTTGCCTCATACATCTCCTCTAAAACTTGCCCCTCACACCTTAAACCTATGCCCCCTAGTAATTGACCCCTCTACCCTGGGGAAACGGCTCTGACTATCCACCCTGTCTATGCCCCTCATAATTTTGTAGACCTCTAGCAGGTCTCAGCCTCCTTCGTTCCAGTGAGAACAAACCAAGTTTATTCAACCTCTCCTCATAGCTAACAGAATTTGGGACCCAAGAGCTGTGAAGCAACAGTGCTAACCACTATGCTACCTGTCACAATATACATCCATGTATATGATGGAGTGCAGACAGGCAGTGATTGACACACAGGATGACCAGTGAGCACACAGAACACAGCAGCCAATCACCAGCCAGGACACAACCACTATAAAGCCAGAGGGCACCAGTTTTCCCGCACTCTCGGGATCCAGCCTCTGAGACAGTCAGAGCTTGTGAGCAGCAGCCAGTGCAAACACCATGTGGTAGTCAGTTAGTCTGGTCAGGTTAGCCTCAGGTCTCCAGTCAAGTCAGCATAGTGTCAACCCACAGTTAAGCATGTAATATAGTTAGATGTTAAATAAAATCGCGTTGCATCTCATCAAGTGTTGGAAGCCTGTCTCTCTCTACACTGCATCAAACGCAGTCCACATAGACCCAGCTTGCCCAACACATCACTACCCGTGCGCCCATATTCTTGGTAAGCAAAGGGGTGATAGGTTATCAGGGGTCGGCGAGATGTAGATTTGGGGTTACAGATCAGCCAGAATCTTATTGAATGGCAAAGCAAGCTTGAGCATCCGAATGGCCCACTCCTGCTCCTTGTTTGTATGATCATAAACACATGGTTTGCCAAGCACCATAATCAATTAAACTGATTAAAGAGGTAGGTTCACACCGGACAAACATCAGATTGACTGGGGATAAACACAGTTTCAATCCAAAATTATAGCTCATTTTGTGGAAGGAATGATTGAAGGAGAGGACATATATCCGCAGGGCAGCCAGATATTGAGTTTGGACAGACAGAAATAAATACACCAAGATTCAATCTATTTGAAAGCTGTTTTACGCTGCTAACATTATCACAAAAGTAGGTTTAAAAGATGGATATCTTTCTTCTTTCTATCAGAAACATTATTTTATTTTAAACCCTAGTCCAAATTTACCTCTAAGGTATAAAAATGCAACACGACAATTTTCAGATTTTTATTGTTGTAGCAGAACCATTCACATCCCAAATTGATTCACTGTCTCCTGTAGATACTGGTGACCTCAGGCTCTTCCTTTAGCAGTGGCGAGTCTTACAACAGACTACATAAAGTAGATTAAATGTCAAAAGCAAACTCAACTTGTATTCGTAAAGCACCTTTAAGCAGCAAAATGCCCCGAGCCATTACACAAGAGCTTTTTGAAACAAAATTTTACATCGAGCCATATCAGAGGATATTAGGGCAGATTGGTCCAAACAGATAGATTTTGAGGTCGATTTTAAAGGAGGAAAGTGAGGTAGATGGGTGAAGATGTTTAGGGAAGGAATTTCCGAGATTAGGGCTGAGGCAGTTGATTCAATGGCGGAGCAATTAAAATTGGGGATGCTCAAGGAGCCAGAATTAGATGAACACAGATATCTTGGAGGGTTGCGAAGCTGGAGGTTATTAGAGAGATATAGAGGTGCAAGACCATGGAGGAATCTAAAAATTGCTTGAGACTATTAAAATCAAAATATTCCTTAACTGGGAGTTAATGTAGATCAGGGATTACAAGGGAAATGTGTGAACAGGACTTGGTACAAGCTCTGATAAAGACAGCAGAATTTAAGAGCCCGATCTAACCATGTGAGAACAGAGTCCTATAGCGAGCCTGTTTAGCCGCATGTTTCCCGGCACTTGCAGCGCCGAGAAACACCCCGCTACCTAATGCCCAAAGGTTCGAGATGGGGCCTCAGGGGTGAACGGGTTCCCGAGGCTGCACCGAGCCTCGTTTGCTGCACTGAGGAGCTCCGCTCGCCAGAAACCATCAGTGCAGCATGAGATCGGGACGCTGTTTAAAAATGGCGCCCCGATCTCTTGAGCTCCCGACGCGATCCCCGAAACCGACCCCCCATACCCGACTCACCATAAGGGGTCCCAGGCGTCCCCTGTAGCCTCCACTGCACCCTCACACCGGCACAGTGCACCCCCCCCCCCCCCCCCCCGCCGCCCCAGCCCCCAGCCCGATCACCATTCTGCAGAAAATGCCAGGGGACCTAGATAGTGCCAGGCTGGCAGTGCCAGGGTGCCACCCTGCCCAGAGGGCAAGCACCTGGGGGCCTCTAATTCCCTGGGAGACCCCCATGAGTGCCATTCCATCTGGTCCCTGTTTGGGGAGACCAGCATTAAATGGCACTTGCCCGAGATCTCCGAAGCGAAGGGGATAGATAACAACACCTTGATTACCTCAGCAAACTGCATATTAGAGTGAGATGAGCTATTGGAGTGAAATCTAGTAGATTTGTCAAACAGTGATCCTGCCCATAATTGACAGGCTTAACATTGCAACATCTCATGAGATCACGCGAGGGGGGGAGGGAACTCTGATCACGGCATTTCCCTGCAGCCAACCTTCACTCGGTCATGGAGGTAGCTTTAGCCGATCCATCTTGTATCGCTGATGGAAAACAAGAGAAGCCACGTACTAACAGCACCAGTTGCCTTCAACACAGCCGCAGGCCACTCCACAGGACAGAACAGAGATCCAGTTCCAAGGAGGTGAGACCTCCAACATGGGGACTATAGGCAGAGGGTAAGATTTCCTGACATGTCTAAGAGGTAGTGCCCTGGGAAGCTCATGATTTCACAGGTTGCTGACAACTGCAGCCTCCTAGAGCAGGAGCCCCTTCCCAGTGGGTCAGGTAGGCACACATTGCCAGTGACTGCCAAGATGCCTGTCACTGGAATGCCATCCCCTGGGGCTCTCCCTCTCTATTTGCTTGTGGAGAGAAAGCAGAGAGTTTGTGTTTTGTTGGCAGGGAAGGACAACATTGAGGGAGGGAGACTGAGGTATGAGTGAGAGAGAACAATATATGCGCAGGCTGTTCAAACGGGGATGTGAGGTGCCTGCAGAGTGAGGAGAACGAGTGAAGTTGCAAGATCTGTAGATCAGAGAAGTGCTGTGCAGGAGGATGCTGGGCAAGACAGTGTGGGGCTTGGCACCCGTAAATGTTCTGCCACTCACCTTTGCCACCTTCAGGAAGTTCTGGATCCTCTTGGGTAAACATTCCTAAACTGGCGGGACCTTACTTCCACTGCTGACATCCTTGGTCACTTCCATTCACGCGTGCTTGATTGGAGAGTTTGTGCCCTTCCATCGTCCTTGGGAGAGCTCACCTAACTGCAGTCCATCAAATCCTGCAGCGTGACCTCCTGGTGAGGGGGTGGGGGAAACAGCCTTCCCAGACCTTCTCCCCCTTGGTTGTTGTAGCCTCAAAGACTCATGCCCAGTTGACCCATTCTAACACATGCCTTGCCCCATTATATAAAGTTAGATATTTCAAATAATTAGGCTATTAAAACCCACAAAAAGCAGGTAAATGGAAGTTTATTTGTGATGGAAAATAGGGTGGAACTTGGTTCCTCCAGATTTCCACCCCGTTGGAACTGGTGCTGTGATTTCCAGAAGGGACTGGGCAGGCGACTGGTTATTTTTCAGTTATCTGTTGGATAATTTGGAAACAACTCGGCTCATGCCTCACAGCTTCTTATCATCTCACAATGTCACAGATGACATCTATTTATATTCACAGTTTTCCTCAGTCAAACAGGTATAGCTTTGAGCGACCCGTTTGCAGCCTCTGACATTACATTATGAGAATAAGCTTGAAGTGCTACACATCATCAGTCAAAATACACTGTTGCAGTGTATTTGAAAATTACTATATTGTGTCTTAAAGAGACAGAATTCAGATGTGCTACGTAATCCCACCTGCAAATTTCTTTATTCACCTTGTAGTCTGGGTCATAAACTGAGCTGAAGCAAACAGCCATCGGGTACCTGTAAAGCGGCATGGTGGCGCAGTGGTTAGCACTGCTGCCTCACTGTGCCGAGGACCCAGGTTCGATCCCAGCCCCAGATCATTGTCTGTGTGGAGTTTGCACATTCTCTCCGTGTCTGTGTGGAATTCACCCCCAAAACCCAAAGATGTGCAGGGTATGTGAATGGGCCACGCTAAATTGCCCCTGAATTGGAAAACAAAATTGGGCATTCTAAATTTTCAACAAAACAGAGATTGGTATCTGTTTAGAATAATGCGTAGCGGGTGATATGCAATTAGTTCTACGTGACTTCTTTGTGTTAAAAAAGTGAAGTTCCTGACAAATAACATAAGGAATAGGAGGATTAGGCTATTCAGCCCGTAAAGATCATGGCTGATATTGTGGCCTCAACTCCATTTTCCTGCCTGACCCCATAATCCTCGAATCCTTTGTCAAGCAAAAATTCTGTCTACGTCGGCCTCGAATACATTCAATGACACACCCTCCTCTGCTCTCTAGGGCAGAGAATTCCAAATATTTACAATCCTCACGGAATAAATTTCTCCTCATCTCCATTTTAAATGGGAGACCCCTTATTCTAAAACTGTAACCTCTAGATCTCGATTCCCCCAGGAGGGGAAACATCCTCTCAGCATCCACCCTGTCAAGCTCCCTTAGAATCTTGTATGTTTCAATAAAATCACCTCTCATTCTTCTAAACTCCAATTCGAGCACAGGCCCAGTCTGCAAAATCTTTCCTCATAAGACAACCTATTCAGCCCAGGGATCATCCTGGTGAACCTTCTTCCAAATTCCAAATAGCCAAGCACATATACGTACACTCAATGTTTTCAAAAATTGATAAAAAATACACTGGGGATCGGTTTAGCTCAGTTGGCTGGACAGCTGATTCGTGATGCAGAGCGAGGCCAACATCACAGGTTCGATTCTCGTACTGGCTGAGGTTATCCTTCTCAACCTCTCTCCTTCTCAACATCTTCTCAACCTCTCTCCTCCCCTGAGGTGTGGTAATCCTGAATAGGTGTATGGGAAGGCAGCCTATGGTCACCTGGGACTATGGTGACTACTTTTCTTTATACGTTACAGTTAACTGAGAGTCAAAGGGATAGCCATCTATTTCTCTCTCAGATAATATTAAGGCTAGATGTGAAAATCCCAGAGTTAACCTTTTAAATTGCAGCCAGAATAATGCTTGAGATTGATGCCTGAGCAGGCTCGAAGGGCCAGATGGCCTACTCCGGTTCCTAGCTCTTAAGTTCTCCTAGTTCTTATTATAGTTGTCAGTTTGTCAACTTTAGAACTGGGTTGACCATACTTTTCTCTGGTGGTACAAAGTTAAATTCCACCGTCCGAAAATATGTACTATGACTGGATTCATAGTGTTAGAGAGTAACCATTGGAAGGGGTTTGGTAACAAGGTATCCTTCCCACCTATTTTCCATTGCTAAGTAGGGAGATGCTGCATGGCAGGGAAAATGTAGGAGAGCAGGAGAACCTTTAAAAAGGGACTAAAATATTTATGAAAAAACTAGTCTAATATGGATTATTTATTGTCATGTGAGAGTACCTTTAAGAAATCGGTGTTTATAAATGGCTGTGTATATAAGTATCTGTAGTGAGAGTACCTTTAAGAAATAGGTGTTTATTAGTGCAGTGATGTCAGAGAGTAGGTGGAGCTGGGCTGTCTGTCAGTTTTTTACTTTTGTTTTAGGCTGTTTGCTGCAGGGTGTGTTTTAGTTTTGTTTTCAGAGCTAGATAGCTGCAGTCACAGCCAGAAGGCATATTAGAGTCTCTCTCTGCAATCTAAAGACTGTAAATTGATCCTAGTGATTTAAAACTATGGTCCAGAAGGGCAGCACGGTAGCACAGTGGATAGCACTGTGGCTTCACAGCGCCATGGTCCCGGGTTCGATTTCTCACTGGGTCACTGTCTGTGCGGAGTCTGCACGTTCTCCCCGTGTCTGCGTGGGTTTCCTCCGGGTGCTCCGGTTTCCTCCCACAGTCCAAAGACGTGCAGGTTAGGTGGGTTGGCCATGATAAATTGTCCTTGGTGTCCAAAATGGTTAGGAGGGGTTATTGGGTTACAGGGATAGGGTGGAACTGAGAGTTTAAATGGGTCAGTGCAGACTCGATGGGCCGAATGGCCTCCTTCCGCACTGTATGTTCTATGTAAAACTAATAACAGTCGTGGCTTTAACTTGATGTGCTTCTGGTAAAAGGTGTTTTAAGTCTTATGGATGTTAAAAGGAAAGCTTAAAGGATTACTGAGTGTTGTATTCTTTGGGGGTTGTTTTGAATTAATGGTTGCTAAGATGTTCACTGTATGTTTTAAAGAGGTTAACTTGAGTTCATAGAATAAACATTGTTTTACTTGAAAAAATACTTTTCCATTTCTGCTGTACCAAACCTGTAGAGTGGGCTGTGTGCCCCCCCATACCACAATCTATTAAACGTTGTGGGTCAGGTGAACTCCATGATATACTTTGGGGTTCTCTAAACCCTGGCACATGACAAATTGGGGGCTCGAGGGGGATAAAAGTCTATCTATTAGATTGGCTTAGTGAACTTAAAGACAGTGAGGGGTGAGCATATTGTGGTTGCTACTCAGGTGTGGTATTTCAGTTTAAGTCGGGAGTGTATTGTGGACAATGGCGCTTTCAGAGGCTTTGAGGTTTTTGGGGGTGGAGACGGTCACATGCAGTACCTTACGTACAGACTGTTAGATTTGGCAAAAACATTGCAGTTAATATTACCTGACAAAATGTGAAAAGATGAGGTAATTATGGCGGTGGCTAAGCATTTAAAGTTACCTGAGATACAGTTTGACTCATTGGAAATGGCAAAAATTCAGTTACAAATTAAACAAATGGAACATTGGAAAGAATTAAAGAAGCTTGAATATGAAAGAGAGAGAGGAAAAAGAAAGAGAGAGAGAAAGAGAGAGAGAGGAAAAAGAGAAAGAAGAAAGGAAAACAGAAAGAATAGCCCTAGAAGAACAAAAAGAAAGAGAAAAGGAGATATAGATCAGGCAAAAAGATAAAGAGAGAGAGTTTGAACTTCAGAAAAAGGCCATGAAACATGACAGTCAGCTAAAATTGGCAGATGTGAAATGAAATGAAAATGAAAATCACTTATTGTCACGAGTAGGCTTCAATGAAGTTACTGTGAAAAGCCCCTAGTCGCCACATTCCGGCGCCTGTCTGGGGAGGCTGGTACGGGAATCGGACCGTGCTGCTGGCCTGCTTGGTCTGCTTTAAAAGCCAGCGATTTAGCCCAGTGAGCTAAATCAGCCCCTAAACCAGATGGGGTTTGTGAGAGGGAGGCAGCTCTTTTCGAACATTAGGAGGGTATTGAACGTGGTTATGGCACTGGCAGAAGGGAAGGAAACAGTGGTGGTTGTGGCATTAATTCGCCTAGAAGAAATATGACCGGGTTGAATGGCAGTTCTGGAGCAGTTTGGGACTGGACCAAGATTTGTGGACTGGGTAAAGCTACTATATAAGGAGCCGAGGGCGAGTGTCCGCACAAGTAACATCAGCTCGGAATACTTTCCTCTCCACCGTAGGACTAGGCAGAGATGTCTTATGTCCCCCCTGCTGCTGCACTCACGATTGAGCCATTGGCCCAAAGTTCGGGGAAAGGGATAGCGTGGGGGGCGGGGGATGGAGCATAGGGTGTCCTTAAATGCCGGTGACTTGTTATTGTATGTGTCGGAAACGAGTGTGTCAATAGGAGGAATACTGGAGCTGCTTCGGTTGTTTGGATCCTTCTAGGGGTACAAATTAAATCTAGACGAGAATTAATATTCCATGGTGACTCGGCCGTGGGTGGGGTCAGGGTGAGGGGGGGGGGGGGATTTGCCATTCTGTAGGGCAGGATTCACTTTAGTTATCTGGGGGTGCAGGTTGCTCGGGATTGTGGGGGGGGAGGGGCTCCATAGGTACAACATTTGTGACTTCTTTATCTGCTCCTCCTGATACATGAGTAAACTTTACCCACACAAGTAAATTCTTTAATGAGATCTGGCACGTTCTTATCAATCACCTCTTGATCAGGCTGTATAATCTTTTGCATCTCCTTCGCTTCACTTGGGCTTTCCTTTTCCACTTTAACAAACCCCACTGTCTTATTCTGTTTTACCACATCAGCCTTCCCATTGCTTTTCTTCAACCACCAACACTGTGACTTTACATGGCCTAGTTTATTACAGTGAAAACATTTGAAACTTTTCATTTCTTTTCCACCCTCCTGGATTTATTTTTTGATCTGAGGTACACTCTCCTTATTATGTCCCATCAGATCTCCTTTACCTTTACCACTTGAGTAATACTCATGTCCCCAGTTTCTATCCCTCACAGGCTGAAACTGATGTCGGAAACCAAGCTTTGATTCATAAACTAATTCATAATCATCTGCCATTTCTGCTGCTTATCTCGCCGTTTTAACCCTCTGCTCTTCCACATGAGTTCTCACTACATCAGGAATTGAATTTTTAACTCCTCCAAAACTATAATTTCTCTGAGAGCTTCATACGTTTGGTCTATTTTCAAAGCCCTTATCCACCTTCAAAATTACTCTGTTTGAGCCTTTCAAACTCCATGTATGTTTGACCAAATTATTTCCTTAAATCTCTAAACCTTTCTCTGTAGGCTTCAGGCACTAGTTCATACGCACAAAAGATAGATTTTTTCACCTCCTCATACATTCCAGATACCCCCTCCGGTAGTAGTACAAACAGTTCACTAGCCCTACCTATCAGCTTTGTTTGAATCAGTAATACCCACATGTCCTGTGGCCATTTCATTTGTTTAGCTACCTTCTCAAATGAAACGAAAAAGGCTTATACCTCCTTCTCGTCAAACCTTGGCAATGCTTGGACATATTTAAATAATGAAATGAAATGAAATGAAAATCACTTATTGTCACAAGTAGGCTTCAATGAAGTTACTGTGAAAAGCCCCTAGTTGCCACATTCCGGCGCCTGTCCGGGGAGGCTGGTACGGGAATAGATTCCCACCAAGCCGTTGACTATGACGCTCTTTCTCACTATCCTCATCGCTATCCACCAACTGTAAGAGAGGAGAATTATGTGGTAAAGATGCCAGATAGAAGGAAAATTCACCGAGTGTGTCATGTGAATATGCTTCAAAGGTACTTTGAAAAGGAAGGAGAGAAAAAGGAGGAGGTTTTAATGATTCTAACTCAAAGTGATGAACCAAATCCAGATGACTGTGAGTTTGCGTGTGTTGTTTTTTGAAACGAAAAAGTATATTTACTGTGTGCATTTCTTATAGGATAGAGAAAAGGTGAAAAATGAAACCATCTTGAAGTTGATGGTTTATTTATTTTTCCTGGGGAGGTGTCATGTGAGAGTACCTTTAAGAAATGGGTGTTTATTACTGCAGTGATCTCAGAGAGTGGGTGGAGCTGGGCTGTCTGTCAGTTTTTTACTTTTGTTTTAGGCTGTTTGCTGCAGGGTGTGTTTTAGTTTCGTTTTCAGAGCTGGATAGCTGCAGTCACAGCCAGAAGGTGTATGAATCTCTCTCTGTAATCTAAAGACTGTAAATCAATCCTGGTGATTTAAAACTAATAACCGTAGTGACTTTAACCTGATGTGCTTCTGGTAAAAGGTGTTTTAAGTCTTATGGATGTTAAGAGGAAAGCTTAAAGGATTACTGAGTGTTGTATTCTTTGGGGGTTGTATTTGAATTAATGGTTGCTGAGATGTGATACACTTTGGGGTTCTCTAAACCCTGGCCCATAACATTATGATAAGGAGAAATGTTAAATGACTGCTGATGGTACAATACAAATTGACAGGAATATCTCAGGGCTCATTAACTTATAAAAAAATTATGTGCCATCTAATATTTTTGTTTATTCTCATGATGAAATGTTTTGACTATTGTGCTACACATAATAGAAATATGAAAATACACAAATATGAAAAGACCTGTTTGTCAAATAAACTATCCAATAGCCCTGTCAATTGTTAATTATTTTTTGCCCACACAGAACAATGTATTGAATGATTCTATTACAAAGCCTCTTAATGAGAGTTTATTTTCAAAATGGGTTTGGGAAATATAAATGATGCATTCAAATGCATACATTTGTTATTCTGCTATATCCATTTCAACGAGCAGTGATGGCTCACCGTGTCCAAATTCATCCAGGAAATCTTCTCAGTGCCCTGTCCCCAAAGCCATAACATTTGCAAGGTATAGCAGTTCAAATAAACCAGTTTGATATTCATCTTCGTCTACGTCACTTGAACTCATTTACATCATACCTTACAGATATGTCACTAAATCTAATTCTCTTTTCTGTTTGCACTTAAGTTATATTTACACTTACTACACAGCTCAATAATGGGTATCCCCTGTTAATGGGAATATTAACCTAGAGGTAACATTTGCTTGAGCATCATTCCTTTTACATTATAATCAAAACCCACAGGCTGACAGTGTCAGTTTAGACTGTTTATGCATTTGAAGATTACATATACGTGAATATAAGTGGAAGTTACAGTGAAGAAGTCACACCAGTTCTAATGAGATTCTCAGCCACAGGAATTTTATTATTTTCATGATTGGTGACTAATCCAGATGATTAATTTATTTTCTAAACATGAATTATGAACAATATTTTTACTTAAAAGGCCAGTTTTGGGCAGCATGGTGGTGCAGTCGTTAGCACTGCTGCCTCATGTCACCGAGGACCCGGGTTTGATCCCGGCCCTGGGTCACTGTCTGTGTGGAGATTGCACATTCTCCACATGTCTGCGGGGGTCTAGCCCCCACATCCCAAAGATGGGCAGGGTAGGTGGATTGGCCACGGTAAATTGCGACAAAAACTAAAGGCCAGTTTTTCCCATCAAGAATGTGTTTTCAAAAATTCCAGCATCTACTGGTGTAATTCTGACTTTGCGCAATAGTGCTAATGGGTGATAGTGAAACAGCTTCCAGTGATTGACCCTGGATAACCTGATCTCACTTCCCTCGCGGTGTCCATGATGTTGCTCTGGGACACATGCAGAGCCAGCAGTGACTACCCGTTCCAATAGTGCTGCTGGCGCTAAAGAGTTGCTAGCCTTCTGACTGATTGGTAGCTTTGGGGTGCTATTTTATCCCTTAAAAGAGTTGGGGGCCAGACATCAGGCAATTAATTATTGGATGCCTACAAGGTCTAGTCAGGACACCTAGAAACAGCTGAGGTGGAATTTCCCCTGACTTTATGTCCCCTGACACATCTGTTCCGGTTTCCACCCACAGCCCGTAAATGTGCAGATTAAGTGGATTGGCCATGATCAATTGCCCTTAGAGTCCAACGGTTAGCTGGGTATATGGGGATACAGGGATGGGGCGGGGGAGTGGGCTTAGGTAGGGTGCTCTTTCGGAGGGTCGGCGCAGAATGCTACTTCTGCACTGTTGGGATTCTATGACTCTGTCTTGTGAACCAGGCGACCACCACTTCGTAAAATCCCAGCTTGTCCGTCCGACAAATACATTTACTAATCAATTTTTCCTCACAGACTTTAATCTCTTCATTCTTATTAAATTTTGCTTTGCCCAAATTATATAAATTAAAGGCATTTCGGGGATAGAATTTAAAACCAAAAAGAGTCCAATAAGTATGTTGCTGCCAATTTGATATTTGTAATATTTTCCAGTCCTTGAGCTAGCCATCCTCCTAGCCTCTCTGAGGGCAAACTATTATCAGATTTGGATAGTTTTGTGATGTGAATTTAAGATTTGTAGGAAGTGGGCCAAAACTGTCTAAATTCAATTCACATCGGACCTGTAAAGGAAACTTCCATCTAATCAGTCTCATCTGGATTCAAATCTACATACAGAACGCATAAAGTTCAAAGCCAGTATGCCAGCCAAATACCAAAAGCAATTTAAATGTTAATTAGGATTCTTTGTAGCTGAATCAGGTGTTTATTCCTCTGACATAGCTTGGAGCTCCAGGAATACAACGACACATAGAATGGTGGCTGTAATTTAATCCCCCACCCTAGGAGTCTCATATTTCAGCTAAACTTGTATGAGGAGATTGGCCTCCGCAAGAGCAAAAAAAAACAAGGACGATTGACTGAACTTGGTCCAAGCAGCAGGCTCAAGTCATGTTGGCTTGAATGAATGGCCACAGACCTGAAACCTGAATTTGCTTTCTCTCTCCACAGATACTGCCAGACTTGCTAAGTATTTCCAGCCTTTTCTGTTTTTATTTCATATTTACAGCTTCCACAGTATTTTGTTTTTGTGCTGCTCTGGTATTTGAAGAGCTGAGGAGCTCAAGGTGATGCAAAAATGGAGAAGCCAGAAAAATAATGGGCAAACAGCCTCAGAAATATGGGCTGGATTCTCCGATCTTACGACCAGATCCTCCGTCGGGTGGGAGGAGCTCACAGCCACCCAGCGTATAGCCCCCGGCTTTACCTGTGGATATGGCTGCAGGATGGCCGGGTCTGTGGCCACGCTGTGCAACATGGTGCCGGACGCGTGCAGACCTGGCCTGCCAAAAATTGCCCCCCCTCCCCGACCAGCCTCACCACCCGCAGACTACCCCCCACCAGTCCCCCCAGCCCCCGCCGAAGCCCTCCTGCCGGCAGAACGGCTCCCCCAGACTGTGGCGGTGCTGGACTCAGTCCCCAGCCGCCTCGCAAGGTCCCGTACGGTTTGAGCACACATGCCACACGCCATCGGGGACTTGGCCCATTGGGGGGGCGGAGCATCGGGGAGGGCCTCAGGTGACGTTCTGAGGCCGTTCATACAACGTGCGGTGTACTCTCCGAGTAAGCCGTTTTTGAGGGGCGGAGCATCGTAAAAATGGCACCGCCCCGCGATTTCCACGTCGGCAATCGGAGAATCCAGCCCCATATCTTCCCAGTTCCACTGAGGAAGCTCTCCCTCATATGCGTACACCTCAGAGACACTGGAAAGTTTCACATTGCTCAAAGCAAAGTTCACTGGCTGTTAAATCCAGATTGCTTGGCTAAAACATAATTTAATTGTTTGTTATAATATTCAAGTGCCTTCCCCGACAGCTGCCAAGAGACTTCTTGCTCACCTTCATACATGCACCCCCAAGCCCATCTCTCCTTTCTTGTAAAACTTAACCCATCAATTCTTCTCAGGAACAATTGCCACTGGTCCTCTCAGTACAAATAGCCACTCTTTATTTTGAAGCTAGACAGAGAGTGTTATGGGTTACATGACTGTGAAAGGTATCATAATTGAGGATAATCCTATTCTACCCAACATAGACATATGGCAAGCTTTCATCTTCCATAAACTCAATGGGCATGATCTATTGGCCTCATCATGCCCGATTTGCAATGGGCAAATGAATGGCCACAGGCCGGTAAATCTTGTGAGATTGAAGATGTTCGTTGCACCTCGAGAGATCTAACTTGGTCTTGCGGGGCATTACGATCTGATTGGCATATTTAAGTGTCCAGTTAAGCACACTTAAATATGTTTGTGCCGGAGTTACCCAAGGCACGGGATCGAGCAGCCTCGCCTGGGAGTTCCCGAACAGGCTCCTTTTAGCAGTGGTTTCCACAAATGTGGACCAGGAGTACTTGGGGGGAGGGGGGGAGAGAAGAGGAGGTTATCCAAGCCAGTCGGGGCCCAGGGTGGTCAGGCCCTAGGCTGGGTGATACCTTGGCATGCCAATGCCACCTGGGCACCTGACACTGCCAGCCTTGCACCCCAATAAAGTGCCATATCACATTTATCAGAGTTGTTTGCAAACACTTCATTGAATTATATGTGAAGGATAATGATTATTGGTATGTCGGCATTTTGTACTCACTATGATCCCGTAAACAGCAGTGAGATAAATGTTTTTCTGCTTTTTAGATGAGAATGAAAAAGGGATGTTGTTGTACACAAGGAAAGCTACCCTCTATTTGATGGTGACACTGGCTCTTTAAGGCCCACCTCAGCCTTTTGGCTCAGAAATGAGTACACTGACTTTAAATGAAAAGCAAAATGAACTAACTTCTGCCAGGTTTCCTCCCCCACCAAACAACCACAAACTCAGTTCGTGATATGTGATTAATCTCTTCAAAAAGAGTTGCATCCCCATTTAGCTAGACTGAAGGTTGTAGGGTCAAGTATAGACAGGTGATGTGGGAATATTGGGCTGAATTAATGATTGGAGGTCTGAACCAGCATGAAGGTAATGCAAAACATTTCCCGAATGTGCCCTCAGGAGGTTAAATCAGTCAAATTGACTCGATGGTGAATGGTGAATAGGAGTGGTCTGAATTGACTTTTCTCGTTGCTGCCACAAAAATTAGGCACTTTTTTATTTTAAGAAACAATATAGGATACAAACTACACACCTGGAAGTACTTCAGTAATTAAATCATAACTTAGGGATTTTGCTTGAGGTTTGCACATTGTAGTGAAGTTGTAACAGCAATGTAGAAAAGATACAATTGAAAAATCAGAATTTCTTTTGCCGCTATGTAAGTAACAAATAGCAATCATGGTTGACCTCACTATTGGCTCGGATCCAGTATAACAAGAAAGCAATAAAGCACAAAATCTCATTTCCAATCTATTCTCGAGTTTTTTTGAATCCATGCAGACTTCAAGTGAGGTCTTAATGGTCTGAAGTAGAACAGATAACTGTTATACCAACTTATCCAACAGAAATGCACAAAGCTCTTGGCGACATAGCAAAATGTATATTTAATCCCTTTTGCGTTGAAAAATTCCACCTACATTTTCATTCATAGTATACTTGAAAACAAAACTACAGTAGACGTTCAGAAATTTGCAAAACAAAAAGAGCATTGTTAACAGATGGGATTCATGGAATTATTGAATTTGGGACATCGGTTACAAACAGTGCTGTAATCCTGGTAAGAGAAATTTGTTTATCTACTTCAAAGTATGTCAGGAAATTATTTTTCTGGTCAAAAGTCAAAACTATTTTCAATCATTATTTCAGATGTGCTGATGAAATTATTGGAACTTAATGTTTCAAATAGAAAAAATTGTTTACTTGTATTGTTATTTGGTGAGCAGAAATGAAAACAATTATGTTTGTAGTTGTAGTTGTAGTAATAAACCATTTAACAATTCTCAAGCAACCAATTGAGCCACATTATTGGTACAAATGGCTTCAGGACTTGTTCAGAGGATGGCGTGGTCATGTCATGTGAGAGTACCTTTAAGAAATGAGTGTTTATAAATGGTGTGTATATAAATATCTGTAGTGAGAGTACCTTTACAAAATGGGTGTTTACTACTGCAGTGATGTCAGAGAGTGGGTGGTGTTGAGGTGTCTGTCAGCCCTTTACTTTCATTTTTGAGCAGGCTGCAGGGTGTGTTTTAGTTTTGTTTTCAGTGTTGGAGCTGAAGCCAGACCAAGCAGGTGTACTGCTGTTTTCTCTACCATCAAAAGACTATCTGTTGATCATTTGGTGAATTCAAAATTATATATGTTTTCAGTAGTGACTTTAACCTGACGTGCTTCTGATAAAGGTTTTGTTTTTAAGTTGTATGGATGTTAAATAGGAAAGCTTAAAGGTTTACTTAGTGTTGTACTCTTTGGGGGTTGTATTTGAATTAATGGTTGCTAAGATGTTTACTGTATGTTTTAAAAAGGTTAACTTGAGTTCATAGAATAAACATTGTTTAATTTAAAAAATACTTTTCCATTTCTGCTGTACCACACCTGTAGAGTGGGCCGTGTGCTCCCCATACCACAATCTATTAAAAGTTGTGGGTCAGGTGAACGCCATGATACACTTTGGGGTTCTTTAAACCCTGGCCCATAACAGTCAATACAGAAGCCATGATGAAGACAACCTTTGACATTGGAAGTGTGGCAGCGAGGTTGGTTTGGGGCAGAGAGTTTGAAAGTTTATTGAATAGGCCTTGGAAAGGCTTCCAACTTTGTGGTGTAATTTTCAATGGATACCACTTGATGCACTGACAGATATCTGCTGAAACGAGGAATGTAAAATAACAGACATTTTTGATCTTACCAAGGACCAATGCTGAAGGATCATCAGGAGGCCACGACTACCACAGGAGGATGACTTATACTCTAAGGAACCACCATCACAGGAGTCAACTGCACCCTCCATCAATGCAGATATATTGACCGTCCCTCAAGGGACTTTGGAATTAGTGAGACAGCACAAACATTACAACACATGTGAGCAGGCATCGGTGAGGGAAGCATAGGCCGCTATGAGCAACCCCATCACTCTGGGCAGACGTGTTTATGGGCCAAGATATTGAGCTTCGAGGAGCATAAACAAGGTGGGTACTGATAGAGCAGTAATGGGAGATGTATGGAAATGTTGCAGAGTTTGGCAGTGAAGTCCCTGGTGTGAGAAATGGAGGAAGCCATTCACGACGTGAGCACTGCAATGTATCAGGTATATGTGCGCATAAGATCCTGCAATGGAAGAATGGCCAGTTTATGGAGACTCATTTGCAACAATTCACCAAGAGGATGCAGGAGCAGCAAAGGAGTATGGACAGAATGAAGCATTCTGTAGCACAGAGCAGCCCGAGCAGTGATGGTACTTGAATGAAGGCAGACCAATCAGGTGTTCAGCTACATCTGATAAGAGTGAAGGTGCAGGCACTCACTCTCAGGGTTAAGGCACAGAGGCATGTCAATGTTTATTTTTATTTCAAGAATGAGAGAATAAATTGGACGCCAACTGTGTCTTCAATAAGAACAAGGATCGTAAAATTAAATGGTCATAAAGAGTACAGAAAATAATAAAAACTGAAAGCAAAACTTTGCTTCAGGGAAATAAACATAATGGATGGAGGCTGTGATCCTGTTTTCAGAATGGAAATCAAAAGTTTTCACAAACAGTACACAAAATTACATTGCAGTCAAGTTATGTAATTGCAGTGCAGGGACATGGGGTGGAATTATCACCAAATATTATTGCCATTTCAGGTGGGAAAACTGTTACGAATTGCACCGGCTGTTCTACTGTGATTCCCGTCGCAGTTTTTCCACAGCTAAATCATTTTTTTGGAGCCGTGGTGAAACACGACGAAAAAGTGATGTGTGGGACCTGAAGAAGCCAGCAAGCCTGGCCTCAAGAGATTGGGACACCGTTTTTAAAGGTCACCCCGATTTCAAAGTAAGAATATAGGTCCCTCCTTCCCCTCCCCAGCACCCCTGCAGAGATCGCTTCCCTCAGAGCCCTCCCAAAGGGTCTCCCTTCAGTCCCCCTAATGACACCCCCTCTAGATGGTCACTAAATTCATCCCTGACCTCCGTTCATGGCCCCTCCAGGTTAGCACTGACAGGGTGTCAGGGAGTCTTGCCATGTCCCTCGCAACCCAGCAGCTCGAATGGCCTCCAAGCACCCTGGTGTGGTCAACTGTTCTGGTCTCTAGTGGTGATTCGTGCGGGCCCCAGCTCCACCATTGTGGGTGGTGGTGATGATGGTGGTGAATCTCGGGAGCCAGGAGACTACGGCTCGAAACAATCTGAGCACACTGAAATGCTCATTTAAACATGCTCATCTGATTCACTGCCCCACTGGGCGTAAAACAGATTACATCAGGTGCTGTAGGCCGGGTGCATCGCACTCAGTTCAGCGCCTGACATGAACCCCGTTTAGGAGCTCTCCCACTATTCACCTTGGATAGCCAGGTGCAACTCGAGCGGAGTTTACACATACAAAACCAATTGGAAACATGGATGTAAGAATGTGAATTAAAAAAAGGTTCCTATAAAAAGATCACAAAACTATAGCAACAAGATGTCAAGTGAGGTTATACAACTGCAATATTTTAATAAGATCGAAATAGATATTGAATATAATCCAACCAAAAAAAAAACGTTCTGGTGAGATTTCAAGTGCCCGGAACATCCCTGCTATCTAACGGCACACTGTTTTTTTTACCGCCTGAGCATCTTGGCACTGCCAGCCTGGCACCATGGCAGTACCACTTGGTCAATTCCAATATGCCAGGATAACTGTGCCAAGATGCTACCCTGCCTGGAGGCTGACCACCCAGGGGCCTCCAATCACCTGGGAGACACCCTCCCAAGTGGCATTCAGCCTGGTCCCCATTTGTTGGGACCAGCGCGAAATGGCGCCTGGCTGGGGTCTCCTCAGTGAAACTGGTAGATCCTGGGTGTTGTTTCAATCTGGTGCCTGCAAGTCTGGTTCCCGTCATTGTGGACGGGATTCATATCTCAAGATCTCGCGAGGTCTCGTTAGATCTCACAACGTGTAGCGACCATCGAAAATCCTGGGAGAGGCCTCTCACGGGATCTACTGGCCATGTTCCATCCCGATTCCGGCAGAATGTGACCGTTAGATCGTGTCCATTGTAGTCTAATCAATTTTATTTTTAATATCTGACACTTATCAACTACAGACACTATAATAACAATTACTCCTCCTAAAAAATAAAGGAAATATATCTAAAAATAATATGCTGAAAATATCAACGTGGGGGGAACGATTTTCAAACTGTAATCAAATCATGGTTCAGGCTAAGAGATATGTTAATCTCTTTTTTGGTTTATCACTGTTTAATGACTGGATTTGAACTCCTGGAAATTCATTATTTAAAAAAAATAATGGTTGGTTAAGGTTAAATACTATTTAACAACATTATTGGGCACCAATTCAAAGAAGAGTTCATTGCACCAGTAACGCGATTGGGAATGTGTTCACAAAACATATTTAAAAAATAAGCCTTGATATTAAAACATATAATTTAAAAACTGTAGTTAATATCTTTTCCAAATGGGCACATATTTTTCTGGTACATACCATTAAAAAAGATTGGAAAATTCTAATGGCTGTGAGCAAATAGGTTTATAGCAATGTAATTTATTAAATATGAAATGAATGTAAATCATTTTCTAGTATTCTGAAGTAGAAATGCTTCTGAAATCCCACAAAGATTGCAACATTTTTATTATGCTAATGAATTATTGCTTTTAAAAAATCAAATCAAAAGAAATCCAAGTAGGACACAGTTTCTGATCTGCAAAAGCAAATTTCTTTTTGCAAATTACAAAGTAGTCGAAATTCAGTAATATAGCATGTGCTTCTCATATCAGTTTGTGCTTCCCTTGGGAATAGGACTGACTTAAATCTGCCTTCCTGCATGTTTTATGTTCCGGAAGTGTCCTCATTACCTTGCACTAACCCATGCAGCACAAAATAAGACAGGAATAAAGTAGCTTAACTTGAATTTGACTTGAATCTTCCAACAATGCAGTCAGTATCCTCCAAAAATCCCAGTAAATACTTGCAATATTTCCAAGAAGTGCTTTTTAAAAATCATTAAAGGTCTGATTGCTGGACCTTCTAACCTAGTTCAATCATTAATTATACATGAATTAACACACCAATGTATTCATATGGTAGATCACTGAGGAGTAAATCATTGGGGAATGGATCACTGACTTTTGTGCAAGGCATAATATTATACACAACCTTTGTTTCGAGTTGAGCCAGAAACCCATCTGATTGGATTTTTCTGCTTGAAAATAGCTTAACCTCTTTATTACTGATCACGTGTATGTATTTGTAGGCTTTGTCCACATAAATCATCAATTAACCCATATTGCATATTGAAATTACAAGAACTGTAAATTATATCAATGAATAAGTTCTTTAAATGTTGGAATTTTCAACCACGCCCACATGTTCTGGTCTTGCCCCAGACTTGTGGAGTACTGGACAGCCTTCTTCGAGGCTATGTCCAAAGTGGTGGGGGTGAGGGTGGAGCCATGCCCGATAGTGGCGGTCTTCGGGGTTTCAGACCAGCCAGATCTATTCCTGGGGAGGAGGGCGGACGCCCTTGCCTTTGCCTCCCTGATCACCCGCCGTAGAATCCTGTTTGGCTGGCGGTCAGCAGCACCGCCCAGAGCTGCAGACTGGCTGTCCGACCTCTCGAAATCTCTCCAAATGGAGAAAATCAAATTCGCCATCCGAGGGTCGGACGACGGCTTCCACAGAACATGGGAGCCATTCATGCAATTGTTCCGGGACCTGTTTGTGGCCAACGTACAAGAGGAAGAATAGTCAGGTGGCCAAGAATCAGGGGAAAATGGATGGGAATCGGGGGAAGGTGGCCGCGGTGGGGAGGTGGGGGGGGGGGCGCTACGGGTTCGTTATGGGGGTTTGATGGCTAGCTAAGGCCCAAAACCAAACTGTAAATAAATGCCTATAAACATGTGCCTCGGCCATATTGGGGAGTGTAAAATATGTAAGCCGGCTAAAGGGGGCGGCCACAGTTGTTATTATGAAGATGCTTACCTGTAAATATATATGTTAATTTTTGCGTGGTTTTTTTTTTGTTCTCTCTCTAATAATTTGTAATTTGTTCAATATAAAACTTGAAAACTCAATAAAAAACATTTATAAAAAAAAATTTTTTTAAATGTTGCAATTTTACAATGTCTGTTTATTTAACATAGGAATTAGGGCGATATGATGGCCCACTCTCTTAGTACTTGATTTTCAATGATGCATTCAAAAGCAGACCGTGCTCTACTTTTAAACTCTGAATGCCAAAGATCGATTATTTGAAGATGACCTCCTTTAAGATGCAAATAGGGAATTCTTGCAATACATGTCACAACATCACTAGCATCATCACTCGGGAACATCATGAAATATTAATGTCGATAAATATAAATATATCTGCTTGCATTTTTAAATTTTGGTATTTAAAATTATCACTTAGCTTTCAACTTTTACATTTTTATTCTTCCTATTTACTCAGATCATTAAATGGATAGGATTGAATTTGTTTACTGTCACGTGTACCAACGTACAGTGAAAACGTACAGTGGGGGCAGCAGGGTAGCATGGTGGTTAGCATAAATGCTTCACAGCTCCAGGGTCCCAGGTTCGGTTCCCTGCTGGGTCACTGTCTGTGCGGAGTCTGCACGTGGGTTTCCTCCGGGCGCTCCGGTTTCCTCCCACAGTCCAAAGATGTGCGGGTTAGGTGGATTGGCCATGCTAAATTGCCCGTAGTGTCCTTAAAAGTAAGGTTAAGGGGGGAGGGTTGTTGGGTTATGGGTATAGGGTGGATACGTGGGTTTGAGTAGAGTGATCATTGCTCGGCACAACATCGAGGGCCGAAGGGCCTGTTCTGTGCTGTACTGTTCTATGTTCTATGTTCTATGTTCTAAAAGTATTTTTCTGCAAGCAGCTCAAATAGATCATTTAGTACTTGAAAATAAAATACATAATAAGGCAACACAAGGTACACAATGTAAATACCTAGACACTGGCATCGGGTGAAACATATAGGGGTGTAGTATTAATCAGGTCAATCCATAAGAGGGTCATTTAGGAGTCTGGTAACAGTGGGGAAGAAGATGTTTTTGTATCTGTTAGTTCATGTTCTCAGACTTTTGTATCCCCTGCGCGATGGGAGAAGTTGGAAGAGTGAATGAGCCGGGTGGGAGGGGCCTTTGATTATGCAAATGCAATGTATGAATATTCATCTCATACCGGTGCTGAAGAATAGCCAGGCAAAGTGCCTCAACGACTATCGACCGGTGGCACTGACATCTATTATAATGACGTGCTTCTAGAGGTTGGTCATGAGACACATCAACACCAACCTTCCAAATTGCATTGATCTACTGCAATTCACATACCATCATAATCGGTCCACAGCAGATGCTATCTCGTTGGCCCTACACTCATCTCTGGAGCATCTCAACAACAGGGACTCCAATGTCAGGTGCCTATTCATTGACTACAGCTCTGCCTTCAATAATCCCAGCCAAGCTCATATCAAAACTCCAAAACATAGGACTCGGCTCCTCACTCTGCAGCTAGATCCTCGACTTCCTGACCCACAGACCACAATCAGTTTGCATAAACAACGACACCTCTTCCACGATAGTCATCAATACTGGGGCCCAGCAAGGCTGGGTACTTAGCCCGCTACTATTCTCCCTATACACACTCTACTATGTGGCAAATTCGGTTCCAACTCCATCTACAAGTTTGCTGATGATATGACTGTAGTGGGTTGGATCTCAAACAACAGTGAGTTGAAGAACAGGAGGAGATAGAGAACTTAGTAGCATGATGCAATGACAACAATCTCTCCCTCAATGTGAGCAAAACATAGGAGCTGGTCATCGACGTCAGGAAGCGAAAGGTAGTTCAAGCCACTGTCTGTATCAATAGAAACGAGGTGGAGGTGGTTGACAGCTTCAAGTTCTTAGGAGTAAACATCACCAACAATATGTCCTGGTCCACCCACGTTGACGCTATGACCAAGGAAATACAACAGCGTATACTCCCTCAGGAAATTCAGCATGTCCACAATGACTTTTACCAATTTTTGTAGATGCACCATAGAAAGCGTCCTATCTGGCTGCATCACAGCCTGGTATGGTAATTGCTCAGCCCAAGACCGTAAAAAACTAGAGGGGCGTGAACACAGCAAAGGCCATCCTGCGAACCCGCCTCCCATCCATTGAATCTGTCGACACTTCCTGCTGCCTTGGGAAAGCCGACAGCAAAATCAAAGACCCTCCCGCCCGAGTTATTCTCTCTTCCAACCTCTTCCACCGGGCACGAGATACAAAAGTTTGAGAACACACACCAATAGATTGATAAAACAGCTTCTTCCTTGCTGTTACCAGATTCCTGAATGGAGCTCGCATGGACTGAACACATTTTTTCTACAGTTGTGGCACTATATTCCGTATACATCACCCGATGTCTGTGTCTATGTATTTACATTGTGCATTTATCATATGTTCTATATTTTCATGTATGGAATGATCTGCCTGGACTGTAGACAGAACAATACTTTTCACTGTACCTCGATACACGTGACAATAAATCTAAATCTAATATGTCTAATGACTTTAAAATCCATGCCAAGGTTGCTCTCAACTAATAATCTCCTCCCTGATTAACTACAAGTGGAAACATGCAGAATAGGATTTCTGAACAGATCCCTCTCCCTCACATATTCTTCTGATTGTTGGAGACGAAGAAATTTGCTGATGGATTTCCTTAGAACAGTCCTAAGCCCAACTATCTTCAGCTGCTTCATTAATGACCTTGTCTTCATCAGAAGTGGGGAAGTTTGCTGATGATTTCACAATGTTCAGCACCATTTGTGACTCATCAGATATTAACAAATCTGTATTCATATGCAGCAAGACCTGGACAGCATTCAGGTTTGGTCAGATAAGTAAACATTTATAATTCACGCTAGTCAATGACCATCTCCAACAAGAGAGAATTAATCACCTATTGAGGTGCAATGGCATTACCGTTGCTGAATCCTCCTCTATCAACTTCCCAAGTGTTATTATTGATCAGAAACCTAATTAGAAAAAACAAATAAATACTGTGGTTGCAAGAGCTGGTCAGAAGCTGGGAATTCTGTCTCACCTCCTGACTCCTCAAAGCCTAGCCACAGGGCACAAGTCAGGTTTGTGATTAAATGATCTTCACTTGCTTGGATGAGCGCTGCTCCAACAACACTCAAGAAGCTGTATACAATTAAGGACAAAGCAGCCCGCTTGGTCAACACCCCATCCACCACCTTAAACATTCGCCACTGCACAGTGGTAGCAGTGTGATCACCATGCCTCCTTCAGTGGCACCTTCCAAAGGACAAGGGCAGCAGACACATGGGAATACAATCATCTTCAAGTTTCCCTCCAAGTCACACACAATCCTGACTTGGAACTATGGGCACAATTTAATGGAATGGGAACAAAGTCCCACTACGAGCACATTTAGCCATGTGTTTCCCGGTGCTCATTGCCCTGCCAGCTGGCAGTGCCACCTGGACACCTCAGCAGTGCCAGGATGACACCCTGCCAGTATGCCCAGATGGTGCCAACATGGCCAAGATACCACCCTTTCTAAAGGGCATGCACCTGGGGACCTTCGATTCCCTGGGAGACCCCCACAAGTGACGTTCCACCTAGTCCCGGTTTGTGGAAACCAGTGCTTGCAGAGGTCTCCGAGGCAAAGGGGATAGATCACAATGCCTCGGGAAGCTGCATATTAGAGTGAGACTAGATGTCTCGCTCTAATATGTAGATTTGCCAAAAGGTGATACCGCTTCCAATGGCCATTAGATTGGATTGGATTTGTTTATTGTCACGTGTACCGAGGTACAGTGAAACGTATTTTTCAGCGAGCAGCTCAAACAGATCACTTCTGGAACAGCAACAGTCCCGAGTGCAGCAATAATTGAGCAGGCCCGAGTGCAGCAATAATTGAGCAGGCCCGAGTGCAGCAATAATTGAGCAGGCCCGAGTGCAGCAATAATTGAGCAGGCCCGAGTGCAGCAATAATTGAGCAGGCCCGAGTGCAGCAATAATTGAGCAGGCCCGAGTGCAGAAATAATTGAGCAGGCCCGAGTGCAGCAATAATTGAGCAGGCCCGAGTGCAGCAATAATTGAGCAGGCCCGAGTGCAGCAATAATTGAGCAGGCCCGAGTGCAGCAATAATTGAGCAGGCCCGAGTGCAGCAATAATTGAGCAGGCCCGAGTGCAGGTGAAGTATATGTTGGTAGGGACCACTGCCTCCTTTCCAAAACTCTCTGGGAGGCCGCTAGATGTATCAAGTCCGTATTTTGTGAAAATACCTTCTTATAGATTTTTCTTCTTTTTGATAGAAAGATGAACGAACTTGCTGCCATGTCCCTAAGATATGAAAGAGATCATAAACTGGTAAATCAAACATAATGGGCGGGATTCTCCATTGGCTGACGTTGAAATGGGGAAGGATGATTGGGCAGAGAATGGGTGCCGACTGACAAAATCGCAGCAGACGCCGATTTGACGCCAAATCGCAATTCTCCGTCACCTTGACAGCGGCATCAATGCGGTCCAGAACTCATGTACAGTAAACACCATTTGCATATCATTAGCAGGCCTGATCCGGCATACTCCAGGGCTTCCGCAAATCTCCGCCTCCGATGGGCCGAATTCATGATAGTTCACTTGTGCTTTTAAAATCGTGAAACCGGCGTGTTGGCTGCTGAGGGAGAGGGAGAGGGGGGGTACGGAAATTGTCCAACATCGCCATAGTTTGCTGATCGTTGTGCCGCTGGCCGGGGGGGGGGGGGGGCTTCTGCAGGGTCGGGAGGAGTAGCAGGGGTACCCAGGAGGTATGCTGAGGGATCGGGGTGGATGGGCATGGAACACCATTGCCGCAGCCGGAAAGGCAGCCAGGCAGCCGTGCACGCCACTGGCACACTGGCATCCCACTGTGAACTTATGGCCCTAGGTGCCCTCTGGCCCCAGCCGACCCATCAGCTGTGTGGCTGCGCTCTAGCACAACCAGTGCCATTTTATTGGCTGGGATGAGTTTGTGTAGGGATTGTAATATGCGGCTTCAGCTTTTCAGCATTCCAAGCGTCAATCCCGAGGGCCCAGCGAATCCCGCACCATTTTCCATTGGAATCAATTGCGTTCCACGTAGTATTGATGCTAGCCACTCCACAATCGCTGAATTGGTCCAGGTTTGGTGCCAGATTTGCTGTCGTGAATCCTGTCCTGACATCAACACTTAGTCACAGGAATGGAGTATTCAGCCCAATATTTTTGTCTTATGTTAAAAAGTGGACTTTGTTGAACCAAGAGGTGGCTGTTACAGGTCACATGATTCATTAGCTGGCCACAGTTTCTTGAAATTTCCAACATCAGTTACAGGACAAAACTTAAACACTCATTCTTGTGAAATCTCACACTTCTCGTTGTGATGACATTATAATCAACAAAACCAGGGACCAGCAGACCACCTGTCTCCCCAGTCTGGTCGTATTATTTACAGCAGCCATCATGTGGAGGATAGCAAATGTTGTCCCCTTGTTCAAGAAGGGGAGTAGAGACAACCCCGGTATCTATTGTTGCTCGTTCTGGGTGAGTGTGCTTTACACTCAATTGGCTCTGTTTATTACTTAGCTCTGGAGTCGCGAGGTATCATTAAGATACCGCCACAAGATTCAAGTTCAAGTTCAGATCAATGACTCAATACACCAGTTAGTAAGTTCAACAAGACACGTTTATTATTACACAGTTATTTACTACTCATGCATATAACACTAAAAGACTAGGCTATTCCTACCACTAACAGGCCAATACTTATCTGGAATAAGGGAACTGCCGGATCAGGGAACAATGGCCTCTTACTTTGTCCTGGATCCACAGGCTTCCAGTTGGTGTGGACTAAAGGGGTCAGGAGTGTCTACTCTCGTAGCGTGTGTTGTATAACACTTACTTGTCAGTGTAGCAATTGGCCTGGCCTCTCTGTCTCATGTTCACGGTCCTGGAGAGTTGCTGCACAGGTGTTCTGCTGGGAGGGCCGGCTGAGAGAGCGGAGTGCCTGGCTGAGAGAGGCTGGCTAAGAGAGGCTGGCTAAGAGAGCGAGTTGGGGTCGGGGTCTCCATCTTATACTGTTTTGGGTTTCGCGCCCATCTGGGTGGACCCTCTATAAACTTGCAATCGATTGGGTCTCTTCCCAATCGATTGATTTGAATTTCCCCAATAACGGGGCTGTTCCTCGATCACTGGGCGGTTCTTTCCACCTTATTTGTGTCCTTTGTTTCAGACTCCACTGGCGCCGGGATGTCTGACCTTCTATAGAATGTTTCAATCTCTTCTAATCGTTGTGTCCATTGTGCCTGGGAATCACCGGGAATCGCTCACTTAATATGCGCAGCTCATTAGTTACAATGCTGTCTGGTTTCTTTAGCAGCTAGAATACACAGGGGATTCTGCAAACTTCTTGTCTCTTTGCAACTGTCCATTTTTCCCTGTAACCTTTGCGTTCTTCCATTTTGTGTGAGGAAGTGGCCAACCCAGGTGGCTACACTATAGACCAGTGAGCCTTACTTCTGTTGTGGGCAAAGTCTTGGAAAGGATTATAAGAGATAGGATTTATAATCATCTAGAAAGGAATAATTTGATTAGGGTTAGTCAACACGGTTTTGTGACGGGTAGGTCGGCCTCACAAACCTTATTGAGTTCTTTGAGAAGGTGACCAAACAGGTGAATGAGGGTAAAGCAGTTGATGTGGTGTATATGGATTTCAGTAAAGCGTTTGATAAGGTTCCCCATGGTAGGCTCTTGCAGAAAATACGGTGGCATGGGATTGAGGGTGATTTAGCGGTTTGGATCAGAAATTGGCTAGCTGGAAGAAGATAGAGGGTGGTGGTTGATGGGAAATGTTCAGCCTGGAGTTCAGTTACTAGTGGTGCACCACAAGGATCTGCTTTGGGACCACTGCTGTTTGTTATTTTTATAAATGACTTGGAGGAGGGCGTAGAAGGATGGGTGAGTAAATTTGCGGATGATACTAAAGTCAGCGGAGTTGTGGACAGTGCGGAAGGATGTTGCAGGTTACAGAGGGACATAGATAGGCTGCAGAGCTGGGCTGGGAAGTGGCAAATGAAGTTTAATGCAGAAAAGTGTGAGGTGATTCATTTTGGAAGGAATAAAAGGAAGACAGGGTACTGGGCTAATGGTAAGATTCTTGGTAGTGTGGACGAGCAGAGAGATCTCGGTGTCCATGTACATAGATCCCTGAAAGTTGCCACCCAGGTTGATAGGGTTGTTAAGAAGGCGTACAGTGTGTTAGCTTTTATTGGTAGAGGGATTGAGTTTCGGAGCCATGAGGTCATGTTGCAGCTGTACAAAACTCTGGTGCAGCCGCATTTGGAATACTGCGTGTTCTGGTCACCGCATTATAGGAAGGATGTGAAAGCATTGGAAAGGGTGCAGAGGAGATGTACCAGGATGTTGCCTGGTATGGAGGGAAGATCTTATAAGGAAAGGCTGAGGGACTTGAGGCTGTTTTCATTAGAGAGAAGGTTAAGAGGTGACTTAATAGGGGCATACAAGATGATCAGAGGATTAGATAGAGTGGACATTGAGAGCCTTTTTCCTCGGATGGTGATGTCTAGCACGAGGGGACATAGCTTTAAATTGAGGGGAGATAGATATAGAACAGATGTCAGAGGTAGATTCTTTCCTCAGAGAGTAGTCAGGGCGTGGAACGCCCTGCCTGCAACAGTAGTGGACTCGCCAATATTAAGGGCTTTTAATTGGTCGTTCGATAAACATATGGATGATAATGGAATAGTGTAGATGGGCTTTAAATTGGTTTCACAGGTCGGCGCAACAATGAGGGCCGAAGGGCCTGTACTGCGCTGTAATGTTCCATTGTTCAAAACCCATTATTCCTGTAGCGGCACTAAATGCCACCATTTATCTGCTGTGATGAAAATGGATTTTGACCACAGGCCTAGAAACTGGTTGTTAGTCTGCAACTGACTCATTAATGGACAATATCAAATGGCCTAAGGTGCTGGTCTTTAGCAAGTTTTAATATTGCACTTGAAATTCACACCTCAGTTTGTTGTTTGAAGTGCAGCCTGCAAATATCACAGTGGGACTCCAGGCTGACCTGCAATCTGCATCATGTGTCAGCCTCCTCAAACCCTATGTGACCATTCCCCAGGTCTGAATGTGTAAGTAAACTAGACTTCTGCTGTGACCCTAAATAGAGTTTGCAGTGAATCACCTAACAAATTGACCTCACAGAGGGTTTGGGGAAATAGGCCACAACCTATTCCAAAAAAATTTAAACAACTCCTATCCAGCTTATGAAAATAAAGGAGTTTTCATTTGCACCCCCCCCCCCCCCCCCACCCCCACCCCCACTACTCCCCAGTATCCATAGTACCTTTCACATCTTCATCCCACGGTGTATGGCAATAAACTAGCTTCAAAGTGTTTACCTACTGCCTTGTTTAGTAGGTAACTACAGTCAGCTAATTTTTCTCTGGAGTCAGATTGAGCTGAGCCCTGACTTTGGCTTTGCACTGCTAGATTAGTATCAGTAACTTTTATGTTTCAGATTTGTGATAAACCTGCAGCCCACATGGACCTGATAAAGATGGAAAGATGTTTTGCAAAACTTCCTCTCAAATAATTAATTGCTGTGGAGGAGATTTTGTAACTCTATTTGCAATTCATCCACAAAAGAAACAAGGGGCGCAATTCTCCGCACACTCACGACGGTGCGGAGAATAGAGGGGGTCGTAAATTTTTACGGCCACGCTAGTCTGACGCCCTCCCGCTATTCTCCCTCCCCCCCCACGCCCGACTCCCGACACGAATCGCTGCCGCCGTTTTTTTACGGCGAGCAGCGATTCTCAGCTGGCCGATGGGCCGAAGTCCAAGCCCTTTACGGCCGTTTTTACGAACGGCAAACACACCTGGTCTGGCCGTTCGTAAAAACGGCCGTAAAGTTCGGATCTTGCCAACCATGGCACCGATTGGCACGGCAGTACCACGGCCGTGCCAAGGGTGCCATGGGCCCGCAATCGGTGGGCACCGATCGCGGGCAGCGGGTCCGATTCCCGCGCACTCTTTGTCCTTCCGCCGCACCGCTGTATCAATACGCGGGGTGGCTGAGGGGCATCCCGGCCCGCGCATGCGCGGGTTTCGTGCAAATGCGCGATGACGTCACCCGCGCATGCGCGGGTTGGAGTCTTCAAATCCGCGCATGCGCGGCTGACGTCATATGACGCGTCAGCCGTCGCAAACTCTGGCAAGCGGGCTTAACGAAATTCGTTAAGCCTGCGATGCCGGAGTTCACGGCCGCGGCATGCTAGCCCCGACCGGGGACCAGAATCGGTTCCCGGTCGGGGGGGGGGGGGGGGGGGAGGCTGTCGTCAAACCCGCCCGTTTTTGACGCCAGCCTTACGATTTCTCCCTGTTTGGGAGAATCGCGCCCTTGGCATTTCACTCTGGATCAGCTCTGCACTGCATAAAGTTGCTGATTCATGTTAGTTAAGCCTGATTTAAACCACCATTTCAGTGCAGGGCGATCAGGAGAATGTTTTCTCTCAGAGGATCATTGGTATGTCGAATTCACTTCCTTCGAAAGCAGTGGAGGCTTGGTCACTGAATTTACTTAAGGCTGTTAGATAGACAATGGAGTGAAGAATATGAGGGAGCAGACAGGAAAGTGGAGGTGAGACCACAAGCAGATCAACCATGATCTTAATGAATGGCAGAGCAGGCTTAAGAGGCTGAATGGCCTCTTCCTTCTCCTGCGACTTATTTCCAACTGCACTGATGCCCCAGCGGGAATGACAATGGCAACACTTTCTCCTCCACCTCTGTTTTTTCGTATTGGTTAGGAGAGGTGCAAAGTAGATCTCAAATTTTCACCGGTTTAGAAGAAGAGGATCAATAAATACATGGATCACCTTTATTCACCTGACAATCCAGATAGAGAACATTGCGTAATACTTGGTAATAAGTTCCCAATATGATCTATTGCTGATGGAGACATTAGGGAGCGGCAGGGACATTCAGATGGAGATGTCAGTGTCACATCAGCAGATCCATAGCAGTTTGGAGAGGTCCCAGAGGCTACGCACGCAGGAGATAGCGACAGCAATGAGTGGCACCGAGGTCACTGCTAGGGTGACGACCACAGTGGAGCGTCTGGTGTACGACATCGGTATCATGAGTGAAGGTGTCCAAGGCGCCATGCAGCCAGTGACGACCATGGCTGAGGGTCTCGGCAGTATGTTACCTCACTGGGGGATGTCACCCAGTACCAGGCCGACCATAATGAAGTGATGCGTGACATGTCCCGCTCTCAGATGGGAATGGCCGAGGCTCTGCGGAGCTTGTCCCAGTCGTAGGTGGGCATTGCCGCAGCGCTGCAGAGCGTGGCCTGGTCACCGGAAGATGTGTCCCAGTCACCGAGGAGCACCGCTGTGGGCATTGGCACGATGGTGCAGGCATCGGGGAGCTACCAGGACTGGCAGAGCCAGATGATGCAGCTGCATCCGGCGCTCAAACCAGCTGCCCATCCATCCCAAGGTGAACCACAGGGCCCTACGGGCCCCGACCGGGAGGAGGCGGTGCTGAGTGCCAATCAGGACCCATCCCATGGGTCAACAATGGTGGCCACCAGCTCTCCCGAGTACCACCCCTCTGATGAGGCCATGCCTCGGTGTCAGCACACGGGACAGGGCAACATGGCTGTGCATGTGCTGTCAACACGTTAGCCGGCCCCAGAGCCCCCAGAGGAAGGCCACCAGGTGCATCAAAGCACGGGATGAGGTAAGCAGCTGCCTGCCTCCACCTCTGATGTGGAGAGACATCTAAACATTGTGGTAGAGCTAGGAGGACCAGGCACATCGAGGATCATGGGGGAGGGGCTGCACTTTCAGGCAGGTGGGGACATATATTGAACAATAAACACCTTTGTGCACACCAGTAAGATGCCTGTGTCACTTTCTTCTGCAATGCATCACCACGTTCAAGTGATGAGTGTGAGCGAAAACACAGCAGACAGGCAGGGGCCAGACTATGGCATAGATTGAGGAGCACTGGCGCTCAGCTCTGCGGGTTATCACTTCCCCGCCGTCAACAGTGACCCGCTGATAGTGCCGACACAATCCCATCACCCTGGAGTGATGTGACCCACACCCGAGATGGTGGGAAATGGGGGTGGTGAGTGAGTAAGGATGCGACAATGAACCTGGCCACGTCCTGGGTGAGGCAGGCGAGCACGTGAGCCTCCATGGCCCTCTGGGCTTGCCGGGCCCTCACTGCTGCCGCCTGTGCTGCAGCCTCTGGCTGGGCCTCAGGCTCCACTGCTGGCCCCTGCTGGTCTGGCGTCTCTTCATCACACTCGCCCCCGTCCCTCTCCTTCCCTCCTCCGAGGTGGCCGCATGTTCCTCATCACCAACCTCCAGCTCGTCGCCCCACTGCTGTGCGAGGTTGTGGAGCCAGCAGACCACAACAAAGCGGGCGACCCTCCGGGTGTGTACTGGAGGGTATCTCCGGAGCAGTTGAGGCATCGGATGAGTCTGATGCATCACTCAATGCCAGCTCGGGTGGCCGCATGGACCTCCGTGTACAGGGTCTCTGCTTCGGTCTCTGGCCCCCCGACTGACGTCATAGGCTAGGTCCTCATCCCCAAAGAGCTAGCCGCCCATCCTGGAATGTTCTTCGAAGAGGCCAGGGATGACTGCTCCAGGATGTAGCTGTCGTGGATGCTTCCTAGGATGCTCAGCTCAGGGACTGGAACCCCTTTCTGTTGATATAGGGGAACCCAGATGATCCTGTGAGTGCAAGGCAATACGCGTGCCATCTCTGACCCTCTGGGCCTGGGGAATCCCGGTGATGGCAGGCAAACCTACTGCCCGGACATCTTGCTGGGGTTGGTCCATGTCAACCTCAATGTAGTTTTCTGCCTGTGGGATACCATACAGGTCCTCACTCGAGCCCTGGAACGATCCCACAATGAAAAAGTTCAGGCTGCGCTGAGCTTGACAACCACTGGGAGCGGGTGCCCTCCTCCTCCCCTCTGTGATGCCAAGTCAGTGAGAATGTGGTGCTGCACTGTCTCCTTGTTGAGGCGGAGCCTCCGGTGGCACACACTGTCCGTCATTTGTTCAAAGGACCAGCGGCACCTGTATACCCTGCGCCGTCACTGAACTCCCCCTCTGCGTCCCTCCCTAGCCTGATGGGCGGCCAGGTGCTCAGGGTGTGGGGTGGGGCCCAGCACGTGGGCTGCCCCCTCGAGCCTCTGCAGGCACTGCTGCTGCTGCCTTCTCTGGCGTCTGGCCACATCGCGTAGCACCAGCACCACTCGGGCAACCTGTGCATCCAACATCCCTGCCTTAGCGTTCAATATCTGTAAGGCTTTGGGATGAGCGTTAGACTGACAAACAGCAGTGGATCCAACCCCGGGACCCTCCTTTCCTCCACTGCTCCCTCCCCCCTCGCCCCTACCTGGAACGTCCTGTCCACGCACACTCTGCGGCAGCAGATCCCCCTCACCGGGCCCCAGACCCTGTACCCCGGACACTCACTGGCTTCAACCGGACCAGGCGCTGGCCCCCTCCCTGTGGCACTCACACCACCTCCGGCCATGGACATGTCTTCGGAGCTGGGTCTTCAGATGTTTGCTGCTGCATGTGTGGTGTTGCCTCCAGCAATGTTCTGGCATACTGTCCAGGTATCAAGGTGTGATTGGGATGCTAGGAAACGACTCCCACCTGCTACATGGCCTGCCCACCCATGGAAATACATGTGGGTTGTGTGAAGCGCTCACTTAACCACGATTGCCATTCCCTATTAGTAATCACCTTCAGCCGCACAGCCAAGACCTCAGCAGTCGGTGGGGGTTGATGGAGCAGACGAGCAGGGATAAGATTGCGGCAGGAATGGGTACACACGATCTAGGAGTTGGCAGCGTGATGCTGCGAGCAATTGCCTCTCATTTGCCCCCTCCCACCCTCCCATGGTGGGCCACCCCTGCAGAGGGTCCTCCCACCCCCAGCCGAGGGTACCCCATCCTCTGCTGAGCACAGCGGCGAGAAGTCCAGCACCTCTGGGCTCTATGCCTGCAAGCAAGGATGACTACTCACCTCCTCAGCTTCCCACAGAAACCCTTCCGCCGGGTTCACGTTTTTACAAAGGAGTATTAATCGGCACTAGCGTGGCCACTTGCTGAGGAGGCCGGTGAATGACGGGAGCCTGTACGATAACAGGTGGCTCTCGTTTATTGTATAGTTTCTTGTCATCCAATGGCAGGATCCCGATCTTGCCTAGGGGAGAGGGCCGGTTGTACAGATAACTGTTTGGCACCTGGCACGGATTTCGTTTTTGCCCTCTCCTGCTATTCACCGGCCTCGTTTATCTTGAGCTCGTGGGTAATGAGGCAGAAAAATCACGCCCTATATTGCAAAATCACCAAATTGAATTTGAAGGAAACTGCCGGCTATTGAACATTGTGTATTAGATGTTTACATTTTATAAAAGTAATTTGTCAAGTGTCATCAATTTAAACGTCACCATACTCTTTGTTTGTAAAGATGATTAATTGCTCAGGAAGACTCCTTACCATAATGATCCTAACCTTTTAGATGTCTATTAGATCAAGTAACACTCCTTGTGAGTTTCATCAAACCTGATCCTCAACCTGAACCTAACTTTTGATAAATTGGAGCTCAACTCTTGTTTCTCTAACACTTGCAGGTCAAAACAATTACCTTCAGGTTATATCATCTTAGTTACAGAGCAACAGTCAAAACTGAAAACAGTAGCACATAGAATTTGCACACATTACATAAAGGATGAAAGCGATTACAACATTAATGCTTAAAGATGAAGACAAATGTGTAAAAATCTGATTTAATTTCCTTGAGAAAAAAGGTCAAGTTTCATCACTTTAGTACTTTAATAGCGACCGTGTGACATGACAATTATCCTGTTCAAATGCAGAATGAGAACAAGTATTATAATCAGAGTATCACAGAACGCTTTATCAATGGAAAAGTTGTAACTGGCATTTACATTTCATCAGCAAGAGTAATCATAGTGTTGGAAAATGGAATCTTCTAATGGAGCTTGGGTGATGCTGTCAGATCAGAAGTCTCATCTAACCTGCACAGCTTTTCCCTCATCTGCAGAAGATTGCATCGCTATTGGGATTAAAACATGTACATGGTGCAGAAACATTACAATATATAATAATGGTTAGATTCGGAGTTAGGCCATCTTTCAACCTTTTTTACTTTTTAATTTCTCTCCATTTGTTCGTTTATATCACTGTGTTTCTTTGCATTTCGCTACAGTGTCTCAAATCCTTGTTCTCTAGGATGAATTAACTGCCTGGACTCTAAATGTCATTGTCTCATTTTGAAATGAACACAACAGAAACTTGACCAACACCTTCTAAAAGCAGTCAGAAAGTATGGGCCTGCAAAATATTTCTCCTGCGACACAGGTTGCTCAATCAAGTAGAACAATGTATTTATTTATGTCTGGGGAAACTTAGGATGGAATCTTGTGCATTTTCCCGTGGAGGGGGAATTGGGAGGGGGAGGGAGGGGTGGGCTGGAAGGAGGAGGAGAAGGACTTCACTGGCCTGTCAACTTCCAAGGTGGAACGTGATGGTATGGGTCTTCCTGAAAGATATGAAGCACTCTCGCTGGCTCTCCAGTTGATGGCTGAGAACCCCATTGCTTCAAGATTCTGTCCTTAGTCTAAGTAAGACAATCCTATAGCATTGTGCTTAAGCCTCTGTGTGCTTAAACCTCAGTGCGAGGAAAACTTCCCAAACAGTAGTGTGACGTTCATAGGCTTTATTCTGTGACTTCTCTGAAGCATGATGAAATTATTGTCAGTTACGTTAAGTTCATGGGCGTGAACTTTTTCATCAGTTTTTAATAATTTTCATTGTTATATCCCCAGGTTATTTTCAGTAGTGAATCAGTAAAACTCCAAAATTAGAATGAGAAATAAACAATTAGCATCATCTGGACTACAGTCCAGAAGTAGGCCATTCAACCCATCGTTTCTGCACCGACCTTCTCATAAATACCCGACCTAGGCCCACGACCTGCCCATCCCTGTAACCCAATCTAACCTTTTGGACATGAAGGGGCAATTTAGCACGGCAAATCCACCTGACCTGCACATCTTTCGATGTGGAGATAACCGGAGCACCCAGAGGATTCCCACGCAGACACAGGGAGAACGTGTAAACTTCACAAAGACAATGACCCAAGGCTGGAATTGAACACGGATCCCTGGTGCTGTGAGGCAGCAGTGCTAACCACTGTTCCACTGTGCCTATCCATGAATTTCTTAGATCTGGAGATGCAGCTATATGGCGTGTAAAATACTATAACGGAGCTAAAACTCTAGATTTTGCTAAATATATATCATCATGGCTAATTTTCAAAATTTTAAAACCGGAAAATTATCTTTTTAAATGGATGAAACTATGTCTGTCCGTGACCATTGAACAATGGGAGCTAATCAGGCAGTATCAGGAAAGTACAAACATTGTTATCAATGGAGAGACCATAATGACCCATGTGGGCTGCAGAGACCAAATTGAAAGGAACAATACCAAGGCCATTCACATTTCAGAACCCAGATTGGTCCTCCAGAGTGTACTAGGACAAAAGCCCTGCAAATTTTCTTTCAAATTCTTAATGGTTGGAACATCTGAAATTTCAGAACGCAGTCAATGGATATACACCCTTTGTCCCCTCCTAAGTGGAGAGGTGGGAGTCATGTGACATCACCCAGTAGCTGGTGGAACCTGTAACATTGCCTTGTGGAGCTGCAAAGTCTTTGCATCGAGGGGTTCTGCCCAGGTTTGAATGCCTGGCCCCATGTACCGGAACTTCTGAACTTGTGTAGCATCACCCACAAAACTAATTCATCTCTGCATATCTATCTCATCGTGGAAGTCAACTCTACTGGAAAAGAGAATTATCTGGCATCAGTTTCCAGCGTGCAAACTTCAGTGAAGGAATGCACCATTGGACTATGATGATCTTTACTCATGTGAAACAATAATTCTTTTCTCTGTAGTCTTTGCCCTGTAAATATTTCCTTTCTCTAACCCACCTTTATTGTATGAGTGTAAAGGAGGCTGTGTGGTGATTCTTCTCCTCATTCATGCTGTGGGGTTATTCGTCGAAAGTGGGATCACACCAAAACTGAATGGTTGAGAAATATACCATCGCTTATAAAGGGGGAAGCAAATCAAACCACCTTTCTGTTTATGGGATGGGTTGTGAGAGGAGAACTCATGGGTGCTAAAATTCAACCTCCTCCTGTCCATAACAACATCAATGTGCATGCTGTAGGGACCATTCTGACATCATAAAGACCATGTTTGCATATCTCTAGACAATTACATAGAACATAGAAAAATACAGCACAGAACAGTTAGCAGTAGGTAAAGGAATAAAAGGTAATATGATTTGGTCTTTGGACTGAGAGCACCTTGAGATCATAATTTATACTGCTGCAAACATCTGATTTCACTCCTGGTTAAACATGGAGCTAGGGCAGTATTGCATTGACACATTTAGCACGCTAGTCTCCTGAAAAGTCTGATCATCAATCAAAGGCTGATTTATGCCACACACTTAAACTGCTTATCAAAATCAACATTGCAGCTGTTTCAGTGCACATAACTCGATAAATTGTTGTTTTCCTACCATTGGAACTAGAAAAATGAAATTGGTTCAGTTAAAGAATGCCTCAATTTTAAAATTCCAATTATTGCTCTCAAGTGACGAGGCCAAACAAGGAGGGGCATAGAGAAATGGATTTAATCTAATATCAAGCATCTTCCAAAGCTTTAATTTAAAATGGTAAGTCATGGCAGGAGGACTCAAAGCCTTGATTTGCTCCTCTTGCTCCATGTGGGAGGCCAGGAACATTTCTAGTGGCCAGGGCCGCCATGTATGCAGGAAGTGTCTCCAGCTACAGCTCCTGGAAGCCTAGGTTTCAGAGCTGAGAGGTGGCTGGGTACACTGTGGAACAACCGCGAGGCGGAGAGTGTCGTGGATGGCACGTATAGAGATGTGGTTACACCGCAGGCACAGGCAGGAAGGGAATGGGTGACCACCAGGCTGAACAAGAGAGCTAGGCAGGCAATATAGGAATCTCTTGTGGCCAATCCCATGCAAAAGGGATAAACCGATTTGGATATTGTTCAGGTGAATGACCTCTCAGGGAAACCGGCAACAGCCAAATCTGTTTGCCAAGTCGGCAGTAGCCGTCAAAGTCACTCTGGCCTTGAACGTCTCCACTTCTGGCACCATCCAAGGATCAGCTGAGGACCTCAGTAGCATCTCTCAAGAGGCTGCCCACCACTGTATGCCCCAGGTCATCATTCGCCTCTTTGTGAGAGCCAGCCCTTACATCCATTTCACAAAAACCTCGCCTGAGTGCATTGGGTTTCGCTGTCATCGCTGGATTCGCACAGTTGCAGGGCAACATTAATTGTTCCCTAGATGACCATCTAATCAGTTTCATCAACTAAAATTACTTTCACTGCCTCAAAAGTTGACTGATCTGCAACCGCAATTAGAGTTTCCCGTATGTCCGCGCTCACTTTCTTGGCAGCTACTATGATTCCTTCATCCTCTGGTAGTACAGGTTGTCTTAGATCCTCACTCTTACCCCAAAGTGCTTGGACGGATATCAGAAGAAAAAGGATAATCTCCTCCCCTCTACCAGCAGCCGAGACACAGGCACAGAGTTTATATACTAATATTGCAGGCTCACAAGGACAATTATTGGGCTGGTTTCTGAAGATGTGATTCCAGGATCTGGTCAGGTGGGGTCCTCCAGTACCCTCCTCCAGTCAATGTGGTAGTTAGCTGTGCACTCCATCATGTCTCTCGTGATAGGTGTGGACAATGAGGCCGTGAAAGGAAATTGGTCAACTGAGAGGAGGAAGTGGTGAGAAAGGAAGAGGAAGAGAAGGCAGAGGGAGATGCCCCTTAACAGAGACCTACCTATTGTACAACATGCACCAGCCTCCAGGAAGATAATCTATCACCTCCCACTCCTGGCCTCCAACATTAGATCCAAGTGAGCATCGATGAAACCAAGGGTAGCCTTGCCACTTGATCAAGGCCTTGAGCTCACCTGTGATATCACACTTCCCTCTGATTCTGTGGAAGATGTTGGCACAATCAGCAGATTTTTTCCTTAAGTCAACCAGTAGCCTCAGTGATGGATACCATTTGGTGTCAAAATCAGACCCACACTTAATATGATCCGCCTCCTTTCCTGCTCCCACTGACTCCTAGTGGTCCATGTCATAATATACACCAGTATATCATGGTGCAGACACACACTGACGGACACACACAGGGACCAATCAGCATGTACAAATACCGCAGCCAATCACCAGTTAGAATACACACACTATAAAGGCAGAGGGCACCACGGTTCCCGCTCATTCTGGGTGCTGCCTCTCAGTGTAACAAGAACTCATCCAGCCCAGCACAGACTCACACCACATGCTGAGGGAATCAACTGGTTCGGACAAGGCTTAGGTCTCTAGTTTAAGTTAGCATAATTTAGATCCACAGTCAACGTGTGTTAGTTAGTTAGAAGTAGTTAATAAAATTATGTTGAACCTTCATCAGTGTTGGAAGTGTCTGTTCATCTCTCAAGTCTACACTAGCCAACACTTCAGTCCAGAAACCTGTCTCCTTGACAAACAAGGGATTCCCCATGTGCAGACCTGGGGCGGCATTCTCCCCTGCCCGGCGTGACGGAGGGTTCCGGAGTAGGGGAGTGGCGCCAACCACTCAGGGGTCGCGCCTCCCCAAAGGTGGGGAATTCTCCCCACCTTTGGGGGCCAGCCCCACGCCGGAGTGGTTGCCACCAGAAGACCGGTGCAAAAAACCGGCGTCCCCGGCAGTGGGGCTGGCCGAAAGGCTTTCACCAGTCAGCGCATGCGCCGGCAGTGACTTCAGCGGCAGCTGGTCGCTGACATCACTGCCGGCGCATGCGCGATGTGGGGTTCTCTTCGCCATGGCGGGCGTGGAGGAAAATAGTGCAGCCAGGGCACTGGCCCGGAGTCTGAGTGGGGGTCCCGATCGTGGACCAGGCCACCGTGAGGGCACCCTCCGGGATTCGATCGCCCCCCCCGCCCCCTAGGACCCCGGGGGCCTGCTCGCTCCACTGAGCCCGCCGTTCCAGAGGTGGTTTAAACCTCGGCGGCGGGAGAGGCCTCCCAGCGGCGGGACTTCAGCCCATCCGGGCTGGAGAATCACCGCAGGGGCCTCGCCGATCAGAGTGGCGAGATTCCGCCGCCGCCACTTCCCGGGTGGCGAAGAATCTCTGCCACGGCGGGGGTGGGATTTTAGACGCCCCCAGGCGATTCTCCGACCCTGCTGGGGGTCGGAGAATTTCGCCCCTGAACTTAAATCAGCTTCCCACCGTAGGCAGGTTTCTGACTCCAAAACAAATACAGCTCCTATTTCTGGCTCTTTGGTGAAAATGTAACCCGATACATGAGCAGGTTTCGAATGCTGGAAGTATGTTAAAAACCCTCTTTTGTGTGACAAAACCAGGGCTCTGCCACATCTCCAATAAAATGATATTGGTTAAGTGGAAGCAACTCTGAGGAAATTACCATCCAAATATCCCAGCAAGGTGAGAAAGGAGACAAAATGAAAATTTTGGAAACACCACCTCTAGCTGCTAATGTATTAAAAACTGTGTGATGTATTAAACAACTGTTATTCAACAAATAGAAGCAATATTTTCTTCATAAATAATGTTTGGGTCATCACTAAAATTTACATTTACATTTGTATAATGTGTGTCAAAACTAGACAGCCATATGAATTGTCGCCATTTGAATTGTTTGTAAGACAATGAATTAATTTACAAATATATTTGAAAAGCTTTATAATTTATACAAACACAATAACAATTTCTCAGCACCATATCCACTCATTGGCCGAAATTCTCCGCAACGGCCGACGCCGGAGTGAACCTGTCGGGGTCGTCAGGCCGCTCGGTCCATTCAGGCCGGACAATCGCCGGTCGCCGGGAAAAACGGCGAGCAGCGATTCTCCGAGCGGCGTGTCGCAAAACGCGACACGCCATTTTGCGGGGGTGGGAGAATCGCGGGGGGTGCCAGAGCGGCCCTCCCGCGATTCTCCCACCCGGCGTGGGGAGCGGAGAATCGCGCCCATTGTGTTCCAACTCGCTGACACAAGATATAGTGATCTTCAAGCTCTGTCCTCTTAACTTTTTGCTCTTACAATCTTGAATGAGTGAATGGAGGCTTGAAAAACAATCAGGTTTTCAACTTGGACAGAAATAGTCTGATGGCAGCTAACCATTAATGACTGACATACAGAGACACACGCAGGTTCTGAAGGGCACGTTTTTCCTCTTCTGTATGTATTTGTTAAATATTGCAATTTTGACAGGTATAGTGCTTCTAACCTGGAGGCATAGCAATCATATCCAAGTCCAAAGAGATAAATGGAATGCTGAAATTTCACAATGTTATACTGAGTGAAGATGCTAATAAAACTTCTCACCCCTTTCCTTGTGTATTCAACTTTTATTAAATAAATCGCAAATCCTTAACGGTTTTGACAGGTAAACTATTTTGTCCTGTGTTGGCCACCAGTTCAATTGTGTCAATTGTACCAATATCAATGACAGAAGACAAACTGCCTGAAGATGCAATCTGATGGGTCATAGGTTTTCAAGGTCATGCTATCTATCTGTCTGGTGGCTTCAATGGAGATGACCAAGTATTTGTTATGGTTTTGTCTCCATTTTAAAACTGGAATATCTTCACTGAAAATGGTGAAATAAATCTATGTTACTCTCAATATAAATGACTGAAAACAAAGTGAGAATGACCAAACAATCTGTAGGTTGCTTTAGGTCATGCAAAATGTTAATCGCAGCGTAAACAAAACTACAACACCGCAAAGTATACTTTTTCTTTAATCAGATTTTGGACAAGGTGAGATTTATGGAAGAATGAGAATGAGAATCCAGCAGGATGAGTATTATATGTGGTTGAATCTGGAGATTATCTGGTGATACGGACTGCGGCAGTGCAGGGGACAAGCTAGTGGGCAAAATTGCAGATGTAAAATGTCTTGGAATGAATAGAATGTGGGATCTAATGTTCAGCTTGGAGTCAAAAAGATCCCCATATTACAAACTGCCTGATTCAACCTGAGACACTGGCCTTTAAGTGAACTACAGCAGTGACAAGTCAGCAAGGATGATGAGGGGCCATAACAATAGGTTATTGTGAAGTTGGAGGAATTTGTTACTCATATAAAACACAGGGCAGGATTGTCCCTGCAGGCCTCAGGATCCTAAGGCTCACATGGGGACCAGAAGACCCCACTGGTTGGAGAATAGTCACTCACCTGTGAGTTTACTCCAATTGGCTAATAAATGACTCATCATCCAATTAAGGACGTGAGGCAGGCTCTCAAAACGGGTTGGCCAACAGGAGACCCTACAGTTTGAAAACAGTAGCAGGTTGTGATGTAAGGTAAGTGAGAGAGAGAGAGCTCCCCAACCTTTTGACATGTAAAATCAAAAAAGATCAGGCAACAATGCCATCACTTTGGGGAGCAGGGGATCGCTCCACAGGGATGCTGCTGGCTGCAGATCAGAGGCTGGTGGGGGTCTCTAAGCCTGTCTGGGGCATTGGCTCCCCAGGTCTGTCACCTAGGCAGCTGCACTGCTCCCAATTATTACCCCCCCCCCCCCCCCCCCCCCCCCCTGCTTACAGGGACCTGGTCGCCAACTGGAAAACCCGAGTTGGCTTCTGCCCTTAACAGAGCCATTTGGTTTCCGCCTGCTGCCTCACACCCTCAAACCTCCCCTTCCTCCTTCAGGAAAACGTCCCAGGGGAAAGAAGGTGCCAGGGAACCATAACGCCAGGCCGGTGAATTATTTTCAACGCCAGCCCACCTCTGATCCTGTAAGCCCAGCAGGGCTTGAAAATCCAGCCTTTAATGTCAGACAACTAGTCGAACAGTCCAAAAGCAGCCATTTGATTGAGGAAAGTAGTAGAGGGGTTGAGTTGAAAATCATTAGGTTACAAATAAGACCATAAGAACTAGGAGCTGGAGTAGACCATCTGGCCCCTCGAGCCCCTCAATGAGATCATGGCTGATCTTTTGTGGACTCAGCTCCACTTTCCGGCCCGAACACCATAACCCTTAATCCCTTTATTCTTCAAAAAACTATCTATCTTTACCTTAAAAACATGTAATGAAGGAGCCTCAACTGCTTCACTGGGCAAGGAATTCCATAGATTCACAACCCTTTGGGTGAAGAAGTTTCTCCTAAACTCAGTCCTAAATCTACTTCCCCTTATTTTGAGGCTATGTCCCCTAGTTCTGCTTTCACCCGCCAGTGGAAACAACCTGCCCGCATCTATCCAATCTATTCCCTTCATAATTTTAAATCATTCTATAAGATTCCCCCCTCATCCTTCTAAATTCCAACGAGTACAGTCCCAGTCTACTCAACCTCTCCTCATAATCCAACCCCTTCAGCTCTGGGATTAACCTAGTGAATCTCCTCTGCACACCCTCCAGTGCCAGTATGTCCTTTCTCAAGTAAGGAGACCAAAACTGAACACAATACTCCAGGTGTGGCCTCACTAACACCTTATACAATTGCAACATAACCTCCCTAATCTTAAACTCCATCCCTCTAGCAATGAAGGACAAAATTCCATTTGCCTTCTTAATCACCTGTTGCACCTGTAAACCAACTTTCTGTGACTCATGCACTAGCACACCCAGATCTCTCTGCACAGATCCGTTTGCTGTTATTCCTACCAAAATGGATAACCTCACATTTGTCAACATTGTATTCCATCTGCCAGACCCTAGCCCATTCACTTAACCTATCCAAATCCCTCTGCAGACTTCCAGTATCCTCTGCACTTTTCGCTTTACCACTCATCTTAGTGTCATCTGCAAACTTGGACACATTGCCCTTGGTCCCCCAACTCCAAATCATCTATGTAAATTGTGAAAAATTGTGGGCCCAACACGGATCCCTGAAGGACACCACTAGCTACGGATTGCCAACCAGAGTAACACCCATTAATGCCCACTCTTTGCTTTCTATTAATTAACCAATCCTCTATCCATGCTACTACTTTACCCTTAATGCCATGCATCTTTATCTTAGGCAGCAACCTTTTGTGTGGCACCTTGTCAAAGGCTTTCTGGAAATCCAGATATACCACATCCATTGGCTCCCAGTTATCTACTGCACTGTAATGTCCTCAAAAAATTCCACTAAATTAGTTAGGCACGACCTGCCCTTTATGAACCCATGCTGCGTCTGCCCAATGGGAAAATTTCTATCCAGATGCCTCGCTATTTCCTCCTTGATGATAGATTCCAGCATCTTCCCTACTACCGAAGTTAAGCTCACTGGCCTATAATTTCCTGCTCTCTGCCTACCTCCTTTTTTAAACAGTGGCGTCACGTTTGCTAATTTCCAATCCACCGGGACCGCCCCACAGTCTAGTGAATTTTGGTAAATCATCATTAGTGCATCTGCAATTTCCCTAGCCATTTCTTTTAGCACTCTGGGATGCATTCCATCAGGGCCAGGAGACTTGTCTATCTTGAGCCCCATTAGCTTGCCCATCACTACCTCCTTAGTGATAACAATCCTCTCAAGGTCCTCACCTGCCATAGCCTCATTTCTATCAGTCGCTGGCAGTTTATTTGTGTCTTCCACTGTGAAGACCGACCCAAAAAACCTGTTCAGTTCCTCAGCCATTTCCTCATCTCCCATTATTAAAACTTCCTTCTCATCCTCTAAAGGACCAATATTTACCTTAGCCACTCTTTTCTGTTTTATATATTTGTAAAAACTTTTACTGTCTGTTTTTACATTCTGAGCAAGTTTACTCTCATACTCTATCTTACTCTTCTTTATAGCTTTTTTAGTAGCTTTCTGTTGCCCCCTAAAGATTTCTCAGTCCTCTAGTCTCCAACCAATCTTTGCCACTTTACATGCTTTTTTCTTCAATTTGATACTCTCCCTTATTTCCTTAGATATCCACGGTCGATTTTCCCTCTTTCTACTGTCCTTCCTTTTTGTTGGTGTAAACCTTTACTGAGCACTGTGAAAAATCGCTTGGAAGGTTCTCCACTGTTCCTCAACTGTTCCACCATAAAGTTTTTGCTCCCAGTCTACCTTAGCTAATTCTTCTCTCATCCCATTGTAATCTCCTTTGTTTAAACACAAAACACGAGTATTTGATTTTACTTTCTCACCCTCCATCTGTATTTTAAATTCCACCATATTGTGATCGCTCCTTCCGAGAGGATCCCTAACTATGAGATCATGAATCAATCCTGTCTCATTACACAGGACAACATCTAGGACCGCTTGTTCCCTCGTAGGTTCCAATACATACTGTTCTAGGAAACTATCGCGGATACATTCTATAAACTCCTCCTCAAGGTTGCCTTGACCGACCTGGTTAAACCAATCGACATGTAGATTAAAATCCCCCATGATAACTGCTGTACCATTTCTACATGCATCAGTTATTTCTTTGTTTATTGCCTGCCCCACCATATCGTTACTATTTGGTGGCCGATAGACTACTCCTATCAGTGACTTTTTCACCTTACTATTCCTGATTTCCACCCAAATGGATTCAACCTTATCCTCCATAGCACCGATGTCATCCCTTACTATTGCCCGGATGTCATCCTTAAATAACAGAGCAACACCACGTCCCTTACCATCCACTCTGTCCTTCCGAATAGATTGATACCCTCGGATATTTAACTCCCAGTCATGACCATCCTTTAACCATGTTTCAGTAATGGCCACTAAATCATAGTCATTCATGATGATTTGTGCCATCAACTCATTTACTTTATTCCGAATACTACGAGCATTCAGGTACAGTACACTTATGTTGGTTTTTTTACCTCTGTTTTGAATCTTAACATCTCCAGTTTTATTCCTTTTAGTATTACAGGGCCTATTCACTGAGCTCTCCTCAGTCACTGTACCTTGTACTGTCGCCCTTTTTGATTTTTGACTATGTCTTCTCTGCCTTGCACTTTTCCCCTTACTTCCTTTTGCTTTCTGTCCCTGTTTTACTACCTTCCAACTTCCTGCATCGGTTCCCATCCCCCTGCCACATTAGTTTATACCCTTCCCAACAGCTCTAGAAAACACCCCCCCTAGGACATCGGTTCCAGTCCTGCTCAGGTGCAGACCGTCCGGTTTGTACTGGTCCCACCTCCCCCAGAACCGGTCTCAATGCCCCAGGAATTTGAATCCCTCCCTCTTGCACCATCTCTCGAGCCACACATTCATCCTATCTATCCTGACATTCCTGCTCTGACTAGCTCGTGGCACTGGTAGCAATCCTGAGATTACTACTTTGAGGTCCAACTTTTTAGTTTAACTCCTAACTCCCTGAATTCCGCTTGTAGGACCTCATCCCATTTTTTACCTATATCGTTGGTGCCTATGTGCACAACGACAGCTGGCTGGTCACCCCCCCCCCCCCCCCCCCAGAATGTCCTGCTGCCGCTCCGAGACATCCTTGACCCTTGCACCAGGGAGGCAACATACCATCCTGGAGTCTCGATTGCGTCCATAGAACTGCCTGTCTATTCCCCTTACGATCGAGTCCCCTATCACTATAGCCCTGCCATTTTTCTTCCTGCCCTGCTGTGCAGCAGAGCCAGCCACGGTGCCATGAACCTTGCTGCTGCCTTCCCCTGGTGAGCCATCTCCCCCAACAGTATCCAAAGCGGTATATCTGTTTTGCAGGGAGATGACCGCAGGGGACACCTGCACTGCCTTCCTACTCTTGCTCTGTCTTTTGGTCACCCATTTGCTATCTCCCTCAGTAACTTTCACCTGTGGTGTGACCAACTCGCTAAACGTGCTATCCACGACCTCCTCAGCATCGCGGATGCTCCAAAGTGAGTCCATCCGCAGCTCCAGAGCCGTCAAGCGGTCTAACAGAAGCTGCAACTGAACACACTTCTTGCACATGAAGGAGCCAGGGACAGTGGATGTGTCCCTGAGCTCCCACATCGCACACGAGGAGCATGACACGGGTAAATATGCAGCAATTTCCAATAAAATTCAACATGAAAGGCTGTTCAAAAATTAGAGGTTAACAAAGAGTTGTTTGAAAGAGAAGATAAGAGTTTGGGGAATGATGTTGAGTGAAAATGTCATGTGTGTATTTTCCTGGGATTAATGCAGGTTCGTACTGTATTCGACTTTGATGTACAATCTTGATCTCGAATATAACACAAAATGGTCATTTAAGGACTGAAAAATCCTAGCTCACGGACTTCCGGTGACAGTGATGTGCTGAGCAGATGCACATCAGATGGCTCTTCTCCAGAACATGGCATAATAAGTACTTCTATGGGTGGCATGTGGTGCAGTGGATAGCACTGGGACTGCGGCGCTGAGAACCCAGGTTTGAATCCCAGCCCTGGGTCACTGTCCGTGTGGAGTTTGCACATTCTCCCCATGTCGGCGTAGGTTTCACCCCCACAACCCAAAGATGTGCAGGTTAGGTGGATTGGCCACACTAAATTGCCCCTTAATTGAGAAAAAAAATAGTAATTGGGTATTCTAAATTTAAAAAAAAATAATTAGTACTTCTGGTCGAAATTAGTTTGAAAATTCAGTAGAATCTCACCCACAATTAAGAAAGGTAAAGAACAGAACCATCGTGCCAGCAAACGCGAGCTTGTGAGACAGCATAGACGGTGGAGGGAAAGGTCAGGATCAGCGAGTGGATGAGTCGGCGGACCCCATGAGTAAGGGGTCCCCGGCCACCCCGGAAGGAGACTGATGACGAGCAACGGCCTTCACCCACCTGGAGATGGATGGAAGATGTTCCTGACGAAGGAACTGACCGTGATGAGGTGGAAATCCAGGTAGCAGTCAAGGTGGCAGTAGGGGAGGCATTCATCGCCAAGCAGGTGGCGATCGATGCACTGGGAAAGAAGGTGGAGGCGCGGTGGAAGACGATCCTTGAGCTGGAAAAGGCGTTGATCGACCAGAGCGACAGGATTGTCGCTCTGGAGGCCAAGATCAAAAGGTTGGTGGCGACCCAGGGAGCTTGAAGGGGAAAGTCGAGAACCAGGAGAATAGATCCCAACGCCAGAATAAACGGATCGTGGGTCTGCCAGAGGAGATCGAGGGCAGGGTCCCGACAGACTATGTGGCCCCCAATGCTGGGTAATCTAGTCGGGATGGGCAGATTCCTCAACTCGTGGAGATCGACAGAACGCACAGATCGCCCCTAGCCGAAGCTCAAAGCGGGGGAAATACCAAGGGCGATAATCGCGAAACTGCATCAGGATCGTGAGAGGATCCTGAGGTGGGTGAGGCAGACAAAGGTGAGTAGCTGGGGAGGACATAGAATCCGGGTCTACCAGAACATTGGAGCAAACTTGGCAAAGCGCAGGGCCTAGTTCAACCAGGCAAAATTGGCCCTGTGTAAGAACAGAGTGAGATTTGGAATGCTGATCCCAGCCAGGCTCTGGGTCACGTTCCAAAATAAAGAACATTACTTCAACACCCCAGCAGAGGCAGGCGGGTTTGTTCAGACAAGCAGCCTGGACAAGGGGCAGGAAGGCAACGCTAAAAGGCAAAGCAGAGGACAAAAGAGGGAAAAAAATAACTATGATTGGACACACAATATGTTTGCACGGGACTCCACTGCCTCGATTTGATCAGAAAGATCAGATCACAGGAAGGTCGAGGGTGGTGGAATGCAGGAGAGGGTGAGGTATAGACAGAGGGAATGGATAGTTAGCAGGCATGGGACAGGGGTAAGAACAGCCCTGGGAGAGGGCTATCACACTAGCAGGGAAAGCGAGCGCAAAAAGGTATGATAGATAGCAAGAGGGGGCTGAGGCCTACCTCCCAGCAGGGGGGCAGCGCCTGGCAGGAGGGAGGGGGGACCACAGGGACACGGATGGGGAACATAAGGGGGGAGATGGGGAGGGGGGACATGGGGGGAAGAGGCGGTAGCAGGGGGAACGTTTGGGAGAGGGTTAGCGGGAGGCACGGGGGAGAGGGGGTAGCGGGGGAGGTGGGGGCAAGAGGGAAGAAAGAGATGGGTCTCAGATTGAGCAGGTAAGGTGCAGGTTGAGGGAACAAGATGGCGCAGCAAGTAGCCACTTTGGAGCGTCCCTAGACAAAGGGAAACCCTGTAGTGTGGGGGGCATGCCCACATGGCAGGCATACAGTTGGTAGCCATGTTAGCTGACACCAGGACAAAGGGAAACCCCGAAGCACAGGGGCCCCGACATCATGGTAAGTATTGTTGGGGGGTCACAAAAAAACCCCACCAGGATTGTCACCTGGAGCATTACGGGACTTAACGGCCCAGTGAAAAGTTCTAGAGTCTTTGCCCATTTAAGAAGTTTGAAAGCTGGCATGATCTTCAAGAAACGCACCTGATGGAGAAAGACCGACTGCGGGTAAGGAAGGGCTGGGTGGGAAAGATGTATCATTCATGTTACGGAATGAGGACCAGGGGGCTAGCAATTCTGATTTGGAAGAGGACGATGTTTACAGCGCCAAGGACAGTTGCGGACCCAGAGAGATGGTATGCCATGGTCAGCGGTGTTCTAGATGGGCACCAGTAGTCCTAGTAAACCTGTACGCGCCCAACTGGGATGACACAACTGGGATGATTCATAAAGAATGCCATGACGGAAATCCCCAACATTGACACACATCAACTGATCATGGGCGGGGACTTTAACTGTGTACAGGACGCATTAACAATTGATCGAACCCCACAATGGGGTAAAAACAGGCATGGCTAGGGAACTTGGACCATTCATGGACAGATGGGGGCAGTAGACCCATGGTGAGATGGAATTTTCATTCTTTTTACCAGTGCACAAGGTATACACCCGTCTCGACTTCTTTACAATGGGGAAATGAGTGCTTCCAGAAATAGTAAGAGCGGAATACTCCACGATAGTCACCTCCGACCACGCTCCACATTACATGGATGTGAAGTTGGAGATGGACTGTGCCCAACACCCCACATGGAGGTTGGACACGGACTTCTTGGCTGACAAGGTCTTCTGCCAGAAAACATCACAGGCCGCAAGTGAGTACATCATTAACAACCAGAATGGGGCAGTCTCACCTTCCACATTCTGGAAGGCACTGAAGGCGGTGATTAGGGGAGAGGTTGTAGCCTGCAAGGCTAGTAAAGTTAGGGACGCTAGGTAACAACTGATTGCCGTCCTGGAGGTCGACAGAAAATATGCTGAGGTCCCGATCGTAGAGCTCCTGGTGGAGAGGAAAAAGCGGCTAATGGGCATTAACCTGCTATCCACAACCAGCACACCAGCTCTGCCAGACACGGAGGACCTTTTATGAGCATGGGGAGGAGGTTAACCGTCTGCTGGTTCACCAGCTGAGAAAGCAGGCAGCCACGAGGGAAATAGCCCAGGTAAAAGACAGGAAAAAGAGGCAGACTGCTAGCCGAACTAAAAAGGTCAACCAAGCATTTCAGGCTTTCTACCGGAGACTGTACATCTCTGAGCTCCCTGATGGGGACTCAGGGATGAAACGGTTCCTCAGTGGACTAGACATGCCAGTCGTCGGGGATGATAGGCAGAGGGAACTAGAAGAACCAATAGGACTGGGAGAGGTCAATGAGAGCATCGACTCCATGCAGGCGGGGTAGACACCGGGACCTGATTGGTTCCCAGCGGACTTCTATAAAACATAGGCACCAGATCTGGCCCCGCACTTACGGGAGATGTTCGCAGAGTCGCTAGCAAGGGGCACCCTGCCTCCAAACCTAACACAGGCCACGATATCACTGATACCCAAAAAAGACAAGGACCCGACGGAATGCGAATGATGCAGACCAATTTCATTGCTTAATGTAGTCGCAAAGATACTCGCGAAAGTCCTGTCCAAGAGACTGGAGAACTACACACCAGAAGTGGTTGCAGAGGACCAGACGGGCTTTACCAAGGGTAGACAGGTAACTGCGAACATCAGGAGGCTCTTGAAAGTAATAATGACCTCATCTGAGGAGAGAACACCAGAAGTGATCATCTCCCGGGATGCAGAAAAAGCCTTTGACAGAGTTTGAATGGAAGTACCTCATTGAGGTACTGGAGCAGTTTGATCCAGGGACAGGGTTCAGCTCTTGGGCCAAACTCCTGTACAATATCCCCAAGGCGTGCGTTCAGACCAACACCACCAGCTCTGAATACTTCCAGCTGCATAGAGGCACCTGGCAGGGATGCCCCCTGTCCCCGCTCCTGTTCGCCCTGGCAATTGAACCCCTGGCGTTGCACTGTGAGACGCAAAAGGCTGGAAGGACATCTGAAGAGGAGGCAGAGAGCACAGAGCCTCACTCTATGAGGATGACCTGCTCCTCTACATCTCGGAACCATTGAATGGATTGAAGGAAATCATGAGGCTCCTGGAATTCGCGGATAACAAACTCAACCTGGGCAAGAGTGAGGTATTCCCATTGAACCCGAACAGGGGAGGTTTTGGAGCTAGAGGGTCTACCATTCAAACCAGCCTAAAACAAATGCCGCTACCTGGTGATTCAGACAGCCCACAGCTTGACACGGATCCACAAATGGAATCTGACCAATCAGGAGGCGGTAGTTAAAAGTGCCCTCCAGAGATGGGATGCACTCTTGCACTCCCTGGCAGGGAGGGTGCAGACGATCAAGTAGAACGTACTGCCAAGGTTCCTCTTCCATACCGATCTTCATCCCCAAGGCCTTTTTACAAGGAATTTTTTAAATTATTATGGCGTTTGAGGGTGTGTGTGTGTGTGTGTGGGATGGGGTGGTAATCCAATAATACCCAAAAATACTCTGCAGAGGAGAAGAAACACGGGAGGTCTGGCCATTCCGCACCTGCATACAGGCAGCCATAGTGAATGAGTGGGGGGATGAGTCGGGAGCGGAGCAAGAAGTGGATGAAAATGGAGAAGTCCTCCTGTACAGGAACAACCCTCCGGGCCCTCGCCAGGACAGCGCTGCCATCCACCCATCCAATCCAGTGGAGGGAGCTACGTTAAAAACGTCATGCTAGACGCCACTAGTAAGAAATGAAGACGGGATGGAGGGGGGGGGGGGGGGGGGGGGGCGGTGTGTGCCAGCGATTAGGTACTTCTGCATGGGAGACAGAATCGCAACCCTGGAAGAGCTTACAAAAAGACTGGAACTACCAAACGGACAGGTGCCCCGAATTTACAAATCAGAAACTTTCTCTGCAAGGGGCGACGAGGTACCTAGGGTCCCGAAAGACACAATGCTGGAGGAACTGCTAGAGGTGGACGGGATGGAGAAGGGGAACTGTGGGGACATGTATGGACGACTGGTAGAAAGGGCGAGGACACCACGAGATAGAGCAAGACGGAAATTGGTGGACGAACAAGGGACGGAGGTTGGGTGGGGACTCTGGAGCGAAGCACTGAGTAGGGCCAACTCCACTTCCTACTGGGCAAGGCTAAGCCTCATGCAGTTTAAAGTGGTGCATCGAGCACACCTAACTAGAACCTGAATGAACAGGTTCTTCCTGGAGGTGGTGGACAAACGTGAACGGTGTCGGGGAGCCTGAGCCAACCACGGCCACATGTAAGTTGTAAAAATTCAACAAAAATATTTTAAAGTAAAATAAAAAGGATGGGGGAGTGTTTAAGGACTTGGGGGTTATCTCTAATGTTTGGCTTTTGTAAATTGTATCTGGTCTACACAAACGTGTTTATTTTGTATTGTATAAAATTAAAACCTGAATAAAAATATATTTTTTAAAAACCTAGATCACCTCAAAATATACCTTTTCTTCAAACAGGGTTAATGAGGTAATCCTGTTGATTTGGGACTGATGAGGGTAATACTTTTGACAAAGTTTACATGGACTCCCAAAAGGCTTTTGATAAAAGTTCCATAAAATGGACATGTCAGCAAAGTTAGAGCTACTGGGAAAATAAAAGATAACAGTAACATGGCTACAAAGTTGATAGGAATCCATTGTGGTCAATGGATGTTTTTCGAATTGGAGGAAGGTTTTTAGTGGAAATTCCCTAAGGTTCAGTATTTCTGATAAATATTAATGACCTGGACCTTGATGTACAGCCCACAACTTCAAAACGTGTGGATCAGACAAAACTTGCAAATGATCATGAACTCTGAGGATGATAGTGTAGAACTTCAAACGGGCATTCACAGTTGGTGGTGGGGCAACACGGCAGCGCGGTGGTTAGCATTGCTGCCTCATGGCACCGAGGACCCAAGTTCGATCCCGGCCCTGGGGCATTGTCTGTTTGGAATTTGCCCATTCTCCATCTGTCAACATGAGTCTCACCCCACAACACAAGGATGTGCAGGGTAGGTGAATTTAGCACGCTAACTTGGCCCTTAATTGAAAACAAAAGAATTGGCTACTCTTAAATATATATTTAAGGGGCAGCACAGTGGCGCAGTGAGTATCACTGCTGCCTCACGGTGCCGAGGTCCCAGGTTCGATCCCCGTTCTGGGTCATTGTCCGTGTGGAGTTTGCACATTCTCCCCGTGTTTGCGTGGGTTTCGCCACCACAACCCAAAGATGTGCAGGATAGGTGGATTGACCACGCTAAATTGCCCCTTAATTGGAAAAAATGAATCGAGTAATCTAAATTAAAAAATATATATATTTTTTTTTTAAAAGACAGGTTGGTGGAACGGGTGTTCAAGTGGTAAATTTAATTTAATGCAGAAAACTATGAAGTGATTAATTTTGGGAGGAAAAACAAGGAGAACAGATAACGTAGAGGAGCAGTAGCAAAAAAGACCTGGGGCTGTATTCTCCGCAGCCCCGTGCCAAAATCGTGTTTGGCACAGGGACAGAGAATCCAATTTGACGCCGAAATCGGGCCCGGTGCCAGTCTGGTGATTCTCCGGGACCCGAGAATACTTCGCGTGGTTGTACTCCGTGGGGCGCATTGCAGAGGCTCGTCCAGCGATCCTCCGCTCCCGACCCAACGAGTTCCTGACGGCATGGTTCTAACCACATATCGCCATTCGGGAAGCCCTGGTGGAGGGGAGGGGGATCGGTCACGGGGGGGGGGGGGCCTTATAAGCGGCCCTGAGACAGTTTGCGCGGTAGGACCTTTGGGCTCGTGGCCGATCGGTGGGGTCTACATTTATCTGCCTCCGCGGTCCGAGTCCGCCATGGCGCTTGGCAAGGCCGGTGGAGGCTGCTGCCATACGCATGTGCGTACTCAAAACCGGAAGTGCAGGGGCCTGTATCCACAGCTAAAGCTACGTGAATCGCTCTGGGTCCTGCTATCTCTGTGCAGGTCAGTGAATCGGCTCATCTTTTTTATAGGAATTTTCAGAGTGTAACACCAGGCGTGGGGACATAGTCCCATTTTGGGAGAATCCGGTCCCTGATGTATGTGAATATAAAGCATTCAAGGTGGAAGGACAAGTTGTAAGCACGATGAATAAAGCATATGGCATCCGAGGCTTTATTGATAGCGGCCTAGAGACAAAAGTAAGGAAGTTATGTTGAACTTATACAGAGCATTGGTTCATCCTCAACTGGAGTATTGCATCCAGTTTTGGGAGCCACAAAACTGAAAGAATTTGAAGACATTGGAGAATGTGAGAAACCGTTCACAAGTGCCAGAGAAGAGGAATTTCAATTATGAAGATAGATTGGAGAAGTTAGGACTGTTTTCATTGGACAAAAAAAAGACAGAGGAAGTTTGACGAGATGTTCAAGATCACGAGGAATGGGGCAACATTGGTGCAGTGGTTAGCACTGGGATTAGGAAGCTGAGTACCGGGATTCGAATCGCAGCCTTGGGTCACTGTCCATGCGGAGTTTGAAAATTCTCCACATGTCTGCGCGAGTTTTACACCCACAACCCAAAGATATGCTGGTTACGTGGATTGGCCACGCTAAATTGCCCCTTAATAAAATAATAATTGAGTACTCTAATTTTATTTTTAAAAGATCACGAGGAATCTGGACGGTGCTATTTCGCAGCTCCCTGATCGTGCCTCCCTCCCGGTAGTGCCCACCTGCTTTTCGTACGGATAGGCACAAGCTGAAGGTGTGCCCGCTGCTTCCAAAAGCATGATTGAGGTGGTGAACGAGGCAGACAAATGCCAAGGCTGGCAGGTTAGAAGGCTCACCTTTATCTGCTGCGTCATTAGTCCAGTTCTCAACATGGTCTTTAGGCTCCATAGCCCTCATCCGCTAAAAAACTCACCCCTCAATCCCCACCCGTACCCCATGCATCTTTCTTGCATTCCATGCCACACTCATAACACAAATGCCCCCTCTATACCCTGCATGCCCCCCATATGCCCATGCTCCCTCCATACCACCAAGACACCATGCATTCTCCATACTCATTATTACAGTATCTATGACAGACAGGAGCTATATTATAGGAGCCCTACTCATTAGGTAAATATAAGAGTCCTGTAATAATGGTACTGAAGGCTTTGAAATACTCATAGAACTATCAAAATAATCAAACATCCATTTAAAATCCACTTCAAAGAAACATGATCCCATTGCACAGCTGTTTATCAAAGCCTTTATAAATGAATTTACCGCAGCATTGATTCGGCAAATCCATTGGCAAGGTAGGTGCACAACATCAGTGTACTCAGGGCAACTTCCCGAGTAGCAAAGCATTGATCATGCTCCATCAGCTCGCCTGTGCAGGCCACATCGGCAACATGCCTCAAGTGAAATTCCCAAAACACGATGACATGGCAAGCAAGCCCCAGAAGGGCAGAGGAAACTTTTTTTTATTCGTTCATGGGACGTAGGCGTAGTTGGAAGTGCCAACATTCATTGCCCATCCCTAATAGCCCTTGAGGGGAAATTAAGAGTCAACCGCATTGATGTGGGCCTGGAGTCACATATCGGCCAGACAAAGTAAGGATGGCAGGTTTCCTTCCCTAAAGGAAATTAGTGAACCAGATGGTTTTTTGCGACAATCAACAATGGTTTTATGGTCAACATTAGACTTTTAATTAAAGATGTTTTTTATTGAATTCAAATTTCACCATCTGCAGTGGAGGGATTTGAATCTGGGACCCTAGAGCAGTATCTGGGTCACTGGATTACGAGTCCAGTGAGTGACAATACCACTAGGCCACCACCTCCAGTGCTTCATGGACACCCTCAAAACCTCCTTAAAAAGTACAATATCCTCACCAATACCTGGGAATCCTGACCCAAGTGTCATAATATACATCCAGGTATATGATGGTGTGCAGACAGGCAGTGATTGACACACAGGATGACCAATGACCACACAGAACACAGCAGCCAATCACCAGACAGGACACAACCACTATAAAGCCAGAGGGCACTAGTTTTCCTGCTCTCTCAGGATCCAGCCTCTGAGACAGTCAGAACTCGTGAGCAGCAATTAGAACAAACACCATGTGGTAGTAAGATAGTCTGGTCAGGTTAGCCTCAGGTCTCCAGTCAAGTCAGCATAGTTCAACCCACAGTTAAAGTATGCATTATGGTTAAATGTTCAATAAAATCGAGTGTTGGAAGCCTGTCTTTCTCATCACTGCAGTAAACGCAGTCCTCGTAGACCCAGCTAACCCAACACATCACCAAGATCACCAAAGGTGGAGGCCAGCCACCTGCTCTTTTAACCATCACCTGCCACACCGGTGACATGGGGCAGAATCGCCCGGGGCCGGCATCAATCCCGCCCCCGCCGTGTCTTGAATTCTCCATCACCCGGGAATCGGCGGGAGCAGGAATCCCACCGCGCCGGTCGGGGGCCCCCCGCGGCAATTCTCCGGCCCGCGATGGGCCGAAGTCCCGCCGCTGACAGGCCTTTCCCGCCGGCGTGGATTAAACCACCTCTGGTGTCGGCGCGGGCGGGCCGCCGGGGTCCGGGGGGGGGGGGGGCGTGGGGCGATCTGGCCCCGGGGGTGCCCCTATGGTGGCCTGGCCCGCGATCGGGGGCCACCAATCGGCGGGCGGACCTGTGCCGGGGGGGCACTCTTTTTCTTCCGCCTTCACCATGGTCTCCACCATGGCGGAGGCAGAAGAGACCTCCGTCAGCAGCTGCTGACGCTCCGGCGCATGCGCGGACTTCCGCCGGCCGGCGAAGGCCTTTCGGCCCCGGCTGGCGGGGCACCAAATGCCGTTCGCGCCGGCCGGCGGAGCGGGAACCACTCCGGCGCGGGCCTAGCCCCTAAAGGTGCGGAGAATTCTGCACCTTTGGGGAGACCCGACGCCAAAGTGGTTCACGCCACTCTGTCCCGCCGGGACCCCCCGCCCCGCCGGGTATGGGAAAATCCCCGCCATGGATTGTAGGTTATGCATTGGTCACCTCAGTCACCTGATAACTCATTTTTAGTATGGGAGGAAGATCAGAAAGTGACCCTGCTCAGTCTTGGCTGAAAATGGGGGAGGTAGTATCTCCATCGACAGCCTTTTCTCAACATCAGAACTCCCCGTACCGCCACCCCCAACACCCTGTGAGTTCTCTCTCCGCCCTGGTCTTTCCATCAACCCTTCTGCCCCACACTGCCCTGAGCCCCCAAACCTTCCTAGTCCTGGACTCCAGGGACTTAGATTCTGGAGACTGCTTGAAATCTCAGTCCGTCCACTGCAGCTTCTGAAGCAGGACTTCCTCCAGAGTAAGGGGCAGAAGTCCTATATCTAATCAATTAAATTTCATTGGAGCGTTAAATTGCGGTGCAGTAGCCAATATTGGCAGAGATGCTTTCAGTGCCAATTTTTTGCAGGACAGCGGGCAGCACGGTGGCACAATGGTTAGCATTGCTGCCTCATGGCGCCGAGGTTTCAGGCTCGATCCTGGCTTTGGGTCACTGTCTGTGTGCAGTTTGTACGTTCTCCCCGTGTTTGCGTGGGTTTGACTCCCACAACCCAAAGATGTGCAGGCAAGGTGGATTGGCCACAGTAACTTGCTCCTTAATTGGAAAAAAATGAATTGGGTTCTCTAAATTTAAAAAAAAAGAAAAAAAAAACTTTTTGCAGGACAGAATAAAAATTACACCATCTCAGTGGAAACAACCTGCCCGCATCTATCCTATCTATTCCCTTCAAAATTTTATATGTTTCTAAAAGATCCCACCGCATCCTTCTAAATCCCAATGAGTACAGTACCAATCTACTCAACTTCTCCTCATAATCCAACCCCCTCAACTCTGGTATTAACCTAGTGAATCTCCGTTGCATACCCTCCAGCGCAAGTATGTCCTTTCTCAGGTAAGGAGACCAAAACTGAACACAATATTCCAGGTGTGGCCTCACTAACACCTTATACAGTTGCAGCATAACCTCCCTAGTCTTAAACTCCATCCCTCTAGCAATGAAGGACAACACTCCATTTGCCTTCTTAATCACCTATTGCATCTGTAAATCAACTTTTTGTAACTCTTGCACTAGGACACCCAGATCCCTCTGCACAGCGGCATGTTTTAATATTTTATAATTTAAATAATAACCCCTTTTGCTGTTATTCCTACCAAAATGTATCACCCCACATTTGTCAACATTGTACTCCATCTGCCAGACCCTAGCCCATTCACTTAACCTATCCAAATCCCTCTGCAGACTTCCAATATCCTTTGCACATTTTGCTTTACCACTCGTGGACACATTGAACTTGGTCCCCAACTTCAAATCATTTATGTAAATTGTGAACAATTGTGGGCCCAACACTGATCCCTGAGGGACATCACTAGCTACTGATTGCCAACCAGAGAAACACCCATTAATCCCCACTCTTTGCTTTCTATTCATTAACCAATCCTCTATCCATGCTACTACTTTACCCTTAATGCCATGAATCTTTATCTTATGCAGCAACCTTTTGTGTGGCACCTTGTCAAAGGCTTTCTGGAAATCCAGATATACCACATCCATTGGCTCCCCGTTATCTATCGCTCTGGTAATGTCCTTAAAGAAATTCCACTAATTTAGTTATGCACGACCTGTCCTTTCTGAATCCATGCTGCGTCTGCCCAACGGGATAATTTCCATCCAGATGCCTCGCCATTTCTTCCTTGATGGTAGATTCCAGCATCTTCCTTACTACCGAAGTTAAGCTAACTGGCCTATAATTACCCACTCTCTGCCTACCTCCTTTATTTAAACAGTGGTGTCACATTTGCCAATTTCCAATCCGCCAGGACTACCCCAGAGTCTAGTGAATTTTGCTAAATTATCACGAGTGCATTTGCAATTTGCCTAGACATCTCTTTTAGTATCCTGGGATGCATTCCACCAGGGCCAGAAGACGTGTCTACCTTTAGCCCCATTAGCTTGCCCATCACTACCTCCTTAATGATAACAATCATCTCAAGGTCCTCACCTGTCATACCCTATTTCCATCAGTCACTGGCATGTTATTTGTGTCATCCACTATGAAGACCGACCCCAAAAACCTGTTCAGTTCCTCAGCCATTTCCTCATCTCCCATTATTTAATCTCCCATCTCATCCTCTAAAAAAGGACCAATATTTACCTTAGCCACTCTTTTTTTTGTTTTATATGTTTGTAGAAACTTTTACTGTCTGTTTTTATATTCTATGTTTACTCTCATAATCTATCTTACTCTTCTTTATAGATTGTTATAGTAGCTTTCTGTTTCCCCCTGAAAGATTTCCCAACCCTCTAGTCTCCCAGTAATCTTTGCCCCTCTGTATGGTTTTTCCTTCATTTTGATACTCTCCCTTATTTCCTTAGATATCCACGGTCAATTTTCCCTCTTTCTACCGTCCTTCCTTTTTGTTGGTATAAACTTTTGCTGAGAACTGTGAAAGATTACTTGAAAGGTTCTCCACTGTTCCTCAACTGTTTCACCATAAAGTCTTTGCTCCCAGTCTACCTTAGTCAGCTCTTCTCTCATCCCATTGTAATCTTCTTTGTTTAAGCACAAATCACTAGTGTTTGATTTTACCTTCTCACCCTCCATCTGTATTTTAAATTCCACCATATTGTGATCGCTCCTTCTGAGAGGATCCCTAAATTTGAGATCATTCATCAATCTGTTTCATTACACAGGACCAGATCTAGGATCCCTTGTTCCCTCGTAGGTTCCATTGCATACTGTTCTAGGAAACTATCGTGGATACATTCTATAAACTCCTCCTTAAGGCTGCCTTGACCAACCTGGTTAAACCAATTGACATGTAGATTAAAATCCCCATGATAACTGCTATACCATTTCGATATGCATCAGTTATTTCTTTGTTTATTGCCTGCCCCACCATAATGTTACTAGACTACTCCTATCAGTGACTTTTTTGCCTCACTATTCCTGATTTGCAACCAAGTGGATTCATCATTATCCTCAATAGCCCGGATGTCATCCTTAAATAACAGAGCTACATCCCCTCCCTTACCATCCACTCTGTCCTTCCGAATAGTTTAATACCCTTGAATATTTAACTCCCAGTCGTGACCATTCTTTAACCATGTTTCAGTAATGGCCATTAAATCATAGTCATTCACGATGATTTGCGCTATCAACTCATTTACCTTATTCCGAATACTACGAGCATTTAGATAAAGTACCCTTATGTTGGCTTTTATACCTCCATTTTGAATCTTAACACCTCTATCAGTAACCTCTCCAAAGTTATTTTTCCTTTTAACTTTTCTCCTAATTTCCTTATCGTTGAACCCATATCTTCATGTAATAACCTGCTGCTTCACTTTCCATTTATGTTTTTACTTCCCGTTTTATTCCTTTTATTATTACTGGGCCTATTCACTGAGCTCTCCTCAGTCACTGTACCCTGTACTGTGGCCCTTGCTGATTTTTGACTGTGGCTTCTTTGCCTTAGACTTTCCCCCTTACTGCCTTTTGTTTCTGTTCCCTTGCCACATTAGTTTAAAACCTCCCCAACATTATAAATGGATATTTCCTTATCTTATTAATTTTCTGAACATTTAATTATATGTTATAATTATAATTATCTTACGAGCTCTGCCCATAGTGAATACTGTAAGACTTTTTCAAAGACTTAACAGATTTTCAGACTTTAAAATCAATCTGAAGATGAAAACACAGTACCCAAGAGGGCAGATTGTCAAATTCTCAATAGTGTTGAATGCAGAAGAGCCCATTATCCAGTCGATAAAGTATTCTAATGCATGTGAACACTTGGTCAATTAATGATAACCTTAACCTTTCAGAATCAGTGCATTAAATCATACTTAAATTATACACTGGGCAGCATGGTGGTGCAGTGGTTAGCACTGCTGCCTCATGGCATCGAGGACCGGGGTTCGATCCCGGCCCTGGGTCACTGTCCGTGTCGAATTTGCACATTCCCCCAGTGTGTGTGTGAGTCTCACCCCCCAATCCAAGATGTGCAGTGCAGCTGGATTGACCATGCTAAATTGCCCCTTAATTGGAAAAAAAAACATACACCATCTAAGTATGAAAATTAAGGTTGGCAGCACCTTTCAAATTTGATGAACTACCTCTACAAAAGCCAGCACAAATCCACCAAAATTGTACCGGTCTGAAATACCCACTCCTACAATAGAGTAGGCAAAGGAAGTATTGCTACCTGCCGGTCAATACCCGCACCCTTATCCCAGAGAGTACAGAAAAGGTATCTGGATGTAACCTGGTATGGAGGGTATTAGCTATGCAGAGAGATTGATTAAACTGGGATTGTTCTCCCTGGAGAGATGGAGGCTGAGGGGCGACCTGATAGAAGTTTAGAAAATTATTAGGGGTATAGATATGGTGAACAGTTGGAAGCTTTTTCCCCTGGGCAGACATGACAATTACAAGGAGGCACAAGTTCAAGGTGAGGAGGGAAAGGTTCAGCAAAGATGTGTGGGGGAAATTTTTTTACATAGTGGGTGGTGGTGGCCTGGAATGCGCTGCCAAGTGAGGTGGTTGAGGGAGGTACGTTTGTGACCTTTAAGACTTATCTGGATAGGCACATGAACAGACGGGGTATAGAAGGATACAGGTAGTTGGTCGAGATAGGACACGTGGTTGGTGCAGGCTTGGAGGGCTGAAGGGCATGTCCCTGTGCTGTATTTTTCTTTGTTTCTTTGTAATGGGGTGAGAACCTTGTAATTAGATCCTGCCCACCATTTTTAAATCGGACCCTGCCTGGGATGCAAATGGAGGCATGGAAATCTGGGCCAGATTCTCTGGATTACCAATCTAGTAGGATAATCATTAGGTTATTGTTCCCTCATTGTTACAAAACTGAGGGAAGAGGGAACAGAATCTGACAAAGTAGACAAGGAGTTGCTGAAGGTCCGAGATAATATTTTCAAATGGATAAAACTACGGCACAAAAAATACAATGTATTTATTTTTAAATGCCACTACATGGTGTGAATGGGGCAGCAATGGCTCACAAGTGTGTTGTGTAACCTTGGTCATTAATTACTTAAATTCTGCCGATAATGTAAATAGGATTTGTCTTGTTATGCTCTTGGCGTAGCATAAGCGGCTTCCTTGATGTGCACTCTGACAAAGGAAGGTTCAGGCGTGGAGATAACTTCAACACGTTTATTGAACTATTTACAATTCTCCTACTTGGGTTCACCACGACTGTTAATCCTTCTATAGCTACTCAGACTGATAAACCGGTCTTCTACAATCCACGTGGTGGGTGTGATATTGAATCAACCCTGTGTCTGTACTCACTGAGTATCTCCACTGGAAAGAGGAAGATCATGTGTGCTGTGTCCTTTATATATGGGTTGGTGTAATGCCCCCCTCTGGTAGTGTCACCTCTGTGTGTATTGTGAATGCCCATCGGTCGTATCCTATCTTACTGACCTATTGGTTGAGTGTCTGTGTGTCATGTCTCTGGTGCTCCCTCTAGTGTTTAGTTAGTCTACGTGTATTTACATTAATCCCCTGTGTATCTAAAGTGATGCATATCACCACAGGACTTTGTGGCAAAATGTATTTTTTCAAGACCTAATGTTACTTTCCAAGAATTAGCCAGCTTTGGTTTATTGCACATTGTTTTATTTATTTATGTAAATATTGTATTCGATAAATTATGCCCTTTATGTTTTAATCACCATGTGACATAGCAATTGCATTCACCATATTCAAAGTTGTCAATAATTCCTAACCTTTCAAAAAATATAATCTTGCCTGTCCCCAGGTTGTATTTCCCTCACTGCTCATACATTAATTAAATTTAATTACTCATTCTTTTTGCATACTGCTTGCATATGCCTGTCAGAAGCGGAGATAATTTCACCAACTCTTCTCACATAACACAAAGAAAATCAATGTGTCTTTCATTCCATCCCGTCAAATGTTTCAACTATAATTAAATTCTACTTTAATCATTTTGATATCAAAGTAAAATAACTGCAAAATTTAGCATAAGGTAGAAATCCAATAACTTGTAGTCTTTTGGCAGTACAATCTTTGTGGCTTTCTACCTTAAGGCCTCTGTTAAGACTGAAGCCTTGAGCTGGTGTTCAAAAATTGACATGTATCGAAGTAAAAGTAAAAGCAAATTACTGTGGATGCTGGAATCTGAAACAAAAACAGAAAATACTGGACAATCTCAGGAGGTCTGACAGCATCTGTGGAGAGAAAAGAGCTAACATTTTGAGTCTTAAGAGTCATCCAGACTCGAAAAATTAGCTCCCTTCTCTCTCCACAGATCCTGTCAGACCTGCTGGGATTGTCCAGTATTTTCTGTAGAACTAATATTAATAATAATGTTTACGAGTGTCACAAGTAAAAGTATGTTGGTCAAATTGACATCCATGATTATACACCTGGAAAGAACTGCTGAGCAATTTAAGGTAATATGCCAAATTTACCTTTGCAAAACAGAATTCAAGGCTGACACCCCAATGCAGTACTGAGGGAGTGCTGCACTGTCAGAAGTGCAGCCTATCAATTAAGATGAGGCCTCGTTTATCTGCCTGTGTGGGTGTGAAAGATCCCACAACATTGTTTCAAGGAAGTGGAAAGAGAGTTATACTGGGCAACGTTTATCCCTCAAACAGCATCATAGTTTACTGAGGGAGGCAAGAGATGAAATCGCTGGACCTCTAACAGAAATCTTTGTGTCCTCATTGGCCACAGGTGAGATCCCAGAGGATTGGAGGATAGCTAATGTTGTACCGTTATTTAAGAAGGGTTGCAAGGATAATCCAGGTGATTATAGGCCAGTGAGCCTGACGTCAGTGATAGTGAAATTGTTGGAAAAGATTCTCAGAGATAGGGGGCTGGATTCTCCAAAAATGGGACTATGTCCCCATGCCAGTGTCAAAACGCTGGTGTTTCACTCTGGGCTTTCCTTAAGAAAATCCTGAGCGATTCTCTTACCTGCAGGGTGCTGGCAGGGCTCCGGAGTGCTTCTCGCAGCTCTGGCTGTGGATACAGGGCCTCGCACTTCCGGTCGGTAGTCCACGCATGCGGACTGCGGCGGCCGCCCTGTGCAACATGGCATATTCGCACCGCAGAGCGGTGCCCAAAATGTAGCCTCCCCCCCCCCCCCGGTGAGGGATCCCCCTGCCCACCACCAGGGCAGCCACGGTCTGAGTCCACAGGCACCACCCGAGGTTCCCGACGGCCGATACGTGGGTAGACCCACGCCATCGGGAACTCGGGCAGTTACGCTCGGTGAATCCCGGGGCCTCTGTCAATGGTCCCCTACCCGCGCCAAGTAGACCGCACGCACGATTCACAAGCAATTCTCCAGGTACCGGAGAATCGCTTCAGTGGCACCGGCCACAATTCCCGCGCGAACGCCCATTCGCCACCGCGCTGAATGCGATTTTGTCGCATGGGCTCAGAGAATCCAGCCCAGGATCTATGCACATTTGGAAGTGAATGGTTTTATTAGTGACAGACATCATGATTTTTTACGAGGGAGGTCAAGTCTCACTAATTTAATTGAATTGTTTGAGTAGGTGACAAAAATGATTGATGAGGGAAGGACTGTTGATGTTGTCTACATGGACTTAAGTAAAGCATTTGATAAGGTCTCTCATGGCAGGCTGGTGCAAAATATTAAATCACTTGGGGTCAGGGGTGAACTAGCTGGATGGATTCAGAACTAGCTTGGCCATAGAAGACGGAGGTAGCAGTGGAAGGGTGTCTTTTTGAATGGAGGTCTGTAACTAGTGTTGTTCCATAGGGATCAGTACTGGGACCTCTGCTCTTTGTAATATATATAAATGACTTGGAAGAAAACACAGCAGGTCTGATTAACAAGTTTGTGAATAATACTAAGACTGCAGGAGTTGCGGATAGTGATGAAGATTGTCTGAGAATACAACACGATATAGATAGGCTGAGAAATAGCAGGTGGAATTTAACGAGTCCAAATAAGACATGATGCGTTTCAGTCGACCCAATTCAGGTGGGAACTATAAAATTAAATTAAATAAATCTCTACTATCAGGAGTGTAGAGACACAGAGATCTGGGCATGCAGTTCCACAGATCCTTAAAAGTGACAGCACAGGTGGAAATGGTGGTGAAGAAAGCATATGGTATGCTTACCTTCATAGAACGGGGTATCGAGAATAAAAGCTCAAAAATTATGTTGCATTTATATAGAATATTAGTTAAGCCACATTTGGAAAACTGTGTCTAATTCTGGTCACCAGAAGAATGGGGAGGCTTTGGAGAGAGTACAGAAAAGGTTTACCAGAATGTTGCCTGATATGGAGGGATTACCAATGAGGAGAGATTGAATAAACTGGGATTGCCCTCCTTAGAGCGACAGAGGCTGAGGGGCGACCTGATGAAGTTTATAAAATGATTAGGGTTATAGTTAGGGTGAACAGTTGGAGGCTTTTTCCCAGGGCGGAAAGGAAAATTGCAAGGGGGCACAAGTTCAAGGTGAGGGGAAAAAGGTTCAGCAAAGATGTGCGGGGGACGTTCTTTACACAGAGGGTGGTGGTGACCTGGAATGCAATGCCAAGTGAGGTGGTTGAGGCAGATACATTAGCAACCTTTAAGACTTTTCTGGATAGACACTTGAACAAACGGGATATAGAAGGATAGAGGAAGTTGGTCTAGATAGAACACGTGATCGGCGCAGGCTTGGAGGGCCAATGGGCCTGTTCCTGTGCTGTATTGGTCTTTGTTTGTTCAAACAAAAACATATACAGATCAAATATCTATAAATCTGAAAACTGAACACATCCAGAAAACACTTTCTTTGAACCTCCGCAATCTTTAGCATGGGAAATCTAGCTGTCTGGCTGAATGGGTCGGATTGCAATTGTTGTGGTGCACATATCTGCACGCATTTATTATTCAGTGATGTATACTTTTCTCGCCATTTTATTCACTTTAGACTATAACCAGCTTAGGCTTCTGTTGTTGTGGTGCAAGTTTATGGAAACTTATTTAACAAACTGAATTTTGTACCATAGTTTTATGGATATCCAAAAAGCAAAATGATCTGAAATCTGGAATGTAATTGGCCCCAAGGGTTTCGGATTAACGATACGCAACCTGCATTCTCTCCCCATTATCACATTGCTGGAGTTCACCACGTATATTTTGGCTTCCACATTACAGCACTGACTACACTTCAAAAGTACTTGATTGGCTATAAGATGCTTTGAGAATTCCAGTGGTCCTGAAATGTGCTGTATTTCTTTCTTTTCCAAATAGCCTCTTTTTGAAAGGCTAATATCAAGTTGACGGTAAAGTTGGTTGGTGTACGGTCATGTTTTTGCACATCTTGTTTATGGGTTGGTGGATTATGATCTTCCAACTAATACTCTGAAACTTCATCATTGGTTCAGCAAAAATGCCAAACAAAGGTGATCCCCTTACATGGAGATACATGTTTATGTGACAGTGAGGGGGATTGGATAAAGGAGGCTACTGACTGGTGAATCATTGCCTGAAATGGAAATTAGCCGTGCATTAAAGGATCATAAATTTTTAAAACTGCTGAAAAACCTCAGCAGGTCTGGGAGCAAGAAACAGAAGTTAACGTTTCTAATCCAATATGACACTTCTTCAGGACCAAATTTGGTCAGGATGTGGAGATGCCGGCGTTGGACTGGGGTGGGCACAGTAAGAAGTCTTACAACACCAGGTTAAAGTCCAACAGGTTTATTTCAAATCACTAGCTTTCGGAACGCAGCTCCTTCCTCAGGTGAATGCTTGGTCGGGGTCAGGACTGTTGAAGATGCGTCGATAAGCGTCGTTGTGAAGGGTAAAAAAAAACTGTTTTGTAAGAGGACTGCTTGCATATCCAGATACTTCTTCCAGAAGAGGGGGAACCTGGCACACTGCCTAGGGCAAGCAAACGACTGGAGGAATTTCCCAGGTGAGATCTGCTAGGATACATCAGATATGCAGAAATCCAGAACTTACCCATCCCACTGACAAACTGAAAACCTCAGCGGTTGGAGGTCTGCAGTGGGTCAGGATTACAACCCTGTGAAATTAACAGGCTGTACAATTTTAAAAAGAAACTTTGAAGAACTCAACACTATCAACTTTGGTGGTTTGTCCCATACATGTACAAACTTCTGAGAAAAATGTGGATTCTACATATTTTACTCCAAGAGTTGAGAAAATGAATGAGAAAAGTGAGAAATCTATGAACTACAACTTGAGAAAATATGATTTTACGGGTGGATAAAATATTCCACTGGTTACACTAGTGTACTTTGTAAAACAAGCAGGAATGTTTCAAGGATTAAGCGATCTGATTCTTATGCAGACGTACTTCATCTCAACGTTTGGGTGGTAAAATCCTCAATTGAAATGGACTGTTTGCTGGACACAAACTGCAAATTCTGTTTGATAGATTTTCACTTGACCCGTGGTTGAGCACTATAAAGCTTTATACCACATATAATGATTTGAGCTTGATGTCAACCTCTGGGTAACACCAACTGTTCACACAGCTGAACACATGCCTGGTTGCTATGAGCCACAGGGGTAAAGCTTCTCCCTTTCTGGCAGCTTCGATTTCTGGATGTCAATGTACTGACAGGAGTTCAAAGTGGCAGAAAAGGTCACAAAAGAAAACTTCAATTATAGGAGAGTATTTCAGAAGTGAACAGGCAATTCTCAATAAAAGCATCTACAACCTTTTTCCAACATCAAAAATAAGTCTCTAGTTTCTAATCCCGGGTGAGAAACAAAGCATCATCAAAAGAAAAACAGACTCAGTTTAGAGAATGAGTCAGATCCATTGGAAGTAGATTCCAAAAGGACAAGAGATAATCATTCTAGGTCAATGTGACATAAATGTAAGAACTGCAAGGGTTAATGAAATGTCTAATTCAATCACTAGAGGGAGCTAGATATCCATGTATGAAGTGTAGTCTTTGTGAACACAACGCCAACCATCCTGAATTCAGCAACACAAAGAACAGTCTATTTTACAGTGGACTTTTTTGGAAATCCAAACAATGGTTACATACTTTTCACTAATTGCATAATCATATTTTTGAAAATTCTGCAGCCGTGTCCACAAACTTAGCATATCTTAGCTTTCAAAATATAGATACGCACACCACATTATGCAAGTTCATATTAAAACCATTCCAAAATTATATTTTAAGATACAGCGGGAAAAAATCGCCTCGATAAAACCAGATAAAATATGAACAATTACCAGCATCATTTCAGTATTTTCACCTGCCTTTGGTGTAGTCATTCACTGAATCTCAAAACACTTAGAATAGAATAGGCCCATCATTCAATCAGAGGTAAAGTTATTGATTCTGCTCCACTTGAAGGAGGGAGATTTTGAGGCCACCTGCCCAGTCGAAATGGAGCAGTAGCAATCTGAAAGTCACAGGATAGAGCTTACTACCAGGTTTCAGCTGTCACTGTGGCTTCACCATTTATATCGGTCCTCAGAATAAGGGGCCACAGAAACAAGAACACATCCAATGTAGATATTTTAGACTGAGGACCAACAATTTAGGATTCAACTAGGTGAAGGGTTCTCAGCACAAACTCTGCCCAGTAACAGCTGGTCTCCCAGTTGAAGAATTACATATAGATAAGTACCCAGCTGTTTTATAAGGTCAGGAGGGACAGGAGTTCTCCACATGGCTTCATTAAAAATAACTTGGGCTGTTAAGGATTGTTGCAGTCCCCCAAAGAATAGCCTCCCCCGTCTACCTACCTGTGGGCCCAGATGCCAACCAAGCTAGTCCAATACAGCGGAAGGCTAGAAGTGCAGGATATCCTGATATGCTACTTTCCAGGCATGCTATCTCTAAGTTAATAATGCATCTGTAATTTCACTCCCAAATTATTCTTTGTGCACCAGACCTCTCATGACACTGGAACCACTATATCTGCTACTTTTTCATTGACCGCTTTGCTATTCTGTTCCTACACTGCTGAACCGCTTCAAACTCATTCCCTCAAACTCGCACTGCATGATAATGAACACCCTTTCTGGCTCACTTGATGCAGATAGCTATCATCAGGGTCAGAACCAAATTGCCCTTCTGCTGACAGAATATCGGCAGGCCCCATGTCAGCGCATTGCTCACTGCCTCAAAATTGTTCTGTATTTGTTCACTGGCAGCTCCCTACCCCCTACTATTTTACTCATTTAATTTAGGCATTTTCATTCAAACCTTAACCTTCTTAAGGATAAAATCAAAAATATTTGCTCCTTCTCCGCCACTCCTGTTCTCTGCCCATTTCCACTTCCACCCAACTCACCCATGTCTTGTATCCTCTTCTCACCTCTCACCCACTTCCACTCGTTTCTGCCTTCTCTCTCTCTCTCTTCTACCCAACATATCTTTCCTTCCCTCCCTCTATCCTTATCCACTTCCTTATCTCCCTCACTCTCCTAAATTCTCTGAAATCTGACTCTTATCAACATGAAAATGCTAAATTATCATTCATTTTCACCAGGGATAACAAAATAGCAATTGCCAACGCTATTAAGAAAAAGGACTTTCATTATTTCAACAGAAATAAATTAAATGCCTTTAGACAATTAGGTTACAAGCGTACTTATGATAATAGCAAAATGCTGCAATTGCTGGAGATCTGAAATGGAAACACAAAATGCTGGATAAACTCAGCAGAGTTAATGTTTTGAGTTCATGTGACCCTTCTGCAGAACTGAAGAGGAATAGAAATGTGATGAATCATATAATTGGAGAGGCCAGTGGGACTCAGTGAAAGGTCCGGGATAGATCCAAACTGAGGAGAGATTGACAAAAATGTCATGGACATGGGAGAAAGAGGGTGTTGATGGTTCCAATAGGGATTGAGAAGTCCTAAGAGTGGCATAAAGATAATATAACAGAAGTGTAGATAGGACAACAGAGGTCAGTGCTCAGTGGAAGCAAAACTAAAAAAAAAAGGACATATGGCTCTGTGGGGTTGTATCGGGACAAGTCAAGGGGGTCAAGATGGGTTGGGGGGGGGGGGGGGGGGGGAATCAAGTCACAGTCTAAAGTTGTTGAATTCAGTGTCGAGTCCAGAAAGCTGTTGCGTGACTAATCGGAAGATGAGGTGTTAGTCTTCCAGTTGGGCTTCACTGGAGCATTGAGCACACCGCAGCTGGCTATGTGGGCATGAGAGTAAGATGCCGAGTTCTAATGCCCAACACTAGAAATTTGAGGTCATGCTTGCTGACAGAGCGAAGGTGTTCCGCAAAACAGTCACCCACCCTGTGGGTAGTCTTCCCAACATAGAAGAGACCACATTGGGGGCAGTGAATACAGTAGACTAAATTTAAGGATGCGCAAGTGAAATGCGACTAAACCAGAAAGCAGCGTTTGGGCCGGGGGACGGTGAGGAGGGAGGAGGTAAAGGATGTGTTGCATCTTCTGCAATTGCTCAGGAAGGTGCTCTGGAAATGGGATGAAGGGTTGGAGCTGATGGGTTGTGGACCACTGTGCAATGCTGACAGGTGAAGACATATTTTGTTGTGGCATCAAGCTGGAGTTGGCGGAGATTGATCCTTTGAAAATGGAGGCTGATGTGATGAAAAGTGAGGATAAGGGGACCTTGGGCGGGATTCTACCCTACCCGGCGGGATGGGCTGTACCGACGCCGAGGAATGGCGTGAACCACTCTAGCATCGGGCCGCCCAGAAGGGGCTAGGCCAGCGCCGGTGGGGTTGGAGCCGTGCCAACCGGCGCTGAAGGGCCTCCGCCGGCTGGTGCGAGTTGGCGCATGCCCGGGTGCACCAGCGTGTGCTGGCATCATCCCAGCGCATGTGCAGGGGGGTTCTTCTCCCCGCCGGCCATCGCGGAGGTTGACAGCAGCCTGCGCAGAGGGAAAGTGTGTCCCCACAGCACAGGCTTGCCCATGGATCAGTGGGCCCCGATCGCGGGCCAGGCCACCGTGGGGGAAACCCCCTGGCCCAGATCCCAACCCGCCGAGGACTCTGCAGGCCACCCATAGAGCCAAGTCCTGCCGGTATGGACCTGGTTTGATTTACGCCGGCGGGACCGCCGAAAATGGGCGGCCACTCGGCCCATCGCAGACCGGAGAATCGGCGGGGGGGCCGCTGCCAGCAGCTGCAGACTGGCACGGCGCGATTCCAGTGCCCACCAAAACCCCGGCACGGGAGAATTCGTCAGCCAGCGGGGGAGGGATTCAGGCTGCCCCCCCCAGCGATTCTTCAGCCCGACGGGGGGGGGGGGGGGGTCAGAGAATCTCGCCCCTTGTCATGGTTCTGGGAGGGAAAGGAAGGGTGAGGGTAGAGGTGCAGGGGATGGGTTGGGCACAGTTGAGAGCCCTGTCAACCACAGTTGGCAGGGTGTGGGTGGGGGGGGGGGGGGGGGGGGTGGGGGGCTACCTCGGTATGGACTCAAAATATTTTTTTCAAATAAATTTAGAGTGTCCAAATATATTTGTTTCCAATTAAGGGCAAATTAGCTTGGCCAATCCACCTAACCTGCACATCTTTGAGTTGTGGGGGTGAAACCCAAGCAGACACTGTGAGAATGTGCAAACTCCACATTGTCAGTGACCCAGGGCCGGGATTAAACCTGGGTCCTGAGCGCCGTATGCAGCAGTGCTAACCACTGTGCCGCCTCAAGACTCAAAATGTTAACTCTGTTTCTCTCTCCACAGATGCTGCAATTTTAGATGCTGCAATTTCAAATCCAGCAATTTCTGTTTATATTACAAACATACCTTGGTAGTTTTTCTGTAATGTGTCCAAGGTCTCGCCCCATTTCAGTGATGGAAAATAGTCCTGTTCCGTCGTCCCTTTGTCTGTCAAAAACTGATCTACATCTGGCTCATCTTTATACTTTTGAGCTGGAGTTGGAGACATTGAGGGGAATATGCTGACGTTGTGGTCTTCTTGCATGGATTTTTTTTTGCCCGTTGCCAATGCTTTATCAGCTTTTTGCCCTTCAACTATATTTTCCAGAGGCTTGTTTCTCATTGTAGCAAAGAATCTCACTTGCTTGCTACCTGGCTCCATCTTTGTGCTGCCATCTGAATCCTCAGATTGGAGTGACATTACTCCCACCTCTTCTGTGGGCCGAATGGGGGTCCATTTGGATAGGTTTTCTGACTCAGTGGAGCTAGTACTTGGACTGCGCTTTAGAATGCCTTTTCTTTTCGAATGCTCAGTCTCTCCTCTTCCTAACGTTAGATTTGGTGTGTCATCGTTATATTCTCCTGGCTTCTTGATTTGGCTAGGTGCGTTGTTCATTAAGTTTGACTCAGAACTTTGGTCCAAGTTGGTGCGCCTCTGTTGACCTTTCTCCTTTGATTCATTGAGCTTTGTGCTGGCTGCAAATGACTTTAAAACTGAAGGTCTTGAACTAACCATGTCAGGAGATTCACTCACAACCCTTTCATTTTTCACTGCCGCTTTGTTTGATTTTATGGCAGTTTCAGCATCATCTTTTAGTGACTTTGACGCACCCTGCATAATTTCTGACAGCAATGTTGATGAATATCTTAAGAATGGGTTCTTTCTCTTCATATCAGTATTGCGCATGTTGTTTTCCTTGGAATTGGAGGGTATTTCTGCACTTGACACAGGTGTTCCATTGTTTGGTGTGGGTTCTTGCATAATTTCTACATCATTGCCTGGCATCCCGGAATAGTGAGTGTCAAGTGCAGCTGTAGGACTATGTTCAAAATAACCAATTTGTGCAGAAACATCCGGACTTCCGGATGCTTCAGTCTCCACTGGTGAAAAACCGGATTGGCCAATTCTGTCTGTCTCTGCGTCTAGGTTCTTGGTACTTTGTCTTGCACTCTGCAGAGCTGTGTCTTCCCTTGGTGTCCACAATTCTTCTTGTTTGGCTGAGTGTGATGGTTGACGAATAGTAAAATCAGAATATGGATTTGTTTCAGACACAGCTGCTGAATCGGATGAGTGCTTGTTGGACAGAAGCACCTCATTTGCATACCTTGGAATTACAGAGTCACTCTCAGGATCTTCATTATTTCTTTTCATGTGTGACTTGAGGTCATCTCCTGTGAAAATGTAATGAAGGCTGTATGAGAAAAGGTCAAGGCTTATATTCTATAAGCAATGTGCATCTAATAAACGTTCAAATATTAAGAAAAACCTCCTGAGCAGATTTCAAATGAAACTGAAAGAATTAAAGACACAAAATATGGTTGAAACTGAGTCAGGAATGAAGAGTGAATTACCATAGTTCAAGAATCAAACTGTTCCATTGATTCTCGGAGCATCGCTGAGGTGGTATTCACTGTGATAAATTATACATAGCGGCAAACACATCAGTTTCCCTGCAGTTACTGGTCTTGGGCAGTTATTTTGAATGGGCACCTCAATCCCAAAGTCCGGAGACAGGCGTCCCCTCACCTCCACCCCACAATGCAAATGTTGACCCCCCCTACTGACAAGGACATTACCCACCAACCCTCATTAAGGAGGGCATCCTTCCCCACCATGGGAATAATGGGTTTCACCCCATACCATGCATGCATGAGGGCGACCCGATCTCTCCACCCCCCCACAAGTCCCCGCTCCAGGCCATGCCCTCTGGCATTGTCAACAGTGCACTTCCCCCTGCCACTAACACCCTGGTAGTGACACACTAGCCTGACATTCTAGGCCAAGAGAGTTAACCCATTGCTCATGCGTCCCTCTCCTGCTGCCAATCTGCAGACGGAGGGCCCCAAGGGTCCTGTGGGTTGGCTGGGCTCAAGCTGTGGGATGTGGGTTGACTCTAGGTCTCTCCCCAGGATGCAGGTCCCATATCTGTACTTCCCCTACTAGCCTTGGGCAACTTGAAGGTCACTCCTGATAAATTATCTTAGGCAACCCGATGTTCAAAACAGTCATCCTTGTCTGACTTGTTTGAACTTTGAAGTGGTCTTCTCACTTTGAACTGCTCTGCCAGAGAGCTGATGAGCAAATCAGACAGTTCATTGAAGATTCAAGCCAGGAATCTTTCCCTTTCCTCACATCTGCACCATCTGTGACCAGGAGGTCTGGCCTCCAGTGCCGAAAAAAGGTCAATGACCTACACTAGGCAGCATGAGTGAGTAAATACCAACGTCCTCCTCCCCATCCAAGACCTTCCCCAACTCACCATGTAAACCCCAACTCTCCCTTCACCCCCCCTTCAACTCACCCCAACCCTCCCTTCACCCCACTACCCTTCCGTCACATCACCCCCTCCTACCACTGTGAATCATATGTGTGGCTAACGATGCCATCTCTGTGTCTCCTCAGCAAATCGGAGGTTAACGGATGACACCGAGGTAAACCCCAGAGTCCTATGGGCACCAACCAGGAGGAGGGAGTGCTGGGTGCCAATCCAGAATCATCCTATGGACTGGAGATGTTGATCACCAGCACCCCCGAGTTCCATCTCGAAGTCAGCACTCGGGACAGGGCAGCACGGCTGTGCATGTGCTGTTGACAAGTGCACCTGATCCTCGGGCCCCAGAGGATGCCCGTCAGGCGCAGTAAAGGTCAGGGGATGGCGTAAACAGCTGGTTACCCTCACCTCTGATGTGCATCCTGGAGACACACCTAGACATAGTGGTAGAGCCAGGAAGTCTAAGCACATCGAGGATCACTGACGGTGATCACTGACGCGGTACCTGGAGAATAGCTAATGTGGTACCACTGTTTAAGAAAGGTAGCAGGGATAATTCTGGAAACTATAGGCCGGTGAGCCTCACATCAGTAGTAGGTAAAATATTGGAGAGAATTCTCAAGGACAGGATTTATACACATTTGGAACAAATGGACTCATAAGTGATAGACAGCATGGTTTTGTGAAGGGAGGTCATGCTGAGGAGGTGACAAAGATGATTGATGAGGGGAGGGTGGTGGATGTTGTTTATTTGGACTTCAGTAAAGCCTTTGACAAGGTCCCTCATGGCAGACTGGTAGAAAAGGTGAAGTCACACGGGATCAGAGGTGAGATGGATACAGAACTGGCTCGGTCGCAGAAGGCAAAGGGTGGCAGGTGTTTTTTCTGAATGGAAGGTTGTGACTAGTGGTGTTCCACAGGGATTGGTGCTGGTGTACATAAACGATTTAGAGTAAAATGTAGCCGATCTGATTAGTAAATTCGTGGATAACACTGAGGTTGGTGGAATAGGAGATAGTGTTGAGGATTGTCAGAAGATACAACAAGACATAGATAGGTTGGAGACTTGGGCAGAGAAGTGGCAAATGGAGTTTAATCCGGACAAATGTGAGGTAATACATTTTGGTAGGTCTAACATAGAGGGAAAATATACCGTAAATGGTAAAACTCTTAGGAATATAGAAAGTCAGAGAGACCTGGGGCGGGATTCTCTGACCTCCCGCCGGGTCGGAGAATCGCCCGGGGCCGGTGTCAATCCCGCCCCTGCCGTGTCCTGAATTCTCCGCCCCCCCGAGATTCGGCGGGGGCGGGAATTGGGACGCGCCAGTTGGCGGGCCCCCGCGCCGGTTGGTGGGCCCCCCGCGGCGATTCTCTGGCCTGCGATGGGCCGAAGTCCCGCCGCTGACAGGCCTCTCCCGCCGGCGTGGATTAAACCACCTACCTGACCAGCGGGATTGGCGGCGCAGGCGGGCGCCGGGGTCCTGGGGGAGGGCGCGGTGTGATCTGACCCCGGGGGGTGACCACATGGTGGCCTGGCCCGCGATCGGGGCCCACCGATTGGCGGGCGGGCCTGTGCCATGGGGACACTCTTTTTCTTCCGCCTTCGCCATGGTCTTCACCATGGCGAAGGCGGAAGAGACTCCCTCCCCTGCGCATGCGCCGGTATGACGTCAGCAGCCACTGATGCTCCGGCGCATGCGCGGACTTATGCCGGCCTTTCAGCCCCGGCTGGCGTGGCGTCAAAGGCTGTTCACGCCAGCCGGCGGAGTGGGAACTACTCCTGCATGGGCCTAGCCCCTCAATGTAAGGGGTTGGCCCCTAAAGGAGACTTCCGCACCTTTGGGGCAGCCCGACGCCGGAGTGGTTCACGCCACTCCAACATGCCAGGACCCCCCGCCCCGCCGGGTAGGGGAGAATCCCGGCCCTGGCCGTGTAGGTCCACAGATTTTTGAAGGTGGCAACACAAGTGGACAAGGTAGTCAAGAAAGCATACAGAATGTTTGCCTTCATTGGACGAGGCATCGAGTATAAAAACTGGCAAGTCATGCTCCAGTTGTATAGAACCTTGGTACGGTCGCACTTGGAATATTGCGCACAATTCTGGTCACCACACTACCAGAAGGATGTGGAGGCTTTGGCGAGGGTGCAGAGGAGGGTTACTGGGATGTTGCCTGGCCTGGAGGGTGTTAGCTATGTGGAGAGGCTGAATAGACTCGGACTGTTTTCATTAGAAAGACTGAGGTTGAGGGGCAGACCTGATAGAGGTCGACAAGATTATGAGGGACATGGATAGAGTGGATGGGCAGGCACTCTTTCCCAGGGTGGAGAGGTCAGTCACCAGGGGCATAGGTTTAAGGTCCATGGGGCAAAGTCTAGAGGAGATGTGCGAGGCAGGGCTTTTACGTAGAGGGTGGTGAGGACCTGGAACGCGTTGCCAGGGGAGGTTGTGGAAGCAGATACTATAATGACATTCAAAAGGTATCTGGACAAATGCATGGATAGGATGAGCATAGAGTGATACAGCATAACAAAGTGCTGAGGGTTTTGGCCAAGGTTGGTATCATGACCGGTCCAGGATTAGAGGGCCGAAGGGCCTGTTCCTGTGCTGTATTGTTCTTTGTTCTTTGAGGGGGGGGGGGGGGGGGGAAGATGCAGGTAGGGGGTGAGGGGGCTGGGGAGTGGGGGTTTGTATTAGACATTAAACAACCTTGTGCACAACCATCATGACGAGTCTGTCACTTTCTTCCACAATGCGGACCGACATCTAAACCCTGGGCCATATCTCCAGGCATCTCCTCCTCTCAACAGGCACACTGCATGCAGGTGATGGGTGTGATTGAGCACTCAGCAGACAGACAGGGGTCAGACTATGTCATAGGTTGAGGAGCACCAGCGCCCAGCTCACTGCGGGTTATCATCACCCTCCCTGCCCTCGGCAGTCACCCGCTGACAGTGCCGACACATTCCCAACACCGTCCCAACACCTGGGGTGATGTGACAGAGACCCTGGGAGGGTGGGAAATGGGGTGGGGGTGGGTAAGGTAGCTATGCCTGACTAGGCCACGTCCTATGTTAATCGGGCAAGAATGGCCCTCCGGGCTTGCCGGACCATCGCCGCTGCCGCCTCCAGTAGATCCTCCAGTTCCTCCCTGTGGAGGGCACAGCAGACCAGCAGAAAGCGGACGGCCCTCCTGATGGTGTACTACAGGGCACCACCGGAATGGTTGAGACATCAGAACCCCATCCTGAGGATATTCACAATCTAGGGGTTGGCTTGGTGGTGCTGCACATGGTTACACCCCCATCCAGCACCTGCCCCCTCCCAACCCTCACCCCGCACCCCCAGTCAGGGTTCCCCATCCCTCATCGAACACTGGGTGGCAAGCCCAGCAACCCTGGGCTCTTTGGCTGAGTAAAGTTGGCTACTCACCGCCTTGGCTCCCCGCAGAAGCACTGTACTAATCGACGCCAGCGTGACCATGTGTTTGGGAACCCGATGAATCATTTGATAAGGGGTGGCTCCCGTTAATTGTATGGGGATGGGCCTTAAGTGGTGATAATTGGTTTCTCGCGTCGCCACGCCAAGATCCCGATTTTGCCTATGGGAGCGGGCTGGCTGCATCGCAAACTGTTTGGCACTTGGCGCAGTTCTTGTTTTTGGCCTTTCCCACATTCCCCGGCCTTGTTTCACTCGAGCGAGAGTGCAATGAGGCCGGAGAATCGCGCCCATAGTCTCATCTACTGTGCAGGGGCAGGTCCCGTAATTATTATTTATTTCTGATGTAGTCGGATCTCCTGTTTACATCTCTGGTAACTGTAGGCTCCCTACAATCAACTTATCCAGACTCACTTTCTCCTGCAATATTCTTTTGTTGGTTAATTCTAATTTTTTACTGACCAAAGTAGATCACTGTAAAACCTTCTGAATGTCTCTGGTCATGTCTGGTCAGTTGACAAGATCTCCAGCCTTTTGTTTCCTGAATGTTCTGCAGAGGTGCCTTGAAAGCTTTTCAATTCAGCCTAATATCATTTTCTACCATCAGTTCATCGCACAAACACAAATATTCCTTGATACAAGTGGATTTGGCCAACATTGCTTTGAACCATCTGACTTTATGATCATAAAGAAATCTTGCATCGTAATCCTGGAGTTTCTCTCTTTTATGGGTAACGTTCTATTCGCCAAGAGTTTTCAGCCAGCAATGACATCTAACCTGGCCCGTCATATGTCAACCTGTAATGTGATCCCTTTCCATGTGAAAAAATGTCCTGCTGTTCGAGATATTGTGATCAGTTGCTTTGCTTCATGGAAAGCTTTAGGTCACAGTTGATATCCCACTGAAGAATGCAAAATTTGATTTCATTTACCTGCAACTCATATTGGAGCAAGTCAACTAAACCTTGATGTCAAGCATATATAATAATAATATTTATTGTCAAAAGTCGGCTTACACTAACACTGCAATGAAGTTACTGTGAAAAGCCCCTAGTTGCCACATTCCGGTGTCTGTTCGGGTACACAGAGGGAGAATTCAGAATGTCCAATTCACCTGACAGTCTTTCGGGACTCGTGGGAGGAAACCGGAGCACCCGGAGGAAACCCACACAGACACAGAGAGAACGTGCAGACTCCACACAGACAGTGACCCGAGCCGAGAATTGAACCTGGGACCCTGCCGCTGTGAAGCAACAGTGCTAAGAACTGTGCTACCATGCCGCCCATCAATGCATCTATGCAGTTCAAAGAATTTGGAAATAAGAGTGGAAAGGTTTCAACCAACGTCTTTCGGTCCTGCTTTGATATCCAAATTGAGACACACTGGGCGCGATCTAACGGCCTCATCGCACTCGACGCATGATGTGATGAGGTTGGTAAATCTCACGAGGCAGTGCCAGGGTGCTAAGGTGGCCCTGCCAGATTGGCAGGGGCACTGCGAATGTACCAGGCTGGCAGTGCCAAGGTGCCCAAGGGTGCCTTGCCCTTATGAGGTGGAGTGCTTGAGGACACCTTCATTGGTAAGTTGGGGTGTTGTGGAGTCCAGAGGCCATGTTGGGGGCCCAGAGATTGGGGCACCAGTTAAATATAGCACCTGGTCTCTTCCTGGACTGGTAAACTGAGCCTGTGCAGCCTTGGAGGGGCGCTCCTCCGTTTAATAGCAGGGTTGGCCTTGGCACTGCAAGCACCGGGAAACACCCTGCTAAACAAGCCCAAAATAGGACTCTGCTACATCTCCATGAAATGGTGCCTGAGATGTGAGATTCACCATCGATTTGTAGAAGAAGGGAACAAGGATAAATTGGATATCTGTAAACCAGAAAATCTAATATCACGGTGAACTGTTAGAATCTTAATTTGTTATTATGCCAGACCATTTAGAAATTAAGTTAATGAATTAATGAAGGAGAGACAGCATGGATTTGTAAAAACCAAATCACGCCACCAAATCTTTTGGAGTAGTGATTAAGATCGATATAGGGAATATGATGTACTCTTTGTGGATTTTCAGATGCTTTTTGATAAGATGGCTCACATTGGCTTAAACATTGAGGAAGGTGGTAAACATAAAGTTCAATCTATGTGTGTATGAAGTGCACATTAAATAGGAAACAAGGATCTTGATAAATGTGATAAAGGTTAGGTGCAATGTACTCCAGGTGTGAGTACTGGGCCCATTTTGTTCCAGACGATTTGAATTTGGGTATAGTGAGCAAAAAACCTAATCATTGTTGGCCAAAGCTGAATAGAACTATTAAAGATAGGAGAGTGGAGGATGGGGTCTCATATATCTGACTGTTGTTGAATGTAGGATATTGAAAATAAATGGACAGAAAACACTATTATCCAGCAACAAATAATTAACAAACATCCCCCAGACAGATGGTCAATGAAAGGAAATGGTGAAAATTTTATGTCAAGATTACAAGTTCTTTGTGATCAAAGAGAATGAGAACTATTTTTATTTGTGTGGAGTTGGATCAATTTCTGAGCCAAAAAAATACTTTTACATAAAGATTCTGAGAAGAAATTGCATACTGTCTTTTGAAAAACATGCGAATAATCCTTGTCAAATGAAATATTCAATCAGTTTATCATTCATGAAATCTACCGTGTTCTCCTCATGATATGATAATCACTGCTGGGGAACAGAAACATTTCCACTTATGGCATCCAAGATCAGTATCAAAGTCTCCCAAGTTTAAATAGCTCACTGCACGTCAATGTTGTCCTCAGGGAAACGCCCTGAAGTAACAGAGTGACACTTCCATTTCTGCACCACAGATGCTAGCGGCATCTGGAACGAAACTAGCTATTTAGTGCTAATTAATGTAGAGTTACACGGTTTTATGCAGGAGGTCTCAGAAAATGACAAGCAATGTCTTGACATTCCAGAGTGAAATCCAACCAATATTCCCCAGTAATTTTACAACAGCCAAAAACATGAGTGGAAGTGCATGCTAACAATGTGAACTGCATGCAAGTGAATGTAAAACAAATTGGAAATATTGAAGCTTAGTATTAATTCCCCATACCTTGTTAAACTTCATATAGACAGTTGGTGAAGGAGGAGACCATAAATCAATTCTTTTGTCAGTTTTAGGTTAATTCACAAAGTGAATATGGATGGCTCCTAACCCTACAACCGACGTCTGGTGTTAAGAAGTGTCTCTTTACATGTGCACATATCATCATTCAATGAGTGGCAACAGCCTCCCACCCCCCTCCCAACCACTGCAGATACTTGATCTTAATTTATACAATTAACATACCTCGTTACAAAAATGAAGGGAGGTTGTTCAAATGAAGATATGGGAGCATTAGTGACTGACATTTCAAAAGTACGAACACAAATGATCATATACACTGAAAATATGAAGCAGAACGTCATAGATACCTAACTTTAACAGGAACAACACAAATGCTAGCCTACAGGGCCCTCATGTGAAAATGAAATGAAAATTGCTTATTGTCACGAGGAGGCTTCAATGAAGTTACTGTGAAAAGCCCCTAGTCGCCACATTCCGGCGCCTGTCCGGGGAGGCTGGTACGGGAACAAAAGATAAATATTTTCCGTTTTTACTTTTTTTAAAACCCTAAAAACTATGAATCCTGACAAGCTTTGAATAGATAGCTACCCAAAAACAACAATGCACAAATGATAAGGAATTTATAACACTAAATGAAACTGCTTACACGAGAAACAGAAACCATGAAAAGAAATTGAAAAAGGTCCAAAATCAAATGCTGCAGATGAACTGTCACAAAATATTATCGACCAACTTTATCAGCACAAACTACCTGACACTTACTATCGCCAATCTAGCATTAGCAATTTCTGTTTTATACATACAGTATACTTTTAAAGTATCACTAAATAATACCAAATGAAATGGGGAAAACAGCCCACATTCTGAGACTTAAAGGCTGACTTTTCTAATTAACATTGAAGAGCCATTCTTATAGCTGTATTTATCAAAATGTAATGGGCATGCTCCCCTCAATTTTCTGTCCATTAGCACTAATGAGTAGAGCATTGTCAATAGCTCAGTAATTATTTCCTGATTATGGTCGGCCATGAGTGAGGCTCTCTGACAGCAGCAAGGATTCAAAAATCATCTCTTGAAGATAAGTGATATTTAAATATTCCACTGAATCAGAGGAACAAACATAAATCAATAACAATTCCAGAGGGTGTCAGAAACATCAAGCCACAGCATATGTCAGAATGGATTATGAATGCTCAGTGCAAATTAGAGCCCCTGGGGTAATGAAATTGCATGTTTTTCTGGGCACTGCACTTATTTATCTGACCCCATGACTAGTGAAAACCAACTCCTAGTCATAGGGTGGTACTTTTACGGTCCCCCGCCAGCAGATTTGAAGGCAGGCAGGATCATAAGATGCAGTCGATGGCCTACCCGCCACCCACCTACCTGCTCCCGACCTGTCTCTCATTTTACTGATGCAGTGGAGGCATCATGCAGCCTGCCTATCCTTGTGACTACTGAGGCAATTAATGGCCACTTAAGTGCCTCATCCCATCCCCGCTGCTATTTTACCTGCAACATGGCTAATGTTGGCCAAGGGTGGTATGCCACCATTGGGTGTTCCCTGTGTCCATCAGAGGAATGCTCCACTCCAACAAGGTCATACTCCTCCTCCCCCTCTTTAACCCTCGCTCTCCAACCTCTCAAACTCAGCCCTTACCTATTCACTAGGGCCTGCCAGCTCAACCCTGCCAATATATTGGACTTACCTTCAGTCCAGACTCCATTCAGGGGCTATTTATAGTCCCAGCAGTGGCCACCGCTGGAACCTGCTGCTGTTTGGACTTCAGAGCAGCCAGTCATTTGGTTGACAGACAACTCTTGATGGTGGGCTTGCCTCCACAGCAGGTCTGACCTTTAGCCAATTAATATCTCATCGAAGGACGGCAAATCGCATCATCCAGTGAGCCTAGTACTGTTGTTAAGCCAGTATAAAAAGCTACAGACTGCACTGTAAATAGGAATTATACCAGTTCCAATGAATAACATTAGATAATAAAATTTGTCCTGTTTATCGTATAACACAGGCTTTAAAATCATCCAAAGTAATCACAAATATGCCTGTAAACCTCTTTGTCTCAACAACATTTTCACCCCAACCTAACACTCCAATATTTTCCCCTTTAGCTCAGTGAGTACACTTTCTCCAGCTGTCCCATAATGTGCTCCAAAACATTACTCTGGTTATGGGGAGATCATCAAAGCACAATTGAGTGTTTATTTTATTTCATTCTCTGCAATCACTTGCTAAGTCAAATATCTATCCAGTCTTTAATGACAATTCAGTACCATTTGCTTCCATTGCCTTCTGGATAGCTCATTCCACAAATTCACTGTTCTAATTTAAAGGCTACTCATTTCTTATTCTTCTGCATTTGACGTTACAATTCACAACTTTTATCAAATTCTATCTTTCCTAATTTAGCAAAGAAATGCTTGCTATATTGTTGCAACATAATGGCTCAATCAGCAGAACATGGTTGTTTAGCAATAAACAGATTTGAATGAGAATTAGAATAATAGACTTAGGAACTAGAATCTAAAGCTGATTTGAAGCACACATATCTGACAACAATTGTGTCGGGCATACATAGTAACTGACTGCAACGGCATTCTTATGCCAAATAACGCTGAACTTACAAAGAGTTACGAATAACTAGTGGAATATTTTGCTTTGATTTGATGACTGAAGTTATAAAACTGATTGAAGTCATGATAACTTATCAGACTGACAGTACTTAGTACCACTACACATGTTAAATCAATATCGAGATGGCTTTCGGTCAAATCTGTCTTTGCATCGATCTGCTCAAGATTTGTATTTTACACGACAATGTTAAAAATGCCAGTTTAAATTATACCCAATATACCAGATTGCAACTCAATCAAACTCTTGTAACAATAAGAGCCATATTTTCCTACGTGTCACACAGAAGTAAACGTATGGGGCAATTGCAGAAGAAAAAAAGCTAGTTTTTCTTGTTTTTTGCAACTGCTCGGAGTCTTTCTGTAGTAATCCACGGGAGGCAGGGCCGGCCCAAGGTACCGGCAACTCGGGCAGTCGCCCGGGGCGCCATGTGCAAGGGGGCGCCAGAGACTCGGGTCCCGCGCATGCGCAGTTGGGCCCGTGCCAGCCAGCGCATGCGCAGTGGCCGCCCTCCCCCAGGGTGTCCACCCCCCCTTCGTCCACCCCCCCCTCCGTCCGCCCCCCCCCTCCGTCTGCAACCCCCCCCGTCCGTCCCCTCGGCACCCCCCCCCCGTCCACCCCCTCGCCCCCCCCCCCGTCCGCCCCTCGGCCGCCCCCCCCCCCCGTCCGCCCCCCCCCCCCCCCGTCCGCCCCCTCGGCCCCCCCCGTCCGCCCCCTCGGCCCCGCCCCCCCCCTCGGTCCCGCCCCCCGGCCCGCCCCCCCCCCCCGGCCCGGCCCCGCCCCCCCCGCGCCCGCCCCCCCCCCCCCGGCCCCGGCCCCGCCCCCCCCCCCCCCCGGCCCCGGCCCCGCCCCCCTTTGGGGCCGGCAACCCTGGGGCCGGCGCTGACGGGAGGCAGGAGTTCCGTCACCACACCAATATTTATTTACAATAACGATATTACAGGAGCAGCTACAAAAAGTGCTGCTAGCAGTCCAGTCAACTTAAGACTGCTGATAAAGCCTACACAGGTGCTTATATGGGCCCCCCTCAATGAGCTATCATTGAGGGAGCTCATACTCCAATTGGCCAACCAATAAAGCCAATTGGAGTTCATTACACCTTCCCATCCCAAAATCTATTTCTGAAAATTAAAGAAATAATTGCTTTTTGAGGAACTTTGTGTCCTTTTATATATTTAGACTTGAGAAACTCTACCAGAATTGTATGGGGGCATTAAAAATAACAGTTCAGTTACCAACATCTTGTTGCATAGAGATTAAGTATCTGCACAAGACAATAGCAGCTCCCAGCCTCCACCATGTCCTGACCACTGTCGTTTGTAAAGGAGTGACTCATGGTTGATGCAGAGATTATTGGGCAGTTCAATCACTCTTAGATTTGCAATTAACATTTTAGGAAATGATTCCATACTCTAGGGGATCAAATCTTCGGATATGCCATTTAAATGGATGGAAAATCATGGACTGAATTTCCATGACCACTCATGACGTTAATGTTTCAGGTGTCAATTTGAGCTTGGAAAACTGAATTATGGAACCACCATTTTTAATATAATAGTTATATTTTGGCGATAATCATGGTCTAGAAGTTCAAGCATGCCTATTGTTGAACACATAAGATTGCTATCCAGTGCCTGAATAGTGAGGCTCATGGTACATCCACTAGTGCCTGGTCAGGCTGCCGAAATTTCTGCATAGGACCTCACGTAAGTGGCGTTGGGATTAGTGGTGATGTGTGTGGGTGGCGTGGGAGGGAGGGTAGGAGTAGGGGGCAAAGTGAGGTTGGGAAGGTGGTGATCAGAGTGAGGTGAAGAGAGTGTCTCCGATCAGGTGAGTCAGCAGAGGTGCTGAGTTTTTGTTGAATGTGGGGTCAAGTAAGTAAATGTGAAAAACCTACATTGTAGGTCTCGGGCAATATAAATGTCTGGTTTTATTGAGGGCCTTTGGGCAAACCAATCTGGAAGTGGGGGCCTAAAAGATGTTAGCTGCTTATTTACATATGCAAAAAGACTGATGCCTATTTCAGGCAGTAGCCATTATGGCGGGTTGTGCTCAGCTGGACAGGTTCATGCATTTCTTGGCCAGTATGCTGGGAGTTTAGTATGCCAATCAACCTTCATGTACCAATTTAAATGCACAAGTGTCTATTTTTTGTTGTTTCAGTAAGTAATCTTGTCAACATAGTGGTCCCACTTTGGGAAATTACTCTAACCTTGTATTTGAACCAGCAAAATAAAAACTTTGATTTTATCTATTTTAAATATTCATCTCAATGGTTCAACTATTCAATCCTGGTCACCTGCCCTCCACAGTACGTCCCCATCCTGGAATTATTATATGTTGCAGACCCACACATTACCTTTAATAAACAGCAAAGAAGGACATGATTATTTTAGAATCATTCTGTGCCTTGACACAAAAGTTAGATATTAAAAATTAATAAAATCTGTTCACAATCTCCTTGGAGGACACAAGAACTAGGAGCAGAAGGGCCCATCAAGCATGCTTCACCATTCAATATGACTGATTCTGGATTTCAATCACATTTTCCGGCCCACTCCCCTTTTCCCTTAATCCCAAGAGACCAAAACTCTGTCTCTCCCAGCGTTAAAACTATTAAATGATTGACCATTCACAGCCCACTGGGGTAGCAAATTTCAAAGATTCACAACCCTTTGAGTGAAGATATTTCTCCCCAACTCAGTCCGAAATGATTGGCCCATTTCCTGAGACTAGGCCGCTACGTTTCAGACTCCCCAGCTAGTGGAAACAATCACTATCAAACCCCTTCAGAATTAAGATCATCTCGGATTCTTCGAGACTCCCAAGAATCTAGGTCAAACTTACTCAGCCTCTCATCATCGTACAAACCCCTCATCCGAGGGAGAAATTTAGTTGAACCTTCGCTGTGCTGCCTTCAATTCAAATATATCCTTCAAGCCTATCCTTTCTAAAATGTGGAGACCAAAACTACACGCAATATTCCAGATGTGACCTCACAAAAACCTTGCAGGAACACTTCTTTATTCTTGTATTCCAACCCACTTGCAGGAGAGGACAACATGCTATGTGCCTACCGAATGACTTACTACATCAGTATGCTAACTTTCTGTGTTCCTTGTATGGACACAACAGTCTCTTTGAACATCAACAATTCCATGTTTTTCACCTTTAAAAAAAAATTCTGCTTTTCTATTCTCATGGCCATATTAAATAATTTCATACTTCCCTGTATTGTAGACCATCTGCCATCTTGTTACCCACTCACTAACCTGTCTATATCTCTTTGCAGCATCTTTGTGTCCTCCAACAGCTTACATTTCCACCTAGCTTAGTACTGAGTTGTCTCTTGTCTCAGCTATTTGAAGGATGGGAGCTTGTTCAGTTGAACAACATTTTTACATTGCTTTGGAACTCCTACCATAGCATGATTGAAACCAAATGCAAACTTTATAGACAATTTCTTGCTTAGTTTTCTACAGTGTGAATCACAATAGATGCATTAGAAAAATGCAAAAATGAGATGCCAGATGTTAGAATTACCAGAATTGGAGAAGTACATTCAAGCATAATTCATCAACATTAGCCCGAATACACCATCCATCATGTTTGTTATGAAATAGATGTATTTTTAATGAGAAGCTTTCACATTAACATTACACGTGCCATGTTGAATAGAGATGTAGAAGGAATGTTACTTATGTGACAACATTTGCCAGACTGACACCATCTGTGATTCATGAGTAAGAACCTATCATTCATTCTGTTATAATAATTTAACTGTCTTAAGGGTTATGTGCAAATTATTTCTTTCCATTTATTCACTTTCCTAAGTCTTCAACTTCTTATTGAATTTCAATCCTGATCCATTATCGATGTATTCTACTGCATATTGGTAGTCCTGTGTGCTGAGGTGTTTATTTCTAATGAATAATTGTTATCTTCATGGAGTTGTGATGACGTAGTAGTTGCTGCTGCAAAATGAGGTCCAAATGGTTATTTTGCATAAAGGAGCCAAAGTTCCTTGAGATTTTGTGCATTCTCCTGCCATAAATTCAGCAAGAAATCAGCAGAACCTCCCAGAGACAGAAGAGGTTTATTTAAGCCAGAGCTACAATCTTTTCAGCACGTTTACTATTAGCCTGGTAAGAGGCAAAGCTGTCACCCATTCCTTATAAGGCATATATGGTAAACTGGATAGAACCAGGTGCAGGAGATTTCCTGTGGTAGGGTTGGGACATGTGGGATTGGAAGGGTGGGGTGGGGGGTGGATGGTGAGGGGTGGTGTCCACAGTTTATTGGTTCAGACAGTGGCCAGCATATCAACAGAGGCCAATGTGCCAAGTCAGCTCTGGACAATTTAGTGTTGTTGCCCTACCAGTAAGGACGAGGCCAGAGAAGTAGCATATTAATCACTTGGTTGTAGGGATAGAAACCAGATTTGCAGATGACACTACAATAGGTGGGATAGTAACTTGCAATGAGGAAATAAGGAATTTATAAATGGATATGGACAGGAAGTGCAAGGTTATCCATTTGGTCGTAAAAACAGAAAGGCAATGTATTATCGAAATGAAGAGAAACTTCAAAGTGCTTTGGTGCAGAGGGATCTGGGTGTCCTCGTGCATGAATCGCAGAAAACTAGTATATAGGTACAGCAGGTAATAAGGAAGGCAAATGGAATTTGCCATTTTTGGCAAAAGGAATAGAATTGGGTGGGTTTCCTCCGGGTGCTCCGGTTTCCTCCCACGGTCCAAAGATGTGCGGGTTAGGTGGATTGGCCATGCTAAATTGCCCGTAGTGTCCTAAAAAGTAAGGTTAAGGTTAAGGGGGGTTGTTGGGTTACGGGTATAGGGTGGATACGTGGGTTTGAGTAGGGTGATCATTGCTCGGCACAACATCGAGGGCCGAAGGGCCTGTTCTGTGCTGTACTGTTCTATGTTCTATGTTCTAATATAGGGAAGTCTTGCTGCAACTGTACAAGGCATTGGTGAGGCCGCACCTGTAGTACTGTGTACAGTTTTGGTCCCCTTACCTGAGGAGGGATGTAGTTGCATTCGAGATATTTCAGAGGATGTTCATTGGATTGATTCATGAGAGATTTGTCTTATGTGGAGAGATTCAACAGTTTAGTCCTATACTCTCTCGAGATCTAATTGAGGTATATAAGATTATAAAAGGCATTGACAAAGTAGATGTAGAACAGATGTTTCCTCTTGAAGAACAATCTCGAAGAGAGGTCATAGTTTTAGGAAGAGGGGTGACAGATTTAAAACAGAGTTGAGGAGCAATTTCTTCTCTCAAAGTGTTGTGAATCTACAGAGCCAGGCCTGGACAGTCAGCAGAGAGAGAGGGCGGAATTCTCCCCCTCCCCCCCCCCCCCCCCACGCCGGGTGGGAGAATCGCCGGGGCGCCGCGCGAGTCCCGCCACGCCCCCCCGGCACCCGATTCTCCCACCCCCCCCAAACCAGCGTGGCGAGAATCATTGCTGGCTCTCAGAGAATCGCCGCTCGCCGTTTGCAAAAGGCGAGCGGCGATTCTCCGGCCTGGATGGCCCAAGCGGCCGCACCAACACAACAGGTTCCCACCGGCGCCGTCCTCACCTGGTTGCTGCCCGCGGAAACTGTGTGGGAAAGCCTGTGGGGGGGAGGGGGGTTCCTGCACCGGGGGGGGGCTCTGATGGGGTCTGGCCCGCGATCAGGGCCCACCGATCGACGGGCCGACATCTCTAAAGGAGGACCTCCTTCCCTCCGCTGCCCCACAAGATCCATCCACCATCTTCTTGCGGGGCGGCCTCGGGGACGACGGCAACCGCGCATGCGCGGGTGACTTCATTTACGCAACGCCGGCTGCTTCTTTTATGCGGCACCGCTTTTTACACGGCGCAAGGCCCAACGCGCGGAAAATATGCGACGCCGCTCCTAGCCCCCCGGGGGCGGGAGAATAGGGGGCTGGGAGCGGGTTCCGATGCCGGAGTGAAACACTCCGGTTTTCACTCTGGCGTCGAGACTTTGTCTCCATTTTGGAGAATCGCGCCCAGAGAGAGAAGGAAAAGCAGCTTCTCCTGTTTTTGCTCTGTGCCTGTGTTTAGAAACTACGGCGCTGAGCCATTCAACTTGAGATAGTTGATCCATGGATCAGTTGGTGACATGCATTGTGACTCCGAGGGTTGTGGGTTCGAATCCACTTCAGGGCTTGAGCTGGTTTCCTTAAGAGGAAAGAAGACCGAGGGGGGTTTGATAGAGACATTCATAGTCATGAGGGGTCTGGACAGAGTAAACAGAGAATAACTGTTCCCACATGGAAGGTTTAAGAATGGAAGGGTGCAGCATTAAGTTAATTGGCAAAAGAAGCTGTGGAGACATGAGGGGAAACTTACACACGTGTTGGTGCAGGCTAAATGGGCCAAAGGGCTTCTTCTGCACTGTATCATAGAATTTACAGTGCAGAAGGAGGCCATTCGGCCCATCGAGTCTGCACCGGCTCTTGGAAAGAGCACCCTACCCAAGTTCAACACCTCCACCCTATCCCAATAACCCAGTAACCCCACCCAACACTAAGGGCAATTTTGGACACTAAGGGCAATTTAGCATGGCCAATCCACCTAACCTGCACATCTTTGGACTGTGGGAGGAAACCGGAGCACCCGGAGTAAACCCACGCGCACACGGGGAGAACGTGCAGACTCCGCACAGACAGTGACCCAAGCCAGGAATCGAACCTGGGACCCTGGAGCTGTGAAGCCATTATGCTATCCACAATGCTACCGTGCTGCCCTATCTTTCTGTGACTGTGATTCAGAGTGCAGTGGATGAATTTGAGGAGATAGACAGATTTGTAATTAGTAATGGGGTCGAAGGGTTATGAAGAACAGGCAGGAAAGTGGAGTTGAAGCCAAGATGAGGCCAATCAGGATTGTATTGAATGGAAGAGCGAGGCTACTGCTGCTTCTAGTTCTTATGTCCTTATGTTCTAAAATTGCCAGAGAATTGTGTGCCGGCGTGGGAGCCTATTTTGGATAATTCTCCATCCCCATGCTGAGTGCGATTTCGGCGCGGAGGGTCGGAGAATCCTGCCCTAGGTGTGTAAACACAATTTTTGGGCTTGCGCGGGGAGAAATCATTTACAGTCATTCTCGTTAGACAGCACGCTATAGAAATATGGGTTGGACTAGTAGATGCTGGATTTCCTTGCTTACATTTATCGGCAGGTTTCATAATTTAATACTATTCTTTCATAATTTAACGCCACTTCTATGGTAAAGAGCATCTTCCCAGTATACCTACTGAGATTATAATCAGGGCTGTATATAACTGAATTAATGGTTATACAAGTGCTTCTTTTGTGTCGTACCAACAAGTTTAACATTTGAGGCCTAGGGCCAGATTTCTATAGCTAAAACGAGGCAGGAATTGGAGTGCAAAATGCTGTCTGTGTTTTTTTTCCAGTGGAAAACAATTTTCATTCAATCCCGGCCTAAGCCATTTTGAGGTCTTTTTGCAGTTTGGGAAGAACCTGGAGTGGGATTCTCCCTTCTAGGGACTAAGTCCCCACGCCTGCCGGAAAATGGGCGGGAATCACTCCAGACTTTTTCATAGAAAGCCCGGGCTGATTCCGTCGTCAAGGGGGCTAGCAGGGCCCCGGCATGCCTCCCGCAGCTCTGGCTGCCGGCGGGGCCCAGCATGCACGGCGGCTGGCTGCGGGGCCACGCATGCGCGCGGCGGCTGTCTTCGTGCTGGCCCACACGGAACATGGCGGAGCCCTACAGGAGAATAAGCGTGCCAACCGATCGCGGGCCTGGCCACCATGGAGGCCTCCCCCTGGAGTCGGATCCCCCCGCCGTCCCCATCAGCATGGTCAGAAGGCCGAGGTCCTGCCGGGCAGGACCACATGTGGTGAACCACGTGGCGGGACTCTGCGGGAACTTGGCCCGTCAAGCACGGAGAATCGCCGTGGGAGCTGCTTTCAACAGCCCCCGACCAGCGCCACGTCGATCGCCTGCGCGTGACTGGCGGTGATTCTCCGATTGCCAGAGAATCGCGTGCCGCGCGGGATCCTACTTTGGGTAATTCTCCGTCCCCATGGCAAGCGCGATTTTGGCGCGGAGGGTCGGAGAATCCTGCCCTAGGTGTGTAAACAATTTATGATTTTTCAGATTGTTAGAGGTGTATTTTCCGCCCAATGATTTTAAAATAATTTCCATTGCTACTACTATGCAGTACCTGATGGATACTGCATAAATAGCTGTAGATGCATTATGGACATGGAGATGGCATAGGACATCTGAGGGAGCATGGGATGGCATAGAGGATCTGAGTGGCCATGGACATGGTATAAGTCGGGGGAAGGGGTGGTATGCAGGTCGATGGGGATAAAGGAGCATAGGATGGCATGGGCAGTCTGTGCAAGCATGGTGATGAGGGGACATGTGATGGCACACTGCATCTGAGAGGGCATGAATGAAATGAATGAAAATCGCTTATTGTCACGAGTAGGCTTCAATGAAGTTACTGTGAAAAGCCCCTAGTCGCCACATTCCGGCGCCTGTTCGGGAGGCTGGTACGGGAATCGAACCGTGCTGCTGGCCTGCTTGGTCTGCTTTATAAGCCAGCGATTTAGCCTTGTGAGCTAAACCAGCCCCTACCAGCATGGATGCCACAAGGGATCTTAGAAGCAATTGAACGGGCATGGCAATGGCTGGGGAACTGAAGGGTATTGGAGGTGGCATGGACAGTCTGAGAGGAGGGATGGGGTGGCACAGGGTGGGGGCGAGGGGAGTGAGTGCTGACCATTAAATGAAGGGGTTGGATGGGCTGCTCTGATGGAGCACTGAGACCTGCCTCCATAGCCACATGCCTCACGCACTCTAGGCAGTTTGCAAAATGCACTGTAAACATGACCCTGAGCAAAAAGACAAAACTCTTGATCAAAATCAGACACGAGACAGGCGTGCATTTCAAAATATCCAAAAATAAACAGGTTGGGTTTTCTTAAGCCCACCCAAAATCTTACACCAATGTTGCGTGAGTTTCACCCTCACAGCCAAAAAATGTGCACTGTAGGTGGATTGGCCATGCTAAATTGCCGCTTAATTTAAAAAAATGAATCGAGTACTCTAAATTTATTTTTGAAAAATCTTACACCAATGATGTGACAACTTCATAAATGCCAACACACGCATGCACATGCGCAGCTGCGCACGGACTTCCTACAAAAGCAAAGACAGAGCGCTGGCACCCCCAGTATATAGTTGCACTTGACAAAAGTGCATGTTAGAGGTACAGCAACAAGACTCTCTTCAAACGAAGCTCCCAACTGAGCCACAGGGCCACTAAAGTCAGCTTACAATATTAACCTTGAGACTCCTACAAAACTAGTGATAAAAGTTGCCACCTCTTTCAGAAAGCGAGTAAGGGTGTGGTAACTAAATGGTCCCCTGTGAAAGGTACGTCATGTGGTCAGGGGAATTTGTCAAGAGTTGTCCCTGCTTTTCTGGCATTACTCATTTAAATGGGATTACTGTTGCATTTCCAGCAAAGTAACACTGGTGGAATAGAAAAAACTCAAAGGAACGTCCCAGCCAAAATTTCTAGAAAGTGGATTTGTTTAATGGGTTTCATTGTCAAGCTACTAAAGTAGTTCTTAAATTTACTGCTGTATACCCATTAATTAAAGGCTTTGTATTCGATGCAGACTTTCAAAGATTCTTTATGGAGAACACAGTTGAAGAAACTGCTAATCTTTGACTAGTGCCATGACATCTTTTAAATCCATTTGAATAGCCAAGCTCTCAGTTTGATGTCTCATTCAGAAGAACAAAAAGGGTGTAATATTTCATACCTTCGTAAATAGAGAATCATTGACCAGGTAGGTATGAGGAATACTCAATGTTCTGTGACCGTATTTTACAGCTACCTTTTATATTCATGCTGTTTTAGTGTCTGGGTTCTGGGAAACCAGCGTCAGTATGTATATCCTGCCATCTACATTATAAGCTTGGATCCCTCATCTTGATGAATAGGAGATCCATATATAACTGGGTGATGGACTGAATGCTAATTCAACAAGCTTCGTCTTGCAGAATTGAAACTACAAACAGTGTCAATATAAAAATGGCTCATAGTTTTAAAACACCAAGGGCAGGATTCTCCATTATTCGATGCCGACATCGACAATCGGGCAGTGATGCACTATCAATTACCACAAAGACGAGAGTAGTGGAATAATCGAGGCTTTATTGAGCAAAGATGTTGTGCCTCCTGTAGCTGCTACCAGAATGGCTGCAGCACCGGCGAGCACACACATTTATACGCCGCCTACTGGGCGGAGCCAGCAGGCAGAGATTTACCCATGTACCTCTAGTATATGTGTCTTACCGTAATACATATAATACAGCTAGTGGCGACTACCACAGGCAGAGAATCCCTTCCGACGCCTAAATCGGGGGCGGCACCTGTTTGATGCCAGTTTTCTATTCTTCGCCCCCTCTGAAATGGCATCATTGCCTCGCGCGCTGAAAGCCATTGGAATGGCATTGGTGCATCATCAGAAGGCCCTCCCCCGGTGCTCTGCCCCCGATGGACTGGGTTCCCAACCGTGCAGGGGACGTGTGGTCTCAGCGGTGGGAACCCGGTGTGCCGGCTGTGGACCGTGTCTAACGTCGTATTGGGAGCTGTGCTGCTGGTCGGTGGGGGGGGGGGGGGGGGGGGGGGGGGGGGCTTCCACGAAGGTGGTGGGGGGTGGCCAGGGGAGCATTATTTGGCAGGTCGGGTCCGCGCACGGCCGGTGTAATGTTTTATTGCGCGACCCCTGCAGGTCGTCACCGTGCACATGCCGACCATGGACCCGGCCATTCTCCAATCATTTATAATTTTTGGTGTGGGAGCCGGGGGTTTTACCAGGCACGGCTGCTAACCCCTCACCAGTCCCAGGATCAGTGAGGGTTTGACGCTGATTTTGGCGTCATAAAATGCCACAGTTCCCACGCCGGCATGGGCACTCAGCCGCAGAATCGGAGAATCCAGCCCCTCTGTTTTTTCATGCCAGCGGAATTCTCCATTCCTGCTGCAGTGAATGGGGATTTGGCATCAATAGCGAGGTAGACTCACAACAGAGAATCCTTAGAAATATAAATTTTAGCCTGAGAAATTGCGATTAGTTCCACAGTTGGAAAATACTTGACATTGGGCTTCATTAGCTAAGCAGGTAGTGTTCAAAGAATGAATATATGGAATGTTTGTGGAAATAAGGTAATTAACTCAGATATTTCCCTTTCATATTGTTTGTGAAGTTTTTTTTAAACTTGTTCTACATTAATGACTCACAGAAACAGTCAAGCAAAAAAATTCAATGCTTCTTAAATTTATGTCTCAAAAATAACTGCATAAATATTGAGTACCTTCCAATGTCCTTGCTTCATCTTCCAGTTTACGCATGTTTATTGGCGCCTATGTTTGGGGAAAATATTGAGGACGAAAAAAATTAAATCGGAATGCAATCTGGACAAACAATTTTACCAATTGCATCTGCAAAGAATCTTTTAGCTTCTTAAATTTACAGTCTTGTTATTGGTTTTGCAGTCCACTGTCAGTTTCAGTAAAGCAGTATTTATAAATTGAAAATCAGCCAACCAGTAATCCCTCTGCAGCTGGGCTGGCCAAGGCACAGCCTCTGCAGTAACATTTAGACAATGTTTTGAAGGGAATGAACGGATGAGAACACCCAAATTTAAACAAGGGACCTGTATCTATTAAAATACTTCAGGATAGAGTACTTGCTCTTGATTACTGATCTTCAGATTTCAACTGTTTTTTAAAAATACTAGTCGCCACCCTTCCCAGGAATTTCCAACATCCATTCAATGTATGTCTAAATTACATACAAGGCTATCTTGCCATCAATTACTTGGTGGGATAAGGGTATTTTAAACCTTATTTTAGTCGAGGATAACACAAACACAAAGATACAAGTTTTAACACACAAATCCCATAGAACCATTGTGTACTCAATTTCAACTGTGCTGTCATAGGAAAGCACATTGTTTCTCTGCAGGGAAGGAATCACCTCAGGCTGCTGTCATGCACATTTTAGCAGCTGGTTTACAGGATTGCACTGGCAGAAACATAAGAGCAAGTCACGTTGGCATCCTCTCGGCTCGGGTATTGTAAATGGACTAGGCAGCATTTATTTTTAACTACAGCTAAATAGGTCAGAAACCTGATTCTAACCTGAAGCTGTGATTGAGACATCATCGCATTTGTCTGTGGTGTGTGTTCCGCTTCTTCGAACAGCCTGTTCAGAGAAAGTCAGAGTGACAGTAACATTAAAGGAAATGTAAAACTCTAAACAATCTAAAAGAAGTAAAAAAAATAAGGTTGCTCCGGACATGTCACATTATTTCTGTTTTTATAAATTTGGAACAATATCCAGAATATTACGACAAAATGGGTTAAACAGTGTCCCTTTACTTCTAGGCCAGGATTTGATTCAAAACCATGATGATAGGATGAGGCTGTTTCCGCTGCTGACACAGAGCAAATTTCAAAAGTTTCAACTGTTACAGACTGGGAGAGGAAGCAGGATAACGTTTCCCCTTTTCCCTTACCTCTCGGTTGTTCATAGCAAGATATACTTTTTTAAAGGAGTGTTTCAAACGTTTCGAGTGTTGTGACTTTAAAGGATAGGCACAAATAGTCTTCCTGGTATGTTTATATTAAAATAATGAAAAAATATTTATTTATACAGCACCCGAATGCAACAAAACACTCACTTCCTCAAACACAAAGACTCATACACAGAAGAAAAGAGGTGGTCTCGAGATGACATATGCACTTAGATTATTAACAGAATATCAAGAAAAATGATCACATGTCCATCACAGTTCTTTAAAATAAAAACATTGCAAGCCTGAAGATAAAAGAAAGTTGTGAGTTTCTGAGTTTTCATGCAAAGTTATGGTTAGGCTTCTGCAAAGAAATATATTTATAGGTGAAAACAAATTAGCCACTGTCTTCGCTGCCGGAGCTGATTTTCTATTTGGACAGGGTTCTTTCTTCTTGATAGGTGATGGCCCCTCAGTACTGTGGGTTCAAGACTGACCCGCTCTGGTCTGTCCTTGGAGATAGAGATAGAGAAATACAGCACAGAACAGGCCCTTCGGCCCACGATGTTGCGCCGAACTTTTGTCCTAGGTTAATCATAGAATTTTCGACAATTTTTCAATGCCAATCCACCCAACCTGGACTGTGGGAGGAAACCGGAGTGCCCGGAGGAAACCCACGCAGTCACGGGGAGGATGTGCAGACTCCACACAGACAGTGACCCAAGTCGAAATCGAACTTGGGACCCTGGAGCTGTGAAGCAATTGTGCTATCCACAATGCTACCGTGCTGCCCTTAAGAAGTTAACCTACACTCCATTATTCTATCCTAATCCATGTACCTATCCAATAGCCGCTTGAAGGTCCCTAACGTTTCCGACTCAACTACTTCCACAGGCAGTGCATTCCATGCCCCCACTACTCTCTGGGTAAAGAACCTACCTCTGACATCCCCTCTATATCTTCCACCATTTATCTTAAATTTATGTCCCCTTGTAATGGTGTGTTCCACCCGGGGAAAAAGTCTCTGACTGTCTACTCTATCTATTCCCCTAATCATCTTATAAACCTCTATCAAGTCGCCCCTCATCCTTCTCCGTTCAAATGAGAAAAGGCCTAGCACCCTCAACCTTTCCTCGTAAGACCGACTCTCCATTCCAGGCAACATCCTGGTAAATCTCCTTTGCACCTTTTCCAAAGTTTCCACATCCTTCCTAAAATGAGGCGACCAGAACGGCACACAGTACTCCAAATGTGGCCTGACCAAGGTTTTGTACAGCTGCATCATCACCTCACAGCTCTTAAATTCAATCCCTCTGCTAATGAACGCTAGCACACCATAGGCCTTCTTCACAGCTCTATCCACTTGAGTGGCAACTTTCAAAGATCTATGAACATAGACCCCAAGATCTCTCTGCTCCTCCACATTGCCAAGAACCCTACCGTTAACCCTGTATTCCGCATTCATATTTGTCCTTCCAAAATGGACAACCTCACACTTGTCAGGGTTAAACTCCATCTGCCACTTCTCAGCCCAGTTCTGCATTCTATCTATGTCTCTTTGAAGCCGACAACAGCCCTCCTCACTATCCACAACTCCACCAATCTTCGTATCATCTGCAAATTTACTGACCCACCCTTCAACTCCCTCATCCAAGTCGTTAATGAAAATCACAAACAGCAGAGGACCCAGAACTGATCCCTGCGGTACGCCACTGATAACTGGGCTCCAGGCTGAATATTTGCCATCCACCACCACTCTCTGTCTTCTATCGGTTAGCCAGTTTGTTATCCAACTGGCCGAATTTCCCACTATCCCATGCCTCCTTACTTTCTGCACAAGCCTATAGTGGGGAACCTTATCAAATGCCTTACTAAAATCCATGTACACTACATCCACTGCTTTACCTTCATCCACATGCTTGGTCACCTCCTCAAAGAAGTCAATAAGACTTGTAAGGCAAGACTTACCCCTCACAAATCCGTGCTGACTATCCCTAATCAAGCAGTGCCTTTCCAGATGCTCAGAAATCCTATCCCTCAGTACCCTTTCCATTACTTTGCCTACCACCGAAGTAAGACTAACTGGCCTGTAATTCCCAGGGTTATCCCTATTCCCTTTTTTGAACAGGGGCATGACATTCGCCACTCTCCAATCCTCTGGTACCACCCCTGTTGACAGCGAGGACGAAAAGATAATTGCCAACGGCTCTGCAATTTCATTTCTTGCTTCCCATAGAATCCTTGGATATATCCTTGGAATAACATGATTTGCTGTCTCAAGCCAAGTTTCAATTTTGTGACAATAATATTAATATTTTATTGTGCACACAAATGAGTTAATGTCATCAGCCATTGCCACACCATGTGAAATGAATGATGGCTGTTCACACCTGCTTATGATAAAATGGCTTCCAGAGTGACAAATTGACTCCTGCCGAGACAGCAATCACAAAACGTCACCTAGCCCGCACTTTGTCTCCTAACAGGTTTCTCTTTTCTGGGGGCTTCCTGATAGGGGTATCTTGCTGGGAGGCCTGTGGGGTATCTCCCTATTTAGATGGTCTCGGGGAAGATCTCTTTATTTCGGGAGTCTCTGGAGGGAAGTTTCTTTATTTAGGGAGTCTCTGAGGGGGTCACTTTATTCATTTATTTTTAATTAAAATTTAGAGTACCTAATTCATTTTTTCCAACTAAGGGACAATTTAGCGTGACCAATCCACCTCTCCTGCACATCTTTGGGTTGTGGGGGCGAAACCCATGCAAACACGGGGAGAATGTGAATACTCCACACGGACAATGACACAGAGCTGGGATCGAACCTGGGATCCCGGCGCCATGAGGCAGCAATGTTAACCATTGTTCCACCGTGCTGACCCAGGGGGGTCACTTTATTTAAGGGGTCTCTGGGGCAGGTAGTGGGGTTCCGGTGGTGGTAGGCAGGTCTTGAATGGTGGAGGGGTGGCCCTCGGATGGACTTTGGGGGCAACTCCTTTAAGGAGTTTTACCCCCTTGGCTCACCAGGAGGTTCTCCACGTCAGGGCCACGCTGGGAAATACCAGTAGTAAATCCCACTCAGGTGATTCCTGGCCCAGAGGACCGGAGAATCACGGGTGCCCAGAGAACATAGTGTCCCTCCTGCTAAGTGGATGCAAATGGGTCATTAAAGCCCATTTGCATCCATTTGCATCCTCCTGCTGGTGCCCAGGTGCAAAGTTCGATCCCATTGTGAGTGGGGGGGGGAGCCCTGTTCTCCGTCGCATTGGGGAACTCACTGGCAGGCAGCGGAGAATTCCCCAATTGATTTTGCTTTAATGGGCTGAGTTGTCCCAATGTTTCCAATAGGTGCCAGATGCAGCACCAGATTGTAACTATTGTGCAGCTAAAGGGAGGGTTGGTTTTTGCACATCATGATTGTTTATGAAGGAGACCGTACCATTGGCATGAAGAAACATCAATGCCTTGGATAGCCAGCTGAAGATTCCTCTCGTGTGCATCCACATCTTCACCTGGTGCCTGCTTGGCTCTTCATCAGATCCATTATCGGAGTCATCCTCCCTGTCCTGTAGAGCCGCTTTGCTTTCCTCAGCCTCCATTAGGTTCCCCCCTTGCCAGAGCCAGATTCCACGAGACGGAAGACACTGCAATGCTCCCCTGATCGGTCCTGACAACTGAAACGCCTCTTGATCAGCCCAATTATCCTCTCTATCACTGCCCTTGTGGAGGCATGACTCCTGTTGCAGCTCTTCCCCACCTCTGTTCTTGGGTGACGGAGTGGGTTCATGAGCCACCTTTTCAAGTGACAGCACTCGTCACCCAGGAGCCATCCATGCAATCGTGTAGGAGCCACAAACAGCTTTAATATTTGTGACTGCCACAAGCATCATGTGAGCTACCAGGGTAATGGGTGTAGACTTGCAGAATCTGTGTCCTACGGTCACAGACTATCTGCACATTCACTGAGTGAAAGTAATTCAGTTCCAGGCTCAATGTTGGCACCTTGATTGCCACATGAGTGCATCCTGGCATCTATTACATCCTGGATGCAAGGGACTCAGCAATCACGGAAAAGGCTCTGGCCCCCGTCCACCTGGCTGGCCTGGTCTGTCCGGTAATGGATAAATAGGACATGTCTGAATAGAGTGTCAGTCACAAGCTTGACACAACTGTATGCAGCTGATTGGGGAACACCACACATCTCCCACTGACCCCTGGAAAGAGGGCACCACTGGCATGGCATGGCTGTCCATGAAACTGGAGGTGATCTCTAGCTCAGTCATCTGGCAATTTGCTGTCATTGGGGCTGGTTTAGCTCACCAGGCTAAATCGCTGGCTTTTAAAGCAGACCAAGCAGGCCAGCAGTACGGTTCGATTCCCGTACCAGCCTCCCCGGACAGACGCCGGAATGTGGCGACTAGGGGATTTTCACAGTAACTTCATCGAAGCCTATTCGTGACAAAAAGCGATTTTCATTTCACTTCATTTTCGTTTCATTCATCTTTGTGTTGTGGGGGTGAAACCCACGCAGATACAGGGAGAATGTGCAAACTCTACACGGCCAGTGACCCAGAGACGGGATCGAACCTGGGACCTCAGCGCTGTGAGGCAGCAGGGCTAACCCTCTGCGCCACCGTGCTTCCCTGAAAATTGTACAGTCAACCCCATTGCCATATTATTAACAGTCCTGACCTGACAATTTTACCCCCCCCCCCCCCACCATGATACTCCGCCTCTGCCATGAGGAATTAATGAAGGTGAGGTTCACTTGTGCTATTTAAAATTGGAAAACAGGCACTGTGACTGCTAAGGGAGAGGGGGTACGAAAAGTGTCCAACGTCACTATAGTATGCTGGCTGGGATGCTTCTACCAGTGCGGGGAGAATAGCAGGGGGCAGTCAGCAAGTGGGCCATGGGGTCGGGGTGAACGGGCATGGACCACCATTTGACTGCCCACTGTGAACGTAGTGCCATGGGTCGTATGAATGCCTTACCAATACAACCCCTATTCGTGACAATAAGCGATTTTCATTTCATTTTCATTTTTCATTTCATTGTGTCCCTAGAGAGGAGGGGCCTCCTGTGACACTGAACTTTAAACATTCAGAGGCAGGTGGAGCTCTGCTGTAGACACTAGCCACTGAGTATTGACATTTTCTGTGGTTCCTACTACCTTGATATCCCTGCTGGCCCGGCACCAACTAAGCCCTTTCTCAACAGTCTCAGCCTGGGACATTATCCATGCTCACCTGGCCTCCTCTCCCTCCTGCCCCTCTCTTCCACTTCAGAGGAGCCCCCACATGCTGAGTATACTAACCCCATTTGATAAGATGCACAAGGATCAGTGCCTTGCAAATGAGGGTGCCCTGGGATGCAATTCTTCAGCAGATCTTTCATGGAGCATGTCCAAACCCGCAATGAGACTAAAGGTGTTTATATTCTGGGGGCCTTTTATCCTGCCCTTGGATATACCTGACCTGAATTTTGCGTGTAAGCGTGACAATGCCGGGATGCATGCCCAATATGATTGTACGCTACTTTACTTTTGATCGGGTCGAGCATGCCCTCAACCTCGGAATGTAAAATTCGGGCCTATATTGGGTGTTTTTTTTCATATAAAGTACCCAATTATTGTTTTCCAATTAAGGGGCAATTTAGTGTGGCCAATCTACCTATCCTGCAGGTTTTTAGGTTGTGGGGGTGAAACCCACACAGACACAAAGAGAATGTGCAAAGTCCACACAGACAGTGACCCAGGGCCAGGATCGAACCAGGTTCTCAGCGCCGTAGGCAGCAGTGCTAACCACTGTCACAGGAAGAATGTGCAAACTTCACACAGACAGTGACCCGGGGCCAGGATCGAACCTGGGTCTTTGGTGCTGTGATGAATTATCTGCTAAATCTTGCAGATGCTAAATCCTCCAGCTATAGGTTGCTGACTGGGATACTTGTGGAAACATACTCCAGTTAGCAGTCATTTGGTTTTGGGTGGGAGATGGTGGTCTGGAAAAAAATGAGCGCAAAGCACTACTGGAAACTAACTCTGTGCAGAAGGAAAGAAATTTAAAGAGAACTGATTTTTCTTTTAAAAACCCTTTAGCACACTGGGCTAAATTGCTGGCTTTTAAAGCAGACCAAGGCAGGCCAGCAGCACGGTTCAATTCCCATACCAGTCTCCCCGAACAGTCGCCGGAATGTGGCGACTAGGGGCTTTTCACAGTAACTTCATTTGAAGCCCACTCGTGACAATAAACGATTTTCATTTTCATTTCATTTTAGTTGCAGGTGCCGACAAACCTGGTCCACCAGCTGCTGTCAATGGTGGTGACAGTAACAGTGACCCAGGGAGGCAAGGAGGTTCGTGGCACCGGCCTCTACATCAGCCTCATGTGGTCATACAATATACTGCAGCGAGAGTTTACCCAGAGAGAAAACGGGGGGGGGAATGGTCAGTCGATCTTTGTGGATAATCTTTGGCGACCTATTTTACACCATCCCACAACCCACGTGTAGGTCGCAACCCCCACTTTGGTAAACACTATACCAGCACATAGGTTTACTGTGTTTGTGTGAAATTCCTTTCATCACTTTTTCAGTAAATATAAACTGATTAATGCCTGCATTCAAAATATGTAGAAAGAAGTTGCAGTATTACAGAGGGTGTTTGTTATGAAAATCTAGAAAAATCAATTTTAAAAATGATCTAAAGACAAAAAAGCAGCAGGCAAATTCTTCATCCTAATTAAAACATTTTTTTTCCATTCCTTTAACTCTTGAAATGAAAAAGCTTTACCAGCTCAGTATTAATTTTCAATATAAGAATTATGCACATCTCCAAACATTTCCAACCTTTTATCTGCTTTGAAGGCTTCAGGCTCCGAAGGAATATCTTGATATTGAGAGCTCGGACTGAGAAACACATTTGCATCCTTTGATGCCTTGACTGCAACCTCCTGAAAGACTGAATGAGAAATAAACAGTAAATCATGAACATCTAATTTCTCATGCCAGTCACAATGTCTAAATTCAGAAGATGTGCTCTACTACAAAACAGATTTGCTAAAGCTAAGTGGTAGTCAAAGAATGCAAATAAAAAGCAATAATAGTACGGAATCAATATCCAGTGATTAGATAGCGGTAAGGACACTGATCAATACTTTGGGATCATTTCCTATTTTCTTTTATCTTCATTCCCAAAATCTGATTTGCCGCTGCTTGTGCATCTTAAAAACAACTCAAGTGATCGAAATCAGCATTTTGTGCGATCAGAATTTCATTAAGCTCAGTACTGCCGCAGGAAAAGTCTATGACAAGATTTTTTTGTTGCGAATTTAGATTTTTAGAATTAGATTAAAAAAATTTGAATGTGAATACAGAAAATTGTCTGTCCAGATGTCAGAACAGATGCTCCACTGTCCCAAGGATTTAGTTGATAAGCACAGTGAAGATATGAGCCATACAGACAAGTAAGATTAAATATTAAGCCTTGGTCTGTGCTTATACTTGACAGAGTAAGAGTGAGGCACATTAATTAGGAAAGGGAAATACTGAGCAGGCTTACTCCATCTGATCAACATTCTTTCACTGTCACTGCAAAAAAGTGAATGTGAGAATCTCATGCGAGGTGCCTTTCATAACTACTAGATGTCGCAAAGGACAGGACAGCCAATGGACAAAGCAACAACAAATTTACACATAGCAGGATCCCACAAACAGCAATATAATTGTGGCCTGGAGTAATCCCGTTTGTCTGATATTGGGTGGCATGGTAGCACAGTGGTTAGCACTGTTGCTTCCCAGTGTCAGGGACCCGGGTTCCATTCCCGGCTTGGATCACTGTCTGCGTGGAGTTTGCACATTCTCCCCGTGTCTGTGTGGGTTTCCTCCATGTGCTCCAGTTTCCTCCCACAGTCCAAAGATGTGCAGGTTAGGTGGATTAGCCGTGCTAAATTACCCCTTGGTGTCCAAAAGATTTGGTCGGTTACTGGGATATGGCGGAGGCTTGGGCTTGGGTAGGGTGCTCTTTCCAAGGTCAGTGTAGTCTCAATGGGCCGAATGGCTTCCTTCTGTACTGTAAATTCTATGATTCTCTGTGCTTGTTAGGTGAATTGGACATCCCTCCATGTACCCGAACAGGCACCAGAGTGTGACAACTAGTGGATTTTCACAGTAACTTCATTGCAGTGTTAATGTAAGCCTAATTGTGACAATAATAAAGATTATTATTATTATTGAGGTTCCACCAGAGTCTTTAATTATATAGAGGGTGGGAATATCAGAGCCCCATGCCAGACTGGAGAATTGCCGCATCCGCGTCACGCTGCCCCAACGCCTGCACGCATTTGGTGCGGCGCTGTTCGCGGCCGGGCCGCCGATTCTCCGGCCTTGATGGGCCGAGTGGCCGTGCGGAAACGACAGAGTCGGGAACCCTGCGCGCAGGGTCGGGGGACAGCCTGTTTGGGGGGGGGGGGGCTCCTTCACCGGGGGGGCCTCCGATGGGGTCTGGCCCGCGATCGGGGCCCACCGATAGGCGGGCCGGCCTCTCCAGCCCCGGGACCTATTTTGTTACACAGCCGGACCCTGAACCCCCGCGCCATGTTGTGTCGGGAACGGCGCGTTGAGGAAGTCTCCCGTGGGTTGGCAGGAAGGGAGGCTGGAGCGGTGGAACCACTCCAGCGCCATGCTGGCACCCTGTGGTGGCCAGAATCGGTAATGCCCGTGCCTGTTTCACGCCGTTGTGAAACGTGACGGCGTTCAGGATGGCGCCGACACTCTGCCACCATTTTGGAGAATCCCGCTGAATGTCTTCAACATAGCCTGCATCCCCGGACAGAAAATTTGACTTCCAGACTGATTTCAGTTGCGTTCACAGAGCTTTGAATTCTCCAAACTCTGCGCATTTGACTTGCGGACTAAAACCAGGGCCATAATCAGACAAAATGAGCACTGACACAAAAATGGGAGGTATTAGGAGAGTTGAGGCTGGATCCTTAAGGAGGGCTTTAATGGTGTTCAATGTGTCCAGTGTGTCTGAAAGCACAACTATAAATGGTTGGTGAAGCATAGGCTCACCCAATTTGTCAAGATACCTCAGGCATCTTCGGAACTGTGACATGGCACGAGTCGATAACTACAGAGAGGAAAGTAAATAACAAAACATTCAAGGAAGAGTTACCTGGTATCTTCTTTTTTTTGTTAAATGAATTCTTTAGGATGTCTATTCCACTGGAAATCTCTCCGAAGCGTTTTGTCTTAACTTCAGCAAACCATTCACCCGTCAACACCTTCAACGTGCTTGCATCAAAACTGGCTCTCTTCAGTTTCCTGCAGAAGTTCATCAAAAAAAAATTATTTTGTACTCTTGCACCTCATGATCTTATAGCACCAGAATAAAAACAGAAAATGCTGTGAATATTCAGCAGGTCAGGCATTCAGATCTATGACCTTTCATCAGGACTGGGCAGTTAGAAATGCAATCATTTTTAACGTGAAAGAGGGAACAGAAAGGAAAGGTCTGTGATAGGGTGGAGGGCTGGATTAAAAGGTTTCATAGTGCAATGTCAAAGGGCATAGTCAGGACAAGCAAACAAAAGGTATGAACGGCGGAGGTTGGCAGAATGTCTCCAGCAGGCTGCAAAATAATCAGTTGAAGGATTTGTGCTGTTTACATTACGTTCCATCAGAACACTGCAAGAAAGAAATGTCTGAGCAGAAGTGAGGTGCAGAATTATAATGACAGGTGACCAGAAGTTCATGGTCATATTTGGGCACTGAACATAGATGTTTTCTCACCCTAGTGCAGCACAGGCCATCGGGTGAGCAGCAAATACAGTATACTAAAGTGAACAAAGAACAATTAAATTGTTGTTTCATCAGAAAGTTTGTGTTGGGGCCTTGGACATGGAAGGGCAGAAATAAAGGGTCGGTGTTGCATTTCCTGCAATAGCAAAAAAATGTGCCAACGGAATGGAATGCAGTGTTGGGAGTGATTGAAGAGTGGACCAAGGTGCCATGAAGTTAATGGTCCCTTTGGAATACTGAAAAGGGAGGGGAAGATGTACCTGGTGGTGCAATCATGCTCAATGTAGACATGGCAGGTATGATCAGTTGAACATAGAGACCGGTGTGGTGAAAGGGGAGATCAAAGCAAACCCTATCATTCTTCTGAAAGGGAGGGGAAGTGATGGAAGCAGAATTACAGGAAAAAGAAGAGACATGGTTGAAGGCCCAAACAACCATGGTGGAGAAGAACCCTCATTGAGGGAAAAGGAAGACTTCAGAAGTGCTGGTATGAAACAGAGAAATGGGGAGAATCAAATAGAGCCCTCACAGAAAGTGAACTGTGATCAAGCTGAGCCAAGGTAACTGAGGCCGTGGAATTACAGTGTAAAATGTTTGATAATGTATCCTCCGAAATGGAGAGAGCGAAATCAAGGAATGGAAGTGAAGTGTCGGAGACAGGCAAGAAAATAGTGTAATTTGGAAGAAAGGGTTTTGGGATCTTACCATTCATACCTCCATACACGTCTTTTATTTCTTTACTTGTCCCTTTGCCACCCCTTTGGCCTGTGATATGAAACGTTTCATCATTTAGTGCCTACTGCCCTCAAGCCCGTCTATTTTATTCCTGTTCCCCTCTTTCCTCCATTTCGCTTGTACAAAATCTTTTGCATGTCTAACTTAGAACATAGAACAGTACAGCACAGAACAGGCCCTTCGGCCCTCGATGTTGTGCCGAGCAATGACCACCCCACTCAAACCTACGTATCCACCCTATACCCGTAACCCAACAAACCCCCCTTAACGTTACTTTTTAGGACACTACGGGCAATTTAGCATGGCCAATCCACCTAACCCGCATATCTTTGGACTGTGGGAGGAAACCGAAGCACCCGGAGGAAACCCACGCACACACGGGGAGGACGTGCAGACTCCGCACAGACAGTGACCCAGCCGGGAACCGAACCTGGGACCCTGGAGCTGTGAAACATTTACGCTAACCACCATGCTACCGTTCGGATGAAAGATCACATGAAATGGATGAAAGAACTATTGGGCTGGCTTTAATGCAGTCCATCACAGTGGGAAAGTCCGGCCCATGTCCTTGTGGTGGAGGCCCTGTGTTAGTAGTGGTGAAAAATAGGCACCTGATTCCGTGGGACCTCCCCATGATACTCCAGTTAGTGAGCGAGACTCTCATCACCCCATAAAACCCCAGCCATTAGCTCTGTTTTGCCATCCACACATGCTGCCTGACCTGTTTAGTATTTCCAGAATTTTCTGTTTCATTTGTGCTGAATAGCAAGATATCCTCCGGACATTTGCAGCAATTTAAGCGCAAGCAGGTAAGAACTCCTGTAAATAGCTAAAAGGACCACCTCCGATCTCTGCCACCCCCATGATTTATGAGTGGGTAATGAAGTAGCAATGGCAGCACTGAATGTGGGGCCGGATTCTCCATTCTGCCTACCCAGTTATCCGCACGGAGCATCCCGCCGGCAGCGGGATTCTCCGTTCCCGCAGCCAGCAAATAGGGTTCCCCATTGTGGGTCACCCCAAGAAACTTGCGGGCGGAGGATCCCGCTGACGGAGAATCCGGGGGTGGCGTTTGGATGCGAACAATATTGTAAGTATTTATTGGAGTATTTACCAGGCCCCTGAATTTAGATATGATAAAAATAAAGAGTTTAAACATTTTCCCTCATTCAGACGGTGAGAGTTTGAAGTGATTTCGGCTGGCACTGGGAAATTAAAAGTGCAGCAATATTTCAGCAGGTCCCAGGTATAGTGTTTATAACAGAGCGTGAGAGCTTTCTCAAAATACATTTGAGTTCAAAATAAATAGATATAGGATCGCAAGTAACAGCTTCCAGCTGGAACCATGATTGATCCAATTAAATTTTTGCTCACTTTCCCGGCACTCGACCTTGCAGGTTGAAGATTCTGCTTTTAATAAAGAGTGAGAATTTGTGATTTAAAAAAGTGGGCTTCCTTTTTTGCTCATCTTCTCCTCAAGCTGGGTTGAAAGCATGACCTCTCAGAGGGAAGAAATAAAATGACTGAAGCACACTGAACAGCATTGCAGTTACTATCTCGGCCTGTCGAAAAGGCATGAAATGGGGATAGCCCCAATAAACAATCATCATTTACTGGATTGAAAATGTGTCCAGCTAGCATAGCAGTGTGAAAGGAATTTACACTGAATGTAGCAGCAGACTACGAAAATTGTTTCTCCCATGGGAGTTACATTTTTTGGATTTTCTTGGGATAAGTCAAATTTTAGTTTTTAAACAGGATTAATTTTTAAATAGCTTAAGTAGGGTGCTCTTTCTAAGGGCCGGTACAGACTCGATGGGCCGAATGGCCTCCTTCTGCATTACAAATTCTATAAATGGGATTAATGTAACGTATCATGCAATTTATATTTCAATGGTTCACACCTCACACCTGAACTCTGAATGAGATACCAGGATGTGTTGGCATATTTGCAACCACAAGCCAGTACGTTATCTCTGGGAAGAGGAAGTTCAGAGGGGAGTGTATGGTGCTAGACAAGCCACATCACTTCAAGCGCCTTCAATCACAAACTTACTTCAATGATTTGTGAGGAACAGTTGTCAAGGTCCCTTTAAATATATTTTAATAAACACGAGTTTAAGCAACATAATTTGGTGTGAATCTCCCCTCTTGTTTAAATAAGCCTGTGGCGAGGCAGAATATTAATGACTAACAATCAAAAATTCTCATAAAGATCATTGTTAAATGTCTCCAAATACCATTTGAATAGCACATCTTTCATTCTTGATTGGTATTTAACGAGCAGTCGATTTAATAACCATTCCCATGTATATTGCAGAAACCTGCCCCAGGTTTTCAAATGGAATTTTTCAAATTGCGATTAGACATTGTTTTGCTCTGCAAGCTACAGCAAAGTATGACCATTTGCATAAGTTAATCCATCCACTGCCACTCCATTGTCTGACAGATTTTCAAAAACAAGGAATCAAAAATATAACATTTTTTTTTTATTTTGTAATTAATTCTTGAACTAGAGGGCAAATTAGGTTTATCTATCATTATCGTTCCAACGCAGTTCCATAAAGTAAAACTCATTTAAATTAAAAGGAAACCAACCTCCAGGTTTTTAAACTCATAAACTATAAATTATTTTCAATAGACACTCAAATATTGCACATTAGGAGGGAGAAGAAACCCAAAAATCTTTTTTGGAAACATACTTGAGACTAATTAGCAGAGAATCAACGATCCTATTACGTTGTGACTTATCGTTCTGTCATGAGTTTTCTCCTGCTGGCTGTCAGACACTTCACAACAACCTTACAGCAACATCACACCACTGAAGTAAGTACTGCAAATAAAACCACTTGTTTGAAAAGTTTTGCAAGCAAAAACTACAACTCAGCGTAACCAGGGCTGCCAAATCACACAGGTGTAGGTGAGAAGCATAAGAACCTGGGTGGGATTCTCTGTCCAGCGACGTTGGAATTGGGAAACGTGATTGAGTGGAGAATCGCCCGATGGGATGCCATGCTCCGGTCCCCTGATAGCGGCGTAAATGCATCATTCCATGCCATAGGCCAGCTTGGCCATGCAAATTGTACAGTCTTTTCTTTTTTTTAAATAAATATAGAGTTCCCAATTAATTTTTTCCACATAAGGGGTAGTTTTAGTGTGGCCAATCCACCTAACCTGCACAGCAGGGGCTGGTTTAGCACTGGGCTAAATTGCTGGCTTTGAAAGCAGACCAAGGCAGGCCAGCAGCATGGTTCAATTCCCGTACCAGCCTCCCCGAACAGGCACTGGAATGTGGCGACTAGGGGCTTTTCACAGTAACTTCATTGAAGCCTACTTGTGACAAAAAGCGATTTTCATTTCACTTCATTTTCATTTCATTCACCTTTGTGTTGTGTGGGTGAAACCCACGCAGACACAGGGAGAATGTGCAAACTCCACACGGCCAGTGACCCAGAGCCGGGATCGAACCTGGGACCTCAGCGCTGTGAGGCAGCAGGGCTAACCCTCTGCACCACCATGCTTCCCTGCAAATTGTACAGTCAACCCCATTGCCATATTATTAACAGTCCTGACCTGACAATTTTGCCCCCCCCCCCCGCGATGCTCCGCCTCTGCCATGAGGAATTAATGAAGGTGAGGTTCACTTGTGCTATTTAAAATTGGAAAACAGGCACTGTGACTGCTGAGGGAGAGTGATGGGTACGAAAACTGTCCAACGTCACTATAGTATGCTGGCTGGGGTGCTTCTGCCAGTGCGGGGAGAATAGCAGGGGGCAGCCAGCAAGTGGGCCGTGAGGTCGGGGTGAACGGGCATGGACCACCATTTGACTGCCCACTGTGAACGTAGTGCCATGGGCCGTATGAATGCCTTACCAATACAACCCCCTAGGTATCCTCTGGCCCCAGCTGATCTATAAACGGGATGGGCGTGCTCCAGCGCAACCAGTGTCATCTTCTTGGCTGGGGTGAGCGTGTGTGGGGAGTAGAGTGTCTCTATGCAGCTCCTGCTTGTCAGGGGCTCCAATGCCGATCCCGACCCCAGCAAATCACACACCAGCGTTAGTTCGAATTGCACTAGTACCACATGTCACATGTGTTAGCTCATTAGGATGTCCTGAATCACTTCGGGACCTCGGCCGCTTTAAAACTCACCTGATTCAGTCCCAGCGACAGCACTTAGTTTCTGAATTGGAGAATCCACCCCCCCCTGTATGTATCTAGCTTCCTTTAATGAACACAGGATGCCCCAAAGTGCTTTAGAGTTAAGTAAGTTCTTTAGAAATGGAGTCACTGCTATTATGTGAAGGCCTTTGTTGTGATCAATTATGTAGGCTCCTAGTGCAGCCCACCTAATGACAGAGTTGGAGAATTAGACATTCTGGTGTTTATTTAAATGTAGGCTGTACATCATAAATGGGAGGTACACTTCAGTTTGTTATGGGAACGGCGTTTTCAGAACCCCAAAATGTATCATGGAGTTCAACCAACCTCTCCCTTTAATGTATTGTTGCTTTTGAAGCACACGGCTTGGTCTCCAGGTGTGGTATTACAGTTATGGACACAGGGGTTTTTAAACACAAAACAATGTTTATTCCATGAATTCAACTTAACCTTTTTAAATAAACATTGGATCCCTTAACACCCCTTACTTCAAAGATAACCCTGAAAATAGTACAACACTAAATAATCCCTCAAAATGTTCCTTCAAACCTCCAAAAGACTTAACACCTTTAAACAGAAGCACGTCAGGTTAAAGACATTACTATTATGAGTTTAAATCACCCAAATGATTCAGAGATAGTCTTTCATGACAGAGATCACCGGAGATCCAGCTTACTGCAAACACAGACACACCCAAGCTCTTTTCCACAAAATTGGCTTTTCCTTTCAAACAGCTCACAGCAAACAAGCCAGGCACTTTTCAGCTGCTCTCTCAAAATTGAAACCAAAAAATGGCAAAATGGCTGAACTAAAAAACCCAGCTTCACCCACACTCTGACATCACTTCAGTAATATGAGCTGCTGCATTTCTTGAAGGTACATTGCTTAAACATCCATTTCTTAAAAGTACTCTCACATGACAAGTTACAGACAATATGCATTCAATTCAACTTGCAGAATTGGCAGGAAAAGGAGAAGTTTAAAGTGACTCTTTTGTTTTCTGATGCTATATTTGAGACGTGGTCATCAGACTCCTTGACTTAAAATCATATTTTAGTCGCACGGAAGCAGGCAGGCCTGTCAAGAGAGTTTGACGACCTTTTGGAAGAGGAGGGGGAAGAAAAGTACAAGTAAACTAGTGAGCAAATATATTCACTACCTTTGGGCGCTCCAGGCAAGCTTTCTCGATGGCAGGATGGGCGAGGCATCAAAATTGCCAGATATCGGCAGGACGGGAAGATCCCGCTGGCGGCCAATAGCGGGCTGCATCACCCACCGGAAAACATGCAACGGGGATACAGGGCAGAAAATCCCACCCATGGGCGCGATTCTCCGCCCCCCATGCCGGATGGGAGAATAGCGGGAGAGCCTCCCGACACTTTTCACGCCCTCCCGCTATTCTCCCCCCCCCGCCACGCCCGACCCATGCCATGAATCGCCGCTCGCCGTTTTTTACGGCGAGCGGCGATTCTCCGAGGCCGATGGGCCGAGCGGCCGGGCCTTCACGCCCGTTTCAACACGGCAGCAAACATACCTGCTCGTTGCCGTCGTGACACGGGCGCCAGATGCCCGTTTGGGGCATCTGGGGGCCTGATTGGCACAGCAGTACCATGGCTCGCGATCAGTGGGCACCGATCGCGGGCCGTGCGTCCGTAACGGACGCACTCTTTTCCCTCCGTCGTCCGGCAAGATCAAGCCGCCACGTCTTGCGGGGCGGCTGAGGGAAAAGATGCCAACTGCGCATGTGCGGGTTGGCGTTGTCCAACCTGCGCACGCGCGGCTGACATCATCGGCTGCGTCAGCCGGCGTGACGCTTGACGTGGGGCCTTGACGCATGGGGCCGCGCTCCTAGCCCCGCCCAGGGGGGAGAATCACGGCCTGTCCCACGGCAGCCTTTACGATTCTCCGCATTTGCGGAGAATCTCGCCCGGTGTTCAATAATTCCTGAGCAGGAGGTATAATCAATCGAACTCAGCTGTAGTGGTACGAAGTAAACTGCCATTCCCATTCGAAGAATAGCATCTTGAATAAGGTAACAGTGCTGCCAATAACCATATCATCATGAGGCACTGTCTTCAGGAACAAAGAGAGAAGGAATAGGAAAACTGGTGAAAAAAAAGGAATTTTATTTATTCAATGGGCTGGGTGGCACGGTGATGCCGTGGTTAGCACTGCTGCCTCACGGTGCCAAGGACCCAGGTTCAATCCTGGTCTCGGGCCATGTCCGTGTGGAACTTGCACATTCTCTCCGTGTCTGTGCAGGTCTCTCCCCAGCCCCCACAACACAAAGATGTGCAAGGTGTGTGGATTGGCCACGATAAATTGCCCCTTAACTGGAAATAAAATAAATTGGGTGCTTGCAACGGACTGAATTTTAAAAGTCAACAGCAGGCGGGAAACAGGTGGTGGACCTGTAAATTAGGGTATCTGGCCATTCGTTGCATATCAGCCACTAGCCCATCCCGGCATGATTTTGTAGACAGCAGGGGAGGTGTCACGTGTCCAATTGAGTCCTTTTATGGGCAATTAATGCCTAATGAAGGGCCTCATCCCACCACTTCCCTAATTTATAGGATAATGGCAGAGGTCTGCACCCAATATGCAGCCCGGCAGGTTTCACATTGAAAGAGAAAGGGTGTTTCCTTCCTGCTCCCCTGTGCCATTCAGACACCACAGGCGGCATTCACGCGACGCCACTCCAATGCAGGACCGCCGATTCTCTGGTGACCGGAGAATCACCGTCATTGGCGCCTGCGCAGTTGGCGCGGCAACGGTTGGGAGGCTGCCCGCCGATTCCCCGTGCACGATGGGCCGAGTGGCCGCCGAGATAGGCCGAGTCCCGCCAGCGCCGTTCTCGTGTGGTCCTACCCAGCGGGCCTCGCCGTTCATCCTGCGGAGCGGCAGCCTCGTGGGGGGGGGCACCCACATGGCCTGGCCCGCATTCGGGGCCTACCGATCGGCGGGCCAGCTTCTACTGGTGGGGGCCTATGTTTCTCCACGCCGGGCCCCTGTAGCTCTCCACCCTGTTGCATCGGGGCCAGCGCGGAGAAGGCAACTAGCGTGCATTCGCGAGTTCGCGTCGGTCGTAACGGCATGCGCAAATGCGCGCCGGCCGTAGCGTATCGGCAGCTGGAACTTTGCGGGTCGCTCCAGTGCCGTGCTGGTCCCCTGTGAGGCGCAGGATCGCTGATCCTGCGGATCTGTTGACGCCGTCGTAAAACGTGACGGCGTTTACGACGGTGTCAACACTTAGCCTCAGGATCAGAGAACCCTGCCCCACACCTCCCCATCCTTTAATGGTTAATGGGGGTTGTTGGGTTACGGGTATAGGGTGGATACGTGGGGTTGAGTAGGGTGATCATTGCTCGGCACAACATCGAGGGTCGAAGGGCCTGTTCTGTGCTGTACTGTTCTATGTTCTAATATCCCCTGTTTCTGTGTCCAGCCCCCAATTTCCCACACACCTTGCAGAGATCTGCCAGCCTGGCCCCAGCAGACTTACTCCAGTTTGGTTCCTCTTCCTCCTGGGCTCAGGGCCTCCTGTAATACTGGCAATGGCCGCCGATCTTGGTGTGACGCAGTGCTGCTGGCCTCTGATTGGCTGGTATCTCTGTTTGGTGGGACTTTCACCTGGAGACAGATGGCAGTCCCACCTGATACTAATTAAAGGGCCATCACCCAGAAAATTAAAGCAGGGGCAGCTGGTCGAGTGGCGGTGGGCTCGCCTTCGAAATTGGGAGTGTGGGAAATCTGCCCTAACCCAGCCCCATGAAATAAACATATACATGCTAGAATCATAGAATCCATACAGGAGGTCATTCAGCCTGTCGAGTCTGGACCGACCCACTGAAAGAGCATCCTACCCAGGTGTGGTGATATGATTTGCATACCTGTCTGCCATTGGGGCAGAACACCGGCTTACCATTGGCCCTGGTCGGTCATGTGCCTCTTGACCGATTGGTCGAGAGGCTGAGTTAACCGCGCCTCCTTGCCGAGGTATAAATAGTCAAACGTCCGGCGGTCGTCCATTTTATTGTAGACGACCGCAGGGCTAAGTTCTAGTTTATTAAAGCCTAACTTTTGTAAAGCAACTCGTCTCTCGTACAATTGATGGCACATCACCAGGTCCACTCCCCCAGCCACCCCACCCTATCCCCGTAACCTAACCTGCACATCCCTGGACACAAAGGTACAATTTAGCATGACCAATCCACCTAACCTGCACATCTTTTCTACAAATTGCAACATAGAAAAGCAATAGGCTGCAGGACTTTAAGCAGTTTGTATTGCCTAAAATGGATTTGAATATTTGATCATCAAGTTGAGCATCTGTTACAGCTTTTAATGTTCTATTCCTTTTTTACATGTCTCATTAAAGCAGATCGCAATCCCCACAGGGTAAATGCAACCTATTTAATCATTTCATCCATTTCGGAATGAATTTTAATCAACTTTCAAAATCTTTCATTTCTTTAGCAATTTGAATTATTTCTAACGGTAATGCAGCATTAAAAGTTCAATTGCAACGTGATAGAAGGTTAATATATTGTTATAGATTTGGGAGAGATTTTTCTTGAAAAGTTGAGTCTGGGTTTTTGGATCACAGGTGGCCAAAGATGATGTAGGATTGCATACAATATACAGCACAGAAAACAGCCAGTATTTAAGCTCCACTTGAGCCTCCCATTTTCCCCCTCTAAATATGTCATCTGGCTTCTGCTAAAATGCATCTAGAGTCACTCCTTGTGGTGGTGAGTTCCACGTTCTCACCACTATGCGGGTCTAGGGGTTTCTCCTGAATTTACGATTGAATCTCACGGTGAACATCTTCTTTGATGGTTTCTAGTTCTGCTCTTCCCCCAAACAAAAGCATTCCCTCTGTATCTACTCGACTTTAAACCTTTCATACTCTTATAAACCTCTATTAGGTAATCTCTCGGCCTGGTTTTCTCAAGAGGTCAGTAAGAATAGATCGCAGGCCTCATCTCTGTATTTAATGTGGGCGGTCAGCATTTGTTACATCTTGACAGGCAACTTACCCAACAAGAAAAATCCAGTTCAGGCTGTCCACGTCATCGGCAGTGCTCTGCAGGTACATGGAAGGTGGGAATGGGGAGTGGCTGTTGCAGGTATGTGTGGCGGGGGGCGGGGGGGTGGGGGGGGGGGGGTGGGCAGCAATCTGCAAGGTGTGAATTTTGTGGAGAAATGTTCTGGTTCTCTAAAATTTGAATTTAAAAAAATATCTAGCTTGCTTTAATTGGCAGCTTCAGGTTATGCTGAAGCGTGCAGGGACTGCCCTGCTCATTGGCATCCAAAGTAGAGGAATCCTTTAGAACACTAACTGATATTCACAAGCGGCCCAACAGATGCTTTAGGCTGCTGCCCAGGATAAAAAATTTTGCAATAGTGCCAGTGCAGATTGAATGCAGACCATCCAACTGCTAATTTGCTCTGCTGTGTGCCACCATATATCCATAACACATACCAATTTCTATCCCACTAAGCTATTAGCACAGTGTTGTAAGGGTCAGATACCATTCAGTTGGTCTTAATGAGGAGTGAAGTTTCTGTTCTTCTTTCTCCCTTTCTGCTTCTAATTCTGCCATGGAGTGGAGATTTCCCTCTGTGTCTTCACTTCAGATGCATTAGATCAGAATGTTCCAACTTTTGAATTCCTGCACTAGCTTCTATGATGTTCTGGGCATTTTCAAGAACTGCCACTATGTTGTATGGTGTTGGACACCATTCGGTAGATCTTCATGAAATCGGCGTAGTCTTAAGTTGGTTAACTGTATTTATTAACTACAGGAACTACATACACATAATCACAGTTCAAGGTTCAAACCAGGAGCTGTCTCCATGCTTGCTCGTGCACGTGGCTCTGTCCAACACTACATATAGGCGGCAGTGTACTCAGCCCCACATTAACCCTATGTGTAACAGACCTTTATACTACAAAAACTGAAGTCAGTTGTTTGCACGTCACATTATTTGATTGCATTTGACAACTTTTGAGAAATGGAAGAAATTGCAATAGTACTGAGATTTATAGAACTTGTGGAAGGCATCTGAGTGAGAGGGGATAAAAAGTCCTCCTTTCTTCAATTTTCTGTGAATCTTGTGCCTGCTCAGGCCTAACACTCGAGTGGATGACAGCAAAGGCACATAAATAGAGCCAATTTGTAGAAGTAACCCTAAGTGTAAGGCAATTTGAAGGGGTAAACATTTCCTTTATTTGCAAATTTCCAACAATCAATTAATTATTTCCCTGTCCACCTCCTCCACAGTATTGAAGAAGAATGAAAAAATACAAGGCAAGAAGAGGCACAGATCTGGCAGCAGCTGTAGAGAGAGAAACAGAAAAGACATACAGACTCAAAACATTAGACGCAATCTACTGGCCGCATTGTGCCCGAAAAATGCTGGATCGCGCTCTTATCATAGAATCCCTACAGTGCAGAAAGAGGCCATAGGGCCCATCAAGTCTGCACCGACCCTTTGAAAGAGCACCCTACCTAGGCCCACGCCCCCACCTTATCCCCATAACCCAGTAACCCCATCTAACCTTTTTGGACACTAAGAGCAATTTATCATGGCCAATCCACCTAACCTGCACATCTTTGGATGGTGGGAGGAAACTGGAGAATCCGGAGGCAACCCAAGCAGACATGCGGAGAACGTGAAAACTCCACACAGTCACCCAAGGCTGAAATTGAATCCGGGTCCTTGGCGCTGTGAGGCAGTCGTGCTAACCACTGTGGCACCTAGATCGCCGCGCCTCCCAAGATATAACATGATCTCATGCGATGTCGCTATCTGAATCCCACCCATTGTGGGCAGGATCCCTATTTTGAAAATCTGAATTTCACAGTGGGACAGCTAATCTCACTCTAATATGCCATTCTATGAGCTATCCGGGGGCATTGGGCCCTAACCCCTTCATCTTGGAGACATTGGGTAAGCGGTATTTAGTGCTATCTTTTAATTTGGGAAACGGGAGCCAGCCAGAACGGCACTTGTGGAGTCTCCCAGGGGATCGGAGGCCCCTAGGTGCTTGACCTCTGGGCAGGTTCACTCCCCGGCACTAATGGTGCCACCTGGGTACCTTGGCAACACCAGCCTGATACCCTGGCTGTGCCACCTGAGTACCAACCTGGCACTACCAAGGTGTTCAGCTAGCACTTCCAACTGGCAGGAGCGATGCTGTGGTGTCAGGCTGGTGGTGCCAAGCTGGCATTTTGCCCTTTATAGATAAGTTGTGCTTGGTGGGGTGGGTGGGGGAGGGGTGGGGGTTAAAAATGGCATCCCAATCTCCTTGTGCATCGAAGAGTTCTGGTGATCGGAGCTCCTCAGTGCAGCAAACGGACGAGGTGCGTCCTTGGTGGGGTGTTCCCTGCTGAGGCCCCGAATAGAACCAGAGTCCCGGTACATAGCGCGGTGTTTCTGGGTGCTGCGAGGGCTGGGAATGCCCGGCTAAACACACTCGTTACGGGATTCTATTCCCATTCGGTTTGATTGCGCCCATTAACTCGGTTTCTCTCTGCACTGACGCTGCCAGGGCTGCTGAGGTTTTCCAGCATTTTGTGCTTTTATTTTGGATTTCCAGCATCTGCAGTGTTTTGCTTTCAGATAAGAGGAGGAGCAGGTTTTCAGAGATGGAATTGAATTCCTTCCTTCGCTCAAATCGCACAAAGTGTTTCTGAATCTAGTCCTCAACAACCATCAAGGAAAGGAAACTAAGGTCAAATTAAAAGATTGCCAAATGTCATTCCATTAAAACAAAAACCTCTAGAAAAGCTTGAGAAGAACAATGACAGAGAAACATTGAGGCGGAAATCTTAACCCAGAAAATTTCCCTACTTGGCTCGGGGTGCTGAAGTTGGTAAACTCTGTCTAAGGAGGTGGGTTGGCACTTCAAATGTTATAATGAGCCTTATTTTGATTCACAATTTTGTGTTCAACCACAGACGGCCATGTTAGCCAAGTCTTGGGAAAGTTGGCAGCTAAGCCTGGCCGAGGACTGTTAGGTGCATAAGGTAAGTACCGGCCCACTTACTTGCTGGATGCAGCATTCTTACTTTGGCAAATATTGGAACCACACCCGCTGCTCGTGATCCTTCCCATCTCACCTGACCTTCCCGAGGAGACCTCCAACTCAATCTCCAGGCGTCTGTCCCCTCCCCCATCTAGGCATCCAATTCATCCCAGAACTCTAGATTGACTCCCCACCCATTATCTTGGAATCCTGGGTTTGATTTTCCCCTCGAGGCCCCAGAATTAAACGCTTGGGACCCTAAGATTAGCAAACCCCAGGGCAGCATGGTGGCCTAGTGGTTAGCACAGCTGCCTCACGGCGCCGAGGTCCCAGGTTCGATCCCGGTTCTGGGTCACTGTCCGTGTGGAGTTTGCGCATTCTCCCCGTGTCTGCGTGGGTTTCGCCCCCACAACCCAAAAATGTGCAGAGTGGTTGGATTGGCCACACTAAACTGCTCCTTAATTGGAAAAAATAATTGGGTAATCTAAATTTATAGAAAAAAAGATTAGCAAACCCCCACATTCCTCTCCAGGGCCTCAACCAGTTTGGCCATCTGGTCTCCTCTGACTGAAACCCAAGCCTCAATCAGGCTTCTGTGTTAAAACTCCATAATAGATACATAGATACATAGAACAGTACAGCACAGAACAGGCCCTTCGGCCCTCAATGTTGTGCCGAGCCATGATCACCCTACTCAAACCCACGTATCCATCCTATACCCGTAACCCAACAACCCCCCCCTTAACCTTACTTTTATTAGGACACTACGGGCAATTTAGCATGGCCAATCCACCTAACCCGCACATCTTTGGACTGTGGGAGGAAACCGGAGCACCCGGAGGAAACCCACGCACACAGGGGGAGGACGTGCAGACTCCACACAGACAGTGACCCAGCCGGGAATCGAACCTGGGACCCTGGAGCTGTGAAGCATTTATGCTAACCACCATGCTACCCTGCTGCCCCATAATCTCCAGGAAAAGCCCAATTTCCAGGTTCCCTGCACAGTACGGGCTCGTCACACCATTCACCTCACACCCATTCCCACCACAGCTCCTGGCAGATAAGCTCAATTAAATTCCAGCCCACTGATTCTAAATTTACCAACATAATATGAGTTTAAAACATTATTTGGAGCACAATTGTAGGTGGTCAAGATTAGAAAGGAGGGTGTATTTAAAAACACTGATACAAGATCCTTGAACTACATTTTGGCTAAGTTAAAGAGGATGAAATGCATCAGGTTAAATAGGGCTAAATATTTAGGACGACTTCTCAAAGTGCTCTTGAAACAATGCGCGATTCTCCGCTCCCCACGCCGGGTGGGAGAAACGCGGGAGCCAGCACGGCACTAGAGCGGTTCATGCCAGTCCAGCTGCTGATCCCGTCACGAACTGGGCGCCGCGGGTTCCGCGCATGCACAGTGGTGTGGGCGGCAACACGCGCATGCGCAGTGGCTTCCTTCAATGCGCCGGGCCCGAAGCAACGTGGCGCAGGAGTACAGGGACCGGTGCGTAGGAAAGGAGGCCCCGAAGGAGGCGCCGATCGGTGGGCCTCGCTCGTGGGCCAGGCCACATCGGAGGTCCCCCCCCCCCCCGGGGTCGCCCCGCCCCCCCCCCCCCCCCTCCCTCCACCACAGGCTGCCCCCCCCCGACCCTTCCACACTGAGTTCCCGCCGGCAGAGAGCAGGTCTGGACAGCACCGGCGGGACTCAGCGTTATCACGACCACCACATCCCGGGCCGAGAATCGGTGGTAGGCCGCGTAGAGCAGCCTCTGACCGCCGCCGTGCCAACCGGCGTTGGGGCGGCGTGGCGTGATTGCGCCGGTCGCATGGATTCTCCGGGCTCAGAGAATCCTGCCCCCCCTGTTTCCCTGAGGACCAGCAGCAGGGTGAGCAATGCCACCTGGGAGGGAGTGGCAGTGGCCGCAATGTGGGAAGCATGACAGAGAGGACCATTGGCCAATGTTTGAAGAAGGCCAACGACATCCGATGAACTGCAAGGGTAAGTTACCACCTCTCTCCTGGCGCCAGGACTGGCAATGCCAGATGACTCAGAGGCCTCCTGAGCTCAGTCCAGCTGCCCTTCTGTCCCATGGAGTCCCCCAGAGTCCTATGGGAACCATCAGAGGGGAGAAAGTACTGGAGGCCGAATCCGCCCCTCCTGACACCAGCGCATCTCAAGGGCAGCGGACAGAATGCATTGGCATGGCAACGCCGGTGATATCGGTAAGTCAGGGGCCCCCTGGCTCCTGGCCCTCCAGAGGATGTCCGGCAAGTACATCAAAGGCCACAGGGTGCGGAAAGCAGCAGGCCGCCTCCACCTCTGATGTGCATCCTGGGGACACACCTAGACATAGCAGTAGACCACAAAATATCAAGAAAAATGGGGAGCACTGAGTGGGCACTGTGGGATTCACTATCAGTAGCTAGGTGGAATGGAAATCTGTCATAGTAAAACATTTACTGTTAAAACATGTCACACCTCATTGCTCATACATATGAAGCTTCTGTCACGATAATCTTCACAGCAGGCCAGCCCGCACCCCCACCCCATGTTGCTTTCAGCTCCGCCAGCCCCACATCCTGCCCACGCAGGAACAGTGGTCCAAGATCAGAAGCCCCTGATGCAGATTCAGTTCAGAGGATGGGTGCGAGCACCAGAGCTTTCCTTACAGCACGTTATCATCACTCTCCTGCCATGCATAGTGACTCTCAGACAGTGGCCACACAGGTCCATCACGAGGGCCTCCATGGTCATCCTCGCGTGTTGGAGTCTCACCGCAGCCAATACTCCTTTCTCCGGCTCCTCCTCTGGCTCGCCCTCCAGCCCCTCCTGATCTCCTCCTCAGACGAGGCCCCATGTTCATCCACCTCCTCCTCTAGTATGTTACCCCGCTGTGCAAGATTGTAGAGTTTACAGCAAACCACCACAAAATGGGAGACCCTTTGGGGAGGGGGAGGGGGGTACACTGCAGGGCACCACCGGACCGGTCATCACATTGGAACCGGATTTCAGCAGCCCGATGACAGCGTAGGAGGCAACATGGGCTTCATTATATCAGGTCTCCACCTCGGTCTCTGGTCTCCACACCGGTGTCATCAGACATGACCTCAGCAGGTATCCCTTGTCCCCATGAGCCAACCAGTCATCCTGGGCTGGTCCTTGAAGACACTGGGAATCTCTGAGTACCCCAGGAGGTAGCTGTTATTCCCCTCACAGTGTAGTGAGTACACACATGCATGATTCTGAGGTAATGGTCACATACGATCTGAACATTCAGGGAGTGGAACCCCTTCCTGATAATATAAAGCAACCCCTGATGGGTGACATGTGTGCCATCAATCGTCCCCTGAACGTGGAACAGCCCAGCGATGGCGGCATATCCTGCAGCCCAGGCATTTTGATGAGCCTGGTCCAGGTCAAAGTTGTTATAGTCTGATGCCAAGGCATACAGCACATCCATCATTACCTGGATGCATCTATGGGCAGTAGATTGGGATATGCCACACAGGTCCCTGCTCGAGCCCCGAAATGACCCAGTGACATTCGGCGCTGTGGTGACATTCGCGGCAGTGGGAGTGGGTGCCATGTCCACGAGGATGTAGCATATGGGCGGCACGGTAGTACAGTGTTTAAGCTAATTCCCCCACCCTATCCCCATAACCTCACCTGACCTGACTGTGGAAGGAAACCGGAGCACCTGGAGGAAACCCACGCAGACATGATGGACAATTTGTTGCCATCTGAACAATTAGTAGCAAGCTCCTCCCAATCATTAATGTCAATGCTGCTGCATTTCAAGGAGAGCTTCGGAGTGACTTTGAAGCATTTTCTTCGTCCGCCCCTGGAACATTGGCCATTTGAGAGCTGAGAGAGCAGGACTTGGCAGTGGAGATAGTTTTCAGTCATCCAGACAGAGTGTGCAGTCCATCAAAGTTGACATTGTAGGTGCTTTATCCGAATGCTGTGACCCCCTTCAGCACAGAAAGTGGTCAAGTAAGAATGTGGGATAGCCCCCATACTATTTACAATCACGTTCACGAAGATCAACTGCCCTCTGGTGTCATTGTTAAATACTGTCTGGATAGAAACCTCTTCCTCCTTGTTTGTTTGTCTCATGTGCCACAACTATTAGATGCACATAATCTACAGTTTCATTATTATATAGAGACCAGTCACTTTTCCATTATGAAAACAATGTGGTTACATCAAATAACCTTCCAGTGTACAGAATTACAATTGCAATTCATCCCAAAATACAGTAAATCATAGGAACCTTGTCGAAAGGGAAAACACAAAATGAGTGCATAAACAATCAGAAAGCAAACAAGAAGGAATTCATTTCAATGACAAAAGAAAAGTAATTGTATTTAGTCAACCCTACTTCCAGGAGCTGTTACCCTTTCTTAATTGAACATGCTGTAAATTTATAAGGGGTAAGTGATACTCTTTTGTTCTTAGAATTTGATAAACCATTTGACAAGACTCCACATCAAAAATTAACTAGAGTGTCTAATTTACTGGTAATGATCCTAAACAATAATTAACTTAAGTTAACAAAAAAAAACCTTGCATTTATCTAGCACATTTAAAAAAATCCCAAGGCACTTCACAAGCATAATCAGGCAAAAACTGGCTTCCAGCCAAATAAGATGAATAAAATCTGGGTCAAATAGGTAGGTAACAAGCAGGGTCTTAAAAAAAGAGAGAAATCGGAGAGAGCCAGCATGAATTTGTGAAGGGTAGGGCAAGCCTGATGAATCTGATTGTTTTGAAGAAGTGACTCACGTAGAAGACAGGGGAATGAATATGGACTTCCTGAAGATATTTGATAAACTTCCTCTGAAGAAACTGTTAGCTAAAGTCAAACCCATGGAATTGAAGGTAGACTATAGACCTGGAATAGACAGTAGAAACCTCAAAACCCTGGAGAAATACCTTGGAGAAGCTGCCTCTGCAAGATCCTGCAAATCTATTGACAGGTGAAGCACACCAGCATCTGTGCTTCAGCCAGAACCAACATCCCGAGCATCAAAGCACTGACCACGCACAACTGAGCAGCCCACATCATCTACATGCCTGATACGAAACTCCCGAAACAGGTGCTTTACTCAGTATTTCAACACTTGCTCATGCAGCCCTCAGTACCCATATGAAGATAAAATAAAACTAAGTTCTAAAAATCAAATGCAGATCTAAGAGTGACAACCGCACAGTCCTTGTGGAGACGAGTCCCATCTTTTCATTGAGGATACTCTCCATCGTGATGTATGGCACTACCATCGTGCTTAGTGAGATAGATTCAGAACATATCTAGCAACTCAAGACCGGGTATCCATGAGGTGTTGTGGGCCATCAGCAGCAGCAGAATTGTACGCAGCCGTTCGATCCTGGCTCTGGGTCACTGTCCATGTGGAGTTTGCACATTCTCCCCGTATTTGCGTGGGTTTTGCCCCCACGACCCAAAGATGTTTGAAACAAACCTGTTGGACTTTAACCTGGTGTTGTAAGACTTCTTACTGTGCTCACTCCAGTCCAACGCCGGCATCTCCACATCAGGTCAACCTAAAGATGTGCAGGGTAGGTGGATTGGCCACGCTAAATTGCCCCTTAATTGGAAAAAATGAATTGGGTACTCTAAATTTAAAAAAATAATAATTGTATGCAGCAACAATCTGTAACCCCATGATCTAGAATATCTACCATCACCATCAAGCCAGGCATGCCAGGAGCAGCATCTGGCATACCAAACAATTTTGTGTCAACCTGTTGAAGCTATAACACAGGACTACTTGCATGCTAAACAACATAAACAGCAAGTGATAGACAGAGCTAACCGATCCCACAACCAACAGGTCAGATCTAAGCTCTGCAGTCCTGCCGCATTCACTTGTGAATGATGGTAGACAATTAAACAACTCACTGGAGGAGGAAGCTCCACAAATATCTCTATCCTCAATTCTGGAGGAACCCAGCACATCAGTGCTAAAGAGAAGGCTGAAGCATTTGCAATAATCTTCAGCCAGAAGTGCCGAGTGGATGATCCATCTCATCCTTCACCAAATATCCCCAGCATTCCAGATGCCAGTCTTCAGCCAATTCGATTAATCCCATTGTTACGATTCCCTGGGCAAGTGTGCGGTCAATTCCAGCCCCACTCGTCCCACAGTCACAAATGAATTAACTAATAATTCTTATAAAAATACACAAAGTTTTTGGCCCTTGGTTGTCAATAATTACACTCACCATGTTTGTAGGTTTAAACACAATTACTGTTTATTTATAACACAAACAATAACGAACTATGCAGCAAAAACAACTGGTTAACTATTAATGAATTCCTAACCTCCCATTTTAACTTGCCCCCTCCCATCCTCTACACACACAACAGACAAACATAAAGGGGTAAAAAGGGCTAAAAATCATAAATTAATGAAAAAAAGAGTTTGGCAGGTTGGCCAGCTGCGAGGTAGAAAAGGCAGTGGGAGAAGATCACAATGGCAGACTTTTGGGGATATTATAAATTGAATTTCTTTCTCAAGCTGAAAAAGAATAATGAACAGACCCTTGTAATTTTAAATGGTTGGCAGGCAAAAAAAATTCCATTTGATGAGAAGCAGTGCAGTCAAATTCAGAAATATTTGAATCTTTTAAGTAACTGAAGGAGGCATAAAATTCCTTTGAGATGTAAACCTAACAAAAAGCCAGCATGTTTAAAACAGGAAGTTGTTAATTTTCTAAAATTAACACGGTGTTATGGCCAGGAGATGGCAGATATGATTAAATGTGCATACAAATTGTTGTTCGATAGTACAGAATTGGAGAATTGCTGAAAAAAAGAGACATGCTGTTGACGTTTTCATCTTACACTCATCAGGCCAGGTACAAGCATGCCAAATTTCACAGGGAACAACAATTTATGCTGCACAAGAAATGGGTGATGACTGGTTGGCAAGTTGGCTCAAATTCTTTGAGGCTTTGCCATGGAAAAATGCACCAGGGTGCTATTGTCCTTTACGATTTTTAAAAAATTCAATAAGGGTCTTATTAAATGCCTGGTCATTTTCCTTTTTTTTTTCTTTTTTTAAAATAAATTTAGAGTACACAATTATTTTTTCCAATTAAGAGGCAATTTAGCGTGGCCAATTCACCTAACCTGCACATCTTTGGGTTGTGGGGGCGAAACCCACGCAGACACGGGGAGAATGTGCAAACTCCACACAGTGACCCAGGGTCGGGATTCGAACCCGGGTCCTCAGCGCCGTAGGCAGCAATGCTAACCACTGTGCCACCGTGCTGCCCCTTTTTCCTTTGTTGAGGCGGGACCCACCATGGAGATTTGGCAGCAGCCCAGCCAAAATCTATTGACTTCCTGCAGGACTGGACGATCCTCGCAGTGGGCAAAATTGACTCTGTCCTGGTGAGTCCAAGGCGAAAAGCTTCAATGGCATTCCTCTTTTTTCAGTGATACTTGCTGTGAATAAGTTCAAAATAATTAATTAGGTTGGGAGCATGAACCAAACAAGTCTGTTATGTGTTGAATAGAACTGTCACAGGATTCCATATATTTCAGTCTATGAAGATAGAAACATAATCGCATTGCAAACCAAATTTTATTATCTTCAGTCTTTACCACAAACTCCATTTCTTAGTTACCGACTCCATCCTTCTCCCTGACAGCATTCTGACGCTAAACCAGACCTTGGATGTCATATTTGGCGGCGAAACAAATTTGCACCTACATATACGCTTCATCACTAAGACCACCGATTTCCATATCCATAACATTGCCAAATGTAATCTCTGTTGCAGTTCATCTGCTGCCGGAACCCTCATTCAGAGCTTTGTTACCTCTGTACTTTACAATGAGAATCAGAGAATCATACAGTACAGAAGAGGCCCTTAGGCCCATCAAGCTTGCACCGGCAAAGAAAGTGACGCAAATCTATACTAATTCCACTTCCCTGCATTTGGTCCATAGCCTTGAATGTTATGACATTTCAAGTGCTCATCCAAGTACTTTTTAAAGACTGTGAAGTTTCCTGCCTTAAATACCACCGCCCCGCCGCCGTGGCCCCCACCCTGCCCCAGGCAGTGTATTCCAGATTCCCATCACCATCTGGGTGAAAGAAATTTTCCTCATATCCCCTTGAAACCTCCTGCCCTTTAATTTAAAATTGTGCCCAACTTGTTATTGGCCCTTCAACTAAGGGGAACAGCTGTTTTTTATCCTCAAGATTCTCAAGCTTATTCAGCCTTCCTTCATGGCTAAAATGGTCCATCCCAGACAATATCCTGGTGAATCTTCTCTGCATCGTCTCTAGTGCAATCACATCCTTCCTATGGTGCGGTGACCAGAACTGAACACAGTACTCCAGCTGTGCCCTAGCCAAACTTGTGTACAGCTCCAACATAACCTCCCTGCTCTTATAAACTATGTTATGACTCATAAAGGCAAGTGCCCGTGTGCCTTGACTACCCCATTAGCCTGTTCGCCCCTTCTGGGATCTATGGACAAACACCCTGAGTTCCCTCTGTTCCATTTATTGAGTACTCCTTTGTCATGTTACTCCTTCCAAAGTGCATCACCTCACATTTTTCAGGGTTTAATTCTATCTGCCTCTGATCTGCCCATCTGACCAATCCGTCTATATCCTCCAGTAACCCAACACCTTCTTTCTTCACCGCCAACCACCCAGCCAATTTTCATGTCATCTTCAAACTTATCATCCACCCACATTTTCTTTTATATAATTTATATATATCATGACCAAAAAGGGACCCAGCACTGATCCTTGTGGTACGCCACTGGACTCTGACCTCCAGTCACCGAAATAGCCTTCTACCTCTATCCTCTGTCTCCTGCCATTAAGCCAGCCGATATTGGACCATATTTGCCATGTTACCCTGGGTCCCATGTGCTTTTACCTTTTTTATCAGTCTCGCTTGTGGGCCTTGTCAAAGGCATTCCTAAAATCCATATTAACGACATAAACAGCACTACCCTCATCTACACGCCTGTCACCACCTCAAAAAATTCAAACAGATTTGTGAGGCGTGACCTCCCTCAGACAAAGCCATGCTGACTATTCCTGATAAAACCTTGCCTCTCCAAGTGAAGATTGATTCGGTCCTTCAGAATATTTCTCCAATAGTTTCCCAGTTGGTCAGAGACTCGCTGCTCTGTAATTTCCTGCCTTAACTCTTGACACCTTCTTGAAAAGTGAAGCCACATGAGCCGTCCTCTAGTCCTCTGGCACCTCCCCTGTGGCCACTTCTGTCTGGTTTCGCACATTCTAGCTATCATAAACTTAAGGTCATCCAAAGTTCTGCTGCCTGCATGGTTACTCACATCAAAAACATTTCACCCATCATCCTGCACTTGCTGAATTACATGGACTTACATTCAAGCAATGCCTCAATTTTAAAATCCTCATTTTTCTTTTTTTTAAATCTTATCGTGGCATCACCCCTTCCCATCCATAATAGAGGCTGGTTTGGCACAGTGGGCTAAACAGCTGGCTTGTAATGCAGGACAATGCCAGCAGCGTGGGTTCAATTCCCGTACCAGCCTCTCCGAACCGACAGTGGAATGTGGTGACTAGGGGCTTTCCACAGTAACTTCACTGAAGCCTATTTGTGATGATAAGTGATTATTATTAGTCTTCTCCCCCCCAAAGCCCTCCAAGATCATTTAATTCTGGTCTCTTCCGCATCCTCGATTTAAATTGGTTGCTCCACTATTGGTGGTTGCATCTTCAGCTGCCTAGGCTCTATCTCTACCTCTTTTCTTTTTTGAAACTTTCCTTAAAAAGGACTTATTTGACCGAGATTTTGATCAACTGACCTAATCGTGCCTTACGTGGTTCGTTGTCAAATTTCCCTTTGGTTATTATTTTTAAAATACATTTAGAGTACCCAATTCATTTTTTCCAATTAAGGGGCAATTTAGCATGGCCAATCGACCTACCTTGCACATCTTTGGGTTGTGGGGGCGAAACCTATGCAAACACTGGGAGAATGTGCAAACTCCACACGAACAGTGACCCAGAGACGAGATCCAACCTGGGACCGCAGCGCCGTGAGGCTGCAGTGCTACCCACTGTGCCACCATGCTGCCCCGCTTTGGTTATTATGGTAAAGGTCTGTATAGAAACAATTTGTTGCTTTTAACGATTGCAATATTAGAATTAATTATGCATGCACCTTTTCAAAAATAAATTTAGAGTCCCCAATTATTTTTTTTTCCCAATTAAGGAGCAATTTAGCATGGCCAATACACCTATCCTGCAGATCTTTGGGTTGTGGGGGGTGAGACCCACGCAGACACGGGAAGAATGTGCAAACTCCACATGGACAGTGACCCAGGGCCGGGATTAAACCCGGGTCCTTGGTGCCGTGAGATAACAATGCTAACCACTGCACCACCGTGCTGCCCCAATTATGCATGGACAATGCTTGTAAATGATGAATTTTCACAATATAAATTCCATTTTTGAATTATTTACAAGGAAAGATGGAAAGCCTGGAATTATAGATTTTTCAGTACAGCCTCCTGGAGAACTGACAATTTTACTGAATCGTGCTGGCAATTGATTATACTATAAAATACATGTAACTGATTGCTAACTACAGGCATTGTCACAAAATTACTGAACTAGATCATAATGATCAAGTTATTCTTGATGTACATTGTAGCCCAGGTGCTAAGTATACGAGTTTCTGCCTTCTCAGTGTGATGGCTATCCACTGTGCACCCCTGATATGCATGCACCCATCATTGACACAGAAAACAGAGATCGCCCTCGGACACCAGAAACTCTGCTGGGTAATTCCAGCTGGCACATCTTGACTAATCATAGATTTATGGGGCTTTAATTTATAAACTTCTAATCCACATTCAGAGAATCATTTGTTTTATATTTTTAAAAACTTCAGAACAATGAAAGTCATTTTGGGGTGGGATTATTTGAATGACCATGGGCGGGATTCTCTAATCCCGCGGCAGAGCGTCCACGCCGTTAAACGGCGTCACGTTTTACGACGGCGTGAACGGGCCGACCCGACGACTAATTCTGGCCCCTACAGGGGGCCAGCATGGCACTGGAGCGGTTCGCGCCGCTGCACGAACTGGGCGCCGCGGGATCCGCACATGCGCAGTGGCTTCCTTCAACTCGCCGGCCCCGACGCAACATGGCGCAGGACTACAGGGGCCGGCACATAGGAACGGAGGCTCCGAGCCAGAGAAGCCGGCCTGCCAAATGGTGGGCCCCGATCGCGGGCCAGGCCACATCGGAGGCTCCGCTGGGGTCGGAACCCCTGTCCACCCCTCCCACCCCCCACAGGCCGCCCCCCCCCACCGACCCTTCCACACCGAGGTCCCGCTGGCTGAGAGCAGGTGTGGACGGCGCTGGCAGGACTCGCCCTTTTCACGACGGCCGCTCGACCCATCCCGTACAGCGGCCCCCGACCGGCACCGCGCAACCAGAGCAGAGCGGAGAATCGTGTGCCGGCGTCGGGGCGACGTGGCACTATTCGCGCCAGTCGTGGGGATTCTCCAGCCTGGCTCCAGGCTGAGAGAATCCCGCCCCATGTTTTTAAAACTCACAGACTGGTCCAGACAGATAAAGTTATGAGGCTTTTTATTGCAATTGTATATTTAATTTTATACTTGCAGCATTAGTGGAAAAACTCAAATGGTCAACTAATACAAATTGAGGCTATCCGGCTCAAGATCATGTCCTACACCCGAGGCATTCATGAGTTATTTTCTTCCTTCAGTCCCCCTGCACTTGTAATGCAAATTGAATATTTGGTGAATTACAATCAATGACTAGCTGTTCAGATATCCTAGTTAACTTCTGCTTTATTCACTCTATATTCTTGCTGTGAAGAGGGGGATCTAAGGATGGGCAACAATTGCTGGCCCAGCCCGCGACGCCTACATCCCGGAAAATGATTTTTTAAAAAAGAACACTTTCAACAAGCTAATGCAGATTCCAATATGAAAGGATTTGGTGCACAACCAGTTTTAAATGTAAAATAAATAATACAACTCATATCCTCATTAGTGCAATGATTCTCTTTCTTGCTTAGAAATTTAATGTGTGAATAAATGGGCCAGGAATGTTATGTGAAGAATAAAAGCAATGGAATTCTCCACTGATGAAACCTCCAGGAGGTCCCCCGATATTGCAGCAGAGATATTAGCAGGCATAGTCAGCAGCCATCACATTCACACATAGAAAGCAAGGAGGTTAAAGTACTGAATACCTTCATTGTTTTTTTAAAATATTTTTTTACTCTCCTCCTTTTTCACATTTTCTCCCAAAATTACACCCATCAACAATAAACAATAATCAGTAACAAATATGTCAATCTCCACATCAATAACAATGATCCCATCCTCCCACCAAACTCCAAACATTAGCCCGCATGTTCACATAAACAAATGACAAAAAGGAATCAGGAATCACCCATAGTCACCGTTAACACACACAGCCCCCCCCCAACCCTACCACCCAACCCCCCCCCCCGCCCCCCCAACCCTCCAACCCACCTCCCCCAACTAATGTCCGATGTTATCCAGTTCTTGAAAGTGCATAATGAATAATGCCCATGAATTGTAGAACCCCTCCATCCTTCCCCTCAGTTCAAACTTAACCTTCTCAAGAGTCAAGAATTCCAACAGGTCCGCCCGCTACGCCAGGGCACAGGGTGGAGAGGTTGCTCTCCAACCCATCAGCAGGGGCAGCAGGGTAACATGGTGGTTAGCATAAATGCTTCACAGCTTCAGGGTCCCAGGTTCGATTCCCGGCTGGGTCACTGTCTGTGTGGAGTCTGCACGTCCTCCCCCTGTGTGCGTGGGTTTCCTCCGGGTGCTCCGGTTTCCTCCCACAGTCCAAAGATGTTCGGGTTAGGTGGATTGGCCATGCTAAATTGCCCGTAGTGTCCTAATAAAAGTAAGGTTAGGGGGGGTTGTTGGGTTATGGGTATAGGGTGGATACGTGGGTTTGAGTAGGGTGATCATGGCTCGGCACAACATTGAGGGCCGAAGGGCCTGTTCTGTGCTGTACTGTTCTATGTTCTATGTAATCCACCTTCGGGCGGTCAACGAGGCAAAGGCTACAACATCTGCCTCCGTACCCGTTTCCAACCCTGGTTGGTCCAACACCCCGAATATGGCCACCCGGGGGCCCAGGTCCAGTTTCACGTGCACCACTTTCGAAATTACCCTAAAAACCTTCCAGCAATCTTCTAGCTTTGGACAGGACCAAAACATATGAACGTGATTAGCGGGGCCACTCCCGCAACGTTCACACACATCTTCTATTCCCTCAAAGAATCGGGTCATCCTCGCCCGCTTGAGGTGTGCTCTGTATAACACCTTCAGCTGTATCAGCCACAACCTCGTGCACGAGGTGGAGGCATTCACTCTCCGGGGCACCTCACACCAGAACCCCTCCTCCATATCCTCTCCCAACTCTTCCTCCCACTCTTCCAGTGGTGCCTTCTCCTCTTCCAAAATAGCTCCGTAAACCGCTGACACTACCCCCCTCTCCAGTCCCCCTGTCGTCAGCACCTCCTTCCGCAATATGGAGGCTGGCTCCACTGGGAAACTCTGTATCTCCTTTCTGGCAAAATCTCTAACCTGCATGTATCTAAACATTTCCTCCTGCTCCAGCCCAAACTTCGCTTCCAGCTCCTTCAGTCCTGCAAATTGACCCTGAAGAAACAAATCTTTTCGTGTCTTAATCCCCTTCTCCTCCCATTTCCGAAAATTTCCATCCCACCTCTCTGGCTCAAATCTGTGGTTCCCCCGAATCGGCATTTCCCTTGACCCTGCCCCCAACCCGAAGTGTTGGCGAAACTGCCTCCAAATTCTCAATGAAGCTGTTATTACTGGCATCCCTGAGTATTTCCCCGGGGCTATCGGGAGCGGAGCTGTTGCTAGTGCTTTCAATCCCGACCCCCTGCACAAACTCGCCTCCATTCTGACCCACTGGGAATCAACCCCTCTGACCCAGCTCCGCACCTTCTCCACATTCGCCGCCCAGGATTAGTACATCAGGTTCGGGAGACCCAAACCCCCTGCCTGCCTTCCCCTCTGCAGCAGCACCATTCTCACTCTGGCCACGTTCCCTCCCCATATGAATGACATAATCCTTTTCTCAATCTCTCTGAAAAAAGCCTTTGGCAGGAAAATTGGCAGGCATTGAAAAATAAACAGAAATTGCGGCAACACATTCATTTTAATCGCCTGTACCCGACCCGCCAGTGACAAAGGGAGACCATCCCACCTTGCCAGATCGGCTTTCACTTTCCCCACCAAACTAGAAATGTTGTACCTGCGGAGCCCCCCCCCCCCCCCCCCCCCCCCACTCCTGGGCAACCTGCACCCCCAGGTACCTAAAGTGAGTCCCTGCCCTACAGAATGGCAACCCCCCCCACCCCCGACCGAGACACCACAAAATACTCACTCTTGTCTAGATTTAGTTTGTATCCCGAGAAACGCCCAAACACTCGAAGCAACTCCAATATTCCCCCTATCGACACACTCGGTTCCGACATGTATAACAGCAAATCATTGGCATATAAGGACACCCTATGCTCTATCCCGCCCCCACACTATTCCTTTCCATACCCCCAAACTTCTTAATACGATGGCCAACTGCTCAATCGTGAGTGCAAACAGCAGGGGGGGACACAGGACATCCCTGCCTTGTCCCACGGTGGAGAGAAAAGTATCTCGAGCTGATGTTGTTTATGTGGACACTCGCCCTCGGCTCCTTATATAGTAGCTTTACCCAGTTCACAAATCTTGGTCCAATCCCAAACCGCTCCAGAACTGCCATCAAGTACCCCCATTCTACCCCCAGTCAAACGCCTTCTCAGCGTCCAATGCCACAACCACCTCTGTTTCCTTCCCCTCTGCCGGTGCCATAACGATGTTCAATATCCTCCAATGTTCGAAAAGAGCTGCCTCCCTCTCACAAACCCCGTCTGATCTTTACCGATCACCTTCGGGAGCCACTCCTCCAGCCTGCCCGCCAGCACTTTCGCCAATACTTTTGCATCCACATTCAGAAGCGATATGGGCCTATACGATCTTTTTTTAGCAACAGGGAAATTGACACCTGCCCCAAAGCTTGTGGCAACATCCCCTTCCCTATCGCCTCTTCAAACACCCCTACCATCAGGGGTGCCAGCTTATCCTTGAATTTTTTATAATATTCCACCGGAAACCCATCCGGCCTTGCCACCTTCTCCGACTGCATGCTCCCAATTGCATCCTTTATCTCCTGCTCCACTATCGCTCCTTCTAATGTAGCCCTGCCCCCCTCCCCTAACCTCGGATACTCCAACCCATCTAGAAATTCCTGCATCTCCCGGTCTCCCCCAGGTGGCTCTGACCTGTACAAACTTTCATAAAATTCTTTAAAAACCTTGTTCGTCTCAGTTGGCACACCGCCTTCCTGGTAGACAGTCGGTCAAAGCTCGCCTGGAGTTCCTTCCTCTTTTCCAGCTTTGTTGGATCTCCATCTTCTGCATAACTCCTATCTACCTCCAACATCTCATCTATTACCCTCTGCCACTCCAACCTCTCCTCTTTGTCCACCCTGGCCTTAAACAAAATCACCTCCCCCCTCACCACTGCCTTTAGAGCCTCCCAGACAACTGCCTTCGACACTTCACCCGTACAGTTGAAACCTACATATTCCTTAATTACTTTTTCAGTTTTCTCACAGAACACTTGGTTCTCCCAAAAGTCCCACATCTAATTTCCACCCCAGCCTCTGTGCCACCCCCTTCTCCAGTACCATATCCACCCAATGTGGAGCATGATCTGACACTGCAATTGCTGAGTATTCCGACTCCTTAACCCCAGCCAGCAAAGCCTTCCCCACCACGAAAAAGTCGATCTGTGAGTACACCTTATGGACTGCTGAGAAAAATGAGTACTCCCGTTCCCTCAGGTGCAGAAACCTCCAAGGGTCCACTACTCCCATTTCCACCATTAGCCCAGCCAGCCCCCCCCCCCCCCCCCCCCCCGCCCCTCCCCCGATGGGACCAGCGAGCGCGGCCGTGACCTGTCCCACCTTGGCTCCTGCACCGAGTTCCAGTCCCCCCCCACTATCAGTTTGTGTGTGCCCAAGTCAGGGATGGTTCCAAACACCTTCTTTCCGAATCCCACATCGTCCCAATTGGGGCCGTATACACTTACCAGCGCCACTAACCTCCCCTCCAGTGCCCCTGTCACAATCACATATCTACCCTCCTGATCTGCCACCACCTTCTCCATCTGGAAGCGTACCCTTTTGCTGAACATTACCACTACCCCTCGAGCCCTTCCGTCAAATCCAGAGTGAAACACCTTACTAATCCAGTCCTTTTTAAGTCTCACCTGGTCCTTCACCCTCAAGTTAGTCTCTTGCAGCATTGCTACATCGGCTTTCAAACTTTTAAGATGCGCCAGCATCATTGACCTCTTGACCGGACCTCCTAACGCCCTCACGTTCCACGTGACTATCCTAACTGGGGGTCTCTCACTCCCCCCCCACCCTTCTTATCCACCATCATCATACCACCAGACCCTGCCTCATGAGCCTCACCCGCCCCTATCCATTATTAACATCGAACCCCAACCGCCCTCCAAAAAACCCCCCTACATTTCCTCTCGAAAAAACATCTCCCAGCATCAATCCCTTCCCCGCCCCTCACTCGCCTCCTAGGCCCATCGAAACCTGCTACTAAGGCTCCAATGACCGAAGCCCTCCTCTCACCTCACCTCCGTTCACTCGCCCACTTTAGTTAGCTAGCGTGGGTGGCTCCCCCCGCCAAGATATACCGTCCCCTCCCACCCAGTCCCATAGAAAGAAAAAACAAAAACAACAATCCAACCCATACAATTCACTAAATTAAGATATAACCATCGCCGCACAGAATGCCAATCAACTCAACCAATAACTTGAACTTTGTAACAATGTGAAGAGAAGAAAATTACAATACACGTCAGTCGAAAGAAAGTTACACCATTTATACATTTTCCAGCTCCCCAATCACAGTCCACAGTCTCTCTTCCAGCTTCACTCCTCACGTCTGTCCCAAGCCTTTTGCCCTCACGAACGCCTCAGCCGCCTCCACTGTCCCAAAATAAAAGTCTTTGGCATCATACGTCACCCTCAGCTTCGCCGGGTATACCATACCAAATCGCAACCCCTTTTTGTTCAGTGCCGCCTTCACTTGCCCGAATGTTGCTCGTTTTTTTGCCAACTCCACCGTCAAGTCCTGGTAGATCCGAACTCCAGCACCACCCCACTATACCTCGCGCTTCTCATACGCCCAGCTTAACACCTTCTCCTTCATGCAGTACTTATTGAAGCAGATAATTACTGCTCTTGGCGGCTCATTCACTTTGGGCTTCGACCTTAATGACTGATGAGCTCGGTCCAGCTCGTACCAGGAGGGGTCCTCACCCTCCTCCAGCAGCTCCCACAACTTCTTAGTGAAGTACTCTGTTTGCCTTGGACCCTCTGTCTCTTCGGACAAGCCCACAATTTTCAGATTGTGCTGCCTCGAGCGGTTCTCCAAGTCCTTGAGCTTTGCTTGGAGTCCTCTGTTGACCTCCACCAGCCTCCGCAGCTCGTCCCCCATCAAGGTGACCTGGTCGTTGTGTCATGACACGGCCTCCTCCACTTCCTTCATCCTCTCGCCCTGCTCTCTCACCTTGGCCGATGTCTTTGCCACAGCTACCCTCACCGGGGTGATTGCCTCCTCCACCAATTACTTCAATGCGACTGCCGACTCCTTCCTCAAAGCCTCCATGTGCCGCGCAAACTGCTTTTTCAGCTCCACCGCCATCACCTCGGTCATCTTCTCCACCGCAAGTAGTGTGGCCCCACCATGCGGTCCGACATCCGCCATCTTGTCAGCACTTTTGCTCGTCTGCTCATTCAACGGCCAAATCGAAGTGGTCAACATTAATTATGAAGTTATGAACCCCGTTTACATGTCACCCAAAACATGCAACTTTTTCAAGCAAGGAAGAATGTGTTATAATGGAAGTTTTCAACACTTCATAGATTACCCATGTATTGCCATCTGGGCTTCCTCAACAGTGCACCATCTGGACAAGCATATTTTCAACAGCAATTTCTGCATTTCCTTGTTTTTTTGTGCACTCACAAAGTTGTTGTCAGCTTCAGTGGAATAATGAGAGCAAACGTTGCCAGTTTCCGGGCTACCATGTAGAGTGGACTAGGAATTATTAAGGCATTTGGCTAATCTATTGAACACCCACACAGAATATTGTTTAGTGCATAGAACTTAAGCCTGCTGTAATAATTATTAGGGTAGAAATTCATCTCAGGTGCTAATGTAAAATGAATGTATCAGATTTGTTGCCTGTTATGCACAGTGCCTGATAATCAGTTCCATTGCAGTTACTGGATTTAGATGCCATGTACTGTGTATAACAGCCAATCAGACACCACCCAAAACAAATGTCTACCTCCTGGGATCTAACGACTGTTTAGAAAACCTAATTTTGCAAAGCCATCACTGCATCTTTTCCATTAAACTGTAAAATAGAAAAAAAATGATCATACAATGGTGTAGTAAGGAAATCCTATGGTGAATGTGAAACACCCAAACTATCAGCATTGAGTCCGTAAAATACTCAGGATAATTTGATGCAAGTGTGTGGAGGATCTCCTGCAAAACTAAAAGTAAAATTGCCATAGTCCCAGATGACAATAGGCTGGTTTCTCCTTTGAGGGGGAGAGCTGACTGGTGGTGATTTAACCTGAGGATCACCAAACCTCAGAGGAGGGGAAGGTTTCTTCATGAATGATTAATACAGGATCTCCTGCAATGCGCCATCAGTGTTCCAGTTACCTTCAAACTTATGCATGCTCGGTAATGTATCACAGATTAACAGGTAAAGATAATTGTTTCTTTATGATTTTTGTCACAATATGCTTGATTTAAAGATTGAAACATATCAAAACCCTACATGTTCACTGCTGATGCAAACCATGGTACCATCTTATAAGTTTCTCTCTCTTCCCGTCAGTGGTCATTTTCCATTTTCACAATCATTCTTTCTTCTCATCCTAGTTTTTTTAAAATAATTTTAATCCAAATTTTTCAACTACAAATTTTCTCCCAACAATAAAATAAACAGAGTATAAAAATAAACAGGAAGAACATCCCCCCCCCCCCCCAATACAAAGCAACAAACTAACAACAATACAAAAAAACAAGAAAGTAGCAGTCAAACAGTCGCAAAAGCAAGCCCCCTTAACAGATCCCTAACCCACCCCCCACTTACGTCCCCCCCCCCCCCCCACCCCCCCGGGTTGCTGCTGAGATTGACCACCCTCTAACCCTCCGCCAGAAAATCGAGAAAGGGCTGCCACCGCCGGAAGAACCCTTGAACCGACCCCCTCAGGGCAAACTTGACTTTCTCCAGCCTGTTGAACCCGGCCATGTCATTGATCCAGGCCTCCGGGCTCGGGGGCTTTGCGTCCCTCCACTGCAAAAGAATCCTACGCCGGGCTACTCGAGACGCAAAGGTCAGAATGCCGGCCTCTCTCGCCTCCTGTACTCCCGGCTCCCATGCTACCCCAAAGATCACGAGCCCCCAGCCCGGTTCCACCCTGGAGCCGACCACCTTGGACAGGGTCCCCGCCACCCCCTTCCAGAGCCCCTCCAACGCCGGACACGCCCAGAACATGTGGGTATGGTTCGCCGGGCCCCCCGAGCACCCCCCACATCTGTCCTCTCCCCCAAAGAACCGGCTCATCCTGGCCCCAGTCATGTGCGCCCTTGCAGCACTTTCAGCTGAATCAAGATGAGCCGTGCGCAAGAAGAGGATGAATTCACCCTCCCCAGTGCGTCCGCCCACATCCCATTGTCGATCTCCTCCCCTAGCTCCACCTCCCACTTCGCTTTCAGCTCTTCCACCGAGGCCTCCTCCTCCTCCTGCATCACCTGATAAATTGCCGAGATCCTACCCTCACCGACCCACGTCCCCGAGAGCACCCTATCCTGCACCCTCCTAGGCGGCAGTAGCGGGAACTCTGCCACCTGCCGCTTAACAAACGCCCTAATCTACATATATCTAAAATTGTTCCCAGGGGGGAGACCCCACTTCTCCTCCAACTCCTCTAAAGTCGCAAACTTCCCATCGAGGAAAAGGTCCCCCGTCCGCCTGATGCCTGCCCTATGCCAACTCAAAAACCCACCATCTATCCCCCCTGGTGCAAACCGGTGATTGCCCCGTATCGGGGCCCTTCACTTCCCCCCTATTCCGCCTCCACTGCCCCCACATTTTGAGGGAAGCCACCACCACTGGACTCGTAGAATACCTTGCCGGGGGGAGTGGGAGCGGGGCCGTCACCAGCGCCTCCAAAGTTGTGCCCACACAGAACGCCGCCTCCATCCTCTTCCATGCGGCACCCTCCCCCTCCATCACCCATCTACGGATCATTGCCACATTTGCAGCCCAGTAGTATCCACACAGGTTGGGCAACGCCAACCCACCTACCTCCCTGCCTCGTTCCAGGAATACCCTCCTCACCCTCGGGGTCTTGCGCACCCACATGAACCCCAGAATACTCCTGTTAACCCTCCTAAAAAAAGCCTTCGGAATCAATATGGGGAGGCACTGGAAGAGAAACAAGAACCTCGGGAGCACCGTCATCTTAACTGACTGGACCCTACCCGCCAAAGAGAGTGGCAACGCGTCCTGAACTCCTCCTCCATCTGTTCCACTAACCTCGAGAAATTTAGCCTATGCAGGGCCCCCGAGCTCCTAGCTAACTGGACCCCAAGATCTAAAGCTCCTCACCGCCCTCTTCAACGGGAGCTCTCCTATCTCCCTCTCCTGGTCCCTCGGGTGCAGCACAAACAGCTCATTCTTCTCCACGTTGAGCTTATAGCCTGAAAAATCCCCAAACTCCCCAAATATCTTCAGCACCTCTGGCATCCCCCCCGCTGGATCCGCAATGTACAGCAGTAAATCATCCGCGTACAGCGACAATCGGTGCTCCCCCCCCCCCCCCACCCCGCAAAATCCCCCTCCAGTTCTTCGAGTCCCTCAGTGCCATGGCCAAGGGCTCAATCGCTAACATGAAGCGCAGGGAAGACAAGGGGCACCCCTGCCTCGTCCCCTGGGAAAGCCGAAAGTCTTCCGACCTCCTCCCATTCGTCACCACGCTCGCTTCCGGGGCACCATACAGTAGCCTAACCCAGCTAATGAATTCCTCACCAGACCTAAATCTCCTCAACACTTCCCACAGGTAGCTCCACTCCACTCTATCGAAAGCTTTCTCCGCATCCATCGATGCTACTATTTCCGCCTCCCCATCCGCCGACGCCATCATCATAACATTGAGCAGCCGCCGCACATTGACATTCAGCTGCCTCCCCTTCACAAACCCTGTTTGGTCCTCATGGATAACCATCGGGACCACATCTTCCACCCTTCTGGACAGTATCTTGGCCAACAACTTTGCATCCACGTTGAGGAGCGAGATCGGCCTATAAGACACACATTGGAGGGGGTCCTTACCCCGCCTCAGGATTAGTGAGATTATTGCTCTAGACATCGTCGGGGGCAAAGCCCCCCCTCCCCCTCCCCTCGCCTCGTTCAGGGTCCTTACAAGCAGCGGGCCCAGCAGATCTGAGAATTTCTTGTAAAACTCCACCGGGAACCCATCAGGCCCCGGTGCTTTCCCGGTCTGCATGCTCCCCAGCGCCTCTATCAGCTCCTCCAACTCGATTGGGGCCCCCAGACCCTCCACCCGCTCATCCTCCACTCTTGGGAACTCCAGCTTATCCAGAAAGCGGTCCATCCCGCCCACCTCCCTCGGGGGCACCGACCGGTACAGCCCCTCATAAAAGGATCTGAACACCCCATTATTGTCCCTACCACACCGCACCAGGTTCCGTCCTGCATCTGTGGCTCCCCCTTTCTCTCTCGCTGCCTCCCGCTTCCGGAGCTCTTCCGGGACATCCGCATACCTCCTGTCCACCCTTACCATTTCTTCCACCAACCTCTCCCTCTCAACCCTCTCCACCCTCTCCCTGTGCGCCCGAATAGATATCAGCTCCCCTCTAACCACCGCCTTCAGCGCTTCCCAGACCACCCCAACTTGCACCTCCCTTTGTCATTGGCTTCCAAATACCCCTCTATACACCTCCGGACCCGCCCACATACTTCCTCCTCTGCCAGCAGCCCCACATCTAGCCTCCACAGCGGGCGCTGATCCTTCCCCTCCCCCAGCTCCAGGTCCACCTAGTACAGGGCATGGTCAGATATAACTATCGGCGAATACGCTGCCCCCAAAACTCTCGAGATTAGCGCCCTGCTGAGGACAAAAAAGTAAATCCGGGAATAGGCCTTGTGGACATGGGAGAAAAAGGAAAACTCCCTACCTCCCGGCCTCAAAAACCTCCAAGGGTCTACCCTTCCCATCAGATCCATGAACCCCCTCAGCACTGAGGCCGCCGCCGGCCTCTTACTCGTCCTTGACCTCGAACGATCCAGGGCTGGGTCCAACACAGTGTTAAAATCCCCTCCCAAGATCAAGCCCCCTGTCTCCAGGCCCGGGATCCGGCTCAACATTCGCCGCATGAAGCCCGCATCGTCCTAGTTGGGGGCGTACACATTAACCAGAACTACCCGTTCCCCTTGAAGCCTACCACTCACCATTACGTATATACCTGCGCTGTCCGCCACCACACTCGCGCCACAAACGAGAAGCTCTTGCCAACTAAAATCGCCACCCCTCGGTTCTTCGCATCTAGCCCCGAGTGAAATACCTGTCCAACCCAGCCCCGTCTCAGCCTCACCTGATCCGCCACCTTAAGGTGAGTCTCCTGGAGCATAGCCACATCCGCACCCAGCCCCTTCAGATGCGTAAAGACCCGGGACCGCTTCGCCGGTCCATTCAGCCTGCTCACGTTCCAAGTGACCAGCCGAATCTGGGGGGTCTTCCCCCTCCCTCTGTGCCAGTCAGCCATAGCTCTCCCTCGGCTCACCACGTGCCCGCAGAACCCCCCAGGCCCGTTCCCCATGGTGGTAGACCCCCCTCCCAACCCCCCCCCCTCCCCATCCCCAGCAGTTCCCCTTCGGCCCCTGCAGCAGCAACCCGGTACCCCCCCTATTCCACCCCCCCCCTAAGCTAGGGCCCCCTCTAGCTGCGTAACCCCTTCCATTCTACTTCCGTAAGTCAGCCGACTCCTGCTGACCCTGGCTGCTCCCACCGTCCCAACGCCCCCCCCCCCCCCCCCCCACCCGATGTAACACAACCACCACTCTTCCCCCCCCCACCACCCACCACCCAGTGCCGGCTCCGCCCACTGCTCCTCCAGCGCGGGAGGAAAGCCCGCGCTTCCATCCCAAACCCAGCCCCCCCGACCCAACACGCGGGAAAATACTGGCACATGATCCAACAGGACCGCGAACTGCTCTCCATGCCCTCCACCAGTGAAAAAAAAATGAAAAAGCACACAAGTAAACAAATAACAGTCCCAAAAATCGAAAAAGCAGAACAGCGAAAAGGCATCATCAAATACAACCAATAAAAGCGAAAGGATACAAAGGAGGACAAAGCCTCCGGACTATGTACATCATTCTCCAGCCCCCAGTCCTCAGTTCGAGTCCAGCTTCTCTGCCTGGACAAAAGCCCAGGCCTCATCTGGAGAGTCGAAGTAGAGTTGGCGGTCTTTATACGTGACCCAGAGGCGTGCCGGCTGTAACAGGCCGAACTTCACTCCCTTCTCGTGAAGCACTGCCTTCGTCCGATTAAAACCAGCCCTTCTCTTTGCCACCTCACACTCCAGTCCTGATAGATCCTGATCTCCGTGTTCTCCCACTTTCTACTCCTCTCCTTTTTCGCCCATCTCAGCACACACTCGCGGTCAACAAAGCGGTGGAAACGGACCAGCACCGCCCGAGGTTGCTCGTTTGGCCTGGGTTTCCTCAACAGCACTCGATGGGCACCCTCCAGCTCCAAGCGTCCCTGGAATGACCCCGCGCCCATTAGCGAGTTCAGCATCATAGCCACATAGGCCCCCAAATCCGAACCTTCCAGCCCCTCCTGGAGGCTCAGAATCCGCAGGTTTTTCCGACAGGAGCGGTTCTCCATCTCTTCCATCCTCGCTAACCACTTCTTGTGGAGCGCCTCGTGCGACTCCACCTTCACTGCCAGGCCCAGGAGTTCGTCCTCGCTCTCTGAGGCCTTTTGCCGTATCTCGCGGATCTCCGCACCCTGAGCCGTTTGAGTCGCCGTGAGCTTGTCCAGCGAGGCCTTAAACGGTTCCAGGATCTCGGCCTTCAGCTCTCTGAAGCAGCGATGGAGCAGCTCCTGCTGCTCCTGCGCCCACTGCTGCCACGCTGCTGGTTCCCCGCCCGCCGCCATCTTGTTTTTCCTACCTTGCACCTTTCTCTGCTCCAAAGCCGATTTTTTGACCACTCCGCTCCTGGTCCAGTCCACCCACTGGCAGATAATCTTAGTGGCAGTGTTCCCACACGGGGAAAAGTCCAACCAGCACTGCTACGGGCCCTTAAAAGAGCCCAAAAGACCAAAAATAGTGGGAGCTACTGAACGTGCGCCTTAGCTCCGCATCACCGCAACCGGAAGTCCTTCTCATCCTAGTAAAAGACATTTTCTTTTCTTATAAACTACATAATGACTCATATTTGGGAATGCTGAATTCCAGGACTGCAATCAATTGGTCCAAACAAATGTCATTTTTGAAGCCATAAATTTGTATGCAAGCATTGCACATGATTAAGCTACACAATCATGTGCCAATGTCCTTCTGTTTCAATCCTGATAAAGTGATTGTTTACTTTGCTTCAAAATCATCTCACTGCCAGACTCATCTGCAATTTTATTTTAAATTTCACTGCAAAACCCATCATTTGTAATACATTTAGAGTACCCAATTCTTTTTTCCCAATTAAGGGTCAACTAGCATGGCCAATTCAGCGACCCTGCACATCATTTTGGGTTGTGGGGTGGTGCCCATGCAGACACAGGGAGAATGTGCAAACTCCACACGGTCAACGACCCGGGATCAAACCTGCGTCCCTGCCGCTGTAACACAACAGTGCTAACCATTGCGCCACCTTGCTGCCCCAATTGTAATAAATCAACAAAGTATTTGTTCTGCTTTGAAACAGAACATTCCCTTTTAAAAAATCAAAAATATTTTTAAAACTATTAAATTGGGCCCATTTAAAAAGAAATATTAACAACAATATTTCTGAGGTTTGAGGACAAGAATGTCATTTTTTTCCACAAACATTGCTTTCGCAAAGTAGATAGGTAATATTACAGAATGAGCATAATAATATTTATTTTAATCCATTTACATTGTAAAACCTTTTAATAAGGCATTTCCATCATGTAAAATTCCGTGCAACTTGTTATTTGTTACTGAATTAGGTTCAGCTCCATGCCTCATGTGGGATTGGTTTGACAAAACGCATGAAGGAAAAGGCTAAAATACCAGGGCAAGGTCATGTAAAGCTATTCACAAGCCTACAGTAACAAGTCAAAAGATGAGGTTAAGGTCAGGCATGTTTGTTTAAGTGAAGCATTTGTAGGTGGGTATTTGGGGTGTGTCAGTTTTATGAGAAATGACTGTGCCAACAATGGAATAAGTAAATAAATATACAGCCTGTGGTAGGGATTTCACAACTCGGGAGGCATTCGGCATTGTCTCAATCGACAGCTGAGTTAGTTAGCATCTGCCTCCACTGGCCTTGGTTTAAGCAGGGAATACAAGCAACCGAGCTTTAATAATGCAACAGAATATTACAGGATTATGCAAAATGAACTGGCTTAGTACAACTACAACTGATCAAAGAGCACCATCACTCCTTTATCATTCTCATCCAAGTCGTTACTTCCCTTAAGCAGATATGGCATTGTACCACTTTTTAGCAACAGCAGCCTACAAAAGGGTCACAAACACTGGGAACCTGGTCAAAAAGATGTGTAACTCGAAAAACAATGCATAACTGAAAAATCTGCCCGAGTGAAGATTGGTGTCCAAAGTCGGAACTTCATGGTGCCGTGACTAGTTGCATTCATGTTTGTGACATTGGATTTCAGGAAGAGAGTTTCCGTGGACATTTCCCCCCACATTTGATGTGACTCTGATAGAAGAATAATAGAAATCCAAGAAAAATGGTGCTGACGGTGGAAACATATACTGGACGAGGGAAAGTATACAGGGCTACATTAGGGGGGGTGAAATTAATTGGATATATTTTCAAAGAGCCAAATAACCTCCTTCAATACAATATAATTTATTCGGTTTTCCTCAGGTTCCCACCACCTTTCCATCAAAGTTATCTCAAACAACCACTTCACTACCTTCCCCCCCAACCTGCCCCCCCCCCCCCCCCCCCATATTTCTATCAATGTTTTGGATTCATTTTCCACAATTCAGCTACTTTTTCCATGAAAACCAGGTATCAATGGCTTGACAAATAACAAAGGAGAAGGTAGGATGGAAGCATTGTGCACTTGATGATTTTCCATAACTTTGAAATGCTGAAGAAATAATGTGAATAGCTATTTAGTTATTATACTGTATTTTCTTCTCAATGCAGCCTCCTCTATACTGGAGATAATAAAGCAGATTTGATGATAGCTGTTGAACATCTCTATTCAGTCCGTAAATGAAACCCTGCCAGAGCTTCCCAGCTGCTTGCAATTTTAATTTACCGACTCACTCCAATCTGACCTCTGTCATCATCCCTCCAACATTTGCAATGAAGTTTGGGAAGCAGCACATTCTTTGTCGATTAAGCATTTCACAGATTTCAAGACTCACACCGAGTTCAACAATCCACATCATAACCACTGCTCCCATTTTCTTTTCGGATGCAGACTTCGGTTATGATTCTGCTATTGCCATTCACACCTTCTCTGCCCCACATCTTGTTCCATCGCCACCTCTTTTGCCTAGCATTAGTATTCTTTTTGTGATTTGAATCATTGCTTTAATTCTAGAAAAGTTTTCTTTATGTTCTTTCTTCCCTTCTCCTTTTCTCTGTTTCTGTACTTGCTCAAATGTCAGCAACGGTGTGGGTTCAGTTCCCGTACCAGCTGAGGTTATTCATGAAGCCTTCTCAACCTTGCCCCTCACCTGAGGTGTGGTGATCCTGAGGTTAAATCACCACTAGTTAGCTCTCTCTCAAAGGGGAGAGCAGCAATGGTCCTCTGGGACTATGGCGACATTTACATTACATTTACTTGACTAAAACTGGTTATATCTGTAACATTTTCTAGTTCTGACGGAAGCTTGTTTTTTCTCTCTCCGCAGACCAGACCTACTGAAAATTTTCAATATCCCCTGTTTGTATCTGATGTGAATGAAGAGATTAGAGCGCTGAGAGGCAGGTCCAGAAGTACAGAATGATGGACTTGGGATAGTTTACAGGCAGCAGAGCTTTGCTTCGATTTTACAGGATGCAAAGGGCAGGAATGCCAGGGGACTTTTGGAATAAAAGAAGTCTGGAGGTCAAAATGGTTTCAGTGGTAGATGAGCTATGGTGAGGTAGGTGATGGAAGCAAGATTACTGAGGTGATTTTGGGTAGTCTTTGTGGAGAGGCGTTACATGCTCTGCTTCTAGTCAAATAGGTAGGTTGTGAACAATCTGAGGAAATGGCCACAGGAGACAGTGATGAGTGTATCTATGTCTGTTGCACAAGTCAAAATGAATAGCTTCGGTCATTTATTTTTAGCCCTAGGTTATCCGAAACTGGATTTCAGACAAACAGGCCAGCAGCACAAAGGCTGTGAAGTAGTTAAGTAAGATAGCAAAGCAGTAGAGCAAGTGTCATCAGTATACATTTGGAAAATGGCCCTAGTTTTCTGGATGATGTTGCCAAGGGGCAGCGCCCAGATGAGGAAGTGGGTGTTGCCCTGTTGGAGATGCTCTGGCCAGAAATGTATAGATAAGAATGGAACAAGAGGGCAGTCCACCCAGAAAGGCAAGGCTTTGGAGGATTGATGTTACTGACTACATCAATGGCTGCTGAGAACTCAGAAAGGACAAGGAGGGGTAATGCACTATAGTCACAGTCCTCTAACTCAATTTGTCTGTGCCTGCATGGTTACATTGTTAGATGTAGCACCTCCGTCGAAGTGAGAGCTAAAACTGAAGCACAAATCAACAAGCATAAGTCATCCACAATGGAAAACAATAGGTGTTATTCCTTTCAGCAGGCAATTTCAGAATAAGGTCAATATACAATCTCAGTGGTGGCTGCTTATCATTCTGTTCTTAACAAGTGTAAATGAATCAATCTATCTATAGTTGGTTGTGAACATAAAACCTGGCAGTCTTAATCTCTGCCTCTAACTGTTAACTGTTTGCACAAGAACAAACAGTCAAACAGACTGATAAAGATTGCAGTTTTCAAGCATCAGTTAATGTTAGGCAAATATTTCATCCATAGACAAATATTTCCACAAACTCCATGGGCTGGATTGTACGTGTCCCTCCCTGGCAGTGGTGGGGTGGGCAGTCCACCATCATTCTACCCACCCCTGATCTGACCCCCACAATATACTAGTTAGGAGAGTGGCAAAATCTGCAACCTACTTGCCATATGTAAATATATAATTAAAGGTCTATTAAGTTGGTTAGCAAGATGTTAACCTCCCTTTTCTTATACACCAGCTCTCCAAAAGCTGCCTCCCCCCCCCCCCCCCCCCCCCCCGCCCCCCCCAGCTCCTTCTCCTCGACACACCTTTCTAGGGCAGTAATCTATATTCTTTGTGCTTCTTCTTCCAGCACTATTGAGCACTGGCACTGCCAGGACAATTTAGTTGGCCAGCAGCTCTCGGGGGTTACTTCTTCCCACTGAGGGGTGGAACACCCATTCTTAACCATTTTAACTTGCCTGCAGAATGTTATAGCTACGGGGTGGGTTTCTTCTGGCCATCTGCGGTCTGCGAGCAATCTGGCCCCCTTCACACTTTGTAAAATGCAGTCCCATAGCTAGACTATCTTCAACTCCATGGGCAGAATTTAATGGGTGGCTGTGTTTCCACCCCATCATGCATAGAGGCAGTGAGGAACAAATCCCTGTCCTGCAGCCATTTAATGCCCGTAAAATTCTGTCTCATACTTCTTAAAATTTCACAGTTCCTGCCTAGAGCACGTGCCCCATGCGACTAAAAGTTTTAAAATGGTTTGACTTCGCAACTGATCGTGGTTAGGATATTTTGACCCCCAATTGATGGTGTGGTGGGACGGGGGCATTTAGGAAGATAAAAATATTACAATCCTTCAAACTACCTCTAACCTGACCGTACCCAGTTTTAATGGATACGGGTTCAGGGAAAGAGGGGAGGACCAATTTACTCTCAGGGGGCGTGTTCATCACTTGATAACTTTTTTTTTAAAATAATGGCAGGATGTTAGGATTCCTGGACCTCAAGAATCCCAACAGGCACATGGAGGTAAGAAGAGTTATATAAATGAGGTAGAGATACCCTCAAATACGACACAGGAGAGAAGATAGGTAATTCAAAGGCTTTAATCATCAGAGAACTGAACAGCAGCTGAGAAGTGTGCTCATCACATGATGCCGATTGGGCCTCATCTTATATACCGTTTCCTGGGGGCGGAGCCAGAGGCGGAGTCCCCCAGGGTTCCAAGCCCGGTCTTAAAGGGTCAATGCATTAAAGGTAAGGTACCATTACAGCAGTTACTGATACCATTCATCACAGAGGTGTAGACCTTTACTTCACTGCTTGCAGGCACGGATGAGCAAGGGTATTTTCGCCAGGCCCAACAAGCTTACCGCCACACAAGTGGACTTTTACAATCAATCAAATCATGCACCGCTGTAATTTCAGGCTTAACTTGGCAAGCACTCACTAGTTGAATTCCTAGCCAACAGACACAGAGTCAGAGTCAGTCGATGGAGCCACTGTTGCGTTAAAAATCAGCTGAAAAATTATAAAGTATGGCCTGAAGTTAATTTCCACATGACAAATAGACCACAAGATCATAAGACATGGGAGCAGAATTAGGCCATTCGGCCCACAGGAACATACTTCCAAGCTTCCCATCTACAAATCCTGCTCCCACAACCTGCTGTTTCCCAAAATTCCTGCTGGAAATGTACAGCGTTTAAAATCATGATGTTGCCTGGCAACAGCAGTAAAATGAATTCAACAAAACATAATAGGATGCAACCTACCCAGCAACAGGTAGAAATCTGTCTAGAGCCTGTTACATTCTGGTGCTTGGCTGGTAGGAATGATGCACAGTACAACGTCTAGTTCTTGACTAGTTAAAGTATTTTATTATAAAATAAATGCGTGGTAAAGATAACTATAAGAAATAAATTATAAATAACTAATACTGATAAATTATCCAAGAGCTACTGCAAGTATGACAACACGGCTATCTCCTAACTCTCAAGGTACAGAGTCACATGGTAGATTTACACTGCCACCTGCTGGTCGGAGGTCATTTATAATAATAACCTTTATTACATAGAACATAGAACAGTACAGCACAAAACAGGCCCTTTGGCCCTCGATGTTGTGCCAAGCCTTGTCCGAAACCAAGATCAAGCTACCCACTCCCTGTCATTCTGGTGTGCTCCATGTGCCTATCCAATAACCGTTTGAAAGTTCCTAAAGTGTCCGACTCCACTATCACAGCAGGCAGTCCATTCCACACCCTAACCACTCTCTGAGTAAAGAACCTACCTCGGACATCCCTCCTATATCTCCCACCCTGAACCTTATACGTTATGCCCCCTTGTAACAGTTACATCCACCCGAGGGAATAGTCTCTGAACGTCCACTCTATCTATTCCCCCTCATCATCTTATAAACCTCTATTCAGTCGCCTCTCATCCTCCTCCGCTCCAAAGAGAAAAGCCCTAGCACCCTCAACCATTCCTCATAAAACCTATCCTCCAAATCAGGCAGCATCCTGGTAAATCTTCTTTGCACCCTTTCCAATGCTTCCACATCCTTCCTATGGTGAGGTGACCGGAACTGCACACAATACTCCAAATGTGGTCTCACCAGGGTCATGTATAGTTGCAGCATAACCCCGCGGCTCTTAAACTCAAGTCCCTGTTAATAAACGCTAACACACTATAAGCCTTCTTCACGGCTCTATCCACTTGAGTGGCAACTTTCAGAGATCTGTAGACATGAACCCCAAGATCTCTCTGTTCCTCCACATTCCTCAGAACCCTGCCGTTGACTCTGTAATCCGCAGTCAAATTTTTCCTGCCAAAATGAATCACCCCGCACTTATCAGGGTTAAACTCCATCTGCCATTTTTCGGCCCAGCTCTGCATCCTATCAATGTCTCTTTGCAGCCTACAACAGCCCTCCACCTCATCCACTACTCCATCAATCTTGGTGTCATCAGCAAATTTACTGACCCACCCTTCAGCCCCCTCCTCCAAGTCATTGATAAATATCACAAATAGCAGAGGACCCAGCACTGATCCCTGTGGGACACCGCTGGTAACTGGTCTCCAGTCTGAAAATTTTCCATCCACCACCACCCTCTGTCTTCTATGTGATAGCCAGTTACTTATCCAATTGGCCAAATTTCCCTTGATCCCACACCTCCTTACTTTCTTCATGAGCCGACCATGGGGAACCTTATCAAACGCCTTACTAAAATCCATGTAAACGACATCAACTGCTCTACCTTCACCTGCACACTTAGTTATCTCCTCAAAGAGGTATTGTCACAGGCAGGCTTACATTAACACTGCAATGAAGTTAGTGAAAATTTACATCATTACATACATGATTGCTTATGCATATCATCACAGAGCCAATATTCAAAAGTGAATGACATGTGTCGCTCCCAGTAATGAAATTAGAAGGCAGTTTAGATAACAAACAGATGTGAATAGATTAGGAGGAGTAACAGTTTAGCTAGACGAGATATACATGTCTTCAGTCAAGGAATTTAATAGGGGTAGACAGCCAAATACACAAAAGACAATATCAAATTGGAACAACGCATAATTGGACAGATCTTCAGAAGCAACACCAGTTAACACCGAGCAGGCAGAAGTAGAGAAGTCAGTTTCCAGCTTACAGATTCAAGTCTTAAGAGCCAAAACAGTGCAGAAAACCTTCGTAAAGACAGTTTAAATATCCTAGCTAAACTAGGATGGATATTTCCCAGACTTAGGATCCTTACACTGCAGAAGGAGACCCTTTGGCCCATTGAGTCTGCATCGACCATCTGAAAGAGCACCCTACCAGACCCACTCCCTGCCCTATCCCCGTAACTCCACCTGACCTGCACACCCCTGGACACTAAAGGGCAATTTAGCATGGCCAATCCACCTAACCTGCACATCTTTGGACTGTGGAACGAAACCGGGGCACCTGGAGGAAACCCACGTAGACACGGGGAGAACATGTCACCCGAGGCCGGAATTGAACCTGGGTCTCTGGCACTCTGCGGCAGCAGTGTCAATCATTGTGCCTCTCTGTACTGTGTGATAACTACAAGTTAAACTTATAGATTTATTTAATTTGAATCTTTTTGGGGGACAGAGGAAGTCTTAAAGAGTTGAAGTATTGAAGATATATTTTAGGGCGAGGAGCTGGGGGACTCTGCACAAGCTCCATTTTACTAGGTTGGTGGAGCAGATGGAGGAGGAATTTAAAAGGTGGGACATGCTGCCGTTGTCATTGTCCCAAGCCAGACAATTCACACCTCTTTAACCTGGAGTTACCTCTCTCTCTGCATCTTTGATGATTTGATTGCCTGCAGGTGCTCGCATTCCGGGGCATCTCTGACTGTGTCTATATAAACATTTCTGGAACAAGCCTTTCCATTCACCTGAAGAAGGAGCCGTGCTCCGAAAGCTCGTGTTTGAAACAAACCTGTTGGACTTTAACCTGGTGTTGTAAGACTTCTTACTGTGCTCACCCCAGTCCAACGCCGGCATCTCCACATCATCTTTTAACAGCACCTTTCAAACCCTTGCTTCTATTACCTAGAAGGGCAAAGTTGGCAGATGTGTGGGAACGCCACCATCTGTAAGCGGTTGGCAGCTCTCTGGTCCAATCCACACCACTCTGCCTTGGAACTAGGGGCTGAAATTAACACCCCTCCACCTCCTCCCCGACTAAAGGCTGGCAGCAGCATAATGCAATGACCACCTCTCCCGACACTTACCCAGGCCATGCCATAATATTATGTGCCACATGGGAAGCATTGGACAGCCCTCGCCCTCGAGTCTATTGAGACCCTTAATTGAGACCCTTAATTGGATCTTCCCACCTCCACCACAATTATTTCCTTGACAGGCAAAGGCCAGTGTTGTGTGAAAACTAGAAGCTCTCACTGCCTGGGCTGGTGGCAGGCTGGATGAGGGGATGGAGGGAAATTACCTTATTTACAGGTCTCTAAGCCTATCATAGGCCCTTCCTCAAGATCTTCTTCCCCGTGTTTCCTCTGCCTCACTGCCCTGTCTACCTCAGCATCTCCTACCTTCCTGCACCCCCCCCCCCCCCCCCCCACTGTTTACTTCAGTGTTCAGCTCCAGCAACAATCGTCGCTGGGGTCTGCCTGCAGTTCTAGCAGTGGCCACTGCTCCCAGTGGTGCTGTTCAGACCAGAGAGCTGCCAGCCATTTGAACGGCCGGCAGCTCTCAGATACGGGTCCTCCTCCCCAGATCTGAAGGTCAGCCTCAAGCCATTTAGCAGTTCGCCTGCTCTTAAATTGCTACAGGGCAAGCCAGGAAAGTTGGGGTGGGCTCACCTGATATTTATGCTGAGAGGTCAGGGACACCAACCCAGCAAAGAATTCCACCCTATAAAGCCATTCCTTCACTATTGCTGGGTCACAAATCTGGAACCCCTCTCTAACACCACTGTGGTAGATCAAGAAGGCAGCTTTCTACCACCATCACAAGGGCAATTAGGGATGACCAACCAACATTGGTCTTGCCAGCAACCCTGATATCCCATAAAAACGAGAATAATTAGAGATATACTCTAATCCAATGAGAGTTTCCATTAGGCACTTTCCAACGGGCCAGAAATGTTTGGAATTAGTCAAGTAGTTTGATAAGCTGGGTGGGGCTGGCATAAGAACATAAGAAAACACAAATAGCGTAAAGTTTCTTCAGACCTTCAAACTCATTGCTTTTGCAGACTGCACAAATATTAAGCATTAGGAAATTTACCCTGTCTAATTTATAGGAAAGTTCTGCCCAATGATTCTCTTCCCTCCAAAAGGCAATTAAACAAAATTCCAGATCTATACCCACCCACAAACCTTTCCTTTCCATCCCTGGCATTTTGTCACACCCATTTCCCTCCTCACCCCAACAGCAGAGAACCTCAAAATCTGTGGAATTCGCTATCATACGAACATAGAAAATAGAAAGAGACGGCCATTCGGTCCTTTGAGCCTGCTCAGCCATTCATTATGATCATGGTTGATCATAAAGTTTAATAGTCTGATCCTGCCTACCCCCCTTGATCATAATGAATGATGGAGCAGGCTCAAAGGTCTCCTCCTCCTTCTATTTTCTATGTTTCTGTGAAGAACCACCCTACTGTATCCCCCCTCAATTCCCCACTGAACAGCAAACTAGCCTTCACCATTAGATCCCCCCACCCCCACCACTAACCCCCCTATCAGCCCACCCAGGACTAACCAACCCAGCCCCCTGCCATCCCAAACTAACTGACCCACCTCCACTGCCTCAAACCCATTCCTCTTAACAACAACTTTCTCAGCACCCACTGGTTTGTCCGCTTGGCTGCCATGAAGCATGTAATGTACGTCTGAGTCCTTTCATTTCAAATATTCTTATTTGAGCCTCGTCACTCTTCTTGATGGTGCAGCTTCATGGCCACACGTGCACAAGGGTTTTCAGCAGACTCATTTTCATTGTAATCAAAGTGCTCTGGATACACGATACACTTTTAATTAAGTCCATGACCCTTGTTAAGTCTAGCCCGAATTCTTTTAGTTGACTTCCATAATGAGTGATCCAAGATGCCAGAAGGTATGAACCAGTTCAAGCTAAACTCCGTCAATTAAAATCTTGCATGTCTTTCTAGCCATCCTCATCATTTTTGTGTCGTTAACATTTCTCAGCAGACTGCATTTCTGGTTAACTTGATCAAGGCAATCCCCACTCCTGTAGCTCCTCCACTGAGTTCGTGAGTAGAATAATGTCATCAGCATGTTGAAGATTCAAAACACACTGCCTGCCATTTGTATATCGCAAGTGTCTCACTCATAACCATTTCTGCAGGGATGTTGAATAAATATGGGGAGGGCACATTCTGAGAAGGTGCTGGGCACTCTGACCCTAGCATTGCTTACAGTAAAGCTTGGCGAACAAGTGGTGCATATTCTGACATTTGTCAACAGAGTTTCTCATGTGAGGCTGAATCAAATGCTTTGTCAAAATCAATGAAGTGCTTGGTTGCACGGCCTGGGTAAGTGCCGGGAGAGGTGGCCATTGCATTGTGCTTGGCTTTATGCTCTCATCCAGCTGCCAACCTTTAGTCGGGGAGGGGGTGGAGGGGTGTTAATTTCAGCCCATAGTCCCTGGACTTTGCTCGTTATCAGTGAGAACAAAATCAGAGTCTATTCTGACCCTGCTATCTAACTGCACTTTGCTGCTACTTCGGTCCCCTACAGGGAATGCCCCTCCCGCCCCCAGGAATGTCCCCTCTCTCTCCCCACCCCCCTCCACCCTGAGGCCGCACATAGCATCATTTCCTTCACGGAGGAGGTGCAAAGAGCAAAGCTCCTCAGTGCAGGAAGAGATCAGACACCATTAAAAACGGCGCTCAGCTCTCTCAACTCAACACGCAACTTGACCCCCGGACCCCCCTAATGCCCAAACTTACCAAAAAGGAGGTCATCCCATCTCTCGTGGCAAGGCACCCTGGTCTGATCACCAGCATGGGCAAAATACCAGCTTGGCACCTTGGCAGTGCCCCTGCTTGCCTGACGTTGCCACCTGGGAACCCTGGCAGCACCCCTGCCAGCACCACCTGGGCACCATGCCAGGGTGCCACCCTGCCCAGAGACCGACCTCCTTGGGGCCTCTGATTTCATGGGGGAACCCCTCAATGTGCTGTTCTGCCTGTTTGTGGGGACCAGTGTTAAATGACACCCGGCTGGGGTCACCTCAGCCAGGCTGTCAGATGTCGGATGGCCATTCCATTTGGCATAGACATAGTTAAGTGGGCTTTTAAGCTCACTTAACTATGTAAGTCTGGATCCCACCCACAATGAAATGAAATGAAATGAATGAATGAAAATCGCTTACTGTCACGAGTAGGCTTCAATGAAGTTACTGTGAAAAGCCCCTAGTCACCACATTCCGGCGCCTGTCCGGGGAGGCTGGTACGGGAATTGAACCGTGCTGCTGGCCTGCTTGGTCTGCTTTAAAAGCCAGTGATTTAGCTCAGTGAGCTAAACCAGCCCCTAAACAACCCCCCCCAATGGGCGGGATCCAGACTTACATAGTTAAGTGAGCTTAAAATTGCAACATCTTGTGAGATCTGGTAAGAGCTGGTGAGGTAAAACGACCGTTGGGAATCTTGGGAGAGCTCTCCCAGGATGCGTCGCTCATGTCCTATCCTGATTCTGGTGGGGGAGGCTGGTAAATCACGTCCTTTATCTCCAGTTCCTCTTCCATGTCAAAATCCAACTTGTTCATCAGCCATCAGCCAGGGGCAGCATGGTGGCACAGTGGTTAGCACTGCTGCCTCACAGCTCCAGGGTCCCAGGTTCAATTCCAACCTCAGGTGACTGTGCGGAGTTTGCACTTCCTCCTCGTGTCTCAGTGGATTTTCTCCGGGTGCTCCAGTTTCCTTCCACAGTCCAAAGATGTGCAGGTTAGGTGGATTGGCCATGCTGAATTGCCACTTAGAGTCAAAAAGGTTAGGTTAGGTTACAGGGATAGTGTGGAGGTGTGGGCTTAAGTAGGGTGCTCTGTCCAAGGGCTGATGCAGACTCAATGGGCCAAATGGCCTCCTTCTGCACCGTAGAGATTCTATGATTCTACGATTCATCTCAAGGTCTTTTTCCAGATCCATTCCAGCATGGTCCTGAGCAAGATATTAGTAGCAAGGGACATCAGAGCAATTGTTCTATAATTTGTACATTGTTTCACGCTACCTCTGTTCGGAAGAGGGATAAAGGTAGAATCAGTCCACTCCTCCGGCCAATTGCTGGTCTCCCACAGTATTCTACATATTTTCTTGTAATTATAACATTTGAAAAGAAAAGTACTACCAACGCTTTAATAGAAGCAACCAATGCAGAAAATACTCCGCTGGTCAAGCGATTTTGCTGAGAGAGCAGAAAACTTAACCTTCTGGTTTCCAGACTTGTCTGTTATCTCTACAGATGTTGGCTAATCTGCTATATGCTTGCAGCATTTTCTTGCTGTATTATGATTAGTTTTTCCTCAAGGGCATAAAGTGTTAGTCTAAAGAAAAGGCATTGATGTGTATAGGTTCCGTCCACCTCTCAAGGCCATGATGACATTATTGCAACTCTAATCCCTCTGATTTGCCAAAATTATCTAAAACCTTACAAAAGCGCTTTACTAAAGAGTGTGCACAATGCATGCTTAGATAAAAAACCCTTCACAAAGATTATTCAATTTTGAATTAATGCTGCATTAAAATTAGGCTATTGCCATTGAAAACTTACATTAATTCTATTGGCTTCAGGGATTAAGCTGTGCTGGAAAGCAGTGTCAGTTTTAAGTACTATTGGTTTACTTTTGGGAATTATAATCTGTCCTGTGCAGAGGTATGCACTTGACCAGCTCCAAACCTAATTAGCCGTTCCAGTAAGGCGATTTACACAGTCTTGCTTTCGGTGACTTATATGAAAAGATGCCAATGTGCTTTTTATTCAGACTTTCTAAAGAGCAAATGAATACTGCAGGAGTCATACACCATCTCTCTGATTTGAAAATGTTTGCCAGGGCATCTGAGCCCAATGTGTTGCTGCATCATGCAGAAAAATAATCAATAGGTTTCACAAACAGTAAATATTCATAACATATTGCCCACTTTAAGACCATAGGAGCAGAATTAGGCAATTTGGCCCATCGAGTCTGCTCAAAATATGGCTGATATTTTTCTCATCCCCATTCTCCTGCCTTCTCCCCATTACCCCTGATCCCCTTATTAATCTCTGTCTTAAAGACACTCAGTGATTTGGCCTCCACAGCTTTCTGTGGCAAAGAGTTCCACAGATTCACCACCCTCTGGCTAAAGAAATTTCTCCTCATCTCAGTTTTAAAGGATCATCCCTTTAGTCTGAGGTTGTGCCCTCGGGTTCTACTTTTTCCTAATAGTGGAAACATCTTCTCCACGTCCACTCTATCTCGGCCTCTCAGTATCCTGTAAGTTTCGATAAGGTTCTCCCTCATCTTTCTAAACTCCAATAAGTACAGACTTGAAGTCCTCAACCGCTCCTCATATGACAAGCTCTTCATTCCAGGAATCATTCTTGTGAACTTCCTCTGGACCCTTTCCAAGGCCAGCACATTCTTCCTAGGGGGCCCAAAACTGATCAAAATACTCCAAATGAGGTCTGACCAGAGCCTTGTACAGCCTCAGAAATACATCCCTGCTCTTGTATTCTAGCCCGCTCAACATGAATGCTAACATTGCATTTGCCTTCCTCACTGCTGAACCTGCGCAGTAACCTTAAGAGAATCTTGAACTCGGACCCCTAAGGCCCTTTGTGCTTCTGATTTCCTAAGCCTTTTCAATTAAGAAAATAGTCTTCCTACGAAAGTGCACAGCCTCACACTTTTCCACATTGTATTCCATCTGCCACTTCTTTGCCCACTCTCCTAGACTGACCAAATTCTTCTGCAGCTCCCCTGCTTCCTCAGTACTACCTGTCCCTCTATGTATCTTTGTATCATCTGCAAACTTAGCAACAGTGCCTTCAGTTTCTTCTTCCAGGTCATTAATGTATATGGTGAAAAGTTGCGGTCCAAACTCCGACCCCTGAGGCACACCACTAGACATTGGCTGCCATCCTGAAAAAGATTCCTCTTTCGCCACCCTCTGCCTTCTGCCAGTCAGCCAATCCTCTCTCCATACCAGTATCTTACCCTCAAAACCATGGGCTCTTAACTTATTTAACAGCCTCCTATATGGCATCTTGTCAAAGGCCTTCTGGAAATCTAAATAGATTGCGTCCACTGGTTCTCCTTTGACTAACTTCCTTGTTGCCTCCTCAAAGAACTCTAACAGATTTGTCAGACATGACCTCCCCTTGATGAAGCCATGCTGACTCAGTCCTATTTTATCATGCACTTCCAAGTACTCCACAATCTCATCTTTAATACTGACTTAAATTCTTACCAATGACCAATCTCAGGCTAACCGGCCTATAATTTCCCGTCTTCTGCCTCCCTCCCTTCTTAAACAGCGGTGTTACATTAGCCATTTTCCAATCCTCTGGGACCCTCCCTGCCTCCAGTGATTCCTGAAAGATCACCACTATCTCCTCAGCTATCTCCCAGAGCCCTGGGGTGTAGTCCATCTGGTCCAGGTGATTTATCCACTTTCAGATCTTTCCGTTTCCTCAGAGCCTTCTCCTTAGTGATGGTCACTGCCCTCACCTCTGTCCACTGATTCTACTGAAGTTCTGGTATCGCACTGGTGTCTTCCACTGTGAAGACTGATGTAAAGTAACGACACAGTTCCTCTGCCATTCCTTTGTTTCCTATTACTACTTCTCCAGCGGTCTAATGTGTATTCTTGCCTCTCCTATATTGAAGAAGCTCTTGCTATCTTCTTTCATATTACTAGCTAGCTGACACTCATATTTCATCTCCCCCCCCCCCCCCCCCTTGCTTTTTTAATTGTCCTCTGCTGACTTTTAAAGGCTTCCCAATCCCCTGGCTTTCTACTAACCCTCACCACTTTGTACGCTTATTCTTTTGCTTTTATGCTGTCCTCGACTCCCCTCATCAACTATGGATGCCTCATCCTCCCCTTAACATGTTTCCTCCTCCTTGGGGTGAATTTCTGGTGTGCCGCCCTAATAACCCCCCCCCCCCCCCCCCCCCCAAAACTCCTGCTATTGCTGTTCCACTGTCTTCTCTGTTATGCCCCCCTTCCAATCAACTCTGGCCAGCTCCTCCCTCATGTCTTTACAGTTACCTTAATTCAATTGTAAAACTGTTTCATCGGATTGCAGCTTCTCCCTCTCAAACTGCAGGGTGAATTCTATCATATTATGGTCACTGTCCAGAAGGGTTCCTTCACATTCAGTTCTTCAATCAGGTCTGCCTCATTACACATTACAATCAATTGCCATTCATGGAGCCAGGTTCTTCAGATTGACTTTCCTGGATTTCAATTACAGCATCTACATGGGTAAGTCAAACTCCTGAACCTCCACTGCACAGCAGTTAATAGAGTGGTTGAGGTTCCAGCAGCAAGGCGACATTTCAAGGAGGAGTTTCACAAATTTTAAAAGTCTTGTTCAGCCTTCAAAAGTCATCGAGAACAGATATATCGGTAATTGAAGAGAGGGAAGAGGGAAGTACTCTGTAATGTGAGACAAGGAACATAGACCTCTAGAAAGCCAAAAATTAGGAAAGCTATAGCTGCCGAGAATCTCAGGGTGACTGAAATGACTGATTAAATCCAAAAGAAACATTTGAAGAGCACAGAATTAAGTCTCACTGTGGGATTAAGCACCCCATCCACTGTCTTAAACATTCCCCGCTTTGCCACTTTCACCCTGTGGTTACAGTGTGTACCACCTTGCCAAAGCTTCTTTTGACAGTACCTCCAAAATCTGTGACTTTTTCATCTGGAACAGTAAAGGCAGAAGGAGCATGGGGAACGCCACCACCTGCAAGTTTCTTACCAAGTCACCACACATTTAGCCCAATGACTAGACACCGCAGAATAAAGCGGAACTTAACCAGTCAAACTTGAGCTGTGAAGACAATAGATGGGGATTTAAAATCAAGACATTGATGACTGTACTTTTCCTCTCCTGACTATCTGCAGAAAATGGATTGCAAAATTCTGTCAGATTGTAAGATTCTGACTGCTTGGATAAAATGTTAAACTTTGTTCTTGTAGTCATAGACCAGTCATAGAGTTTACAGTGCAGAAGGAGGCCATTCGGTCCATCGAGTTTGCACTGGCCCTTGGAAAGAGCACCCTATTTTAGCCTACATCTATCCCCGTAACCCCATCCTATCCCCGTAACCCCAACCAACCTATTTTCTGGACACTAAAGGCAATTTAGCATGGTCAATCCTCCCAATCTGCACATCTTTGGACTGTGGGAGGAAACTGGGGGACCCGGAGGAAACGTGCAGACTCTGCACAGACAGTGACCCAAGCCAGGAATCGAACCTGGGCTCCTGGAGCTGTGAAGCAACAGTACTAAGCACCATGCTCCCCTATCGCCCCACCGAAGTTTGTTTGTTATCAGAACCCTTTGAAGGTATTACAGTTACCTACTATTTTAGACTCACAAAAAACAAAAATCAGTGAAAAATGTAAGTTCCGTTTAATTTCCCTTCCCTCCTACATGTTAGAAAAACACGGATAAGATCTGGGCTAAACTGATATCAGTACCATTTCAATTTACGTTTGTTAGATTCGTTTAGTTTGTTTGAATAGAAGAAAATCAAAAAATCATGAACAAGAAAAAGACATATGCCCCTCCTGCTTAGCCTCCATGAAAATAATATATTGGAACAAATTATGTAATTTGTCTTATTTTACGATGTGACAATTCCTGTGATTGTGACAGATGACCTGTTCCCAGTGACTAACTAACAATGAGAGCTGGAGCAACTAAACTAGTCACTGTTCCATTGCAAACAAGAAACAAATGTTAATTGTATTAAAAGCAATTTGTCAAGGAAATCAAAGCCAAATTGTAAATCAGAGTGAGCACGTCCCAAACCTAAAGATTTATATTGGGCGGCATTTAATGGAAAAAGTTTGAAGTGTCATAACAGTCGCGACTTCCTGGGTGTTTCCCGACAGCCAAGCTGGCGAGACCCAGACCCGTATTTAGCTGCACTTAGTGAAGAAAATGATCCCCCACCAGCTTCACGGCGGCACTGGCTGTCCTGCCAGCTGATTCACGAGACTTCTGCCTGGCAGCTCCCCACTAACAAGGGGGAGCTGCTTTTAAACACTGCCTCCGAACTCACTCCTAATTAGTACATAAGGATGGCACCACGCAGACCTGCTCAACACTTTGGGGATGCTAACTTGTCCAGGATGCTGTGGAGGTGAGACTGGCCACCTTGTTTCCCCAAAGGAGGTTGGAGGACCAGCTGCAGGGCTGCCAATGCAGCCTGGGGGGGGGGGGGGCAGTGGCAGCGGCTGTCAGTTCAGGCAGTATGGCCAGGAGGACTGCCATGTAATGTAGGAAGGCAACCGATGACCTCTACCCGGCAACAAGTAAAGGTTAACACTGGCCCCCTGGCATCTGATCTGCCTGCCACCCCACTGACGACCCAAACAGGTCGGTAGCAGGAACCTACCACCATTTCCATATCCGGACTTCGTGATTGCGCCCCAGCATACCCTGGCACCTCCCAGCACAACCCCTCCGGGTCTAGGGGTGGTACCCAAACATGCCACCTGCCATAGACCCCTCCCACCTCTGATGCACCAAACATGCAGCACACAATGCCCCCTCACTGTCCCCGCATGGAAAGTTAGCCCATAATAGGGGTAAAAGGGCCCAGACGGGCAACGGAGTTCCAGGCATCGGAGTCCTCACCTCCTTTGTGGAACAAACCCTGGAGATCGCGGGTTGGCCCGCAACACTGAGGCTGGCTTGCGCCACAGAGGTGAAGATCCATTTCCCTTTTACCCTGATGACCTGCCTCAAGTGACTTGCTCATGTCACACAAATGATCCTTCCCTCCCACTGACCACATGTCTCTTCTGCTGGATCGCCACCTGATGGGGCATGGATATCCAGGGTCATACCCAACCAAACCCCCCCCCCCCCCCCCCCCCCTCCCCTACCCCCAGCCACCCCAAAGTTGACCTCGCAGGACAGCTCAGAGGAGATCACCATCACTTAGGCGTCACAGCTGTAATCCCCACCCTCCACCAGCACAGATACACACGCCTCGGTGGGCAACACTAGCGGACAGGCTCCTTGATAACAATCTGGTGAGCACCACACAGATGCTGATGCACATCAGGTGAAGGCAGGATCATCCAGTCAGAGTCAACAGTCGGAGTCTGCTGGATCCCAGGGAACAGTTGATTCCCAGTTAGATGCCAAACCTCTGGACAAGTTAATCCCATAACTGATGCAGATGCAAGGGCACGACCGTGAGATTCAGGGATGTCAGCAAAACTCCAGCGAGTGGATAACCGATTGGAGGAGTCACAAAGGGTACAGGCGCAGAAGATGGCGCCGGCAATGCATGCCACCAATGCCAACACTGCTAGGCTGGCGACCGCAGTGTAAATCCTGGAACACAAAGTCAGCGCCTTCAGTGGTGGTGTCCAAGGCGAGGCCCAGTCAGTGATGGCCATGGTTGAGGGCCTCGCCATTGTGTTCCAGTCCCTGTAGGACTTGTCTCAGATGCAGGTGGACATGGTCGAGGCACTCCAGAGCATGTCGAAGTCACTGTGGAGCACCGCTGAGAGTGTTAACACAATGGTGCAGACAACAGGGAGACACCCGGAATGGCAGAGCCAGATGACGCAGAGACCGCTGAAGCTCACCCCAGCTGCCCCTCCATCCCATGGAGATCCCTAGAACCCTATAGGCACCATCTGGGAATAGGGAGCAGTGGAGGCTGACCTCGTGTCTGCCACCAGGGAGATAACCGCAGTCTCCACCTCACCCTAATCCCCTCTCCTCCTGATACCGGTGTGTTGCAAGGTCAGCAAGCAGAACAGGGTGGCACGGTGAGTGACACCGGTGAGTCAGCTGGGGTCCTCCGCCTCCAGGCGTTCCACAGGATGACCGCCAGGGGCACCAAAGGGTGTGAGAAGCAGCAGGCTGCCTTCACCTCTGATGTGGATCCTGTGGACACACCAAGACATAGAGGCAGAACACAGAAGATTAAGAAAAATGAGGATCATAGAATGGGCCCTGGGGGAGCTCTATCTACAGCTCGGGACAATGGAAGTTTTAAATGTTCACCGTTAACATCTAACATCTGGTACACGGGTAGTTTCTGTCACTTTATTCTGCACAACAGGCCTGCCTGTACCTCCACACCCGTTACGCTCTGCCCCCTCCTTGTATAGTGACCCGTTGACAGTGACGACACAGGCCCATCACCCTGTGGTGGGGTTATACAGTTCCTGGGAGGGTCGAACAGGGTATCCGGAGGGGGGTAGGGAGGGTGGTGGGGAGAGGATCAGGGTCTCCCTCGCCCTCTGGGCTTGCTGGACCCTCGCCGCTACTTGTCCCCCATCCCTGGTTACTTCAGTGGGTCCTCCCTGGGTTCGTCCTCGAGCCCCTCCTATTCCGGCCCCTCCTCAGGTCACAAGTCTCTCCTCCTCCAGAAAGTCGCCCTGTTGTTGTGCCAGGTTGTGGAGGACACAGCAGACCATCACAAAACTGGAGACACTTTGGGGGTGTACTGCAATACAGCACCAGAGCAGTCCAGGCATCAGAACCGCATTTTGGGCAGTCCAATGTATTGCCCAATGAGAGAACGGGTGGCAGCATGGGCCTCGTTATATCAGGTCTCCACAGTGGCATCAGCCGGACCTCAGTGGTTACCCCTTAGTCCCCAACTGCTAACCCATCACCCTGGAGGGGTCCTCAAAGATGCCGGAGATCTCCGAGTGTCCCAGGATGTAGCTGTCATGCATGTTCCCTGGGAATACGCACAATGTGCATGACCGGAGGTGATGGTCGCATACGAGTTGAACATTCAGGGAGTGGAACCTCTTGCTGATAATGAAGGGCTCCTTGATATCCAGGTGCTCGCAAGGCAACATGTTTGCCATCAATTACCCCCTGGACCTGGCATCCCGGCGATGGCTGAAAACCCCGTTGCCAGGGCATCTTGATGGGCTTGGTCCAGCTTGAAATTGATATAGTCTACTGCCCCGGCATGTGGTCTGTAGCTTGTGATTTGCTGCGTAAGTCCCTGCTCATCTCCTCATACGACCGACATCGCCTGCGTTCCCCTTTGGCTCCTTCCTCGGCCTGATGGACAACCGGGTCTGCAGGGTGTGCAGCAGCCCCTGCAGATGGAGTGCCGCCTCCAGCCTACACTGAGATTGCTGCTGCCTTCTCTGGCAGGTGGCCGCCTGGCCTGCGGCCACCCATTGCGGTACTTGTCAGGAGGGAGAGACTGACAAGCAGTTAGGGCTTCCACCCCGGCACCCTAAAATTCCCCAAGCCTTCCCACCCTTAATGTCCCGCCCTTTCTCAAAGTGCCACCCTCCGAGCCAGAACCCCACTCTGCACCCACCCCTCCAACCTCAGCAGGAGCCCATAAACTCCAGGTCCCTGTCGGGAACATTAAGGAGACCATGTTCTATTTCCCTCCCCAAGATCCAACCTCTGATCATCGGGATGTGGCCAGTGCTGAAGCCAACTCTAGAGAGTTTTTGATTGTTTTAAAAAAAACAATTAATAGGCAATTTAGCATGGCCAATCCACCTACCCTGCACGTTGTGGGGGTGAGACCCACATCGACACGGGAAGAACGTGCAAACGCCACACGGACCGTGACCCGGGACTCGGATCCAACCCGGGTTCTCAGCGCCGTGAGGCAGCAGTGCTCACCACTGTACCACCCCGAGTGTTTGATTGTTGGCTGCTCCCTCTGTGGTGCTGATGCCTCCAGGGTTGAGGCAAAGTGTCCCGGCCTCACAGTTTGATGGAATGTTCGGCAATAACACTCCTCTGAATCGTGGCTCATGTATCCACAGGAATGCACTTGAGAATTTTTGTTTATTAAACAGTCAACAGTACCAGTATACAAAAAAGATCAAAACTAAATACTTTACAGTCCATCTATCACACCAACCATTAACCAACAAGAAAAAGGCACCATGCCATACACACAAGTACCTTCTCACTACAGAAAAATTGGTTGAAAAACAGTTACTCTGTACAATGAAAACTAAACACACTATCACTCCGCGCAGGCCCTCAGCAAAATAGAGGATCCTTGCCGTTCGGTCGTTTTACCTCAGTCTCAGTCCATGAGCCTTCGTATGGCCTAATTTAATCGGAACCAAAGGTCAATATTCACATGTTCCATTGGTGTTCAAGGAGCAGTAAACAGCCTCAACATCCGGCGATCAGGTTGCTCACTCAGATCAATCTGCCTCTCTCTCTCCCTCCTGCAATTCCCAGCAGCAGACTCCTCAGTAGGGGAAAATTGCATTGACCCAGAGCACACCTGGAGAGAGAAAGAGCTCTCCAGCACTGGCAGCAAGTCATCTTACATCCCCCCTTTCTTTACTCCAGGACACAGAAACAAAGAGTCGGCAGCAGACAACACAAAATCTCCAGGCATTAAACAGTCAACAGTACAATGAAGTTAACAGCAGTTTACAAAAGCATTTCTTCAGCACCTTCATCAAGCTATTAATTTGGATCAATCCACCTCCCTCCCTCCTGCAGCTCCCAACAGTAGACTCCTCAGTGGAGGGAAAATCATACAGATGCAATCAAAAACGACGCGAACCGATCCGGCGTCGGGCCGACTGGAAGTTGCGGAATTCTCCGCACGTCCGGGGGCTAGACCGGCGCCGGAGGAGTTGGCACCACGCCAACCGGCGCCAAAGGTACCACGTGAGTTAGCACATGCGCTGAACCGTCGGCGTGGTTCGGCGTATGCGCAGACCAGCCGGTGTATCGTGGCACATGCACAGGGGGGTGGGGGTTTCATCACCGCGCCAGCCATGGCGCGGAAGGAAGAAGTGCCCCCATGGCACAGGCCCGCCTGTAGATCGGTGGGCCCCGATCGCGGGTCAGGCCACTGTAGGGGCCCCCCCTGGGGCCGGATCCCCTCTGCCCCCCCCCCCCCCCCTCCCCCCACCACCCAGAGGACCGCACCAGCCAGCCTACCAGCCAGGTCCCACTGTGTGGGACCATGTCCAATCCACGCCAGCGGGACTGGCCAGAAACCGATGGCCGCTCGGCCCATTGGGGCCCGGAGAATTGCCGGGGGGCCAACTACCTACAGCCCCCAACCGGCGTGGCACAATCCCTGCCCGCGCCCGAAAACCGGCACCGAAGAATACGGCAGCCGGCGTTGGAGCGCGGGGCGGGATTTACGTCGCCCCCACGAAATCACCGACCCTGCGGGGGGTCGGAGAACCCCGCACACTGTATCACTCCTCGCAGGTTCCTCAACAGAAACGGACAATAAGCCTGAGAATGTGTTATCAAGTCCAGTCCTTTGTCATAGTCCCACATATCACTGCTATTCTCCATCCAGGAGCCACAGCTATGCAGGCCTGCCCACACGGCCCAATCTCACCGGAGCCAAATCCTGGCATTCACATATTCCACTGGCTCTCAATATGCAGTTGAACATCCTCGATTTCCAACTGAGGTGAGGTGCCAGTTACTTGCAGCACTCACCACTCCAGCAGCAAAAGCATCAGCAATCTGCAAAATAATTTCTTCGTAGGCATCATCAGGTGGCCCATTTGGATCAATGTTGTGCACCAGGTCCCACAGTGTCTTCTTGCCTCAATCCGGATTGCCTTCTGAACTCATATATGCCCCTGAGTCCGCTGTTCCAGGACCCAGGTATCATAGAAAAAGTTGTCCTTCTTTCCGGCTACAGAAAAGGAAGGAAACAGCAACAGCAGCCTCCAGGCATCTGCAGCCACCAGCAGGAGCAAACAGCAAACACAACCTGCAGCTGTGAAGTGTTCTCATAACTAACAATGACAATGCCTTCCTAGAAATAGCTTTCAGCTCAGCAGCTAAAGGCTGCTCACAGCCAAAGGGGGTTATAGTGACCTTCAACATATATCCAAAAACAGGGTTCTGTCCTGCAAATGTTTGGTAGCACAGACAGGTAGCAGCTGCAGTTGTCCCTGTAATGGGAATACACAATATTGGAGAATGGCTTGTAGACAGATGCTATGCCCCTCACCACACCACCACCCTCAGCCCAGGGGCAACCCCTGACCTATGATGCCTGCCCACTCCCCCCCCCCCCCCCTTCCACCCCAAGCACTGGGGCAGCAGCTCCAGAGCCCCTGGGCTGCATTCCGAGGAATGGAAATGGCTACTCACCTCCTCAGCTCCCCTTAGCAACCATTGCGCCAGCTTCCCATTTCTAAAAAGGAGTTAAACAGGCACCCGTGTTATCACTCCCAGAAGACCATTAGATTGGACTTGCATCTCGCAAATGAGATGGAGATTGGTCTTATTTGGTGTCAATTGGTGTCTCTCCATGCCCAGGCAGGATCATTAACCCGCCACCGGGAGCGGGCCGGTTAAATCGCGAACTCATTCGTGCCCGGCGCAGGTTCCAATTTTGGCCTCTCCCGCTATTTAGCCAATGCCCGGATCTGCGGCGGGCGCAACGTGGCAGTTAAATCGCACCCATTGTCTTAATTATTCACGTTTACTTCATCAGTTTAACAAGAGCTAATCTTTCCAAATTTTAATTATTTAATACAAATTATGTTCTTTGGGGAATGGACAAAATATTGGAGTATTAAAAAATGAGTTTCCCAGCAGTGTTTTTATTGTACTGCCTTCAGAATAATCGGAATTGCCTTCCAATTTTCTCCCTTCTTCTAACTGGTTCTAATTTCAAAGCATGCAGTGCTCTCTGCAACCTTCCCCAAACTGTCCACCTTCCTGTTTCAGGTTCAACACTCAAGTGCAAAAAGACTATTCTACCCTTGGTGGCTGCACAGTCAAGCATGGCCTCATCTTCACAGTACCCACAGAGCTGCCATTCCCAGCAAATGTCACTGCATAGCAGTCAACGGTGATATTGTGGATTTATTTCACCTGCTTCGGTCCAGAGCGTGTGACCAATTGTGGTGGAGTAACATTTAAGCTGTTTAAACCAGTGAACATAGCACAAAAGTGGGACCTGCATGGATCATACATCTTCGTAAAACATCAGACAGTTCCTTTACTTTCAAAGCTACTGAAGTGCAATGGCATTTTTTTCTACTTTTAAGGTATACCAAAGTGATTCACTGTGTTAAAGGTGAAGGGATAATTCAACGATGGAAGACAAGATAATTTTAGTCAGTCAATGCTTGTTTATTATTTTAAGCATATTAATAGAATTGTTTTGTGAGCATTAATGAATTTGATAGCCGAGGTGTTCATCATGATACACATTTATGTAATATTAATATGCAGTGATTAGGATGCAGAAACCACAATGACATTGCTGTAAATCTTTCATGTTCTGCCATTGCCGCATGATAAATGGCAGTTGTGCAGTCACTTTTCTTCAGAGTGGGTCTAACTGAAACATGATTCATAACTCCAAGATTTTCAACTGTTCTATCAGTTCACTCTTACAGTAAACAGATTTGAACGACAGCAGCTGGCACAGTTCATGGGACTGGCATTTGCAACACATCCCTCAAAAATCTGATAGGCTCTGGTTAAGAAATATTTTCATTCACGGCGCTGAGGTCCAAGGTTCGATCCTGGCTTTGGGTAACTGTCCGTATGGAGTTTGCGCATTCTCCCCGTGTTTGCGTGGGTTTCGCGCCCACAGCCCAAAAGATGCGCAGGTTAGGTGGATTGGCCACACTAAATTGCCCCTTAATTGGAAAAAATGAATTGCATACACTAAATTTAAAAAAAAAGAAATATTTTCAGACCAATAACAGACGCCTCCAATTCCTTCTGACCCAGCATCCCCTTGCACATCATCTTCTGTTGTACAACTTACTTGATTTCTTTAATGTTTAGCTAGACAAGCTACTCTATCAACAGCTTATTGCCAACAGTGTTAGCTAGAGATCACTCATATCCTAATGATGTATTTTCTTTCAGTGAAATACTTTCTTCACTTTTTCTAGGTGAATAAGAAATTTGAGTCACTTCTTTTTTCTCTCACACTTGAGGTTTCCTTTTCTCCCACAGTCTTTTCGATTTGTTCATGGAATATAGGCACCATGGTAAGACCACATTTAACCTTGAAGGTGATGGTGAGCTACCTTCTTGATTTGTTGCAATTCATGTGAAGGTGCTTCCACAATGCCAATAGGTAGGGAGTTCCAGGATTTTGACCCAGAAGGAATGAATATTTAATTATGAGTCATGTCGATGCATGACTTGGTCAGGAACTTGCAGGTGATGGTATTGATATTGTTATGGGCCAGGGTTTAGAGAACTCCAAAGCGTATCATAGAGTTCACTTGACCCACAACGTTTAACAGATTGTGGTATGGGAGCACACGGCCCACTCTACAGGTGTGGTACAGCAGAAATGGAAAAGTATTTTTTAAAGCAAAACAATGGGCGGAATTCTTCTCTCCCCACGCCGGGTGGGAGAATCGCGGGGAGGGTCGAGCGACTCACGTCACGCCCCCCTGGCGTCCCACACGATTCTCCCACCCCCCGCTCGGAAGAATCGCCGCTCACCGTTTTTCACGGCGACTGCCGATTCTCCGACCCGGATGGGCCGAGCGGCCTGCCGTTCCCGACCGGTTCACGACGGCGGCAACCACACCTGGTCGCTGCCGTCGTGAACATGGGCGCCAAATGCTGGTTTGAGGCTTGTGGGGGGCAGAGAGGGGAGTGAGCACCACGGCCGTGCTCGGGAGGGGACTTGCCAGCGATCAGTGCCCACCGATCGTCGGGCTGGCGTCTCAAAGCGACACACTCTTTCCCCTCCGCCGACCCGCAAGATCAAGCCGCCACATCTTGCGGGCCAGCGGAGGGTAAGACAGCAACCACGCATGCGCGGGTTTGAGCCATCAGCCGTCGTGTCGTCAGCCGCACATGCGCGGGTTGGAGCCGCCCAATCTGCGCATGCGCGGCTGACGTCACTTAGGCGCCGCCGTCGCGTCATTCTCGGCCGAGTTCACGACGGCCTTCCCGATTTATCGCTGGAGCGGAGAATTCCGCCCAATGTTTATTCTATGAACTCAAGTTAACCTTTTTGAAACATACGGTGAACATCTTAGCAACTATTAATTCAAATACAACCCCCAAAGACTACAACACTAGGTAATCCTTTAACTTTCCTTTTAACATCCATACGACTTAAAACACCTTTTACCAGAAGCACATCAGGTTAAATCCACTACTGTTATTAGCTTTAAATCACCAGGATTGATTTACAGTCTTTAGATTATAGAGCGAGCCTCTAATACACCTTCTGGCTGTGACTGCAGCTATCCAGCTCTGAAAACAAAACTAAAACACACCCTGCAGCAAACAGCCTAAAACAAAAGCAAAAAGCTGACAGACAGCCCAGGACCACCCACTCTCTGACATCACTGCCGTAAAAACACCCATTTCTTAAAGGTACTCTCACTACAGATATTTATATACACACCCATTTATAAACACCCATTTCTTAAAGGTACTCTCACATGACAATATGCTCAGTCAGTCTTTGCTCTTCCAGGTAGATGTCATGGGTTTGAAAAGCTCAGTTCTGATACGTTTTGGTGAGATGGTGTACACTGCAACAACTCTGTGTAGGTGGTGGAGAGAACAATGTGAATGGGATGCTGATCAAATGGGCTGCTTTACCGTGGATGCTGTTTGAATTTCTTGAAAGTTGTAGGAAAGGCACTCATCCGGCAACTGGAGAGTATTCTAGTCCACTCCTAACTTGTCTCCACCAGATGCTGGAAAGGCTCTGGAGAGTCAAGAGCTGATTTGTCATCCTCCATTTCTGTGGCGAGAAATGACAGATGAAGGTGACTGGAGAAAGATCCGTCTGGTCAAAGATCACCTCCATTTTTTGGATGGGGACAATTTACACTGAGATTTCCTCTTAAAAATGATAAGATAGGTTGACGATTCATCTTTATTCACAAGAATTGTTATCTGCAATAGTAAAAGCCAGGCCATGGCCAACAACATTATCGTTAATTCTGGATTCCAATGCTATCCTATTCCAAACTCCCATCTTTCTCTATCTATAAACTTGAGCTCATAGAAAATCCCATTGGTTGTATCCTAACTCACACAAAGTCCCAATCACTCAACATCCCGGTGTACTGACCTATAATTGGCACCCTGACCAATAATAACTCTTCCCAGACTTATATTCAAATTATTTAATTGCCTTGCTGATTTTTGAAAAATTCATTTATGGGATGTGGGCATTACCGGGTAGGCCAGGATTTATTGCCCATCCATAGTTGTTCTTCAGAAGGTAGTGGTGAGCTGCCACCTTGAACTGCTGCAGTCCATGTGGATGGATGCTGATGGGAAGGAAATCCAGGATTCTGACATAGCGACAGTGAAGGAACAGTGATATAATTCCAAGTCAGGATGGCAAGTAATGTGGAGGGGAACCGCCAGGTGGTGGTGTTCCCAGATACCTGCTGCTCTTGTCCTTCTAGATGATAGTGGTCATGGGTTTGGAAGGTGCTGACTAAGGAGCCGAGGTGAGTTCCTGCAGTGCATCTTATAGACGGTACACAGGGCTGCCACTGTTCGTCGGTGGTGGAGGGTTTGAATGTTTGTGGAAGGGGTGCTGGATGGTGTCAAGAGTATTGAGTGTTGTTGGAGCTTCACTCATCCAGACAAGTGGAATGTATTCCATTACACACCTGACTTGTGCCTTGTAGATGGTGGACAGGTTTTGGGGTGGGGCAGGAGGTAAGTAAGGAGGAAGGAAGGTCATTGATGAAGTAGCTGAAGGTGGTTAGATTTAGCGGACTACCCTGTGAAATTCCTGCAGTGATGTCCTGGAGCTGAAATGATTTACCATCAACAACCACAACCATCTTCCTTTGTGCCAGGTATGATAAGAATAATCTTTATTGTCACAAGTAGGCTTACATTAACACTGCAATGAAGTTACTATGAAAAGCCCCTAGTCGCCACATTCTGACGCCTGTTCAGGTACACAGAGGGAGAATTCAGAATGTCCAATTCACCTAACAAGCATGTCTTTCACGACTTGTGGGAGGAAATGGAGCACCCGGAAGAAGCCCACGCAGACACGGGAAGAGCATGCAGACTCCTCATAAACAGTGACCCTAGCCGGTAATTGAACCCGGGACCCTGGCGCTGTGAAACAACAGTGCTAACCACGGTGCTACCGTCCCACCCAAGTCCAACCAATGTAGGGTTTTCCTCCTGATCTCCATTGAATCCAGTTTTGCTAGGGCTCTTGAATGCCATACCTGGGCAAATGCTGCCTTGACGTCAAGGGCAGTCACTCTCACCTCTGACATTCAGCTCTTTTGTATATGTTTGAACTAAGCCTGTAATGAGGTCAGGAGCTCGGTGACCCTGGTGGAACCCAAATGACTGTCCGGCAGATTATTGCTGAGTAAATGCTGCATGTATCTTTGATCTCCTTCAGAACTCTGCATTCCTTCCAATTCAGGCCTATTTTGCCTGTCTCATTTCCTTTCCTCCACCATTGGTACCAGTATCTTCAGTTGTTCAAATGATGTGAGAGGCAGAAAGCGATGAGAAAAATTTATATAAAATGGTAAGTGTTATAGAGACAGAAGAGGTTGTATTGATAACTTTTTGAAACGCAAAATTGAAATAAAATCATTACAAATGCTGAAAATCTGAAATTAAAACAGAAAATGCTGGGAAGGTAGATCAGACCCTTCAGCTTCTCTAATGTGATGCTTATTTTCAAAGGTTTACAGCACAAAAAGTGGTCGATCTTGATTGTGCTGACACTTTGCTGAAGCTTTGCATCCTCCTCTGCTTTAAAATAAAATCCAAAATATTTTGTTTTGACCTATCTTGTCTCTTAACAGATTTGCTCTTTGCTTCCAATGTATTGTTTGAAATTTATTCTGCTGATTGATTGGGGCTATATGTATATTTTGCATAGATAATCAATTACATGAAGTGTGTAAGGAACAAATTTCTCCAACACTTTGTGATGAAGTTCCTTTTGAAACATGCCTGATTGACCTCTCAACATCCCCATGAATACGTTAATCAACTTCTAATTTTAGAATAGTTTTGAAGATTAGTTTCCTGTCAACGATGAAATTTAACAGTTGGATGGCTGTGTGATCCAATTGGTTTGATGGCAGCCTGTGCTTGTAATATGATGGAAAAATTATATGTCTTCTTCTCTCCCAAGATTGTGACTGGACATAGTGGATAAAAGCAAATTACTGCAGATGCTGGAATCTGAAACGTAGGGAAAGAAAAGAGCTAACGTTTCGGGTCCGATGACTCTTTGTCAAAGCTAACAGACAGAGAAAGTGGGAAATATTTATACTGTGGAGTAAGAATGAAAGATGAGTCATAGCCACAGAAACCCAAGTAAACCGGGTGCTAATGGCCACAGAAACCAAGGGGAAAGAGTGTTAATGGCAGTCCCCAGAGAGGGTAAAAGATGTGAAAGGTCAAACAGCAGGGAAACTAACATCAGAGGATGAACTGTAGGTGTGGGGGGAGGGGAAGGGGGAAGCAAAGAGGAGAAAGGTGCAGGAAAGGTGGATAAGATTGGGGGAGGAAAATTAAATGTATATTAAGGAAGAAAGAAATGGTAAAAGACAATTAAAATGAAATGAAAACAAATGGGTCGAGGTGGCGCTGATCCTCTGAAGTTGTTGAATTCGATGTTCAGGCCGGAAGGCTGTAGCGTGCCGAACCGCAAGATGAGATGTTGTTCCTCCAGGAACAACGGACTCGAAACGTTAGCTCTTTTCTCTCCCTACAGATGCTGCCAGACTTGCTGAGATTTTCCAGCATTTTCCCTTTCGTTCGTGACTGGACATACACTGCACAGATAACAACAGCAATTTGCATTTATATAGCTTACTGCATGCATCCTAAAATGCTTGACAAAGGCAGAATCAAAAAATAGGTATTGAGCTAACAGGTGACCAGGAAGATGGCCAAAGACATGGGGCACAATTCTCCATTTTGGAGACTAAGTGTTGACACTTGGAGTGAATTGCATTTGGTTTGCATTCTCGTTGGAGCGTTATTTGTAGATGGAATCAGGACATGCTAATGGGCCAACACTCTGCCCACGTGAATCTAGAGCAATTCCCATTCTCGCCAGCATCGGTTTCACTGGGGCTGGAATTGGTGCTGGAGAGCTTGGCGAGCTGGAGCTGCTTATGAGGACTCCATTTCCCATTCCAGCTCAGTGGAGGCCTGTCCCAAAGTTCACTGAGTCTGTGCTTGATCAATTGTTGGATGCGGTGAAGGAGAGGTGTGACACCCACTTACCCATGGTGGGCAGTAGTCTCCAGCCCGCGATCGTCAACCAGGTCTGGGCGGAGGTGGCCGAGGTGGTCAGTGCTGTCGGCCTCTCCAGGCGGACAGGCATGCAGTATCGGAAGAAGATGAATGATCTCCTGAGGGCAACTTGGGTGATTCACCTCCTCTGTTCCCCTGGCAGCACTCCTGTCTCTCATTCCTCACATCACACCCTCACACCCATTGAGGCAAATCAAAACCCACCTGTCTGCATCTCCCTCACATCGCACCCTGCACCAAACCCCAACACCTGTATTGTCCTCTTTGGCCAGGTGCCTTGCACACACATGCCACCAGCTACAAAGCACTTTGGTGATAGTGATCACAACTCGGTTATGTTTACTTTAGCAATGGGCAGGGATAGGTATATACCGCAAGGCAAGAATTACAGCTGGGGGAAAGGTAATTATGATCATATTCGGCAAGATTTAGGATGTATAGGATGGGGAAGGAAACTGCAGGGGATGGGTACAATCGAAATGTGGAGCTTTTTCAAGGAACAGCTACTGCGTGTCCTTGATAAGTATGTACCTGTCAGGCAGGGAGAAAGTTGTCGAGCAAGGGAACCGTGGTTTACTAAGGAAGTTGAAGCACTTGTCAAGAGGAAGAAGAAGGCTTATGTTAGGATGAGACATGAAGGCTCAGTTAGGGCACTTGAGAGTTACAAGTTAGCCAGGAAGGACCTAAAGGGAGAGTTAAGAAGAGCGAGGAGAGGACACGAAAAGTCGTTGGCGGATAGGATCAAGGAAAACCCTAAGGCTTTCTATAGGTATATCAGGAACAAAAGAATGACTAGAGTAAGATTAGGGCCAATCAAGGATAGTAGTGGAAAGTTGTGTGTGGAATCAGAGGAGATAGGGGAAGCGTTAAATGGATATTTTTCGTCAGTGTTTACACTGGAGAAAGACAATGTTGTCGAGGAGAACACTCAGGTTCAGTCGACCAGGCTAGATGGAATTGAGGTTCAAAAGGAGGAGGTGTTAGCAATTTTGGAAAATGTCAAAATAGATAAGTCCCCTGGGCCAGATGGGATTTATCCTAGGATTCTCTGGGAAGCCAGGGAGGAGATTGCAGAACCTTTGTCCTTGATCTTTATGTCGTCTTTGTCAACAGGAATAGTGCCGGAAAACTGGAGGATAGCAAATGTTGTCCCCTTGTTCAAGAAGGGGAGTAGAGACAACCCTGGTAATTATAGACCTGTGAGCCTTACTTCGGTTGTGGGTAAAATGCTGGAAAAGGTTATAAGAGATAGGGTTTATAATCATCTTGAAAAGAACAAGTTGATTAGCGATAGTCAACACGGTTTTAAGAAGGGTAGGTCATGCCTCACAAACCTTATTGAGTTTTTTGAGAAGGTGACCAAACAGGTGGATCAGGGTAAAGCTGTTGATGTGGTGTATATGGATTTCAGTAAGGCATTTGATAAGGTTCCCCACGGTAGGCTATTGCAGAAAATAAGGAATTATGGAATTGAAGGTGATTTAGCGGTTTGGATCAGTAATTGGCTAGCTGAAAGAAGACAGAGGGTGGTGGTTGATGGCAAATGTTCATCCTGGAGTTCAGTTACTAGTGGTGTACCGCAAGGATCTGTTTTGGGGCCACTGCTGTTTGTCATTTTTATAAATGACCTGGAAGAGGGTGTAGAAGGATGGGTTAGTAAATTTGCAGATGACACGAAGGTCGGTGGAGTTGTGGATAGTGCTGAAGGATGTTATAGGATACAGAGGGACATAGATAAGCTGCAGAGCTGGGCTGAGAGGTGGCAGATGGAGTTTAATGCGGAAAAGTGTGAGGTGGTTCACTTTGGAAGGAGTAACAAGAATGCAGAGTACTGGGCTAATGGCAAGATTCTTGGTAGTGTGGATGAACAGAGAGATCTCGGCATCCAGGTACATAAATCCCTGAAAGTTGCCACCCAGGTTAATAGGGCTGTTAAGAAGGCATATGGTGTGCTAGCATTTATAAGCAGGGGGATTGAGTTTCGGAGCCACAAGGTCATGCTGCAGCTGTACATAACTCTGGTGCGGCCGCACCTGGAGTACTGCGTGCAGTTCTGGTCACCACATTATAGGAAGGATGTGGAAGCTTTGGAAAGGGTTCAGAGGAGATTTACTAGGATGTTGCCTGGTATGGAGGGAAGGTCTTACGAGGAAAGGCTCTGGGAATTGAGGTTGTTTTCGTTAGAGAGGAGAAGACTGAGAGGTGACTTAATAGAGACATATAAGATAGTCAGAGGGTTAGATAGGGTGGACAGTGAGAGTCTTTTTCCTCGGATGGTGATGACCAACACGAGGGGACATAGCTTTAAATTGAGGGGTGGTAGATATAGGACAGATGTCAGAGGCAGTTTCTTTACTCAGAGAGTAGTAGGGGTGTGGAACGCCCTGCCTGCAACAGTAGTAGACTCGCCAACTTTAAGGGCATTTAAGTGGTCACTGGATAGACATATGGATGAAAATGGAATAGTGTAGGTCAGATAGGCTTCAGATGGTTTCACAGGTCGGCGCAACATCGAGTGCCAAAGGGCCCGTACTGCGCTGTAGTGTTCTATGTTCTATGTTCTAAACCCACACATGTAACTGACCTCCATGTCTTTCACCGTGTCCTTTATGTGTTCCCTGGGAAAAGGCAATCCATAACACAATAGCAAGTGAGTTGCTCTTCTCCCCCAGGCATCTCATTTCCAAGATTTCAATGTATATCATGTCTTGTCTTGTGGGATCACGCTGGCCCGTCTGGGGTGCCTCACCCCCTCCCTCAGTCACAACAGCACCAGTCCAGGGAGGACACCAACCTATCTTTACTGCTACCACCTGTACCCTCCACCATCACAGAGACTATCACCTTGCTGGGCATTTTAGTGGGTCACCTTCTGGTGCGCACGTCACACAGGTTGCAGCACATCATGCGGAGATAGGGACTTCAATGGGAGTGGACAGTCAGAGGGTTGCCGATCCCAGGAAACAGCTGTAGCCCGGACAGGTTTCCCCGCATCATAGAATCATAGAATTTACAGTGCAGAAGGAGGCCATTCGGCCCATCGAGTCTGCACTGGACCTTGGAAAGAGCATCCTACTTAAGCCCACACCTCCACCCTATCCCCGTAACCCAGTCACCCAACTTACCCTTTTTTTGCACACTGACGGTAATTTAATATGGCCAATCCTCCTAACCTGCACATCTTTGGATTGTGGGCGGAAACCGGAGCACCCGGAGGAAACCCACGCAAATAAGGGGCGAACATGCAGACTCCACTTCTGGAAAGTATGATCCCAATACTGATGGAGATGCTGATGTAGAGCCAGGATCTACAGGAGGGGGTATCAGCAACCTTCCAGCACCTGCAAGTGCAGCTGGAGGAGTCCAACTGCCTTTGGTTTGGTGCAGGAGGTGGTGCCGACATTACGTGGTTCCCAGGCCAACACTGAACGGGTGGCATCCACGGTGGAAGCCTTGGGTCAAAAAGGTACATCCAAGGGTTGGGGCACACATGTGGATAGCAGAGGCTCAGGACAGGGAGCCCAATCACAGGCAGACATATACCGGGCCCACATGGACATTGCTGCGGCGCTCCAGAGCTTGGCCCAGTTGCTAAGAGTCATAGTTGAGGGCATCAGGAGCATTGGCCAGATGCTAACTGACCTGGGTCAGTCAGAGGGACATGGCCACATCTCAGTGCTCCATGGCTGAGGGCATTGAGGCCCTGGACCAGACGAGGGCAGGCCTCCAGGACTGGCAGCGTCAGGTGGCAGTGGAACCTCCAGAGGCCACTCGGGCTTCACCTCCATCTCATGGAGTAGCCAGGGGGCCATCGAATACCCCGAGGGAGGATTAAGTGTTGGGTCCCATGCCGGTGCCTCCAGCAGGGGAGGTGCTGCAACACCACAGTAATTCTGACAGAGCTGCCAGTGGCCAGGCCTCTTAGTAAGCAAATCTGGAGGTGATAAGTTTGCCCAATGTACGGCGATCCTGGGGTATACTTGGGTAGCCTGTCATGCCAGCTTCATGCCCGGTTCTTCCTGACCATCCTTCTCACCCTCATCAGATGAAGCCTACTGTTCTTCCTCCTCCTCTGGCTGTCCCCCCTCTGCTGCGTGATGTTATGCAGTATGCAACAGGCCAGCACGATATTAGAGACCGTCCTGGGGCATCATTGCAGCAGCTCACCGGAGCGGTCCACAAATCGGAAACGCTTCTTCAGGATGCCAATGCATTGCTCATAGTAATCGCTTATGGTCACAAGTAGGCTTCAATGAAGTTACTGTGAAAAGCCCCTAGTCGCCACATTCCGGCGCCTGTTTGGGGTGGCTGGTACAGGAATTGAACCCGCACTGCTGGCCTTGTTCTGCATTATAAGCCAGCTGTTCAGCCCACTGTTCTAAACCAACCCCACTAGCTCAATGCATCATTAGCCACCAACTCAGTGGGTAACCCTAGTTGCTCAAGAGCCAACCCCTTACCCGAAGGAGCACCTCAAAAGTGCCTGGAACCGATGAGTGCACCAGGATGCATGCTTCGTGCAAGTTGCCTGGGTATCGGGTGCGGACGTGTGTGATGTACAGCTGGTGGTCACACACCAACTGCATAATGTGGGAGTGGATGCCCTTCCTACTGATGAAGGGCACCAACAGATGAGCCGGTGCTCATAGGGAGACATGTGTGCCAACGATCACCTCCTGGACCTGGGGCATGTCAGCAATGGCGGCACATCCTGCTGCCCAGGCATCCTGGTGCGCCTGGTACAGACTGAAGTTTATATAGTCTGCTGGCTGGGCACATTTGGCATCCTTTACTGTGCGGATGCACCTAGAACCATTTGGCTCATCAAGTCTGCACCGTCCCCATCAGATTGCACCGGAGAGTCTCTATCCTCACCACCCGTCCCTGTCAACATGGGGACAAGTGGCTGCTGCAACCCATGTCAGTGACAGGCTCTGCAGCCCCTGTCCTGTCTCCATGGTGAGATCTACTGTAGGTGTCCTCATTGGGTGGGCCGTGTGTTATCCCACCAGCAGGGTGGCATCCGGTTGTGCAGTAGAGAGGGTCACCTTGTGTCACCAATTGTCTCCATGCTTAAAGGCTTGTGCGTGGGCATGTTCTATTGATGGGGATGAGGCAAGGAAGTGTCCATCTGTTGGCAGCTTAGCTGCAGTGTGATGTGGGTCCTGGATGTGACATATAGGTTGTGACAACTTGTCCGTGGACAGGATGGATGGGAGCAGGGGTGCAGTGAGCAGGTAAGACATGGAGATAGCTGACGGTCCTGTGGAGTGAGTTAGCTGAAAGTGTCATTGGTGAAGCCTCTGTCCTGAGAGGGGCAGTGTACCAGGGAGGGTGGCAAAAGCCACTGTGCTTTGTTTGGGGCGAGTTGTGCTATTCCCCTGCTTCCCCTGCAGTGTGCTGTGCTTCTAACGAGTGCACTGAGGAGTTGCCGCACCTGGTGAGCCACTGATTGAGCTTGGCCACCACCACGCGGTCGATGGGCCAGCTGAGGTCTGAGGTTTCCAGAGGGGTGGCGTGGTGGGTTCCCAAATGACTAGAGGCTCTGTGAACATTTACAGGACACTGACAGCAGTCAGCAGACTGAGCAGCCAGGGGCCAGTAACTTGTACCTAATGGTTGCATTTAAAACAAATTCTGCAGCAATGGCGACCTGGGCCAGGCCACCCGATCCCAAGGGGGACACCCCAAATGCACACAACTGTCACCAAGTCGCTCCCGCTACTGCTCCCCCCCTCCCCCTACCCCCGGTCTTGGCATCTACCTCCTCAGCAAACGCTACAATTCTTAACAGCCTTTCAAACTTTGCTTACCGCCTCTCTCTCCCTCAGCAGCCATGGCACTCAGTCACCATTGGTAAATACCTGCAATAAATCGCACTCATGTGACTTCTGTCTGAGAAGGGAAGTGCATCGTGGATGCCTGGAGCATACTGGGTCAAACGCCAAATACACTTAAATGCATGGTAATGCCAGTTTTGCATGTCCCGGCAGCGTGGGGCACAAACCTCATAACCACCAGGGAGGGACCGGAGCATAGAGCCCAAATCGGCGGCGGATGCAGAACACTATTTTAGCCAGATGTCTGATTCTCCGCCCGATTGCAGTTGGCGGCGTCGCGAGGCGGAGAATTTCACCCATGCCTTTTGAGAAGAGACGTGGCAATGGTCGAACATGGAGCCTGGGTGGTTGTATGCATAGCCACCAAAATTGGAGCAAAATGGGAGAAGGGACGCACAAGAGACTGTAGACTTGTAGTCTATGCTTTTTATGAAAATGGCAAATTGCATGTGTTCAGTTTTTACATCAATACCTGTGGTAGAATTTTCAATTACTCCATTATTTTTTCTGAAAAAAGCGTTCAAGGTTAGTCAGTTCAGAACAAATCATTGCAATGCTACGCAAGAAGGGAGTGAAAAGATCATCTGTAGGTTCATATAAGCACATTCATTTCTTCCAGTTTATAAAGTTCAATTTAAATTAAAGTTCATTTTGCAAACACTGTTGTCCACAGTTATAATTTCATTAAATTGATTTTTTTTGTGATGCCCCGATGTCTCATACAGAAAATATCAATTCAGAAATGAAGAACATGTCAAATCGGAGTCATAATTGCGACACTAAATTTATTTTATTTGCTACGCAACTCTATATGTCATGGACACTTTATTTGGTGGGCCACCCCCAACAGAGGCGACACGGGTCTCTTATTGGATCTCCAACTGGCAAGGGAGGCTATTTCCCCTGGATTAACCTCTACCCAGTGAGTATGAATCCTGCTCCAGAATAGAAAGGGACTATGCATCCATCAGTAGGCCCCTAGTCATGTGTGCAAATTTGGCAGTCTACTGTCACACATATTCAACCCTCTCAAGATTCAATAGTTTCAACCTTTGTCTGGGACATACAAATGTCAACTGTGCATTTAACTGAGTTACCACCACCCACTGTGCATTCAAATGAGTTTCCTTCTATTCAGCAGCCTCAAGGTTAATATTGTTTACACAGACAATCAGGCCAGTTGCGCCCTTTAGCAACGATCCTAACATATGCAGGTGAGGCATAGAATTACACCTCAATATCTGTGCTCATTCAATGATGGATTACTCAATTACTTGATAACTTGCTTGTTTAGAGAAAAGTTCAATGGGAAGCTATGGAACATTCACAGCTCACATCAGCTGTGATTGTGATCAACATTGTAAACATAGCACTCACAATCAAATCACGGCAGAACTGCTGACGAGCAATTTCTAATGAGCAAGACAGGATAATTAAATTCAAAACATATTGGGATTCTCTGGAAAGGTTTCCAAGTGTGGTAGCAAGTGGGAACCGCCACGTTCTTCCCGGCGCTCGGCCCAGCGAGGCCGGCAACGCAATTCTACGTTAATTGGTCCACTTAATGAAGCCCCACATGCTTCTTGCCGCAAATGGAAGTTTGTCAGCCAATTCGCTGGCACCGCACTTGCTAACCCCCCATTAACAAGGCCGAGCAGGGCAGCACGGTGGCACAGTGGTTAGCATTGCTGCCTCACGGCGCCAATGTCCCAGGTTCGATCTCGGGTAGACAGGTCACTATCCGTGTGGAGTTTGCACATTCTCCCAGTGTTTGCGTGGGCTTCGCCCCCACAACCCAAAGATGCTCAGAGTAGGTGGATCGGCCATGCTAAACTGCCCCTTAATTTGAAAAAATGAATTGGGTACTCTAAATTTAAAAAAAAACAAAGTTGAGCAGCATTTCAACAGCTCTTGCACAGCCAACCCCAGCCAGCTCGCAACAATGGCGTCCAGGAGATTGGCCCTAAGATTCGGGGATGCAGATCTGGCCAAGCTCCTAGGCACAGCGGAGGCCAGAAGGGATGTCCTGAGCCCCTGAGGATCCGGGCTGATCAGCCACGGGGCAGTCAGTGCTGCCTGGGATGAGCCAACGGCTGTGAGCGCCGAGAGTGTGGCCAGGCGGACTGGTCCCCATTGCTGGAAAAAGGTCAGCGATCTACGCCGGGCAGTAAGAGTGAGTTGACATCAACCCCTCCCCCCCCCCCCCCCCCCCCCCCCGGGACCTTTCCACCCCCACGCAAATATCCATTCCCTCCAACTCTCCATGCGACCCCGAACACCCCCACCCCCATATCCATTCAAGACACCTCAACCCTTCCTTAACAGCCTCCCCTCCCGCCAATGTGAACCATGTGTGTGGCTAACAACCCCCGCATTGCCTCCCTCCCGGCCAGGGGCTCCAACTCATACAATCTCCTGTAAAAAGTCACAAACACCCCATTCACCCCCACTGGGTCCAGCACCACCCTTCCCATCTCGTCCTTCAGACACAGAATTTACAGTGCAGAAGGAGGCCATTCGGCCCATCGAGTCTGCACCGGCCCTTACAAAGAGCACCCACTGAAGCCCACGTATCTACTCTATCCCCGTAACCCATTAACCCACACTTAACATTTTTTGGACACGAAGGGCAATTTAGAACGGCCAATCCACGTAACCCGCACATCTTTGGACTGTGGGAGGAAACCGGAGCACCCGGAGGAAACCCACACAGACACGGGGAGAACGTGCAGACTCCGTACAGACAGTGACCCAGCCAGGAATCGAACCTGGGACCCTGGAGCTGTGAAGCCACAGTGCTAACCACTATGCTACCGTGCTGCCCATAAATTTACTCTACCAATCTCCCTCGCCGCCTCCTGCTTTCTCAGCTGGTAGGCCAGCATCCTACTCGACTTCTCTGTAACTCATAAACTGCCCTCTGGCCCTCCACAGCTTCCCCACTGCCTTTCCCGATCACACGGAGCCTTTGCCTCTTCCTCAACAACCCTGCTTCCAGGGCCTCCAAACACCACAAAAACTTCAATCTGGGAGTACATGGGAGAAATATGAAAATTCCTTCACTCTCAGCCTCCCAAAGCGCCACGGGTCGAACCCCACATACACTCCATAAATCTCTTCAGCTCCTTCCTCGAGCTCGACCAGTCCAAGCTTGGCTCCATAACAGTGTTAAAATTCCCTCCAATAATCAACTGGTGTGTCCAGGTCAGGAATCTTCCCCAGCACCCACATCATGAACACTACATCATCGCAATAAACATTAACCAGGATCACCGGCATCCCTTCTAGCTGCCCACTAATCATTACAAATCTCCCCCCCCTCCCCCAGAAATGGCCACAGTGTTCCCCACCTTGAACCCCATCTGCTTATTCACCAGCACCGCCACCCCCCTCATCTTCATGTCCAGTCCCGAGTGGAACACCTGCCCCACCCATCCTTTCCTCAACCTTATCTGGTCCCCTATCTTTCAGTGCGTCTCTTGCAAAACGGCTACGTCCGCCTTCAGACTCCTCAGGTGCACAAAAACATGTGACTGTTTGGCTAACCCATTCAGCCCCCTCAGATTCCACGTGACCAGCGTGGTCGAAGGACTCCTCACCCCCCTCCCCTGCCAATTAACCATATCCTTTATTGGGCCAGCCCCTGGCCTGTGTCACGTGCCCCTCCCGGCCCACCCTCAGATGTCCACCATCATCACTCCCTTTCCAACTGCACCACAGCAACCATGCCCTTGTCAGCAACCCTTTCTCCCCCCTCCCCCAAAAAACAACAACCCCATCCCTCTTCCCTACACCCACCTCCTGACAAACCCCCCACCATTGCACTCCCATTAACTAGTCTGCCCAGAAAGCATGGTGGCCCCCGCACAAGTCCTCCAAACATCCGACCACCCCCGATTTCCTCCCCCCCCCCCATAATGTCCTTCCCCCAAAAAATAAAATAAAAAAGGTGCACCCACCCTTGATATTTCCACCCCGGAGGGACCTTCAAAAACCCCGCCGTCAAAACCAAAGGAATATTTCAAGTGGAAAAGTTTCCCAAGAATAAAGAAACTCCTCACAAACTTCTCCAAAGGTTCAGTGTCCTCCTTCTCCTGCCAGTCCATTGTCTCTCAGAAACTCCATCGCCTCATCTATCAAAATAATATTCTCACTTATGAAAGTTACTCAGAGGCAGGGCATGTACAGCTCACCAAACCCCCTTCTTGAAGAGAGCAGCCTTGACCCAATTAATCCTGGCCCTCCTCTTCGCCAGCTCTGCACCCAGGTCTTGATACACGTGCAGCCTGTTCTCTTCCCAGGTGCACGTCCTTGTCTGCCTTGCTCACCGAAGAATCTTCTTTTTATCCAGAATGCACTGCAACCGCACCACCATCTCCCTCAGCGGCTCGCCTGCTTGCGGCCTCCACAACAGCACCCTGTGCGCTCTGTCAACCTCTAGGTGCCGGTCAAAGGCCCCCTCCCCTATTAACTGCTCCAACATTTTGGCCACATGTATGCCGGCATCTGCACCTTTGATGCCTTCGGGCATCCCCACAATCCTCAAATGTTGCCATCTGGAGCGGTTCTCCAGCTCCTCCACCTTCTCCTTCAGCCTCTTCTGGTCTCCCGCATCACCCCACACCTCGGCCACCAACAACGCTAGATGGTCCTCGTGCTCCCCCACTGCTGCCTCCACTTTCAGGATTGCCTGGCCCTGGGACTCAAGCCTTTGCTCCACTGTCTCAATACTTGCTTTAACTGCCTCTACCACCTTGGCCAGGTCCTCCAGGGCTGCCCTTGTCTGCTGGCTAAACTTTAACCAGCTGGGTGGCGCAGTGGTTAGCACTGCTGCCTTATGGCACTGAGGACCCAGGTTCGATCCTAGCCCCGGGTCACTGTTCGTGTGGAGCTTGTACATTCTTCCTGTGTCTGCATGGGTCTTACCCCCACAACCCAAAAAGATGTGCAGGTTAGGTGAATTGACCACACTAAATTGCCCCTTAACTGGGAAAAAAAATTGGATACTCTAAATTTAAAAAAAGAGAAATTCCACCAGCTGCTCCGAAGACCACTGGGCGGACAAAACAGGCCATTTGCCCTCCGCCATCTTAGCCTGTGGTGCACCACAATGACTCTCCTGCTCCAACAGCTCCTTTCTTCTCGACCCACTCCTAAGGTTCGTGGATCCATCCACCAGCCACACCAAAGGAGTTACACCTTATCCTGGCACTCCAACACCTCTTTCCTTCCAAGACTTCACCGCTCACAGGGGGAAAGGGCTGAAAAATACCACCTTGAGTGGGAGCCACCCAATGTGCAGCAGCTCGCTCCATGGACACCACCGGAAGTCAGCTTAAGTGGTGAGAATTGGTTTCTCGCCACGCTACGGTGAGATCCCAATTTCACCTACAGGAGCGGGCCGGTTGCATCGCAAACTGTTTGGCGCCCGGCACGGTTCTGGTTTTCGGCCTCTCCCGTTATTCACCGGCCTCGTTTCGCTCGAGCAAGAGTGCAACGAGGCCAGGGAATCGTGCCTATGTAATATATTCCCCATCAGATTCGGGGGCTAGGTGTGGAGGAGAGTGATGTGATGGGACATGATTGGTGGAAGGTTACAAAGAAAGAAGAGCCCAAGTGCTTTTAAAAGCAATAGGGGAGAAAATCTATATATATTTTGTACAGGATAAAATACATGGTGGATGAATTATCCCAGACATGCTTTTGTGCTTCTCAAATTTTTTTTCAAGAGTAGGTTTTTTACCTGCAATTTCAGTTCTGGGGTAGTACATAGAACAGTGCAGCACAGAACAGGCCCTTCGGCCCTCGATGTTGTGCCGAGCCATGATCACCCTACTCAAACCCACATATCCACCCTTTACCCGTAACCCAACAACCCCCCCCCCCCCCCCCCCCCCCCCCCCCCCTTAACCTTACATTTTAGGACACTACGGGCAATTTAGCATGGCCAATCCACCTAACCCGCACATCTTTGGACTGTGGGAGGAAACCGGAGCACCCGGAGGAAACTCACGCAGACACGGGGAGGACGTGCAGACTCCACACAGACAGTGACCCAGCCGGGAATCGAACCTGGGACACTGGAGCTGTGAAGCATTTATGCTAACCAACATGCACTCACACATTATTTTACACCCTTGGAATCTGGCCTTCTATCAACCTACTGAAGGGCTGGGATATGAAATAAGCAGTCTAAACCAACTTCCCAGTTACCACAACATAAAACAATCAATTTCACTCAGCTAGGGCATAGCAGGTAAATGTTCGTCTACACCCCATGTGAAATCTAGTAGAACAGATCACTCACCTGTTATAGAAACAGCTTGATTTTCACTCCATAGATTCTAATGAAATGCAAATTGGACAGGTTCTTCAATGGCTGGGCAATCTGTTCCACCACATTACCGCCCAAGCAGTGAAGACAAAAATTTACCCAAGCATGGCTTGTAGAAAAAAAATCACATCAGTGCAGTATGATTGCTCTTTTGAAGCTGGGCTATGACACATGGCTGAGTCAGAGTCTAAGGAGCTGTAAACTGGCTCGAACCAGGCTAATGTGTGAAAACTACTGTTGCTTTTGGTACCCATCCGGTACCTTAATTAAATGATTATTCATCATGGGTAATCTAGGCAGTGCATGCTAGCAGTTTATTCTGCTGGAGAGTCATCACAACTGAGGTTGATCCATACATTTCTATGTATATAAATACATGTACTCATGCAGACTTCTTTTCAGGAGGTGTCATTAATTAGCAGTTTGAAATGGAAATCCAGGCTGATTTTCTTTCTATTTAGCCAGAGGGCCCTGAAACTAATTTTACTGCTCCCACTGAGCCATTGAATGGAGATGTATTCATTTTAAATCAGTCATGTGTGTTTGATCGATGAAGTATGCGTGCAGTATCGTTACAAATTAATGATACTTAAAGATCAATATGCTGAGTGTTTAATCTAACCCTATTCTGCCAGTCTGTTCGCACCTTGGTATGAATTGAACAATTAGGTAATGGAACAGTTATATAAAACAATACAGGAGCGGAAAACACCATCTGTCATACCTTGCAGGAGGTAGGAACATTTTGTGAATCCAATCATGTGGTCAAATTGAAATGTCTGCCTGTATTACCACATAATGTGTGTATGAAACAAACTCAACAATCCCAACGAGTCTCCATGCCTCTTGAATGGCCTGCTTTTCTCACATGACTGCTCAAAACCTGCAGGTCATTTGTTTTGTTTCAAGTCTACAGCATGAAACATGCATTTTAAAATATAGACTTGAGAAAGCATGTGGGGCAGTCGGGTAGTCAGGGAAGCATCATACAAATAAGGATTTGGTCCAAATGCTAGATTTTCAACTGAAGGGATTGGATACAAACCCCTGCCGGTGGATTTGAAGGTGTGGCGGAGGCACGTAAAATCCAGCAGGCACCGTGCCCACCACCTGCCTACCCACACCTTCCCCCACCACGATTGAATGGAGAACAACGGAGCTGTTGGGCTCTCCTGACCTTGGGCCTATTGAGGCCAGAAGGGTCTTATCCTGCTGTCATCAATATTTTCGGCACTGCAGGGGGAAACCCACACCAGCTGGTCGCTTCAGCTAGAAACACAGACCTGAAAATCACAGCTTCAGCATACCCTCATACAACTGGCACTACTGCAAGCCTCATACCCACATCTACAGGTTGGAGCACTGCCAACTGTGCATCCATGACAGCCACATTGGGCAAAAGTTGTACGACACGCAATTAAACATTTGCCTCTCTCTTGTAGGGAAAGACAACTGGAGGCAGTAGGTGCTCTCTGGAGGGTGAAAGGCATGCCCATATATCCCAAACCCCATGAGGGAGATGGTGTTGGCCCTTATTGAAATGGCAATTGCTGAGCCTGTAGCTGACAGTGGGGCTGAATCACCAGAAGGTCATTGTATAGAATCATTTAATCGCTACAGTGCAGAAGGAGGCCATTCAGCCCATTGAGTCTGCATTCAAGCCTCTGAAAGAGCATCCTACCTAGGCCCACTTCTCCACCATATCCCCGTAATCCCTGAGTCCCACCTTTGGACACTAAGGGGCAATTTAGCATGGCCAACCCACCTAACCCACACATCTTTGGACTGGGGGAGGAAACTGGAGCACCCAGTGGAAGCCCACGCAGACACAGGGAGAATGTGCAAACTGTACACAGATTGTCACCCAAGGCTGGAATTGAATCCAGTCCCTGGAGCTGTGAGGCAGCAGTGCTAACCACGGTGCCACCGTGCTGCCCTCGTACTTCTCCTTCTTCTCACATCCCATTTCCTCATCCGCCAACTGTCATGCCCTTCTTAGAGACTGATAACTTTTAAGAAACAATTTTGCCTTCCCGTCAATAGCTGAAAGGATCAAATGACAAGATTTCATGTTTTTAAGGCTTTTACTCGAAGAAAAGACTAAGAATACACTTGTATAAACATTGGACATGATCTAATAGTCACGTCCGACTTGGGATGCGATGTTGCCGACAAAACTCGCGAGAAGCTTCTGCTCATCAGTGCAGGAAATGAAGATAAGTGTGGCCTCAGTGGGGCCTTTCCGCCGAAGCCCAAAAACAACAGCGGCATCGTTCCCAGTGCTGCAAATACCGGGAGGCACCTCGCTAAAGCTGTCCAAACGGATTCTCTTTTTCAAAAATTAAATCACGCTCGTTATCTCGTGAGGCAACTTTTATTTCAAACTAGTAAGTTCTCTTTCAGCACAGCCAAAAACTCAGATATACTTCACACAACCTTTTATGGAGATATTTTATTCTCCCGAAATCAGTTCAAATTGATTCTTAACTCCCGAGGGTTCTTTCTCTTTCTCAGCCTGATAACTTTTAATCTCAGAACGATCTTTCACAATGAATTGTTCTTCTCCCTGCACAAACTCATTGCTTGCAGATGTGGGTGCACAAGGAAATCTTCCCCTTGGAAAAAGACATGAGTAGGAGAATGGGGACACTCCATGCAGAGCAAGGCAAGCTGCTAAAAGAGGAGGGAGGAGGAATAAGAAGAAAAGGACCACAAAGAAGAATCAGTAAGAGGCAGCAACCTGATCAGCCCTATTCTGCCCTGTGTCTGCAAAGAACTAATTGGAGTGGAATACCAGTAATCCTAAAACTCCTTTTGCCAATATCCCGCTCCTTACCTCCCATATATCACTGTCCTTCACTGCGTTCTCTTGGCTCCAATGCAAAAATAAAAGCCACATTGAAATAAGCAAATCAATTCTATAAATGAAAGAACGTTGTATTGAGTACAGACATAATTAATTATTCTTATGTATCCCTTAGTGCCGTAATTCTGTATACCATTGTCCTACCGAGTGCTTCAATACAGTGCTACCCCACTGGCTGCAACGTGACTGGTGGAAAGCTGATGATTTTCAATGGCTTGGTGCAAAAGCCTTGAAGTCAGAAGAAAGTCCTGCAGCACCTGCCACATTTCTCTTTTTTAAGGCAATCCTATCCCAAAGTAGCGTTGAGACAATGTGCGGGACAGGGGTGTGGATACCTGCCTCATCAGCCGAGATCAAGAGAAGGCCTTTGATAGAATATCACACATCTACATGATGGATGTGCTCGTCAAAATAAGATTTGGGGAGTGCATCTGCAATTGGATCCAACTGCTCTACACAAACATGCGTAGTGCAATTTCAATCAACTGGTGGGAATTGGAAATCTTTCCATTTAAATCTGGAGTCATACGGGTCTGCCCTCTCTTTCCAGTCCTGTTTGAGTACAGATTCCTTTGCAGAGTCCACGAGATAGGATGTGGGCATAAGAGGAGTGATTATCCTAGGCAGTGGAGGCACTCAAGTCAAAGCCTCTCTGTACATGGATGATGTCACCACCTTCTGCTTGTATCCGCTGTCGGGTCACAGACTTATCAACATCTGCGACCAGTTCGAGCTGGCCTCAATGACACGGTAAATCATGGCAAGATTGAGGCAATGTTCTTTGGGAACTAGGCTGACCGATCCCTTGTCCCCTTTACTGTCAGGTCAGACGATCTGGGTTTATGATTTGGAGAGACCAGGACATGCAATAAATTCTGGAAGGAACGAGCATGTATTACGAACCAAAAACTGGGTATATGGGAACCACAATCCCTCTCCTTTGCAAGTAAGAAGCTGGTCATCAGGTGCGAGGCACGCTCGGTGTTGCGGTATGCCTGGCCCATTCTTCACTCCTGCGCTGTGGTGATTATCCAAGCCAGGTTTTGCTTCATCTGGGTGTGAAAAATGGACTGGATTTGAAGGGATGCAATGTATAAATTGGATTGGATTGGATTGGATTTGTTTATTGTCACGTGTACCGAGGTACAGTGAAAAGTATTTTTCTGCAAGCAGCTCAACAGATCATTCAGTACATGGGAAGAAAAGGGAATTGAACAGAATTCAAGAAAATACATGAGAATACATAATAGGGCAACACAAGGTATACAATGTAACTACATAAGCATTGGCATCGGATGAAGCAGACAGGGTGTAGTGTTAATGAGGACAGTCCATAAAAGGGTCATTTAGGAGTCTGGTGACAGTGGGGAAGAAGCTGTTTTTGAGTCTGTTCGTCCGTGTTCTCAGACTTCTGAATCTCCTGCCCGATGGAAGAAGTTGGAAAAGTGAGTAAGCCGGGTGGGAGGGATCCTTGATTATGCTGCCTGCTTTCCCCCGGCAGCGGGAGGTGTAGATGGAATCAATGGATGGGAGGCAGGTTCGTGTGATGGACTGGGCGGTATTCACGACTCTCTGAAGTTCCTTGCGGTCCTGGGCCGAGCAATTGCCATACCAGGCTGTGATGCAGCCCGAGAGGATGCTCTCTATAGTGCATCTGTAAAAGTTGGTAAGGGTTAATGTGGACATGCCAAATTTCCTTAGTTTCCTGAGGAAGTAAAGGCGCTGTTGTGCTTTCTTGGTGATAGCGTCGACATGAGTGGACCAGGATAGATTTTTGGTGATGTGCACCCTTAGAAATTTGAAACTGCTCACCATCTCTACCTCGGCTCCGTTGATGCTGACAGGGGTGTGTACAGTACTATGCTTCCTGAAGTCGATGACCAGCTCTTTAGTTTTGCTGGCATTAAGGGAGAGATTGTTGTCGTTGCACCACTCCACTAAGTTCTCTATCTCCCTCCTGTATTCAGACTCGTCGTTGTTCGAGATCCGGCCCACTATGGTCGTATCGTCAGCAAACTTGTAGATGGAGTTGGAACCAAGTTTTGCCATGCAGTCGTGTGTGTACAGGGAGTAGAGTAGGGGGCTAAGTACGCAGCCTTGCGGGGCACCGGTGTTGAGGACTATTGTGGAGGAGGTGTTGGTGTTCATTCTTACTGACTGTGGTCTGTTGGTCAGAAAGTCAAGGATCCAGTTACAGAGTGGAGAGCCAAGTCCTAGGTTTTGGAGCTTTGATATGAGCTTGGCTGGGATTATGGTGTTGAAGGCGGAGCTGTAGTCAATAAATAAGAGTCTGAACGCTTCCGGTTGCGGCTATGACCAGCTAAGTCGCACGTTTGGCTGCTCCTGCTACAAAGGTGTTTTCGGGCCGATTGGAGGGCCCCAACGGCGCTGTAAGGACAAATCCCGGTGGGGGAAGGCTCCCTGAAGAAAACCAGACCAACTTTATGGTCGGTACCCGGAGTGGGGTGGTAAAGAAAGCAACAGCAGCTCCCCAAAAAAAGCGGGGGAAGAAGACCAAAATGGCGGCCGGTGGCGCACCCGAGGAATGGAGGAAATGGGCGGAGGAGCAGCAGGCCGCTCTCCTGCGCTTCTTTAAGGAGCTGAAAATGGAGCTCTTGGAGTCAATGAATGCGACGACCACCAGGCTGATGGGAGCCCAGGCGACCCAAGAGGCGTCGATTCGGGAGCTGCAGCAGGAGATGACTGTGAGGGAGGAGGAGGCCACGGTCCTCGTGGGAAAGGTAGAGGTGCACGAGGCACTCCACCTGAAATGGCAGAGCCGTTTTGAGGAGCTGGATACCCGAATGAGGCGGAAGAACCTGAGGATCTTGGGCCTGGCAGAAGGCCTGGAGGGGTCAGACCTCCCGGGATATGTAGCAGAAATGTTGAGCTCCCTGATGGGGGCAGGGGCCGTCCCTTCGCCCCTGGAGCTGGAAGAGGCCTACAGGGTCATGGCTAGGAAGCCAAGAGCAAATGAGCCCCCGAGGGCGGTGCTGGTGCGGTTCCAGCGACTCAGCGACCGTGAGAGAGTGCTGGAGTGGGCCAAGAGGGAAAGGAGCAGCAAGTGGGAGAATTCGACGGTGAGGGTCTACCAGGACTGGAGTGCGGAGGTGGCAAAGCGGCGGGCCCGGTACAACCGGACGAAGGGGGTGCTACATGCAAAACGGATCAGGTTCGGAATGCTGCAGCCAGCGCGCTTGTGGGTCACCTACAGGAACCAACACCACTATTTTGAGTCCCCAGAGGAGGCGTGGGCCTTTGTACAGGAAGAGAAACTGGACTCGAATTAGACCCAGGGGATACTTGGCGGCCGCAGCCGCTCGGGTACTTTCAGCTGAACTCTTTGTTTGGATCTTGAACTCTTGCTGGGGGTTTTTCTTCTGATGTTTTTTCCCCCCTTTGCCAACTTCCCTTAGTTATTGTTATTGTGGTTATTCATGGTTATTTATGGTTATTTATGCTGTTTGGTAGAGGGCGACTGTTAAGTACATTGTTATTGGTTATCTATCTGTTATTTATAATGTTAAGTTGGGGAGGCGGGACGGGGGGGAGAGCAGATCGGGGATATGGGCTCCTAGGGGGGGCTCTTTACAGGCATGGACGGGGACGGGGGTAGAACTGAAGATGGCGGGGTGGGGTGTGGCAGGGCGAAAGCGCGGGCTTTCCTCTGTTTTCCCGCGCGCGGGGCAGAGGAGGGGGGAGGGGAGGAGTGCGGGGCGTGGCTAGCAATGGCGACCTTTCCCGCGCTGGAGCGGGGCCAGGGAGGAGTGGCAAGGGGGGGGAGCCCCCCCCCCAAGCCGGGGGGAGTCGGAGTGTGGCAGGAGCAGCCGGGTCAGCGTGAACCAGCTGACTTACGGGAGTACGATGGAGGGTACATCGCGGCTAGGAGGGGTCCTAGCCTGGGGGGGGGGGGGGGGGGGGGTTAGGGGGGGACACCGGGTTGCTGCTGTAAAGACCAGAAACGGGAAGTGGAGGACTGGAGAGGTGGGGGGAGGGGGACATCGCCATGGGGAGCGGGTCAGAAGGGGAGGGTCGACCCGGGGCGAGCAGGGAACAGGACATGGCTAATCGGCAGGGGAAGGGGGCGGGTCGTCCCGCGACCCGGCTGATCACTTGGAACGTGAGGGGGCTGAACGGGCCGGTCAAGAGATCAAGGGTATTCTCACATCTGAAGGGACTGAAGGCTGATGTAGCAATGTTACAGGAGACCCATTTGAAGGTAGTGGACCAGGTTCGCCTGAGAAGGGGGTGGGTGGGACAGGTGTTCCACTCTGGATTGGACGCAAAGAACCAGGGGGTGGCGATTCTGGTGGGAAAGAGGGTGTCGTTCGTGGCGGAGGAGGTGGTGGCGGATAAGGAGGGTAGGTATGTGATGGTGAAGGGTAAGCTGCAGGGGGAGAAAGTGGTGATGGTCAACGTATATGCCCCGAACTGGGATGACGCGGGTTTTATGAGGCGCCTATTGGGCCTCATTCCGGGACTGGAGGCAGGGGGCTTGATCATGGGGGGGGACTTTAACACAGTGCTGGACCCCAGGCTAGACAGATCGAGCTCAAGGACCAATAGGAGGCCGGCAGCGGCAGAAGTGCTGAGGGGGTACATGGAGCAGATGGGAGGAGTAGACCCATGGAGGTTTGGTAGGCCGAGGGCGAGGGAGTATTCCTTTTTCTCCCACGTCCATAGAGTGTACTCCAGAATCGATTTCTTCGTGTTGAGCAGGGGGCTGATCCCGAGGGTACGGGAAGCTGAGTACTCGGCCATTGCGATCTCTGATCATGCACCACATTGGGTGGATGTGGAAATGGGGGAGGCGCGGGACCAGCGCCCGCTGTGGCGGCTGGATGTGGGCTGTTAGCGGACGACGAGGTGTGTAAAAGGGTCCGGAAGAGCATTGAGAGCTATCTGGACTTGAACGACACGGGTGAGGTGCAGGTGGGGATGGTCTGGGAGGCCCTGAAGGCAGTGATCAGGGGAGAGCTGATCTCCATAAGGGCACACAGAGAAAGAAAGGAGAGGCAGGAGAGGGAGAGGCTGGTGGGGGAGCTATTGGAAGTGGATAGGAGATATGCGGAGGCACCAGAGGAGGGGCTGCTGGGAGAACGGCGCAGCCTGCAGGTCAAGTTCGATCTGCTGACCACCAGGAAGGCAGAGACGCAGTGGAGAAGGGCACAGGGCGCGGCCTATGAGTATGGGGAAAAGGCGAGCAGGATGCTGGCACACCAGCTTCGCAAACGAGATGCGGCTAGGGAGATTGGGGGAGTGAAGGAGAGGGGCGGGAAGGTAGTGCAGAAGGGGCAAGAAGTGAATGGGGTCTTCAGGGATTTTTACAAGGAGTTGTATCAGTCTGAGCCGCCGACGAGGAGAGGGGGAATGGAGGACTTCCTAAACAAATTGAGGTTCCCAAGGGTCCAGGAGGGGCTGGTAAAAGGGCTGGGGGCGCCAATAGGGCTAGAGGAGCTAGTCAAGGGAATAGGTCAGATGCAAGCGGGGAAGGCGCCGGGGCCAGATGGGTTCCCGGTGGAATTCTACAAGAAAAATGTGGACTTGGTGGGACCGGTACTGGTACGAGCCTTTAATGAGGCGCGAGAGGGGGGGGTTCTGCCCCCGACAATGTCGCAGGCTCTGATCTCCCTGATATTGAAGCGGGATAAAGACCCCGTGCAGTGCGGGTCCTACAGGCCTATCTCGCTTCTGAACGTGGATGCCAAGTTGCTGGCAAAGATCCTGGCAGCTAGAATAGAGGATTGTGTGCCAGGGGTAATCCATGAGGACCAGACAGGGTTCGTGAAGGGGCGGCAGCTCAACACGAACGTGCGGAGATTGCTGAATGTAATTATGATGCCGGCAGTGGAGGGGGAGGCTGAGATAGTGGTAGCGCTGGACGCGGAGAAGGCATTCGATAGGGTGGAGTGGGAGTACCTGTGGGAGACGTTGGAACGGTTTGGGTTTGGGGAAGGGTTTATTAAGTGGGTGAAGTTGCTCTACTCGGCCCCGACGGCGAGTGTAGTGACAAACGGGAGGAGGTCGGAGTATTTCGGGCTCCACCGAGGGACCAGGCAGGGATGTCCCCTATCCCCCCTACTTTTCGCACTGGCGATTGAACCGTTGGCGATGGCACTGAGGGGTTCAGGGGGGTGGAGAGGACTGACTAGGGGAGGGGAGGAACATCGAGTATCGCTGTATGCGGATGATCTACTGCTGTACGTGGCAGACCCAGAAGGGGGAATGCCAGAGATAATGGAACTATTCGCAGAGTTTGGGGACTTTTCGGGGTACAAACTAAATTTGGGCAAAAGCGAGGTTTTGTGATACACCCGGGGGATCAGGGAGAGGGTATTGGGAGACTCCCCTTCAAGCGAGCAGGAAAGAGCTTTAGGTACTTAGGGGTGCAGGTGGCAAGGAACTGGGGGACCCTCCACAAGTTGAACTTTTCCAGGCTGGTGGAACAGATGGAGGAGGAATTTAAGAGGTGGGACATGGTACCGTTGTCGCTGGCGGGGAGGGTGCAGTCAATCAAAATGACGGTCCTCCCAAGGTTCTTGTTTTTATTTCAGTGCTTGCCCATCTTCCTCCCTAGGGCCTTCTTCAAAAAGGTGACGAGTAGCATCATGAGCTATGTGTGGGCGCATGGCACCCCAAGGGTGAGGAGGGTCTTTTTGGAGCGGAGTAGGGACAGTGGTGGGCTGGCACTACCCAATCTCTCGGGGTATTACTGGGCGGCAAATGTGTCAATGGTGCGCAAGTGGATGATGGAAGGGGAGGGGGCAGCTTGGAAACGAATGGAGAGGGCGTCCTGTGGCAACACAAGCCTGGGGGCCCTAGTAACGGCACCATGGCCGCTCCCCCCCACGAGGTACACCACGAGCCCGGTGGTGGCGGCCACCCTCAAGATATGGGGGCAGTGGAGGCGACACAGGGGGGAAATGGGAGGTCTGTTGGCGGCGCCAATAAGAGGGAACCATAGATTCATCCCGGGGAACATCGACGGGGGATTTCAGAGCTGGTACAGGGTGGGCATACGGCAGCTGAAGGACCTGTTTATAGAGGGGAGGTTTGCGAGCCTGGGAGGGCTGGAGGAGAAGTTTGAGCTCCCCCCGGGAAACATGTTCAGATATTTACAAGTGAAGGCATTTGCTAGGCGGCAGGTGGAGGGGTTTCCCCTGCTCCCCAGTAAGGGGGCGAGTGATAGGGTGCTCTCGGGGGTCTGGGTCGGAGGGGGGAAGATATCAGACATCTACAAGATAATGCAGGAGGCGGAAGAAGCATCAGGGGAGGAACTGAAAGCCAAGTGGGAAGGGGAGCTGGGAGAGCAGATAGAAGACGGGACGTGGGCGGATGCACTGGAGAAGGTCAATTCTTCCTCCTCGTGTGCGAGGCTGAGCCTCATTCAATTTAAGGTGCTGCATAGAGCTCACATGACGGGGACAAGGATGAGCCGGTTCTTTGGGGGTGAGGACAGGTGTGTCAGATGTCTGGGAAGCCCAGCGAACCATGTGCATATGTTCTGGGCATGTCCGGTGCTGGAAGGGTTCTGGAAGGGGGTGGCAAGGACGGTGTCGAAGGTGGTGGGGTCCAGGGTCAAACCAGGATGGGGGCTTGCGATCTTTGGGGTCGGGGTAGAACCGGGGGTACAGGAGGCTAGGGAGGCCGGAATACTGGCCTTTGCGTCCCTAGTGGCTCGACGAAGGATATTAATTCAATGGAAGGACGCGAGGCCTCCAAGCGTTGAAACTTGGATTAACGATATGGCTAGCTATATTCAGCTAGAAAGGATCAAATTTGCCCTGAGAGGGTCGGTACAGAGATTCTCCAGGCGGTGGCAACCTTTCCTTGACTTTTTAGATCAGAGATAGGCGTACGGGGTCGTGGCAGCAGCAACCCGGGGGGGGGGGGAGGGGGGGGAGGGGAGGGGGGGGGAGGGGGAGGGGAGGGGAGGGGGGGGAGGGGGAGGGGAGGGGGAGGGGGGGGAGGGGGAGGGGGAGGGGGGGAGGGGAGGGGAGGGGGGAGGGGGGAGGGAGGGGTGGGGAGGGGGAGGGGGGGAGGGGAGGGGGGAGGGGAGGGGGGGAGGGGGAGGGGGGGGGAGGGGAGGGGAGGGGGGGCAGCAATGGTCATGGGGGGACAAGCACGACTGTAACGCGGGCAAGTCTGCACGCTGCTCATGTCTGAAACTGTAGGCTGCCTTGTTTGTTAAGTTGTTGCTTGGGGGGGGGGGGGGGAGGGCTGGGGCGCGCGAGAGGGCGGGCGAGGGAGGGATATTTGCCTAGAGGGATTGTGTTGTAAATAATTTAAAAATTAGTAGGGGTAAATGTCTGTATGGAAAAACTCTTTCAATAAAAATTATTTTAAAAAAATAAATAAATAAATAAATAAGAGTCTGATGTAGGAGTCCTTGTTTTCGAGATGCTCTAGGGATGAGTGTAGGGCCAGGGAAATGGCGTCTGATGTGGACCGGTTGCGACGGTATGCGAATTGAAGTGGGTCAAGGCGTTCCGGGAGTATGGAGGTGATGCGCTTCATGATCAGCCTCTCAAAGCACTTCATTACAACTGACGTCAGGGCCACCGGGCGGTAGTCATTGAGGCACGTTGCCTGGTTCTTCTTTGGTACCGGTATGATGGTGGTCTTCTTGAAGCAGGTGGGGACCTCGGAGTGGAGTAGGGATAGGTTAAAGATGTCTGTGAAAACCAAACCAGACTGTGAAAACTGTAAATCTCGAGATGGGGGAGGGTGGGGGGGGGGAAACATGCCCATTATCACCCTAATCCTGATGGCCACCTTTGTGTGGCTGCATCAAGCATAGATTTAAAAAACCCAATTTTTTTTCCAATTAAGGGGCAATTTAGTGTGGCCAATCCACCTAACCTGCACATCTTTAGGTTGTGGGGGTGAAACCCTTGCAGACATGGGGAGAATGTGCAAACTCCACACAGTGACCCAGGGCCGGGATTGGAACCCGGGTCCTCAGCGCTGCAGTCCCAGTGCTAACCACTGTGCCACATGCCGCCCCGTAGCTGTGCATAGGTTGTCAGTATGTGAACACCAAGTGTCACTATGTGCTGAGGTTCTACCTGTCCCCAGTGTTGAGAAGAATGGGTCTGGTCATGCTGCCGCCTCACACTCCAAGTAGTTGAGCCAAGCCAGATCACCTGTCCCTTGTGGAAAAATTCATGCAGAGAAACCCCTTTGAAAACTTGCCTCACTCTGCAGAGAAACAAGTGTTGGTGCAGTATTAACGGTAACATTTCTATATCACATAATATACACTCCATTATTCTTCTGAGTTCTGGTCCTATTAATACTGTGGAGTTTTTTTTCAAATTAAACATAGCTTAACCCCAGTACCATCCTGCACATGCAAGTAAAATTGAACCTGATAAAATTGAAAAAATTGAATATTTAATATGTTTTATAAATTTGATTCTCTTTCATCTGATTCATTTGCTTAATAAATGCAGTCACTCATTCCTTTAGTTGTCCCAATATCCCAGGCCTCTGATCATTTTTTCCAGCTACATCATTTTTACACGCAATGACAAAGTTCAATTCCTCTGTATTCTTCCCCAACTGGGGATGTCACTCGTGTTAATGTGAATTGGACTGGTAGAGATCGGAGCTTTGGTAGTGATCGTCTTTTCAAAGGATCTAGACAATGGTCTTCTTCTTGTGCTTTATCGAATGCAAAGATATTTTCACTGGTGAATAAACATATATTCATTCCAAAAAGACAGATGAATAGGTGTGATTGTACTGCATTTATCTCTATTAATGATGGGTAGGCAACTCTCCAAACAGCTGCATAGCACCTGGTGGCCAAATTGTCTGGAAGTCATTTTATATTCTGAATTATTCATCATAGTGCCGTCAGGTGTGATGCCAAGGGACAGTTCAATTTTACAAGGATGATGACGATGGTTTCATGCTTTTGAGTTCTTTTAAGATGGCAGTACATAAGGGCACTCAGAAAAAAACTATTCAAATCTGCATGAAATTATAAACCTGCTTTTTTTATTTTGTTGGAATAAATTTAAAGTACCCAATTAGTTTTTACAAATTAAGGGGCAATTTAGCGTGGCCAATCCATCTACTCTGCACATCTTTGGGTTGTGGGGGTGAGATCCATGCAGACACAGGGAGAATGTGCAAATTCCATACGGAATGTGACCCGGGACCAGGATCGAACCTGGGTCCTCAGCGGAGTGAGGCAGCAGTGCTAACCACTGCACCATCGTGTCGCCCATCCTGCTTTTTTTGTAAAGCCGATAAATATTTCCCGAGATCTACAAAAATATATGCAATTATTTTCTTCTTCCTTATACTATGCTATTTTTCTATCAGTTCAGACCAATGTGTGGTAGCGCGGCCCCTTTAAGGGGGTGGGCTCACAGACCATGTGACCAGCTCAGGGCCAGGCCTCCAGTGTATCGCTCAAATCACCACAAATGGCGATGAGGAAAAGTTTTCGATCGCAGCTAACAGTCTTCGTGGATCGAGGGGAGGAAGGAAGGAACATTTGATAAAACAGAGAAACTCCAGCAAGAGTCAGAATCATTTAAACCATGAGTGGAAATTACTATCATTAGAAAACTAGACCAATTTGGCCAAGCCATTGAGGACTGCAGTCAGTACATCAAACAGCTCCCCTTTTTTAAACCCTGAATGAGAGCGCAGGTAAAGACAAGCAGAAGGTGATACAGTTTGTGGGCCCCAGGCATATGATTTGATTAGGAACCTCGTGTCTCTGGAGGCACCTGACTAGAAGACCTTCACTAGATAGTGAAATTGGTTAAAGAACATTTCAACCCAAGGCCCGCTATTATCCTCCAACTTTTTAAGATTAACTCTGCAGTGAGGGATCATGAATAGTCTGTCTTAGCCTTCATAGCCAGGCTTCACTAGCTTGCTGAGCACTCTGAGTTCGACCGTGCTTACTGATATGTTGCACGATCAGCTGGTTTGTGGAATCTAGAACCTTAATATCCAGAAGAAGATTCTGTCGGAAACCACAATTACTTTGGAAAATGCGATTGAGACAGCTTGGGTGACGGAGTGCACGGCAAAGGCGCCATTGAGCTTCAAAGTGTGCTGAAGGGGTATGGAGTGGTATGGCAATGAGGCCTTCAATGGGATCATCAGGCACAGTGCTGAACCAAAGGTGTCGAGTGTCAACCTGAATCCAAGTTGGACTGCTATCATTGGGGGTTGGGGGGAAGAGACCATCCCCAAGAGACCTGCCATGTTAGGGAGCTTGTGTGCTTCATATGCAATCGAAGGAGGCACATTCAAGCTCAATGCCACTTGAGGCACATTGTGGCAATGCAAATAAAAACACCAACAAGAGCAGCAGCAGTCTGCAGTGCCACCAAACATAGTGGAGATGAGTTCTGAAGAAGAGCATGCAATATATTGGTTGAATGCAGTCCAATTGAATAAGATGGCTCTGACTGAAATTAGCTTAAGGGTAAAGGTTAAACTCCTTAAAATTAAGGTTGGCACTGGGGCTTCAGTGACTGTAGGGGGTGAGCAGACTTTCCAATATCTTGATGCAAGAACGCAGTCTTTAAGCTTGAAAAGTACTTTCAATAAATACCAGGAAAATTTGAAGATCCTCAGAACAGCCAATATCCCAGTGGCCTACAGAAAGCAGGAAGCCAATATACCTTTAGTTGTTGTGGAAGGACATGGCTGGCTGGAAATCGTCAAAATATCTAACAGCATCCTCCAAGATGCCTTTAGGAGGTATGAAGACATCTTCCACAAGGAATTGGGTTGGATTCAGGACGTAAAGGCCAAAATATATGACATCCTGGATTCAGCACCTAATTGGTTCCGAGCCAGATCAATGACATACACATTGTAATCAGAGATTGAATCAAGTTGGTCTAGTTTTCAGAGTGGGTGACGCCGATAGACCCAGTCCCTGTCCTTAAACCTGAGCGATCGATAAGGAATTTTAGGGACTATAAGCTGATCAGAAATCTGGTTGCCCAGGTCGATCGATATCCAATTCCCTGAATTGGGGACCTATACGTTAAGCTGGTGGAGGGCCTCGCTTATTCAAAATTGGATCTCAGTCATACCTATCTGCAACTAGAGTTGGATGAAGAGTCTCAGGTGTTTGCTACAATAAATAACCACAAAGGTGTCTTCCAGTATACCAGACTGCCGTTCAGCATTTCTTCGATCTGTGCTAGCTACCTTCCAGCATATGATGGAAAATCTCCTCCAGGGAATACTGACAGTGATGATTTACCTTGATGAAGCGCTAGTCACCAGCACTACACCAGAAGAACATATGAACATATGGCCAGCCTTGAGTAAGTATTGAAGCGGCTTTGTGATGCAGGGATCTGCCTAATATATGAAAAATGTACTTTTCAGGCCTCAGGCATGACAAACCTAGCATTTTGCGTTGATGTGACAGGGTTGCACTCCCTGGAAGAAAATGTCAAGACCATACGAGACGTCTCTGCGAGCTTAAATCCTTCTTTGGTATGATCAATTATTATTGAAGGTTTATTTTGAATTTAGCCACACATTGATACCATTACACCAGCTATAAAGGAAGAATCAGCGGTTGGCAATTGAGAGAGCCTCAAGAGGGAGCCTTCTGAGTCACGAAGCAAGTGGGAGCGTGCAAATCCCAGCCAATGGTGCGTTTGTGTGTGGACTAGGGAACTGAAGGGTAAAGGTACCGTTGTATAAGGCTCTGGGCCGGTTACTTAACTGCCTTTGCCTTTCATCAATAAACCCCTTTGTTAACAACTGGATGCTTTAAGTCTTGAACCACCACCAAATGTTAACTTATCTTTCTCATTCAACAGTTGATGAGCCTGCGTGGCATTTCAAGCATGATTTCTCTCAATGTCAGAATTACAGAATTTGTGGTCATATTTTTGATTCACAGAGCCTATTTATTTTGTTTAACAATAATAGCTTATATTTATATAGTACCTTTCACAGAAAAAAATATCCCAAGGCAGTCCACCTGAGCATTATAAAACAAAGTATGACACCGAGCCACAGAGGAAGATATCAAATCAGTTGACCAAAAGCTTGATCAAGAAAGAAAGTGAGGTCAAGAGGCAGAAGAGATATAGGGAGGGAATTCCAGAGCTCAGGGCTGAGGCAACTAAAGGTATGGCCACCAATGGTGAAGCAATTATACATAATACACAAGAGGCCAGAATTAGAGCAGCACAGAAAACTTGTGAGGATTGAGGCATTAGAGAAGATTACAGAGATCGGGAGGGAAAGACCATGGAGAAATTTGAAAACAAGGATGAGAATTTTAAAATGAAGACTTTTCTTGACCAGCTCAGTGAACATACGGGTGACATGGGAATGCAACCTACTGCAGCAACATTTTGGATATCTTCAAGTTTACCAAGGGTGGAATATGAGAGAACAGCCAAGATTGTGTTGTGAGAGGAAATAGGAAGAGTAGGCCATTCGGCCCCTGAAGGCTACACTGTCATTGAACTAGATCATGGCTGATCTTCCACTGCACTATCCCTTGATATTTTCCATATCTAGAAATCTATCAATTTTAGTATTAAACATACTCAATAACCGATCCTCCACAGCCCTCTTAGATAGAGAATTACAAAGATTTACCACCGTCTGACTGAGGAAATCGTCCTCGCCTCAATCCTATTGGCCTATCTCTTATTCTGGACTGTATCCCCTGATTCTATTCCCCCTCTCCACTAGCCTGCCTGCACCTACCCGGTCAAGCCCTGTATGAATTTTGCACGCTTTCATGAGTATAGGCCCAATCTCTCCTCATTGGACAATCCTGCCATCCCATGGATCAGTCTGGTGAAACTGGTTGAGTTCAGAAGTAACAAAAGAATGGCTAAGGGTTTCAGCAACAGATAAGCTGAGTCCGGGGCAAGTCAAGTGATGTTACAGAGGTAGAAATAGATGTTCTCAGTCATGGCGTGAATATGAGGTTGGACACTCATTTCGGGATCAAATGTGACACCGAGTTTGTGAAAAGACTGGTTTAATCGCTGACTGTTGCCAGGGAGAGAGATGGAGTCAGTCACTAGGGAACAGAGTTGAAGCAGTATTTAATTGTTAGAAATTTCTGCTCATCCAGTACTGTAGGCTGATAACTTAGCAAGAGTGGAGGTGTTGAGAGAGGTGGTGGTGAGGTAGAGCTGGGTGTCATCCGCTTACATGTTAAAACTAACGGTGTATCTTTGGATGATGTTGCCAAGGATCAGCATGTAGGTGAGAAATAGAAGAGGGTCAAGGTAGATCCTTTGGGGACACCAAACGTAATGGTGCTGGAGTAGGAAGAGAAGCCATAGCTGATTCTCTGGCCATGATTAGATAGATAAGAATGATTACAATAATCAAGAATAGATCACTTCAAATTAAATTTAGTCAACTTCACATTTTTAAAAAAAATTTAGAGTACCCAATTATTTTTTCCAATTAAGGGGCAATTTTAGCGTAGCCAATCCACCTATCCTACACATCTTTGGGTTGTGGGGGTGAAACCCACGCAGACACGGGAGAATGTGCAAACTCCACACGGACAGTGACCCAGGGCCGGATTCGAACCCGGGTCCTCAGCGCCGTAGGCAGCAATGCTAACCACTGTGCCACCGAGCTGCCCTCAACTTCACATTTTAACATCTCTCCATTGAAAGCAAATTTAGCATCAACTGCAATTTTTGCCAAGCGCTGCTCATTAATTGGATAGAAAGTGAAACATTGTGGATTAAACTTGTCTTTTAGTGGATGGAAAGCCCCTTTTTGCTGTTTCAACTGACATGTGTAAACTTTGAGGTGAAATGTAATTACAGGAGGCAATATTCAGAAGCAAAGTTAAGTGGAATGTTCTGCCTCTGGCGATTGTGCTCTTCAGAATTCAATTTCCAACAATTATCACTGGATAGAAATTAAAATGATACATGTAATCTTTCAGGTAGCGTGCATTCTTGAATACTGATTAGATCCTACTGCAATTACAACAGAGAACAATCATGGAAGTGTATTGCAAACAATAAGAACTGTATCATTTCTTTGGAGCTTACCATGCATTAAAGGTTAACAGTTGATGTCAGAACTGTATCACAGATGTACAGCCATAGGAATAATACAGAACGTGTCGGGAGTAGAAGTTTGTATCTTGTGCTGGTGGTACAAAGCAAAGCAATATTCTGAACTAGAAGCCACATGTCTGCCAATATTTACAGTACTCCGTCTTGAGTACCCACATTTGAAGAGTGAATCAAATGAGGGATCAGCAAATGTACATTGTAGTGAAGCTAATTTTGTGTGCTTCTGATCTAAAATGTTACTAGAAATCATCAAAAATAACATCCCAGGTTTCTTCGGGTCTTTATTGTACTCATGTTATATTCTGGATACCTCTCACAGAACACAAATTGTAAATGTGGATGAACACACAGGAATATAGACGTTAAGGAGCAGGAATGGAACATTTGGTCCTTTGAGCCAGCAGTGCCAATCGACAACATCACCGCTGGTCAGATTGTAGTCCCAATTCCACCATCCTGTCTGCCTCCCAAAACCCTCGATTCCCTTGTCCATCAAAAATCTATCTAAACCAGCCTTGAATTAATTCAATGGCCCAGTCATTACTCCAAGGGATTTCAACTGTAGCAGAGCAAAGCATGCGCCTTACTCGAAATTTATTCATTCAGATCTTCAGTAATTTTTTACTCGTATGTATGTATGCATGTAAAATTAAGATTAATCTGCAAATTGGTTTTGTTTGTGACATCATATTAACATCCCAAACTGAACGTTGATCTCTTTCTGTATCAACAGAATTGCGAAGAGTCACTTTGCAATAGAAATGAACACGGAATCAAAGTTCAAAATCAAAGTTGCCTTAATTGAACTATTTTGTGTGTATACAACTTTACTCTGATGCAGTAACTTTTCTCAATAAACCAGAACAATTCAGGCAGCACGGTGGCGCCGTGGGTTAGCCCTGTAACCTCACGGCGCCGAGGTACCAGATTCGATCCCGTCTCTGGGTCACTGTCCGTGTGGAGTTTGCACATTCTCCCCGTTTTTGTGTGGTTCTCGCCCCCACAACCCAAAGATGTGCAGGCTAGGTGAATTGACCAGGCTAAATTGCCCCTTAATTGGAAAAAATGAATTGGGTACTCTAAATTTATAAAAGAAAGAAACCAGAACAGTTTACTCTGAGCAATTCCCATTGGTCAGAAAAATGGAATCCCGTGCTAGATTCTGCACTTGGCAACCCACTAATATGCACAAGTGGGTTTCTGACCGAGTCACCAGCCTGCAGCTGATTGATCCACCACCCTCAGCTAGCAGGTTTGAAGGACCTAGCTTCCCTCATCTTGGTATTTGCTCTACCTTATATTGCTCATCATTCCCATCCATCTGTTTGCCCCTTTGTGTGCCATTGAGAGCCCCAGCAAAACCCCCCTCCTTGAATAGCCCTCCTTCCACATTGTGGTCTTTGTTGGACTACACATCCCCACCCTCTGGCCTCACCTTGTACCCTACCCCCAGTCGAACTTTGGACCCTTGTTATAAGAACATAAGAACTGGGAGCAGGAGTAGGCCATCTGGCCCCTCGAGCCTGCCCCACCATTCAATGGGATCATGGCTGATCTTTTGTGGACTCAGCTCCACTTCCGACCCGAACACCATAACCCTTAATCCCTTTATTCTTCAAAAAACTATCTATCTTTACCGTAAAAACATTTAATGAAGGAGCCTCAACTGCTTCACTGGGCATGGAATTCCATAGATTCACAAGACTTTGGGTGAAGAAGTTCCTCCTAAACTCAGTCCTAAATCTACTTCCCCTTATTTTGAGGCTCAGACCCCTAGTTCTGCTTTCACCCGCCAGTGGAAACAACCTGCCCGCATCTATCCTATCTATTCCCTTCATAATTTTATATGTTTCTATAAGATCCCCCCCTCAGCCTTCTAAATTCCAATGAGTACAGTCCCAGTCTACTCAACCTCGCCTCGTAATCCAACCCCTTCAGATCTGGGATTAACCTAGTGAATCTCCTCTGCACACCCTCCAGCGCCAGTACGTCCTTTCTCAAGTAAGGAGACCAAAACTGAACACAATACTCCAGGTGTGGCCTCACTAACACCTGATACAATTGCAGCGTAACCTCCCTAGTCTTAAACTCCATCCCTCTAGCAATGAAGGACAAAATTCTATTTGCCTTCTTAATCACCTGTTGCACCTGTAAACCAACTTTCTGTGACTCATGCACTAGCACACCTAGGTCTCTCTGCACAGCAGCATGCTTTAATATTTTATCATTTAAATAATAATCCCGTTTGCTGTTATTCCTACCAAAATGGATAATCTCACATTTGTCAACATTATATTCCATCTGCCAGACCCTAGCCCATTCACTTAACCTATCCAAATCCCTCTGCAGACTTCCAGTATCCTCTGCACTTTTTGCTTTGCCACTCATCTTAGTGTCATCTGCAAACTTGGACACATTGCCCTTGGTCCCCAACCCCAAATCATCTATGTAAATTGTGAACAATTGTGGGCCCAACACAGATCCCTGAGGGACACCACTAGCTACTGATTGCCAACCAGAGAAACACCCATTAATCCCCACTCTTTGCTTTCTATTAATTAACAATCCTCTATCCATGCTACTACTTTACCCTTAATACCATGCATCTTTATCTCATGTAGCAACCTTTTGTGTGGCACCTGGTCAAAGGCTTACTGGAAATCCAGATATACCACATCCATTGGCTTCCCGTTTTCTACTGCACTGGTAACGTCCTCAAAAAATTCCACTAAATTAGTTAGGCACGACCTGCCCTTTGTGAACCCTTGCTGTGTCTGCCCAATGGGACAATTTCTATCCAGATGGCTCGCTATTTCTTCCTTGATGATAGATTCCAGCATCTTCCCTACTATCGAAGTTAAGCTCACTGGCCTATAATTTCCTGCTCTCTGCCTACCTCCTTTTTTAAACAGTGGTGTCACGTTTGCTAATTTCCAATCCACCGGGACCACCCCACAGTCTACTGAATTTTGGTAAATCATCACTAGTGCATCTGCAATTTCCCTAGCCATCTCTTTTAGCACTCTGGGATGCATTCCATCAGGGCCAGGAGACTTGTCTACCTTTAGCCCCATTAGCTTGCCCATCACTACCTCCTTAGTGATAACAATCCTCTCACGGTCCTCACCTGTCATAGCCTCATTTCTATCAGTCACTGGCATGTTATTTGTGACTGCCACTGTGAAGACCAACCCAAAAAACTTGTTCAGTTCCTCAGCCATTTCCTCATCTCCCATTATTAAAACTCCCTTCTCATCCTCTAAAGGACCAATATTTACCTTAGCCACTCTTTTTTGTTTTATATATTTGTAGAAACTTTTACTGTTTTTATATTCTGAGTAAGTTTACGCTCATACTCTATCTTACTCTTCTTTATAGCTTTTTTAGTAGCTTTCTGTTGCCCCCTAAAGATTTCCCAGTCCTCTGGTCTCCCACCAGTCTTTGCACTTTGTATGCCTTTTCCTTCAATTTGATACTCTCCCTTATTTCCTTAGATTTCCACGATCGATTTTCCCTCTTTCTACCATCCTTCCTTTTTGTTGGTATAAACCTTTGCTGAGCACTGTGAAAAATCGCTTGGAAGGTTCTCCACTGTTCCTCAACTGTTCCACCATAAAGTCTTTGCTCCCAGTCTACCTTACCTAGTTCTTCTCTCATCCCATTGTAATCTCCTTTGTTTAAACACAAAACACTGGTATTTGATTTTACCTTCCCACCCTCCATCTGTATTTTAAATTCCACCATATTATGATCGCTCCTTCTGAGAGGATCCCTAACTATAAGATCATGAATCAATCTTGTCTCACTACACAGGACAAGATCTAGGACCGCTTGTTCCCTCGTAGGTTCCAATACATACTGTTCTAGGAAACTATCGCGGATACATTCTATAAACTCCTCCTCAAGGTTGCCTTGGCTAAGCGACCTGGCTAAACCAATCGACATGTAGATTACAGCCCCCCATGATAACTGCTGTACCATTTCTACATGCATCAGTTATTTCTTTGTTTATTGCCTGCCCCACCATAATGTTACAATTTGGTGGCCGATAGACTACTCCTATCAGTGACATTTTCACCTTACTATTCCTGATTTCCACCCAAATGGATTCAACCTTATCCTCCATAGCACCGATGTCATCTCTTATTATTGCCCGGATGTCATCCTTAAATAACAGAGCTACACCACCTCCCTTACCATCCACTCTGTCCTTCCGAATAATTTGATACCCTTGGATATATTTAACTCCCAGTCGTGACCATCCTTTAACCATGTTTTAGTAATGGCCACTAAATCATAGTCATTCACGATGATTTGTGCCATCAACTCATTTACTTTATTCCGAATACTACGAGCATTCAGGTAAAGTACACTTATGTTGGTTTTTTTACCTCTGTTTTGAATCTTAACATCTCCAGTTTTATTCCTTTTAGTATTACTGGGCCTATTCACTGAGCTCCCCTCAGTCACCCTTTTTGATTTTTGACTATGGCTTCTCTGCCTTGCACTTTCCCCCTTACTTCCTTTTGCTTCTATCCCTGTTTTACTACCTTCCAACTTCCTTCATCGGTCCCCATCCCCCTGCCACATTAGGTTAAACCCTCCCCAACAGCTCTAGCAAACACCCCCCCAGGACATCGGTTCCAGTCCTGCCCAGGTGCAGAGTGTCCGGTTTGTACTGGTCTCACCTCCCCCAGTACCGGTCCTAATGCTCCAGGAATTTGAATCCCTCCCTCTTGCACCATCTCTCGAGCCATGCATTCATCCTATCTATCCTGACATTCCTACTCTGACTAGCTCGTGGCACTGGTAGCAATCCTGAGATTACTACCTTTGAGGTCCAACATTTTCTATCTCCCTCTGTAACTTTCACCTGCGGTGTGACCAACTCGCTAAACGTGCTATCCATGACCTCCTCAGCATCGCGGTTGCTCCAAAGTGAGTCCATTCGCAGCTCCAGAGCCGTCAAGCGGTCTAACAGGAGCAGCAACTGAACACACTTCTTGCACGTGAAAGAGACAGGGACAGTGGCTGTGTCCCTGAGCTCCCACATCGCACACGAGGAGCATGACACGGGTCTGTGATCTCCTGCCATGTCTTAAACCTTAGGTAAACTTATACAACTACAATTTCAAAAAACAAAAGAAAAATAAATAAATTAGACAATGAAAAGAAAAACTACTTACCAGTCACTGGCCAGGGTTAAAAAGCACCTCCTCCCCACCCAGCTTCGAATTCCCACCTAGCTTCAAATTCCCAAACTCACTCTAGGTTGTGCCTCACTCTGGCTGTGTCTTCTCTGGCTCACTGGGAGAACTCACCCAGGGTCTCAGATGCTCTCTGGTTCTCTCCCATGCAGATATTGTTGTGGTGGATATATACGTCCCGCAGCACATAGCTGTTCAAATAGGCACTAGTGTGTGGCACCAGGGAGGAAGGAGACCTCTGTACTCCCCAACCCCAACAATTGATCTGACTCAGCGACACAGGAAGGTCCGTGGGTTCAGAACCACGGTGCTGTCCATGACGACCAGCTCGGCATGAAGATAGAGGCAAGGACCAGCTTACCAGACTGTAGGACTAATATACCACACATCGGAAGCATTGCAGTGCTCTGGCTGAAAGGCTTTGTTGCACTAAAACTGAAGACTTTGGTAAACTGAGGACTGCCTTTTGCAAGTACCTCATTCACAATCAGGTGTAACGCCGACAAAAGTTCCCGCTGGCATGACATAAGATTGTGGGTTTTTAAAAATAAATTTAGAGTACCCAATTATTAATTTTTTTTCCAATTAAGGAGCAATTTAGCGTGGCCAATCGACCTAACCTGCACATCTTTTGGGTTGTGGGGGTGAAACACATGCAGACACGGGGAGAATGTGCAAACTCCACAAGGGCAAAAGATCATTTTAATGATCATCAATGAAATTGCGCCACCTGCCAGCAGGAAGAGTGACCCGCAACTAACCTGCCATTGGGAGAATTGTGACATGATTTCATGCTGTCGGGTTTCCGACTTTTTAACCTCTTGCTAGATTCTTCTTGTCCGCAAGGGCAGGATTCCCATCAGAGGCTCCGCCCACTCCTCCTTCAAATTACACCCAGGCCGGGGAGGTATGATCACCAAGGGAATCGAGTCCATGCAATTTCACGCACTCCCTGCCACAAAACCTACAGGCGTGGGGGGATGGGGGGGAGGGGGGGGGGGGGTGGTGGGGAGGGCAGAGTGGGGTAGACACTCAAGATAGAGGAGGATAGACTTTTGAGTATGAAGGGAATCAAAGGATATGGGGATAGGCTGGGAAAGTGGAGTTGAAGTGGATGTTTAGCCATGATCATTTTAAATGGTGAAGCATGCTCAAAGGGCAGTATAACCCATACCTACTGTCAACAACACAAAGTTTATAAGATTGTTATGTTTTAGGGCTGTCTGCTTAAATGTAGGGCAAAACAGAAAAATAAAAAGGGTAATTGTATCTTGTTATGAATTCTGCCTGACAAGCTTGGGTACATTTGTTAAAAAAGGTTAGATTGGGGCTCAGGTTGTTTAACTGGGCCGAAAGTGCAAAATGTTCAAACCTATTGACAATGGAAAGGGCACCTCTGATGACTGTGGGTGGACTGTTCATCTCCCCCCCCCCCTCTCTCACGCACACTCCCCCCCCTCTCTCATGTACACTCCACCCCCTCTCTCGCGCACACTCCCCCCCTCTCTCATGTACACTCCACCCCCTCTCCCGCAGGCTCCATCCCCCCTCTCTCTCGTGCACACTCCACCTCCCCCTCTCTCCCACAGTCTCCACCCCTCTCTCTCTCATGCACACTCCCACCCTGTCTCTCGTGCAAACTCCACCTCCTTTCTCATGCACACTCCAACCCCCTCACTCACACACACCCTTCTCCCCCTCTCTCGTGCACACCCTACAGCTCTTTTGCTTGCTCCAAGACCCGCTCAGGGCTTAATCCTGCTCCGAGGTCCACATTGGATGCCCCTCCCCATTCAGAGGCTCTCTTTGGACCCCCAAACCCAGCCCTCCATGCATTTGTGCCGACTCCAAATTCCATTCCGAGGCCCTCTCATCCCATCCCTCTGATAGAACATAGAACATAGAACATTACAGCGTAGTACAGGCCCTTCGGCCCACGATGTTGCGCCGTCCTGTGAAACCCCTCTAAAGTCCCTCTACACAATTCCCTTATCGTCCATATGCCTATCCAATGACCATTTGAATGCGTTTAGTGTTGGCGAGTCCACTACTGTTGCAGGCAGGGCATTCCACGCCCTTACTACTCTCTGAGTAAAGAACATACCTCTGACATCTGTCCTATATCTATCTCCTCTCAATTTAAAGCTATGTCCCCTCGTGCTGGACATCACCATCCGAGGAAAAAGGCTCGCACTGTCCACCCTATCTAATCCTCTAATCATCTTGTATGCCTCAATTAAGTCACCTCTTAACCTTCTTCTCTCTAATGAAAACAGCCTCAAGTCCTTCAGCCTTTCCTCATATGATCTTCCCTCCATACCAGGCAACATTCTTGTGAATCTTCTCTGTACCCTTTCCAATGCTTCCACATCCTTCCTATAATGTGGCGACCAGAACTGCACACAATACTCCAAATGCGGCCGCACCAGAGTTTTGTACAACTGCAACATGACCTCATCGCTCCGAAACTCAATTCCTCTACCAATAAAAGCTAACACACCGTACACCTTCTTAACAACCCTCTCAACCTGGGTGGCAACTTTCAGGGATCTATGGACATGGACACCGAGATCTCTCTGCTCGTCCACACTACCAAGAATCTTACCATTAGCCCAGTACTCTGTCTTCCTGCTATTCCTTCCAAAATGAATCACCTCACACTTTTCTGCATTAAACTCCATTTGCCACCTGTCAGCCCAGCTCTGCAGCTTATCTATGTCCCTCTGTAACTTGTAACATCCTTCTACACTGTCCACAACTCCACCGACTTTAGTGTCATCTGCAAATTTACTCACTCATCCTTCTACGCCCTCCTCCAGGTCATTTATAAAAATGACAAACAGCAACGGCCCCAAAACAGATCCTTGTGGCACACCACTAGTAACTGGACACCAGTCAGAGCATTTCCCATCAACCACAACTCTTTGTCTTCTATCAGCTAGCCAATTTCTGATCCAAACTGCTAAATCACCCTGAATCCCATGCCTCTGTATTTTCTGCAATAGCCTACCGTGGGGAACCTTATCAAATGCTTTACTGAAATCCATATACACCACATCAACTGCTTTACCCTCATCCACCTGTTTGGTCACCTTCTCGAAGAACGCAATGAGGTTTGTGAGACACGACCTACCCTTCACAAAACCATGTTGACTATCTCTAATCAAATTATTCCTTTCCAGATGATTATACATCCTATCTTTTATAAACCTTTCCAAGACTTTTCCCACAACAGAAGTAAGGCTCACTGGCCTATAGTTACCGGGGTTATCTCTACTCCCCTTCTTGTACAAGGGGACAACATTTGCTATCCTCCAGTCCTCTGGCACTATTCCTGTAGACAAAGATGACTTAAAGATCAAAGCCAAAGGCTCAGCAATCTCCTCCCTAGCTTCCCAGAGAATCCTAGGATAAACCCCATCCGGCCCAGGGGACTTATCTATTTTCACACTTTCCAGAATCGCTAACACCTCCTCCTTATGAACCCCAAGCCCTTCTAGTCTAGTAGCCTGTATCTCAGTATTCTCCTCGACAACTTTGTCTTTTTCCTGTGTGAATACTGACGGAAAATACTCATTTAGCACCTCTCCTATCTCCTCGGACTCTACGCACAACTTCCCACTACTGTCCTTGACTGGCCCTACTCTTACCTTAGTCATTCTTTTATTCCTGACATACCGATAGAAAGCTTTAGGGTTATCCTTGATCCTACCTGCCAAAGATTTCTCATGTCCTCGCTTGGCTCTTCTTAGCTCTCTCTTTAGAGCCTTCCTAGCTAACTTGTAACTCTCAAGCAACCCAACTGAACCATCACGTCTCACATAAGCCTCCTTCTTCCTCTTGACAAGTGATTCAACTGCTTTAGTAACCCATGGTTCCCTCTCTCGACCACTTCCTCCCTGCCGAACAGGTACATACTTATCAAGGACACGCAGTAGCTGTTCCTTGAACATGCTCCACATTTCCATTGTGTCCATCCCCTGCAGTTTTCCTCTCCAGGCGATGCATCCTAAGTCTTGCCTCATCGCAACATAATTGCCTTTCCCCCAGCAATAACTCTTGCCCTGCGGTTTATACCTATCCCTTTCCATCGCTAAAGTAAACGTAATCGAATTGTGGTCACTATCACCAAAATTCTCACCTACCTCCAAATTTAACACCTGTCCTGGTTCATTACCCAGTACCAAATCCAATATGGCCTCGCCTCTTGTTGGCCTATCTACATACTGCATCAGGAAACCCTCCTGCACACATTGGACAAAAACGGATCCATCTAAAGTACTCGAACTATAGTGTTTCCAGTCAATATTTGGAAAGTTAAAGACCCCCATAACAACTACCCTGTTATTTTCACTCCTATCCAGAATCGTCTTTGCAATCCTTTCCTCTACATCTCTGGAACTTTTCGGAGGCCTATAGAAAACCCCTAACAGGGTGACCTCTCCTTTCCTGTTTCTTAACTCAGCCCATACTACCTCAGTATTCGAGTCCTCATCAAATGTCCTCTCAGCCACCGTAATAATGTCCTTGACTAACAATGCCACCCCTCCCCCTCTCTTACCACCTTCCCTGAACTTACTGAAATATTTAAATCCCGGCACCTGCAACAACCATTCCTCACCCTGCTCTATCCACGTCTCCGAAATGGCCACAACATCGAAGTCCCAGGTACTAACCCATGCCGCAAGCTCACCCACCTTATTCCGGATGCTCCTGGCATTGAAGTAGACGCACTTTAGACCACCTTCCTTCCTGCCGGTACACTCCTGCAACTTTGAAACCTTACTCATGACCACACTACTCTCAGCTTCTTGTGTACTGGAGCTACAATTCAGGTTTCCAATCCCCTGCTGAACTAGTTTAAACCCTCCCGAAGAGCATTAGCAAACCTCCCCCCGAGGATATTAGTACCCCTCTGGTCCAGGTGTAGACCATCCCGTTTGTAGAGGTCCCACCTACCCCAGAATGAGCCCCAATTGTCCAGGAATCTGAAACCCTCCCTCCTGCACCATCCCTGCAGCCACGTGTTCAACTGCTCTCTCTCTCCCTATTCCTCGACTCGCTAGCACGTGGCACGGGTAACAACCCAGAGATAATAACTCTGTTTGTTCTAGCTCTAAGTTTCCACCCTAGCTCCCTGAATTCCTGCCTTACATCCCTATCCCTTTTCCTACCTATGTCGTTGGTACCTATGTGGACCACAACTTGGGGCTGCTCCCCCTCCCCCTTAAGGATCCCGAAAACACAATCTGAGACATCGCGGACCCTGGCACCTGGGAGGCAACACACCAACCGCGAGTCTCTCTCGTTCCCACAGAATCTCCTATCTATCCCTCTAACTATGAAGTCTCCAATGACTAATGTTCTACTCCTTGCCCCCCTTCCCTTCTGAGCAACAGGAACAGACTCTGTGCCAGAGACCTGTGCCCCATGGCTGACCCCTGGTAAGTCGTCCCCCCAACAGTATCCAAAGTGGTATACGTTACTAAGGGGAACGACCACAGGGGATCCCTGTACTGACTGCTTACCCCCAGCCCCTCTCACCGTCACCCATCTATCTTTATTCTTTGGCGTAACTACCTCCCTGAAGCTTCTAGCTATGACCCCCTCTACCTCCCGAATGATCCGAAGTTCATCCAGGTCCAGCTCCAGTTCCCTAACACGGTTTTTGAGGAGCTGGAGTTGGGTGCACTTCCCACAGATGAAATCAGCAGGGACACTGACGGCGTCCCTCACCTCAAACATTCTGCAGGAGGAGCATTGTACTGCCTTCCCTGACATCACCTTTAGATTTAAAAAAAAACAAGAAAAAGAAAGGAAGAGCTTACCTGATATTCCCTCAAACCCTGCTCCCGCTGAAAGGTAAGCAAATTTAAAGGCACTCACTCACCTTCACGACAGGCCCCTGCTCCCGCTTCCCAACGACCGTGGCTTTTTTTTTGGTTAGAGGAGGAGGGAGGAGGTAGGGGGGGAAATATTGACGAAGTGTTTCGGGTTTAACTGTCACTTGACAACAGCCCCTCCACAAACCACCTTCAAATTAGGCTGACCGCACTGCACGTATGCAAATTTCCCCGGAACAGCCAATCAGTAGCTCTTCTCTGCTGCCCTCTGCTGGATGCTTGCCTTCACTCAAACTCCTGGGGTCTCCTTCGCAGGTACACCTTCAAATTAGGCTGACTGCACTGCAATTATGCAAATTTCCCCGGAACAGCCAATCAGTAGCTCTGCTCTGCTGCCCTCTGCTGGATGCTTGTCTTCACTCAAACTCCTGGAGTCTCCTTCGCAGGTACACCTTCAGATTAGGCTGACCGCACTGCACGTATGCAAATTACCCCGGAACAGCCAATCAGTAGCTTTGCTCTGCTGCCCTCTACTGGATTACCCACGCTTCTCCAGAATGCAGCCTCAGATTGGACAAGCAGGCCTGCAGACTTTCCCAGTTTGGGAACTCCTGCCTTAAACTGTGTATTTAATTCCAAGATAGAATGGAGTTAATGGTTTAGAAGATGGTTTATCAGTATTTCTACCTAGATACAAGGCCCATGTGATTCACATTGCCATACAAGTGGGCTTTGAGAATGGAACAGACCATAAAAAGCTATTGCAGCCTCAGTTTACAGGGTTATTTTTAATATATCCATGAAGCTCTCAGACAGGCTAGTCTGCAAGAATCTGAGACAGAGAAGAGAGAGAGAGAGTCTCTATTGTTCAACCTATCACTGGGAGCTCCTGTTGGATTTGAGACACCAAATCCATGATTTGGATCCATTGGCTATCTCTGGATACAGAGAGGAATCTCCAGTGTAATCCTCACCATAAAAGTTAGTTGAGGATTAAGCAGCTGGAAAAGTAAAAAGGGCTCAAAACACTGGGAACAGAAAGTAGCTTTCTGGAGAATGAAGGATCCAATTAAGGGACAGATTAAAGTATAACCATAGAGTGGGATGTTCGCTGGGGAGGTGGTGGCACAGTGGTATTGTCACTAGAGACCCAGAGTAATGCTCTGGGATCCAGGATTCGAATCCTGACAGTGCAGATGGTGAAATTTGAAGTTAAAAAATCTGAAATTAAGTCTCGTGATGACCGTGAAGCCATTGCCGATTGTCAGAAAAAAACCCATCTGGTTCACATAATGTCCTTCAGTGAAGGAAATCTGCCATCCTTACCCGCTCTGGTTGACTTGTGACTCCAGACCCATACAGCAATGTGATTGACTTTTAACTCTCTCCCCCCCCCCCCCCCCCCCCCCCTCTGAAATAGCCCAGTAAGCCACTCAGTTCAAGGACAATTAGGGATGGGCAACAAATGCTGGCCCAGCCAGTGACGCCTATATCCCAAGAACGAATAAATAAAAGTTTTAAAAGTTAAATGGGGGAGGCAGCACGGTGGCGCAGTGGTTAGCACTGCTGCTTCACAGCACTGAGATCCCAGGTCCGATACCGGCACCGGGTCACTGTCCTTGTGGAGTTTGCACATTCTCCCCGTGTTTGCGTGGGTTTCACCCCCGGAACCCAAAGATGGGCAGGGTACGTGGATTGGGCATGCTAAGTTGCCCCTTAATTGGAAAAAGTTAATGGGTACTCTAAATTTATTTTTTAAAAGTTAAGCGGGGCACCTTTCTAAAGTACTGCAGAGAAGTTGCCTACTGAATAATGTCTACCCCTTTACCTCGTCACCATTCAAGACCCCAAATACTCCTTTCAGGTTACACAGAGTTTCACTTGCACTTCCTTCAATTTGGTCTGTTGTATTCACTATGCCCAATTCTGTCTCCTCTACTTTGTGAAGACTAAACGCAGACTGTTTGATTGCTTTCAGAACACCTTTGTTCAATCCATAAGTATGACCTGAACCTTCCTTTTGCTTGCCATTTTAATACAGCACCTTGTTCTCAAGTCCATCCTTGGCCTGATCCAATGCTCCAGTGAAATCAAATGTATTTTGCAGCCTATGTCATTCCGTTTCTCTTCTAATAGATGCTGGGAGACTTCCAGTGTCCTCGGTTCTTGATTCAGATTCCAGCACCCGCATTATTTTACTTATTTTAATGTTCAGATATGTTACTTTTAGATTGTTTATTGCAATACCAGTCTTGAAACTTGAATTGTTTGTTGTGTAATCTGGTTGGTCACTAGAATTCAAATATCTTTCTAAATGTTATCGCTCTCTTTGGGGATCACAGCATTCGTTCTTCTAAAATTTCAACTAAATAAGTAGTCAACTCTCCAGCTGATCCTACTCAAGATTATTTTGTATTCCCCCACAAACTGCTTTTTATTTAGTTGGTGGGACAGATTGTAATTGCAATGATAAGCGGAGGGGCAAAGGAGTTAGTGGGCTGGCTATCCTGTTTGAGCAGCAAAGGGATTGGGGACTTATTTAAATAGAACGGATGAGCTGCCAGCCCAAATGGGCTGGAGCAGTATCAGATAGCCTAAAGGGTGGCAAGCTGGCAAGAAAGTAGGTCCTGAGTAGGCAGGGGTGTAATTGCCGAGAGGGGCAGCCCAGTGTGCCAGAGGCCCAGAGTTTGATGGGTTAAAATTGATCACAATGACTCCATCTTCATAATCAATTCTAAAAAGACCAGTGTTTGTCAATCTTTTCCCTTGTTTTGGGAAGGAAAAACAGCCGACATAGCATTTCTGTCACAACAGGAGTTATAAATGGCTTGGGTCGGCTTTCTCCTCCATCTCTATTTTTGTCATGTTTGAAGGAAGGCCTGAAGTCTCAAGTAGAATAAGTATTATGAGTGCGTCAAGTTTACTTGCAGTCTGATTGATACATTTTCTGAGTTTAGCAGATGGCTTGATTATTTATTTGTTTCATTAATAGTAAGTGTAAAGTTCTTAGCAACAGGCAGACAATTCTTTAAAAAGTATATCATCACACCCTAGGTGCCTGGATGACAGCTTGTGAACCTGTGAGGCAACTATTGAACAGGTTTGAATACCTGAGCTGATTTAAATTTGAAACTTTTGTTTTATTTTATTCTCCGGGAACAGTAGAAGAACAAAGGCAGTGGATGCATGCGAACACCGCCTGCAAGTTTCCCACCAAGCCTCATGCCTTCCCGACGTAGAATTACACCAGCGTTTCATCAAAATCCTGGCACGCCCTTCCCAGCACCACTCTGGGCATGCCGACACCACAAGAACTACAACTGTTCAAGGTGGCAGCTAAGCACCACCTTCTCAAGGGCACCTGGAGAAGGGCAATAAATGCTGGCCTGGCCAATGATGCCCACTTCCCATGAATGAATAAATAAAGTTAATTTATCTTGAAATTGTGGTAGTTGGTATTAGGGGTATTACAGTGATGTGACAACTGAGCCTGCCTGCGACCAGAAGAACTGAGGGCAGGCTGACACGGCTGCAGCACGTTATACTTCTGGTAGTGGGAGGGGCCATGGGCGGAGCCATGGGCGGAGCCAATGGTGGAGCCCTGTACAAGCTCCTCATCTCCCCCTATGGGCAGAGCCGCACAATGGCTCACAGACAGAGCCCACAAGGACATAATACAATACAATACAATAGTGTGAATTACATTCATCACATACGGTACCCAGGTTGAGGCTGTAAGACCATTGGTGTTGGAGGTACCTGATACTGTAAGATCATTGGTGAAGCCTGCCTGCTGGTTCCGCCCAGTAAAGCGGAGTATAAGAGTCTGTGTCTCCCCAGCTGCTGCATTCTGTACCTGCGCTGCTGGGGGAAACATCTAGTCCAATAAAGCCTTCAATTGTACTCCAATCTCGCTTCGAGAGTTATTGATCGTGCATCAGAAATGTGCCCTTATCTTCCAACAGTAGATTAGTGACAAGTAATGTAGTTGATTTCAACATGCAAATACAATCATTAAAAACTCCAGCCACAGCCACTTCTGTATGAAAAGTATCCAAAACTAGATTATCAACCTTTCTTGGTACGAGACCAAAATCAAATTTATGCCATGTTTGTCTGCTTCGTTAAAATAATTTGTCAGAACTATACAGGAGACATAAATTATTGATGTACTTACCCCCCTACGTAAATAACACCTCCGTTTATTGAACGTTGAATTTAAAATACCCTATTATGGTGATTTTTACAATATAGGCCAGAATCCTTCGGCCGTTCAGATTTTCCTTTCCCGCTGGCAGTGCACCCCCACCCATGGGTGTCCCAGCAGTGAGGGGTGTCTTCAATGGGAAATCCCATCAACAAGCCGTGGGAATAGAGAATCCAGCCACAGTGAACGACACACCGCAAAGAAACACTTGGCTGGGGGACCAGAGAACCCAGCCCATAATATTAAAATGGCAACAGTCATAGGAGAAACAAGGATATAGAATGCGATCTACCGGCCATGCTGTGCTTGAAAAGCAGCGTGCTGCGGCGGTACGTGGTCGGTAAATGACGGGAGATCCCACTTCCGGGATCTACCTGGCTTGCTATGCTTCGTGAGATCTGTCCCAATTGGAAGCCCGCCCATTGTGGGCGGTATCACGTTTTGGCAAATCTGTATATTCGAGCAAGACAGCTAGTCACACTCTAATATGCCGTTCGCTGAGATAACCAAGGTGTGGGATCTGTCCCCTTCACCTTGGCAACCTTGGGCGAGCCCTGTTCAGTGCTGGTCTCCACAACTAGGGGCCAGATGGAATGGCACTTGTAGGGGTCTGCAGGGGGTTGGAGGACCCTAGGTACTTGCCCTCTGGGCAGGGTGGCGGCACTGCCAGTGCCATCTGTGTGCCAGCCTGGCACTGCCAACCCAGGCAGCAACGGCAGCTGGCAGGGGCACTGCCAAGGTGCCAAGTTGGCATTTTTCACGCAGCGGTGATCAGGCTGGGGGAGAGAATGAGTGGAACTCCTCAGTGCAGAAAACTGGGCTGAGTGCGGCTGCAGGCCCACGGTCCCCACTGAGTCCCCATATCTAACTGGATGGGTGTTAGATAGCGGGTGTTTCTTGTTGCTCTGACCGTTGGGAAACACGCAGCTAAACGCGCTTGCTATGGGACTCTGTACCCATTTGGTTAGATTGGGCTCTTAATCACTCAATCTGTGAGTTGACAATCCTAATTTTTATTTCTAATTTCGCTCGCATGACACACACCCACTCAGCACAGAGCCATCCACACGACACACAGTCCCTCAGCACAGAGCGTCCGCACGACACACAGCCCCTCAGCACAGAGCCTGTCCCCCGACACACACCCCCTCAACACAGAGCTGTCCGCATGACACACACCACTCAGCACAGAGCCACCTGCACTACACATACCCCCAGCACAGAGCCATCTGCACTACACATACCCCCAGCACAGAGCCACCCGCACTGCGCACACCCCCAGTACAGAGCCGTCTGCACTACACACACATCCTCAGCACAGAGCCATCTGCACTACACTCCCTCAGTACAGAGCCGTCCGCACTACACTCCCCCGGTGCAGAGCCGTCTGGACTACTCACACGCCCTCAACACAGAGCCATCCGCACTACCTGCCCCCCCCCCCCCCCCCCCCAGCACAGAGCAGTCCGCATTATACACATCCCAGCACAGAACCATCTGCATTACACATAACTCCCAGCACAGAACCCATCCGCATTACACATAACTCCCAGCACAGAGCAGTCTGCATCACACACACACCCCCAGCACAGAGTTGTCCACATTACACACACCCCCCAACACAGAACCGTCCGCATTACAGACAGTCCTCAACACAGAACCGTCCGCATTACACACATCCCCCAGCACAGAGTTGTCCACATTACACACACCCCCCAGCACAGAACCGTCCGCATTACAGACAGTCCTCAACACATAACCGTCCGCATTACACACACCCCCCAGCACAGAGCGGTCCACATTACACATAACTCCCAGCACTGAGCCGTCCGCATTACACCCCCCGCACACAGAGCAGTCTGCATTACACCCCCCGCACACAGAGCAGTCCGCATTACACCCCCTGCACACAGAGCAGTCCGCATTACACACACCCAAGAAATTAAACGACAAAAGCAGAAAAATGTTTTGATGTAATTAAATATTTTCCATATTGTGTTGGTAACAGTAGAAAGGAACATTTTCTTGGAGATTTTAAATATGAAGACCATCAATTTTTTTTATATTTGTGTATGAGAATTTCACAGAATTTCTGGTTAATGGTCAAACTACATGGGAATGTTAACTTTGAAAGATGATGCAAGATGAGCAATATAGAATTAAATATCCAATATACACATTAAATGGAAAGATCAGGATGGTAATTCAAGCCTGCCCATTTCACAGCAGCTTCTAATGTTACAATTACCCCCATTTTCTTTCACAGTGTTTTAAATTTTGAACCCTGAAACTCAGCAGTGATGTAATCAGGAAGTCAAGAACAAAAGCACTGTGGAACTGGGCTGATATACCACACCTCTTATGAGTCAGCTGTGGGAGCAGCATTGAACACAAGCGAGTAACAAGATTCCTTCCTTCGTGTGATAAGAGGGTGCAGTCAGTGTATGTGATTTTTCACAGGGAAAAGAGGGAGAATAAAATCACTAAAAAAAATCAAAGTGAAATTTACTGCATTAATTCTGTCCTGATAATTGTTGGTTACAATTTGAATTAATGAGTATCAAAGTCGGAGGTGCCTTCTTTGCCTCACAAACGTAAAATTTATTGGCAGACATCCTGTCTACACTAAATGCTATAAGTCAACAATTCTACAGATCTTAATGGGATTAATAATATATTCACTCAGCCTAAGCATACTTCAGTTTAGATTGAACATCAAATGCACGGAAAAAAGTCAATCACATTAAATTTTGATTAAGGAATTGTACCATAAGGGCAACACGGTGATGCAGTGGTTAGCACTGCAGCCTCACGGCACTGAGGTCCCATGTTCAATCTCAGCTCTGGGTCACTGTCCAGGTGGAGTTTACACATTCTCCCCGTGTTTGCGTGGGTTTCACCCCCACAACCCAAAGATGTGCAGGGTAGGTGGATTGGTCATGCTAAATTGCCCCTTAATTGGAAAAAATGAATTGGGTACTTTAAATGTATTTAAAAAAGGAACTGTACCGTAATGTACAGTTCACAGAAAATAAATATGCTTCACATCAAGTCAAGCAGCCAATATAAGAGCACATGACATCACTGGCACATATGCTTATGAATTATTTTGGAATTGGACTGCACTACAACAAAATATAATGGGGGTGACTTTGCGCCTGCCTTCGCCATCGGCGAAAACGGCGACGCGGGCACAAAATCTTGTGTGAATTGGGAAAAGAGATTCTTGTAGGCCTGATGTGCCGTTGTTGGAGGGGGAGTGGGCAAGAGCCCCATTGCTTGTGCTGCGGAGGTGGGGGTGGTCCTTCATGTTGGGGGCGAGGGCTGGGGGCATGATGGGGGGGGGTCGTTTAAAGATGGTGGCCAATTTCTGTCAGCTCTATCAGGCCCCGCCCCATTAGACTGATGGTGTAAACCACGTCCATTTTCCCCCCCCCCCCCAAGAGTGCCAGAAAGCCTGGTTGAAAATCTCGACTGTACAACTAAAGAGTTCAACACCGGTTTTCAGTCAGAGCCTGACACTGAAAAACGATGTGAATTTTCCACCCAATGTCTAGCAGATAACATTGCTGCATTAAACAAAACCATTCAGGTACAGACATAAAGGACAAATATAACAAAATGAAAATATTTATTTAATAGGGCATATATGTTAAAAGAGCATCTGTTAAAAAACACTATCCCAGAGTGGCATTAACAATATTGTGACAGGACACTGCCAAAATTAGATCAGCTTAGTTTTCAATTAAAAAGAACATTTTAGAGCAAAGAGGTGAGGAAGAAAGTGTTGCAGATATAGAGGACGGGATTCTGTGATCCTGAGGCTAAGTGTTGACGTCATCGAAAACGGCGTGGCGTTTCTCGATGGCGTCAAAACGGCCTCAGGATCAGCACGGCACTGAAGCAGTTTACGCTGATCCAGCTGCTGATCCCGGCATGTAATGGGCGCCGCGGGATCTGCACATGCGCAGAGGAACCGGCGCCAACGCGCGCTTACACAGTGGCTTCCTTCAACATGCCAGCCCCGACGCAACATGGTGCAAGACTACAGGTGCCAGCGCGGAAGAAATGAGGCCCCCAGCCAGAGAGGCCGGCCCGCCGATCAATGGAGCCCGACCGCGGGCAAGGCCACATTGGAGGCCTCCCCCCGGGGTTGGACGCCCCCTCCTCCCCCACAGGCCGCCTCCGGACCCTTCCACGCCGAGGTCCTGCCAGCTGAGAGCAGGTGTGAATGGCGCCAGTGGGACTCGGCATTTTTGCGACGGCCGCTTGGCCCATCCTGGGCCAAGAATCGGCGGCCGGCCGCGTAGTAGAGTGGCCTCCGACCGGCACCGCGCCAACCACGCCGGCGCCAACGAGCGGAGAATTGCGTGCTGGCATCAGGGAGGCGTGGCGCGATTCACGCCAGTCGTGGGGATTCTCTCCCGCCCAGAATGTCTTCTCAGGATAATCACCCAAAGTATTTTCCAGCCACCAATAAATGTCACTATTGTAATGTACAGGAAGTGTGGCAATCAATCAGCACACAGCAAGAACCCCACCGACAGTAGGTAACGACCAGGTAATTTGTTAACTGTTATTAGTTCAGAGATAAATATTCACTGGGAGAACTCTTCCACTCCCCGTGGAACAATGTTCTGGGACCTTTACTGTTAACCTGAGAGTGTTGATGGAGCCCCCATCTGAAATCTTGCCTGAGGGACTGAGGAGTAGGGGGAAAAGCCAACTTGTATGAAGCAAACTGCAGCCATTTGGAAGACAAGGAAATTTCTTACCTGATGCGATTTTCTTCGAGCTTTCGAAGAGCGGTATCTCTTTGAAGGACCTCCTGAAGAGCGAACTGTTCCTCCTCAGACAAAAAGCTCAGGTCCATGATTTTCGCCAGATTCTTCTCCGTCTTCATTTTCCAGCAGCTCCACTATCCTCAGTGAAGTTTGAGTGAACTGAAACCAGCCAGCTCGAGAAAGCTTGCAACTCGAAGAGCAGCAGTGCTTCTATCTGAACTTCCTTCAGCTATTACGCTGTCTGTAATTGTTCAGAACTTTCAAGTTTTTGTCTAGAGATAAGAAGCTAAGCCAGCTGCCTGTGTTCCTTCAGGCTCATTAAAGATACGCCGTCACATTCACGAGAGTCGTGTCAAACGTTTCGGTTCCTTCAGGAAGATTCAGTAAACTCTGTGAAGGAATAAAGTGCAGCAAACAATGAGACTCTTTCTGTGTCATGTATTTTTCTGTATGCAAATTAAGTGATCACAGGAATGTCTGTCCAAGTTGTCATACAGGTTTAGAGTTCAGTGTTTGTGACCATTTTTTGTTGTTTTAAAGGGAATCAAAGAGCTAAATAAGGGCCTGCTCCAAAATCTGAGTTAATATATAACAAGAGAACATTGAGCTGGTAAAATCTCATCTACTGCAAAAAGAAATAGGTCAGTTCTTAAAAAGAAATTAGCAAAGATTTGTAACACTAATAAACTAAAAACTATGACTTCTGAAAAGGTTAGGAACACACAGGGTTACAAATTTAAAAAATATAATTAAATTGGCTTTTTAAAAATGTACATGTGGTTACATTTTTACCAGAAATCGTGGGACCCACCGAAAGTCAAGAACGGATATAAAAATTGTGGGCATAAATATATTTATGGACCCAGTTCCTGAAGCAAGCTGGATCAGATAGTTCCGGGGATCAATCTAATTTCTCCCTTATGCTTTAATCACAATACTTCTGTCCGGGCCATCCCAGCTTTGCCGCACACCTCAAAGTACATCCAGGAGGGATGAGTGCCCCCCAAGGTTCCTTTAAAAGTTAAGTTGCTCAAAATAAAAATAGCAGCGCAAATAATTTATCAATCTTGATCTAACTCAAAGAGCTTTATTTCAATCTTGAAATAGGGCATATGTTCATTCCAGGCAGCACACCAGGGTCACCTAAAATAAAGCTTAAATATAAGGGCCTGAATGGATCATTGCCCCAATTTTAAGGCACAACAATTTTGTTGCGTGTGAAAGCATAAATGTTTAGTTCAAATTCATCAGAATTAATTACCTAAAAGCAAAGGATATGCGATTTAGCTTAAATACCAAGAAACTGCTTAGTTTCAGGTTATCGATGTATTGTATCTTGCTGTGCCTACTTGTTACAAATGAAGTGTTTGAAGAGTTTGTGTGCGTCCCGCCCAATGTTCCCTCAATTTAATTTAATTGAACAAAGAGGCATTTAAATTGGCCATGCTGCAGTGGTGACACCATAAAATCGTATACACCTGCCAGCACTCGCTCCCTGGCAAGAATTGGAACAATGATAGCAATTGAGTCATAAATGTTGGAGAACTGGCTTCCTTTTATACCAATTGACCTTTATGTAAAAAACAATGCTGCATAGCAGCGAACAGTATTCATCAGAATATGAGATTTTCTCTCTCTCCCTCTATATTGGGCTGACAGTTTTGAGATGAGCAAAGAACTGAATCGCTTTTTATGATTCATAGGTGAACCTTTAATTGTACTCATTAGGTGAGTTAACATTAAAACCTGTCACCTTGAGTTTCATGTCAGTGCTAACAAATATAGAGTTATTAGACTCTGAGTTATGGGGACCAGAGTTTTGCAGAGGGTGGTAGTCAAAAGTGTCCAATTGGCTGCAACTGATTTGCAGCAACCACCACTCTTCTGACTTCAATATGACATGTTTTCAGAATTCATAGCACCCTAGTGATAAAACAGTGAGGCGCCACCTCATTAAACATTGTATGTGATCGAGGTTCCCATTAAACTGCCTGTCGTGTTGGACAGATTTGCTAATTACCAACTTTTTGTAAAACTCAGTCTGGTAGTGTGTATACGTGCAACTTGTAAATGCTTTAATTAGCAATCCTGATTTCCAGACATCGCAAAGATATTCTGCTATGAGGTAAAACAATGTGATATACCATTGCTGTAGAGTATCTACCAATGATACTTATTGATAAGCAAATGCTTCAGTATTTGAGAGTCAATAGGACTTGGCAATAATAATAGGTAATTAACAGGTAATATTTTAAGTTCATAATATGCAACTTATAATTGTTATAGCAGTTGTTCCTGAAGTATTTTAGTGCTCCTGATGCAGGTCTTGTCCATGTGTTGGAGACCCACCCTGCTTCAGTGAGGGAACCAATTAATTGCCTGTCAGACTGGAGGCGGGCCTTCTCTGGGATTTAGGATCCCTGTGTGTGGGGAGGCTGCAGCTTTGCAATGCCTGCAGCGATAGCTGTTGCTAGTACTGCATCCGTCAGAGGCTGAGGATCGATGGGGGATCCAGTACAAAAGCAGGATGGAGATTGTAGGATGGGGGTTACCAGCGAAGTGGGAGAAGAGTGGTCACATGCAAGGCAGAGTAATTGCTCTCAGCAGGCACTTCCCCTTCCTGATACTGGGTTTCTTGATTGGACACTATGTGCCATTGAAAGAGGGATCTCTTCAATATTCTGAAATATCTTCTTAAATGTCTGCCACTGCATTTCCACTAACCTATCCCTTAACCTAATTTCCCTGTTCACCTCAGCCAGCTCTGTCTGCATGCCCTCATAATTGGCCTTATTTAAGTTTAAAACATTTGTCTTAGACCCACTCCTCTTTCCCTCAAACTGAATGTGAAATTCAATGATATTATGATCACGTACATACCTTCGCAATGAAGTCATTAATTAATCTAGTCTCATCACAGATTACCAGTTCTAGTATAGCTTGCTCTCTGTTTTGCGGTAAAACGTGCTGCCTTATGAAATTGTCCCCAAAACGCTATGAAATCATCGTACAGGCTACCTTGCCAATCTAATTCATCCAATCCATATACATAGATTTAAAACATCCATGATTATCACCATATCTTTCTCACAACTGGCCATTATTTATTCCTGCATACCCTATCCTGCAGTGTGGTTACAGTTTGGGGGCCTATCAGGTGACTTTATTTTACTATTTCTTTTTGTTTTTAATTTTTAGAGTACCCAATTAATTTTTTCCAATTAAGGGGCAATTTAGCGTGGCTAATCTACCTAACCTGCACATCTTTAGGTTGTGGGGGCGAAACCCACGCAAACATGAGGAGAATGTGCTAACTCCACAGAGCCGGGATCGAACCTGGGACCTCGGCACCGTGAGGCTGCAGGCTAACCCACTGCGCCACCGTGCTGCCCTATTTTACTATTTCGTATCTCCACCTAAACTGATTTTGCATTTTGATCGCCAGCACTAAGGTCATCTCTCTCTATTGTATTAATGCCATCCTTAATTAACAGAGCTAGCCAGCCGCCTTTTTCTTACTTCCTGCCCTTCCTTAATGTCATGTACCCTTGAATATTCAGGTCCCAGACTTTGTCATCCTTTACCCATGTCTCTTCAATGGCTATAAGGTCATTCTTGTTTATTTCAATTTGTTTTGTCAATTCATCCTGTTTTGCTACAAATGCTACCCACATTCAGATATAGATCCTTTAGTTCAGTCTTATTTCTATTTTTGTAACCTCTGGCCTTATCTGCTCTTTGTACACTAAGTCTCTTCCTGGCGCATATTGATCATCATTTCCCTTTTCCTGACCTGGCTCTCTTGCCTGCCCTTCTCAATTTAATTTTTCACATTTTGTCAAACTTGATCCCTTCTGTCATCACTTAATTTAAAGCCTTCTCTATCGGCCCAGTTTATACAACTCACCAGAACACTTGTCCCAGCAAAGTTCAGGTGAAGACCATCCCAACGGTACAACTCCCATTTTCCCAATACCGGTGCCAGTACCCCATGAATTGAAACTCATGCACCCAAAATGTTTTTCAGTGTCATTTTGGGTGAGTTTGGCAGGGTGCTTCCTGTTGGCTTTTCGGGTGAGATCCAGACTTAATTCACCAACACTTAATCAGTTGTTTGGGCCTTGGGGAGTTTTTCCCCTGGTCTAGTCCATACTTAGAAATAGTTTCAGCAGTGGGGAGCTGAACTAGCCATGAGACTGGCTTCTCAGAGATCAGGGTGCTATTTTGAAAGGGCTCCCCTCAGGCCCTGGCCCTTGGCAATGCCAATCTGGCATCTGGGCACCCTGTCACTGCAATCCCGGCACCTGGGCAGTGCCAATCAGGCACATAGGCAGTGCCAATCAGGCACCCTGGCAGTGCCCTGCCCTGTCCCTAACCACCCAGGTGGCTTCAATGGCCTCTGAGACCCCCAGAGTGGCCAACACATCTGGTCTCCACTTGTGGAGACAAGTACTAATCGGCGCACAGTTGAGACCTCGCCGGTGAGTTCCACACGGTGGGAGAATGTGGCTTCAAATAGGTTGCACATATTTAAAAGAGCCTAATGGCCTAAACAGCATTGTGGGTTGGGTGACCCGCACTTGGCGCGAAGCCCAATTTGGTCCTCTGCCACAATGTACCCAGCATACCCAGATCGGCGCTGGGTGCAACGCGGTGATAGAATTGTGCCCCATGTCTCCTACACCAATCTTTGAGCCACGCGTTTAACTTTCTAATCTGATTTTGATTATACCAATTTGCTCCTGGCTTGGGTAATAATCCAAAAATGATTATCTTTGAGGTTCTACTTTTTAAATTTAGCCCCAGCTGCACCCAATCCCTCAGCAGAATCTCTCCCTTAGTTCTACCTATGCCATTGGTACCTACAACAACCATGACCACTGGCTCCACCCATCCCACTGCAAGTTCCTCTCCAGCCCCAGAGCAGGTAGCACGAGCCCTGGCACCAAGCTGACAACACAGCTATTTGGACTCCCGCCCTTGGCTGCAGAGAACTGTGACTAAGTGCCTGACTAAACTGTCCCAACTATCACTACATTCCAATTAACATCCCAGCTTTAATAGTTTCCTGTACAATGGTTCCATGGCCAGTTTGCTCAGCCATTCTCCAGCCACCACTTATGCAAGAATCTTAAACCTGTTGGACAATTGTAAAAGCTGAGGCTCCTCCTCTCCTACCTTTTGGGTCCTCCTACCTGCCTCACTTGCAGTCACAACCTCCTGTCCTTGACGACTGACCAAATCAGAACACCTTACCCTAAGGGGTGTGATTGCCTCCTGATACAACATGTCCGGTAACTTACCCGCTCCCTGGTGCAGCTCCAGTGTCTGCAGCTCGGCTTCCAGCTCAGTGCCTCTGAGCTAAAGCCCATCAAGCTGCAGGGACTTACTGCAAACGTATTTAATGTGGATCACCTCAACATCCGGAAACTCCCACACTCTGCAGTCTCACCACATCCCCTATCTTTATCATATGTGAATTAATTTATAATTAATAAACCCTACTACTCCCAATAACCTTTTTGGTAGTAAATCTTACTACAACTAATAATACCTTACGATTATGAATAAATTATATGGATTTGAAGGTAAACCAACAAAATATTCACCAACCCACCATTTTTTCCTATGACAGCGCACTCGATTTCACTCAGTACGCAGCCACTCTGTTCTGGAAGCACAGACTGAACAGGATTGGATAACTCTTCAAGGTGCTGGTAACTGCCTTTGGTTCCTCTTTTCGGCTGCTCTTCTCATTGGTGCTTGTAACCATCAGGTCCTCTTTGCACCTACGCACGGCTGATATAGGGCGGGTTACCAGCCTCGGCTGACTGCTGCCACTGGCATAATACAAATCAGTTTTCCCACTGGCAGGAATGGGATGTGCAGCCTCCCCCTTGATTAAGTGGGCCCACCTCTGGAGCGCATTACATCCAGCCTCATATTTCTATTCATTGGAACAGGAGCAAGTTATTCATTCCTTCAAACCTGTTTCAGCATTCAATCAGCTCATGGCTTATCTGACCTGATTGAACGGCACATGAACATGTCTTTTGAATGTTGATTTAACATTTTGCCACACTCGATGCATAAAAACGTTTAAGACTGCTATCCAACATATTTTTCTGAGGTAAAAAGTTCAATGGTGTGAGGCAGTATATTCACCACAGCTTTATTAAATTATTTCCAGATCTCAATTGAATAGATCTCACATAGGCAAATGGTAATATAATTTTATTTGTTTTTCACAGTGCCACAGCATGTTGGAATTACAATGCACTGTACCACAGAATGTCTGTATTTACAATGTTTAGTGTGGTAATATGTGTAAGCAGAGTGATTGGACGAAGGATGATTGGAAGTCGGGGATTTCCAACGATGGTAGGTCGGTTACTGAGTTGGCTGAATGGCTGGTTCATGATGCGGAGCAACGCCAACAGTATGGGTTCAATTTCTGTACCGGCTGAAATTATTCATGAAGGCCTGTCTTCTCAACCTTGTCCCTCGCCTGAAGTGTGGTGACCCTTAGCTGACACCGGTCAGCTCTCTTTCATAAGGGGAGAGCAGCCTATGGTCCTCAGTGACTATGGCAACTTCCATTTCCAGTGTAATGGGGAATTTCTGATGAGCTTCGTTTGCACTCCTTCAAGTAGCCAACTATTAAAATGGGATGAACTTGACTTAAAACACAAACTTAGATACTTAAACAAGATATTTCATGTAGTAAAGAAAGAGACCTAAAGCAGAGAACATGTATAACAGCTTACAAATAAAAATACTGGGTATGATCTAATGACCTTGTCGCACCCAAATCGGGATGCCTCATGAGATCAAATTGGGCGTGAACTTGATTTGCATATTCACAGCGCCAGGGTCCCAGGTTCGATTCCCGGCTTGGGTCACTGTCTGTGCGGAGCCTGCACGTTCTCGCTGTGTCTGCGTGGGTTTCCTCCGGGTGCTCCGGTTTCCTCCCACAAGTCCCGTGGGAAGTGCTGTTAGGTGAATTGGACATTCTGAATTCTCCTTCAGTGTACCCGAACAGGTGCCAAAATGTGGCAACTGGGGGCTTTTCACAGTAACTTCATTGCAGCGTTAATGTAAGCCTATTTGTGACAATAAGGATTATTATTATTATAAGCAGTTAGGCTCGCTTGAATATGTCTGCACCGGAATTACCCAAGGCACGGGGCTGAATGGCTTCGCCTTGGAGACCTTTACTGGGGGTAGACCTCTACTGGCGCATTTAGCACTTGTCTCTACAAACTTCGACCAGGTATAAAGGGTCTTGGTGGGGTCTCCCAGTTGATCGGAGGACCCCTGGATGGTCGGGTTCTGGATAGGGTGGTACCCTATCACCTCTAATGCCACCTTCGCATCCTGACAGTCCCAGCCAGGCACCACCCAGGTGCCACCCAGGTGCCAGAGTTTCCAGGTAGCACTGACAGGCTGGGGCATTGCCATGGTACCAGGCTTTGTGGCATCTTGCTTGTGCCGGGGATTGGGCCCAGGGGATGTCCTCATGAGGTGGGTGCGGGGGACTCAAGGACCCCGTAATTGGTCAGTTGAGGGGGGGGGGGTCCAGAGGTCAGATCATCATTTTTGGGGGGGGGGGGTCCAGAGGTCAGATCATCATTTTCGAATGGGTCTAAGTGCAGCCTCAGTGGACCATTCCATGCCGAGGCCCAAAAATGAAGCAAAGTCCCATTTAATAGCAGGGTCTTTCTCGCCGTGGCAAACGCCAGGAAACACCCAGCTAAACGCACCCAAAGCAGCACTCTTTTTTTCCCGCCATTAAATCGTGCCCACTATTTACAGAGAGATTTCTAAGAGTCATTTTACTTGTAATAAATCATGAAACCCTGCTGTGGCAGGAGTCACATAACAAGTTATCTTCACAATATTGCAATCTCTTAGAAAGTTCAGAAAACGGTACTTCTTTAAAAAAAACAGCCCAAAAGCCCTTGATTTTGTCACAAAATGTGTAAGCATTTCATTTTGAGTTGAGATTAAGAGAGAGATCACCAGTCCCACTGAGCAGTGAACATGACATTCCTCCAGATCATCATGATTTTTAATCTGCCTCTCATGCATTTGTGTCAACTATATAATAAAATGAGAAGGTATTTGTAAATGACAAGCTCATTGTAAGAAGTCAGAAACCTCCTGCAGTCATCGAGGCAGGTGATCAAGCAGTTTCTACAACGGCTAATTAGTCATGTCAGTCATTATTTTGATATTAAAAAGCAAGGGTAAAAAAGTAGCTTGTAGAAAAGTAACAATTCATTTTCCTTACATTGCCATTACTGATCACACCGCCACATTGCAGTCACTTTCAATAACAGTAATTCCAGTCTGGACCAAAACATCAGTCAACCCAAAAATACTGAGAGGCAACTTATCCACGCTCCCTCCCTCAAATCACTGTCCTATTTCTGCAAATCAATGTGTGGAGTCATAATGTTGTCATAAGACACTACTTTGGGATTAAATTTGAGAAAATAACAAATAACATGGATCTGAGAGTACAATTATTTTTAAAATTCTTTTATGGGATATGGGCGTCGCTGGCAAGGCCCAGCATTTTTTGTCCATTCCTAATTGCCCTTAAACTGAGTGGCTTGCTGGTCCATTTCGGAGGGCAGTTAAAAGTCAACCATATTCTTGTGAGCCTAGTGTTAAATGTGGATGAGACTACCTAAATATGGCCGATTTCCTTCCCAAAATGGCATCAGTGAACCAGATGGGCTTTTTAAAAAATGAAGTTTTTATGACCACCATTACTGAGAGTAGCTTTATAATTCCAGATTTATGTCTTGAAATTATATTCCACCAGCTGCTATGGTACGATTTGAACCCATATGTCCACAGAAATAGGCTGGATCACTGGATTACTCGTGCAGTGATATTACCATCGCCATTTACCCCAACATCTTATGAGGCTAAAAGCCATGAATTATAAGATTTCATATGTTATATTCTGAATGTGCTGAAAAGAGACAAGGCATGGAGGTGCCAGACACTTGTGTTTCTTCTAGACACGATGCAAGGTTTATTCAGGCGATGATGTTCATGCGATACTAAGATGAAGAACTAAAATCCCACGCAAGCACTTTGCTAATGTTACTTTACATTATTTGACGTTCTACCAGCAGGGATATATTCTTTAAACATAACACCACCCCCTTTACTTATTTAGTACAAACGACAACTCGGTGCTTAACAACCGACCCAATTATACATTAAATGCTTTACTTTGCACCATTATCTTTTTACATATATACAACTTAATAAGACAGTATCCAAGTGAACATCTATTTCTTTTGGATTGTACTCAATGTTCTAGAACCTGGCTACTCAAGACCTTTGAAGTGTCTTCTTTTTCTGTTGTGAAATTATTTCACAGTCCGTCTCCATTGGTGTTGAAGATTCCTCAGAAACAGGATCTGAATTTGTCTTTTTGTTTGGTCTCTGTTCAGAAATATCGCTGATTAGAGTTTCGCATGAAATACATCTTGGAGAGTTTCGCGATTTCATTTTTGTGAAGCTACTAGTTGGTCAGTATGATGTCACCTTCATCATCCGTCTGTACAGTTTATAATATGGGACCTATTTTTGCTAGGATAACAGCAGGTACCCATTTCTCATTTGTAGTGTTGCTTCTTGCCAGAACTCACTCTCCTGGGGGCGGAATTCTCCGACCCCACGCAGGGGCCAGGCCGAAAATCCCGCCCCCGCCGTGGCAGAAATTCTCTGCCACCCGGGAATTGGCGGGGGCGGGAATCACCCCACGTTGATCGGCATGCCCCCTGCAGCGATTCGATGGGCCGAAGTCCCGCCGCTGGGAGGCCTCTCCCCCCGCCAAGGTTTGAACCACCTCTGGTGGCGGCGGGATCGGTGGCGCGAGCGGACCGCCGGGGTCCTGGGGGGGGGGGGGCGCGGGGTGATCGGACCCCGGGGGGTGCCCACACGGTGGCCAGGCCCGCGATCTGGGCCCACCGATCGGCGGGCGGGCCAGTGCCGTGGGGGCACTCTTTTTCTTCCGCCGCCGCCACTGCCTCCACCATGGCAGAGGCGGAAGAGAATCCCCCAGCGCGCATGCGCCGGTGGTGACATCAGCGCCAGCTGCCGCTGACGTCACCACCGGCGCATGCGCGAACCATCGAAGGCCTTTCGGCCAGCCCCGGCGCCAGGCGCCGGGCGTCAAAGGCCGCTGGTGCCGGTTTTGGCACCAGTCGGCATGGTGCCAACCGCTCCGGCGCGGGCCTAGCCCCCAAAGGTGCGGAGAATTCCACACCTTTGGGGAGGCCCGACGCCGGAGTGGTTGGCACCACTCCCCTACACCGGGACCCCCCCGCCCCGCCGGGTAGGGGAGAATCCAGCCCGAGTGAATACTCACTTTTTAGAGTTTCGTTCCCTCCTGCTTGTTGTCATTTGACAATCTCTGAAGGATCAGGTGGTATCAAAAGTTCAAACGTTGTTCTTAGCTTCCATTTGAAAAGCAGCATTGCTGGTGAACCCTGTTGTTGCATGTGTGGTGTTTCATCAAGAAGTTAATCACTCAGCTTGACAATGCACCTCGATTCTTTGCCCTGATTGAATTTGATTGAATTCACCTGAGGAAGGAGCTGCGCTCCGAAAGCTCGTGTTTGAAACAAACCTGTTGGACTTTAACCTGGTGTTGTAAGACTTCTTACTGATTGAATTTGTTAGTGACCATACGAATCGTTTGGCCAGTCCATTTGTTGAAGGTTGGTAAGGAGCTGACTTTATCTGCTGTATACCATTTCCTTGGCTTCAAATTCATTGGAAGTGAACTGAGTACCATTATGCCTTACAACCAGCTCCGGTCAACTAAATCTTACCAATATTTAATCCATAGAATCCTTACAGTTTAGAAGAAGACCAGTCAGCCCATTGAGTTGGCACTGACCCTCCGAAAGAGCACTCTACCCAGGCCCACTCCCCCACCCTCCCATCCCCATGGCCAATCCACCTAAACTGCACATGTGGGAAGGAACCAGAGCACCCGGAGGAAACCCATGCAAACATGGGGAGAATGTGCAAACTCGACACAGATAGTCACCCAAGGCTGGAATCAAACTGCTAATCACTGTGCCTCTGTGCCACCCTATCTCGATGCTTTGTTTTGTTATCGTAGATTTCATAATCTCTAGCACTGGCCATTTGGTGTGTGCATTTATAATCACTTGGAACATGTGTTCCTCAACTGTACTGGACCAATGTGATCTGTGCATCCTCTGCCATGGTTCTGTCAGCCATTCCCACAGATTGAAGAATTCCACTGGTGGAGTGTTTCTCCATTTTGCACAGGACTGACATTGCCCCACTTTCTCCTCAATTTGAGCATCTAATCCGAGCCACTAAAAATAGCTGCATGCCTGTTCCTTCATCCTCACTACACCAGGATGTCCCCCATGTCATTGGTCAAGGATTTTATTACACAAGCACGGAGGAATAATCAGTTGGATTTCCGATAATTAAACTTAACCGGATTTGTACGATGAACGACTGTCATTGTTCTCTTTTGGACCATGTCTGGAACCCTCCCCATCATTGGGTCGGTCGTTTTGTGTCTCTGTACTTAGCATGAAGTCGCAGGTACATTATCTGCATGAAAGAAATATAGGGGGTGGGATTCTCTGATCCTGAGGCTAAATGTTGACGCCATCGTAAACAGGCCCCCAGGAGCAGCGATCCTGAGCCCTACAATGCACAGCATGGCATTGGAGCGACTCACACAGCTCCAGCTGCCGATACCGGCATCACACAGGCGCTGTGGGTCTGCGCAAATGCGCTGGGGCCGGCGTGAATTTGCACATGCGCGTTGCGACCGGCGCTGGTCCCGACACAACATGGCGTAGAGGTACAGGGGCCTGGCGCAGAGTAAAAGAGGCCCCCACCAGGAGAAGTCAGCACGGCGACGGGTAGGCCCCGATCGCAGGCCAGGCCATGGTGGAGGCACCCCCCCCCCTCCGAGGTCGGATCCCCCCTCCCCCCCACCCCGCAGGATGGACGGCGAGGTCCCGCCGGGTAAGACCACGGGCGGGATTCTCCGACCCCACGCAGGGTCGGAGAATTGGCGGGAAGCGGCGTGATTTCCGCTCCCGCAGGTCTCCTAATTCTCCCGCCGGTAAAAAACCGGCGTTGTGCAAATCCCGCCGGCAGCCTGTGAAAACAGCTGGCGCCGGCGGGATTTCATTTTTTTAAAACTCACCTTTAAATCTCCGGCCCGGATGGGCCGAAGTCCCGCCGCTGGGAGGCCTTCTCCCGCCGCCGAGGTGTACACCACCTCAGAAACGGCGGACTCAGCGGCGCGAGCGGGCCCCCGGGGTCCTGGGGGGGGCGGGGGGCGATCGGACCCGGGGGGGTGCCCCCACGGAGGCCTGGCCCGCGATCGGGGCCCCCCGCTCACTCCGCGGGGCAGTGCCGTGGGGGCACTCTTTCTCCTTCCGCGCCGCCACGGCCTCCGCCATGGCGGACGCGGAGGAGAACCCCGCATCGCGCATGCGCCGGCAGTGAGGTCAGCGGCCAGCTGCCGCTGACGTCACTGCCGGCGCATGCGCCGACCGCCGAAAGCCTTTCGGCCAGCCCCGCTTCCGACTGCGCCGTGTGTTTGCGCCAGTCTACCGGTGCAAACTGCTCCGACGCGGGGCTGGCCCCCAAAGGTGGGGAGAATTCCCCACCTTTGGAGGAGGCGCGACCCCTGAGTGGTTGGCGCCACTCCCCTACGCCGGCACCCTCCGTCACGCCGGGTAGGGGAGAATCCCGCCCCACATGTGAACGGCGCTGGCTAAACACGGCCTATCTCAGTGGCTACTCGGCGTGGAGAATCATCGGGGGGGGGGGGGGGCAGCGTCGCGTGAATTGCACCCGGCCCGGCGAGCCGGGTCAGAGAATCCCGCCCGGGATGTTGACAAAATTTTCTTCAGGTTCTTCCTTGATTTGTAATGACAATCTTGAGGAAGCATCTGCATGTTGCTCCACTTTATGATATTGAATACCGTAAGTGTGTGCCGATAATATCAAAGACCAGCTCTGTAACTGACCAGCTGATAAGATGGAATATCTTTATACGTCCCGCAGATTGTCATCAAGGGTCGGTGATCTGTCAAAGGAGTAAAATGACGTCCATAAATATAGTTGTGAAGCCTTCTTACTCTGAACATGATGCTCAAAGCTTCTTTTTCTAGTTGAGCATAATTGGTTTCTGTGCTAGTAAAATTTCATGAAGCAAATGCTATTGGTCATTCCTCTCCAGAAGGCATTATGTGCGCATTAATAGCACCAACCCCATAGTGTGACGCAATGCAAGCATGTTGTAACTTCAGTTTGAGATTGTAGTGAAGCAATAATTCTGACTTCTTTTTGGCTTCTTTTATCCCTTTGTATGCACTTTTCCATTCTTCTGTCCAGAACCATACCTGTTTGGCATGCAAACTATGTAAAGGCTTCAAACATATTGCTAAATGTGGGACAAATTGACCATAATAATTTATTAATCCCAGAAACAACATCAGTCATGTCACATTTTGAGCTCCTAATCAAGCCACCTTTATCAATGATGTGACCTAGGTAGTTTATGGACATCTTGAAAAAGTCACACTTTTCCTTTTTAATTTTATAATTTTGTAGACGTTCCAATGTAGCTTCCAAGTTCTTCAAATGCTCTGGTTCACTTGAGCCGTTGAAGAGAAAGTCATCTAGATAACATTGCACCTCATTTAGCCCACTGAATTTGATCCATGAATCTTGAGCTATCTTGTTTCAGTACAGGAACTATAGGTGCAGCCCAATCACTTGTAACTGGGTGTATACTGTTTGGATTAGTCGTTCTTAATCTTCTTCGGATTTTGGCCTGATGACATATGATACAGTTCCGGCTTTGAGATATTTCAAAGTACTGTTTGGCTTAATTTTGAGTTGGACTTCAACTACTGTCATTGAGTTTGCAAACTGCTTCTTATACATGTCCAGAAATTACTGCAGATCATTCTTTGAATCAACCAGTTAATTCACCGCTCGCCATGCTCTTCCACATAAAGCAGAGAGGTTTCCACGGAAAACGTGAAGGGGCAACACCGCTGTTTGTCCATTTACACCCACTTTTTCCATAATGTATTCTTTCAGTGGTACAATATCTTCTGTGTACATCTATTGGATAACATTTGATGGTTTTAACAGCAGATGCTTCAACTTCTGATTGTAAATTGTCTCCGATATCAATGATACTGCCACACCCATATGCATTTTGACTTGGTTACCATCAAGTTTTGGGAATACGAAGAAATGCTGTCTACCCGCACCAACAAGATGCCTAGTTTCAGCACTTGATGTTGTTCAGGTACATCGTCTCTTGAGGGGTCTTGAACTTCGTCTATTATCTTGGAACCTCGACTCGTATGCTTAGATGTTTACTTACTCTGACACATCACTGGTGTTGGTGAAGCAGATCCAATTGCCGTGGTCCACGTAGGTACCAATGACATGGGTAAAACAAGGACAAGAGGTTCTGCTGATAAGCAGCTAGGGACTAAATTTAAAAAGCAGAACTAGAAAGGTAATAATTTCCGGATTACTACCCGAGCCATGAGCTAATTGGCACAGGATCAATAAGATTATAATAATAATCTTTTTTTAAATTTTGAGTGCCCAATTCATTTTTTCCAATTGAGCGGCAATTTGAGAGCCAATCCACCTACTCCACACATCTTTGTGTTGTGGGGGCGAAACCTGTGCAAACACGGAAAGAATGTGCAAACTCCACACGGACAGTGACCCAGAGCCGGGATGGAACCTGGGACCTCGGCGCCGTGAGTCAGCAGTGCTAACTACTGCGCCACCATACTGCCCTAATAATCACCTTTATTAGTGTCACAAGTAGGCTTAAATTAACACTGCAATGAAGTTACAATGAAAATCCAATAGTCGCCACACTATGGCACCTGTTCGGATACACGGAGGGAGAATTCAGAATGTCCAACTCGCCTAACAAGCAAGTCTTTCTTTTGTGGGAGGAAACCGGAGCACCCGGAGGAAACCCACGCAGACAGTGGCCTAAGCCGGGAATTGAACCCGGGTCCCTGGAGCTGTGAAGCAGCAGTGCTAACCACTGTGCCACCATTCTGCCTTTATTAAGAGATTAAAGAGGTAAATGTGTGGCTCAAAGGTTGATGTGGGAGAAATGGTTTTGAATTCATGGGACATTGTCACCAGTACTCGGGAAGGAGGAAGCTATTCCGATGGGACGGCCGACACCTGAATCATACTGGGACCAGAGACCAGGTGAATCAAACAACTAGGGCTGTAGATAGGGCTTTGAACTAAATAGTGGGGGTGAGGGTTCAGTTTCATGGAAAATTAGAAAATCAAAGTTAAAGGAGAAAGTAGGTGTTCAAACTAGAGATGAGGTAGATTGTCACCAGAAAATAAAAGCAAGGAACAGAACTTGTGAACATCATATTGCAGTAAGCATCAGACAAGAGTAGGGAAAAGTGATAATAGAGGAAACTTAAAGGCTTGCGGCGGGATTCTCCGAGCTCCCGCTGGGTCGGAAAATCACCGGGGGATGGCAGGAATCCCGTCCGACGCCGGCTGCCGTATTCTCCGGCGCCGTTTTTCAGGGGCGGAATTCTGCCACGCCGGTTGGGGACTGTTCGCAGCTGCCCCCCCCCCGGCAATTCTCCGGGCCCCGATGGAACGAGTGGCAGTCCATTTTTGGCCAGTCCAGCCGGCGTGAATCACTCAACTCACGTACCGGCGGGACCTGAAAGGTAAGTCGGCAGGGGCGGTCCTTGGGGGGGGGGGGGAGATCCTGGGGGAGTAGGCCCATGGTGGCCTGGCCCGGGATCGGGGCCCACCAATCTGCGGGCGGTCTTGATCCGTGGAGGCACTCCTTTCTTCCGCGCCGGGCCCTGCAGGGCTCTGCCAGGGCAGGCGCGGAGACGAGAAACCCCCCCTCCCCCGCCCCCATGTGCCAAAATACGCTAGTCTGCGCATGCATGGAACAACGCTGGCGGTTCCGCACATGCGCAAGATCATGCCGGCCCTTTGGCGGATGCGCGAACTCGCGTCGTCCTTCGGCGGCAGCTGGAGCGATGCCAACCCCTCCGGTGTCCACCTAGCCCCAAAAAGTGCGGAGAATTACGCACGTTTGGGGGCTGTTGACGCCGGAGTAGTTGGCGCCGGTTCTCCCGCCGGTGTGGGAACTTTGTCCCTAGAAGGGAGAATCCCGGCCTTTGTGTCTGAACATACGAAGCAATCAGAAGAAGATTAATGAGTTAACAGCCCAAATGGAGACAAAGGGGTATGATTTGGTGGTGATTACTGAGGCATGGTTACAAGGAGACCAGACCTGGGGTTGAAGATCCAGAGTACTCATATTTCAGAATGATAGACAGAAAGGAAAAGGAGGTGGTACAATGTTACTAGTAAAGGAAGTAATCGGTGCTCTAATGAGAAATGATATAGGCACTAGCGGGGTCAATTCTCCCAAATGGAGCCCAAGTGCTCGCGCCGTCATGAATACCGTTGCGTTTCACGATGGCGCGAAATGGGCACGGGGACGGCCCCCATGTCCCTCACAGCCTCCTTTCCCGGCGCCAAATGGGCGCCACGCCAACCGGCGCATGCGCAGTCGGGCCATGCCAACCTGCGCATGCGCGGGGGACTTCTTTAGCACGCCGGCCACGACTCAACATGGTGTCGGTGTTCAGGTCCGGCCGCGCAGGAAAGGGTGGGGGGAGAAATAGCTCAGAAAAGAAGTCCCTGGTAGCACTGCCAATGAACGAACTGGCATTTTTTGCGTAGTGGTGATCGGGCCAGGAATGCTCATCGTTTGACAATGTCTGACTCCTGCTCACAGTAGCACTTCCCACCGTTCACCTGGGTGAGCCATGTTGGCCATTCCATCGCATTGTCCATCGGATCCCTCAGGTGACGGTGGTGAGGATGGTGGTGAGGCGGAGGGGGGATGGTGGGGAGCAAGGATCACCCACAGTGTCCGCTAATTCCCTCCCAGCACCCTCTCTCTGGCCAGCCCAGACTAGGCAATCCCTCACACCCATCTGACAGGGCACCAAGGCAGATTGTAACAGTGGTCACAGGTGTTTAGTGTGAATAAATAAATACAGATTTGTGCCCTAGCCCCGATAACTAAACTGTGCCCTGCATACGTGGCAACTTAACTGGTGTCTAACTTACTGGCCTTACGAGTCCTTACGCTACATTTCCCAGATGATACAGCAGGAGCGGAGACGGTTTGCTGTGTTTCCCGCCCTGTGACATGCGCCCCCGCATTTTCTGGGCCGACCAGGCCTGGATGGGCCTGACTGCTGCTTGGGTGTCCCAGATGGCATGGTGCCATCCTATTCTGCCTGCTGACCACCAGATGCACCAGGGACAAGAGGGGGAAGTCCGAGGGGCTGCGGTTCCAACACTTCCCACGCGGGAGTCACCAGCATTGGCCTCCGCCATCAGGGTGCCCGATGGCCCTTGGGCTATTCCATGGGACAGGGGTGCAAGCGGAGCTAGCCCCTGAGGCCCCCCACCACATGGTGCTGCCAATCCTGGAGGCCAGCTTTGGTCTGGCGGCCATGGAGCAAAGGAAGTGGACCAACTCCATTTGGGACTGCGCCATTGACTTTGCCACCACCTTCTGGGTTTGTGTCACATCAGCCAGTGACAGCGACATCTCCCTCTGGGACTGGACCACCTCCCTCTGTGTCTGTGCCACATTGGTAATGTCAGCCTCCTGAGTGTCAATCGCGAAACCGGCAAATCCAGCGCCACTGGAATCGATTGTGTTCCACATGGCGCCGGTTCTTAACAGTCGCGGCATCAATCCAGATGCAGCACCAGTTTTACTGTTGTAGAACTCCATGAATTCTGCATCAGCATCAACACTTAGTCTGAGAAACAGAGAATCCCACTCAGGGTGTCTCTTTTTATGCAGACAACCTCCTGTTGCACATTTCTGACCCGCTGGGGAGTTTGATAGGATCATGGGTGTCCTTGGGGAGTTTGGCCATTTCTCAGGGTATAAATTGAATACGGGGAAAAGCAAAATGTTCCCGATGTCACAGGGCAGGAGACGAGGCTTGGGGAGTTGCAGTTCCGTGTGGTGAGGGTGAGTCTTCGCTATCTTGGGACACTGGTGGCACAGAGTTGAGTCCAGCTGCACACGTTGAAATTGGAGCGATTGGTGGAGGGTATGAAGGAAGACGTCAAGAAAGGGGATGAGTTACCCTTGTCTTTGTCAGGTTGTGTACAGACAGTGAAAAAGACGGTGTTGCCCAAGTTTCTATTCGTATTTGTGAACCTTCCCATCTTGTTCCTAAGTCCTTTTTTAGAAAGATGAATGGGATGATTTTGAGGTTCGTGTGGACGTGGAAGGCCCTGTGGGTGAGGATGGGGTTTCTGGAAAAGAATTGGTGAGGGGGGGGGGGGGGGTGGTGGGGGCTGGCTTTGACGATCCTGTTGAATTACTACTGGGCAGCAAACATTGTAATGGTTAGGAAATGGGCGGTGGCAGGGCGGGTGGAGGAGGCATCGTGTGGGGGGACCAGTTTGAGGGCACTGTTGTTGGCACGCCTGCCATTCCCGCCAGTCCTGTACTCCGTGTGCTGCTTTCAGCATTGAGGGTCTGGAACCAGTTTAGGCAACACTTCGGGCTGGACGGCATGTCTCTGTGACCACCGATATGCGACAGCCATAGGTTTGTGCCACTGGGGTTGGACTCGAGGTTCTGGAGGCGGCGTCAGGTGGGGATAGAGTACTTCAGGGATTTGTTTGTGGGAGGAAGGTTTGCAGGTCTGGAGAAGCTTGAGGAGGCCTATCAGTTGCCTCAGGGAAGTAGATTCAGGTACCTGCAGTTGAGGGACTTTGTGAGAAAAGAGGTGCCGTCTGTTGTGTTATGCTTTTTCATGCAGCATAAACTGCTTCCTTGATGTATACTCTGACAAAGGAAGGTTCAGACTTGGAGATATGTTTAATGCATTATTGAACAATTAACAATTCACCTACTTGAGTTCGACTCTCCTGCTGATGTTACTATAGTAAATCGATCTAACTGAGCAATCTGCTCTAATCCATGCGGTGGGTGTGATGCTTCCGATCTGCCCCTGTCTCTCTGAGTATCGCGCATGGAAAGAGAAAGAGCATGTGTGCTCTGTCCTTTTATATGGGTAGCCCCCTTGTGGTAGTGTCACCTCTGGGTGTGTCTTGACTGCCCATTGGTCGTGTCCTATCTTACTGACCTATAGGTTGAATGTGTGTGTGTCATGATGTCTCTGGTGCTCCCTCTAGTGTTTACTCAGTCCTAGTGTCATTAACCCTGTGTGTACCTACAGTGATACATATCACCACACCGTCCTTTCCAGTGCTGCCACCTCCAATGATGAAGGAGCTGTGCTCCGAAAGCTAGCGAATCCAAATAAATCTGTTGGACTTTAACCTGGTGTTGTAAGACTTCTTATTGTGCCCACCCGAGTCCGACGCCGGAATCCCACATCATGACCTCCAGTAATGCAACACAAGTTGTTGTCTGAGGATGACATTGGGGAGGTGAGAGTGGCAGATATTTTTGTAGAGCTGATAGATAGGGAGAGTGCTCCTGTGGAGGAGGTCAGACGTAAGTGGGAGGAAGAGTTGGGGTGTTGTGGGCCAAGGTGTGGAGGGAAACCCTGCAGAGAATGAATTCTCCCTCATCGTGTGTGAGGTTAAGCCAAATCCAATCTAAGGTTGTGCACAAAGCCCACATTTTGGGGGAAAGAAAAAGAAGGAGGCAGGCTTGGAGGTGACAAGGGGTTAAGGACTGGATGGTGAGGATGTGGGGAGATGGGGAGGGTGGGTTGTTAGTCTTGTTACCTGTGGCCGAGGTTTGGCTTTTGTATTTTTGTACATATGAAAAATGCCTTCAATAAAATATTTCTAACAAAGGAAGGAAGGCAAATGGAACATTGGCATTTATGGCGAAAGGAATAGAGTATAATAGTAGGGCAGTGTTGCTGCAGCAGTACAAGGCAGTGCTGAGACTGCACCTGGAGTACTGTGTACAGTTTTGGTCCCATTATTTGAGGAGTAATGTAGTTGCATTAGAGGAAGTTCAGAGGGGGGTTCACTAGATTGATTCCAGAGATGAGGGGTTCAATTAGTCATAGTAATAGGACATAAAGTGCAGAAGGAAGCCATTTGGCTAATTGAGTCGACACCTACGGTGTGGTAGTCACCACTGTTGTATATACATCACATATGAGGTGTATTACGGTAAGGCTTCTGTACTACAGGTACGGGGGTAGATCCCTGCCTGCTGGCTCCGCCCTGTAGGCGGAGTATAAATGTGTGGGCTCTCCGAGCTGCAGCAATTTTGGCAGCAGCTGCGGGAGGCTACACATCTCTGCTTAATAAAGCCTTGATTACACTACTCTCGTCTCGTCGTAATTGATAGTGCATCAATTTATTACGCAGAGATTTTACAACGATGGATCTCCGCATCAAGCCTGATCACCTGCAGCTGCACCCTCAAGCAGACAAAGCCAAGTCGGCCTTGGCACATTGGCTAGCTTGCTTTGAAACATACATCGGATCTGCGACAGAATCACCCACAGAGGCACGGAAGCTCCAGATCCTGTATACGCGGCGGAGCTCCGATATCTTTCCCCTCATTCGGGACGCGCCTACCTACGTTGAGGCCATGGCGCTACTGAAGGAGAACTATGCTCAGCAGACCAACAAACTCTACGCCAGGCACCTCCTGTCCACGCGGCATCAACTCCCCGGTGAGTCTGTGGAAGATTTCTGGTGTGCCCTGCACGCTCTGGCGAGGGACTGCAATTGCCAGGTCGTTTCGGCCGTTGAACTCCTAATTAGGGACGCATTCTTATGGGCATAGGGTCGGCGTACATCCACCAGCGGCTCTTAGAAGGGGCTACACTCGACCTCGCGGTGACCAAGAAACTCGTGATCTCACTAACGGTCGCCTCCCGTAATGTACAGGCGTACGCCCCCGACCGCACGGCGGCCCCCTCCTGGACATCATGGACCCCACCATCGACCACCCCCATCCAACTCCAAGCCTGCGCCGCGCGACAGCCAACCAACCCCGGGGGACCCAAGTGCTACTTCTGCGGACAGACAAAGCACCCCCGGCAGCGTTGCCTGGCGCAGAGCGCACTCTGCAAGGCCTGCGGGAAGAAAGGACATTTTGCTGCTGTGTGCCAGGCCTCCTCGATCACCGCTGTAACCAGGCCCATTGTCCCTGCACCCCCCACGTGCGGCCTGTGGGCGCCGCCATCTTCCTCGCCTCAGACCACGTGCGGTACGTGGGCATCACAATCTTGCTTGCCTCAGGACACTTGCGGCCCGTGGGCGCCGCCATCTTCCCCGCCTCAGGACCCCTGCTCATCGGGCACCTCGTCGGGTCGCTCATCGCCTGCAACCGCCGCCGACCAGCCAGGGCCTTCCAACACCAGCAACGCCTCGCCTCTATTATGATGGACCAGTCCCGACCGCACAACCTCGCGACCGCGTTGACGACAGTAGAGGTCAATGGGCACAAGACATCATGCCTTCTTGACTCCGGGAGCACAGAGCTTCATCCACCCCGATACAGTAAGGTGCTGCTCCCTCGCGGTACACCCCATTAACCAGAGAATCTCCCTGGCCTCCGGATCCCACTCCGTTGCAATCCGGGGGTACTGCACCGCCACCCTCACCATCCAGGGCATAAGGTTCAGCGACTTCCGGCTCTACGTCCTCCCCAACCTTTGCCGCCTTGCTACTCGGCCTGGACTTCCAGTGCAACCTTCAAAGTCTCACTCTGAAATTCAGCGGGCCCCTACCACCCCTTACTGTCTGCCGTCTCACGACCCTTAACGTCGACCCACCTTCTCTGTTTGTAAACCTCACCCCGGATTGAAAACCCGTCGCCACCAGGAGCAGACGGTACAGTGTCCAGGCCAGGACCTTCATCAGGTCTGAGGTCCAGCAGCTGCTACAGGAAGGCATTATCGAGGCCAGCAACAGCCCCTGGAGAGCCCAAGTGATAGTTGTGAAAACTGGGGAGAAAAACAGGATGGTCGTTGACTACAGTCAGACCATCAATTGGTACATGCAGCTCAACGTGTACCCCCTCCCATGCATATCTGATATGGTAAATCAGATTGTACAGTACCGGGTCTTCTCGACAGTGGACCTGAAATCTGTCTCCCACCAGCTCCCCATTCGCAAGGCGGACGGCCCGTACACTGCGTTTGAAGCGGACGGCCGTCTTTACCACTTCCTTGGGAGTCACTAACGGGGTCTTGGTCTTCCAATGGGAGATGGACCGAATGGTTGACCGGTACGAACTGCGAGCCACCTTCCCGTACATGGATAACGTCACCATCTGCGGCCATGACCAGCAGGACCACGGCGCTAACCTTTCCAAATTCTGCCACACCGCCAAACTCCTCAACCTAACATACAATAGTCCCTAACTATGCGGACAAGCCCCGCCCACTCATTCACTCCACTGTTTTCCCACTGACGGCTGAGGCTCACCAGGCCTTCAACCGTATCAAGGCTGACATCGCCAAAGCCGCGATGCACGCGGTTGACGAGACGCTCCCCTTCCAAGTCGAGAGCGATGCATCAGACGTCGCTCTGGCCACCACCCTCAACCAGGCAGGCAGGCCCATGGCATTCTTTTCATGCACCCTCCATGCGCCAGTACCTGCTCAGCAAGGGCATCGCCTCGAACAGGATGACCAGCTACAACCCCGGGGAAACGGGCAGGTGGAGCGGGAGAATGGGACGGTCTGGAAGGCCGTCCATCTGGCCCTACGGTCCAAGAATCTCCCAGTCTCCCGCTGGCAGGAGGTCCTCCCCGACGCCCTTCACTCCATTCAGTCGCTACTTTGCACTGCGACTAACGCAACCCCCCATGAACGCCTTCTTGCCTTCCCCAGGAAGTCCACCTCTGGAGTTTCACTCCCAACATGCCTGGCAGCTCCAGGACCCGTTCACCTCCGCAAGCACGTGCGACTCCATAAGGCAGACCCGTTGGTTGAGAGGATACAGCTACTCCATGCGGGCATACCCCGGCGGCCACCAAGACACAGTCTCCCTCAGGGACCTGGCACTAGCTGGTTCCCCCCCCCCCCCCTGCCCCGGCGCCACCCTTCCTCCCCCCAGTGCACCTCACCACAGCCCCCGCTCCAGGATGATCCGTCCTCCCCTTGGTCCTACCCGGAGATGAAGATAAGGTCGAAACGTTCCCAGAGTCACCGGTGATCGAACCGACGCCTGCATCGCCACAGGGACTACGGCGCTCACAACGGAGCATCAAGGCACCCGATCAGCTGAATTTGTGAACTTTCCCTAAAATGTTAACCTATGCATGTAAATAGTCTTCCACCACCCCCGCTGGACTCTTTTTTAAACAGGGGGTGAATGTGGTAGTCACCACTGTGAAATGAAAATCGCTTATTGTCACGAGTAGGCTTCAATGAAGTTACTGTGAAAAGCCCCTAGTCGCCACATTCCGGCGCCTGTCCGGGGAGGCTGGAACGGGAATCGAACCGTGCTGCTGGCCTGCTTGGTCTGCTTTAAAAGCCAGCGATTTAGCTCAGTGAGCTAAACCAGTATACATCACATATGAGGTATAATATGGTAAGGCTCCTGTACTGCAGATATGGGGGTAGATCCCTGCCTGCTGGCTCTGCCCAGTAGGTGGAGTATAAATGTGTGGGCTCTCCGAACTGCAGCCATTTCGGCAGCAGCTGTGGGAAGCTACACATCTCTGCTTAATAAAGCCTCGATTACACTCTACTCTTGTCTCATCGTAATTGATAGTGCATCAACACCAACCCCTGAAAGAGCACCCTGCCCAAGCTCACACCTCCACCCTGTCCTCATAACCCAGCAACCCCACCTAACTGTTGGTCACTATGGAACAATTTGGCGTGACCAATCCACCTAACCCACACAGGAAGGACCCTTACAAATGTGATGGAATACTCTACACTTGCCTTGGTGAGTGCAGCTCCAATAACACTCAAAAAGCTTTCCATAATCGATGACAAAGCAGCCTATTTGATCAACAACTCAGTCACCAGCAGGGCACAGTGGCAGCAATGTGCACCATCTACAAGATCCTCTGTAGCAACTCACCAAGTCTCCTTTGTTAGCACCCCCCAAATCCTCTACCACCTCGAAGAAGGGCAGCAGACACACAGGATCACTACTACCCGCAGGTTTCCCTCCAAGTAGCAAGATCTGTAGCACTGTGACTGGCACAGCGGGAAAGGATCATTGTAGCATAATGTTAGCACTACGGCTTTCCAGACCCAGGGTCCCAGGTTTGATTTCCTCCACAAGTCCTGTAAGCCGTGCTGTTAGGTAATTTGGACGTTCTGAATTCTCCCTCTGTGTACCCAAACAGGTGCCGGAATGTGGCGACTAGGGGCTTTTCACAGTAACTTCATTGCAGTGTTAATGTAAACCTACTTGTGACAATAAAGATTATTAAAAAAACATCATGCACTATTGTGATCTGAAATATATTAACCTTCTTTCACTGTTAGCCTGGAATGTTCTCCTTCGTGGTTCTGTGGATTTATACAGACTGCATGGGGCAAAAAGGCCGCTCACGCCTACCATTTCGAGGGCAATTAAGGGTGGATAACAAAAGCTAGATTAGACAGCAACACCCACATTACGTAAACAAACAAAATCAAAATTGTGGAATGCTGATGCTGATCAGGCTGAAGCAGCAGGGATGCCATCAGCATTACAATGATTCTCCAAGGGACAACAGCTGTGGAGAAATATGCTGCAATGCTAGAAAAATCATGAGCATTACCAACTCCATTTGAAATTTAGGTAAATAAGCAGTGTGTGGAACTACCAGTGGAACAAGATTGGAACAGTGGTTAACACTGTTGCTTCACAGCACCAGGGTCCCGGGTTTGAGTCCTACTTGGGTCACTGACTGTGCAGAGTCTGCACGTTTTCCCCGTGTCTGCGTAGGTTTCTTCCAGGTGCTCCGGTTTCCTTCCACAAGTCCATAAGACCATAAGATATAGAAGCAGAATTAGGCCACTTGGCCCATCGAGTCTGCTCTGCCATTCAATCATTGTGGTGAATGTATTGTATTAACCATTCACCATGTATGTTACTGTATCACGCTGTTGCCCATGTGGGCTCCACCTATGGGTCATTGTACAATATTACATGGAATGTATCATGTTGGTGCCCTTATGGCTCCGCCCCTGGCTCCGCCGCCTTGAGGGGAGGTATGAAGAGCAGCAGCCCTGTAGGCGGCTCTCAGTAGCAGAGCAGTCACAGGCAGGCGCTGTTCTAGTCGATTAAAGCCACAGTTTACATCTACTCTCTGTTTTGCGTGAATTGAAGGTCGCATCAATGATGGCTGATATTTTCTCATCCCCATTCTCTTGCCTCCTCTCCATAACCCCTGATCCCCTTATTAATCAGAACCTATCTATCTCGGTCTTAAAGACACTCAGTGATTTGGCCTCCACAGCATTCCACGGCAAAGAATTCCACAGATTCACTACCCTCTAGCTGAAGAAATTCCTCCTCATCTCTGTTTTAAAGGATTGTCCCTTTAGTCTGAGATTGTGTCCTCTGGTTCTGGTATTTCCCACAAGTGGAAACATCCTCTTCAAATCCACTCCATCCAGACCTCGCAGCATCCTGTAATTTTCAATAAGATCCCCCCTCGTCCTTCTAAACTCCAGTGTCCTCAATCATTCGTCGTACGACAAGCTCTTCATTCCAGGCATCATTCTTGTGAACCTTCTCTGGACCCTTTCCAAGGCCAGCACATACTTTTATGCTTCTGATTTCCTCAGCATTTCCCCATTTCGAAAATAGTCTATGCCTTCATTCCTCCTTCCAAAGTGCATAACTCACACTTTTCCACATTGTATTTCATCTGCGACTTCATTGCCCACTCCCCTAGCCTGTCCAAATCCTTCTGCAGCTCCCCTGCTTCCTCAATGCCACCTGTCCCTCTACATATCTTTGTATTAACTGCAAACTTAGCAACAGTGCCTTCAGTTCCTTCTTCCAGATCATTAATGTACATTGTGAATAGTTGTGGTCCCAGCACAGACGACCCCTGAGGCACACCACTAGTCGCCGGCTGTAAACCTGAAAAAGACCTCTTTATCCCCACTCTCTGCCTTCTGCGAGTCAGCCAACTCTCTATCCACACCAGGATCTTACCCTTAACAACATTGGCTCTTAACGTATTTAACAGTCTCCTATGCAACACCTTGTCAAAGGCCTTCTGGAAATCTAAATAAATCACGTCCACTGGTTCTCCTTTGTATAACTTCCTTGTCACCTCCTCAAAGAACTCTAACAGATTTGTCAGACACAACCTTCCTTTGAAAAAGCCGTGCTGACTCAGCCTTATTTTATCATGCACTTCCAAGTACTCCGCAATCTCATCTTTAACAATGGGCTCTAAAATCTTACCAATGATCGAAGTCAGGCTAACCGGCCTATAATTTCCCAAAAGATGTGCTGTTAGGTGAATTGGACATTCTGAATTCTCCCTCAGTGCACCCAATCAGGCGCCGGAGTGTGGCGACTAGGGGATTTTCACAGTAACTGCATTCCAGTGTTAATGTAAGCCCACTTGTGCCACTAATAAAGATTATTATTGTTATCATACCTCACAGCCAAGGTCCTAGACAGCTCCATCACCTTCCCTGTCCCACCAGAAGGCGAAGTGATTAAAATCGGAATGCTCAAGAGAAGAAATTGATTGAAGGACATTGTAGGGTTAACAAAGACAGGTGCAAGGTCATGGAGGGATTTGAGAATTTTGAAATCAAGACTTTCAAGACCAAGAACAAATGTAGATTAATGACCATTAGGGAAATGATTGAGTGGAATTTGGTGCAGGTTAAGACACAGGCAGCAGAGTTTGAAATTACCTTAGTTTGCGGAGTGTAAAATATGGAAGTCCAGCCAGGAGTGTGTTGGAATCATCAAGTCCTGTGGTAGCATCGTCACAGTGAAATTTCAACAGCAAAGAAAGCAAGGGCAAGCTTAAAGTTGGGTGATGTTCACCTTAGGGCGAAATATAATACCAAGACCAGAACTTTATGTTGAAACTATGGGTGTGTGTCCAAACTGGGATTGGATGAAACTGTGCAGGAAGACGTTGGGCTCAGATCCTGCGTAATCGTGCTCATGCACAACATTACGGTCAGCAGGCATGCACAGGAGTCAGAAACATGCCCACCAGGGCAGTACAGTAGCATAGTGGGTAGCACAATTACATCACAGCACCAGGGTTCCAGGTCGATTCCCGGCTAGGTCACTGTCTGTGCAGAGTCTGCAAGTTCTTCCCGTGTCTGCGTGGGTTTCCGCCGGGTGCTCCAGTTTCCTCCCATAGTCCAAAGGTGTGCGGGTTAAGTGGATTGGCCATGCTAAATTGCCCTTAGTGTCCAAAGGGTTGGGTGGGGTTACAGGGATAGGGTGGAGGTGTGGGCTTGTGTAGGGTGCTCTTTCCAAGAGCTGGTGCAGACTCAATGGACCGAATGGCCTCCTTCTGCACTAAATTCTATGATTCCATGATTTTATGTGCAGATAGGTGGATTGGCCACGCTAAATTGCCCCTTAATTGGAAAAGATGAACTGGGTGCTCTAAATTTATATGAAAAAATGAAACATGCCCGCCGACAATTAGGCATGAAATTAGAACATACAGTGCAGAAGGAGGCCATTCGGCCCATCAAATCTGCACCGACCCACTTAAGCCCTCACTTCTACCATATCCCCATAACGCAATAACCCCTCCTAACCTTTTTGGATACTAAGGGGAAATTTAGCATGGCCAATCCATCTAACCTGCACATCTTTGGACTGTGGGAGGAAACCGGAGTGCCTAGAGAAAACCCATGCACACACGGGGAGAACGTGCAGACCCCGCACAGATAGTGACCCAGCGGGGAATCGAACCTGGGACCCTGGCGCTGTGCAGCGACAGTGCTATCCACTGTGCTACCGTGCTGCCCAGATTAAGCCAATGGTCAGTGATTTTACATGGCCTGTCAATCTTTACAGTTGACCGATTAGTAAATCAGCTAGGCAGTCTTCATGTTTTTCCAACAAACCCATTCCAATATGTGATAAAACATCCAGAGTTATAACATAATATGTTTGAGGAATGAGTTGCTATGTGTCAGGTGCTGAACTTGCAGTGTAGCCACAGTTTGTCGCATTTTACTGAGCTAATTTCATTTCATTTTTACAGCTCCGCAACTCCCTGGGCAGCTTCACAGCAGCTGTCAGCCCATCCACACCCCTCACTTCTCTCAGTGTCTGCCCTATTCCTGCCACCCCCTACTCCCAGCTGTGCGGAGCCTCTCTCAGTTAGTCATAGTGCTTTACAGCACAGAAAGAGGCCTTCGGCCTATCGTGTTTGCATGCCCATTAAGCACCTATCTAGTCTAATCCTATTCTCCTTCACTTGATCCATCGACTTGTATGTCATGATGTTTGAAGAGCTCATCTAAATGTTTCTTAAATGTTGTTAGGGTTCCCGTGACCCTATGTGTGAAAATGTATTTTTTCAAATCCCCTCTAAACCTCCTGCCCATTATCTAAAACTATATCCACTGGTCTTTGACCCCTCAACTGAAGGGAAACATTTCTTCCTATCTACCTTCTCTATGTTGTTCATAATTCATACACCTCAATCAGGCCCCTCCTCAGCCTTTTCAGCTCTAAGGAGAACAACCCCAGCCTATCCATCCTCTCTTCATAGCTGAAAAGCTCCAGCCCAGGCAGCATCCTGGTGAATCTCCTCTGCACCTTTTCATTCTTCCTATTGTGTGGTGACCAGAGCTGCACACAGTATTCTAGCTGTGGCCTAATGAGCGTTTTATACAGCTCCAGCATAACCTCCCTGATCTTACATTCTATGCCTCGGCTAATAAAGTCAAGTATCCCATATACCTTCTTAACCAGCTTATCTACCTGACCTACTGCCTTCTGGTACCTATGGACTCGCACCCTAAGGTGCCTCTGGTCCGCTTTACTGATTGGGTCCTACCATTCATTATATATTCTCTTGCCTGGTTAGTCTTCCCAAAATGCATCACCGCACACTTTTCAGGTTAAATTCCATTTGTCAATGCTCTGCCCATCTGACAAGCCCATCCAAATCACCTTGTAATCTAAGGCTTTCCTTCTCGCTATTTAACACACTACCAAATTTTGTGTAATCTGCAAATTTACCTATCATACCACACATATTAATGTACATTACAAACAGCAAGGGGCCAAACACTGACCCTTGAAGAACACCACTGGACACAGGCTTATAGGCACAAAAGCATCCTTTGACCATTACACACTGCCTTCTGCCACTAAGTCAATTTAAATCCAATTTGCCAAATTGCCCTGGATCCCACGGGTTCTTAAATTCTTGATCAGTCTCCCATGCGGGATTTTATCAAAAGCCTTACTGCAGTCCATTAAGACCACATAAACTGTACTGCCTTCATCCAAATAGCTTGTCACCTCCTCAAAAATTAAATCAAATTTCGACAAAGCCATGCTGACTATCCTTGATTAATCCTTGCCTTTCCAAGTGGAGATTAATTCAGTCCCTCAGAATTTATTCCAATAATTTCCCAACTATTGATGTTAGACTCACTGGCCTGTAATTACCTGGTTCTCTCCTACTTTCCATCTTGAATAATAGTACCACAGTAGCTGTCCTCTAGTTCTCTAGCATTTCACCTGTGGCCAGAGAGGATTTGAAAATTAACGCCAGAGCCATTGCAATCTTCTCCTTGTCGCTCACAGCAGCCTAGTTTATATCTCATCTGGGCCTCCACTTTTAAACCCACTAAAACCTATTGGATTGGATTTGTTTATTGTCACGTGTACCGAGGTACAGTGAAAAGTATTTTTCTGCAAACAGCTCAACAGATCATTCAGTACATGGGAAGAAAAGGGAATTAAACAAAATTCAAGAAAATACATAATAGGGCAACACAACATATAAAATGTAACTCCATAAGCATTGGCATCGGATGAAGCATAAAGGATGTAGTGTTAATGAGGTCAGCCAATAAGAGGGTCATTTAGGAGTCTGGTAAAAGTGGGGAAGAAGCTGTTTTTGAGTCTGGTCGTGCGTGTTCTCAGACTTCTGTATCTCCTGCTCGATGGAAGAAGTTGGAAAAGTGAGTAAGCCAGGTGGGAGGGATCCTTGATTATGCTGCCCGCTTTCCCCCGGCAGCGGGAGGTGTAGATGGAGTCCATGGATGGGAGGCAGGTTTGTGTGATGGACTGGGCGGTATTCACGACTCTCTGAAATTCCTTGCGGTCCTGGGCCGAGCAGTTGCCATACCAGGCTGTGATGCAGCCCGATAGGATTCTTTCTATGGTGCATCTGTAAAGGTTGGTAAGGGTTAATGTGGACATGCCAAATTTCCTTAGTTTCCTGAGGAAATATAGGCGATGTTGTGCTTTCTTGGTGATAGCGTCGATGTGAGTGGTCCAGGACAGATTTTTGGTGATATGCACCCCTAGGAATTTGAAACTGCTAACCATCTCCACCTCGGCCCCGTTGATGCTGACAGGGGTGTGTACAGTACTTTGCTTCCTGAAGTATTCCCTCTCAATGCTAATCTCTTCAATTATATCACAGTCCCCCTCCCTGCTTTTTATATCTGCATCACCCTTCTCCATAGTGAATGCAGCTGCACATTATAGAAACAAAGAATTTACAGTGCAGAAGGAGGTCATTTAGCCCATCGAGTCTTCACCGGCTCTTGGAAAGAGCACCCTACTTAAGCCCACGCCTCTACCCTATCCCCGTAACCCAGTAACCCCACCTAACCTTTTTTGGACACTAAGTGGCAATTTAACATGACCAATCCACCTACCAGATCATCTTTGAACTGTGGGAGGAAACCGGAGCACCCACAGGAAACCCACGCAGACACAGGGAGAAAGTGAAAACTCCACACAGACAGTCACCCGAGGCCGGAATTGATCCTGGGACCCTGGAGCTGTGAGGCAGCAGTGCTAACCACTGTGCCACCGTGCCGCCCGATTAAATTACTAATTGAATACCTCCAATCGGCTCCACACACAGTTTGCCATTTTGGTCTCTATTGGCCCGACTCCTTCCCTTGTTACCCTCTTGCTCTTCACATCTTAAAGAACACTTTGGGAATCTCCTTTATTTTCCCTGCCTATGTTTCTTCATGCACCTCTTCGCTCTCCTGAATTCCTTTTCAAGTACATCTGTGCACTTTCTGTACTCCTCAATGGCATCCCTGTATCTGCCATAAGCCTCTCTTTTTTTAAAACTGATCCAATCATGTAATTCCCTTGACATCCAGGGTTCTCTGGACCTTTATCTTTCTAGGAATATGTTGGCCCTGTACTTTCTCTATTTCCTTTTGAATGACTTCCATTGCTCTGATGCGGATTTTGCTACAAATAGCTGTTCCCAGTACACTTTGGTCAGATCCTGCCTTATCCTCTTAAAATCAGTCCCAATTCAGAACCTTTATTTCTGGTCCATCTTTGTTCTTTTCCATAACTAACTTAATTCTTACTGGATTCTGGTCACTTTCACCAAAATGCTCACCGACTGACATTTCTACCACCTGCCTGGCTTCATTTCCTAAAACTAAAACAATTATCGCACCCTTTATTGTAGGACTTTCTACACACTGGTTCAAAAGGCTCTCCTGGATACACTTTAAGAACTCTCTCCCCCCCCCCCCCCCCCCCAAGCCTTTCACACCGACTATTCCAAATAATATTGGGGAAGTTTAAATCACCTACTATTAATACCCTATTGTTTTAACACTTGTTTGAGATTAATCTATATATCTACTCTTCTATCCCTCCCGGAGGGTCTATGGTACACTCCTAACAATTTGGTTTCCCCTGCCAGCATGAGCTGGAAGCACATCTCGCATTCGCTTCTGGGCCCATCAATGGCGCATGCCCGACACGCACTAGTTTCAGGCGCCATGATGCAAGCAGTCTGGCTCAGCCTCACAGATACCAGAAGAGACAGTTGGAGTTAGTAACGGGGAGTGAATTTTATGGCAGAAACCAAAGATTATAGCTTCTGTCTTCCAATATTTCAATGGAGGAAGTTTCTGTTCATTTCTCACTGGATGTTGGACATGGTCCAAACTTAGAGCCGGAACAGGTATCAAGAGAGCTGGGTATCATCGCCATACACGTGGAAACTGATACCATGATTTTGCATGCTGTTGCCAAGGAGCAGCATTTAGATGGGAAAAAGGATGAAATCTATATCCTTGGGAGACACCAGATACTATTTAGGAGCGAGAACAGAAGACATGCCAGGTGATTCTCTGGCTGTGACTGAATGGATAAGAATGAAACCAGACAAGTGCAGCTCCACCCAGCTAGGTCACGTTGAGGGAGATGTGTTGGGGCAGAATTTTGTGGTTAGCCATGTCAAAGACTGCAGACGGAATGAGGAAGTGAGGAGAGATAATTTTCACAGTCAGCTGGGGTGTCATTTATTACTTTGTTAAGAACAGTTTTGCTGTTGTGGCAGGGAAGGATATCTGTTCGGAAGGATTCAAACTCCGAAGGAAGGATTTTCCGGTCTTGTCCGTGGAAACTTTGGCATTCCAGTTAAAGCTCCACTCACTCTCAGCAATACTGGAAAATTGCAGTCGTGAATGAGGACAGAAGATTTTGGCCAGAATTCCAAGAAAGCTGGGAAGTGGCATTTACTTCAAAGGACTTTGGAGGAGAAGGTTTTTTTTCAAGATGAGGCCATAGTTTACAACAAGGCCAGGGGATCACAAGGATTATTTTTTTTGAGGAGAGGGGTGATGACAGGGGGTGGGGGGGGGGCAAAGTTTGGAAGTTGAACCGTCAACAGTGTTGGCTCACAAAGGAGGAATAATGAGTGTTGTGTGTAGGCTGACTAAGCATGCTGTTGAATGGTTGCATATCTGAGTGGGGCACTAAATCTTGAGATGTTATCACTTAAACTGACTGCAAAACACTGAAATCAAACTGAAAACAGTGGAAATGCTCTGCCTCTATGGAGAAGGAAACAGTTAATATGTCATGTCGATAATTTTTCAAGTTTTTATATAACTTAAAGCCAGTCTGCACTAATTAAAACCAGTCTGAACATTTAAAAGGGAGGTGCATTTCGGCTGGAGCAGGTGCTGGAGCTGATTGCAAAGTAGCATGCGACCAAGAACACTGAATTATGGAGCATAACATGGCAGAGAGCAGGTTTTAAGACTTTCCAATGCTGCACTTGGTTGAGGAAAGTCTTGTGGTGCACTCGGTAGTGTATCTGGCTCTCAGCCAGAAGCTCTGTGTTTGAGTCCCACCCCAGGACTCAATGGCCCAGGAAGGTGCATTCATAACACAGTCAACAGGCTGAGACTCGGCCTGCAAAACCCTTCCACTCACCAAAGACAGGTGGTAAGAGTGGAGATACTTCTGATCAGCCATGCTTGATGTGGAGTGGTGCACCTCAAACTATAAGCCTCTGGTGACAGGATAGCAACCTGTTCCATGGTAACCTTGCTATGGGGAGAAGATGGAAGTCTGCCTTACACACCACTAAGTGCAGGAAATGAAGCAAAACTTGGTTGAGGAGGAGAATATCAGGAACCTCCAGACCCTTCCCTCAGAAGGCAGTGCAAACAGATAAATGCAATGGGGTATGTCACAAGTTCAGCCCTAAGAACCCATGGAACTGCACCATTAGCGTCAGCCATTGCTCAATGCACCCCAACCCTAACACTCACTTGCCAACAATCTCTATGAATCACGACGGCTCATAGCTTCATCTCCTCCTCACACACTTAGCACTGCTGCTCATCTCAAACGCCCATTTCACAACTTGTACTCACTGCCAGCTATTCAACCAATGATCCAAAGATCACACCAATAGTTTGCACCACCTTCATTGACACAATTCCCCCCTTGCAGGGCAAGGCAGTGTATAACCAAAGATAGCAGCAGCTAAGCAGTGGAGGACGGGAATGGCTACATGTCCTTACTCCAGTGGAGGAGACGGTGCTCTCTATGGTGTGACCATGACTGAGGCCATGATCAGTGACGGCACTGAAACCATGGAAGGTGGCAGTGTCCTTGCACCTAATCCACCATCTCATATCCGACTTACTTCCACAATCTTTTTTGATTTATAACTTGCTGATGGTGGCCTGGATTCTCTGCCACATGACTCCGACAACACGGATCATGGCCTGGTGTAGAATTGGGCGTCCCGCCAAAATTGAGGTTCGCACTGGGTGCAAAACCCAACCGCTACGCTCCGGCTCCTTCTGGCGGTGGGATCGGGGATCACCTCGGCGTGGCAACAGGACAATAATAATGGATGCAGATGGGTCCTAATGCCCTGGTGACTCTCGGGTCCTCTGGGCCAGGGGTCACGTGGGTACAATCACTGCTGGTATTTACTAGCATGGCCGTGACGTGGTGGACCTCACCTTGGGCCAAGGGGCTAATCCCTTAAGGAAGTTGCCCCGAACCTCCACCCGAGGATCATCATCACCACTCACAATGCACGACCGGCCCACTTCACCCTCCAGATACCCCTCAAACCCTTGGAGACCTCTATAAAGGGAGACCCCCTAGCTAGGATTACCCACCCACAAAGCCCCCGTAACTGGGGAGACTCTCCTCGAGACCTCCTGGATCTTCTTGGGGGCTGTCCTTATGGATTCATCTTCGTTCATGGATGAGTAACTCTAACCACAATGTTTACAAATATCAACCACATCATAGAGAGTTAAGTGCATTCCAATCACTCCCTCCCCACCTGACCCTAACGCTTGAGTGATTTTGAAGTGCTGAGGTGGGAATTGACAGCACTTAATTCTCTTTGAATTGGTTGATGTTTGCAAACATTGTGGTTACAGCACGGAAAGTTATTTATCCATGGAGGAAGATGAATGAAGCAAGGTTGACACCTGTGTTTGTGGAAGCTGTCACTCACAGCCCACTAAGAGAAATGAACGAATGGTTGCAGCTTAAGGACTTACGGGGTTTAAATACAGGTAACTGCCTTTCACTTTCCGGGATTGGACACGTGTTTTTTCCTCTGTCTGAGCCAGTAGGTGTATGCCCAGGTGAGTCTTACAACAGTAGTTGTTTTCATTGCCCCTATCTGAACTGCTTTCCAGCTTCCAGACAGGTCTTTTGGGTGTCTTTGGGACTTTAGTTTTGTGGTTTCTGAGGGGGGGGGGGGGGGGTGCTGATGTTAGGGGGTCTCTGGGGAGATACCTTTATTTAGGGTTCTCTGTGGGGGTGAGGTTCCCTTAGATAGGGGTGTGGGGGGTACCCCTATTCTGGTGGCCTCTGACGGAGGTCGTCCTATTCAGTGGGTCTATGAGGGAGGGGAACCCTGATTCAAGGGGTCTCGTTGGGGGTCCCCCTATTTTGAGAGTCTCTTGGGGGGGTGTCCCCCTATTTAAGGGTCTCTGAGGGGGAGGTATGTAGGGTCACCCATGTACTTGTTGGAAGGGTAGGATCGGGGGGGGGGGGACAGCCGTGGAACCTGGCTATTAGACCGCCCGCTCAAAATATTACTCACCGCATGGACTGCAGGGGGGTGCAGTGGTTAGCAAATCTGTGCCTGAGTGGGTCTCACCCCAAAATCCAAAGATTGGTGGATTGACTAGACTAAATTGCCCTCTATCTGAGGCAGCAGTTGTAAGGGTCAGGTAAATGAAAAAACAGTGAGTTTTCACTGTTCCTTCCTGGATTGCTCTTCAGCTTCCAGGAAGGGATGACTGATATGGGGTGGGAGGGGTGAGGGGGGTCTCTGATGTGGGGGGATGGGCAGAATTTACATTGTTGGGGAGGGGCCTTCCATTGGACTTTGTTGAATACCTACCTCCTTTGCCCAATGCAAGGTCGACCGGCGTAGGGCCTTGCTGGCAAATACTTGCGTGAATGTCGGACGAGAGAGTTGGAGTATTATGAAGACATGGGGAATTTGGTGTTCTGCCGTTAATAGGATGCAAATGGATCCAAAAGACCCATTTGCATCCTCTCGCTGGTGCAGGACACAATGCTGCCAGCAGGGGACCGAAGCATCGCACCTTTGCCGACAGAAGATTCTCCGCTGCATTGGGAACTCTGTTACTGGCAATGGGAGGCGGAGAATGCCCCAAAATGTTATGAGATACAGGGAAAAGGCAAGTGAATTACACCAAATTATAATGCTCATTTGGAGAGCTGGTGCAGGCACGATGGACTGATTGGCCTTCTTCTGCACCATAACAATTCTGTGATTAGTTAGAGGTCTGAGAATAGGTTGTGTAGCTTTACAGCTGGAGGAGGTTTGCTGCATGGCCTTGCAAACATAAGAACATAAATAAATAACACTCTTCAACTTGTATTTATTTCATTTATTCTCATACCCTGAGGTACAATTGCTGGATTTTCATTAGTCAACTTTGACATTTCCCATGAGGACCATGTTTTCACTGAGGAATTTCAAGATATTTAAATGCAATGCATGTGTAACAATACTTGTTATAAGGCCACAAAATGTTTGGTTGTCAACTGGACAAAATATTTGGGCTTGCTGAACTGTCCCCATGGAATTACTATTATATCTTGGAATATTTATGTAAAAACACTGGCAATCTCTTACAAAAAAAGTGAAGCTATTCTATTGCTTCATTTCAGCATACTGCACAATACCCATACCTTATCATTTCAGCATACTCTACATAATCAGATCTTATCAGAGATTAAGTACACCAGATGAGGAGATTTCACACAATATTACTGCAAATTAAAAAGATAACAAATTAACACTTTACCTTGGTGGTGTAAACAAAATCTTGTAGAAGTGTGATTTTCATTGTAAAAATTAGAATTTTCTTATAGGAAGAATGTGTAGAGCTAAATAACATCAATGGTAAATACATGTTAATTCATTTAATTATGTTGATTCTTGCAAGATTCTACATCTTCAGGTTGAAAGTTTGTGAAGAACCACAAAGAGAATCACAATGGTGTACAGAACATAAGAACATAAGAACATAAGAACTAGGAGCAGGAGTAGGCCATCTGGCCCCTCGAGCCTGCTCCGCCATTCAATTAGATCATGGCTGATCTTTTGTGGACTCAGCTCCACTTTCCAGCCAACATCTAGATGGAAAGATTGTGGGCTGGTTTCTCCATCGGCGGGATCCTCTGCTTCGCCGACACTGCACTCAGGCCCGCGAATTTCCCGATGGCGTGAGGGTGTCCACAATGGGAAACCCCATTGACCAACTGCTGGGACAGAGGATCCCCCTGCTGGCGGGGGCGCGCTGCACCGGAAAACGGGTGCGGGGGGACAGAGAATCCAGCCCAGTGTTTACAAAAAACATTTGCGTATTTGAGATTAAAAGAAAAATGCTAATGCTAGAAATATGGAAAATGGATATCCAAAGCTGGGCAGTCACTGTGAAACAAAAGAGATATTCAAGAACTGGATGCAGTGCAATGAAGAGGCCTGGAGTTGCCCTTCGACTGAATTTTCCCGCACCAGCTCCATAGCATGTTCCTGCCTCTGTGCACTTTCCAAAGAGGTTGGATCCCAACAGTGATGGGTATCCAATTAGGACATTTCATTGAGTAATATGCCCTGATTGCACAAGCATAATTTTATTGCTGTGTCAGGAGCCCAGAAATTGAGTGTAAGTGACTTCACAATAGGAGGTCTGAGCCCTGAACCATGGGAGGCCTTTCATTAAGTTGATGACATTAACTTTCAGTGCTCAGCTCTCTTGAACAGAAGGCATGCCTTAGAACATAGAACATAGAACATTACAGCGCAGTACGGGCCCTTCGGCCCTCGATGTTGCGCCGACCTGTGAAACCATCTGAAGCCTATCTGACCTACACTATTCCATTTTCATCCATGTGTCTATCCAGTAACCACTTAAATGCCCTTAAAGTTGGCGAGTCTACTACTGTTGCAGGCAGGGCGTTCCATACCCCTACTACTCTCTGAGTAAAGAAACTGCCTCTGACATCTGTCCTATATCTACCACCCCTCAATTTAAAGCTATGTCCCCTCGTGTTGGTCATCATCATCCGAGGAAAAAGACTCTCACTGTCCACCCTATCTAACCCTCTGACTATCTTATATGTCTCTATTAAGTCACCTCTCAGCCTTCTCCTCTCTAACGAAAACAACCTCAAGGCCCTGAGCCTTTCCTCGGAAGACCTTCCCTCCATACCAGGCAACATCCTAGTAAATCTCCTCTGAACCCTTTCCAAAGCTTCCACATCCTTCCTATAATGTGGTGACCAGAACTGCACGCAGTACTCCAGGAGCGGCCGCACCAGAGTTATGTACAGCTGCAGCATGACCTTGTGGCTCCGAAACTCAATCCCCCTACTGATAAAGGCTAGCACACCATATGCCTTCTTAACAGCCCTATTAACCTGGGTGGCAACTTTCAGGGATTTATGTACCAGGATGCCGAGATCTCTCTGTTCATCCACACTACCAAGAATCTTGCCATTAGCCCAGTACTCTGCATTCCTGTTACTCCTTCCAAAGTGAACCACCTCACACGTTTCCGCATTAAACTCCATCTGCCACCTCTCAGCCCAGCTCTGCAGCTTATCTATGTCCCTCTGTATCCTATAACATCCTTCAGCACTATCCACAACTCCACCGACCTTCGTGTCATCTGCAAATTTACTAACCCATCCTTCTACACCCTCTTCCAGGTCACTTATAAAAAGTCCTTTGCAACCACTTCATGGAGACAGATGTTCTGCTAATGTTGTACCCGTTGCAAACATGGACAAAAGGGCTGAATTCAAGAGTTGAGTTGAGAATAATTGCCTTTCACCTTAAGGAAGCATTTGAATTGAATGTGACATCAAGAGGCACTCCCAAACATGAAGTGAATAGGAACCACAGAGAAGAACTTCCACTGAGAGTCAGACCAAGCACAAAGGAAGGTGGTTGAGGTTATTGCAGGCTAATTATCTCAGCCCCAGGACGCTGCTGCAGGAGTTCATCAGGGTATATCCTGGGCCAAATCCCCGTCAGCTGCTTCAGCAATGACCTTCCACCCCCATCATATGATCAGAGGTCAGGATGGTCGCTGATGATTACACAGGTTTCAGTATTATTTGCAATTTCTCAAAAATGAAAGCAGTGCATGTCCGCATGCAGCAAGACCTAGACAACATTCAGACATGGCTGATAAGTGACAGGTAATGACCATCTCCAACAAGAGAGAATTTCACAATCTCCCTTTGATTTTTAGCTATTGTTGAATTCCTGACTATTAACATCCAGGATACTGGTTGAAACCAGAAATTTAACCAGACCCACCATATAAACACTGTCAGCACAAGAGCAAGTAAGAGGCTGGGAATACTGCAGTGAGTAACTCACATCCTGACTCCCCAAGGACTCTTCATAATCTAAATGGCACAATTCTGGAGTGTGATGGAATAATCTCCACTTGCCTGGATGAGTGCAGCTCCAGCAATACTGAAGAGGTTCAACACCATGCAGGACAAAGCAGCCTGCTTGATTGCCATTCCATCCAGCTCCTTAATCATTCACTCCAACAACCGATGCAGTGGGTGTCATCTACAAGATGCATTGTAGCAAGTTTAAATAGCACCTTCCAAATTCATGACTTCTACCAGCTAGAAAGACAAGGGCAGCAGACAGACACATGGCAATGCAAATACAGCAAGCTCTCTTAAATAATTTGCCATTCTGACCTGGAAGTGTGTCATCATTCCTTTACAGTTTTCGGAACAAGCTTCTGGAACACCCTCCAGAACAGCACTCTGCGAGTATCGACACCACATGAACTGTAACGGTTCAAGAAGATAGTTCACCACTACTTTCTCAAGGGCAGGATGGCATAGTGGTTAGCACTGCTGCCTCACAGCAATAAGGACACAGGTTTGATTCCGACCTTGGTCTGTGTGGAGTTTGCACATACACCCTGGGCGAGATTCTCCGCACTCCCGACGGTACGGAGAATAGCGTGGCTTGTAAAATTTTACGGCCACGCTGTTCCGACGCCCTCCCGCTATTCTCCCCCCCCCCCACGCCCAACTCCCGACACGAATCGCTGCCGCCGTTTTTTTACGGCCGGCAGCGATTCACAGCTGATGGATGGGCTGCGTTCCCAGCCCTTTACGGCTGTTTTTACGAACGGCAAACACACCTGGTCTGGCCGTTCGTAAAAACGGCCGTAAACTCTCGCTTTTTATAACCATGGCACCGATTGGCACGGCAGTACCATGGCCGTGCCAAGGGTGCCATGGGCCCGTGATCGGTGGGCACCGATCGCGGGCAGCGGGCCCGATGCCCGCGCACTATTTGTCCTTCCGCCGCCCCGCAGTATCCATTCGCGGGGCGGCTGAGGGGCATCCCGGCCCGCGCATGAGTGGGTTTCGCGCAAATACGCGATGACGTCATCCGCGCATGCGCGGGTTGGAGTCTTCCAATCCGCACATGCGCGGCTGACGTCATATGACGCGTCAGCCGGCGCTAACTCTGGCAAGCGGGCTTAACGAAATTCGTTAAGCCCGTGATGCCGGAGTTTACGGCGTCGGGCTGCTAGCCCCGACCGGGGACCAGAATCGGTTCCCGGTCGGGAAGGGGGGGGGCTGGCGTCAAACCCGCCCGGATTTGACGCCAGCCTTACGATTTCTCCCGGTTTGGGAGAATCGCGCCCCCTGTGTCTGCAAGGTTCCCTCCAGGTGCTCAGGTTTCCTCCAAACGATGTGCAGGTGAGGTGGATTGGCCACACTAAATTGCCATTTAGTGCCCAAAGGTTAAGTGGGGATATAGGGATAGGGTGGGAGAGTGGACCGAGGTAGAATGCTCTTTCAGAGGGTCAGTTCAGACCCATTGAGCTTGATGGCCTCCTGAAGGGTTTCTAGGATTCTCTGACCATTAGGAATGTGCAACAAATTCTGGCCTAGCCAGCGAAACACATCCCATGAATGTATAAAGAACAGGCAACTGCTGCTTTCCTACTGAAGGAGCCTCTATGGTATCACGAATGCTCCCACACAAGGGTTGGTTGAATGGATGTCTGGACATTGGAACCACACCACTGTTCTGGTGTATAGGCTTCCTGGAGGCAGTTTCTTAATTGGCTGCCTCTGGGAAGATCGTGTTCAACATCCCACCACAAACAGGTTCCCGACACTCAGTTTTGGTTGCAACTCACCAAGGAAAATTCAATCCATAATATCACTGTTAGATTCGAAAGAAAGTTCTGGAAATAATTTGAAAAGGAAGCATTTAAAAGGCATATACAATCATTATACATCCATAAAAATTACATTAAACTATGGGAGTGCGAGTAGTGGATGCAGGTTCAAACTGTGATTGTGAATTTTTAAATTAATATTTAAAAAAAGGATTGCCACGGAGTGGGTAATCGTGTCTTTGGACATGATTGTAAAATGCAGGCGGGGTTTTTCTCAGCATTTTTATTTTGACCATGCCCACCCACCCCAATTGCTTTGCCCCACACCCGCCACTTCTGAACAACCAGTAAGCTGGTTAAAACTGAGTGTCGGGAACCTGTACGTGATTGTGGTGGGATGTTGGACACAATCTTCCCAGAGGCAGCTAATTAAGATACTGCCTCCAGGGGGCCTATCCAATTTGGAACAGTGGTGTGGTTCCAATGTCAGGACATCCATTCAACCAGCCCTTGTGTGGGAGTATTTGTGATACCATGGAGGCTCCTTCAGTAGGAAAGCAGCAGTTGCCTTCCCTTTACATTTATGGGATGTGTCTCTCTGGCTAGGCCAGAATTTGTGGGTGTTAATGGAGAGGGTGGCTGTGGATGTTAAAGGAGTGGTCCCAGCTTTCAACCATTATTTATTCCTGTCTGGTGCAAAAATAAACCGGGCAAGGTGGTCAAACCAAGTCTGACAAGATAAGGTAGTGATAGTATTAGGTCCAAAGAACATGCATACAAATTGACCAGAAGAAAACAACAGGCCTGAGGATTAGGAATGGTTTAGAATTCAGAAAAGGAGAACAAAGGGATGATTAAGAAGGAAAAAAATAGAGTACCAAAGAAAGGTTGATTTTTTTTTGTAATGAATTTAAATTTCACCACCAGCCATGGTGGGATTTGAACCAGGGTCTCAGATCTGCCCTGGGTCTCCGGTCCAGTGACAATACCACCTCACCACTGCCTTCCCTTTTTATGGAATTGAAGACCAATAAATCGGCAGAGCCCAATAATCTACACCCCGGAGTATTTAAGGAGGTGGCTCCAGAAATAATGGATGCATTGGTGGTCATCTTCCAAGATTCGACAACTCTGGAACAGATTGGAGGTAGCTAATGTAACACCTATTTAGAAAGGGAGGTAGAGAGAAAATAAGGAATTATAGACCAGTCAGCCTGGTGTTAGTAGTGGGGAACATTATTGTAAAAGATTTAATAGCAGAGCACTTGAAAGCATGGCAGAATAAATGTGAGGTTATCTATTTTGGGTAGCTAAAACAGCAAGGCAGATTATTAAATGAATGGCCAAAGATTGGGAGAAGGGAATGTGCAACAAGTCCTGGGTATCCTCATACACCAATCGCTAAAAGCAAGCATGCATGTGCAGCAGGCGGTGAAGAAAGCAAATAGTATGTTGGCCTTCATAGCGAGAGGATTCAACTTCAGAAGCAGGGATATCTCGCTGCAATTACACAGGGCCTTGGTGAGTCCACACCTGGAATATTGTGTGACGATTTGGTCGCCTCATCTAAGGAAGGGTGTTCTTTCTATAGAGGGGGTTTGGCGAACGTTTACCAGACTGGTTCCTGGGATGGTGGGACTGATATCGGAGGAGAGATTGAGTCAGCTAGGAATATATTTTCTGGAGTTTAGAAGAATGTGGGGGATTTCCTAGAAACCTACAAAATTCTAACAGACCTAGACAGAGTAGATGCAGGAAAGATGTTCCCGATGGTGGGGGTGCCCAGAGCCACAGTCTGAGGATATGGGGTAGACCGTATAGGACTGAGATGAGGAGACATTCTTCACCCAGAGAGTGGTGAGCCTGTGGAATTCATTGCCACAGAAACTGGTTGAGGCCAAAACATTGTGGGCACAATTCCACGGAAATGAAATAGAATGCTGTGTTGGGCGCATTAAGTCAGGTGTTTCCTGCGCTGGTAGTGCCGAAAATGATCCCGCTATTAAACAGGACTCTGCTTGATTTCTGGACCTCGGTAAGGAATAGCCTGCTGAGTCCGCACTTAGGCTCACTTTCTGCACTAACGAGCTCAGCTTGCCAGTGGGGGAAGAGATCAGGGCACAGACCCCCTGCCCCCCCCCCCCCCCCCCCACTCCAGCCTGAAGGCCTCCCCAACTCACCAAGTAGGGCTTCATCAAGCTCCTCGCACTCCACCTCATACGGCAGGGCACCCAGGCCCAATCCCTAGCATGGGAAAGATCAGGAGTGCCAGGGTACCACCCTGCCCAGAGCCCGACCACTCAGGCGCCCAAACACATGGGAGATACCTCCAAGTGCTGGCATCCATTGTCCACGTTTGTAGAAATCAGTGCTAAGGCATAAGCAAGGCATGGTTGTTCGATCCAGGCACTGGGTAAGTCCAGTGCAGACATGTTCAAGTGGGACTAACTGCTCACTTAAATATGCAAATATGGATCTCGACCTCAATGGACGGGGTCCAGATCGCAACACCTCGCAAGATCTCGTTAGATCTCACGAGGTGTGACAAGGCCAGTTACCAGCCTCGCCAAGTCCCGAGTTGGCACAATGAGACTGATAGATCAAGCCTTGTACGATTTCAAGAAGGCTTTAGCTCCGATATTGGGGGAAAGTGGGAACAGATTACTGAGTTGGATGATCAGCCATGGTAATGAATGGCGGAACAGGCTCAAAGGCCATATGGCCTCCTCCTGCTGTTTTTTTCTATGTTTCTGTTTCCCTTGAACACAGGTGGAGCCTCGTTCTAAGGCCATTTGACAGGTAGTATAACTGTAATCTCTGCCCCAAGTGTCCTTTAAATTGACCTCCCTTAAATTATCCACACAAGTAAATTGGCAACCATCATCTTCTTAGAGTGGTTGCTTAAAATATCCACCACACCCATAGCCATCAACAGAAAAAGGAGCAAGTACAATGTAAACGCTTCTCCCAGTAAGTAATTATTTCATATGAAGGGTGGTAGGGAGGATATTTCCAAAAGCGAATTGCTTTTTAGGATTCAAATGGTTCGCTTAGTGATGTCAAGGGCTCTCCTCTGTGTAATGATACCTCCTTATCCTTAGTAGGCAGTATTGATCAGTTATTGATCACTATTATATGTAGAGGCCAAAAGTGGAATTTAATGCCGTACCCTTTGGAGAGTTTGGTGATGGGGGCATTTTATGAGGCCTGATGTTAGCGGATGAGGTCGCCACCATCTTCCCGCCTCTTCCCTGATTAAGTCTGATACGGGGTCTGTGGATGACCTACCCACCTTGCCCAACCGCTATTTGAGGCCCTTAAGTGCGCAATTAATATCCGCAAGGCGTTCACCCACCCCCCCCCCCACCCCCCCCCCCCCCCCCCCACCCCCCCCACTTCAATGGCACTTAGTGCTTGGTCTAGGAGCTCAGCATTTGGAAGGGGGATGCTTACTGAGAACCACTATCATTGTCATTGATCCCAATCCCATTGACACCCACGCTGTGAGCCCCTCTTACCTCACTCGTGGATCCAGTGGCGATACTAGACCTTGGGTAGCTGTCATACCAGCAGTGGCCACTATTATTGCCATTCAATGGAGCTGGCTGCATCCAATTGGCTGGTGGTTCTCAGTAGGTGGGGCTCCCAGTACTGGATCCTTGGTCCTGAAGAACATCTGCCAGTGTCCAGTTAAGTGCGTGAGTGGCAGGCACTCAATGCAGTGTATCTTCGCTAAAAGGGACTCAGGTCCGTCACCGTGGGAAATACTCCCTTTGCCTCCATTAAACACTACCCAACACTACCCAAACCTTCACTGTTACTAACTGAGGTGTGTCAGGGTATTTTATGAATTTGAACATTTCACCATGTTCAAAAGTTTTCTGCAATTGTGTATAGTGCCCAAACCTTGCTAATTTGGCAGCATAATTACACTCCTCACCATGTATCTTCTGAATGGGCTAACAATTCACTGCCAGCCCTTCATGCAGCTGTTACTGCGTGTGCTGATGGGAGGAAACAGTCCACAAATATCTCCCTTAGCTAAGACTGGAGCAAATGAGTGAATTAATTACGAGTAAAATTTGGTTAAATCAATATTCCAGGCATGGGGAATTAGCTTCCAAAGAGTAAAGTATGATATTGTCAGATTGGGTCAGATTCAAGAATATAATGCAAGAACTTAAGAAATTTTAGGAACAGGGATTTTGAATCCCAATCAATCTATCCATTTTTACAATTGAACTTCACCTACCGATGTTTCCACCATGGGACTGGTTTTCATTCTCATGTTCAGTTGGGATTAGGGCCGGGGTGTAGTCAGTCAAAACCTGGCATGCAGCATTTCACCCACCATATTTCCACCTCGTCTGATCAGACCCCAATTTGAAGTGGGCCAAGGAAGCGGTGAGCTGTTTTTAAAAAAAAACATTTTATTAAGGCATTTATGATTTTATAATAACAAAAGACACAAGTACAGATATTAACATAGCTCAGCGCATAACACACCCCTCCACCTCCCAAAGTTCTCGCCTAAGCTAGACCGACATAGTCTAACTCCCTCCCCCGAGCTCCCTAACACCCACCCCCCCCCGCCACCTTTATTGAACCTGCAGACAGTTCAATTTCTAAAAGAAGTCGATAAGCAGCTGCCACCTCCTAACGAACCCAAATGTTGAACCTCTCAGGGTGAACTTGATTTTTTCAAGCCCGAGAAACTCAGCCATGTCATTAACCCATACTCCTGTTTTCGGGGGCTTCGAGTCCCTCCATGCCAATAAGACCCGTCTCCGGGCTACCAAAGAGGCAAAGGCCAAAATGCCAGCCTCTCTCGCCCCCCCCGGACACCCGGGTGTTCCGACACTCCAAAAATCGCCACCTCTGGTCTCCGTTGCACCCTCACCATTAACATTCTGGATATGACGTCTGCAAATCCCTGCCAGAATCCCCTGAACTTTGGGCATGCCCGGAGCATGTGGACATGATTTGCGGGCCCTCCTGCACATCGCCCAACCTGTCCTCTACCCCAAAAAACCTGTAAGAAGTCTTACAACACCAGGTTAAAGTCTAACAGGTTTGTTTCAAACACGAGCTTTCGGGGCACTGCTCCATCCTCAGGTGAATAGAGAGGTACCTCTCCATTCCTGACCTCTCCATTCACCTGAGGAAGGAGCAGTGCTCCAAAAGCTCATGTTTGAAACAAACCTGCTGGACTTTAACCTGGTGTTGTAAGACTTCTTACTGTGCCCACCCCAGTCCAACGCCGGCATCGCCACACCAAAAAACCTGCTAATCCGGGCCACCGTCATGTGTGCCCGGTGGATCACCTTGAATTGTATCGGGTGAGCCTGGCACATGATGAGGACGTGTTGACTCTGCTCAGGGCATCCTCCCACAGACCTGCCTCTAACTCCCTTCCCAAATCATCTTCCCATTTACGTTTGTCTCCCCTATCTGGGTTTCCTCCCACTCCATGGGCGAGATTCTCCGCAAATGCGGAGAGTCGTAAAGGCTGCCGTGAAACTGGCCGTGTTTCACGGCAGCCTTCACGCCCGTTCCCGGGACTTCTCCCCCCCCATCGGGGCTAGGAGCGGGACCCCGGGAATCACGGCGTCGCGGCCTTAACGACCGTCGTTAAGGCCACGCACTAAGGTGACGCGCGGCTGGCGTCTGTATAACGTCAGCCGCGCATGCGCAGGTGACGTCATCACGCCATTGACGGAACCCGCGCATGCGCGGTTCCGCATTTCTCCACTGCCGGCCGACAAGATGTGGCGGCTTGATCTTGTCGGGCGGCGGAGGGGAAATAGTGCGTCCCTTTTGGACGCAGGCCCGACGATCGGTGGGCACCGTTCGCGGGCCTGTCCCCTCCCGAGCACAACGGTGGTGCTCCCACCCCAAACGGGCATCCAGCGCCCGTTTTTACGACGGCAGCAAGCAGGTGTGTTTGCTGCCGTGAGAAAATGGGTGTAAAGGCCCGGCCGCTCGGCCCATCGGCTGCGGAGAATTGCCGCTCGCCGTAAAAAACGGCGAGCGGCGATTTGTGACGTGGGTCGGGCGAGGGGGGGGGGGGGGGAATAGCGGGAGGGCGTGAAAAATGTCGGGAGGCCCACCCGCTATTCTCCCAACCGGCGTGGGCAGCGGAGAATCGCACCCCATATGTTCTTTTTAAATTTCCGATACCTTCCCCTCCCCCACCCCCGTTCTAGAATCTACCTTGTTCTGTGTTCCCTGTGGCAGAAGGAGCGGAAAGGTAGAAGACCTGCCTTCGAACAAAATCCCTTCCCTGGAGATTTCAGAACCCATTCCCTCTCAGCAATTCAAACTTTACTTCCAGATCCTCCAGACCGGGAAACTCCCATCAATAAACAGATCACCCAGCCTCTCAATACGCGCTCTCTGCCAACTCCGAAACCCCCCCACCCATCTTCCCTGGCACAAACCGGTGATTACCACAGATTGCAGCCCACACCAATGCTCCCTCTACTCCCATATGCTTCCACCATTGCCCCAAGCTCTCAGGCCGCTACTACACTGTTATTCTCTAAGTCTGAATAAAGATTGTAGACTTCCAGTTAACACAAATACTTTATTCAGTGGGTTTGTTCTGTTCCAGAGCCAGTCAAGAAGTATGACCAGTGAAGCTAAGGTAAACTGCCTACGCTGAGCTGTCTCTGTCTGCTGCTGATCACTAGCCCTGTGCTTCTGAAAGACGCGGATCCTCCCTTTGGCTGGACCCTTTATACCCGTCTCTGATGCTGCCCTCTAGTGATGCTGTGGCTGTTGCATCTGTGCTGTAGTGCCTGGTGTATGTGCAGGTGTATGTACAGATGTACAGATCACGACAACTACCACTGGGCTTGTGGAGTACCGGGCCAGCGAGAACGGCAGGGGTGCCGTTACCAATGCCCCCAAACTTGCGCCCTTGCACAATGCCGCCTCCACCTGCTCCCACACTGACCCCTCCCCAATTACACACTTCCTAATCATGGCTATATTCATTGCCCAGTAGTAGTTCCTAAAGCTCGGCAGTGCCAGCCCTCACTCCCCTCGGCTCCACTTCAGCAATACTTTCTTTACTTGCGTGGTTCTACCTGCCCACACAAACCCAGATATCACCCTGTTCACCCGCTTAAAAAAGGTCTTCGGAATAAAAATAGGGAGACACTGAAAAACAAACAAAAATCTTGAGAGAACCGTAATTTTACGGTCTGAAAAAGAAAAAGTCAGCATTTGTCAGGGCTAGAAGGCTGGGAACAGACAAATCCGGTGTGGAATATAAGGAAAGTAGGAAAGAACTTGGCCGGGATTCTCCCCTACCCAGCGGGGCGGGGGCCCCGGCGGGACGGAGTGGTGTGAACCACCCCGGCACGGGCCTCCCCAAAGGTGCGGAGAAGGGGCCAAGCCCTCACATTGAGGGACTAGGCCCGCGCCGGAGTGGCTCCCGCTCCACCGGCCGGCGTGAACGGCCTTTGGCGCCCGGCCAGCCGGGGCCGAAAGGCCTTCGCCGGCCGGCGGAAGTCCACGCATGCGCCGGTGCGTCAGCAGCTGCTGACGTCATACCGGCGCATGCGCAGGGGAGGTGGTCTCTTCCGCCCCATCCATGGTGAAGGCCATGGTGAGGTGGAAGAAAAAGAGTGCCCCCACGGCACAGGCCCGCCCACCGATCAGTTGGCCCCGATTGCGGGACAGGCCACCGTGGGGGCACCCCCCGGGGTCAGATCGCCCCGCACCCCCCCTCCCCCCAGGACCCCGGAGACCGCCCGTGCTGCCAATATCGCTGGTACCAGAGGTAGTGTAAACCACGCCAGTCGGAAAGGCCTGTCAGCGGCAGGACTTCGGCCCATCGCGGGCCGGAGAATCTTCACGGGGGGCCCGCCGACCGGCACAGCGCTATTCCCGCCCCCGCCAAATCTCGGGGGGTGGAGAATTTGGGACACGGTGGGGGCGGGATTGACGCTGGCCCCGGGATTCTCCGACCCCACGGGGGGTTGGAGAATTCCGTCCCTTAAGCAAGGAGTCAGGAGGGCTAAAAGGGGTCACGAAAAGTCATTGGCAAATAGGGTTAAGGAAAATCCCAAGGCTTTTTACATGTACATAAAAAGCAAGAGGGTAGCCAGGGAAAGGGTTGGCCCACTGAAGGACAGGGGAGGGAATCTATGTCTGGAGCCAGAGGAAATGGGCGAGGCATTAAATGCATACTTTGCATCAGTATTTACCAAGGAAAAGGAATTGGTGGTTGTTGAGTCAGGAGAAGGGTGTGTAGATAGCCTGGGTCACATTGAGATCCAAAAAGAAGAGGTGCTGGTCATCTTGAAAAATCTTAAGGTGGAAAGGTCCCCAGGGCATGATGGGATCTACCCCAGAATACCGAAGGAGGCAAGAGAGGAAATTGCTGAGGCCTTGACAAAAATCTTTGGATCCTCACTGTATTCAGTTCATGTCCTGGAGAATAGCCAATGTTGTTCCTTTGTTTAAGATGGGTAGCAAGGATAATTCAATGGTAGGATAATTACTGGAGAGAATTCTTCGAGACAGGATCTACTCCCATTTGGAAGCAAGTGGACGTATTAGCGACGGGCAGCATGGTTTTTCGAAACGGAGGTCATGTCTCACTAACTTTATAGAGTTTTTTGAGGAGGTCACAAAGATGATTGATGCAGGTAGGGCAGTGGATGTTGTCAATATGGACTTCAGTAAGGCCTTTGACAAGGTCCCTCATGGCAGCCTGGTACAAAAGGTGAAGTCACATGGGATCAGAGGTGAGATGGCAACAGGGATACAGGCTGGCTCGGTCATAGAAGGCAGAGAGTAGCAATGGAAGGGTGCTTTTCTGATTGAAGGACTGTGACTAGTGGTTTTCCGCAGGGATAAATGCTGGGACCTTTGCTGTTCGTAGTATATATAAATGATTTGGAGGAAATTGTAACTGGTCTGATAGTAAGTTTGCGGAGGACACAAAGGTTGGTGGAATTGTGGATAGCGATGAGGACTGTCAGAGGATACAGCAGGATTTAGATCGTTTGGAGACTTGGGCGGAGAGATGGCAGATGGAGTTTAATCCGGACAAATGTGAGGTAATGCATTTTGGAAGGTCGAATGCAAGTAGGGAATATACAGTGAATGGTAGAATCCTCGAGAATATTGACAGTCAGAGAGATCTAGGTGTACAGGTCCACAGGTCACTGAAAGGGGCAACACAGGTGGAGAAGGTAGTCAAGAAGGCATACGGCATGCTTACCTTCATTGACCGGGGCATTAAGTATAAAAATTGGCAAGTCATGTTGCAGCTGTGTAGAACCTTAGTTAGGCCACACTTGGAGTATAGTGTTCAATTAGTCGCCACACTACCAGAAGGATGTGGAGGCTTTTGAGAGGGTGCAGAAGAGATTTACCAGGATGTTACCTGGTATGGAGGGCATTAGCTATGAGGAGAGGTTGAAAACTCGGTTTGTTCTCACTGGAACGACGAAGGTTGAGGGGCGACCTGATAGAGGTCAACAAAATTATGAGGGGCATAGACAGAGTGGATACTCAGAGTGTTTTTCCCAGGGTAGAGGAGTCAATTACTAGGATGCATAGGTTTAAGGTGCGAAGGGCAAGGTTTAGAGGAGTTTTTTACACAAAGGGTAGTGGTGCCAAGAATTCGCTGCCAGAGGAGATGGTGGAAGCAGGGACGACAGTGACGTTTAAGGGGCATCTTGACAAGTATATGAATAGAATGGGAATAGAGGGATACGGACCCCGGAAGTGTAGAAGATTTTAGTTTAAACGGGCAGCATGGTTGGCGCAGGCTTGGAGGGCCGAAGGTCCTGTTCTTGTGCTGTACTTTTCTTTGTTCTTTGTACCCTCCCTGCCAGTGACAACCATGGTCGCAATCCTGATCTCTTCCTCCACTGCGGAGTTCCGGCAAGCGGAAATGGCACTAATTACGGCCTCGTTAAGGCATTACCTGATGAGGCCTCGAATAGAACCAGAGTACCAATAGATAGCCTGGTGTTTCTCGGCACTGCGAGTGCTGGGAAGCACCCTGATAAATGCGCTCGCTGAGGGGCTCTGTCCCCGTTTGGTTAGATTGCGCCCAATATTGCTGTTCCTTCACTGTCGCTTGGTCAAAATCCTGGGACTCCTTCCCGAACAGCATTGTAAGTGTACTTACACCACATAGACTGCAGCAGTTCAAGTAGGCAGTTCATCACCACCTTCTCAAGGGCAGTTAGGGATGAGCAATAAAAGTGCTGGCCTAACCAGTGAAGTCCACATCCCAATAAACAATAAGAATAACAATGCTGATGTCCCATTTGCTGAACAGCGTGTGTCATTGCTGTGGACCCTAATCCTCAGACTGTCTGATACCCTTCTGACAGTGTGAGTTTGCAGTGAGTAGAGATTCGACCTTCCCTAACATTGCAGGATGGTCCTCTTTGCATCACCCTAGAATCCTTCTCCTCGGCCAACTGGCCAGACGATAGGGCCTCCTGCTCCTATCCCTTGGAAAGAGAAAATCCCACCTTTCCTCAACCGCTTGGAGAAGTATCTCCAGGGAACCTTGAGGCTGGAGTCTTCTGTCTTCTCCTGGGAATTTTCGGGCCTGCAATGAATAAATGGTTATCTAGGCGCAATGTTTAAATTTGACGCCTGGACATTGGAGCCTGTGAGATGATGGTAGGGCGGGTCGAATCATACCCACCCCACCCTGCCACAAGATTTAATGTGCTCCCCATGGATACATAATTAATGTGCTGTAAAGCAGAATATCTAGTGCAAAAATTCATCCTGCCTTCCAAAAGGAATCACTCTAACTTTCCTGCCTGCCACCGCACTTAGTCTCTGAGTGGAAAATTCTGCTCTCAGGGTTTTCTTCACCAGAACACGTTGTGAACACCTAAAAACATTCTCAAGTAGACTGGATATCCATAGTACTTAATAAGAATGGATACATTTTACACAGCCTCCCACTCCCATTATCTTAACTACATTTGTCTATGCAATATATTCAATTTTTATTTTACATTTTTGGAGGTTTAATGTATTCTTTACCACAGCACAGGTGATTATACGGGTACATTCCAACATATTTAGTTTATGCAACATTTATTGCCTCAAGTACTTTTCACTTAAAATAGATTTAATTATAACTTTGAACTGCACAAGAAAACACAAGCAAGCACTCCACCCATTAAGCCCATTTTTCTTCATAAAGTAATATTTATTGATAAAAATCGTTCTGGCAAGTTTTCAATCTCTGGTTTGCTCTGTAGCCTACGGTTTCTTCCTCAATCCCCATTGGTTTCTTGGATCAAAATTGGTGCGACTGTTCATTGTCATACCTTACAGGATATTGAAGTTCTGTTCCTAAAGTACATTCTGTGTTATTACTCTTCCAATTGTGCTCAACATGGAGGAATACTGGTTCATCAGCTGAGGGAGGGTAGTGATCTGCAGGAAGTTTTCCTCCCCAGTTTTGAGTTTATGGGTCCAGAGGTAATATTGACTATTCCCAGGGCCACTCCCTCATGACTGCATATCACTGTGCCACCAGCTCTGCCTATAGGTCAGGACATACCCAGTAATGGTTTGGGACATTGGCTGTAATGACTATTGTGTGAGTATGACTATGTCAGGCTGTTGTTAGTCTGTGGGATAGCTTTTGCCAGATTTCAGTGAGGAAGTATTTGTGGGGTTAACTGGGAAGTGTCTTTTTCACATCTGCCTCCTAGGTTGGTAAATCTAGTTAGATTACTGTTATAGTTTTGCACAGATGTTTGATACAACTGAGCAGCTACACAGAGAACAGAGAAGAATCCGCCACATACAGGCCAGGCTGGGTAAGGACAGCAGATTTATTACCCAACAGGACATTAATGGGGCAGCACGGTGGCGCAGTGGTTAGCACTGCTGCCTCAAGACGCCGAGGTCCCAGGTTCTATCCCGGCCCTGGGTCAGAGTCTGTGTGGAGTTTGCACATTCTCCCCGTGTCTGTTTGGGTTTCACTCCACAACCCAAAAGATGTGCAGGGTGGATTGGACACGTTAAATTTCCCCTTAATTGGAAAAATTAATTGGGTACTGTAAATTTATGAAAAAAAACAGAACATTAATGAACCAGATGGGTTTTTATGACAATTCAGTAGTTTTATCGTCACCATTAGCGAGACTAGCTTTTTTATTCCAGATTTATTTAATTGACTTAATTTAATTTCCCCAGCTGTCATGGTGGGATTCGGATTCATTTCTCTGGATCTTTAGTCTACGCCTTAGGATCACCACGATGTTGCCATGCCCTCAAATGAGCATACACTCACTGAGCCAATCTTTGACATCTTTCCAATCCAAAGCATCCTTTCCTCAGCTATTCATTATCCCAGAAACGCTGCTCTCAGGGTTTTAACTTGACCCCTTCTCCCAACACATGTAAACATAGCAAGCGACAATCAGTATTTTGAAATGATATTTAAAGATTTTGTTAATCTCCTCCTTAGTATGCGTTGTAAACAAGGGTGGCAGAGCACTTGTCTACTCTTAACATCTCTCACAGTGTGCCAATATTATCAGCTCCATCTGTTGCAACTGAGTTGGGGTACTGTCAAACCTGTTTTGAATCTTTTATCCAGATTAAATGGAGATCCCTTGCAGCTATGTCACCATCTGTTAGCTTCGGGGTCCAAATCTAGATCCCAAGCTTAGAGTTCTCCAGCAACTTGAGTTCATATTGTTAATGTACCTTCAAGTTGCAGACTCTTCATAGGGACTAGTCTGCTCCCTTTCCATCCCTGTTTTTACTGTGAAAAACGTCACTTTATAAATCTCGATTTCCCTTTCCTCATCACCATTCCATCGTCCCCCTTTGTCAAGAAAGAGAATGCTGGCTCCACCACCATGATCTCCTCAATCAACCATTTGTGAACTTATGAAAACGCTGAAGATCGTGAATTGCTCTGGGCACATAAAACAATCTGTTGAGATATACCAAAAACCATGTTTATTTCATTCTTGCTACTGGGAAAACTAGACTATTGATTTCTACAAACTGGTTTTAAAAGCTGCACTGGCCCACAGAGCATTAACCTTTCAAAAGTACTTAGTATGATATCTTCCAGCGATAAAATCGTTAGCTTTTTTTCCAAAGATTCTTTTCTTTTCTTTTAACATAAGTTTAGAATACCCAAATAATTTTTTCCAATTAAGGGGCAATTTAGCGTGGCCAATTCACCTACCCTGCACATGTTTTGGGTTGTGGGGCGAAACCCACGCCAACACGGGGAGAATATGCAAACTCCAAACAGACAGTGACCCAGAGCCAGGATCGAACCTGGGACCTCGGTGTCGTGAGGCAACAGGGCAAACCCACGGTGCCACCGTGCTGCCGTAAAGATTCTTTTCTGACATGAAGTTCAACATAAAAATATTCAAGGTAATATTCAGCCAACATTCTGAACTCCACCAAGCCTCAGTTTATTACAGACTAAAATAAATGCTTTTTATAGCAATCATTCTGTAAATTGGGTTTGCCTTATGAAAAGATTATATGATAACAACAACACGATATTTGCACATCTATTTTGGGAAATCCAGGATGAGAGGTGGCACAAAAAAAGACTAAGTGCACAGAATAAAGGTGTTGTATATGTTTAACTCTATAATTACTGTTATTGTGGTGAAGGGAAATTTGTTTTTTTATCATATGTCAAATTTCAGCAGTGAGAGATCAATGTCCTTATCAAAGCAACTGAGTGTTAGTAAATTTTCCCACTGTTTTCCCACGGAGGTTGTATAAACTGCAGAGTCTATGGAAACACTTGGGTCACAAGACCTGTGAGGATCTGCATGCACCAGGAGCCTTTCTCCCTGTGATCTCAGATAACTCACTTTTGACAGACAACAACAATACCTGTTGAGTGAAAATCAGCAGTTACCTCAGCTCAGGGAGTTTGGGAACACCGCTCAAACATTAATGAGGGAGCTGATTCAGAGGAATAGTGAAAAGACTCATCACAACATGCTATAAGCATAACTCAAGCTGAATTATTTTTCCAACGGGGTTGGATCGGGATGTTGTTTCAGGGTTTGCCGGACCAAATAAAATTAATTTAATAGGTCAATTTCTCAAATATGAATTTCACAATGATATTTCACAATATTAATTAAATAATTCTGTCAATGCAAAAAAAAGTTTCCTCAAACAGTAATAAATTCCAAGTGCCAGTAATGTGTCGCTTGCATATTAATAGGATCACTAGTATTCAGGAGATTGCCCATGAAGACCAAGGGATGGATTTTATGACTCTTCCCCCCCCCCCCCCCCCCCCCCCCCCCCCCCCCCCCCGGAAGTGACATCACTGGGAGGGTGCATAAATTGGCAGCTCAATCGGCATTTAAAAAAAACAATTAACAGGAATTGAGCTTGTTACCAAGCCGACTAACCTGAATATTACTTCTCATGCCATAGTACATTTGGTGTGGGCAGGTGGGTGTGAGTGGCCAGGCCATTCTTTAACCCAACTGGTTAAAAGACAGGAAGGAAAGCGGAATATGTCCTTCAAGTGGTGCCCTGTGCACATCGGGCACCCTCCAAGGCAATACACACCATTTGTGTCTCCCAGCCTGGCCTTCAAAACCTATGCCTCCATTTACCTTGCCCCCATCTCCCCCCATGCCCCAATCTCTTCATGCCCTCAAAGCCCAAGATTTGGCTTAGTCCAAGATCCATTACTTTGCTTCAGTCTGTCTGGCCGCAGTCCCAGCAGCGCCCATTACTGGGTCTGGCACTGCTGAATGTGCTGAGGCTGCCTGCCAGTAAATTGAGGACAGTTCTTGAGGGTGGTACTTTCTCCCACTGATGTAAAGAAGTCCCACTCTGCTCATTTAGGCCATCCCAGCAAGTTACTGTTGAGAGTCAGCCTTTCTTTTAAGTCGGCCAGTTTGAAACCAACTTTTGTAACAGGGGGAGGGGGGCAAGCTATACACTCCTGTAAAATTCAGCCCCAAGGGAATGGTTACCAGAGCTCAGGTAAATCGTGGGGGATGATGTTTATGGAAGATCTCGCCTTACACAGGAATACCCGAGGCTGGGGAGATCTACATCCTTTATTCTGGCCTACCGCTTCTAATTTCACCACATCTTGTCATTCAGCATCATTTGCAAAGCTAATTGCATGGAGTTTCTGACTCTAGGTTGACTATAAAAGTTAAAAATTAGTGGTCTTAGCACTGAGGCCTGGATCCTCCAACTCGGTACTTCCTTGGCCCTACCCTGTAGATAGCATCTCTAATGGGCTCTCATTGCTTGCCACCTTTGACCCAGTTTTTTTATCCATTTTCAGAATTTATCCTGAATCCCTGCAGCTCTAAGTTCAATTAATAGCATAGTGGAATTTTGTCAAAGCATTCTTAAAAGTCAAAGTACAACACATCAGCACATGGCTTACCACAGTCATCCTGCTTTGTCACTTCTGTAAGGAAGTCAAAGATGTTAGTCAGACAAGGTCCTCTCCCCTTCTGAAATGACGTTGACTGCAGATTGTTCAAATAATCTTAAAATTAATTCCTGAAGGGCAGCACGGTGGCGCAGTGGGTTAGCCCTGCAGCCTCACAGCACCGAGGTCCCAGGTTCAATCCCGGCTCTGGGTCACTGTCTGTGTGGAGTTTGTACATTCTCCCTGTGTTTGCGTGGGTTTTGCCCCCACAACCGAAAGATGTGCAGGGTAGGTGGATTGGCCATGCTGAATTGCCCCTTAATTGGAAAAAATGAATTGGGTACCCTAAATTTAAAAAAAAGAAAAAAATTAATTCCTGACAATTAAGTTGCATTATTTCACCTGGACTATAATTAAGACTAGTTGCATGTGTTAATTTCATTACTCTTCTGAACAGAGGCACCATATTAGCCTATTGTTAATCTTCAGGTCCTTTTCAAGAAAATAATAACAATCTCATTATGATTATCAAAGTTTGGGCAGCACGGTGGCACAGTGGTTAGCATTGCTGCCTCACGGCGCTGAGGTCCCAGGTTCAATCCCGGCTCTGGGTCACTGTCCGTGTGGAGTTTGCACATTCTCCCCGTGTTTGCGTGGGTTTCGCCACCACAACACAAAGATGTGCAGGGTAGGTGGATTGGCCATGCTAAATTGCCCCTCAATTGGAAAAAATTAATTGGGTACTCTAAATTTATGTTAAAAAAATAATGATTATCAAGGTTTCACAAACCTCATAAATGCCACCTCGGGATTTATTTGTTTTGAGCCAAGAGTTCTCTGATTTAGGATTAAATGTTGACTTCACTTGTAAAGCCTTTGTTTGGAGAGACCATATTGTTCATGTCTTACCTGTAATACATAATACGCAAGAAAAGATACACTCAGTGTATATGTTCACACTTTCCAGCCTGTTTGCCTTTGCAAGCATTAATCTGGCGATGGCTGAAACTAACCAGGATAAAAAATTTACTTTTCTGATAATTCCATGTGCAGCGCAGACCAAAATCAATCCCTAATGTTGTGAAATCTATTGAGGGCAGAACAGTTTGTGATCTCCCAATCGCTGGTAGCCCTAATTTGAATGGAGGACAAAAATCTTGCAAAGCTGGATTCCATTAGTCAGTGGTAATCAAGTTTGGCACATTCTCTGTAACAGGAGGGAGTGGTTGAAAGTAATCATCATTCCTCAAGTGAAACAAAACAGTGGAAATATCCTTCACATTCCTGAACCTGTTTTGCTGGTTGCACCTTTTGCAGTTCAGCTCCTGGCTCGAATTCAATGAACCTCCTCCACTGTCAACTCAGACCAATTGGAGAGATGCACAATCTCAGCATCCAGTTATCATAGATATCATAGAATTTACAGTGCAGAAGGAGGCCATTCGGCCCATCGAGTCTGCACCGGCTCTTGGAAAGAGCACTCTACCCAAGGTCAGCACCTCCACCTTATCCCCATAACCCAGTAACCCCACCCAACACTAAGGGCAATTTTGGACACTAAGGGCAATTCATCATGGCCAATCCACCTAACCTGCACATCTTTGGACTGTGGGAGGAAACTGGAGCACCCGGAGGAAACCCACGCACACACGGGGAGGATGTGCAGACTCCGCACAGACAGTGACCCAAGCCGGAATCGAATCTGGGACCCTGGAGCTGTGAAGCAATTGTGCTATCCACAATGCTACTGTGCTGCAGTTCCACTGTGAGTTTTTACTACCCCACGTCTGTTCTTGATCATAAAAAACATTACCTGCTTACATCCCCAACTCTTCCATTCTACTGATGAATCTCCATTCTACTTTCATCAGTTAAGGATGGATTTTTCAGTGCCTTCTTTACTGACATCCCTGTCTCAACCATTTTACAAACCTCAGAGAATTTCAAGTGCTCAACATCCACACAAGATCCAACATTGCCATCCATGTCAAATTCAACGGTCTTCCTCTGCTTCAGTGAATTAATTATTAATGTTTCCATGGCCTTATTCTGACCTCACTTCTTCAACCATACCTCCCAGTACTCACAGCTTGCACCTTCAGCTTTAGATCATTGCTTACCCACCAGCCTCTCCTCTCCGCTACTTGATGTTGGTCTTACAGCTATTAGTCTTCTCTCATTTTGGATCTCTCTCCCACAATTCTTTTGTTTTTCAGCCTCTTCAAAAGTCTTGAAATGCTCAATCCGTTCAATGGTACCTTAAGATTCCTAACCCTCTCCTCATCACTTTAAATTAATTAATTTCCCTGATTGTTGTCCACCCCTCAAAAGTTTGTCTCAAGATTTGTTTTGCAACTACAACAAATATATTTTTTGATTCTCTTGCATTAGTTAAAACATTAGTTTTAGTGAGTTTTTCATTGGTTCACCCCCACTCCTCAAAACAGTGACTCACACAGGGGGATAGTTCATGAGCAGTAAAAAAAAGCTGCTGCTACTATATTGAGCTGCCATCTAGACACAAACACTTTCCAGCATTAGTCACTGAATCACAACAACCAGTAAGAATCCGGCCTGATAATACCCTGGCTAATGCGTGTTCCAAGTACTGAATAAAATTGAAGAGAAGCTGCTACTCCAAGCAGTTTGTCTGGATTCCTCTGCTGAGCACCCACATCCAAGCTCTGATTGCCCTCTCATTATTTAGCGATCACCTATATTTATGATATCTGTGGAAACTTTCTAACTTCATACTCTCATCCATTGGAAAAGCATATTAGAAATGCAAACCTCTTGGCCCTGTTATTAACAGGGAGTGGGCAGGTAGTGATGGTGAGGTGGGGGAGGGGGTTCACGGTGCGGTGGGGTGGGGCAAGGTACATGTGTACGGGGCAGAAGATATAACAGGCAGGAAAACTGGAAGTGTGGGTTTCCTGGAAGCTCTACATACTGGGGACCTGATTTAAAATTAAGTATGTTTCCTTGCTGCAGCCAGTCAGGTTGTAGGCGAGCTAGGTGATCAACCCGGTGCCCGAAAAGGAGCCCGATTTTGAGTTTACACACAATTCACCCGTGGTGCCAGAATCCGCGCCCGGTCACTGAATCAGTTAGTAATTGGGAGGGTGTAAGTGATTCTCAGGGAGTCAATCATGAGCATGGGGCCCAGACAAACCGCGGGGATATTCATAACTCAGTTTAAGTGGCTAGAGAGAAGCACCCCTGCTCCTCCGGGTCCATAAGCAGTGCTTTAAAGGCACTCACCTTCGGGGCAGCACGGTAGCTTAGTGATTAGCACAATTGCTTCACAGCTCCAGGGTCCCAGGTTCGATTCCCGGCTTGGGTCACTGCCTGTGCGGAGTCTGCACGTTCCCCCCGTGTGTGTGTGGGTTTCCTCCGGGTGCTCCGGTTTCCTCCCACAGTCCAAAGATGTGCAGGTTAGGTGGATTGGCCATGCTAAATTGCCCTTAGTGTCCAAAATTGTCCATAGTGTTGGGTGGGGTTGCTGGAATATGGGGATAGGGTGGAGGTGTGCGGTTGGGTAGGATGCTCCTTCCAAGAGCCGGTGCAGACTCGATGGGCTGAATGGCCTCCTTCTGCACTGTAAATTCTATAAATGCAGCCCTTTATGCTCGTCTTCAGTTGCTGACTTTCTGCCTGGGAAACCCAGCCTGCACATGCCAATTTCTTTGTTATTTGTTTAATGCTAAAAGTTACGTTAAACTGAAGGCTCGCAGCCTTCTTACAAGATTTTAGTAAACAATTCTCACCCCTCTGTTGAAAATGGATGAGGGTGGATTTGAAGTGGGTGTTTGGGTTGCACAATTTTTTTATTATTAACATTAGCCTCCTACTCACCTGCAGGGGGATTTAAAATTATCCCCACAAAATCATTACATTTGCTCATTTCTTTCATTACACAGATTATTTGTGTCATTTGTATTAGTAAATGCAAGGTTTGTGGCAATTCACAGCTTCTGGGACAAAACTAACTCCCAAAACATTAGCACACTTGGTCGCATCTCACAACTTCAGGGAATTTCCACCCCGAAAATATTTTCCACTGGTTAGAAGATATGGGTGTGACAGCTTGGCACCAAGTGGATAAAAACACAATGTAACACATAGTTCTGAAGGGAGTTGCATAGCAAATTTTTAAGCCTTAAAGATTCACAAATCATTCCAATAAACAGGTTCTCATTTTGAACCACATCTAGATTGACAACTCCGTGGCAGTAAATCTAAAAAGGAATGATTGTGGATTGTTTCAGAAACTAGTTTGCAAAACAAAAATTGCAAAACCTGTTGAATAGTCATGTAACATGAATCATCTGTTGCAAAATTATCTCATTAAAGAATAGGAGCAGGTTCTTGTTTGTCCAGTCTCCAGTCACCTGTGCCTGACAAGGAACAGGTGCCATGAAATATGATGGACAATTTCTCAAGAGTTTCGCTTTCCAGAAACCAGCATAAGGCATATGTTCAGTTCATGTTAATGGTCACTCCTCCACGTTTTACAATGGTAAAAAGCTGAAATTAGATGGTAGAGAAAAAAAAAAACGCTGAATAGCATGTTGGAATGCATGTGTGTTACTGGGAGGTGTTTTTATCAATAAGTTTGAACAGTTACAGGTGCAGATGTAAAAAGGAAGGTTATGATCTAGTGGTTACAACAGAAACTTGTATTGAACAGGAATGGGAACTTTGCATTCTTATTGTAATGAACTCCAATTGGCTTTATTGGTTGGCCAATTGGAGTATGAGCTCCCTCAATGATAGCTCATTGAGGGGGCCCATATAATCACCTGTGTAGGCTTTCTGAACCAGTCTTAAGTTGACTGGACTGCTAGCAGCACTGTTTGTAGCTGCTCCTGTAATATCATTATTGTAAATAAATATTGGTGTGGTGACGGAGCCTTTGAGCCTGGTCTGCTATTCATTATGATCATGGCTGATCATCAAATTCAATACCCTGATCCTATCTTCTCCCCATATCCCTTGATCCCTTTAGCCCCAAGAGCTATACCTAATTCCTTCTTGAAATTACACAGCATGTGGCACAGTAGATAGCACTGTGACTGTGAGGACCCAGGTTCGAAATCCCGGCCCTGGGTCACTGTCCGTGTGGAATTTGCACATTCTCCCCATGTCTGCGAGGGTTTCACCCACACAACTTAAAGATGTGCAGGTTAGGTGGATTGGCCTAACCTAAATGGTCCCTTAATTGGAAAAAAATTATTGGGTACTCTAAATTTTAAAAAAAAAGAAATTACACAACATTTTCGCCTCAATTACTTTCTGTGGTAGTGAATTCTATAGTTTCACCACTCAAATAATTCTAAATAGATTTGTCAAGCATGATTTCCCTTTCACTTTGTCTGATTACACCATTGCTTTCCAAATGATGTGCTATAAAATCCTTAATAATGGACTCTGGCAACTTCCCTACTACCGACATTAGGCTCACTTGTCTATAGTTCCCTGTTTTCTCTCTACCTCCCTTTTTGGGCGGCACAGTGGTTAGCACTGCTTCCTCACAGCAATAGGGACCTGGGTTCAATCCAATTGGGTGACTGTCTGTGTTGTTTGCACATTCTCCCTATGTCCGTGTGTGTTTCCTCCAGGTGATCCAGTTCCCTCCCACAGTCCAAAGGTGTGCAGGTTAGGTGGATTGGCCATGCTAAATTATCCCATAGTGTCCAAATGTTAGGTAGGACTACAGGGATAGGGTGGTGGAGTAGGTCTAGGTAGGGTTCTCTATCAGAGGGTCAGTGCAGACTCAATGAGCTGAATGGCCTCCTTCTGCACTGTAGTGATTCTATGAATAGCTACCCTCCAATCTGTAGGAATCCTTCCAGAGTCCAAAGAATTTTGGAAAATGACCACTTTTATAATCACTTCTTTATGTACTCTGGGATGAAGATGATCAGGCCCTGGAGATGTATATGCCTTCAATCCTATTAATTTTCCCCAAAACATTTATTTACTGATCCAAAATTTCTTCAGCTCCTCACTGAAACTTGTGTTTCTCAGAACTTCCAGTACATTATTCATGTCTTCATTTATGATGACAGAAGTAAAGTTTGAATTTCATTCCTCAGCCGTTTCTTTGCTCTCCATTCTGAACTCCCCTGTTTCTGACTGTAAGGGGCCTACGTTAGTTTTTATCAATCTTTTTCTCTTTACATGCCTATAGAAACTTTTACAGTCAGTTTTTATGTTCTCCTCTAGCTTATTTTCATATTGTATTTTTCCCTTCTTTATCAATCCCTTGGACTGCCTTTGCTGAATTTTAAACAGTCCCCAATCCTCAGGCCTATTGCTTTTTCTTGCTAATTTCTTCTTTGATTTCTTTATTTTCTTCTTGCCTCTTCTAATACTATCTCTAATTTCCCTTGTAAGCCATGGTTTGGCGACAGTTCTCTTTCTACTCTTGAGCCAAATAGGAATAACCTAACTTTTGGAGTTTACCTATTCGTTCCTTGAATGCCGACCGTTGCCTGTCCACTGTCCTTACTTTCAATAGTGTTTCCGAGTCCAGCATTGCCAGCTCATGCCTCATACCATCATATTTACCTTGATTGAGGTGCAGGACCCTGGTCTCAGAACCAACTAGCTCAATATCCACCATGATCAAGAATTCTACCATATTATGGTCACTCATCCCCAAGGGTTCTCTCACAACTAGATTGCCAACTAATCCTTTCTCATTGCATAACACCCAGTCCAAGATGGGCTGTTCTCTTGTTGGTTTCTCAATGTATTGGTCGAGAAAACTATCCCACATACACTCCAGAAATTCCTCCTCTATTGTACTGTGACTAATTTGTCTCACCCAATCTATATACAGATTAAAGTCATCCATAATAACAGACGTTCCTTTACCACATGCATCTCTGACCTCCTGTCAAATGCTATTCCCAATGCTACCGCTGCAGTTTGGTGCTCTGTATGCCACCCCTATGAATGTTAGAACTATAATAGCAGGGCACTGCAATTATCCTAATAGAGAGGAAACACAGAGTTAAGGGCAAAAAGGGTGAAGAACTCCAAAAATATGTGCAGGAGAATTTTGTTAATCAATATATTTCTAGCCCAAGGTGGAGGACCGAGAGAATAGGTCCCGCCGGCAGAACTTAAGAATTGTCGGGCTCCCGGAGGGGTCTGAGGGAGCAGATGCTGGGGAATACTTAGCGGATATGTTTGAAAAGCTGCTGGGGGAGGGGACATTCTCCTGACCCTTGGAGGTGGACAGGGTGTATAGAGCGCTTGCAAGGAAGCCACGAGCGGGGGATCCTCCGAGGGCAATGGTGGTGAGATTCCACAGGTTTCCTGGACAAGGAATGTATTCTTCAGTGGGCCAAGCGAACGCGGTGCTGTAAGTGGAACAACAGTACCCTGCGGGTGTACCGGGACCTGAGTGTGGAGGTGGCCAGGAAAAGGGCAGGCATCAACCAAGTTAAGTCAATCTTCTTCAAGAAACAGGTGAAGTTTGGGCTGCTGTATCCGGCTCGTCTTTGGGTCACATATGAGGACCAGCATCATTATTTTGAGTTGCCTGAAGATGGGTTGGGCTTTGCGAAAAGAAAAGGACTGGTGAGGGGCTGAGAACTCTCAAACTTTATGCAACTTTTTGGCTTATATTGGGCCCCTTTCTTTTTTAAATTTGTTTTTTCTCCTCTTATTTTTTCTCTTCTGTTTTTGGGTTCTGTTTAAGAACGGAGGGGGGAAAAGTTTTTTTGTTTTCGGGTGTTCTTGTTGGTGGTTGTTGGCAATGTCTTTTTCGTTGATGTGCACTTTTGTGGGATGGAGACATGCTTGTTGAGTTTCGGTGGGTGGTGTTTTTTTTTGCAGCTGGGTGATTGTGTGGGGATTGTTCGATGAGGTAATTTGTTTGTATGAGCGGGGGAAGGGGAGTGAGGGAACAATATGTGGGAAACTTTTTGGTGCCGGGGGCGGGGGGCCACCAAGCTAGCTGGGTGAGTTAGCTCACGGAAGCACAGTGGGAGATGAGCATATGTTTAGTTCATTATATGGGTTAGGCTTTAGAGTAGTGTTGCTGGAGGGGAAGGGGGAGTGGTTCTGCTGATGAGGAAAGGACTTCGGTGGAGGGACAGAGAGGAGGTCGGTGGTGGGGGCCGCCGGGGGGGTGGGCCAGAAGAGGAGCGGCGCATGGGCTGGAGGCGGGCCCAAGAAAGGGGGTGGCTGATCAGCGGAGGAGAGGGCACTTTGCCCCCAACTAGGCTGATCACCTGGAATGTTCGAGGGTTAAATGGGCCGGTTAAGAGGGCACGGGTGTTTGCCCACCTGAGGGGACTGAAGGCGGATGTGGTAATGCTGCAGGAGATGCACCTTAGAGTAGTGGATAGGTTAGATTGAGGAAAGGCAGGTTTTTCACTGAGGGCTGGATACAAAGACTAGAGGGGTTACAATCTTACATAGAACATAGAACATAGAACAGTACAGCACAGAACAGGCCCTTCGGCCCTCGATGTTGTGCCGAGCAATGATCACCCTACTTAAACCCACGTAACCCAAATACCCATAACCCAACAATCCCCCCATTACCTTACACTACGGGCAATTTAGCATGGCCAATCCACCTAACCCGCACATCTTTGGACTGTGGGAGGAAACCGGAGCACCCGGAGGAAACCCACGCACACACGGGGAGGACGTGCAGACTCCACACAGACAGTGACCCAGCCGGGAATCGAACCTGGGACCCTGGAGCTGTGAAGCATTGATGCTAACCACCATGCTACCGTGAGGCCCCTTGATTAATAAATGGGTGATATTTGAGTTGGGTAGAATAGTTTCGGATGCGGGGTTCGATATATTATGGCTAGTCGTAAATTGGAGTGGATGGAGGTAGTGCTGGTATAATGTATATGCGCCAAATTGGGATGACGTGGAATTTATAAAGAGGGTGTTGGGGAAGATACTGGACTCGCACAAACTGATAATGGGAGGGGACTTTAATATAGTTATTGATCCCGGCCTGGATCGGTCATGCTCAAAAATGGGCAGGGTGCCAGCAACGGCAAAGGAACAGAATGAAGTAGATTCATGGAGCAGAGCAGATTCATGGGGGGGGGGGGGGGGTGGATCCATGGAGATTTAGGCAGCCAAGGATGAAGGAGTTTTCCTTCTACTCCCACGTACATAAAGTATACTCTCGGATCGATTTCTTTGTTTTGGGTAGGGCCTTGCTGGCAGGTGTGGTGGACACAGCATACTCTGCAATTATGATTTTGGACCATGCTCCACACTGGGTTGACCTGCAGGTTAGTAAAGATAGCAATCAGCGCCTGCAATGGAAGTTGGATGTAGGGCTATTGGCGGACGAAGCGGTGTGCGAGAGGCTGAGGAGATGCATCCAGAATTACCTGCAGGTAAATGATACGGGGGAGGTCTCAGCAGCAGTGGTCTGGGAAGCGCTGAAGGCAGTGGTGAGAGGAGAGGTGATCTCGATCCGGGCTCACAGGGACAGGACAGACAGGGCAGAGACAGACTGACTGGTAAAAGAGATTTTACAAGTCAACAGGAGGTACGCGGAGACTCCAGAGATAGGGCTTTTAAGGGAACGGCAGAGGCTACAGGTGGGGTTTGGCTTGTTAACCAGAGGTAGGGCAGTGGAACAGCTCAGAAAGGTGAAGGGGGCGATATACGAGCATGGGGAGAAGGCCAGCAGGATCCTCGCACAGCAGCTCAGAAAGAGGGAGGCAGTTAGAGAAATAGGGAAAGTTGTCGACGGGGATGGGAACTTAGATGGCGACTCGACAGGGGTGAATAAGGCGTTTCGGGATTTTTACAGCAGGTTGTACAGGTCTGAACCCGCTGCGGGGCCGGAGGGGATGAGGCACTTCCTGGAGGGGCTGACTTTCGCGAAGGTGGACAGGGAGCTGGTAGAAGGGCTGGGGGCTCCGATCGGGTTGGAAGAGATAGTGGAGGGCTTGAAGGCTATGCAGTCGGGTAAGGCCCCGGGACCGGACGGGTACCCATCGGAGTTCTATAAAAAGTTCTCCAGGATATTGGGACCGGTGCTGATGAAGGTGTTTAACGAGGCAAGGGAAAGGGGGGTTCTGCCCTAGACTATGTCACAGGCCATGATTTTGCTTATACTGAAACAGGACAAGAACCCGGAGCTATGTGGGTCTCACAGGCCAATTTCCCTGTTGAACGTAGACGCCAAAATGCTGGCCAAAATTTTGTCCTCCAGGATTGAGGATTGTGTGCCGAACGTCATTGGGGAGGTTCAGACGGGGTTCATTAAGGACAGGCAGCTGGTGGCCAATATAAGAAGGCTGTTAAACGCGATTATGATGCCCCCAGAAAGTAGGGAGGTGGAGGTAGTGGTTGCGATGGATGCGGAGAAAGCTTTTGACCAGGTTGAGTGGGATTATTTATGGGAGGCTCTGGGGCGGTTTGGATTTGGTAGGGGCTTTATTGACTGGGTCAGGTTGCTGTACCAGGCACCTGTGGCAAGTGTACGGATGAACAGGATGACTTTGGACAATTTTAGACTGCACCGGGGGACGAGACAGGGATGCCCCCTCTCCCCACTGCTGTTTGCGCTGGCTATAGAGCCGCTGGCAATTGCTCTGAGGGCCTCAAGGGGCTGGAAGGGGCTGGTCCGGGGGTGGGTTTGGGCGGGGGGGGGGGGGGGGGGGGGGGGGGGGGAGCACAGAGTCTCGCTGTATGCTGACGACCTGCTTTTATATGTTTCGGATCCAATTGAGGGGATGGAAGAAATGATGGGAATTTTTGGGGGAATTTGGCAAGTTTTCAGGGTTTAAGCTTAATATGGGGAAGAGCAAGATGTTTGTCGTTCAGGCGAGGGGTCAGGAGAGGCGACTGGGGGAACTGTCGTTCAGAGTGGCAGGGGACAGTTTCAGGTACCTAGGTATCCAAGTGGCGCGGGATTGGGACCTAGGGTGGCATTGAGTCCAGAGGTGGCGATATTCGAGGTGTCGCAGGATCCGGGAATCCAGGAGGAGAAAGAGGCAGATGTTCTGGCCTTTGCTTCCCTGGTAGCCCGGAGGCGGATATTACTAACATGGAGGGTTGCGAGGCGCCCGAAGTTGGAGACCTGGCTATCGGACATGGCTGGCTTTCTCTGCCTGGAGAAAATTAAGTTCGCCTTGAGAGGGTCATTGTTAGGGTCCGCCCGGAGGTGGCAACCATTCATCAACTTCTTTGCAGATAATTAATATTCAGCAGAAGTGTGGGGGGGAGGTTAGGTTAGCGTAGATTAGGGGGTTAATTAATAGTGGGACCTGTGGGGAGGGAGGCGGTATTTGCACTATGTTTATATTTTTATGTACATTGTTTATATTGCTGCTGTTACAATGCCAAAAAATACCTCAATAAAATGTTCATTACAAAAAATATATATTTCTAGCCCATTGAAGGAAGCAGTTATGGATCTAGCTCTGGGAAATGAAGTAGATTAAGTACTGTGTGCGGCTGTGGGAGAACATCTGGACAATAATACCCACAACATAATTAGTTTTTCATAGTTATGTAAAGATACTCAGAAAAATCACAATGTGAAAATGCCCAAGTGGAAGACTGCCCAATTTCACAGACTTAAAGAAGGGATCCTGCACAGGTAGATTGCACACTGGGCTAAATCGCTGGCTTTTAAAGCAGACCAAGGCAGGCCAGCAGTACGGTTCAATTCCCATACCAGCCTCCCCGAACAGGCGCCGGAATGTGGCGACTAGGGGTTTTTCACAGTAACTTTATTGAAGCCTACCCGTGACAATAAGCGATTTTCATTTCGTAGATTTAAAACAAAGATTGGCCATGAAATAAGTAAATGAGCAATATGGCAGATCTTTAAGGCTGTGATCCTTTGGGTACAAAGCAATGATATTTCGAGAAAGAATCTCTTGTTGCAGCTCCTTGGATGACAAAAGGAAAAGGAAGTAAAAATAAAAACAGAGAAAGGATGTTCATGACAAATGTCAGGTGCAGAATACAGTGGAAAAACAAGCCAAAACAGAGGGAAATTGAAGAAAGCAAAGAGCGAATATGAAAAGTCATTAACAGCTAACATAAAAGGGAATCCAAAAATCTTTTCCAAGTATATGAAAAGTACAAGGACAGTTAAAGGAATTGGGGGGGGGAAGATTAGGGTCAAAAAGGGAAATCTTCTTGTGGAAACAGTGGCACAACTGAGGTATTGAATTAATTCTTTGCATCTGTCACCACAAAAGGAAAGAATAAAGTTAATGTCGGAGTAGAGAAAAGGGGCCAAGACATAATCAACAGGAGACAATTATACACTTTTACTTACTTGGCATGTAGAAGCACATAACTTGAATATCTAATTAGTTGAGGGATTGGAGTCAGGGATCAGAATCTTAGTAATCTTGGAAAGAAAACACAAGGGTTTGGACCATTTCCAGCTCCTGACCCAGATAACTTCTGCAATCTGGCACACTCTTACAGGGGACAGCCAATTAAGAGGCCACCTCTGGGTTCACCACCCAATAAAGGACAATGGGCAGGTCAGCGACATGAGAGACCCCATAGGACAGCCCGCATCACGACTGCTGGCAGCGCCACTGGGAAAGGTGGGTGCTGCAGAGGCAGAAAGGAAAGCATAAGAGATCCTCTAAATGGAGGCACTCTCTGATGCCTACAGAGAATTTAAAAATAAAGAAGGCCCACAGCTGTTAGGGCCATCAATGTAGAGGTGGAGCCCCAACATCAGATTGATTTTCACCACAATTGTGGCCATTCCATCCTTCCAGCTCCTTCATTGAGATGAAGCTCTCATGGCCTCTAACATGCTGCTGAGAGACTGCTCCGAATAGCTGCCGGGCTCTAAATTTAATGGGGGTACATCCAATGCCAGGAAGCTGCAGCTGGCTTCTGAAAATTGGACCTAGGTGAACCGTTAATTGGTCTAATTGCCTGCTGGGGGTGTCGATTTCGCTGGTAGCGCAAATTGGCAAATTTGCCTTCAAGCAAAACAACATTGGTGAGATTTCCGGAGGGATTCCTGGTACTTCCCAGCTCCCCTGCCTTTGAAGCTGCCGCCACAGGGCCAGCAAGTTCCAGACTTTTGGAGATCAATGCTGAATCAATGATTTTCTGCCTGGAGAGGAAATGGGTTTTCCTGGGACTATTATTAGCACCACTGCCTTTCTTGTTACATATAAATGGCCTAGACTTGGGTACAGGATGCAAATTTAGAAGTTGGTGGATCATGCAAAATTTGACAATAAAATAAACAATGAGTAGGATAGCAGTAAACTTCAGGAGGACATAGCCAGACTAGTAAAATAGGCAAACGCAAATGGCAACGCATAATGTGAATATGTGTGAAATTATTCACCTTGGGAGAAACAACATGGAGAGGCTGTTGAAACAACATTAATAATCTGGAAGAAGGAACTGCTAAGTTTGCAGATGATACAAAGATATGTAGAGGGACAGGTAGTGTTGAGGAAGCTAGGGAGCTGCAGAAAAATTTGGACAGGCTCGGAGAGTGGGCAAAGAAGTGGCAGATGGAATACAATGTGGAAAAGTGTGAGGTTAAGCACTTTGGTAGGAAGAACATAGGCAGAGGCTATTTTCTAAATGGGGAAAGACTTCAAAAATCTGAAGCACAAAGGAACTTAGGAGTTCTAATTCACAATTCTGTCCTGGTCCACCCACGTCAACGCTACCACCAAGAAAGCGCAACAGGGGCAGCACTGTGGCATAGTGGTTAGCATTGCTGCTTACGCCGCTGAGGACCCGGGTTCGAATCCCGACCCTGGGTCACTGTCTGTGTGGAGTTTGCACATTCTCCCCGTGTTTGCGTGGGTTTCACCCTCACAACCCAAAAGATGTGCAGGGTAGGTGGATTGACCACGCTAAATTGCCCCTTAATTGGAAAACAAAGTAATTGGGTACTCAAAATTTATTTTTTAAAAAAAGAAAGCGCAACAGCACCTATACTTCCTCAGGAAACTAAGGAAATTCGGCATGTCCACATTAACCCTTACCAACTTTTACAGATGCACCATAGAAAGCATCCTATCGAGCTGCGTTGCAGCCTGGTATGGCAACTGCTCGGTCCAGGACAGCAAGGAACTTCAGAGAGACGTGAATACCACCCAGTCCATCACACAAACCTGCTTCCCATCCATGGACTCCATCTACACCTCCCTCTGCCTGGGGAAAGCGGGCCGCATAATGAAAGATCCCTCCCACCCGGCTTATTCACTCTTCCAACTTCTTCCATCGGGCAGGAGACACAGAAGTCTGAGAACACGCACGAACAGACTCAAAAACAGCATCTTCCCCACTGTCACCAGATTCCTAAATGACCCTCTTATGGACTGACCTCATTAACACTACACCCTGTATGCTTCATCCGATACCAGTGCTTATGTAGTTACATTGTATATCTTGTGTTGCCCTATTATATATTTTTTTTAATTCCCTTTTCTTCCCATGTACTTAATGATCTGTTGAACTGCTCGCAGAAAAATGCTTTTCACTGTACCTCGGTACACGTGACAATAAACAAATCCAATCCAATCCAATTCCTTTAAGGTTAACATGCAGTTTCAGTTGGCATTAGGAAGGCAAATGCAATGTTCGCATTCATTTCAAGAGGGATAGAATACAAGAGCAGGGATGTACTGCTGAGGCTGTATATGGCTCTGGTCAGACCCCATTTGGAATATTGTAAACAGTTTTGGGCCCCGTTCTAAGGAAGTATGTGCTGGCCTTGGAGGAGGTCCAGAGGAGGTTAACAAGACTGACCCCTGGAGTGAAGGGCTTGTCCTATGAAGAGCAGTTGAGGGCTCTGTACTTGATGGAGTTTAGGTGAGGGTGGATCTCATTGAAACTTACAGAACACTGAGAGGCCAATATAGAGTGGACAAGAAGAAGGTGCTTCCACTGTAAGTGAGACTAGAACCCAAGGGCACAGCCTTAGACTTAAGGGACGATACTTTAAAACTGAGATGAAGAGGACTTTCTTTAGTCAGAGGGTGGTGAATTTGGAACTCATTGCCGCAGAAGGCTGTGGAGGCCAAGTCACTAAGTATCTTTAAGACAGTGATACATAGGGTCTTGATTAAATAAGAGGATCAGGGGTTATGGGAAGAAGGCAGGAGAATGGGGATGAGAAGCATATCAGCCATGATGGAATGGTGGAGTAGACTCGATGGGCTGAATGGCATAATTCTGCTACTACATCTTATTGTCTTATGGTCTAAATGGTACTATTTTGGGGGGCATGCAGAAGCAGAGGAACTTTTACCTCTGGCCAGTGAGTTAGTAACCAGAGGTCATAGACGTAAAATAATCAAAACGATTAAGCAGGGAAATATGGAGAAATTATTCACACAAATCTGGAAAAATGTACCTGTCAAGGTGATGGAATTATGTTCCATTGGGACTTTCAAAAGACAATTGGATACATCGGGCACAATCTACCGGCTATGTCCCGCAAGAACCTGTGTGCGACAGAGCTGGTAGATCCTGGAAGAGGTTTCCCCCAGGATTCCAGATGGCCGTTACTCCTCATGAGATCTAACCAGTTTAAGAACCCACTTAGCCATGCTACCACCATATCTGATGACCACCCGGCATTTATCAGCCTCGCTGAGGTGACCCCAGCCGGGCGCCATTCAGTACTGGTTCCTACACATGGGGACCAGGATGGACGATACCTGTGGGGAGGGGCTGATGCGCAGTTGATCGGAGGCCCCTGTATGGTCGACTTCCAGGCAGGGTGGCACTCTGGCACTACTGGTGCCACCGGGGCTCCTTGGCACTTCAGCCTGGCATTCTGGCCGCGCCACCCTGGCACTCTAATCGTGCTGCACTGGTGCCAGCCTGGAACTGCCAGGGTGCCCAGATGGCACTGCCAGGCTGGGTACCAGGCTGGAAGGTGCCCAGATGGTATTTTGTCTGCGCCAGGATCAGCCCTGGGTGCCCTTCCCGTATGAAGTGGGTTCAGTGGAGGGGGGGGGGGGCCCTTGATGTGAGGGCACTAAAAGAAACAGACTCATGTTAGAGTGCGGCGTCATTGCCGCCGCTTTAACAGTCCCACTAATCGTGCCCAGAATGGACTCTATTTTTTTTAGTTAGTTTGAGGTCTGTTGGAAAAATACTTGTGGAATAGAACTAAACATGATGTGGAGTTGCCGGCGTTGGACTGGGGTGAGTGCAGTAAGAAGTCTTACAACACCAGGTTAAAGTCAATAAAGCCATTCACCTGAGGAAGGAGCAGTGCTCCGAAAGCTAGTGTTTGAAAAAAACATGTTGGACTTTAACCTGGTGTTGTAAGACTTCTAACGGAACTAAACATGACAGCTCTTCCAAAGAGTCAGCTGGCATGACTCTTTGAAATGGACCTTTTCTACACCCAAGACTCGGTGATTCTAAAGACTCCATACAAATGCAAGTTATTTTTCAGTATTTTGATTGGGCTTTTGTTTCCTGCCAGTATTAGCAGATATCAACTAAACAACTTCAAACTATATACTGTAAGTTTTTAAAAAATAGCTTGCTCATGCAAGATATGCATATCAGTCACTAACATTTTTGATATTCATTGCAGCAGATTTCTATCTATGTCCTATCACTTCCTGACACAGCCACCTTCATTTTTCTTAACTGGAGTTTGAGTATTTGAACTTCAAAGTTTAATTATTCTGTTTATTATGCTTTTCTGCGATAAATTCACAAAGCAACTATGGTTGTTTTCTGATTCTGGCCGGGATTCTCCCCTACCTGGCGGGGTGGGGGGGTCTCGGCATAGCCTAGTGGTGCCAACCACTCCGGCGTCGGGCCTCCCTAAAGGTGCGGAATTCTCCGCACCTTTAGGGGCTAGGCCCGCGCCAGAGTGGTTGGCGCCACGCCGACTGCCGCCAAAACCAGCGCCAATGGCCTTTAATGCCCGCCACCAGGCATCGGGGCTGGCCGAAAGGCCTTCGCCGGTTCGCGCATGCGCCGGTGCGTCAGCGGCCGCTGACGTCACCACCGGCGCAGGCGCGGTAGGGGGGGTCTCTTACGCCGCCGCCATGGTGGAGGCCGTGGCGGCGGCGGAAGAAAAAGAGTGCCCCCACGGCACTGGCCCGCCCGCCGATCGGTGGGCCCCGATCGGGGGCCAGGCCACCGTGGGGCACCCCCCGGGGTCCGATCGCCCTGCCCCCCCCCCCCCCAGGACCCCGGGAGCCCGCTCGCGCCGCCACTCCCGCCGGCACCAGAGGTGCTCCAATTCCTGCCGGCGGGAGAGGCCTGACAGCGGCGGGACTTCGGCCCATCGTGGGCCGGTGAATCGCGTGGGGGACACGCTGATCGGCGCGGCGTGATTCCCTACGGGGGGTCGGAGAATTCCGCCCTTTATTGCTAAAAGATTCCATCCATTCACAGCGGCAAATCTTCCAGTCCTGGGGGCTTTTCACAGTAACTTCATTGCAGTGTTAATGTAAGCCTACTTGTGACAATAAAGATGATTATTATTATTAGTTGCAGTGCATCTTGTATATGATATTACACTGCTGTCTACTGTGCACCAGTGGTGGAGGAAATGAGTGTTTATAGGGGGAAAATGGAATGGGTTGCTTTGCCCTGCATGTCATTGAGCTTCTTGAAAGTTTTTGGAGCTGAGTTGTATTTCATCACACTCTTTGCTTGTACATTGGAATTGGCAAGGGTTATCCAATTGCAAGTCCGTGACAAAGATACAATCACAAAAAATTAATGGAAACTATTGAGAAGATTGTCAGTAATACAGCATATCAAAATAACCATGAAATATTTCAAAATTTATGGGCTGGATTTTCCACCTTGCGCCTCCGGCTGCGGAGTTCCCGATGCGGCAAAGAATCCAGCTTCAGGGAGAAAACGCTATCGGCGCCGGAGGCTGACTCATTTCCAATGCTCTGGCCGTCCAATGGAATTGGGATCAAAGTTCACACCCCATGTCAACCAGGATGGGCACCATGGGATGGATTCTCCGGTCGCCGACGTCGAAATCACGTTCAGCGAACGGCCGGACAATCTGAGTTCCCGATCAAATCGGGGGCGGCGCCGCTTTCGTGATGCTCCACCCCCTCCAACGGTCTCAGGGTATTTCCTGAGGTCCGCCCCCTAATGCTCCGCTCCTGACTGACCAATTCCCGACGTCGTGGGTCTCTCATGGTCATACCCGTCAGGAACTCGGCATGGCGGCTGCGAACTCAGTCCGCGCTGGGCCAATCAGCAGGCAGGGGGGAGATTGTTCGGGACTGGGGGCACTGTGGGGGGGGGTGACCCAGGGCGTGTGTGCCGGCCGAAGGGACGGACTATTTCGCGGGTTGGGTCCGCGAGTGGTTGCCGCCATATAGCACAGTGCGGCCGCTGCAGGCCGCCACTGCTCACATTTGCAGCTACGAAACCGGAAATTCCCCTGGGCGTATCAGCAGCTAGAACCGGGAGCTCTAAGCTGCCGACACGCTCGCCCCCAGCAAAACGGGGAATCGATGTTTTGCGCCATTTCTTCTGTTGAAAAACGCCACCATTCCACGCCGGCATGGGGACATAGCCCCAGAATTGGAGAATCCAGCCCCATATTCTCTGGACCCTCATGATTCTTCGTTCCTCTGGCTCCGGAATCAAATGGGCGAGAATTGGTGCTGGTCCTGAGAAGCGTGTATTTGACATGGTTGACCTCACGGTGTGTCGAGAGGGCAACCTTTGAAGGTACTTGGCCCAAAGTCCATCAGAGGGCCAAACTCCCCCTCACAATGCAAGACATGCCCACCCCAACTCCAATCCCACTGGACCCCTCATTGCCCGCCCGCCAAGAGACCCCCTAATTAAAGAGACCCCCCACATACCCCCAAAATAAAGAGAGACCTAAAAATACCCCTAAATAAAGAGACCTCCCATAGAGACCCGTAAATAAAGATACCGCCCCAGAGATCTCTTAAATAAAGAAACCCCACAGAAGAGAGACCCCTGTCATGAAGCTCCCCAGAAGAGAGACCCCTATCAGGATGCCCCACAAGGGGGCATGGTGGCTCAGTGGTTAACTCTGCTGTCTCACAGAAGATCCAGGTTCGATTCCGACCTCGGCTGACTGTCTGTGTGGAGTTTGCATGTTCTCCCTGTTTCTGCATGGGTTTCCTCTGGGTGCTCTGGTTTTCTCCCACATTCCAAAGAACGCTAGGTGGATTGGCCATGCTAAGTGCCCCTTTAGTGTCCAAAAGGCTAGATAGAGTCATGGGGTAGGGTGGGGGATCGCGTCTAGGCGTGGTGCTCTTTCAGAGTACCGGGGCAGACCTGATGGGGCAAATGGCCTCCCTCTGCAATATATGAATTCTATGATAATGAAAGAAGAGAGACGAGAGACCCTTGTCTGGAAGCTGTAAAGCAGTCCAGACAGAGCCAGTGAAAAAACTCACCTGGGCAATACACCTGATGGCTCATACACCGTAAGCAGCACCTGTCAATTACTGAAAAGTGAAAACCAGTCAGCTCAGATCTTTGGGGCGCGATTCTCCGCACCCGCGGAAAATAGCGAAGTCGGCCATGAAAACGGCCGAATTTGCCGACGGCCCGACACGGCCCCGTTCCCGAGGTATTCACGCCCGGGAAATGGGCGAGGAACGGGGCCGCGGCAATTACATTCCAGATGACGTTGGAACGCGGCGACGCCACAAACACGGCCACGTGATGCCGCCCGACATCGTAAAAAGGCGCGGGCGAGCACAGGAACGGGACGGGAAACATGTTGGATCCACGGAGGGCAGCGCCGAGGTTTGCTGAGGCCGACATAGAAACGCTCCTCGATGAGGTGGAGCAGAGGAGGGGCATCATCTGCCTGAGAAGAGGGCATCGCCAACCTGCCAGCGTGGTGCGCCAGGCCTGGCGAGAGGTGGCTGCTGCCGTCAGTGCTGTGGGGCAGACCTCTCGCTCTGGGGAACAGTGCCGTAAAAAGCTGCACGACCTCACCAGGGCTGCCAGGGTAAGTGCCAAGAGGGTGTCCCGGATCACAACCATCCCTCCCCCCCCTTTACTTAATCACCCACCTCCCCCCCTGGCATGGGGGGTGGAGGGGGATTGGGGCAGAGTGAGTGGAGGGTGGTTCACTAAGTAGTCACAGACCCAGCGCTCTGGCCCCCCTGGAGAGATGCAATGGTCTTGTTACAACTTGACCCCTAACCTGTGCCAGTATCTGAACGGCCTGCCCACTGGGATACCTCCCCCATCCTCTGTCCCTTCACACACCCTGCCCACTTGGACACCTCCCCCATCCTCTGTCCCTTCACACTCTGCCCACTGGGACCGTCCAGCGCCCGGCCGAGCGTCTCTAAATAACCCGTTTCATTCTCTTCCCTAGGACGTGATGCCGAATGACCAGGGCCATCTGCTTCCAGGTGGAGACAGGCATCTGCCCCCACCTCACCCAGGGCCGCACAACAGAGAGTGCCCGATCAGCGGGGAGTCCCATCCTCCCCAACCGAATCTGTGGAGCAGGACGCCCAGAGGGCGGCGAGAGAGGAAGAGAGAGAAATGGCCTGCGGCCTGTCAGTGGGCCGATGACATAGAGGAGGCGTGCACCCAAGACGACCTTGAGCTTGCGGCACAGCTATCTCCCACACCATCCACCATCCCAGAGACACTCACCCCGGTTGGCCCATTTAGTGATGAGGCTCCTGGGTCACAGTCTGGGTCGCACATCACAGCTGAGCAGGTACAGCAGGTGGAGGTCGGAGCAGCCGAGGGCCCGGACTGGCGGAGGGCAGGCCAGGCCCAGCATCCAGCTGGCTCCCAGACGTTTTCCGAGTTCCTGGAGTTTCCCAACGCACCCGCACAGCCGATGCATCAAGAAACCCAGGGACACAATGACGGGATGAGGGCTGTCTTCCAGACTCTGCAGACGCAGTTAGAGGAGTCGAACTGCGTCCACGAGCAGGGAGTGGTGACGCTCATGCAGCAACCCAGGCCAACACCGCACGGGTGGCATCCGCGGTGGAGGCAATGGGTCAGGTTATGCAAGGCGTTGGGCTTAATGTGCACGCATCATCCTCGGCCCTGGACAGGGTTGCCCTCTCACAGGCAGCAATGCGCCAGAGCCAACACGACATTGCCGACGCGCTGCGGGCCTTGGCCGAGTCTCAGCAGGTCATGGCCCAGTCACAGCACGCCATGGCACAGTCACAGCAGTCGATGGCACAGTCCCAGCAGTCAGTCGCGGAGAGCATCAACCGCCTGACACACGTGCTGGATGGCGTCGTGCACTCACAGGTTGAGAGAGCATAGTCCCTGGCGGGAATGTCTAACGCCCTGGACTCCGTCTCTGCAAACCTTCGGATCCTGGTGGATACCGTTGCAGGCCTCCAGGACTGGCAGTGCCAGGTGTCGGTGTCGCGACGGGGCACCTCCCCGCTCGCACCTCTGTCCCACAGTGAGGCCCGGGGGCCACCGGGCTCCCCGAGGGAGGAGGAGGTTTCGGGGCACGTCCCATTAACTCCATCACGGACATCCCGGAATTCTTGGCCTCCCCTCGTCCCATCCCTGGTGCATCGGGTGGGCAGCGGGCAGAGCAGGGTGGTACAACGTCACCCGAGACGTCCGCAGAGCAGCCTGGCCCATCAAGGTCGGGTCACCCCAGGAAACGCTTGCTGAAGGAGAAACAAGTCGGAGGGGGCGATTCGCAGCAATCCTCCTCCACTCCTGCTGTATCATCTGGGGACTCACGTAGACGTAGTGGTAGGGCCCGTAAGGCAACAAAGAGAGACATAGAGTAAGTTGGCATGGGTGAAGGGCACAGTTTAGTTGTAGGGGCTAGGGCATCTGTAAATTATTTTTAACATTAAACGCACTGTTCCACCTTACTTGTAATACCGTGTGATTGTTCCACAGCCACAGGGATCGTGATGGTGACCGAGTGTCGCTGGGGTTGACGAGCGGTGAAACTTCGGTGCCGGGTGTGCAGTCCCTTCCCCTCCCCCACCCGCTCCCACAGCTACCACACGCGGGCACGTGATGGAGTGTCAGTGACGAACTCAGCGACCACCAAGGTGGATGGTTCAGCTATTGCCATGGGTCAGACTCTCTCTAACGATTCTGAGCTCACAGCTCATCGCAGAGCGGGCTGTCATCATTCCACATGGCACTGATCACAACCGCTGACACAGCCATCAATGTTGTGCCATACCGTCTGGACCCAGTGATGAGGGTGATGTCGCCGGGTCCGTCGTGCCGCCACTCCGCCAGCCTCCTCCTCCTCCTCCCCCTCCTCCCTCTCCTCCTCCTCCTCCTCTGTGCTGGCACCACTGCCACTGGCTTCTCCCTCCGCCTCCTGCAGCAGGGCATCTCCCCTCTGCATCGCGATGTTGTGCAGCGCACAGCAGACCACAACAATGCGAGCGACCCTGTCGGGTTGGTACTGCAGGGCCCCTCCGGAGTGGTCCAGGCACCTGAATCTCATCTTCAGGAGGCCAAGGCAGCGCTCCACCACACCCCTGGTTGCTGCATGGGCCTCGTTGTATCGGGTTTCCGCATTGGTCTGAGGCCTCCGTATAGGCGTCATCAGCCAAGACCTCAGCGGATAACCCCTATCGCCCAGCAACCAGCCCCTCAGCCGGGGCGGACGTCCCTCAAACATCGCAGGGATGAACGACTGCGCCAGTATGTAGGAGTCATGCACACTCCCTGGGAACCTTGCACAGACGTTCATGATCCTCATGTGGGGGTCGCATACCACCTGGATATTCATGGAGTATGACCCCCTCCTGTTTGTGAAGACATCCCTATCCCCTGCAGGCGGGCGCATGGGGACGTGAACACAATCGATTGCACCCTGCACCATTGGTATCCCGGACATGCTGGCAAATCCACGAGCTCGTGAATCTTGACTTGCTTGGTCCTCGGGAAAGGTGATGTCGCGATCGGCGATAGCATAGAGGGCGTCGGTCACATCCCGGATACACCTGTGGACCGATGACTGGGAGATCCCGGAGAGGTCCCCGCTCGGAGACTGGAAGGAGCCGGTCGCATAGAAGTTAAGAGCGACCGTCACCTTGATGGCAACCGGGATCGCATGTCCTCCCCCGTTCCACGTGGGGCGAGGTGGGCCACCAGGTGACAGATATGTGTCACCGTCCCCTTACTCAGCCGGAGTCTCCTCCTGCAGGTGATGGCCGTCATTGTTAGGAAAGAGATCCGGGCACGGTACACCCTCGGCCTTGGTCGTCGCCTCTGGTGCCGTGGCTGCACCCTCACTCTGTCCTCCTCCCCCTCCTCCTCCTCCTCCCCCCATGCTGCTCGACGACTGGCAACTCCTCGGCCCTTCCCTCTGCTGCTGCAGCTGGCCCTGCATCCACTGCGGGTTGTGGCTGTGGATGCTGCTGCATCTCCAAATGCAGTGCAGCGGCCCCAACCACTGCGCAGAACATAGCCGTTCTGTTCGCAGACATTGTGCTAACCTACAGAAGGGTGGTGGGGGCAGAGAAACGGGACATGTTAGACGGAGGTTAGTCGACACCTCGGCAGCCGCCAGCCACGGGATACCTGTGTGTCCCGGTGGCCTGGTCGCCCTGCTGACATGCGGGCAGCCTAACCCCTGTCACTTTCTGCATCCAACGGAGAGTTAACTACTTCCTCCTCACCGGTGCGTCAGTGGCCTGTGGCCGTTAGCCACAGGGCAACCAGCGGCCGTGTCCTCAGACATTTTGTAACCGGGGTTGGACGAGTCACTCGCTCACTCTCTCCCTACCCCCCCCACTCCCACTCCCCCCCTCCATCTCCCCCACTCCCCCCTCAGTCTCCCACTCCCCCCCCTCCGTCTCCCACTTCCCCCCTCAGTCTCCTACTTCCCCCCTCAGTCTCCCACACTCCATCCTCAGTCTCCCACTTCCCCCCTCAGTCTCCCACATTCCCCCCCTCAGTCTCCCACACTCCCCCCCTCAGTCTCCCACACTCCCCCCCTCAGTCTCCCACACTCCCCCCTCCATCTCCCACACTCCCCCCTCCGTCTCCCACACTCCCCCAGACCGTCTCCCACACTCCCCCCTCCATCTCCCACTTCCCCCTTTCATCTCCCACTCCCCCCTCAGTCTCCCACACTCCCCACCTCCGTCTCCCACACTCCCCCCCTCAGTCTCCCACACTCCCCCATCCGTCTCCCACTTCCCCCTCCATCTCCCACTTCCCCCCTCCGTCTCCCACACCCCCTCCCGCTCTGGACCCCCCTCCTGTTCTCGGGGATGCTTTCCCCGTTGTGGCCAGACTCCAGCAGTGCGCTGAGCGGTGCGCTGAGCGGTGCGCTGAGCAGTGCGCTCACCTCCTCGAAGCTCTCGTCAGCCAGCACGACTGGTTGACGAACTTGAAAAGCAGGTGTGTTGGCCGGCGTGAAAACATTGCGTGATGACGTCGGGACTTCGGCCCATCCGTTAAAATCGGCGCGGCCCGCTATTCTCCGAACCGGCGTGAGAGCGGAGAATCGCGCCCTTGATCTCTGATCTGCAAGCCATTCATTCATTTATTTTTTTAAAAATGAATTTAGAGCACCAAATTCATTTTTTCCAATTAAGGGGCAATTCAGCATGGAAAATCCATCTACCGTGCACATAGAATCATAGAATTTGCAGTGCAGAAGGAAGCCATTCGGTCCATCGAGTCTGCACCAGCCCTTGGAAACAGCACCCTATTTAAGCCCACAACCCAACCCAGCGCAACCTTTTTGGACACTAAGGGCGATTTAGCATGGCCAATCCACCTAACCTGCACATCTTTGAACTGTGGGAGGAAACCGGAGCACCCGGAGGAAACCCACGCAGACATGAAGAGAATGTGCAGACTCCGCACAGACAGTGACCCAAGCCGGGAATCGAACCTGGGACCCTGGAACTGTGAAGCGACAGTGCTAACCACTATGCTACCATGCCGCCCACTCATTAATTTATCTTTGATGTTGATATTTACTAGGCTCTGATTGACAGCTTCCACACACACCCCCAACATTGTTTCATTCATCTCCTTTCACGATTGAATAACTTTGAAGTAGTTAGCTGCAAAACTAGCAGCAAAGTTTTCCAAACATCAAGCTTTGATTGACAGCTCCTGGACCACTTCAAATAAAATTAAGTGTTGTTAGTTTCACAGCTGGACACTTCAAAGACACATCACTATGAAATGAGATGAATGGAAAGCACTGGACCTCGCTATTGGACCAGCCACTCAAAATGACGAGGGAATCCTCCGCAATCCTCGCCATGCCTCATTTGTGGGAACCAGCACTGAACACCACGTGCCCAAGATCTCCAAGGCGAGGGAGTTAGATCCTACGCCTTGGGTAGACCATGAGAGTGCATATTGGAGAGAAATTAGCTGTCTCGCTCTAAAAGGCAGGCCCACAATGGGCGGGACTCACATCGCAACATCTCCCAAGATTGCATTGGAACTCGCGAGCCTTGGCGAGCTGTGTAGGTCCCAGAAGAGGAATCTACCGGCATCTACCAGTAGTTACGCCGCACTACCTTTTGGGTGCAACACGGCCGGTAGATCTTGCCCTCTATCTCTCCGCCCCCCTACCCACCATTGTTTTTCAATAAACACTGTGTCCGCGGTTTCATAACACTGAAGAAAATGGTTTATGCTTGAGATCATAGGGCAGCACGGTAGCGCAGTGGTAGCACTGCAGTCTCACGGCGCCGAGGTCCCAGGTTCAATCTCGGCTCTGGGTCACTGTCCATGTGGAGTTTGCACATTCTCCCCATGTTTGCGTGGGTTTCGTCCCCACAACCCAAAGATGTGCAAGGTAGGTGGATTGAACATGCTAAATTGCCCCTTAATTGGAAAAATGAATTGAGTACTCTAAATTTATTTTAAAAATGCTTGAGATGGTAACATTTGGGAGTCACCTGACTTTCTGTGGAAGGTGGATTTTATTCGTTGAGATTGAGGCCTTGGTCACTGCTTTGCCTAGGATCAATATCCTTATACCAGCTATTTTGTCAGCTTTGAATTTGAAAGCCATTGCCAACAGTCAGCAGCAATTGCCAATATAAGTCTGAAAACTTACATTTTTCTGTTAGCAGCAGAAACCCAACTTTCCATGGGACAATCAAGCTGCTATTGTGTTTATTTCAGCACAGCAGCTGTTGGAGTGTGAAGGAAGTGTAAATGGAGGAGAGCAGTATCATCATACCACTGAAATAACAAGTGTATTAAAGGGCAACTCTGGAGTCCTAGCCAAGCCTTAATGAGAGCCCCATTATTCCAGGCACATTTGAGAAAAAAACACTATTAACAAAAAGTGATCATTTCTGATAAACCTGCTGATGGATACATTTAATCTGACATGGGCCAGAAATATCAGAGAGATAAGGCTCTGTTAATCCTGGTTCCTATTCAACCCTGTGATAGCATTAAGCATCACTTCCTTTCTGTTGGCACGGCTGCTTGCTTCCAGCTCGGCAACTTTGCTCCCATATTAGCTGGTTTATGGCTGATAAATTTATACATGCTTCTATCATGCCTTCACCCTCCATAAAATCAAATTTGTATTAAACTCTGTTGTAGTCCTGCATTACATTCCACTTGCCCATCATCCCTGCCCTTCTTTTTAATTTAGAGTACCCAATTCATTTTCTTCCAATTAAGGGGCAATTTAGCATGTTCAATCCTTGCACATCTTTGGGTTGTGGGGGTGAAACCCACGCAAACACGGGGAGAATGTGCAAACTCCACACGGACAGCGACCCAGAGCCGGGATCGAATCTGGGACCTCGAGCCGTGAGACTGCAGTGCTACCACTGCACCACCGTGCTGCCCCCCGCTCTAACTACTCTACACTACTTCCCTGTCCCTGAGTGTATCGACTATATAATCCTGGCTCTAGTCCATAAATGACTGCTTGCCATGACCCCCACCCCACCCCCGCCCATCTCCACCAGTCTTGTATCTTGTTCTATCTTCTTCTGACTTCAGCTTTTGTGCATTTTCCTAGGCTCTACATTTAACAATAGCGCTTTCAGCTGCTTTTGTCCTACTCTTTGAAATGTCTTTCCTAAAGCTCTGTGCGTGCCCACCTTTATAATATTCCTAAAGACTCATCTGATTGATAACCTGTTTGCGTGCCCCATTGAACTATTTTTGTCTTACCCAACCATGTCTCCAATCCATGAAGACTTGGCATTATAAAAGATTTTTTTTCTGTTCCCTGAGAATGATGTTCTGTGAGACAATGGCTCCTGCTGTATTGTGCTGACAATGGATCTCTGCTTGACTGAATGCTTATTACACATCAATTTCTCATAATCAACGTGTTAATCGGAATGCAAAATTGTTCTATGCATTATGGTGAAAACGATGATTTCGAGAAATTGCCCAATAATAATTAAGCAAACGTGCGGAAAGGGGACAGAGAGACACCCAGATTTAAATTCTACTCTGGCTGAACAAAATTTTTCTTATTTCACCAGTTGAAAAAATCCTTAATAATATTAATTTTGACAATCTCAAGCCAGGGCCTACTGGGTATGAATCCATTACACAAATTACCTGTAATTCAGCAGTAATTGGCACTAAATTAAGGAAACTATTTAGAGAGTCAGGGAGAATAATGATTGTGGGTATAGAAATGACACATTCGGTGTCATAAGGTAAACATATTTGTGGCTGAAGGTAAAGCATATTTCTGGAATAGGCAGAACATTGTAAATCAGATGAAGCTCAAAGCCAAAAATGTGAACGTTTCCCAAGTCTATGCAGTAACTCTGAGTATAAAAGCTGAAAAACATGAATTATAATATACTCTGAAGCCCACCTAAACCCTTTCCAACTTGCAATGTTTCTTCAAGTTTAAAAATGCATCAAGTCCAAATCTCCAAATATTTTGATTTTCTTTCTATAAATTTTCCATAATTATTCTATGGATACTTCAAACTAAGATGACTGTGAAAAATAAATAACATGAACTCACAAGAGTGAAACCTGACAATCTTTAAACAGTGAGAGCTGAAGTTTTAAATTCAAGACAGCATCTGGGCTTTGTCTCACACTCACCTGGTTCCTGACCTTCCTCCCAAACACCAAACAGCAATCATCAAAGTTCCATTAGTGACAAAGTTGGGCTGGATAGCACCCGTCTTTCATGTGGTTCAATGCCCCTCAGGTTAGAAAATTGCATCCACGGAAAGCATATTAAAAAAATTTTTTTTTTAGAGTACCCAATTTTTTTTTTTCCCCAATTAACGGGCAATTTAGCATGACCAATCCACCTAACCTGCACATCTTTGGGTTGTGGGGGTGAAACCCATGCAGACATGGGGAGAATGTGCAAACTCCACACAGATAGTGCCCCAGGGCCGGGATTCGAACCCAGGTCCTCAGCGCCGCAGTCCCAGTGCTAACCACTGCACCACATGCTGCCCTTGGAAAGCATATTTCTGATGAGAAGTGCACCAGGTGCCATATTGGTAAAAGGATGTGTGCTTGCTTTGACAGATGCACATACGCAGATTATGGCATCAACAGCATGCAGTACAGATTTGATACTAACATTGCAATTTTAGAATTCCATGCTCTGATGCATACACTCAATCTTCCACAGCTCTCATCCATTCAATGGCATGAAGGATCCTTCCACCCCTCCACCAAGACTACTTAGAAGGATCAACTAACTGGTTAATTGCTGGATTATTTCTCTTTGCAAACTCGTATCCAGCCAAGAGGGCAGCAGTCTGAACGTCTAAAGCAGCATATTCTGATTGCACGACAGCAGTTGAGTTTCCACAGCAGTACTCAGGTATTGGGCAACACTGCTTACGCTGTAATGAATATTAAGGCATTGCCCACTAGCTGCCTCATCATGGTTCACTGCACTCATGAGTTGATGGAGGTGGCCAGCCACTCCATATTGGAAAGCATTGACTCTGGGCTCTTTGCAAAGCCCTGTGCAAAATTGGTGCTAAACTCTTCCATGTTTTGTGACATTGAAAGTAGATTTTCTGGCAAGAATGACAGTGCACAAAGTTTTTGTGTATGTGCACCATCAGATTTATTCCTTTGCCTGGTCCTCCGAGTGCTCATCTGAGTTCCTTCCAGCAGAATTAATGTGTCACCTTACCCTACAGCAAACTGGTACCTGTACTACATTTTCTCCTGTCCTAGCTGCAGGTAACTTGTGCGCAGTGTCTCGGTGACACAGTGGTTATCACTGCCACCTCACAGCACCGAAGACCTTGGGTGACTGACTCTGTGGAGTATGCACATTCTCTGGGTGTCTGCATGAGATTCCTCCGTGTGGTCTAGTTTCCTCCCACAGTCCAAAGATGTGCAGGTTCGGTGGATTGGCCATGTTACATTGCTCCTCGGTGTTCAAAGGTTGGGTGTGGGAATGGGGCAGGGGAGTGGGCCTAGGTAGGGTGCTCTTTCAGAGGGTTGGTGCAGACTCGATTGGCCAAATGGTCTCCTTCTGCACTGTAGGGATTTTATGGTTCTATGATATGCAGATCCAGTCTCTACACAATTCTGTAAGATACAAACACATCCATGTGTGATGTGAAAGTGTTAGAGGGTGTGTCTTCAACTTTACTGTCTTCTTGCTCTTCCTCCACCCTTCATTCATTGCCTATATCTGAAAGAAAAAAGGGACAGGGCAGGACTATGTTGAGGGGACCAGGGAAACTAAGAAGCAGAAGCTAAAACTCATCAGAAGATTTTGGGGATAAGAGAGACCTAGCAGAAGAGGAGGAGATTTAAGTATATGGATTCTTTTAATTTCAATGGTGTTGGACTCACAGGTGACCACAATGTCAGCAAAGGCCTTTCCCATAAAACCCAGCGCTGCCTCTTAGAACATATAGTTGTACCTCTCCGACTCTGGATAGCACCTGATGCCTTGAGTTGTGTGCCAACTTATCCTGCAAGAGGGAGGGAAGGATGTCAGTGAATGTGGTGCAATCAATTGGAGTGATGTGACTGCCATGGTTGAATAGCAGACAAGTGTGTGCAAGCTATGAAATATCAGTGTGAGACTTGCAGCAGTGCGAGGTGCGTGAGAATGAGGTGAAACTATGAATGCTAAGTATGAGCAGTGATTGATAGAGATTGCTGGTAGGTCAGTGGTGTGCTTTTGATGAATTGAGCAGTAGCAGAGGTTAGTGGTACGGTTGGTAGAATATTGCAATTGAAGATGCATTCACTGATTTTGACCACTCATATGATATCATCAATCTTCTTTAGGATCCAAGTGCAGAAACTAGCCTCCATGCATTGATTTCTGTAGCTATCAGTTCTCAACGCCTTCACATCAAACAGTCCCCAGACCCATGCCCTTCCCCCTAACCTAACCAAAACTTCCTGACCCGAACTTACTTGCCCCGGGGATCCCTGTGCCTTGGCCTTCTTTCGCAATCATGGACGTGGCCACTGATGCCCTTCTGGAATTGCCAGGACTGATGGAGCTCTTGGCCAATCAAATTGCGGATTTCCCGGCAGCTCCAGAGAGTGGGGCTTCCTCCCAAGTCGTTTATTCTCCCTCCAACACCTTATGGCTGAGGGCAGGTTGGCTGGAACACGTTTCTGACTTTGTTTCTGGGATGGGGTGGTGGCTATGCCCCCCTATCTCGTATTATTCCGGCCATTGTATGGACTATCATTCGTAATTGTTAGTTACCCACAAATATAGTCTGTAAGGAAAATCATCACGGAGAACGGAAAACTTCATTCTAGTCTATCTCATTTTTGTTTATCTCTACACATACATTGCTCACATATCTTTAATATGTTCAGATCATTTACCGATGAGGATTGTTGTTGGCTGTGTGTCTGGTGTCTGTTGGTTCCTGGTGTAAGGTTGCCTCTCTGGGGAAATTTCTTTGCCGTGTTGAGTGTTGCCACTGATCCATTGTATTTGTTGGGCAGCAGTTTACCTCAAGGACTGGTGGTCATTCTGTTCCTTGTTGCATTGGCAAAATTAATTCTTCCTTATCAGGGCAGTAGGGTAGCATGGTGGTTAGCATAAATGCTTCACAGCTCCAGGGTCCCAGGTTCGATTCCCGGCTGGGTCACTGTCTGTGTGGAGTCTGCACGTCCTCCCCCTGTGTGCGTGGGTTTCCTCCGGGCACTCCGGTTTCCTCCCACAGTCCAAAGATGTGCGGGTTAGGTGGATTGTCCATGCTAAATTGCCCGTAGTGTCCTAATAAAAGTAAGGTTAAGGTGGGGGTTGTTGGGTTACGGGTATAGGGTGGATACGTGGGTTTGAGTAGGGTGATCATGGCTCGGCACAACATTGAGGGCCGAAGGGCCTGTTCTGTGCTGTACTGTTCTATGTATATCTATTATCAGCTATCTGCTGTGAAGGAGCAGCTTCTCTCCTGTTACACCGGTGTGTCTGGGTTGTGACAATATATCTGGTTGTTCACTTTCACCATGTACATCTGAGGTGACACCTGCTTTACACAGGTTCCAAGTTACCAAGTGGGCTGACATTTGCTGAGTGCATTGAATGTGTGCATTATTGGGTAATTAATTCATCTCTGTATGTCCAATACTCTCTTATAGCAATAAGTGTGTCCTTAATGGCTTCAGACGAATCTTTCATCACTACTTCTGGCAGCACTTGGAGAGATGTATCTCGTGTAGTTTGCTTTATCTGAGCAAGATGCTTGTCTGTTAGATTCAACATTCCTGCTGGGTTGATGACTTCTCGAACATGCCATGCTGCAACCTCTGGTTGAGTGTAAAGGATTTAATTCTAGCAGCATCAACCTCCTTCAAAGAGAATATATGTCGGCCAAGTACATCAGCTTCCCTCACTTGTACTTCACTTCGATATGATATCTGTGAAAACAAAGTGACATCCTTTACAGATGCTTTGCAGCAGATGGAATAAACATTCAGTTTGTGTCATCACTCTGGAAGCAAATGTGACTGGTTGTATTGCTGCATGAGGGTTGCTCCAATCACTGACATTGTGATACGTCAGCACACATCTTGCCATCACTAATTGCTTGATGCAAGTAAAACCTACTTCTTGTTCTGTGCCCCAGTACATTGAACATCCTCTGCAGCGAGCTTTTGTAGAGGTCACACGCTGATGACAAATTGGGCAAAAACTCGCTAGGTACTCCACAAACCCAACAAATCATTGCACCACATTCACAGCAGCGGGTTGCAGCAACACTGCTACTTTCGCACCTTATCAGTACATGACCTATTAACTTGACTTTGATCATCTCCAGTTGAATTTTTTTCTTGTTCAGCATCAGGTACATCTGTCTATCTCTCTCTAACAACCTCATGATCTGTGCTGGCTTCTTCCACCATATCTCCACATCCATAGAATAACAGATCAACCAGAATTGTTTCCAATGCTGGAAGATCATTGATTATCTCATGCTGTCAGCGTTGATATTCATCCAGAGCAGTGGAAATGCCAAACGGCATGAGCAACCATCTGCACCTCCCAAATGACATCCAGATTGTAGGCTGAAAACCACTACTTTATCCAACTTCACTTGCCAATATCCATCCTTCACATCAATGGTGGTAAGGACCTTTGCCTTGGCATGTTGCAGCAATATTTCTTCATATTTCTGGCATGGGCTAGTGAGATCTGCTAAATGTTTTATTGAAGCCCTTTGGATCTAAAACACACTCCAGGTTTTTTCCCTGCTACAATGCTGCTAATCCAATCTGTAGCTCCTTTATCTTGACTTTCAGGCTGGACATGAGAACCATGTGTTCTACTTCAAAATGGTATTAATCAGGAAGGCATCCAAGCACTGAATCCTTTTCGGCAATCATGACTTGATGTGTGTGAAGCACTGTGAATCTCTTCTGGTACATGGAGGGTTACTAGTCCAAGCTTTTTGATTCATTTCAGATGAGATGAGAGGGTTTTGCTTAGTGTCTACTATCTGGAATGTCATGTTCTGTAGACTTGCGAAGTGAATGATGAACTACAGAACATCTAGTTTAAGTAATTTATTATAGAACAACTGCATGCGAGGATAACGAGGATAAATAAAATAATGAACCACTAACACTATACAAACAATAAATAGAATAGAGTAGAATAGAGAAATACAGCACAGAACAGGCCCTTCGGCCCACGATGTTGCGCCGAACTTTTGTCCTAGGTTAATCATAGAATTTTGGACAATTTTTCATGGCCAATCCACCCAACCTGCACATCTTTGGACTGTGGGAGGAAACCGGAGTACCCGGAGGAAATCCACGCAGTCACGGGGAGGATGTGTGCACGGGGAGCTATGTTCTATGTTCTATGTTCTATGTTCTATGTTCTATGTTCTATGTCCACACAGACAGTGACCCAAGTCGAAATCGAACTTGGGACCCTGGAGCTGTGAAGCAATTGTGCTATCCACAATGCTACCGTGCTGCCCTTAAGAAGTTAACCTACACTCCATTATTCTACCCTAATCCAAGTACCTATCCAATAGCCGCTTGAAGGTCCCTAATTTTTCCGACTCAACTACTACCACAGGCAGTGCATTCCATGCCTTGGTAGAGCTACTGCAAAATACGTCTATCCTCCAGCACGACCTACCCTCAACTCCCAGTCTATAGGGTCATGTGATGGGTTTACACTGTCCCCTAGTGGTCGGAGGTCAGGCATAACATTATGTACAAAATTGCTTCATGCATATTATCACATGCAACTGTACATTTTTTCCCCCCATTGCATTGGGTTCTTAGCTTAGTCTATCCTCTTGGGGTGAGCATCATCTCATCATATAGGTGCAGCTTTACCTTCGATGGCTCCTTTTTTGGGTCGCCACCTTGCGCAAATTCGCACAGATCTGTGAAATTAATGATGTTGCATGTAGCGCTGGTCACGGTCCGCACGCTGACCACCACTGCCTCTTCCTCCCAGGCAGAACTGGCTGCACTGTGACTGACCCACTCAGCCCTCAGGGGAACAGGGTATCACATTGCCAATCCACCATGTCTAGCAGTTGGGCCAGGTTAGACTGTCTCCTTGGTGGCATGGTTGCATGCTGTGTGGGATTCCCTCTGAGGGATCGGTTGAAGTGCTGCTCCCCCTCGTTAGCAGGGGTGGAGGAGACGGTGGGGGGAGCTTGCGATTTCAGTCTCAACGAATCAGTGAGCAGGACAGTCGTTGGCAGCGTGAAGCCATGGGGCCTTGTTAAATGGACCAATTAAGGTTAGATACCGCTTATAGATTGCCGGGTCGGCTGTCGGGAAACTCCCAGTATTTTCCCCTCACGACCACACTCAGGAGCTTTTCCGTTAGATTGCTCCCAGAGAGTTTGACCAATAAGTGACTGCATTGGGCAAACAGAAAAAAGTGAATTGACTGCAAAGCTATGACAACAATTTTTGTTTGGAAAAGCACATTTTTCCCAATAAAGATTTTGTCAAACAGCAAATTAGTGTTTTGTTTAAGAATGCACATTCCTAAGTAATTTAATTTGGGATTGTCAGTTTAAATCTGGAAATTGCAAAGGGAAATTATGCAAACTTTTGCTATTTCTGATTCATTTTTGGTAATTATGGCCTGGATTCTCCCCTACCTGGCGGGGCGGGGGGTCCCGGCGGGAAGGAGTGGGGTGAACCACTCCGGCGTCGGGCCGCCCCAAAGGCGCGGATTTCTCCGCACCTTTAGGGGCCAAGCCCTAACCTTGAGGGGCTAGGCCCGCGCCGGAGTGGTTGGCGCCCCGCAGGCCGGCGGAAAAGGCGTTTGGCGCCACGCCAGCCGGGGCCGAAGGGACTTTGCCGGCCGGCTGAAGACCACGCATGCGCGGAGCGTCAGTGGCTGCTGGTGTCATCCCTGCGCATGCGCAGGGGAAGGGGTCACTTCCGTGTCCGCCATCATGAAGGCTATGGTCAATGCGGAAGGAAAAGAGGGCCCCCACGGCACAGGCCTACCCGCCGATCGGTGGGCCCTGATCGTGGGCCAGGCCACCGTGAGGGCACCCTCCCAGGACCCTGGAGCCCGCCCGCGCCGCCAGTCCCGCCAGTAAGGGAGGTGTTTTGATTCCCGCCGGCGGGACTGGCATGACAGCAGCGGGACTTCGGCCCATCGCCGGCCGGAGAATCGCTGGGTGGCCCCGCCGACACGCGTGCCGCGATTCCCGCCCCTGCCGAATCTCTGGTGCTGGAGACTTCGGGAGACGGCGGGGGCGGGATTCATGCCACCCCCCAGCGATTCTGGGTCTGAGAATCCAGCCCTATACTTATTCACATAAGTAGCATGTTAGTAAACAATACCTCATAGAAAGCAAAGAAGAGGCAGGTGTGGGTCATTTAAATAAACTCCTCTGTTGCCAGACTGGACCAGTCAGCAAAATGTCGCACCAACAGCAAAATGTGCAGACTGCCTCCCAATCCCCAGGCGAGGATCGCCTTTATGCCTAAACCTGAGATGGTTAATGTGCGAAATTAATGTCAGCTCAACTGATAGGACTCTTGCGTCTGAGTCACAGGGTTCTGCATTTAAATTGCATTTCAGGATTTGAGTACAAGAATCAAGGTTGACATCACCAGCGAGGGGGTGCAGCACTGTTGGAGTGCCATCTTATGGATGAGACATTGAACCCGAGACTCCATCCGCCACATCTCAGGTGAGTAAAAAGAACCCCACATTTCAGAAAATGCAGCAGAATTATTTTTGATGTCCTGCCCAATATTTATCCTTCAATCAACATCACAAAAACAAAATATCTGGTCATCATTGCATTTTTCTTTTGTGGCAGCTTGCTGTGCACAAATTGACCATTGCATTACCTACATTACAATAGTGATCACAGTTCAAAAAAAAAAACTAAATTGGATGTAAAGTGATTTGTGACATCCAGAGGTAAGGAGAAGCACTACATAAATTCAATCCTTTCCTTGTTATAATTTATATAAATGTACATTTACTGTTTGAAATATATTATTTGAAAATGAAAAATATAAAATTAAATGCCTCGAAGAAAGTTTAATGTTTCCCTCTCCAAATAATAGAAAAAGTCAAGGCAGAAGTTGAGCTGACAGCTTACAACACTACGATACAATCACCAGTGGAGCAGTCAGCATGACAGGTTTACAGGCAAACTCCATTATAAATGTGGGATTTATGAGACAACGATTGATATTGAGGCCTTAAAATTCCACGAGGAAGAGCAGCATGGTGGATAAAGCAGCAACAGAGTGAGACTGAGAGCAGAGCAAGGTGGATAAAGCAGCAACAGAGTGAGACTGAGAGCAGAGCCAGGGGGATAAAGCAGCAACAGAGTGAGACTGAGAGCAGAGCCAGGGGGATAAAGGAGCAACAGAGTGAGACTGAGAGCAGAGCCAGGGGGATAAAGCAGCAACAGAGTGAGACTGAGAGCAGAGCCAGGGGGATAAAGGAGCAACAGAGTGAGACTGAGAGCAGAGCCAGGGGGATAACGCAGCAACAGAGTGAGACTGAGAGCAGAGCCAGGGGGATAAAGCAGCAACAGAGTGAGACTGAGGGCAGAGCCAGGGGGATAAAGCAGCAACAGAAAGAGTGAGACTGAGAGCAGAGCCAGGGGGATAAAGGAGCAACAGAGTGAGACTGAGAGCAGAGCCAGGGGGATAAAGCAGCAACAGAGTGAGACTGAGAGTAGAGCCAGGGGGATAAAGCAGCAACAGAGTGAGATTGAGAGCAGAGCCAGGGGGATAAAGCAGCAACAGAGTGAGACTGAGAGCAGAGCCAGGGGGATAAAGCAGCAACAGAGTGAGACTGAGAGCAGAGCCAGGGGGATAAAGCAGCAACAGAGTGAGACTGAGAGCAGAGCCAGGTGGATAAAGCAGCAACAGAGTGAGACTGAGAGCAGAGCCAGGGGGATAACGCAGCAACAGAGTGAGACTGAGAGCAGAGCCAGGGGGATAAAGCAGCAACAGAGTGAGACTGAGAGCAGAGCCAGGGGGATAAAGCAGCAACAGAGTGAGACTGAGAGCAGAGCCAGGGGGATAAAGCAGCAACAGAGTGAGACTGAAAGCTGAGCCAGGGGGATAAAGCAGCAACAGAGTGAGACTGAGAGCAGAGCCAGGGGGATAAAGCAGCAACAGAGTGAGACTGAGGGCAGAGCCAGGGGGATAAAGCAGCAACAGAGTGAGACTGAGAGCACAGCCAGGTGGATAAAGCAGCAACAGAGTGAGACTGAGAGCAGAGCCAGGGGGATAAAGCAGCAACAGAGTGAGACTGAGAGTAGAGCCAGGGGGATAAAGGAGCAACAGAGTGAGACTGAGAGTAGAGCCAGGGGGAGAAAGCAGCAACAGAGTGAGACTGAGAGTAGAGCCAGGTGGATAAAGCAGCAACAGAGTGAGACCGAGAGCAGAGCCAGGGGGATAAAGGAGCAACAGAGTGAGACTGAGAGCAGAGCCAGGGGGATAAAGCAGCAACAGAGTGAGACTGAGAGCAGAGCCAGGGGGATAAAGCAGCAACAGAGTGAGACTGAGAGCAGAGCCAGGGGGATAAAGCAGCAACAGAGTGAGACCGAGAGCAGAGCCAGGGGGATAAAGGAGCAACAGAGTGAGACTGAGAGCAGAGCCAGGGGGATAAAGCAGCAACAGAGTGAGACTGAGAGCAGAGCCAGGGGGATAAAGCAGCAACAGAGTGAGACTGAGAGCAGAGCCAGGGGGATAAAGCAGCAACAGAGTGAGACTGAGAGTAGAGCCAGGGGGATAAAGCAGCAACAGAGTGAGACTGAGAGCAGAGCCAGGGGGATAAAGGAGCAACAGAGTGAGACTGAGAGTAGAGCCAGGGGGATAAAGCAGCAACAGAGTGAGACTGAGAGTAGAGCCAGGGGGATAAAGGAGCAACAGAAAGAGTGAGACTGAGAGCAGAGCCAGGAGGATAAAGCAGCAACAGAGTGAGACTGAGAGTAGAGCCAGGGGGATAAAGGAGCAACAGAAAGAGTGAGACTGAGAGCAGAGCCAGGGGGATAAAGCAGCAACAGAGTGAGACTGAGAGTAGAGCCAGGGGGATAAAGGAGCAACAGAAAGAGTGAGACTGAGAGCAGAGCCAGGAGGATAAAGCAGCAACAGAGTGAGACTGAGAGTAGAGCCAGGTGGAGAAAGCAGCAACAGAGTGAGACTGAGAGTAGAGCCAGGGGGATAAAGGAGCAACAGAAAGAGTGAGACTGAGAGTAGAGCCAGGGGGATAAAGCAGCAACAGAGTGAGACTGAGAGCAGAGCCAGGGGGATAAAGCAGCAACAGAGTGAGACTGAGGGCAAAGCCAGGGGGATAAAGCAGCAACAGAGTGAGACCGAGAGCAGAGCCAGGGGGATAAAGCAGCAACAGAGTGAGACTGAGAGTAGAGCCAGGTGGAGAAAGCAGCAACAGAGTGAGACTGAGAGCAGAGCCAGGGGGATAAAGGAGCAACAGAAAGAGTGAGACTGAGAGTAGAGCCAGGGGGATAAAGTAGCAACAGAGTGAGACTGAGAGCAGAGCCAGGGGGATAAAGCAGCAACAGAGTGAGACTGAGAGCAGAGCCAGGGGGATAAAGCAGCAACAGAGTGAGACTGAGAGCAGAGCCAGGGGGATAAAGCAGCAACAGAGTGAGACTGAGAGCAAAGCCAGGTGGATAAAGCAGCAACAGAGTGAGACTGAGAGCAGAGCCAGGGGGATAAAGCAGCAACAGAGTGAGACTGAGAGTAGAGCCAGGGGGATAAAGGAGCAACAGAAAGAGTGAGACTGAGAGCAGAGCCAGGGGGATAAAGCAGCAACAGAGTGAGACTGAGAGCAGAGCCAGGGGGATAAAGCAGCAACAGAGTGAGACTGAGAGCAGAGCCAGGGGGATAAAGCAGCAACAGAGTGAGACTGAAAGCTGAGCCAGGGGGATAAAGCAGCAACAGAGTGAGACTGAGGGCAGAGCCAGGGGGATAAAGGAGCAACAGAGTGAGACTGAGAGCAGAGCCAGGGGGATAACGCAGCAACAGAGTGAGACTGAGAGTAGAGCCAGGGGGATAAAGGAGCAACAGAAAGAGACTGAGAGCACAGCCAGGTGGATAAAGCAGCAACAGAGTGAGACTGAGAGCAGAGCCAGGGGGATAAAGCAGCAACAGAGTGAGACTGAGAGTAGAGCCAGGGGGATAAAGGAGCAACAGAGTGAGACTGAGAGTAGAGCCAGGGGGAGAAAGCAGCAACAGAGTGAGACTGAGAGTAGAGCCAGGTGGATAAAGCAGCAACAGAGTGAGACCGAGAGCAGAGCCAGGGGGATAAAGGAGCAACAGAGTGAGACTGAGAGCAGAGCCAGGGGGATAAAGCAGCAACAGAGTGAGACTGAGAGCAGAGCCAGGGGGATAAAGCAGCAACAGAGTGAGACTGAGAGCAGAGCCAGGGGGATAAAGCAGCAACAGAGTGAGACTGAGAGCAGAGCCAGGGGGATAAAGCAGCAACAGAGTGAGACTGAGAGCAGAGCCAGGGGGATAAAGCAGCAACAGAGTGAGACTGAGAGCAGAGCCAGGGGGATAAAGCAGCAACAGAGTGAGACTGAGGGCAAAGCCAGGTGGATAAAGCAGCAACAGAGTGAGACTGAGAGCAGAGCCAGGGGGATAAAGCAGCAACAGAGTGAGACCGAGAGCAGAGCCAGGAGGATAAAGCAGCAACAGAGTGAGACTGAGAGTAGAGCCAGGTGGAGAAAGCAGCAACAGAGTGAGACTGAGAGCAGAGCCAGGGGGATAAAGCAGCAACAGAGTGAGACTGAGAGCAGAGCCAGGGGGATAAAGCAGCAACAGAGTGAGACTGAGAGCAGAGCCAGGGGGATAAAGGAGCAACAGAAAGAGTGAGACTGAGAGTAGAGCCAGGGGGATAAAGCAGCAACAGAGTGAGACTGAGAGCAGAGCCAGGGGGATAAAGCAGCAACAGAGTGAGACTGAGAGCAGAGCCAGGGGGATAAAGCAGCAACAGAGTGAGACTGAGAGCAGAGCCAGGGGGATAAAGCAGCAACAGAGTGAGACTGAGAGTAGAGCCAGGGGGATAAAGCAGCAACAGAGTGAGACTGAGAGCAGAGCCAGGGGGATAAAGCAGCAACAGAGTGAGACTGAGAGCAGAGCCAGGGGGATAAAGCAGCAACAGAGTGAGACTGAGAGCAGAGCCAGGGGGATAAAGCAGCAACAGAGTGAGACTGAGGGCAGAGCCAGGGGGATAAAGCAGCAACAGAGTGAGACTGAGAGCAAAGCCAGGTGGATAACGCAGCAACAGAGTGAGACTGAGAGCAGAGCCAGGGGGATAAAGCAGCAACAGAGTGAGACTGAGAGCAGAGCCAGGGGGATAAAGCAGCAACAGAGTGAGACTGAGAGTAGAGCCAGGGGGAGAAAGCAGCAACAGAGTGAGACTGAGAGCAGAGCCAGGGGGATAAAGGAGCAGCAGAGTGAGACTGAGAGCAGAGCCAGGGGGATAACGCAGCAACAGAGTGAGACTGAGAGCAGAGCCAGGGGGATAAAGGAGCAACAGAAAGAGTGAGACTGAGAGTAGAGCCAGGGGGATAAAGCAGCAACAGAGTGAGACTGAGAGCAGAGCCAGGGGGATAAAGCAGCAACAGAGTGAGACTGAGAGCAGAGCCAGGGTGATAAGCAGCAACAGAGTGAGACTGAGAGCAGAGCCAGGGGGATAAAGCAGCAACAGAGTGAGACTGAGAGCAGAGCCAGGGGGATAAAGCAGCAACAGAGTGAGACTGAGAGCAGAGCCAGGGGGATAAAGCAGCAACAGAGTGAGACTGAGGGCAAAGCCAGGTGGATAAAGCAGCAACAGAGTGAGACTGAGAGCAGAGCCAGGGGGATAAAGCAGCAACAGAGTGAGACTGAGAGCAGAGCCAGGGGGATAAAGCAGCAACAGAGTGAGACTGAGAGTAGAGCCAGGAGGATAAAGCAGCAACAGAGTGAGACTGAGAGTAGAGCCAGGTGGAGAAAGCAGCAACAGAGTGAGACTGAGAGCAGAGCCAGGGGGATAAAGCAGCAACAGAGTGAGACTGAGAGCAGAGCCAGGGGGATAAAGCAGCAACAGAGTGAGACTGAGAGCAGAGCCAGGGGGATAAAGCAGCAACAGAGTGAGACTGAGAGCAGAGCCAGGGGGATAAAGCAGCAACAGAGTGAGACTGAGAGCAGAGCAAGGTGGATAAAGCAGCAACAGAGTGAGACTGAGAGCAGAGCCAGGGGGATAAAGCAGCAACAGAAAGAGTGAGACTGAGAGCAGAGCCAGGGGGATAAAGCAGCAACAGAGTGAGACTGAGAGTAGAGCCAGGGGGATAAAGCAGCAACAGAGTGAGACTGAGAGCAGAGCCAGGGGGATAAAGCAGCAACAGAAAGAGTGAGACTGAGAGCAGAGCCAGGGGGATAAAGCAGCAACAGAGTGAGACTGAGAGCAGAGCCAGGGGGATAACGCAGCAACAGAGTGAGACTGAGAGCAGAGCCAGGGGGATAAAGCAGCAACAGAGTGAGACTGAGGGCAGAGCCAGGGGGATAAAGCAGCAACAGAGTGAGACTGAGAGCAGAGCCAGGGGATAAAGCAGCAACAGAAAGAGTGAGACTGAGAGCAGAGCCAGGGGGATAAAGCAGCAACAGAAAGAGTGAGACTGAGAGCAGAGCCAGGGGGATAAAGCAGCAACAGAGTGAGACTGAGAGCAGAGCCAGGGGGATAAAGCAGCAACAGAGTGAGACTGAGAGCAGAGCCAGGGGGATAAAGCAGCAACAGAGTGAGACTGAGAGCAGAGCCAGGGGGATAAAGCAGCAACAGAGTGAGACTGAGAGCAGAGCCAGGGGGATAAAGCAGCAACAGAAAGAGTGAGACTGAGAGCAGAGCCAGGGGGATAAAGCAGCAACAGAGTGAGACTGAGAGTAGAGCCAGGGGGATAACGCAGCAACAGAGTGAGACTGAGAGCAGAGCCAGGGGGATAAAGCAGCAATAGAAAGAGCGATACTGAGAGCAGAGTGCTTGTTTGGATCTCCTGATGTCAGGATTCAAAAGAGATGCAAGACAAGTGGAAGCAGCTGATTGGATAAGTACAGTCAGTAAGTATTTACTACATTTATCGCTTCGTGTTTTTTGGATCCTATTTTGCAGTTCATCATTTGTAATGGTTATATTCTGCTGTAATGAGGAGCAGGGCAGAAGGACCCTAGAGTAATTGATAGTTTTAATATTAAGTATTTGTGTTTTTAAAAGCACAAGTGAACCTCGCCATTGGGAACTCGGTCCATCGAAGGAGGAGAATGGCTGAGGCCCCGGAGAATGCCAGGTCAGGCCTGCTAATAATATGTCAATGATATTTACTGTATGCGCGTTCCGAACCGCATTGACGCCGCTGTTGATGTGACGGAAAATTGTGATTTGGCACAAAATCGCCGCCCGCTGCAATTTTGGCATCAGAACCTATTCTCCACACAATCGTATTTTCCAATTTCGGCTTCAGCAAACGGAGAATCCCGGGGAGGATTCTCCGTTTGGGAGACTAAGTCCCCACGCCGGCATGAAAATGGTGGTGTTTTACGCCAGGAAAATTGGCGCATAACGACCACCGATTCCCAGCTCCGGGGACGGGGATGGGGGGGGGGTGCTAGAATGGAGGCAGCGAAGAGCTCCCAGCTCGAGCAGCCGATACGACCCAGAGCATCGCCAGGACTATTGCCGCGCATGCGCAAGGTGGCAGCCTACAGCGGCTGCGCTGTGCTTCAAGGCAGACGCAGCCCGCGGACCCGAACCACAAAAATAGTCCCCCCTTCGGCCGGCTCCCACACCCTGGACCATCCCCCGCACAGTGCCCCCAGCCCTGATTGAAGCCTCCTCGCCGTGGATCGGCCCTCCCACGACTGTGATGGCGCTGGCCGCCACGCTGAGTTCACGACGGGTGAGACCATGAGAGTCCCACGCCGTCGGGAACTCGGCTGGTCATAAATGGAGCATCACGGGGCAGGCTTCAGGCCAGGGCCTGAGGTCGCAGATTCTCCGCACCCTTTTCAGGGGTTGGAGCATCGCGAAAACGGCGCCCCATCCCTGATTTGGTGGTCATCAGGGATTCTCCACCCCGTTGCCAACCGTGGTTTCGGCGTCGGGATCGGAGAATCCAGCCTCCCGTCTTTGGTCTCCGGAATGGAGAATCCAGCCCAGTGTTTCTCTGTTTGTTCATAAGTAGTTTTGTCACACATACCAGAGGAGGCAAAAATAGGAAAAAGAAGCTGAGATTACAGCAAATCTTTTCATGACTTCCTGCTGATACTTCAAAGCCAACGACACACAGCATGTATGTACTAGAATTGGTCAGGAGTGCTTTAGCTGCAATTTTTGAATTCCTGTTTATCTCCTCCTTTTGATGGCACAGTCCACACCTCAGTATGTGGTAACATTACCATTTGTCAGAATGCTGCTGTGTGAAATTCAAGCTGTTCAGCTGGAAGAGTGATGGAAGAGATGCACATAACAAGTTGACTGTGCAAGCTAAATGCAATTCAAGCACTTTGTTTGGTTGTCAACTTCAGCCACAACTTTGTCAGCACTAAAATGTGGGCAGGAACACGGCTCAGAAACAAACAAAATAATCACTCAGAATTTCCTGTAGTTCACATTTCTTCTGAGATATTACTCTTTGGATTAATTTCTTTTTTGATAATTATTTTCGCTGGAGAAGCCACCAGCACTTTTATATGTTTTCCCTCTTTCTGCCCGCATGCCAATTCCGGGTTAAGTGGACAGAGAGATGACACCTCCCCCCCCCCCCCCCCCCCCCACCCCCCACCCACCCAGGTTGCTGCCTGCATGTTCAATAACCAAACAGTGGAGAGTACATAAGATTGGTCCAGCTTGATTGGCAGCTCAGAGTGATAGATGAAAGCTGAATGATGCGCGCAAAAGGAACAATGACCTCAAAATTCCCATCAGGGTCAAGCAGAGTAAATCTCCAGTCAGGAGACTGGGAAATGGATTGATGCCACGCACAGCAGGATGCCATCAAATCCACAGCCAAAAGAGAATTTCCAGTGGGAGAGCGTACATGAACATGCTGCCCAACCTCTTTACCTCAAGGGTGAATTCAACCCCTTGACCTTTAAGGACCTCAGTGAAACCAAAGCAGCTAGAATTTCCTGCTGAGGCCCCTGGAAGATCCCAACCCGTCGCCGAAGCGGGTAGTTAATCGCAATGAGGTTTGGTCACCTTCAAATTTATGAGATTCTGTCATTTCAGTCAGCACAGTGTACTAACCCGACATTTGCAAGTGATCCCCACATCTGTAGCTTGAGAGGGGACCTGGGCCTCCCTGCTCAGGCAGGTCTAATGTTCACTCCACCATTCCCGCGCAGGTGGAGCCTTGCTACAGGAATTACAGAGCCACTGTATCCAAGCTTCTAATGTATAAATATGGCATAAAGGAACAGAGAGACACGTAATATAGTTTTTAAAATTATGGGGCGCGATTCTCCGCCCCCCACGACGGGTCAGAGAATAGCGGGAGGGCCTTCCCGACATTTTTCCCACCCTCCCGCTATTCTCCCCCCCCCCCCCCCCCCCCCCCGCCCAACTCCCGACACGAATCGCTGCCGCCGTTTTTTTACGGCCGGCAGCGATTCTCAGCTGATAGATGGGCCGAAGTCCCAGCCCTTTACGCTGGTTTTACAAACGGCAAACAGACCTGGTCTGGCCGTTCATAAAAACGGCCGTAAAAACTCGCATTTTATAACCATGGCACCGATTGGCACGGCAGTACCACGGCCGTGCCAAGGGTGCCATGGGCCCGCGATCGGTGGGCACCGATCGCGGGCAGCGGGCCCGATGCCCGCGCACTATTTCTCCTTCCGCCGCCCCGCAGTATCCATTCGCGGGGCGGCTGAGGGGCATCCCGGCCCGCGCATGCGCGGGTTTCGCGCAAATACGCGATGACGTCATCCGCGCATGCGCGGTTGGAGTCTTCCAATCCGCGCATGCGCGGCTGACGTCATATGACGCGTCAGCCGGCGCAAACTCAGGCAAGCGGGCTTAACGAAATTCGTTAAGCCCGTGATGCCGGAGCTTACGGCGTCGGGCTGCTAGCCCCGACCGGGGACCAGAATCGGTTCCCAGTCGGGAAGGGGGGCGCTGGCGTCAAACCCGCCCAAGTTTGACGCCAGCCTTACGATTTCTCCCGTTTTGGGAGAATCGCGCCCCATATCCTTTGGTTAGGAAATCAGTGACAAAGTGTCAAATTTGAAATGATCGGTAAAAGAATGAGATGAGAGGTGCAGTGACATTTATTTATGCTGAGGGTGTTTTGACCTCTAATTTCCCAGCATGTCCCTTTTGTTGCAGTGTGTGGTCCCTTTAAGGTTGCCTTGCAGCTGCACACGTTCATATCTTAAAGGGAATGCTATTTGTGCGTGGCCTGTTTTCCCCTTTCTAATACATTCCAGACAACTGAGAGGAAACCATGCTTAGAAGATTTCAGCACAGAATTATATGGAAAAATTAGACAAATATTTGAAGCAGATGAAACATACATAGAAAATAGAAGCAGGAGGAGGCCATTCGGCCCTTCAAGCCTGCTCCGCTATTCATTATGATCATGGCTGATCAAGTTCAATACCCTGATCCCACTTTTCCCCCATATCCCTTGATCCCTTTAGCCCCAAGAGCTATATCTAATTCCTTCCTGAAGTTACACAATGTTTTGGCTTCAACGACCTTCTGTGTAGCAAATACCACAGATTCACCACTCTCTGGGTGAAGAGATTTCTCCTCACCTCAATCCTAAGAGGCTAACACAGCTCAAACTATGACCCCTAGTTCTGGACTCCCCACCATTGGGAACATTCTTTCTGAATCTACCCTGTCTAATCCAGTTAGAATTTTGTAAGCTTCTATGTGATCCCCTCTCACTCTTCTAAACTTTAATGAAAATAATCTTAACCGATTTATTCTCTTCTCATATGACAGTCCCACCATCTCAGGAATCTGCCTTGTAAACCTTCACTGCACTCCGTCTTAATAATCATAATAATAATGATAATCTTTATTATTGTCACAAGTAGGCTTACATTAACACTACAATGAAGTTACTGTGAAAACCCTAGTCGCCACACTCAGGCGTCTGTTCGGGTACACTGAGGGAGAATTCAGAATGTCCAATTCACCTGACAAGCTAGTCTTTCGGGACTTGTGGGAGGAAACCGGAGCACCCGGAGGAAACCCACACAGACACGGGGAGAATGTGCAAACTCCACACAGACAGTAACCCAAGCCGGAAATCGAACCTGGGACACTGGCGCTGTGAAGCAACAGTGCTAAACACTGTGCTACCATGCCACCATCCATAGCAAGAACATCCTTCCTCAGAAATGGATACCAAAACAGCACACAATAATCCAGATGTGGCCTCATCAATGCCCTATACAATTGCAGTAAAACATCTCTATTCCTATACTCAAATCCTCTCGCTATGAAGGCCAACATACCTTCTTTACTGCCTGCTGTACCTGTGTCTTACTTTTAGTGACTGATGCACAAGGACACAAAGATCTCGCTGAGGATCCACCTCTCTCATTTAACACCCGTCAAAATAATAATCTGCCTTCCTATTTTTGCTGGTGAAGCGGATAACCTCACATTTATCCACATTATACTGCATCTGCCATTCATTTTGCCACTCACTCAGCCTGTCCAAATCCCGCTGAAACATCTCTGCATCCTCCTCACAGCTCACTCTCCCACCCAACTTTGTATCATCTGCAAATTTCATATGTAGTCATATAGTTCCCTTGTCCAAATTATTATTTATTTATTTTTTTAAATTTAGATTACCCAATTATTTTTTACAGTTAAGGGGTCTATCCACATACTCTGCACATTTTTTTTTGGGTTGTGGGGGCATAACCCACGCAGACATGGGGATAATGTGCAAACTCCACAGGACAGTGACCCAGAGCCGGGATCGAACCTGGGAACTCAGCGCCGTGAGGCAGCTGTGCTAACCACTAGGCCACCGTGCTGCCCTCATTGTCCAAATTATTAATATTTATTGTGAACAGTTGGGGTCCTAGCACAGATCCTCGCGTTAACCCACTAGTCATTGCCTGACAATCAGAAAAAGACCCATTTGTTCCAACTTTTTGCTTGCTGTTTGCTTACCAGCTTTCTGTCCATCTCAAGACACTACCCGTAATCCCATGCGTTTTAACTTTACATAATAATCTTATACGTGAGACCTCGTCGAAAGCCTTCTGAAAGTCTAAATAAACCGCATCTACCAGTTCTTCCGGTCAACTCTACTAGTTAACTCTTCAAAGAATTCTAATAGATATGCCAAGCCTGATTTTCATTTCCTAAATCTATGCTGACTTTGTCCGATTATACCACTGCTTTCCAAATGATGTGCGATGAAATCTTTGATAATGGATTTTAGCAACTTCCCCACGACTGATGTTAGGCTCACTGGTCTATAATTTCCTATGTTCTCTCTAACTCCCTTTTGAATAGCATAGTTATATTAGCTACCCTCCAATGTGTATGAACCATTTCAGATTCCAAAGAATTTTGGAAAATGACCACCAATGGATCTATTATTTCTCGGGCCACTTAAGTACTCTGGGATGAAGGTTATCAGGCCCTGGAGATTTGTCCACCTTCAATCCCATTAATTTCCCCAAAACCATTTCGTTACTAATATTTATTTCCCTCAGCTCCTCACTAAAACTTGAGTTTCTCAGAACTTCTGGTACATTTTTAATGTCTTCCAATGTGAAGACAGAAACAACATATCAATTTAGTTCCTCAGCCATTTCTGACTGTAAGGGGCCTACATTAGTTTTTATCAATCTTTTTCTCTTGATATACTTATAGAAACTTTTAGTCAATTTTGATGTTCCTGCTAGCTTACTTTCATATTGTATTTTCCCCTTCTTAATCAGTCCCTTTGTCCGCCATTGCTGAATTTTAAACTGTACCCAATCCTCAGGTCTATTGCTTTTCCTTGCTAATCCGTGTGCCTCTTCTTTGAATCTAGTACTATCTCTAATTACCTTGTAAATCATTATTTGGCCACAGTTTCCTTTCTACTCTTGTGCCAAATAGAAATAAACAACTTTTTGAGTTCACCTATTCATTCCTTGAATGCCTGCCATGGCCTGTCCACTGTCCTTCCTTTCAGTAATGTTTCCAGTCCGTCATAGCCAGGATGCTTAATACAGAAAGTATGCTGATATTGTCAAATTGGTTTTGGAGCTTTCGAGTAAGGAACTGGCAATTAAGGGCCTGTTATAAAATTCATTAATTCTAGCAGTTTTAAAACAGAGATGAGGAAAAAAAACTTTTCTCAAAGAGTCGTGTATGTGCGGAATTCACTACCTTAGAGTGTGGTGGATGCCGGGACATTGAGTAAATTTAGGGAGGATAGAACAGATTTTTAATTAGTAATGGGGTTGAAGAGTTATGGAGAATGGGCAGGGATGTGGAGTTGAGGCCATGATCAAATTGAATGCGGAGTTGGCTCAAGGGGGTGAATTGCCTAATCCTGGTCTTAGATCTTATGTTCTTATTAGATACCCAAAGTGTCACACATAGAAGGAAAGACATTGCATTTATAAAACATCTTTCATGATCTGAGGATGCTCCAAAGCACGTTATAGTCAATTAACTACTTTTGAAGTATAATGTAGGAAAAGTAACAACTATTTTCCTTACAGCCGACAGTATTTAATGGATGCAAAAAGGGATCTCACCCTCTGGCTTGGGAGTCAGTGAGATGCACGTGTCACCTCTTTTCGGAAAGACCAAGTGCCAATCCTGGGCAGCAGCAGGCCTACACTGGGATAAAGGATCCGGGGGTCAGAAGGCCCAACCATCTGGAGCTGCTGGACAAATGGAGGCTGGTCACTCTTCAGCACCAGTAAGTTGATAGTGACTGCTGCTGCCACCACATCCACACAAAGGCTGGGATTACCACTGACCCAGGCAGGTGGAAGGAAGATTAGGGAGTAGGGATCATGGGGGAAGGGGTTTGCTTTTCAGGTTTCCCATGTGGCGAGTACCCTGCCCAGCATTTGGGGAACACCAGAGGTGAAAGATGCCCTTAAATGAGCATTAATTGCCCACCTAAGGGCCTCAAATGGCAGCTGGGTGGGAAGGCAGTCCACAAGCCTTCCTGCCACAGACTTAATGTTGAACCTACAAAATAGAGGTGAACATGCTACTGACTGAGCCATAATTAACACCAACATTCCTCACTTTTAAATGGCAAACAAATTCTCCAAAAAGAAACAAATTAACGTTGTGTAACCTGCAACCCTGAAAACAACAAAACATTTCATGGCAGTATCTCATGCTCTCACCATATCAGCAGCTCAGCTGCCATATCATTTGCACTATCTATAAAGCAAAGCGCTTTATAGAATGTGACATAAAAATGGACATTCTGAATTCTCCCTCTGTGTACCCGAACAGTCGGCAGAATGTGGCAACGAGGGGATTTTCACAGTAACTTCATTGCGGTATTAATGCAAGCCTACTTGTGACAATAAAGATTATTATTATTAGATGACGGATGAAACCCAGCCCTATGTGAAGCGGGCGAGGATGAGAGGCCCCTGGTTCACTGGGCATGCCAGACTGTTAAGTTCTCGGAATATATGTGACTGATGGAACAAGATTCCTCTTTGAAACCAAACATGGCAATCATGAGTAAAATACAGGCTTTCCATATTCAAATCCTATTCTACATATAAGCTGTAAAATTAGGTAGCCCACTACTCTATCCTCTTCTTTGTTGGTGTGAAAGTTAGTTTCTTGAGCCTTCAAACCCGACAACTGGTTTTAGCCAAGGAAGGAATGGTATATTCCTATAAAGGAACAACTCTAAGGCTAGCATTTGAAACTGCTGAGCACTGCTGGAAATCAGAGATGATTGTCTTCATAAGTTTTCTACAAGCCAGGGAGTGAAGAGAAAAACATCTAATTTCCATCCAGTACTCATTTTATCACAAGGCACAAATCAGGCTGAGTTACCAAGGGCAATGTCTTAAAAATAGAGCTGCAAAGTGACAATCATCTTGAATTCAGAAGAGGTAATAATGTTCAGCTCTACCTTATGTGATGCCATTTCCACCGACTCAGCAAACTCCAAAAACTGCATTAAAAACTTCCATTTATGTTCTCTGTCATCCTGGTCCCAGTTGCTTTGCCAATGTCTTTTCTTTAGAAGCACCATCAATAATTCTGATTCCAAGTGACTTGTTGTTTGGTCCTTTGTTAATCAGTGAGACAAATTTTAAAATGTTGCCATATATCATACCTTTCCTTTTCCCTAAGAACGCCGATCTTATTTCAGTTAAAGGAAATAGTGGTTTGCAACATTTTCAGCCGAACATTTATAAAGGTAATGCCTCTGCTTGTGGTTGAATATGTGACCATTGGTGAGTAAGCCAACATTACTCTTCTTGACAATGTGAGGTCTTTACTGAGTCAGAAAGAATAATATATTGCCCCCGACTCAGTAATGAGGAAAACGCAGTTCTGCTGTCCATTAAATGTTCAGCTCAGAAACCGGTCATTTGGCTCAACTGGTGTTTACACTCCACATGAAACTTCTCCCATCTTTCAACATCTAACCTTATCACCATACCACCATATTCCTTTCTCCCTCATGTACTTCCCCTTAAGTCCATCCATGCCATTTGCATCAACAATTCCCTGTGGTAGTGAGTTGCAGAGGACATAAATTTAAGGTGTTCAGCAAAATAATTGAGAGGATCCTGGGTGAGAACCCAATTATTTGCAATTTGCGAATCTGTGAGGAAAGGTGACTGCACCACAGGAGTAATAACACTCACCTATAGGTTAATTTTATGTTAAAATAAACTCTAATTTAAACATAGAATTAACCACATTAGCAACAAAGTAACAGTTACAACAGTTCTTAAATAAAAGGAAAAACTTCACCTTACACCCTATGTCTGCCACTATATATTCTAATTAAGCAAACCAGTATAGTTCAATTACCACTTATAAATAAAGTTAACAATGCAGAGCCTATTACGATCTGGGACCAGACCCCAACAGTAGCTATGATACCGAACAGAAACCCCAATATTTTATTTTAATTTACAAGATTGTGAGGGAAGGATATTTCGCTCCCGGAGTGATTTCGCGCACAGATATGGTGTATTAAAACAAACTTTATTACAACACAGTATTAGTAATTTTAACACCATGAAGACAATGGGCACGATCTACTGGCTACATTGCACCGGGCGCAAAAATGAGCGGTCCGTTTAGACAGCGGGAGAGGCCGAAATCGGGAACCACGCCGGGCGCTGATCTGTTTCCGATCTAACTGATCCGCTCCCATTGACGAGATCTGGATCCCACCACAGCGTAGTGAGAAACTAATAATCACCAATTCAGACCACTCTCCATCCCATTAACGGGAAGGACCACCTATCGAACGGCATCCTGTAATCTAACCTCCTCCCCAGCGAGCGGTCACACTTGTGGTATTCAGGACGACACTTATTTTAAAATGCGAAACTAGCGAAATGGCTGCTGTGGAGATTCGGGGAGGTGAGTAACCATCTTCGAAATCGGGCAGTCAGTCCGGGGGCACCAATGCTCGGGAGTGGGGTTAGAGCCCCGGCAGGGAGCCCCGGGGGGAAATCAGGGGGGGGGGGGGGGTATGTTGGCCAACATTGGGGGGTCGCATCTGGTCCAGAGGACAAGGGGCGCAGTGTCCGCTGGCCCTCCACGCCACCCCCAGATCATTTATAGCCAAAACGGGGGCAGCTCCAGCTGCTGCTTGTCCATCCCACCGACTAACCCTGTGACAGAGCCATCAGTGGTAATATGGTGATGGTGATCACTTGAACCCCTGCTGACCGTGGTGGCCGCTGGCTGCATAGCTGAAGGCTATTGCAAATAGGGAATTGGCAATTCTAGTAATCTGAACACCTCACAGCTTCCAAGTGGATTCCCTCATACACGTAACGGTCTTACAAGCATGCACATAATAATAATAGCTTATTACTCCTTCACACATGCACACTCTCATCAACCATTCATGTACTGTTTTCTGCACACATGCTATCCTATATACACGTTGGGCGCCTTTCCACTGATGTGGGGTTGCTGCTGGAGTGGAGGGGTAGGTGGGCATGCGATGGCTTCGATGCTGGTGGTTTGTTTCTCGTTGATTGTATATTGGCTTTTTCTATGGTGTATAGTGGGTAGTTTCAGTTTATTGCTGTTTTCTCTGCTTCTGTTGTCTGTTTGTATTATGGAACTGTTATTAAACTGGTGAGATCTTGGGAAGGGGTCACCTGGGGGAGAGGGATGGCTCACTTGCTATATGGGCATATGTTTGCATTTGGAGCTCACTTGGTTGTCACATGCCGACCTCCGCATCTGGAATGGTTCTCTCCAGCACCTCCCCAGCTAACTCCAGCTCTACTCAGTGAGGGTGTGAGCCCTGAGGTCCGGGACATCTCCTCCGGTCTTCTCCCATTCCCGGCAATTGTTGGTTGTCTTTTCCTCGAGGACACATAAAGGACATGGTGAGACGCATGGAGATGAGTATGTAGCTGGTAGCATGTGTGTGCAAGACACCAGGCCAAAGAGGATAATACATGTATTGGGGTTTGGTGCAGGGTGCGATGTGAGGGAGGCAGGCAGATGGGTTGGCCTCTCTGGGAGTGCGGGTGAGGAGCGAGGGGCAGAATTTATGCCAGGGGAACAGAGTTAGTGACTCACCCGAGCTGGCATAAGGATGTCATTCTTCTTCTTCTGACACTGGTGAGGCTGACAGCACTGACCACCTCGGCCACGTCCGTCCAGGCCCGGTTGACAATCATGGGCTGGAGCCTCCTGCCCACCCGGGGAAGAGTGTGTCTTGCCTCTCCTCCACCTCATCCCAGCTCAGCATCGAGTTGACTTGCGTAAGATTACACTTATAAATTTCTGAATAGAAAACATATTCCATTTTGTTAGCAAAGTTAACTTGATGTAATAATTATCATCAATAAATATAGCTTTTGTTCCAGATTATCAGGCAATGCCTGAGCACGACTTGGATTACAAATGCTCGGGATCTGGAGCATTCTATGTCGGGGGTCACCACTGGGCTGGGGGTGGTGAGGGCTTTGCGTCTGTGAGGCTTTCAAGCCATCTATAAATATTGTTGAGTGTCATAACAGGGTCAACTGCAGCCTGTCGGTCCTACCAAACTCTTCCAGCCATACTAGAGCTTTTCTCATGAAAGACAATTTCATCCCCTTTGTCTGTGACCAGCCTCCAGCTTCACAGCTGAAAGGAGGAATTTCAAATGAGGAATTAGCCTTGTTAGTTGTGAGAGCTCTTCACCCTCCTGAACTCTCAAGTGCCTCTTCAAAGGCATAGGTGCCATGTCTCAGTGGATGATTAGTCCATCAACCTTGGGTGCCTGAATAGGGGGCGGGATTCTCTCAGCCCGGGGACCGGCTGGAGAATCCCCGCGACTGGTGCGAATCGTGCCCCGACGCCGGCACGTGATGGGCCGAGCGGCCGTCGTAAAAACGGCGAGTCCCACCGACGCCATCCACACCTTGTCTCAGCCGGCGGGAATTCGCCGTGGAAGGGTCGGGGGCAACCTTTGGGGGGGTGTCCAACCCAGGGGGGGAGTGCCTCCGATATGGCCTGGCCCACGGTCGGGGCACACCGAACAGCGGGCCGGCCTCTGGCTAGGGGCCTCCTTTCCTCTGCACCGGCCCCTGTAGTCCTGCGCCATGCTGCGACGGGGCTGGCGCGTTGAAAGAAGCCACTGTGCATGCGCGCGTTGGCGCCAGTGCCATGGCGCATGTGCGCCGGTGCCACTGAGCATGCGCGGATCCCGCGGCACCCAGCTCACATCAGGATCAGCAGCTGGAGCAGCGTGAACCACTCCAGTGCCATGTTTGCCCCCTGTCGGGGCCAGAAGTGCTGATCCTGAGGCCGTATTGATGCCATTGAGAAACGCGACAGTGTTTCCGATGGCATCAACACTAAGCCTCAGGATCACAGAATCCCGCCCAGTGTGTCTGAACCCAAGGAGCGTCAGCACCCTAGAAGCAGCTGCTAATAATCAAACACTAAAGAGCAGAATTTCATCACTGAGGATCTTCTCATGGCCAAACGTTAAGTGTTTGGGTGAGCAGAGGTCATCTGAGCATGGCCTCCCTAATGGTGCTGATGGATATCTGGGGTCTCGGGGCTCCTGATCTGGTCGGGGGTAAGTGTGCAGAGTGAGGTTTTCCAGCACAATTGGCTTGCTGGATGGCATTCTGAGAGAAGGCGGGACAGTCATGGTAAGGGTCCTGGGGGATTTGAGGGTACCGGGATGGAAGCCCTTACTGATTATCGGTATCTCTCCTTCTCCAATTCCTTCCAGTAACAACATTGTTTTCTGGTGTGGATGCCATAGAGGGTGCATTTGCTGCGCCTAACGCAGCCGAGGAGGGCAGACGGCATAGAAGGCAGCAACAACAACGCAGGCTGGAGGTGGAACCACATGCTCAGGGGTCCACCACACACCCTGAAGACTCGGCCGCCCATCAGGCTGAGAAGGGAGCCAGAAGGGAAGGCCAGCGACGGCCCAAAGAAGGACATGTCGCAGAAGACCTGCTGTGAAGATTAATCTGACAGAGGCTTCACATAGAACATAGAACATTACAGCGCAGTACAGGCCCTTTGGCCCACGATGTTGCGCCGTCCTGTGAAACCCCTCTAAAGTCCCTCTATACTATTCCCTTATCGTCCATATGCCTATCCAATGACCATTTGAATGCGTTTAGTGTTGGCGAGTCCACTACTGTTGCAGGCAGGGCATTCCACGCCCCTACTACTCTCTGAGTAAAGAACCTACCTCTGACATCTGTCCTCTATCTATCTCCCCTCAATTTAAAGCTATGTCCCCTCGTGCTGGACATCACCATCCGAGGAAAAAGGCTCTCACTGTCCACCCTATCTAATCCTCTGATCATCTTGTATGCTTCAATTAAGTCACCTCTTAACCTTCTTCTCTCTAACGAAAACAGCCTCAAGTCCTTCAGTCTTTCCTCATATGATCTTCCCTCCATACCAGGCAACATTTTTGGAACATTTTTGGAAATCTCCTCTGTACCCTTTCCAATGCTTCCACATCCTTCCTATAATGTGGCGACCAGAACTGCACACAATACTCCAAATGCGGCCGCACCAGAGTTTTGTACAACTGCAACATGACCTCATGACTCAATTCCTCTACCAATAAAAGCTAACACACCGTACGCCTTCTTAACAACCCTCTCAACCTGGGTGGCAACTTTCAGGGATCTATGGACATGGACACCGAGATCTCTCTGCTCATCCACACTACCAAGAATCTTACCATTAGCCCAGTACTCTGCCTTTCTGTTATTCCTTCCAAAATGAATCACCTCACACTTTTCTGCATTAAACTCCATTTGCCACCTGTCAGCCCAGCTCTGCAGCTTATCTATGTCCCTCTGTAACTTCTAACATCCTTCTGCACTGTCCACAACTTCACCGACTTTAGTGTCATCTGAAAATTTACTCACCCATCCTTCTAAATTACCTCCAGGTAATTTATAAAAATGACAAACAGCAACGGCCCCAAAACAGATCCTTGTGGCACACCACTAGTAACTGGACACCAGTCAGAGCATTTCCCATCAACCACCACTCTTTGTCTTCTATCAACTAGCCAATTTCTGATCCAAACTGCTAAATCACCCTAAATGTATCAGGTGTGACATGTTTTAATACTGAACAATTTAATGTGACGGGTTTCCATTTCCTCTAGGTATGGACTGAGACCTCACTAGTGCCCATTCTGCTCCTCACTTTTCTTGATCCTCCGTGGTCTACTGCTACGTCCAGGTGTGTCCCCAGGATACATGTCAGAGGCAGCCTGCTGCTTTCCAAGCCCTGTGGCCATTGATGCCCTTGGCTGATGTTCTCTGGAGGGCCTGGAGCCGGAGGGCCTTGGCCCACTTACCGGTATCACAGGTGTTGCCGTGCGCCCCTGTATTGCCCACTGCCCTAGATTTTCATAGAATTTACAGTACAGAAGGAGGCCATTCGGCCCATCGAGTCTGCACCGGCTCTTGGAAAGAGCACCCTACCCAAGGTCAATACCTCTAGCCTATACCCATAACCCAGTAACCCCATCCAACACTAAGGGCAATTTTGGACACTAAGGGCAATTTATCATGGCCAATCCACCTAACCTGCACATCTTTGGACTGTGGGAGGAAACCGGAGCACCCGGAGGAAACCCACGCACACACGGGGAGGATGTGCAGATTCCGCACAGACAGTGACTCAAGCTGGAATCGAACCTGGGACCCTGGAGCTGTGAAGCCATTGTGCTATCCACAATGCTACGGTGCTGCCATTGTGAGGAGGGGGGATTCAGAAGAACTGGAGGCTGCCGTTGTCTCCTTGCTGGTAGACCCAGGGTTGGGCTCTAGCATTTCCTCCTCCCTGAGGGTGCCCAATGGGCCCAGGTAACTCCATGGGACAATGAACTCCAGCAGCCTCTGAGTCATCTGGCTCTGCCAGTCCTGGAGGTTCCCCATTGTCTGCACCATGGTGCCGACACCCTCATTAATGGTCCTCAGTGACTGGCCATACTCTGGAGTGCCTCGGCATAGGCTATCTGTGTCTAGGTCATGTCTCTCACCTACTGGGAAATTACGTCAAGGCCCTCAGCCATGGTCGTCACTGACTGAGCCATGCCTTGGACAACACCACTCAAGGCGCTGTTGTCATGCTCCAAGTTTTCAACTGTGGTGGCCACCCTTGTCGGCAACATCTCCACGAGGTGTGTGTCTCTGCACTGCTGGAAGGTATGGGTGATAGCTGTGACACCGAGCTGGTGCGTTCCTTGGAGCTCTCCTCCCAGTGTTCTCTTGGATGGCGGGGAGGGCACGACTCTGGATGGCCCAGCTTCAGCAGATGGTGATCCTACAAGACAATGGATGTGTGGTTAGTGAGAGGGAAGGATTATTTAGTGAGACATCAACAACTCACTTGAGACAGGTCATCCGGCTGAAGGCCACGATCAGATCAGCCATGGTCTTATTGAATGACGGAGCAGGCCCGGGGGCCATATGCTCCTATTTCTAATAATCATGTAAGAAGGCAAACAAAATAAAAGGGAAGACGACCAAACTCTTGAACTAATTTATTTCCATGGATGAGTGCTTGTTACTATAGGGTACGATACCTTGCCAAGCATATACTTTGTGAATGTCATCATGATCTGTGGTAAAATGCATCTTTCCATATGAAGTAAAATCCATTAAGAGAAAAAGGTAATACACCACAGAGAGATATTTTATTATTATGCATAACAATGCTGCTCAATGTAAACTGTCTCGATATAAAGGGCACACACAAAATGCATTGAGGCAGGTTAATCTAGATGTTTAAGTACCCTTTCTTCTTTTTTCTTATCTGTCTGTTTCTGCTCCAGTAGCTAACATAGTGCAGATAACTAGAGTACTGAACCCACGCAATACTGCTCATCACAGCCAGCTCAGTCTATTTACAGGAGATAAGTGGTTGTGTCACTTGTTTATTTATAAATTTCCTGTAGCAGTTGCATCAAAAGCAGACTGATTTGAAAGCCGAGACTCACAACTGTAAAAATAAATTGGCATATTCAATAGGCTAAAGCTTCTGATGTTTTCTTTCTCTGAGAATGTATGTTGTTAGCAAGCTATCTGAGAGCTAAGTCTCGAGAGATTTGAAGTGGTCAACGTTTTTAATTGCCAGCTGAAAAGCATTAAAAAAGTTCGTAAGCATATAGTACATTAAAGTAGTGTTGATAATAGTACCATTAGTCAGGTAATACTTGAAACAATTTGCCCATTTCACCTTTATTAACTGGATGTATATTAGTACCATGGTGGAGACACATGCTTCAGCCACACTTAAGCTTAAGCAAAAAATTTGTAGTATTTTCTACAAATTTTGTAGCATATATTTGTATTGCTGATCAATGTATTTTAATATACATCAATCTTTTCAGTATGTAAAGCACTTTAATGTTGAATTTTGAATATCTAATATTCAATTCATTACTTAGCCTATGAATGGAAGACGGATTGTAATTTCTGTACATCTTTTCCATTCCACACTAACATTAATTTATTCTAAAAGCTGTCATCTAAAAGCTGTAAATAAATGTTCCACATTTCCCCCTGGCAATGGCACTCAATCAAATCAACATCTCCAATATTTAAACGGTTACAAAGAATTACCATTACATTTTTAATTGATTCCTACTGGTTCTTTTTTGAGACTTTATCACTGGGACCTTGTGTTCAGTTAAATCCAGCACACTAACTCAGTGAATTGTAGTGATCCTTGTCCCATATAAAGAATGTTGGGAATTGGTCAGATCACATCTGTAATGAAACCATGTCAGGTTTTACAGATTTGAGTTTGGACTGAAAATGGTGCGGCTCAGTTGGTTGAACAGTTGGTTTGTGATGCAGAGGAAAGCTAACAGCATGGGTTCAATTCCCATGCTGGCTGAGGTTATTCATGAAGCTCCTGCCTTCTCAACCTATTGAAGTTCTTTATGGTTACCTTATATTGATAACCCCTGGTTATGCTTCTCCCCACAAGAGGAAATATTCTCTCTGCATCCTCTTTAACAAAACCTTTCATAATATTAAAGACCTCTATTAGGTCATTCCTCAGCCTTCTTTTTTCAAGAGAAAAGACCCAGCCTGCTCATCCTTTCCTGAGATGGAAACCTGTGCATTTCTGGGATCATCCGTGTCAATCTTCTCTGCACTCTCTCCAGTGTTTCTATATCCTTTTTATAATGTGATGATTTTGAGGGCAGCACGGTAGCACAAGTGATTAGCACTGTGGCTTCACAGAGCCAGGGTCCCAGGTTTGATTCCCGGCTTGGGTCTCTGTGCGGAGTCTGCACGTTTTCCCTGTGTCTGCCTGGGTTTCCACTGCGTGCTCCGGTTTCCTCCCACAGTCCAAAGACGTGCAGGTTAGGTGGATTGACCATGATAAATTGCCCTTAGTGACCAAAAGAAAAGGTTGGGGGGGATTTGTTGGGTTACGGAGATAGGCTGGAAGTGAGGGCTTATGTGGGTCTGTGCAGACTCGATGGGCTGAATGGCCTCCTCTGCACTGTATGTTCTATGTTCTATTAACTGCACACTCTATTCCAAGTGTGGTCTAACCAAAGTTTGATACAGGTTTAGCATAACTTCCATGCTTTTTAATTCTACCCCCGGAAATAAAACATGGTGCTTGGTTTGCTTTTTGATGGCCGAGCCATAACCTTTTGACAAGGATGGCAGGAAACTGGCCTGCTCTTCTTTGAATAATTCAGTGAGATCTTTTAGGTTTCCCTGAGAGGGCAGTGGTGCCTTTATTCAATGTTTCATCTGAAAGATATCACGCCCAATGATATAGCACTCACTCTGGATATAGCACTCACTCTGTACTCCACAGAGTACCAGCATAGATTATGTGCCTCACGTGTCTGGAGTAGGGCTTTAACCCGCATCCTTCTGCATCAGAAGTGGGAATCACTGAGTCACAGCTGAAACCTTACTTGGATATATAAACTATTTGAAGAGCTTTGATTAGTAAAGTTAAAAAGAGGAGGTGGAGAATAACAAAGAAGCAGAACAGGAGGAAGCAGGGTAAAGAGCATTGCTGACGCTACAACCATAGTGGGCCAAATCTCGAATAACGACAAGTCAGAATACAGGAGGGAGATTGTGAACTTAGTGGAGTGGTGCAACGGCAACAATCTATCCCTCAATGCCAGCAAAACTAAAGAGCTGGTCATTGACATCAGGAAGCAAAGTATTGTACACGCCCCTGTCAGCATCAAGTGGAGATGGTTAGCAGTTTCAAATTCCGAGGGGTACACATGTCCAAAAATCTGTCCTGGTCCACCCATGTCAACGCTACCACCAAGAAAGCACAACAGCGCCTATACTTCCTCAGGACACTAAGGCAATTTGGCATGTCCACAATGACTCTTGCCTACTTTTGCAGATGCACCATAGAAAGCATCCTACCTGACTGCATCACAGCCTGGTATGGCAACTGCTCGGCCCAAGACTGCAAGAAACTTCAGAGAGTCGTGAACACAGCCCAGTCCATCACACAAACCTGCCTTCCATCCATTTACTCCATCTATACGTCCCGCTACCTGGGGAAAGCGGACAGCATAATCAAAGACCCCTCCCACCCGGCTTACTCACTCTTCCAACTTCTTCCATCGGGCAGGAGATACAAAAATCTGAGAACACGCACGAACAGACTCAAAAACAGCTTCTTCCCTGCTGTTACCAGACTCCTAAACGACCCTCTTATGGACTGACCTCATTAACACTACACCCCTGTATGCTTCACCCGATGCCGGTGTTGATGTAGTTACATTGTGTACCTTGTGTTGCCCTATTATGTATTTTCTTTTATTTCCTTTCTTTTCATGTACTTAATGATCTGTTGAGGTATCGCAGAAAAATACTTTTCACTGTACCTCGGTACATGTGACAATAAACAAAATCCAATTCAATCAAGACGTTGAAAATCCATGACCGCACTCTGCCGCCAAAACAGTAACTGAGCAAGCCTTTCTTTTTGCTAGTCAATTACCTTGCCAATTGTCAGGAGCGACCAGGCTGGCAATTTGAATAGTATGCAGACACCTTAACAGTTTAGGAGCAGCTAGGGCACCCACTAGATGGCGACATTGTTAGGCAGACACTGAAGCCCAGTGGCAGTCAGCACCCTGACAAATAATGGAGTCGTTAGCCAGAAACACTGTTCTCCTCAACGTGGCTGATTTTGTGACCAGCTATTGTCAAGAAACCAGCCTTTCTGTATATGATTCAAATGCATCACCCGCAAGGAGCGCCAATCTTCACCCTCCCAGCAACATTGGCTTGGTAAAATGAGACGGTGACCTGGTATAAGTAGTCATGCAATAATTTCTGACTCTGCTAGACTCAACCACCCTTGATAATGCACGCATTGTGGCTTAAGAAAGCTTTTGGGACAGAAGTGTATCCTTAAATTGTTACTTGAAAAGAAATGCTCAATTTAATGAGTCAATTATTTCATTATTGTCAGGATTCACAGGTTTCACATTTAAAAATGGCCATCTCACAGATTGATGTTTCCTGAATCTATTGGTAGTCTCAGGCTAACATAGTGACAACTGCTTTATATCAGTGGATAAACTACCCTGTATTAGTCAGTTTACTATCCGGAAATTGGACATTCTGTCCAACTTCCGTCAGTATATTTATGGTAATTTCTTTAGGCCAGGAAGCCCACTTGCCCCAAAAACATGTTCCCCAATTTTTGGAAAAAGATTGTCATGTTTGGAGGCCGGGTCAAATTGGAATAAAATCTGAAGATCTCTGATTATTGGACTGAGATCTATGAATTTATATTTGTTGTTTTGAGGAATCAACTCTGTTGCGTGAACCTGCAAGATGCTTGACCTCGAAGTTGTATTGATGAAGATGATCTGACCATCTCTAGATGCATAGAGGTCAATCATTAGGTCCTGAGGTGGCTAACAATGTAGTCAGTGCTTGGTGATCAGTATGCAGAATGAACCTCCTAGCATTGAAATATGTCAAATATAGACAGGAATTGAAGACATTGGATTGGGTGCGGCTGTTGGAGGGTAAATCAACATCGGACATGTGGGAGTCTTTCAAGCCGCAGTTGATTAGGGTTCAGGAAAGTCATGTTCCTGAGAGAATGAGGGATAAGTATGGGAAGTTTAGGGAGCCTTGGATAACGAGGGATATTGTGAACCTCATCAAAAAGAAAAAGGAGGCTTTTGTACAGTCTAGAAAGGTGGGGACAGTCAAAACCCTTGAGGAGTATAAAGAAAATAGGAAGGTACTTAAGCGGGAAATTAGGAGGACGAGGAGAGGGTCATGAAAAGTCCTTGGCATGTGTAGTGATCTCTGTATGTAGTAATACATGATCAGACTATGTTAAACAAGTACAAGCAATTGAACACTAGATGGCCACATGATCAGGACCTATAAAAAGGTTTTTCTGCTCTTTCCTCGAGGACAGTGTGTCAGGAGTGAGAGTACAGAAGAGAGACAGCGAGAGAGAAGTTAATAGATATCAGTATATAGCATTATCTTATGAAATAGTTTAATCAACAGTTATTTGTTTGTTTACTAATTCAGTATTAAGTAAAAAGAACTCACAAGATTATTTTATATTACTCATTAAATTACTTTATCATCACTAGAAGACTACATCTATATTTCAATAGCTCGGCTAGACAAAAAGAGTAATATATATATTACAATATCGTAATATAACAGCAAGTAGGATTAAGGCAAATCCCAAAGCTTTTATCCATGTGCAAAAAGCAAGAGGGTGGCCAGGGAAAGGATTGAACCACTTAAGGACAGTGGGGTGAATCTCTGTGTTGAGCCAAAGGAAATGGGTGAGGTACTAAAGAATACTTTGCATCAGTGTTCACCAAAGAAAAGGACTTTGTGGAAGATGATTCTTGGGGAAGGTGTGTGGACAGACTGGGTCATGTTAATATCGAAAAGGAGGCAGTATTGGGTCTTTTAAAAGACGTTAAGGTCGATAAATCTCCTGGACCAGATGGGATTTATCCCAGAATATTGAGGGAAACAAGGGAGGGAATTGCTGGTCCTTGACTGACGTCTGTGTATCCTCATTGGCTGCAGGTGAGATCCCAGAGGACTGGAGAATAGATATTGTGGTACCACTGTTTAAGACAGGTAGCAAGGATAATCCTATAAACTATAGGCCGGTGAGCCTCACGTCGGTTGTAGGTAAATTATTGTAGAGAATTCTGTGCTGGGGCCTCTGTTGTTTGTCGTATGCTCAAGGATCTCCAAACAGGTGAATTGGGGTGTAGGACGGGTCCGGAGGGGTCGAAAATGGTGCCCCGATCTCTTCCTGCACTGACGATTGGAGCTTCTCAGTGGAGGAAATGGGACGGAGCGCAGCCTGGACGCAGAGTTCCCTGCTGAGGTCTGAAAAAAATAACAGTGCTGTTCGATAGCGAGGCCGTTCCCAGCACGACCCTCTAATCCCGCCCAGAATGGGACTCTTCTTTTCATTAGATTAAGTCCTACATCAACAAAGCAAGTAATTATAAACAATTTCAATTAACTTAAACCATGCAGGGCAGCAGGGTAGCATGGTGGTTAGCATAAATGCTTCACAGCTCCAGGGTCCCAGGTTCGATTCCCGGCTGGGTCACTGTCTGTGTGGAGTCTGCACGTCCTCCCTCTGTGTGCGTGGGTTTCCTCCGGGTGCTCCGGTTTCCTCCCACAGTCCAAAGATGTGCGGGTTAGGTGGATTGGCCATGCTAAATTGCCCGTGGTGTCCTAATAAAAGTAAGGTTAAGGGGGGGGTTGTTGGGTTACGGGTATAGGGTATAGGTTGTTGGGTTACGCGGGTTTGAGTAGGGTGATCATGGCTCGGCACAACATTGAGGGCCGAAGGGCCTGTTCTGTGCTGTACTGTTCTATGTTCTACAATTCAGAATAATAATAATGTACACAACATTATGTAATAATGCACGCTTGAGCAGACCCCAATGTGCATCACTGGGCTGAAGTGAATATATTAAGAAAATATTAAAAGTATACATATATATAAGAACACAACGCAGAGACCTAAACGTAAATCCTAGATCAACAGTTATTGTCACAAAGATTTCATCTGGAGATAGAGTTTTAAAAAACTCAATCAGGTTATTCATGTCTATTAAATGAATCTCCTCCCCGTTCCATAAGCAGTACCATTCAAAATATCCATGAAAGCTGGCTACATGGTGTCACATCATCTTCTGGATCAAGAGGAAACCAAAAATAATAAAGAACTGACAGGGAACACAAGGAGTATGCCAGGGCAAACAGCATGAGATGTTCATTCGGCAATCTGATTAAGAGCGGTCACCCATCTATCTACCTGCACCTTGGGTGTGGCCATGTCTCTAAATCTCCTATCTATGATGCTTTCCACCACTTATATGCTCCTAAGTGCATCCAACTGTGCTCCAACAAAATCATGTGGTCTGTGAGGAGATGCAATTGGGTACATTTCCTGCAGATTGGGTACATTTCCTGCAGTTGTCCGGAATGCTGGAATCATTATGGATCTTCCACATCTGTTATGGGCCAGGGTTTAGAAAACTCCAAAGTATATCATGGAGTTCACCTGACCTACAACTGTTTATTGATTTTGGTTATGAGGAGCACAAGAGCCTGCCTTTCGGGTGTTATTCAACAAAGTGCTTTGGCACTTTTAATCCAAAAACAAGCTTTATTCCACAAATGTAGTTAACATTTGTATAAACACACACAGTAAGCATTTTTATCAACTACAAACATAAATACCCCACACAGCTACAGTAATCTACTTTATCTACCTTAATAACTTCACCCCTTAAGCTGTTCCAATTTAATAACAAAAGCCATAAAACAGAAAATCCTTTTCAAAGGTATGACCCAGCACACAGCACTCAATATCTGGCTTGGATGTTCTTGTGTCCTTTCCAAAACAGCAGGTTTGAATTCCTTCCAGAAAACAGTTATTTCTTTTCAGGTTATCAAACAGTCTTGGAACAGCTTTTAAAATGCAGATAGAGGAAAAAAAACCTTCTTTTTCAACCTGTGCTGTACAAACCCTCCCAACTGAAAAACAAAAGTAAAAACCCAGAGCCACAGCCCAGCTCCACCCACACAATGAAGTCATGTGATAAGACAAACACATTTCTTAAAGGGATACTCCCATGACACATCTCACAGGTGAAGAACTTTACCCCACCAACTGACATTTCTAGCACTAATTAATGAATTTGAAATAAACACTTATTAAATTATATTACAATTATTTTATGGTCTCTAACACTAGATTTCTACTACACAAATAAAATGATAAATTTAATAATCTCCGATCTCCAGTTAACTTACCCTTCTACTTAGTTAATTCATTAGTTTTAATTAGATTTTCAATTTACTTTTCAAATTTAGTACCGATTCCCTGCCAGCCATTTAGATAACAGCTTCACTGTGATGTTGTATTTTCATTTTTCTTTTCCAATTTCAGTGGAATCCCAAATATTCACCCGAGGTAAGTTACTTTATATTCATTGATCCGCCCTCCGACACTGCTCCCTGGAGACTAGGCCGTGAATCTAGAGGTACATTACTTAATACTCACTGCTTCGCCCTCCGAGCTGCTCCATGGGGAGTAGGCGAATATCCAAGGTAAGTCACTTATCTCACCACTTCGCTCTGAGACTGCTCCCTGGAGACTAGGCCACAAATCGCCGAGGAAAGTTGCTTTATACTCACCGCTCCACCCTCCAAGACTGCTCCCTGGAAACTAGGCCGTGAATCCCCAAGGTAAGTTATTTTATACTCACGCTACGCACTCCGAGATTGCTCCCTGTAAGCTTGGTTTCTCCAAAGCCACTTATTATCACAGCATGGGCCATAAACAGGAAACGAGCCAAATGCTTATTACAGGTGCAGGCTCCTGACTCCTATTTTTCTGTATTCAATATGGTGGGAGGACAACTTAGGGCTGGCCGGTAATGAGTACGTGCATCCTGCCTGCCATATTGGAAATTGAAGTATTGATTTAGTACCCACAAAATGGGCATGGTATCATCAAGCTTCTCTGCCAAAGTCTTCACCAAGTGCATTCCATACTATGTAATAGCCTGGTCATGCTGTTAATACTATTTGTAAGTGCAGCATTACTAAATTAGCATGTCAGGACAGCTACTTGCCTTTGTGCTGATTTCAGCAATTCTCTGATATGTGCTGGAAAACAAATCCCCTATTTTATTGACCAATTATATAATTCCCTATCCTCTACTATATTTAACTGCACAATTCATGTTGTGTTAAAACAGTAGCAGCACAGTTTATAAAGTCTAATTACTATTTTTAAAGTGTTTTTAAACTGCAGAGAGGGGTTTGCTCATGAATCAATTCATTAGGTAATGGGCATCACATTTTGACAAGAAAGGTTAAATTCAATAAATGCTCACAGCTCATAGAAATCTAAAGTAAACCAGGAAATAAGCTTAACTGCTTCTTGAGAAAATAAAATACGACGGCAGATTTGCTCTACTCATTCCATGAAAATAGCCGGACAAAAATGAAATGAAACTGTTCTAAGTATTCATAGAAATGCATACATGAAAAAATAATAAAGTATGTACAATATGCAAATCCAAAAGGAACATGGTAAATGTGAAGGCAAAAATGGCTGTTACAGTCACAGCTACGTGGGCAGTGCAATTTATATCCATTTTTTTGTTTCCTATTTTTGGGTGCGGAGACTAGACATCAATGCAATTTATCATCACAAAGTGTGTTTGTGTTCCGGTTTATTTCCATTGTACATGCTGTCCTATAATTTTATCATTGCACTGTGTATTACCACTAACAGCGTACAGCATGTCAGAATACTACTACTGCACAAGCAATAAAGAGCACTGGGTACTGTGCACTATAATTATGTTTTCATTGAATATTAGTGAACAGCTTGCTAAACAGTTTCGACATCACAATTGCACCATGAACTTTCAGTGGCATTGGTCGCAAATAAAAAACCCAAAGGTTTCACTAGCTGCTGCGACAGTCAAAATGCCTGACTGCTTTTGTCCGATAAAGCAACATTCAGATATTACCTCAACAGGATCTGCAGGGGATTTTTATTGATTGATCTGGTGCCTACTGTTTTCAGCACGTTACATTTAATAAACAAATGGTTTATAAACTGTATGAAAGTTCAGTGTAGCTTTGGATTGTCGTGATCAACAAACTGTATCACAGTAGAGCTTATATAGTATTGGCATTCAGAACAATACTGGACTCTGGCACTGTAGCCACAGTTAAGTAGGAATGATCAAATGTAACAAGTAAGTACTAACTTTATTTCTGGGCTACTATGACCTTGCTCGGGAAGGTTAGCTAGCTACTATGTCTGCAGGAATACATATGGAACAAACAGATGTACATTTCCATTACCGGTTTCCCAAAAATGCTGACAAAATGTACATATAAACTCTTTCATATCCTTCCTCCTAGCTTACCAAAATAGATAAGATTTCTTCCTTAGAACTCGCTGGAATCATGGTGCTAAAGTTTGCAAGAGATGCTATGTAAACTTTAAAATGTAAGGCTGATTTTTTTTGCCAAAACAAATTAAATATGTGGCCTAGAAATTGATGATGTGCACTATCTTATCAGGCATAAAATGGCCTCCTGTAACTCACCGACTGAATCACTAAGCCACTTCATTAAATGGAGCTGTTCGGATGTGAGCATTTGCTATAGTTATTTCTCTGACCTACTCAGGAGTATAATAGCTTTACAGGTGAGCGCCATCCATTTAAGATTTGCCGGCGCAGGGCAGCACGGTGGCACAGTGGTTAGCATTGCTGCCTCACGGCGCCGAGGTCCCAGGTTCGATCCCGGCTCTGGGCCACTGTCCGTGTGGAGTGCACATTCTCCCCATGTTTGCATGGGTTTCGCCCCCACAACCCAAAAGATGCAGGGTAGGTGGATTAGCCACGCTAAATTGCCCTTTAATTGGAAGAAATGAATTGGGTGGTCTAAATTTAAAAAAAAGATTTGCCGGCGTAAGCTAAGTCATCCTCATGGGCTATCCCCAGCAGCACCTCAATTTCATGCAAATGAGTTCAAGGTCAATTTTCTGCACTCCAGGCACTCTCGGTACCTGCAGTGAAGAGATTGCAGCACTACTGTGTGGATTGTGAACTCATGTGTGTTGAAATTTCATATCATTGTTTCTTGTTGCTAGAGGCAGTAATATTGATAGGTGTGCTCCGAATAAAGGCTCAATTTATGGGTTATTCTAATCAGTCATATTTCCATATCTGTATGTACATTTCTTTTAATTTTTTTTGAACCGATGTATGAATAATTTCCTGTAAGTTCCCCTGCAGTGCTCCGCTCATGAGGGGATATTGCTCACTTTCGTGCAATACTGCAAGGAGCTAAATGCATAAATCTTTTAAAATATGTTTGAAGAACAAATTAATGTTCTCATAAGGTTACTGTTTATCTGTTTGAATGATTTAAAATTCAATATTCATCAACTTTATTATCCTCCCCAGCCAATGATAGCCCTCCACATTGTGAACCTGGGTCAAAAGTCGTGGTGATTGGATGAAAGTCTCTACTTGAGAAACTGGGTTAGGTTTGGCACAAGTGCTTAGCCACAGCTTGCTCAGTTTCACACACACACACAAATTCAGTTTTGCTGGTAGCAGGAGCATCAGTATTTTATAATCAGTGTGGATTGTATTTGTGTTTGATGGATTCACAATATTTATATCTTTACTGTCAATAATGATAAATTAAAAGTTAGGATTGGGTTGTCTCTTCTCCCTTTACTGTGGGAAATTAGTTTTAAAATGTTCCACCTCGCATGAGAGATGTCTGATTTATTGATGTTCTTCAGTCCAATGCGGGCGTACTATTTTAGATCTTACACTTGACAAGGTAACTATTTGATGGATTTCAGGAATGCAAGCATCAGTGAATGGCTCTTTGACAATGATCAGAAGGTGCCAAAGTCAGAAAAAAGTCAGTATTAATCGATACTGTTATTGATAAAGTTTTCACACTTCCCAATCAGTATTTCTGCCAGCCCCGTTTTTTTCTGCTCTGCTAACTTCTGCCGAGTTAAAATCTTTGAACTACTTCAAAATTGTGCCAATAAAACTGTGAACATGCTGTTGGAAGTTTTCCACCATCCAATGAGTCAGACAATTCCAAAGACCAATATTCTCTCGTAAGGTTAACTGTTGTTTATCAAAGGAATAGAGATGTTACTCCTCACCTCAGTCCGAAATGATCATCCCCTTAACCTGACACTGTACCCACATGTTCTCGGTTGCCCAGCCAGGGGAAACAATCTCTCGGGGCTAAATTTTCACCCTCGAGATGGGTAGTGAGAGTTGGTAAAATTCTTGGCTCAGCCCGCCTTCCTCAGGGAAAATGTGACTGGAAGGATAGAATTTTATTTCCAAGGGGTTGAGTGGCTGCAGACGGCAGTCATGCCAGCTGACCCAGGAAACCATTTGTAGGCAGCCACAGGGGCTACTGGGTGCAGATGTGGGCCATTTAAAAGGCTCACTTTGGTGCTTTGGGACTATATCTCAGTTATAATAAAAACAGGAAAGCTCTCCCAGCCCTCACCTCTCATACTCACTCACCTCCCCATGCCTCATCTACACTAAGATATGCCTCCAAAATACCCCCTATGGCTCCTCATGCCCCATGCCAAGGTATGCTCCTCATCCACCCCTTCTGGTCCCACAATTCCACATGCCAAAATTTACCCTCCTATTACTTCTCATGCCCCAAAGTCAAGCTCTGCCCCCAAACAATGTATACTACCCCGCATGGGTGGCATGGTAGCACAGTAGTTAACTTGGTCCAACATGTCTGAGCAGAAAAAGAAACTGGGCTGGAAGAAATGTTGATTGGGATGTATGAAAACTTTATTAATAACAGTGGGCTGAATTCTCTTCCCACAATGCCCGCATCACAGATCGCAATCAGGTGGAGAATTGGGCAATCGATGTTCGTGTCAGGCACTGAACCAACTGTTATTCTCCGGCTACCTGCTGACGGCAGGATCGGGGTTCTCACCTGCACACCAGCGGGAGGATGCTAATGGCTGAAAATGGGTCTTAGTGACCCATTTGTATCCACTTAGCGGGCCCAACACCAGAGTCTCCAGACCCTTGCAATTCTATCACCTGGGCAGGGATCACCAAACGTGAACCTAACGTGGCAGACCTTGCAGTGGGCCAAGGGGGTAACTGCTTCCAGACAAGCGTCTCTTTTCTGGGAGGATCTCTTTATTTAGGGCGTCCCTTTAGTTAGGAGTCTCTGGGTGCTCCCTTTAGTTAAGGAGTGTCAGTGGGGGCCCTTTAGTAAGGGGTTGTGAGGGGGTCTTTGGGGAGTCTCTTTAGTTACAGGGGCTCTAGGGGGGTCCCTGCAGGTTGTCTCCCTATTTAGGGCATCCATTTGCAGGGTGCCCTATTTAAGGGGTCTCCATATTCAGGCAGGCCTGGAGGGAGGAGGGGGCTGGTCTAATCACCTCCATACTTGGGGGAAGGAGGGGCACCCAGAAAATCCAAGGATTAGTGGCTGCGGGAGGGGTGGGGGGATGATTTGTGCTGCGGGTGGGTGTGGCCAGCCGCAAGACCGCTTTTGGGCTGTACGCTCAAAATGGCGGCCCATCGGAAATCCCTTATATTCCTCATCGTGCATAAATTTCCATGGCAGGGATACTGAATTGTTTCCTGATTTGTGCTCGGGGAGCAAAAATCAGTGGCAATTCTCCTTCAACAGGAGAACAGTCTCCCAAACGGAGAATCCTGCCCAGTATCTACTTGGGGCTGGTTTAGCACACTGGGCTAAAGCACTGGCTTTTAAAGCAGACCAAAGCAGGCCAGCAGCACGGTTCAATTCCCGTACCAGCCTCCCCGAACAGGTGCCGGAATGTGGCGACTATGGGCTTTTCACAGTAACTTCATTGAAGCCTACTTGTGACAATAAGCCATTTTCATTAATACTGAATTTTTATCTTTAGCACTTTCAGATCATTGTTCATGAGCCGTTTGCTAATGCTCCCATACCTGAAATCCATGAATTAGTTACCTTGTCAAATGGAAGATCCAAAATAATACATCTGCATTGGACTGGAGAATACCAATAAATCAGACATATCTTACATAATGTAAAAACATTTTGAACTAACTTTTCACAGTAAAGGGAGAAGGGACATTCTTACCCTCACTTTTAATCTAACATTATTGACGGTAAAAATATAAATATTATGACTCTATTAAAAGCAAATTAAAGCCCACAATAATTAAATAAATGGACCAGCACCAGGAAGTCGGTGGCGTTATGGTATTGCCATTGGACTAGTAAACTTGAAATCCAGAGAAATTCTCTTGGGTCCCAGGTTCGAATCCCACCACTGCAGATAGTGAAATTTGAATTCAATGAAAATCTCAAATTAAAAGCCGAATGATGACCATGAAACCAGGGTTGCACAGTGGCACAGTAGTTAGCACTGCTGCCCCACAGTTCCAGGGTCCCAGGTTCAATTCTGGCCTCTGGTGACTGTGTGGAGTTTGCGCTTATCCCCATGTCTGCGTGGGTTTCCTCTGGGTGTTCCGGTTTCCTCCCACAGTCCAATTATCTGCAGGTTAGGTGGATTGGCCATGCTAAATTCCCCTTAGTTTCAAAAAGGTTTGGTGGGGTTACGGGGATAGGATGGGTGCTCTTTCCAAGGGCAGGTGCAGACCCAATAGGCCGAATGGCCTCCTTCTGTACTGTAAATGCTATGATCCTGTGATTCTATGCTTGCTGATTGTCATTAAAAACCCATATGGTAGCAAGGAAATCTGTCATTCTTACCTGGTCTGGCCTACATGTGACTCCAGACCCACAGCAATGTTGTTGAGTCTTAACTGCCCCCGCCAGGGCAATTAGGGATTGTCATTAGATCAGCAGGCGATGCCCACGTCCCATGAGTGAATGAAAACAAAACCCGATTTTTTTCTCTGTGTGAAATTGAACAAGCTGAGCACTTGTGCCAAACATAACTACATTTCTCTAGCAGACTGAGACATCCATCTAACCACTATGACAGCTGGCCACAATGGGGAGGGCTATCATTAGCTGGGGGAGGGTAAAAAATTCAATGAGTGTGGAATTTAAAACAATTTTGAAATAAATAAACAGCAGTAACCTTTGGGAAGACATTCATCTTTGGAGTTCCCTACCACAGAGGTTTGTGGATGCTCCATCAGTGAGTATGTTTACGGCTGAGATTGTCAGATCTTTGGTCTCTTAGGGAATCAAGGGGTATGAAACACAGGCAGGAAATTGGAGTTGAGCCAGAAGATCGGCCTTTATCGTATTAACTGGTGGAGCAAACTTGAGGGGCCGCACTCCTGTGTCTACTTCTTATGTGTTTTATGTTCTTAATCTAATGACGAGAAAACATTACAGAACAAATAAACGGGATAATAGTAACAACACTTACCGCAGCCAACATAGGGGTGGTGTTTGCAGGAAATGATTGGCCTGTGAAATGAGATAAGCCCTCCGCATTCCTGATTAGTGAAATCTGACAGCATTGATTCACTTCTCCTTCTCATCCATTAACTTTCACTTTTCTTGTCAAGATGTTTCTATTTCTTTCATGAAGAAGCAAAGTAGGGAGTCAAATAAAGAAAGAGTTGTGACCAAGAAGTGAGAATAGATCTGGCAACTAATTAAAAGGACAAATAAATCTATGCATTACTCTGACCAAAAACAAAACTGTTATACATAAGAAACAGGACAACTCCAGAATTATTTCGGTCAATTCATAGGATGTGAGCTTCGTTGGTTAGGCCAGCATTTATTGCCCATTCCTGATTTTCCTTGAGAAGGTGGTGAGCTGCCTTCTTGCACTGCTGCAGTCCATGTGGTGTAGGTACACCCACAGCACATTTAAAGAGGGAGTACCAGGATTTGGATCCACGGTTAGTGAGGAACAGCAATATATTTCCAACTCAGGTTGGTGAGTGACTTTGAGGGACAATTGCAGGGCGCGGTGTTCCCATGCATCTGCTGTCCTCATCCTTCTTGGTGTAGAGGTCATGGGTATGGAATGTGCTAGAAAGGGACCCTTTGTGAGTTCCTCCAGAGCATCTTGCAGATGGTTAATTGAACTGCCACTGTGCATCGATGTTGGAATAAATACTGAAGGTGGTGGATGGGGTGTCAGTCAAGTGTGCTGCTTTGTCCTGGATGGTGCCAAGCTTTCTTGAGAGTTGTTGCATTCATCCAGGCAAGTGGAGAGTATTCCATCACACTCCTGACTTTGTAGATGGAGGATTGTGTTAGAGCTGAAGTAAAAATTTAAATATTGTTTTCTTTTCTTTCATTGTCATAAACTTTGCTTATAAAATAAACAAGCTCTATTTCTTATATTATCACTCCTGGAATGAATCAATCTTTCCTCTTCGTCTTAAAACTTAAAAAAGTTATGGCATCTGGTCCAGTGTCTGAGGCACTGTTGAGAGCTGACCAGCCGGATTCAGCAATGGTAATGCCTTTGAATGTCATGGGGAAATGGTTAAATTTAATGACATCTGTGTCTTCCAGGAGACACTTAAAAATTCAGGAGGGTGTAGTGCTGTCACAACTAAAAAGGTTAATTCCTCATTTGAAGTAGCCTTCTGCTGTGAAGCTAGAGACTGCTCACAGTCAAAGGGGATGAAATTGACTTTCAGGAGAGAAGCTGCAGTATGGTTCTGTCATGGGAGAGTTTGGGATGGACAGACAGGCTGTAACTGTGGTTGCCTCTGTTATGGGTCTCCACAATATTTAACGAAGACTTGAAGGCCTCACAGATGCAAAGTCCCTCCCCCCCACCCACCCCCACTCAGGTGCGATGTTCGACATGTGATGCTCCAGTCCCCTGAAAAAACCCAGCAGCCCTGAAGGGCATCCAACCCCTCCGAGCACTGGGCAGCAGATCCAGTGCCCTTGATCTGCAGGCTGGCAGATGGAAAGGGCTGTCGTGATATGCAGACATGCAGATAATGATATACAGACAGACACAGACAGGCAGCTAATGAACACAGAGAACAGGACATGACCAATGAGCAGGCAGGACACTCAGGGGTGATATCTCACTATAAAAGGCACGAGGCACTCACACTCCGCCTCTTTCCACTGATGAACATCTACAGAGTGGGTCAGGGTGGATGTACAGTATCACACCTCCAGCACGTGGCGAAGAGCTAGTCTGATTCAGTCAGACAGAGTAACCGCACTTAGGTTAGCAGAGAGTCAAACTCACAGAGAACTGTGCTAACTGTGCTACTGGTTCAATAAATCAGATTGAACTAACTTCAAGGTCTGGAGTATGTGGTGAATCACAGTCCGTGTAATTCACACTGTTATTATACATGATGCACTGTGTCTATGTAAGCTCGGTATACGAGCAGTTGCATGGCTCTGCCCATAGGGGGATATGAGGAGTTTGTACTGGGCTCCACCCTTGGCTCCACCCATGGCTCCCCCACTAACCGGAAGTATAAAGCTTGGTAGTCGGGAGCCTGCCTGCCAGTTCAGCTCGTTGCAGGCAGGCTCTGTTGAAAGACTATTAAAACTATTGTTCACTTTCAACCACGTGTCGTGTGATTTGATGGTCACATCAGAGTATCTTTTGGTTAAAGCTGCATCCAGTTGCATCCTGTGTTATCCCAGAGTACATAACACATCATGCTACCATGCTTAATCTGAGGCTGGTTTAGCTCACAGGGCTAAATCGCTGGCTTTTAAAGCAGACCAAGCAGGCCAGCAGTACGGTTCAATTCCCGTACCAGCCTCCCCGGAAGGCGCTGGAATGTGGCGACTAGGGGCTTTTCACAGTAACTTCATTGAAGCCTACTCGTGACAATAAGCGATTTTCATTTTTTCATTTTCATTAATCTCAGTGGTTTATCTCAGTCCGTTCCGTGATGACCAACAAATTTATCCCGGTACCATGGAGAAAATTCAGGCTCCTCACCAGCTCAGGACCTCCAGCAATCTCAGTGCCAACTGGCAGACAGTCAAGAAAAAGTTTCTGCTGTACATCGCAGCTTCAGACCTCGTGGGTGCGTCTGATGCAAGAAAGATCGCGCTTCTTCTCTCAAGAGTGGGTGATCAAACCATCGAACTCTTCAATTCTTTTCACTTCACCGAAGTCCAGGACGAAACAAAGTTTCTGACCATCCTGGACAAGTTTGACAGTCACTGTGAAGTGGACACCCAATGAAATCTTCAAGCGCTACATATTCAAGCAGCGTCTACAAAGTAAAGACGAATCTTTCAACTCCTTATTAACTAGCCTCCGCCTGCTAGCGCTGTCCTGCAACTTTGGTGATATTGCTGACTCCATGATCAGAGACCAAATCGTTTTTGGAGTTCAGTCTGATCCTCTGAGAGAGCAGCTACTGAAAATCAAGCATATGAACCCGCCAGTTGTGAATGAAACATGTACAGTGCATGAGCACGCCAAAAATCGCTATGTCCAGAACAAATCGGCTGAAAATGAGAAACTTGCCTCCCATGTGGCAGAGAGTGTGCAGGCCATCTCCCGGATGCAGCACCTCAGCACCTTTGATGAAAGCGGCCATTTCGCGCGCTTTTCCCGGGGCCCCACGCATGTTGATGCAAACGGGATAACAAAGCGGCCAACACCTACACTGCGCATGTGCGACGACGCGCATGACATGCTCGAACTGCGGCAATGCCCACTTAAAGAAACATTGCCCTGCAAGAGGCAAGCGATGTTTAAACTGCAGGAAGCCTGGACACTATGCAGCCTTGTACAGGTCTGCACCACCAGTCAGGGGCCAGCGCTCCCAATTCCGACGGCGCGTTGGTCGTTCTGGGTGAGTGTGCTTAACACTCACTTGGCTCTGTTTCTCGTTCTAAGCTCTGGAGTCGCCAGGTGCCGTTAAGACACCGCCATAAGCTTCAAGGTGAAGTTCAAAGCAATAAAACCGTCCACCAATTAGTAAGTCCGAACAACTAGAGTTTATTATAATACAATTATAATAACTACCCATGCACACGCTAAAGGATTAAACTTACTCCTACCGCTAAACAACTAATACTTATCTCGAAGGAACTGCGAGGTCAGGGAACAAGGCCTCTTGCTCTGCTCTGGTCTGCAGACTTCGGATTGCTATCAATTGCAAAGGGTGTCAGGAGTGCCTATGTCTGGTAGCGGTCGTCGCCGTTAGGCACTTACTTGTTGGTGGCTGCTGCTCGACGGCTGTAGTAGAAGACAGGAGCCCGGAGACAGGAGACTGAACCATGTGTGGGACCTTTCTTTTATAGGTCCCAGGGGGTCCGCGCCCCTTTGGGCGGACTCCCTTACCTGCTTGGAATTGATTGGGTCTCTTCCCAATCGATATGTTTGAACCCCCCAATCCTAGGGCAGTTCCTTGGTTTCTGGGGCGGTTCTCGGGACCTTTTGTTTTGGGCTTCTCTGGCGCCACTGGGTCTGGCCTTCCATAGAATGTATCGATTTGTGCTTAACTTGTGTCCATTGTATCTGGGACTCGCCCGGTATTGCCTCATTAGTATGTTAACGTGTTTTCTTTCACAGTGTTGTCTGGTCTCTGCAGCAGTCAAAACTGGTTTCTGCAGTTGTCCCAATACACAATCGCCTTGCAAGCTGCTTGCTTTCCAACATGTCCATTTTCCCTGCATTCTTTGCAATCTTCCATTTTGTGTTGGTCAGTGGCCACCCCAGGTGGCTACAGGCGTGTTCAGAGTGTGCAACAACGATTACAGGATTCTGATCCGGGCAGCACAACGGATCCAGAGGAAGAATGTCTGGACTCCGCCTACTGTGTGGGCATCATTACTAAATGTGAATATGCATCCAACTCATCACAAATTCAATCCATCCTCGCTGTGGATTCTGCGGACGAATGGCCTGCGATGATGCAGGTCAACCACTGCTCCATCCAGTTTAAGCTGGTCACAGGTGCTTCTGCCAACCTCCTCTCACAGGCAGATTTCAAACGCATCAAGAAGTCCCCCACCAAGGTCCTTCCAGCAGCCTGCAGGCCCCTGGACTACAACAAAAAAACCATCACGGCACTAGGGTCCTGCCATCTACTCGTCTCCAACCGGAGCACCCATGCATGGTTAAGTTTTGAAATTGTCAAGCCGGGACAGGGCATCCCTACTTGGCGCGCATGCCTGCAAGCAGCAGAACCTCGTGCAGCAGGCTTACACAATGACATCCTCCAATGTGGATCTTCAGGCCGGCATTGACGACATCCTCGCTCAGTATCTGGATGTGTTCGACAGGATTGGCACGCTGCCATATCGATACAAGATTCTGCTACGACCTGATGCCAAGCCAGTGGTCCATGCACCACGCCAGGTCCCGGCTCCACTGAGGGAGTGCCTGAAGGCACAGCTCAAGGATCTTCAGCAACAGGGCATCATTTCCAAGGTAACTGAACTGACTGACTGGGTCAGCTCGATGGTCTGTGTTAGAAAGCCTTCGGGAGACCTGCGTATCTGCATTGATCCCAAGGATCTCAATAAGAATATAATGCTTGAAAACTACCCCATCCCGAAGCGGGAGGATCCCACCAGTGAGATGGCACATGCACGTTAGAACATAGAACATAGAACATAGAACATAGAACATAGAACAGTACAGCTCAGAACAGGCCCTTCGGCCCTCGATGTTGTGCCGATCAATGATCACCCTACTCAAACCCACGTATCCACCCTATACCCGTAACCCAAACCCCCCCCCCCCCCCCTTAACCTTACTTTTTAGGACACTACGGGCAATTTAGCATGGCCAATCCACCTAACCTGCACATCTTTGGACTTTTCACCAAGTTAGATGCGTCACATGGATTTTGGCAAATCCAGCTGGTGAGTGCAACAGAAGGCTCTGCACCTTCAACACACCGTTAGGCAGGCACTGCTATAATTGCATGCCGTTTGGCATTGTCTCGGCATCGGAGATCGCATCGTGGAGCAGATGATGGAGCGTATTGATGGGGTTCATGTGTACGTGGATGACATCATCATATGGTCCACGAACCCTGAAGAGCATGTGTCCCGTCTCCAGCAGGTATTCCGCCGTGTCCATGCCAATGGCCTGAAGCTGAGCAGGTCCAAATGTTGCTTTGGGCATGTCGACACTCAAGTTCCTAGGTGACCAGATCTCTCAGCAGGGCGTGCGCCCGGACACAGACAAGGTCAAGGCCATCAAAGCCATGAAGGTCCCTGAAGACAAGAAGGTGGTGTTGCGCTTCCTGGGCATGGTCAATTTTCTGGGCAAGTTCATCCCAAACATGGCCTCACACACCACGGCCCTACGAAACCTGGTGAAAAAGTCCACTGACTTTGAGTGGAAGGCAGCAAATCAGGCAGAGTGGTTGGAGCTGAAAGCCAAGCTCACCACTGCACCTGTCTTGGCATTTTTCGACCCAGACAGGGAGACGAAGATCTCGACAGATGCGAGCCAGGATGGCATCGGCGTGGCGCTGCTTCAACGCGATGACACTTAGTTTTCTCCAAAGAAGTGGATAAATGCCTGCCACCTCCGGGGAAACCCTAGCTGTGACCCTCTCAGGGCAAACTTTATTTTCTGAAGTCTGAGAAACCCAACCATGTCACTAAGCCAGATCTCTGAATTCGGGGGCTTCGACTCCCTCCATGCTAATAATATCCATCTCTGGGCTACCAAGGAGGCAAAAGCCAAATCGTCAGCCTCTCTCACCCCCTGGACTCTCGGATCTTCCGACACTCCGAAAATCGCCACCTCCGGATTCGGGAACTACCCTTGTTTTTAACACTGTGGACATGACATCTGTAAAACCTTGCCGAAATCCCCTGAGCTTCGGACATGCCCAAAACATATGTACATAGTTTACTGGCCCTCCCGCACATCTCACACACCTGTCCTCTATCCCAAAAAGCTTGCTCATCTAGGCCACCATCATGTGTGCCCGGTGTACAACCTTAAACTGAATCAGGCTGACCCTGGTACATGATGAGGACGTGTTGACTCTGCTTAACGCCTTTGCCCAAAGACCTGCCTCAAACCCCCCCTCCCCTAGCTCATCTCCCATTTGCGCTTTAGCTCCTCTGTCTGCATTTCCTCCGACTCCATGACTTCTTTATAAATATCCGAAACCTTCCCCTCTCCCACCCCCCATCTGGAAACTATGCTGTCCTGTATCCCCCGTGGCGTAGGAGCAGAAAGGTTGAAACCTACCTTCGCAAAAATCCTGTACCTGCAGATTTCTGAATCCATTTCCTGCTGGCAGTTCAAATTTCTCCTCTAAATCTTTCAAAAAGGGGAAGCTCCCATCTATAAATAGATCCCCATCCTCTCAATCCCTGCTCTCTGTCATCTCTGAAACCCCCAACCAGCCTTCCCGGTACAAACCGATGGTTATTGCCATGCTTCCTTCATTGCCCCCAGACTCTCAGGGCCACCACTACCACCGGGCTTGTGGAGTACTAAGCCAGCGAGAACGGCAGAGGTGCCATTACCAACGCCCCCAAACCTGTGTCCTTGCACAAGGGGCCCACCCACGCCCCACTACCCACTTCCTAATCATGGCTATATTTGCCGCCTAATGATAGCAAATTAGGCTTAATGAGATTCTTGCCATTTGTGGGCAAGATCTGGAACTCACCATCAGGAGTGGGTCAGGCGAATTGCAAAATGGTTCGCGTGCAGCGCAAATCTTGATTTTGCCCTCTCCCATGATTCACTCAGTCCACCCAGATCTGCGCTGGGCACAATGTGGTCGCTGAAACCCACCCATAATATATGCACCGATTTCTTAAATTCATCACATGTTCTCGCCAACATTGTCACTTGCTGCTGGATGCCCCACCACACATATTTGACCTGATACTATGAAGTCAATGTTGCAGACTCCCAGGGAAACTTCCTCCCGACTGTATCCCACTGTGCCACTACCTCTGATGGGTCTCTCTTGTCAAAGAAACAAGCCCAGAGAGTGGTGTCTGGGATATTATCTGAATTTGTGAGTATGATTATGTCAGGCTGTTGCTTGACTAGTCTGTGAGGCAGCTCCCCCACTTTTTTTTTTCTTTTTTTTAAAATTCAGAGTACCCAATTACCTTTTCCAATTAAGGGGCAATTTAGTGTGGCCAATCCGCCTATCCTGCACATCTTTTGGTTTGTGGGGGCGAAACCCACGCAGACACGGGGAGAATGTGCAAACTCCACACGGACAGTGACCCAGGGCCGGGATTCGAACCCGGGTCCTCAGCGCCGTAGGCAGTAACGCTAACCACTGTGCCACCGTGCTGCCCAAGCTCCCCCACTTTTGACATAAACCCTCATATGTTAGTCAGGAGTTCTTTGCAGGCACTTCAGTGCTGTATGTACATGGGTTCCAGTGCCTAGGTTGTTGCCGGGTGGACTGTGTGGTCTCATTCGTTTTAGACTTCATAGTGGTTTGGTACAATTGAGTAGATTGCTGGGTAATTTCAGTGGGCAGTTAAGTTCAACAACATCTTTGTGGGTCTGGAGTTAAATATGGGCCAGACAGGGTAAGGATGGCAGGTTTCCTTTCCTAAAGAACATTAGTTGAACCAGATTGGTTTTTATAGCAATCAACAATGGTTTTATGGTTACAATTGGGCTGCTGTTTAATTCCTAATTTATGAATTGAATTCAAATTCCACCAGCTACCTTGGTGGAATCTAAACCTGTGTCCCTGGTGCGTCAGGTCAGTCATCTCGGTCCCGGGACATCACCGCAGGAGATCCCCTGGGTAGTTTCCTCGGCCTAACTAGCTTCAGCTGCTTCATCGCTGACCTTCCTTCCATCATAAGGTTGGAAGTGGGAATGTTTGCTCATGATTTCACAATATTCAGTGCCATTTGTGACTCCTCAGACACTGATGCACAATGTGGTCGCTGAACAAGACCTGGGCATTATCTAGGCTTAGGATGATAAGTGGCAAGTGACACTTATGCCATACAATTACCATCTCCAACAAAAGAGAATCTAACCATCACCCCTTGACAGTAAATGTCATTACCATCGCTGAATCCCCCACTATCAACATCCTGGGGTTACCATTGACCAGAAACTGAATTGGACTAGCCATATAAATACTGTGGCTACAAGAGCAATCTTGTGGTGGGTAACTCACCTCCTGACCACCCCAAAGGAACAAGTCAGGAGTTTGATGGAATATTCTCCACTTAATTGGATGAGTACAGCCCCAACAGCACTCAAGAGGCCGGATACCAGCCAGGGCACAGCAGCCCACTTGATTGGCATCCCTTCCCTAAGCATTCACTGCTTCAACCATCCATGAACCATGACAGTACTGTGTACCATTTGCAAGATGTACTGCAGGAACTCACCAAGGCTCTTTTGGCAATACCTTCCAAACCCATGACTGTTGCCATCTAGAAGGACAGGAGTAGCAGATACATGGGAACACCACAGCGTGGAAGTTCCCCTCCAAGTCACTCACCATCCTGACTTGGAAATATATCACCATTCCTCTATTGTTGGGACATAATCCTGGAACACCTTCCCTAATAGTGGGCGTACCTATACCACAGGCACTGCAGCAGTTCAAGAAGGCAGCTCAGCACCATCTTCTCAAGGGCAATTAGGGATGGGCAAAGAATTCTGGCCGAACAAGCAATACCAATAATGCGTAAATTAATATTTATTAAAAATCAGCCTGGACCTTTAGATTGCTAGTACAGTGACATTAACATTATGCCACAGCCTCCCTATAAACCTATAAATGTGGACTGGTAAGCTTCCTGAGGCTCCTTCAGAAAAATGTCACGATGGATCTTAACAATTCTGTGATTCTGCGATTCTGTGAAGTAATTTTCTTCATCATAAAATTGAGATAATTCTTCTTTTCTAAATGGCCTGTGACAAAGAACCCCTTCCAGTAAGTAAAAACTAACGTGCAGGAAAATGTGGGACACAAAGGTTAATGAGAGAGCAAAGGTAGTCTCCTGGAAATAATGATCCTGTTAAGGACTGAGGGAGAGATGGCAGGGAATCTGAGGAGGATTTCAGTTGGGTGGTATAGAGTTGAAAGAAAACAACAAAGCAGAAGGAAGAGGCAGAAGCCGTTTCAAGCAACTATGCATATTTCTTGACCTTTGAGACAAAAAGGCCATTAATTTCTCACACCAGCAGTGGAGGGGATGGAGTAAAGGTATGGAGACAGAAAAAAAGCTGATGATTGTTCTGAAAAGGAATCTGCGATTGTTCTCAGCGTGATCCTGAAATAGCAGACAGCTTGTCCATAGAGAGGGAGATGTGGCATCTGCCGATGGGGCCTGCAATGATTTTTCTCTTGTTTTCTCCAAATGGAAAAAGAAAATGAGAGCTAACTTTGAAAACAAAGCTATGCAATCACATATAACAATAATAAAACCTCATTGCTAAAAATCATAGGCCTTACAGTTTCAATAGAATTGTTCATTTGTTTCTATGGGTACTGAGTTAACTCTGCCTCCCTTTGGGACCCCTTGCTTTCGCTCATCTTCCTGATCAAGTTAGAAGTCCAAACACTAGAATCTATCTTTCTAACTTAAAAAGTGCATTGAACCTGCTGTGCAATTTCTGTTTATTTCTTGTTTACTCTCACTGTTCAACCACTATGAACACAAGAAATATTGGGATCCATTGGCATAATCCCTTTTCCACCTTGATAGATAGCAGGAGCTTACCATTTTCTATGGGAGTGAGAACTCCACTCAATATGGTCGAGCTGGGTAAGATCATTACTGGCTGAATTTCTGCCCATTTACTCATAATAACTTTATGGGATTGGTTGGCTTCTGGGGTTTCCGCAGCTCTTTCACTGAGCTTACGCTGGCCCAGTGAGAAAGTTCCTGTCAAAATTCACCACTATATTCCATCGTATCCAGAACAGAGACATCGCTGTATTGACACCTGTTGCCTTGCAAGAAAAACCATCATTGAGAAACAAACTGTGGTCTCAAGGCTCCTACTGTCAACTTATGGTTGAAAGGTACAGATGTTTGCACTGCTATAGCACACTCCGGTGTAAGGAATGTATAAGACTATTATCGATCTTGATCCAGATTAAACCAGAGCTTCCTTAATGGATTTGGAAGCACGGTCTACTCAGGAAAAAAGGAGGGTCACACAAAAGTCTTATATGTTTGGCCTGCCGAAATTCAAATCTGCAACCACAGAGAATTAAGCAAAGCGCTTAATATCTGGCTTCCTCCACATTGATAGCTATTTTAATTTTCATCCTTGATGTGTTCTACACATTCCAACATGGAATGCGATTTGTGACACTCATCTCGGGTCATTTTCTCCCCTTTTTCAGTCTCTCCATTATTACATTTCATCTCTCTACTCAAAAGCTCATCAGCCTTCTGTCAATACTGCACTGGGTGGTCAAAGGATCACAATGATACCTTGAGTGACTCACCTGTAGGTCAACCATGAGGAAGCACACATTACAGCTATCTACACACAACAATGCATTTGGCCATTGTCTGTTGTTTCGTTTCTTTTCACAATCTTTATGAAGATGGCCGTATTAGTTTAAATGAGCTGCTAAAAGTAACCGTCAGACATATTTCACTATTTTATTCCACTGTTCTGAAGCAGTGAATTGAGAGCAGTTATTTTCTGAAGTAATATTTCACGGAGATTATGAAATGTTAGGCAAATAGGATTCCAAAAATGGAGAGGAAAGCAACATGCAAAATTGAAGGGGAAAATCGCTGAAATATTCATCTGACTTTCCACCGCCAAGGTTCCTTAGGCAGCATCTCCCAAACCCACGATCACTACTATCTAGAAGGACAAGAGCAGTAGATACCTGGGAACCCCACCACCTGGAGGTTCCCCTCCAAGTCACTCACCACCCTGACTTGGAAATATATCGCCGTTCCTTCACTGTCGCTGGGTCAAAATCCTGGAACTCCCTCACTATCAGCACTGTAGGTGTACCTACACCTCAGGGACTGCAGCGGTACAAGAAGGTAGCCCACCACCACCTTCTGAAGGGCAACTAGGGATGGACAATAAATGCTGACCTAACCAGCGACACCCATATCCCGTAAATGAATTTTTAAAACAATGTTAAAACTTTGTTGGGTGAGATACAAATTCTAACAGGTTTTTTTTTGCTTCCACTTCTTTTATGTATTTATATATACAGATGAAAAGTAGCTAAGATGTGGTGCACGTATGTAAAAGTAAAATGAGTATTGTATTTCAAGCGTGATGAAGGAATGATTGTATAAAATTGTGCTGCCTGATGTGTTCTCTTCATGGCAATCATTACTGGTTTTTCACAGTGGTGAAATCTCAACAAATCAAGGTTACTCCTGAACAGAATACATTACTTACTGCTGATGTCAAAGACTATAAGAGCTAAGAGGTTTGAAACAGCATGGAACTGCAATTTCATAACCTTTTAACATCATATCAGAGAGTCTGTGGTATTAGTCCTCCACAAATAATGACTGGAACAGCCCTAAAAGAGTGAGTGGTACCTAGGGTAGACTCTACATTTATGCAACTGCTGCACATCAACGTTTATTCCAAAAGGTCTGTGGAGAAGACTGACTGACGTACTGGGCCGAATTTTAATGTAAAAAAAATGGACAGTTTTGAGTCTGGTCGGGGATTAAAGTCTGCGGGCTGAATCTTGCCGAGCAATGGGATTGGTGGCAAACAGAACCGCTTAATGTGGCAGGAGACAGGATGCACAGCCGGAATGTTGTTTTCCTGATTTTAAAGGCAGTTTAAAGTTGGGACGAGCTTTCTGATAACCAATGTTGGGAGCACCATTAGCGTGCATTAGCATCTCATGCCTGGTCACTAAGAGGCCACCTCGCTGGAATTAAGTTCCCCCCCTGAAAATTACGTTTTACCCCCACCTTCCCCAGCAGTTAATTTGAATGTTCAGTTTTGCAATTGTACATAAATGACGTGTACCTGGTGAGCTTCACTACATCCATGACTTTGACATCAGAAGATGTTGCATTCGCCTTCATGTTGACTATTCACAGTCTCTTGCATATTGGGTGCTGCTCGCACAAGCTGCACCAAGGCTGGGTACAGGAGGCAGGAATGGCAGCCAAGGCTGAGATAGAGGCAGAACAGAGGTGGCAGGGTAAAGACTAGTGGAGAAGTGTGGGAGACTGTTCAGGTCATGTTTAAGAAACTGTCAGGGGAATGACGCCAGTCTGTCCATGGGGCATGTTTGTGTGCACGGCGTGACTAGCATGTCTTGGTCCTGGTCTGAAGGGGAGCGGTCTACTGTTCTGGGGGTTGTACGGATGGCACTGGGACACAGAAGGCACAACTGCATTCAGGGGAGACAGTTGGATCTATTACGGTCGAGCTTCCATGAGGGTGTGGTTGATGGTCTCATGGGGTCTCTGAAAGTAAGGTTGCAGCTGGCCTTTAGACCGGGGATGGGGCGGGGCGGGTTCAGGTTCTCAGGAATGCCAACATTGAAGTGAACAGGGGGGAGAACAGGTAGATCAACATGCATAATAATGGGTTTGGGGTCATGGGGGGAAGCTGAATGATCACAGGGCAGAAAGGAATTAGGAAGCCATACCCGTAGATGAGGATGGGCGGAACTTGGTGGGTGGCAGGGTGAGGTTGGAATGTGCTGGAAGCACTCCCAAATTTAACAAGAACCATCTTCGACTTTCCACAGTAATGACGCAGTTTGAAAAAGCTATGGAAAAAACATGAGCGGGGTCTCAAAGTGAGTGGGAGGAGTTCATGACTCCTCTTTTGGGACGAGTGAAGGGGCATCTTATTAATTATTTACTAAGGCCATGGCGAATCAGGCTCAACTGAGCGCAGTTCTTGAGGTTCAAATGCCCATTGAAGAAACATTATTCCATGACTAATGGGTTGCATTCATGTGAGAAACCATTAAGGTTTAAAGCTGGCGATGAGTAGATCTGATTGGCTATCTGCTCCTGACAGAGACAGTAAAGAAGGGACAAAGGGGAATTCATCTAAAAGACACGGCTGCTGAGTGGCAGCTAGATGCACATTCCAAACCTCGATACTCCTGCTAAATGGACATGGCTGACAAGGCATAATGCAGAAAGCCTTTCCATCAAGCCAAGATTATATTCTCTCGATAGAGTGTCAATGGTAATGGAGGCAAGCTGACAGCGTTCTTGCACATGGTTGTTATCACCTGGGTCAATGAGCACTATCTCCATGCGCAGTCATGTATGAAGAGGAGGAACAGCCAACAGTTGTCCTCTCGGATGCATTTAACATGGAAAAGGTGGTGTGGAGATTTCTAGACAGTGGCCTGGCCAAGGGCTAAGCAATGGCCTGTTGGATTGGAGATGGTGGGAAACCTGTTAAGGATATGTTCAGTATTTGTATCCATTTGATTTGTTGTACAAAGGGGCCTCAAGGATGTGGGCTGCAGGCTTTGCTTATGGCTCTCACCTTAATGAGAAGAAGTGCCCATTATAGATTGGCACTGGACTAGGAGGATCAATGGCCTGAACAGCAAGAGGGAGCAAGGCCGCAAGACATCCAAAATGCTCCCAAGGAGGGGCAAATGTGACGATGACCATTGCAACAGGTATATCACAGGTAATTTATGGAAATGAGCAAAAGGCAATGCCGCAGACACATTCACTTGTTCATGGATGTTGCAGCTCCCATTTGTCAGCTTTTCTGAGACAAACTGCGGGTGCAAGGACCTGATGGACATTTGATGCTGGTGATTTTGAAGTCGCTGCTACACTATACTTTTTTGCCAACAATTCCATTCAGGGCCCCACAGGGAACTTGGAGGGCACACATGTAGAATTAAAGCTCCCTGCCAGCAGCCTGTTAGATTCATCAGTCGAGAAGTATTTCACTCTCTTAACATCCATCTTAATTGCATCACAGAATGTAAATCTGCATGTTTGTGCTTCGAACCAAGAGAGCTCTCATGGTTCTTACATTTTGAGAGGTGCCATAGATATTTGTGGGACCCCAGCGACTAAAAGATTATTTCTTCAGTGACAAGGAATACCCCCAGAAAATATAGTTGATGACACCAGTTTGGCAGAGTGCTGTTGTGGAGAGGTACAATGCTGGACTTGCTTCCACCAAGTCTCTGATAGCCCAGATAGGCCTCCTCAAGATATGTTTCAGATGTTTGGACCATTCTGGTAGGGCGCCGTAACCTCTGGATTATTACCTGAGCCACAGGGAAATTGATAAAGGCCACATAAGGTGGGGGGGGGGGGGGATTCTCCGAGCCCCGTGCCGGGCCGGAGAATCACTGCAACCACGCCACGACGCCGGCGCGTGATTCTCCGAGGTGTGGAGAATCAGCGCCAATTTCGCCGCCACGGGCCGCTGGAATCGACGGGGTCGCCGATTTTCTGGCCCGGATGGGCCGAGCGCCCGCGCGGAAACGGCAGAGTCCCGCCGGCGCCATTCATCCCTGGTCTCTGCCAGTGGAACTCTGCGCGAAGGGTCCGGGGGCGGCCTGTGGGGCGGGGAAACGCTCTCCTTCACCGGGGGGAGGCGGGGGGGAACGGGACTACGATGGAGTCTGGTCCTCGATCGTGGGCCCATCGATCGGTAGACAGGCCTCTTCCCCCCCCCCCGGGCCTACTTTGTTGTGCGGCCGGACCCTGAACCCCTACCCCATGTTGCGTTGGGGCCCGCGCGCCGAAGAAGTCCCCTGCGCATGCGCAGGTTGGCGCGGCCCAACTGCGCATGTGTGGGTTGGCACGGTGTCCATTTGGCGCCGGGAAGGGAGGCTGGAGCGGCGTGAACTCTCCAGCGCATGCTGGCCCCCTGTGGGGGACAGAATCGGTTGTCCCCGTGCCCGTTTCGTGCCGCCGTGAAATGCGATTGCGTTCACGATGGCGCGAACACTTAGTCTCCATTTTGGAGTATCGCCCCCAAGATTACAGAGGTGAAAGCGTGGGTTAAATCTGGTGTGGGACAAGTGGGTTAAGGTTAGTGGGGCAGCATTAGGGAAAGTTGGGTCTGTACTGTTGGGACGGTCCACACCTGAACTGTGCTGGGACCAGTGTCCTCGGGAGGTGCAGGGAAGTAAAAAGGGTTTTAAACTAACTAATGCGGGAAAGGGATCAAATTTGGGAAGATGTGGTAAATCAAAGAGTAGAGACAAGGCAAAAGAGAAAAGTATTAATTAGGGAATTGAAAAATATACCATGATGGGAAAGGACCGGGCGTACAAATCTAAGAGTAAATCAGCCGACAAGGCTGGAGGTCATAAAAATAATAAAAGGGCAAAAGTTGAGACTCAATACCTGAATGCATGTAGCAATCAAAACAAAACAGATGAACTGACAGTGCTGGACACCGCTGGAACCTCCACTCAGGACTCAGCTTGTCCAGTCCTTCCGAATCCCCTCTGCCGAAGACCCTTTCAGCTTTGCCTTAGAATCATAGAACTCCGACAGTGAAGAAGGAGGCCTTTCGACCCATCGAGTCTGCACCAACCATCTGAAAGAGCACCTCACCTAGGCCCCTCCCCCAGCCCAACCCCCACCCTATACCCGTAACCCCACCTAACCTGCACACCTTGGGACACTAAGGGGCAATTTAGTATGGTCAATCCTCCTAACTTTGTACATTTTTGGACAGAGAGGAAACCAGAACACCCGGAGAAATCTCACGTAGACATGGGGAGAAAGTGGAAACACCACACAGTCACCCAAAGCCGGAATTGAACCCGGATCCCTGGAGCTGTAAGGCAGCAATGCTAATCACTGTTCTTTGTGCCCACAGCGAGAGCAGCTGCCCCACAACAGGACAGCCAAAGTAAGCTGGAGCCCTAATAACCCCAGCTCTCCAGAGGACAGCCACCAAGATCAGGGTGTCGGGGAAGCACATAGCAAGAGCAGGAAAAGGAAAATTAAGAAATATTAAAAGCGCAATTGGGTGTACGGTTGATTAATTGAATGTCACAATCAGAAAACGTTAATAAATATCACCACTTTAACCGTGTCTTGTTTTAGCTGCAGTTCTTAATTTAGCATTTCACCCGCCGCCACCTCCAGATACCTTCATCTTCCCGGAGACATCTCATCTCCTGGAATGAGCACCCCCTCCCTTCCAGTATTACTTTCAACTTCCCCACTGTTACCATTCAAACTTCTCAAATTACTTCAGCAATGTCCAGGTAAATGTTGAAGTTCCCTTTCTCCCATTTGTCCGGATTAAACTCCATCTGCCATCACTCCGCCCAAATCTCCAAATGATCTAAATCCTGCTGTATCCTCTGACAGTCCTCATCACTATCCGCAATTCCACCAACCTTTGTGCCATCTGCAAACTTACTAATCAGACCAGTTACATTTTCCTCCAAATCATTTGTAGATACTACGAACAGCAAAGGTCCCAGCACTGATCCCTGCGGAACACCACTAGTCACAACCCTGCAATTAGAAAAGCACCCTTCCATTGCTACTCTCTGCCTTCTATGACCTAGCCAGTTCTGTATCCACCTTTCCAGCTCACCCCTGATCCCGTGTGACTTCACCTTTTGTACCAGTCTACCATGAGGGACCTTGTCAAAGGCCTTACTGAAGTCCATATAGACAACATCCACTGCCTTACCTGCATCAATCATCCTTGTGACTTCTTTGAAAAACTCTATCAAGTTAGTGAGACACGACCTCCCCTTCACAAAACCATGCTGCCTCTCACTAATATGTCCATTTGCTTCCAAATGGGAGTAGATCCTGTCTCGAAGAGTTCTCTCCAGTAATTTCCCTACCACTGAAGTAAGGCCTGTAGTTCCCTGGATTATCCTTGCTACCCTTCTTAAACAAAGGAACAACATTGGCTATTCTCCAGTCCTCCGGGACATCACCTGAAGACAGTGAGGATCTAAAGATTTCTGTCAAGTCCTCAGCAATTTCCTCTCTAGCCTCCTGTAAAAGCCGGCCAGGAAGTGAACCGGCATCTTCGGATGGTCCCAGCTGGGGCTAGTTGTACTCCTTGCAGCTCTGCTTTGGCTTATTGAATAAACCTTGTGATTTGAATCCTTCTCAGGACTCCTCTAACTGTAATACTGGCAACGTGGCCATCCAGATCATGGCTGAATCTCATTGCAGAGGAGCAATGTCAGAACAGATATTCGAGAGACTCGATGCTTTTGATATGAGCTTAGAATACTGGGCTCAGTATGCTGAGCAAATGCGTTACTTTTTTAGGATGAACACCATTATGGGGGAATGACCGCCAGACGTTGATACTCATCTCCCCCTGTGGGGCCCCTACTTTTAATGTCATCAGAAATCTGACCTACCCTGCGGCCTCAGATTCCAAAACATTTGACGAACTGGTGGCACTCATGGAGGACCATTATGACTCCAAACCATCAATAATTGTCCAAAGGATTATTACAGCCGGAGGAATCCTGGGAAAGTCAGTCACAGAATCTTTGGTACCCCTACACAAGCTGGCTGAGCACTGCCTTATGGGCCATCCCTGCAGGGGATGCTGAAGAACCGCCTCGTGTGCAGAATCAACAGCATGGTGACCCAACGTAAGTTGCTGGCTGGGCCATTTCTGGACCTGGAAAGGGCCATAGAGATATGTCACATGGAAATGTGGAGAAGGGAGTGCAGGAGCTCCAGGGCTCACTCGAGATAGAGCTGAATAACATTGGGCACCCACTCATTCAGGTGAACAATGCCCCCTGAGAGAAAAGCCTCTGGGACCCAGCCACTGCCCGAGCAACGTCGGGACCAGACCTATTGGCTGAGGGCATCTGCAGTCCAGTGAGACATCTCCCATGAACCCCAGGAGGAGGAATCTCACAATAGTGAGGAACTGTGGGAACCAGGAATGCCAGATGCGTCAACAAGCGTGCCACCCAGGTTGTAGCCATGCAAACCTAGAGCCAGAGCTTTGCACCTGCCACAGTCCAACGAGGACGAGTGCTTGCAGCTAAACTGCACCACCGCGCCAAATATAGTCCGTATCCAAGTCATCGTTCAGGTTAATGGCCACCTGCTTGAGATGGAAATTGTCACCGGAGCTGCTTTCTCAATCATAGGATGACAGATGCACCAGAAAGTTCGGACAGGAATCCAACGCCTGGACTTGAAGGACACTGAGGCGCATTTTGCAATATATACGGAAGAACCACAGGCTGGCAATATGTACATCTGCTGTTGATAGTGGTACGAGGGCCTGGGCCCAGTCTGTTGGGCCGCAATTGACTGCAGAGGCTCCACCTGGACTGGCAGCAGGTTTTCAAGATGGGAACTGGGGAATTCTAAGATGCCCTACCGAAATACCGGGAAGTTTTCCAGGGTGGCCTGGGAAAAATAAAGGGTGTCATGGCCAAAATCTACATCAACCCAGAATTTAGCGCCCGCCCAGTCCCCTAGGTCTTGTTGACAATGGCGGATGATGAGCTCAACCGGTTGGAAGGCCAGGGAATCATTCGTCTTGTACAGTTCGCAGAGTGGGCAGTGAATGTGGCAACCATCCTCGCACTGATGTTTGCACTCTTTAAAAAACACCAGGACTGGGCATGGAGGGTACAGTAAGAAGAGGCGTTTGCTAAGGGGAAGCAACAACTGTCGTCCCCCAACCCCCCGACCCTCTCCAATCCCAAAAGGACCCAGACAGCATTCTCCTGTGGAACACCGTGTCCTGGCCCCGAGCCAAGGCAGAAAGATCATATTGCAGGACTTGCACAATGGACACACAGGAGTGTCCAAGGTAAGCATGTTTGCAGGAGCTACATATGGTGGCCAGGACGTGTTGGTGACATTAAGCGGTTGGTACAGCAATGCACTGCATGTCAGGAGCATCATAAGCTCCCACCAGCAGCGCCTCTTCACCCCTGGGAGTGGCCAGGCCGACCCTGGGTATGCTTGGCATGCTGACTCCACTCGACGTTTTCGAGGCTCGATGTTCCTGCTAATAGTGGATGCCCGCTCAAAATGGTTAGACATCAATTGAATGCTGTCCACCACTTTGAGGGCTACCATTGGGAAGCTGCGCCTTTCGTTCAGTACCCATGGCATCCCGGAGGTGCTGGTTACATATAACTGCACCCCTTTTACGGGATTTAGCACGGAATTCTCACACTGCATGAAGTTGAATGGGGTAATATACATTCGGACCGCCCCATACCATCCCTCTTCAAATGGTCTGCGGAGCAGGCAGTACATACATTTAAGAGGGACATGAAGAAGCAGGCCATGAGATCCATGGAGATAAAGTTGGCTCGGTTCCTATTCAGCTACCATACCACGCCACACACGACAACCGGAGTGGCACAGGCGGAATCACCGATTGGCCGAAGGCTGAGGATCTGCCTTAGCCTGACCTTCCCCAATATTGGCAGGAATGTGGAAAGGAGACAGGATCTCCAGAAACAATACCACAGTAAGCGGATGCAAAACAGAGGTTTTCGGCCAGGGGACACGATACATGTCTGGAGCTTCGGAGATGGTGTCCACTGGATACCAGCGACTATAATAATAATAATAATCGCTTATTGTCACAAGTAGGCTTCAATGAAGTTACTGTGAAAGGCCCCTAGTCGCCATATTCCGCCGCCTGTTTGGGGAAGCCAGTACGGGAATTGTGGAAATGTCTGGACCAGTGTCACACCTTGTGAAAACAAAGGAGTGGACAGTGCGAAAACATGTGAACCACCATAAAAGCAGGAAGCCTGTACCAGGACTGCCCCCACCAGATGAGTCAGCTCTTTGTCCCTCCTGCTCATCACCCAAAGGCCAAGAGGCAATACCCCTTACAGGCCAGCAGACAGAGATGTGCCAAGTGGAAGCCTCAGGGTCAGACATAGAAACACAAGTGTCTATAAAGAACAAAGAACAATGCAGCACAGGAACGGGCCCTTCGGCCCTCCAAGCCTGTACCGGTCATGATACCAACCTTGGCCAAAACCCTCAACACTTTGTAGTGCTGTATCCCTCTATACACATCCTATCCATGTATTTGTTGAGATGCCTTTTGAACGCCGTTAATGTATCTACAATCTCCCCTGACAGCGCATTCCAGGCACTCACCACCCTCTGTGTAAAAAACCTGCCTCGCACATCTCCTCTAAACTTTGCCCCACGGACCTTAAACCTATGGCCCCCGAGAGACTGACCCCTCCACCCAGGGAAAAAGGGCTTTCCCATACACTCTATCCATGCCCCTCATAAACTTGCAGACCTCAATTAGGTCGCCCCTCAATTCTGCCATTCTAATGAAAACAGTCCGAGTCTATTCAGCCTCTCCACATAGCTAACACCCTCCAGACCGGGCAACATCCTGGTAACCCTCCTCTGCATCCTCTCCAAAGCCTCCAGATTCTTCTAGTAGTGTGGCGACCAGAGTTGTGCGCAATATTCAAAGTGTGGCATTCCCAAAGTTCTATAAAACTGTAGCATGACTTGCCAGTTTTTATATTCGATGCCCCGTCCAATGAGGGCAAGCATTCCATATACTTTCTTGACTATCTTGCCCACTGATGTTGCCACTTTCAAAGATCTGTGGACTTGCATGCTCAGATCCCGCTGACTTTCTATATTCCTAAGTGTTTTGCCATTTATGGTATATTTCCGCTCTATGTTAGACCTACCAAAATGTATTACCTCACATTTGCCCGTATTAAACTCCATTTGCCATTTCTCTGCCCAAGTCTCCAACCTATCTATGTCCTGCTATATCCTCTGACAATTCTCAACACTATCTGCCACTCCACCAACCTTGATGTCATCTGCTCCCCAACATGTTGCCCTGACCCAGCCATACAATCGCTTGAAGCACAACAGTGGGCAAAGCAAAGAAGGAGGCTTCCTCCACCTTCTACTACTGGGAGGCTTGCGGACTTTGGGAGTGTAGAGATGTACTAACTTCCATGAGACCCAAGGGAACGACCTGATTGATTTCCACATGGGGCTCATGGAATACAAGCTCCCCTGCTGAGGGGCGGAGGCCTAACATCAGGGATCATTAAAACCCACTGACAAAGGCAGCCAGGAAGGGAACCCGCATCTTCGAATGGTCTCGGCTGGGACTAGTTGTACTCCTTGCCTCTTTGCGGCTTTGCTTTGGCTTATTGAATGAACCTTTAGATTTGAATTCTTCTTGGGACTCCTCTAATTTTAATACAAATTGTAGTTGATGTAGTGGACTGTGAAGCAGTGAGGTGTGAGGTAGTGGGTGTGCGGTAGAGGGATGTGAGGCAGTGGGGTGTGAGGTCGTGGGTGTGCGGTAGGGGGATGTGAGGCAGTGGGGTGTGAGGTAGTGGGTGTGCGGTAGGGGGATGTGAGGCAGTGGGGTGTGAGGTAGTGGGTGTGCGGTAGAGGGGTGTGAGGCAATGGGGTGTGAGGTAGTGGGTGTGTGGTAAAGGGGTGCGAGGCAGTGGGGTGTGAGGCAGTGGGTGTGCGGTAGGGGGATGTGAGGCAGTGGGGTGTGAGGTAGTGGGTGTGCGGTAGAGGGGTGTGAGGTAGTGGGTGTGTGGTCGGGGGATGTGAGGCAGTGGGGTGTGAGGTAGGGGGATGTGAGGCAGTGGGGTGTGAGGTAGTGGGTGTGTGTGGTCGGGGGATGTGAGGCAGTGGGGTGTGAGGTAGGGGGATGTGAGGCAGTGGGGTGTGAGGTAGGGGGATGTGAGGCAGTGGGGTGTGAGGTAGTGGGTGTGTGCTAGAGGGGTGTGAGGCAGTGGGGTGTGAGGTAGTGGGTGTGCGGTAGAGGGATGTGAGGCAGTGGGGTGTGAGGTAGTGGGTGTGTGGTCGGGGGATGTGAGGCAGTGGGGTGTGAGGTAGGGGGATGTGAGGCAGTGGGGTGTGAGGTAGTGGGTGTGTGTGGTCGGGGGATGTGAGGCAGTGGGGTGTGAGGTAGGGGGATGTGAGGCAGTGGGGTGTGAGGTAGTGGGTGTGTGCTAGAGGGGTAGTGAGGCAGTGGGGTGTGAGGTAGTGGGTGTGTGGTAGGGGGGTGTGAGGCAGTGGGGTGTGAGGTAGTGGGTGTGTGCTAGAGGGGTGTGAGGCAGTGGGGTGTGAGGTAGTGGGTGTGTGGTAGAGGGATGTGAGGCAGTGGGGTGTGAGGTCGTGGGTGTGCGGTATGGGGATGTGAGGCAGTGGGATGTGAGGCAGTGGGGTGTGAGGTAGTGGGTGTGTGGTATGGGGATGTGAGGCAGTGGGGTGTGAGGCAGTGGGGTGTGAGGTAGTGGGTGTGCGGTAGGGGGATGTGAGGCAGTGGGGTGTGAGGTAGTGGGTGTGCGGTAGAGGGATGTGAGGCAGTGGGGTGTGAGGTAGTGGGTGTGTGGTAAAGGGGTGCGAGGCAGTGGGCTGTGAGGCAGTGGGTGTGCGGTAGGGGGATGTGAGGCAGTGGGGTGTGAGGTAGTGGGTGTGCGGTAGAGGGGTGTGAGGCAGTGGGGTGTGAGGTAGTGGGTGTGCGGTAGAGGGATGTGAGGCAGTGGGGTGTGAGGTAGGGGGATGTGAGGCAGTGGGGTGTGAGGTAGTGGGTGTGTGGTCGGGGGATGTGAGGCAGTGGGGTGTGAGGTAGGGGGATGTGAGGCAGTGGGGTGTGAGGTAGTGGGTGTGTGTGGTCGGGGGATGTGAGGCAGTGGGGTGTGAGGTAGGGGGATGTGAGGCAGTGGGGTGTGAGGTAGTGGGTGTGTGCTAGAGGGGTGTGAGGCAGTGGGGTGTGAGGTAGTGGGTGTGCGGTAGAGGGATGTGAGGCAGTGGGGTGTGAGGTAGTGGGTGTGCGGTAGAGGGGTGTGAGGCAGTGGGGTGTGAGGTAGTGGGTGTGCGGTAGAGGGATGTGAGGCAGTGGGGTGTGAGGTAGTGGGTGTGTGGTCGGGGGATGTGAGGCAGTGGGGTGTGAGGTAGGGGGATGTGAGGCAGTGGGGTGTGAGGTAGTGGGTGTGTGCTAGAGGGGTAGTGAGGCAGTGGGGTGTGAGGTAGTGGGTGTGTGGTAGGGGGGTGTGAGGCAGTGGGGTGTGAGGCAGTGGGGTGTGAGGTAGTGGGTGTGTGATAGAGGGGTATGAGGCAGTGGGGTGTGAGGCAGTGGGGTGTGAGGTAGTGGGTGTGCGGTAGGGGGATGTGAGGCAGTGGGGTGTGAGGTAGTGGGTGTGTGGTAGAGGGGTGTGAGGCAGTGGGGTGTGAGGTAGTGGGTGTGTAGTAGAGGGGTGTGAGGCAGTGGGGTGTGAGGTAGTGGGTGTGTGGTAGAGGGGTGTGAGGCAGTGGGGTGTGAGGTAGTGGGTGTGTAGTAGAGGGGTGTGAGGCAGTGGGGTGTGAGGTAGTGGGTGTGTAGTAGAGGGGTGTGAGGCAGTGGGGTGTGTGATAGTAGGTGTAGCTCGGTCTCTGAATGTTCGTACGCACAAGCATCGGCTGCGTACTGCAGCTTAATGACAGAGCTTGGGTGGTCTTGGTTTGGACCTGGAGGTGTCAGAGGTTGAACAGTTTCCCGCTTGTCCTGCTTCACTCCAGTGGGGAGCTTCAGGGTGACGGGATGGAGTGTTACTGCAAGGAAGATGGAGAAGAGTGTTGGTGCGATGATGCAGGCCTGTTTGACCCCAGTTTTTACACGTATTGGGTGTGCTTCCATTGGTGACTAGCAGAGCATCCTGGTGGAGAATGAAGGTGTCGAGCAATTGGCCGTCCAGGATGAAGAGGAGGTAGCTTGGACCAGGCATAAGGAAACTCGTGAAGCGACAGAAGGTATCAGTGAAATCAAGGATGTAGATAGGATGAGGCTAGACAAGGGCAGAAAAATAGAGTTGAGATAGAAAGAAACAGTTCAGTGGGGCAGAAGGAGGTTGAAACAATTGGTCGACCCTATTTGTGGATTATACCAACTGAGAGTTATGAGTATAAGGCTTGCAACAGTGTTAAGTCTCGGAGGGTAAGGTGAAGCTATGAATTGAAGGGTTGTGTACTGATTTACACAGTTTGTTGGTAGCTGGATGATGAAGTTGTAGCGAATTGAATAAAGCCGCACCTAATGAAAGGTGGTTGTAGTCGCTGGAGGTCAAATATCTCAACCCGAGGACGTCGCTGCATGAATACCTCACGGAAATGTCTGCAGTCCAACCATCTTCAGCTATTTCATCACTGACCTCCCCACTATCAACATCCTGAGGTTCACTATTGACCTGAAACTACTCGGGACCGGCTGGCTGGTTTAGCACACTGGGCTAAATAGCTGGCTTGTAATGCAGAGTAAGGCAGCAGCGCGGGTTCAATTCCCGTACCGGTCTCCCCGAACAGGCACCAGAATGTGGCGACTAGGGGATTTTCACAGTAACTTCATTGAAGCCTATTTGTGACAATAAGTGATTATTATTATTATTATTATATATATACTGTGGCTGCAAGAGTAGGTCAGAGGCGAGGAATTCTGTGTCGTGTAAATCACTTCCTGACTCACCAAATCCTGTTTATCATCTACAATGCACAATTCAGGACTGTGCTGGAATATTCTTCACTTGCTTCGGTGTGTGTGGCTCCAATAACCTTGACACCATTCGGGACAGGGCAGCCTGTTGGATCAGCACCCCATTCAGCACCATTAGCATTCACTCCCTCCACCACTGATGCACAGTGTCTATCATTTACAAGAAGCCACTATAGCAATTCAACTGCATCTGCCAAACCATTGACTGGCAGCAGATACATGGCAGCACCACCACCTGCAAGTGCCTCTCCAAGTAACCCGCTAACCTGAATTGGAAATATAACACTGCGGCTTTATTGCTGGTGTGTAAAATCCTGGACCTTCACACTGTAAAGCTCTGCTACCGACACAAGATGGACTGCACTGGTTCAAAAAAGCAGCTCGTCACCACCTTCTCAAGGACAATTAGTGATGAATAACAAATGCTGGCCTTGCCACCGATGCCGGCATCCTGTGAATAAATAAGTTTAAAAATCCAATATGTACTGAAGTTTTCCATTACATATTTAGCAATTGATTTGGTCTGTGTTTTGTGTCAGCTAAGTAAATGAGACAGGAAAAGGTCACTGTGAGCTACGAGCACTTGCCCGGGGAAGAGTATGTATTGAACACCATTCAATATATTGGAGATGTTGAAAAACACAATCATGTCCTTTGTCCTTTATCCATTTTAGGACATACAAATAAACACCAAAAGTTATTCTCAATATCAATGAAAGGTCAGAAAACAATTCAACATCCTGTTGCAGTTGTGTTCTCCAGTCTACTGTTTCCTGGAGCTGAAAATGGCCGTAGGTTTCTGAATGTCAGTGTAAATATCTGCCAGCAGTACCCTGAACCTTTGCACAGATTACAAACTTCCTCCTGGAAAACCGGTGACTGATAGTTTAAATGACAACCCAAATGCGCAAGGAATATTTATGCAAAAAACTTAATTGATGTTGATGGTAAAAGAAAAGAAAAGAAGCCGACCTGAGCTGTGTATCAAATAGTGAAAATTAAGATACGTTTTGCTACAGTCCCCATCCCATACACTATTAGATTTCAGCCCATCAGCCACTTTCAGTTCTCAATACAGCAGGGCAATATGGTCATAGCATCAACCACTGATTAACTTTATTTTCAGTCGCAATGATATGGATAAACCAGAGACAGAGGGTTAATTCTGACACCTCATCTTATAAAACCTTATTCCATCCGTTCAACCCCCAAAGTTGATGCCGATAACAAAATCATTTCACATTTTTTTCAGTATGCTCTGTCAGTCAACTGCTCACTAGCAACAGGACATCAGTACACCTCCATTAAGTAGGACACAGATTTGATTTCAGCCTAGTCCTGTTCTCCGGTGGGAGGACAAATTAGAAAAGGTTTTTTCACTGAAGTCACTGCCATTCGCCTCCTAGCAACAGGAACAATAACTGGTATTTATAAAGAGTCTTGAATGTAAAATGTACCAAGGTGCTTCATAGGAGTGTTATGTTAACTGATCTTGTTAATGGTTCTCTCTTCTTAGGTATTGTTGTTTCCCCCCCCCCCCACCCCGCTTCAAATCTGAATGATCACCCCCTCCTCCCAAAGAAAAACAACTTGAACCCTCTATCCCTACAAACTACTGCCCCATCTTCAACCTCCCTTTGTTCTCAAAGTCCATGGGCTATATTCTCCGCGCCCCGATGCCGAAATCGTGTTCGTTTTGGCCCTGAAATCGGGAGCGGTGCCAGTTTTTAAATTTTTCACTCCCCCAAAAATCGGTGTACTTTGGAGTATGCTGCGCTGAGTATCACTGCCTCAGGCCATTGCCTCTGGCCCGCCCCACGATGCTCCGTTGCTGACCGACTGAATTCCCGACGCCATGGGACTCTCATGGTCCCAGCCATATGGGAACCTCGCGAGGCAGCTGCGGACTCAGTCCGGGGCCGCCACAGTTGTGGAGGGCCGATCGGAGGGCGGGGGGTCTTTATTCGGGGCTGGGGGGCATGGGGGCTAGCGGTCCGGGGCGCGCAAGTGGCCGATGCGGGGCACTACTTTGCCCGTCGAGGCTTGTGGGCTGAGTGCGCCATAGAGCACGGGGCGGCCAGGATGCTGCCATGCATGTGCGCAGCCTCTGACCCGGAAGTGCTGTGGGCCGTATCAGCAGCTAGAGCTGCAAGCGCTACGATGGCTCCCTGCTAGCCCCCGGCAAAATGGGGAATCTGTGGCCTTTTGAAGCCAGTTTTCCTGGCGTAAAAAACACAGTTTTCCCGAAGGCGTGGATCTTAGTCCCAAAAACGGAGAATCCAGCCCCCTGAATGTGTTGCTGACTCCCAAATCCGTTCCCATCTTTCCCAGAACTCCATGCACGAAACCCTCCAAACAGGTTTCCTCCCCAGCCAAAGTCCATACTGGCTCTGATCAATGTCGCAAGTGACACTCGATGTGGTTATGCCAAAGGCAAATGATCCCTCTGCATCCTTCTCGACCTGCCCGCAGACATTGATACTGTGTGATCACATTATTCTCCCCCAACATCTCTCCACCATCGTCGAAAGGGGAGGGACTGCACTATCCACTTAATCTACCTTACCATTACTTATCTCCACCTCTTCACTGTAGATTGTTAGACGGTTTATTCGACATCCACTGGATATTCAGAAACCTTTCTTCAGATGAACATTTGAAAAGCCAAAGTCATAGTATTGAGTTCCCATCACAAACTCTGAACCCTAGCCATTGGCTCCATCCTGCTCCCTGAAAACTACCTGAGGCTGAACCAGGTTGTCAAGAATACTCCCGGGTGCCAAGGCTCGTCATTGCTCCAGCTCGGTTAGATGGAAGGGTCCTGAATGACAAAGGCAGATAACCACGCCACTCAGTCACCCAAGGGCGGAAGCAGGGGAGAGTACAATCCAAGTCATATCTCTATAAGGGCAGTAATTGAGTGGATCATTGGGCTGTTTGAGATAAGGTTCTGCTGTCTGGACTTATCAGGGTCAGCACTGCAATATCATCCAGAGCACATTTCGCTTATTGCCTTTGTGCACTCTGCTTCACACCAACTGGCTCTGTTAAGGCGGCACTTATTGGAGGTTGAAGACAGTGATGCAGCACCTCAAGGCCACAGAGGATGACTCAACGGATGAGTCTGGTGGGGAACCAGAGCAGTTCCAGGGTGAGGACGTGGCTGCAGAAGTGGTAATTGAGGTAATTGAGGAGGGTTTGCCTACTGAGACAGTATGGGAGGAAGTCAGAAACAAGAAAGGAGCAGCCACTTTATTGGGCATTTTCTATAGGCTCCCCAATAGCAGCAGAGAGATAGAGGAACAGATTGGGCGGCAGATCTTGGAAAAGTGCAGAAGTAACAGAGTTGTTGTCATGGGTGACTTCAACTTCCCTAATATTGACTGGAACCTCTTAGTGCAAATGGTTTGGATGGAGCAGATTTCGTCAGGTGTGTACAGGAAGAATTCCTGACGCATTCTGTTGATAGGCCGACAAGGGGGGAGGCCATATTGGATTTGGTGCTCAGCAACGAACCAGGCCAGGCATCAAATATCTTGGTGGGAGAGCATTTCGGTGACAGTGACCACAACTCCTTGACCTTTACTATAGTCATAGAGAGGGATAGGAACAGACAGTATGGGAAGGTATTTAATTAGGGAAGGGGAAATTATACTGCTATTAGACAGGAGCTGAGGAGCATAAAGTGGGAACAATTGTTCTTCGGGAAAAGCACAACAGTAATGTGGGGGTTGTTTAAGGAGCACTTATCCAGCGAGTGCTGGATAGTTTTGTCCCACTGAGACGTGTAAGGAATGGTAAGGTGAAGGAGCAATGGATGACAAGAGAAGTGGAGCTTCTAGTCAAGAGGAAGAAGGAAGCTTACGTAAGGTTGAGGAAGCAAGGATCTGGCACGGCTCTAGAGGATTTCAAGGTAGCCAGGAAGGAACTCAAAAATGGACTTAGGAGAGCTAGAAGGGGGCATTAAAAAGCCTTGGCGGGAAGGATTAGGGAAACCCCAAGTTGTTCTACACATGAGAGAAATAAGAAGATCAGAGTGAGAGTAGGGCCGATCAGGGATAGTGAAAGTGAAAATCGTTTATTGTCACAAGTAGGCTTCAAATTAAGTTACTGTGAAAAGCCCCTAGTTGCCACATTCCGGCGCCGTTTCGGGGAGGCTGGTACGGGAAGGGATAGTGGAGGGAACCTATACCCAGAGACTGAGGAGGTGGGACAGGCCCTAAATGAATATTTTTGCTTCAGTATTCACTAGAGACAGGGACCTTGTTGCTCATGAGAACAGTGTGAACCAGGTTAATAGACTCAAACAGGTTGATATTAAGAAGGAGGATGTGCTGGAAATTTTGAAAAGTGTCAGGATAGATAAGTCCCCTGGGCCTGACGGGATATACCCAAGGTTACTATGGGAAGCGAGGGAGGAGATTGCTGCGCCATTGGCAATGATCTTTGCGTCCTCACTCTGGATGAGTACTGGATGATTGGAGTGAGGCGAATGTTGTTCCCCTGTTCAAGAAAGGAAAGAGGGAAATCCCTGGGAATTGCAGACCCATCAGTCTTACGACTGTGGTGAGCAAGATATTGGAAAGGATTCTGAGAGATAGGAGTAATGATTATTTCGAAAAACATAGTTTGATTAAAGATGGTTGTGGTAAACCACTGTTACATCTGTATTAGGTGATGTAAGGTAGGACCTGTACTACTGGTTCGCCGGTAGCCCCTGCCTGCTGGCTCTGCCTAGTAAGAGGAGTGTGTCCTCTATTCAGCAGCCATTTTGCCAGCTGCTGTGGGAGGCCACAAATCTTACTGCAATAAAGCCACAGTTGTATCCAACCTTAGTCTTTGTACAATTGATCGTGCATCAATTTATTGCTCTAAGATTTTCTAAAAGATGGACCTAAAAGTCAAACCAGATCGCCTGCAGCTGGATCCGCAATCAAGCGACGGCAAAAAGGACTTTAATCACTGGCTAGCTTGCTTCGAGGTCTATATCAACTCAGTGACCACCCCTCCGATGGAGGCTCGGAAGATACAGATCCTGTACTCAAAGTTGAGCTCCAACGTGTTTCCGCTGATCCAGGACGCCCCGAATTACGCAGACGCCATGGCGCTCCTCAAAGAAAACTACGCACAGAAAACGAACACGCTCTTCGCCAGGCACTCACTCACCACTCGCTCTCAACTCCCTGGTGAGTCCATAGAAGACTTCAGGCGGGCCCTAATCCCACTCGTCCGGGACTGTGACTGTCAGGCCGTTACGGCCACCGAACATTCCAACCTTCTTATGTGCAATGCGTTTGTAACGGGGATTTGGTCGGACCTTATACGCGAAGGATTGCTAGAAGGGGCCACGCTCGACCTAGCTGAGACTAAAAAGCTAGTACTCTATATGATGGTCGCCTCGCGTAATGCTCAGGCCTACCCCTCCGGCTGCGCGGCCCACCCCTCCTATCCATCGTGGACCCCACAGACTGCTGCCCCAGCCGGTACTTCACCCAGCAAGTCTGCCTGCGCCACACGCCAACCCGCACACCCCGGATGTCCCTGATGTTACTTCTGCGGGCAGCAGAAGCACCCCCGCCAACGCTTCCCGGCCCGCACTGCCATTTGCAAGGCTTGCGGCAACAAGCGGCACTTTGCCGTGGTGTGCCAGGCCCGCGCAGTCGCCGCTATCGCCTCCTCCCCCCTGACCTACACACAATGGGCGCCGCCATCTTTGTCCCGGACCACGCGCGGCCAGTGGGCGCTGCTATCTTCACCTCCCGGGGCCGCGAGCGGCCCGTGGGCGCCACCATCTTCCCCCCCTTAGTCCACATGCGGCCCATGGGCGTCACCAACTTGTCCAGCCCGCAGACAGCGTGGCCCATAGGCACCGCCACTTTGTCCCCCGCAAGATTTTCAGGCGCCACCATCTTGTCTTCCCGACGGGGCATGGACGCTGATAGCATTCCACGGCCTGGGCCCCCCACGCTCTCCATCTTCTGACGCCAGCGACGACCGACCGCAGCTCGCCTCAGTGACGATCGACCAGTCACGTCCGCACAACCTGGCCACCGCTTCAACCAGAGTGAGAATCAACGGCCACGTGACCTCTTGCCTGCTGGACTCCGGGAGCACCGAAAGCTTCATCCACCCGGATACGGTAAGGCGCTGCTCCCTCGTGGTCCACCCCGCCAATCAAAGAATCTCCCTGGCCTCCGGGTCCCATTCCGTCATGATCCGGGGGTTCTGCATGGTCACTCTCACGGTCCAGGGCGTAGAATTCAGCGGCTTCCGCCTCTACGACCTTCCTAATCTCTGCGCTGCACTACTACTGGGCCTGGACATCCAGTGCAATCTCCAGAGCCTTACCCTCAAATTCGGCGGGCCCCTACCACCCTTCACTGTGTGCGGCCTCGTGACCCTAAAGGTCGACCCACCCTCCCTCTTTGCCAATCTAACTCTGGATTGCAAACCCGTTGCCACCAGGAGCAGACGGTACAGCACTCAGGACAAGACCTTCATCAGGTCCGAGGTCCAGCGGCTGCTTCGGGAAGGCATCATCGAGGCCAGCAACAGCACCTGGAGAACTCAAATGGTAGTCGTTAAAACTGGGGAGAAACACAGAATGGCCGTGGACTACAGCCAGATCATCAATCGGTACACGCAGCTCGACGCGTACCCCCTCCCATGCATATCTGATATGATCAATCAGATTGCGCAGGACCGGGTCTTCTCAACGATTGACCTCAAATCCGCCTACCACCAGCTCCCCATTCATAATTCGGACCGTCCATACACTACTTTCAAGGCGGCCGGTCGTATCTATCCCTTCCTCAGGGTTCCCTTCGGCGTCACTAACGGGGTCTCGGTCTTCCAAAGGGAGATGGACCAAATGGTCGACCGGTACGGACTGTAGACCACCTTCCCGTACCTAGACATCTGCGGCCACGATCAGCAGGACCACGACGCCAACCTTGCCAAATTCCTCCACACCGCCACTCTCCTCAACCTCACCTACAACAAGGAGAAGTGCGTGTTCAGCACAACCTGTTTAGCCATCCTCGGCTATGTGGTCCAGAATGGAGTTCTGGGGCCCGATCCCAACCGTATGCGCCCCCTCATGAAGCTTCCCTTCCCCCACTGCCCCAAGGCCCTCGAGCGCTGCCTGGGGTCCTTCTCCTACTACACCCAGTGGGTCCCAAACTATGCGGACAACACGCGCCCACTCATTCAGTCCATCCACTTTCCTCTTACGGCCGAGGCACAACAGGCCTTCGCCCGTATCAGAGCAGACATAGCCAAGGCCGGGATGCACGCAGTAGATGAGACACTGCCCTTTCAAGTAGAAAGCGACGCATCAGACGTCGCCCTAGCCGCCACCCTCAATCAGGCAGGCAGACCCGTGGCATTCTTTTCCCGCACCCTTCATGCCTCAGAAATTCTGCACTTGTCCGTCGAAAAAGAGGCCCAAGCTATCGTTGAAGCTGTGCGGCATTGGAGGCATTACCTGGCCGGCAGGAGATTCACTCTCCTCACTGACCAACGGTCGGTAGCCTTCATGTTCAACAACACACAGCGGGGCAAGATCAAAAACGATAAAGTCTTGCGGTGGAGAATCGAGCTCTCCACCTATAATTACGATATCGCCCTGGCAAACTCAACGGGCCCCCAGGCGCCCTACCCCGAGGTACATGTGCCAGCGCGCAAGTAGATCGACTCCGGGCCCTACACGTCAGCCTTTGTCACCCAGGGGTCACACAATTGTACCATCTTGTCAAGGGTCGCAATCTGCCCTACTCCGTCGAGGAAGTATGGACAGTCACCAGGGACTGCCAGGTCTGTGCGGAGTGCAAGCCGTACTCTACCGGCCGGAACTTGCGCGCCTGGTGAAGGCTTCCCGCCCCATTGAACGCCTCAGTGTGGATTTCAAAGGGCCCCTCCCCTCCACCGACCGAAACACGTATATTCTCAGTGTGGTCGATGAGTACTCCAGGTTCCCCTTCGCTATCCCATGCCCCGATATGACGTCTGCCACCGTCATCAAAGCCCTAAACACAATCTTCGCTGTGTTCGATTTCCCCGCCTACATCCACAGTGACAGGGGATCCTCATTCATGAGCGATAAGCTGCATCCGTTCCTGCTCAGCATGGGTATCGCCTGCAGCAGGACGACCAGCTATAATCCCCGGGGAAACGGACAGGTAGAGAGGGAGAACGGGACGGTATGGAGGGCCGTCCAACTGGCCCTACGGTCCAGGAACCTCCCAGCGTCTCGCTGGCAGGAGGACCTCCCTGATGCACTACACTCCATTCGGTCACTACTGTGCACCGCTACGAATAACACACCCCATGAACGTCTTTTTGCCTTCCCCAGGAAGTCCACATCCGGGGTGTTGCTCCCCACTTGGCTCTCCGCTCCAGGACTGGTCCTGTTCGTTAGGCACGTCTGACTCCACAAGGTGGACCCGTTAGTGGATCAGGTGCACTTGATCCATGCCAACCCCCAGTATGCCTATGTGGCGTACCCCGACGGCCGCCAAGATACTGTCTCCCTCAGGGACCTGGCATCACAGATTCCACCCATACACACTTCTACAGCCCGGCGCCACCCTCCCCTCCCCCGGTGCTTCCAACATTAACCCCACCGGGACCATCCCTCCTTCCCCTGCCCACGCCAGAGGGTGAAGAGGATTTCGGCACACTCCCGGAGTCACCCAACATCAGGCCGGCACTGACGTCGCCAGCATCGACATTGCCGCCACCGCTACGTCGCTCCCACCGGAACGTCAAGGCACCAGACTGGTTGAATCTCTAACTGGCACCGGACTTTCAAAGGATATTTTTTCTTTCTTTTCCCTGTTAAACACTGTACATAAATTCACTACTATATATAGTTCTCCATCATTCCCGCCGGACTCATTTTTAACAGGGGGTGAATGTGGTAAACCACTGTCATACCTGTATTAGGTGATGTAAGGTAGGACCTGGACTACATGTTCGCCGGTAGCCCCTGCCTGCTGGCTCCGCCCAGTAGGTGATGTATAAATATATGTGTCCTCTATTCAGCAGCCATTTCGCCAGCTGCTGTGGGAGGCCACACATCTTACTCCAATAAAGCCACAGTTGTATCCAACTTTAGTCTTTGTATAATTGATCGTGCATCAATAGTCAACATGGCTTTGTGAGGGGCAGGTCATGCCTCACAAGCCTCATTGAATTCTTTGAGGATGTGACGAGACACATTGATGAAGATCGGGCAGCAGTGGATGAGGTGTATATGGATTTCAGTCAGGCATTTGACAAGGTTCCCCATGGTAGGCTCATTCAGAAAGTTAGGGGGCATGAGATACAGGGAAATTTGGCTGTCTGGATACAGAATTGGCTGGCCAAAAGAAGACAGCGAGTGGTAGTGGATGGAGGTCGGTGACCAGTGGTGTCCCACAAGGATCTGTTCTGGGACCTCTGCTCTTTGTGGTTTTTATAAATGACTTGGATGAGGAAGTGGAACGGTGGGTTAGTAAGTTTGTCAATGACACGAAGATTGGGGGAGTTGTAGATAGTGTTGAGGGTTGTTGCAGGTTACAACAGGACATTGACAGGATGCAGATCTGGGCTGAGAAGTGGCAGATGGAGTTCAACCTTGATAAATGTGAAGTGATTCATTTTGGAAGGTCGAATTTGAATGCTGAATACAGGGTTGAAGGCAGGATTCTTGGAAGTGTGGAGGAACAGAGGGATCTTGGGGTTCACGTACATAGATCCCTCAAAGTTGCCACCCAGATTGATAGGGTTTTTAAGAAGGCGTATGGTGTGTTGGCTTTCATTAACAGGGGGACTGACTTTAAGAGCCGTGAGGTTTTGCTGCAGCTTTATAAAACCCTGTTTAGACCACACTTGGAATATTGTGTCCAGTTCTGGTCGCCTCATTGTAGGAAGGATGTGGATGCTTTGGAGAGGGTCCAGCGGAGTTTACCAGGACGCTGCCTGGACTGGAGGGCGTATCTTATGAAGAAAGATTGATGGAGCTGGGGCTTTTCTCACTAGAGCGAAGAAGGCAGAGAGGTGACTTGATAGAGGTGTACAAGGTGATGAGAGGCGTGGACAGAGTGGATAACCAGAGACTTTTCCCCAGGATGGAAATGGCTGTCACGAGGGGACATAATTGTAAGCTGATTGGAGGAAGGTATAGGGGAGATGTCAGAGGTAGGTTCTTTACACAGAGAGTGATGGGTGCGTGGAATGAACTGCCAGCAGAGGTGGTGGAGTGAGTGTCATTGGGGACATTAAAGCGACTCTTAGACAGGCACATGGACAGCAGTAAATTGAAGGGGTGTAGGTCACATTGATCTTAGATTAGGATAAATGGTCAGCACAACATCGTGGGCTGAAGGGCCTGTACTGTGCTGTACTGTTCTATGTTCCATAAGTGATTAACCTTGTGTGAGGCAGGGAGACCAGAGGGACCTTGATTCTCTGTTCCTTTTAGCTCAGCATCCAAGACATGGCTTGAAAGTGAGGCCAAGAGTAATGCCTCCCTAATAAACATTCCTGATGAGGCCAACCTGGGACACTTATTCCGGCAAACTGTCTCTAATGTAAAGTTTGCAGCTCTTCCCGTCTGTCATAAATCATTCCCATCTCTAACACCTATGCAAAACATGAAGCACAATCAGACCATAATACACCAGGACATCTTTAAATGTGCTCATGAATACACAATTTAAACATAGAACATGTATCACGTGTGGCACATTAGAACTGTGATTAGCACTGCTGCCTTACAGTGCAGAGGCCTGGGTTTGATTCCAGCCTTGGGTTACTGTCTGTCTGGAGTTCACACATTCTCTCCGTGTCTGTATGGGTTTCCTTCGGACCCATCGGACACACGCAGCACCGAGTAATCTTTTGGGAGAATTCTGCCCAATTTGTTCAAAGGCTTTGGGGAGGAAAGGGAAGTTTGCAAGGATAGGGGAGTCATGGGAGGGTGTTTTGAGGTGGGATGTGATGACAGTAAATTTGAATGAGAGAGGGATAGTATCTAAGAGGGAACTATTCACAATATCAGCTAACATGTGGTGCAGGAAGTAAAGTTGAATGGTTAGTACTTTAGTGGGAAAACGGTCAAGGGAACAGAAGCATAATGTTACGAGGAAAATTATCTTCGAGAGTCTGAAAGACGACAGGTAAACATTTTGGAGCAGGTACTCAGAAAATCCTTTTGGTCACACAATGTGCAACTCAATAATTGACCTAAAAGAGGAGTTGAATCTCATAAACCAACTCCGAGGGATTTCATTTCAGAAAATTGCACTGAATGTAAGTAAGATGAGGTCATTTGTTTCTAACTTTTTAATTTGTTTGTATGACTTAAAATACCTTCACTTCAACAATGAAAATTTGCCTTTATTTTAATGTAGAAAATAATAATAATCTTTATTGTCACAAGTAGGCTTACATTGCAATGAAGTTACTATGAAAAGCCCCTGGTCCCCACCGTGCTGCCCATATCCTTCAGTGTGTGTACTTCTAGGCTGGCACCTGCTTCGAATGATAGTAGCAAAACCCCTTTTTTTGTTCACTTTTGGATCTGGGCACTGCTATCATGGCCCACATGAAGGAAACAGTTCTACCTCTCCATGTGAAATTCAATTGAGCCTTATAAACTAGAAACTTGTTCATCGAATCATAGAATCAAGTGTTTATCCAAGTACTTGTTCTCGCATTAAAGCTACTAGAATCCCACTGAAAAGTATTTTTCAGTCCACTACCTAAAGACAAGCAAGGGGGCCAGTTAGCTCAGTTGGCCAGATAGCTAGTGTATGGTTCCGAATAATGCCAACAGCGTGAGTTTGATTCCCATTCCAGCTGAGGCAGACTAGAGACCTACCTCCTCACCCTGCCCTTGAGAGTGGAACCCAATGGCAAACCACCACTGGGAAGAAATGCTGCAAAGAAAAAGGCTCAGGTTGAAGCACCAGCAAACAATGAGCCAAGGACCTGCCTTCAGACAGAGTACATGTGACATGACCTGAAGACAATCCATTCAATCAAACACTGTTTAGCAGGGACTTTTTACATCCATTGTTCTGTCATATCTTAAAACCATTTATGCAACACTGTATGATAATTAATTAAAATTGCTTCCAATTAATGTATATTTTATTTGGTAATAAAATTATCATAGTAATAGAGAGATGACAGATGCGAATTATTTTCATAATGTCGCTTGGGAAAATTCTAAATCACATCGTTGTGATATTTGAGAATTTTAAAATACATAATTTAAAGTAGCATATTTACAATGTGTGTGTATTTTGTAAAGGCTGTTAACCTGTATATAAACTCTTGTCAACAATTAGGTAGAGTAACTTCAAGCTATAACACAAGACACAATGAGTGGATAGATTATGATAAACACCTGTGGCAACAGTTGCTGGTTAACATCAAAATTAGCTCAACAAATGAATTTCCATTCGGATATACATTGAGAGCAACCTCCAAGAAACCTTCTCTGTTTGTCCTTTGTTACCCACTTCACCTGCATGCCAAGTGTATTCAGAAGAAACCAGCATTCCAGCAACCAGCAACCAAACCAGTAACCATTCAGACAATCTTGGCGCAGGCAGTCTGTTTATACTCAGGTGCATGACGATGTGGCAATGTTTCATCACGTCGTGGAATTTAGCGGGCATAGTCAGCAGAGCAAGGTGACTGTCCACATATCTTGCTCTGCACACATCAGAACAAAGCAAGTCCTGTTGTTACAATTATAAGATTTATAAGATTGTTATATCTTGGGGCTGTGTTTTTTAATTGAAAGTAAAATGAAGGGTACATGTGACCTCTTCTGAAGTCTGTCTGACAGCAAGCCTGGGTGTTTTGTTTGTTAGAGATCAAAGGGGGCCCAAATTGATTGAGAAGAGGTTGCAAAGCATTTATGCATGGAGGCAATGGTGAACAGCCTGTGAGCCTCCAAGTCCAGGAAAAGTGTTGAGAATGTCAAGTTGCAAACTGTTGGGGTTCAAGTTGTCCATTTAGTTCCTAGATGAAAGGAATTTGAGCTCTCAAGGATTGATAATTAGCCTGTCTAGTGGGATATAAGGTCCATGGGAGGTACAATGACTTTGAAATGCAAAGAGTGCAGAGGAAGCCATCGTGATATTGGATTGCAAGCTTTCCTAAAATATCACTGAATATCACAGACAGGTAGTCTACCATGGTTCGGGAGAGAGGGAGCAGCTTGAGGCTAACGTTTTTTGTGGTTCACTGTGCCAGAACATGAGCGGCAGCATGTGCTGAGACTGAAAAGATCTCCTGTACTACTCTGACCAAATAGGACGGTTCTAGGGGTTGGAAGTTACCAGGCTGAGAAAGGAAAGGAACAAAGGTAAACTCTGAGGAGCAAGGAATCCCTTTGGACTGATTCTGGGAGAACTGAGTATCCACTTAAAGGAATGTGCAATGTATACACAATAGTGGAATTTTTGGTTTTGTTAAAGGCTCTGTTCTCTATTTTAAAGTATAAGTTGCCTGTAGAAATAGTGTTTAGTTATAGTGCTTTTAGTTTGTTTGTTTCTTTGTTACAGACTTCACGGTGGAAGACACCAGTGGGATGCCAGAGCTCCAGGAGAATCAGGGGGCCGAGGTGAGTGCAGTGGCCATCACTAGGGAGAAGGTTCTGGGGAAACTGAAAGGTCTGAAGGTGGATAAGTCACCTGGACCGGATGGACTACACACCAGGGTTCTAAAAGAGATGGCTGAGGATATTGTGGAGGCATTGGTGGTGATCTTTCAGGAATCGCTGGAGGTAGGAAGGGTCCCAGAAGACTGGAAAGTGGCTAATGTAACAACGCTGTTTAAGAAGAGAGGGAGGCAGAAGACGGGAAATTATAGGCCAGTTAGCCTGCTTTTGGTCATTGGTAAGATTTTAGAGTCCGTTATTAAGGTGAGATTGCAGAGTACTTGGAAGTGCATGATAAAATAGGACTGAGTCAGCACGGCTTTGTCAAAGGGAGGCCATGTCTGACAAATCTGTTGGAATTCTTTGAGGAGGTAACAATAAGTTAGACAAAGGAGAACCAGTGGATGTGTTTTATTTCGATTTTCAGAAGGCCTTTGACAAGGTGCCGCATAGGAGATTGTTAAATAAGTTAAGAGCCCATGGTGTTAATGGTAAGATCCTGGCATGGATAGAGGATTGGCTGACTGGAAGGCAGAGAGCGGGGTTAAAAGGGTCTTTTCAGGATGGCAGCTGGTGACTAGTGGTGTGCCTCAGGGGGCTGTATTGGGACCACAACTTTTCACAATATACATTAATGATCTGGAAGAAGGAACTGAAGGCACTGTTGCTAGTTTGCAGATGGTACAAAGATCTGTAGGGGAACAAGTAATTTTGAGGTAGCAAGGGGGCTGCAGAAGGATTTGGATGGGCTAGGAGAGTGGGCAATGAAGTGGCAGATGAAATACAATGTGGAAAAGTGTGAGGTTATGCACTTTGGAAGGAGAAATTTAGGCATAGACTATTTTCTAAGTAGGGAAATGCTTAGGTAATTGGACGCACAAAGGGACTTAGGAGTGCTCGTTCACGATTCCCTTCAGGTTAACGTGCAGGTTCAGTCGTCAGTTAGGAAGGCAAATACAATGTTAGCATTCATGTCAAGAGTCCAGAATACAAGACCCAGGGATGTACTTCTCAGGCTGTATAAGGCTCTGGTCAGACTCCATCTGGAGTATTGTGAGCAGTTTTGGACAAGTATCTAAGGAAGGGTGTGCTGGCCTTGAAAAGGGTTCAGAGGAGGTTCACAAGAATGATCCCTGGAATGAACAGCTCGTCATATGAGGAATGGTTGAGGACCCTGGATCTGAACTCGTTGGAGTTCAGAAGGATGAAGGGGAATCTTATTGAAACTTACAGGATACTGCGAGGCCTGCGTGGACATGGAGAGAATGTTTCCACTTTTAGGAAAACTAGAACCAGAGGACACAATCTCAGACTAAAGGAACGATCCTTTAAAACAGAGATGAAGAGGAATTTCTTCAGCCAGAGAGTGGTGAATTTGTGGAACTCTTTGCCACAGAAGGCTGTGGAGGCCAAATCACTGATTGACTCTAAGTCACAGATAGATAGGTTCTTGATTAATAAACGGATCAGGGGTTATGGGGAAAAGGCAGGAGAATGGGGATAAGAAAAATATCAGCCATGATTGAATGGAGGAGCAGACTCGATGGACCGAGTGGCTTAATTCTGCTCCTATGTCTTATGGTCTTATGGTCTTACATTAAATATCTTAAAGTGTGAAATAATCTTACCTGTTAACTGAAAGTTCAAATTTATTTTTAAAAGGTGTCAGTCTCTATGGGGGTCATAATGCTGTCTTTACTTCAAAGCATCGACATTTATATCTCCATTGAATTCTTTGAAGTGACAGATGATACTGTATCAAGTTCCACTTTGTCACTGGAGGGTGAGCCTGTGAAAAATCAATCATGTGACTGATCCTCGCAAAAGGTTAGCAGAACGTTTGTGTTCAATATGTGTCCAGCTTCACACAAAATGTTAATATTAAATGTAAACAATTTCTTAAAATCATTTCTTTGCTTCATATAATTTCATTTTGTATTTTCTGATCTAACAGAATTTATGTGGCAAGATATTCTCAAAAATCGGTAAAGGCCGATGGCGGGCAGAAAGAGTGGCATTTAGTCTGCCAATGGTAATTGTGGCCTTCACGTTATGTAGTTAGACACTTTTCATGCATGTGTTCCACACTGTATTGTTGGAGAATGGCTTCTGATTCGCTCACCCTTTCGGATCCCTTCATGATAGAAGCTATCACTAGGATTGATTCACTGGATTGGAAAGAAAGACCACTAAAAGTACTCTTAAAGATAATAAAGGAGTGGACTGTCTCATTCAAAATAAATGGAGAATTGCTCCCGTTTAAGATTGATATAGGAGCACAAGCAAATATTATCACATACTGATCGTTAAAGCATGCAATTGTAAAGCCTGTGATAAAGCAGTCCTCCTGTAGGCCCACAGACTACAATGGTAACACAATAGTCACAAAGAAGTCATGCCGTCTTGTTGTGAAGAATGGGAAAAACGAGATACCCATCGACTTTGAGGTGGTAGAGGGTGAGAAATCATCATTGATTGGAGTTGATGCTTGTGAAAGATTGCAGCTAGTTCAAAGGGTTCAATCAACCAGTGCTTCAGATGACCAAGATGAAGAGTCTAACAGAGACTTTGGTGTTGTGAACGACCTCTCCAAAGCTACCACTGATGCTGACACATCCGAAAATAGGGCAAGCACTGATGAACAGAGAACATAGAACATACAGTGCTGAAAGAGGCCATTCAGACCATCGAGTCTGCACCGACCCACTTAAGCCCTCACATCCATCCTATCCCCGTAACTCAATAACCCCTCCTAATCTTTTTGGGCACTAAGGGCAATTTAACATGGCCAATCCACCTAACCTGCACGTCTTTGAACTGTGGGAGAAAACCGGAGCACCCGGAAGAAAACCAGGCAGACATGGGGAGAATGTGCAGACTCTGCACAGACAGTGACCCAGCGGGGAATCGAACCTGGGACTCTGCCACTGTGAAGCCATAGAGATAGCCACTGTGTTACCCGTGCTGCCCCGTGATGCTGAAACATCAGAATCCAAGTTAATTCGAAGAGTGGAACCTCAAGTTTGTTTAATTCCCGAGTTACTACCAGTGTCTGACAGCAAACTACAGACCATAAAAACAAAACTGAAAAGAACTTGATGCCCCAGAAGGTGAAATAATACCTAAGAGTAGGCTGACCTGCTGGATGCAAATCACCCTATTAAGATGTAAGAGATGATCTTGCTACAATTGCTGGTGTCCTGCTCAAGGCAGATAGGATAGTGATTCCAGCCAGTTTACGTTTAGGGATTCTGCAGCAGATTCACGAGGATCATCAAGACATCAAAAAGTGTTGTAGGAGAGCCAGACAGCCAGTAATTACCTTATTGACTGCGGAATAAAGATGGGGAGACACTGAAACACAAACAGGAATCTCGGGAGGACCGTCATTTTCACTGTCTGCAACCTCCCAGCTAGTGACAACGGATGCACGTCCCATCTCCGGAAATCGTCCTTCATTTGGTCTACTAGTCGGGCCAGATTTAGCTTGTGCAGCCGTTCCCACTCCCGCGCCACCTGTATGCCAAGGTACCGAAAGCTTCCCCCTACCACTATGAACGGCAGTTCGCTCAGTCGCCTCTACTGTCCCCTTGCCTGGACCGCAAACATCTCACTTTTCCCCATATTTAGTTTATACCCCGAAAACTGGGCGCATTCCCCCAGAACGCTCATAATTTCTTCCATCCCCTCTAATGGGTCCGATACATACAGGAGCAGGTCGTCTGCAAAGAGTGAGACTCTGTGCTCCACTCCCCCCCAGACCATCCCCTCCAGCCCTTTGAGCCTCTCAGCGCAATTGTCAGCGGCTCTATGACTAACACGAACAACAGTGGGGAGAGGGGGCATCCCCGACTTGTCCCCCGATGCAGCCTAAAATAGTCCGATGTCCTATTCGTCCGGACGCTCGCTACAGGAGCCTGACACAACAACCTGACCAGTTAACAAAGCCCCGCCAAATCCGAACCGTCTCAGTACCTCCCAGAGATATTCCCATTCTACCCGATCAAAACCCTTCTCTGCGACCACTACCTTCACCTCCCTACCTTCCAGGGGCATCATGATCATATTTAACAACCTTCTTACATTGGCCACCAACTGCCTTCCCTTAAAAAACCCCATCTGGTCCTCCCCAATAACGTTCGGAACATAATCTTCAATCCTCGAGGACAAGATTTTGGCTAGCAGTTTGGCGTCCACATTCAATAGGGATATCGGCCTATAGGACCCACACAGCTCCAGACCCTTGTCCATTTCAGGATCAATGAGATAGTGGCCTGTGACATCGTCGGGAGAAGCACCCCACGCTCCCTTGCCTCATTGAATGTCCTCATCAACAGCGGCCCCAATATCCCAGAGAACTTTTTATTGAACTCCACTGGGTACCCATCCGGCCGCGGGACTTTACCCGACTGCTTGGCCTTCAGACCCTCCGCTATCTCTTCCAACCCGATCGGGGCCTCCAGCCCTTCTATCAACCCCTCGTCTGGGAAATTCAGCCCCCCTAAGAAGTGCCTCATCTCCTCCAGCCCCGTTGGGGGTTCCGACCCATACAGCCTACTGTAAAACTTCTTGAATGCCTTATTCACCCCTGCTGAGTCCCCATCCTTTACATTCCCTATCTCCCTGGCTGCCTCCCTCTTTCTAAGCTGCTGTGCAAGCATTCTGCTGGCCTTCTCTCACATGCTCATAGGTCACCCTCCTCGCCTTCCTCAGCTGCTCTACCGCCCTCCTAGTAGTTAACAAGCCAAACTCCGCCTGTAGATGATCAGCCTAGTTGAGGGGGGGGGCTCATCGCCCCTCCCCTTCGCCAATCAGCCATCACCTTTCTTCGGCCAGTCTCCAGCCCGCACCCCACGCCCCCCCCCGGCCCACCCCCAGGCAGCCTCCGCCCTCGACCTCCTTTCTGTCCCTCAGCAACAGTCCCTCCCCAGTCAGCAGAACATCTTCCCCCCTCCCCTCCAGTAACAGCACAATGTAAACCGACCCCTTCAACCAGCATAATATCTGCTCACCCCCCACCTCGCTTCCGTGAGCTAGCCCACCCAGTTAGCTTGGTGACCCACGCCCATGGTGCCAGATATGCTCCCACCTGTTGTTCCCTCCCCACCCTCCCCCCAGCTCATACACACATACACAAACGAAAACCAGTCCCAACACAATTGCCCTAGAAAAAAAACAATAAACAAATAAAAGATCAAACAGACGATCCAGCATCTAACAAACACACTTCCATCCCCCATCAGTGCAAATGTAAACTTTAACTCACTCAGCTCTGCAACTTGCCCCAAATCAATACAGAAGGCATTACAAATAACGTCCGACAAACGAAAAACAAGAAACTTTTTTAACGTGAACGTTGCAGCAAAGTTCAAAGTCCTCAGTCTGTCACCAATCTTTTCCTTTTTGCGAAGTCCATCGCTTCCTGGGCGACTCAAAATAAAAATGTTGCTCCTATTACGTGACCCAGAGACGGGCCGGATACAGCAGTCACAACTTCACCTTTTTCTTAAAAAGGTCGACTTTATCTGATTGAACCTCGCTCTTCTCCTGGCCACCTCTGCACTCAGGCCTTGATAGATCCGCAGGATACTGTTCTCCCATTTTCAACTCCGTGTCTGCCTGGCCCACTGTAAAATACGCTCCTTGTCCAAGTACCTGTGGAATCTCACCACCATTGCCCTCGGGGGGTCCCTCACTCGTGGCTTCCTTGCGAGCGCTCTGTGAGCCCTGTCCACCTCCAAGGGTTGGGAGAAGGTCCCACCCCCCAGCAACTTCTCGAACATGCCTATTATGTATACACCAGCGTCCGCACCTTCGGATCCCTCCGGGAGCTCAACGATTCTCAAGCTCTGCCGGCGGAATCTATTCTCTAGGTCCTCCACCTTCTCCAGGAGCCTTTTCTGCTGGTCTCTCAGCATCCCCACCTCCAACTCCACCGCAGTTTGATGTTTCTCCTGCTCAGCCAGCGCCTTCTCTACTTTATGGATCGCCCGATCTTGGGCATCCAATCTGATCTCCAGCCGCGCAATTGATTCTTTAATCAGGTCCAAGCATTCCTGCTTCAGCTTGGCGAAGCCCTCCTGGATAAATTGCATAAGCTGCTCCGTTGACCGCTGGGTCGACAAGCGAGGACTCCGGTCATCCACCATGCTTTCCCCCACTACAGCTTCAGTGCAAGCCTTCTCTGTTTGTCTGTTTCTTCCTTTGCGAGCACTTCTAGTCCGCCTCTCCATGCACCGATGTGGGATCCAATCAACAATTGCTTCCACCATCAATTTTCCAAATCAAGTCCGGTGAAAAATCGGGGGAAAAGGTCCAAAGGTCTGACCCGAGCGGGAACCACCAAATATGCGACCTACTCCTTCATAGCCGCCACCGGAAGTCACAACAACCATGATTTATGCATGACTAATGGTCAGCTGAGTGAGATGTCAGAGATTGACAAGTGCCATGTGGAATGGGATGCTGACAGGAAATGGAAAGGAGGGGGAAAAACATATATGTACTTACTTTAATCTAAAAAGAAAGTGAGTGAAATGAATTAGGTTTGACTAGTAAATCATTTATAATGTAAATATTAAATGATTTACAATATAAAAATGGAATACCTGGACTGCTGTCTGAATCACTTGCATGTAACAAATCTCAAAAAATTGCCCAGATTGCTTTATACGCACACTCCAAACTGCCCAATTTTCTGTTATTCACTGCACACAGACAATCCAGTGTTCCTGGGCAAAGAGCCAGGAAAGTCTCTCTAGATTCACTTACCTGTGAATTTCTATATTATCATTTGACTCAGTGGGGCTCTTTTTAACACTTTTGTGTTAAAGGATGTCATTTCTGCTGCACATTGAATGTCAGTACTATACTAAACGTCAAAGAACTCTGTGCCAATTGACTCTCTGGTGTATCATTCTCAGTGCCTTCTCGTGAATATTGAAATCTTAGTATGTAGAATGCCTTGGGTTGTGCCATTTAAGATATATGAACATATTTGCTCCATAAGAATGTTTCAGTAAATGGTCACCTGAAACAAAATAATAGATAACTAAGACATTTGTTGGATAATGCTGCGAAACCAGGACTTATATTATTGCATTAATATTACTTGTATTCCATCAATAAGGACTAATTTTATATGAACAAACGAACAAGAGTAGGCCATTCAGCCCCTCGAGCCTGCTTTGCCATTTAATAAGATCATACCTGATCTGATAATAACCTTAAATCTACACCCTGCCTACCCCCGATAACCTATCATCCCCTTGCTTAGCAAGAATTTTCCCACCACTGCCTGAAATCTTTGCTGCATTAAAAAAAATTCAAATGTAAAACAATTCAAATGTTGTACAATGGTAACCCAACCCAACTAATGTTGCTGCAGAGCTCCCAAATAATTGACTGCAATAAGCTTTTAGTGCTGAAGTAGTAATCCTTTAACCTTGCATTAAATCTTCATTGCCTAAACGTATCAGTACCATTCAAAATCCGATTCTGCATTGAGCAATAAGTGGGTGATAAAACCACAGGCAATTAAGAAAATTACACTCAGAAATCAAACATTGGAGTTTAATATAGAGAAATAAAAGCTACTAAAATGTCAAACATGTCTACAAAATAAAAGAACATGTAATTGAATAAAATGAGTCAAGAGAAATTATGTGGGCAAATCACCAGGAACCAATGCAAAAAGGGATTTTCAATGAGGGGCAGAGGATAGCCACACTTTGTGATCAAAGAGATACAACTCCCAAAAAAGAGCAGCAGGACAATAGTAACAGAAGGTCACAACAATCAGTGACAGGAGGCAAGGGACAGAAATCATGGACCCTGGTCCTTCTCCTGTTTCTGGGCCTCTTTATCCCCTTCCCAGCCCCACCATTCCTTTAAACCTCCCTTTCAATCATGCATGATATTTTCTTCCCTTTTCCAGATTCACCAATCAATTCACCAAACAATCATGGAACGGTCCTAGTAAAATGGTCATGCCCATTGTTGTCATCTGATTGCAAATATCACCTGATATATATACAGCATGAGTCATTAATATTAAGAGCAGCAAACATATAATGCAATGTTAGTCTATCTGCACCCTATAGTCATCCCACCGTGACTGTTAAACAAACCTGAGGTTACAGATTTTACTTTAACAGCATCATGCAGTATTATTAATTTGATAGAAAAATATTCCATTAGTTCCAGACAATAACACTGATTTTGGTAACTGCCTCAGCCCTCCTTAACATGTTCTGCACATTGTACCATACAGGCTTGGTGACAGTAAATTCATATTTAGGGGGAAGATGAATACGTGTAACCAGATAAATTGCACAAGATCTTTTTCATTCAGCAGAAAATGTAAAAAGTTTTCTCCTGTCTGGGTGCATGGTATTATTCAATATAATTATTTCATACAAGGGTGTAATTGGATTCTATTTTACCATTAGTCTCTCAGGGTGAATGATATCAAATGGCTCCTGGGCAACAAAGTGACATGATTGAAGAACATAGGTCTTCACTGTCAGTGAGAAGCATTGGAGCCCTCAGGTGTCTCCGTGTGGCACAATTGTTAAGCGTCCAGAGCACAAAGACTGAATGGTACACAATTGTATCTGTGTTTTCTTCATAAGCTAGTCTGAAGACTTTGCTGTTTGCTGATTTTCACGACAATAGATTTTCAATATCTACTATGTGACACAAGTTTATCACGATATTTCAACATCACAGAAAACTCAGAAAAGCACCAAGATAGAGCTGGATAACAGCTAAATCGAGGTTCTCCAATCTCCAGTTGAGGACACAGAATTGGGCGCAGCTACATAACCCCTTGGAAGCACGCCGGTGCCAAAGGTCCCAACTGAGGATCCACACACTTTTATGCACAGGGTGCAGACCAGCACTTAAACAGGGGTTGCCAAATCCAAATGTAAAAAGAAAATTGCTTGCCAGATGATCATTAAAACAAAAAAGAGGAAGAGGAGAAGAGTGGGAGAGCTATTACATCACGCTGATGAAAATAAAAGAGGTGTCGATGTGACTGACAAGCCAGAGACAGAAAACATACAATGAAGGAGCAAACAGCGTCATGGGAAGAAGTGAGAAAAGAAAAAGCTGGTGATCCATGTTTGGCATCAAGGATACATGCCTTCAAAAGGCATTGTGTCAAATAAATATGAAGCAAGAGGCAGGCACCCAAACAGGCTGACAACAACCCAAGTGATCACAGGGGCAATCCCATGAGGGAGGCACAATGAGCTGTGCGCAAGGGACATACACCAAGCAGGCATATCATTTCTATGGACAACCTAGTCAAATTTGCTTATATTGTGTATGCATATCACAAATGTATAAAGTAAAGATTGCAGTCAGGCTTGTACAGAAATAGCAATATCTCCTAAGGAAGGGAGATGTGGTGACATGCCTGTAGATAATATTACATGTACTCAGCAGTGTGACCTCCCACCAGTAGGTGGTGTCAGACATCACTCAGGTGACGTCAGACATCACTCAGGTGACATCCGGCTACCAGCAGAAGGTTGTAAGGCCTACACAAGGACAGTCACACATAAGGGTAGTTCGAGGAGAGTCTAATGTAACTCTATGATAACTTGGTGTGTATATGATTCTGATTGTTACTTTACCACGTGTACATTAATAAATCATCGTTCTGGCTAAGTCAGAGCAGTTCTGTAGAATCATTGCAAAACAAGATCATGGAACACAGCAGGAACTCTCTTGACAAAGTGATTTATAACTTTGGAAGGTTCTGCTAGGGTTGCACTAAGCGCTACCTATAAAACATTAGAAGAATTAAAACCTCTTCTAACTTCTGGGTAACTATTTCAAACACCCAGACTGGGTCCCCCACCATGAAATGGCCCCCAACCCCTGAGGGGACACACCTTGCCTCACACCCCAACTAACTAGACACCTCATTGTATTCCCCAACCCCCACAAAGGTTTCTCCACACAACTTCAAACCCCCCCCCCCCCCCCCCCACCTGCATGAATCAGACTCTCATCCCCAACCTGACCACCTGACCTAGCTGGATCTCCGCTGTCCCGACCCCCCCCCAACCCAAAGCCCACCCCCTTGTTTTACAGCCCCCACATCCTCCTTCCAATGTCCGACCCTCTATCTTCCCCCTCCACGAGGTCCAATCCCCTCTCCCCTCATCGGCCTGGTATCCAACCCCCTCCTGATATCTGACCCCCTTTCCCCTCTCCCAATTTCCGACTCCAAACCCCGCCTGATGGTAGATCCTCCCACCCCACCTCTCCCGGTGATGTCTGACCCAACCCACCCACTGTTCCCCTGATGTTCAAACCTCTCAATTCCCTTCCAATGTAAAAAAAAAACACCCCAGGTCCTCTAATCCCTCCACCTTAAATTTCACCCACTTCACCCACTGGGGCCTCACGGTAGCATGGTGGTTAGCATCAATGCTTCACAGCGCCAGGGTCCCAGGTTCGATTCCCGGCTGGGTCACTGTCTGTGTGGAGTCTGCACGTCCTCCCCGTGTGTGCGTGGGTTTCCTCCGGGTGCTCCGGTTTCCTCCCACAGTCCAAAGATGTGCGGGTTAGGTGGATTGGCCATGCTAAATTGCCCGTAGTGTAAGGTTAATGGGGGGATTGTTGGGTTACGGGTATACGGGTTACGTGGGTTTAAGTAGGGTGATCATTGCTCGGCACAACATCGAGGGCCGAAGGGCCTGTTCTGTGCTGTACTGTTCTATTCTACTCTATTCTATTAATGTAGACACTTCCATTTCCCTGATCTATCAGTTTCACCAACACATTTGCAGTTACCTGTTTGAAGTCAGCTCGTGCACGAAGGTGTGTCCTCTTTCACACCGACTCTATTAGACACTGACACTGGGCTTCAGTGACAATACCATAGTGACACAGAAAAGTCTTTGTCATTATCAGAGTCTTCTATTTAGGGTAACATCAACAACTACTCTTTTTCAGAGATCCATGGATCAAATTCTGATTGAGCTATCTGTTGTACAATGTTACCCAGATGACATTCTTATTACAGGTTTGAAGGATGAAGAACACGTAAGGAATTTGGAAGCTACTCTACTTTATTTATTCTTTTATGTTTTAAGTTTGAGAGTATCCAATTATTTTTTTTCCAATTAAGGGGCAATTTAGCGTGGCCCTGCACATCTTTTTGGGTTGTGGGGATGAGATCCAGGCAGACACAGGAAGAATGTGCAAACTCCATCTAGACAGTGACCTGGAGCAGGGATCGAACACGGTCCTCGGTGCCATGAGTCAGCAGTGCCAACCACTGCGTCACAGTGCTGCCTTTGGCAGCTACTCTTGCATGTTTGCAAAATCACTATTTTAGAGTCAAGAAAGAAAAGTGTGACATTTTAAAGTCTTCTAACTACTAACTGGGTCATCTCACTGACAAAGATGGATTACCAAAGAAGATGGCTGAGATCCGATAAACTCCACGACAACAAAATGTGATGCAGTGAGATAATTGTTAGGTCTGTTCGATTATTATGTCAAGTTTATTCCTAACTTAGCAATGAGGCTGAAGCCATTGCACGCTTTACTTTGTGTCAAACAAGCTTGACACCTGCCCAAAGAATATGAAAGCGTTCTTAATTATCAAAGAGGTTGTAAAGAAGTCGGTGTTATTGGCCCATTAAAATCCAATGCTGAGGTCACAGTTTACTTGCAACGCATCACCCTATGGGGTACTCACAGTTATCTTCCACATATTGCCCTCAGGAGAGAAACAACCAGTAGCATTTGCCTCTAGAACATTAACTAGCGTTGAGTCGAACTATGTTCAACTAGAAAAAGAAGCTTTGAGCATCATTTTCAGCATAAGAAGGATGTCATTTTGCACTTTTGACGACTCTTAACCACACTCTTTGAGTTGTATAAAGGTATTATTTCTTTAGCAGGTAGTCAATTACAAAGATAGGCTTTGATCTTGTCGGCACACGGTAACAACATCCAGTATCATAAGCCTAAGCAACTCGCAAATGCAGAAGCTTTGTCAAGACTGCTGCTAAAAGTCAAACAAGAATCCGTTGAAAGTTTTGTAAATATCTGGGACGGATTTCTCCGACCCCACCGCAGGGTCGGGGAATGGCCCAGAGCCGGCGTAAATCCCGCCCCCGCCGTGGCCGGAATTATCCGCCACCCGGGAATCGGCGGGAGCGGGAATCGCGCCTCGCCAATCGGCGTGCCCCCTCGCGGCGATTCTCCGGCCCGCGATGGGCCGAAGTCCCACCGCTGTCAGGCCTCTCCCGCCGACGTGGTTTAAACCACCTCTGTGCCGGCGGGATTGGCGGCGCAAGCGGGCCCCCGTGGTCCTGGGGGGGGGGGGGCGCGGGGCGATCGGACCCCGGGGGGTGCCCCCACGGTGGCCTGGCCCGCGATCAGGGCCCACCGATCAGCGGGCGGGTCAGTGCCGTGGGGCACTCATTTTCTTCCGCCGCCGCCACGGCCTCCACCATGGCCGAGGTGGAAGAGACCCCCTCCACCGCGCATACGCCAGTGGTGACGTCAGCGGAGCTAACGCTCCGACGCATGCGCGGACCAGCGAACGCCTTTCGGTCAGCCCCGACGCTGATCGGCGTAGCACCAAAGGCCGTCGGCGCCAGTTTTGCCGCCAGCCGGCGGAGCGGGAGCCACTTCAGCGCAGGCCTAGCCCCTAAAGGTGCGGAGAATTCTGCACCTTTGGGGAGGCCCGACGCCGGAGTGGTTGGCGCCACTCCGCCACGCCGAGACCCCCCGCCCCGCCGGGTAGGGGAGAATTTCACCCGTTGGGCGGGATACTCCGTTGGCTGCTGCCAAAATTAGGAAACGGGATTGGACGGAGAATTGGTTCCAATGCCAAAATCGCGGCAGAGCACCGAGGCACCGAGGCAGGTTGAAGCAGTGTGAAAAGGTGTTTAGTGTGACAATGTATGTACAGATTTCTGCCCTAGCCCCTATGACTAAACTGTGCCCTGCACCCATTCCAACCTAACTAATATCTAACTTTCGGGCCTTACGGGCCCGAACGCTACATCGAGGTGGTTTCCCAGACAGTACATCAGGAGTGGAGGTGGCCTGCTGTGTTTCCCACCCTGTGACCTGGGACCCCATTGGCAGCCGTCTACTGGTGCGACTGGGTCTGTATTGGCCCGCCTGCCACTCTGTTCTGCCCGCTGCCCACCAGGGACAGGAGGGGGGAGGCAGAGTCTGAGGTGCTGCAGTGTTCTAGCGTCTCCACTGCGGGAGGCAGCAGCACAGGCCCTCGGGATGCTCTATGGGAAGAGGGTGCAACTGTTGCTATCCCCTGATACTCTCCCCACCATCTAGCGCTGTCAGTCCTGGAGGCCTGCTCTGGTCTCAACCAGGGTCTGCATGCTCACGGTCCTGGAGCAAGGGAGTGGTCCATCTCAGTCTGGGACTGCGTCACATCACGCTGCGACTGTGCCACCACCTTCTGGAGCTGTGTCACATTAGCCAGTGACTGTGCCATCTCCCTGAGACTGCGCCACCTCCCTCTGTGTCTGTGCCACGTCGGCCAGCGCCCGAGTAATGCCGAAGGCGTTCCCAGCCAAGGCCCGCTGTGACTGGGCCACGCTTACGAGCCCCGCTGCAATTTCCAGGTGGCTCTGGCACATGGTTGCCTGTGAGGCGGCAATCCTGTCCTGGGCCTCGGTCAGCGCCTGCACAGTTAACCCCAGGTCTCGGACATGCTGTTCCATAGCCAAAACCATCACACCCAATGCCTCCCAGTGGACCCCACCCAGGCGGTGTTGGCCTGGGTGGCTCATATTACTGGCACCACCTCCTGCTGCTGCACGGGGTAGGACTTCTCCAACTGAACCTGCAGGTCCTGGATGCTCACCGACAACCCCTCATATAGTCCTTGGCTCTGCGACTGCAACTCTACAATCAATGGGACTGTCCGTCCCAGAAGCCCAAAACCCATCTGATGGCAGCTAGTTTCTGGGGTCCGCCTGCCCTCCGACCGCCCAACCCCTCGGGTGTTCCTACCTCCGCCTGCTGATCTGGATCAACTATGTGGTGCACACCAGAGAATGTCCCAGGAGCCTCTTCACTAAAGTGCCCAACCGAGGTGTGTGTCTCTGGGATGGTGGAGGGTGTTGGAGACGCTGTGACGGGAAGTCTGTGTCATTCCCGGACTCGAACTCCAGGGTGTCCTGTGTCTCGGGTCACTCAGGTCCGAGCTGCTCTCATCGTCAGTGCTCAGCTCACAGGGGAGGGCCCAGCTGTGACACTGGCTGGGGGGGCAGGGGACGCTGGGTGGACCCACCCCATGACCAGCAGGTCTTGCAAGACACAAAACAAGTTACATGATTAGACCATGCCGGGGGTGGGGGGGAGGGGGGGGGGGGGGTGACCTCTGCTCTGCCATGGTCAGGGGCTGGAGGTCTGGCAGTCCATCTCCAGTTTTCTTCTGTTCCTGGCAGTTATGAGCGGTCTTCTCCTAAGGGGATGGGGGCAAATGGAAAACGATAGTGTTAGACGGTCCGACGCATGCAGCCCAGGGGGTGGGTAGCTGGTGGCCTAAGTGGCCATGGCACCCAACCATGGCGGCCGGTATGAGTGCCGGCATGTGGTGTAGTGTGGCGTTCAGCCGCCTTCCAGGTAGAGGGGGGGAAGGGGGCGGGTTACGGGTGTGTGAGACAGGGTTAGGTGTTAGTGCCAGGGGCACAGTGCTGCCTACTCAGCCTAGCCGCCCTGAGGAGGTCATGCAGATTTGTCCAGCACTGCTGACCATTCCAGACAGTTTTGCTGGTGGCACTGACTGCCTCTGCCACATGCGTCCTGGGCATGATGAATGGCGGGGCTAGCAGCCTCCTTCCCGACCCAGGATACAGGGTGGCCCACCTCTCCCACTGTGTCCAGGAGTGTCTCCAGCTCGGCATTCGTGAAACAGGGTGCCGCACTGCTTGCTGCCATCTTGTTGGCTGGGATGATGAGTGTGGGAGGTGCGGTGTGCGTATGAATATCCAGCTGTAGCTTGTCAGCCTCCTGAGTGTCAATCGCAAAACCGGCAAATCCGGCACCATTTCTCAATGGAATTGATTGTGTTCCACATGGCGCTAGTGCTAGCCCCTTAACATTAGCTGAATCTGTCCAGGTGCGGAGACAGTTTTGCTGTCGTGGAACTCCATGTATCCTGCCCTGGGGTCAACACTTAGTCTCAGGAATAGAGAATCCAGCTACCGGTAACTTCATCTCAAAGGTATACAAGAACCGATCCAGTGATGAAGAAGGTTATGGATATGATCCAAAAAGGCACTTAAAAAAATTGTACACTAAAAGAATGCAGACCTAAAGCCTTGTATCACTCAGCATCTTGAGGTGACAGTTCAGAGTGGAGTTTTGCTGTAGAGTATTTGAGTGATTCTTCCACCCCGTCTACAACATAGAATCCTTGATGAGCTACATGAAGGACATCCTACTGTCGTTAGGATGAAGGAGTCAGCACGCAGCTGCTTCTGGTGGTCGGGATTAGATGCCCAAATTGAGGAGAAAGTGGAGCTATGCCAATCCTGTGCTACGTTAAGGAAAACTCCACCCCTGCAACCTTTGCATCCATGAGAATGACCAACACAGACATGGCAGAGAATTCATTTTGACTATGCTGGTTCCAATAGAGGGGCATATGTTTCTCATGATGGCTAACACATACTCAAAGTGGCCAGAATTCGCAATCATGATGTCCATAACAATCGAAGAAACAAATGAGAAATTAGATGAGATATTCACAGGGTTTGGAAAGCCGGAGAAACGTGTGAGTGATAATGGAACTCAAATTACAACAACAGGTTTTATAAGAACTAGGAGCAGGAGTAGGCCATCTGGCCCTTCGAGCCTGCTCCGCTATTCAATGAGATCATGGCTGATCTTTTGTGGACTCAGCTCCACTTTCCGGCCCGAACATTATAACCCTTAATCCCTTTATTCTTCAAAAAACTATCTTTCTTTATCTTGAAAACATTCAAAGAAGGAGCCTCAACTGCTTCACTGGGCAGGGAATTCCATAGATTCACAACCCTTTGGGTGAAGAAGTTCCTGCCAAACTCAGTCCTAAATCTACTTCCCCTTATTTTGACGCTATGCCCCCCTAGTTCTGCTTTCACCCGCTAGCGGAAACAACCTGCCCACATCTATCCTATCTATTCCCTTCATGTGCTAACCACCATGCTACCGTGCTACCGTATTTATTAACCAATCCTCTATACATGCTACTACTTTACCCTTAATGCCATGCACCTTTATCTTATGCAGCAACCTTTTGCGTGGCACCTTGTCAAAAGCTTTCTGGAAATCCAGATATACCACATCCATTGGCTCCCTGTTATCTACCGCACTGGTAATGTCCTCAAACAATTCCACTAAATTAGTTAGGCACGACCTTCCCTTTATGAACCCATGCTGTGTCTGCCCAATGGGACAATTTCCATCCAGACGCCTCTTTATTTCTTCCTTGATGATAGATTCTAGCATCTTCCCTACTACCGAAGTTAAGCTAAGTGGCCTATAATTACCCGCTTTCTGCCTACCTCCTTTTTTAAACAGTGGTGTCACGTTTGCTAATTTCCAATCCGCCGGGACCACCCCAGAATCTCGTGAATTTTGGTAAAATATCACTACTGCATTTGCAATTTCCCTAGCCTTCTCTTTTAGCACTCTGGGATGCATTCCATCAGGGCAAGGAGACTTGTCTACCTTTAGCCCCATTAGCTTGCCCATCACTACCTCCTTAGTGATAGCAATCATCTCAAGGTCCTCACCTGTCATAGCCTCATTTCCATCAGTCACTGGCATGTTATTTGTGTCTTCCACTGTGAAGACCGACCCAAAAAACCTGTTCAGTTCCTCAGCCATTTCCTCATCTCCCATTATTAAATCTCCCTTCTCATCCTCTAAAGGACCAATATTTACCTTAGCCACTCTTTTTTGTTTTATATATTTGTAGAAACTTTTACTTTCTGTTTTTATATTCTGGGCAAGTTTACTCTCATAACCTATCTTACTCTTCTTTATAGCTTTTTTTAGTAGCTTTCTGTTGCCCCTTAAAGATTTCCCAGTCCTCTAGTCTCCCACTAATCTTTGCCATTTTGTATGCTTTTCCCTTCAATTTGATACTCTCCCTTATTTCCTTGGATATCCACGGTCAATTTTCCCTCTTTCTACCGTCCTTCCTTTTTGTTGATGTAAACCTTTGCTGAGCACTGTGAAAAATCGATTGGTATCGCCAGATAAAATCTGTTCTGTATCACCCAGAAACCAACGGGTTGGCCGAACGCTTGTAAAATCACTCAAACACACAGCAAAGGCATAGAGAGATCAAGGTTGTTTACCAAAACATGTTGCCAACCTTCTAACATCATATGGTGTCCAGTGCATTCAACAACGCAAAGCTCACGAGCAATGCTATTATTCAAGAGGAAATTGAGAACGCAATTCGACCTCTTGACATTACCTACAACTTCGTAAATTGTCAGGCAAAAGCATCATTAAACATAAATGGTTAGAAAAGAGCAAAACTCGGAGAGTAGAGTCTTTAACCATGTAATCATAGAACCCCTAAAGTGCAGAAGAAGGGCATTCAGCCCATCAAGTCTACACTGACCATCTGAAAGAGCAACCTACCTAGGCCCATTCCCCCACCCTATCCCTGTAACCCCTATAGCCACAACTAACTTTTGGGCACCAAAGAGCAATTTAGCATGGCTAATCTACCTAATCTGCACATCCTTAGACTGTGGGAGAAAACCAGAGAACCCGGAGGAAACCCACACAGACACGGGGAAAATCCACACAGACAGTCCCCCAAGGCCAAAATTGAACCGGGGTCCCTGGTAATGTGAGGCAGCAGTGCTAACCACTGTGCCACCGTGCTACCCCTGGAGAACGTGTTTCAACTAGAAATTATACCACAAGTGAAATATGGACGCCAGTCATCACTCTAGCCAAGTCGGCATGCAGCTGCTTCTGTATGATATCTTATTCAGTTCAAACAGACGATGAATGAGTTTGGTGTCAGCAGGCTGACCAATTATTAGCTTCATGAAGTGAATGTACTTAGCCTTCACCAGAAATATTCACATTGGAGTGTATGGGCAATGATATGACAGAACTGAGAGCCACCATTGCAGAAATTATTGAATCTGACACTAAGAATCATCAGTACCAACAGAGACAGATACTGAATTAGCTTCACAAGTAGGCCACCAACAATTGAACAGGAATACACTTCCCGTGATCTCAAAGAACCAAATTCTTGAATGTTGGATATTTCCAAAATGAGACAGATATCCGTACTGATGTATATATATATATATAAATAACATGATGATGTAATGTAATGAATATTGTGTTGGATCTGATGGAGTAAAGGGGCAGCAGTGTTATGTATCAAGTAACACTATTGACAGGTGAAATGTCACATGTTACACAGTGAGGTCAGTGAAGGGTTTCGCGGACGTTTGGGGAGTTCATCATCTTACCCTCTAGAAGCAACATCTCTTAACAAATCCTGTACTATTTTGTGAACATAAACCTCTACTCATTTTTCTCTTTGCAACAACAATAAATAGCAACTTCATTGAGTAACCATACAGTGTGCAAGTATTGTGTTACAGTGCTGTTCTGGGTGAAACTTTTTAAGCTGTTGAAAGGCTTTCAATTGTAATTCAAACCTTCATTGTGTGCCCCATGGCTGTACATGGTCAACAATGGAAGAACTTCAGGGTTGTATGAGGGCTTTGGATAGCCTCCATTGAATATGCAATACGTTACAGCACTTTCTGACATGCACATTTTGGACCATCACCTGTTATATGGAACATTGAGTCATCTTATTTTGGCAGCTCTTGCAGGCAGTGTTGGGTTTGGTCACCAGGTCCTGCAATCTGATAATTCTATGGGAAGTGTGCCCAAAGATGACAAACTGCATAACCTTCCTCACACCCATCTGAGGTAGCCATACTTCTACTCTATTTATTAACTATATTTAAATTCCACATAATTCATACCAAGATCAGGTTCACTCCAAACATTAATGAAAAGGTCACAAATTCAGCGTTCAATTCAAGTATTATCCTAAAAAGAGTAGATGCTGTGTGAGGACAGTGAGAGGAAGTACTGTTCCATTAATGGTCCACATATTCCCTCTCCAATACACCCAACTTTATTGCAAAACAGCCTTTATATCCCAAAAAGTGTCTGAAATAACTCAAATAGGACTTGAAAATACTTATGTGTTTTAAAGGTGAACTGAATATTTGGCTCCATATGCAAGCACTTGCCTATAAGTGGCCGCTGTTTGGGCAGCACGGCAGCACAGTTGCTTCACAGCTCCAGGGTCCCAGGTTCGATTCCCGGCTTAGGTCACTGTCTGTGCGGAGTCTGCACGTTCTCTCCTTGTCTGCATGAGTTTTCTCTGGGTGCTCCGGTTTCCTTCCACAGTCCAAAGATGTGCAGGTTAGGAGGATTGCTAAATTGCTCTTAGTATCCGAACAAAAAGGTTGGATGGGGTTACTGGGTTACGGGTATAGGGTGGAGGTGTGGGCTGAGCTGGGGTGCTCTTTCCAAGGACTGGTGCAGACTCGATGGGCCGAATGGCCTCCTTTTGGACTGTATATTCTATGATAAGAGGTATGTTTTGCAGGAGAAGCAAGTCCTAGCCCCATAATTCACCTAAGGTTGCAGCCTGCCACAACTGCCCCCTCCCCTTCTCTTTCCTGCTCCTGGTACTTACCACTGCCAGACGAGTTTGATAGCTTGAAATTGTATTTTCCAATCGGGGGAGCTCACTCTGGAGGTGCAATGGGGCGGCTGCTCACCCTATTAGTTAGGCAAGGCCCATGGACATATTTCACAGAATCCTTAGGCCTCCATCATCAGGAAATTGGAAGCATCAACAGCATCAATTTGGCACTTGAAAACTGACCAAAACAAACCTCTTGGCTGCTGTGCCCAGCTGTGGTCATTATCCGACCAAAAAAATATGAAGAAACTGGAAAGGATACTAAAAAGGGGAAATAAATTAATTCTGGATTTCAAAGCAACAAAGGAATTTCGAAGAAAAGACAATTGGAGACAAAGAAATGAATTGAGGTAGTGCCACACAGAATAACACTGACTCCCTGGGGGGCAGACAGCACTGCAGGCTGTGTGGCATTCTATATTAAGATCATATTATTGTGAGAAGCAGCGCTATGTCAACCAATTTTAAGAAAATTAAAACAATTGATAAATCAGAAGCATTTTGGGTCAAACTACCACGGAAGCACTAAAAGGTGCAATTCTAAGTTACAGAAGTCACAAGCTAATTTCAACTAAAAAAAAATATTGTCTTCATGCTTGGAGTGCCACCTAGTGCAGTAAACTTTGACTCCTTCAAAACATTGAAAAGGGACTTTAATTTATTTACGTATTTCTTAAGGAATAAAGGGAGATACGTTGCATCAGAAATGAATTTGAACAATAATCTGATCGCATCCCGAAAATGGAATCTGGGCAAAGAACTGATCTGGATGGGCAGAATGGCCACTGCTTACTCCTAAGATAGATGTCACACTGGATAATCGATGAGTCTGATTGTCTGAAATTTGAATCATTGCAAATTCACAAGGTCTGGGATTCAACATTTGAGGCAAAATCTCACCTAACTCTCACCTTATTTTCCTAAATCAGGGATCATTTGTGAGACGTGGTAGGCTCCCAGGGAGATTCCCCTCCCCGAGTGGGAGTGTGACAGACTGAATTGTGCCATAGAAGGGATGCTGCTGCAGCACCAGAATACTTCGATCTGAAAGTGCCTCACAGATTGGAAGTGATCTCCCACTGATGTGTTCAGCTAGCACTAGGGTCATTAGCAGTTAGGTATTGCTGCAGAAGGAACAAAAGGAGACCTCTCCATCCTTTGGGGCAACGCAGGGCAGTAACGACCACTTCTTGGGGTCTGATGCTCCCTCCCCGTAGTGGCACTGGGAAGCAGCAGTAAAACAAGCTAGGGGATCCGCTCTTACCATAAGACCATAAGTCATAAGAGCAGAATTAGGCCACTCGGACCATCGAGTCTGCTCCGCCATTCAATCGTGGCTGGTATGAAAAATGAAAATCACTTATTGTCACGAGTAGGCTTCAATGAAGTTACTGTGAAAAGCCCCTAGTCGCCACATTCCAGCACCTTTTCGGGGAGGCTGGTATCGGAATTGAACCGTGCTGCTCGCCTGCCTTGGTCTGCTTTAAAAACCAGCGATTTAGCCCAGTATGCTAAACCAGCCCCTTGTAGGTGGGTTGTAGGTGGTACCCCTATGACCCACCAACACCCAACTCCCCCAACCGCTATTGCCATGAGCAGGTAAGAAGTCATTCAGTGATGATCCCAGTACATTGTGAAGAAGGACAGAGACATTTTTCTTCATCCACTCCTATTATCCAGCCCAAATTGAGGGGAATCGAGGACATCCCAGTTCATTGAGTACAAGACCTGTATTTACTTAACCGCAGAAAATGGAAGGTTGGAAAGAATGTCACCAAATTATGGACGTAGTATTGTTGAGCTTGAATCCAGAGCAATAATCAACATTCTGCATGGCTCTCTGATCTATTTGATTGATATTGTGAATATGTTGCGAGGCAAATGGAGAGAAGTTGAGTGCAATCTAGAAATGGGAAAAAGATACAATAAGTGGTCATATCACAAGGAGTCCCTATGTCCGATACTCCCCCTCCCCACCCCCAGTGATGTCCAACCCACCACACCTGCTGTCCCTCTGATGTTCAAACCTCCCAATCCCTTTGCAATATACAAACCCCCCAGCCCCCTGTCCTCCAATCTCTCCACCTTCAAATCCATCCACTTACCTTAGACACTTACCTTCTCCCTGATCTGTCACTTTCCACCACACCTTTGCAGTTCCTCCTTGAAGGCGGGTCGTGCAGTAAGAGAGTAGATATGTGCTCCTCCGCACCGACTCTCTTAGACTTTGACACTGGTCTTCCGTGACAGCTGCGGTGGCTAAATCATGTCCAGCCTGAATCAGAAGGTCAGGCGAGACAGGCACAGTAAGAGGGCACACCTTGGCAATCTGATGCAGATTACCACTCCGAGGAGGCTATGGCCCTATGAGTCCTTACAGGGGTTAAGTAAGCATTTCCAATGTGAGCCATTGTTTAGGTCTTAAAATCGATTTAAAATCACTTCTTAGATTCTTTAGCCATCATATTAATTCCTTGTACCATTTTGTTGTAAAATATCTCAAAAGAGTAGTTACACAAACATTTACATTCCTGACAGATTAAGGGCATGATTCTCCGAAATGGAGGCAGAGTATTCGCGCCGTCGCGTTTCATGATGGCGTGAAACGGGCGTTTCTGCCCCCCTATGGGGCCAGCATGGCGCTGGAAAGGTTCACGCCGCTCAAGCCTCCCTTCCTGGCACCAACTGGGCGCTGCGCCAACCCGCGTATGCGCAGTGGCCCCACGCCAACCAGCGCATGCGCAGTCGCTCCATGCATGTACAGTGGCGTCGCACCAACCCACAAATGTGCGGGGGACTTCCTCAATGTGCCGGCCCCATGCAACATGGCATGGGGGGTACAGGGGCCGGCCACGTAATAAAATAGGGCCGGGGCTGTAGAGGCCGGCCCGCCAATCGGTGGGCCCTGATCGACGGGCCAGACCCCATCGGAGGCCCCCCCCAATGAAGGAAACCCCCTCCCCCCAACCACAGGCGGCCCCCCAACCCTACGTGCAGAGTTCCCGCCGGCTGCGAGCTGGTGTGAACGGCGCCGGTGGGACTCTGCTATTTCCGCTCAGCGGCTCAGCCCATCAAGGCCGGAGAATCGGCGGCTTGGCCGCCGCTGCGGTCCGCGACCGCCGCGCACGAATCGCGTGCCAGCATCGGGGCAGCGTGGCGCAGTTGCGGCGATTCTCAAGCCTGCTGTGTGTGTTGGAGAATCCTGCCCGAAATATCACTGGCACAATTACATACCTAATGTTATTGTAAAGCCTCATGTGATATGCATCACAACTGAATTATTCTTGGAACCATTAGCTATCTCAGGGCAAGATTTACTTCCCCATCCCACATCATATTCTTGTTTTGTAGCATTCTTTCTTACTCTAGCCTACAAGGGGGATAATCAGTACAGAACTTATTGCATAGAGTCTTCAGAGATGAGCTTCCTTTCTCACAACCCCAGATGACTGTAGGTTATAAGAAACATGGGATTCATGGTAAATATCCATTATCTATTGTAACGAAAGAGAAAATGCTGGAAAATTTCAGCACGTCTGGCAGCATCTGTAGGGAGAGAAAAGAGCTTACGTTTTGAGTCCGATGACTCTTTGTCAAAGCTAACAGACAGAGAAAGTGGGAAATATTTATACTGTGGAGTGAGAATGAAAGATGAGTCATAGCCACAGAAACCCAGGGAAACCGGGTGCTAATAGCCACAGAAACAAAGGGGAAAGAGCTAATGGCAGTCCCCAGAGAGGGCAAAAGATGTGAAAGGTCAAACAGCAGAGAAACTAGCATCAGAGGGTGAACTGTAGATGTGGGGGGAGGGGAAGGGGAAGGGGGAAACAAAGAGGAGAAAGGTGAAGAAAAGGTGGATAAGATGGGAGGGAATTAAATATATTTTTCTTCACCTTTCTCCTCTTTCCTCCCCCTTCCCCTTCCCCCACATCTACAGTTCACCCTCTGATGTTAGTTTCTCTGCTGTTTGGCCGTTAACATTTTGGTCTCTCTGGGGACTGCCATTAGTACTCTTTCCCCTTGGTTTCTGTTGCTGTGACTCATCTTTCATTCTCACTCCACAGTATAAATATTTCCCAATTTATCTGTTAGCTTTGACAAAGAGTCATCGGACTCGAAAAGTTAGCTCTTTTCTCCCCCTACAGATGCTGCCAGACTTGCTGAGATTTTCCAACATTTTCCTTTTCGTCTCAGATTCCAGCCTCCGCAGTAATTTTCTTTTATCCATTATCTATTGTAGTTTGGAAAAGCATGCGCTGGTGAAATATGATACCTGATCAAAATCGACTTTAATAGGGACTCCCCACCTCATTCAATAATATTCTGTGTTTGTTTGCAGTAATCCTGCTCATTCTAAATTATTGTAATTTCTACACCGGTGGGATTTCACAATCCCGCCAAAACCAATGGACGTTTGAACGGCTCGCTGCATTTCACTGCCCCATCCTCAATGAGACAAGGTCATATAACTCCACCCCATATATTTTGCAAACGACAGATAATGCATGAGCTTAAATGGTTCTCCAGCTCTCTCTTTATTTGTATCTATCTTGGAGATGGTTCTCGCTAAGTATTATTTATGCCCCGCCCTGAGTTGTTCCAATCCAAATTCTATATCTCTCCGAACTTAAATTTTAATCCTTCTGACTATTTAATTCTACCCTGATTATTTTAAAGTCAGTTTCTCTCTGGAGCATATGCCAACGCCCTTATAATTTATGATGCGGAGATGCCGGCGCTGGACTGGGGTGAGCACAGTAAGTTCTTACTGATATTTAAAATGTTGTCACACTCTACTGGCTACTCTGACCATTTTATGTTGTGCTGCTGTCGAGTCACTAATTATTCCTAAGTCCCATTCTTCAGTATAAAATCACCTATCAGTTTAGCATGCTTAGATCCATCACCTGTGACGAATCACATCTGCACATTTACACCGGGATCCTATATCTGCACATTTACACCAGTATCCCAATTTCATGCCACACATACCATCAGGTAGACCTTTAGATAACCTTATCGAAAGATCAGGATGCTGTCCATCAAGAAATTGTTGCCTTTTCTCCGCCTGCATGGTCCCTATTTCAAAGGCATGAATACCAATATCTCCAAGAGAATTTACAATTCTTAACTACACTTCACTGATTCTCACTAAAATGTACATGTATGCCAGATTGCTATATTCTATTGCAGTGTTTTTCAAACGCTTTTCCTGGGGCCCACTTTTGCCAACCGGCCGAACCTCGGGGACACATGCCGGCCAATCTTCGTGGCCCACGCACATTTGCTTTAATGAGAAAAGGGAGTCGACATGGTCCTGACAATATCACTTGAATCAGGTTCAAAGGAGGAGAGGGCAATGTGCATATCAGGTGCCGAGTTCAGCCAGTTCCTTTGTGCCGTCTTCATCTTTATGAAAATGGAAAATCCAACCTCGCACATGCAGGTCGTCGTGAAGGGCAATAGCAACAGAATACTTGTTTTACTCAACACTGGATACTCCTGGGAGATGCTGCTCAAAAATGCTGACAGCCGCATGGGCTTTTGGTACTGTCACAGGGCAGGTACAGCAGCATCGTCTTTTAATTTGGAGTCAGCTGTAAGTTAATAACTGACTTTGGGATCTCAACCTCAAAAGGAATTTTTCACCCACCAGTTCTCTTTCAAAATCTGAAACTTCTCCTCTCATTTGCCAGTATTTCCCTGGATATAAGACACAGGGCTTTACATCCTTATTTGCATTGAACCTATATGTGGCACTAGTGACAAAACCATACTTCAAGAAATCCTTTCTTTGTTCCTGAGTTAATTTTCTTCTTTGTAGACTGTTAACCAGAAGCCCTGGAACTTTGTACAGAGCTAACACTAGCACTGCTCTATGATCCATGCTCTAACCTGTCCTGGACTCTCCTAAGCAACTTTCTCCAGCAGATTCTGTTGTGAGATCCTCTTCAGTAGGTACACTCTTTATTTGTGTCTTTAGCCGTCTCTTACTTGTAAGAAAAATATTCACCTTCACAGTCCTCTTGCCTTACTTGCGAGCAGCTAGAAAATGGAAGCAGCTCTCCTCTGTGATTTGGCGTCAAAAGCACACACATAGAGGGCGCTTGATGTCAGCTGTACGTGCATGGCACGTAATCTATTCACTGCTGCTGCTACTAGTCGAAAGACTGTACACAGCCTAACTTCTTTTCTTCTAAAAGGCGGCAGTGGCTGCCATTCTCAATTTAAAAGCCTGGAATGGCGTTGGGCACTTTTCCTGCAATCAGGAGTTCAGCGCAAATTATTGTCCCGCCACCCTCCTAACACCCGCCTGTGACCCACCCGCGGATCATGACCCACTCTTTGAAAAAACTTGTTCTATTGAATTACATTGCTGTACTTTTCTTGTCTCTATCTTCTATTCTAAATGGGACATCCCAGATGTGATTCTCCGTTACCCAATGCTGATATCGGGAATGGCGATCAGGCAGAGAATGGCTCTCAACGCTGAAATCGCGGCAGGTGCCAGTTTGACGCTGGGTCACAGTGCTCTGACCCCCCAAATCCGCGGCATCGAGACATGCACTGCACGCAGTCGCAACTGCATTTGCATATCATTGTCGGGGCCACCCGCGATACTCCGCCTCCGATGGGCCGAGTTCTCGACGGCGCTGGTGACGTGTGGTCTGAATAGTCATGAGCATGGTGTGATGGCTACGGAAAGAGAGCGAGGGTGTACGGACAGTGGCCAACACCGCCATACTTCACCAACAGCCGTGCTGCTAGTCGGAGGGGGGGGGGGGGGGCTTTCGCCAGGGCTGGGGGGAATAGTGAAGGTGGCCTGGAGGTGGGCTGTAGGGTTGGGGTGAACGGTTACACGGTCCAGCACAACCAGTGCCATCTTTTTGGGCACGACCAGTGCCTGTGTGGGGGGTGTAATCATATGTGTGGCTGCAGCTTATCAGCCCTGCGCCCCTCACCAGTAGCGGACTCAGTTGCGGTGTGGCACCGATATTTCTGACGTGGAACTCCACGGATTCTCCGTTGGCTTCAGCACTTAGACACAGGAATGAAAAATCCAGCCCCCCATTATTTATCATTCTGTCTGATTCATGAGCCCTGAAGAAACTTTATTGTTCAATACAGTATTCTTACAATATTTTTAAAAGGAGTCAAACCTCTTGTGCTCAGAATTATTGACACATCTTCTTTGTTCTTTCTTGATTTTGTTTGGCCTTTTATCTCCGAAAATATTATTATGCCAGGCATTACATCATTTCACAATGATCCCAATTTGAAGTAGCAGTGATGTCGCACTGACAGGTCTTGTCAATGATAAATTTTATTGCTCCCTGTTATAGGCCAGGGTTGAGAGAACCCCAAAGGGTATCATGGAGTTCACCTGACCCACAACTTTGAATAGATTGTGGTATGGGGAGCACACAGCCCTCTCTACAGGTGTGTGAAACAGAGATTTACAGTACCTTTGAATTAAAACAGCATATTTATGAAACCAGTTAACACTTTATAAAACCACAGTAAACATCTTAACAACTATCAACACCAATAAATCCCCCAAAGAATACAGTACTCTCTAAGTAACTCTTAATCTTTCCTTGCAACATCCATAAGACAAAAAGAACCCTTTTTACAGAAAGACATCAGGTTTAACTTCACTAGTGAGGAACAATTACTACTTTGAAATCACCAAATGAAGATTCATAAGCTTGCCGAGATTCATACGCATCTTGCTATGACTGCAGCTTCTCCAAATCTAAAACAAAATTAAACACGCCCTATAGCTGCGAGCCCAAAGCGAAAGTAAAAGCTGACAGACAGCCCAGCTCCAGCCACTCTCTGACATCACTGATAAACACCTATTTCTTAAAGGTATATCCACTACAGCTATTTTATAAACCCCAATTTCTTAACGGTACTCTCACATGACATCCCCAAGATAAATTTTAATACTTGGTACTCAGGAAGCACATATATGGCTTTCTATCAGTTTTCTTGAATGAACATTTGGTTACCCACTCAGCCACCCCCCCCCCCCTTAAATTTCAGATAAAGCTTTCCTTTCACGAGTGCTTGAAACAGAAATTCATCAATTTATCTTCTCCATTTCATCCTCAGAAACAAATATGCCCAGGCTGAGTGATTTCATATCATGTTTTTACATCAGATTTCATCTTCTTGAGCACTTCATTTTTGATAATAGATGACCTGAGTGGGTTAAGACCGAGGCCGGGATTTATCATCCCACCCACCTTAGGAAGCATTGCAGGCGGGACAGAAGGTTTGGCGGATCAGCAAAACATCCGTTAACTTTCAATAGGAATTTCTTTGAAAGGCAAAGCCTGTACTAAATAATCTCTATGTTCTGACATTTGATGTCCGCAGATATCTTCTTGAATTCTTAAAACTGCTGGATCTCTTGCTGAGTTATCATTATATATGGAAATTTGGAATCCATTGTCACCTGTTTAAAAGAAAAAGCAAAAACTCTACTGTGTCTGTGCCCAAGAGTACAATCCTTTAATTTTTCTAATCATACCTGTTAATTCAGTAACATAAAATGTTATCATTTCCAATAATGCAAAGTTACATTCAGCATTACAAAGTGCACGTGTGGTGCGCTGCCCCCACCTACAAGGTAAATTCCGAAGCAGAGGTCCATTTGATCCGGTGTGAGAGTGGGTGTTGGGATCCTGCCATCATTAAGTCTAGAGTGGGAAGGTCTGCGGGCAACCTTCCTGCTGGGACACCAATTGAGGCCTTTAAGTGGGCAATGAATTCCCACTTAATTGCCTCATCCCGTCACTGCTGGTATTTAACCAGCAGTGGGTGGGGACTCACCATGTGGGGAGGTCAACAAGCAAACCTGATAGCTTCATGGCAGGTTTAGGGGAGGGGGCAGGTGGGGTGTGTGTGGGGAGTCCCCCATTCAAAGGTACTCAGGACGTACCTGAGGAAAGGGAAGCCGTCCTCCGCCCTTTCCTCCATTCCCCATCCCACATTTCCCCATTCTGCCATCAATTATCTTTCACCATGGAACCCACAATGCATCCTGGTAAACACACAAGTGAATTATTGGCAGTCACTACACCTTTGATTTGCAGGTAGCTCTCGGAGACCGTCCAACTGGTGAAGGTCCTGCAATTAAATTTCCCATGAGGAGCTGGAAGCCCTGGGGGTAGTTTGCCTGCTGCCAGTAAGAGACTTGTTCCCTCAGGATTCCGAGAGATTTGGCCGGGGTGCCACCAGTTTTTGGTGGCAAATGTTGGGACTTCCCATTACTTTCATTGAATGACTCCATTTTGAACTTAAAAAAAAACAGTGTTAACCTTATAATCACCACACAGTAGGCAACAGTGGGCTTCATAAACCTGTTTATATCCTGTTCCCTTAAATTTAACATTCCTTGCATGTACCAAGAATCCAACATTACTCCAGACCTCAGAGAAACTTTTCCTGTCACCCTGTATCAATCCAATCACCTCCTGAGGCCCCAGGGGCTCCGATTTCTACCTGAGACTGTTTGTGACCTCTTCCCCACCATTTGTTTTGGTTTCAGGGATGAAGCGCTCCCACTGTAACCCTTAAACCGAGAGATTTCCTGTCCTATCATAATGCATGCCGACTTTTAACGTATGTAGACTGAGTGCATTTTTACTCTTAGCAACAACCATTCCGCACTCCTGGCTGACTTCTGCAGTTGTCGGAATTGTAATCTTTCTTATTTGTTGATGTTAGTAATGATCAGGTTTTCCTGCAATCAATATGGTACTATGTTGGCTGGATGTTTATTCGAGAGGAGGGTTGCGGGAGTTGGGAAATTTTCCAGCTCAGTCCTCTTGCCACAGGAGAAAGTGCAGGATTTTCATTGGGGGGGGAGGGGGGGGGGGGGGGGGCGCGAGCGTGAGCTGGGGACATTTCTAACTGGAATCAGGCTTGCTGTCCGTGGAACAAGTTTGGAGGCAGCCACAGGGGCTGTTCATCGGTCTGTTTGGAAGTCCTATCTCAGAGCTCTAGAACTTTGCCCCACTTAAAAAAACAATAAAACGAAAAAATAGCCCACTGGCCCTCACTGCTCATATCCCCATGCTTCCACCCACACACACTCCCCATGCCCCCTCCATGTCAAATAGTCCCCCCACGCTCATAACTCCTCATACTTTCCTTGCCAGCCTATGGCACGTGTATATAGATTCACCTAGTATATGGGTGGCACGATAGCACAGTAGTGAGCTTCAGAGCGCCAGGGACCTGGGTTAGATTCCCAGCTAGGGTCACTGTCTGTGCGGAATCTGCACATTCTTCGCGTGTCTGCGTGGATTTACTCTGGGTGCCCTGATTTCCACCCACATGTCCCGAAAGACGTGCTTGTTAGGTGAATTGGACATTCTGAGTTCTCGCTCATTGTACCCGATCAGGCGCCGTAGTGTGGCGACTAGGGGATTTTCACAGTAACTTCATTGCCCCGCTAATGTAAGTCTACCCGTTATACTAGTAAAGATAATTAGAATTATACACCCTGTACAGAACCAAGTAGTAATGGCATATGTGTAAAACTTTTAAAAATTAATTGATTCATAATTTTCTTTCAAATAAACTTCCTGTATTACGGCCCTATAAATGTGTCAATCACCTGAACCTTTAAAGCATTAACAGCAGGAATGGAAGCATTCAACATTTCTTTATCTTGTGTAAATGTTCATTGAGCAATTGAGAAATTGATCAAAGAAAATAATGTCAATCATGAAATGTTTCCCTTAGGCACAGCTGTTTCAACAAACAGATGGGCATCTGGGCTCGTAGGCAAGCTTTAGTATGTACTTTTAGCTGAGAGCCCAGAGATCAATTAGTCAGTTGAAATAGTTGCACCAGGGGAAAATATTGCTTGATTGACAGCTTTTTCTCTCAGATTTATTTCTCAATTGGTGAGTCTTTAGTTACACAAAATAAAGAGGTGTCAAATTCTTGCAGTTTCTGGCATTGATAGTTTAAAGGTCTGGATAATTGACTCTTTTATAGGGTTGTAGTAAAAATCAGTTTTCTGAAGAAAGTTATAAATGAATTACTTTGTTTAAATCTTTTTCACACCTGCCATTTGTTAAGTTATGGGTTAAGAGACATTGCAATTAGTTGTCTCATTTATGTTAAGTATCCAATAATTGACACTGATATGTAAAGGGGCTTCAGATGGCCTCTGTGTCGGGTGATGTGTAGTTAGAGTTTTGTGCAGAGTCTATTGGAACGAAATAAATGTGTGTTGGTGAAAAATGAACATCACTTTTGACTCTTCATACCACAGCAACTAAAACGTCTAACAATTGGCAGCAGAGGATGGTTGCTGTGTAAAAGTGAAGGGTTGAAAGATACAACTTTTCCAGATCAAACCAAGGAGTGACTGAGAAACAAAAAAGGGATATATGGCTGAATCTAGGATAAAGATGGCTGGATATGACTATCCACCTTATTTTCTGAAAGGGAATCGTACGACCAATGGAGAAGTGTAGTAGTTATGTGGACTAAGGTAACGGCCTTGGGAAAGAGAAAACAAGGTATGGCATTGGCTCTTTCTCTACTTTATGACAGTAAAATCCGAAACAAAGTGCTTTCTGAGCTGGAATTGGAAGAGTTAGACTCAGAAGAAGGTCTGGAGACTTTATTACATTATAAGAAAGATGACTTGTTAAGTGCGTATGAAGCATGGTCGGATTTTGATAAGTTCCGGAAAATAGAGGATTTCTCCATGGAAGACTATATAATGGAATTTGGCAACTATATAAAAAGCTTCAGAAACACAACCTGGAATTTCCACAGTCTGCGTTGGCCTTTAAATTACTTGACTGTACTAGAGTGACGAACATGGATAGGCTCCTGGTTTTGACAGGAGTTCAGTTTACGGATAAGGATACCTTATTCGAACAGATGACAAAAGCTTTACAAAAGTTTCTGGGGAAATATTTGATTCCGATGGCTCTGATGACCCAAATAGGTCAGCCTGCAATAAAGCAGAATATGGAAGATACACTACAAATAGGATGGCAAAATCGTATGGCTACGAACAGGGCTCACATAGAAGGAGACCGAGACAAGGAAATTATGAAGACAGAAACTCAGTTAGAACCTACAATAGGAAGATGAACCCCAGAAATGCACGGGGCATAATAAATCAATGTTTTCAATGTGACTTTCAATACCATTATGCTTTCAACTGTCCAACTCGTTATGATAGAGTGTTTGAAGCGACACATGACACGGAAGAGTCAGAAGAGGAAAAATATAGTGACCAGAAATAAGGCATTGTCCCATTAACAAGCAGTTTTATGAGGGTGTTGGTTGCAGAATCCTTCAACTGTGCTGTATTGGACAGTGGCTGCACATCTACTGTGTGTGGGATTGACTGGTTAAAATGTTATCTGGACTCCTTGAATGCTGAAAATCGTAACAAGGTTAAGGAATTTGAAAGTTCCACAAGTTTCAGGTTTGGGGATGATAATAATCTGAAGTCGCTGAAAAGAGTGGTGATCCCTTACAATAATGCCGAAGTGAATCATTTCATGAGCACGGATGTTGTATCAAGTGAGATACCTTTGCTTTAGAGCAGACCGTTGATGAAGAAAGCACACATGAAACTGGATATGGGACAGGATAAGGCAACAGTTTCTGGAAAGACGGTGGACTTACAATTTACACAGTCGGAACACTATTGTATTCCATTACTGACAAATAATATTTCAAGTAGAGTGGTTAAGGATGTGTTCATTGCAGTTGAAAATGGGACTTTAGCTGATAAAAAGCTTGTTGTATTAAAGCTGCAGAGGCAATTTGCACATCCGTCTCCTCGGAGGCTGGAAAATTTATTAAAGGATGCAGGGGTAAGGGATGAAGACTATACTAAACTGATAGAACAGGTTAGTGATTGCTGTGAAGTTTGTAGGAAGTACAGAAGGACCCCAGCACGACCGATAGTAACCCTACCTTTGGCCAGGGATTTTAACGACATTGTGGCCATGGACCTTAAGATCTGGGATAAAGCAAATAATATATTTATTTTCCATTTTGTAGATTTAGCAACCAGATTTAGTCAATCTACGATTGTACGAAGTAAAGAAAAGAGAGTAATTCTGGATCAAATCTTGGAAAAATGGATAGGGACAGGAATGGGTCCACCTGCAAAATTCCTTGCGGACAATGAGGGAGAATTGCTAATGATGTGTTTAGGGATATGTGTGAAAACGTGAATATCAGAGTTATGAATACAGCTGCAGAAAGCCCATTTAGTAATGGTGTCTGTGAAAGAAATCATGCTGTCATCGATGACATGCTTCGGAAAATTTTGTCAGATCGACCAAATTGCAGGCTAAGTTCAGCTTTAGCATGGATGTTACATGCAAATAATTCATTGCAAATGGCTGGGGGCTACAGTCCTTATCAATTAGTGTTTGGTAGAAATCCTAAAATTCTGTCCATTTTGGATGACCAGCCTCCAACTTGGGAGGGGACTACAATTAGCCCTGGTTTTTCTGAATATTTAAATGCATTACATAGTGGTAGAAAAGCCTTTTTGAAAGCAGAAGTCTCTGAAAGAATTCGCAGAGCTTTAAGGCATAATGTACGGCCACCAAATACCATTTTTCAGCAAGGAGACATGGTATACTATAAGAGAGACAATTTTAATGAATGGAAACGTCCAGGGAATATCATAGGCATAGATGGCAAAACAATTATTTTGCAGCATGGCAATCAAACTGCTAGGGTGCATTCTTCAAGGCTAATGGGTACAGATTACAAATTTTCAAATTTAGACAGAGCAGATGAACATGACGAGGCACCACAGCTATCTGGTACGCACATGTTACAGAACTATGAGGACCCCTTCACTGATATAGACAGGGGGCGCGATTCTCCGATGTCGCGCCGCATCAGGAAAGCCGTCGTGAACTCGGTCGAGTTTAACGACGGCGCGAAACGGCCCCGATCGTGACCTATTCTGGCCCCGGGAATGGGCTAGCATCGAGGCTGTGCAAATCACAGGGGGAGGGGTGACGTTGGAAGCGCGCAACGTCCAAATGACGCCGCTCCGCCTTGTAAAAGGGCGCGATCTACGACAACAAAGGGGGCGGGGAAATGTCGGATCCACGGAGGCCCGCCCGGAGGTTCCGTGATAGGGACCTAGAGACCCTCCTCGATGAGGTGGAGCAGCGCAGGGGCATTCTCTGTCCAAGACAAGGGCATCGCCACCCTTCCAGCATTGTGCGACGGGCCTGGCGTGAGGTGGGCATGGCAGTCAGTGCTGTGGGGCAGACCCCTCGGTCTGGGGAGTAGTGCCGCAAGAAGCTCCACAACCTCACCAGGGCTGCCAGGGTAAATGCCACGAGGGTGCCCCCGGGGTCACAACCATCCCCCCCCCCCCATGTCCCTCATCACCCACCTCCCCCCGGGCATGAGGGGGAGGGGGGGGCAAGAGTGAGTGGAGGGTGGTTAACAAAGTTGTCACAGACCCACATGAGCGCTGCAACCCCCTGGAGAGATGCCATGGTGTAGCTGCAACTTTGCCCCTAACCTGTGCCAATATCTGAACGCCCTGATGATACCCGCCTAATTGTGATGATCTATCTATGCCCCCCCCCCCCCACAGGACAAGACTGCTCACAACAGCTGGGAGTGCAACAGAACCGGAGGGGGTTCACCTGTTATGCGCCCCCTGACAGTGTTCGAGCAGAGGGCGCTGGACCTTGCTGGGGGATCTGCCACTCGGGAGGTCGCGCAATGCAAGGTTGGAGGTGCAGAACTAAGTGAGACAACCCTGCATGACACCCCCTCCCCCCCCCCCCCCCCCCAGCCCATACTCTGTCCCCTAACACTCTACCCACTGGACCCCCCATCCTCTGTCCCCTCACACTCTACCCACTGGACCCCCCATCCTCTGTCCCCTCACACTCTACTCACTGGACCATCCTACGCCCGGCCGAGCGTGTCTAACTAATCCCGTATCATTCTGTTCCCTAGGGCTAGCTGACGAACGTCCAGGGCCGTCTGCTGCCACACACAGGCGACCATCCACGACGACCACCGCACCCAGGGTCGCACGGCAGAGGGTGGCAGGAGATCGGCCAGGAGTGCCATCCTCCAAATCCGGGACTCTCGAGCAGGACGTACAGAGGACGGACAGTGACGACTTTCATGGCTGTGCGTTGCCCGAAGGTCGGCCCGTGAGACAGGACAGGACGGGGTCAGTGGACCCAGACGCACAGAGGACGGCGACGCAGACAACGGACTCACCTGACACTGAACCGTACATGGGCCGCATGCAGCCTGCGCTCGGATATGACTGGGACCAGGACCATCCTGAATTTCTGACGGACGGGGACCTAGAGCTTGCGGCACTGCTGTCTCCCACACCATCCACCATCCTAGAGACGCTCACTTCAGTTGGGTAATTAAGTGATGAGGCTCCTGGGTCACGGACTGGTGTGCACCACACAGCTGAGCAGATACAGCAGGTGGAGTTCGGAGCAGCCGAGGGGCTGGACGGTTGGAGGGCAGCCCAGGCCCAGCATCCAGCTGGCGGCCAGACGTTTCTCGGGTTCCTGGATTTACTCGAACCACCTGGATAGCCGATGCATTTTGAAACCCAGGGACACAATGACGGGATGTGGGCCATCTTCCAGCAGCTGCAGACGCAGTTAGAGGAGTCAAACCGCGTCCAGGAGCAGGGAGTGTTGCCGCTCATGGCAGCCACCCAGGCCGACACCGCACGGGTGGCGTCCGCGGTCGAGGCAATGAGTGAAACAGTATCGGCCATGGGTCAGGTTCTGCAAGGCGTTGGGCTTCACGTGCACGCGTCATCCTCGGACCTGGAGAGGGTTGCCCTCTCACAGGCAGCAATGCGCCAGAGCCAAAACGACATTGCCGGCGCGCTACGGGCCCTGGCCGAGTCTCACCACCATGGCC